>NC_056056.1:176259303-178759303 GCF_016772045.2 Ovis aries
ACCCCGGACTCCAGCATTTACCGTTGCTTCCCCAGTGATGTCGACTGTGGCCAGGCATGGTGTGGTGCCTCCATTCAATTTTTTTAAATACTTATTTTTATTTATTTATTTTTGGCTGTGCCAGGTCTTAGTTGTGACACTGGGGATCTTTAGTTTTGGTAGGCATTCGCAGCATGTGGGATCTAGTTCCCTGATCAGGGATGGAACCCAGGCCTGCTGCATTGGGAGCATGGAGTCTTACCAGTGGACCACCAGGGAAGTCCCTAATGTCATTCAATCATTTCCACACTCCACCTCACTTTACAGAATCACATCTGTCATGTGTCTGGGTCATAGTAAGTACTCAGTAAATGCAAAGGAATAAATGATAAAACCAAGGCAAAGAGAGGGTGAATTCACTTCCTCAGGTTGCACAGCTAACAAGGTTCAGTTCCCACCCAGGACCACCTGACTTCAAAGCAGGGTTTATAACCGTTGCTTCATCACTCCCTTCTGCAAGGAACTTCCACACTGTTGCTTCTTGAAGCCCCACAAATAACCCCCCCCAAACTAGGATTTCTCCAGGCAATTTGTATATATCATCTTACATAATTCTTTCAACAGTTGTTGGACAGAGCCCACAGTGGCTCATTTTTTTCAGAGCAGAAAGATAGAGTTTAGACAGGGGTAATCCACTTACCCGAGTCACAGAGTAAGAGGTGATAGAGTTCCAGAGTCAAACTAAGAGTTATAAAGACACTTCATGAGGGAAATGTGCCTCCTGTTAACTTGGTTCTTCCTTGACCAAAATTTCTATCCATCCTGACCCTATCCAGCCAGCTCATGGTGGGTACAGCCTCGTGGCATTAAGACCACTTGAGGCTCAAATGAGGACATGAATACATATGTGCTTTTGTTAGCACTTAGGTGCCGTTCAAATGCTAGCTGGTTTTTACAGCCCAACTCTTGGGAAATGGGCTTTTGAGCCAAATGATGGGATCCCAGCTGTTAATAAGTCCCAGCTCTGTTACTAGCAGTCTAACTTAACCCTCTCTGTGTCTCTGTCTCTTCCTCTGCAAGATGATACTTTCCTCGTGGGTTTGTTGTGCTGTTGAAGTAAGTTAATGCACAAAAAGCATTTAGAACAATGCCCAGCACAGCACACTCTCAGTAGGTGGTGGCTCTTGTCATCTTCTCCATCATAATGACCATCAAGAACATGATTATTCCTTAAAATAGAGGCATGCTGGGGCTTCCCTTGTGGTAACATGAAGGCCCCCAGCAGAGTCAGTATGCCCTGCAGTCAGCCTTGGAGGCTTTTCTATACAAAGGGCTGGGGACTTTTACCAGGCTCTTGTCTTATCCTTATGTTTTACTCTCCTCCGGCCTGTCTGTGCAGCTCTGAGCTCTGCACACGTGGCCCAGCCCAGACTCTGTCCCAGGTCCTTGCCTTTGCAGCCCACCCCCATCAGCAGGTGGCATCTGGAAGTGCTCCTGTTGTCCTCATCCATTGAATGAATTCCAAACACCCACCTGCATCTGCATTGAGCTTTAGTCCCTGCCCCACTGGTTTACCTGTTTCATATCCTGAGGCTTCTGGTGTGGCCTCTAGGTCACCTGCTAATGCTGTCCATATGTGTGCATGCTAAGTCGCTTCAGTTGTGTCTGACTCTGTGTGACCCTGTGGACTGTAGCCTGTCAGACTCCTCTGTCTGTGGGATTCTCCAGGCAAGAATACTGGAGTGGGTTGCCATTTTCTTCTCCAGGGGATCTTCCCAATCCAGGTCTCTTGCGTTTCAGGTAGATTCTTTACCATCTGAGCCACTCAGTTCAGTGCAGTCACTCAGTTCATGTCCGACTCTTTGTGACCCCATGGACTGCAGCACACCAGATTTCCCCGTCCATCACCAACTGGTCTAGGGTATTTGCCTGTGGCCTTAACACCCACCCCTCCCCCCCACACGCCCCGCTGGGCATTCACCTGTGCTGTTTGTGACCCTAGCCAGTGGCTCCAAACCAGTTTCATTAAGCATGTTTATTGAACACCTACACTGTGTGCTGTTAACCACCAACTGTCTGTGCCAACTGTCCAAGTCCAAATGTTCAAGCATTTCCCCAGTTGCAGGCACAACCCCCGCTCAGGTAGGTGCTGCCAATCACCCATCAGAGGATCTTCTGTGTATGTTCATGGCCTCCCAGATCGGCCAGACTCCCAGGTGCTGCGGGAGAGCCACCCACCCACAGCAGGACCTGCCCTGGTCACTCCCCTCACTCCAGGCCTGTCCGTTCCCAGGTGTGTTCCCTCTTGTACCCATTGTCCTTTCAGTTCCCGTGTTTTTTCTCAGAAGGGAGCTAAGGCACGGAAAGCATAAGTCGTTCACAGAAGGCAGCATGGAAATCACATGTGGGGCGGATGGACAGTGACCAGAGACGCTCAGGGCACAGTGTGTTGTGCACCAGGAGGCTGCACTGGGAGGAGTGCCGGGGGCCAGGACCCGGGTGCTATCCTGCAGTGGACAGGGAGGCACGAATATGCACAGGTGGCTCCAGCAGAATCTCCTCCTGCCTAAACCTGGGAGGTCCTGGGCCAAGCATGCCTGGCCTTTGCATTTCAGACCCTTTACAACCCAACTCAACCTCCCTCTTCTTCTCCTCATTGTCCTTTGCATGTTTATAATACTTTCCCCATAGGGCAGTTGTTTTGTTTTAATAAGTTGTTGCATATGAAGAATTTAGAACAAGGCCTGCAGCTCATGTGCTCTGCCATACCTTCTCCCCGGCCACTGTTTCTCCTGTAACATGGATGCCTTGAACTTTGCCCACTCACGTGGAGTTAGAGCCAAGTTCAAAATCCAATAGCCTTGTGAGCTTGGGCAAATTATTGTATCTTCCCAAACTGCAGCTTTCTCATCTCTACAGTGGGTGTACTTCTAAGACTGTTCTAAGACTGTTGTGAGGACTAAATGAAGTGATGCATTAAAAAGGTCCATTCAGCCAGCACCCCAGACTGTGGCCAGCACTCTGCTGAGCTCTGCATTTATAGCAAAACACCAGGTCCCAAGCTCTGCCCTCTGGGGAGGTGGACCTGAAATAAATAGTGACGTGGATAATTTTTTTCACTTGATGAATTTTAATTTTACTTACTTTGAGATTCATGTTCTTTTCAATAATTAAAAATGTAGAGTGTATAAAAACTACCCAGTAGAATTAACAATAGTTAATAATTTCTCATATTAGCATGATTTTCTCAAATAAAAGGGGGAACATGTTTTAGTAAGTGTTGAAATCCCTCATGTTAGCCACATCCCGTCTTTCCCCCTTCCCTAGAGACAACTATGATCTTGAATTTGGGGCAAGTCTTCCAATCTGTCTTCATATTTTGCTGTCTCTCAATCTGTTCATAAATCATGGATGGTCTTTTTTGTGTTACATTACAAACATAACGTCAACTGTGGGTGATATTCTGCAATTCAGTGTTTTCACCCAGTGTTCTTTAGATAGATTCATGTTCAAACCTTGAGTTTGCTCATTCATTCGATTGCTGCATGCTATTCTGTCAGTTTCCCACCTTTGCTCTCTCCCAGGGCTGCTGTCCTCAGGCTGGTGTGCCTCTCTTCCGGCTCCCATGGGAGGTATTCCTAGAGGTAGAATTGCTGAATCATAGTGTGTGCGCGTTTGCAGCTTGGCTGGCTAGTGCCAACTTGCTTTCCACAGTGTTTGTACCGACTTACCATAGCAACGTATGAGAGTTCTTGTTTCTCCACATTCTCACCAGTGCTTGGTATTACTAGACTTTTTAATTTGTGCCAATCTGATTGGATGTGGAATGGCATCTCCTCCTTGTCTTCATCTGTGTATTTCTGATCACTAGCGAGTTGGACATGATGCTAAGCTTTCTGAACTTTCAGGTATTCAGTAGAATAAAAAGTGAAAATGTTAGTTGCTCAGTCATGTCCAACTCTTTGCGACCCCATGGAGTATAGCCCTCCAGGCTCCCCTGTCCATGGGATGCTCCAGGTAAGAATACTGCAGTGGGTTGCCATTTCCTCTTCCATGGGGTCTTCCTGACTCAGGAGTCAAACCTGGGTCTCCTGCCAGTCCAGTTCAATGACCTGGTCTCTCATCTTGCCTTGTTCTAGGCAGTTTTATCATTGACCCCTGCAGGGATCCCCATGCACCATGCTGCAAGACATAGACTGGATAGGTTCATTCTGAGTTCATACTCTGTGTCTGTATAATAGTTTCATGAACTGGAATTATGAGTAATAATAGTGGCTGTACTAGTTTGCATTCTGTTTTGCATTTTTATTGCTTGCATTATTTTTACATTTTGACGTTTGTTTTTTTAGTTTCATGTATGGGTGGTTAATCGATTGGGAACTTACATTTGTATGTAGTGTGAGGTGGGGATCTAATTTAATTTTCTCCTTCTAAGGAAAGCCATTTGTCCCAACACTAGTCTGCACCACCACTGTTCTATGCTGAATTAATATGTTTATGCGGTCTTTTTCTAGGCTCACTGTTTTGTCCCCTCTATCAAATGTAAAGTACTACTTAATCATAATTGTGTCAAATGCCATCAGAGTAAAGCTCAGGATGCTATGAGAACATACCGAAGGGAAACAAGCAGGCCCTTCGTTCCTTTGCTCTATTCTTTTACTTTCTTAGGTTTTAAAAGAGTAATGGACCTTTTCATTGCACAGCCTAGCCATCTTATGTAAAACTGTCCATCCTAGCACTGGGATGGGGCTGGGGTGGGCACCAGCTGGGCGAAGAAAGCCTGACACATTGAGCAGCGTCAGATACTACTCCACCCTGGGTGGCCATGTGCAGGTGAGGCCCAAGTTTGTTTGCAGAAGCCTGGTGTTTATGCACGCCTGTCCTCACCGCTATAGAGTCATTTTTCAGTGCAATTTAACCATGGCCATGGGCCTGTCCCCACGGAGATTAGATAACATCAATGAATGACTGCACAAGTTGGCTCCCAGAAAAAAAATTTAAAGTCTGTGAGCTCATTGGCAGGACAAGTGAGGATCTTCCAACTGAGAAAGGAGGCCGGAGGTAAATTCCCAGGATGGGTTCTCCCATCTGTTTCCAGGAGTGGAGCCCATCAGTTGAGAAGCAAGCATTCTGGCTGCCTTGGCCGATTGGAGACTGCATTTCATGTGCCACATCCCTGCTGCAGCGTTGGCCTGGGCCCCGGGGCATTCAGAAATGTCTCTTCATTTCCCACTTCTGGTTCTTGCATCCAGAGTGCTACATCAGCACATAGTTCTCATGCAGCTCTATCTCACTTTATAGCCCCGTGTATGCAACTTAGGACACTGCTACAATGGGGCTGAAGGAAACTTGGAGTTGTGGGGGAAAGTGATTGTTTAAATTTTACACAGAGGGTCTAACTCATAAAGCACAGGATTTACTTTGCAGGGCATTCCAGGAGGCTCTGTACAGTTCACGGGGTGCATTCTGGCTTCTCAGTACCTTCTAAGAATCAGTACAATCAGTAAAACATTGTGTCTGGACTCTGGAGAGCAGACCAGGGTTGAGTTCTGTGTTATCCTAAACAAGCTACAGTGAAGTCCCATCTTGCATGGGGTGGGAGCAATGGACTAAGTCTCACATCAGTGCATTAAGTGAGCGTCTATGCTGGAAAAAAGTCCCTTACGTTGTCTATAAAGTGTAACCTATAGACATCCATTCCCAAAACAGGTCTACCACAGCTGGTTTTTCCTCTACCATTGGAGCAGATTACCACTTCTTTGGTGGAGCCCCAGCTGAAGTAGGTGGCCAGTGAGTTTAGGGGATGTGTTTGAAAGCCAGTTATCTTTAAACAGAAGTACAGTTGGCTGGAGAGGAGGAATGCAAAGGGGCCCACCAAGCATCTTCTCTAAGAGTGACTCCTTTTGACAATATTTATGTAACATAGCAGCATGATGGTTAAGACCATGAAGAAAGGAGGAGTGTGGAAACAAGACCCCATGAAGCTTCCCCAGCAAGGGGAAGCTCTCCATTCCCAAACCTGTTCCCTCTACTGTTAGAACCTGGCTTTACCTCTGTTTTTGAACCCTGGGCTGACACTCAGGGCCAAGAGGGGAGCCCATTCAGGAGGCTGGGTGCCCTGGAGGAAGCAGGAGACTCAAGACCCTCACCTTGCCGAGAAACATGGGGCATGAGTTCATCAACTGGATGACTGGGTGGAATCACCTGGCCCCAGAATGATACTAAAATCATACCATAGTGTTCATGCTACATGCCCAGCACTGTTCTAAATGCATTCTCTGATTAATTTGATATTATGTATGTAATAAACATTGCAGTGTGCTCCATGGTAAGATTGCCTGAGGCGTTCCTTCACCAGACAGGTTGCCAGGCCTCTCTGCTGGGATATCTGATTGGGAAGATCTGGGTCAGGGCCCAGGAATCTGTGTTTTTAACAAGTACTCCAGGTAATGCTTGTATGCAGCCTGGTTTCAGAAGTGCAGACTTATTTCCTTCTGTCCTTATTTGTTTGCCTTGCTGGCGCTGTGAAGTTTGTGTCAGTTTCCATGCATATGGATATTCCCCTGAACTGAGCCTCTCTCTCTCTTTTAAAAGTATTTATCTATTAATTATTTTATTTGGTTATACTGAGTCTTAGTTGCAACACACAAGATATAATCCCCTGACCAGGGATTGAACCCAGGCCCCCTGCACTGGAAGCATGGATTCTTAGCCACTGGAGCACCAGGGAAGACCCTGAACTGAGCCTTCCTGAACCAGAGTTTCCTCTTCTGTGAAAAAGGAATGATAATAGGATCTACTGCCCAGAGCATGTGAGAATTCAGGGAGATGAAGCATTCAAAGCATGAGGTCTGGTACTTGGTTAAGTGACAGACACTACAATTGTTACTTCTATTATTTAGAGACACAGGAGCCCAAAGAGGACTCACACCCCTGCATCAGTGCTACCGAACAGAGTGGTCTTTACCCAGTTTACTGCTGGGATATACCCAAGCGAATCTCCTTTCACTGGTTCTCACATGTAGATTCAGCTCCCAGAGGGAAATGGATTGGCAGAGAATTGATTACTTCCTGACTCCCTAAGCAGTCCTCTTTCAAAAGGACTCTGTTTGTCAAGGAGCCGCCAGCCATCCGGGAAGGCCCATGCCCTGCCTCCTGCCTGCCTGTGCCAGGCCGCCAACCACCCGCATTCACATGCAGGGCCACGCAGCTCCAGCACTCTTCTCGTGGCTGCATCCTGGCTCCCATGGAAACCTGGGGTTTGGTTCTGAGCCTGGAGACAAATGAGGTGGCTGTCTGTACCATGTTCCCAAATGGGTTCTCTTTCATGTCCAGTATTTTCCCTGCCTATTGTAGAGGCTCAGCCTCAGAAAGCAAAAGCACAAAAAGGCCAAATGGAGAAATGGACCAACGGAAAGGGAGCCAAGGGGAGGTGATTACATAAGCCAGCAGCCAGGCTGTCTGCAAGCCGTATGACTTATTTAGCTGTCTGTCTTTGCGGGATGTCAGACTCCATCCTTTCCAGCTGGCTCTCTGCTTCGGTGATTATATTAACACTCAGTAATTATAGGAAATAGACACCTCTCCAGTCACCAGCATTCCCAAGTGGTGGGATGGGGGAGATTGAATACCAGGAACAGCCGATCAGTATTCTATACTCTGGTCCCCTATCCTTGAGTAGGGGACAGTCTCCACCGTCTGTGTCAGAATGACACAGAAATAAGGGCAGAGTAGCAGGTTTTCCCCAAAAAACTTCAAAGTATATATAGTTTAAAGGCTGATGCTTGATCTTGAGCTGATGTCAAAATATCCTTTAAGAAATCCAAAATGACGGTGGTAATAATTAACGGTTGCCTCTGTTATTTTGATAGGACACAAAGTTTGTCCACTCAGAGAGAAATTCTAGATCTATGAAATCCTTAATTCTGAGACTCACTGCGTTATATATAAAGGAATAGCATAGAAAACAAGGAAAAATGATAAAGTAGAAAAGCAACCTCTCTCTCTTTTTTTTAAGTGCATAGTACTTTTAGCCTTGATCTCTGCTTTTTACACAATAGGTAACAATTGTGTAGGGATTGATCCCTAGTTGGCTCCTCCTGTCTTGTTTCTAGCAGCCCCCAACCCTGCTTTACCCAAAACTGCTGTTGCTAAGTCACTTCAGTCGTGTCTGACTCTGTGTGACCCCATAGACAGCAACCCACCAGGCTCCCCGTCCCTGGGATTCTCCAGGCAAGAACACTGGAGTGGGTTGCCATTTCCTTCTCCAGTGCATGAAAGTGAAAGTGAAGTCGCTCAGTTGTGTCCGACTCTTTGCAACCCCATGGACTGCAGCCTACCAGGCTCCTCCATCCATGGGATTTTCCAGGCAAGAGTATTGGAGTGGGGTACCATTGCCTTCTCCAGCTTTACCCAACACTAGATCTTGAAAATAAAATTTTTACCTAATGACATCCTTGAACTTCTGCTAACACCTAAATTCCTCTTCTTCCTGGGTTTGTGTCTCTGTGTCTGGCCTAGAAGACTGGAAATCCATGTGGCGAGGATAGTCCAGGATAGTAACTGTAGTTCCTGGGTTTGTCTGCTTCCCAAACTGTGCTGTTGAGGTTTGGAGAGGGGTGGTCCCCAGCCACAGCAGGCCTTAGGCACAATCCTAGCTCCTTCTTCTCCCCCCTTTGCTGTGTGTTGCCCAGAGGGCTCCTGCAGGCCTTGGGTCCAAGTCATGCATCTGTCTGTTTGTGTGGATGCCCTTTAACATGGCACCTGTGATGCCCTAGACGTGGTCTGTAGATCACATATGTAAGTGAATCCTCCTGACTGCTTGTGAGATGGGTCCCCAGTTTGACAGATGAGCACAGTGAGGCCTCATGAAGACAAAGAGATTTGCAAATCACCCATAGACCATTAGTGACAGATCTACACTTGCACAGCCTAAATATGCATGTCTCACGTGACACAGGCCAGAAATGAAGCAGGTGCATAACTGGCCTCCCTCCATCTCCAGAATCCACAAGAAAGCTTGGGGGTGGGGGCCCCCAGCTCCCTGCCAGCTCTATCTGCCCAGGCTGTGCCTTTATATCTCCAATGAACGCTGATTTTCCTCATCTCTCAGGTGGGTCTACGAATACTTAATAACACCTCCTAGGATTGTAGGGAAAGTAAAGAGAGATCCTGTCTGCAAAATGTAGACACTTAGCAAGTGTTATTCTCTTTATTCTTGATTGAATCCCCCTCCATACAGCAACATTTTTGTTTAAAAAAAGCATACAGCTCTCTGAGGCCACAGGCTGGACTGGGTGGTCAGGGAGTCCTTTGTGATCACAGATTCCAAAAAGTCTGAGGCAGTGCCAGGAACACACCTGTCCAAAGGCTGCCAATTTTTTCACTTGGAACTGTGAGGATCCCAGTGAAAGGACCTCCTTTCCCGGCCTCCTCCCCAAATCAGAAGTGCACAGATAGAGAGACCTACTAAAATGCTTGGAAGTCTTTGGGATTTATGGAGAAATCAAAGTCATTGGCAACCAGATTTTATTCTAATGATCCATGTCCCATCTGTTGGAAAGAACTTGTTTCCACAGCAAAATCTATGCTCTCTCGAGCAGAGCAAGAGGGGCCAGTGAAACTGCAGTTTGGGAAATTGACTCCATGAAGACATGATCTCTACTCAAGATAGGCAGAGTGGTGGCTGTGTCATCTCTCCATTGTCTCTCTTGAGCCCTCACTGCCTCCTGTCTCTTTAAAATGTGTCATGGAGACAGATCTGCTCAAGATTGCCTTTGGAAACAGCTCCAGCATCTCAGGTAGCACCCCAAAAGACGGAGTATTTTGTGAACTACTTGCTGGATTTGGCTCTCCTGGGACATCCTCTGACTTCTAGGAACAATGCATGCCTAGTTTTCCTCCCAGCTTGGGGAGCACTGATTAATGGTGCTGTGATGCTCTTTGGAGGCAGGTGCTTTTTCACTGCCATGGCTGGCCCTGATGAATGGCACAGCCTCTTCCCTGGCTGGGGCAGCTTCGATTGGAGCTCCCTCTCCCTACTCCAAGCATTTTTCATCACAGTAGCTGCTATGCCCCAAATGCAGGCTGTGTTTGAGGCACTGTTTAAGTGTCTTTGCTCCTGTAAACTTCATAATCACCCATAGGGAAAGCACTATTATTGTTGTCCATTTTGTAGTTGAGGGTAGTAAGGTCTGGTGAGGTTCAGGGCCTCCCCCAGGTCTTTTGTCAGTATAATGTGGCAGATCCAGGATACAAATTCCTGTTGGTACAAGCCCACAGTCCTGATATTTTGCTGCAACACTCTGCTTTGGTGAGCAGAAACTGGGAGTGATATAGACAAAGTGCTGGTTCAATTTGGCAGCCTTAGGAGGCACCACTGGCTGGGCCATGACATAGAACTGGCGAGGCTGTGCACTGACTGCTCAACCACAGAGGGTATCTTAACCACTGTCGTTTTTGTGTGTGTGTGTGTGTGTGTGTGTGTTTTTTTTTTTTAATGAATGGTACCCTCTAGCATTGTGCAGTGTGCAAAATGCACAAGCAAAATGACAGCCCTGGAATTCTGCTTTCAGCTATTTACTCATGGCAGGGCTCAGGAAAATGTATACAATCCCATCAACTCTAGGTTGGACAGTTGGTGCTCTGCTTCCACTTGGGTGACCTAGAAAAAGTTCTTTAACCCTTCTGTTCCTCAGTTTTCTCATCTATAAAATGGGAATGAGTTTTTATTGTTCAGCCACTCAGTTGTGTCTGACTCTTTGTGATCCCATGGACTGTAGCACGCCAGGCTTTCCTGTCCTTCACCATCTCCTGGAGCTTGCTCAAACTCATGTCCATTGAGTCAGTGATGCCATCCAACCATCCCGTCCTCTGTCATCCCCTTCTTCTCCTGCCTTCAATCTTTCCCAGCATTAGGATCTTTTCCAATGAGTCAGCTCTTTGCATTAGGTGGCCAAACTATTGGAGCTTCAGCTTCAGCATCAGTTCTTCCGATGAATGTTCAGGATTGATTTTCTTCAATATTGACGTGTTTGATCTCCTTCCAGTGCAAGGGACTCTCAAGAGCCTTTTCCAACTCCACAGTTCAAAAGCATCAATCCTTTGGCCCTCAGCTTTCTTTATGGTCCAACTCTCTCATCCATACATGACTACTGGAAAAACCATAGCTTTAACTGTACAGACCTTTGTAGGCAAAATGATATCTCTGCTTTTTAATATACTGTCTAGGTTTGTCATAGCTTTTCTTCCAAGGAGAACCCCATGAACAGTATGAAAAGAGAATGAGAGCACTGCCTTTCTCCAAAGGTTGATGTGAGGATTGCATGAGTTAATCCATGTACAGTGATTGGGAAAATCCTGGCCCACACTAAATGGCCCATGAATGTTGGCTGCTCCTGTTTACTGTTTTTTTAAATATATGCATTATATCTTAATATATTATATATATGCATATATATTTTGACTGTGCCAGGTCTTAGTTACAGCACTTGGGATCTTCAGTCTCCATTTGCGGCATGCAAGATTTTTAGTTGCAGCATGTGAGACCCAGTTCTCTGACCAGGGATTGAACCTGGGCTCCAGAGCACAGGGTCTTAGCCACTGGACCTTCAGGGAAGTCCCTGCTGTTGTTTTTATAATCTGCACAACTTCACTTACCATCACCCCTTTCTCTACCCACCTTCCAGCACAAATGAATTTCTCCATACTTTCCTACCTCGGTGCCTCCTACCTTGTTATCTGCCCTATGTAGAATGCCATCCCTCATTCTTACTGTGTCCAAATTCTGCTGTCAAGGTTTAGCTAGGGTGCAGCGTCTTCTGTGAAGGCTTCCCTGATCTCTTCTCCCGTCATCTAATCTTTCTTATCACACAGCTTGCGTGTCTCTGACAGCAATGACATCACAGCTATGACCCTGTGTGAAGTGTCTCCCCCACTAGGCTTTGAGCTGCTTGAGGAGATGACCAGTTGATCTGGCCATACATCTTAGTGCCCCCGCAGTGCTTTGTCCAGGGCTTGACATGTAGTAGAACTTTAATAAATGGTCTGCAGTTTTAGTTGAATGAATAGATTAATATCCCCCTAATGGCAACCTACTGGAGAAGGTCATGATAACTCACTCCAGTATTTTTGCCTGGAGACTCCCATGGACAGTGGAGCCAGGTGGACTATAGTCCACAGGGTTGCAAAAAATTGGACACAACTGAAGTGACTGAGCATGCATGTACAGCTCATGCTCACAACCATGTATCTTTTCCTATTTGTATTAAAATATAAACAAGAAAGCTCAGCTTTCTTTATAGTCCAACTCTCACATCCATACATGACTACTGGAAAAAGCATAGCTTTGATTAGATGGGCCTTTGTCAGCAAAGTAACATCTCTGCTTTTTAACATGCTGTCTAGGTTGGTCATAGCTTTTCTTCCAAGGAGCAAGCATCTTTTTTGTTTCATGGCTGTGGTCACCATCTGCAGTGATTTTGGAGTCCTCCAAAATTAAGTATCTCCGTTTCCACTGTTTCCCCATCTGTTTGTCATGAAGTGATGGGACCAGATGCCAAGATCTTAGTTTTTTGAATGTTGAGTTTTAAGCCAGTTTTTTTTTTTCACTCTCCTTGCTCAGTCATGTCCAACTCTTTGCAACCCCATTGGAATTCTCTAGGCCAGAATACTGCAGAGGGGAGCTTTTTCCTTCTCCAGGGGATCTTCCTAACTCAGGGATTGAACCACCATCTCCTGCATTGCAGGCAGATTCTTTACCAGCTGAGCCACAAGGGAAGTCCAAAATATAAACAGTTGTCATTTATTTGACCTCATCTCATTTCTCTTGAATTTCTTTTTAATTTTTTAAGTGTAAAATTAAGTTGTTTTTATAGAGTCACAAAGTTGAGCAGCACTCACTGTCTCATTCTAGACCAGTTCATAACCTCAGGAAGAAATCCCATGCTCATTAGCAGTCCATCTTCACCTCCCCCCACCCTCCAGCCTCTGGCAACTGCTAATCTACTTCTGTCTCTATGGATTTCCCTTTACGGGACTTTTCATATGAGTGGACTCACACAGTATGTTGCCTCTTGTGTTTGACTTTTTTCCCTTGGCACTGTTCAAAGTTAATCCATGTATGCATGAGATTGCAGCATGTATGAGAACTTCATTCCTTTTTATGGTCAGACAATATCCCTTTGGATAGATAGGCTACATTTTGGTTATTCTTTCCTTATTTGACGGACATTTGGGTTGTTTCCACTTTTTGGCAATTGTGAATAACACCACTATGAATATTTACATGCAAATTTCTATGTGCCTTTTTCTCTTTGTCATACCACCCCAACATCTCAACATGTTCAGGACAAAAATTTGAAAGGAATTGTTGCAGGGATTGGTAAGAAGAAGGAAGCTTTGATTGAGATGGCCTCCCAAGTGCCAGGTTCTGTTCTGGGTTGCAGAGATTGGTGAGAAGAAGGAAGCTTTGATTGAGATGGCCTCCCAAGTGCCAGGTTCTGTTCTGGGTGCTAGTAACCAGCTATCAGCTCCTTTCATCTTCACAAAGCTCAGTGAGAATCTCAGACAGGCTGAGTGCCATGCTTAGGGACATGTCATGGGTAGGATTCAAACCCACACTTCTGTGACTTTGAAGCTATGTCCATGCCATTGCCTGGCCATGGCTGCCTCTGTGAAGTGAGTGAATCCACCTAACGAAAGATTCCCCTCTCCTCTTTCCAGAGAAGTCATGCCTTTCCAGTCTTCCCCAGGCAATCTCAAATGGGATGCTTTCCCCCTGTTTGTCCTGGGCCACCCCAGCCAGCATCCTGGGCCTCTCAGGCTTGGGCCACCTGAAGCCCAGCATTCAGGCTGCAGATGCCTCTGCAAGGCTGCTTTCTGCCAGCTTCCTAATAATTGACATAGGATGGAAGAAACCAAGTGTCTGTCCCAGCCAGGAGTGCCAGCTGTGACCCAGGAAGCAATGAAGATACACAGCTCTGCCATCAGGAGCTCTGGGGAGGGAAGGCACCCACCATGTGCAGCAGGCACCATGATGACAAGTTTATATGGCTTAACCTTCTGAAGACCAACATGGGCTGCAGAGACTTCTGCTGCGTGTGCGGCACTGATGGTGATTATTCTCTGTCTTGGCAAGTGGTTTCATTAACTGAGCATCTGAAAGGGGCTCCCTTTTCTCTTCTGTTTAAAGGAAGGGATACTGGAGGCCAGAGGCTGAGGATTGGTAGCGTAGTGCAGTAAGGGCCATCAGGATCCAGAGGAGGGCAAGGTGGGGTCTTGAAAAACAGACAGCTGCCTACATCAGGGATGTCAGAGGCCTATGTGAAGACACAGACACATTGAGGCCCAGTCTTCCACTGGTGGAGGGAAGACACCAGGCCCTTTCTAGAATCCCTGTGAGTCTTCTAGGCCTAATGCTAAGCTTCTTGGCCCAGGAAAAGCTTAGGATCACCACTTCCAAAGGATCCATTCAAGGCTGTAAAGGGAAGGAGATCTGTTCCCCAGCGGGTGGGTAGACAGGCCCACAGGTGTGTGTGTGTGTGTGTGTGAGAGAGAGAGCCAGAGCCAGAGCCAGAGCCAGAGCCAGAGCCAGAGCCAGACAGGCCCTAAAGCTTTTAATGAATGCACACGGGCTCTAGAGAGGGCTCAGGCTGCAGCTCAGAAGCCATCATAACAGCTGACGTTGGTTGGACACCCACTGTGTAACACGTCTTAGGAATGACACCATCTCATTTATTTCCTACAAACAGCCCCATGTGATGTTTACATTCATTTTATTTTACAACTAAGAAAAATGAGCCCCTGGGAACAGATCCTCTAAGGCAGCAGAAGCAATGGTGCTGTGATCCCAACCCAGGCTGTGAGGTGCCCGACCCCAGCCCCTTAGCTATTACCCCCTCCAGTCCCCCACCCACCGTGGCCATGCCCAATGCTTTGCCATCCTGCTCTTGGCCTAGCTGACTAGAAGTTGCCTGGGTCTGGTCCTAGTTTGGTTACTAATTTGCTGTGTGACCTTGGGCTAATCTCTTCTCCTCTCTGAGCCTTAGTTTTCTCATCTGTAAAGTGAGGGGTTGGCCTGGAGCAATGGTTTTCAAAGTGGGTTCCCCAACCTTCAAGGATGCTATGGGAACTCAGAGGCTGCTGACACCAGAGCAGTTGGCTTGCTATTTGTTTTATCAGATTTTTGAGGGAGACTTTGATTAAAGGTTGCCAGTAGTTATAAATAAACTAGTAAGCAAATATTTAAAAACCTCCCAACTAGATACAAAGGAATTTGACTACCTAAGATTCAGAGAAGCAGCTCTGAGCTCCCCACCAGCAAGCCCCAAGGGAGACTGGACCTGTCTGTTGGGCTGTCCCATTCAGAGGGGCTACACTGGGATAGGGGTGGGGCATCCCCCAGGAGGCCAGCAATGAGTGGAACAGATCTTAGGGTGACCACAAGGAAGTGGAGTCACCTGAGCGGCCACAGTGAACCAGGACAGTGTTTCCAAGTTCCAGTTGTTTGAACACTAAGCTGTGACTTTTGCTGCATCCGTGAAAAAAAGGTTGTATAGCCTGATGGCTAGGAACCAGGCTCCCTGGGTCGTCTACTCACTCTCTGCTGCCTTGGGCAAGGTATTTAACCTCTGAGTCTCAGGTTCCTTCTCTGTACAGTGGGAATGATAGCAGGACCTGTCTGTAGTGTTGTCATGATTTATACCTGCAGACCATTTGGCACAGTACCCAGCCCACTCTAAGTGCTGATTCTTACTGAAGCAGGGTGACCTGGCTCTTTACTTCAGTTTCTACAGCTATTAAATGGAAGTAATGATGCAAGCAAACTATCAGATCATTGTCAGGATCAAATAGTAAGTCATCATTAAATGGCTGAGATGGTCATTATTTTTATTGTATTTTTTTCAATCTGCACATCTTCTTTGTTTAGCCTCATCTTTTCTTTTTCTTTCTTTTTTAAAAAGATTTGTGCTTGGATGTGGGCCATTTTTCTAAAAGTCTTTATTGAATTTGTTACAGTATTGCTTTAGATTTTATGTTTTGGTGTTTTTGATCCCAAGGCGTGTGGGTCTTAGCTCCCCAACCAGAGACTGAACCTACACCGTCCATACCAGAAGGTGACATCTTAACCAGTAGTCTGTCAGGAAAATCCCTGCCTCATCCTTTCTTGAAGGCAACCACCTTCTGAGCAGTGGGGACAGGAGAGTGGTCAGTGCTGGGATGGGTGCCCAGGTTGTCCTGCCAGGCAAAACAGCAGATGCGGAGATCCACGAGTCTGGGCTGGAGCCACAGCGGTTGTCCAACCCGCCAGCTCGTGCTGGGAGGGGAGGCCAGTCCCTGGGGGGCTGTGCTGTCAATAGACACAGGCCTGGCGTGGACGCTGGCCAAGGAAGTTCTCCCTGCCTGGAGCTGGTGGAGCTGGCTTCTCTGATTCACTGCCCTTCTGGGGCCCATCGTCCACAGGTCCATGAGAGGGGGTTGAGCTGGGCCGTTAGAGACCCAGTGCCAGTCCCTGCCCTGCTTCTGACAGCGCCCTGACTTGGGCAGGAGGCTCCCACTCTTAGTCCTCAGCTTCTCCAGTGGTGAATGAAGGCATGGTCCAGATGACCTGGGAGACGCTCTTCTTTCCCCACTCTGGTTTGTTTGAGGGGCAGCACAGGGTAGTGGTGAAGTGGAGTGGAGTCATACATGGTCTTGGGTTCTGATTCTGGTTTTGCCACTTAGTTGGAAGACAAGTTACTTTGCCTCTCTGAGTATCAGTCTCCTCACCTGTAAAATGGGCTAGCGGTGTGGTTGTGACAGTACCTGTCCCAGGAATTGTTGTGAGGATTAAGAGCTCATACACACAGGGTACCTAGAATAATGCCTGGCACCAACAGCACTACACCATTGGAGTGAGCTACTCTCAGGCTGCTCCTTAGAGACGCCCTGGTTTTTACCACTTGAAGAGGTAGTCCCACCATCCCAGGTCTCAGAGTCTAATGGCCATTAAGCCCAGACTTAAATCATGCCCAGGTGGTCTCATGCAGCCACGGTCCCTGTTAACCAAGCACTCAGTCGTTCAGCGCTGCTTAGTGAGCAGGCGTCGCAGGCCTTAGTGGGGTGTGGCAGATCCTGTTCCAGGTACTGGAGGTGTGTTCGTGATCAATACAGGCAGAAACCCCTGTCCTTATGGAGCTGCCAGTCTCATGGGGGATATCAGACCCCAGCAAGTAAGTGAGTAAAATATAAGCAGAAATCTCCAAGTATTGCTTTTGGGAAACTGTAAGTGACTTTCTGATTTCTACCATCCCCATTTCCGGTTGAGAGTCACTGCTCTATCAGTAGAAGGCCCTACTGTATTCCTCTGGGAATTCTGAGCCACACCCTCCTGCAGGCTAGTGCCTCACTCCATTATTCCCCCTGAGCATGGGCTCTGGAGTCGGATGGGCCTGGGCTTTGAGTCCTAGTTCTGCCCCTCCCTGGCTGCTTGACCACGGGCAAGTCACCTGACCTTTTCATTCCTGTTTCCAGTCTTTAAAATAACAATGCTCACATTCTAGGACTGTCTGGAGAATTCAAGGAGTTAATACACATAAAACATTTAGAACATCGCTTGCCCCGTATGACCTTGGGCAAGTTAATCTTTAAACCTCAATTTCATCTGTAAAATGGGTGTAAAATAGCTCCCTGATCACCGTGGAGGGCTTAGGTGTGACCGTGTACATAAAACACTCGGCTTAGCACAGAGTGGTATCTCCTCCTCCTCTCCTGTATTGATTCATTATCACTGCATAACCAATCACTCTGAAACTGGGTGGCTTATAACAACTATTTAGAATTGCTTCCATGTCTGTGGGTGAGACAAGGCAGCTGAAATATTCTAGGCTAGACTGGGTTGCTGTGCTTTGAGGCACAGATCTAGCCGGACATGTGTTCTCACTGAAGTTTGCTCAGTGAGAGCAGGCTCAGGTCTGCTCCACGTGTGGTCAGTCTGTCTGGGGGCTGGTCTCAGAGAAGAGGAGCTACCCATGGAATACATATGCTTTTCACTGCGATGCAGAGATGATGCCAGAGGGCAAACATGCAAGGTCTCTGAAGGCTCGGGCTGGGCCAGTACTGTCCCTCCCACCTCATTCTGTAGGTAAAAGCAATCACATGGTCAAACCCAATGTCAAGAGTTAGAGAAATAGATTCTCATCCTTTGGTGGAAGGAACTGCAGTCACATGGCAAGGATATGAGATATATATATATATATCTATAGGCTTCCCAGATGGCGCTGGTAAAGAACCCACTTGTCAATGCAGGAGACCAAGAGATGCGGGTTCCATCCGTGGTCAGGAAGATCCCTGGAGAAGGGCATGGCAACTCACTCCAGTATTCTTGCCTGGAGAAATAGATTCCCATCTTTTAGTGGAAGGAACTGCAGTCATATGGCAAGCAGTGGGTCTGAGCAGCAGCAGGAATGAAGGATCTCAGGACATTAATGGGCCCTGCTGTGCCTCCCAAGAACCCACAGGAGAGGACTAGTGTAAGAACTGCCAGTGAGAGTCAGTGATCTGAGGCGTCCTTTATATTTTCAATTCTACATGGGGACACTAGCCCTGAAACACTCACTGGATCATTGCTGCAGAAGGTTGCTCCCATCTTATACCCAGATTGCCTGGGATTGTAGCCTGGGATTTTTCTTCCCAGGAATGTTGTGCCAGAGGTGAAGGAGGGTGCAGAAGGTTGGACTGCAAAGCCCTGGAATGCCTCTCTCCTGACCCCTGCCTCCATCAAACCTGCCTTTACCATGAAATAAATAAAACCATCAGCTGGAAAAATGAGGGGCCAGCCGACCAAATATGATAAACTGTCTCTTGCTGTGTATTGTACTCTCCACAATAAAACCCCAAGCGGATGCTAAAAATGTATGCAGCTTTGTGAGGAGACAGGCGTGCTCTGTGTGGCCGAGATTTTCTGAGAAAGGTAATTTAACTGCAGTGTGCACAAAGGGAAGAAATGCAAAGAGTGGTAATTTGGAAATTGTACAGCAGGTGCTTTTGAAAAATTGATATTGTTGGTTATTTTTCTTTTATTAAAAACCCAGAGTCCTGTGGTCTGCTGTCCCACCCTTATCTAGCTCGTTAGAGGCACATGTTGACATTTCTAATCTGCTCATTTGAAGATTGTCAGGAAATGGTTTAAACATGCAGTGGAGTTGGGGAACTCTGTTAGTGAGGAGAGCACCTCTAGAAAGACGGATGGAGATGCTGGGCTGGATTTAGGGGACTTGGGAATAGCTTACACTTACTGAGCACTTAGTGTCAGACATTGCTGTAAGTGTTTTACTCATTGTATTATATTTTATTTTAGATTTAATCTAATTTCCATTTTGCAGATGAGGCCAATGGAAGGTTAAATAACTTCCCCAAGGTCTCACAGCTTCTAAGTGGCAGGGTTGGCATTGAAACCAGTCACTCCAGTTCTTTCCCTGCCTTAGTATTAGTTTTTCCCTCTGTGTAGACATCAATACCTTCCTAGTGGGTAGATTAATTGCATCGAATGCCATATATGTAAGGCACCTACTACATGCCTTGTTGTTATTTAGTTGCTAAATCATGTCTGACTCTCTTGTAGCCCTAGTACTTGCCCATGCTGTGCTAAGTCACTTCAGTCGTATCCAGCTCTTTGTGACACCATGGACTGTAGCCTGCCAGGTTTTTATGCCCATGGGATTCTCCACGCAAGAATACTGGAGTGGGCTGCCATGCCCTTCTCAAGGGGATCTTCCTGACCCAGGAATTGAACTCATGTACCTTTTGTCTCCTGCATTGGCAGGCAGGTTCTTTACCACTACCACCACATGGGAAGCCCTGGGAAGTAAGTGCCTGGCTGTTCTTAAACATTGCCTGAGTGACTGTGGAATATTCACTCGGTAGGCACTCAATGCACATTAGCATCCCCTTCTTTCACTTTCCCTCAGAGCTTCAGAAGGCAAGCTCTGATGTCTTGGTGAGTCTTGTTACCCCTCTGGTCCTCAGTTTTTCCATCTGCAGGCAGATTGTCAGCTGCTGGGCCACCACCTCTGATACCATGGTCTTTCAGCTCCAGGATGCTGACAGATTTATGCCCATGGCTTCCCTTCACCTAGGCCCTTGGCCCTGCAGGAATGACCAGTGGTGCCCAGTGGGGTGCATTTTAACTGTACTGACGAGTGGATGACGTAGTTTATGACCTGAGCTCCATCCAGTCCTGTTCACCTGGTGATTCTGGCAGCTGAGAATGAGAGCCCTAGTGTGGCCTCAAGCCCTGGGAGCCACAGAGCAGTGACTCGCTTGGTGCTGGGAGCATTTGTTCCTGAGTCAAGGATGCCAGAGCCCCGGCAAACCCTGGCTCACTGGGAGAGACAGCAGCTTCAGTCTTGTTTGGAAATTGTGGGCCTTATGACAGCTGTCAACTGTGTTTAGAGGCAACCCTCTATTCCTCTACTTCATTTGTTAAGCTCTTAACGTTTGCCAGGCTCCCTGCTGATAACACTGTGTATATAACCCCTTCTTATTTTCTGGCAACAGCCCATGTGGTATGCACAATACACTTGTCCCCATTTTGTAGATGCAGAAGCTGAGGTTTGGCAAGTTCAAGTTACCTGCTCCAAGTAACTCGTGATTACACACAGCTCATGGTCGGAACCTGGTTCACATGCCTGAGCCCACACACTTCCTGTTGGATATTATTCATCCAAGCAGGACACATCATTCCTTCAAGGTTGTAAGAGACAGTAAAGGGGAGCCGCCTGTGCTTGGCATCTTCCAAAGAGTCATGCCTTCATGAAAATGCATTAACAGAGGGACTCGGGAATGTAGGAGATCTGCACAGGGCCTCAGAGATCCTTTTGTTATTTTGCAAATGAAAAAACCGGGGCCCCAGTTGATGAAGGACTCTAAGGTGATACATAGATAATGAAGACCCTACCCTGACTGTATGGTCAAACTTGCAGCCTGGTCCCCCACTCAGTTAGGGTGCTCTTGCTGGGGGCAGCAGCATGGAGTCAAGGTGGAAGGAAGGTCAGAAGCCCCCATTTTGGAGAAGCTCTGAATTAAGGGACTTCACCTTCACTTGGTGGCCTCCATCTTCCACCCTCCCCTCTGGTGCCTGAATTACCTAGATGGATGGCCTTCAAAGTCATGAGATCATTAGACTCATGTAGGGGACCGTAAACTTATTTTTGGCTGCGCTATGTCTCCATTGGGGTGCGCAGGTTCTTCGTTGTGGCACACGGGCTTCTCTCTCGTTGTGGTGCATGGGCTTAGTTGCCCTGTGGCATGCGGGATCTTAGTTCCCTGACCAGGGCTTGAACCTGGGTCTCCTGCATTGGAAGGTGGATTCTTAACCACTGCACCACCAGGGAAATCACCTTGGTGATTCTAACATGCAGCCAAACTTGGAAACTGCTGCCTTAGTCCAGCTTTTCCTGAAATGTGTTCCATAGAACACCAGCTCAGTTCCATGGGGAGATGAATAGGTATATATAAAACAAACAAACAAACACACACTTCCAAGCAAGTTAAGTCTGGAAATGGTTGAGTTAGAAGAGTTATTCCCAACTGTGGCTGCACATTGGAACCACCCGGAAAACCTCTGACATCTGCTTCTGTTCAAGCTGAACCCTTGAGTCCCTCTTTAAAGGCAGGACTCAGGCATGAAGATTTTATAAGGTTCCCTAGCCACTAGGCTAGACAAAGTTAAGTGGAGGGTTTTTTAACTGCAGAACTTCCCAGGGCCTTTAATACCCAATGTGCATTGTGGATCTCCAAAAAGAAAAATAAACAGATGATTTTCTGATCTGGTGATCAGGAACATAATAGAGAAAAAAAGGCATGACCGGGAAAAGAAAGACTATTTTCGGTATGCAGAGAATTTGTGTTGGTAAGAGGAGGTGATGGTAGGTCACGTGAAACTTTAGAGGTCAATGGAATTTTTAAGCTCAAATGAGCGTGAATGTTTTTTGTTAGACTGTTTTTGTGTAACGGGCATAATTTGGTAATTGGTAATAGTTCTAATACCTGTTAGGCTATCCAGACAGCTTTTCTGTAAGCAATAAGTCTAGTATTACCTGGGGGCCCCAAACACACTGGGTTGGTCATATGGACCAGGAAATTTGCTCCATTCTATAAGGAGTGATGCTTTTAAAATATCCACCAACTGTTCTCATTCTCCTTTAAAACTCTTGAAAGGCTCACCATCCCACTCTCTTTTACAGAGCCCTCCATTAAGTGATGTCCAAAACTGTTTTTACATACGCCCACCCAAACAATTTGAGCATACACCTTCATTAGAGCCTATTCTTTAGAAATTAAATACATGTGCTGCTGATACATACTAAAACTCATTGAGTTTAATTTCCCTCTTAGAACTTTAGACTCACAAATCAATGTAGTTAGATGTTCTCATTTTTTCATGCACCTTGGTTATCAGAGAGCGCACCCCAGTTTGAAGCCCCCATGTGATCTGGTCCCTTCCTTTTTTCAGCATCATCTTTAACCCTTTTACTCTTGCCCACTGTACCCCAAGAGCACAGATTCTATCTGAATTTCCAAGCGTGACACAGCCTTCAGGCCTCTGCACTGGCTATTTCCCTTTCTTGGAATTCTTCCTTCCTTTCCTTTTGTGTAACTTGCTGCTTCTTGTCCCTTGGATCTTATTTCCAATGCCACCCCCTCCTAGAGGCCCTTCATAGCCATCTAAAGCTGCAATCCAGTCACTCTCCCTGCCCCTGCCCATTTTAATTCTGAGTAACACTTATAACCATCTGGTAGTTTTCTTATGTTTGTTTCTGACCTGCCTCCTCAGCAGAGAGGAGCTGGCCACTGGGTGAGAGCTCAGTAACTGCTGAGTAAACACAGAACTGAGACTCAGAGGTTGGAACACTGGTCTAGGCTCTGCCATCAGTAAGTGGTGGAATTAGGGTTTGAACTCAAGCCTGTGTGACCTCAAGTCCAAGGTTCTTTGCGTCGCGCCAAGTGGTCTCTTGTCCTTCAGAGGCTGGCTGAGAAGTACCTGAGCCCAGATTCTGACAGTGTGGGTCTGAAATCTGTTATGATGTCAGATGACTGTGGAATGTGAGAGAGACAGAAGAAAAAAAAGAATGATTGGCATGTTACGCTCTGTTTCACAGCCAGCCAGTAATGGGAGTTTGGAAAAAATTCCAGAGTCTGAAAGAATTCAGGCAGGCCTAGCTGTAAATCAGAAAAGACTGTGGTCAGAAACAGTAGGTAAATGCAGCTTGAAGAAATGTCTGACCTGTGTGTCCTGTGAAGCCCAGAATGCGAGGAGGGGCGCTGGGGTCCATGTGTTTGATGCAGTGAGAAGAAAATCCCTCCATCTTCCCTTCTGTTTCTTGTGCAGTTTTGTGGTTTTGTTTTGGCCACACGGCATATGGAATTTTAATTCCCCGACCAGGGATCAAGTCCAGGCACCCTGCAATGGAGGTATGGATTCTTAACCATTGGACTTTCAGGGAAGTCCCTCTTGTGCAGTTTTGAACCATGATGCCAAGATCTGAGCCCTGAAGACGTCATTCCTTCCTTTTCTTGAACACCTGCAACTTGAGAACATGTACCAGCTTCTGGAAATCCAGTTGACTGGCCCTTTCTGTAACCCGGAGCCTCCCCATCCATCCCTTAGGCCTGAAAAAGGAGAAGTGAAGAAAAAGTGAAGAAAAGGATGCGCTCCTGAATCCCTTAACCTTTGGAAGAATGAATGATTCTTTGTGATGGGAAATCTGTCACTTCTCTGCATGGCCTCTTTCTCTCCTTCCAGGGGTGACCTGGTCCCATTTGAGCTGAAAAGCAGTTTATTGCCTGGCCCAGGCCAGTGTTCATCTTGTTTCACTCCATGGTGTCTTCATGAAAAGCCTGCTATTCTCTTCTTTCCTAATGATAAATGAACAGGCAGCGTTAAGAGTTTAAAATGTGACACCTGAAAGCAAAGAAATGATGCAATTGAAATTGTTTTTTTTTTTTGGCCTGAGTCTCCCTCCTCTCCATCCGGTCACGGAAATAATATTGGTCTTCTGCTGTAATGAGTTTCCCTTCTTCCTTCCTTCCTTCCTTCATTCAAGCATGGCATTTATTCACAGTAAAGAGCACAGTAATTGAGGTTGAACAGGCCCACCTCTTCCACCCACTAATTTTGTGATCTGCATGAGTATCCTAGGGCTGCTGTGACCTATTACCACAATCTTGGTGTCTTAAAACAATAGAGATATATTCTCCCAGTTCTGGAGTCTAGACATCCAAGATTAAGGTGTCTTTGCAGTGCCAAACTGCCCTTGAAGGCTCTGGGGGAGAATCCTTCCTTGCCTCCTCCAGCTTCAGGCAGCTCCAGGTGTTTCTGGCTTGTAGCCACATCTCTGCAATCTCTTCCTCTTCTTATCTTCTGTCTCTTAAAAGGACACTTGTCATTGCATTTTGCACCTCCTGGAAAGTCTAGGGGCTTCCCAAGTGGCACTGGTGGTAAAGAACCTGCCTGCCAATGCAGAAGACATAAGAGACCCAAGTCCAGTCCTTGGGTCAGAAAGATCCCCTGGAGGAGGGCATGGCAACCCACTCCAGTATTCTTGCCTGGAGAATCTCATGGACAGAGGAGCCTGGGGGGCTATGGTCCATAGGGTCACAAAGAGTCAGGCATGACTGAAGCAATTTAGCACGCATGCAGAAAGTCCAAGATCTCATCTCAAGATCCTTAACTTCATTACCTCTGCAGTGACTCTTTTTCCTAAAAAAGGTCACATTCATCGGTCCCACCATTCACTCCATGTACAGCCTTAGGTTATTTGACCTTCCTGAGCCTCAATAACTATAGCTGTGAAACGGAGGTGCCCTTGCTATATACCTAGTAGTGATAAGATATGGAAAGCTTTTTCAGTGCCCATTCATGGCTCATACTCCACTGATAGCAATTGCTCTTACTTATGGAGTGTCCGTTGTGTGCTGTGCTCACATGGTGTCCCTGCTACCCTTTCTGATACAACCTGGAAAACCTGTGTATAATTTCTATGTGCATTCCTAGCTATGTGAGTGCCCAAGAATTTTGAAAAACCCAGTTTTCCTATATGTGTGCAGAACGACCCACCTGTACGGGGCAGTTCAAGAAAAGTCCTCAACTTACCCTAGGATACCTTCCAGAGGATTGCCAGGACAGAGAAAACCAGCGCCTGACTTTTAGAAATTGTTCCAGTCCTGCAACCTGTCCCCCCACCCCTCCCACTCACCCTGTCCCCCAGGGACTTTTCTGTGTTTGGCATTGATAAGGACATCTCTCATCCACCACATGGTGGGTATGGCACAGATGACAGGGCTGGGAACACTCCAAGAACAGGAGGGGCATGTTATCTCCTAAACTGGACAGAGAAGAAGGAGAGTTAGCCTGATGGAGAGCTGGCAGAAGTGTTCATCTCGGCTTGGCAATTTCCTTGTATGACATTGGGCAAGATTCTGAACTTCTAAAGCCCAGATACTCAGCTAGAGCTCAGTGGGGCTGATTTAGAGCAGGTAGTTCTCCTGCTTTTCAAAACAAAAACATAAAGCTGCTTTAAAAGCTTTTCAGAGTCCCAATTCGTGTCACCAGATGTCGCTCAGGGCTCCCTGGCCGCAGTCCTAGCCCCTGTGAGAGTCCATCGCCTTCCCGATGATTTTTTTTCAATCGTCCACACTGGCTTCCTTATTTGCAAGTACCTCCCTTGGTACTGGAACGCAGAACTCACCCCTCTTCCTCTCCCACAAGCACTCCCCTCACTCCACTTTCTATGGACTTTATTGAATGTGTAATAGGACCCTGAGGAGGAGGCACTTCCCAACCCGAGCTAGACTGGCACCTTCCAAATGCCTCACCCTTACCTTTTCCTCTCTCTGCCTTCTGTCTCAGTGCCCTCCCATCACCCCCCTGTCTCAACACCCCCTCACCATCTCCACTCCCAACACCTGCTACCACTCGACTACTAAGGGAACTCCCACACTCCTTCTGCGGTCGCCCCCAGGGCAGCTCCACCCATGCACCCTGCCCGCTAGCAGGCCCAGAGCAGTCATGAGGAATCCATCACAGAACTTCCTCCCACAGAGGCTGAATGTGAACACAACCTTCCAGGCGGTCCTGGAGCTGGCCCTTCAGATAAAACCTCTCTGCCCCCTCATTCATGACTGGGAGGATGGGGACTGGAGTGGGGACACATCACAGGGCTGCAAGTTGGCCTCCAGAGCTTGTCAGGAAGATTTCTCCTTGTTATGGGCCATGAGCCCCAAGTTATGGATCTTGGGGTTCCTTGTGCTTTACCTCCTTTCTCCTCATTTTTTTTCCTTCACACCATTCTCACTACTGCTATTAGAATTATCTTTCCCAAGTACTGACCTGATCAGCTCACTTCCCTACCTTATCAGGCTTAAACATCTCCTGGCATTCCCTAGTGCCCACAGAGATTTTCCCAAGTTGTAGACATGGCATCAAAGGTCCGGAATCCCCAGCTTCAAATACTTTTCAGTGTCACCTCCAGCCAATCTCTAAGGCCAAGACCCCTCTTGCTTTTCTTTTCTTAAATATCTATCTATTTATTTATGGCTGCACTGGGTCTCAGTTGTGGCATACAGGATCTTCGCTGTGGCATGCAAGATGTTTTGTTGTGGCACACAGACTTCTCTCTAGTTGTGGCTCATAGTCTCAGCCTGGGGCATGTGGGATCTTAATTCCCCACCAGGGATCACACCCGTGTCCCCTGCATTGGAAGGTGGGTTGTTACCCACTGGACCACCAGGGAAGTCCCCCCCTCCTCTTGGTTTTCCAAACCCAACTGTGCCTTTTAGCTCTCTGTGCCTCTGTATATGCTGTTCCTCTGCCTGGGAATGCCCTTCCCTACTGCACTAGTTTCCTTTTGCTTCTGTAACATATCACCATGGACTCAGAGTCTTAAATAACACACTGTATGTATTATCTTACAGTTCTGGGGCTCAGACATCCCAAGTGGGTCTTACTGGGCTAACATAAAGGCACCATCTAGGCTGTGCTCCTTTTGGAGACTCTTGGGGACACTCTGTCTTTTGCCTTTTCCAGGTTTACGAGGCTCCTGCACACCTTGGCTGATGGTCCCTTCCTCCATCTTCAAAGCCACAAGGACTGGTCTTTCTCACGTGACATCTCTGTAACCTCTGCTTCTATCATCGTGTCTCTTTCTCTGACTCTGACTCTTCTGCCTTCCTCTTATGGATTGCATTGAATTTGCTCAGAGGATGATCTCCATACCTCAAGATCCTTAATTTAATCACATCTGCAAAGTCCCTTTTGCCCTGTAAGGGAACACAGTCCCAAGTTTCAGGACTTAGGGCATGGACATCCTTTGGGGGGCATTACTATACTACCCCATGCACCTATTCTGTCTGTTGAAATAGCCCTTCAGGGGCATTTCAGATGTTCCCTCCTGACTATACCATCTCCTGTTTCCTCGACAGAATTACTCTTCATCTTTTTTTCAATCCATGGCATTCGGGTATCATTCTGTTAGAGGACATGCTTGCCTTCTATTATGGTTCTTTGTGTATGGTCTTGCTCCTTTGGCAGAACGTGAGCTTATTGAAGGCAGAACCCTCAGACCATTGTCTTGGGGCAGAAGCAACAGTATGAGCAAAGACAAGATGCGTCATTGGGAGCTAAGTGAGTCCAGCTGAGTGGTATTAATAGCGTGCAGTGCTTGAGGAGGGAAGAGGGAGGTGAGGTGGGGGAGTCACAGAAGCTCTTGTCAGCTAAGTCGGGAGGTTGGCTGTAGGGTACCAGTGAAGGGTTTTCAGCAGGGGATGTTGAGGCCAGATTTGTGTCAGGACTGATGGCCCTGAACCATTTTCCCCACACGGAGATGAAATCCAAGATCAGGATCCTCACGACTTCACTGCTCTCTCTGGTACCCCAGTTTGCTAATCCAGTTTTGGATTTTCAGTGATGTCCTTCTTGATCTTTCTATCACACTTGATAGTTGACCACACCACCCCTAAGCCTTCCACATCGTTGATGTCCCTGACCTGTTCCTAGGTTTCCCTAGGGTGGGGTGGGGTGGGGGCCAGTGCAGGGTGATGGAGAGAGAACGCTGATCTTTGTCCTCAGAATCACAGCCCCATCCCTGTCTCTGCTGTGGGACTCAGGCAAATCCCTCTCCTCTCTCCTTCAGAAGCTTCATCCTCGGAGATGAAAAGAATTGCCTGGGGATTAACAGGAAGTAAATAGAGGTCATTCCCTGGCATCCTCTTCTCTTCTATCTCCTCCTTTCCCTTCCTGCCCCCAAATGTAGGTATTCTCCAAGAGAGCTGCCTGAATCAATACTGTTCAAATTACATAAACCTTGGTTCCCAATTGTGTTTGTCTTCTCTGCCAACTTTTAAGCTATTATAAAAGAGGAGTGAGGTCTCAGAGCCCCTTTCCTGGGAGAAGGCCACTGAAGGGTTATTGCCTGAAGTTTGCTCTGAGATTTCCTTTTTCATGTGCATCTCTTAATGTGCTGAGTCTATGGAGGAGAATGTTGCCTCCGAGAGAAGGTGCAAGAATAGGCAAGAAGCACAGTCCTACAGAGAAGCTTTTTAATTAGCTTCATCCACAGATCGATTTTCCTTTCCTGTTTAAACCTAATATCTCTGTAGTTTTAGAGAAATTTGCCAATTTCTCTAAATTGCATGCGGTAAAAGAAAAAGGAAAGATTTGTCCCCAAGTGAGGGAAAGGATTTCCCTTAAACACCTGAAGCATGAGGACTCCTCTACTGGGACCTTGCATGGCAGAGGGGGTTGGTTGGCAAGTACCCACCAGATAATATATCGGCACCTGAGGCCAGTAACCCCTCTGCGCTTCTTTAATAAAGAGAAAGAGAATCTGCTTAAACTTTCTCAGAATTTAAGGCAAAGAGAAAAAGCCTGCAGAGCTCTACTGCTCAGAGAAAATGTAAAAAGTGCTGAAATGACTTAGAGAAATGGGAACCGTGGGCTTGCAGGCCTAGCACTGAAGTCATCCGAAAGACCATCTCAGCCCCCTCGTAACAGCGGCACACTTTCATTTCTTCCGTGGAACAATATATGTAAAAATAAAAATTGAGCTGCTCCATTGAAGCAGGAAGCGGCCTGAGAGTGCCCCCCACCCTCCTCAGTCTAAAAGTGAACTGTAGTTTGAAAACCGTAGATCTCATCTGATCTCTTCCTTCACATACAGAAAATTGATGGAACAGAGAGGCTGTTAATCGCCCAAGGTTATTCAGCACACGTTTAGCACTTACTCAGGCTCCTGACAAAGATTTATTGAGTGCTTGCAATGTGCCAGGCATTGTTCTGGGCCCCAGGCTACAGCGGTGCATAGGACAGACCAAGTCCCTGCCGAAATGGTACCTCCATTCCAATGGAGAAGACAAGCAGTATACAAATGGAAAAGCACGACACTGGGTAGTAGAAAGTGCTACAGAATAAAGTAAGGCAAGGGAGTAAGAGTAAGCAGGGCTTATTGGTTTCAATAAAATTGACAATTCACTCACCATAAGTCATCTGTGCATCACTCTGTCCAAGGAAATGAAATATATCGATTGGTGTCATGTTCTCAACCTAGAATCAGGGGTGGTGGCAGAAAGACTACTTCCCCTTCCCCCCAGAAAATAATTGTGCATCAATAGAAGAAGGAAAAATGGATGTCATGTAGGCAAAAATAACTGATTTACACTACCCAGGCATAATAAGATTTTTTTTTTAAATAAATGAGAATTCTGCCCTCTCGTTTTTCTTGTGTCACACAATATGCTTTCCTAGAGACACGAAAAAGTAATTGTAGCAATGAGAACTACAATATGCTGGATACCAGTTTTCAAAGAGCTTCCCCATACATGATCCAGCTGCAGAGCAGGTTAGCTCCATGCCAAGAAAAGGAGCTTGAGCCTGAAAAGCTGACAGTCACATGTTCTCTAGCCACCTGATGAGCCCAGTGAGAGCAGAAAGAAGCCCAGTATTTCATGCATTCAGAAGGGATAGAGCCCCGTATTGTGTAGGCAGAGTGGAGAATCATAACAGCAATGAGGTGGGATGTGGTGGGGGCAGGGGCAGGAGAGGAACTGACTCAGACAGTGGTGGGGACTGTGGCACAGAGGTCCGGATTTTGTAGCCTGTGATGCCTAATGACTCCTGGACATCAGGTTTTTGGTTTCTTTCTTTTTTAAAAAAGAAAAAGAAAAAAAGATGGCTGAGTAACTTTGAATTATTCAAATGCAAGTTCAGTGACAACCAGATACAGTTCCAAGCCTGGCCCTAGGTAGCCTGGGCTGTTTAGCCTTGAGAATACAAGCTGGGCTCGTTTAAAGAAATACTCCAAGAAGATGCTGTTCTTGCTTCATTAAAATTATGGTTCCTCCAGTACCTTTCTTGCTTTGAATGATACCTGATCACATCCCTGAGTTGTGTCTTCTTTGGACAGTTTTGTTCTTGCCTCGGTTCTGTTTGCCTCTAGGGATGCTTTATTCGTGTCAGTTAAGAAGCTCCCCAAGGCCCCAGATTTGCCCATGAAATTGTTAACTTGCGTCTTCCTCCCCACCATGGCATCATAAGCTGAGCCACATGACAGGGGGAGGGAATCAGCTAATGCCATTACTTTGAGAGGCCAGAGTGGGCACTTAAATGGTGTAAAAAAAACCACAACGGTTCTGCCTCTCAGCCTGGGGGCGTCTCCCTGGTTACCTTATCTGAAGCTGCTTTGTCTTCGCGACACTGGGGTCTAATTCAGATTCAGCAGTATCTCCAGTACATCCTTGGGAATTTTAAGTGTTTACTGGAAGAGCATTGTCTTTCTCCTTGTCTTTCCCTTTTCCAGTTCCTACCCACTGTACTTGATGAACATCAAGTAGTATCAAGACAGCAGAATTGCTGCTCTGTGGTATGGTCAGGCCTATATTCCATCTCCCATGGATGTGAATGGATGTGCTGAGCGGATTTACAGCTTGGGGAAAGGAGCAGGGGCTGTAGGAAAAGGATTAAAAGGTAACTAGGCTTAATGGAAAGTTCAGAGGTTTTGAAAAGAATGTAAAAGTGAAAGCATTTTTCACCCAGTTATGTCCAACTCTGTGACCACATGGACTGTAGCCCGCCAGGCTCTTCTGTCCATGGGATTCTCAGCGGTTTTATGATCAGCCAAATAGCGGTTCACACCCCACCTCTGCTATGTTAAAAAAAAAAAAAAGCCAACCCCCACTTATTAGCTCTGTGGCTTTGGCTATGTGGCTTAATCTCTCTGAGTCTCCTTTTTCCTATCTATAGAATGGGAATCATGTCCATTCTGAAATGCAGACTTCAATAAGGAATCGACAGAGTAAGAGATTCATGAACCTTTCTCTTCAGCCTTCCTCCTCTCCTGACTCAGATCTAGGTGCCACCAATTGCTGCTAGAAGGGTCCACCTGGACGACCCACAGAACCCTGAAACCCAACTCGCTCACAGCAGACTGCCTCAGCCCCTCTTATTTACAACCTCAGGATGTCTCCTCCTAGAACTCATCTGAGACTCCTGCATCCCACGTCCAAGGTGCGTGGGCCAAGTCTGCTAGGTTTAACACACCTGCGACTGGCCCCTCCTTTGTGCCCCACAGCTCCTGCTTTAGCCCTGGCCCCATCACCTCCCGGGAGCCACCCAACTGGTCTATCCGCCTCTGTGGTCCATGCGGCAGCCGAGACTTCTTTCCTAAAATGCAAGCCTGGTCATGTCACAGCCTGGTTGCCTTCCAAGGCCCCCATCGCCCCAGCCAAGAGCCCCTTAGCCTGCTAGGCCCTACATATCTTCTAAAATGTTGTTTCATGCCTCTGTGATTTTGTAGATATCCCCTCCCCCACCATGAATGCTGCTCCCCCTTGGTCTCCCTGACATGCTCACAGCTACTCATCCTTCAAGATCAGCTCAAGAATCAGAATCACTTCCTCTATTGTTCAGCCACGAAAAGGAGTCAAGTATTGATATATTTTACAACATGGATAAACCTTGAAAACATTATGCTGCGGTGGAAAAAGCCATACACAAAAGGTCACCAATTGTTTAATTCCATTTACATAAACCAGAAAAGGTTATTAAAAAAAAAAAATCCATAGAGACAGAAAGCAGATGGGCGGCTGCCCAGGCTGGGGATGAGGATAAGGGGAATGGGATCTCCTTAATGGGTATAGGGTTTCCTTCGGGGGTGATGGAGATGTTTGAGAGCCTCATAAAGGTTGTGGTTGTGCAGTATTATGAATGTTACTAAATTCCATTGAATTATTCACTTGAAAATGGTTCATTTTGTGTGTGCATTTCATCTCAATTAAACAAAAAGAATCTTCTATAAAAGCTCTCTGAATCACCCAAGTGGAATAGACCCCTCTTTCCAGGCTGGCTCCTCTGTCCACCATATGCTGTCTATTAGATTTTTATCAGACCGCCTCCCCCCAGGACTTCACTGCACTCATTTATTTCCCATGTCTGTGCCCCCAGCGGCCTGTGAGCATCTTGAGGGCATCTGTCCAGCTCCATCCGGTCTGCATCCTCTGCTCTAGCACAGGGCCAGATCCCAGGTGATGCTCCCATGTTGACCTCCCCACCCATTTTGTCTTCCTAGAAGGTTGTAACCTTTCAAGTCTTCCTGTTCTGGAGAGAGGAGGCCCCCTTTGCCCTCTTGGGTCGGATCGTCCATCACAGCCTTAAGAGATGTCCAGAATACAGCCTTCTGAGGATCTCCTGTATGGAGAAGGCATTTGCATCTCCCACACTGTCTTCCCAGCCCCCTCCCACCCATCCTCTGGGGGGGATTCACGGAGCTCTGGCCTAGTTGCATAAATGCTGGCATCTCTGTTTTGCCTCCTCTCCAGGGTGTTTCCTTTTTATTTACTATTCTCTCCAATTTTGTGCCATCAGCACTTCACAGCAGAGCTCCCTCCCTCTTTCTGGATCGCTTTAAACTGATTAGGACAGAACTAGGGCCAAGTAGTGGCCCGCTGGCCCCATTGTGTCTGGACAGGCTGAAGGTAGATGGATGGGGACAGGCAAATGGGAGGGGAGACTCCGCGCCTGCAGTAGTGGCTGTGAGCCTGCTGTGACTCAGTGCACATCCCTCCGGGCCACCCTTCCCACCCCTGATGGGACCCAGTCTGCAAATCCATGTGTGGACTGATTCCAGCTAGAGGCCTGGCATGGGCTGCTGGCCTGCTGTGCAGGGTCAGCTCCAGAGCTTGGACCCAGGAGTGCTGCTGGCCTCTCTTCCTGCTCTCCCAACCCAGATCCTCCCTGTCTCCTTCCTTGGTCACCCAGGAACCATCCAGAGGCCCTCCCGCAGTCTCCCACTAGGGTATCTTGCATAACTTGACGAGGTTGCTTTTCTGGATTAGCTCCCTGGCATGCGGTGACCTTGCTGAGGATCAGGGCAAAGAGAGGCAGCCTCTATGGAGAGGGAGGGTCAGCACTGCCTTGACCCAAGGGAGCTAGAGGGCTGGAACTCGAATGTCTCCCCCTGGCAGACCTCAACCTTCTCTTCATCCGCTTCACCAGTTTCTGCTCATTCACCCAAGCCAAACACCTGGGCCTGACTTTGCCTCCCCCATCCCCCGACTCTCCCACATCTGCCAAGCCCTGGGGATCCTGTCCTTATTTCCTTCCAGTCACCACTCTCCCTGTGTCTGCTGTGGTTTTACCATCTTCTTAGGTCGCCATCTTCTGAGCCCTGGCTGTGGCCCCCTTACTCTCTCTCTCTCTCTTCTCAATTTCATCTATTTCCCCCACTCCCCCCAGAGCCTTTGTATCAGTTTTTTGTTGCTGTTGTAATGAATTACCACAAACTTTATGGCTCTTAAAACACTAATTAATTAATTAATTTGGCTGTACTGGTCTTTGTTGCTCCCGGTGGACTTTCTCTAGTTGCAGTGAGTGGGGGCTCATCTCTAGTAACGTAGGCTTCTCACTGCAGTAGTTCTCTTGTTGTGGCGCACAAGCTTAGCTGCCCTGCAGCATGTGGAATCTTCCAGAGCAGAGATTGAACCTGTGTCCCCTGCATCAGCAGGTGGATTCTTAATCACTGGACCACCAGAGAAGCCCGACTTTGTGACTTAAAGCAGCACAGATGTATTCTCTTACAGTAATGAGATCAGCAGTCCAAAACAGGCCTATGGGCCCAAAGTCAAGGTGTCAGCAGTACTGGTTCCTCCTCGAGATTCTTCAGGGGGCATTCATCGTCCTTTGCCTCTTCCAGTTTCTAGAGGCTGGTGACATTCCTGGGCTTGCAGCTACATCACTCCATCCTCTGCTTGCATCATCGCATGGCCTCTCTGACCTCTGACCCTCCTATATCCCTCTTATAAGAACCCTTGTGATTATATTACGTCCACCTAGAAAACCCAGGACAATCTTCCCCATTTCCAGATTCTGAATTTAATCATATCTGTCTGTTAGATTTACTATTACTTTACTATTACTGGGCTTCCCTGGTGGCTCAGAGGTTAAAGCGTCTGCCCACAATGCGGGAGACCTGGGTTTGATCCCTGGGTCGGGAAGATCCCCTGGAGAAGGAAATGGCAACCCACTCCAGTACTCTTGCCTGGAGAATCCCATGGATGGAGGAGCCTGGTGGGCTACAGTCCACGGGGTCGCAAAGAGTCGGACACGACTGAGCGACTTCACTATCTATTACTATTCCTTTGGTCATTCGGCTAGGTTTTCTTCAGGGCTCAGCACACAAGACGGTCTATTTTATGATTGTGTGAAGTCCCTTTTACCATGTAAAGTGTTAGTTGCTCAGTAGTGTCCTACTCTTTGCAACCCCATGGATTGTAGCCTGGCTCCTCTGTCCACGGGATTTTCCAGGCAAGAATACTGGAGTGGATAGCCATTCCCTTCTCCAGGGTCTCTTCCCAATCCAGGGATTGAACCCAGGTCTCCTGCATTGCAGGCAGATTCTTTACCATCTGAGACACCAGGGCAGCCCATGAGGTAACATACTGACAGGTTCCAAAGACTAAGATGTGGGTGTCCTTTGAGGCAGGGGATGGAAGGTGAACAATGATTCAGCCCACCACAGCCATCTTCCTAAAATACCCACCTTTCTCTTAGAAATCTGTGGTGGCTCTCTGTTGCTTACAGATCAAAGGCTCATTCTGACAGCTGGATGGATGGTGTGTTCACTGTGTGCCTGGTGTGTCCCCAGCCCATTAGCTTCTTCTCACAAGAGTCAGAATCCTCCAGAACAGCCTTAAGCCCCTTGCTCTCCTTGTCACCACCTCATTTTTTTATATGTCCCAGGTCCAGCCAGACTAAACCACTTGCTCCCTCCTCTGTACCATGGAGGCTTCTCCTCTCAGTCTTTGCTGGGCTGGTGCCTCTATGTGAAATGACTTTCCCACTCTTCTCTGCCTTTCAAAACCTACCTCCTTCCTCTAACTCTCGTGTTGTGTCTGGCATAGCAGTCAGTAGGTACTCATTAGGTGCTTTGTGAATGGGTGGATGAAGGCTAGAAGAAATGAACAAAATATATAAATGGAGTAAGGAAGACCAGTATAACTGGCTAAGCCCCAAAATGACTTGCAGATTTCAGCATAATTGACATTGGGGGACCGTGTTGGCCAACACACTTCCCCACCTTAACAGGTGCTGTCAATGCCCTACCTGTGTCCTCAGCCCCATCTTGAATACTGCGTGTTTGCCCTGTGTATCCTCTGTCCTCTGGGGTGTGTTCAACCCAGCAGGAAATATGGGAGGTTAATGCCTAGGAGTGGCCCTTCATCAGTGAAGGATGGGAATTAGTGGACACCCCCTGCAGCGTCCTCACCACCCCCCCCCCTTGGTGGGACAGTTCTGGCGGCATTCACAGCATCTCAGAGTCCTCAGCAAGGCTGAGCCCCAGTTCCCTATAGTGTAACCCTCTCATTAAAGCAACCTTGGGTTTTCCTTCCCACTCCCAGAATCACCCCCATTTACCTCCCAGAATCACCTCCCAAATCAAACAAAGCCTTGTCTCAGGGTCTGCTGTGGGGGGAGCTCCAGATGAAAATACCATACTGTGAGGAGGCAGCATCAGGTTAAAATAATAAAACCTAACATTAGGTGCCAGGTACTGTGGTAAGCCACCAGCAATCATGTCACTTGATCCTCACAGCAACCCTGCAAGGTGGACGCTGTTGCCAGTCCTCTTTTCTTCTTCTTTAAATTTTGATTGGAGTGTAGTTCATTTTCTTCTGTATAGTCAAGTGAATCGGTTATACATATATCCACTCTTTTCCCATATAGGTCGTTACAGAGTATTGAGCAGAGTTCCTTGCTCTGTATGGTCCTTATCAGTAGTCCTCTTTTATAGATGAGAAAATGGAGGCTGAGAAAGGTGATTAGACTTGTTCAAAGTCACGTAGCTGGCATGTTGCTTCACCTAACCTCCAGTCTCAGCATCCAGAGCAGGGAAGTCCAGAGAAAGGGGGTGGGGTGAGGAGGAAACCGTCCTTCAAGGAGGACTTGTTGCCAGGGGGAAGGGGTTATGGGATTGTTCTTCTGGTTTAAAGCACAGAAAGTGCTGGTCTTCTTTTAGCTTCAGCAGGCAGTTGTCCACTCCTGTCTCTACTCTGCGTCTGAGTTGTGTCAGCTTTACCGAGCCTGGGTGGTGTCTGTCCAAGGGGATGGGACCAGCTGACTCTTGACTGCATCTCTCCCAAGGCCTACACTATCCTCCCCTCCTTTCAGATTTGGGTGCCCAGGTCGGGAGCTCTCTGGGTCTCTTTCTTCCTCTGTGTGTGAGATAAGACCCTCTACTGCCATCTGCCTGGACAACAGGTCAACCACACTTCTTAGCCCACTCAGCCGCTTAAAAGTTTTCATTCTCTTGTCTGATCTGCCCTCCTTACTAGGAGCCTGGGAAGTGAAGTGTGCAGTGAATCACAGCTGTCTCATCCTCTCGCCTGGGCCACACAGTTCCCAGCCCTGCAGGCTGGGCTCTAGGAAGTTCTGGCATTTGTCCTCACCTGCCAGGTTCAAATTGCAAGGTCAGCTCAGTGGGAACTGCTGATTTCTTAGAACTCCATGAGCTTCCACTTGGTGAATGGCAGTTTATGAGGGATTTGGTCATTCGGCTAGGTTTTCTTCAGGGCTCAGCACACAAGACAGTCTGTTTTATGATTGTGTATATCTGTTTTTTCTTCACAGATATATGGGGTCTGAGTCAGCCATATTGCAGAAAAGGCTGTTGGCTTGTCACTGACCGTGGGTATGGGTTGCCATGTCTTTGGGTTCCCATTGTGTGTGTGACCTTCTGAAATAGAGCATGGCAGACAGTACTTATTTCTTAAATAGCACGTTTTGTTTTCTAATTAGTTACTAACAAACACAAAGAAAGGGTAAACAAAACCAAGATAATCAGTTTTCACATTTGCCTGGGAGACTTTCTAATCTGTTTTCTATGTATAGCTGTAATTTACAGAATCAGATTATCCAAAGTATACTGTTTATATTATGCCTTTTTCATTTAGTGATGTAGCATGACCTCTTTCTTGCAATAAGTATTGCGCTCCTAAAATATAAAGTACTGTTTTATATTCCATTTATCTCCTGGGGAAACCATAATTTATTTATCCAGTCCCTTTTTGTTGGACATTTGGGTTGTTCCTACTTTTGTGCTTTTATAAATAGTATAAATGTTGAACATCTTTGAACATACATTTACCCATGCATCTCAGATTGTTTTCCTGAAGAAAAATGTCTACTTTAAAAGGTATAAAAAAGACTTTTGCTTTTGATTATTGGTTTAATATTATACTTGAACATTTTGCAAATTTATACTCTCCTAATCGGTGTTTGAGTACCCACTTCCCCACACTTTTGACTTTCTGGATCATCAGTCACCACCCTTGCATGTAGTCATGACTTGCGCCCTACTTTCTAATGTCTGTCTTTCTTCCCTCTGTCCTTCTGCCCATCCTTTCCTCAACTGTAGCCAGTAGGCTGCAATTTCTAAAATAAAAAGCTACACTGAAATGTCACTTACTCTTGTTTCTGAATTTAGTGGGAATCTCTAGTGTTTTATTGTGAGGTATGATATTATTCCAGCCATTTCCCATAACAGAAAAAGAATTTTCTGTGCTCTTAGTTTGTCAAATCTTAAAGCAGATAGTGAAATATCTTTTATTGGTGGCTCAGAGTAAAGAATCTACCTGCAATGCAGGAGACCTGGGTTCAATCAGGAAGATCAGGAAGATCAGGGTCAGGAAGATCCGCTGGAGAAGAGAATGGCTGTCCACTCCAGTATTCTTGCCTGGAGAATTCCAGAGTCGGACATGACTGAGCGACTAACACTTTCATCATCACAGAGAAAATCAATTGTGTGTCTCTTTGAATCAATTGGTGTGATTGAGCCACATTATCTCCCTAACATTAAGCTACATGTTATTACTGGGTCAAGACATATTATTACGATCTTTAGAACATACCACTGCATAGGGTTTTCAAGATGATGTTCAATCAACTTTATTAAAAAAATGAAAAAGCTTCCTGTCTGTCCACTCTTATAAACACCAGAAGCATGTGAACATATGAGTGCTTGTGCTCCTTCCAGTAAATGAATCAGGGTCTACTTGACCTAGATGAGTGACAGGCAAAGCCTGGCAGACCCCAGGAATAGGCAGAAGGCGGGTACTGTGCTTCTGTGCAGGAAAAAAAATGACTCATTTGATTTGATTTCTGTTCCTGTTCCTGGCTGACTACTGGTGCCAAGGCACAAAGGATTGCATAAACATTCATTCCATCCCGCAGAGGTGGCTTAGTCACCTCTGCATCCCTGGGAGTTGTGGCATGTAGTAGGTACTTTTAAAAAGTCAACACAAAGAACTGTAAATGATGACCTTCTTCTGAGCACCAAGTAGTTAAGTCAGGTACCTGTGTCCAGATACATCGAAGTTGGATCGCCTCCCTCCAGCTTGATTCTTCCTCCCTTATGTAGCCAGAGGTGGTCCCGAGGATGGAAAGCCCTAGAAGACAAAGTCATTCTGAGGCTGGAGGGAGCTGATGGGTGTTGAGAGAGAAGGAAGAGCCACTTTCGTTTGTAAGAGAATGGTAAAGGGTGTGAAGAAAGTGGGTTATGAGCTGATTTTGTGTAGAAGACCCTCTGATACATTTTAACCTCATTGTTGTGTTCAGTCACTCAGTCGTGTGGGCTGCAGCATGCCAGTCTTCCCTGTCCTTCACCATCCCCCAGAATTTGCTGAAACTCATGTCCACTGATGCCTTTGGTGATGCCATCCAATCATCTCACACTCTGTTGCCCCCTTCTCTTGCCCTCAATCTTTCCCAGCATCTGGGTCTTTTCCAATGAGTTGACTCTTCACATCAGGTGGCCTCTTGGAGACACATAAAACTACTGAGTCCTCAGGGAGGCAGGCTCCCAAATGCCTTTCTTTACCCTGAGAAGGTCCCAGCAGTCCTTGAGTCTTCACTGAGTGTGTTTAATACTGGTTCCCTATGTGTTGAAAGCAGCAGATATGGACCCTGTTCTCAGCTGGCAAATATTACGGTAGTCCCAGCACAGAGCTTCGTGACTGAGATGGGAGGTGTCCAGTGAGAGATGCTGGATGGATGAGGGATGAGTGGATGGATCAGAGTTTACTCTGATCCAGTCACTGGGCCAATTAACACTAGTGCCCAGAAAGAACAAAAGGAGCACGTTTCTCCCAGTGTGTCCTGGAAGGGGCAGAGGGCTCCTCCTGCTTCAGAATACCTTGGGAAAGTTGCTAAAATGCAGATTCAGGGCTCTGTATCAGAGTCTCTACAGAGGGACCCAGGATTACGCATTTGTAATAAGCTTGCCTGAGAGGATCTGACACACCCTTCAGTCTGTCACCCATGCACCAGGTGATCTTCCTTAATGAGACTATGTTGTGAAAAGCTTCCTGTTCACAGCCCACTCATTAACAATCACACCTCTTTGCGTGCCTCTTTTTCACAGTGGAGCATGGTTAACACATTCAAGACAAGATGAGCAATGGAGGTTTGTCAGAGGTGGCTCTAATGAATTTATCCAAATCATGAAGATGAGTTATAATTAGAGTCTGTAATTACCCATCAGCTGCTGGGGAAATAGTGGAGCATGTCAGAGGCTGCCCAGGAAGGCTTTTCGGGGCTCGATGGACAAGATGATGTGGGGAGGAGATGTAACTGAAGTCGGGGGAGCCGCCTCCATGGAAGGGAGGTCTGATCTACTCGAGTGCCTACTGCGTGTCTTCTGGCTGTGTAATGGCTGTTCTCTCCTCTGAGTGCTCGTAGCAGCCTTATATATGATAGGTTTCTAACCTAACCTTGTCTTAGGTTGAGTTTCCTCCAGAGGCAGATCCTAAGCGAGGATTTGAGTGCTAGAAAATTATATGAGAGATTAAAGTAGAAGAGTGGAGACTGACTCAAGGATGGGAAGACCACCACCAAAGGGTGTGTTAGCGAGCCAGCTGCCATGGTGGGTGCCTGGGGCTTATTCCCACCAGGGAGACTGGCAGTTGGCCAGAACGTATATAGAACATATATCTCAGAATTCTCCTTGCTGTGGGGAAAGACTGCTGGGGTATTTATCCACCAGCTGCTGTCAGGCTCAGTTGCTGCATCCAAATAATTAAGGCAGACCCAGGAGACAGACGCTAACTCTAATTCAATGTCCAAGAACCAAATGAGTGTTAGGAAAGAAAGGCTGATGGGAACATGGAGGAGAAAAGAATTCATTGTGCTCAGGACAGGCAGCCTCGGAGGTGGCAGTTGGGCTCTGGAATGTGCCCAGCACTACCCCTACATGACCACCATGTGCCCCGTGGACATACTGGCATGCTCCTAATTTTGGAGCTCTCTATACTTGGCTGAAGTTTCTTCTTTGACGCTGTGAACTTCAACAGCATTACAGAAACACAGACCCAAACCATGCTTTGTTGTTTAGTCACCAAGTCACATCTGACCCTTTTGCAAGAATGCTGGAGTGGGTTGCCATTTCTTCTCCAGGGGAACTTCCCGACCCAGGGATCAAACTTGCGTGTCCTGCATGGCAGGCAGATTCTTTACCACTGAGCTACCTGGGAAGCCCAGAACCATGCTTGCTGAATATTAATTAACATAAGTGCCTCTGAATTCTCTTCACGTGTTGTTGCTTCACACGCGCATGTTTCTCTGGGAGTTTAGTCCATGCACACTGGCCATCCCTCCTGTGCTTACACATGACATTGTGGGCACACATTCCCAGGCCCTGACTATAACCTACATTCTCTGGGAGACGCTGCTGCATCTTCGCAGGGGGAGGGAAGTAATACATATGAGAACCATTTGTCAATAGCACCTTTCTCTCAGTCCCCATCACTCTCTGTGGCTTTATGCTTTTTATGTCTTTGATGTACTTAATACATTTTTAAAGAATCTTCTTAGTTCATTCATTGACTTGTTTGTCATTTGGCTCTTCTGCTTTGGCTGGAATAAAGACTGCAAGGACTTTGGCATCCATCTCCTGCCTGACATAGGGTCTGGTGCTCAGTAGGTCCTCAACAGATATTTGCTGATTAAGTGAACAAGTACAGATATGAGGGTCATTATTGTTTCCTTCATGATAATACAGTTTGCTTCCCCAATGTCCTACAAGGAAGCATTTGGGATGTTTCCAGTTTCCCTTTGTTTTAGGTGGTGCCCTCTGTACAGGATACTTTGCTCTTCCTTTAATGTTTCCCCAGGATGTAATTCCTGAAGTGGAATTGTGGGGCCTGGAGGGCATAGCCCTGTTGCAGAGCTTTCTGCACGGACGGAAATGTTCTATAATTGTGCTGCCAATGCAACTGCCTTTTGCCATATGTGGCTATTAAGTACTTACAGTGTGGCTAGTGTGACTGAGAAATTGAATTTTTAACTTTTTAAAATTTAAATTCATTTAACTCAAACTAGCCCATGTAGCTAGTGGGCGCCACACTGGACAGTGCAAGTACAATCGGTGTTTAACTCTTTCTGCACTTGCAGAGCATCCTCCTCAAAAATGCAGCCAACCCACTGTGCACCCGCGTCCCTACCTCTGCCCACATGGAGAGTTGATGGTTCTTCCTAAGCCGAGGTGGAAGGAACGGCCACAGGAGCAGTTCACTGGCTCATCTTCATTCAGAAGACATTTACTGAATGCTCTTCAAGGTGCCATATATGGTGCTGGGAGAATTCAGAGCTGACACCCATCTCCTCCCTCAAGCAGCTTATTCATGAGTCACCGCCTTCCCTTTAGGAAATATGGGACAGACACAAAAGAGGCTTAATCAAAGACTGATGGGAGTACTGAGGAGGGATGGATGAACTGGGCTTGGGGATCTGAGTGTGGCCCACAGTTAGCTCTGGGACTGTGTTTTCTACCCCATAAATTGGGTCACATGGTCTAAACAAGGATCAGGGGGCCACTTCTGGGTAAGGCAGGCAGTCTCGAGTGTGGTGGCCATAGTGGAGTTTCAGGAGCCTTGGGAGGGTGTGAAGGCTTTTGCATAGCAACACAGTCAAGTCTACGACTGACTCAGAGCACCTGGGAGGCTCATCCTGCCTGCCACACTCTTCCAGATGCAGTGAACAGTCCAGGCCTAAAGGAATTCGGGCAGAAGATCTAGATGTTGAGCTCTCTCTGTGTCTGTGTTCTCCCAGAGTGCCGCAGGAAGTCTCCCTGCCCTGCCTGTTGAGTGCACAGCTGTGCACCTGGCACACTGAGTGCTTATAAGTCTCTGCAGGATGATTTCTAGAACAGCGAGGGAATATATGATGAGCTCTGTGACCCTGCACAGCTCTGGGCCTGCAGGTGGATCTGTGTTGTTTGGTATTTTCTGGGTCCTGGTCCCATTTGACAATCTGTGGACAGTTTCCCGCTTTCTGTGTGACTGTTTACTTATACAGAATTTGTATATGACTTCATGGGTAGAAAGCCCTTGTGAGCTCCTAGAGGTCCACAGGTCCTTCTTGGAAAAACTTGGGCTTTAAGTGATGTGAAGCTCCTTTGAGTGGGCTTCCCTGGTGGCTCAGACAGTAAAGAACCCACCTGCCATACCAGGAGACACAAGAAACACAGGTTCGATCCCTGGGCCGGGAAGATTCCCTGGAGAAAGGACTGGCTACCCACTCCAGTATTCTTGCCTGGGAAATCCCATGAACAGAGCAGCCTGTTGGGCTACAGTCCATGGGTTTGCAAGAGATGGACACAACTGAGTGACTGAACACACACACATACACACACACAAGCTCCTTTGGGTCACATCATCTGATTGTATTAGTTTCCAGTAGCTGCTGTAACACCTTACCCCCACCTGGTTGGCTTAAAACAGTAGAAGTGTGTTCTTTCCCATTTCTGGAGGCCAGAAGTTCAAAATCGAGGTGTCAGCCAGGCAGCACTCATCTGGGGCTCCAGGGGGGAACCCTCAGTTGTTTGCCTCTTCCTGCTTCTGGTGGCCCTGGCATTCTTTCTCTTATGGCTGCACGGCTCCGATTTCTGCCTCCCTGGTCACATTACTTCCCCCCACCCTTTGTCTGTCTTCAGCCTCCCTCTGCTTTTCTCTTATCAGGGTGCTTGTCATTGGATTTAGGGCCTGCCTGGATAATCCAAGAAGACGCCTCATCTCAAGATCCTTAATTACATCTGCAAAGAACATTTTCCCAAAAAGGTCACATTCACAGGTTCTGGAAATTAGGATGTGGATGTATGTTTGGAGGGTGGGGGACTGTTAAACCTGTTATAGTGAGTATGGGGGTTTGTTTGCCTTTTCTTACTGTTGTCCGAGTGCTACCTCCAAACGGCCTTGACCTTGATTGGAGGTGTTTTAGTCAGAACCACAGGGACCAGTTTGCATTTTTGCTGTTTCTTCTGGCCCCAGGGAGTCTCGTCTGAGGATATTCTCTAACAGGGAGGCCATTCAGGGGTGACACAGAGACCCCAAGCTGGGCCAGGCTCAGCTCTAAGGTGGTACAGCCAGGCCCAAGGCACTGGGTCGCTCTTGTATCCCTGATTCTGCTCTGGGTTACAGTTTCTGCAAACCCTCTGTGTGATGTTATTTTTCAGAAACATGAAAGAAGATTGAGCTGGGGGGCTCGCATAGCACCCCCTTTTCATGCATTGGCAAGCATGGATGGGACTGTCTACAGGCCATTCTCCTGAGGATGGGGAGTCATCAGGTCTTGTTTTTTGAGGCCACAGACACAAGATTGCCTTTTTAAAATTGTGTTATATCAACTCTGGGGAATCTTGTGATGGATTCCTTTAGGTGGGGGTGTGGTATTAAACTCCAATGGAGCTGTGTGAATGAATGAATTCTCAGATGAAGCCTGCCCTTTTCCAGCTTCTCTGCTCTGTTGAAAACTTGAGTGCTGCAGCTTTGAGAGATGTTAGAATATTCTTTACATGCTCGATGCTTTGTCCTCAGGAAATGCAAATATCTGTGCTTTCTGGAAAAACATCTTCTAGCAGATAAAAGGCATCAGCCCTCTGAGAACTTCTCCCTCTAGGTCTCTTTTTTAACCAGTAAACTGCTGTGATTGCCCCACTCATTCAGTGAGTTCTTAGAGACATTCCATTCAGTAACCCCAAGTTCTCACCAAAGATGGGACAAAATGACACATTAGCATCAGATACTTTGTAGTGATTATCTCGATGGAAAAATAAATTCCATCCTCAGAAGGCCGCAGCTGCTAGCCTCTCAGAAAGCAGTTGCTCCAGGAAAAATAACTTTGAATGACAAGCCATGGCTCCACCTTTCAAAAAAGTCTTCTTTAATATCTGTTTAGCTGAAGAATGCACCCTTGCTTGTGCCAATATTAGGCAATTAGCAAATGGGAATGTGTTTTGCAAACACAAAGCATCCTTCATTTTATTTTATTCTTTTGGTTGTTAACAGCTGTGGAAGTGTAGCTAATATTTGTCCCTTGAAGAACAAACAGCTTGTTTGTGGCTTGAACATAAAGACCATCACCCACACGTGAAGTGCTAATAATTGCAAGTCTTTAATGGTGCTGTAATTTGCAGATAACAGCTCTTCAAATGTCTGTGTTTTTTCTTCTTCCAGGATTTAACCTTAGCCAGACATGTCTGGCTTAATAATAAGGTTGACTCTCTCGTTCTGACAAGAGCCAGGTATGAACTTTGGCTCAAAAAATGTTCGAATGAGGCAAGAGGCATTCAGATCAATTAGCCTCTCACTTCTCACCCTAGGCCTCTTACTCCTGGGGAGACATCTGCAGGTCGGAAATCGCACCTCTACCCATCTGTCTGCTTGCTTGCTGGCTGGGATGCCCAGGCCACCCCTCCTCTGGTGAGCCGTTATGGATGCCTGGGAGCCCATCTGTAGGGCTCCAGTGCAGCTTGGGTGCCACACAGGCAGGTCTGAGACTACCCAGTGGCCCGCCTGTCCTCCTCCACTGCCCCCTCCCTGGCCCACTATTTCCCCTGGACCAGCACAGAAGCCTTCTCCCTGCCTCCCCTCCCACTCTGGCCCCTGCCTTTCTTGCACACACAGCAACCAGGGTGGGCTTTTAAAAACATCATCCTACTGGCATTATTCCCATTGCTCTGCCTGTCGGTCACTTCCTGTTGTGCCTGAAATAAAATCTAAATGCCTTCATGTGACTCACTTGATGGCCTGATATTCATCTGGTGTCCGATGGTTGATACGGGCTATTAGAAGTCTTGTCTGGCTTATTGCCTAGGGACCCCTTCCTCCTCCCACAGCTTCACATAATCCATCAGTGAAAGGTTAACACCTGGCACCTTTGGGGCCTCCGGCCGAGCTTCAGCAGTGTGGTCAGCATCCCTTCTGATGCTATGGCTGTTGCTAAATATTCCACCATCATGCAGCTAATAAGATTCTACATCTGATCTCAGCTTCCCGTCCCCAGGCTTACACCTTTGCCTTCTTCATCTGGCCACACTGACCCCTTCCAGCTCCCTGAACACCCTAAGTTCATGCCCACTTTTCAGAGCATTCATCAGCTGTGCCCTCTGCCTGGAATGTTCTCATCTTCAAGCCCTTTTGAACCTTCCAGCCTCCGTTTGGCTGTTGCTTCTTCAGAGAGGTATTCTTTTACCCTGCATCCTCCTCAGGGTCCCTCCCTCATGCTCTGCCTCTGTGCCACCTTTATTTCATTCATAGAAGTCAGCCCAGACTTGATTATCTGGTTTACTCACATGTTGTTACAAACTCTTCCCTGTGAGAATGTATGTTCCACCCGGACTGGAACCTTGTCTATGATGATCACTTTTGAACTCTTCAGTGACCTAACACCGTGCCAAGAACTTACAGGTCAGAGAATGAGTCTCTTAAATAGAAGAAGGAAGACACAAAAAGGAAGGTGCAGGAGAAAGACAGTGGGAATGAGTGGAGAGGGTGAGGCCCACCAGACGGGAAGACAGGAAGATAACAGCTGCACATGAATGCTTGTGCCGTGTGGAGCCTGGGCCAAGGGCATGATGACCGCAGCCCTTAAACTCTCACCATGACCTTGTGTGTGTGTGCTGAGTCACTCAGTCGTGTCCTACTCTTTGTGACCCCATGGACTATAGCCCTCCAGGCTCCTCTGGCCATGGGGATTCTCTAGGCAAGAATACTGGACTAGGTTGCTATGCCCTCCTCCAGGGGATCTTCCGAACCCAGGAATCGAACCCAGGTCTCCCACATTGCAAGCAGATTCTTTACAGTCTGAGTCACCAGGGAAGCCCAAGAATACTGAAGTGGGTCAGTTCAATCGCTCAGTCATGTCTGACTCTTTGCGGCCCCATGGACTGCAGCACATGAGGCTTCCCTGTCCATCACCAACTCCCGGAGCTTACACAAACTCATGTCCATTGAGTAGGTGATGCCATCCAACCATCTCATCCTCTGTCATCCCCTTCTCCTCCTGTCTTCAATCTTTGCCAGCATCAGTGTCTTTTCTGATGAGTCAGTTCCTCAAATAAGTTGGCCAGAGTATTGAAGTTTCAGCTTCAGCATTAGTCCTTCCAATGAATATTCAGGGCTGATTTCCTTTAGGATGGACTGGTTGGATCTCTTTGTTGTCCAAGGGACTCGCAAGAGTCTTCTCCAACATCACAGTTCAAAAGCATCAATTCTTTGGCACTCAGCTTTCTTTATGGTCCAACCCTCTCATCCGTACATGACTACTGGAAAAACCATAGCTTTCACTAGACGGACCTTTGTTGGCAAAGTAATGTCTCTGCTTTTTAATCTGCTGTCTAGGTTGGTCATAGCTTTTCTTCCAAGGAGCAGGCATCTTTTAATTTCACGGCTGCAGTTACCATCTGCAGTGATTTTGGAGCCCCAAAAAATAAAGTCTCTCACTGTTTCCATTGTTTCCCCATCTATTTGCCATGAAGTGGAGACCAGATGCCCTGATCTTAGTTTTCTGAATGTTGAGTTTTAAGCCAACTTTTTCACTCTCCTGTTTCACTTTCATCAAGAAGCTCTTTAGTTCTTCTTTGCTTTCTGCCATAAGGTTGGTGTCATCTGCATATCTGAGGTTATTGATATTTCTACTGGCAATCTTGATTCCAGCTTGTGCTTCATCCAGCCCAGCATGTCTCATGATGTACTCTGCATATAAGTTAAATAAGCAGGGTGACGATATACAGCCTTGATGTACTCCTTTTCCTATTTGGAACCAGTCTGTTGTTCCATGTCCAGTTCTAACTGTTGTTTTTTGACCTGCACACAGCAGGAGGCAGGTCAGGTGGTCTGGTATTCCCATCTCTTGAAGAATTTTCCAGTTTGTTGTGATCCACACAGTCAAAGGCTTTGGCATAGTCAATAAAGCAGAACTAGATGTTTTTATTGACTCTCTTGCTTTTGGGATGATCCAACGGATGTTGGCAATTTAATCTCTGGTTCCTCCGCTTTTTCTAAATCCAGCTTGAACATCTGGAAGTTCGTGGTTCACATACTGTTGAAGCCTGGCTTGGAGAATTTTGAGCATTACTTTGCTAGCATGTGAGATGAGTGCAATTGTGCAGTAGTTTGAGCATTCTTTGGCATTGCCTTTCTTTGGGATTGGAATGAAAACTGACCTTTTCTAGTCCTGTAGCCACTGCTGAGTTTTCCAAATTTCCTGGCATATTGAATTGCAGCACTTTCACAGCATCATCTTTTAGGATTTGAAATAGCTCAACTGAATGCCTCACCTCCACTTGCTTTGTTCATAGTGGTACTTCCTAAGGCCCACTTGACTTTGCATTCCAGGATGTTTGGCTCTAGGTGAGTGATCACACCATCATGGTTATTTTGGTCATGAAGATCTTTTTTGTATAGTTCTTCTGTGTATTGTTGCCACCTCTTCTTAATATCTTCTGCTTCTGTTAGGTCCATACCATTTCTGTCCTTTATTGTGCCCATCTTTACATGAAATATTCCCTTGGTATCTCTAATTTTCTTGAAGAAATCTCTAGTCTTTCCCATTCTGTAGTTTTCCTCTATTTCTTTGCATTGATCACTGAGGAAGCCTTTCTTATCTCTCTTTGAACTCGGCATTCAAATGGGTATATCTTTTCTCCTTTGCTTTTAGCTTCTCTTCTTTTCTCAGTTATTTGTAAGGCATCCTCAGACAACCATTTTGCCTTTTTGCATTTCTTTTTCTTGGGGATGGTCTTGATCACTGCCTCCTGTACAATGTAACGAACCTCCATCCATAGTTCTTTAGGCACTCTATCAGATCTAAACCCTTGAGTCAATGTCACTTCCACTGTATAATCGTAAAGGATTTTATTTAGGTCATACCTGAATGGTTTAGTGGTTTCCCCTACTTTCTTCAATTTAAGTCTGAATTTGGCAATAAGGAGTTCATGATCTTAGCCACAGTCAGCTCTTGGTCTCATTTCTGCTGACTCTATAGAGCTTCTCCATCTTTGGCTGCAAAGAATATAATCGATCTGATTTCGGTGTTGACCATCTGGTGATGTCCATGTCTAGAGTCTAATCTTGTGTTGTTGGAAGAGGCTGTTTGCTACCACCAGTGTGTTCTCTTGGCAAAATTCTGTTAGCCTTTGACCTGCTTCGTTTTGTACTCCAAGGCCAGATTTGCCTGTTACTCCAGGTGTCTCTTCCTACTTTTGCATTCCAGTCCTCTATAATGAAAAGGACATCTTTTTTGGGTGTTAGTTCTAGAAAGTCTTGTAGGTTTTCATAGAAACATTCAACTTCAGCTTCTCCAGCATTACTGGTCAGGGCATAGACTTGGATTACTGTGATACTGAATGGTTTGCCTTGGAAACGAACAGAAATCATTTCTGTCATTTTTAAGATTGCATCCAAGTACTGCATTTCGGACTCTTTTTTGACTATGATGGCTACTCCATTTCTTGTAAGAGATTCTTGCCCAGAGTAGTAGATATAGTGATCATTTGAGTTAAATTCATCCATTCCAGTCCATTTTAGTTCATTGATTCCTAAAATGTCAATGTTCACGCTTGCCATCTCCTGTTTGACCACTTCCAATTTGCCTTGATTCATGGACCTAACATTCCAGGTTCCTATGCAATATTGCTCTTTACAGCATCTGACTTTACTTCCAGCACCAGTCACATCCACAGCCGGGGGTTGTTTTTGCTTTTGCTCCATCTCTTCATTCTTTCTGGAGTTATTTCTCCACTGATCTCCAGTAGCATATTGGGCACCTACTGACCTGGGGAGTTCCTCCTTTGGTATCCTATCATTTTGCCTTTTCATACTGTTCATGGGGTTCTTAAGGCAAGAATACTGAAGTGGCTTGCCATTCCCTTCTCCAGTGGACCACATTTTGTCAGAACTCTCCACCATGACCCATCCGTCTTGGGTGGCCCTAAACAGCATGGCTCATAGTTTCATTGAGTTAGACAAGGCTGTGGCTCATGTGATCTGTTTGGTTAGTTTTCTGTGATTGTGGTTTTCAGTTTGCCTACCCTCTGATGGATAAGGACAAGAAGCTTATGGAAGCTTCCTGATGGGAGAGACTGACTGAGGGGGAAACTGGGTCTTGTTCTGATGGGCGGAGCCATGCTCAGTAAATCTTTAACCCAATTTTCTGTTGATGGGTGGGGCTGTGTTCCCTCCCTGTTATTTGACCTGAGGCCAAACTATGGTGGAGGTGATGGAGATAATGGCGACCTCCTTCAAAAGGTCCCATGCACGCACTGCTATACTCAGTACCCCCAGCCCTGCAGCAGGCCACCACTGACCCACACCTCTGCCAGAGGACACTCACAGACAAGTCTGGGTCAGTCTCTTGTGGGGTCACTGCTCCTTTTTCTTGGGTCCTGGTGCACACAAGGTTTTGTTTGTGCCCTTCAAGAGTCTGTTTTCCCAGTCCTGTGTAAGTTCTGGAGGCTCTATGGTGGCATACGTCCTCAAAGAGGACGTATGCCATACCCAGGTCTGCTGCAACCAGAGCCCCTGCCCCTGCAGCAGGCCACTGCTGACCTGTACCCCCACAGGAGACACTCAAACACAGTTCTGGCTCAGTCTCTGTGGGGTCTCTGGGTCCCCGTGCATGCAAGGTTTGCTTGAGCCTTCTGAGCATCTCTGGTTGGTATGGGGTTTGATTCTAAATGTGATTCCACCCCTCCTACCATCTTGCTGGGGCTTCTCCTTTGCCCTTGGACGTGGGGTATCTTTTTTTGGTGGGATCTAACATTCTCCTGTCAGTGGTTGTTCAGCAGCGAGTTGTAATTTTGGAGTTCTTGCAGGAGATGATGAGTGCATGTCCTTCTACTGTGCCATCTTGAATGCAGTGGGTAGCTTGTCCCTTTCCCAGGGGAGCTTCCTGACCCAGGAATTGACAGGGTCTCCTGCATTGCAGGTGGATTATTTACCAGCTGAGCAACCCAGGAAGCCCCACCATGACCTTAGTAAGTTTTTACTATTTCTCCTATATTGTGAATGAGGAAAATAAGGCTCCAAATTGAAAGTGGCAGAATCCACCTACAATGCAATAGCTGCTCAGTCACTTCAGTCGTGTTCAACTCTGTGAGATCCCATAGATGGCAGCCCACCAGGCTCCCCCATCCCTGGGATTATCTGGGCAAGAACACTGGAATGGGTTGCCATTTCCTTCTCCAATGCATGAAAAGTGAAAGTGAAGTCGCTCAGTCATGTCCGACTCTTAGCTACCCCATGAACTGCAGCCTACCAGGCTCCTCCATCCGTGGGATTTTTTGCAGGCAAGAGTACTGGAGTAGGGTGCCATTGCCTTCTAGACCCCAGTCCAATTCCTGGGTTGGGAAGATCCACTAGAGAAGGGATAGGCTACCCACTCCAGTATTCTTGGGCTTGCCTGGTGGCTCAGCTGGTAAAGAATCTGCCTGCAATGTGAGAGACCTGGGTTTGATCCCTGGGTTGGGAAGATCCCCTGGAGAACAGAAAGGCTACCCACTCCAGTATTCTGGCCTGGAGAATTCCATGGATTGTATAGTCCATGGGGTCACAAAGAGTTGGACACAACTGATCAACTCACTCACTTGCCCAAATCCATAGCTAGGCAGTGCAGAAGATAGAGCTCAGTCTGGAGCTGGCCTGCCTGCTGCTTGCACCCTTAGTTGGATGCTGGAGGAAGAGACAAAGCCAGCCTCAACCATGGTGGGTCAGTGGTTCTCAAACTGTTAAGATTCTTAAGTGCTTAAGAATCATCTGTAGTGTTTACTTAAAATGGAGAATTTCGATTTCATGCCAGAAGTTTGCTTCAGTAGGCCTCGAATGGGGGCCCTAGAATCATCTTTTTAGTATTCTTTGTACAGGCTTTTTTCGTTTGTTTGTTTCTTGCTCTTGAGGATGACCAGGGATCTTCCTACTTTTGCATTACCAAGATCCAGTATGGGGTACAGAGCTGGTGTTCAGTAAGTATTATCTCAACAGATAGATGACTGAATGAATGAATGAGTGAATGTTTTCATTTTGGATCATTTTTTCCCCCAAGTAAGACAAATTTTGAGAATAATTCAGGTCGTATTGGAATTTAATAGAGTGTTAACTCTAGTCACTTTCCTCCTCTCTGGACTGTAACCTATTGTGTTTGAAAAGTAGAGAAAACTGTAGATTTCATTTCCTTTTTTGCCCATTGGAAGCCAAACATTTTTGTTGTTGTTGCTGTTGAATTGTGTCATACTAATGGTGAAGGATTGATTTTTATGGCTTATCTGATATTATTTATTTGGCCAAATATCCTAACATCTGCTAGCTTTTCTTCTCAAGGCTCCAAAATTTTAGGAAATGGAGTAGCAGATAAATAGGTCCCACTTTTTTCCTTCCTTTCTTTTCCTCCCAGCCAGTCATGGTTCCTGGATAGGTGATAAGGGACTCATGAAATGCTTAAAGCATGTAAACCCTGGGAGAGAACCATGCTTCCTGGGGGCCCAGGAGGACTCTTAGGTAAAGAGCGTGGAGGAAGGGTGGAGTCACTGGGCCGGCTCACCATCTTGAATCTTCTCTCCTTGACTTGGTGTACATAATCCCCAGGGTGGCCACATTGTTATTAAAAACCTGCAAGGATGGGGGTGCATTTGGTCAGGAGGAGTTGGAGAAAATGAAATGGCATGGCTTGTCTTCTTAGATTTCTCAAAAGCAGAAGAGACACTTGGGAGGACCAAGCAGCAGGCAGGGTAGAGGGACCAGGATGCCCCACACTGCCCATCAGGGAAGTCACATACTAGAAGAGTCAACTCAGGAAGCATGTGACCAGGAGGACGAGCACTCATTCATTCATTCATTCATTCATTCCACAATTGTTTATTCCACTCCACTATGTTTTATTCATTGCTGTAGCCTCAGCACCTAGAAAAGAATGCAACCATGAACATAACTAAGTCCCTGCCCTCTTGGAGCTTATATTCTAGTCAAGGAGAAAGAATATATGTAAGTGCATTTTTTTAAAATTAAGCGAATATATTGCAGACTCTGTTGGGCGGTGATGAGTTCTATGTAGAAAAAGCAAGAAGTGGGGAAGCAGAGAGTTTCTGGGGCAGAGCAAGTAGACATTCTACTAGGGCAATCCAAAAAAGTTCTTGAAAGGTGTCATTTGAGCAAAGACCTTATAGGAGATTAGGTTCCTGGGAAGTCAACTCTGAGACTCATAGAGAATGGTCACAAATTTAGTGATTTTTAAATAACATAAATGTATTATTTTACAGTTCTGGATGTCAGAAGTTCTAAATTCAAGGTATCAGTAGAGCTGTGTGACTTCTAGATGCCTTAGGGAGAATCTACTTCCTTTTCCAGTTTCTAGAAACCACCTGCGTTCCTTGGCTTATGGCCTCTTCCTCCATCTTTAAGACCGATCGCATAGCATTTTCAAATCTCTCTCTCTGGCTTCTGCTTCTGTCACTCCATCTCCTTTTCTGTCTCTGACCCTCACATTGGACCCACCCAGAGAATCCAGGATAATCTCCCCTTCTCAAGGTCCTTCTTGTAATCACATCTGCCAAGTCCCTTTTGCCGCATGGGGGACACGTTCATGGGCTCTGGCCCCATCTTCGGGGGTGATAATTCTGCCTACCACAGATGGAAGAGCATTTCAGGCAGGAGAAACTGCTTAAACAAAAGCATAGTAAGCATAGTGCCGTGTGCTATGTGAATGCACAGGAAGAAAAATTAGAGCCTTTTGGGCCCTCCTGCTAGGTGAGAAGTGGTTTTTGGTTCTGGGTTCTGACATAGGAGGGGCTAGGGGTTAGTCTGAGTAGAGTGGTAGGCCAGGGAATGTGTTCTGAAGCTGCCATATTGTGTGATGAGCACACCGTCTTTACTTAAACGATGTGTTTGTTTGTGTTGGCTTGTGCAGGGAGGAGTGGTTTAGAGACTGGAAGAGGCCTAACAGCATGCTGACTGGGAGGGGCAACAGGTACCCCTATGGTCAGTTTTATAAATTATAGAGATTATAAGTCCAAGTGTGCTAGAGCATGGACACTGTAAATGAGACACCCCAGAATCCAGGGTCACTTCCTCCTCTGTCCCCCACCATCTGGGTGGGGAGGTGAACCCCAGGTGACCTCAAGAAGGGCAGAGCAGCTCCTGGGTCCCTTCTGAGGTAAGCAGAGCTCTGGCTCGGGCTCCTGCTGCCTCTGTGTCTGTCCCCAGAGTGACCACCAACGCCGGCAAAGTTCCTAACCCCAGAGAAAAGAATTGCCTCTGCCACATGGAGTGTCCAGTAGACATGGGATCATAGGAAGAGGCTGGATCCAAATTCTGAAGATGTATGCAGATCTCAGCCATCTTGCTGGCAGATGATGCAGACCTGGGCATCATCTCAGAGTCTCAATTTCCTCATCTGGAAAGTATGGATAATAACTTCTACTCCATGGGGCTGTTGAGAAGATTTGATGACATCATGCTTGGAAAGTGCCTTCCAAATAAAGAGCTTTATAATTTTTTAAGTGTGGAGTTGGGAAGCAGATTCTAGCTTGGAAGGTGATCATCCTCTTAGGATTCCATATCCCCTCTCAGTTAGCCAGAAGACACTGTTTTCCAGAGCAGACTGTTCCAGAACATTATGGGGGAACAGAATGTATGGTCCCAGGCATCTGTGCCCTGGCTAAGAAGAGGAGGTGGAGGCCCTTAAGGTTGACTTTTTCTCCCTCTCTCTGCACCCTGCCTGCTTCTTCATGTTGGTGGTTACCTGAGAATACAGGTCCCCCACACCTCCACCCTAATTTGGTGGCTGGAAAGGGGTGGTCAGTGTAGCAAGACAGTGAAATATACTCTCTCCTGCACACGGGAGTGCTTCCAACAGCTTGGCCATATTTGAAATGCAAATAGCTGCAGCACTTCCTGCACTGTATTAACTTCCATTACTAGGGAGAAAGGCTCCTGACAGAAGTCACAGGTCGACCATGTAATGGTTTTGTCTATGGAGCCCGTCTTAGGTCTATTCTGCTGAGAGAGTGGGGGAGGGGATCAGGGGCACCAGGCAGAGCCTCTTCGTTAAGGCCTCCTGCAAACTAAAAGCACAATTTTGAACTTGCTTATTCAAGCCCAGAGAGAACCTGAGTCTCAGCCTCTGACCCACAGCCAGGTAGGCCCAGTGTTCTTGGCCAGGGCAGGTCCCAGGGGGCCCGTGCTCAGCACAGGTTCAGGGTATTGTCCCCTCCTCCCAAATATATACCAAGGAATTGATGTGCCGAGCATGGGCTAAGTGCTTCTCCACAACTATCTCCAGCGCACTTCAGGGCAACCCTGTGAAAGCAGATTCTATAATTCCCATTTTAGAGACTGGAAGAATAAGGCCCAGATGGAAATGGAATCAGACTGATCTGAGTTAGAAATCCATCTCCCAAACCAGGTCCCATCTCTCAAGATAAGCGTGACTTGCACCATATACTGATCCTCTCAGTTTTGGTTTATTCATCTGCAAAAGTGGGGATTGTTTACTGACTTGAGGGGCTTCTGTGAGAAATAAATGAATGAAAGTGTGTAAATTACAGGTAGGAACTTCATGAGCGGCAGCTATGCAATGGATTTACCTGAGTCTGGTGGTTCTGTGGGGCCCTTGTCTTTGGCCTGGGTTCGATCCCTGGGTTGGGAAGATCCCCTGGAGAAGGGACAGTCTACCCACTCCAGTATTCTGGCCTGGAGAATTCCACAGACTGCATAGTCCGTGGGGTGGCAAAGAGTCAGACATGACTGAGGGAATTTTACTTTCACTTTTCATGCTCTGCCCCAAGGGGACGCCATTCAGAATCTGCAGTCCAACACCCACTCCTATTTCTGTAAAAAGGCTCCCAGAAAGGGAGTTTCCAAAGAAATTAGAAGAGACTGGAGCAAAATAATTTAAACTTGAAGTGAAACTCCAAACAGCCCAAAGCAAGGCCTTCTTAGCATACTCCATCAGCTGCCTCTGAGAGGAGCACTAGGGCTGGGGCAGAGCCTACAGTCTGCTTGCTGTGGGGCCTTAAGATCTCATAGGGTAGTAGTTCAGTGGGATTCTTGAATAATAGATGAATGAACTCAAGCAGTGTCTGGAGAAGCATGGGGAAGCCCAGTACTGAGAAGTAAGAGGCACGAAGAGGGAGGCTTTGGCCAGGTGACCCTGGGCCAACCTTGTGTTGCCACCTGCCAGTTGTGTGACCTCAGGTGATGCAGTCATGTGTCTGGGCCCTTAGGTCTCCTGCTTGTAACATTGTAGGTGGGGGCAGTCTAGACTCCAGCACTTTGGCACCCAGTGTCTGGGTCCAGGAGGCCCCGACAGCACCATAGGGAGAACCTCTGCAGTGGCATTTCTCTGCATCCTGCGATGGGTCTGTTTCCAGAGCACAGACAGGCTGCATCACTCCAATGAGGCAGACTCTTTTTCGTATGCTCTTTATTTTGTGTTGGGGTAAGGGTATCGATGACTAAATCTTCCCTGGTGGCTCAGACAGTAAAGAATCTGCCTGTGATGCAGGAGACCCGAGTTCAATACCTGGGTGAGGAAGATCCCCTGGAGAAGAGAATGGCTACCCACTCCAGTATTCTTGCCTGGAGAATCCCATGGACAGAGGAATCTTGCGGGCTACAGACCATGGGGTTGCAGAGAGTCAGAAACACTGATGAGCGGCTTACACTATACCCAGTTAACAATGTTGTGATAGTTTCAGGTGAACAGGGAAAGGACTCATCCAAACATATGAAAAGAAAGGAAGTGAAGTCGCTCAGTCGTGTCCGACTCTTTGTGACCCCGTGTATGTAGCCTACCAGGCTCCTCCGTCCATGGAATTTTCCAGGCACGAGTACTGGAGTGGGTTGCCAGTACTCCAGAGGATCCTCCCCACCCAGTGAATGAACCCGGGTCTCCTGCATTGCAGGCAGACGCTTTACCATCTGCGCTACCTGGGAAGCCGTGTATCCCAACTCCCCTCCCATCCAGCCTGCCACATAACATTGAGCAGAGTTCCCTGCGCTGTATAGAGGTCCTTGTTGGTTATTCATTTTCAATATAGCAGTGTGTACGTGTCCACCCCAAGCTCCCTGACTGTCCCTTTCCCCCATCCTTCCCTCTGGCAACCATAAGTTTGTTCTCTAAGTCTGTTTCTGCTTTATAAGTTCATTTGTATCATTTCTTTTTAGATTCCACATATGATATTTGTCCTTCTCTGTCCAACTTACTTCACTCAGTATGACAATCTCTAGGTTCATTCATGTTCTGAAAATGGCATTATTTCATTCTTTTTAATGGCTGAGTAATGTTCCATCATTTATATGTACCACATTCATTTCTCTGTTAATGGACGTTTAGGTTGCTTGATGAAGCAGAACTCTTAAATCTAAACTGCCTATGTCAGCATTTTATCTCCAGAGGGCATGTGAGACCACTAACATAAATGGATATCCCAAAACATAGACATGTAAGGCTGCAGGGAACTTTTCCCCTCCTTATTTCACTGCCGTTTCATTTTCTTCCCAGCCCACAAGGTGCCAAGCTTCTGGAGGAAGGAGCCACTCCTTTGGGATTCCTCCACACAGTGCCCTGTGTTGACCATGGGGCATGATAACCCCCACAGTCCTGTGCAGTCTGCGTACCTAAGCCACATCACCTCATTTCTCAGGCCTCTGTTTTTGCATCCGACGATAAGGGTATTAAGACCTCTTCATTTCTAAAGGAAAGATGTGAGGGTTCGCTGAATTGATGAATTTAGCACAGAGCCTGGTGTGCGGTAAGTGCTCACTAAATGTCAGTGCTCTTCTTCCCTTAACAGTAGATCTTCACTGTACAAATGATTAATGTCTGGTTGCTAGAACTCTTAGTCCTGAACAGTCCATGGGGACAGGGAGGAAAGGATTTGAGTGATTTCTTGGGGCTGGCTCACTTGTCTCTGGTCTATATTATGCTTACTGATTCTCTCTCTCTCTCCCTGCCTTGCCTTCCCTCCTTCCCTCCCTCTTTCTTTCTTTCCATTTTCTTCTCTTCCCATAATAGAGTGAAAGAAAAATCTAATTACCAGTCTGGATTAAGAAATGTTGGTGTTTTTTTTAATTTTTATTTTTACTTTATTTTGCTTTACAATACTATATTGGTTTTAAATGTTTTTTGTTATAATGGAGTATTTTTTAAATCTGGAATTTTTTTTTACAGTGTCTCAGGTCAAGGAACTTAACGTTGGAAATGGTGCCCTTTTTCAGAGCAGACGAACCCCATATAGGAGCTCCTGAGATGTTATGCAGCAGCACATTTGGCTTTGATAGGTTTGAAGGGAGTGACATTAAAGAGAGAAAAATATGGCACCATAGAGGATGGCTTTTCTTCCTCTTGCTCACAACATAACTTGAGATGAGATTGATCTGCTCTGATAGCTCTTTTTGCTCTCTTCCTTGCAGTGTGCAAGGTGGAAATCTCATTTCTTTTTCAACTGAGTACTGAGACTCTGAAGGTGAACTTGTTTAGAACATGTTGAAGGCAGGGTTGTCTGTGACACCCGCCACCCTCTTGCCACCTTCTGTGGTCCTGAACATTCCTAAGGGTTGTATGAAATGGGTACACGTGCTCCCTGGAGCTTATAAATAACTGTCTTCACATGCACCTTCTAATTCATCCTCCACACACCCGCCACAACACACTGTTAAACACAGAACATGTCTTGCTTTAAATTCTCTGTAGGTTTCCCACTGCTCTCAGAGTCCGGGCCCCTTATCATGGCTGACAAGTCTTGGGATTGGACCCCTGCCTGCTTCCCCAGCCCCCTCCCTTACTGCTTTCCCTCTACCCACCCAGGGCTGCTTCCAAACAGTCGTACACATGTGCTTCTTCCTGCCTTTCTGCTTTTTCACCTATTCATTCATTCATTTAGCAAACAAGTGAAAGTGAAAGTAAAGTCGCTCAGTCATGTCAGACTTTTTGCGACCCCATGGGGTGTAACCCACCAGGCTCCTCTGTCCATGGGATTCTCCAGGCAAGAATACTGGAGTGGGTTGCCATTTCCTCCTCCAGGGGATCTTCCCGACCCAGGGATTGAACCCCGGTCTCCTGAACTGCAGGCAGACGTTTTACCCTCTAAGCCACCAGGGAAGCAAACAAGTAAGTAGTGAGCACAAACTATGTGCCAGGCACTGTATTTGCTACCAAGGTTGAGAATGACACAGACAGATCAAAAGGTCTCTGCCCTCACAGAGCCTACAGTCTCCAGGGGTAGACCGTGGAAGGGAGGTTCTTGAAAATTTAAAGATGCATCAATCAAGTAATCACCAATTGCAATGAGTGATGGATTTAAAAAGATAAGATGTGATATGGGACACTGGGGCTGGGCTGAAACACATTTATACATGGTGGTCAGGAAAGGCTGCTACATTTCTGTTCAGAAAGTATTACCTCATATGGAGCAGCAAGGGGAATGTGATCTAGGTCTAAGGAACAACATGTACAAAGACCCATAGATGGGAAAGAGTTTGGCGTACTCAGAGAACTGAAAGGAGAACAGGTTGTCTGGATAGCTGTGAGCAAGAGCAGTTGGAAAACCAGATCCTGGGGCTCGAAGGTAAGGTTATGAGCTGAGATTTTCTGCTGGGAGCAGGAGTAAGTGATTAGAGGGCTTTAAACAAGGGAGCAATATCTTATTTATATTTTAATTCCTGCTAAAAGAGAATTAAAAGACACTTGCTCCTTGGAAGAAAATTTATGACCAACCTAGACAGCATATTAAAAAGCAGAGACATTACTTTGCCAACAAAGGTCCGTCTAGTCAAAGCTATGGTTTTTCCAGTAGTCATGTATGGATGTGAGAGTAGGACTATAAAGAAAGCTGAATGCTGAAGTATTGATGCTTTTGAACTGTGGTGTTGGAGAAGACTCTTGAGAGTCCCTTGGACAACAAGGAGATCCAACCAGTCCATCCTAAAGGAAATCAGTCCTGAATATTCTTTGGAAGGACTGATACTGAGGCTGAAACTCCAGTACTCTGGCTACCTGATATGAAGAACTGACTCCTTAGAAAAGACCCTGATACTGGGAAAGATTGACGGAAGAGAAGGGGACAACAGAGGATGAAGTGGTTGGATGGCATCACCAACTCAGTGGACATGAGTTTGAGTATGCTCCAGGAGTTGGTGATGGACTGGGAAGCCTGGCATGCTGCAGTCCATGGGGTCTCAAAGAGTCGGACATGACTGAGCAACTGAACTGACCTGAACTGAAGAGAGAATGAATGGGTTGGGGCAAGAATAGAAGTGGGAACCCCCAGACAAGAGGATGTGGCCTGGAGGAGGGGTGCCATTAGATAAAAGAGAAATGGAGATGGGAGCTAAATTTGGACGGTAAAACAGATAGGACTTTGCAACTGTTCTAGACACAGTAGGAGAGGGTGGAATCCATGCGACACTTCAGTTTCTAATTGGAGGGACTGGGACCATGGTGGAACCACTTACGGAGTGGGAGAGGTTCAGGGCAAGAAGAAGGGAACAGGTTTGAGGGAAATTAAGTGTACACCTGGAGTGTGCCAAGTTCTTGTAACACAAACTCCTATGTGTTATTCGCTGTACATACCTCAGCTCTTAGCCCTGTTGTCCAGGATACAATGTGTGTGCTCAGTCACTCAGTCGTGTCCACTCTATGTGACTCATGGACCGTAGCCCTCCAGGTCCCTCTGTCTATGGGATTTCCCAGGCAAGGATACTGGAATGGGTTGCCATTTTCTCCTCCAAGGTATCTTCCCAACCCAGGGATTGAACCCATGTCTCTTGCATCTCCTGCACTGGCAGGTAGATTCTTTACCGCTAGTTCCACCTGAGAAGTCCAGCTCTTGGCCCTATGCCCAGTGCTCCTAAAAGCTTGCTGAGTGAATACATACTCAAATCTACCTAACTAGTGGGACTACAGTTTGGTCCTTGCAGCTGTAGATCTGCCTGGGGATATCCAAAGAGGCCACACTTGAATAGGCCCAACGCAGACAGGCTATAAGGCTCCCAGGGCCTACTGCCACCTGAGAATGTAGGCCCCTTGTCCAAAATTAAGAAATTTAATCTAGTGATAGGATAGCATTAAACCAAGCCCACGGTGCTGTGCAAACACGCAGGTCACACGCCCACAGAGCTGACCTTACTCCTAAGTAGCCAGCCAAATTCTTGAGCACAAACATGGGTTCATCCAGGGATTTTGAGATAAAGCCTGATGCAGAACTTTCCTAGAGGCAGCAGAAGGAGCCCAGATGTTCAAGGAGTCCAGTGGGGACAGACTGTGTGCAGCCTGAAAACCCTGGGGAGCAGTTCAGACGTGCGTGTCTCCTTGAAGATGTGTCCTCCTGCCTTGTGGGGCAGCCCTGGTGCAGCCGGCAATAGCCGCATTGGAGGTGGGAAGGCAGAGCCTCGTGAGGGTGTGGCTGGTGTGGCAGTTGGCTCCTGCTCTCTGAACTCCAGGCCCCAAAGGCATGAAGACCCAGAGCCCCCGTGCTCGGTGGGGAGGGGAAATATTTTCACTCCTTTCCTTTACTCTCTCTTTTTCCTGTAATATTTGTATCTGTTCAGTCAGGTTGCTTTGGATTATAATTATTTGTTGTTATAAATAGTAATAACAAATTATCAATAGTAATATGAATAGTAGTAACAAATAACAAATGGCTGCTAGTTGCTATTATAAATAATCATAACAAATGGCTTGATATGTGTCACCCTACCTGCAGGTCATGCACCTAGTAAGGGACAAAAAAAAAAAAGTGGAAAATCTAAACCCCTGTCTCTCTGTTTCCGAAGCTGAGGCACAATTCCACATTGGTGGGAGATGATCCATGCCACCTCTTAACTCTGTGATTTTAGTCAAGTCTCCTAATTTCTGAAAAATCTTACCACCTAAGTTGTTGAGATGATTACTTGACTCCATCTAAAGTCCTGAGCTCTCATGTTGACTCAGAGAAGGTTACTTGGTATTTGTTTTTCCTCCCTATTCCTTCACTGTTAAGGGATGGGATGCTCAGATTCCCTGCTGATTGGAGGATGGCCCTAGGTGGGAGAGATATGCTTTTATGCCTCCATGCCTTCTTTCATGCTGGTCTTCCTGCCTGGAATGACCCTTCTCCTTCTTGAGAGGGATTCTTTAAGAGCCAGTTGTGATGGGATTCTTTTTATTTGGTGCTGTTTCCCCAACTAGACAGCAAACCACTGAAGGTGTGAGCAACTTCTCATTCACCAGTTTCCTCTTCCAGTCCTGTGGCCATTGCTGAGTTTTCCAAATTTGCTGGCATATTGAGAGCAGCACTTTAAGAGTTCTCTGTACTCCATACTGTACCAGTTAGATTCTGCTGCATAGCAAATCACCCCCATACTCTAAATGACTTCAACAATAAGCATCTCTTATTGCTCTCAAGTCTGGAGAGAGAGCAGGACAGTTCTTCTGGTCTCATGCATCCTCAGAGTCAGTTGTCATTTGCTGCATCAGCTCTGCTTTCTGGGCTGGGCCCTCTCACAAGTTTGGGAGTTGGCTGGCTGCAGGCAGGTCTAGGATGGCCTCAGATGGTACATCTGATGGCCCAGAGCCCCATCTGGGCTCTCCTCACAGGCACTTCTCCTGCAGCAGGCTAGCCTAGGTTCATTCACACGGCTACACTGGGGCTCCAGGAGAGGGAATGGAATTGAACATGGTTTCTTTAGATCTAGGCTCAGAATTGGGGCACTGTCACATCTACTGTATTCTATGATGACATCACAAGGTCCAGCTCAAAATCAGTAGGGAAGGGTACTCCCAGAGAGCATGGATCAGAAATGGGAAAAATTAGAGATACAATGCACAATAAATATTCATTAAGTAAACGGATATGCACATCCTTATGGGGACCATTCTAAGCCTTTTCCATTGCTATAGGTGAATGTTTGTGTCCCCTGTAAAATTTACATGGTAAAGCCCAAACTCACAATGTGATGATGGTATTTGGGGGTGGGGCCTTTGGGAGGTGCTTAGGTCATGGGGATGGAGCCCTTTTGAATGGGATTAATGCTCTTATAAAAGGCTTCCCTGGTGGTTCAGATGGTAATGAATCTACCTGCAATGCAGGAGACCTAGGTTCAAACCCTGGGTAGGGAAGGTTCCCTGAAGAAGGGAATAGCTACCCACTCCAGTATTCTTGCCTGGAGAATTCCATGGACCGAGGAGCCTGGCGGGCTGCAGTCCACAGGGTTGCAAAGAGTCAGACATGAGTAAAACTTTCAGTTTTCTAAAGAGACCCAAGAAAGCTCCCCTGCACCTTCTGCCATGTGAGGTTATGGCAGAAAGATGGCCATTTATGAAGCAGGAGACCAGTCCCTACCAGACACTGACTCTGCCGGTACCTCGAGCTAACAGCCTCCAGAATTGTGAGATTTAATTTTCTGTTTATGTGCCGCCTAGTCTATGGTATTCTATCTTAGCACCCCAAATGGATTAAGACATCTATATTAACACATCTGATCCTGACAACAACACCCTGAAGTAGTGACTAAGTTTTATCCCCTTTAGAGATGAAGAACAGAAACATAGAGGTTGTGTAAGTGGCCCAGTATCACACAGCCAGGAGGCGATAGAACCTGGATTTGAACATGGACAGTCATTTGGCTGCAGAGACCATGTAAGTGGCCAGAAGGGTAGTCTTGTCGCCTCTCTCTCTCCATAATCCTGGGAAGACCTTAATATTGTTCACAACCCCTTCTGTTAGCCTGGAATAGCTGTTTGACAAGATGGTTGTTGATGGCTATGGTGCCTTTTAATCTGAGGGTGTGGGACGTTGAGATATGGCGCTCACGGCTCATCTAAATACAAACTGCTTCAAAAGCTGTCCCAAATTTTACTGCCTGGCAGCAGAGCCGGCTTGCCCAAAGATAGACTCCGAAGTTTTATTAACTGTCACCATGGCAATTTCAAAGACATTGGTTATGCCGAAAGATTTCCTGACACTTCTTATTCGTAATGGCACTGGCAGGTCCCAGGCAGGCTGATCTATGGCTTTTAATCAACTAATGGATGGGGTCTCCAGGTACAGATTCCCAGTGTTCAATCTTGTTAGAGCAGAAAGAATTCTGCGACCACAGAGCCGTCCCAGCTCCCAACCCATAACCAGAGTCCTTTTGGGCAGATGGCGGTAACATGGCCCTCTTCAGCTCGATGAAAAGCAGCAGTGTCACCTGAAACCCTGGAAGCATGGCCTCAGATGCCTGTTGCATGCCATGCCCCACACCGTGTCCCTCCTTCTGTACCCCCTGCTTGGCCGAATGGACCGAGAGAACCAGTGGCTCAAGTGTTCACCCCCAGAGGCAGTCAGAACGTGACAGTTACAGTGAAGGCTTTGGCAACAGAAAGCAATGATGTCGGGTTCCTGCTATGTCCATTAGCGGCTATGTGACCTTGGGCAGCTTGCTTGACCTTGCCAAGCTTCAGCTTTTTCCTCTGTAAAGTGTGACTAAAAGTGCTGTAAAGATTGAAAGGGGTGATATATTTAACTTTGCAAAGGTTGGGTGTACGAACTTGATAATCTTTCTCTGCTGCTGTCTTCATTTTCTTCTACCTCCTCACTGAGACTGAGGCTGTCTGCTCCTCCCAGGCTGGAGGAGAAGGGAAGTAATAGGTGCTGGTCCCTGCTGTGTGCCAGGCACCATTTCATGCAGGCTCTTTTATTTCACTGTCACAATTCCCTGTGGGATAAAGGGATTTTATTGTGATTTGACAGGTAAAGAGAATGGGATCAGAGAAATTAACTGACTTTTGTCAGGTCATTGAGCAAACAGGAGTAGAGCCTGCTCTGAAGCCCAGTTCGTGCTGAGACCAAGGTCCACACCCTTTGGGCAGCTGGCAGTAGGACTCAGCCCAGATCAGCAACCTCACCGATACTTGTTTAATGAGGCGGGGCAGAATCTGGTGGGATGGTCCTCCTCCTGAAAGTCTCCAAAGGTAGAAACTCAGCATGGTCAGGCTGATGGAGACCACCAAGGACCCAAGAGTGTCCTAGCTTGAAGGGGGCTCTACTTCCTCACATGGTCAAGGGACTTGTTCCAGAGACACGCAGCCAGTTGAGGGCAGGGCCAGGACTTAAACCCAGATATCTCAGGGACTTCTGTGGCTAGAAGGGCCCACTAGGGTGAGGGTGAGCTGACAACTCACTCCATCTGGACACACCCTCCCCAGCTCCTCTCACCACCAACTTATCAGCTGCCTTGCATAAATGAGGCCACATAACAGGGAACCGTCCTGTGTCAGGAGCCCTGGGATGAGGCCCTTCTTTTTGTTCCTCTGCCGCCTTCTTCATGCCCACTCTGTGCCAGGCCCTGGGATAGATGCTGGTAGCTTGGTGGATGCCTTGAAGTGCTAAGTGCACTGAGGGTGCGGTCAGTCTCTGCTCTCTCATCCTCTCCTGCAGAACTTTGCAGTGTTCTGCCCCAAATGATAAGAAAAATCCAGTAGGAATAAAAAGAGCCGATGTATATATGTGGGGAGCAGCACTGCGCCAGGTACTTCAGATTCATCTCATTGATTCTCCTCATAACCCTGTGATAACAGTGCTATTACCCAGTTTTTACAGATAGGGAAACTGAGGCCCAGAGACAGTAAGTGATTTGCCCAAGCTCCCATGCCAAACTGTGAGGAGTTAGATTTGGTTCTAGAGAATCTGAAGCCAGAACCTCGCATTGCTGCACTGAATCCTGTTGTAAATGTTTTCATCCATGTATTGATTTATTTAACAAATGTTAACTGAGTGCCAGGTAATATGACAGACACTAGAGATTCAGCAGTGAATAAAATGGACAAAAATCCCTGTTCCCATGGACCTGACAATCTGGAGGGATAGACTATAAACAAAATTTAAAACTAAGATACATAAGATGTTAGAGAAAAATACAAGAAGGGAGCTAGGGACTGCTAGGGTGCAATTTTTAGAAGGCTGATCAGAGGTAGCCCCCATGATGAGGTGATTTTGAGCAGAGCCTTGAAGCAGGTGAAGAAGTGCCCATACACCTGTCTAGGGAAAGAATATTCCAGGCAGGGGGAACAGCAGGTGCAGCCGCCATGAGGCAGGTGGGGGCAGAGAGGCCAGTTATCATGCTCTAGGTTATTAGGCATTCATTAAACCACAGGATAATGCCTGCCCTTTTTTCAGAGGGAAACCCAGGCTTGCAGGCTGATATTCATGGCCCTTGGTGGTCCAGCCTGTGTGATGCGGTGTTGAGGGGATGAACCTGACCCACCAGAGCACCCCCTGCAACCTGGCTGGGTGAGCATAGTGCTCCTACCCTCCAGGCACACAGCAGCCCCTAACTGTCATCTCTTCCAAGATTAAAGCTGCACTGGCGGGGGGAAGGGCATAAAATGGAATTAGCATAGTGAACCTGCAGCAGGATTTGAGGAGAGCCAATCTGAGGGATCTATGGGAAAGGGGACCCAGCAACATCTGGCTTCTCTTGAGTTTTTATGGGAGATGAGCTGGCCCCTCTATCCTGCCAGAGCTCTGCTGCTGTGTCTGAAAAGTGACAGTTTCTCCCCAGACCCTCAACAGGTTTCCAAGTCAACTGTTTTCTGGTACAGACTCACCAACCTTGTTCTTTCCTTGGCAAGAAAATGAGGAGAGAGAAAGAGCTTTGGACTGGGGAGAGAAGGCCTGGGTTCTAGGCTCAGCTCTTCACCTCGCAGCTTTCTGACCTCAGGCAAGTGACCTAACCTCTCTGAGCTGTTTCTTCACTGGGCAGTGAGGAAGGCCACTATTCCTCCATGGTCATTATGAGGTTATACCGGCATGCTGATGGGGGAAAATAATTTGAAAGCTCCATGGGCTCCCTCAGAGGGGCCACAGCATTGCTTCTGTTGCTCGCTTGGCATCTCCTTTGCCATCTTACTTTAGGGCTATGCAAGGCACTCAGAGAGAGGGTCCTAGTGTGGGCAAGGTACTAAACAATTTGCTTAAACTCTTGCCCCCTGTCCTGGGTTGAGTAATATCCCTGAAAACTCATGTCTACCTGGAACCTCAGAAAGTGAAGGTGTTAGTTGCTCAGTCATGTCTGACTTTTTGACCCCATGGACCCCCTGCCAGGCTCCTCTGTCCATGGAATTCTCCAGGCAAGAATACTGGAGTGGGTTGTCATTCCCTGGGGATCCTAGGGATCCAGGGGATCTTCCTGATCCAGGGATCATACCCAAGTTTCCTGCATTGCAGGCAGATTCTTTACCATCTGAGCCACCAGGGAGCCTCAGAATGTGACCTTATTTGGAAACAGGGTCATTACAGATGTTATGAGTTAAGATGAGGCCATACTGGACTAGGATGGGCTTCTAATCTGATCTGACTGGTGTCCTGATAAGAAGAATAGGCACACAGAGGACAGACACGGATGGGAGAAGGCCACATGAAGGCAGAAGCAAAGATGGGAAGGATGCAGTTCTCAGCAGAGGAATGAGTGCCAGGGCCGCCGGGAGCCCCCAGAAGCTGGGAGGGGCCTGGACAGATTATCCTTCCCAGTCTCAGAAAGGAGCCAACCCTGTTGACACCTTGATCTCAGACTTCTGGCCTCCAGACCAGGAGGAAAGAGATTTCTGTTATTTAAGCCTCCCAGTTGGTGGCAATTTGTGAGGACAGTCCTGGGAAACAGATAGGCCAGCTCTCCTTGGTTTTCAGATCCTTGATTCTACGGCTTCTGAATAATGAACTTCCTACTTGGGCCTTCTCTGGCAGATCTGCACAGAAAAAGAAAGACGTTTTGTGGGTGGGGAAGTGAGGGAGGAAAAGGGCATGGATTAGCCTAGAGTAAGAAACCCAAACATCAGAGGTTCACAGCAAAGCTTCCAGAGAAAGAAAATAAACCAGGCCTGCCTGGAGCCGGGAACCTAGAGTGTGGCGCTCCAGGCATAATCAAGTGTTCCCCCTGGCAATATTCCAAAGTCAGCTAGACTTAAAATGTGCTAATGAATAAATAAGGGGAGCCAACCCGAGCCAAGGTTTCTCTGGAGAGTTCCATTGATTTTGCATCGTGGGTGGGGATAGAGAAGAGGGTGTCCTGAGAGAAGACTGTGGGGAAAAAGCTCTGAGTCTGTCCTGGTTGATTGTTTCTCTTTGGGGCTCCTGGGGATTTCCTGAGACTGAAATCAGCCTCAGTTTAGAAATCCCTTTAGTAGAGGACAGAGCAGGGCTTAAAAGCCCTGGGGATCTTTTTTGCACTGACTTTTTATTTGCAGAAAATTTATTATTAAAAAATGTCTTATTTTTATTGCTGCCTTTAAAAAGAGGTGAGATTTTAATATTCGTCTAATATTCAATGAATAATAATACCTTGAGTGCATCTTTCAGCCCTCCTGTGATCTCTCTTATGTTTGGAACAGTTTTTTGTTTTTATTTTTTTTTTCCTTGAGAGTTGAGGAATCCTCTAAGCAAATGTTTGGGGAAAAGCCAAAGCTTCCCTGGGAATCAATGGGTAGAACTTGAAAGTCAGTCACCAAGTAGATTTGTGGACCCTTCGGAGGGCCTGACACTCTGCTGGAACTTCATGGCAAGATTGAATGATGAGAATGGTGACAATGATGGTGATGAGGTTGATGATGATAGTGATGATGGTGGTGTGGGTGACGGGCATGATAATGATGGTGGTGATAACAGTGATGGTGACAATGGTGACTGGGGTGACAGGGATGGTGATGATTGTGGTGTTAGTGATGCTCAAGATCACAGTCATGATGATAATGGTGATCATCACCTCTAATGACTGGCCATGTCCTGGCCACCTGCTAAGCACTTTTCACACATGAGCTCATTTCATCACTACAAGGTGACCTGGTTATCTGGGGAGGAGAACCCCAGGTAGAGGGAACCACAGATGCTGAGATCCAGGGGTCTGGGTGGTCTTATTTATTTGAGAAACAGTGTGTCTAGGGCAGTGATTCTCAACTCAAGTCCTTTTTACCTGCTCAAGGGATGTTTGACAATGTCTGGAAACATTTTTCGATGACACAACTTGTGGGGCAGGTATTGGCGATACTTCTGGTGTCTAGAAGCCAAGGATGCTATTAAAACTTCCTACAGTGCACAGGTCAGCCCCACCCTGCTCCATCAAGCCATCAGCCACTGTAGCTTCCCCTCTTGGTGCACCCTGAGGGGACTCAGGAGGGATGTTTGTGTCTTTCGTGCTCTTGTATGAAACAAATCTTCTCTGCACTTCTGCCTCTCAGGGCTGTTCATCATTCATTCATTCATTTCACAATCATTTATTGAAACTCTATTACATGTCCCCAGTATTTGCTAGAGACGGAGGACACTGAGCTGAACAAAGCAAATCAGCGTGGGGAAGATAGACAAGTAAACAACTGTAATAAGCTGAACCATATTTATAATTTTAGCTTCTGCCTTTAGCATCCTCTGGGCAGATGCTGCTTACTTTGAGGAAAAGCCTTGATGAGAGGCTTGTGATAGAAGTTGGAGCTTGAGGCCCAGGGGATGGGGTGGGAGGGAATTAGGAGGGCCTACCCACTCCAGTGTTCTTGCCTGGAGAATCCCAGGGATGGGAGAGTCTGGTGGGCTACCGTCTATGGGGTCGCACAAAGTCAGACACGACTGAAGTGACTTAGCAGCAGCAGCAGCAGCAAAGTAAAAGCTGGTCAGTTTCCTCTCTAAGGAGGAAACAGGAGTTGGACCTGCTCCTAAGAGGGTGCAACAAAGGCAAGAAGAGAACAGAGTAAAGGAGGAGGGGAGGGGCGGGGAAGGCAAGGACCAGTGAGATGAGGAGGCTTGAGACATGGGGAGCTGGGGATGGGGTGGAGGGCCAGGAAGATTTGGGGGCATTTAAGAAGAGGACCCCACATTCGGTTGGGTTGTGAATGACCCCTTTTCTCCCACAGTTCAGTTCAGTTGCTCAGTCGCGTCTGACTCTTTGCAACCCCATAGACTACAGCACACCAGGCTTCCCTGGCCATCACCAGTTCTCAGAGCTTACTCAAACTCATGTCCATTGAGTTAGTGATGCCATCCAACCATCTTATCCTCTGTCGTCCCCTTCTCCTCCCACCTTCTATCTTTTCCAGCGTCAGGGTCTTTTCAAATGAGTCAGTTCTTTGCATCAGGTGGCCAAAGTGTTGGAGTTTCAGCTTCAGCATCAGTCCTTCCAGTGAATATTCAGGACTGATTTCCTTTAGGATGGACTGGTTGGATCTCCTTGCAGTCTCAAAGTCTTCTCCAACACCACAGTTCAAAAGCATCAATTCTTCAGCGCTCAGCTTTCTTTATAGTCCAGCTCTCACATCCATACATGACTACACCCCAACACAAATGTCCGGCAAAGACTTCTCACACAAGCTTTGTGGAGTGGATTCAGGTGGGCATCGCAGAAGTGTCTGGTTATCCTGTGAATGAAACTCAGTGGGAGAGCAGCTGGGGACTGCAGTGACCACACATAAGACCCACCCCTAGGAATCTTTGGACTCCTTGAGGAAGTGTCTTTTGACTTCCGAGGGGTGTGGAGTTGGGCCTTGGTTTCTGGCTTGTCCAGATTCCAAAGAGCAGATGGGGTCCCCTGGGATCTGGTTAATGCTCAGCAGAAAGTGCTCCTGGTGAGTTAACAGGGAATCATGAAGCCTCTGGGCAGGGCCAAGAAGTACACAGCAGTTCATTCTGGGCCAAGTGGGATCTGCATATGTCTCACTGAGGAAGGGACATTTGAGTGGGTTTTGAAGGATGAATAGGAGTTGGCCAAACAGTGAGAACTCCTGATGAAAGTGAAAAAATAATGGAAAAGCTGGCTTAAAACTCAACATTCAGAAAACTAAGATCATGGCACCTGGTCCCATAATTTCATGGCAAATAGATGGGGAAACAATGGAAACAGTGAGAGACTTTATTTGGGGGTGCTCCAAAATCACTGCAGATGATAACTGCAGCCATGAGATTAAAAGACGCTTGCTCTTTGGAGGAAAGCTATGACCAACCTACACAGCATATTAAAAAACAGAGACATTACTTTGCCAACAAAGGTCCGTCTAGTCATAGCTATGGTTTTTCCAGTAGTCATGTGTGGATGTGAGAGTTGGACTATAAAGAAAGATGAGGTGGTACCTCATTGTGGTTTTGATTTGCATTTCTCTAATAATGAGTGATGCTGAGCATCTTTTCATGTGTTTGTTAGCCATCCGTATGTCTTCTTTGGAGAAATGTCTATTTAGTTCTTTGGCCCATTTTTTGATTGGGTCGTTTATTTTTCTGGAATTGAGCTGCATACATTGCTTGTATATTTTTGAGATTAGTTGTTTGTCAGTTGCTTCATTTGCTATTATTTTCTCCCATTCAGAAGGCTGTGTTTTCACCTTGCTTATATTTTCCTTTGTTGTGCAGAAGCTTTTAATTTTAATTAGATCCCATTTGTTTATTTTTGCTTTTATTTCCAGAATTCTGGGAGATGGATCATAGAGGATCCTGCCGTGATTTATGTCTGAGAGTGTTTTGCCTATGTTCTCCTCTAGGAGTTTTATAGTTTCTGGTCTTACATTCAGATCTTTAATCCATTTTGAGTTTATTTTTGTGTGCGGTGTTAGAAAGTGATCTAGTTTCATTCTTTTACAAGTGGTTGACCAGTTTTCCCAGCACCACTTGTTAAAGAGATTGTCTTTACTCCATTGTATATTCTTGACTCCTTTGTCAAAGATAAGGTGTCCATATGTGTGTGGATTTATCTCTGGGCTTTCTATTTTGTTCCATTGATCTATATGTCTGTCTTTGTGCCAGTACCATACTGTCTTGATGACTGTGGCTTTGTAGTAGAGCCTGCAGTCAGGCAAGTTGATTCCTCCAGTTTCATTCTTATTTCTCAAGATTGCTTTGGCAATTCGAGGTTTTTGTATTTCCATACAAATCTTGAAATTATTTGTTCTAGTTCTGTGAAAAATATGGCTGGTAGCTTGATAGGGATTGCATTGAATTTGAAATGGCTGCAATCCAAAAATCTGCAAGCAATAAATGCTGGAGAGGGTGTGGAGAAAGGGAACCCTCCTACACTGTTGGTGGGAATGCAAACTAGTACAGCCACTATGGAGAACAGTGTGGAGATTCCTTAAAAAATTGCAAATAGAACTACCGTATGACCCAGCAATCCCACTGCTGGGCATACACACCGAGGAAACCAGAATGGAAAGAGACACATGTACCCCAATGTTCATCACAGCACTGTTTATAATAGCCAGGACATGAAACAACCTAGATGTCCATCAGCAGATGAATGGATAAGAAAGCTGTGGTACATATACACAATGGAGTATTGCTCAGCTGTTAAAAAGAATTCATTTGAATCAGTTCTGATGAGATGGATGAAACTGGAGCCGATTATACAGAGTGAAGTAAGCCAGAAAGAAAAACACCAATACAGTATACTAACACATATATATGGAATTTAGAAAGATGGCAATGACGACCCTGTATGCAAGACAGGAAAAAAGACACAGATGTGTATAACGGACTTTTGGACTCAGAGGGAGAGGGAGAGGGTGGGATGATTTGGGAGAACGGCATTCTAACATGTATACTATCATGTAAGAATTGAATCGCCAGTCTATGTCTGACGCAGGATATAGCATGCTTGGGGCTGGTGCATGGGGATGACCCACAGAGATGTTATGGGGAGGGAGGTGGGAGGGGGGTTCATGTTTGGGAACACATGTAAGAATTAAAGATTTTAAAATTTAAAAAATAAAAAACTAAAAAAAATAAATAAAGAAGAAAGAAACAGAAAACAGGAAAAAAAAAAAGAAAGAAAGAAAAGAAAGATGAGGACCAAAGAATTGATGCTTTTGAACTGGGATGTTGGAGAAGACTCTTGAGAGTCCCTTGGACTGCAAGGAGATCCAACCAGTCCATCCTAAAGAAAATCAGTCCTGAATATTCATTGAAAGGACTGATGCTGAAGTTGAAACTCCAAAATTTTGGCCACCTGATGTGAAGAGCTGACTCCTTGGAAAAGACCTTGATGCTGGGGAAAGATTGAAGGCGGGAGGAGAAGGGGATGACAGAGGATGAGATGGCTGGATGGCATCACCAACTCGATGGACATGAGTTTGAGCAAGCTCTGGGAGTTGGTGATGGACAGGGAAGCCTGTCATGCTGCAGTTCATGGCATCTCGAAGAGTTGGACAAGGCTGAATGACTGAACTGAACTGAATTGAAACAGTGAGAGAAGCTTGGGACATTCAAGGCAGTAGGAAGAATCTGTGAAAGCCAAAAGGAGTGAAAGAGACTGGTGTGTTCCGAATCCTGTGTGACGTGCTCCTCAGGTGGAAATGGAAGTGTATGAAGAGCTGTTGGGCTGGGGAGGCATTATGGGTACAGGACCTGCAGGCCTTTGCATCCGTGAAGATGACTCTTTTGCAGTGCTCACATGTATGTGTGGGAGGCTGTGCAGTGTGCAGGCTGAGAGCCCGGCTCTGGAGTCGGTTTTCCTGGGTGTGAAGCTTGCCTCTGCACTCATCAGCTTCACTCCTCACGTTTCACCCTGCTCTGCAAACAGGGCTTCATACTCCATTATCTGTAATTGCAAAAGCCCCAGAGCTCTGGAAACCAGAGGATTTTTTTTTTTTTTTCGTGAACTTGGCACAAATTCATCTGGCAGCTGAACCTGGCCCCACGGGTGGGAGGCTGTCTACAGTCTTCTCATTCCAAGTGGGGACAGTCCTAGGAGTGTCTGCAGGAGCGTTAAGGTGATGGATCCTTTGAGCGTTAGTAATATACCTGCAATATCATCTTTCTAAAATTAAAAAAATTCATAATTCTCAAACACATCTGGGCCCCAGGACTGTAGAAAACGGGTTGTGTATCTGTAGCGTCTATCTCATGGGATTGCCAAGGGGGGTAAAAATCAGTTTATTCAAGTGGAGCTCTGAGAACAGTGCCAGACAGCACATGGGTGACAATAGACGGGAGCTCCCTGTGTCATTAGTTGGATGAACTATCAAACTCTAACATCCCCTGTCTGCAGAGTTGGGGTGCAGGGAGCAACCCGGTAGGGAAGAGAGCCAACTGCGCAGACGTTTGGCCTGAGCTTTTCAGGGGCCACATGAAAGCAGGCCTTTTGTGTGGTGCTGCTTCGCAGACCAGCAGGCATGCCCACTCTGGCCAGTGCTCCCAGTGGGCATCCTGTGGCCACAGCAAGCTCGGCCTGGCCTGGCATGTGGCAGACAGCCTGCAAGCTCCTGGCAGCCCCAGGCTGTCTTGTCATTCTCTTGTCAGCTGGGACATTCGATAATTGTTCACTGAATGGAATCCGTCTATTGACTCCAGAAGCAGCTAAGTTGAGTCTTGCTTGGGAAGCTACGTTATTCTCCAGCCCAAGAGACACGCACACAGGCATACACACACGCACACACACACATCAAGACCCAACCTATATTTTGACCCACTCAGGGCTCCAGAGAAACCAGTTTCTTGAAGCAACGCTCTTTTGCCTCCTGCTTTTCTTCATCAGAGACTTTGGAGAAAGGACCAGGAGAACATGCTTTGTTTTACATCAAAGGTCATTCCCTGCTTTGGTTTATGATTTCTGGAGCTGTCTTGCTGCCTGTTGCCTACCAGTACAAAGAGCAGAGGCATGGCTGGCTGCAGCAGCTCCAGGTGTGGTCACCAACCCTCCCTCCAGATGGGATCCGCCCGACCAGGCTGAAAGTGCCCACCTTCACCACTTGCCAAATCCAAAGAAGGCGCCTGCAGAGACCCTTAACCCCCTTGTCTTTGCCTTGACTTGAGAGATTCTTGGGCTCTGCTAAAACCTGTCCAGGCTTTTTACAACCAGGACCTGCCAAATCTCTCCTCTGCCCCTGCATTTTTACATAGGATCCCTTCCTGCAGGAGGTAAGGTCAGCTGAATTACAAACAAAACCGCGCCCCTCAGAAAGGCTGAGCATTGGGGAATTAACTTTGTATTAATCAAGCAAAAAAAGGGGAAAATCTGAAGAGCAAGTCCTCCCTGGCTGCAGTGAAGGTGGAGCTGGAGCCAGCCAGCGTAGGCTGTTTATTTTTCACTTCTGTGGGCCTGGCACGGGAAAGGCACTCCCAACCCGATTCACTGGGAGAGAGGGAAGCTGGCCAGACAGCGACCTCGTGAGTGGGTCAAGTTTAAGGGGCCTCTGGCTTCTGGCAGGCCCCCACCCAGGGCCATAGGAATTACAGATGGCAAGGAAAGCTCATGTGAGCAACATACTGTGAGGGCCTGCAGAGATGGGCAGGGGTCCTTGAAGGGTGACCTTAAAAATAAACAACGCCTCTTCAAAGACACACTGTGGATGGGGCCAGGTGGGAAGGGATGATGTATAAAGATGAGCTGCTCTGGGTGGTTTGTGAGCTGAGTGATGCTTCATACCCGATGAAGGGAATGACTTGGTTGTTTCCTAATATACAATGAGTATTTGTTGAGTACCTACTATGTACTAGGGATTCTTTTAGGTGGGTAGAGAGATGAACAAAGGGCCCTGCTTTGTGGGACTTACATTTTGGTGGGAGGAAGATAAGTAACTAAGTAAATCCATAAACTCTATGTGTGCTGTGGAAAAAAAGGTAGAACAGGATGGGGGGTCGGAGGAGGGGTGGGTGTTCTTCCTGTCTCCATCCTCTCTGACCTTTAGCATTAACTATTGCGTTAAATGGGTCTTCCCCAGTGGTTCAGTGGTAAAGAATCCACCTGCAGTGCAGAAGCTGCAAGTTCAATCTCTGGGAGAAGATCCCCTAGAGGAGGGCATGGCCACCCACTCCAGTATTCTGGCCTGGAGAATCTCATGGACAGAGGAGCCTGGCAGGCTACAGTACGTTGGATCTCAAAGAGTCGGATACAAATGAAGGGACTTAGCACGCACGCACACATTGCATCAAAGTTTTCAAGGAGTCTTGAAATTATGATATATAACATCTAACCCTTGCAGTCACTGTGTGATCTGAGTATTGTTGTTCTGTGTCACCTTCAGGGCCTTGGCCCCGAGGACAGCCCCACCATCCCCCACCCTCACCCTCTGAACAGGTGTGAGAAGCGCAGTCACAGGAACCAGTGTGGACACGGACCTTTGCAGACCTGGATGCTTCCAATTTATCGCTCAAAGCTGAGCGGGCAGCCATCTGTGGGGTCACCCCTGGGCCTCCTCATCACTTAGCGTTTCTGCTAATTAAAGGCAAGATTAACCAACCCTGGTCTTGTGGCACCTCTCCCAGTGCCTGGCTCTGACTGGCTGGGCCCCAGCTGGGAGGGGCTGCTTGTGCTACTTGGGATGGTGGCCAGAGAGAAGGAAACCCACCCAGAATGGAGACTCGGGGGAGGAAGCACCAAGCCATCTGGAAAGCTGTGGCTAGCCTGATGCCTCACTGGCCACCTGGGTGAAATGAGATCTTGGTCTAAACCGGGAGTGACAGGGGTGAGAGGCTGGCATGTGGGCATCTTATTCCCATTTGGATCTCCAGCACCTTAGAACAGTTGTTGGGAATTGTTGCTGTCAGAGAGAACAGATGTGAAGTACTAAATGTGCCAGCCGTCAAGGAGGCATTTAATAAATAAGTCATTGAATGGCTTGATGTGTGGATGGAGGGGCTATAAGTACACAGCCGTTCTCTGTAAGTGTTTTCAGCATAAATTATAACAGCAAACTATTATCTGGTACTTTCAATCAAGTGTTAATCTAAGCATTTATTTATTTGTTTACTTACCTACATACTTATTTACCCACTCTGTATTCTCACGAGAACTCTGTGGAAGATATTATTACCCCATTTTATAGATGAGGAAACTAAAGCACAGAGAGAAGTTCAGTAACCATTGTAATATACAACTAAGAAGTACTAGGGATAAGAGACGGATCACAAGATTTGGAGATCTATAGGGACTCTCTGAGTGAACTTAATCTTCCTCCAGAATCTGTTCTTCATTTACCTGGAATCTTAGGGTTGGTAACCGAAATAGAGGCTCCCAGTGCAATTTAAAGGGAGAAGAAAAAAAAAGAATAGAAGAGAGGAAGTAGTTGTGTTTTTAGTTTCAAAAGTGCCTGAGAGATATTGAGCCCTTTCTGTGTGCTGAGTTCTATACCAAGCCCTTGAGCTGGTTCATCTTATTTAATCCTTAGAGCAGCAATACTTTGAGTTGGTGTGAGTTTTGTCCCCAGTGTGTGGTGTAGCTTTTACAAATAGGATGCATGGCAGATGGCCCTGGAGACCCTGGAAAGGAGCAACAGCTCCTTCTTCTTCAGTCCAGCAGGTCAGCTATAAGACAGACCACTGGGGCCCCTTGGGCTCATCCATCCTGATACCACAGTGAGTGAGTTCTCTGTGCCTCAGTATCTTCTTCTCAGAAATGGACCCAAGAATGCCTCTCTCTCAAAGACATGAGGTTCAGTGACACAGTGGCACTAATTCCTCCCAGTCCCTTGGGTTGTCAAGAGTTGGTTCCCTTGCCTTAGAGCTTTCTGTCCAACTGCAACATTGACCCCAGCCATTGAGCTCCTGGACTTTTCCTCTTGGACCTGATAATCACCCTGTCCCCCTGCAAAAGACATAGCAGACATAATCTCCCCACTTTTCAGAGGCAGAAACTGAGACTCAGGGGGTGACTAGAACCCAAGGCTCCTCAATATCTCTTGAGCCAGGACTTCCCTAGTGGTCCTGCTCCCAGTGCAGGGGACCTGGGTTTGATCACTGGTCAGGGAACTAGATCCCACATGCCACAACTAAGAGTCCAAATGCCGCTACTAAAGATCTCACATGCAGCAACTAAGAACCAGTGCAGCTGAGTAAATAAATAAATGTTAAAGAAATACATCTCTTGACCCTAAAGACAGAATAGTTGGCCATTACCAGGTGGCACTAGTGGTAAAGAACCTGCCTGCCAGTGCAGGAGACTAAGCTGTAGTTTCGATCCCTAGGTCTGGAAGATCCCCTGGAGGAGGGCATGACAACCCACTCCAATGTTCTTGCCTAGAGAGTCCCATGAATAGAAGAGCCTGGCGGGCTACAGTCCTTGGAGTCACAAAAGAGTCAGATACAACTGAGCATGCATGCACGAGGAGGGATATTGGCACCAAAGAGAAAACACCAAGGGGCCTTTGAACATATCTCATGTGACGAAGCCCAGAACACAGCCAGCCTCTCCATCCATCTCTGTTATTTCAGGGACACATCAAGGCAGTTACAATGATGAAAGGCTCTGAGTGGCTATGGACAGGTAAACTGTGGCTATGGACAGGTGAACCTTAAAGGCCTCTTCAGTCTAGAAGGATAAAGACCAAAAGGGGCAATGATGGAAGCCTATTCAAGGTGGAAGGAAAAGCATGGATGGAGCACACAGGATAGAAGTAAATCAATGGCCAGCCAGCTTTAGGGAGATTGTAAAACACACAGACTCTGGAGCCAGACTCCTTCAGTTTGAAGCCCCACCCTGCCATTTCCTAGCTGTGTGACCTGAGGCAGTAGAGTCAGCCCTTCTGTTTTTCAGTTTATGAGTGTAAAATGGGCTGGTAGATAAAACCTACCTGGAAAGGGCTTAGCAGAGTGCCTGGCACAAGCACAGTAAGGATTGTATGCACATGGGCTGTTCCTGTTACCACTACTGCACCTCGTGGGAACATCAGCAGTTCAACACAAGTATATCTGATCCTGTGCTTAGAATACTGGGCCCTTATGGTGCAAAGATGAATGAACTTTGGAGGAACTCATAGGCTGGTGGGATAAGACATAATGACAAAATCGAGCATCAAGAATCCCTTAAGGATTAGCAGACTTCAGAGATGGTCTCTGGGAGTGTTAGAGGAAGTCGGATGTCTCTGTGGTGTGACCTTGGCCTTTTGACCTCTCTTAGCATGACTGAAGCGACTTAGCAGCAACAGCAGCAGCACTATCAGCAGAGTCAGTCCCCTCCAGACCACAGAAGTCTCCCATCCCAGTGCCTCTGTTCTATAACTGAAGGATGACACTCAGGAAATGGGAGGCCCAGGGACCAAGGTGAGGCCCCAGCAAACCAGTAACCAAAGAGGGACAGAGAAATGTCACATGGAACTTTTTGGAACCTTTGTACCTTTTTTTTCATTCATGAGTATCTTCGGGGTGAGATTTTTTTCACTTGAAGTGCAATAGACATTCAGAAAATGCACACATCAAAAGTGTACACCTCAGTGAATTTTCTCCACCTGAGCAGACCTGTGTGCTGACTGCTACAGCATAGATTTAGTCTCACCGCTCTGTGAACATCCCATAAATGGAATCACACAGTATGTACTCTTTTGTGTCTAGCTTCTTTTGTTCAATCTTATGTTTGTTTGATTCACCCATGTTGTTAGGTGTAGCTGTATTTGATTGCATGGGATGAAGAAACCACACTCTGATTTATCCATTCTACTGTTGTGGACATAAGGTGGTTTCAGACTGGGGCTCCCATGGACAGTGCTTCTGTGAACATTCTAAAATGTGCTTCTAGAGGCGGTTTGCCTGTGTCCTGCTGGGTCTATTTCTGGGAGTGGGATGGCTGATTCCTCTGTACTTGACCTCCGGCATAGGGCTCGAAAGGAGCCCTTCAGCCTACATTTATTGGACACAGATTCTAAGCTAAACCCTGTGCAGGCTCCCAGCCATCCATCCACCACAGCTAAAAGTTACCTTCTCTAATGAGGATGTGACCTTGAGTCAAACCCCTGGAATGGAGCAGCATAAAAGATTTATAATGAGATATTGACACATTTAAGGGAGCACTGCTCCAAACAGCAGACACTTTACAAATGATTAAAAGCCATGGGAAACAGGGATGGTTGAGCAAAGGCATCAGAGCCTGTTTTCTGAATGGGCTCAGCCCTGGGGCAAACAGGCTGGAACCTCAGACCTGTAGCTGGACCAGTGAGGCTGAGAAGGGTAGTGGTCAGTCACACAACACAGGTGGGGCATTCGAGAGAAATTCAGAAAGATTAAAGGTTAGGATGCCCTTGGCCCTGGAGGGACAGGTAAGGAGGAGATGGCCAAACATATAATGAATTAGAGGCTAATACAATGAACCTCTACTTTTTACCACCATTTTACCAACCTTTCACTCAGTGCATGGTTCCCAGTCTCCCAGGGCAGCAGAAGTCTGTCCCCTCTCCCCAAAATTGAGGTTAAAACAGACATCTAGTCCACCAACTCCACTGAATCATATTCTCCCAGGCTGGGGCCAGAGGTGCAATATCTTTGTACAAGTCCCAATAGTGATTCCGATAATAGATCTGAAAGCTACTGTTTTAAGGGATCAGTCTCTTTGGCCCACACTGGGCCCCATCGCAAAGGGACTCAGCTTTCCTGACTCACCATTTACAGCCTCAGCTCTCTTCCTGACTTGCTCAGCTCCCCACAACTCCAAGTTTACTCTTCGCTCTCAAGATAACTTTTTACCATGCACCCTATCTGACTGTAGCTTTAGCTCAACTTTGCAGTGTAAGTCCACCCCAGATTAGCTTCTTGAGGCTGCTTTTCTCCCCTACACTTGTAACAAAAGTTTATCTTTATTTTATTGTTAAGTAGTATCTCATAGTCTGTTATACCACAATTTTTTATTGATGTATAGTTGATGTACAATATTATATGTTTCAGGTGTACAACACAGTGAGTCACAATTTTTAAAGGTTATATTCCATTCACAGTTATAAAATATCGGCTATAGTTCCTGTGCTGTGCGATATATCTTGGCAGCTTATTTATTTTTGTACATAGTAGTACTCCTATCTTGCCCCTCCCCCTTCCCACTCCCCACTAGTAAGCACTAGTTTGTTCTCTATATCTATGAGTCTGTTTCTTTTTTGTTATATTCACTGGTTTGTTGTATTTTTTAGATTCTACATATAAGTGATGTCAAATGGTATTTGTCCTTCTCTATATGACTTATTTCACTTAGCATCAAGTAAAGCAAGTCCATCCATCTTGTTGCAAACAGCAAAAGTTCATTCTTTTTATGACTGAATAGTATTCCACATTTTCTTTATCTTCTCATTTGTTGATGGACACTTAGGTTCCTTCCATATCTTGACAATTGTAAACAGCCCTACTATCAAGAGTGGGATGCAGGTATGTTTTCAAATTCGTGTTTTCGGGGGGTTTTTTGGATGAATCCTCAGGGGTGGAATTTCTAGCTCCTATGCTAGTTCTATTTTTAGTTTTTTGAGAAACCTAGTACTGTTTAGTGTAGTGGCTGCACTTTTAAGTAACAACACCCCTTCATGTTGACCTCTCTCTGGTACCTTTTAAAGGGCAGTATCTTCCTGGGTGCAAGATGAGCAGTAATTCTCCACATATGGTGGGGTTCTAAATGGACGTCTGACTTGATCTTGATCTTCTTCAGCCTCAGTTTCATCACCTGTAGAGAAATAAGTCCTAGATCAGCAAGTTGTCGTGATTTCCAATAGATATAGTTGCTGAGCATGGTTTATATAACCAGTTAGGTACTCAGCACAGCCGGGAGAAGACAGAACCCAAGGGTGACTTCCTGTCTCACCAGCCTCCCGCCTGGCAGCCCTGCGTTCAGTCTCATCCCTCCTAGTCCTTCTCCACACAGCTCCTGGTGGGATCCTAGTAGGGCGCAGTTCTGACCTGGACTCTTCCTGCGTGGCAGCCGCTCAGGAGCAAGGGAACTAAGGTGAATCCTACAGTGTCTCCGTGCCAGACCCTGTGGTGTAAAGACTTTAACGTGGATTATTGCATTTCCTCTTCACAGCAAACCTCTCCAGACTGTATAATTGTTCTCTCCGTTGTTCAGAACAAGGAAGCAGAGGTACAAAGAGGTCAGCAATAAACACAGGTCTTGCACCCGAGGCTCCTGACACCGAAGCCCACGTTCTCTCCTGCATGCCAGTTGGCTCTCCGGCCTTTCTGGGCACTCCAGCCACTGCAGGTGAATGTTGGCAGCAGCGCATGCCACCCCAGCTCCAGGCTGTCAAACGCCTCAGGATAGGACCGCCTGGCCTGGCCAGAGAACGTCGTACAGCCCCAGTCTCATGTTGCCGTCTGAGACATCATTTCTAGGTGACTCAGGATTAGAGTGATAGCTGGCATTTCTATAGGACAGGGCAAGATGAAAGCATTCCCCCCGCAGCTGCAGGCCTGATTTGCCTATTTTGCAGTGTCAAACCACCACTTCCTCCAGTAGTCTAGAGAGAGAGATTAGCAAAGGGGGGGCCCAGGCCAGGTAGAGGTAGGGCAGAGGGAGGTGGCTGGCCAGGCCCAACAGAAGGTATTCAGAACTGACTCAGTCTGCTGGGCCCACTGCCTGCCCATCCCTGGTGAGAATTCTGGGACACAGTGAGATGTCAAGTGGAAGCAGGGAGCTACCCAGCTTGGTATCCATCATCCCCACATCCTCCTTCTAAATTGTGAGCTGAGATTTCAGTTTCCTGAAGAATCATGGAACCTAAAGCTCTGGCAAGAGCCAAAGGTGAGAATCTTGGAAATCATGTAATCATTGAATCCCTCATTTTAACCTCTGGGTGTCGGGGGCCCTGGATTCAGTCCCAGTTCCTGCTTTTCCTGGAGGTGAAACCTGGACATGTCAAACAGTCTCCTAGGGTCTCAGTTTTGCCATCTGCACCTGGGCTTCCTGGGCTTCCCTTGTGGCTCAAGCTGGTAAAGAATCCACCTGCAATGTGGGAGACCTAGGTTCAATCCCTGGGTTTCAAAGATCTCCTGGAGAAGGGAAAGGCCAGTATTCTGGCATGGAGAATTGCATGGACTATATAGTCCATGGGGTTGCAAAGAGTGGGACATGACTAAGCAACTTTCACTTCACTAAATGGAGATAGTAATAGTTCCCAGCTTGTAAGGCACTTGTGGATAAAAATTAAATAAGATAAGAGCTGAAAAGAATTTCCCACCATGCACAGTAACTGCTCAGAAAGGATAGTTCTGGTTCTGTGTTGCTATGGAAACAGCAGCATTTATTCATTCACTCACTCATTCACTCCCTCATTCTGCAGATGTTAATTAGGCACAAGTTGCATGTCAGGTGTACCCCATAATCCCAGCGCTGTCACCAGATCCGAGAGACACCTGACCTGCCTTGGGTGGGGGAGGCACCGTAGAGGTATCAGAACAGGCTTCCTGGAGGGGATGAGGCTTAAGTTACCTTCTAGAGTCTCTGTAGAAATCAGTGAAATATAGAGAGCCAGGATTGTAGGCAGGTGTCTGTTCCCCTATCCCCAGCTGGTTTGTGAGTTGCTTGAAGGCAAGAGAATGTATAGGGATGAGGTATGCATGCTTGATCTACTTGCTAACTCACTTATTTGTGCATGCACATACACACATCTGTACTCCTTGTTCATTTCATGTCTGTGTGCTTGTATAAAATAAGATGTTTACATAGTAGGTGCTCAAGAAATATTTGTTGCATTGACTGGAGAAAAGCAGTTTGGGGGACTTCCCTGGAGGTCCAGTGGCTAAGACTCTGTGCTTCCAAGTCAGCATGCCTTTATCCTTGGTCAGGGAACTAGATCCCACATGCTACAACTAAGACCCAGCCCAGCCAAATAAATAAATATATGTTTTTAGAAAGCTACTTTGTTTTCCAGTTGGAGATCCAGCTTTTGGAAGAAATCCAGAACAGCAGTGTCCACAGAACTGATGGTGCTCAGTGCTGGTAATGCAGGAGCATTTAAATAAAACTGTGTCTGGGCCTTTGTGCTAAAAAAAAAAAAAAAAGCCAGGCACTGGTGCTCAGGCCTTGAAAGATTGCAAAAAGCCGCTTATATCTCTACCCCTGAAGTACAGTCAAGGGGCCTGTGGCCTCTCTTCTGCTCTTGCCTCTGTCACGTGTCCATGATGCAGAGTTCAATGGGGAGGTCAACAGACATCACTGTGAAAAACAAAGGACCAGAAGGCCAACTCCCTCTTAATGCTTGTTAGTGGGAAAATGGTGATGAAAGCTTTTTGTTTAATTGGGCTGGGAAAGTCATGTGGGTTAGCAGACGCATTGACACTAAAACTTGCTCCTGCCAAGTGCATCAGTTGAGATGGGAATATATACCTATCAGTACAGACAGGCCTTTGGAAAGAAGATACTAGAATATGCTCTGCATTTTAGTATGAATTCTAGAGGTTAGGGTTAAGGTAGGCCTGTAATTTTTCAAAATTTCAAACTCAAAACTATTATTTTTTTCTACTTTATTCTATTTTATTTCATTCCACTTCATCCACCATCATGTCCCAAAAAGAGCTAAGAGCTAAAATTTGCTTTCATGGTTATATAATATATGACAAGATAAAGTAAATGTGAACTTAATGACAGAAATAAAAGGAAAACAAGGGTGAAGACACACACAAAAAAAGGATGGGCTCCTAGCCTTACATCCCTTTTAAATTCCTCTCCATACAGAAGTCACAACTTTTGAAATTCAAATAAGATCAGTTCAGTTCAGTTCAGTCACTCAGTCATGTCCGACTCTGCAACACCATGGACTGCAGCATGCCAGTCTTCCCTGTCCATCACCAACTCCAGGAGTTTACCCAAACTCATGTCCATTGAGCCACTGAGGCCATTCAACCATCTCATCCTCTGTGGTCCCCTTCTCCTCCCCCCCTTCAATCTTTCCCAGCATCAGGGTCTTTTCCAATGAGTCAGTTCTTCACATGAGGTGGCCAAAGTATTGAAGTTTCAGCTTCAACATCAGTCCTTCCAATGAACACTCAGGACTGATCTCCTTTAGGAGGGACTGGTTGGATCTCCATGTCTTCTTTAAAAAATGTATCAGTTCAGTTCTGTCGCTCAGTTGTGTCCAACTCTTTGCCACCCCATGAATCGCAACATGCCAAGCCTCCCTGTCTATCACCAACTCCCGGACTTCACTCAGACTCACTTCCATCGAGTCAGTAATGCCATCCAGCCATCTCATCCTCCGTCGTCCCCTTCTCCTCCTGCCCCCAACCCCTCCCAGCATCAGGGTCTTTTCCAATGAGTCAACTCTTTGCATGAGGTGGCCAAAGTATTGAAATTTCAGCTTCACCATCAGTCCTTCCAAAGAACATCCAGGACTGATCTCCTTTAGGATGGCCTGGTTGGATCTCCTTGCAGTCCAAGGGACTCTCAAGAGTCTTCTCCAACACCACAGTTCAAAAACATCAATTCTTCGGCACTCAGCTTTCTTCACAGTCCAACTCTCACATCCATACATGACCACTGGAAAACCATAGCCTTGACTAGATGGACCTTTGTCTCTGCTTTCGAATATGCTATCTAGGTTGGTCATAACTTTCCTTCCAAGGAGTAAGCGTCTTTTAATTTCATGGCTGCAGTCACCATCTGCAGTGATTTTGGAGCCCCACAAAATTAAGTCTGACACTGTTTCCACTGTTTCCCCATCTATTTCCCATGAAGTGATGGGACCAGATGCCATGATCTTCGTTTTCTGAATGTTGAGCTTTAAGCCAACTTTTTCACTCTCCTCTCTCACTTTCATTAAGAGGCTTTTTAATTCCTCTTCACTTTCTGCCATAAGGGTGATGTCATCTGCATATCTGAGGTTATTGATATTTCTCCCAGCAATCTTGATTCCAGCTTGTGCTTCTTCCAGTCCAGCGTTTCTCATGATGTACTCTGCATAAAAGTTAAAAAAGCAGGGTGACAATATACAGCCTTGATGGACTCCTTTTCCTGTTTGGAACCAGTCTGTTGTTCCATGTCCAGTTCTAACTGTTGTTTCCTGACCTGTATATAGGTTTCTCAAGAGGCAGCTCAGGTGGTCTGATATTCCCATCTCTTTCAGAATTTTCCACAGTTGATTGTGATCTACACAGTCATAGGCTTTGGCATAGTCAATAAAGCAGAAATAGATGTTTTTCTGGAACTCTCTTGCTTTTTCCATGATCCAGTGGATGTTGGCAATTTGATCTCTGGTTCCTCTGCCTTTTCTAAAACCAGCTTGAACATCAGGAAGTTCACAGTTCACGTATTGCTGAAGCCTGGCTTGGAGAATTTTGAGCATTACTTTACTAGCATGTGAGATGAGTGCAATTGTGTGGTAGTCTGAGCATTCTTTGGCATTGCCTTTCTTTGGGATTGGAATGAAAGCTGACCTTTTCCAGTCCTGTGGCCACTGCTGAGTTTTCCAAATTTGCTGGCATATTGAGTGCAGCACTTTCACAGCATCATCTTATAACATATACCTAAACTCATAGCTCAGTTGGTAAAGAATCTGCCTGCAATGCAGGAGACCCCAGTTCGATTCCTGGGTCGGGAAGATCTGCTGGAGAAGGGATAGGCTACCCCCTCCAGTATTCTTGGGGAGCCCTTGTGACTCAGCTGGTAAAGAATCAATCTGCAGTGCAGGAGATCCTAGTTTGATTCCTGGGTTGACGATCCCCTGGAGAAGGGAAAGACTACCTACTCCAGTACTCTGACCTGAGTTGCAAAGAGTCGGACATGACTGAGTGACTTTCACTTTCAAACACCAATAGTTTCAGCAAGGATTCTTGTGCCAAACCAGCCCGAGTCATTTAGCAGGAGCAGCAGAGTTGGGCATCTGAATCATAATGTGGCCCTCTGAATGCCTCAAATCCCCTCTTATCTCACCTCTTAATGAAAGGACCCTAGTTGCATCATTATCTAGAATCCAGGAGTAGTTTCCTGTCTTAACTGCCTAGATTCCCACCATCTCAGCCTCTGACCCTTCAGAACAGCCTTGAGCTTAGCCAGCTTCTAGGCTTCCTGTCTTAACTGCTTGGATTCCCACCATCTCAGCCTCTGACTCCTCAGAATAGCCTTGAGCTTAGCCAGCTTCTAGGTTTGCTCTCAGACACACTGAACCAGGAGCAACCTTTGAACTGCCTGGTCCTTCAGAATTTTGAAACTAATAAGAGAAATGGGATTTGTTTGAGAGTCTCCCCAGAATGTTCTTTCTAACTCTACTCCCCACCCGCCTTCTCCCTCCTTCCTACTAAGTATTTAAAATGCTTTGAGAAGCAGCAGGTTTTGAAAGTTGTGCACACATTTACTCAGCTCAGGGAATGATGGACACATCTGGGCCTCAGATGTTTTCCAGCCCTGCAAAGTGGTAGCTAGTCACAAGTGGTTATGCACAGAGCTCAGACTAAACAGCAGCTAGCCCTGCATAAAGGCACCTTTCAGATTCCTGGGTGGCCTTTGCCACTATCTGCTCCAGATCTAGGAGAACTTCCCAAGGTCTCTGTCCCAAGAGACATCACAAATGCACCCTGTTAGGATGTACTCTGCTAGGACAGTCGTGTGACCTGGTTTTGACTCCCAAGCGAGTTATTTGCCCTCTCTATGTTACAATGTTCACATCTCTTAAACAGAGCTTGCGGTCTACACCTTATAGGGCTGACAATACCTGACTCATACTCAGCACAAAGTAGGTGTTATTATTTCCAATTTCCTCCTTCTCTGGGGCCACTGAGGAATTAAAACTTGGTCCTGTCCTTTAATTGGTAGTTATCACTTTTGTCCTATAGAACGGTCTTTTTTCCTAATCTCTCCCCAGGGCATGATAATGATGGCTCTGATCGTACTGAAATTTATGAGTGCTTTCTCTGTGCCAGGAACTGTGATATAAGCATTTTGTATATACTTACTTGACATATATATCCCATCTGAGATCCTGTACTTTGGCTCCGTGCCTGACAGAGTTTAATGCACACAATAATTCTCTGAAGTAGTCACTGTTATTAGCTCCATTTTTTTGGCTGAGTAAAAGAAGGCTGATTGAGGAAGCAAGTGGTATCCAGGACTTGATCCAAGAGAGTCAACCCCAGATCCTATGTTCTCCACTACTACACAAAGGCAAGTCCTTAGGTAAGAAGCACTGGTGTGGTATACAGGCAAAATGAGTGATGCCAAGTGCTATAGGAACTTGGGGGTAGGAATAAGCCACCTACAGAGGAGGTGGCCTTAAAAAGGATAGACAGAGAAAACACCAGGTGAGGAAGCATCATGAGCAAAGATATAAAGGTAAAACCCAAAAAAATGTTGAAACAGAAATAGCTAGCTCTAACTGGAGTTTAGGCGGGTAGAAAGCGAACACGGACCTTATTGTGGAGGGCGTTGGATGACAAGACTGGATGTTAGCCTCTAGGAAGTAGGGAGCCATGAAGCACTTTTGAGCAGAAGAGGACATCCCCACAGCTGTGCTCCAGGAAGGTTAACCTGGCAGAGGAATGTCAGGTGGAATGAAAGGTGGGGAGAATGGACACTGGGAGATTACCGGACATGATGATGTCTGTTATTTCCTTGCAACTTGAAAGCAAAGATGCATTCCCAATTTTCTAGAACTGAGGTCAGAGCCCAAACTCCAGTCAGGTCTTCTGACTGTAAATCCTAGGTTTATTGCTCCTCAGGCTAAGTCATGTCTGAACCTGTTAGAAGGTTTTAAAAGGTCAGTTCAGTTCAGTCACTCAGTCATGGCTGACTCTTTGTGACCCCATGGACTGCAGCACGCCAGGCTTCCCTGTCCATCACCAATTCCTGGAGCTTGCTCAGACTCATGTCCATCAAGTCAGTGATGCCACCCAGCATGGCTCTTGGAATAAGGGGCCTGAAGACTACCTGACCCTGTAGGAAGGATGATTGTGCGTGTGTGTGTCTTTCCTAGGAATGTGCACACAGTTGTCACTTAACTCAGGAGATGGTCCCCTGCATCAGCTTCTCAGGGGAATTCACAGCCACAAAAACAGTGATGAACCGCTGAGATTCATCAGGGGTCACACTTGAAGGTGAAGCCCAGGATTCCGTAGGAACAATTCCTGGAGTCTAAAAGCAAGGATAAATGGAAAAGAGGTGATAGATAAGTAGATAGGCAGAGAGGTTTTGGCGGAAGAAGGACAGTTAGAGGTGAAATGAGCACTCCAGGCCTAGGAACCAAGAGTTGTCCTCTGGCCTGTCGACATTGCCTACAGCAGCGATTCTCTACGGGGTGATTTTGCTTTCCAAGGCAACATCTGAAGACACATCAGGCTGTCACAGGTAAGGGAGATTGTGCTATCAGTGAGTCACTGTTAGAGACCTGAGACGATGCTGATCATCCTCAAAATGCACAGAGCAGCCCCCACGGCAAAGAATTTTCCAACCTATGTCGGTAGTGCTGAGGATGAGAAACCCTACGTTAGAGAAAAAAAAGAGGTCTTGCCTTATAAGTATGCATAGAGGCTCAGCAGGACCACTGGGTCTGTGCCTTCCACTGTAAGCTTCCAGGAGAGGCTGAGGACTAATTGACTTCCTAGGGGGTGACAGACTTATATCAGATGCAGGCACTTAGACGGCTGTGTGATATCCATTAACCCTCCTTAAAAGGGGGACTGTGTAGGACCCAGACCTGACTCAGGAGGCCCTGACGAGTGTCCACTTGGCCTGGTTCCCTCTGGACACTAGGAAGCACCTCCCCCTCGTTATTGGTAATTCAGGACTTGTTCCCCCACAACCCCACCTACCCAATATTGAAAGAAGAAGGAGCTGAATCCCTAGGAAGTGAGCTGACTTGCCCTAGCCCCTCTCTCAACGGCCCCTGCATGCACCTTTCGGCTCTGAATTAGGGGATACGTCCGCCCCTGATCCAGGTCTTGTAGCTGGAGGGAAAGGGTGTTCTGAATGACCAGTCAGAGCAGACAGGAGGAGCCGCAGTGCCTATGACTATGCAGCCACACAGACTCCTTTGTCAAGAGGAAGCCTGCTCAGATTGGGTTAATTCAAGCGTCTTCATCCAGTAACCTAAACATCCAGGGTTCCAGCTTCAGCCACAGCTGGATGCGGGAGGCCTGACCGTGCCACTGGGTCCCGCCTCTGATCACTCCTTCAGCCCTCAGCTCTGCTCTCTCCTTGCCACTCTGAGTCTTGTTCTCCTGTGAGGTAAGAGAGTTGCTGGGTTTCCAGGCTATCTGTTCACAGCCCCCAGTGAGGAGTAAGTAAAGTGCCCCTCTCTCAACGGCCCCTGCATGCACCTTTTGGCTCTGAATTAGGGGATACGTCCACCCCTGATCCAGGTCTTGTAGCTGGAGGGGAAGGGTGTTCCGAATGCCCAGTCAGAGCAGACAGGAGGAGCCACAGTGCCTGCTCAGGGGCTGGAGGTGGGGTCAGGGAGTACTCCAGAGGAAGTTTGGGGGTTCTGCTACCAAAGCAAGGAGAATGGACACTCATGAACCAAATGACACATGGTCATCAAACCCAGCTAGTAAGTGGTCAAGCAGACACTCAGCCCAGTTGTCCTGTTATCAGCATGATCTTTCCTCTCTGCCATAGCCTCCTAAGGCAGGCAGAGCGGTTGCCTCCCAAGGTCTCACTCATGGTGCTGAGGCTTGGCCCCAGGGAATGGAGGTGGAGGAGATGGGGAGAAGGTGGGCCAGGGCTGAGAGCTCAGCCTAGTGGAGTCTGAGATTGGACCCTGCTTTCTTCAAGGCTCGGACTTGTGCTAAGGGGACATGGGCTGATGACTGATGAGGCAATGACTCAGGAAGAAAGAGGGCAAGAGAGACCTGGGTCCACCACTTAGGAAGTGACTTCACAGTCATTGACTGCCTTCCTTCCAGTAAATAGGACTTGCATGCCTACTGTCTGCTCCCTTATCTTCCCCTCCAGGCTGAGGGTCTGTTGTAGGAGATCTCCTCCTCTTCCTGACCCCTCCAGAGCTCACTTTGATGCTGACTTTAATCCCCTTTCATGTGTCAGGCATGTCAGAGAGGATGGCTCCCACCTGTGGTTTCCCTGCTCTTCCCGGGACCTGTGGGTGGTCAGACCCTCTGGCACTACAGGCACTCTCCGCCCATTCCCGGGCACCCTGCCAGGTGCCAGGCTCCCAGCCTCCGTCCTGCAGCCTCCTCCCCTTCCCCAGCAGCGTCTGGCAGCTACCTGACCGGCATCAGCTAGAAGCAGGATGAACTTGGTTGTTCTGATTCTGAAATGCCTGCCTGAAGCTCTTTCCTGATATAGAGGAGTTGGCATTGGTGAGACGGTCCCGGTTGTTTGCTTATAATCCAATACAAACCAGGCATATCAAGGGTGCCTCTGCCTCTTAAATAAACAACTTTAAGTCCTTCCGTGGGTGTCCACTGAGTCTTCACTCTGTTCCAGGCATTATTTTAGGGTCTGGGGATGGTGATGGAAACACAAGATAGCCCTCCATGCCTTTGCAGAGCTGCCCGTGAACATATAAGTTGTCAGGTAGGTAGTACGTCAGATTGGAAAGGCTCAGTGGAGAAAAATAGAGTGGGCTGAGGGTGGAAGATAGAAGCTGTGACTTCAGACGGGAGTTCCAGAGCCTCTGAGAAGGTGACATTTGCACACACATCTGATGGCGGGGAGGGAAAGAGCCCTGGGATATCTGGGGAGAGGCTCCAGGAAGTGATGAGTCCACGTCACAGGGCGAGGGCAGGTCAGGGAGGTGGCAGCTGAGCCCCAGAGGTGAATGGACCCCATTCCCAAAGGGGTTGTAAGAATTCAGCCTTTCCCCCAGGGAGATGGCAGCCATTGAAGGATTTTGAGTGGAGAAGGGATCTGGTCTGACTTTTTCTGTCCAAACCACTCTGGCTGCTGTTTCGAGACAGGGAGACCACTCCTGATGTCAAGCACTAACCCCTCAGAGACGAGATGGCGGGACTGGGGATGGCAGTAGGGATATTGAGAAGAAGCAGTTGGATTCTGAGCTTACTCTGAAGGAGGTCACAGGATTTGCTAAGGGACTCAACGTGGCGTGTAAGAGAATGAAGGAGTCAAGGCTGACTCCCAGGCTTTTGTCCTGAGCATTAAAGGATGGAGTGGTTGTTTCCTGAGATGGGGAAGATGCTGAGGAGCAGGCTGGGGGATGGGCATTGATCAATGGTCAGTGTGGGATGTATTATGTGTGAGAGGCCCTTTGACATCGTGGAAAGATGTCCAGTAGACATCCGCTAAGATGGAGAAGGCTGCTGGAGGCATGCTCTGGTGTTTACAAAAAGACCTTCATACATGTTCATTCTTTTAATGTGGATAAGAGTCATGGACTGGTAGATCAGATTATACACATTTTGGAGATGAATAAACTGAGGATCATAGGGGCAAATAACTAATCAGAGGTTGTAGGTCAGACTCCTCTGATTTCAAATCCATTTCCTCTTTCCTCTCTGTCATACTGGTTTCCAAGATATTTTAAAATTGATGAGGAAAGACCTGCCTGGAGTCCAGTGGTTAAGACTTCACCTTCCAATCAGGGGGCATGGGTTCAATCCCTGGTTGGGGAGCTAAGTTACCACATGCCCTGAAGCCAAAAAACCAAAACATAAGACAGAAGCAATATTGTAACAAATTCAATGAAGACCTTTTAAAAATGGTCCATATTTTTAAAAAAATCTTTAAAAATATAACCAGTGGGGAAAAGTATAACCAGTGAATGTTGTCATCATCTCGGGCTGAGAACAGAAACCCCAGCTGCACCTCAAGACTGCAGCCTTCCCTTGCTCCTGCCGTGTCCAGGGCTGTCTGGATTGTGGGCAATAAGGGCACAGATACCATTCCCGAGATGAGAGTAATGAGATATTTGGTTCATGCGAATGCTCTTCCGTTAATGCCTCTTTCTTCTGGCTCCCTGCCACTTGCTTCTTGACAAGAAAGCTCTTCTGGGGGCTCTGAGTTTGTCTGTCTGCATTTCTGTACCTGTTTTTGTACACTGGAGGTTGGAACAGTGAAAATAGCAGAATGCTTGAACTTGGGAAATGAATAACCCAACCTTGCAAATAAATCAGCTAGTCTACCAGCTCAAGAGGGATTACACCTGTTGGGCAAGAAATGAGATCATTGTTTTCTTCTCCTTCTTCCTTTTTTTCAATACTCTTTTGACATACAACATAACTTCCTCTGGAAAGCAATGTTTCCAAGGCTGGAACATGAAAGAAAATATATTGTCCCTATGGTTAATCTGAAGAAATGACTTTATGAATCTATTTTATTCTGTTAAATGTTTCTCTGAAGCTTGTTGAGGTGGCAGGGGTTTTTCTGATTCCAGGTTCCTAATAACAGAATACTTGAGCAGTGCAGGGAAGATACCCAAGCCTGGGGCATGAAAACAACTGGTTGGAAGGTGTATGTATACCTAGAGCATAAAAATAACTGAGGTTCTTGGATTTTCAGTAATGTGTTTGACATTGTTACTTGGTGTCCATTACCTCATTAAATTCTCGTAACAACTCATTTTACAGGTAAGAAACTGAGGTTTATAGGGGAGCCCTAGGTTACCGACCTAGTACATGGCAGGGCTAGAATTTGAATCTGATGCCAAAGCCTTTGATTTTTCTATGGTACAACACATTTGTAAGTCCCATCCAGGCTCTCTGAATGTCATTTGGAAATTCTACCCAATGTGGGTCAGGGGTCTCAGTGAGTGCCCCTGACGTGGGCAGACATGTACATTAACCCCCAAGCCCACCCTTTCCATGAAGCACCCCTCCTCAAGTGGTCGTGTATTGAGGACTTCTGGAAGAAGTGACTGTCATGCCATCCAAAGCTACCATTTTGAAACTCCTTGGTTGTCAGGAATGATGTCAGGAAGGAAACACATTGGGATGTATTCCCTGGCATGGCCCAGGATGCAGCCCTCTCTCTCTCAAATATACACACACAGCACAAGGATGTTTATCTGAGCATTAATTTCCCCTCTAGTTGGTTTTAAGAATTTTAAAACAAATGTTTACAACTCAGCTGTGGGAAAGAGCCATGCCTGAGGATCAATTCTGCAAAAAACACCATTAATCTCAGTGGGCCTGGCCGGGCCTAGCTTTGCCATAAATCTGGGTTTGTATCCCCTTAGTCCTCTAATTCAGGGATTGGCAAACTATGCCTAAGGGCCTATTTTTGTAAATCAAATTTTATTGGAGCACAGCCACTCTTATTCAACAGCAGAATTGAGTAGTTACCACAGAGATTATATGACCCATAAAACTGAAAACATTTACTGTCTGGCCTTTTATAGGAAAAAATTGGATAACCTGTGCTCCAGCACACACACACACACACACACACACACACACACACACACACACACACACACACAAATTTTATCTAGCAAACTCCTATGTATCCTGCAAAGTCCAACTTAGGTATATCCTCTACTGAGAAACTTCTATAGCCAGCCTAGCCCAAAACAAAGTTAACCACATCCTACTCAGGCTCCCAAAGGACTTTGAATAAGCAAATAATCACTGATGTTCGTAGAACATCACATGCCAGCCACTGTTCTGAGCATGTCACGCGGACTATCTTAACTTTCACCGCAACTCTAAGTAGTAGGCACTTTTTAAAAAAAAAATGTGTTTATTTATTTCTGGCTGCTCTGTTCTTCATTGCCGTGCACAGGTTTTCTCTAGTTGCTGCGAGCAGGGGCTACTGCAGCGTATGGGCTTCTCACTGTGGTGACCTCTTATTGCAAGCACAGGCTCAGTAGCTGTGGCGCACGGGCTTGGTTGCTCTGTGGCGTGTGGAGTCTTCCCAGACCAGGGACTGAACCTGTGTCCCCTGCATTGGCAGGTGGATTCTTAACCACTGGGCCACCAGGGAAGACCAGTTCAGCTCAGTTCAGCCACTCAGTTGTGTCTGACCCTTTGCAACCCCATGGACTGCAGCACACCAGACCTCCCTGTCCATCACCAACTCCTGGAGTTTACTCAAACTCGTGTCCATTGAATCGGTGATGCCATCCAACCATCTCATCCTCTGTTGTCCCCTTCTCCTCCTGCCTTCAATCTTTCCCCGCATCAGGGTCTTTTCAAATGAGTCAGTTCTTCGCATCAGGTGGCCAAAGTATTTGAGTTTCAGCTTCAGCCTCAGTCCTTTCAATGAATATTCAGGACTGATTTCCTTTAGGAAGACCAGTAGGTGCCTCTGTTATCATGGTTTTACAAATGAGGGGACTAAAGCCCAGAGACGTTAACTAACTTTTGCACATTCACACAGCTGGTAAAAAAGATGAGCAGGAAACCCAGGAAATTTCTATAGAGGCCAGTTTGTTCACCACGTGGTCATAGATACCAGTACTGTCCCCATTTTACAGATGGAAATAACTGTTACACAGTGCATATTCCATCGTGTTATAATAAGGTACATCTGTGTCTGCATCTTCCCAGGATTTCATCGAGGGCAGAAACACTCGTCCTCTCTCCAAACCCTAATGCCTGGCACACAGCATATGCTCAGTGGCCAAAGGCTTAAGTGGGGTCACTTTCTGGACTGTGAGCCCCTCAGAGCCAGAGAGGCTGTGTCATTTATCACCAGATCCCCAGTATCCAGTGCTGTGCCTGCCTCAGAGAAGTGTGCTCAGCAAATGGACAAGAAAGAAGGAATTTTTCTGGGAATAGGAAGCTCTCATTTGACTGCCTGTGCCTTTCCATTTCTTTGTTCCTTTCAGCTCATCATTTATATTGTACACAGGTGTTGGCACCTGAGACCTGAGGCCTCTACCTTCTGAACTGATGGCAGTTAGGAAAAGTGTCTGTTTAACTTGGCCAGGAGCATCTTCAGAGAAGGAAAGGATGTTACCTGCCATGTTTACTGGTGTTTAATGTGACCTGACCACTTGGCCACCTTTTCAATGATTACACTTAAGGAGTTGTTCATTTGCTAAGTCCTGTCCAACTCCTTGTGACCCCACAGACTGCAGCACTCCAGGCTTCCCTGTCCTTCAGTATCTCCCGGAGTTTGCTCAAATTCATGTCTGTTGGATCACTGATGCTATCTAACATCTCATCCTCTGCCAGACTCTTGTCCTTTTGCCTTCAATCTTTCCCAGCAACAAGGTCTTTTCCAATACTCAGGTAGCCAAAGTATTGGAGCTTACTTAAGGAGTAAGTCAACATAAATTCTGCCAGCACCAGCAAATATTTCAGCAAAAATTAAAAAAAAAAATTACCCCGTTTTATTCCAGTGACGTTGATCTTTGAGGAAACCTGTTGATTGACGAAGACCCAAGCTACATTTTTACAGTCACAAACCACAGTCATTGCTAGAAAGACCCTCAGGAATCACTTGGTTTATTAGAGGGAAAGGACAGATTTAAAAAACAAACAAACAGTATTTGATTACCATCAGCTAAGTATTTATTTGAGCAATGAGCAAAGAGTGACACAGATAACAAGGTGGTGGGCATCCAGGGAAGGGGAGCCTGCCCTTGGGTTGGCTGGATCAGGGCAGAAATACTTCCTGAGGAGAGCGATTAAAGCCAGGCTCCCAGGGATGCAGAGGGCCAGAGTCCCTGGAGTGCCCTGTCCAGGGTGCCCCTGAGAAAGGAAGAGAAAGGGTGTGCCCTTGGCTTTTCTCAGCTCCAAAGCTGCACAGTTTCCCGTCCTCACTCCAGCATGCTCGTAACACCAGCGGCACTTTGGTGTCCTGTGCCCCAGGCCCTCGGACTGCCCCTGCCTTCCCTTTCCTCGCTTCATCCTCCCTCCTTTGCAGGCGCTCCTCCCACCTCTCCTGGGACTCTCCAGACCCCATAGAAGAGGCCAACCAACCACACTCAACACAACCAAAGAAAGCAGTGTCGCTGTTCAAGCCAGCACACGCAGGGATCGCCACAGGAAGAACCTGTGCTGACTTCTCTGCTTGCTTATTAGCTTTCTGCCCTTGGGCAGCCACTCGCCTTCCCAGAGGTAACCCGATGGGCAGCTGCCGTGCAGGAACAGAGGGCAGGGAAGGCGCTTTGTGCTAATGAGTGCCACCCAGCCTCAGTGTTTAGAAGGCATTGTTTTCCCAGGGCTGCTGTGAGGATCAGAATGACGTTAGACAAACAGGACGCACAGTAGCGCCCGGGGCTGGAGAGGTGAGCTAAGCTTCCCCAGGGCCAAGCCACAGAGAAAAGAATTTTCTTCCAGAATAGAAAATAGAAGGGGAACCAAGTCCAGCCCAGAGGAGTCACCTGGGGACTGAGGGGCTTCGTGGGGCCTCCCAACTCAGGGTCCCTGCAGGGAGGGGTGGGCAGGAAAGATGGAGAGTGAGTTGATCCCTCCCTCCCCCATCACAGGCGGCAGGAGCCACCATGCAGAAGACGCCCTGGGTGTGGGGCAGGGAGGTCCTCTCTGGGGCAGGACACCCCGATGGGAAAGTCTGGCTGGAGCATGAAGGTGGCCCTCTGATGGCACTTGCCGGCAGCAGCAAGCAGAGCCTGCCTCCATCAGCAAAGCACCCTCAGAGTGCTAGAACCTTTTCTCAGCCTCTGAAGCCAGCTCCTCTTTCATGGGGAAGCCAAAGGGTCTGGCTTTTCCTTTGAGAATCCATCCTGTGCTTGGTGGCTTCCCCTTTGTGTTATGGTTTGAATTTTGTCCTCCCAAAAGTCTCACCGCCCCCCCTCCCAGCACTTGAGCAGGTGACTTTTTCTGGAAATAAGTTCATTGCAGATGTGGGTAAAGATGAGGTCATGCTGGAGCAGGATGGACCCTTAATCCAATATGACTGATGGCCTTATTTTAAAAGGGAAATGTAGACCCAGACACAGATGCACAGAGAGAGAACAGCACGTGAAGATGAAAGCCCAGATGAAGGCGATGCATCTTCACGCCGAGGAATGCCAGTGAAGCCCCAGGATGCAGGGGAGAGGCATGGAACAGATTCTCTGTCACAGCCCTTAGAAGAGACAAGTCCTCCCAACACTTTGTTCTCAGATGTGCAACCTCTAGAACTGGGACATAATGAATGTCTTTGTTCAAGCCACTGAGTTTGTGGTATTTTGTTATGACAGCCCTAGCAACCAGAACTGTGAGTTACCTTCCTAAACCTCACAACAAGCCTGCAAAGGGAGGTATTATTATCCACACTTTATAAACATAGGAACAGAGGATCAGAGGGGTCAAGTCACTTGTCCAAAGCCACAGAGCAAGGAAGAAAGAGGACAGACATGAGCCTAGCTCTGTTTAACTCCAAGCACACAGACTGTCGTAGACACACTTGAACGTTGAATCCTGGGTCTTGGTTGGAAGCAAAGGAGATCTGAGGAGCACTGAGAGATCCCAGGGGGTCATTCGGCAGCGTGGGATTCCTGGCCCACAAAATGAGTCCCACCAAGACCTCCACCCTCCCACAATAAACAGGCTGGGAAAGAAAAGTCAGGACAAGCCTAGAGGGTGTGGAACCGAGTCGCTGGTGAGGAGTCTGGGACAGTCAGGGGTGAGGAGCTGACAAAAAAGCTGACAGAGCCCTCAGCCAGCTGTTTGAAGGCCAGGGGCTTCCCTGGCCGAGGCCAGGTATGGTCAGGGAGCCAAGCGGCCCCAGCTATGAGACTCGGCTTCACCAGAGTCAGGACCCTAGAGGTCATCGAGGTATTCTAGGCATATCTGCCTTTTGCACTCTTCAATGCTCTTCTCCTGGAAGCCTTCAAAGCCTGGGCCTCTCTCTGCTGCTCCAGAACAAGTTATTCCCCAAAGGCCTCCCTCATCCCCCTGCCACCTCCCTCATCCCCCTGCCACCTCCCTCATCCCCCTGCCACCTCCCTCATCCTCCTGCCACCTCCCTCAAGCTGGAGCAGCCATCCCCAGGCAGCGCCTCCCTTCCCTGCAGAGGCCCCCTCTGCAGTGGCCCTCCTTTCCTGTATCCTGCAGTTAGGAGAGCTCGCCTCCCTCAGAAGGCCCCCAGGGTCATTCCTAATCAAGGCACAGAAAGATGGCATCACAGTCCCCCTGGAGCCTGCAAAATAGGCCTTTCAAGCTTCATCTCCTGGCAGGAGACCATGGGGACCACAGGGGAGTTGTCACTAACAGAGTCAGAGAGATGCAGAGATAGGGTGCAGGCTGACAGTCACTTCTCAGGACCCAGGGGAAGGCAGGGGGGCAGCCGGGACCCCCAGCTGCCTGAGGGTCCCCTTCCAGGGGCGTTTGTGAGTGAGGCCGCCTGCACCTCCAGCTGTCCATGGGACCCCACCCCCTCTCCTTGGTGACTAGGAAGGGGGCGTAGAAGGGGGTGTGACATGTTTTGCAGGCAGCAGAGCCAAACTGCACTTGGGGTCCCCCTCCTGCTGGACGACTTGGCGGGCATCCAACCTGGGCGTAGGGTGGGGCAAAGCCAGGCCCACTTGCATGGGCTCAGCCACTTTGTGGTGCGAATGGTCCTCTGTCCATGTGCCCTGCAGGGAGACCAGACCTGAGGCAGGTGGCAGAGGGGCTCAGAGTCACAGCCCAACCCCCATACCCTGGGGGAGATGGCCAGGCGAGGCACCCCCGGGGGATGGGGGCCTGCAGAGGGGGCTCCTGGCTGCCCCTGTGTGCTAATCCTAGGCCCTGGCCTGTATATGGCTAGAATGGGGCACAGCCACCCAGGACGCCATCTCTGACTGGGTCCAGAAGGACATCAGAGTTTGGGACTGGCTGCCCCCCTCAATTACCACCTCCAAGGCTCAGCCAGCACTCCACAATCACCTCTAAGGGGCTCCCCTTCCTGAGTGCTCCCTGAACTTTAGGGAGGGCCTTCCTTTCCTCAGCTGGAACTGCCAAAGATACTGGTGCCCCTTAAGGTATCAGTTCCAATGTCCATTTCCCATGGGATCAGCCAGTCAGGGCAGCTCCTTATGCAGTCTTTAACAAGCATCTGGGTCCTGGGTCTCTGGGTTCCAATTGCAGCTTTGCCCAGGTCAGATAACTCTATCCTGCCTCTGGTTTGTCATCTGTAAATGGTGATGATAATGTTTGCTGCCGCATATCCTTACTGTGAGGATTAAGTATGATAAGACTCAGAAGTATTTGGAATGGCACACAGTAAGTGCTAAATACAAGTAACTATAAGTGGCTTCCCTGGTGGCTCAGTGGTGAGGAATCCACCTGATAATGCAGGAGACACGTGTTCGATCCCTGGTCCAGAAAGATCCCACATGCCACAGACCGACTAAGCCCGCGTACCACAGCTACTGAGTCTGCGCTCTAGAGCCCAAGAGCCACAGCTGTGGAAGGCTGCACAGCCTAGAGCCGGTGCTCCACAACAAAAGAAGCCTCCGCAACGGAAGCCCACGCACTGCAACTAGAGAGTAGCCCCCACTCACTGCGACTAAAGAAGAGTCCAGAGCAGCAACGAATACCCAGCTCAGCCAAAAAAAACGGAACTGTAAGAAAGACGATGGTGATGGTGCTGAGTGCTCACAGTGATGCTACTGTCGCTCCCGCTACTATGATCACTGCTGTGCCTATTAACACCATTATTACGACTACAGCTGCCATTTGAGCTGGTTACCCCCAGGGTAAACACCGTCCTCCATAACAATTACGGGTTTATAACAGCTTTGGAAATTTTCGTGGCTCCCACTGAACCTGTAAAATGTGCATTTGCTGGTCAAGGGTTTTCTTCCTGTAGTTCTGCCTCTTGCCACCTCCTTATCCCTCGGCTCTGCCTGCTGCCCCACCTTTCCCCAGGAGTCCCCTCTCTCCCCTGCTTTCCCCCTCTAGCTAGATCAGCTCCTTCTTCTTCTTCTTCTTCTTTTTAAATAACTTCCTCTCTTTTTAAAATTACACCTTCCTCAAGACTCAGCTCAGATGTCATCTGTTCCTTGAAGTCTTCCTCGGCTGGAGAGAAATAGAGATAAAGATGCAAACTAGGAGATCAGGTATGGGGATTTTATTGGCCAGAATGGCAGCGAGAATGGAGGCAGCAAAGACTCCCAATTAGATGCTGAGAACTAGTCTAGGAGAGAAGCCAAATTAGGAATCTGAAGCAACCAAACCTGCCTTTGAGTGGCTTAGAGGAACACTGCTGAGCACCTTGCAATAACAAGAAACACAGTGACTGTGCTGTGTGCCAGGTATTGTGCAGGTATGGGTGCATGCAAAACAACCCATGGGGGAAATGCTCTTCGGACCACTGCCCCTTCACAAATGAGGAAACTGAGGCACAGACAGATTCATCCATTTGGCTAGCGAGTTAGTAGGGAACACAGCTGAATCCAAACACAGGCTGTCTGACTCGGGCCCATGTGCATGACCACAGCTCTTTTCCTATCGTGATTATTGTTTCTATTTCCCCTCACCCATCTGCCCTCCATTCTGTTCTGCCACTCCCTACCCCTGGCTGTGAGCTCAGGGAGGTAGGGACCAAGTCATTCTCTATTCATTAATTCAGCAAATATTTCATATGCGCCACCTGAAGATATAAAACGTGAGTACATTTGAGAAGTGCTTAGAACAGTGCCTGGTACATAGTGGGTGTTAGCATCAGCAGCAGCATCACCATCATCATCATCTTGCTCATCTAGACCCCCTGCACAAAACCTGGCACTAAGTAGATTTTCAGCGAATATTTTATTGAAAGCTGGATGGTGAGGCATTTCTCACAATCACTCACATTCCCAGAAAGGGACAGCTTTTCCGTGTCAGGAAAACTGACCCTCTTATTCTGAGTCCCCAGAGGAGCCATTTGCCGCCCATCTCCCTTCCTCGAGGTGGTGGATGCATCCCTCCTTCTCCTGGAGGTGGCTCAGTCCCACATCACCTCTCTGACTCCAGTGGGCAGAAGTGATTCCTCCTTCTCACATCAGAACACAGAGCCTGGCCCCACTCTGTGAGCCCCTTTCCCTTTCCTCTGCATTAGGAGGACCTTGAATCATAAGCACATCCCCAACGCAGAAGACAGTCTCCAAACAGAAACCGAAAAAATGAAGGGAAGGTGGGGGCATGGGGCAGGAAACATCAGCCCTCAAGGTCACTTCTTCAGTGGGCTCCAAGGAATGAATACCAAGAGCATTTCTGAAAATAAAATGTCAGAGACAATGATCTAAAAGTAGAGAGAGAAGTGTCTTGAAGAGCTGAGGAAGAAAGTTATGAAAAATGGCATTCTTTGGTATCTCTGTTTCTGCATTAACCACTGGAATTTACCCAGAGGAGAAAAAGGCAAAGGCTGAGAAAGTGTCCAGACTGAGAATAGATAGTACTGAGTTTTAAAGTGAAATTAGATGTCTGGACTTCTAGAAAGACAGGTGATGTTCATTTCAGAATGGTTCCATCAGGTCCCCAGCACCCTGAGGACTTTTGTAAGGCTGTCTCCTGATAGGAAGCACAGGTCTCCTATGTCTGCTGTAACAAATTACTACAAACTGGATGGCCTGAAATAACATAAATGTATTCTCTTACAGTTTTGGAGGTTAGAGTTCAAAATGAGTTTCTTTGAGCCAGAACTAAGATGTCAGCAGCACTATGTTCCCTTCTGGAGGCTCTAGGGGGAAACCCCTTTCCTTGCCTTTTCCAGCTTCTACGGCTGCCCACACTCCTCAGCTCATGATCGCTTTCCATCTACAGCCAGTCCAGTCTTTCTCCCACGGAATCGCTCTGACATGGGCTCTTCTGCGTCTCTCTTCCCTATTTGAAGGACCCTTGTGATCACAGTGGGCTCACCCAGATAATCTGAGACTGCCTCCTAATCTTGTGATCACACTGGGCTCACCCAGATAATCCGAGACCGCCTCCTAATCTTAAAATCACTTGATTAGCAACCTTAATTCTTTCTGCCACCTTAATTCCTTCCACCCTTGCCAGGTAACTTATTCACAGGTTCAAGGGATTAGGACGTGCACATCTTTGGGGACCATGATGTGGCCTACCACATGGTATTACAGATATAGGATTATATGACGATTCTTTCAAAATTGGTAATTCATCTAGACTATTACTCAGTCATAAAAAAAAGGATGAAATAATGCCATTTGCAGCAATATGGGTGGACCTGGAGATTACTATGCTAAATGAAGTAAATCAGACAGGGAAAGACAGCTATCATATGATATCAGTTACATATGGAATCTAAAAAACAATACAAATGAACTTACTTATGAAATAAGAAATAGATTTACAGACATAGAAGCAAATTTATTATTACCAAAGAGGAACAGGGGAAGGGATAAATTGGAAGTTTAGGATTAACAGATACACACTACTATATATAAAACAGGTAAATAACAAGGAACTGTTGTATAACTCAGAGAAACAGGGAACTATATTCAATATCTTATAATAATCTATAATAGAAAAGACTCTGAGAAAGAATATATGTGTATGTGTACATAATTGTATCACTTTGCTCTATACCTGAAATTAACACATTGTAAATCAGCTATACTGCAATTTAAAATTTTTTAATTGATAATTTATTTCTGAAACTGGAAGTGGTTTTTCATGATTCAGAAACTGGATTAAACCAATTTAGTGTGACCTCAGGAGAGTTACTTAACCTCTCTGGTCAAACCTTTGTTTTATTATCTCTAAAATAAAGAGTTGAGCAGTAAACTCTCCTAATGAGCAACTATGGCTTCACCATCTCATGCCCAGGGCCCAGCACATGGTAGGCACTCAGAAAACATGTGTGCTGACTGGGGGCACTGGATTTAGTGGTGTCAAAGGCTTCAACACTTTAAAATGGTTTCATGACTCATGGTTCTAAGTAATAAAACAAAACACAAGTTTTCAAAATGGATATTCACATCTGTCGAGAGAACTCCTCCTGAGCATTTGTGTCATTTTTCTCTGTGACACATATCCTTGTACGAGAAGGCACTCAGTTACACACACACACATGCACGCACACAATAAATGCAAGGATGGACAACTGACTGTGTGTATGTGCATGTATGTGTATATATACATACACACACAGAGGGAGAGAGAGAGAGAGAGAGGGAGAGAGGGAGAGTGTGTGTGTGTGTGTGTGTGTGTGCGTGCGTGCACAGCTCAGTTTTGTCACCTGTAAACTATAACAACAATAATAACACCAACTGTGGAGAACCGCTGTAAGGATTACAATAGTTAATACACACAAAGCACTTAAAATAGTGGCTGGCTCATAGCAAGTGCCATATAAAATCTGAACTATTGTTTCTCATCAGCATCATGAGTCTCTTGCCACAGCTCTGAAAGGATGTGGAAGTTCCATCCGTCACCCTGCTGCGGAAAGAGGAGGGGCCCCAGCCCCTCGAGGAGATCTGGGGCAGCTGCTGAAGGAGGTGGTATTTACCCTGTGCCTTGAAGGAAGGGGGACTCGCTGCCTGTGAAAGCCGAGCGAGGGGCGTTCTGGATGGGAGGAGCTGTGGAAGCAGAGGCATGGGGGGTGGGGCGGGGGAGGGCAGCATCATACCAAGGAGAGTGAGTCCCTCTGTCACTTGGGGAGTGGTATGAAATTCTATTGGACAGATAGGTTAGGTAAAGATTGCAAAAGCGAAGAAGTTCCCATCTTATCCTCTAGGCAATGAGAGCCTCTGAAGGTTGTTGGAGTGGAGAAGGGTCACCATGGGCTTAAGACTGCTCTACGCAGTACAAACAGAGAAGGCGATGGCACCCCACTCCAGTACTCTTGCCTGGAAAATCCCATGGACGCAGGAGCCTGATAGGCTGCAGTCCATGGGGTTGCGAAGAGTCGGACACGACTGAGCGACTTCACTTTCACTTTTCACTTTCATGCATTGGAGAAGGAAGTGGCAACCCACTTCAGTGTTCTTGCCTGGAGAATCCCAGGGACGGGGGAGCCTGGTGGGCTGCTGTCTATGGGGTCGCACAGAATCGGACACGACTGAAGTGACTTAGCAGCAGCAGCAGCAGCAGGCAGTACAAAACATTTAAAATCACCAACTGAGTAGACAGTTCTAAAAGACATGGTGAATATAGTAGAGGTGGGGGTGGGGAGGGAAGAAAATGTCCAAAAAGTCTTATAGGGAGGGAGCCATAAGGTTGTTTTTTTTTTTAAGTTGAGAAACATTGACTTATATCTGGGCTACATCATATATTAATATTTCTTTTTTTTTCAGAAATAAATCCTTATATTTATGGCCTTCTGATTTTTAACAAAGGTGGCAAAATAGTCAAGTAGGGAGAGGATACTTATTTTAACAAAAAATTCTGGGACATATGAACATCCACAAGGAAAATAAACTCACACCACAAACAAAAGGCAGCTTAAAATGAATTGTAGATTGAAAAAAAAATATAAAAGACAAAACACTAAAACATAGGGAGGAAAAAAAAAAGGCGAATGTCTAAAAGACCTTGGCTTGAGTAAGGAGTAATTGTATAACACAAAAGCGCAACCTTTAGAATAACAAACCAGTAAACTGGACTTTATCAAAGTTAAAATTATTTGTGCTTATATTAATATTTCTTGACGGAACTCCCAGAACAGGTGCTAGGAGGAAGAGTCTGCCCAGAAGCATCCTTAACCAGATGCATAGCTGGATAGGGCCCTTTTTCTCCAGCAAGGACTGTGAGCTTTTTTCCCCAGGGGCCCATGGCCTTGTTGAAAGTGCAGTACCTTTTAACAGCAGCAACAAATGAGAATTTAGAGTCCTCTTGAGGTTGATTTTGCTCTGTAATCAGCTGCTGAGTTTCTGGCCTAATGGGATTCTAATGTTTTTAAAAGCCAATTTAGTAATCTTTGTATTTTCAATGGATTGTGAAAGCCCTATTAGTTATTTATATCAGCGTACACATGTGTGGCTGCAAATGGCAGATTTATGCTTTTATGTACCATTAACATCTACACTATGTTAACAGCACCATTTAGCCAGCTCTCAAAATGTTGGCCTAATCTCTTCCATGCCTGTAGACACACACACACACACACACACACACACACACACACATGCACACACACACACACACACACCCCTCTTGTCATTCTGTGTGGTCAGCCATAGGGTATTTCAACTTATTAAATATCCTAGTGAATAGTTCCTTACTATATCATATCAAATAAGTGATAAGTCTGTAGTCACCAGGCTATTTAATTAAAGATAATCAGTCTTTGAAGAGTTAGAATACAATTAAATATACTTAACTCTAAAGCTCGGTTGAACATGATTTAATCTTTCTTGGGTGATTCAGGATCTCCCAGGCCTTGGAGGCCTTTGTTATGAATATAAATGATCTTCATGCTCTTACTCTGCAGAAGTTCCATTGGAAAAAGATTTCCAGTTGGAATTCTGCCAAATGCACAGACTTCTACTGTAGAAGGTACCCTCGCAATTACCTGGAAATGGTTCCTAGACATCCTGGGGAAGACAAACCTGTGAATATTTGTCCTTGGCATAAAAATGTTCTGACAGCTGCTGTGAAATCCGTTTTCCAGCCCCTGTTCTTTCTCTAATAGGGAGAAATTCTCAGCGGGGTGCTAATGTATCATTAACACCTTTCTTTAAAACATACTAATCTTTCTTTTCCATCAAGAACTCTACCCAGGCCTCATTCATTAATTCAACTTATGTTTTCTAAGGAAATCTTAGTGAAAAAGAGTAGAACAGAAGAGTTGGCAGCAGAGAAAGGCACAGCCGAATTTGTTTCCGGGCACATGCTGTAGATTCAAATAAATCTAGGAGGTCTCTGAAGTGGATATACATGCCTACCACTCCCGCTGCCTATCAGTTCCTTCCTTCTTTTCCTAATGTCATCACCTGCACCAGCTAAACCATATTCAGATACTTAATGATTCACCATTTAAATTAGTCTGGGAAAGAAGCAGCTTGAAATAACTTCAACATACCTTGTAATAAGAAAAGGCAAAAACTGATAGGACTGAAAGGAGAAATAGACAAATCTACTTTGATTGTCGGAGACTAACATTCTTCTATCAGAAGTGACAGATCCAACAGGTAGAAAATCAGTAAGGACAGAGTTGAACTCAGCACCTTCAATCAACTGGACATAATGGACATCTATAGACTACTTCATTCAACATCAGCAGAATCCTTCTCAAGCTCACATGGAACATTCACCAAGATAGACCACATTCTGAGGCATGAAACACACCTGAACAACTTCGAAAGAATAGAAATTATACAATGTCTGTTCTCAGACCTCAACAGGATTAAACTAGACATCAGTAAAAGAAAGATAGCTGGAAAATTCCAAACACTTGGAGGTTAAGCAACACACTTCTGAATATCATTTGGGCCAAAGGAAAAAATCTCAAGAGAAGTTTAAAAAATATTTTAAACTAATAATAAGTGAAAACACAACATAAAAATTTATGGGATGCAGAAAAAGCAGTGCTTACAGGGACATTTATAGCAGTAAATTCATGTCTTAAAAAAAGAAGATATATGGCAGAAAACAGCCAGATATTGTAAAGCAATTATCCTCCAATTTAAAAAAAATTATAAAAAAGAAAGATGTAAAATCAAGAATCTAAGCTTTTGCATTAGAAAACTGAAAAGAGAAGAGCAAATTAAATCAAAAGCAAACAAAAAGAAATAGTAAGAATTAGAGCAGAAATCAATTAAAAACAGGAAATCAACAGAGAAAATCAATGAAACCAAAGCTGGTTCTTCGAAAAGATTGATAAAATTGATGAGCTGCTAGCCACGCTAAGAACAAAAAGAGAAATGACTGAAATGAAGAAGGAAACATCACTATAAATCCCATCAACATTAAAAAAATAATAAAGAAATACTGTGAAAAACTTGGTGCGGAGGGAGGAGGTGGGGGGTTCAGGATGGGGAACACGTGTATACCTGTGGCAGATTCATGTTGATGTATGGCAAAACCAATACAATATTGTAAAGTAATTAACCTCCAATTAAAATAAATAAATTTATATTAAAAAAAAAACTTGGTGCTCACGAATTTGGTAACTTAGGTGAAATGTACCAATTTCTTGAGAGACTTAATCTCCCAAGACTCACAACAAGAAGAAATCAACAGTCTGGGGGATTCCCTGGTGGTCCAGTAGCTAACGTTTCCTCATTGCCAAGGGCTTAGGTTCAGTCTCTGGTCAGGGAACTAAGATCCCACAAGCCTTGCAGCACAGCCAAAAAAAAGCAATAGACTATCTGAATATATCTATTAAAGACATTGAACCAACACCTGATAAGCTTTAAAACCAGGAAGCATCAGGCCTAGGTAATGAATTCTACCAAGCATTTAAGGAAGAGATCTCACCAGTTCTCTACAACCACTTTTGGGCTTCCCTGGCGGCTCAGTGGCAAAGAGCCCCTGTCCACCTGCAGTGTGGAAGACTTGGGTTCGATCCCTGGGTCAGGAAGATCCCCTGGGGGAGGAAATGGCAACCCACTCTAGTGCTCTTGCCTGGAAAGTTCCATGGGCAGGGGGCCTGGTGGTGGCAAAGAGTCAGATACGACTGAGCGACTGACCACAGCAAAACAACGACTTTCAGAAAACGAAAGCAAAAGGAACTCTTCCTAACTCGTTCGGTGCATCTGATGAGCCTAGCATTACTCTCAATACCAAAACCAGACGACAATACTACAAGAAAACTACAGATGCGTATCTCTTGTGAATGTAGATGCAACCACCTTGAACAAGATATTTGCACGTCAGATGCCATAATGTATAAAAAGAGCATATTACAGTCCCTTCAGCACATCAGTTTTCTTGCCTCTGTGCTTTGGCTTTTGCCGCTCCGTTTTGCCCTTTCCTACACCTTCCTCTTCCCCACAGCCCAGCCCATTCACCTAGGAAACCTCACCTCATCTTTTGGTACTGATCCTAGGACAGTTCATCTGTGAATCCTTTCCTGTCAACGCCACTCAGGTAGACTATCCAATTTCTACGTGCGCCATTAGTGTAGCATGTACGAGCTTCTCTTACAGCTCCTGTACATAAGTACACTCATAAGCATGTGTACTTATCCCACTAGATTATGAATTTCTTAAGGAGAGGATCTGTGTCTTTTCATTATAGCCTCAGTCTGGCACATTATGTGGGATGGATGAATGGAGGAATGGAGGGGTGGAGAAATGGACAGATGGATGGGAGAGAGGGAGGTTAGGTGGGTGGATAAGTAACTAGATCAATGGAAGTTAAGCTCCAAGAGAGCAACTGCTCCGTATTGTTTACCTCTGTACCCCCATTGTATTGGATACGCCCAATACACAATGTATTGGATAGTAGATGCTCAAAAAATAATTAATTAATTACCCTTTAATTAGTTAAAGGATGATCCATAATAAAAGTGGAGGTTTGGATGGATGGATGGATGGATGGATGGATGGATAAATGAATGATGATGAATGCATTTGAATTATAAGTATTCAAGAGGAAGCAGAATGGCCACCTTGATGTAGAGCAGGAAAGCCTCCCTTGTCCACAAAGCTGCCTCCTCATTATTTTACCCTGGCCTGTTGCCATGTGTTAATTGAAGTGTCAAAGACTAGTTTTTAACTCAAAACACTCTAACACTCAAGTTCCCTGTCTGTTGCACCCAGGACTAGGTTATTGCCCAGCTGGGTTATTACCTTGCTGGGTTATTACCGCCGCATGACACTGCACACACATGTCACCACTGTGTAGGAGAACAAAAAAGACAGATGCTTTTCAGAGAACTAAATAGCATCCCTAGGTGACGTTGCTGTGAAGTAGCACTGGTGCAATTCAACCTGAGCATTCATTCAGGCTCCAGCATCCACACTGTTTCAACTTTGCCGTAAGATGTCTGCTTCCCCAGGTCTCCTAAGCTCCCCTGGGAAGATGCCCTGACAGTTCCAGGCCGACTTGGCTCACCCAGTGTGATCCATGCATGCTGGACCTCATGCACGCTTCTGCTCTGCTGTTTCCCCCATAGTGATTCAGTTGGTGGAGTGGTCTGTCTCCCTTGCTGACCAGGAGCCTTTGAGAATAGAAACGTGTCCTGCTGTCTTTGCGGTGCTTAGTGTTGGTGAATGAATGAATGATCCATAGATACCTTCATAGTCTTTTAGTTTGTTTGTTTTACTTTATTTATTTTCATTTTGTTTCTTATTGGAGTATAATTGCTTTACAGTGTTGTGTTAGTTTCTGCTGTGCAATGAAGTGAATCAGTTATATGTGTACATATATCCCCTCTCTCTTGTACTTGCCTCCTACCCACCCCCATCCCACCCATCTAGATCTTCACAGAGCATTGAGCTGAGCTCTCTGTGTTATACAGCAGATTCCCACTAGTTACATATTTTATGCACAGTAGTATATATGTGTGTGTGTGTGTGTGTGTGTGTGTGTGTGTGTGTGTGTGTATCTCGTGAAGTCACTCAGTCGTGTCCGACTCTTTGTGACCCCATGGACTGTAGCCCACCAGGCTCCTCCATCCATGGAATTTTCTAGGCAGGAGTACTGGAGTGGGTTGCCACTTCCTTCTCCAGGGGATCTTCCCAACCCCTGGAGGATCCCCTGCGGGATTGAACCTGGGTCTCCCGCATTGCGGGCAGATGCTTTACCGTTTGAGCCACCAGGGAATTGCTGCTGCTGCTGCTAAGTCACTTCAGTCGTGTCCGGAGGGAATCACTACATATATAAAAGTTCTGACCTCTCAGTTTATCCCTGCCTCCCCTTCCCCACAGTGTCCACGTGTCCGTCTCTACATCTGTCTCTATTCCTGCCCTGCAAATAGGTTCATCTGTACCACGTTTCTAGAGTCCACATATATGCTTTAATATACGATATTTGTTTTTCTCTTTCTGACTTATTTGGCTTTGTATGACAAACCCTAGGTCCATCCACATTTCTGCAGATGACTCAATTTCATTCCTTTCAATGGCTGAGTTATATTGCAATGTATACACGGACCACATCTTTTTCATCCGTTCGTCTGTCCTTGGTTATTTAGGTTGTTTCTATGCCTGACTATTGTAAATAGTGCTACAGTGAACACTGAGGTACATGTGTCCTTTTGAATTATGATTTTCAGTGGCTTAGTGGGTAAAGAATCCACCTGCAACACAGGAGACACGGGAGATGCGAATTCGATCCCTGGGTCGGAAAGATCCCCTGGAGAAGGAAATGGCACCCCACTCCAGTATTCATGCCTGGAAAATCCCATGGACAGAGGAACCTTGTGGGCTGCAGTCCATGAGATTGCAAAGAGTGGGACATGACTGAGCGACTAACACCTTCATTTCCAGGGTGTATGTCCAGTAGTGGGATTGCTGGGTCATATGGTAGTTCTATAGATATCTTCATGTTCTCTTAAGTTGGCTTGCTTATTCACCCTGGGCACTTCAGCTGCCAAGGACCAGCATGTTATTGAACTCATTTCTGAAAATTCTCCATCTTTGTGTTTTCTACTTTTTCTTATTTCTTTTCATGTTTTAGCTTCAGACTTCCTAAGAGCTTTTCCCATTGAATGTAATTCATGATGGGGGAAAAATAAACTGTGGTCTGGGTGCATCCTAATTGGAATATGGCATGCCTCTCACAGATGTGTGCTCACCAAGCCAGCCATGAATTTGTTTCCCACTGCCAAATTTCTTAAAATAAAAAGGAATTTCCAAGCCGATTGTGCAAACATTAAAAAAAATCTGATAACTTCCTACCTTATTTCTTAATAAATTAAACAGTAGAAGAAAGCCCTCCAGCAGCGTATTATTGAATTCCTAAATCTTTCCCTTCAAAGAACTTCACTTGGATTATTAACAAACATTTATCGACCCCTTTTCTGTGACAGGTTATCCATGTAGATTATCCCATTATGGCCTCCCAAGCACACTAGGAGGTAGATAGCATCAAACAAGTTTCAGAGGGAGAAACAGAGGCTCAGAGGAGCCGAGTCACAAGCCCCAGGCCTCACAGCTGGGAGACGGTGAGGCAGGAATCTGAACTCAGCCAGGTCTGTCCAGTGCCAGTTTGAGGGCTGGTGTGCTGCACCCCAGCTGCTTCCTTCCCATTTCTTAAAGCTGGGATGGGTGCCAGGACCCTCCACTTTAAATTCTGGGGACAACCTAGCAGAAAACAAGGCTTAGCTTGGCAGGCAGGACACCGGACAGTTTGTCTCCTTCTCACAGCCAGAGACAGACAAGGCAGAACCCAAGCCTGGGTCCAGGATGCCAAGACCTTATGTAGCCCATCACCACCATCACATCAAGGGGAGATTGGATGACTGCTGATGGTTGTCTTATTTGCTTTTCTCTTGGTGGGTAAATAGCATCCTGATCCAATGATAGAATGGAGACACAGAAGAGCTGAGTGGAGGGAAAGGATGGCAGGGTGTTGTATTTGCCAAGGAACCATCCTATAGAGGTAGGCATTCAGGGAGGCAGAACTGCCCAGATCGCCGCCAGCAGAGACAAATGCCAGATCAGTGGTTGGTCCAGGGGCCCACCCAGAGACATGGCTTTCATATTTTCTATCCTAAATGACCTAACCAAAAAGTTGTCTGTCTCCAGTCACACAGGATTGTGGAAGGATGATCTGCAAGACTGTTTGAATCCAGACATTAGATAAACAAAGCTGCACATTGTGGGAAGAGGCCATTCAGTGAGGCACTTGCTATAGGTTGGAGGCCTTAAATATTTCTTTTCTTGAATCAACACAACAGACTGGTGATGTGGATACTTTAACCCCTTTTTGCAGACACGGAAACTGACTGAAGGTCTGGAAAGTGCTTTGTCCAGGTTGCCCAGGGGACTGGGGCAGGACTGAAGCCTGTTTCTGGCCTCTGGCCTCCCCATGGTTAGTCAGTCCCAGGTTGGTTATGGCTGGAAATGTGGACATTCAAAGACACTGGTTAATCATCTTTTAGCACTTGCCAACCCCTTTGAAAATGTGAATGGATTTCCCCTTAGACAAATGCATAACCCACTCCACAGTGATAGATTTCAGTAAGACGGTGACCCCTTCAACAGAGTAGCCACTCCCCAGTGGTCACCTGCTCTCCAAGGTGACCATATCCCTTTAGGTCCAAAGTCATATTTGAACCTTAGGTCTCCCCTGTTTTGAAACTTTGGTCAGTCACCAGGCTGTGACTGTCCTTGACTCGAAACAGAAATTGATGAGTACTCCAAAACACTCAAGCCTGTATCTGACACTAAAATATGCGGCTAGGACCTTCTTATTGACATAGTTGATTTTTATACACAAAAAAAATAATAACTCTAGTTTATGTGTATACCCCATATAGAGTCGTCAAAACAAAAGAAAAAAAGGAAAACCCTGGTATATAATCTTTGCATAATAGATCAATTATAGATTTCTCAAATCCTAGTACTCTAGCTTTCAAAGCTTCTTTGAATAATTATATTTTCACATTTAAATTTCAGAACCCTCTAAAAGGAGGATGAATAATTCTAAGGGAAATTATTTATTCTCATGATGAAGCATAAAGCAGTTCAAAGCTACGTTTATACACATTGACCAATTTTCATCTCAGTTAACATATGTCAAGCAGGTACTATTGCTCAGCACGTGCAAAGTACTTTAGTACACATGGTCTCATTTCATCTCCCACCCTCAGCAGTGCCATGAGGGAGGTAAGGCTATTCTTATCACTCCCATTTCACAGAAGAGGAAACTGAGGTCCAGAGAGGTTCTCTGACCTGCCCAAAGTTAAACATGGGTAGGAAGTGGTAGAGCCAAGACTGATGCGCTGGGTTCCAGATTCCAAGTCTGGAGTCACATTTGAGGCACATTTGCTTATACCTCAACCCACGTGTGAAGCAATGTTTCAGATGCCAGCCTGGGATAGGAACTTGCTGTGCATAATGCAATTACCCAGAAAGCAAACCTGTGAGGACATGTCAGGGCCTTTTGTATTGTTCATTAGAGAATGTCATCCTCCCTGACAGTCAGGGCTCACTCCCAGGTCTCCTTTACTGTGAAGGCCCCTGACTACTACCCCCTCCCCCAGCAGAGGGCCTCATCCCCTGAACCTTGGGTCACCTGCTCTCATTTGCCATGTGCACTTTTAAGAGTGGTAAATCTCTGAATTAGAGTCAGGAACTTCAGAGGTATCAGATGAAGGGTTGGCCCAACATTCGTTGCCAAGGCAACAGCTACTTGACTTGACCTCTGACCAAATGTCTGGGCAGGTGAGCAAACCGGAGGAAGCAAGGATGACTCAGGGCGTCCCTGCCTGGGGTGATTGGGGGATGACTCAGGTGTTAAGGGAAAAGGACAGGCAGGAGGCCAGCCTTACGTGATGGGCATTTCTGTGAAGATTTTGCCTTTCCTGAAAAACTGAGGGTCCCTAAAGTGTGGAGATCACCTCTCAACCTTCTCTACAGCTGATGTGGAACCCAGCCCAGTGCTAAGTAGTATCCAATAAATCATTGATCTGTATTGTCCAGTTAATGCCAAGGTGTGAACCAGCCTGGCTCACAGAGTTTTTCAAACTGCCAGTCACGACCCACTAGTGGGCCATGAGATCACTTTTGGTGCTACACTCAGCATTTTTTATTGGTAAGGTAGAAACGAAGTGAAAAGGAAAAAATGGAGCATGCCACATACATAGTAAGGATTAATATTATTTTCCAAGATTTTTTTTCATGGAAAACATGAAAACTGTGTGTAGTATTGGTGGTGGTGATGGTGTGTGTGTGTTAATGTGTACTGGTGATGGTGGTGGTGTAGACACTGAGTCGTATCTGACCCTTTTACGACTCCATGGACTGTAGTCCACCAAGCTCCTCTGTTCATGGGATTCTCAAGCAAGAATACTGGAATGGGTTGCCGTTTCCTTCTCCAGGGGATCTTCCTGACCCAGGGATTGAACCCACGTCTCCTGCTTAGCAGGCAGATTCTTTACCATGGAACCACCTGGGAAGGCTCTGTACTAGGTTGTGATATAAAATACATTCTTATTGAGTCTAAGATTTTTGAAAAACAATAGAAAACAATTTTAGAAAACAATCTCAGAAATTCATTTGACCAGTTTCCTGATTATAAGAACATTAAACATTAATGGTCATTTTTACTATTTATCCATTTGTTTATTACTCAAAAAAATCTGTTATGGTTGCCTTCTCCGCTGTTGTCAGCTTGTTAGGTATGAAAGTAAGATATTCAAGACGAGCGACTAGGTCAGTGTGGCTGGAGCCACTAATTATGCAGCAGGGGGCAGAAGAGGTATGTTCTCTCCCTGCTCGTGTTCAAAGGAGGAGCCTTTGTTTGCTGGGCTTTTGTGGTTCACAGGGCGAGGAGTGGGCTTGAATTTTGACGTTTGCCTTCTGTCGGTCCCCTCGCCCTGACAGCTGGCTTAAATAATTCAGCACCTGTGTGTTGATACTCCTTCATTGCACTCCAGCTTTGTCATTGGCAGTCTTGTTTCTCCAGTGAGTTTATTCTTGAATACATCTTCTGCTTCTTTTGCATCTCCAAAATGCCTAGCAGAATTGGGACTACTGTAGGCACTCAATAAATGCTTCCAGCTTATTGACAACTACTTTTGTTCAGGTCCCTGCTAATCTTCTCATCTTCTCCTACCGTAGAGCATGTATGGTATGGCTTTGTGGTTATGTGTGCAATAGTCCATCTCCTCCACTTAGACTGTGAGCCCATTGGGAACGGGAGTATGTGTATCCTGTCCATCACCATATCCTCAGTCCCTAATGCAGCACAACACATGCCTGCCTCATTCGTTGTCTCCTCCGTGATTGACATCCAGTAGGTGTACCTATTAGTCATCATCATAATAATACTGAGTAATGAACAACCCTGGGTATCTCAATGGCATATTAAATTAACACTTGCTTTTGTGGGGCAGCTCCAAGCTACAGATTGTACTGGATCAGCTCTGTGGGTCTCTCACCTTCCTTACGCCAGCAGGCTAAGCAGGGTGTGTTTTTCTCACGACAATGCAAAAACACAAAAGAGCAAGTTCAACTGCACAGGTGCTTTTCAGACGTTTGGTTCCATCATATCTCTTAACATACCTTTGGCCAAAGTTTGTGAAACCAAAAGTCAAGGAACAAGAAAGCACACTCTGCCTGTGGAGGGCGTGGTGATGACAGGAAGAGTGAGTATTTCTGAATAGTCAGTCGAGTAAGTTCTCAGTTTCTCACTAAGTGTTCATGGAATGGAAAGGACGGGATGAAAATAATTGGATTCTAGGGATCTCCCATGGGCATTCACCATACAAGTTACAAAAGCCCGTGGGGACTTTTTAGCTCCTGAAATACAGCTCTACAGAGAAAGCCAGAGCTTTGTCTGACAGATAACAGCCCAACCACCCAGAGTGGAATTTGCTGGGGAAGTAAAGAGAGCCCTCAGAGGACTGCCAGGAGAGATGTCCTCCAGGGCGCTTGGGATGGCAGCTGCCTCGGGAAGGCTGGTGGGACCATGACCACTGAGTTCTCAAGAGGTGTCTCTGCGCAAGTGAGGTCCCTGCCAGTTCTGAGGAAATGATTTTCTTCTGTGTCCTTTGGGCATGTGCACATACAGATGAATGTCTGTTAATCAGCAGGAGACCTTTGGAAAGACCTAGACATCATTTCCAAGAGGATGCAGAGCCTTGGTTCCCGTGTTTCCTTTGCGGTACCAACTCTGGTGTGGTTTGAGGCTGTGTGTGGGGTTTGAGGGGTTTTGCACCCCTCCTTTGGGTAGCAGAAAAATAACAATCTGTTTTCCTTTCACCCTCTGTTCCCACCACCTGCAGGAGTGCTCTGCCTGCCAGACAGCCTGAACCTTCACCGGGACCCACAGCGGACCAGCAAGCCGGGAGAGCTGCCCATGTTTAGCCAGTCTGAGCTGAGGACCATCGAGCAATCCTTGCTGGCCACCCGCGTCGGCAGCATCGCAGAACTGAGTAAGTGGATGCTGGTTCTCTGCCTACTCTGTGCCCAAGGGGCCGACTGTGCTCAGGGCAGTGTTCTGTAACCAATCTGGTGGCTCCTTTTATTAAGCACCCGCTATGTACACAGATCAGTGTTGATGGCCGTGGTGAAGGCAAGGGCTCTGGAGTCAGGTAGACTGGTAAAGACTGCCTCTGATGGAGGTCAGCCTCCTACCCTTTTCTAAGCCTCCATTTCCCTTTTTTATAAAACAGAGAATATGGTAATACTTCACTTAGAATGTAGTTGTGGTGACTCAGCAAGCTGACACCCACCAAGGAGGTCTCTGCAGTCCCTAGCACACAGTAAATGCTGTAAAGACTGTTGATTTCCACAACGGGACTATGTCTGTTCAAAATCCTCCACTGGCTCCCCATCTGATCCACAGGAAAAGACAAAATCCTCAAAATTTCATCCAGGCTCCCTACCTGAATCCCTCAGACATCTTCCTCCACTTCCTCCCCAGGCCTGCTGAACTCAGTCACACTGGTACCTCTTGTTCCTTGAACATAGCAGACATACCTCAGGGCCTTTGCACATACTGTTCCCCCTGTATAAACCATTCTCATCCTCCAGATGTCCACATAGCTTATTTCCTCATTACCTTCAAGTCTCACCCAAATGTTACCCCTCAATGAAGTTTTCCCTGAGCACCCTATTTAAAATTATAGCACCCTAAGAACCCTGATCCCTCTTCACTGCTTTACCTTTCTTCCCAGCTATTACCCTATGACATGCTCAATTTCTTTTTGTTTTTCAGTAACAAGTCCACTGAGATAAAATTCATATCCTGTTCATCTACTTAAAGGGTATCATCATTCAATGGCTTTTAGTGTATTTCCAAGTTATACAACCATAACCACAATCAATTTTAGGACATTTTTCATCACCCCAACAAGAAACCTGATAGCCATTAGCAATCATTCCCCTCCCTCCTTCCCCCAGACACCCTCAATAGTTGACTCATTAATTTTTTTAAGTATCTGTTTCCTGCTATTAGAATATATTCTCACAGAGAGAAGAGATATTTGTTTTGTTCACTGTTGTAACCTCAGCACCACGAATACTGCTTGGCACATAGTCCTTGGGAAATGTGAAAAAGAGGGAGAGACAGAGACAAAGAGAGAGATGGGAAGAGAGGGAGAGAAGGGGCAGAAAGGTGGAGAGAAGAAGGCTGGGGTGTCCCAAGTTTGAGTAATGATTGCTGTGCTTCTACACCTCCTAATTCAGATCTGGGCTGAATCTGGCCAACCAGAGGAATATAAAACTGTATTTACTTATGATCCAATTGATTGTCCAATGACACAGCCATGTGTTAGCTCCAGATGGAACTAGAGTAATGATCGCAGAAATGCTAGAGTATGTTGAAGTGTGAGATAGTGTGAAATTCTAAAACATTCTGAACTATAAGAGACTTGAGGACCTATAAAGCAACTTGTACCTCTTCCCAAGAATTCCCTGTATACCCAGGACAGTCATCCTACTTCGAGCACGTGGCTTGCACCTCTGCAAAGGGAAGCAGTCGCTGATTCGAGCTGAAGGGGCTCCTTGTGTTCACTAGAGCTTTCTTGGCACCTGAATTTGGAAATTGTGCTTCCATTCCCATCAAACCCCCAAAGTCATGAGATGCCTCTGATTACCGGGTCTTCCAGCCACTGGTCAGTTGTATGATTGTTCTTAAACTTAAGGATTCTGCGGATCCCTTTGGCAGCCTGATGAAGCCTGTGGACCCTGCCTTAGAACAGTACTTTTAAATGCATGAAATAAAGTGTATCAGTTTATAGAGGAAGCTAATTATATTAAAAGACAGTTATCAATATATTTCAGCAGAACTGTGATATAGTTTATATCACATTATATGTGATATAGTTATCATATGTTTTATTAGAACATTATAAAACAAGATCTAGCAGCAACTCTGGTGACCTATTATTTTGAGGTGGTGATGTGTGTGAATGATATTTTGAGATATCTGCAACAGTTGGAAGTGGGGGAGGGAAAGGTCTACATTTTAACAGCCCCCCACCCCAGAGATTCAGATGTAGCTGGTCCAAGCAGATCCCTTGGGGAAACATCTCAAAGAAGAAATGCCTTGTTGTTTGGGACGCCACCAATTTCCAAAACATGCCCATGACCTTGGAAAGGCTGATTCTGGCTACAGGGTCGGATCATGTCTACATGGGTGCCACCGTGGAAGAGGCCCCCACACGTTCTCCTCTGGGGTCTCAAAGGGTTGTCCTGAAGTATTGTAAGGGCCCCTCCTAGCACCTGGGCTGGAGCTCTGCTCAGTTCCAGTGCTTCTCTTGAAGGAAAGGATTTGCTAAATAAATCTGCACTTCACCTAAGCAGGCAGTCCGCAGGAGCAGCTTGTCACGTAAATTGTTTTTAAGGACAATTTGTTCTGTAAATTAAATGCTGTCGTTGCCGTTGAATATTGACTTTCGCATATGAATTGTTGGCACACAAATAGGTGCTGCTAATTATGAATAGGTTCCCTCCGTTCATTAAGTCAGCCCCGTAGAACGTGTATGCAGAAGCATGTTGATAAGCCACGTCGGCGACAGAACGTAATAAAATTGCCTTCTTTTCTGATCTGACTGTAATTTAGACTGACTTGCTCTGTGGTCTGAATCAATACAGCCTTGCCCTTCTGTGTACATAGAGAGCTGTTCTTCATATTCAAAGGTTACTCTGCCCGTGCGGATTCCAGAAACCACTGTTGTTCCAGCAATGGCGGGGTGGAGTCTGTTCCCAGCTGTCCCTGCTCTTCTTAAATCAGGCTGTTCGGGGGTTGAGGGCAGAGCCCCTGACTATAGCCTTCTTAAGAGCCAGCAATAATAGATGTTGATCTAGGGAACTATGAAAAATCTACACGAGCTACTTCCAGTGTAACCATTATTATCCACAGAGATGTGGGAATGAAGGTAAGAAGGGATAAACAACCTAAGATCAACCACACCTGTGAACTGATGACTTGAAATTGAATCCAGTTCTCCAGCCAGAGCTTTCATCACTACACATGACTCCCTGTCTCTGGGGGAAGCCTAGTATTTCTAGATGATATGGGTGGACTGTATCTGCCTGTATAATATCGGACCGTTAGTCAGACCTTTGTTCCTTCCAGGTCTGAGGATCTGCAGTTTGCTCTGTACCAGGTATCGTGAATGCTGCCCTCAAAACTAAATTGGAGATGTGAGAATTCACGAAGGTTACCGAGTATTCCACCCCACTCCCCCACCCCGCTCACCCTGCCCTTGCCCGCTGAGACTTCTTCCTGTATATGCCCTGCTTCTATCCTCAGGGCATCATATTAAAACCCCAAACTGCCTCCGTCAGTGGTGATGTATAGTGATGATGTTATGGCTTGGGGCAAAAATACAGCCACTATTTCCAGACCACCTACTGTGTGCCAGGTGCTTTAAGCACATGAAAGGAATTATTATTCTCATTTTATAGATAAGAAAACTGACTTGGATAAATGTTTTGCCGAAAGCCACACAGCTCCTAAGTGGCAGAGCCCCATTTCAAATCATCTTTTCTTTTTCTGCTTAACTGTGCTGTGTCCAGCTGAGTTCTGCACTTTAAGCACCTAACAGTTGGCCCTTAGCTTGCGAAATATCTGTTGAGTGTCCAATGAATATACGAATAACCCACAGTGAACTAGTCTGTGAAACAAAAGCTGAAGAAAATGCTACAGGGGAGGGGAACTCAATGAAATTCTTGTCAAATATTTTGTGTTCTATTGAACTGAATTTTGAACTCAGAGAGCTAGAACTGGAATCTCTGTATGTCAAATTATTTGAAAGTGAAAATGAAAGCCGCTCAGTCTTTGCGACCCCATGGACTGTAGTCCTTGGAATACTCCAGGCCAGAATACTGGAGTGGGTAGCCTTTCCCTTCTCCAGAGGATCTTCCCAACCCAGGAATCGAACCCAGGTCTCCCACATTGCAGGCAGATTCTTTACCAGCTGAACTGAGCCACTCACATTATTTGAGTGAGAAACTAAATCAGGAGATCACAAAGGTCCCCAAACTGACACAGCCTGGTGATTCTTAACCGTGAGCCCAAGGAAATTAGCAAGACAGTACTTAGAGTTCAGTGAGCAGACCAGGCCTCCTTACCTGAACTGGTCAGGAATAGGTCTGCAGGAAGCCAGTCCACCCCACCTCCAGGGAAAGCAGAGGCACTGGCTGTGCTTATTTTTGAATCAACTCGACTCTGCATTTGGTCCCATCCATCCCATATTTGTGTCCTCTGAGACCTTGTTGCAGCTCTTCTGCCCAATGTTCCTTGCCTTGCCCCCAAGCTCCCAATTAACCTGCATTGGACAGCCATTAAGTAGAGTAATTGCTTTCTGTTATTTAAAGGGGAAAAAAATGAGGGCTTCATTGAAAAATGCCTCTTTCTGTTTTCTTTTTACACTAAACTGTGAACTTGCTGTTCCCACTCAATGTGTTCCTCGAAACAGGACCATTAATTTACAACTGTGCGTAAAAAGGGTTTCTGGGTTGTCTCTCCTCAGTGTCACCAGGAAAGACAAAAAAAGCCCTCATTGCTTGGACATGGGTGCTCTCAAATGTAAATGGGGAAACGGGGTCTTTTCATAAGGTCCTGCTGCCTCTAGCCACTAGAATGTACCTGTGACCCTTTTCAATGGTAAAGTGTCACTGGCCTTAACCCTTCTGTGCCTCAATTTTCTCATCTGTAAAATAGGGAATGAGTTGTCTTTGTTCAGTCGCTCTGTCATGTCTGACTCTTTGCAACCCACTGTGGCAGGGCTTCCCTGTCCATCACCATCTCCCAGAGCTTGCTCAAACTCATGTCCATAGAGTTGGTGGTGCCCATTCAATCATCTCACCCTCTGTTGTCCCTTTCTCTTCCTGCCTTCAATCCTTCCAGCATCAGGGTCTTTTCCAATGAGTCAGTTCTTCACATCAGGTGGCCAAAGTATTGGAGTTTCAGCTTCAGCATCAGTCCTTCCAGTGAATATTCAGGACTGATTTCCTTTAGGATTGACTAGTTGGATCTCCTTTCAGTCCAAGGGACTCTCAAGAATCTTCTCCAACACCACAGTTCAAAAGCATCAATTCTTCAGAAGCAAGGAGCAAGCATCTTTTAATTTCATGACTGCAGTCACCATTTGCAGTGATTTTGGAGCCCAAGAAAATTTTGGAGGCAAGTTAAACCACGGTTTATGATGCTGAAGAGCGCCTTGATTTCCTCATCTGTGCTGTGTGACCTAGGTCAAGTAACTTGATCACTCTGATCCCCAGTTTTACCATCTCTGAAAAAAGAGTGATGATACCTCCTACCCCAGGGTTGTGGGAGGTTTTGAAAATGTACCATAGAAAGTGGTAGCTGACTGTGGATGAACAGCAGGGAATGAATTGAAGGTGCTGTCACAGTACAGGTTTCGGGGAAAGGAACCCATGTTGAAATATGCAGTCTTTTGTCTCAGGGTGATTACAGTGGCATTCAGGAAGACAGCTTAGAGGGAATTGCACTGATAACCTAAGTCTGGAAGGCAGAGCTCCATTTCCCAAAGGGTAGCAAGGGAGATTGCAGGTAATACACAAAACACTTCCTATTTTTAATTGCCATGAATTTTTTATGGGTACTAGAAGAATATTGGTTTTTCTTTTATGGCACTGATATAAAGTTTTGTTTTTCAATGAATGTATTGTGTGAAAGAAGGAGCCAATTTAAAGAAAAATGTTAAGTAAATAAATTGGACCTGCGGCACACAGATATGTGAGAATTGATGATGCTGATTTTCAAATGACTGACATTTGGGAAACCTGATTATAAGCAGATTCTCAAGTAGGTTCCTAGAACCAAACTCTAGCCACCCAAACTCAGTGTAGCTAGTGACAGTGGGTTTGTTGCTTTGGGTTCATGAATGAAGCTGCCCGGGAAGCAGCAGATAGCACATACACAGAGTGGGATTTGAAGTGGAGCTAGTGATTATAGAATTCCCATGCCAATTTCATCTCCCGTGACCAACCCTCATCAGAGACATCCTTTAGGCCTGTGATCCAGAGACTGGGCTGATGACAGAGATGATGCTGATAGTGATGCAGATAGTATGATGATGGAGATGGTAATGGTGGTCAAGATGGTGGAAAGAAATGGTGCTAGTGATGAGGATGATGATGGGAATGACAATACAAAGCAAAAGATATGTGCTAAATACTTATTATACATTCAGAATGTGCCCAACCCTATTTCAAGTGCTTTAAGTGATTTATATGATTGCTTCATTAGGAACTATTATTATCTCCATTTTCCAAATGAAGAAACAATGCTAGGTACTTTCTACATGTTATCAGTTTAATCCACACAACAGGTTCACAAAGGACATAATTATCCCCAAATACAGAGACGTTAACTCACTCAAGATCATGCAGCTGATCAGTGGCAGGTTGGAAACTCAGACTCAGAGAGTCTGACTCCAGAAAGCTTGTCCCTAATCACCAAACACACTGCTCCTCCAGGAACAGGGCAATGAATGAGTCATGTGTCTATCCATTAAACTCAATAGGGGAACCAGATGTATGGGCATCTAAAGCATGTCTGAATTAAACACATAACATGTTAGACTTTATCATCAGGGGTTGTAGGTACACAGAGTAAAGGGCAATTGATTCTGAATGGGGGCATCCTGGAGGGCTCCCTGGAAAAACTGGCATTTGATCACAGCCTTGAAAGTCTTCAGTAATTGAGAAGATGAAGGGGAGGGTCATATAAGGTGAGAAAACAAGAGAAAAAGCGGGGAGCCTAGAAGTGCAGGGCAAAATGAATGATGCTCTGAGGACACAGTTAGTCCAACCAAAACCAAAGCCTTCCCAGGGTCTTGGGGACCTGGAGGGGTGACGTGTGGCCCCCAAACATGGATCCTCTTCTCTTCTCCACCCGATTTTGATTTTTCTTATTTTGAGCTTTTTTATGAGCGCTTTCAAGAAAGAGAGAGGGAAAGATTAATGTACCCCAACCTGGCCCTAGATAGGAGGTACTAGAAAGTAAACCCCACCTCGCTAAGCTTATTACTCTGATAACTCCAAGAAGCACATGCCATAATTCAAAATTCAGAACTAACAGAAAAGTTGGAAGGGAATGTCGCCCACAATCCCTCTAGGCAGAGAAATCCTTGGTCAACATTTTGCTTTTTTCCCCCTGTTATTTACTCAGTGCATATTTTTAATAACATAATCCTGATCACTCTGTATGCAATTTTGAATTTCACTTTTTTGCCACTTACCATTCTAACACAAAGATTTTTTTTCATTTATTGCAGCTCTCTGTAAACATTTTTAGTAATTGCATAAGTTTTATCACATACCAGAGTTTATTTAACCATGCTCTGATTTTCAAACATTTGTTTCTTTGTCAAATTTTGGATTCTATAAATAAGGTTTTGGATAAAAATCCTTGTGCATGAAGATTTTGTTGCATTTTGGATTCCAACCTTGGGACAGAGTCCCAGAAATGGAATTACTGAATCAAAGGAAAGGAGCATTTGTTAACACCTTGGCTACACAATGCCAACTTGCCCCATCATGGACTTGAAGCTGGCCATGGCTGCAGTGAGCCGTCTCTGTAAAAAAAACTTAGGTCAGTGTAGGGTGACGAGCACAGACATTAGAGTCAGGCAGACCCAGGTTTACAATCTTATCTCTGCTTTGTGACCTTGAACCTTGGTTTCCTTATCTGTAAAACAGAATTTCTCAACCTGGGCGTTATTGACTCCTGGCAAAACTCTTCCTTATGGGGACTGATTTGTGCATTGTAGGATGTTTAGCAACATCTCTAGCCTCTGCCCACTAGGTACAATAACAGTCCCCAGAATGTGACACAAGAAATGTCTCCAGATGTTACCAAACATCCCGTGGGAGGCAAAATTACCCTGCTTGCAGATCACTGCTGTAAAGCTAAAATGATGTCTCTCAGTCGTGTCTGACTCTTTGAGACCCCATGGACTGCAGCATGTCAGGTCTCTCTGTCCATCACCAATTCTCAGAGTTTACTCAAACTCATGTCCATTGAGTCGGTGATGCCATCCAACCATCTCATCCTCTATCGTCCCCTTCTCCTCCTGCCTTTAATCTTTCCCAGCATCAGGGTCTTTTCAAATGAGTCCATTCTTTGCATCAGGTGGCCAAATTATTGGAGTTTCAGCTTCAGCATCAGTCCTTCCAGTGAATATTCACCGATTTCCTTTAGGATGGACTGGTTGGATCTCCTTGCAGTCCAAGGGACTCTCAGCAGTCTTCTCCAACACCACAGTTCAAAAACATCAATTCTTCAGTGCTCAGCTTTCTTTATAGTCCAATTCTCACATCCATACATGACTACTGGAAAAACCATAGCTTTCATTAGACGGAAGTTTGTTGGCAAAGTAATGCATCTGCTTTTTAATATGCTGTCTAGGTTGGTCATAGCTTTTCTCCCAGGGAATAGGGGTCTTTTAATTTCATGCCTGCAGTCACCATCTGCAGTGATTTTGGAGCCCCCCAAAATAAAGTCTCTCACTGTTTCCACTGTTTCCCAATCTATTTGCCACTAAGAGATGGGACCAGATGCCATGATCTTAGTTTTCTGAATGTTGAGTTTTAAGCCAACTTTTTCACTCTCCTCTTTCACTTTCATCAAGAAGCTCTTTAGTTCTTCTTTGCTTTTTGCCATAAGGGTGGTGTCATCTGCATATCTGAGGTTATTGATATTTCTCCCAGCAATCTTGGTTTCAGCTTGTGCTTCTTCCAGCCCAGTGTTTCTCATGATGTACTCTGCACATAAGTTAAATAAGCAGGGTGACAATATACAGCCATGACATACTCCTTACCCAGTTTGGACCAGTCTGTTGTTCCACGTCCAGTTCTAACTGTTGCTTCTTGACTTGCATACAGATTTCTCAGGAGGCAGATCAGGTGGTCTGGTAATCCCATTTCTTGAAGAATTTTCCAGTTTATTGTGATCCACACAGTCAAAGGGTTTGGCGTAGTCAATAAAGCAGAAGTAGATGTTTTTCTTGACTCTCTTGCTTTTGGGATGATCCAACGGATGTTGGCAATTTGATCTCTGGTTCCTCTGCCTTTTCTAAAACCAGCTTGAACATCTGGAAGTTCATGGTTCACATACTGCTGAAGCCTGGCTTGGAGAATTTTAAACATTACTTTGCTAGCATGTGAGATGAGTGCAATTGTGCAGTAGTTTGAGCATTCTTTGGCATTGCCTTTCTTTGGGATTGGAATGAAAACTGACCTTTTCCATTCCTGTGGACACGCTGAGTTTTCCAAATTTGCTGGCATCTTGAGTGCAGCACTTTCACAGCATCATCTTTCAGGATTTGAAAGAGCTCAACTGGAATTCCATCACCTCCACTAGTTTTGTTCTTAGGGACTCACAAGGCTCTGTAGGGTACTAGACCATTCAGGTATGAGCTAAATCAAATCCCTTATGATTATACAGTGAAAGTAACAAGTAGATTTAAGGGGACAGATCTGATAGACAGAGAGCCTAAAGAACTATGGACGGAGGTTTGTGACATTGTACAAAAGGCAGTGATCAAGGCCATCCCCAAGAAAAAGAAATGCAAAAAGGCAAAATGGTTGTCTGAGGAGGCCTTACAAATAGCTATGCAAAGAAGAGACACAAAAGGCAAAGGAGGAAAGGAAAGATATACCCATTTGAATGCAGAGTTCCAAAGAATAGCAAGGAGTGATAAGAAAGCTTTCCTCAGGGATCAGTGCAAAGAAATAGAGGAAAACAATAGAATGGGAAAGACTAGAGATCTCTTCAAGAAAATTAGAGATACCAAGGTAACTTTTCATGCAAAGATGGGCTCAGTAAAGGACAGAAATGGTATGGACCTAACAGAAGTAGAAGATATTAAGAAGAGGTGGCAAGAATACACAGAAGAACTATACAAAAAATATCTTCACAACCCAAATAACCACGATGGTGTCATCACTCACCTAGAGCCAGACATCTTGAAATGTGAAGTCAAGTGGGCCTTAGGAAGCATCATAGAGACAGTGCATGTAAGGCGCTTTTTCACAGTGCCTGGCACAGAGTAGATGCTCAGTGAACAACAGCTGGACTGTTGCTCACATAGAGTCATGGGACGCCACAGTTTCCATCTACAGGCCCCCTTAAGATCTTCGCTACCCACCTACCCCTAAAAGATAATTTCCTTCTCTGATTTCTTTTTTGAGTTTCTTGCATGTATTCTCCTGCTGTGGGAAATGGAGAAAAGGAGGGTCCGACTCTGGGTTAAGGCTTAGTAAAAGGCAGAGGGGTGTAAGGAAGTTTAGCCCCTCACTACTGTCTGTTTAACCCCTGCATCACTGTCCAGATATTAAGCTTAGTGGATTGTACTCTGGTTAGGTCGTCTTGATGACTCCTTAGGACTCTGGCCTTAGGATATGGAAGTTTTCTTTCCTTTGACAATCAGAGTAAATAGTGACCACTTGGACTTTTGTCTCAAGAAGGACTTTAAGGCTGCATCTCCACTCAGTGGATAAGAGTTCTGTGATTGGTTAAGCATGTCTGCCATGGACATGGCAGAGAAAGGGGAATATTTGCCATTTTCACCCTCAGCTGAGACCTCATCTGCATAGTCCGGCTCCCACAAAGGGGATGAATATTCCTCTTGTCAATCTTCTTTTGAGGAAGTAGCCCCTCCCTCAGACAAGAAATGTTCCCATAGAAGGCAGGCCTTGGGCCTGTAGAGGAGAAATTCCTGCCTTTCACTGAGCCATTTAGATTTTAGGTACAAGTGTCTTATGAAAAGGTACAGCTGAGTGGCAGAGAACTGGTGGGCTCTGCAAGCTTGGTTTCAGCTGGGTAATGAGGGGTTGGAAATGGGGGAGACAGTCCCTGACCCCCACAAGGAGCTAGGTTGGAGAGGGAAGATTAAATTCTAGAAGGAGTTAATGTTTCAATCATGAGTCTGAAGACAGAATGCCTTCTTATTCAAGGGCCTCTCTCTTTTCTCCTCTATTTTTTCCCTTCAACTGACTGGATGAGGCCCACCCACATTCTGGAGGGTAATCTGCTTTACTCACAATATACTGATATAAATATTAATCACATGTAAAAAATAGCTTCAAAAGTAAGTCAGAAAGAGAAAGACAAATATAGTCTATTAATGCATATATATGGAGTCAAGAAAAAAGATATGAATGAACCTATGTGCAGGGGAGAAATGGAGATGCAGGTATAGATAATGGACTTGTAGGCACAGAGTGGGAGGGAGAGAGTGGGATGAATGAGGGAAGTGGCAGCAACATACATGCACTATCAAGTGTAAGATGAATGGCTGGGGAGAATTTGCTGTGTAGTCCAAGAGAGCCCAGGCTGGCTCTCTGTGATGACCTGGAGGGACAGGATGGGGGGAGAGGAGGGAGGGTTGGGAGGGAGGGGATATATGTATAATTACAGCTGATTTGCATTGCTGTATGGCAGAAACCAACGCAACATCTAAAAACTTTAAAATATATATTTAAATAAGTTTAAAAAACTAAAAAAAAAAAAAAAATAGCATCACAGCAACATTTAGATTAGTGTTTGACCAGACAACCAGGCACCATAGCCTAGCCCAGTTGACACACAAATTCACCATCAAAAATAACTTCAAGGAACATCTCCCCAAGTGTGCAACACCTCCCACTGTGCAAGAGATGATTTCCAGAGGGACAGGGGCAGTGCCTTAGATAACACCGGTCATGGGAGTGACGCTTTTCAATTGTATTTTCATTCTAATTGCTTTCAGAGGAAAGGCTCCACTTGATATGAGCCCCTAACAACTCTCACTTGCTCTTTTTAACAAAGGAAAACAGGACCAGAATTCAGGTATAAATTAATTACATTCTTTTTATTGAATTAACTTTCACAATGACCTTCTGTTTACAGCAAGGGATACTAACTTCCCATTTATGGCAGTGACATAATGTTTCTTTTTTAGATATATATATTCAAAAAATAAAATGAGTCCATCGAAGATTAAGTAAATAATGATACAGGTGGTGCTTGGATACAACTACATTCCTGAAGGTTGCTTACAAGCAAACCACATTTGAGAAACACAGTCTTAGTCAAGGAAAGCCAGAGCTTCAGGCCCAACCAGTCTCCCATAAGAAGATATTCTCTCCACGGCCAACCTGGGAACGTGCAGGTTTGGTTTGATGAAGGAGAAAGCTAGTTTTCTTCTAAGAAAGCATGAGAAAGGCCAGAGTGTTCTCAGAGTTTGCCAGTGCTGAGAATAGTGAAACATGCCCCTCAAGGAGCATAGTAAAGTGCATAGATTCTGGAGCCAGAGTGCTGGGGTTCAAATCCGCCTTCTGCTGTTCGTGGCTCTGCCCTGCTGAGAAGTTATTTCACCTTTTTGGGCCTCTGTGTCCTCGTCTGTAAAATGGGTTTATAAAGGTGCCTACTTTATAAGGTGTTATGAGAATTCAAAGTTAAAGCACTCTAACTGTGCTGTCACAAATAGGTGTCATTTTGGACTGAGTTGCTATTGTTGGGAATGATGGAGAAAAAGAATACTGTGTCACAGTGTACTAAGTGCTGTAACAAAGAAAGTACAGTGTAGCATCTGACACAGGGGAGTGGGGGAAATTCCAGAACGGTGTCCTGGAATATAATATATAAGCTGACACCTGGATGATCAGCAGGAGTTAGCCTGGAAAAGAGGAGAAAGAGAATGTTCTAGATAGAGGGAATAACAGTTTAAGCAGCACCCCAGACCTGATAAGTCATTGACAGGCGTGTGGTGAATGAACAAACGCTTCCCTCTCTGCCTGATGAGACCATTTCCATTGAACGAGGGAATGTCGAGATGAGAATCTCTGCACCTCTTCTCTGTGAGTCTTGGCTGCTTGAAGGATCTGAAATCTTACTTCTGTCCACAGGTGACCTGGTGTCCCGAGCAATGCATCACCTGCAGCCCCTCAATGCCAAGCACCATGGCAACGGCACCCCCCTGCACCACAAGCAGGGGGCGCTCTACTGGGAACCCGAGGCCCTGTATACCCTTTGCTATTTCATGCACTGCCCGCAGATGGAATGGGAAAATCCCAACGTGGAGCCCTCCAAAGTCAACCTCCAAGTGGAAAGGTAAGACATGTGTTGGCTTTGGATGGCCAGAGAGAGAGGCTCCCATCGAGCCGACACCACTTTGTGGTGGGTGGGTATTGCCTCTGAGGTGGTACAAGGGTGGGACAGGGGAGGGGCCAGAGCTGCCCAGTTTCCAGAAACTGGAGGCTGAATCTTGTGCCCTGAAGAGTATCTGAGACCTCGGGGAGTGCTGTCTCTTCAGTCGTGTCTAACTCTTTGAGACCCTATGGACTGTAGCCCACCAGGCTCCTCTGTCCGTGGGGATTCTCCAGGCAAAAATACTGGAGTGGATGGCCATGCCCTCCTCCAGGGGATCTTCCCTACCCAGGGATTGAACCAACATCTCTTATGTCTCCTGCAATGGTAGGCGGGTTCTTTGCCACTAGCGCCACCTGGGAAGCCCTGAGACCTGAGTGAGATCTTTGAAATGGGTTTGCATAGGGCTGGTCCAATCTGGGATAAAAGTGGCCTGGGTCAGAAGAGAGGGTCTTCAAATTCTGGAGAGATGAGGGTTTCTGCAGTGCGAGGGGGCTTCACTGTGAAGGCAGCTTTGGGGGACACCAGCCCTATGGGTGGGAGATGTCTGTCTTCATTTCACCCTGGCTGTCCTGGGGACTTGAGAAGGAAACTGTAACACCTGCACAGCCAGAAATGGGCTTCTTGGGCACACAGGGGACAGCATAGCAGGTCCCATGAGGCAGAATCCTCATGGCAGAGAAGGAAGGGAGGGCTTCCTGGAAGAGGAAGCTCCCTCTGACCCAGCTTCTGCTGCTCCTCAGCACTGTCCGTCTGCTCCCCTGTGCCTCAACCTCCCCATCCATAAACCAGCAGCAACACTAAGTGGTTTCCAGGTTCCCTTCTGCCTGGAAAACCCCAGGATTTTCTGAGGCTGGTTTCACCCTGTCAGAGGCAAAACATCCAAACTGCTGTCAGTCCAGAAGGCTGCCTGGAGGCGTCCCCTCTTTCCATGCAGACAGATCCACAAAGCTCATCTCCCATATGTGTGGGTGCACAGTTGCTTCATTCGTGTCCAACTCTTTGTGATGCCATGGACTGTGGCCCACCAGGCTCTTCTGTCCATGGGATTCTTCAGGCAAGAATACTAAAGAGAACTGCCATGCCCTCCTCCAAGGGATCTTCCCAACCAGGGGATCAAACTCACGTCTGCCTGTGTCTCCCGCATTGCAGGTGGATTCTTTACCCACTGAGCCACCCAGGAACCCCTTATCTCCCCCAGCATCTCACAAATCGGACCCATCCTCCAATGTACACAGGCTTGTACAGTAGTGACCCTGTTTATTGAGTCGTTAAAAGAGCTGGCTCTGTGATCCAGACTTGTAGGTTCGAATCCAGGCTCTTCCAATTAAAAGCCAGGGTATCTTGGAAAAGTGCCTTTAACCTCCCTATGCCTCAGTTTCTTCGTCTATAAAATCTATAAAATAGGAGTAAATCCTTCATAGGGCTTTTTGAAGACTGAATGCATTGAACAGTGCCCAGCATGTAGTAAATGCTTAATAAACATTCCCTTTTATACATGTTGTTGGAGATCTTACCACACATAGCTGAATAGCTCCCAGTTTGGGCTCAATGCACTTTTTCTCTATTAAATGATTCCAAGTAGTTTTGAAATGTTCATTGGATGCTCTGATTCTGCCAGAATAGATTGGATTTTATTGGGCTCCTAAACCATTCTCTTGGCTTTCAGTTAAAGAAGAGGATGGAGCATGGGTGAGACAGAAATTGCCTCTTTTTTTTTTTTTTAAAGTATCCCAAGTTAGCATCAATATTTCAAGCCAGTCTGGAATTAACCTTATCAGGGGATTAGTCATGTCTGCCACTATCCAGGCCAAATCAGTGGTGCCCTGTGTATATTTTCATGTGCCAAACATACCCAAAGTAGAGAGGTGGCAACGTGCACGTGGTCCCCAGGCAGGAAACAACCTCAGTCAGACACATCAAGACTTTGTGTTCTGAGTATGAATCATGATGGCTGGGAGGATGGAAGCCACTGGTCTCAGCTTTGGGGTATCTAGTTCTTCAGCCCCACCCAAAAGCCTGTAGAATGGGGTAGTTCCTCTGACTCATCTCCTCCCCACACTCTTCAATTCCTGCCTCTTTTTAGTTGACCCCCTCGTATCTCCAGTTAGACCTCACCACCGCTGAGCACCAGAACCTTATGCAACTCAGCCTTCCAGTTTCACTGCCAAGTCTCACACTCTCAGGCTGGACCTTCTCAGGATACCTTATTCTTTTCTGCCCAACACAGCAAGTGTGTGTGTGTGTGTGTGTGTGTGTGTGTGTGTGTGTGTGTGTGTGTGTGTGTGTGTGTGTGTGTGTTGCCTGTGAGCTTTGTGACGACACAGAACACATCTGTTTTGGTTGTCTCACCGTACATAATGCCAAACTCAACACCCGGTATATATCACAAAGTTGATAATTATTTGTAGTATGAAAGAATGGACAAATCCATTGGTCCAGCTGCCTGTGGAACATTTCCATCAGGAGTGTTCACAGCCACCTCAAAACTAAGGCCAACATCTTGCCCCTCAAACTGACTGTTCCCCTTTCTCTCCAAGACTGGAATCACCATCAACCTGGTCAAACCAGTCAGAAAACTGGGGCCCACCCCACACTCCTTCCTTTCCTCCCCTCCTTCCTATAGCCAGCTAGTCAGTAGATCTTACCAAGGCAATATCTGTGCCATCTCCCATTCCTCTAATCCGGGGTCCCCAACACTGCCCCCTTCCACATTCATGGCCTTTTAGGAACTGGGTTGTACAGCAAGAGGTGAGCGGTGGATAAGCGAACAAAGCCTCCTCTGTATTTACACAGATGGATATCCTCAGTGCTCACGTTACTGCCTGAGCGCCACCTCTTGTCAGGTGAGCAACACAGTAGATTCTCACAGGAGCACAAGCCCTGCTGTGAACTGTGCATGCGAGGGACCTAGGGTGCACGCTCCTTACAAGAATCGTCCTGAAACCATCCCCCACCCTTGGTCTGTGGAAAAATCGTCTTCCATGAAACCAGTCCCTGGTTCCAAAAAGGCTGGGGACTGCTACTCTAACCCTTCCTCCCCAGATTGCTGCCACACTGCACGGCCCAGCCCCTCGTTCCCTTTACTGCGGCCGTTGTTTTCCGTCGCTAAGTCACAGCTGACTCTGCATTTCATTTCTAAATGGTCTCCCTGGGTGTGAAGCTTAATATTCTCTGACCAGCTCCATCCTCATGGCCACCAAACTGAAACTCTAAAATACGAATCTCATCGTGTGACCTACTCCCTGTCCCCAACTCCCCAACCGTTGCCTGGCTCCTGTTGTACTTTCTGTTATGTAGTTTCCATCTTTCCTTCTGGAATCTATTTTCAGAATTCAGAGTGTGGTTGAAGTGACTATTAGTCTAGGGAGACCATCTAAGGGTTGCAAACTTTCTGGAACAAGTTTTAAAGAGAAATGAGCTGTGAGGGAGAGCCCAGTAAAGAGAACATGTTCTATAGTTTGTCAGAGTCATTTATGTTAATATTTCCATTCCTCCTTGGTTGAACTTTCAGGGGATGACACAAAACAGAAAGAACTTACAGTTTTTTGAGTTCTGTTCGCTTTGGTCTTCAGGAAAGTGTATGGATTTGGGAGTCGGATCAACTTTTGGAATCAGATCCCGGCTCTGCTTCTTCCAGTTCTGGGACCTTGAACAAGTCATCTCACCCCTATTGAAACTCTTCTCTTCCACTGTAAAATGAGAATAAGACCAGCCTCTTGGGACTGGTGTAAGCCAAAAATTAGATATTGTAGCTAAGACATCCAGTGCCATGCTTAGTAGAAGGAGAGCTCCCCTTATCCTGCGAGAGTAGCTGATATACATCCTTTTATTTTTTGGCTCTAAAATGCTATTGTCGTTGTCCCTAAAGAAGCCTGTGTATGATTCCTTCTAGACAAAAAGCTGTTTCTTCCCATTCTGAGCTAGACTAGAGCTTGGTATTTACTAGCATCTGAAGACACACAGGGAAGGGCTTCAGAGGAGAGAGGGCTCTGTTTTCAGTAAAACGTTTACAGCCGCTTCATACCAAAACTTACTAACAAGACATTTAAAGTGGGAGGTAGCATCCTAATTTGGAGTTGTTTTTTCTCTTTCTTTCTGTCTCCTTTTCCCCAGAATCAAACAACATTGCTTTCATTATCTATGCTGGCAAAGTCAAGTAAGGTTACGGTGCTTATGTGTTTATCATAGACTCTTCAAGAACAGGAGCTGAATATTGTGTGCTTTTCATCCATGCCCAACAGAAAGCCTGAGACATATTTGTTGACTGAAATAAAGATTGTTTTGTGCCTCAAACCATCTCTGCTTGTCAGAAGAGCCTTTTTTGGCTGGAGTATCTGGAACTAGGTCACCATATACCATTTTCCTCTTTCATGTGGGCATAGCTTTCGAGTTGCTACATTTGTTTTGAATAGTTTCATTTTTCATTGTGGGGTTTTGAAGAAGCTCAGTGCCAGCATAAAATTTCTGTAGTTTAAGTTGTTCCAGAACTTTGGCTACTATTTTTTGAGCTCCTGAAATCTGTCACTTTATGTTTAAAAAAAAAACTCAGATAAATGTCGTAAGATTATGATTAAGCTATATGTATTTCCTAAATAGTAATGATAAATGTAAACACCTCAGTTCTGAGGGTAGGCATCACATGTGGCTACTACTGTTTTTTTAATAGCATCATCTTAAATCTATGACAAGATTTTCCTGCCCTACATCATTACTGGGGCTTCCCTAGAGGCTCAGATGGTAAAGAATCTGCCTGCAATGCAGAAGACCTGGGTTCAATCCCTGCATCAGGAAGAGACATTTGCTCCTCAGAAGGAAAGCTATGACAAACTTAGACAGCAGAGACTTCGCTTTGCCGACAAAAGTCCGTACAGTCAAACCTATGGTTTTTCCAGTAGTCATGTACAGATGCAAAAACTGAACTATAAAGAAGGCTGAGTGCCAAAGAATTGATGCTTTCAATAAAGAATTGATGCTTTCAAAGTGTTATGCTGGAGAAAACTCTAGAGAGTCCCTTGAACTGCAAAGAGATCAAAGTAGTCAATCCTTAAGGAAATCAACCCTGAATGTTCATTGGAAGGACTTATGCTGAAGTTGAAGGTCCAAAGTTTTGGCTACCTGTAGCAAAAAGCTGACTCAGTGGAAAAGACCCTGATGCTGGGAAAGATTGAGGGCAGGAGGAGAAGGGGACAACAGAGGATGAGATGGTTGGATGGCATCACCGACTCAATGGACATGAATTTGAGCAAAACTCCGGGAAATAGTGAAACACAGAGATGCCAAGTGTGCTGCAGTCCGTGGAGTCACAGTAATTTGGACACAACTTAGCGACTGAACAACAACAACATCATTACTGGAAATACTAGTGATTCCTAGATGTGTTTGGACATGAATGATTTCAGTCATTTGTCACCATAAAATTAAAAAGAGGAGGATAAATAGGAGTGTTTTGCTGCCTGGGTTAGCTGGTAATGCCTGAGAGGAGCAGTGATCAGCTTCACATAGAAGACTAGGCATTAGGTACTTTTATTCTGCCCCAGTCTCTTGAGGAAACCAACCAAAATTTACACCTAGGCAGTGGCAGTTCTCACCCCTCTTGTAACCAAAGCTGTGCAAACAGATGTGGCAGACTGTCTACCAGGGAAATCTCAGCCACAGACATGAGCCTCCAATCACCAACTATTTGAGGAAAATGAATGGGAGAAACAGAACATTCTTAACAAATGGAAAATTTACACTCGAGGAAATAGAGTTAACCAAGCAACAGACATTGGAAGCTAACGATATTCAAATACATCTTCCAAGAAACCTTACCAGAAAATCACCACAACACATCAGTACATGACAAGTAATATCCAAATGTTAACATATTCCAATGGAAATACCCAAGGTTATGCAAAATTTCTGGCCTTCTGATTGTAACTCTTCCCCATTCTTTCCCATCGAGGAATGTATATCAGAACACAAGTGAGGAGAGTATCCTTGATACAAGCAGCGCTACTAATAGGAATGTTTAGTTGCAAAAGCTGAACCTGCTTAGCAGAAAGAAAGCCTCTGGGAGGCCCAGTGTAAGCAGAGGGTTAACAAATCCTTCCCCTTCCTGCATAAGAATTTGACCTTGGGTTAATTCTCTAGCTCTATTGCCCTGGAAACATGATAAAATTTGCAATATCAATTGTGTTACTAAGCAACATTGCTTATGGTCAAAATGACCCTAGATTGATACATTAGATCTGGCCTTATAGTACTAGGGTGAAAGTGAAGTCGCTCAGTCGTGTCCAACTCTTTGTGACCCATGGACGGTAGCCCACTAAGCTCCTCCATCCATGGGATTCTCCAGGCAAGAATACTGGAGTGGGTTGCTATTTCCTTCTCCATATAGTACTATAAATACTTGGTAAGTATCCAGAGATTTGGGCTTCCTTGAATTCGCTGATCCCTATAATAGTGATGTCCCTTTCAGGAACCTTGGAAGCTATTTCTGTGGAGTTGTTACAGGAGATGCTTGGATTCATAAATCAGGGCAGTTCTCACCACCACCCAAGTGGATCTTATCTTCCTGCATCTGAGCATCACCTGGGTAGAAGATAGCTCTGAGATGGCTGGGTGAATTGTTATAAGGCCTCCCAGTAAAGGGAACGTTTGATGTTGTCACACAGGACAAGAGTGGCTATGATGGTCCCATGAGTCTAACTGTTTAGTGGAGCTTAAGAAGACTTCTGGTGTGGGACTTCCCTTATGGTCCAGTGGCTAAGACTCTGCATTCCCAATGCAGGAGACCCAGGTTCGAGCCCTGGTCAGGGAACTAGATTTCCCATATGTTGCAACTAAGAGTTCACATGCTGCAACTAAGACCTGGCACAGCCAAATTAATAAATATTTTTTTAAAAAAAGAAGACGACTTCTGGTGGGCATTGAAGCTGGAGAAGCAGGCTTTGAGGCCACACAACATGGAACAGTGCCCACGTTGCACCCCAGGACTGCTCACAGCCATAGACGCGGGACCTTCCATCACCGATGCTGGACAATGATCACTCCCAGCAGGACCTCTGTCACCATTACCCTTGAAAGCTTAATGTCTCTGCTACCTCCTTTGCTATGTTCCATTTATGCCACACCACTTGCTTCTAAATCAGTGGAGCCTGGGCCACATCCCTGCACAAAGCAGGAGGGGCAACTGAACCTTACTGAACCGTGAACTTATGATATGGGAAATTCTCCAAACAGTAAGGTCATCAGTGGTTCCAGGCACCCAAAAGCTTGACAGAGGGTCACTACACTCTTCTACTTTACTTTTAAAAAAAATAAATATCACATAAGTGGATCATTTGCACAGTTCAGTACTTTTGATCATGATTAGCCACACAGCTCACAACTGATTGGCTTATACACCACAGGGAATATGCCCCAACATATGGACTCCTTAAGTTGACGCCCTAGGAACCTCGACAGCAAGAAGGAAGAGACAGGAGGACTATTTTTTTCCTGGCATTCTAAGCAGCAGTGCAGGATGCCTTTTCCCAGAAGAAGAATACTACTTTCTCATCTTCCTAAGGGCCGTGATCACATCTGGCCCAAAGGTCCTCTAAAATGTCCTCCAGTGCTAGTGGGTCCTGGAGAAATTCAGAGCCAATGGATGAATAGGGACAACCCAGTGGGAGAACCATGTATTTAGACCTGTTTTCTGCAGGGCTATTTGTGGGCTTGCTTGCAATTCCAACCACTGGATAAATGGTTCTAATGAAAAACATGCATGTTGAATTCTAAATAGTTACCTTAAGAAACAAAGTTTTAAAACATGATCTATGTGTGACACATGTGTCACCGCAATTTACTTCATCTGACCAGGGTAAAAGCAACTCTAATCCCAATATTTTTCAAACTGCAGGTTACAGCCCATTAATGGGCCATTAAATCAGTGCACTGCAGAGACTGGCAAACGATACCCCGCAGGCCAAGCTTGGCCCACTGCCTGTTTTTATAAAGTTTTATTGGAACACAGCCAAACTCACTTGTTTACATGTTATTTATAGCCTCTTTGGCACTTGTGGTTAGTTGTGACAGAGACCAAATGACCTACCAGGCTGAAAATACTATTTAGCCCTTTCTTGAAAAAGTTGCTAGTTTCTGATGCTGTGGTTGTAACTTGGGTTTTTTTTAAATTAAGTAAAATTTATTTAAAAAATAGAGTTGCTTGCCTGGAGGAAGGAAACTATATGTCTTGAAACTCTTTTTTTTGTTGTTACATTAACTTAACTGGAGTTGATAATCTTGCCAAAGTCGTGCAGCTAACACTGCAGAACTAGTCTTTGAACTCTTGGCACCAGGCCCCACTCTGTGTTTGTCTTTGCTAGTCTGTTTTGCTGTCCATGGATTATGGTTTGAAAGAAATATTTGAAAGCCTCATCCCTAATCTCTAGAATCTTTTTATAATCTTTATAAATGTTTACAGGATATAAAATGAATATACTTATTAAATAAAATATAAATATACAAAAAGTTTGAAGGAGAAACTTTGAGTCACCCATAGTCTGTGCATCCAGAAATAAGCACTAAGACCTTATAGGGAATTTCCTTCCAATCTTAGTTTTCTGTGTATATGCAAAGGTTTTTTGGTTGTTTCACAAAATAAGGACCCAATGGTAAACGCAGTTTTGTTGATCCATGTCATTGAATAGACTTCAAAAGCATGATTTATCACTGGATATGGAATTTAGTCAAGAGAGCTGAGCACAGGCATGCTGAACACGCTTCATGTTGAAGATGATAACCTGAGGCCCAGAGGGATGAGGGTGCTTGTCTGGAGCCATAAGCATATTTTCAGTGGATTTGCAAAGGCAGTGCCTCAGTGCCTTTGCACATGCTTTGCCCTCTTCTTGGACCACTGTCCCCTCTGCTCCATCATCTCACTTCATCCTTCAAGATTCATTTTAAGCATCACTTCCTCCAAAAACCCTTCCCTATTGTCTGAGGATGCACTGAGTGTCCAGGGCATAGCTCAGTGGATAGCATTTAGTAAGGGCTCAATAAGTGTTTGCAGAACTGAATAGAGCTGGGTCTGAAATCTACATGTTCTGGCTCTCAGCCCAGAGAGCCGTGTGGCCATTGCCAGCTGGCCGCCCTCGGATTGGCACTGGCTCTACTGCTTACGTGCTCCAGGCTTATTTCCCTAGCTATCCCCAAAAGTAATCACTGACACATAACAGGTGATCCACAAATGACCAGGGGTTAGCATTTACCTCCTTAATCCAGAGTGCTGTCTTCTTAGATATTATAAGAGATTTTGACCAGCACTTAGTGTGTGGCAGATCCTGCTCTACATACTTTATGTTATTAACTAATTCAGTCCTTGGAATACCCCTTGAGGCAGGAGCTAGCCTCACCTCTCCCCAACTCACAGATGAGGAAACTGAGGTGCAGTGAGGTTAAATTAGATACACTTGGGCAAGTCTATATGCGTGCGTGCTAAGTCACCTCAGTCATGTCTGACTCTTTACAACCCTATGGACTGTAGCCCTCCAGGCTCCTCTGTTCGTGGGATTCTCTAGGCAAGAATACTGAAGTGAGTTGCCATGCCCTTCTCCAGAGGATCTTGCCGACCCAAGGATTGAACCCACATCTCATGTTTCCTGCATTGGCAGGCGGGTTCTTTACCACCAGCGTACCACCAGTGCCACCTGGGAAGCCCTGGGCAGGTCTGAGAGTATCAGAAACATCAAATGAATGCTGTGTGGCTAGAGGGAAGGAAACCCCCTCTCTCTCTCTCCCTCTCTCTCTCTCTCTCTCTCTCTCTCTCTCTCTCTCTCTCTCTCTCTCTTTCTCTCTGTTAAGGGAATGGAATGCATACCACGGGGTGGGGGAAAGGAAGGCGAAAGAACAGAAAACAAGACCTTGTTCTGAAGAGTTGTTGGGTGGAACAACAAATTAGACAGTAAAGAAGGTTGAGAGAACCACCAGGCTATCAATACTTTCTCCTATAGGAAATTAGGAGATAGAAGGAATTCTGAGAAGGAAGGTGAGAGACCAGAACTCCATCTGATACTTCGTAAGCCCTCCCTGGATGGAGGCATAAGGGTGCCTAAAGAAAGGTGATGAACATCTGATAAGCACTATTATTGTGCCATGTATTACGTGAGCTATTTTACTTACAGAGTTTAACTGAATCCCTACACTCCACCTTGTGTGGTAAAAATGCCTTCATCTATGGGTGAAACAATTAAGTCTAGTCACTGCTAGTAGGAAAATGCCATTTGGAAGCTCCTTAGGTAATGCTAAGGACCTTCATAGCACATTAATTATACCTCTGGGCATTTTTCATTCTGGAGCCATAATGCCTGAGTTTATATCTAAGTTCTAACACTTCCTATCTCTGTGACCTTTAACTTAACCACTTAACCACTCTGAGCCTCAGTTTTCTTATCTGTACAGCGGGAGCTGTCATAGAATCTGGTATGAAGCTACTATGTGCCAATACACAGAAAGCACTTAAAATCCAGCATGCATTAGGCTCTATAGACAACGGCCATTATTAGTCTCACTGTCACAGAGCTTCTAACCTAGAGGTGTACTGTAGGAGGGCTCCTCAAATTTTAGAGTGCATTTGAATCCCCTGGGATCTCATTAAAGTGCAGATTCTATCCATTATGGCTGGGGTAGGGCCTGAAGTGCTTCTTTTTAGAAAAATGTTGGCTCCACTGGGTCCTCACTGCCGCACTGGGCTCTTCGTTGTGGAGCTCAGGCTTTCTCTAGTCTCGGCGGGGGCTTAGTTGCCCTGTGGCCCGTGTTATCTTAGTTGTTCCATCAGGAGTCGAACCTATGTCCCCTGCATTGGAAGGCAGATTCTTAAGCACTGGACCACCAGGGAAGTTCCTGAAGGGCTTCATTTCTAGCAAGCTGCCGGGGAGTGCCAATGCTCCACAGAGCATCGTGTGAATAACAATATTGTAGATTTGTGTGTTTGTCATTCATTCCCCCAACCTCCTCCTACCCCCATTTCAAGTTTCATAAACTCCAGTACTTTGGCCACTTGATGCGAAGAGCTGACTCATTGGAAAAGACCCTGATGCTGGGAGAGATTGAGGGCAAGAGAGGATGAGATGGTTAGATAGCCTCACCGACTCAATGAACATGAGTTTGGGCAAACTCTGGGAAATAGTGAAAGACAGGGAAGCCTGATGTGCTGCAGTCCATGGGGTCACAAAGAATTAGACACCACCTTGCAACTGAACAACAATGAAGGCAAGAGATGAACATTTTTTGCTTCCTTGGTGGCTCAGTGGTAAAGAATCCGTGTGCCAATGTAGGAGATGCAACTTCGATCCCTGGGTCAGGAAGAACCCCTGAAGAGGGAAATGACAACCTACTCCAGCATTCTTGTCTGGAGAATCCCATGGACAGAGGGACCTCACAGGGTATGGGCCATGAGGTTACAAAAGAGTCGGACACAACTTAGCAACTAAACCACAATGACAAATTCCCCTTAATTCATTCCCCTTAATTCATGCTGGATCCTTCTGCAATTTGCCAAAATGAATGGATTCCAGAGGTCAGATGTGACCAGCCTACAGAACTCTCAGGCTTTGGAGCAGTGACCAAGGGAAAGCACTGAGCATCCAAATATAATGCTGCTGCTGCTGCTGCTGCTGCTAAGTCGCTTCAGTCGTGTCCGACTCTGTGCGACCCCATAGATGGCAGCTCACCAGGCTCCCCCGTCCCTGGGATTCTCCAGGCAAGAACACTGGAGTGGGTTGCCATTTCCTTCTCCACCAAATATAATGATCATCATCCAATTAACAAGGTGGCCAGCAGAGGCTCAGAAATAGCAAATTAGCCACAAGCGTGCAGGAGAAGGGTGAGGCAGGATCTGACAGGTGTCCTCCCCAGGGAGAGGCAGCAGGGCAGATCCTAAACCACATCAGCTTCAGGGCTGTTAAATGCCTCCAGCCCTCAGGGCTAGTCCAACAGCTTATACTGTTACCCTGGAGTTTTTTCCCAGCCTATGGGGGAGCGACTGCTCCTGACCACAGGTAACAAGCTGGGTGGTTCAAGTTTAAAAACAGTCCCCTCTGCCAACCTGGGGAGTTAGTCTGATCAAACGTGTGCATGTCACTTGTTCATTTCAGTATCCAAGTCTTTTCTGAATCCCAGTTAACCATCTGGTCTGGTCTGACACCAGCTTCTTATTTTATGGGACAAGGAAGGAAAACCTTACCTTCATGACAAAGATAAAGAAACTAGCATTGCTGTGTCCAGTATGGTAACCAGTAGCCATGTGAAACTGTTTAAATGAACTTCATTTGACTAAAATTACAGCTTTGGTTCCTTAGGACCACTTCAGTTCAGTTCAGTCACTCAGTCGTGTCCAACTCTTTGTGACCCCATGAATCACAGCATGCCAGGCCTCCCTGTCCATCACCAACTCCTGGAGTTCACTCAAACTCATGTCCATCGAGTCGGTGATAACATCCAGCCATCTCATCCTCTGTCGTCCCCTTCTCCTCCTGCCCCCAATCCCTCCCAGCATCAGAGTCTTTTCCATGAGTCAACTCTTGGCATGAAGTGGCCAAAGTATTGGAGTTTCAGCTTTAGCATCAGTCCTTCCAATGAACACCCAGGACTGATCTCCTTTAGGATGGACTGGTTGGATCTTGCAGTCCAAGGGACTCTCAAGAGTCTTCTCCAACACCGCAGTTCAAAAGCATCAATTCTTTGGCACTCAGCTTTCTTCACAGTCCAACTCTCACATCCATACATGACCACTGGAAAAACCATAGCCTTGACTAGATGGACCTTTGTTGGCAAAGTAATGTCTCTGCTTTTGAATATGCTGTCTAGATTGGTCATAACTTTCCTTCCAAGGAGTAAGCGTCTTTCAATTTCATGGCTGCAGTCACCATCTGCAGTGATTTTGGAGCCCCCCAAAAATAAAGTCAGCTACTGTGTCCCGTGTTTCCCCATGTATTTCCCATGAAGTGATGGGACCAGATGCCATGATGTTCGTTTTCTGAACATTGAGCTTTAAGCCAACTTTTTCACTCTCCTCTTTCACTTTCATCAAGAGGCTTTTTAGTTCCTCTTCACTTTCTGCCATAAGGGTGGTGTCATCTGCATATCTGAGGTTATTGATATTTCTCCTGGCAATCTTGATTCTAGCTTGTGCTTCTTCCAACCCAGCATTTCTCATGATGTCCTCTGCATATAAGTTACATAGGCAGGGTGACAATATACAGCCTTGACGTACTCCTTTTCCTATTTGGAAGCAGTCTGTTGTTCCATGTCCAGTTCTAAGTGAATTAACTCACTTATCCCTCATGAGAACCCCAGGAGGGAGGTATTGTTATTGTCATCCCCTGTTTATAGATGTGGGAAGTGAGACAGAAAGGATCAGCAACTTGTCCAAGTTCACAGGGCTCAGAAGTGGCCCCGTGCTGGGGGGAAGGGGGGAGGCGAGGAGTCTAGAGACCTCTAGGCTCTACCCTGAGCAGCTCATTTATCATCAAAGATAGAAAGTGCCCAGGGTGAGAAGGGAGATGCAGATAAACTGCTGGGGGGCTCAGGGAAGGTGGTTTTGAGTCAGACTTTGAAAGACAGATGAGATCAGGCATTCTAGGTGGGAGGAGCTGCTGGCAAAGGCTCCAAGAAAGGAAATCACAAGATTCATGGGTGGTGGGGGCGGGGAAGCACATGCCATAGACCAGAGGCCAGGCTGACCTTCAGCTGGTTGGCAGAAGGGCAGATGTTCAGCCAGTTGTGAAAATGCTGAAATATTTCTGAAGGGGTTGATAAAAAGCTGCTGCCCCACCTGTCCTCTTCCCACCCTGCCTGTGTCCTGCCATCAAGCTGCTGCAGCAGGGTGTCTGGCCCATAGAAGGTCCTGTCTGCATCAAGACCATAGGAGTTAGGTGGTGCCTGAGCCTCCCCCATAGTCAAGGATTTAGAAAATCCACACTGAGTTGAAAGTCTATGGAAGAAAAATACATCCTATAGGTGTTGATGGGCCTCTGTTCCTTCAGTGGTGGACTTAGGGTGAAGGTTTGGACAAGGGAAGCGCCTGAGCAAGGTACAAGTGCTTGCTCATCTTTCAAGACTCAACTGCATCCTCACCTCTGCTGTGAAACCTTTGTGCCCATGAAGGCCTCTGTGAATGATAACAACTCTTGAGTGCCAGTGTGAGCCAAGCCCTGTGATGAGCTTTTCCAGGTTATCCCTCTTAAATGTTCCAGTCTCCCTCTGAGATACTGTGTGTGCATGCTAAATTGCTACAGTCATGTCATACTCTTTGCTACCCCATGGACTGTAGCCTGCCAGGCTCCTCTGTCCTTGGGATTCTCCAGGCAAGAAAACTGAATTCGGTTGCCATGCCCTCCTCCAGGGGATCTTCACGACCCAATGATCGAACCGACGTCTCCTGTGGCTCCTGCATTGCAGGCAGCTTCTTTACCGCTGAGCCGCCAGAGAAGCCTCTGAGATACTGTAACTCTGCCTACATACAGATGGGAAGGCGTGAAGAAATCTAAGGACTGGCCCAAGGTCACACAGCTAAGCTAGTAAGTGCCTGGCTGGAGGCTGAGCCTTGCACTGTGATTCCAAAGGCTGTGTCCTCTTGACCTGCTCCCGTGTGGCCCCAGTCACCGCTCTGGCCTCATTTGCTTCCAAATGTCTGTCTTCGCTGCTAGACTTTGAGCTCCTCGCCAGCAGGGACTGGGCTTTGATCATCTCTTGCTCTCTCTGGCAGCCAGCCAAGCCTGGCACAGAGTAGAGGGGGATATGAAGATGATCTGAGTGCATGGCAGCAGGAGGATGGAGCAGGGGATGATGGAAGGACCAGTTAGAATGTTCCTGCAAAAGTCCCAAAAGGATGGCTTGGCGGAGTGGCAGAGTCCCCCAGTGAGAGGGGTCACCAGTGGCCTCCTCCCTCTGCTGAATGGTCCAGAGGGAAGCTATATTAGCTTCCTTGGATTTTTGGTTCTTTCTCATTTGCCCAGAACCCTCAGTCCTTTGCCTTCCCTGTTTCCAGGGCCTCAGGAACCATACATGAATGTTCTGAGCAAGCAGGAAAACTTTTTTTTTTAAAGAACAGCAGCACAGATGAGCCTTTGAAACTGCCTGGTGTAAACTGTGGGCTGCCCCATGGTGGCAAAGGCAGTGGGAGCCAGAGTGCCTGGTACCAGAAAGGCCTGGAAAGAGAGAAGAACGGAGGAGGGCATTCTCTGAGCTCAGCCTGCTTTCAATCCATCTGCTCCTGTGCCGAGTTTTCACTCCTTTTTTATCCTTTCAGAAATAGTGATATTGACAGCTGCCAGCACAGAGCTGGGTTTCACGTGTTACAGGAAAGAGTCCAGGCAGTAAATCTGGTCATTTGCCCTGAGCAACAGAGCATCTGGGTTGCCTTTTCATTCCTCGAAGTCTGCCTTCCCAAACAAAGCCTGTACATGTCTCCATGTACCCCAGTCTACAGTTTTGCTAGGTTTATTGATTTAATCACATTCTCCCCTCCAACCATTCTGCTGTCCTCATGGACTGCATATGTTTACAACTGCAATACAGGTGCTATAAACACAGATTTTTATACAGATCTGTCTTTTTACTGAAAAGTTGTATATGCTCATTTTTTTTAACTTTGGAAAATACATAAAAATATAAGAAAGAAAATTAAAGTTATCCACAATTCTACTACCCAGAGGTAACCAAAATGATTGTTTCATGTATTTTTTCCTTTTTTTAATACAAATTAAAATAACTGTACTGTGTATATATAATTTTATATCTTTTTTATTTCACTTACTGGTATGCCATAAGCATTATCCTAGCACTACTACAGAGCATTCATAAACATCATTTTTAATGACTACAAAATATTCCATCTTGTGAAGGCACCATAATTTGCCTAACGGTTCCCAGGTTGCTGGGCGTTTGACTTGTTTCCAATCTGTGAATTGCTGTTCTTTTAAAACTGCCCACAGTGGTGTGATTAAAACACCAACATAGAGGGAATGGATATAAAAAGGGTAGTCTGTCTGGAGCAACTGAGGGGTTAATTCACGTGCCCCTGATGGCCCATGTGAGGGAGAAATTGCAGGAGGAGGAGAGCCCTGAGAGGCGGGCTTCCCCAGCCCTGTCTCCCGCTGCTTTCTCCAGGAAGAAATGCCATGTGGGAAATATCAGGAGGGGCACCACCCTGTCTATACACAGTCATTATCAAAATCTCCTGGAGCGAGTGCTTCTTGGTTTCCGGGGATCGTCCACACTTGCAACCTCCCTGGATTCCAAAAGTGGAAAGACCAGCCAGAGTTGCTCTTCACAGCTTATGAGACTGGAAGAAAAGTCCAGGAAAAGCATGAGATTTGCCCAAAGCCATACAGTGAGTGGTCACATAAAACCAGAGGGCGGGGAATTCCCTAGTGGTCCAGGGGCTATGACTCTGCACTCCAGTGCAGGGGGCCTGGGTTTGCTCTCTGGTCAGGGAACTAGATGCCACAGGCTGCCAAACTACAAAAAGAAGTATCCCACATGCCTCGTCATGTCCGACTCTTTGAGATCCCATGGACTGTAGTGCACCATGTTCCTCTGTCCATGGGGATTTTCCAGACAAAAATTCTGGAGTGGGTTGCCATGCCCTCCTCCAGGGGATCTTCCCGACCCAGGGATCGAACCCAGGTCTCCCACATTGCAGGGGATTTCTTTTACCGTCTGAGCCACGAGGGAAGCCCAACTAAGACCCAGTGCAGCTAAATTAATTAATTAAACTTTTTTTAAAAAGAAATAAAAAGAAACCAGGGGGCTGCTGTAGGGATCCCTGGAATTCCCCACCCTCCTTCCCATGTAGTTTCTAGAACAGAGAAGAGAATTCCAGCATCATCATCAAGCAAGTTTTGAGCTTGTACTGTGTACAGAGTTCACTGCACGTGTACTTGGCCGTGTCTGTAGAGAATGGAGTTTCCACTATTCCAGGAATTGTTTGTTTGTTGGCTGTGTTTGTTTATAACCCTGGATTTAAAGTCTTCGCTCTGTTTTCACCCTGTAGATAAGAAACATTCCCAGGGAAGACTTCCTCAGTTCTTGCAAATTGGGGTGAGAAATTCGGTCAAGATTCAGCAGGTCAGGTTCAGGCCTGCCCAGGAATTGGGGCAGGACATGCTGGCAAAAGAAGGTTCCTATTTTCCCAGGCTTTGTTCTCACTGAAGAGTTCAAACTCCAAGGCTGGAGCTGGTCCTTTGGCAGTCCTTTGTCACGCTGCTCTCTATGAATTCGTTACATAGAACTCCACCCCTCATATGGCCATTCTCCAGCCCCTTATGGCAGCATGGTGTGGAAAGAATATTGTTATGAAGGAAAAAGGGAACCAGTACATAGTCAAAATCAAGGACCAACCTATTGAACACACTAACACTGACTGCAGATTCTACTGCCTCCAAAAGTCCATCCCTGGAGGCACTGCCCCTTCCAGAGCCCAGAGCACTTTACAGGAACATCCCGCAAGGTGCTTCTCATTGTCAGCCGTGCATCATGGTTATCTGCCCTTCCTTCTTTGATGGCCACTTTCTGCTCCAGTCCCCCAGTTGAAAGTCATGCTCTAACAAGTTCACAAGGATAATTAAGGACAAACAGACATCACCATTAGGGGTGCCCTGGGAAACTGGGGTTATGTGGCCACACTAACCTCCCTTGCTAGATTGAACACTAGGATTCAGGTTTTAAATCCTTGTGTCTTCCACAAAACTCAGCATGGTCCCTCACTCTAAGGAGAGAGTCAGTAAATAAGAAACAAGTTTTAAGTGATTGGCCTGCTGCATGAATAGTCACGCCTATATCATCTCTCAGGTTCATCCACCCCAGTACCTCCCATCCACTTATCCCTTCAGCTACTCCGGTCCACACAGAGTCCCCCCAGGCTGGCTCGGCAGTTCCTCATTGACTTCCTCTGCCTGGATTCCTCTTCCGAGTCCTGCTCTCTCCCACTTGCAGGCTCAGGACGGCATTTTGCAACACACTCCTACCATCTTCAGCTCCAGCTGATTCTGATTCATTCTGCCATAAGACTTTGTACCTTCCTTTAGCAAAAGGCTTTTCAGATAAGCCTCTTTTCTCCTGTTTTTCACATTAGATCGTGAGTTCGTTGAAGACTAAGGTCTTTTCAATATCACCAAGTATAGAAGCTGATGCATAATAGGGGCTCATTTTATTCATTCATCTATTTGACATATATTTATAGCACGTCTATTCTATGCCAGGCAGAATATCTGTCTTCATGGAGCTTACATCTACTAGGGGGTGCAGAGGAAGAACAAATGCATAAATAGTAAAGTATCAGGCAGATAAATGACATAAAGAGAAATAAAACTGGCACCTGAACCAAGTACAGTGGTGAGAGGTACGATGTTATCCAGGATGGTCAGGGAAGTTTCCTCCAAGGAAATAGAATTTGAGCAGAGAAATAAAGGAATCAAGACAGGAAACTAGGTGGCTATGTGAGCAAAGATCTTGCCAGGCAAAGAGAACAGCGAGTGCCAAGGCCCTGGAACAGGAACATTCCTGGAACATGCAAGGGACAGCAAGGAGTTCAGCAAGGCTGGAACAGAATGAGTGAGCATGGTAGGAAATGAAGTCCCAGGTGGACAGTGTTAGATCTTGCAGAAGTTTCTGAGTATGTAGAGGAGTTTGATTTCTAGTCCATGTACAATGAGAAACTCAGTAAATATTTGTTAATCTGAATTATTTGAGTTGAATTGAACTGAACTGAATTGATTCACTGAACTGAACAGAACTGTGTCTTTTCTCGGGATACACTGTTTGAAACATGCAAAATCCCTAACAAGCAGGCCCTTATTATCTACAAATGGAAAAGCACCAGAAATAGTCCCAGTTAGCAATTTTAAAACCTGTTCTGGAACTGGCACAGCCTTGTAGATTATTCCAGAGGACTTGTTGCTGGCGACAATTTGCCAGCCTCCCCTACATTCCCTAGTTTTATTGTGGTGGTAAATCAGGTACAGGGAATATCTCAACACAAGAGAAATGTGGTCCCAATGCCTCCCCATCATTTATGTTTCATGTCTGACTTTCCCAGAGTCTAAAGTCTTTGAGGGTCACTGGGATTTATTTGGGACACTTGGCCAAGTTCCTGAACCTAACTTTTTACAGAGTTTTTACCCAAGCCTGGTTCTCATTGAATTTTAATTATGTACATTCCTACTCTTAACACAACTGAAAATAAACAACCTGTGACTATTTTTATCATTTTATTTAGTCCTTATAAAAACCATTCCAGTGACCCATCACCCATAGTAAAGTGAGAAAGCCACCAGAATTAAGCTAAGCAAATTCACAGGATTTAATCATACATTCAGTGATTCATTTAACAAACATTTATTGATTCATTCAACCGTCATTCTTTCATTCACTCGAAGAATGTTGGTTGAGGACCTATGAAGTTCCAGGCACCACAGAAGTGCTTGGGATAAAGCAGAGCACAGGATAAATCCCTGCTCTCATGAAGCTGACAGTCTAGTGGAAGACACAGAATAAACCAGGACACTAATATCAAATGTCATCCTGAGTGGCGACGCTATGATGTGCGAGTTTGGGGGATACAAAGCTGAATAGTTCATGCCCCTACAGTTAGCTGGGATGGTAGTAAAGACGTAAATTGTAATAATAATATGATATATATGGTATTATGGGATTACATACACAATGCTTATCGAGGCAGAGGGAAACAAAGGACTAACTATATTATGAGTATGGGGTGGGGTGGGGGACTCTTGGGGAATACTTCCCAGAGGAAGTGATTTGATCGATGTCTCAAAGGATGCATAGAACTTAACTGGATGGAGAGGATAGAGAGAGGGAACAACAGCAAGAGCAAGGCAGGGGGGTGTGAGCACACAGATGTTTTCCAGAAATAGCTGGTTGTTTCGTGTGGCTGGAGCACAGTGGTGCTGGACCAGCATGAAGGGAATAGAGAGTGAAGACATGGGTTGAAACCAGTTAACAAATGGGCAGGCTGAGGAATTTATACGTTTATCAGATGACCACATTTATGTCTTAGCACCTTCATCGTGACAGCAATATGAAAAGATAGAAGAGAAAAACTAGAAAATAATGCAATGGTCCAATCCTAGAAAGAATCTTACATCAGTGGGCAACCAGTTAAGTGTGGAATGTTGGACCCTTAGGATGAAGAGGGATTCCAAATAGCCATCTAGACCAGCTGCCTATTCAATGTTTCAACTTCCTTCCTAAGGTCCTACCCAAGGGACTGCCCTGCCAAGGCAGCAGCCCTCGAGGCTTCCTTTCCATCCTAGCTCCAGACAGCCAAGACTCCTCTGAGGTCTTAAGTGGAGACGAGATCTGCTCCCTGGAGCTTCCACGACTACTTCTTCATTTGCTCCCTGGGATTTCCAGAACACGCCAGTCCAATTTCTAATTCAGACATACCATTTTACTGTTCAAAACAATTGTCATTTACTGAAATTTATTTTCTGTGTGCCGGGCAAGCTTGGAGGGCATGTATTTCCCTACTTCCTCATTTCCCAATTAGATCCTGAGGCTCTTGGCCATGTGGCTTGCTTCGATTTGGTCACTGACTCAGTTAACTGGCAGCACCAGGACCAAAACTCACGGACAGTCTGACACCAGACCCTGAACTCATAGAAACAGTAATCAGTTTAACTTGACAAACACTTTTTAGCACTTACTCCTTTAAAACCCCTGCCTTGGGTATCACAGAAGGGGAAAACTGAAGATAAATAAGCATGGATAATGAAAGCCAGCGCCCCACACTCTAGTGATTTGAACGGTGGAGTCAATACCCTAGCATTGTGATGATGTGTACTTGACTTTGGCCTGCTGTCTGACTTTTCCAGAAGAAAAGTGATTCATATTTGGCCCATGTCATGGGCCTGCTTCCTGCAGGTAGCGCTGAGGCCAGCCCAGTGCAGGAGTCATGTCTGGAAAAGAAGATCTCTAGGAGGATGCAGCAGAGAGATAGATGTACCTAGAAAGGTGGACTGCTCCAGTAATAAGGAAAGAGGAATACAGCAAGACTGAGAGGCTGGAAAGCTGGAAGCGGAAGGAGAACAGGAGTGAGGAACTGATAGGAAAATCCACGAGAACCCAGCCTATGTGCTGAGCAAGTGTGCAGGAGCTCCCTCTTTCGGCAGTGTGTTGTATTGCTACAGTTGTGGCTGAAAGATAAGATGCTGATGCTGCTGCTGCTGCTGTCGCTTCAGTCGTGACCGACTCTGTGTGACCCCAGAGACGGAAGCCCACCAGGCTCCCCCGACCCTGGGATTCCCCAGGCAAGAACACTGGAGTGGGTTGCCGTTTCGTTCTCCAATTCATGAAAGGGAAAAGGGAAAGTGAAGTCGCTCAGTCGTGTCTGACTCTTCGTGACCCCATGGACTGCAGCCCACCAGGCTCCTCCATCCATGGGATTTTCCAGGCATGAGTACTGGAGTGGGGTGCCATTGCCTTCTCCGGCTGACAAGATGAGGTTTTGGTTATCAGAGCTACCTTCCTTGTTGTTGTTGTTGTTCAGCCACTCGGTCATGTCCACCTCTTTGCCACCCCATGGACTGCAGCACGCCAGGCTTCCCTGTCCTTCAGTGTCTCCTGGAGTTTGCTCAAGTTCATGTCCTTCGAGTCAATGATGTCATCCAACCATCTTATCCTCTGTCACCCCCTTCTCCTCCTGCCCTCAATCTTTCCCAACATTAGGGTCTTTTCCAATGAGTTGCCTCTTTGCATCAGGTGGCCAAAGTATGAGAGCTTCAGCTTCAGCATTAGTCCTTCCAATGAATATTCAGGGTTGATTTCCTTTAGGATTGGTTGTTTTGATCTTGCAGTCCAAGGGACTCTCAAGAGCCACAGTTCAAAATATCAGTTCTTTGGCACTCTGCCTTCTTTATGGTCCAACTCTCAGATCCTTACATGACTACTGGAAAAAACTGTTTATCTTAATCTGATGTTTAAGTTGATAGCAACTTAGACCAAGTGTGTTAGGTGCCTGGTGTACATGAAGATGCCTAAATGTAAATCTTTAATTGTACTTCCATACCTGTTACCTCATCTTCTCAGTGGCCTTGTGAAGAAGGGCCAGTGAACATTATCCTCATCTTTAGGTGAGAGAGGAATCTAAGGGTTTCAAGACACCTTTGCTTTATCTACTCACCACACACTCAGCTTCCATTCAGAATCAATGCCCGCACCCCATCTGACCACACACACACCCCACCCCCACCCTGCTTGCTAGTCCATTCCTCCATCTCAGAGAAGTACTGCTCCTGATCTGGCCCAGTCCCCCTCCCTGACCTAGGCTCATCCCTGGACGGGATCTCGTTACATTCCCTCCCCTGAGACGGGCCCCAAAGCTTGACCCCTTTAGGAGAGGCAGCAGGAAGGCTCCTGAGAGGATTGGACAGGTCGTGGCAGGTGGGTAAGGGACACACCCAGACCTTTCCATCTCATCAGCTAATCAGCCCTGATTATTTCACTTATGTGGTTGGAGAGGGTCACCCTGGAGTGCTGACCTAGACAAGGAATCCTTTCCTAGATAGCACCGAAGTCTAGCTTAACAAATAGCCCTTTTGGTTTTCCTTTAATTAAATCCTCCCTGGTTTCTGTCATCTCTCATTTCCAGATTCAACAAAATGTAGAATTGGTAACATTTAGTCAGAGAAGTTAATTGTGCATATGTTTTCTTCTCATGCATGTGGAGAGTCCATAAATCTGCTCCATGGCCAAATGGTTGCTCTGTGTAGGCACCAGAATTGTCTCTCCTCCTGCTCTAGTCCCTTCCTTGATTATTAAGTCTCTTAGGAGTTTTCTTTTCTTTCCTTCCTTTCTCCATATTCTTTCTTTATTTTCCTTTTTACAGGGAAAGTCTATCCCATTTCCATCCTCTATGTTTCCAAAGGACCCCTAGCCCACATGCTACATAGTGACATTCTCTTTTTCTTTTTATTATCCCAGTTAATCTTGGGGCTTTGGCACAGTCTGAGACAGATGATGTTATCCACTCATCATTTATAACTAATCTAACTCTGAAAAAGACTTGAGCTAGATTCACAATATGAGTTAGATAGAACTGAAATCGCAGGACATGTCTCTGGCCTTGATAAAACCTGGATTCTTCTATCTTGGCTCAGAAAGAATTCAGCGAGAGACAGCGTACAGGTAAGGAAAGAGTTTATTAGTATAGGATGCTTCTTAGAGAGAGAAGCAGGCAGACCTGGGAGTGCCACAGTGAGAACTTATGGACTACAGTTTTATAATCAAAGGGAGAGTCGGGAGGGGCAGAAGACCACCTTCTTCCTCATTTTTAGTAGCTGTCAAACTTCCAGCATCAGCTCCTCCTCCATGTAGAGCGGGACAGTTTTCTTGTTCCTATATGGTCAAACTGGGACTGTCATTGTACAATGGAAACGAGCAAAAAGATGGCAACATATACTAAAATATGGTAAATCATCTCGGTTTCAGTATAATGTCCTTATTTTTTTTAATGTATGCAAAGGAGTATGTCCTAGGAATCATTAAATTACTGACATTACTGGGCAAGATGTGGGTCTCATTCCACCATTGTTTCATTGTTTGGGGGTGTGTTTCATGCTTCTGATACATGGGTTTTGTTGCTAAGCAAGCCTGCTTGGTTTTGCAGGTAAGAAAACCTGCTTTCTTGAGTGATCATTAACTTGCAGAGGTCTCCCATATATTTTCCTTTACTTACTCACTAAATTAATCCCTTAGTGGGGTTAATTGTTAATCAGCTACTTTGTTCTTTTGCTTTGTCCCTATCAGAACCACAAAACAAGGATACAATACCAAAAAAAACCCCCAAAACCTCATGTCATTAACACTAAGGAAGACCACTGTACCAGAAAAATCTCCCCCAAGGTTTATTATTAAAATTGAGAACAAAATTTAGCTTTGAGTTTCCTGGTCTCCAAGGCAAAAAGAGAAACATGCATTATAAAGCTCTCATCATTTAATTTAAAAAGAATCTTTTCTGACTTTAGCAAGTTCAGTCCAGGCTGATACTCAGGTCCTCCTGGTGATCTGAATCACCAGAAGTGTTTAGTGAAAGTTGCTTGGTCATGTCTGATGCTTTGAGACCCCATGGACTATACAATCCATGGAATTCTCCAGGCCAGAATACTGGAGTGGGTAGCCTTTCCCTTCTTCAGGGGATCTTCCCAACCCAGGGATTGAACCCAGGTCTCCTGCTTTATAGATGGATTCTTTACCAACTGAGCCACAGGGGAAGCCCAACAATACGGAGAAGCTCTTAAAAACAATCTCTAACCAAGTCCAGGGTTCCACTGAGGGAAATTATTGATCTGTGCTCAGAGCAGTCAGGTACTTTTGGAGGCACACGGTCCATCTGTAAACAACAGCATTTATATAAAAGTGGCCCCCTGGGTAGGGGGTAGAGTATAGGAATCACGACCCTTTCTTATGTGAGAGGATCATAGACTGCATGTAGCCCAGTCTCTTCCTCCACAGATGATGAACCGAGATGCCCCAATGCTCAGTGACTCAGTCATTGCCACACTGGTCTTTGGAGGAGCCATATAAGAATGGCCAAGTAGGAGGACTTTGGACTCTGGCAGACGTGGGATCAAATCCCAGCTCTGTGCCAATACTTGTGGTATCCTATAGGTTACTGAGTCTTGCGAAGCAAAGCCTCAGTTTGCTCATCTGTAAATAGGGATGATAATCATAATTACCTTCCAAGGTTGTTACTGTAATTCAATGAAATAATATAATTTAAGCTTTTTGCACAGAGTCTGGCCCATTGTAAGCACTCCAGTAGATGCTATACAATCCTAATAATGATGCTAATGTTGTAGACCATGATAATGGGAAGAAAAACTGAGTCCAAAATTAGGTTGCTTAGTATCTGCTGTAGCCCTTTTTCCACTTCCCCATTCACCAGGATTCCTGTCTGGAATTATACTGAACTGAAGAATATTCCTTAGAACTGCACCATCCAGTAAGGTGGGCGCTAACCACTTGTGACTAGTGGGTGGGGTTCAGTTGGTAAAGAATCCACCTGCAATGCAGGAGACCTGAGTTTAATCCCTGGGTCAGGAAGATCCCCTGGAGAAGGAAATGGCAACCTGCTCCAGTATTCTTGCCTGGAAAATTCCCTGAACAGATAAGCCTGGCAGGCTAAAAGTCCATAGGGTTGCAAGAGTTGGACTCGACTTACTGACTAAACCACCCAAAGTTAAATCAATTAAAATTGAATAAAATTAGAGTTTAGCTACTCAGTTGCACTAGCCACATTTCAAGTGTTCAGTAGCCACAGCAGCTTGTGGCCATTGTGTTGGACAGCACAGATTCAGAGCACTTCCATCACAGCAAAAAGTTCTGTTGGAAGCTGCCTTCGTGGCTTTTTTCCCCCCAACTTCCTTGTGGCAGTATGTTATTGATTTATTTATTTCAAAATATTATACTGTTACGCTAGTTCTCTGGTCCCTTAACTCTGCTGTGAGTACACTCAAGGCCCACAAAGCCCCAAGGACACACAAGTCATGTGGTCAGTTAGTGGCAGAGCCTGCTTTAAAACATGTTCCTAACTCAAGGCATGAGTCATTCCATGGAGGCCTGGGGAATCAGCTGTCTTCAGTCTGTGATTTGATGAGTAGGGTTTTGATTGATCAGGGCTGGAGTATGAATTTAATCCATCCTGTCAGACTGCCAAGTGCAGGGTAATGTGAGTTCAAGGGGTTTATCACAAGAGAGCTGGAATATCATTTTCTCAAAGCTGCAGCCCAGTGGCAAGGACACCAAGGACACATAGGGGAACCTCCAGACGATGCCCAGCCTCACCTTTAGCTCCTCTTTTGTTGTATTTAAAAAAAAAAAATTCTACGTGGTGTTTTAAAAAGCGATCTGTTAATGGGATATTATTCAGCTAAGAGAAAATAAAAAGAAAATCCTGACATAAGTGACAGCGTGGATGGACCTTGAGGACATTATGCTAAGTGAAATAAGTCAGACAAAGACAAATACTGTATGATGTCACTTATAAGTGGAATCTGAAAAACCTGAACTCAGAGAAAGAGAGAGTAGAGGCGTGGCTGCCAGTGGCAAGAGGTAGGGGAATTGAGGAGGTGTTGGCCAAAGGATCCAAACCTCCAGTCATAAGAGGAATACATTCTGAGGATCTAATAATATATTGCATGGTGACTGTAGTTAATAAAATTTTATTATGCACTTGAAAGTTGCTAAGTGAGTAGATTTTAAAAGTTCTCACCACAAAGACAGAATGGTAATTATGTGAGGTGAGGGAGGTGTTAACTAACCCTACCACAGTGATCACAATATATGTGCATCAAAGCATCATCCTGTACACTCCGCACTTACACTCTGGTGTGCGTCAACTCTAACTCAATAACGTTGAGGGAAAATAGCTAAAATTCCTTATAAGAGAACTTTTGCAAGGATGAAGTCTTTGAGATACGTTTCCGTCTCCAAGAGTATATGTATTGTGATTTTTGTGGGTTAATTGTGACGAGCTCAAAGCCACTGTCAGTAAAATTTCCTGAGGCTGATGAACAAAATCAACTTCCTATGACATAGTTTACACTTTTAAATGAATAAACAATTCACTGTAACAAATACTTTAGTAAATGTAGTTTCTAGGAACAAAAGTTAATACAATCTCAAGGTTACAAATTCATAGTCTCTAGAAGATAACTATGAAAAAATGTTTATCTGTTTTTGCTACACAGAAAGAAACTCAAATCCATGGTGACAAAAATTAAGGAAAAATAGAGATTTAATGCACATGTTATGGGAATTGATATGAGTGTCACTTAGAATTAGATTTGGCTGTCAGTGACAGAAAATTCAAATAGCAGGTGTTTAAACAAGATAGACATTTATTTCTCATATAAACCAAGTCTGGAATTAAGAATCCAGGGCAGGTATGGCCACTTAACCAATCATCCTTCTTCTATCCTTGTGCTGTGCCATGTGGCTTCTACCACATGGTTCAGTTTGGCTACTTGAGCACCAGCCATTCTGTCTACATTCTTGCCAGCAGAATGGGAAAAGACCAGAGACAGTTGGGCTTCTTCTATTTAGGGACTTTCCTAAAAGTATCACAAGAAACGTCTGCTTATATCTTTGTAAGAACCAGTCTCCTAGCTGAAAGGGAGGCTGAAAAATGTAAGCTTGGTGGCCATGAGCCCATGTGAAGATTGGGGGGTCTTATTAGAAAGCAAAAAGAAGACTCGTATAAAGTGAGAGCCAGCAATCTCAGCCAGAATATAAAAAACTCCCTGCTCTCTTTCTAAACAAACAGTTATGGTGAGCCCATTGTTTTGCATTCTCAGAGTGAATATTTTTGTCAACCCATTTTTTATATTTCTTTTCAAATGTTTCTCTGATTTTGTGTTTTTCAACTGCAATTCAAGTATTAGAAGTTTACAGTTTTAGTCCAGAAGTTACAAGGCCCTGGGTGGTTCTTCCCTTGTCTCTCTCCAGGGTTGCCTCCTACCCGTCCACCTCACTCCACCTCTCTCTCCCCTCCTTGTCAGCTCCAGCCTGTGTATACTGTAGCCGCTGCCTGCAGACGATAGAATGCATAGTTACTGGCCTCAACTCCAGGTCTGTCTGCCTCTACTGCTGCTTATAACTGTGTGCCCTTAGGCAAGTTATATAACCTCTCGGCTTCCTTTCAAGCTCAGAACCATGCTTAGCAGAAAATGGGCCCTTAATTTATGTTGTTTCAAGCCACCAAGTTTGTGGTGGTTTGTTACAGCAGCCACAGGAAACCCAGGAATATGCATTTCATTCAGTTCCCAGATGATTTTGAGCTCCCTCTGCCATAGACGGAAAACTAGACCGAGGACCTAGATTGAAATTCAGGGGAACTGTGAATTTTGCACTCGCCAGCATTTCTGCTCTCCGGTTCAAATTGTTAGAGACGTGTTGAGCGCTTAAATGCTGATGAGAAGGTCCAGAGAGGAGGTGGAGGTTGAGCTGTGGGACTGTGGGGAGAGAAGTGATGGAGTCACGTGCCCAGGGAAGTGGGGGGTGGGTAGGACTGGAGGAGTCCCTCCTCTCCAGGGTGGGAGGGAAGATGAAGACTAGGGGAGGTGCAGCTGTTTTTGGCAGCCAGGAGATAAGGAGATTATTATAATTTGTGTACCATTTTTGCTCTGCCTGAACCCTCTTGAACCTCAGTACTGCATTCATGACCCCCCAGCCCTCTAAATCACCTTCTTCAGAATGAGTGACGGCAAAGACAAAGAAGATCGGGTGAACACTCACATGTACCTGCTGGCATTATTAGCAGAAATCACCTCCTCACCAGTGCCCCTTGGCACTTGCCCCATTTCAGGGCATTTATATAATTATATGGACTTTCACATAGCAAAGGACTTGTGCTTTGGTACCTAATGGCTTGCTCTTCCCTGAAAGCATTGGCCTTACCCTACCCATGATTCCTTTGTCTCATTTCCCAAGAGCTGTGGGCACACTTGGGATGCTAGGAAGTGGTCCTCTGTGAGCCAGCCCTCAGCCTCCTCCCTGCCCCTGCGAGTTGTGCATGAGGCTGAAGGGGGCAGGATCCATGTAGAAAGAGGAGGCTGCCTCTCTGCAGACAATTAAGTCCCTGGCACCCATTGCAGGCGTATGTTAGGCAGAGTTCTCCAGAGAAACAGAACCAGTAGGCTGTGTGTATGATCCATCAGGGAAGAGTCAATGCTACAGCCTGGATCTGAAGGCGGTGAGCTGGCAGAGTCCCTATTCTTCGGAAGAGATCGGTCTTTCTTTTTCTTCAGGCCTCTAACCGATTGATGAGGCCTACCCATCTTGTTATTGTTTAGTCAGTAAGCTATGTCCGACTTTTTGCGACCCCATGGACTGCAGCACACCAGACTTCCCTGTCCTTCACTATCCCCCAGAGTTTGCTCAAACTCATGTTCATTGAGTTGATGATGCCATCCAAGCATCTCATCTTCTGTGAACCCCTTCTTCTCTTGCCCTCAGTCTTTCCCAGCATCAGGGTCTTTTCAAATGAGTTGGCTCTTCACATGAAGTGGCCAAAGGATTGGAGCTTCAGCTCTAACATCAATACTTCTGATGAAGATTCAAGAGTTGATTCCTTTAGGATTGACTGGTTTGATCTCCTTGCAGTCCAAGTGACTCTCAAGAATCTTCTCTAGCACAACAGTTTGAAAGCATCAATTCTTTGGTGCTCAGCCTTCTTTATGGTCCAACTCTCACATCTGTACAGGACCACTAAGAAAACCATAGCTTTGACAATAAGGACCTTTGAGGTCAAAGTGGTGTCTCTGTTTTTTAATATGCTATCTAGATTTGTCATTGCTTTTCTGAAGAACAAATGTCTTTTACCCTGTGGAAGATAAATTCCTTTACTCAAAGTCCCCTGATTTAATTGTTAATCTCATCTAAAAAATACTTTCAATATCCAGCAACATCCAGACTACATATCTGGTAATATGTGTTTGACCATATGTCTGGGGAGCTGTGACCCAGCCAAGGTGACACACGAAAGTAACCACCACAAAGTATGTATATATTTTTAAGTTTTATTGGAGTACAGTTGATTTACAATGTTGTGTTAATTTCAGTGAAGATATTCAATTGTACATATATATATATTCATTCTTTTTCAGATTCTTTTCTCATATAGGTTATCAGAATATTGAGTAGAGTGCCCTGTGCTGTACAATAGGTCCTTTTTAGTTACCTATCCTATATATAGTAGTGCGTATGTTAATCCCGTGCTCCTGATTTATTCCTATGCCCCACATTTCTCCTTTGGTAAACATAAGGTTGTTTTCTATGTCTGTGAGTCTATTCCTATTTTGTAAATAAGTGCATTTGTTTAATTTTTTAGATTTCACAGGTCAACAGTATCATATGATATTTGTCTTTATCTGACTTCAGTATGATAATCTCTAGGTCTATCCATATTGCTGCAAAAGGCATTATGTCATTCTTTTTATGGCTGAGTAATATTCCAGAGTGTGTGTGTGTGTGTGTGTGTGTGTGTGTATGAATACTGGGGTATCTTTTTGATTTATGGTTTCTCTGAATATATGCCCAGGAGTGGGGTTTCTGGATCATTTAGTGGTTCCATTTTTAGATTTTTAGGAACCTCCATACTATTCTCCATAGTGGCTATACCAGTTTAACATTCTCACGAACAGTGTAGGAAGGTCCCCTTTTCTCCATACACTCTGTAGCATTTACTGTTGGTAGGTTTTTTTGATGATGGCCATTCTGACCACGGAGTTGATTCTTCACTGTAGTTTTGATTTGCATTTCTCCGATAATCAATGATGTTGAGCATATTTTCATGTGCTTTTTTGGCCATCTGTGTGTCTTCTTTGGAGAAATGTTTATTTAGGTATCTTTGGAGTAATGTCTATTTAGATATAACCATTGCCAAGTGTACTTTTTGAGCATTTACTTTCTCAAGATGATGCTAAACACAGTCATAAATATAAAATACCTATCAGACAATAAGATAGGTGCTTGGTTCAGAGTAAACTCCCCAAGACTGAAAGATTATATTTTGTAAGATTGTTGGGAAACTGAAGGAGAATCCTGGTAGGAGGTAGAACACACGTCCCTGATAAAAGCTGAAGCTTGCTCTCCCAACCTCCCCTATCGCTTGGTGCAGGCTTGTGACCCAGGCTTAGCCAATCCAGTATAGCATACCACCACCACCCCAGCTTTAATCAGGAGATCCAGGTACAAACAAGCTCCTTCTGTTTTGTTGTCTTCTAGGCCTCTCACCCCTTTTACAGCACTCACCCTCCTGGCCTCACCTTCTCCCCCTTAAGCATGATAACACAATTCACCATTTCTGATTTCTGGCTTGAGTCATAATACTCGCTGCTGCTGTTGCTGCTAAGTCGCGTCAGTCGTGTCTGACTCTGTGCAACCCCATAGACGGCAGCCCACCAGGCTCCCCCATCCCTGGGATTCTCCAGGCAAGAACACTGGAGTGGGTTGCCATTTCCTTCTCCAATGCATGAAAGTGAAAAGTGAAAGGGAAGTCGCTCAGTCGTGTCCAACTCTTAGCGACCCCATGGACTGTAGCCTACCAGGCTCCTCCATCCATGGGATTCTCCAGGCAAGAGTACTGGAGTTGGGTGCCATTGCCTTCTCCGATAATACTCACCAGGGCCTGGTTATTTAAGTGTGGTCCATGGATTGGTGGCTGAATCACTGCCAGAGTTTGGTAGATATGCAGACTCTTGGACCCTACCCCAGACCTACTGAATCAGAATCTTCATTTAAAAAAGATCCTAGATATTCATATGCACATTAATATTCAAGAAGCTCTGCTGTAGCCCACACCCTTGGCTCCTCCCTCTCTAGGCTGTCTGTAGGAACCACCCCCTCGGGCAAGCCCACCACACTGCATAGTAGGGCTGTCACTATAGTAACCAGGCATGGCCACCTCTGACCTCTGCCATCATCTTCCTATCTTTGGTCTCACCACTACAGTGAGATCACAGTGAATATTGCTATAGAAACCAGCCCTGAATGTTGTCTAGTATCAGTTGTGCTGCTTGTCCTTCACTCCCTGTGTCCCTGAAATTATGAGCCTCCCAAACCACAGTCACACATCTAAATTCTTCTCCAGCCTAAGAAAGACTCAACAAATACCAAACAGGAAAAGTCAGGGCCACATGATTTATAAAGAAAGGCATAGAAACTGCAGAGATTTGCTTCAATTTGAAAAAAGACGGGAGCATCGCTCTGTGTAACAAGGCCTTTTCCTCCATCCAGCAGGGAGAAGGCTGAGTGACGCTAAAAGCAGTGCTGATGATGATGACGATTATGACAGCTACTGCTTATGAGCACTTTCTTGGTACCAGGCGCCGGGTTAAATGCACATCATCCCATGCAGTTCTTACAATAACCCTCTGTGCTGTAAAAAAAAAAAAAAAAAACAACAACAACAAAACAAAACAAAACAAAAAAAAAAACAAAAAACTGGTATAAACGTGGAGGTTCAAAACAACACAGATTGATTATCTTACAGTCTAGGGGTCACAAATACAAAATCTGTTTCGCTAAATTTAAAGTGTCGGCGAGGCTGCCTCCTCCTGGAGTCTCCAGGGGAAAATCCGTTTCCTTGCTTTTTCCAGCATCTGGAGGCCACCTGTGTTCCTTAACTCCTGGTCCCTTTCCTGTATTAGTCCAACTTTTTGCTTCTGTCGTCAGTCACATCTACTCCCTCCTTTGACCTTTTTTTTTTTTTTTTTTTTTTTCTTCCTGACTGTTCCAGGTATTAGTTGCAGCACGTGGGATCTTTTAGCTTCAGCATTCAAACTCTTAGCTGTGACGTGTGAGATCTTGTTCTCTGACCAGGGATCAGTCCCAAGCCCCCTGCATTGGGAGTGCAGAGTCTTAGCCACTGAACCACCAGGGAAGTCTCACCTTTGACTGTCTCACCTCCCTCTTCTAAGTTCCCTTGTGATTTCATTTCGGGCCCACCTGGGTAGTTGAGGCTAGTCTTCCCTGCTCGAAATCCTTAACTTAATCTCATGTGCAGACTGTTTTATCAAATAGCCTTGGCAGGTTCTGGGGATTAGGATGTGGACATTCAGTGGGGCGACATTACTAGGCCAACCACACCCCTTGAGGTAGGTATTCTTATTATCCCACTTTCCCAGTGAGAGGACCAAGGCGTGACCGTTGGAATACAGTGAGTCCTCCATCTGTAGGGGCCACATCCACAGTTGGTTGGATCTGCAGATGCAGAGTCTGTGGTACAGAGTACCCACTGTTCTATCCCATTCTATGTAAAGGATTTAAGAATTTTGGTACCAATGAGGTTCCTGAAACCAATTCCCCGTGGATACCAAGGGACAACTATACTTTGTTCAAGGTCACACAGTTTGACGGTGGAGCTGGAATCCAGCTCTCACTCAGCCTGTCTCCAAAGCCCAAACGTCTGACCTCTGCACGGTACAGCCTTCAAATGGCTTTGAACTCATCTTCGGTTGTCACTAGGAAATGAACGAAAACCAGCAGCTCTCTAAAGAATCAGCTTCCAATGGAAGTTCCTCTACCACAGAACAAAATATTGAGGGCTGAGCAAAATTTAAGTCAAACCACAGGCATTGTCATCTGCCGGGGCTTCTATAACAAATTAACCCAAACTGGGCGGCTTGAACAAAAGAAATTTATCTTTTTACAGTGCTAAAGGCTTGTCAGCAGGTGTGGTTTTTTCCAAGACCTCTCTCCTTGGCTTATAGGCAGCTGCCCTCTCACTGCTTCTTTCACATAATTGCCCCTTTGTGTCTCTCCACGTGTCCCAGTCTCCTCATCTTATAAGGACGCTTATAAGTCACGCTGAATTAGGGCCCACTCCAATGGCCTGATTCTAATACCGTTATGTTTTGAGGTTCTGGCACATAGGGCTTTAATGCATGAATTTGGGGTTGATATAACTCAGCCCATATCAACAAGAACTGCTCTGACCTCAGGAACAAGACAGCTCAGACCTCTGAGATGATTCCAGAGCCCTCTGGATGCCCTCACTCCCAGCTTTAATATTTGGTTCACATTCTCCACCCTCTGGTCTCCAAACTCACCTGCAGTTACCCTGTCAATACCCTGGTTTAGTCTCCTGGGGCTGCTGGGACAAATTACCACAAACCTGGTGGGTTAAAACAATACATAAGCATTCTCGTAGTTCTAGAGGTCAGTAGTCCAAAATCAATTTCACTGGCCTAAACCAAAGGTCTGCTATCTTCTGGCATCTCTGAGAGAAGACCATTTCCTCACCTTTTCCTGCTTCTAAAGCTTCACTCCTTGTATTCCTTGGCTTGTGGTTCCTTTCATCTCAACCCAATAGCAGAGCCTCTTGCTTCAGTATCACCTGTACTGAATCTCCCTATTTCCCTCTTCTAAGGACCCGTGCGATTGTATTTAGGACCTACCCGGATATCCAGGCTAATCTTCTCAAGTTCCCTAACTGGACCATATCTTCAGACTTACTTGTGCTATCAGTATTCACAGGTTGTAGGAATATGACCTGATATCTTTGAGGGCCACTATCCAGCCAACCACCGTGATTCTTCCTCACATGTGTCCTGGCCACTGCATCTGTCCTGGAGGGCCAAATAGGGCATGATTCACGTGAAGGTCCCTTGGTTGAGCTCTGACAGTCTTTTCTGCCTCGAGGCCTTTGTGCAGTCTGTTACTGCTCTCTAAAATACCCATCTCTCTACACATTCACATAGGGTTAGTTCCTTCATATATCTGAGGGTTTGTCTCCTCTTCAGAGAGGCCTTCCCGCCACCCCACCTCAGCCTATTTATTCTCTATCCCAGCAATCTGGAACCAATCACAGTTTGCAATTGCTTTATTACTTGGTTGGTTTACAGGTTTCTTATATGTCTGTCTTCCTGTTAGACCATTAGCTCTATGAGAACATAGATGTGTCTTGCTCTCCACTCTATCTCCAGGCCCTGGAAGCATACTTGCAATATGAATGCAACCTAAAGGATTTTTAGGGTTTACTTTTTTAATTTTATTGAAATATAGTTGATTTACAGTGTTGTGCCAGTTCTAGGCACACTACAGTCTACAACAACATATTGAGTATAGTTCCCTCTGCCATACAGTAGGACCTTGTTGGCTATCTGTTTTGTATATAGTAGGGTGTAATTGTAGCCTGCCAGGCCCCTCTGTTCACAGGATTCTCCAGGCAAGAATACTGGAGTGGGTGCCATGCCCTCTTCCAGGCAAGCTTCGTGACCCAGGGATCAAACTCCCATCTCTTATGCCTCCTGCATTGGCAGATAGGCTTGTTACCACTAGCTTCACCTGGAAAGACCATTTTAACCCTAAACCCCTAATTTATCCCTCCCTGCCTTTCCCCTTTGGTAACCATAAGTTTGCTTTCTACAACTGTGAATCTGTTTCCATTTTGTAAACAAGTTCATTCGTATAATTGTTTAGGCTCCACATATAAAGAATAGCATATTAATATTTGTCTTCCTCTATCTGACTTGCTTCACTTAGTATGATAATCTCTAGGTCTATCTATGTTGTGGCAAATGACAATATTTCACTCTTTTTCATGGCTTAGTAATATTCCATCACCATCTTCTTTATCTATGTATCTGTCAACAGACATTTAGGTCGCTTTCATTTCTTAACTGTTGTAAGTAGGGCTGCTGTGAACATTGGGATGTATGTATTTTTTGAATTGGCATTTTGTCGTTATTTATGCCCAGGAGTGGGATCACTGGATCATATGGTAGGTAACTCTGTTTTCAGTATTTTAAGGCCATAATGACAATTTTAATGGCACTGCCCTGTTTGAATTGATTGTGTTCCCCCACCCCTCTGTTCACCTCAGGCCACCTAGTCAGAAGTTATTAGATCTGGGTTGCTCCTGAATTCCCAGGGGATTTTATTTAAAATGCAGATGCCCAGGCCCCACCCAAGACCTATTGAACCAAAACTCTGAGGGTGAAATCAGAGCCTTGGCAATTTTCACACACTCCTTGCTACCCTCCCACCCCCCACACCCTACCCACCCATCTACCCCACCCCTCCCTACCCACCTCCCACACTGGTCCTTGATTCTTAGGTTGAATCTGCTTCACTAAACCATGAGTTCCTTGGGCCTCCTCTAGGTTTTAGTCACTACGGACAACTTCACCAACAAAGTGTTCTCTTAAAAAATCTATCAGGAGAATGCAGTCTTTTTCCCTCTTAGCATTCTCCACCCTCTCCTTAACTCAAGACCCTAGCGTTCTTTCCCATCTCCAACCTCCTCCAAAAGAAACTTCACAAATAATACTATTTTTCTCTCCCTCTGAGTAGACAAGATAAGAAGATTTTTAAATGAGTTGCTGGCAAAGAATTCATGAGCTTATAAACTATTGAGGTCAGAGTGACGAAAAGAAGGCAATGTTGAAAGGGGAGAACAAGTCCATAGAAAATTCCAGAGGCGGTGGAATCTGGGGTTCAAGGTTTCTCATTTGAATGCTCACTGCCTGTCTTGGAAAAAGTGTTATTTTGAAGGCGCAGTAGAGCCTCTTTTTCTCCTCTTCTGTATTCATCAGGAGTTGACTGTGTGCCCCAGGCCTCTGCATCTAACATGAAAGACATCTGCTGAAGGGCAGTGTTCCAGAGGACCCTGAGGGGTTGGGAGTTGTGGGCTGTGCTTGAGGGGCCGGGACCACGCAAAGAAAAGGCAGGCCAGGGGCTGGGGGTGCCGCCTCTGTGAAAACAACTCAGAGGGGCATCCTGGTTGGGATCCAGCAGTGATGGAGTCATGGTGACAAAAATAAGTTCTGCTCACCTGAGACTGTAGAATCCAATTCAATTTCAAGTCAGTGTGTGTTTATTGAGTGCCTGATTCGGTTTAGGTGATGGAGAGAATGAGAGAATGAGGACGACAGCCTAAGCAGCAGGCTGATCCAGGCAGAAACTCCCTGGGAACCTGCCCCACAGGTCCACAGGTTCAGAAACTCGATTTTATCTGTTTCACCCAGTGAGGAATTGATAAATCTTAGTCTGTTTCATGAACACGTTATTTATTAAGTGTTCACAGCCTGCCAGGCACTGTCCCAGGACTGGGGATGGGGCTGGGTCGGTGAATCCAGCAGGCCCAGGTCCCTGTCTCATGGAGTTCACATTCTCGTGTGGCATCTGCAAGGCTGGTAGGTCAGGCCACTGGGGTGGGGGCCACCGTGGGAAGGGTCCGTGTTGGGAGGAGTCCCCAGGAGAAATGTTTAGGGAGAGGTGAGATTTGAATTGTGGTTGGAAGGTTAGGTAGGATGTGGATTTTCAAAGGATTGGAAACCTTATATTATAGAGAGAGAATGGAGCTGAGTGAGCAGGAATGAAAATGACCTGCCATCAAAGGTCCATGACCAGATGGGCCCCCTTGGGGTAACAGGTGCATGCTGGGAAGTTGGACAAGTACCACATGGGGTTACTGCACATGGGCTGTGAAGTCAGATGTCTTGGGTCTGATTCCCAGCTCTCATATTTGCCAACCTTGTGAGCCAGGGCATGTTATTTAACCTCAGTACACTTTATTCTCCTGATTTAGAAAATAGGCATAATCATAACTAGCTTGTAGGTTGTCCTAAGCAGTTAGCTGAGATCATGAACGGGATTAACTGAGATGAATGTAACAGCTGTTAAGTCTTAACATTGGATAACCAGAAAGCATTCTAGAAAAACTGGGAACTGCCACCAAAATGGGGAGACACCTGCATATAGTGAGGGGGCTGCTGCCTTGGGTAAATAAACCCTTTACTTACCACTTTCTTCTCCCACCCATGGCAGCCATGCTGGATTGAACAGCAGCTCCAGGGCTAGGGTGAGCCAAGAAAGCTGCTGGAACATGTTGACATGATCTGGCCTTCCTAAATTTTACACCCACATGCCCCACATGCCTCAACCCAGTTGTAGCTGTAACGCATGAACAGGAAACCTTTTTGACCAGCACCGTGCATTTCTCAAAGTGTGGTCCCTGGTCTACCTAAATCAGTATCATAGGGGCTGCTTATTAAAATTATATTCATGAGCCCTGTGCAATCAGCATTACTGGAGATAAGGCCAGGAAATCTGTATTTACACATACACACACAAAACCAGGTGATCCCCAGGCCCTATACCATACTTGAGAGCCGAAGCTCTTTGAGTGTGCCCCTCTAGGGCTTCCCGGATGGCAAGGTGGTAAAGAATCGGCCTACCAATGCAGGAGACACAGGAAATGGGAGTTCTGTCCCTGGGTGAGGAAGATCCCCTGAAGTAGGCAATGGCAACCCACTCCAGTATTCTTGCCTGAGAAATTCCATGGACAGAGGACCCTGGCGAGCTACAGCCCCTAGGGTCTCAAAGAGTTGGACAAGACTGAACACGCTCGCACCTCTAACCAGAAGCATCAGCCTCAGCATAGACCCAGGACTTATTAGAAATGCAAACTCTTGGCCACCTCCCCTGATCTCCTGAATCGGACACTCTAAGCGGGGAGCCCAGCAATTTGCATTTTAAGAAACTCTCCAGAGAATTCTGAGGCGTGTTGCGTTCACCTGGGGGAGGTTTTAAAAGCTATCAATATCCAGCCTCATCCTAGATAAATTAGAGTCCCTGGGATAGGACTCGGGTATCAGGATTTTGCAAAAGCTCCCTGTCCTCAGTCCTAATGCGAAGATGGAATTTATAATAATCATGTTCAGGAACAGGAAGATAGCACAAATGTATTACACCTAGAAAGTTCAGCTAGAAGCAAGATCTTGGTTAATTCTTGCAGCGAGTTGGACCCCTGCTGTGCCCCTTTCGCTAGTGGGGAGCCGAGACGTCCCACAGCTCGGGGGTGTGGCCAAGGCCCCAGAGCACCGCCCCCTCCTCCCCCGCACATCGCTGGCAGCTCTGGGCTGCCCCTCCAGGTTCTCCCAGAAGACTGCTTCTTCCCAGATGCTGAAGTCTGCCAGCAGGCTGGTGCTTGAGCAGAGCTGAGGCCTGGGAGAACTTCGGAAGGATGACAGGAAGCAGCTAGCGGTGGGAAGGGAGTGTTGGGGGGCACTTTAAGACTGAGCTCACCGTGGGGAGCTCCAAGTCCTAATAACCACAGGAGTGGATTGGATTCTCTGCTAAGCACCTGACCCTGTGCTTGGTGCTTTAAGTGAGTCATCTCCTTAATGTTCAGTTGATCGCCGAGGGAGATTACACTCACAGAAGAATCACGTCGTATCCTTTCAGTCACATTGTCCCCCATTGGCAGATGAGGAAACTGAGGCCCAAAGACTCCAGAGAGCCTGCCCCGAGGTCACCAGTGCGGTCCGGATGTCTCCAAAGGTTCTCTCACTTTGAATTGAGAAACAGTGTCTCCAGGGAAAAGGGGGAGGCGGGTGGTGGGGAAGTCGGCGATGAGCAGGGGGTGGGGCTGAGCGGGGAGCCCCTGCTACTGCAGCCCTAACGCGTCTCCGTCCCTCCCCCGCCGCAGGCCCTTCCTCGTGCTGCCGCCGCTGATGGAGTGGATCCGGGTGGCGGTGGCTCACGCCGGCCACCGCCGCAGCTTCTCCATGGACAGCGACGACGTCCGCCAGGCCGCCCGGCTGCTGCTGCCCGGCGTGGACTGCGAGCCGCGCCAGCTCAGGTAGGGCGGCAGGCGGGAGATCCCGGGGCGGCGGGGCTCTGGGAGGGCGCCCTTCCTCTCACACCCAGCCCCCGTCCCCGGTGCAGGGAGCGCGGCCGCACAGCGCCAGGGCTACGGGCTGGTTTGCGCCCTGGGCGGTGTGCGCGGGCAGCCTCGCTGTCACGAAGATCGAGGCTCCTCTGGTTTAAAGGAGAGACGCAGGCTTGACAATAAACAGGTCCCTCGAGTTGCAGGGACGCAGGAGGACTGGGAGCAAGGCTATGTGGGAATGCTCCTGATTCTTCAAATACAAGATATCCGTGTGCGTTGATCTTGATTCTAGGCATATTCTTTCTATTCCGTTCTCTCTCCCTCTCTTCCTTCCCTCTCCTCTCCTTCCCTCTCCCCCTCCCGCCCTCGTCTTCCCTCTCTCCCTCTCTCTACTAGAAGTAAATTATTGTCTCCCTGTAGTTTTCTAACTAAACCCTGCAGAGTAGAATTTCTCGTTGGGTCTGAGAGCGCCTGTGCTTTTTCACTTGCGTGGAATGAACTGGCTCTCCCTCCATTTCTCACCCCTGCATTCAGGTGTCTACTGCATCAAGGTGGGAATTATTCATGGACCACTCAGGGACCCCATGCAGGGGTGGGGAGAGACTCACTTTTATCCAAAGTGAAAAAATTGAAACCACTCAGTTGAGTTAAAACCTGGCTGTAAATGCAGACAATACAGAAACTCAGACATAGGTGTGTGTGCATGAGTGTGTGTGCTTTCCCGACTCCCAGGCCTGTTGTCTAGGTGTCATGGACACCATTTTCAAATCCCCATTGCCCACCAGGTGAGTGTAGCCTGTCATGTGTCCAGGCTTCAGAGATTTCCACCCTTCCAAGATCTGATTGGAAGTCTGCAAAGAAGGGGAGAGTTTGCAGAAAACAGCATAGCCCACTGAAGACTCATAAATGCCCCACCACCCAGGGACATGCAGGGCCCTGATGGAAGTCAGCAAGCATTTACTGAAAGCTTGCCGCAAAGTGAGCACCATCATAACTTCTTTCCACAGACTAATTAATAATGAATGAAGTGGGTATTATTATTGTGCCCACTTTACAGACAAGGAGACTGAGGCACAGATAGATTAAGTACCATGCCTAAGGTTACAAGATTTGTAAGTGGTGGAGCCAGAATGTGAATTCAGGCAGCCCATACCTCCAGACCCCATAGTTCTAACCCCTGATTTGTACTCTCCTCAGGAGGTTTCTGTCTAGAGAGAATCTATCGGTGCCACCATCCCTTACATTTTGTCACCTAGGATAACCACAGGTCTCAGGGAGAGAGACACAGGAGCAGCCATTTACTGAGCATCTGCTGTGTGGTGGATATTAATTGCAACAGGAGATTTGCATTCATTACCCTGATCCCTGAAGCAGCCTCCTGAGGGTAGTGTAAACTTTCCATTTTACAGACTGGGGAGTTGTTGTTGGGGCCACTTATAGTGTAGATGTCAAGGAGGCGATCCTTGTGACTCTTGCTCCGAAGTCCATCCTGTGCCCACGAGACTCTCCTGCCTTCTGTTTTGTGGGTGTGGCACCCCCCTACCTGCAGGCTCACTCCTGCTGCCGCTGCTCACGGTCCCCAGCTCTGGGCAGGGATGACCTTGAGATTCCAGCTCTCCTCCTTGAAGCAAACCTGAGGCCGCTGGTTGGCAGGGAAAGTAGGATACTTCCTTAACTTTGCTGATAAAGTACTTCTTGTTTGTCATGCTCTCAGGAAACCTCACAGCCTAAAGGGTAGACACCTGGGCTCCTGAGTCCGGTTGCCTGAGTCCACATTCCACCAACATGACTAATTAGCTGTGCAACCTTGGGCAAGCTTGTTAACCTCTCTGGACCTTCATTTCCCCACCTGTAACATGGACATAATAATAGCAGCCCCTTCAGATATTGGTGCAAGCACAAAGCAGGATCACAAACATAAAGGACCACACTGACAGTGCCTAAAAGGAAGTAAGTACTCATGACACGGTCGTTTTTAGTGACCATTATAAGTCTCTCGGAGAAGGCGATGGCACCCCACTGTAGTACTCTTGCCTGGAAAATCCCGTGGACAGAGGAGCCTGGTGGGCTGCAGTCCATGGGGTCACGAAGAGTCGGACATGACTGAGCGACTTCCCTTTCACTTTTCACTTTCATGCATTGGAGAAGGAAATGGCAACCCACTCCAGTGTTCTTGCCTGGAGAATCCCAGGGACCGGGGAGCCTGGTGGGCTGCCATCTATGGGGTTGCACAGAGTCGGAGCAGCAGCAGCAGCAAAAGTCTCTACTATTGCTGTAGTAATAATGGAGGATCATATCTAAGTATTGCTTTATCTTAAGACTCTCATGTGAACCTCAAAACAAACACTCTTGTTAACTGAGAAAATAGTGCTTCCCTGTTTTACAGAGAAAGATATCAAGGTCCAAAAAGATTAGGTAATTCTTCTAACATCACACAGATGTTAAGTGACAGAGTTAGAAGTCGAACATCAAACCCAGACGCCCAGAGATATAACCAACTTTTCTGGCCCCTGCCCTGGATCTGGAGTCAGCCTGCTTGGAGGATGCTGATCACCTTCCAGATGCTTCTTTTCCTTTCCTAAATCCATAGACTGAACATGAACTCAGAGGACCACTGTCATCTGTAGGCCCCTCCCCCAGCACAGAGCTTTCACTGCATGGTCTAGTGACCAGGTGTGTGCTGTTCTGACAGTTGCACCAAGGATTTCAATTTCAGGGTTTGTCCAGTCTGACGCATCAGCCCTGCCATTCAGGACGTGAGTGTGATCACCTGCCAGGCCACGATGCACGCAGTGAGCAGGGAAACAAAGGAAGCCAGTTCACCTGCATCTCTAAGCTGTTTTTAGGCATTTACCTCTCAGTTCTTGACTCATTTGTACACATATGATGATTTCTGTCTAGGAAATATGCTAATCGGTTGTTCCAGCTAAATTTTCCTCACATTTGGAAATAATTTTCAAAAAGAAAACTAAAATATAGTATTTAGTTTAAATTTTTCCTAAATAGTAAATGTAAGATAAGTAGAGATAATAAATGTAGGCTAAATGATATGATCAGCCAGTTGTTTTTGTTTTTGTTTTTTGAGTATCTATTTTTCAGTCTGGGCAATATATAGATACATCTATACATATATTTTCCAATCACATTTAGTGTGATGTGAAGTAGGAATTATTGTCTCCAGTTTTCAAGAGACTGGGTCAAAGAAGTTTTGTTCATTTAGAGAGCCAACGATAGGTACTGGACACCTGCCTTGCACTGTCTTCACAGTGTGCCATCCCAAACAAATTCCACAAGGCAGACTTTATTGTCCCATTTTACAGATAGGAACACTGAGGCTAGTTGCAGTCATGGGACTTGTCCTAAATCACACAGCTACTGTAAGGCAGATGAGGTGTAAGATGAAGGACTTTGCAAGTTGATTTGTCTCTCTGCTGTCCCAGACATCCATCTTCGAAGCTGCTAGGCAGGCTCCTAGTTCTGAATCATTTGGAGCTTAACATACTGCTATAAGTAATCAGTCTTAGAAACAGTGTGGGTAGTTTGGTATTCTAACCCACGCGGGAACTTAGGACGTGGTGTTGGCAGCTGGAGTGTCAGTGACTATTAGAACATATAATTACCTACCAGCCGACCAACGTTTCCTGGTGGGAGGCAGCCTGAACATCAGCCGGGACAGAGCAAGCAGAGTCGAGGATTCCCAGGTCTGACGCTAGTGCTGCATTGATTTTCACAGTGACCTTGGTCAGTCCTATGGGAGCTCTCCTTTTGTCTTTATTCTGCTACAGTAAAGCCTCACCACGGCAATCGAGTTTATACCAGAGGAACACCATTTAATGCGGCTGCAGGTTGTAAACCGACAAGGGTGACCCATTTATTCTTCCTTAATTAAACTATCAGATCATCTTTCTTTCCTTTTTCCTGTCCTTTGGGAAATGGGAGGGAAGTAAGAATAAAGGAAAGAACAAATAAATAATACCTCCCGGCAGCATTTTATTAGGCTTTGTACATTTTCCTACTAATAATTGGTCTTGAAACATTTCAGAAACACGAACAGTAAATGCTGCTGTTTTCCCCACATTTGTAAGAGGCAGTTCTGCTCTAGAGTGAGGCTGTGTTAAAATAATGGTAGGAAAGGGTGTTCTCAGATCCTTTCTCAGCTGATAAATGACACTGACCAACAGCAGTTGAAGGTTGTTGGAACCATGAGCTCCCTCCAGGAAATGGCTCATTTTTTTTGCAAGTGTTTCTTAAATCCAAACCAGACTTCGAGCTGTCCAGAAGGGGTGAGTTTGGGGATGGTAAGATGCTAAGAGTATCAGACTAGGACATTACAAAATAGGGACGGTGAGGCTAGTTGTGGTTACAGAGCTTGTCTAAGGTCACACATTGTGTTCTTCCCTTTGCTCTTCTGTTACATTTTTCAAGCTCCTAAGGCCAAGCCCCACGCTAGATGCTCTCATCTGGATCTGCTGCTTTCTAACAGGTCACCTTGGGCAGGTCACTCTGCCCATCTCACAGGACCAGGTTCATCCACTCTAGAGATGAGGGTGACGACTGCTTCGTGGGATGGGGAACTTCACTAAGAGGTCACATATGAATTTAGCAAATTTTGCCACTGCTTGGTCCGCCCCTCCTAGCACTTCCTCGGTCTCTTGGGCACATTTTGAGGTTAATTATTGTTCATTGTTCAGTCACCAAGCCATGGCTGACTCTTTGCTACCCCATGAACTGCAGCACACCAGGCCTCCCTGTTCTTCACCATCTCTTGAAGTTTGCCCAAGGTTAATAGGTTTTGTTATTTGTCTAGTTTAGGTCAAACTAGGTTCTAAGACAAAGACTGTGCCCTGAGGCACCTGAACTGAAATTCTGTTGCCTCTTACACAGCCGGAAGTTCGATTTCGTTTACCAAACACGTATGCAGTGCTGATGGCCCACCAGAACCTGGGTGGGATCCAGGGACATCAAGTCAGGGAAAACCCAGCTGCTGCCCATCACATAGGAAGCAGGCCTGGTGCTGCTGGAGCTGCTGGTCCTTGTACCCACAGCTTCTGTGGCCCTTTAAGAAAAGGATCACTTGGTTGAGGGGAATTCTGGCCCTTAGTGTCAGAAGGAAAGATGCTCTCCACCCACTCCTTCCCCAATCTATGGAACCACGTCTTTTCTGGGCTCAGAGGAGACTTAAGTGCTGCTGGGGAGATGCCTACAATAAGCAATGGCAAACAGATCAGCAAGATAATCTCACAGAGTCTCAATACAAAGAAAGTGAAGTAGAGTGTAGGGGAGAGAGGCACTGAGGAGAGAGGGATGGAGCACCTCGGGACCTGAGAGGATGGGACAGCCTCAGGCTCCTACTGTCAAGGAATAGTTGGTATCCTGGCCAGGGACTTCTGGAGAAAACTTTGGGGGTGGGACATCTAGAGCCGCATCTGTGCCAGCCATTTCCCTCGGTCACGTCCATGTGGGCCCCTGAATTCAGACCTGGGTCTCCCTGTTCTCTCCATCAGGTCACCTGCAGAGGCCGAGCACTTGGGCCCTGCACGTGCCTCTGTGGGGCCCTGGAAGGCTCCCCAGCCTCTCAGAGTGGGAACTGCTCTCTCCTCCCTTCTCCTCTTGAGTGCCCTTGTCCTTGCCACTCCTCAGCCTCTTCAGCTGGGCTGAGTGCAGGCACGGGATGCCAGCTCCTTCACCTCCAGCGGACATGAAACTGCCCCCTGGGCCCAGAGATGACCCTGTGGGAGCTGCTGCCACTCCTACCTGACGTCAGTGCATCAGTGCCTCCTGCAAGATGGGAAGCCGCCCTCTGCCTGCTCCCAGGAGGGGCGCTTTGGGGCTCGACTGTCCTCCCCTTTCGGTGTCAGGGAGGAGCCACAGAGCAGGTCTGGGAGCAGAGCTGGTGAGGCGCCCTGCACTCAGCAGGCCCAAACCAGCCCCCACTGTGTGCCTGGCTTACTGTGGGTTAGACTGGAAGTGGGTGGGCAACAAGGTCAAGGAGTTATGGAAAAATCTGGCAAATGCTCTACTATAAGACAGTAAAAATCTAGGTCTGAGAGCTTGAAATGCAAGAGGTACCATTTGATGTGAATCCTGAGAATAAACAGATTTGCTAGGTAGAGAAGGTGAAGCTACGAGAGGAAGGGAGAGGGCAGTAGAAAAAATAAGTCCACACAGAGGGAACCACACATACAAAGGCCAAGGTGGGAATGTGTGTTGGAGGAAACATAAGGAATTGAAACTAAGAACACAGGTTCAACCAGCAGTGCTCTGAGCACCTCTTGTAGGTCAGACCCTGGACCAGACGTTGGATACCACAGAGAAATCTTGGCTAAACTCAGCCCAGGGAGGGTCTTTTATGCCATACCAAAGAATGTTGACACTATTTTATGGGAGGCAGGAGCCATCCCAGATGGTTAAGGATGAGAGTGACAGCAGAGTTGTGTTTTAGAGAGAGGGGCTGGTGGCAGGAAAGAGGGACTGAGGCAGCAAGGGGCCTGGAATGAAGACACTCTTACAGGGATCCAGGCCAGAGATGCTGACAGCTGGGCTGATGCAGAAGCAGCCAGTGTAGAGAGATGGGGAAAGATGCTAGAGAAGATGAAACCTGGGGACACATGTAGGGGGTGAGGGACTGAGCACTGTTAGAAATGGCCCTGGTGTGCTGTGGAGAGAGGGGCCTGGGGTTAGTGTGGGTACCAAGTTCCAGTTTGGAAGATGAAAGAGTTCTGAAGGTGGTTGGTAGTGGTGGTTGCATGACGATGTGAATTACTTAATGCCACAGAACTGTACACTTAAAAGGTTAAAAATAGGGACTTCCGTGACAGTCTAGTGGTTACGACTCTGCGTTTTTGGTGCAAGGGGTACAGGTTCGATCACTGGTTGGGGAACTAAGATCCCACATACTGTGTGGCATGAAAAAACTTTTTGTTTAATATTAGAATTGTCAGTTTTTCTGTTACATATACTTGTTACGATTTTTAAAATTAGTCCTGATGGGTTATCAAGTGAAAAAGACCATAGAGAATAGTGTATGAGGTGTTGCCCTTGTGTGAAATACATAACTGAGTATTTTCTATATCCATGTTTAGATTGTCTCTGGAAGAGTATGCATGAAACCGGTAAACAGCCAAGGAGGGGAATTAGAAAACTGGGTATATTCATTTTCTCGGAGAAGGCGATGGCACCCCACTCCAGTGCTCTTGCCTGGAGAATCCCATGGACGGAGGAGCCTGGTGGGCTGCAGTCCCTGAAGTCGCAGAGTCGGACACAACTGAGCGACTTCACTTTCACTTTTCACTTTCATGCATTGGAGAAGGAAACGGCAACCCACTCCAGTTTTCTTGCCTGGAGAATCCCAGGGATGGGGGAGCCTGGTGGGCTGCCATCTATGGGGTCGCACAGAGTCAGACACGACTGAAGCAACTTAGCAGCAGCAGCATATCCATTTTCTATGGCTGCTGAAACAAAGCACCACAGACTTGGTGACTTAAAACAACAGACATTTACTGTCTCACAGTTCTGAAAGCTAGAGTCCAAAATCAAGGTGTCAGCAGGCCCATGCTCCCTCCGAAGTACCTGGAGGGGGATCCCTTCTGTTCCCTTCCAGCTTCTGGTAGCCCCGTGTTCCCTGGCTTTTGCTAGCATCACTCCAGTCTTGCCCTCCTTCCTCACATGGCTGTCTTCTCTCTGTTTCTGTGTCTAAACCTCCACCTTCCTGTAAAGGACACCAGTCAAACTGGATTAGGGCCCACCCCCAGTGACTTCATGTGGGGCTTTGCCAGTGGCTCAGCGGTAAAGAATCCGCCTGTAATGCAGGAGATGAGGGTTTGATCCCTGGGTCAGGAAGATCCCTTGGAGAAGGAAATAGCAACCCACTCCAGTGTTCTTGCCTGGAGAATCCCGTGGACAGAGGAGCCTGGTGGGCTATAGTCCATGGGGTCACAAGGACATGACTTACTGACTAAGCAACAACAATGACCTCATCTAACTTGACTGTATCTGCAAAGACTCTATTTCTAAATAAAGTTACCTTCACTTCATAGTTGTGGGTTAGAGTGCTTAGGACTTCAGCATATCTCTTGGGGGTGGGGGGAGACCTAATTCAGCCCATCATATGGGGGAGCCAGAAATGGGAGGGAAAATTGCTCCACTGTTGTATGTGGTAGCATGTGCATGTGATAACTCTTCCCCCTCCAGAAACTTTTACATTAGAGTTTGACTCAGGTTTCTGGGGAGTGTGTAGCGAAGGATGCTATTAACAAATACACGACACAGACAATGTCAGAGAAGTAACAGTGGGTTCAACTTCAAAAACGTTGAGTGCCAGATGCTGCCCACTTGGTTGTCCATGGAAATGAGAGAGTCTGTGTCAGGCTCCTCCATCAGGGGAAGCTTGCCAGAGAATTAAGCGCTCACGTTGTCATCTAATTAGAGAAGGAGCCAAGCGGAGTGGCTAGGAGTGCAGGCCTGCAGCCGGACTGCCTGGGTTCAAATCCTGACTTGACTGCTTACTCTCTGTGTGACCTTAGGCAAGTTATGCACTTCTCTGGGCTTCAATTTCTGTATCTATAAATTAGGAACCATAATATTCCCACTCTTTATCAGAAGAATTAAGTAAAATTATATAATTAAACCATTTAACACCACGTAGGAAGTAAATTGGGCTTCCCTGGTGGCTCAGCAGTAAAGAATCTGCCTGCAATGCAGGAGACTTGAGAGACATGGTTCAATTCCTGGATCTGGAAGAGTCCTTGGAGAAGGAAATGGCAACCCACTCCGGTATTCTTGCTGGGAAAATCCCATGGACAGAGGAGCCCGGTGGGTTACAGTCCATAGAGTCGCAACGAGTCAGACATGGCTGAGCGACTGAACACACACACACCAGGTAAATCATGTGGCACACTCATGTCACAGAAGATGCACATTAAAGATTAGTGAACATCCCCCACTGGGGACCGAGGAGGTCAGCTTCTCCCGATTACCAAAAGCAATAGCCTCAACTTCCTCTAAGAGAGACGAGGAATAAATATCTTGAAGCGATGTGCTAGTGTGCCAACAAGGGATGTGGTGTGTAGCCCAGGCTGAAGGCAGGTGTGTCTTGACCCTTATTCTCTGGTGACTCAGTACCCCCCTCCAGGTGCAGGAAGAAATTTGATTGGAGCTGACTCGCTTGGGGCCACTGTTCCCACCTCAGTGATTTCCGAGTTCCTCAGGATACTCAGGTTTTATAGTTTCTCTGAAGTGTGGGATTTTTGAAGACCATCATTGGATGGTATCCTGGAACTTTGACCAAAGTGGTTGATTGTCCATTACCAGCTGTATTTGCAACCGTAGATGAAATCACTAGCAGGAAACGACAACAGAAAGGAAGACGTATAGACAACAGATATGGCCCTTCATTGATGGGGTCTTGTCCCAAGTGGGCAGAGGTTAGGGAAGGGGGGAATAGAATACTCCAGAAGAAAGAGTCATAGCTCAGCATTTATCTCAAAGAGTAGCTTCTTTATCTCTTTAGGGCTGGGCCAGAAATCTGTTTCCTTGATTGAGGGGCCTGCCACAGAACATGGCACGTAATTCAGTTCAGTTCAGTCGCTCAGTCGTGTCCGACTCTTTGCGACCCCATGAGTTGCAGCATGCCATTGGAGCCCTGTAAATACTTGTTGAATGAATGAATGATAAAAGGGCTGTTGCCAAGTGTGTTGCTGATACTAGGTGTGACAGACAAGACTTTTCCTATCTAATTCAGACACAAAATGGCTTCACCATGGAGACAGTGGTAGGCAGGTGAGGTTCAGGCAGGGAACTCAGAAGAAAGGTCTGAACTGAGATGCTTTTGGGAGGCACACTGGCAGACTGGTGGCTGCTGAAGTCATGGGTGGGCCTGAAGCCCAGGAAAAGGACCAATGAGGAGGCATCATCACGAGACAGAAGGCGAGGGCTCCCAGGTCTGAGAAAAGCCTGAACAAAGTGAGGTAGCAGATGTAGGAAACTGAGATGGGGAGGGGTTGCCAGCATCTGAGGCTATCCACAGGCAGAGAAGATGCAGGGCAAAAGGAGGCGCCTTGGCTTGGCAGTGTGGGAGACACCAGTGCCCGTAGCAGCAGTCTCAACAGCCCAGCGTGGGCAGAAACCAGATTGCACCAGCAGACAGTTTGCCAACACTTGGAATTTGTTCTGAGCTTCCAAAGTGTTGAAAGTAAAACAAACACATTTGGTGCTTACAAGAAGGCAGAAAACTAAATCGTAAATGGTATTTGGGGCTCACTTCCAACTGGGGCTTCAAATTCAGTCCGGAAGTTTGAGAGTATGTAGTTTGCCACATGGGATTTGACTTCCTGGGAACAGGGGGTTTTTTTGGGGGGAAGGGGGTCCCCTCTTGAGTCTGTTAAATTTCTGTCCAAGATATTTATTTTCTCATCTGCAAGCAAACCTCCCAAACTCTAGGTGAAAATGTTAGTTACACAGAAGTGTTAACTTCCCTTAGCAATGAGCCAGCCAACCAGTACTTACCATACAGCCATATCCTTATACAAAGTCCTTCATATGAGGTCATGACAATGGTGCTCTGGGTAACAATGAAGGAGCAGGTCCCATCCTTCAGAAAGTTTGTAGTCAACCCAGTAATTAGAGCATACGTGCCGTTTTTTCCAAAGTGAACTTGTCTTTTACAAGCTCATGAAATCACCCTATGACAGATGAAGAACCACCAGACTGGATGATCTCCACAGTCTTTTCTAGCTCTGTGGGTTATTCAGTTTTGTGGTCTGATGTTGTGTGTGTAAATGGCGTGACACTTTTCCCTGTGCGGGAAACTGAGGCATGCAGAGGGTAAAAGAATGAGCGGAGCTTCAGCTCACATCTCCTGTATTGCACAGGGTAACAGAAGGAACGATCGTGAGTTGTAGGCCAGACACTGTCCTGGGTGCTTCTCACATTGGTCAGTCTCCCCTGTCTACATGCAAGACTTTATTTTCCTCTTCACACCCGAGGAAACTGGGGCTCCAGGAGGCTGGGAACTCTGGCTACCGTCACATGTAGAAAGAGCCTCATCTTGGATTAGAACCAGGCCTGTCTGACTCTAAAGCCCAAGTTCTCTCCACTAAAATAGTAATTTCAAAAACAAATATCATGCATTAATGCATGTATGTGGAATCTAAAAAAATGGTATAGATGATCTTATTTGCAAAACAGAAATAGAGACACAGACATAGAGAACAAATGTATGGAGACCAAGGAAGGAAGGGAGGGTGGGATGAATTGGGAGATTGAGGTTGACATATATACACTATTGATATTAGTTATAAAATAGATAACTAATAAGAACCCACTGTATAGCTCAGGGAACTCTATTCAGTGCTCTGTGGTAACCTAAATGGGAAGGAAATCCAAAAAAGGGGAGATAGATGTATACGTTTAGCTGATTCACTTTGCTATACAACAGAAACTAATACAACATTGTAAGGCAACTGTATTCCCATAAAAATTAATTTGTAAGGTAACTTCAGTCAAAGAATCAGCACTGGGAAATGGGAAACAAACTTTTGAACGAGGCACACTGGTTCATCTTGGAAGGGTCAGCCTCCAGCCTTAGTTCTCTTTAGAAATTTTTATGCCTGTCAGTCTCTTGTGTCAATCTACAATGTCAGCATCATCCAAGGCCAAAGATCCCTGTGAAGAATTAGCATAAAAACAGTCCAAGAAATGTATGAAAAGAGGCTCAGCCTTACTAGTAACCCTGGAAATGCAATCTGAAACCACACCCTACTATGTATTTCATTCCCTTTAGACTGGCAGATTTGAGAAAAGCTATAGCAGAACATGGACTCTTAAACAGCACCAGAGGGGACTCTGAATCCACTTTCAAGTAAACCTGAAAACACGTAATGCTACTCCTAGGTCTCTACCCTGGAGAAACTCTCCCCTATGTACAAAGAGGCTCATAGATGCAGTGTTTGTAATAACAAAATACAGAAAAGAGAAAGGAACAAGCTTTCTACTGGAGAACAGATGAATAAATGCTGCTATGTTCATTCACAGGAATGCCAGCTAGCAAAGAAAATAAATAAACTAGAGCTACATGTTATTATGGAAATCTTAGAGACAATATTGTGCAAAAAAAGCAAGTTGAGGCAGGATTTGGGTTTAATGCTAACATTTACATAAAGCCTGCCAACATGCAAAATAGTCTACATATTAGTAGGAATTCATAAAATAGTAAAAGCGTATATATATAAAGCAAGATAGCTATGATAAATGTCAAATTCAGGGGAGGTGGTAATCTCAGGAGGGTAGAAGAGATGATGGAATCAAGATAGGTGTACAGAGGTCTTTGTATTTACAATGCTCTATTTTTTCATTTGGGTTGGGTGGTGGACATGTCGAGGTCGATGTACTACTATATATTTTATGTTTGCCTAAAATAACCCACTAACAGTAAAAATTACTTAGCCAGTGTTTGCAACAGCACCCTCGAAGGCTGGTCCTGAGATACTAATAAGTATTATTTTAAAATTTGAAGTGGTTCAATAAATTTGGAAGACACTGAATTAAATAAAATTTAACATTTTTTAAAAAAAATTCTGTCTTTAACATCCCATGTTTCTTGTCAATCCCCAAAAGAAGGTCATCCTATTAAATTATTTTACCATAGATCAGGACTCAGCAAGCTAGAGCTGCCTGCCGCCTATTTTTGTATAAGAAGTTGTATTGGGAAATAGGCATGCCCATTTGTTTAGCATTGTTTATGACTGCTCTCACTACCAAGGCAGAGCTGAGTATTTGTGGCAGAGACCAAATGGCCCATGAAGCCTAAAATATTTACCCTTTGGCCCTTTACAGAAAAAAATGTGCAGATCTGGAGACTTACTTCCCTGGCAGTCTAGTGCTTTAAGACTCCATGCTTCCACTGCAGAGGGTGCAATTTTGATCCCTGGTCAGGGAACTAAGATCCTGTATGCCACATGGAGTGGCCAAAAAATAGAGGAAAAAACATGTTTTCAGTGTGCAGATCTGTTTATGGGATTGGTGTTACTGGGAATTAATTTGGGGATTGTAACAATATAACTTTGCCCTTTACATCTCAGAAATTGGTTCATTTATTTGTGAAATTTTTTATAAAGACTATCCATTCTTTCCAGAATTCCTTAGAAGGTGGTGTTCCATCTTTGATCTTCAGCACCCAGTGCTGCCAGCCACTATATATTAGCGGCACCCAGTGTTGCCAGTACCCAGCCACTATAAATTAGTGCTTCATTGAATTGACTTAAATTAAAGGTCCATTTGTGGAATGGATTAATTAGGATATAGATTCATTAGCTGTAACATACATAGGAAATGCTTGTGGCTTGGACAAGATAGGAGCCTAACATTTTCCTCATCTAACAATCAAGGCTTGGGCAGTCTGGGATGTTATGGCAGCTCCAGGTCAGAGACCCAGGCACCCTCCCTCTTGTTGCTCTGTGATCCCTTAGGTGATACCTTTCTCTACATAGCCCAACATGGCTGACCCCACCCACCAGGGCTATGGCTGTCAGGTGGGAAGAGGGAATGTAGGATAGGGCCTGCTCCAGAGAGTGCACACATCACTTCCTCTCACTCCCTATTGGTCAGCACTTAGCTGCAAGGGAACCGGGGAAATGTAGTCTTTATCTGGGCAGCCATGTACCCAGCTAAAAATTCAGGTTCTACAATTCATAAACAAGGTAAAGGATTCTGGAGGACAGCAATGAATCTCTGCCCCCCCAAAAAAAGATACATTAAAGGCTTGCCAAAATCAAGAGTGACTCCCTTCTGTAAGGAAAGGCCTTATTTTCAACTCTTAAGCCATGAGTGGGAGGAGGGCTCAAGAGGGAGTGGGTATATAAAGAATCTGCTTGCAATGCAGGAAACCTGGGTCTGATCCCTGGGTTGAGAAGATCCCCTGGAGAAGGGAATGGCAACCTGCTCCAGTATTCTTACCTGGAGAATTCCATGGACAGAGGAGCCTGGTGGACTACAGTCCATAGGGTGGCAAAGAGTCAGGATATGACTGAGTGGCTGACACTTTCACTTTTTTTTTCATGGCTGATTCACAATTGTACAGCAGAAGCCAACACAGTATTGTAAAGCAATTACCCTCCAAATAATAGAATAAAGTAAGCCATGATGCCAGAGCAAGAGACATGTAACTACGGTTCATTATTTTCTACTCAAAGTAACATGACAACATGTTCAGATATGAACACACCAGTTTGGTTTACCTACACCTGGTGTTTGAGATGTCTTTTTTCACATATTTGAACAGACCTAGAATTTCTATTTTGGCAAAGTGGGTTTTGCCACTAACTGAGCATTTACTTCTAAGGAGGAGAAAGTTTTCAGGCCCCTTGCTATATCTCACAAGGTAGAAAAGATTAGCTGGGAGGAGGACATGGAATCACACTTTTGTTACATTATCCACGACAGGTTTAATGAGCTGGCTCTTTAAAGTACAGAGTACTTCAGTAGCAGTATTAAACAGCAAGTGGGCACAACTTTTGGAAAAGATTTCTCTGAACTTTGCAAGCATTATATGTTCCATTTGCTGCAATCATATAATTTTTTTCTCAGAAAGGTGCACAGAGATCTCAGTGTGACTTACTTCAGCACAAAACAGTCTCAATTTGTTCATCTTTTTGCTACCCAAAAGAAAAGGAAAAACTTCTCATTGAGGGGACTTGAAGGCTCTGAAAAAGAATTTGGCTTCCTTGGGAAAATGTGTTGAGGAGGGGGCCTGGGGGCCTCTATCCAAGTGAGGCCTACAGTTCTCTGATTTGCCATTTCACGATTCATTTCTGAAGGCACCATTTTATTGTCACGCTTAAAGAATCCTGTAATGAGAACTGCCTGATACATGAGATGATGCAAAAAAAATTGTATTTCCCTCCACCAGGGTTTCTCTGCCTCAGCACTGTTAACATCTTGGGCTGAATCACTGTTGCGGCGTCATCCTGTGTATTGTAGGATGTTCAGTGGCATCTTTCACTTCTACTTGCTAGATGCCAGTAGCGCTTTCCTAGTGACAGCCAAAAATGTCTCCAGACATTGCCAGGTGTCCCCTGGGAGACAAAATCACTCTTTGTTTGCGATACCTGCAATACCTAAAGGTATCCATAGGAAGACTTGCTAAATGACCTTAGAAGACATGAATTCTGCTCCTAAATACATCTAGTGTGAAAGTGAAAGCGTTAGTCGTGTAGTCGTGTCTGACTCTGCAACCCCGTGGACCCCACCAAGCTACTCTGTCCATGGCATTTCCCAGGCAAGAATACTGGAGTGGGTTGCCATTCCCTTCTCCAAGCAATCCCCCTATGGCCCCTAGAAATTAGTGAAATCTCAGGCTTCCAGTTTCCTTAGGAAGATAAGGTATTGAGCTGAGTGCTGTCCTTTAGCACTGACCTCCTGGGATTCTGCAGGTCAAAAGCTATAACCTTGGCTCTAGAATTTGACGAAGGCAAGAACAATTTGGCGGGGGTGGGGGGCGGGGAATTTTCAGTGAGGGACACAGCATGCATGCAGGCAAGAAAGAGGTAGGGAAATGTGTGTATGGAGTGGGAACCAGGCCTTGTGGCTGGAACAGTGAGAAGGAAGAAATGATTGGGAGGTGGGGAACTTTCCAGAGGGGCAGCCGCAAGACAACCTTGAATTTGAAGCCTGTGATTAGGAATTTAGATTTCTTTGGTACCCAACCCAGGACTTGGCATCTAGTAGGTGCCCAGGCAGCATTTGAGTAGAATCAAAAGAACATGGAAGGCCTTTGGTAGCACAGACAGGGGAGTATGGTGGTAAGAGCAGGGCTCCAGCAACAGCCTGCCTGGTTCATATCTTAGTTCTGCTTACTACTTTCAGGCTCTGTGACCTGGGGCAATTTTCTTAGCCTCTCTGTGCTGCAGTTTCTTCTTCTGACCAACAAAGATAAATTTTATAGGGTTAAAGTAAGGATTAGATAAGTTCATATGTGTGAATGAGTATATTTGTGGATGTGTACGTGCACATATGTATGTGTGCATATGTATATAACGGGGTTTCCCTGGTGGCTAAATGGTAAAGAATCTGCCTGCAATGCAGGAGACTCGGGTTCGATCCCTGGGTCAGGAAGATTCCCTGGAGGAGGAAAAGGCAACCTGCTCCAGTATTCTTGCCTGAAAAATCCCATGGATCCTGGCGGGATGCCATCCATGGGATCACAAAGAGTCAGACATGACTGAGCACATACACACATATGCATGTAATGAAATATGTTTATTGAAAGCATATATATATATAATAAAATACATATATTAAAATTAGAATAATTCCTTGTACACAATAAGTACTATATTAGTTTGTTATTATTATCATATCACTATTATTATTTGAAAACCAATAAAATATTTTTAGTATGCCTGGCATACTGCTTGAAATATAATAGATGATCAGAATGAATTAACCAAGATTTTGTAAAATATTGGCTTCTTCATACCCATCTATGATACTAGAATTTAGTCCATACCAACCTTCCCTAGTCCATAGTCCAAACTCAGACATCCCAGAACCAGGCAAGGAACACCAATAAGTGGACCCGACAGGAAGTGAGACAAGAACAAGGCATGTATATGCCCCACATCAAAGTTTTCCAGCTGTTTTCAAACCTTGTGCTGGTCAGCAACATGGGCGTTAAGAATACACTGACCTATAGTTTGCCCCTCTGCTCCTAGGCCTGGCATCTCTCCCTCCTTCCTAAAATTCCCTTCCAGGCAGAGACGGAGGGTGACTTTCCTTGTGGCTCTTTGAGAACCACTGGGCTGTTTTTGAATAAAAGTGTAAACTGGCAAATTCTTGGACTTGTTTCCTCCCAGGTTGGCCTCATCCAGGGCCCAGTAAGCTGGGAAACTAGAAGCATTTCTCTCCCAGGAGACCCTCTTGGCTGCAGTAATAAGTATTTGCATGAAATAAAAGCAAAAACTGAGAATTAAAATGCCAGGATGGAGTCAGGGAGAAAAGCTGTTGCCCAGTAAGTAGTGGTATATGAGCACCAGAAAACACGTCAAAAACTCAAAGAATGTCCATGTTTGGAGGCACAGAAAAGCTTGACAAACTCAACACCCCCATCTTATACACAAGGAGACCGAAGCTGTCAGTGGGGGCAAGGAAAGACCTGCCTTGGGACTGGAGGATTGTTCAGTTGGAGGATGGGGAAGGGGAACTGGGATTCCAGATGGCCTGATTAAATCCCTAGAAAGAGGACCTGCAATTATAACATAATAGTGTCGTATTAAGTATGGATCCCATGTATTGGGCAATTACGGTTGCACACTGTGCTGAGCGGTTCAAAAGTATCATCTCCTTTAATCCTCCTCGAAGATAGAGACAGTGAGTACTGTTGCTGTCACGCCTGCTTTGCAGACAGTGTAACAGAGGCTGAGGGAGGTTAAGCTCCCCACCCCCGGTAGCAAGGAAGAAGCCAGACAGGGATGTGGAGTCTGGTGCCGGGTCCTGGGCTCCGCCCCCTGCGTTGTTGCAGAGGTTTGGTGTCAGACGCTCAGACTTGGGCCTCAGTTTCTTTGCCCGTATTACGGGAATAATAATAGCAACAGTTCCTTCAAGGAGAGAATCCTTTGAAGTGGTGGGTGCTGTACTTCGCACAGCACCTGGTAGATAATGAGCATGCAGGAAGGGTAGCTTCTTTTTAATTATCACTGATGAGGAGGTCATGGTTGTGAGAACTGTGTAGGCCTTTGGGGGTACAGGTCCCAGGGTTATGGGGAGTCCCTTTGGAAACCCAGTGGTTGCCAGCTCATCACTAAGAACTGGGCAGTGTAAGGACCAACTCTGGATCCAGACTGCTTGAGTTCAAACCCTGACTCCTCCTTGTTAGCTGTGTGACAGTGAACAAGTTAATTAACCACTCTGTGCCTCATTTTCCTCATCTGTAAGACAGGTTCATATAACAATAATGCCTTTCTCATAGGGTTTATCGAGGCTTCCCAGGTGGCTCAGACGGTCAAGAGTCTGCCTGCAATGCAGAAGACCTGGGTTCGATCCCTGGGTTGGGAAGATCCCCTGGAGAAGGAAATTGCAAACCACTCCCATATTCTTGCCTGGAAAATCCCATAGACAGAAGAACCTGGCAGTCCATGGGGTCACAAAGAGTCGGACATGACTAAGCAACTTCAATCATAGGGTTATCATGAGAGTTAAACAAGTGAATATTTGTAAAAAAAAAATTTATGATATGCCTGGCCCATGGTCGTTGCTTTCTAAGTCTTTGTTAGATGAGTAAAGCATGTAATGTTAGTGTCCCTATTTTACTCAGGAGAAACACAAAGGAGATTAAGTCACTTGTGCAGCATTACCAGTGAGTGAGGGCAGAGCCAAGCGGTAAACCCAGGCTGTCTGGCTTCTGAGCCCACAGCCTAGGGAATTTAGCAGCGTTCCACTGGCGCTCAGGGAACCTGGAAGCTGCCAGTTACCTTCTAGCACCTGCAGGGTCCGGATTGGTCCTAAGGATGGAGGAGGTGAAGGGGTCTGGGAACTTGGCTGGGTGGGCCCACCGCATCCTGAGAGACTCTGCCTTTTCTTGCTATTGAACTGTTCCAGAAATTGTGCTTTCATCAAATGTGACTCCCATCCCTCCTCCCTCCCCAGCCGCTGTCATCGCTTCCAGTTTGCTTGCAAAAGCACACAGGACAGGAATGGCAGCCCTTCTTGGGGCAGGTTTCCCCACTAGGAAAAGGGCTGCCTTTATTCTGGTAGAGTTTGTTAGATACAGTGTCTAATGTGAGGCCTTAAGAAGTGCCATTCCTAAAATAGTCTTTAGTCTCCATGTCTGTGAATCTGCTTCTTTGAAATATAGTGTGTTTTCTTTTTTTTTTTTAGTTTTTTATTTTTTAAATTTTAAAATCTTTAATTCTTACATGTGTTCCCAAACATGAACCCCCCTCCCACCTCCCTCCCCATAACATCTCTCTGGGTCATCCCCATGCACCAGCCCCAAGCATGCTGCATCCTGCGTCAGACATAGACTGGCGATTCAAATCTTACATGATAGTATACATGTTAGAATGTCATTCTCCCAAATCATCCCACCCTCTCCCTCTCCCTCTGAGTCCAAAAGTCCGTTATACACATCTGTGTCTCTTTCCCTGTCTTGCATACAGGGTCGTCATTGCCATCTTCCTAATATAGTGTGTTTCCTATAGTCTGCACCTCGCTTTGTGATTTGTAATAATGATTATGAGATCTCTCACATTTAATGGGTGCTGTGTGCTAAACTCTGTTCTCTTCCACACACTGTATGTGGATTATCTCGTTTAATCCCCACCCCAAGTCCTACAAGGAATGTATTATTACTAAAAGCTCATTTTACAGATGAGAAAACTGAACAACACAGAGGTTAAATAACTTGCCCCATGATCAAGTAGCTGCTAAATAGTAGAGCTGGGAAAAACCAGAGGTCATGCTCGGAACCTCTATGCTAGCGTTAAAACTAGTAAATGAATAAAATGTGTCTGAGGCTTCACCAGCTTGAATCTGTTAATTGGAGTGCATCAAGGGGAAAAAAAAAAAGATATCAGCAGAATGTATCAGCTCTTGCCTCGATACCGCCTCCTTCCCAGAGGAGAAAAGGCAGTGCAATTAACTGCAGTCCTTAGGCCTACAAGCCTCCTGGAAAACATCTTTCTGAAGTCATGTTCCTGAAGTGGTGGGAAATACTGACCCAGTCTCTTGGGGCCGGGGCCCTTGAGAAATCAGAGAAACTGACCACCTTGGTAGCTGACCTCTTACTTAAACTGATCAGATTTGTATGGCATCACTGAAAGTCACTCAAAGGGAAAACCACAGGGTTGATTACCTTCTGGTAAAGCCCCAGGCGACTGGCTTAGTAGACTTCTACATAAATAAATCCTGCACGTGGGCAGGCATGCACATTTGTCCAGGTCACAGGGGGACCTGCTGGTCCTTCTAGGACCAATCCCTCAGAGACTTTCCAGAAAGAGTAAATGGAGCTCTGAGTTGTGTGTACAGGAATGCTGCAGGAATTAAGATTTTGCAGAGTTAAATTTTCTAACAAACCCAGTGAACAGAAAGTCATGTTTTCATAGACCTTTATGGTAATTGTTTCTTACCTGCTTCAGTTTGCCTGCCTGCATGGGCTAGCAGAATTCAGTAACCAAAACAATTACTTATTTTGCATGACCAAGGGATTCTTGATGAACAGGTGGTTCCTGGGGTCTGTTCTTAAGAACGAACTGTGGTTCATGGGTGGATCACCCATCAGTTAGTGCCATGAGGCTTCAGGCACTGTTGGGGATACAACAGATCATAGGATAGACGTGGTCCTGCCCTCAGGAAGCTGACCTGCTCACGGTGGGGATGGATAGTTAGGGAGTTTGTGATGGACAGGTACACACTGCTGTATTTAAAATGGATAACCAACAAGGACCTACTGTATAGTACAGGGAACTCTGCTTAATGTTATGTGGCAGCCAGATGAGAGGGGAATTTGAGGGAGAATGGTGGTAGTGGTGGCGATTTAGTCTCTAAGTTGTGTCCAACTCTGAGACCCCATGGACTGTAGCTCACCAGGCTCCTCTGTCCATGAGATTTTCCAGGCAAGAATACTGGAGTGGGCTGCCATTTCCTTCTTCAGGGGATCTTCCCCAGCCTGAGGATCTTCCCCTGCATTGCAGGAGGATTCTTTACCAACTGAAGCACCAGGGAAGCTGTTGGGAAAGAACGGATAGGTGTATATGTATGACTGGGTCCCTCTGCTGTCCACCTGAAACTATCACAACTTTATTAATCAGCTATTGTTGCTGTTGTTTAGTCACTGAATCATGTTCAACTCTTTTGCAACTCCATGGACTGTCGCCCACCAGGCTCCTTTGTCCATGGAATTTCCCAGCAAGAATACTGGAGTGGGTTGCCATTTCCTTCTCCAGGGCGTCTTCCTGAGCCAAGGATGGAACCTGTGTCTCCTGCATTGGCAGGTGGGTTTTCTTAGCCCTAAGCCACCAGGAAAGTCCATAGCATCTATTCTCCGTTATAAAATAAAAAGGTTTTTTTTCAAGTGTGCCAGGGACTCTTCTGGTGGTCCAGTGGTTAAGACTCCACCTTCTAATGCAGGGGGCATGGGTTTGATCTCTGGTCAGAAGATCCCACATGCCGCACGGGGTGGCCAAAAAAATTAATTTAAAAAGTGTGCCCCCCCAAAAAAAAGCTTATTAAAAAGTGAAAAAATAAATCAATAAAACAGTCAGAGGCTGTGAAAGGTGCTAACAAGGAGACAGATGAAACTGGCCTGGAGCTGAGGTGTGTAAAGATAGGAGAGAAATTTACCTTCCTTTAGATGGTCAGTGAAGACGTCCTTTGGACAGAACATCCAAGCTCACACTTGAGGAGCAAGAAGGATCCAGGCCTGCAAAGAGCCAGGGGAAGGGCATTCTAGCAAGAGGGAACTACGCAAGTAATGTCCTCGAACTGGGAAGGGCCTTGGCCAGTTGAAGGGACAGAAGAGAGAGACGAGTTGCTAGTGAGAGTGAAGGCAGAAGGGGAGTGTTGGAGAGCAGGTCGGGTCCAGTACCCCGCAGCCTGGCAGGCTGTGCTTGGGGAGCTGAGTCTATTCTCGGTACATGGGAAGGCACTGAAAGATGTTAAGCGGAGACAGAACATGGCCCTTCCAACATTTTTCAATTAATTTTTTGGCCTCACCCTGCAGCTTGTGGGATCTTAGTTCCCTAACCAGGGATTGAACCCGTGCCCTTGGCAATGAAAGTGCCAGAATCCTAACCACTGGCCCTCCAAGGAATTGCCCCGTAGATGTTTTAAGCTCACTCTCAACTTGTGTGAGAGACTGGTTCAGATAAAGAGAAGAATGAAAGTGCTTTTGTGTGTGTGTGACAAATTAAATCACATGGACAACTTTTACTGAGATATTTCAAAAGACAACTTTCCAATACATAAAAACCTAAATAACTGTCCCTTTCCAGTCCTGCCATGCTAATGACCCAAGCCAAAACTCTGTCATATTCTGAGCCTGAAAGATAAATTCTTATGTCTATGCTTGTGCTCAACAGTCCTTGTTTGTCAGCAACTGTCTAGAATATCACAGACCTGAGGTTTAAAAATATGCCCAGACCTGAAAAGACTCTGTCTTACAAGCACTTTCATAGAACTGAAGTTACGACCTCTAAGCAAGAGATGCTGGTGTTTAGAACCAGGGTATGAGAGGTGGAGGTGGAGGGAAATGAGCGGATTTGGGGTCTGAGATTTGAGTGGCAGCATTAACAGTTGATGGGATGGATATGGGAATGAGAGGAGGTTCTAGCCAGAGTGCCGGGGTAGGCAATGATGCCTTTTGTGGAGGTGGGATGACAGGAGGATGAGGATGGAGAGTGGGTGTGGACAGATGTTCATACAGAGTTCCATTTGGGACATGCTCAGTTTGAGGGTCTGAAAGCCATTGAAGCTATTTGGTCCAGTAGGCAGTTGTATGTGTGAGCATGCCAGCATGACAGAGAAGTGCCAGCGTCGGGCTGAGGGCTCAGATCAGCCTGGTCAACTCCCGACTTGTCACTTACCAGCTCTATGACTTGGGCAGTTTCCCTATCTCTGGAACAGGGCCCCCAAGAGCACCTACATTGTCATGCTGGTTGTGTGAGTTAATACATGGAAAGAGCTCAGATTTCAATAGTAAGTATCCAGTAAATGTTGGCTCCTTGTAACAACAATTATCATCATCATCTTAGCGACAGTAATTTTCTTGCCATTTCTCTCTTTCTAATTAAAATCAAGGACCTCTGTAGCTGGTAAACACTTCTAATGTTCCTGGAATGATTACTTTACCAGTCTGGGAGCTCCATGAACATGGGGTGGTGTCTGTGTCTTTCCATAAGCTCCCCTCCTGGTGCCCACTCACAGGACGCACCTCAGTAACCTTCATCCAGTCATGTGGAATTTAGCTTGATTCAAAAAAAAACAAAAAAAGGTGCTTATTTAAGAGAGGCAATCAGGCACTGAGGAGAGCAGAAGGGCCTCAAATACAGACAGGAGAGAAAATTGCAAATTCAGTGATGGTGACAATTCACAGCATCTTTGCTCCCCAAGATTTCACAAAGCAACCTCTTCCAGAGTTAGACAGTGGTCTGTTACAAGAAAGGTTTTCCTTACCGTTAGTCAGATCAGATACCCTCTCCCTGAGATATGCACACACATCCCCCTCGGGGCTCCAGACACCTCAGTATAGCACCTGCAGGCCCCACCTCTCCCTTTCTGGAAGCTTCTGTGAAGTGTGCCCCAGGATCTAACCCTCTTCTCTCTGTCCTGTTCATTTTGCCCAAAGTGTCTGCCTTTACCAATGTGTGGGGAACATGTGCCCCTTAGATAAAGCCCACTGCCACACCAAGCATCACCCCTCCCTCTGTCTACACTTTGGTGGGGTCCATGATCTCATTTCCTGTTCTTTTCAAGTCACAGCACATGGCTCTACCCTTGCCCAGATTTCTTTTTAAAGTTCAATTTGCTCAGTATTTGCAAGAGTATTTTTATTTGCTGAATCTGGCCACGTTAGCTGTAAGAATCCCAGGTCCAAATTCCCATGAACTGGACTAAGACACCCTAGCCCACAGCCCCATTCTGTGCCCTAGAATTTCTCATCGTGGGTGCTGATGCCATGGCCTAAAGCCAGACTTGGCATCTTCAGCCCTCCCGCACCCACACCTGGGGAGCTCTCGGGCTTCCCTGGAAAGTCTTCCAACCGGGGTGGTCTTGGCTCCCCCACCTGCCATGAAAAAGTCTTAATCTTGGAGTCCAGAGTCTGGGTCCAAGTCCAATACCTTTCTTAGTTCTTCCCAGGGCTCTCGTACAAATAGGCCCTTGGAGGCCTGGCGTGACGCCCAGTCCCTGAGGCCTGTGTGCAGACTAGACCCCAGGTCAATACCTAGCTTCCTTTCTCTGGACTCCATCTTCACTGCATCAGCTCCCTCTGGTGGCCAGAAGCAAACTCCTAGTGTCCTCTAAGAGCCCTACCATCATCTATACTGGGTTCCTTTTTCAGGACAGCCTTCCTCCAAGGTTCCTTTGCCAGCTGAAATGAGGGATAGATCAGGAACCCAGTGAACGGCCAAGGGCACACCCATCTCGCTCGATTCCTAGGACTCCCTCTGGAGTCCTCTTCATGCCCCAGGTTCTTTCCCCCAGGTCCTAGCCCTACTGAGAGGAGCCTTAGTGCCACAAACTCTCAGAACAATACTTCCTCTCATTTCTCCCAAGAATAAAAACGAAAGTTCCCTGGCAAACTTAACCATTCCTCTTGCGACAAAGTGGATTAGTTAGAGGCAGGACTAGAACCAGGAATTCTGAACCCCTGGCTCCTTTCCTGAGTATCTGCCCCCAGAATATGAAGGGGTCCGTGCCAGTGCTGACTCCTGCTGATGCAGGGCATAGAATTCACCAGCCTCGGGACAAGGGCCATCATATGAGAAATGGGTGCCTGCTCATACAGAAGACAAAATCCTCGTCCTCTGCTCCTCCCAGCCTGCACTCAGCCTCTGTCACTTCCTGCTTGAGCAGTGACTTCTTTCCATCCAGCTGGTTCTTTTAGCTCTAACACATCTCTCCACCTCCAGGGCCAGCTCCCCTCAAATTCATCCTCAACTCTCTCCCAGAGTTGGCCTTCCAACCACATCACTCCTGTGCCTGCTTAGAAACCTTCAGTGGCTCTTAAGAATAGTCTTAGGATTAAGTAAAGTGCCCCTCCCTCAGCTCCTGGCCCTCTGCCTGACAGTTTATGCCTCAAAAACACTAAAACCTCCAGGTAGCTCCTGTAGCCCACCACGTCTCATGTCCACACCTTTACTCAGACAAGCCCTGCTCCAGGTTCTCCTACACTCTGTCCTTCTCTCTCCTTATTTAAGACACATCTCAGGGTGCCCCCCCAGGAAGCCTTGCTGGATCCCCTCGGTTCTGTTTGGTGCACATCTCTGATCATCTGTCACTGCAGTTGCCACGAGGCACCCCCGTGACCAGGGCCTGTGCCCTCCGTCCTTCCGGACCTTGTGCACCTCTTGCAAACAGGCACTCAGTAAATGCTTGGTCATTTTATTTGAAAATTCACCATGAGAAAAAGGTGACATCCTTTACAAGTAGAATTTGTACCCCTTTCTTCAATCCCTGATTCTCCTCCTGACACTTCCCTAAGCTGGCTCCCTCTGCCTCACTCGATTACTTGCTGGTGCATATTGCCACTAGGACTCTTATTTCATCCGGCCATTTCTCTGCCATGCTTCCACTTTGGAAGCAGAGACTCCAGGCCTTCTGTGTCCATTCAGCTAACATTTTTAACACCTCCACATACTGCGTGCTGTCTGGACTGGATGCAGAGACTTGTTAGACAGAGTCTCTGCCCTCAAAAGTCCCCAGCCTGGAGGAGAATTTAGACAAGGAAAGAGGCAAATAGTATGAGCTGTGATGAGGGGACAGGGTGACACAGTAGGTGCCCAGGCCAGCTCTCCACAGACTGTCCTGGGCTCGCATCCCAGTTCCCCTGCTTGTTGGCTGTGTAGCCTTGGATGAGTCCCGTATCTGTGTCTGTTTCCCATGGTTAAAGGCGCGGGTGATGATAGTGCTTACCTAAGGCTGAGTACAGGAGTAAACGAATTAACTCCTGTAAAGACTATACCAGAGAGCCTAGCCCAGAGTATACAATCAGTAAATATTAGCCATGATTATTCGTAGCTCAGTATGCTGTGGGAACAGAGGAGAGACACGGCCAAGCATCAGTTACAAAGGAGGAAGGATCAAGAGATGTCTGTATTCTAACTGGAGCCTGTGTGTGTGCTAAGTCGCTTCAGTTGTGTCTGACTCTTTGTGACCCATGCACTGTAGCCCACCAGGCTCTTCTGTCCATGGGTTTCTCCAAGCAAGAATACAGGAGTGAGTTGCCATGCCCTTATCCAGGAACTGGAACCTAGAAACGAGCAAGTGACATGAACAGCAAATGGAAAGTCTCCTTGGTGCTTCCTAAGTCTGTGCTCTCCAGGGACCAGCCCCCGGTGAAGCCACTGCACCCACCTGACCGTCTCTTCCTTCCTTAGGGCCGACGACTGCTTTTGCGCCTCTCGGAAGCTGGACGCAGTGGCCATCGAAGCCAAGTTTAAGCAGGACCTGGGTTTCCGGATGCTGAACTGTGGGCGGACGGACCTGGTGAAGCAGGCAGTGTCTCTCCTGGGGCCCGATGGGATCAACACCATGAGCGAACAGGTATGGGCCCTCCCAATGTCTGAATAGCCACCCCACCTCCACCATATGCCCCGCCCTAGGGCAAGAGGGAAACAGCAGGCACTGAATAGAGGCTCCCTCTACTGGTGATGAAGGGTGATTTTTTTGTTGTTGTTGTTACTGGGTTTTTTCCCTTAGTTTTTATTTTTTAAGTTTTTGAAATATCTTATAAAAGTATCCTTGTTCATCTTTATAGAAGTTTCACGTGATCATTGCAGCTGAAATGGAAAATAGAGAAAAATAGACTTATTCCAGAGAGGAAATAATGCCATCATCCAAATAACTATCATTTATATTTAGCATGTGTCCTTCAAGTCCTTTTTCCGGCATGGTTAAAATTAGTTCTCTGCCGGCCTCTTAGTGCATCATGGAACTAATCCAAGCAGATTTTCACCAAACTTTCAGGATATGTTTAAGATACACAGAAGTCATTCTGAAGGACCCTAGGAGACGCCTCAGAATTAGTCAGCCATCTCCCAAACCCCTAAAAGTGAGGTCCAGAGACCTTGTATGTCTATTGGGGAGATGTCCCCATGTGGGTGAAGATGTCATGTGTGGAGGAAACAAACAGCAGCTTTCAACGTTAGCCCCAGATGGGAAATCACAAGACAGATGGAGCTGTCTCTCACGTGAGCGGCTCATGCAGCAAACTCCAGAGAAGCGGTATGAGCTAGCAGTTTTCCTGAGCAGCACCAGCGGAGCCCTAATACACACACACACATTATTGAAAAAAAAAAAAAACCAGGGATTTATTATATTTTTTCTTTTTTCAGTTTTTTATATTAAAGATACTTTGTAATATCGTTACATGTTCTCTTTAAAATCACTTCAAATGGATACATTGGCTCAGATGGTAAAGAATCTGCCTGCAATGTGGGCCAACTGGGTTCGATCCCTGGGTCAGGAAGCTCCTCTGGAGAAGAAAACGCCAATGCACTCCAGCATTCTTGCCCGGAGAACTCCATGGACAGAGAAGCCTGGGGGGCTACAGTCCATGGGGTCGCAAAGAGTCAGACATGAATGAGCAACTAACAAAGTGGTCATATTATTTGTTCAGTTAAACATAATTCAGTTGTTGGATTGTTTCTAATTACTTAAATCAATAGTACTGAGAGAGACATACTCACTACTCAACTTTTTGCTCAAATCTGATTATTTCATTAGAGAAATGTTTTGACGTGGAAATAGTTGCTCAAATGCATCAATTTATCTTAAGGTCTTCAATCTCAAATTACTTCCTCAGAGGCTGTTTCCTTGTACACACTCTCCAACTATTTATGTGTACCCTGTTAATCTTTTACTTTCTTTTGCTTGTTTTTCATTAGAGCTTAATTGATTTTCTTCTTTATTTCAAAGCCCTCTTTACATATTAGGCATATAACCCTTTGTGATAATGTGACACAAATGTCTCAATTTATTGTTTACCTCTTAATTTTGTTTATGTTTTCAATCTTACATCCTCAATGCTGTCAAGACTTTCTTTTGTGATTTCTTCCATTACTTTCATACCTTTCAGAAACAGATTCAGTTAGATGTCTTTTCTGGTTTTAATTTTTTTTCTCTACATCTCTAATCAAACTGTAAATGATTTGGTATGAGATAAGGCTCTAACTTGAACATTTTCCCACATAGCTTTCTTCACAGCACTGTTTATTGAAAAATCCACCCCTTACTTCCTATTGGTTATGGTACTTTGTAATAAGCAGGAATCATGGGCAGATATGGAATTCCTGAAAACCATTCCTCATTCGCTTGCCTTTTACTTGTAAATGATAACGTCATTTACAGATAGAGTGCTGGGGTCATATTCAGAGGCACCAATTTCATTTGACACTGACCAGCAGGCTGTATAGAGCAAAGACGACACTTGTTAAATCCTGAGAGAGAAAATGCCGTGGAAACAGGATTTACCAATCAGATAGCTTAGGGCTGATATTACAGAATCCAGAAAGTTCCTAAGAGGTTTCAGTTAAACCAGCCACTTGTTTTAGCAAACACTCTTAGATCTGTTGCACCCTAAGACACGCAAACAAAATCCTCCAACTTAAGCCCAGATAAATGGAAAAAAAAAAAGACAATTTATGTTTTTCTTCTTGCTTCCATGTTGGTTTTCAAAATATTGAGGATTGTAAAGCTGTACATTTACTTTAGAATGCTAGATTCGGAGAACAAGCATAGTCTCTTTCACATGAGTAAGATTTTCCGTTTGTTATTGTCGAGTGACACAACCACCTTGTAAACCTTCTCCGTTCTCTGGTTTTTAACTCACCGCAGGGCATGACCCCCCTGATGTACGCCTGTGTCCGTGGGGACGAGGCAATGGTTCAGATGCTGCTGGATGCCGGAGCTGACCTGAATGTGGAGGTGAGGGTGCAGAGGGCTGCAGGGCCCCTGGGCCTGGCAGTCCCTGGGGAAGGCAAGCAAAGAGGGGGGGCTTTATCTCTCAAGAGCCACCACTGAGGGTGCTCAGTCCAGCAAATAGGTCAGACAAGCTTTTGGATTTCCTCCATCCTGAGGCCCCAGCCCAACCAGACTCCAAGAAGCTGCCTGCAAGTATTTTTCATTTTAAAACAACCCGTGCGGCTGCACAGAGCTCTAACTTTTCCCTTGGCTCAGCAATACCGAGTCTCTGATCCTTCCCACTGCTCCATTCCTCCTGGGATCCGACAGAGAAAGCTCTCCTGAACCACCAGCCCTTCCCACTGCCAAATACAAAGCTGGTCCACATCCCCTGTGACCCCCAGATCTTCCACCCTCCCTCACCGAATCCTGATTGGCCCACTTGGTTGGCCTGCTGAAGCCACGGGTCTCAAAGCTAATTGCTGAGCTTCCTCGAGGCCATGTGACATAGTGGAAAGCGTGCCCCGACAGGCTTTAGAATTTGATACGTGGTTTCAGATTCTGAAACCGCTGCATCTTAGTAACTTGCTTTTCTGCTTGGGCAAGTGGTTTCACCTTCCTGAGCCACAGTGTTCCCCTTTGTGAAATGGGAGAATAATCACGCCATCAGAAATAAATATAGAGGAGCATCAGTTTGGAATTCAGTTAATATTGGTGCCCCCCTCAGGGCTTATGATAGGTGAAATTGTACTTCTTGAACATATTCTATGCTGTCTTAAGACCCACTCTCACAAAAAAGAAACATAAGGCAACTGACTTTCTTCTAGCAGTTCCGAGGTTGGGAAGATTGATGGACTTGCTGAAGTCCTAACTCAGCCACTCCAGAAAACTTTTTTTTTTTAGTTCAAAATTAGATGCTCTTGTAGTCTTAGTACTGTGCTTAAAAAAAAAAAATTGCTTTATATTCATCTGAGGAAATCAGGCAGTAGGCATGGTTTGGGATCCAAGACCATCTGGGATCTTATAGGTTTTCAAGTATTGGGGGTTTTTGTTCCCTGATATGAATCCCCAAGCACCATGCACATCCCTGCACGAGCTCCTCAGTTTTGGGTCTCTGGTCCTCTAGCCCATCCCATAGCTCCCAGCTCAAGGTCCTCGCCTAGCCAGTGGTTAGAGAACTCAACTCTTCTGAAAGCAGCAGACATCACAGTTGTATGGCCCCGGGAATGTTTAGAAGAAAAGCCGTGGGTGGGTGACAGACCATGCTGCAGGACCCTAGCCTGTCCTGTCCACTGTCCTGCAGCCTGTCTCTTGGTCTGTGGTGTTTTGAGGTCCCCATGTGGGAAGACCAATATCAGATTTCTCATTCATGCCCAAGAAAGGTTTGTGCCTAGGTTTCCAGTAGCATGAGCATCCTTGTCAACCAGGAAGCCAGCAGAAGCATGAAATGAGGACAGTGTGGGAGGAGCTGTGACCAGGCAGTGATCTTCCTCCATCAGATGGGAGGTGGTCTTGCTTGACTTGGAAGCTCAAAGCAGACCTCCCCTTGTGTGGGGTTTGCCACTGCCGAGAATTTCCCCTAAAGATGTGGATGTGATGGTGGCGGCCTCACCTGACATCCTATAGCTCTCAGAAGCCCGCCCTCCCTTAAGCAGGAAGAGCAGACAGGCAGGGGAGCTGGTTCATTGTAGCCACCATTACAATTTCTTCAAGACTCCTTAGAGGCAGTCAGCAGTCACCCATTTAACTCTCTTCTAATGAGCAGCAAAGGAGTTTTTGTTGCGTACAGAGGATATAAAGTCACTACCCTGTATGTCTCCAGCGTTGCCCAAGGTGCCTTCCAGGACATCCTCTGTGCATCTCTAGCCTGCGTGCCCAGCCACAGATAGGTCAGATTTGCTAGTCTAAGTGTTTTGAAGGTCACATTTTGAAAATGATTTCGATTTGTTTATAGGTTGTCAGTACTCCTCATAAATATCCATCCGTCCACCCCGAGACCCGCCATTGGACGGCTCTGACCTTTGCTGTGTTGCATGGACATATTCCTGTAGTTCAGGTATTAACGTATTTCCCTATCCACATCTGACCTTTAACTGTACCTCTTTCATTACGCAAATCTGTACCTCTCCCGGCATGCCTATTCCCCCAGAGATTCATATTGGTTAATTGCAATGAAATACAGCACATTCATATTATATGAATGAAAATACTATGTGGAATGATCTATATGGCCTGGCTTTAACCAATATGAACTGATCACATACCTACATGCAGCCTTACACACAGAGTGGCAAACCTACCAAGTTGTTCCCAGTGGCTCAAGGGTGGGGCCTGAGCTATGATTTTGTGGATTTGTTCATTTTCACTTGTCATAACGTGAACCTAAGACATGGCTGGTGTGAGACCTTAGAAACTTCCCTTAGGTGTGACCCCAGTGTTTGCACAGAGTCTAGAGGTTTCCAACCGTGGAAAGAAGCAGCCGAGCTGCCAAGGGAGTGATTCCAAATGACACTTGCTTGGATCCCACTTATGGAGAATCCCACATAAGAGGCCTAGGGTAGGGTCTTCATGTGTGTCTTCTGGAGCAGGTACCCGAATATGGAGAGATGTCCTCATCCAAGATCCTTTGGGCACATAAGTTGTTTTGCCCTCACCATTTCTGGTTGTTGTAGAGTTGGTGTTCAATGGACAGCCATCCAGTATATTCTAGATCTTAAACTCGGTTCATTCTAGATCTTAAAACTTTACTTCATTGGAAAAAAAGAGATTGGCACCCCAACCCCCCCAGTTCCCTGACCACATCTGGCCCCATAGTGAATGCTGAGTTTCAGATACATCAGGAACTCCTTTCCTTTTATGTGCTCCAAGCCTCTTAGAATTACACAGAGCAGAAAATAGGATGTCAGGGACCCCTCAGCAATCTTGGAGTTTCATAGGAATCCTTTATTGTTTCCTAGGTCATGGGAATCCTCAACACACATCAAAGGCCTGTTTCAGGAGGTTGAGCGTGTGACATGTCACACCAAGAGCTGACTTCTTCCTGTAGAACATCATGACCAGCCCAGTCCTAGTAGAGGAATCTAAGAAAGAAGGGGTTGGAGGGTGGCCTAGTGGATACAAATAACATCCCTTAATGTGCAGTGGCATCCCCAGCCTTTAAATCAGGAATAAGAGCAGTGGGCAGCCACGCAAAGCCAAAGGGAAGTCAGGTCACCTCTCTGCTGCAGGTGCACACATGACGGAATGCCAAGTAGGCAGCCCCTCCTGACTATGCCCTCAGGTAGTCCTGTGCAGGTAAAATAGGCATTACCCCCTCATTTACATCAGCAGTGCTGACAGCTCATTCACTGTGAGATCCGGCATGAACAGAATCTCCATTTTTAGGAAGCCCAGATATCTTAAAGAATGCACAGAATGGAGTCATATGCAGCAGCACTCCTGGAAGCTCATTCTGCCACTTTATTCACTGATCTTGCTGGCCAGGAGGCTCAGCATTTGCTGAGCTGAGTTTCTAGGATGTTCCAGAAGGGATTCTTATCCCGGTTGGCCCAGTGATCCCCAAAGTCCTTCAGAACTTTTAAGATTCTATGGTTCTAAGAGACCTCTCTAATATTCTGAGGCTTTTTGTCACTGATCCCCAGAGGAAGTTCTCTAGCAGTGTGGTGCCACGAAATTCTAGCTCAGTGCTTCTAGAAACATTAATGTACATAGAAATCACCTGGAGAGCTTGTTGAAATGCAGATTCTAATCATTTGTTCTGGGGTGAAGCCTGAGAACCAGCATTTCAAACAAACTCCCCGGGGATGCTGATGCTACTGTCCGTGGACCACAGTTTGAGCGATTTGAGTGGTCTGAGGCCCTGGGAGATGTGAGAGGCTCCCAGTTCACCCTCTGAGGTGCAGTCGCCCTCCCCCTGTGCACGTGGTCATGGACCCAGAGGAGAGCAGGAACATTGGCACCACACTGATTTCCACCAGCTTTTCCTGGCGTGTCCTTTAAACATCTCAATGGCCACTCTGCCTCCACAGCTCCTCCTGGACGCCGGGGCCAAGGTGGAGGGCTCTGTGGAGCACGGCGAGGAGAACTACTCAGAAACGCCCCTCCAGCTCGCAGCCGCCGTAGGTAAGAGTCTCTGATGCTCGTCCCAGCCAAGGGGCTCCAGCACCCCGTCCCTTGATGTGTCTGTGACTGTGTGTTTGCTTGATTCTCTTATCAAACCCCCTTCTCTGGGCTTGCAGGAAATTTTGAACTGGTTAGTTTGCTGTTGGAGCGAGGCGCGGACCCCTTGATAGGAACCATGTACAGGAATGGAATTTCTACCACCCCCCAGGGTGATATGAACTCTTTCAGCCAGGCCGCAGCCCATGGACACAGGTAGGCTAGGATGGGCCATGAGGTCCCAAGTGGTGCTTGTTAAAAATGCAGATTCCCAGGCCTACCCCAGACTCACTGCATCTCTGGATGTGGGGCCCAGAGGCAGTCCAGGCCTGGCCAGCTTCACATATTGCACGTCCACGGGTCCTTCCCCAACCGGCTTTCATCTCACAGACGTCACTCTTTGCCAGTGTTGGTCAGAGTTCATCACATCACCTGTCATGACCTAAGAAGAATCCATTTAAAGAATAATAAAACCTCTCATGTTTGGTTACTTCCCATCTACATTTCCTTCAGGATTTACCCCATCCGATTTTACTACGTGTAACCCCAAGCGAAGCAAATTCACCATGGGGGGAGTGTAGGCAGACTTAAAAGGGCAGAGTTCTAGAACCTTCTAGATATTTGGTGAAAGCACTTAGCCCAAGTCATCCTCAAGGAAACGCAGCCAGTCCCACCCCACCATCTCCTCCAGCCTCAACAGGTAGTGCCCTGGTCACACCTCTGAAACCACCACTCCAGAGTTGTCCCATCCTTCTTTTGTCCCAAGTTGAGAGGGTTCCCCACATCCCCCGCCCCGCCCCCACCCTGGCACAGCCCTTGCATCTCTGAGTGTCTTCCTCTCTGGGTTTATGATTGACAGGAATGTGTTCCGCAAACTGCTCGCTCAGCCAGAGAAGGAGAAGAGTGATATCCTGTCCCTGGAGGAGATTCTGGCTGAGGGGACTGACCTGGCGGAGACAGCCCCGCCCCCCCTGTGTGCCAGCCGCAACAGCAAGGCCAAACTCAGAGCCCTGAGGGAGGCCATGTATCACAGCGCTGAGCATGGCTACGTGGATGTCACAATTGATATCAGGAGCATAGGTCAGTCTGGGGGCCTTCCACGGCTGGGCACGGTGCCTCCACCCAGCTCCAGGTCACATGCCCACATGTGCGTGCGCACACACATGCACATGCACACACCCCTGTGCACACACCCCTTGCAGCTCAGGGAACTTCTCATTTGCTGGTTGGAGCACTTCTGGGCTAAGGCCCCACATGGTCCCCATAGACAGCAGCATTCTGCCGGCCCCAGAAACCCACCCTCAGGCCACCCTTCCACGATTCCCAAACCCTGGACCCTGAGTTAGGAATCCGAATCACCTGGGGAGCTTGTCTGAATACAGATTGCCAGGCCCTACACCCAGAGGCTCTGCTGTTGAGGGTCTGGATGGATAAAGGCTGGAAATCTTTATATTTAACAATCATCCCAGGTGGTTCCCAGTGGTTGGAGAATCGCTGCCTGAGAGCACTCAGATCCATGAAGCAGCTGCTGGCGTCAGCTAGGATGAGGGCATCCCGTCCCTAGGGGGGTTCCCCCTACTATAGGAGCAAAGCCATGCCCAAGGGAAAATTGGGTGTCTCTCCCTTGAGCAGGCTAGCCCAGGGCCATCTCTTCCATGCATCTGGGGAATAGGCTAGTCCAGCCCTCACCCAGCTAATGGCACCAGCTCTGGCCCAGAAATAGCAGGGTGCAGCAAGGGCTGTAAACACAGGGTGTGGCAGGTCAGGATAGGCTGAGGCCTCCAGTGCTCTTCTGGAAACCTGTCTCTCTCAGAGAGTGGCTGTTGAGTATGGGGGATATTATGCCATTCCCCTGGCAGCCTGTGTAGCTGGATTCTGAAGCTCAAGACTCTGAATGGTGCATTTATAAGCAGTAGCAAGTGCCCCAGCCTCACGGTTGGGGGCAGAAGCGAGTCACAGCCATCAGCTGCTGGAGAGGTTTCTATTAAGGGAGGAAGACCTGATGAAGTGCCTGAAGATGGAAATGTTGTTTTGCACACGGCAGCAGTATCCTCCTGTGTCTTCATATTCAGATGGAAATGCCCGCCCTGGCCAGAGCAGCTGACAGTGAGGTCCACTGTGGGTTTCACCAGCTCAAAGCTCTGGGCATGGAAGCAGAGGGGATGGGGAAGGAAGAGGTCAGAACTCAGAAGGCTGCAGTCTGCATTACAGTTTCAATACTCTACACAGTGATTACACTTTGTAAACTGTAGTCCCCAATACGGAGAAGGCAATGGCACCCCACTCCAGTACTCTTGCCTGGAAACTCCCATGGGCGGAGGAGCCTGGTGGGCTGCAGTCCATGGGGTCACGAAGAGTCAGACACGACTGAGCGACTTCACTTTCACTTTTCACTTTCATGCATTGGAGAAGGAAATGGCAACCCACTCCAGTGTTCTTGCCTGGAGAATTCCAGGATGGGGGAGCCTAGTGGGCTGCCATCTATGGGGTCGCACAGAGTCGGACACAACTGAAGCAACTTAGCAGCAGCAGCAGCCCCTAATAACACGAGGAGCATGCAGAACTGGATACCCATAGTTAACGGACTCCAATTATGACCTTTAATTTTAACTTCTGCAAGTCTTTGGGAAAGAAGAAACAAAACAGCTCTGACTCTATGCAATGAAAGGCGGTCTCTTGGTCTCATGATCTGGTAATGTCCTCAGGAAAGGCCAGCTTCCACATAGAAACACGCCTTCTCCTCTGGTTGTTGTCTCCCCTCCCCTCCCTCACCCCGCCCTCCCCCTTCCAGGTGTCCCGTGGACCCTGCACACGTGGCTGGAGTCTTTGCGGATCGCCTTCCAGCAGCACCGCAGGCCTCTCATTCAGTGCCTGTTGAAGGAGTTCAAGACCATTCAGGAGGAAGAGTACACGGAGGAGCTGGTCACTCAGGGCCTGCCCCTGATGTTTGAGATCTTGAAAGCCAGCAAGGTACGAGGGCCTCCTGTGGGCAGGGAGCACAGCTGGGGGGTTCTGATCTCGGTGCTCCTGCCCCTCGGGTGGGAACCTTGCAGTCACTGGTCTGGTACCCTGGCTGCTTACAGCTGCTTGTGCGGCCACTCGCAAGGCAACTGCTCTGCTGAGCACCTGTCCTGTCCCAGGTGCTTGGGCACACGGGACAAAGTAAAGGATACCTTCCGGCCAGGGAACTTGCACAAAAGTGGGGGTGCTACAGCCCAAGCGTATCTGAGGTGGCTTGTGAAACAGCGTTAAATTGTGTGGCAAAGGCTCTGAGGAGTGTGGGAAGGTTGGGGGAAGGTGTCACTGAGATGCTGAGACCAGGGCGGGCCTGGACAGACAGTAGGACATAGGACATTGGGAATCCAAGGGGAAGAGGGAAATGAGTGTAGCTGCCTTGGATGCAGACCCCACAGGGGTCCCTGGAAAGCCAGGCCCCGAGAAGGCTTTTCAGGTCTGAGGACAGCACGTGCCTAGCCCTTCAGGCTCACTCCCCGTTCTTCAGAGGCCCCTGCGTTCCTGTTGACACTTCGTTCCCAGCATCAGGAAAACGCTGCAACCCCTGCACAACAGGTCCTTCTAAGACAGTGGAGGCTGTGAGGTGTCAGGGAATTAGGCCTCTGAACCAAAAGGGCTGCATGGATTTCCCTGCCAGAGCGGGGAGGGGAGTATGGAGCAGCCTGCTCTATAGGGTGGGGGGACAGCCCCACAGCAAAGCCCTGGCAACACATCCGGCTGATTTCTGAGCCTCGGAGCACCTGGCCCAGAGTCCAGTGTGGGTCCCATCAGTTATTCTCATTAGCACCGGAGACTTAAGGGCCCCTGTGGGCTGGATATATGCCTAATGTCAAGCCCCACTTCGACCCAGAATGGGAGCAGGTGTGCCAGGCCTCAGGTAATGAGCCTCAGCGATTCCACAAAGAGCAGAACCCACTGGAAGCATTTCAAAACCAAACTCTCCCTCAGCCCTCACCCATCCCCCCAGCTTGAAAAGAAATAAATAGATAAGCCCTGAAATTACCTAAGAGACCACCTTAGTGAAAAACGTTGCTGGGTCTGTTCCCAGAGTCTGGTGTTGTAATTGGTTTTTGGTTTGTTTGTTTGTTTTTCCTTCTATGGGCTGTAATGGGAATTCCAGAAATTACTAAGACATGCTGTGTATTAAGGAAACCTAATCTATGGATTTTTTAAGTAAATTTATTTTGAAGTACGGCATACATCAGAAAAGTGCCCAGGTCATAGCTGTGGAGTCTAATGAATTTTCACAAGGCAAACTTACTCGTGTGATCAGCATCCAGACCAAGAAACAGAACCTTGCTAGCATTCCTGCAGGCGCCTTGGGTCCCACTGAACCACTAATCGGCCCCCTAAAGAGCACCCACAGCAGCTGATAGCAGTAGCTAGAGGCCTAAAAGCAAGGAGGGAGGGGCCTTTGGCAGAAGATGTGGACCAGAGCAGGCTTCCCCGGTGGCCCTGGTGGTAAAGAACCTGCCTGCCAGTGCAAGAGACTTAAGGGACGTGGGTTCAGTTCCTGGGTTGGGAAGATTCCCTGGAGGAGGGCATGGCAACCCATTCCAGTATTCTTGCCTGGAGATTCCCATGGACGAAAGAGCCCAGCAGGCTACAATCCGTGGGGTCACACGGAGCTGGACACAACTGAAGTGACCTAACCCGCACCCCTGCACGTGTACTAGAGCCTGCTCCGTCCAGCTGTCCTGATCTTGGAGGGGAGGGGGAGGCAGGGATGGGGCAGGAGCACTCATGGTCAGGAGACAGCAGTCTGGGAAAAGGCACATTCAAGAGTCAGGTTTGCCCTGTATGACCAACAGGAAAGCCCATCTATGTCTGTAACGTATATATATGAGTGTCCATATTAAATAGGTGGCTCAGTTGTAAAGAGTCCACCAGTCAGTGCAGGAGATGCAGGTTCGATCCTTGGGTCACAAAGATCCCCTAGAGAAGGAAATGGTAACCCACTCCAGCATTCTTCCTGGGATAATCCCACAGACAGAAGAGCCTGGCAGACTACAGTCCATGAGATCACGGAGTCAGACATGACTGAGTACATGTGCACGACAAGGGTGTCCATAGCAGTGTTTCCTGCGATAGGAAAAAATTGGGAACACCTCCAATACCCATTAACGTAGAATGGGCAAATACATTGTATGTTCACAGCGTGCATGTGTACCAAGTCGTTTCAGCCGTGTCTGACTCTTTACACGCCTATGGACTGTAGTCCGCCAGGCTTCTCTGTTCATGGGATTCTGCAGGCAAGGATGCTGGAGTGGGTTGCCATGCCCTCCTCCAGTATATTCACTGCATGAAATAATAAACCAAAATGGGGGTTTTTTTAAAGTCAGGTTTTCCCTAACAGGGGAGAGGTGGGAATGGGGGTGGTCAATGGCAACCCCTACTGGTGAATTGTGGTATTTTTTTAACACCAAAAACATTTCACACTGAGGTATAACCAATTAACAATGTTGTGATGGTTTCAGGTGAATAGCGAAGGGACTCAGCCATACGTGTACATGTATCCATTCTCCCCCAAACCTCCCTCCCATCCAGGCTGCCACATTACATTGAGCAGAATTCCATATGCTGTACAATAGGTCTTTGTTGGTTATCCATTTTAAATCTAGCGGTGTGTACATGACCTTCCCAAAACAGAAGCAACCTAAATGTCCATTGACAGACGAATGAATAAAGACGTGGTACATATATACAATGGAATATTATTCAGCCATTAAAAAGAGTGAAATAATGCCGTTTGTGGCAACATGGATGGACCTAGAGAGTGCCATAGTGAGTGAAGTAACTCAGAGGAGAAATACCGTATTACATCCCTTGCATGTGGACTCTAAGAAGAAATTACAACTGACAAAATAGAAGGAGACTCACAGACTTAGTTAGGGACTTTGGGAGATGTGGTATTAATACTGACTCAGTTCAGTTCAGTCGATCAGTCATGTCTAGCACTTTGCGACCCCATGAACTGCAGCACGCCAGGCTTCCCTGTCCATCACCAACTCCTGGAGCCTACTCAAACTCATGTCCATCAAGTCAGTGATGCCATCCAACCATCTCATCCTCCATCATCCCCTTCTCCTCCTGCCTTCAGTCTTTCCCAGCATCAGGGTCTTTTCCAATGATTCAGTTCTTTGCATCAGGTGGTCAAAGTATTGGAGCTTCAGCATCAGTCCTTCCAATGAATATTTAGGACTGATTTCCTTTACAGTTGACTGGTTTGATCTCCTTGCAGTCCAAGGGACTCTCAAGAGTCTTCTCCAGCACCACAGTTCTACAGAGGGCAAAAAATAGGTGATCAGTTTCTGGTGGCTACAGGGTCAAGTCAAGCATTCTCCAAGCACAGTGATATTCCTGTGGTCAGAAGTCTGGAGAGAGATGATGGCAGACAGTTGAGAAAGTGCTGCAAAGCTCTGCCCTCAGAAAGTATCCTCTTGGAAGGCATGAGTAGCAATGCGTTGTTCCTGCTCTCTCCACTAACAAATTCCTGTTCAGATCATGTCTGCTGCTCTGTGTGAACAAACATCTGGTTCTATCAGAGTAGTGAACAAGAATGTAGAATTCCTGTAAACTTAATAAATCCACTTTGCAGTCAACTGAGAGAATCATAGCCATCCTGTCAAGTGAAGCGGATGCTTTCTCCCCATCTTTGACACGCGCTTGGTCAGATATTACTTGACATCTGGTTGCAGGTGTGCTTTTTTGCTCCCACTTCTATTCATTTATTTATTTGGCTGCACCAGGTCTTAGTGGCTGCACACAGGATCTTCAGTCTTTGTTGTGGCATATGGGATCTACTTCCCTGACCAGGGATCAACCAGGGGACCCCTGCACTGGGAGCTTGGAGTCTTAGCCACTGAACCACCAGGGAAGTGCCATCCCCACTTCTAAATTTTATCTTTAAATATCTAAAGAATTCAGTTTCTCTAGATTTCCCTAGGAGTAGAACAATGCAGTCACTGTTTAAAAATAGGTCTGTTTAAAGAGAGCTTCTGGCCATTTATACATACATACATAAATTTATACATACATAATTCTTCTGGACATTTATCCATTCCACAGTCGTGAGTGCCCACTAGTCTACAGCAGTGGTGGGATGTTCTTTACCCTCCTGGAGCTTACTGTGTCCAGGGAAGGGGCATACCCACAGTAAGCCAGGACATAAATCAGCAAAAGAGGGTGAGAGCAAGATAAACACTATGAAAAATACAATGATCTTGGACAACGATGTAGTCTCTGGGGGGTGGGGCAGGCAAGGTCTAATCTAGACAGGATGATAAGAAAAGTCTCCCAGAGGAGGTAGTGTATGAACAACCACCTAAGTGAGGAAGAGCTGCCAGCCACACACAGGCCTGGAGCAAAAGCATTCCACTCGGGGATCGGGAACCTGGAGGAGCGAAGTTCCTGGTGGGAATGTGCTTGATGTGCTGGAGAACCTGCAAGTGGAGGGACATAGGAGGAAGTATGAGAGGTGAAGTCAGACTGCACGGGGCCTTTCTCCAGGGTGCACATTTGGGGTTTTCCTCCACGTGCACTGAACAGAACACCACTGGGGACTTTAGCCAAGGGCGAGATGTGGGCTATGCAGCTTTATTTTTCTCCTTGTGACTTGTACACTTTTTAAGTTTTATTTCCCTACTTTTTAAAAATTTACCTTTTTAAATTAAACTTTTTATTTTGAGACAGTTGCAGATTCTCATGCAGTTGTAGGAAAACATACAGAGAGATTACTTTGCTTCCCCCACTGACAGTATCTTGCAAAATGACAGTTAAATGTCGCAGCCAAGATACTGACATGGTGCTGTCATCGTGCAGAAAATTTCCATCGCCCTAAGGCTCCCTCGCATTGCTCTTTTTTTTTTCTTTTTTTTTCTTTTCTTTTTTTTTTTTTTTTTTTTTCCAGCTTGGGGATCTTAGTTCCCTGACCAGGAATCAAGCCCAGGCCCCTTGCAGTGGAAGCGCAGAGTCTTAACCACTGGACTGCCAAGGGAGTCCTTTTTTCTTTCTTTTTTTCATGTTACTCTTTTAAAGCTACCCTCATATCCTTCTGCCCCGACTCCCTCTTTACGCTCTGGTAACTGCTATTCTGGTCTCCATTTCTCTAATCTTGTCATTTCAAGAATGTGATTTAAATGGAATCATACAGTAGGAAACTTTAGGATTGGGTTTTTCTTACTCAGTATAATTCTCTGAGGGTTCCTCCAGGTCATTGCATGTGTTGATAGCTTGTTTCTTCCTGTTGCTGCATAGTACTCTATGGTATGGACCAATTGCAGTTTAGTAACCACTCATTCATTGAAGGACATCTGAGTTGTTTCCAGTTTTGAGCTATTACAAATAAGGCTACTATAACATTCCAGCACAGGTGTTTGATGTGAATATGTCTTCATTTCTCTGGGATAAATGCTCAGGAGTGCAATTGCTGGGTTGTATGGTAGTTGCATATTTAGTTTCTAAAGATGCTGCTAAACTGTTTTTGAGACAGGCTGCACCATTTTACATTCCCACCAGCAAAATATGAGTAATGAAATTTCTCCGCATTCTCACTGTTTGGTGCTATTGCTATCTTTTTATTTTAGCCATTCTGATCGATGTGTACGTGGTATCTCATTGTGGTTTTAATTTGCATTTCCCTAAATGGCTAATGATGTTGAACATATTTTCATGTGTTTTTTTGCCATCTGTATATGCTCTTCAGTGAAATGTCTGTGTCCTTTGCCTGTGTTCTAATTAAACTGGTTTTTCACTGTTGAATGTTGAGAGTTCTTTGTAAATTCTAGAAAATAGTCTCTTGTCAGATATATGGCTTGCAAATACTTTCTTTCTCCCACTCAGTAGCTTATCTTTTTATCCTCTTAACAGGGTCTTTCATAGAGCCTTTAATTTTAAGGAAGTCCAATTTTAGTTTTTCCTTTTGTGGAGATTCTGCTTTTGGTATCAAGTATCAGAATGCTTTGTTGTTGTTCAGTTGCTAAGTTGTGTCTGACTCTTTGCGACCCCGTGGACTGCAATGCACCAGGCTTCTCTGTCCTTCACTAACTCCCAGAGCTTGCTCATATTCATGTCCGTTGGAGTCAGTGAGTCCATCCAGCCATCTCATCCTCTGTCGCCCCCTTCTCCTCCTACCCTCAATCTTTCCCAGCATCAGGATCTTTTCCAATGAGTCAGCTCTTCTCATCAGGTAACCAAAGTATTGGAGCTTCAGCATCAGTCCTTCCAATGAATATTCAGGGTTGATTTCCTTTAGGATTGACTGATTTGATCTCCTTGCTGTCCAAGGGACTCTCAAGAGTCTTCTCCGGCACCACAATTCAAAAACATCAATTCTTTGGCTCTCAGCCTTCTTTAGGGTCCAACTCTCACATCCATACATGACTACTGGAAAAACCATAGCTTTAACTATATGTACTTTTGTAAGCAAAGTGATGTCTCTGCTTTTTAATATACTGTCTAGATTTGTCATAGCTTTTCTTCCAAGGAGCAAGCATCTTTTTAATTTTGTGGCTGTAGTCACCATCTGCAGTGATTTTGGAGCCCAAGAAAATAAAATATCTCACTGTTTCCATTGTTTCTTCATCTATTTGCCATGAAGTGATGGGACTGGATGCCATGATCTTCGTTTTTTGAATGTTGAGTTTTAAGCCAGCTTTTTCACTCTCCTCTTTCACCCTCATCAAGAGGCTCTTTAGTTCCTCTTCATTTTCTGCCATAAGGATGGTATCATCTGCAGCTACAAGGTTGTTGATATTTCTCCCAGCAATCTAGATTCCAACTTGTGATTCATCCAGCTGCTTTGCCTAGCCCAAATCTTGAAGGTCTCCTCCTCATTTTTTTTCTAGAAGCTTTATAGTTTCATGTTTTATATTTAAGTCTGTGATTCATTTCATCTTAAGTTAATTTTTGTATGAGGTGTGGGACTTTGATCAACGTTGCTGTTTTGTTTTTGCTTTGCCAGTGGATGTTCACTTGCTCCAGCATCTTTGTTGAAAAGACTCTTTCATCAAATTACTTTTACACCTTTGTCAAGTCAGTTGGGCATATTTGTGTGAGTCTGTTCCTGGGATTTCGGTTCTGTTCCATTGATCTGTGTGTCTGTCCACCATTACCACAGCTTTTTTTTTTTTTTTTTGATCCGTGCCATGTGGCATGCATGTGGCATGCTGTAGCTTAGTTCCCAGACCAGGGATCAAACCCTGCCCCCTGCAGTAGAAGCTCAGAGTCTTTACCACTGGGCTGTCAGGGAAATCCCCACACATGATCTTGATTACTGTAGCTAAAAAATAAATCTTGAAATTGGGTAAATTGTTTCCTCCCGTGTTATTCTTTTACCAAATGAATTCATATTCTTTGCCTTCTATATAAATTTTGGAACAAATTTGTTAGTTTGTGTCTTCTCTCTCTGCTACTCCTCTGTCTTAAATTATCTTTATTATTTGCTTCTTTGGGTTTTTATTTTTTTTATTTTATTTTTTTCCCAGATCTTTTAGATAGAAGCTTGAGACTATTCCTTTTTTTCTTTAATGTACATTTGATATTATACGTATCTTTCTCAGCACTGCTCTGTGTACCATGGAATTTGATGTGTTTTATTCTCATTTTCATTCAGTTCAGCGTGTTTTTTATTTCCCTTGGAACTTCCTTTTTGACTTATGAATTATTTAGAAATGTGTTATTTAGTTTCCAATTGTTTGGAGATTTTTCTCTTACCTTTCTGTTATTGATTCCTAGGTTGATTCCATTGTGGTCAGAGAACGTTCTGCATTATTTCAATCCTTCGAAAATTTTGAGGCTGGTTTTATGGACCAGGATATAGTCTATCTAGGTATACGTTTCATGGCACTTAAAAAGACTGGGTTTGGGAATTCCCTGGTGGTCCAGTGGTTAGGATTTGGTGCTTTCACTGTTGTGGGCGTCAGATCCCTGGTCAAGGAACTTAAATCCCAAAAGCTGTGCAGCGTGGCCAAAGGAAAAAGGCCTGTTTTCTGCCCTTGTTGAGTGGAGTGTTCTGTAACTGTTGATAAGACCCTGTTGGTTGATGATGATGGTAAGTTCTTCCATATCCTACAGATTTTCTGTCTCATTATTTATTCTATCAGTTGAGAGAGGAATAATAAAATCTCCAACCGTGATTGTGGATTTGTCTGTTTCTTCTTTTGGTTCTATCAATTTTCGATTCACATATTTTGCAGATCTATTGTTCAGTGCATACACAGTTAGGACTGCAACATCTTCTCGGTAAATTAACCCGTTTATCATTTTATAATGCCCTTCTCTCTTCTGCTAGTTTTTTTGCTCTGAAATATACATTCTGTAATATTAATATAGCCTCTCCTGCTTTCCTTTGATTAATGTTCATGTGATATATATTTTTTTCATCCTTTACTCTCAACTTCCCTGTTTTATTAGATTTGAAGTGACTTTCTTATAACAAGCATATAGTTGGGCTTTTCATCCACTCTGCCAATCTCTTTTAATTGGTATATTGAGACCTTTTATATTCAATTATCGCTACTTTAGGGCTTATGTCTGCCATCTTACTTTTTGTTTTCTGTTTGGTCTCTCTGTCTTTCCTTTTTCTGCCTTCCTGTGGACTACTTGAACATTTTAAAATTCCCTGCTGCCCTGGAGGCTTGAGCCTTGTGGCCCTTTGAGCTAAAAGCTCCAAGTTTAAATGTGTCACTCAGAGGAGAGTGTCCCCATCTGTCCCAGCACAGCCACCCCACCCTCTCCTGCTCCAGAAAAGAGTGAGCCTCAAGCTTGGTTAATTCCATCTGCTGTCTTCAGGTTTGGGTCCAGAGTTAACCAAATCCATAGATTAACGCAGTTCACTGCCTGAAACTGACCATCTCACCCCACCAGAGCTATTAACTGAAACTAATGACAGCATGCCAGGGAAGCAAAGGGAATTATCCCAACAACCTCACTGCTTGGAGGAGGCACAGAGAAGCATGCATAGCAGACACCTTGACAAACAGATGAGTTCAAAGACATAGTGGTGAGTCTTCTCTGAAGGCTCTTGTCTCTGAAAGAGAAGCAGCCAGAAAGTCTTGGAAACAGCAGCATCTTTGGTGCTGGCATCACCATCGTCCCTCACACAGTGCCCATCCCTCAGGACCTAGCCAGTACCTGGCACTCAGCAGATGCTCAGTGAATATTTGAAGAAAGAATTTATGAATGGGTGAATGCATGGCTTAGTGCATGGGGGAAGGGGTGCATTTGTGAAACCTTTGAGGGATGAATAAGCCAAGCGTACAGAACTGTTGATGAACTGTCTTCTTTCCCTTTCTTTCCTGAACGTATAGTGCTTTCATCATTTCCCTAGTTCCTCACTGGAGCAGATTGTTTTAATAGTATACTTCATTTTTGGAATGACTTTAGATTTTCAGGGAAATAGAGAAGATAGCACAGAGAGTCTCATAGAAGTCCTCACCTGCTTCCTATTATTAACATCCTGTGTTAGTGTGGTATATTCAGTACAACAGTGAACCAACATGGATTTGTTATTGTTAGCTAAGTGTTAGTCTCTCAGTAGTGTCTGATTCTTTCCCATGGACTATAGACCTCCAGGCTCCTCTGTCCATGGAGTTTTCCAGGCAAGGATACTGGAGTGGGTTGCCATTCCCTTCTCCAATTGTTAGCTAAATCCCATACTTTATCGCTATTTCTCTGTATCCAGTGTCTTTTTCTGCTCTGGGATCCCATCCAGGACACCGTGTTACGTTTAGTTGTCATACCTCTTTAGGCTACTCTTGGCTGAGACAGTATCCCAGCCTTTCCTTGTTTTTTTTTCTTGTGTGTGTTGGTTTTTTAAGATTTTTTAATGTGGCTAATTTAAGTCTCTATTGGATTTGTTACAACATCGCTTCTGTTTTATATTTTGGTTTTTTGGCCGTAAGGCATGTGGGAATCTCAGCTCCCTGACCAGGGATCGAACCTGCACCCCCTGCACCGGAAGGTGAAATCTTCACCACTGGGCCTCCAGGGAAGTTCCAGACTTTCCTTGTTTTCGATGACCTTTTTTTGGGGAAGTGTTGGTCACTATTTTATAGGCTGCCCCTCTAGTGGAATAGGCATTGATTGTCTCATGATTTCGACTGAGGTCATGGGTTTGGGGAGGATGACCTCAGAGGTAAAGTGCCTTTCTTCTCACATCAAGGGTACATGTTATCAGTATGACACATCACTGGAGATGATGACCTTGATCACCTGGCTGAAGCTGTGTTTGCCAAATTTCTCCACTGCAAACTTACTCACCCCTTCCTCTCACTTTCCAGACTGTGCTCTTTGGGATTAAATCACTATGTGCAGCCCTGACATCGGAGTGGGGAGCTATGTGCCTCCTAGATAATTTCTAAGTGTTTGAGGATTGTCCCTTCAGAACAAGCAGCCCTTGTCTTTACTTTCTCGGGTGATACAACACATATTGAAGTGAAGAAGCAAGGGCAAGCTGTGAGGTCCTGGAGAGATGGGATCTTGCTTTGTTGCCCCTAATACGGCTCCTTTCACAGTACAGGTCACCTCTTAAGATGCTAAATAAGTACCTATTGAATTGAATTAAACAACCGCCACCACTACCAAAAAAAAAAAAAAAGTCCCTATGAAGGGCCCGGTTGCTCGGGCTTCTCTCTTTTTTTAAAATATTTTTCCTTATTTATTCATTTATTTATTTTTGGCTGTGCTGGGTCTTCACTGTGGCTCACAAGCTTTCTCTAGTTGTGGATAGAGTGGGGCTATTCTCTAGTTGCAGTGCCCGGGCTTCTCATTGCAGTGACTTCTTTGTTGTGAAGCCCAGGCTCTAGGCTTATGGGTCCAGTAGTTGTGGGACACAGACTTAGTCGCCCTGTAGCATGTGGGATCTTAGTTCCCAGACCAGGGATTGAACCTGTGTCCCCTGCATTGGCAGGTGGACTCTTAACCTCTGGGGCACCAGGGAAGCCCCCAGGCTTCTCCTAATGGTCATCAAGTCCAAGAAGGGCATCTTCACTCCTTCCCAGAGTTGATGAGACAGGGGCTGACTCACCAGCAAGGCTCCTGAGACAACCCTGGGCACAAGTAGTGAGTCCAGCATCATTCGTCAACACAGTTCGCACAGAGGATTTTGCAGGTCACTGTCTCATCTTTTCACGTGACATGCAAGCACTCACTGGGCATCCCTAATATGTCGGACCCCCTGGGGCCATAGGGATGACAAAATAGAGTCCACATGGGGCAAACGCTGGTCGAACTATATTAGTTTCCACTGCCACAATAACAGTGACTACGATTTAGAGGCTGAAGACAGCACCCGTTTACCATCTTGTGGTTTCCACTGGTCAGAAGTCCAGGCACAGGGTCTCAGCTGGGCTCTCTGTTTAGGGTCCCACAAGACCAAAATCAAGGTGTCAGCAGCTGGGTTCCCTCCTAGACACTCAGGAAGAATCCACTTGCAACCTCATTCAGGTTCTGGTGGAATTCAGTTCCTCTTGGTTGCATTTCTTTGTTGAGGGTCAGCTAGGGTGTCATATTTTTTCCCAGTGTCAGGGCCTGCATTCCCTCTCAAGCTTACCATGTGGCCCCCGCCGTCTTCAAGCAACAGTTCATCAAGTCCTTCTCAGGCTTCCAGTCCCTCTGACTTCCTCTTCTCCTCCATCCCTTCTGAATTTTTCATGCATTTTAAATGCTTACGTGATTACACTGGGCCCACACAGATAATACAAAGCAATCCCCCTCTTTTAAGGGCAACTACTTAGTGACCTTAATTACTCCTGCCAAGTCCCTTTTGCCTGGAAAGAGGACAGATTGACGGGCAGGGTATCTCTTGATGTTCCTAGTCCCAGGGGTTAGGGCATACAATCTTCTAGGGCAGTGGTTCCCAGCCATTTTTGGCACCAGGAACTGGTTTCATGGGAGACAATTTTTCCACAGACTGGGGAGTGGGAGGGAATGTTTCAGGATGATTCGAGCACATTACATTTATCGTGCACTTTATTTCTATTACATTAGCTCCACCTCAGATCATCAGTCATTAGATCCCAGAGGCGGGGCACTAGGGACCACAATTTTGCCTACCACCTGGTGCTTCTCCAACATCAGTGTGCGTGGGAGTCACCTGCAGAGCATGTTGATGAGGATCTGATCCAGTGGGCCTAGGGTGAGAGGCTGCGTTTCTCAAGAGCTCCCAGGCAGTACTGCTGCTGCATGCTGGTCAGTGAAGCATATTTCTGCAATCAGGCTTTGTTGCTGTTTAGTCACTGAGTTGTGTCCAACTCTTTGCAACCCCATGGACTATAACCTTCCAGGCTCCTCTGTCCATGGGATTGTCCAGACAAGAACACTGGAGTAGGTTGCCATTTCCTTCTCCAGGGGATCTTCCCAACCCAAGGGTTACACCCAAGTCTCCTGCGTCCCCTGTATTGGCAGGCAGATTCTTTACCACTGAGCCACCAGGGAAGCCCATGACCAGGCTTTAAACCAGAGGAAATTTACAGTTACCAGCTGAGGTCAAACCTAAGACAGAATATCAGGACATTAAACTTGTGGTTCTCAAACATACGGGGCATTAGAATCAGCAGAAAACTTGCTAAAATACTGATTGCTGGGCCCCACCCCAGTGTTTCTGAGTCAGAGGTATGAGATGGGATCTGAGGGCATGCATTTCTAACAAGCTCAGGCGGTCTGCAGACCACACTTTGAGAACCACCGCTGGAACCATGAGCCAGTTGCTTTGTGAGGGTTAAGTGAGAGGAGCAGGTAACACCTTCTGTCAGAAGGCCTTCATCTTTGAAAGCAGAATCCCTTTTTCTATCCAACATGATTGCCTCCTCTTGGGCACTTCTGTGCACCCCATCTGAGGTAACATGCTGTCTTGTAGGATCAAAGGGTTGGATTTCTTTTCGTTTGTTGAGCTGCAATCCCTCTCTTTCAGGAACACAGGGAAGCAGATTCAAGCATAGCTTGAACTGATAACATCATTAGTAGTCCCAAACCTATCTTTTTAAAATCAAAAATAGTATTTATTGCATTTATGTACAAAGCAACCCTTGTTTATTGTAAAAAGATATATATATATGTATGTACATATATATATACACATATATGTATATATGTATATAAAAGAAGAAAACATCATCATCCCACCCGAAGGTAGCTACTCTATTTTCCAGACCTTCTTCTATACCTGTCAATCCAAATATATATGTAGGCTTTTATTTCCAAAACTACATGGTACAAACTGTGTTGTAACCTACTTTTCTTAATATATTGTAAATATCAAGCTATCTACTCACTGTTTTTAGCCCCTGGTTTCAACCCCGTTCACCCAATAAAAAGCATCCAAAAAATGCTCTGATTCCTGGCTTCCCTCCTGCACACCTGCAGTTGGAGGGAGATTAATGGACCAGCTTGGGCCCCAGTGGGACAGGAGGGAAGGACATGAAGGATGGAGGTTGATCAGAAACAGGCTCCCAGAGTACTGGAACAGCCATAGTTTTGCATCGCAGAACTATTCCTCCAAAACGCACATGTACTTTTTTAGGAGAAAGTGATTCAGCTGAGCACTTCTGGATCCAGAAATGCCTCAGCACCAGAATCAAGTGCACAGGAAAGCTAAATCAGGAGCATTTGTGTCTTGGTGGTGGAGAGTGCGGGCACAGGACATGAAGGGCTTCCTGCTGCCATTTTTAGGCTAATTAGCTGCTACCGGAGAGGGCAATGGCACCCCACTCCAGTACTCTTGCCTGGAAAATCCCATGGACAGAGGAGCCTGGTGGGCTGCAGTCCATGGGGTCACGAAGAGTCGGACATGACTGAAGCAACTTTGCAGCAGCAGCAGCAGCAACGGCTACAAGAATTTTTCAGCATTGATAAAGGTGTGCTTATGGTAATAACTTATTTTCCATCCTGTGAGTTGCAAAACTTGCTTTCCAATGAATAGTAAAGAAATTATTAGATATTTAAGTTGATTTCATGTCCTGGATATTGTAAATAGTGCTGCAGTAAACACTGGGGCAAAGGTGTCCTTCTGCATGATGGTTTTTCACTGGGTATATACCCTAAGATCATGGCCTCTGGTTCCATCACTTCATGGGAAATAGATGGGGAAACAGTGGAAACAGTGTCTGTCAGACTTCATTTTGGGGGGCTTCAAAATCACTGCAGATGGTGATTGCAGCCATGAAATTAAAAGACGCTTACTCCTTGGAAGGAAAGTTAGATAGCATATTCAACCAACCTAGATAGCATATTCAAAAGCAGAGACATTACTTTGCCAACAATGGCCCGACTAGTCAAGGCTATGGTTTTTCCAGTGGTCATGTATGAATGTGAGAGTTGGACTGTGAAGAAAGCTGAGTGCCAAAGAATTGATGCTTTTGAACTGTGGTGTTGGAGAAGACTCTTGAGAGTCCCTTGGACTGCAAGGAGATCAAATCAGTCCATTCTAAAGGAGACCCAACCAGTCCTCCTAAAGGAGATGAGATCAGTCGTTGGAAGGACTGATGCTAAAGTTGAAACTACAATACTTTGGCCACCTCATGCGAAGAGTTGACTCATTGGAAAAGACTCTGATGCTGAGAGGGATTGGGGGCAGGAGGAGAAGGGGACGACAGAGGATGAGATGGTTGGATGCTGTCACCAACTCGATGGACATGGGTTTGGGTGAACTCTGAGAGTTGGTGATGGACAGGGAGGCCTGGTGTGCTGTGGTTCATGGGGTCGCAAAGAGTCGGACACAACTGAGTGACTGGACTGAACTGAACTAATACCCAGTAGTGGGATTGCTGTCCAACGACAGATGAATGACTAAAGAAGTTGTGGTATATATATATGCAATGGAATATTACCCAGCCACTGAAAGGAATGAAATAAGGTCATTTTTAGAGATGTGGGTGGATCCAGAATCTGTCATACAGAGTAAAGTAAGTCAGAGAAAAGCAAATATCGTATATTAACGGATATAGGTGGAATCTAGAAAAATGGTCCAGATGAACCTGTTTCCAGGCAGAATAGAGATGCAGACATGGAGAATGGACATGTGGCCCCAGTGGGGAGATGAGGAGGGTGGGATGGATCGGGAGATTGAGGCTGACATGTATACACCTCCATGTGTAAAATAGAGAGCTATAAAGCACAGGAAGCTCAGCTCAGTGCTCTGTGATGACCTAGAGGGTTGGGATTGGGAGGGGGTGGGATGGAGGCCCAGGAGGGAGGGAATATTTGTATACATATAGCTGGTTCACTTTGTTGTACATGAGAAACCAAAATAACATTGTAAAGCAATTATATTCCAATAAAAAATGATTGGAGCAAGAAAGGATTTAATTACAAATTAAACTTCCACCATAAACCTGCTAGAAATGGTGGACAAACTGAACAAGCAAACCCAGGGCCTGTTGGGCAAAGCAAAGGTGTGATGTCCAGGGAATTTCTCTCGGAACCTGCAGTCAGTCTGTGGGCTCCTCTGGCCCATGGCGGGGGCAGGGGGCCCATTCTTACACAGGGGCTTGGGTGAGGTCTCACACAGCCCCCATCAATGTGAGCTCTTCTTTCCTTTCCACAGAACGAAGTGATCAGCCAGCAGCTGTGTGTCATCTTCACTCACTGCTACGGTCCCTACCCCATCCCCAAGCTCACAGAGATCAAACGGAAGCAGACCTCACGCCTGGGTGAGTGGGGGCTTCCTGGGTCCAGCCCTGAACTGTTGCTTTGTGATTTGAGGACAGGAAGGAAGCAAACGCAGCCAAAGAAGAGACTGGGCATGTTGGAGGGCAAACAGGGTGGATACAGGAGTGAGGCAGGTGGAGATCGGGGTATCACCTTTGTTACACGATTAACCTGTTTAGAGAAAATACATTGGGGATAAGGACAAGGGGACTCATCAGTACCTCATCCCTCCGCTGAACACCTTTCTTCTGCACATCACTGACAGTGATGACTGCCCACGCCCTTCCAGTAGCCAAGTAGAGTCCAGAGAAGGCTGAGATCTGCATAGCCACTCTCCCCCATCCTCTCCTCTAAGAAGTTCCTCTTCCTTGAGATGGAACAAGCAGGGTACAGTGACAGGCCGGTAGTATGCCCCTAATGGAATCCTGCAAGGAACTGGAAGGAGAGATGAGCAAGAGTCACCCTCTAGACAACACACCACACACATACACACACACACACACACACACACACACACACACACACACACACGAGGGGAATGGCACTGACCTGAGGAGATGGGATGCCCTGAACTCCCATCGGGTTAGCAGTAATCACTCTTCACCCTTCTTGGACACTTGCTTTGAGCTAGCCCTAGCCAAGCTCCTCCCTACTCTCTCTCAAACAATCCCTGGGCTACCCGGGAGACAGGCAGTATTATCCGGGTCACAGCTGAAGACAGGGAGGCTCTGCAGAGGCTTCAGCATCAGTTCAGGTGGAGCTGGAGCATGAACCCAGGTCCCCCACCAGAGCCACAATCCCATCTTTCTCCAGTTGGCCTCTGGGATTTTCCAGAAGAAACCTTTCCATCAGGCACCGATTTCATTCAGAAGATCCTGGGGCTGCTGGTAACCTGGTGAATCAACCAGGAAAAAAGGCAAATACCTGACTGCCTTGAAGCCTGAAGCATGAGTCTTCTTTTGCAAAGGCTTGTCTCTCACTGCCTGGGGACTGATAAAATATTACAGATAAAGGACACCCCTTCCCATTAAGGTTGGGGACCTTCCTACTTCCTGTTTCCTTTTCCTATAAAGACCAGGAAACTTTGCAGAAATGGAAGCAGCTGAAGAATGCTATCCTTTAGCAAAGCCCCTACTTTTGAAATAGGTCAGCTAGTTTAAATTAGTGAAAAGGCTGAATTCATGGAAATGCTTTAAAGTATTTTTGTTCCTGTCACAAATAACCTATTAATTTAAATGGCACAAATTTTTGCTAAAGTAGAAAACTTAGCAGCTGAGTCAAAGGTTGCCTGGTTTTCTTTATGCCCATTCATGTCAGCCAGTTCAGTAGCTCAGTTGTGTCCAACCCTTTGCGACCCCATGGACTGCAGCATGCCAGGCTTCCCTGTCCATAACCAATTCCCAGAGCTTACTCAGCCTCATGTCCATCAAGTCGGTGATGCCATCCAACCATCTCATCCTCTATCATCCCCTTCTCCTCCTGCCTTCAATCTTTCCAAGCATCAGGGTCTTTTCAAATGAGTCAATTCTTTGCATCAGGTGGCCAAAGTATTGGAGCTTCAGCTTCATGAGTCCTTCCAATGAATATTCAGGACTGATTTCCTTTAGGATTGACTGATTTGATCTCCTTGCAGTCCAAGAGACTCTCAAGAGTCTTCTCCAACACCACAGTTCAAAAGCATCAATTCTTCGGTGCTCAGCTTTCTTTGTAGTCCAACTCTCACATCCATACATGACTACTGAAAAAACCATAGCTTTGACTAGATGGACCTTTGTCAGCAAGGTATTGTCTCTGCTTTTTAATAAGCTGTCTAGGTTGGTCATAGCTTTTCTTCCAAGGAGCAAGCATCTTTTAATTTCATGGCCCCAAAAAATAAAATCTGGCACTGTTTCCATTGTTTCCCCATCTATTTGCCATGAAGTGATGGGATCGGATGCCATGATCGTAATTTTCTGAATGTTTTAAGCATGTAGGCAATCCAAAACGTACTCAAACTGCAAGTAGTTCTACCCTGTAGGAAGCAGGTGTTAATGAAAATATTACCAGGGCAACAAATCATAAAGATCCATCAAATTTACAGACTTTAGAGAGTGAAGGTTACACTGCTAGGGCATAGCAACAATTTCTGACATCTGGTGCTTTACAAGACACCCCTGTTAGAGCAAACATTTGCAAGGGCTGTTTCAGTGACGCAGCATAAAATCTGCTCTCCTGTAGCTATAGGAGAGGAGAGAAAATTTTTTTTCCTCCTGAATTTGCTGAGATTTGTTTTCACCAGCAATTAAAACGGCCTGGTTTTCAGGCCAAGCATTGGAATTCAAAGGTTATTAGCACCAAGAGAAAGAAGGCAGGCCTGAGGAGTTCAAAGCTCACAGATGAAAGAAAAAGGACATAATATAATGATGAATAAGTGGAATATAAAGCATATAGTGTTTTGCATCTTCAGTACAACATTCCAAGCTCAGATAACTAAAGGTGGTCAAATAGTTGTTCCTTGTGGACCTGCTTATAAGGAAAGAGAAGGGTGAGTAGTGACAAAAGCCCCGAAGTGGCATCTCCATAAGGCCAGGAAGGCCACGTAAATGAGGGAAATGGGTGTGGTGTAATACAATAGGGAGTGGTGGGGACTGGGGCAAACTGGAGCGCAAGTGCCTGATTGTTTTATAGTACCTTGTCCTCTGCCCTCCCAGTGCATTCTGGGGGAGAATGGTAAAAAGAGCTAAAGGTGGGAGATGTTAGCAGTTTGAGAAGCAGAAGTGGGAGCTAGTTGAAGGTGGATAGTGGGAGTGAGAGTCTGAGCAGAGGGAGATGGGTTGCTGAGAAGAGGGAGAATGTCGCTCCAACCTGTTGACAGTCTTTAAAGCAAGTGGAGAAGCGAGTGTTGGCCAACTCTCTGGCATCCTCTGTGGCCTTTCTTCTCTTTGTTGTTGTTGTTTAGTCGCTAAGTCGTGTCCAACTCTTTTCTGACCCCATGGACCCTCCATCAGGCTCCTCTGTTCATGGGGTTTCCTGGGCAAGTATCCTGGAGTGGGTTGCCATTTCCTCCTCCAGTCTCTTTGGTTTTTGTTGCATTTTTTAATTAAAAAAAAATTACAGATGATTTGATATTTTTATGCCTTTTTTAATATGTTTAGATTAAAGCTTTTTTATTGGGAAGAGGTCAAGAGGCTATAGGTACTGACAGAGAAATATAAGTGGAGGATACCCAGCGCCACCACCTAGGGTGAATCAACCAGGAGGAGAATCGGCCAAAAAGGCAAATTCTGGTTCTAAGTTACAGCAGGGTCTGTGAAAGGGGCCAGGCCAGGGGTCTGACTTAGAAACTGAGCATGGTAGAGTCGGGTAGGGGTACAGGTGCATGGGCCAGTTGGTGGGTTTTCCCAGAGAGACCAAAGTGCTGCGCTAAGGACGGACTGGCACCTTTGTAGCCCCAGGAGAAATGGCTAAGATGCCAGGCGAATCGGAGGATTCTGGTGCTTAGCAATGCAGGCCCTGGAGTCCGAATGTCCACGTTCACATCCTGGCTTCTCCACCAGCCACTCGCTTGACCACGTCACTGTGACTCCTGGCGTCATGTCCCTGTCATACGCCTGACAGTGGTCCCTCTCTCCCAGGGCTGAGTGAGTTTACACCTGCAGGTGCCAGCTTGCATGGTGCCTGGCACATCGTGAATGCTCAGTAAGTAGTAGAGTACTCGCTGTACAACTAGTTACACAGCTTCTTTTTTCCTGGAGATGAGGGCAGGAGCCTGGCTCATTTGCCTCTGATCCTCACCTGAAACACAGCAGCAAGCAGGCAAGAATCACTTCCATCAGGAAAGGAGGGTGTTGAGCTGGAGGAGGAGGAGTGAGGTGGGGCAGGTGACCTCCTTAGAGGCCGAGTGGGTAGATGGTCGCCCTCCGCACCTGACAGTTATGTGAACTGTGGCCGGGGGTGAATCTTCTAAGGGGAAGTGCTACTTTTAATCACAAATAAGCTGTGAAGATTCCCTGTGAAATACTGAATTCCAGTTAATTGCACGTTCCTGTAACTGATCTGTTTCCTGTTCAGTCACGGTCTCTCCAGCAAGTATTTTATCACCGTGGCCTCCCTGTCAGCTCTTATGGGCGCTTTTCCAAAAGAGGAATCCAAACCTCATCCTTCTCTCCTCTAAAGCTACCCTCTCTCCCTTTCCTGTTCCAGATCCTCACTTCCTTAACAATAAAGAAATGTCAGATGTCACCTTTCTGGTAGAAGGAAGACCATTTTATGCTCACAAAGTGCTGTTATTTACAGCATCTCCAAGGTATGTATCATCAGTTTTGAAAGCACTGAATTGTAAGGGTGGCTATTACTATTCTCTAAAATTCAGTTTGGGTGGTTATCATCACTGAACAGGCAGATTTTCTTCTCAAAATCAAGGTTCCAAGACCATAGGGCATTTGTATAGCTTGTTCAGGCAGCATGATCCACAACGACAAAAGGAAGAAGCCACCCAGGAGTCCATCCGTGGAGGACTGGATTTTAAAATGTAGTGTATACATACCTGGGGCTTCCCAGGTAGTGCTAGTGGTAAAGAAAGTGCCTGCCAGTGCAGGAGACATAAGAGATGCAGGTTCAGTCCCTGGGTCGGGAAGATCCCACGGAGGAGGGCATGGCAACCAACTCCAGTATCCTTGCCTGGAGAATCCCGTGGACAGAGGAGCCTGGCGGGCTACAGTCCATGGGGTCACAAAGAGTCAGACACAACTGAAGCAACAGCACACACACGCACACACGTATACAGACATTATTCAGCCTTAAAAAGGAAGCCAGTTCTGACACATGCTACAGTATGAATGGGGAAGTGAAATATGCCTGTCATAAAAGACAAATATTATACCATACGATTCCTTTTATAGGAACCATCAATAATCAAGTTCATGAAAGTGAAAGCAGCTCAGTTATGTCCAACTCTTTTCTGCAAGCCAGAATACTGGAGTGGGTAGCCATTCCCTTCTCCAAGGAATCTTCCCAATCCAGGGATTGAACATAGGTCTTCCGCATTGCAGGCGGATTCTTTACCAGCTGAGCTACTAGGGAAGGTCAAGTTCATAGAGACAGTAACTAGTAGGCTGGGAACTGGGGCTAGGGGAGGGGGAGTAGGAGTTGTTTTTTGAGGACAAGGTAAGTCTTGGAGATTGATTGCACAATGATGTGAATATACTCCATGTAATATTAGTAAACACTCAAAACTGGTTAAGACAGTAAATTTTATGTTATGTGTTTTTTAACCACAATTTGGAAGAAGAATACAGGGCAGTCTCTAGCATAATCAGCAGTCTTTGTGTGGCTTAGACAAGATACTGTTCCTCTGGGCAGATGGAGCACATATTGAGCACAGAGCTTCATGAGTGGAGAATGGATTGGATTGTAACTTCCTCAGCCAGGTGTCCTCACGCAACCTGAAAACTCACACTGCAGCCTTGCAATGCCTGCTCTCCAAATATCAGGGAACTTTGGCATAAGGCGCTCAAAGTACAGAGGTCCTGAATCTTACTTTTCCTGAACCCTGGAGTTGACAACAGTAAAACATCATCCCTGCAAACTCCAGGAGATAGTGAAGGACGGGGAAGAAAAATACACTATCCTTTGCATGGTTCTGTTGTGACATCATGGAAGAGCTGTATCAATTGTGTGTGTGTGTGTGCATGTGTGTGTGTGTGTGTGTGTGTATGTTCAGTCCCTCAGTTGTGTCCGACTCTTTGCGACCCCATGAACAATAGCTTGTACCAATGATAACTTCTTAGTTTTAACAAGGTACCATGACTATGTTGGATGATAACATCGGGGCAAACTGGGTGAAGGGCATACTGGAACTTTCTGTACTATGTTTGCAACTCTTCTATAAATCTAAAATTGTATCAGATTAAAAGTTTAATTTATAAAAATAGACATGTCTTAGCTTATTTCTAAATGTATTGAGTATGGGAGACTTGCCTGGTGATTCAGTTGCTAGAATCTCCTGCACTGCAGGGGACGAGGGTTCAGTCCCTAGCTGGGGCGCTAAGATCCCACATGCTATGGGGCGACGAGCCCACACTGCAACCACTGAGCGTAAGCGCCACTACGAGAGAGTTTATGTGCCATGTTGAAAGATCCCGCATGATGCGGTGAGAATCCCACATGCTGCAACTAAGACCCAGTGCAGCCAAATAAGTAAATAAACAGAGTATCGCTGTGTCCCGCTGACTGGGTCTCTACCCACGAGGAACCCAGTTTAGCCAGTGGCAGGAAAATGCATCTAAAACTCTCAACAGGAGGCCATTCATTTAGGGAGACAGGTAATCAGCAGATGTTGATGCCTATGACATTAAATACCTACCATGCATCAGGGCCAGCCTGGCTCAGGCTCTGAGGATGCAGCCGAGGCGAGAGTCAGCAGCAGTCCTTCCCCTCGTAGAGCAAAGGTTGTGTGGGAGCAGGAAGGAGTGAGTTGGAGAGCTCCATGGGCACCTGAGGAGCTTGAAATTTGAGTCAGGAAGGACTCCAGGAAGGAGGCAGCCTTTGTGATGGGCCTGCAAGGTGGAAGGGGCTTTTTGTTTCTTACTTTATTCTTCTGGCCTCATGGCGCAGCTTAAGGGATCCTGGTTACCCAACTGGGGATCAAACCTAGGGCCCTGCAGTGGAAGCTCTGAGTCCTAACCACTGGACCACCAGCTGGAATTCCCTGGACAGCATTTTAAAAGGCTTTTGTTCTTTTTAAATCACCTGCTTGAGAAGTAATTTAACAGTCTAGACACTGTTTTTAACTTTAGCATTTTAACTTCAAATTGGATCATGGTATCGTATCAGGGGACATTTTATTAGACAATCTATAGATATGTCATCGTATTTCCGAGTTGGGGGGATATATTACATGTTTCTATCATCAGAGAGCTGAGCCTTGCAAGCTGTGCATGTCTTTGTGAGTCTTCTTATCTCCCTTTTTATGTTCTTGCTCAGGTTCAAAGCTCTCCTCTCCAGCAAACCAACCAACGACAGCACCTGCATAGAGATCGGATATGTGAAGTACCCCATCTTCCAGGTGAGCCCCTGCTGTGACCTGGAAGTCTGCCTGTGGGGGCGGGGCACCAGTGAGTCCCTCCGAGCCTCCGCCTGTGGATCAGCCGCGGCCCTGTCATCAGCTCCTGCACTTCTGGCCCTTGTCTTCACACTGCCCCTCCCCCTTACCATCCATGCAAGCCCACAGCGTTAACTGAGCACATGCTTAGTGCCCAGCACTGTGCTGGAGACACAAGGATAGAGGACACTCTCCTGCTGGGGCCTCACAATCCAGAATGGATAACTCTGAGTAATTAGTCAGTTACAATATAAAGTTGGAGTGAGCGTGAGAGAACCAATGTGCTGTGACAACTCAGACCAGGGAGATTGGGGAAGGCCCCTTGATGGGGTGCCAGCTGGAATATTGCAGGCTGAAGAGAACCTGGTGAACTGTGGGGAGGCTTGGGGCTTAAGAAAGGGGGTTAGAGGGACTTCATTGGTGGTCTAGTGGCTAAGACTCTGAGTTTCCAATGCAGAGGGCCTGGGTTCAATCCCTGGTTAGGGAACTAGATCCCACATAATGCAACTAAGAGTTTACATGCCATGACTAAAAAAATTTCACATGCCACAACTAAAGATCCCGTGTGCTGAAATGCAGATTGAAGATCCCACATGCTGCAGCTAAGACCCAGCACAGCCAAATACATAAATTTAAAAGGGGGATAGGGCCAGTTAGAACACTGCAGGCGGGGAACAGGAGGTATGAAGTCCCCAAAGATGACTGAGCCCAGTGTGATCAGGAACCAGTGGACTTTAGGGAATCCAGTGTCATGTTAATATTAATAAGCTAATTAATAGTTAATATTAATAGGTTAATGGCTAATATTAATAGGTTCAGATTAATAGGCCTGAACCTAATGTAAATAGGAAGGAAGGCTTGTCAGAGGCCAGATGACAGGGCCATATCTCTGTTCGATTGATGGCGATACTGTTTGGTTTATCAGGCACCTTTGAGGGGAGCGCAGCGACATTCTTCCTTTTCCCCCATCCTTCATGCCTGATTCACTGGGGGTTGTTTTGTGTGTATGGTGGAGTCTTTGTCTGGTTTTGGTATCAGGGTGATGGTGGCTTCATAGAAGATCTTTTGGAGTGGTCCTTCCTCCTCAGTCTTTTGGAAGAGTTTGAGAAGGACCGGTGTACATTCTTCTCTGTGTGTTCCGTAGAATACACCTGTGAAGCCATATGCTCCTGGAGTTCGTGCCTGATTCATAAATCCAGCCCCTCAGTGACATCTCACAGCTGATAGAAATTCACACCCCTCGCTAGCCTCACAGCCCTATTTCTGGGGTTCTGCATCTCATCAGGGGTGTGAATGCTGGTGGGCTGCTTACATCATCGAGGAACCTGCAGGGGAGACTGTGGCCCCTCCCTGCTGTCCTATGGCCAGGGCTAGTCGGCCAATGTGGGTGACCTGGGGATGGAGTTTATAGAATTCTGAACAGGACCTGATTCCTCCAGTTCAGTTCCAGAAGGAAAGCCCTGGGAAGAAGTGGGGAAGACACAGCCTGACCCTCGGGAGACTCACATTCTGGGAGGGTTGAGGAGACCATGCAGAGATAAGCAGGTGTTAGGGCAGGCCAGGGTCTCAGGGCAGAGGTCCTGGTCTGGTCTGTGAAGGACAGAGCTGCATTTCAGGATCTAGATGCTACACCACAAGGTTTAAACAGCAGCATCCCCCTGTTTAAAATCATTATCCTTCATGTGACCTTGAAAAAACTATCCAGCCTTCTGAGCCTCAGTTTCCTTATCTAGTGAATAGGAGGGAAAGGGTATCCCAGAGGGAGAAAGAGCACAAAGGCACAAAAGTGGGAAGTCCTGGTGTGTGTTAGAGGGAAGGTGATTATAGTCCATTCGGCTGTGTGTTAAGGTAGACTGGACACTGAAAAGATACATTGGAACCACGTAGTAGAAGCCAAGTGCCAGTGGCCAGATGATGGTTCTTCCCTGCATTTACTAACCTTGGCCCCCCAGATCCTGTGATTCAGAGTGCTACCAGGAAGCCACCATGCCCTCACAGTAAGCCCTAAAGCCCGTTCAGGTGCCTATGTTTCCACCATTAGAGATGCTTTCCTTTGGTTATGTTGAAACTTCAAAATAAAGAATCCTTATAGAATAAGCATGGGTTAAGACATTCTCTTCTCTGAACCTCATTTTCCCCATTTTGAACTCCAACTATGAATGAGGCACTGGCCTTTGCTTGCATGTAGTTATCTGGATAAATCTTGCCACTTTTAGAGGTAGGGAAACTGAGGTCCAGAGAACTTGGTGCTAGTCAATGACAGAGCCATTATTTGAACGCAGTCTGGTCTTTGTTGTTGTTGTTCAGTCACTAAGTTGTGTCCCACTCTGTGACCCCATGGACTGCAGCACACCAGGCTTCCCTGTCCTTCGCTATCTCCCGGAGTTTGCTCAAGCTCATGTCCACTGAGTCGGTGATGCCATCCAACCATCTCATTCTCTATTGCCTCCTTTGCCTCCTTTGCCTCCTGCCCTCAATCTTTCCCAGCATCAGGGTCTTTTCCAATGATTTGGCTCTTCGCATCAGGTGGCCAAAGTATTGGAGCTTCAGCTTCAGAATCAATCCTTCTGATAAAGATTAAGGATTGATTTCCTTTAGGATGACTGGTTTGATTTCCTTGCAGTCCAAGGGACTCTCCTTCTCCAGTACCGCAGTTTGAAAGCAAAGAGAAACAATAATAATAGAAGCTGTTCCTTGTGCAGCAGCTATGTGCAGGGCTCAAAACCAGCAGTGCTCAGGCTCAGCTGTGCAGTGGAATCATTTGAGGAGCTTTGATGATTCCCAAGGTCCAGGCTGTCATTTAGGATCTGGCTGCAGCTCAGGCATCAGCATTTTTAAGTCTCCACCTTCTGCCATCATCCAGAGTCATGTGCAGCCAAGGTGGAGAACCAGTACTCTACGTTACAGTGTTTCTCAAATTTTAGGAAGCATCAGAATCTCCAGGGGAAGCAGTGGGGGTGAAGAGAGTTGCTGTTAAGCCACGAAACTTGCTAAAATGCGTATTCCTGAGCCCCACCCCCAGAGTTCCTGATTCTATAGGCCTGGGATGGGGCCCGAGAATTCATGTTTCTTATGAGAACATAGGTGATGCTGATGCTGCTGGTCCAGGGACCCACTCTGAGAACCATGACCCATGTAATCTAATTCAGTTCAGGCCTCCCAGCTCCCTCTCCAGGTGGCTCTTCTCCCCGTGGACAGACAGGTAGAGGAAGTGGCCAAGCTGAGCTTCAGACCTGGCTGACTTCCAGACCTGATCTCTTAACTGTCTCCCTGCTATGGGGCCTTGGGTCCTCCCTAAAAATCACCCAGCCCCAAGGAAAGGCCCATTAGTGTTTGGAGCATGAGCCCAATGCTGGAAACCGTGCACCCCCCTCCCCAGCTCTCCCAGTGCTCGTGGAGGGGCACTTATGCCATCGAGCCTAGGGCTAATTGGAGGGGTTCTTGTCATCAGAACCTGGCTTGTGGTCGGCACTCAGTAAATGTTTGCTGTGGGCTGGTTGAATGAGAGACCTACACAGGAAGGCATGGCCCAGAGGAATCGAACGCCTGTATTTACTTTTGGCTGGGGAAAGCTTCCCAGCCACGTTAGCCTTGAGTTACTGTAATGGGCAGAGAAGATTGAGCAGACCCTGGGGAATTCTCCACGTTCCTGCCCCTTCCCCATAAAAGAAGAAAAGCCTCATTTGTGGCTCAAAATAGGCCAAGTCAGGCTGAATCTGACCCAGAAGGAGACTCCCAGGGGCCAGCTCACTTCCCTTCCATGCTAAACAGAAGAATTTTAGTAAATGAGATGGCTTTGAGTTTCCTCCCTGCAAGACTGTTTAACATCACACGCGGGCAAGAGCCCCTTGCAACTGAGGCTGCACCTGGGAGCAGGGCCTCCACCAGGCTGTGGATGCCATTTACATCCTGCTTCATGCAGGCTGACAGCTGCCAAGAAAAACAACCCCATAAACAGACCCTTTGGCCTAATCAGGGTCTGTTTCACTCCCTTGCAGAAAAGGCTCGTGCTGCCTGAGTCTGAAGGTGGCTCAGCACAGCCCAATTTAATTCCATTAGCCCTGTGGTTAATGGGGCTCCATGCCTGCTCCTGAAAGCAACATTTCCAGTCAACAACACAACCTTGAGGAAATGAGATAGCATGCTGGAGAAGTGCTTTGTAACTGGAGAGACCCTGTTTTCAGGACAGTTATTATTATGGCTTTTACCATCACTATTATTGATTTGGCCTTTATAAAAGAGAGGTCCTTGGGGAATAAATGGATTTTAATAAAGCCAGTGTCTCAACATTTGCCAAAGATTAGATGCTTATGACCTGTCTGGGTCCAGGGGAAGAGTAAACAGTGTTACGTTATCATTTCACAAAGCCTCAATCGTCAGCACTAAAGCCCCATTCTGCCACAGGCAGTTGGCCAGTGAGAGACTCAGACGCAAAAGAGGAAGGGGAGGAATTGTGTTTCTGGTTAAAGTGTCCTTGCCGCTGGCAGGCACTGGGGATGCAGAGGTGGGTAAGACCCACTCTGTGCCCTCAGACCCCAGCAGGAAATAACACTGCAGTCACGGGCGGTGTGCTGCACAGCACAGGGTGGGAGGCAACTAACAGATCTGAGCAGATCTGTGGAAGCTTTGCAGAGGTGACTTCTGAGCTGGATCCTGAAAGAGGGGCCGGAGATCAACAGGTGGAGAAAAGGGAAGGGCATCCAAGCAGAGGGAACAGCGTGGGCAAAAGCAGAGTGAAAGAGATGGTGGTAGGTTCTGATAAAGGCAAGTGGTTGGGAGCAGGAGACCAAACCAATCAATCCTAAAGGAAATCAACCCTGAATACTCACTGGAAGGACTGCTACTCAAGCTGGAGTTCCAATACTTTGGCCACCTGATGCAAAGAGCTGACTCATTGGAAAAGACCCTGATGCTAGGAAAGAGAGAGAGCAGGAGGAGAAGCGGACAACAGAGGGTGAGATGGTAGGATGGCATCAATGGACATGAGTTTGAGCAAACTGCAGAAGATAGTGAAGGTCAGGGAAGGCTGGTGTGCTTCAGTCCATGGGCTTGCAAAGAGTCGGACACAAATCGGTGACTGAACAACAACAGTTGAGATTAGAAGGAGAGGAGGGAGGAGTGGCAGGTGAGATCTGAAAAAGTGAATCGATCCAAAGCAACAGCATTCATTTCAGCAACAGTGAAAAATGGAAACAACCCACATGTCCATCAACTGATGGATGGATACACAAACTGTAGTGCATCCATACAAAGGGATGTTGTTGAGCAGTGAAAAAGAAGTGAAGGAGTGTGATACATGGGACCTTGAAAATACCACACCAAGTGAACAAAACCAGATGCAAAAGAGCACATGTTGTACAATTTCATGTATATGAAATGTCCAGAACAGGCAAATCATAGTAGATGTCATGACTGACCCAAGGAGGAAATGGGGGAGACTGCTAACAGGCGTGAGGTTTCTCCGGGGGAGGGGGTGAAAATGTTCTAAAATTAGATTGTGGTGGCACTTCCCTGGCAGTCCAGTGGTTAAGACCACACCACCACTGCAGGGGGCACAGATTGGATCCCTGGTATGGGAACTAAGATTCTGCCTGCCAAGTGATGCGGCCTTTAAAGCAAAATAAAATTAGATTGTGGTGATGGCGGTACATTATGAACACGCTAAAAGCCACTGACCTGGGAGCGTTGGTTTTTGTTGCACTGGGTCTTCACTGGTGTGCACAGGCTTTGCCTGGTGAGGCGAGCAGGGGCTGCTGTCCAGTTGCAGTGCGCCGGCTTCTCGTCGCACCGGCTCCTCTTGCTGCAGGGCACGGGCTCCGGGCATATGGACTTCAAGAGTTGCATCCTGTGGGCTCACAGTTGTGGCTCACAGGCTCAGTTGCTCCAGGACATGTGGAACCTTCCTGGACCAGGGATCAAACCCATGTCCCCTGCATTGGCAGGCGGGTTTTTAACTACTGTACCACCAGAAAAGTCCAAACTCTGTACTTCAAATCAAAGCATTTTTAGATTCCACATATCAGGGGTATGATATAGTCTTTTTCTTTCTGATTTACTTCACTTAGAATGATGATCTCTAGGTCCATCCCTGTTGCTGAAATGGCTTCATTTCGGTCTTTTTTTATGACTAATATTCCATTGTGTGTGTATATATATATATATATATATATATATATATGTATTCATAGATAGATATAGATACACACACATCTTCTTTATCCATTCATCTGTCAGTGGACATTTAGGTTGTTTCCGTGTCTTAGCTATTGTAAATAGTGCTGCTGTGAGCATTGGGGTACATTTACCATTTCAAATTACAGTTTTGTCTGGATACATGCCCAGGATTTGGGATTGCTGGATCACATAACAAGACTATTTTTAGATTTTTTCTAAGGAGCCTCCATACTCTTTTCCTCAGTGGCTGCACCCATTTATATTTCTACCAACACAGTGGTAGCGTTCCCTTTTCTCCACACCCTTTCCAGCATTTATTATTTGTAGATTTTTTAATAATGGCCATTGTGGCCTGTGTGAGGTACAACTTTGTTAAAGCTTTGATTTGCATTTATCTAATAATTGGCCATGCTGAGCATCTTTTCATATGCCTATTGACCACGTGTATGTTTTCTTTGAAGAAATGTTTATTTAGGTCGTCTGCCCGGTTTTGGGTTGGGTTGTTTGTTTTTTGTCGTTGAGTTAAATTAAAAGCAATTACTTTAAACCCACTTGCAAAAAGTAGATTGAGATCAGTTACAAACGATGTTGAATGACCTGAGAAAGAAAATGGAAGGTCATTCATACTAGAAAAAGATTTCACCCTCAGAGAAAATTAGAAAGCCAGCACTTACTGAGTCCTTGCCACGCGTCTGCCAGGTCCCTGTTGGGCCTGTTACATGTATTAACTCATTTAATTTTCATCACAACCCCATGAGGTGGGTAATATTATCCCCACTTTACAGATGATGAAACTGAGGCATAGAGAGCCTAACTTAATTCAGGTCTCACAGCTTTTAAGTGGCAGAGCCAAGTCAGAAACTGAAGCAGTTCAACTCCAGGACCTTGCTCTTAACCACTGTCCTGAATTGGTCACTGACCATCAGAGCTAGAAGGGACCACAGAGGGCAACCCAGTCCAGTCACCTCACTGTACAGACGTCCAGAGGTGGGATGTAAACAGTCTACAGGGTTTTCCAACACAGCTGCTTAGGGTCAGGCAGCTGAAGCCAATGTGTCACCGAGGCAGGCAGAAAACATTAGAGAGTGGTAGAGACTGTGGCCAACCGGGGGAGGATACATCCCACCTAAAGCTCTGACACTCAGCTTCACGGGAGGTGGTGACAGCCGGCGCCATCCCAGCCTTGGGCTTCCTTCTACCTAAGAGACACCGTCTTCCAAAGCTCTGGGACTTTACACACCATCCAGTCATGTGTATGGAGCCTGGCTTGGACAGTTCGCACCATCAATAAAACACTGAGACCCTGGACCCTTAGTGACTTCATCTTGGCTCTTATCAAGCTATAATAAAGAGAAGGTGGTCTTGCGGTAGCCCAGAGTCACCCTCTGAAGCTGAAACCAGAGGTTTCCGGTCAAACTGGGTCATGTTCCCAGGAGAACTGCGGCTGGTTCAGGGTCTTTAAGTCATGCCGCGTGTGCTGCAGTTCTGGGCAGCTCAATGGGGCTGGAGGTGAAAAGACAACCCATGATTGTCACCCATAGGTGGGGGAAAACCGTCCTGGGGAGCAGAGCTTAGAACTGTTTAATTTGGCCCTGAGGGTGAACCACAGGGCAACAAATTACAGCATGGTGTAAAAACATATCCAGCCTATAAAACCTGTGAATGGAACTTCTTCCTGAAAGGCAGCAATCCAGGGGGAATGGCCACCCCTGTGAAGGGATGTCACGCAGGGACTCCGAGCCACTCTGAGGCTTCGACTGGGTGGCTGTAAGGTGACCGTGTCTGTGTGCCAGGGGCTCTTTGCTCACTGTGTTCTGTCTTCCAGCTGGTTATGCAGTATCTCTACTACGGTGGCCCAGAGTCGCTTCTCATTAAAAACAACGAGATAATGGAGGTGAGGAGCCTGCCGTGGTCCTGAGTGGGTGGCTGACATGGGTGGTGTCTGGGGGCAGCCTGTGTCTGGTTTTCACTTGCATGCAGGCTTGGAGGTCCTGCCTGCCTCCCTTAGATCTCTCAAGGACTTCTCCCTAGAGCCTCTCCCTGAAGGCTGGGGTGCTGGGTGCACTAGTCCGATCTCTTTCAATAGCAGCTGAGTGAAGCCTAATTTTATCTGGCCCTGGGGGTGGAGGACAGGAAATTTACCGAAGAGTCTGAGGCTACCTCTAGTTCCAGGCACAGCTGGGGCTCAAATAGCATCATCAGAAACTATCCTTGACAATTTCTCCCTTGTCATTTGTAGGAAAAGCATTTCATCTGAAAGCTTTCCTCAAATCTCAGCGTGTCCATTGAGGCAGAAGCTAAGAGGCAATTACAAGCTCTCCCAGCTTCACCCAGCAGCTCCCTGGCTCTCCCCATCTCCTGTCCACCTCTCATAACTCTGTGTTCTCCTCCTCCTTGCCCATCGGGCCCTGTTTCTGCCCCCATCTGTCCAAAGCCAAGATTTCCCCTGCTCCTTCCTAGGAGTGGGACTCTTGTGTCAAAGGTGGTAGCTTTAAGCGAGTGAAAGTCGCTCAGTCATGTCCAACTCTTTGCGACCCCATGAACTATACAGTCCATGGAATTGTCCAGGCCAGAATACTGGAATGGGTAGCCATTCCCTTCTCCGAGGGATCTTCCCAACCCAGGGATTGAACCCAGGTCTCCTGCATTGCAGGCGGATTCTTTACCAGCTGAGCCACCAGAGTAGCTTTAAACTGGAAGCAAAAATCACTCTGCTAGCCCTGAGAGAAAGATCCGGAACCCCACTCAGGTACCGGAAGTCTGGGGAGCCTGATGAGAGATGTTAAAACACGAGGAGTAGTTCAAGAAGTGACCCCTCATGGTGGTTCACACATGGACTCTGGGCCAGCCTGGCTTCAAATCCAGGCTCTGCCCCTTCTGTGATCTTGGACGAGTAATTTAACCTCTGTCATCCTCAGCTTTCATACTTACAGAACGGGGATGACAATATCTACCCCACTGGGTTTTGAAGATCTTAAGAGTTTCTGTTTGTAAGATGCTTACCGCAGTGCCTGGCGCGTGTCACAGGGGCTGTGTGTTCACTGTGGAGCCCTTTATCCCTTTGCCCTTATTCTGAGAAACCTTCCGTGGTCACTCCCCCGCCCCCTGAAGTTCCTCTCTGTCTCTCTGGACCACTCTGACAAATCACAGCCTCAGAACTTAGACTGCACTCTGAGGACTCAGACTCTTATAAACCTTTTAAAAAGCTATTTTCAAGTTAAAATAATGAACACACATTTCACTTGTGTAAATAATACGAGCTTTATAATACTTAAAAAGCCCATCATCCAGCCATCTCCCTTCCATCCCTCAGCCTTTTCCCCAAAGGCAATCCCTTTGAACTCTTGCTTCAGTCCTTTTCTTCCCCTTCCTCTGTTTAGCATCTTCCGAGGCCAGGTACCATGGTCAGGGCTGGGATACAACTGTGATGCAGAGGGGCAGAGATCCCTGCCCTCCCGGTCTGTGGGGAAGGTGATGGGCATGACATCATGTCTGGTGTGAGAAAGGCTGTGAAGAAGACTAAGACAGGTTAAGGGAGACAGACAGTGATGGAGCGAGGAGACCTGAGGTGATATCTGTGTTGAGACCTGAATGAACGGAGGAAGTGAGTCACCTCGATATCCATCCTGCTAAGAGCATTCAGGCTTCCCAGGTGGCTCAGGGGTGCAGAATCTGCCTGCCGATGCAGGAGGTACAAGAAACACAGATTGAATCCCTGGGTCAGGAGGATCCTCTAGAAGAGGAAATGGGAAATGGCTCCAGGATTCTTGCCTAGAAAATTTCATGGACAGAGGAGCCTGGTGGGCTACAGTCCATGGGGTCACAAAGAGTCTGATGCGGCCGAGCACACACACAAATAAAAACATTGACCCTTATTTCTGGACGTAACAATTTTAAGCATCTTTGATTGACTTCCTGCTGCAATTGATGCAAATCTGATTCACTTCTACCGCACGCCTCCCCTCTGCCATCTGCCCCACCGTCGAGCTCTGTTGCCGGGTCCTAGGCCAGCTGTGTAACTTTTGTGCCTTAAAGTGACGTAGCGACGCTTTATTCTCAGTGCCTGCACCTTGGGTTCCACTGCAGGAGATGAAGGGTTTTCTCACCACAGTCTTTGCTTTCCTTCCATCTCCTAACCTCTGACAGGCTCTTTTTATGCTTTTTAGCTCCTGTCTGCTGCTAAATTTTTCCAGCTGGAGGCTTTGCAGCGACACTGTGAGATTATCTGTGCAAAAAGCATCAATACCGACAACTGTGTGGATATTTACAACCATGCCAAGGTAATCAATCCCATTCTTGCTGTCCAAGCATGCCCCATGAACTTTTGTGGGAGAGGCTTTCTCTGCAGATGCTCTGGGTCTAGGCCGAGGGTGGATGCTGGGTCTGTGCATTCAGGCCGAGCTGACCTTGTTCTTCCTCAGGTCTGCTTCCTGCTCTAGGAGAGATGTCTTTCCCTTCTTCTGACCCTCCAGAATACAATGGAAGCAGAAAGCCAGAAGTTTTAAAAGCATAGTCATCCTCAAACTCCAACGTGTACATGAATCACATTGCAGGCTCTGCTTCAGCAGGCCCAGGCTGGGCCCTGGTTTTGCATTTCTAACAAGCTCTCAGATGAAGCCTCTGCACCTGGTCTAGGCCACAGGCCACACACTTAAGCAGCAAGATTCTGGAACAGAATCTTGCTTCTCCAAGTGGTCTCCAATCCGGCAGCACCAGCATAGTCCGGGAGCTTGTCAGAAATGCACATTAGAGGCCCCACTCAGACCCACTGAGTCAGACCAGGGGGGTGAGGCCTGGTCGTGTGCAGCTTCGCAAGCCCTCCAGGTGATTCTGGGGTTGTTCATCGAGGAGAACCATTATTCTGGAACTGAGGTTCCCAACACTGGCTGCATGGATGAATCACCTGGGCACTCACTTAAAATCCCCATGCCTGGGACCTCTCACAGACCAATTCATCAGTCTCTGGGGGTGGAACCTGGGGAAAAGATATTTTTTTCATAACTTCCTGGGTGACTCTCAGATGTGCCAAGGTTGAGAACAGGTGTGGGTGCTAAAGAAGTCCAAAGAGTCCTCCTAGTCAGGTGGACCCAACACCGGGGGAGACATTTGGAATCTCTGTTTGGCCTTTCACCCCAGACCTCTGCTGGGGAGTCCAGGAATCTATATTTTTAATAGGCTCCTAAGGCAACAGTTGTGATTTCAGCCCTAAGACCAGTCCTCATGCCAGTTTTTGGAGTAAAATCAGTGAACCATCAGTTTCATCCAATTCATTTCACAAGTGGAACTGTGTAGCCATGTAGTAAAACCATGTAGCCAGGTACCACTTCATTTTGGTTCATGTGCTCAGGACAGGGGGATTAGCATCTTCTAGAAAGAAACAATGAGATGAATTAAGATTAGGAGTTCATTTAAAACAAAGCATTCCTCTTTGATAGAACTGGAGCTCAGCACATATGCCTCCCACATCCACAGTCTGTAGAGGAACCACTGATGTAAATAACAATTATTCTGCTTGTTTAAAAAAAAAAAAAAGAAGTCGTGGTTGAGATATTATTTTCTGTCTTAAGACAGCATTCTCTAAGCCCTTTTCATGTGCAGGCCCCTGTGCTTAAAGCCTTGTTGCATTACTGTTTTTAATCCTCACCACTATCCTTTCATTAGTCCATGTTATAATAAGGAAGCAGAGGCTCGGAGAGGTGAAGTAACTTGCTTAAGGTCACACGACTGGGCCTGAGATTTTTTTCCCACTGTGGTAAAATATATACAATGTGAAACTTACCGTTTACCATGAAACTTACCATTTCTAAGTGTCTACCTCAGTGGCCTTAATACATTCACATTGTTGTACAACCATCATCACTATCCATCTCCAGGACTTTTCATCTTCCTAAACTGAAACTCTATACCCATTAAATGCAAGCTCCTCATTCCCCGCTCCTCCATGACCCCTGGCAACCATCATCCCACCCTCTGTCTCTATGAGTTCTACTGCTCTAGGTACCTCATATAAGTGGAATCATACAGTATTTGTTTGGCTTATTTTTGTGGCTGGCTTCTTTCATTTAGCACAATGTCTTTAAGGTTCAGGCTGAATATATTCCTTTGTATGTATGTACGATATATCATGCATTCATCCGTGTACACTTGGGTTACTTCCACCTCTTGGCAACTGTGAATAATGCTGCTGTGAACAGGGGTGTGCAAATATCCATTACAGTCTCTGCTTTCAGTTCTTTGGGTGTGTATGCCTAGAAGGGTAAACCTCACTTCAGAGCACGGGTTCTTCCTTGTGTTTACAATCTGGCCTAATACATGTTTGAAATATTTGTGATAATTCTTGATACTCAGAAGATTTTCTGATTGGTCATTAGTAAATCAAAAGATACAGGGAGGCTACTTGCTCCCCACTCACAGTGGGTGTTTTGGTTAAATGAGGCTTTTAACAAAACCTGGTTTCTTGGGACACAACAAAATTTATTTTTTACCTTAAACTGGTTACTTTGCAGAAAAAGCATCCAGAGAAAACTCTCTACCCAGGAAGAGGGCCTGATTAGTTTCACCTTCCTCTGCCCCGTCCCCTGGCCATGGATGCCCAAATTGTCCTGTGAACCCCTCATCCACAGTGGCTTTGCCGTGGCCTGTCTCCTTGGGAATGCAGCAAGGCTTGCACGCCACAGCCCCATTTTAATCACTTCAGCCTCCTTGGCAGGCAGCTTCTATAGCTCCCTTGCTATTTAATAACGCAGCGAACACAATGTGAGCCTGGACTGGGAATGTGTTTGTGCTACAGGCTCACAGCACCTGTGGCAAAGAACTGCCTCTTTCATGTACGTACCTCTGCAGCCAGAGCTTGGCCTTTTGCAGACGCCAGCCTCTGCCTACCCTCTCAGCCTCATCCTGGGACATTTCCAAGGTCAACACCTGCCCTTCATGATACTTTCATGGAGGCCAGGGCAGTGCCAGCCCCCACCCTGTGTCCCTTCTATGTGCTGCTTCCCCTGTGCTGTGGACCCTGCAGCATTAACAATCACCTCCTATGTGGATTCTGTTACTGGCAGGTTGTGCTGCAGACTGAGGCTGGTTTAGTAAAAGAGCCAGAAAAGAAAGAAATGAACATGTGGTTTGGGACCCTCAGAAATGCAGGCATTTAGGTACTAACAATCATGTTTCAAATATCAGCAAGTTCTTGGCAGCATTACTTCTATTCTGCACGTAACCACTGGCAACATCTGTGGAGTTTTATCCAGAAGAGAAGTCCAGCCCATAAATGCATGGCTTCATCATCTTTGTTTCCCTAGCAAAGCTGTCCCAAACTGTTCAGTCATAAAGAAGAGGCTCTGGAGCCTCTGATGGCTCTTTCAGGGTATCTTTCAGCTTGAGAAAAAGAACAAGCCTGTTCATCCAAATGAATCTAAGCTAAGGCAGTAAACTCAATGGGGCACTGTGATGAGAAGAACATGGGTTTGGAAACCAAGGGATTCGTTCCCTAGTATTTATTGTGTGCCCACTATTTACCAGAAATTGTATACATATTTGAATGTGTGTATTCAGATGGGTAATACATATCTGGTAAGACATGGTCTCTGCACTTGAAAAAATTTTTGTCTAGGACAGGAGTCAGCAAAATTCTTCTGTGACAATCCAGGTAAATATATTCACAGAGGCCATGTGGTCACTTTGATCCTCCTCAGCTCTGCATTTAAGGTGCAAAAGCAGCCAGAGACAATATACAAATGAATGTGTGTGGCTGTGTCCTAATAAAACTTTATTTATAAAACCAGGTAGTGGGCCACATTTGACGCCCAGGCCTGTAGTTTGTCAACTGTTGGTCTAGATGGTGAGAGTTCCAGTCCCAGTTCTGTCTGTAATTAGATATCTAAAAGTAGGCAAGCATATGATGTATAGTCATCATTCAGTAAATATCACATGTATAAATTTAAGTACTTATTATTCCCTAATTACATTAGCTTACAATAAGAAATGCTCCTATACAAAGCAAGTGGCTAGGAGTAGTAAGAGAAGGGGGTTCTCTGTGTCCCCAGAATCAGAGATAGGCAACTCTGAGCCTCAGTTTCCCCACATGTACAATGAGGCCTTTTCTCTGTAATTCAAAAAACTGGATTCATCTTGAAAGAATTAAAACATTCCTAAGAACTCTTCCAGCTCCAGGATACTATGCATCTGTGTAACATTTGGGCAATAACAAACCTACTCACTTGATAAACCTCAATAAGTTCCCTAAGCCTTTTAGAATAAGCTGGTATGTCCACATCTTAAATACTCAGAGTATGGTACTCACTAGTCCAAGCCCCCTCATTTTGTGGCTTGGGAAGCTGAGGCCCAGAGTAGTTATTTGACCCGCCCAAATTTGCATATGATTTTTATGAAGACAGGTCATTGGCTCACTGAATTATCACATGGGGTCAGTGAGCTCAAGGTTACAGGCTTGGTCCTACAATGGGCCAGTTAGCTGAACTAGATTCCATAGATACAGCCAATTCCCCTTATCCTAACCTAGCCACCTACTTTGTCCATGTGGGTCCCTGGATATAAATGAGTGAGATAAGAGTAATAATTACAAATAGTGTACATTTAGCATGGCAGCTAATATTGAGCAAGTGCTGATGCTGACTCCAAACAGCCACTGTTCCGAATGTGCCATGTATTACCTCACCTAAGGCCAGCAACAGCTTATTAGGTGGGTATTATTATTTGCCCCCATTTTAGAGATAGGAATACTGAGCCAGAGGTTCAATAACTCGCCCAGCAGCAGATGGCTGGAATGGCATAGTCTGGAATAAATTCCAGAGCCCCCTCCCTCAGCTCCCTTCCTATCCTGCCTTCCCTAAGTGCCACAAATGACAGAGTCCCACCATCAGTTATGTTCCACTCAGTACCCCCAACAGGTCCATGATGCGAGGACATAATCCAGTTTGAAAACGAGGAACCTAAAGCCAAAGGCCAAATAAAGCAGCCTTGGTCACAAATTCAGAAGAATGGGGGAGCCCTGATTTGAATCCAAGTCTCCCACTCATTCTTCCATTGCCTGTGGGCACTGCCTCATTATCATTCCACCGTCCACAGCGAGCAGCTGGAAATGCATCTGTGGCTTAACGGACAGAATATTAGGGAGTTCAGAACAATGAATTCCACATTCAGATAATTTAGATAATTCCACATCTAAATAAAGCAGAGGGTGTCATCTCAGGGAGCACTTAACTAACTTCTGAGCATGCAGCGCATTGCAAGAGAGAGACTTGCAAGCTTTGAAAACCAAAGAAAAGGCCTGAAGACAGACAGCCAGCCCTCATACCCACATTTGTTTCTTCATCTCAAACATGAATTCCTCCAGCAAGCATGTCTCCGAGATGTAATGGTATCAGGCTAGAGGCAGTGCATCCTAATGGTTAAACACACAGCCTTCAGGACTTGAGTTACAGGGTTCACCTCCTGGTTCTGCCTTTGACATGTTGTGTGAATTTTTGTCAGCTACTCTCTTGTCTCAGTTTCCTCACCTATAAATCAGAGGTGGTAATAGGACCTGCCTCGAGGAAATTTGAAGATTAAATGAGATGATGCACATAAAGTGTCTAGCATGATGCCGTCAATACATGTTTGCTGCTGGGATTGTAACTCTGAGAGTGAACTGCTCATTCACACGTTCAGCAGATCCATAGTGTCTACTGTCTGCCACGTCTTCTGCTTGGGGCTGTAACGTGAGGCAGGTTGATGTCAGCCCTGCTGTGTTGGTTTAGTCGGTCAGGAACTGTCTCTCCATCAGTTTCTCAGCATTAGCACTGTTGGTAACGTGAGCTACATAATTGTCTGCCGAGGGGTCTGTCCTCTGCATGGTGAGATATTTAACAGCTTCTATGGGGGCTTCCCAGGTGGCACTAGTGGTAAGAACCTGCCTGCCAATGCAGGAGATGTAGGAGATGCGAGTTCGATCCCTGGGTCAGAAAGATCCCCTGGAGGAGGGCATGGCAACCCACTCCAGTATTCTTGCCTGGAGAATCCCATGGACAGGGAGCCTGGAGGGCTACGGCGCATAGGGTCACAAAGAATCAGACACAACTGAAGCAACTTAGCATGCATGCATCGGGTAAAGAGATTAGAACTGTGTCTGCAGGCAGGAAGAGGGCTTGCAGAAGCACACACAGCCACTTCAAGCCAGCTCCAAACTGGCATCTCTCACGCAGCTACATCCTCTTAGCCAGAGCAACTCACAAGGCCAAGGCGTGGAGAAATGAACTCAGCCCTCCGATGGGAGGGAGCTACAAGGTCACGTCCACTGGGGGTGAATACAGCAAAGGACGCAGAATCAGGACCACTGTCGCAGTCAAGCTACCTTAATAGGCATTCACCAGAATATAGATGAAAACAGGTGCTTTCAGAAACATAACCATTTCGTGCTTCCTCTCCACTCTCCACAGTTTCTTGGAGTCACAGAGCTCTCAGCATATTGCGAAGGCTACTTTCTCAAAAACATGATGGTCCTTATCGAAAATGAAGCCTTCAAGCAGCTCCTGTATGACAAAAACGGCGAGGGCACGGGCCAGGATGTGCTGCAGGACTTACAGAGGACGTTGGCCGTCAGGATTCAGTCAATCCACTTGTCGTCTTCCAAAGGCTCTGTTGTATGAGACGTCCGGTCCAGAGAACGCTCCCCGGGGACTAGCCAGTTCTGCTGCTGCGTTGGCTTCACACGAACCCACAAATCTCACCTGGCGTCTGTTTTTGGCTGAGCCAAGGAGCTGCCTCTACTGCCTCAGCTGCTCTTGACAAAGCAAATGCAGCTCCCATGAGCTCCTGTTGAGAAACAAAGGACACGTCACTGGTCTACAGATGAGGGTGCACCTGCATCCAGAGGCAGAAGGCCAGGGGGCAGCCATGCTGGCCTCATCTGAAAGCCCCCCGGCGGCAGTTGAACATCCCTTGCCAAGGGCCTCTGTCCAGTGGGTGGACTGAGGACTAAAGGTCATTCAGGTTCCAGGCTGACAGTTGGAGAACGTCACCGTACTGACCCTGAATAGCATTATATTTATTACACATTAAGGACCTTAGTAGCTGCAGTTCCATAAGAGTCAACATGATAGCAAATTGGTGAGACTGGTACCAATAATGAAGACAAATTTTTAGGGGTGGGAACTTTTTAAAATGTTCATATAAAAAAAAAACCCAAAACAGGGCAGCCTTGTAGTTTAAAATATATTTCTAAAAGCTTAACAGTTCATTTTCAACTGAATTGTGTTTAGGGATCTGTGTTTTGAGATTTCTTTTCTTTTTTTGAAGAAAAAAAACCAGTAAGTAGCAGGTCTGTACTGTATACACATGCACCTGACAAGATATTACTGATATTCTACACAAGGGGAAATAATAACCTTGCCTTAGTGATCATGGTTACACAAAAGAGGTGCACTGCCAATACTTATCTCTAACTCAATAGTTGAAAAAAAAAAACCTGCATGCTGATTGTGGTTTCGGGGTGAGAATAAAATCCCCCCACATTAAAAAAATCACACATGCATTTGCATGGCCCGAACCTGTAAACTGTTATGTTTGTGCTTCATTTTTGCCAAGTAAAAATGTCCCATCACTTCTTGCTAAAAATCCATTTGGTGAAACTAACATATCCATTTCCTTCCATAGTTATGAATGTCCCTGAGATGCTATTGCAGAAATGTGTTCATAGATGATGCTGCATATGGGATGGGGGGCGGGGCACGTTGGAGAATTTACTATTAATCCCAGAGTTCTCTCTGTATTCTCAGAAGATGTTAATAGTTTGTTACTAGCCAGAGAATATGACTATGTTAGATTATTTTTAAAGATGAAATATGTATGATAGGATGGATTCTCCCTGTATTCCGAGAGTGTACAGTATAGGGTTATCTATAATGAAAGTTTATATCAACAGGGTTCCGTTTGCTCTGCCATATATTATAAGCAGAAGAGATTAGTGAAGTGCCACAATATTCCAAACAATCTCTGAGTTGCTTCCTTTTCTTTCTTGTCCTTTCATTTGAAACCTAGATAACATGTGGTTAAAAACTAGGAGAATGACTCTTACCCTTTGAGATGGCAAAGTTTTGTTGATAAACATATTTCCTAGCATGCCTTTGGGAACTTGTGCACAGACCCCAGAGTCTAAAGGAGCTGCTGTTCAAATGTTGTACTAGCCCCCTGAGCCGTTGTTCAGAGGACCAAGGTCAAGTCCTGTTTCTTGGGTATCACCCATGGCGTACGCAGGCCACGTCCGTCTACAGTGTTGGCTCTTCTCTGATGCTGATACAAGGCTTCTCTTCCACTTGGTCATTTGCAAACCTCCCCAGGCCCTACCATCCAATGAGGAAGGGGGAAAAAAACAAACTGTCTACAGAGGAATCCAAGTTACAGATACACAGCATGTCCCGAGTCTTCGCTGTCTCTCACTTCCTCCTGTCCTCAGAGATGCTGCGTGGATGTTTCCTTAGCCGCGACTGACTTCCCTGTGAATGTCTGATGCTAGCTCAGGGCCTTTGGGCATTGATTATGTACAGCGGCAACTCCTGATGGGCTTCTGTTATAGTTTGGTGTGCTTTCTCTGTCATTAAAAGAAATGATTTTCCCAAGCCACACATTGTGTTTATGGTACCTGTGTACTCGTACCCAGCTGTAGCCTGAGAAAGCCACTCAGTTAAGAAATCGGAAAAGATGACCCTGCAGAAAAAAAATCAAGGGAAATGAAGATGCTAGATACAAGATAGGTGCTCGTGTCGCTGAACACCTTCCACTCTGCCAACTAGAACTTAGCTAACCAAGCTCTAGTCCCCTGGGCCTGCAGACACCTCTGGGTGCTACCCTTCCTTCCCATTAGGCAGAGGAATATAGGTGCCACTTGGAAGTACTTTGGCCTCCTGCAGTGAACATGTCCACAGAGAGTGGAGTTCTGAGTGTCACTTGTGTGCCTTGATGAAGATTTGGGAGGGGAGGAATGGGAAGTGGAGAAAAACAGGTTATCTCATCCTGGCATGCCCCTCCCCCACGGGCCAACATGAAATGATGTTTGTGGATGGGGGTAGCATTCTGGGATTGGGGTGAGGGTCAAAGTTCACCCTTGCGAGGTCAAACCAAGTCTCCAGCTGATCCCTTCTGGCTCCTGACCCAGCCCAGGTCTGATGGAGATGAGGACCCCTGCTGTACGCACTGAGACCTCTGGGGAGCCAGGGAGAGGCCCAGGCAGTCCCCTGGAGCCCTGGGACATTGAGACCCAGTACACAGCAGACGTCACAAGCCCTCTGGCAAGGGCTGGTCACCCCTGCTTAGCACTCAAAGTCGGTTTCTTCTTTAGGAAGCAACCCAAGTAACTGAGTGCCAGGGACCAGAACTCTGAGTCAGGCCAGGAGAACAGAAGGTCAGTTTATTTTTAACTGTGCATCACCCTCTGTGTAGCATCAGCGTGAAGAAGGCATTTAATGTGTTCCTTTTCGAAGCTAAAGCGTCCGCAGCATTTTCCTTCCGCTTGTCCGACAGGGGGCTTTGCCACTCAGTTCTTGGCCACTGTACAGGGGCCCCTTAGTATCTGGGTGGGGGGTGGCGGGGGAGCCTCCCCACCGGCCACACAGCTCTGTGCACCCCTTCTGTTTGCAGTGAGAAATCAGATGACTCCTGAGCCTGCAGCCATGAGTATCAATACAAACAGCTCTATTTGGCTTCTGCTGACCGCTCCCTCTCAGCTTGCAATGGTTCTTATATACACCAGGTTTGAGGGCCGCCCATTCTCCCTGAAGGATTCTTCACCCAAATCGCACCAAGATGAAGGTGTGAGCTCCCAACACAAGAAGGCAGAAGCTGGAAGAAAGTGTGGTCAGGCCACAGGTAAGGATTGGAGGAGATCTGTGAGCCTCTCCACCCCTGAGATTTCCTGGGAAGCCTCAGGCAAAAAGTATTAACTCCAGCTGGGTGATGTTTCACTCAGGGTTGTCTCATGTAGGCTGTTAGCACACAGCGCTTACTAACCTCAGGCTGTGTGCTCTGGGCATGGATATAGGGTAAGGATCCTAGGTAAGTCTTCGAGAAAAAAAATCTGTTTCCATCATCCTGGGGTCCCAACTCACCTCCCCCCGCCCCTCGCCTTACATATGCCAGCCTCAGTCCGATCTGAGTGGTCAGAGATGTATTCACATCCTCCCACTCCTGACTCCTTTTCCCACCAGCCCCAGGTGGACACCCTCCCCAACGGAGGGGGTGGGGGAGCGTTTCCTGGGCTTGTTGGCCTCAGGGCTCAAGTCAGGGAGGAATTTCCCAGCTTCTCCACAACGCCAGGCTCCAATGCAGGTCTGAAACCTTCACTGTCTCAGCTGATTCAGCCCCTGATTCACTTTGAACTGGTGGACAAGTTACTGCACCATCTAGTTCTCATTTTCCTCTTTTTTAAACTGCCTTTAAAAAAAATAGCTAGTTAACAGGGTTGTTGGGAGGATATTAGAGAAGGTGTTTGGACAGGGCCTCCGCTTGTGGTAGCAGAGAAAAAGCGTTCTGAACTTCTGAGACTGAGCAGAGAGAAGAGGAAACTGATAACTCACTCAAGGAAGATTGACCTGTTTGCCATTCATTTCTCGAACTTTCTGCTGCAGGGTTCCCCCATGGTGGTTTATGATTCTCTAGGGTTTTGCTGCTTTTCCAGGGGGTGTAAGGAAACTGCACCAAAACAATGGTGTTGCAAATCTTGTTCCTAGGACAATACGCTATGCAGTGTCAGGGAGCAAGAAATGTTTCCCTTAATGAAACCAGGTTCAGCTAGATTTTCTTTCATGCCTGCACACTAGGTTGCCTCAGTCGTGTCCAAGTCTTTGTGACCCTATGGACCTGGGTTTTGTTTTTCTTTTTTTTGGCAGTGATATCTAGCAGTTTGTTTCCTTTAGGAATTTCATGCTTGTGCTCAGTTGCGACCCCGTGGACTGTAGCCCACCAAGCTCCTCTGTCCATGAGATTCTCCAGGCAAGAATACTGGAGTGGGTTGCCATTCCCAGGCAGCGCAGTGGTAAAGAATCCGCCCGACAGTGCAGGAGTCGCAGGGCACGTGGGTTTGGTCCCTGTGTCAGGAAGATCCTCTGGAGCAGGAAATGGCAACCCGCTCCAGTATTCTTGCCTAGGAAATCCCAAGGACAGAGGAGCCTGGCGGGCTACAGTCCATGCGGTCCCAAAGTATCTGACACGACTGATCACGAGCATGAAATTCCTAAAGGAAACAAACTGCTAGATATCACTGCCCGCACCCCCCCCCAAAAAAAAAAAACCCCAAGATCTCTGTCCACATCAAGTCAGCAACTAAGCCCATGTCCTTTGCTGCCACTTGAGTGTAGGGACACTCATCCCCAATCCGTCCACCAGGAAACCTCCCCAGTGAGACTTCAGGCCACTCCTGTTCCTCCCAGCTGGCCAGTGCCTTGAATAAAGCAGCACGTGCCTTTCGACAGGGCTGTTACAGAAGCTGGTAGGATGCCTATTTTTTCAACCTCTTTAAAAATAACCCAGCACATTTTAAACTTCCTGCTTCATAGGAAAAAAAAAAAAATAGAACTCAAACTCAGCAATCACATTGCACATTAGTTCCCATTCCTGATGAGGCAGTCAGATAACAGAGCCCTGCAAAAGGACACGTCTCTAAGTTTAGCTCTGAATATGAAAAGACTATCTGCCTGCGTGAATAGGCAATTAAAAGAGATGCCCTGATGTCGCTGATACGTTCTTTGGATGTTGCTTTTCGGAGTTAACCTTTGGATGAATTCTGAATTTTAATGCCATTGCAAATCTCTGGTACTCAGCTGCAAAGACAGGAGGCAGGTGGTATAACACAGGGGCTCCAGGCTGGCCACCAGATCTCACCTCTGGGCCCATTGCTGCCGTCAGCTGCTTGGGTGAGCTTGGCAGGGCCTCTTCTCCATTCTGGACCTGTTTCCTCAACTCAAAATGAGAGTCTTTCTGAGCTGATGTTCTGCTGGGACATGTCACACACACTCCTCTTACTACATTTACATATTATATAGATAGATATCTGAGAATGGTGGTGATGCTGTTTAAGTGTGATAGAACATTCTGGACTGCATGCAGGAGGACTTAGGAAAAGGGACCTCAGAGTATGATGATGATGTCTTCAATTAAAACAGGCAGGAAAGTAAAGAAGGGCCTTGCAACAAGGCTCCCAGGATTCCCAGGTGACTCGGTGGTAAAGAATCCACCTGCCACGCAGGAGACCCAAGTTCGATCGGTGGGTTGGCAAGACCCCGTGGAGAAGGAAATGGCAACCCACTCCAGTATGGTTGCCTGGAGAATCCCATGGACAGGGAGCCTGGCGGACTACAGTCCACGAGGTCTCAAAGAGTCAGACACAACTTAGCAACTGAACACAAGCACAAACAAGGCCCCCAGGACACATTACTATAAGGACGCGTTTCACAGATCATGGCCTCATGACTGCCATCTCCTTTTGCTTTCTTTCCTTTTTGTTTTTCAATATAGATTCACAGGAAGCTGCAAGGATAGTCCAGAGAGGTTCTGTGTGACCTTCCCCCAGTTTCTCCCAACGGGAACATCTCCAGGGCCTCCAGTATAGTATCAGACCTGGAAACGGCCATGGGCACAATGTTGATGGCCCTAAGCCATGTTATGATGGGTCACATGTGTTTAACCACCACCACAATCATCACTCCATCCGCACAAAGATTCCCCCTCGTGCTGCCCCTTTACTATCACTCCTACCCTCTTCCTCCACACACACCATCCCTGACCCCTGGCAACCACTGATCTGTTTTCCTCTGTGGTGTTGTCATCTTGAGAATGTTATATAAGTGGAACCATACAGTAAGTGGCTTTCTTCACTCAGCACAATGCCCTCGAGATCCATCCAAGAATGAATCTTGCGTGTGTCAGAGGTTTGTTCCTTTTGTGTTACTCAGTAGGATTCCCCAGTGTCCCATCTCCTTTTTACCAAAAGCACAAGCATGTCAGGAAGTACGGCAGGGAGACAGCTTGGCTCTGGCAGCTGCCTCTCTGGTCAGAGCTCCCAGACAATGGTGTCTCCTGAGAGCTGGACACGACTGCCCCACTGCGCAGCACTGAGGGGAGACTGTCCCATGGTGTTAGTCCTACAGTTCAGTGTGGAATCACTGAGAGCCGCTGCTCTCACCTGGGCTCACTTGGGTCTTTCAGCTCTGCAGGAAGGTCCTTCTAAGATTGACTGACTTTTCCCAAACATCTCACTGACGGTATTGGAAAAGGTTTCTCACATTCACTTTGTATATACATCACGAGGGATCTCGCTGAAACGCAGGTTCTGATTTAGTGGGGCTAGGTTGAGCTTGAGATTCAGCATCTTGAACAAGCATCCAGGTGATGCCGATGCTGCTGGCCCAGGGACCACACTTTGAGTAGCAAAGGTGTAGAGTATGGAGATTCATCTCCAACGTTTCCTGCTGCCAGACCAACCTGGGGCGTTTGTTCTATCACCTGGCCTTTCTGGAATTTCAACCTTGTGGATTATTATGAGCCTGTCTTTCTGACCCAGACCATGAAGACATTTACTACATCTGGGGAAATCATTTCGAATTCTATTTTTCTAGGTGGTTTCAGAATTATCCCTAAGGAATTATTTGCACAGAACTCCATACTACCCTCTCTTTTTCCTGATCTGCGTTGGGTCCAAATCAAATGTATTTGTCTCACAGGTGTTTACTGATGTTGTAAGATGCATAAGGGACTCTCCTCTCTGCCATCAAACACCCACCCTCTCCGCTGCTTTTCTTTTCCTTTTTTCCTTCAGGGCAGGCAGTAGAAAAGGAGAAAATTCTTGTTTATTTTAAGGTTGTTTCATGAGGCCTCTTTCTGCACTCACGGAGACCCCCTGGGAGTGGTTAGGGACCCAGGAGGATCAAGAAGGGAACAATCAAAGGCAGCTGTCCCTTCTGTGGTTCACTTGAAAACACTTTGATAGTGAAGAGGGAAGAGGGAAGCATCTGGCAGAGACGGCTGCCGGGTGACCTTGAGACTCGACAGCATGTGCTGCAGGGGAGGGAGGGGGCAGGATTTCATCCATAATTCCTCCTCTTTCCTTGTCAAGGGAATGACTGCACTTTTTCAGCACTTCAAAGGCATCACTCTCATACATTAAATATCGTGGCTGGGGGTGGGGGGAAAGCTCAGACACCATTTTCCGTTGAACAAGTAATAAGGAACTACATAAAGTCTGTTTTCCTAGAAATTCCCTGGATCAAGGAATGAGTCCCTGCCCCAGAAGTGTGAGGGTTTCAGTTGACCATTAAATTTAATGTGAGCCAGATGTGTGGCATGGTCATTTAGGAGAGTTAATCTGGGTCCAGGCTTCATCAGTAGAAGCAGGATGGCTGGGATACGGCTGTGATGGTTCTCTGTGCTCTGAAGGGATCCCTGCTGGAGCTGTGCTTCCAGTGAGGGCCTGGGTTCCCAGCAGCAAGCGACTCCAGGTAATTTAAAACAAAAAAGGAATTTATTCAAAGATATTATTTTTTCCCAAACTTATTTATTTTTTTTAATTGAAGGAAAATTGCTTCACAATACTGTATTGGCCTCGGCCGTCTATCAGCATGAATTAGCCACAGGTGCACATGTGACCTCTCTCTCCTCAGCCTCCCTCCCGCCTTCCACCCCCTCCCACTCCTCTAGGTTGTTACAGAGCCCAGCTTTGAGTTCCTTGAGTCATGCAGCTAATTCCCATTGGTTATCTACTTTACACATGGTAGTGAATATGTTCCCATAGATAATTCATGCAATTGTTGAGAGGGTTAGAGAAACCATTTCAAAGACGAGGCTTTTAGGAATAACTTACAAACCGTGACACAGGAAAGTCCTGACGGCCGCTGCTGTCAGGGCTGCCAGCAGACGCTGCGAAGGCAGGAGTTAACAATGGCAGGTCTGCGGTTACCAGGGCCTTGATTTCCCTGGCTGTTACACCCACAAGCACCTGTACCATTCCTGCACCAGGAACTCAGCCTCCCTGAGATGCTCAGTGCTTCTGCCTCCATCCGCACGAACAGTGTCTCGCCTCAGTGAAGCCCGCTGCCGGAACCTGAGACATGGGACTGTGTCTTCGGTACAGGGGAGGCTGGGAATTTCAGTTCTTACTGCTGCATTAGGGAGACAGGACCTACACCGTGGATCTCTACAAATAGAGAGAGATGCTGGGTAGCCATGAAATGGCACATGTCCCCTGCACTTAATGAAAGCCACAGAGAAACTGCAGCCTCATCAGAAGGAAATGATCAGACAGTGTCAGAGGAGCCGAAGAAATGGGGCTGCTTCTCTCCACAGACGAGAAGACTTGGGTGACCATCATGGTTATCTTCCGAGGGAGAGATTTCATACATAAGAGGAATTAGCCCCATTCAGTACGGCCACAGGGATTAGAGCTGTTCCAGTGACGGGCTCTTCAAGCATTTCACCTAAGCACAAAAAAGAAATTTTAAAAGTCAGAACAAAGCCTTCTCAAGATAAATGACTTCTCTCATGAGGTAGTGAATTCCCCATCACCAGAAGCATTCAAGAAAATCCTGGTCCACCACTTGCTAGAGATTCAAGCAGTAAACAGGAGCGGGGTAGAATTTAAAGGTCTCTTACAAGTCAGGGGTTTTGTCCTAATTAGTTCTTTCCTTCTGATAATAATCATCAATTTGGCCTTAGAAAAGAAATCAATCTTCATAGATCTTACATAGAATTTGATCTCCCGGCCTCTGCTTTTTGCCAGGGCTTCATTTTATTAAAATCTACCACCTTATTTATCCTCATACAGTTGGTGAGGTAGCAGATCTATTCATTAGTCTTACTTATCGAATACAGAAGGAAGAGAAATGTTCTACCAAACCTCACCCACTGGAAAGAGAACAAGGAGCTAGAAGCAGTTCAGTCGCTGAAAAATGGGACTTCTTTTTATAAAGGGGAAAAGAATAGATTTCAATAAAGCAATCAAGTTAGGGAGGGCCATTTTTTAAAGTAGAAAGATACCCAGGTGTGTGAAATCATGTGCATTAATGCCACAACTCTTATGCATTTTTAAAGGCAGACTCAGAGAAAAACCAGGAGTGGTGCATTAGTTTGGCCACGAGTCTTGGTGAGTGAGTTCCCCTGCCAGCCTCAGTCTTCTCACCTACAGAGTGGGAACATCAGGGGAATTCCCTGGTAGTCCGGTGGTTAGGACTCAATGCTTTCACTGCTGTGCGCCTAGGTTCAGTCTCTGGTTGGGGAGCTAAGATCCTGCAAGCTGCATGGCATGGCCAAAAAAAATTAAAATTAAGAAAAGGAAGAATGGGACTGTCACTGCATTGATGAAGCCAGAGGTGGAGAGGCACTTTTGCAGCGGGGGGCGGGGGGGAGTGGGGAAGAAGCTTCTGTCAAAATGCAGAATACAGTGTTCACCAAGGGCTGGGCAAGCAGGAAGAACAGGAGGTAAACTGGGGCTTGTCTACCCTGGCGCTGGCTGCCTCCGGTCTCATCACCCTCTGATCAGTTCAATCCAGCTCCCGCGCAGGCTCAGGTCCCCATAGGCCAGCAGTGGCTCTGTCCATCATCCAGCCCTGGGCAGCCTGACAGCTCCCCCCTTACTACACTGTTGAGTTTGAGGAGTCACCCACCAGATTCCAGTTGGACACCCTCTTGACAGCCTCACTCTCCGGAGCCCCCGGGGACTCCTGCTCTGAGCTCTCAAGTAAGGAACCTTACTCTGTGAGTGTCAATCGCTGTCACAGTTCATCCCAGTGGGGGTGGAAGTGGTACCCAAGTTTGGCACCTCTGCTTATTGCATCAGAGACGCTTCTATGTGACCGAAATATCATTTTCAGTGCATGGGAGAGTGGCCTTTTCCCATTCCTTTATATTTCATGTTCTTCTCTTATATCTTGGCTGAAATTGGCATGACAGGATGGTGTTGGTTTTAGAGAATAGTTTCTTGACAGGTAAACCACCACCACAGCAAATCACTTACATTCCTACCATGGAAAGACGTTCTGCATGTATATAAACATGAAAACAGGTAAAATCCAGCATTGCTCTGACTTGGACATTATAGTAAGATCAAACCCTTATTCAGCTTTCATCATGTGGCAGATACTATACCAAGTACTTTATACGCACCATCTCAGTCTGCCGGGGTCCAGCCCCGGTGGATCCAGGGTGATTCGAAGGTGGGGATGGAGTCGGTGTCCTTGGAAATAACTTATTTAATTACAGATAGAGAGGGATTAGAAAGTTAGCAGAGAAAAAGAGGCTGAATAACTTGGTTTACATGGGATATCAATAAAATTCTAAGACAAGGAATTTGCACCATCTACATTGGGCCACTGGCACCACTTGAATATCGGAAGGTGCCCCTCCTTGGGCTCCTTCTCACATGGGCTTGAAAGCCAGGACAAGTAAGTAGACATGGAGAGCACCCACGCTCCAGATGGGAATTCAGCCAGAAAAACAGGGAGCAAGAAAGAATGACATGGGGGAATCAGTCTTTCCGGAAACTGATCCCATTTCTTTATTTTGGGGTTTGCTTATATACCTTTTGTTACACATAGGGATGATTACAGAGTCACATAGGGGTCAGCAGTCCTGACCTTTATCAAAATCAGGTGCTTTAAAAAAAGATCTTAGGGGTTTTACATCATCTTCTGGCCATGAGGCCTGCTGACAGTTTATGACCCTTTCTTTCTGATAACCAAAAAACTTATTTTTTCCAAGGGTGTTTTTTCTTAAACCAGGCACCACCCTCCAAATAAAGTTGCATTCCTATAGGGTGAGGGTGTAGTGAGTTACAATCAAGAAAGGAATTTATTTAACCCAAGGTTAACATGATTAATCTTAAAGGTTAATACTTATTTCTCCTATATGTTAGTTATATTCATTATAAGGGCAGGGAATATGGAGATTTAGCAGCAAACATCAGCCCAACAAATGAAAATCCTTTCACCAATGTTCCCCTTAAGATCTATTTAGTCTTAAGATAATGATAAAGTTACATTTTTACATAGCAAAGACACAGTGATTTATAACAAAGTACAGTGATCTATTATAAAAGAGAAAATTCATTAACTCAAAAAGTCTAGTATTGTTAACATCAAAAACTACTATATTTCCTTTTCTATATTCCAAATACATTGATTAGTATATTCCCTAAGGTACCTAAGGATATGGAGGCCTGGCGGCAATCATTGACTCAACAATGAGAAAAGCCCTATGCTAATTAAGACTCTCAAAATACTCCAAAACTCTGTGCTATTTATGGTTGAGAGGTAGTAAACAAGCATGTTCGTAGTGGCAGGAGTATGGATAATCCTGTCACACAAGCTAGTTTGCCAGCAGAGAGGTTTGACCTGAGACACCCTTGTCACACCCAGGGCAGGGAATTGGCAGCAATTATTGGCACAACAAATGAAAAACCCTTCACCAATATAGTTCCCAACCAACCCACTATACTAATAATTTCTAACTTCCAAAAGAACCTGTACAGGGGGGCTAGATAACCTTCAGAGGAGTTAGTAAGTTGAAACACTCTTGTCACGCCCAGGAATTTTTATTGACTTGGAGCTGCATGTTTACTCCTTCTCTGAGAGAACCGGTGGGGACAGCCCCCCATAAAGTCAGAGGTGTAGGCGAGAGCATGAAACTGTAAAGTAGATAGACTCTGGTTTTGGGGGTAGATGCTTGGGAACAGGGGTTTTCCTGAGGCTTGATCACACCTTTGTGTATGCCAAGCCTCCTTCCTCATGACCTTTGCCATGGGCGGAGTTCCTCACGCTGGCCCCCGGCATCAGTCCTCACCATGAACCCTACCTGATAAGGATCTGGGTTTCCATCTTACACATGGGAAAACTAAGGCGCAGAGAGCAAAGCTGAAAGGCAAGTGCAGGGAACTCCTTGGTGGTCCAGTGTCTGGGGCGTCGCACTCCCAATGCAGGGGCTCAGGTTTGATCCCTGATTAGGGAACTAGATCCTATATGCCACAGCTAAAACCCAGTACAGCCAAATAAATAAACAAACATTCTAAAAATGCATAAATAAAAGGTAAGTGCAGAGCTGGGCTGTGGACCAGGGCTGATCTGACTTCTAAGTGAGCCCACACCTCTTCATTTATTGCCTCCTGTAAACAGAGGTGGGGAAAACATGATGCTTCTCTCCTCCCCAGTGCTCTAAAAATGACCATTTAGATAACTATTCAGAAGAGGAAGCAAAGGCCTTATGGGCTAAGACAGAGGTTAATCATGTATATCTATAATGAGCTATTAGTCCAAGGTCAGCTGCTTCGGGATATAGTTTTGTTGTGAGTTTTGTTTGGTGAAGAAAGGAGTGTTGAGTGCTATCAGGGTTTTGATCAGATCAGCCAATATTTCATGGGTATTGATTTCACTGGGGATGGAGAGGAGTATGATGGGTCCCTCAAGGTGCTCCCTGACACACAGGCACAGCCTGGGCACCAGGTTACTGCCTGGCTGATTCCATGCAAAGTGAGGTGGTGAGAGGTGGGCAGACAGCCTCCAGGGATCCACTACCCCAGGATCAACCCCATGCCTCTTTGGCAGATGGGTCACCAGTTGTGATCATGCTTTGCTGGGCAGTGGGTCAAACAGGAGATGTGATTGGCCGATTTATGCCTCTGAGCCCGCCCCTTTCCCAATTTAGAGACAGGACTTTTATTGGGCCAAGGTCCCACTGACCTAACTCTCCAGCCTTGTGGATAAACAGAAAAAGCATCAGAGGGAAAGTTTCCTGAAGGCTGACTTCACCCCTAAAGAGTTACTCAGTGATGGACATCACTTCCCCGGGACACAGCTACGAAGCATCTCCTGGCTTCCAAGACTCTGTTACCACAGGACGTGGGGAGCAGAATGTGGTTGTGTTAACACAGAATTGGATTTATTCCTCTTTCCCTGCACAGGGAACAATCTAAATTTGGGAGTTTGGGGTTTGAGTCTCTTGTTAAAGCTGAGAAAAGCTTCAAAGACTCAACTGCTTCTTAATGGTTTTTCGGTTGTTTCGGGTTTTTTTTTTTTTTTTAATATTTATTTAGCTGTGCTGGGTCTTAGTTGCAGCACTTGAGATCTTCAACCCTCATTGTAGTATATGGATCTAGTTCCCAGACCAGGGATTGAACCCAGGCCTCCTGCACTGGGAGCTTGGAGTTTTAGCCACTGGACCACCAGGGAAGTCCCTAGAGCTTTCTAAACAAGGAAAGGCTCACAGAGCCTGTGGCTGAAGGCCCCCTTTATTCCCTCCACGGCCCAGTGCAGCGCAGCAACCAGACTGCTTATCTGACTTCCACCTGGAGGACAAGAGACTTGTTTACTTCCAATTGCTAAGACTGCCTTGACCATGAATTTTGCTTTTAGCTGCAACCTTTCAGAAGCACCTCAAGAATAAACAACCAGAAGCTCCTCACACTTCCACAGGCACCCGAGGTTTTTCATGGCTGTTCTTTGTTTTGTTTTTGTAATAGACCAGCTGGAACCAAGGAGAAAGAAATGGTGACCCACTCCAGTATTCTTGCCTAGAGAGTCCTGTGGACAGAGGAGCCTGGTGGGCTGCTGTCCGTTGGGTCACACAGAGTCAGACACAACTGAAGCAACTTTGCACACATGCATGCATTGGAGAAGGAAATGGCAACCCACTCCAGTGTTCTTGCCTGGAGAATCCCAGGGACAGGGGAGCCTGACGGGCTGCCATCTATGGGGTCGCACAGAGTTGGACACGACTGAAGCGACTTAGCAGCAGCAGCAGCAGCAGCAGCAGCTGGAACTGAAACATCATTCTGTTTGTCCCATTTCCTGCTGTACATACAGCATCTTCATCTTCAAAACATCTGTGTTTGGGGGAACAGGAGCAGACTGAGAAAGCCCAGCATGTGCTTTTTTTTTAAGGGAAATAGGGAAATAAGTAAATAACTGTGATGTCCAGGCAGCAGAAAGTCAGGATGCTGGAAAACATCAAATCAGTGGTTCAGGGTTGAACTGCAGGGAAGGGTCCTCAGTGGCAACCTGGGGTTAGACAGACTGGCCTTTGTTTGTGACTTAGTGTATGGGGGTCACTTCACTACTTGATCGATTGTGTTGATGGAGGGTCCTGGATGCAGGCAGGATGCTGTATGAGCTGAGGTTGTGTATCATTGGGTGGGAACTCAGTCACTTCAGTCATGGCTGACTCTTTGCAACCCCATGGACTGCAGCCCTTGGGGCTCCTCTGTCTATGGGATTCTCCAGGCAAGAATACTACAGTTGGGTAGCCATTCCCTCCTCCAGGGGATCTTCCCCACCCAGGGACTGACCTTGTATCCCTTCTATCTCCTGCATCGGCAAGCAAGTTCTTTACCATTAGCACCACCTGGGAAGCCCATGGTTGGGTAAAATCCTTTAATTGTCCAGTGAGGAAGGTACAGTCTGGCTCCTTCTCCTTTGACTGCTGCTTCTGCTTGGAATGAGGAAAAGAGCACAGGAGAGAACTGGACACCACTCTCTCCACCCAGCCCCACACTCCACTCACTCTGGCAACTGTGGGCAAGTCAGAGGGCTCTCTGCTTGACCCCTGCTTCTCTGTCTGTGCAAGGATGGGTAGCTTTCTCTAGAAGACGTGCTCAACTTGACTCCCTTGCTTCTCTGAGTGGGCTTCTCAGACAGTAGCGTCAGCCTCACTGGGAGTCTGCAGGAAATGCAGAATCTCACCACTACCCCAGGCCTACAGCCCTCGACTCTGCATTTTAACTGGAGGCCCAGGCGACTGCTGAGTATGCTGGGGTCTGAGGTGCTGCTCTGTCTTCCCAAGCCATTGTGACCGCATCAGGCATCTCGCAAAGGACACCCCAAAACATGCCTGAAAAGACCATCTATAGATATCAAGACTTGGGGGGCAGACCAGGGCAGGACGTGGGAGAAGACCTTTCATAATGTTTTCTTTTTTCAGCTGTTATAAGTCGTTCTGAGACCTCCGTGTTCTCAGAGACGTTTTCTCAGAGTCATTTGTGAACCCTTTTGCTGCCAGTCACTTCACCCTGAGCAGAGGTGTGAGATGTTTTTCAAGCCCACTGCGAATGTCTGGTAAATTGCTTTTTTTTCCCTGCTGTGTCTCACCAGGGGACACTGTGAAGAAAGCTTTGAAATAGCACATATATTCTTAAATATAAGTAGTCACCCTTCCCAGTCACCTGTTTCTGATGACAACTTAGGAATTAGTTTCTTTAGCAAGCATTAGATATAAGTCACTCCATTCTGGGGAGAAATGACACAGAAAGCTAAGGGCTTTTTTTAAAACCACATACCCATGCGTCAGATTGGCCAAAAGCAGCTTGTTTTCCAAGTGGGACAGAGAGGCCACTCAATGGGCAGGAGCAGAAAAGGGGATTAAGGGAAAGAAGTGTGAATGGCTTGAAAGAGGATGTTTCAAGGGTACATGGGCAGAGGGAGTAGGGCTGACTGTCTGAAACATCTTCCTTAAAAATGTCCTTTGAGAGCATAAAAATTAGAGCAGGAAACTGGTGTTTACAGACTGACCCAAACTCCTAGGATTTCAGCCTTTAGATTATGTCTCTATATACCTATTAATGAAACATGATCTTTTTGCTTTTTGCAAAATTGCTTTTTTTGCAAAAAGCAAGTCTTTTCATCCAAAGGAGATCAAGGCCCTGCCTAAAAGGCAGTGTGAAGAAGGAGTTTTGGTCAATGATCCAGATAAGCCAAGGCCAACCTCCCACCTCAACTACCTCTGTACACAAACCGTCATCACAGGCTTCTCCAAAACTATCTGACCCAGGCACAAGCCACGCATGTGACTGGGACTTGGTTTAGCAAACCGCCTGCCTGTGACACCCTCCACTTACTCTATGATGGAGGTTCTCAGCAAGGGGAGGGGGCTGTGAGCTTCCCCCTGGGGATTTGACAAGGTCTGGAGATATTTTTGGTGTCACAGCTGAGGGAAGGGGTGCAGCTGGCATCTAGTGGCAGAGCTGGAATGCTGCTAAACATCCTACAAGGCACAGGACAGGCTCCATGGCAGAATTATCTGACCCTAAATGTCATCAGTGTTGAGGTTGAGAAGCTCTGTTCTGGGAAGATGGGTTTGCATTCCCATTCACTGCTCAGCACGGCAGTGTTGAAGGAATCTGGGTCAGAACTTCCTCCCATAGTTTCCTGGGTCACAGGCAAGTCTGTATGAACAGACTCTAGCGCTGAGCTGAGATAGCTCCAGATTCTACCACCAGGTCAGCCACCTCAGCTATGTCACCACAGGGCCTCGTGGGAGGGCAGAACCCCCTCATTTACATGTTAGTCTCCAAGGGGATTTCTGAGGTTTAGCTTTTTCCAATCCTGGTATCTTGGCATAGATGGAGGCCTCTGGGAGGTCACGAGAAATCCAGGTCATATTCATTTTGGAAGCTCCAAGTATGAAAATAAAGAAAGGCAGAAACGAGATTACAAAAATACCAATTAATTTTAAATACTTGCATATAAGGAATTAATATTTCTACCCCTGAATAATAGAATGTAATATACTTGTGCTCTTCACAATATAACTACAATATTTATAAAATTCATGTTATTTCAGAGTGCCCTGCAAACAAGATTGTCCTGTAATGGGACACAACCTTATAGGTGGACAGTGAAAGTCTTTTCTTTAGTCTTGTCGGTCTGTAGCTCTAAATATACTTTACTTGGAAAAATATTAAAGATCTAAATGTACAGCTCTTTGAGGCTATGTCATTAGCAGCAAAAGTTCAAAGACAGAAAATAATAGTTAAAACAGAAGCTTACCTATGTATGTATGTATCTGTGTAACTATATATTTATGGTCAATGCATATAAATACTGGCTGGCCTAGGTAGTATTCTGAGTTAAGTCAATAATAAATGAATATCCTATGTTGTTTTCAATTCCATTTTACAGATGGGAAAACTGAAATGGAGTGAAATCAAGTGATTTGCCAAAGGTCACATACTTTACGAACTTTAGGTATGTTCGTAGAATCAGGTGTGTAAGTAAACTCAGGATTCAGGCTGAGGGAGGTGGACTCTGGAGGCCACACCCTTAAGTCTTGTGATACACAGCCTCTCAAAAGGAAAGACACGGGCTCAAGAAGATGTGCAGAACCATTGAATGGCTTTAGAAAGCATCAGTGTGATTGATGCTAGCAGTACAGGCGCTGGAGTCAGACAGATCTGAATTCAAATCCTGATTCTGATCCTTGTTAGCCATGTGGCCATGGGCTTCATACTTCATTTAAAGCTGGTTTCCTCTGCTGGAACATGGGCAAGGTGGTCCCCATGTGTCCAGCGAACCTGTGTTGGGATCTGAGAATTAGCACAGGGGTATAACAGGGTACACAGCTGTGTGATAGTAAAACTGAAGCTCAGAGAGAGCAAGTTGGTTGCCCAAGGTCACACAGCAGACTAGTGACAGGCCTCTGGACACCTGGTCCAGCATTCTTGACACATTAGCAATTCTCAGTTATTTCACATAGCCGGTCTTCTCCATCCCCAAATAGTGTCGTTCTGAAGATTCCCACTTCAGGGCTGCAGAAAGGCTCTGCTTACCTGCAAGTCTGGGCTGTCATACATGGTGGTTCATGCCAAACTGGGTGAAGTTGTTGTTCAGTTGCTAAGTCATGTCCAACTCCATCACCATCTCCCAGAGTTTGCTCAAATTCATGTCCATTGAGTCAGTGATGTTATCTAACCATCTCATCCTCTATCACCCCCTTCTTCTCTTGCCCTCAATCTTTCCCAGCATCAGAGTCTTTTCCAGTGGGAAATTAGAGATGGCAATTAGATATGATTCAGTTCAAGAACAAGTCCGGGCAAAGAAAGCTCAAGCTCCAGGCATGATCCTTGGGTGGCCACTAGGTGGAGCCACACTTCCACATTCAGGGGGCTCTCAAACTGTCTCCAGAGGAGTGATTGAGTCTCACGCGTTCACTCAGTAAATATTGACTCAGTACCTACTCTGTGCTAGGGAGGGTGATACAGCAGTGAACACTGCACTGACAAACCCTGTAATTAGAATCCGATAACTCTCTTTGAATGTCTCGTAACCAGGCAACAACTACATCCTTCTACTCACTCCATCCTTAAGAGGGCTCCGGCACGCTTCCACTTCTTATTCAGGCATTCACTGGACTTGTCTTCTCCTCCAAGCTCCAGGAGTCCTAAGATGGGTCACCCTCTGGTGAACAAGTCAAACACGGGCGTTCAACTTGACCTGTGTGATGACTGGTGTTTGCCAGAGGCTGGCCAGAGGAGCCCAGAACTTGCCTTTAAATGTCTCCAGGACCCTTTAGAGTCGGGTCCTTTCTCTGTTGGCATCCTGAAGCGGAAGATCGAAACCTCTGCCCCACCCCCCCGCTCTCTGCTTCTTGTGAGCAACTGGATCCGTTTCCCAATCCTTGTTCTCGTGACAATGGGAATAGGGTCCTGTCTCTGCAGAAACCTCTCGTAATGCCACCAGGTGGGACTTCAGATGAGGGTGGGGGGGGGGGGATGTGACTGATTTCTTTCACCTGGGGCTTTGGTGGCGCGTCCGTCTTCCCAAGGCGGCACGTTCCTGCCTTCCCTTCCAGAAGGGGCTGTGCGGGTGTGAAGGGAGCCACGTAAGAGTGAAGTTAAGACTCAGGCCCTGACCCCATATCTTAGATCAGTCACATCCTTCCTCTGGGTCTCAGTCTTCTCGTCTGTGGTAAATTAAACACAGCCACCAATTCTTTACAGACCCTCCCATCAGGAGATGGTGGCTTTTCCTGCTTCCCCCATCCCTCCTCAGCTGTGCTCTAATCCAAATGGCATCAGCTCCCCCTAGGTTAGCCATACGGTAGCCTCCTGAAGGTTTCCCCACATTCACTTGGCCCCCAGCACATGTTCTACACATCAGAGATCAGATGACATGAAAATGTTAAGTTACATGCGCCCTTTATCTGTCGCATGCCCCATGACGGCCCCCAGCCTCCCTTACCACCAGCTGCCAAGACGGTCACCATCTAGCTGCCCCCACCTCTCCACCTGTCTCCTCCTGTGCACTCTGCTCCAGCCTCACGTCTGGGATTGGAACCTCAGGATCGCACAGCTGGTCACCTGGAGAGAAATTTGAGCAGAAATTCAAGGTAGAGCTAGAGTTAGCAAGCTTATGGGATTGAAGTTTCAACTTAAGACAGTGAGGTCTTACCCAGGACCTTCCTTGGACCTGGGAAAAGGGTTTTCTTTCCTAAGAGGTAGAGATGGTGGTGGCATCCAGAACGGAGGGTTTGGTAAAATGCAGTTTTGGTGCGGGCTAAGTGGTCAGAAACCTCAGCTGTCCCTCAGCATCTGGACGGGGAGCCAGGTGAGTGAGTCAGCATCAGGCCGCCGCAACCACATTCACTGGCACTTCTCAGTTTCCCCTTGACTTTGCACCTCTGGTCCTCCGTTAAGGTGTCAACTCCTCTTGGGGGGAGGACTATGGTATATTCCTCTTTGTAGCTCCCTGTCTCTCAGACAGAGCTCTGCACAAAGACGTCAGAGAAAACGGGTTTTTAAAAACTAATAATAATAATTCTAAGCTATTTGTTTATTTATGCAGCTGCATCGGGTGTTAGTCGCCACACATGGGATCTTCATTCTTTGTCGCAGCATGTGGGATCTTTAGTTGCAACATGTGGACTCTTGGTTACAGCCTCTGGGATCTAGTTCCTTGACCAGGGATCAAAATGGGGCCCCCTGTGTTGGGAGAATAGAGTCTTAGCCACGGGACCACCATGGAAATCTCAGAGAAAACATTTTATGAATGTCCTGAGCATCAGTTCTTCCTGCCAGCCCACTGCTAGAAGCAGTGTCTCAGTTTCTCTTCTAAAGAACTCTCCTTTTCCCCACTCTCACCCACATGCTCCATGTAAGAGCTGACTCCCTCCCTGGCTCCAGAGCTGGACACATACTCAGCTCCAACCAAACAAAACATCACCTCCTCCTGACTACAGTGACTGGTTTAGGAGTGGGCAAGTGACCATTTCAGAACCAAGGAGACAAATGAGACAGAAAAGCAGAGTTTATAAAGGCAAGGGCTTTTCTGTTAGGACAGCAAGTAGTACAAGCTGGAAACTGCTGAAGGCCTGGAACTAGCTAAATGCATTGGAAAATAGAGACAGAAAATAGGAAAGAGGTCAAATCCTGATGATATGGGTTAAGCCCCTGGATCCAGCTTGAGTCTGAAGCCATTGCATCCTTGAGTCGTCAGAGCATGTAAATTCCATTTCTTGCCCAAGTCAGTTAGAGTTTGGTTATCTGTCACCTGCATCTAGAAGAGTTCTGACAGATGAATGAATGAATGAAAAAGTCTACCAGAAAACTTGAGGCATAGAGGAAAGGATTCTGTGCTAAAAGTCAGGATGGTATGTTGCTGTTTACTAACTATGTAACTCGAGGCAAGTTGCCTGAGGTCTGTGGACTTTAGAACTCTGATAATCATTCACTTGGGACTTCCCCGGTGGCTCAATGGTAAAGAATCTGCCTGCAGTGCAGGATACCTGGGTTCAATCCCTGGGTTGGGAAGATCCCCTGAAGGAGGAAATGGCAACCCACTCCAGTATTCTTGCCTGGAGAATCCCCATGGACAGAGGAGCCTGGCAGGCTTTAGTCCACGGGGTCCAAAGAGTTGGACATGACTGAAGCAACTGAGCAAGCCAGCAAATCATTCATTGATTCAACAAATATTAACAGCACTTATTATGCCAGACACCAAGCTAGGTACTGACTGGCTCTACTGTAGTAACAAAGCCCTGATCGTTCTTATTTTCATGAAAATGAAAAGTTCAGTTCTAGAAAAAATAAAATTGATTGCGTCATGGCAAAATCAAGTTTGCAGTACAGGCCTCTAGCACTTAGTAACTGGTAGCTATTATTATCCTTCCACTCCTTGTCGGCTAACTAATATTGTAGGGTTAGCTATAGAAGGGACAAGAAATAGAGCCTAGTGTAATGGGTGTGGGGGTAGCACGCACTTCACTTCCTTCTCTGGCTTGGGACCAATCAGAAATCATGTTTATGAGCCTGATTATACCCAGCACTGAGCTAAAAGGTGTAATGACAGCCTTGCATGGGCTTGGGTCCAATCTTCTGGGACCTTTAGCTCTAAGAATAGCCAACATGCTGCCAAGTACATTTTTTTCTGGCCTCTAGCAAAGAGGCTTTTCTGAGTTAAATATGCTCATCAGTGTTCCCAAGAATCAAGCTTAGAAATAGAACTACTTAAGCATGATCTCTTTCAGTTCTTGTTATAAGGAACTAATAATGCCAACTGCAGTCGGATTTTCAATCCTAAAGGGAATTCACAGCTTGGGTTGAAGTGGCAGAATTTCAGATCTAAACCCAGTAAAAGAGTGTAAGTTCAGCAGACCCAAGGTAGCTAGAGCCATACTCTACCTTCTATTCTTATTTACTCATTTAACAAATACTTATCAAATACCAACTCTGAACCAGCACCATCATGGAGCAGCAGCTGTCTTATGATAGGGCAGCCCCAGAGTGAATGAATCCAGAGGCAACTACTCAAATATGAGCCCACTCCTGCATACCAGGAGTGTATACCTAAGCCCAGCCAGATGTTAATAAGTCAGTCTTTACTAATAAATCAGCTCATGTGCTCTGGTCTAAATATAGCCCAGGTTCTTGCCTGTTCCCATAATTATTTTAAAATGACCTCAAAGCTTAGTGGTCGGGTACTGAATGCCACTGAACTGTACACTTTAAAGTGGTTTAAATGGTAAATTTTATAGTATATTTAACCACAATAAAGAATTATGGAAGGATTAAAAAAAAACTTAAGGGTTTGAAACAACCATTTAACTATGCTCACAGATTCAGGAGAGAGGGGTCAGAACTGGGGGCAAGGCACAGTGGGGAGGGCTCATCTCTACTCCACAGGGTCTGGATCTGAGGTGGAAAAACTCAAAGGCTGAGAGGAGGGGTTAGTGTCTGTGTGCTAGAACCATCTGAAGGCTCTTTCATTTATATGTCTGGCTTGACTCAAAATCTAGGACTGTCTACTGGGGCACCCACATGTGGCCTCTCTGTGTGGTTTGGCTTCCTCACAACATAGTGGCCTCAGGGTACTCAGACTTTTTATATGGCAGCTCAGAACTCCAAACATAAGTGTCTCATGGGGGGAGAAAAGGCAGAACTTTCATCCTATTTATGACCTAACTTTGGAACTTCCGTCATGCTGTATATTGGTCCAAGCAGTCATAAGCCTATCCAAACTCAAGGCTGGGGTGGATAGAGTTAGAGCCCAGGTTTTGATGGGGGAGCATCAAGAACACATAGTGGAAAAACACGTCTGAAGGAAGATATTGTTGCAGTCATTTCTGAAAAATACAGCCTGTCCTGAAAGTGAAAGTGAAAGTGAAGTCGCTCAGTCGTGTCCGACCCTCAGCGTCCCCATGGACTGCAGCCTACCAGGCTCCTCTGTCCATGGGATTTTCCAGGCAGGAGTACTGGAGTAGGGTGCCATTTCCTTCTCCAGGGGATCTTCCTGACCCAGGGATCGAACCCAGGTCTCCTGCATTGTAGGCAGACGCTTTAACCTCTGAGCCACCAGGGAAGTTGGGCCAAGAGCAGGGCACTTCCCTGGTGATCCAGCAGCTAAGACTCTGTCCTCCCAATGCAGGAAGCCTGGGTTCAATCCCTGGTCAGGGAACTTGATCCCACATTCTGCAACTAAGTGTTCGAATGCAACTAAAGATCCCACATGTCACAACTAGGACCAGGCACAGCCAAATAAGTAAATAAATATAAATAAAAGCTTTTTTTTTTTTAATAAAATGGACCAAAAGCAAAGAAGCTACAGAGGAATCGGTTTAGAGAAACAGTCCTGGAAGAGATGAACACATACTCAGCCTACCCTAGGGATTCGCATTTCACACCTGAGAGGATCCCTCCCCAGGCTGGGCAAGTTCCAAGGGGGTCCCGCTGAGTGTACAGAGTTCCTGGTGTCTAGTTGTAGTTCTGCCAGTCCCTAACTGAGTGTGATTTCATGGTAGTAAGGTTTTCATTGCTGAATTTCCTCACCTTTAAAATAGAGGGGGAGTTCCCTGTTGGCCTAGTTAGGATTCGGGGCTTTCACTCCTGCAGCCAGGGTTCAATCCCTGGTCAGGGAACTGAGATGCTGCAAGGCACATGGTGCAACCAAAATATTGGAAAAAATTAAATGGAGGTAATTTTTCATCAATATTGTTGCAAAACCAAGCAAACTATTGTATGTGAGGAAAATGTGTTACAAACTGCCCACAAATTGATCCCATATGTGGACAGCCCATTCTGACAATAAAACTGGGGCAGAGCATATGCTGCGGGTTTTCTTTGCCCCCACTCTCTCCATAGCAACCACCCTCCTGTTTTGCTTGCCAGTCTCAGATGTAGGGGAGAGAGATGAAAACTCAGAGGGCAAGTGACAAGACAGTCACACAGCCAAGAAAATGAGCTCTTGAAAATATCTAACTACCTGATGACCTGTCCTGCCAGTTTTTCCCAGCACAAACAGCCTCGTTTCTGCTCCTCACCCTGAACTAGTTTCACAGTGTATTGAAGGTCAGCAGCTACAGAAGCCCATCATGATTTAATTCTTGTAGAGGTAGATAGCAAGTGTCCATAGTGTGTGAAAGTGTTAGTTGGTCAGTCATATCTGACTCTGCAACCCCATGGACTGTAGCCCACCAGGCTCTTCTGTCCATGGGATTCTCCAGGCAAGAATACTGGAGTGGATTGCCATTTCCTCCTCCAGGGGATCTTTCCAACCCAGGGATCAGACCCAGGTCTTTCGCGCTGCAGGCAGATTCTTTATTATCTGAGCCACCAGGGAAGCAAGTGCCCATGATAAGTGCCAATTTGTAGTTGACAGTATCCTAGCTACTTGCTACCTGTGTGGCCTTGGGAAAGATAATATTCCCCCTAAGATCTCCCACAAAGTGTTAAGAAGTTACCAAGTTTACATAAGGCACTTAAAATGGTGCCTCCTGTATATATCAAGCACTTTGTGTTTGCTGCTGCTACAACCACTACCTTGTATTTAGTATATAAGCAACATGCAAGAATGTAATGAAATGTAATGGCTGAACTATCTCCTCGAAATGGTAATTCATTTCGGAGAATTCCCTGGTCATCCAGTGTAAGGCTGGGGCTTTCACTGCTCTGCCGAGCTTGGGGAACCAAGATCCCACAAGCCCTACCGCCCAGCCAGAGAAGGGAAAAAAAAGTTCATTTTGGAGAAAGGTTTTAAAAACAAACCTAAAACTCTACCATTGTCAGCTCTAAGAATATGGAGGCAAAATAAATGTTGGTGTAAATTTGGCTCTGACCTTTACCGTTCCAATTTCATTTATTTATTCATTACTCCCACGAAGCCCGCAGACATGGTCACGGATGTCTTGTAAAACCCATTCACAAGACCGTACACAGCAGTCTAGCCCTGGTGGACTCCTAACCCTCCTAACCCCGCTGCCTCGGATACCAAATCTTTCCCCACCCCTTTCCCGTTCGCCGCTTTCGAATGACGTCAGAAGCGGGCGCCGACCCCTAAGGAACAGGTGGCCGCCGGCGCCTGCGCTCTGTCCCAAGCTGCGGCCGGGAGCCTTTCACCGAGCGTGCTGGCCGAAGGGCGGTGGGGGTTTCCAGACCCACCGAGGCCAAGTCTGTAGCGTGAGGCCTCGAGCTGAAGACCATGAACCGCAGCCGCCAGGTGACGTGCGTGGCCTGGGTCCGCTGCGGCGTGGCCAAAGAGACGCCAGACAAGGTGAGGCCCGGTCGCTCCGAGGTATAGGGGGAGCGGCCTCTCTGCAGCATCCTGGGTCAGCGTCGCCTGGGAACCTGGACCCGGAACGCGCGGCCCCGGCGCCGCTGGCGGGGCTGACGGGGGGTGGGGCCGGCTGTGGCCTGTTTGTCGTGGTAGGGCCGTGGTTCCGAGGGTCTGGTACTCCTGGCCCAAGCGCCTCCTCGCCGTCCCTTACCCCCGAGCCCGACCCACCCCACCCTCGGCGATTCGCACGCCTGTGGACATCGTGGGCTGGAAGGAGGCGGGATGGTGCTTGCTGACAACGTCCAGCGAGACCTCTTGACGACGCCACATAGTTTGCCGTCACCCTAGCGCGTTTTCAGGCAAATCGGGAAAAGAGGGCACGTATGTGAAACTCCACTTTCCCCTCCTCCGCTCGGCGTTTAGAGGAATGAACTGGATGAAAACCGTGGTGTAGAAAAACTGGTGTGGAGACTACGGTGTCGTGAGCTCGAGAACTGAATTAGGAACTCTCGCAGTAGTGCAGATGAAATGTTGATGAGGCCGTGGGGGGCGGCGGGTAGAGGTAAACGGTGACACGTTATGAAGGGGAAAAGCCTACGGGAGAGACTGAGTCTGTAGCCGAGATTACCTACGTTATTCAACAGACATTTAACGAAGTGCTTTCTCTGTTCCCAGCGTTGTTCAGGGTCCTGGGATAGGCATGAACAAAACAGGAAAAGTCCCTGCCTTTATGGAGTTGACATGTGCATATATAATACTTTGTCAGTGATAAATGTTAATGAAAAAAACGGGCGGGGTAGTGTTTGTTTCAGGTTATTGAGCCAGTTCCACCAGGACATAGACTGTTTAATTCTCCAGTTTCGCCAGCATTTGGCACATGGTAGGCATTCATTGCGGCGCTAATGGTAAAAACCCACCTGCCAAAGCAGGAGACGTAAGAGAGGCGGGTTCTAGCCCTGGATGGGGAAGAATCCCCCTGGAGGGCATGGCAACCCACTCCAGTATTCTTGCCTAGAGAATCCCATGGACAGAGGAGCCTGGCAGAGGACAGTCCATCCGATTGCAGAGTTGGACACGACTGAACACGCATATAGAATAGGGACAGGAAATAATATATTAAAATTTATTGAAGAAAGCAAGAGTTGTTAAAAGGGCACCAGAGACTTGCAGATACTTGAGGACACTGATTTCCAAACATGTCCACACATTGAAACCACCTGGGGAGCTTCAAAAACTACCAGCTTCCAAGTATTGTGATTTATTTAGTTTGGAGTATAGTCTGAGATTTAAGAGTCTTTCAGGTGATTCTAATGTGAGACAGATTTGGGAACCGTTGCTTAAGAGTTTGTAGGAAGAAGAAATTGGATTTATTCTGCAAAGTCCCAGAAAGAAAAATTCAAACCAGTAAGAGAAATTAGAAATATAAGTATCTCCTAATTAAAATTTTAAGAACCTTTAGTTTTTGGAGTTATCCAATAGAATTTCTTTATTATTAAAGGCATTTTGGTACAGACTGGGTGATTGATTGGTTCATCATCTATCAAGAATGGATGGAACACAGTAATCAGGAGCTTACAGTTTGGCACTAAAGAGGATGACCAGTTTTGAACAGGATGTCCAAGTGGAGAGTCTTATAGACAGTCAGAAAAATGGACCTGCAGTGTACAGGGATAGAGAAAGGAAAGTTTGGAGTAGTCCATTCAGAGAGAACGAGCTTTGCAAGGTGGTGACAGCCCAGGGAGTGAGTACTTGGCAGTGACACCAGGGAACAGAGCAGGGCACGAAGGCAAGAGTGGTTTGTTCAGGAATATCCATGGGGCATTGGGGAGAAACGGCCAATGAGCGGAGGTAATCAGGAGAAAATGAGATGAGCTGTCATAGAAGGCAGCTTATACAAGTCCATCTTTTTTAAAAAAAAGTCTGGAGAGAACATGATTTTTTTTAACAGGGTGAGAAGGGATCTTAATTTATAAGGACATGTCAGAAGTCCATTTACATTAAATTTAGAGACTTTGGATTGATATTTGACTTTGGATGTCTCTTGCCTGATGTCTTTTATTATTATTATTATTATTTTTTTTTTTTTTACTTTACAATATTGTATTGGTTTTGCCATACATTAACATGAATCCACCACGGATGTACACATGTTCCCAATCCTGTACCCCCCTCCCACCTCCCTCCCCATATCATCTCTCTGGGTCATCCCAGTGCATCAGCCCCAAGCATCCTGTATCCTGCATCGAACTTAAAACCATGTTTTAGATTAGTTTGTAGTCTTTTTAATTCAGAGACTTTAAAATGGCTTCCTTAAATATATCATAATGAAATGCTTGCTCTCTTATAGGTAGAACTCAGTAAAGATGAAGTGAAACGTCTCATTGCTGAAGCAAAGGAAAAATTACAGTAAGTTTGGGGATGTTGATTCCTGTAGTCAAGTCTAGATGAACTGTAAATCCTAAATGATGATAACAGGGTGTTCTTATTATTGAACGGTGTCTTTTGGCTGATCTTTTTCTTTTTTCTCTGGCGTAGAGAAGAAGGTGGCAGTGATGAAGAGGAAACGGGCGATCCTTCAGAGGATGGCATGCAGAGTGCCCGAACCCAGGCCCGACCAAGGGAGCCCCTGGAGGATGGCGACCCAGAAGATGACAGGACGCTGGATGATGACGAGCTGGCCGAGTACAACTTAGATAAATATGACGAGGAAGGCGACCCAGGTTAGAATTTAGTCACTTATACTGGTTTTTAGTCCAAACTCAGTGCATTAGATCATGTTACTTGTTACAGGGTTCCAAAGCTTTACCCTGAAATCCCGTTGTCCTTATGTCAGTCAGATAATCTGGGTCAAGGCTCAAGGCAGACAGCATGTTTCCTAAACTGGTTTAAAAAAATCAGTTCAACCCGCTTATCTAAAACCTAAAATACAAAACAAAAAAAATTAGTTTTGTATATTTTATTGCAAGTAGTGGTTCATCTGTAATTCGTTTTTCTTTATCTGCAATAATGAGAGAGAAATTATTACCTCCATTTTACAGGAAAAAATACAGGCTTACAGAGATGAAATAACTTTACCAGTGTCACACAGCTGGTGAATAATAGAGCTGGATACTTTTTTTTCCACTGGACTCTGGGTTGCTTCCCTCCTGATAGGACAGAGCACCACTGAAGTACAGAGAAGGAAGAGCGAATCGGCCCAGAGAAAAGCCATGCAGACACTGCTTCCTAGTATGCTCCCACCCTGCCGAGTATGGGCTCTGTCGGCCTTTGTCCCATAGACATTCCCATCTGTTACCTGTCAGATGTTCAGGACCTAAGAGCCCTGCCCCCTTAAAGTAGCTTTTCCCGGAAATTGAGAGTATCCTCCTTCTCCTGAGTTTTATGTTACTCGGGGACTACTCCGTCACCTTTGTAGACATGCCATGAAAGAATGTCACTTTGAGGTAAATTTGGTGTAAAGGGTAGTATCTCCTTTTTCAGATTCACTGGGCAAGTTGGCCTGTCAGCAATTACGAGATATCTTGCAATAAAGAAACCCACTTAACTTTATGAGGCTCATCAGTTTACAATTTTCTTTGACCAGGCAACACTTAATGTGTTGATACCAGTGTTTTAGGGACCTGTTTATTTCTAGGTCTGTGAGGCCGCCTCACTGTAGCACTTTTGAATAATGATTACAAGCTGCAAGCTAGAGGATCTGAGTAGAGTTCTGATATTTTCTAAAAGGGAGTTTCTTGGTTTGAGTTGATTCTTGTATTGGAAGAGTGTATATTTCAAGACTATTAGATGTGCATTCCAGGGCCAAAAGTAAATGGCTTTTAAATTCCTATTTATTATTATCTACTATTTCCTTTCCCAATTATAAATGATTCAGAGTTAGTTATGAAATAGACAGTAGTATCTAAGTTTAAAGACGGGATGTGTGTGTATTTTACTCACTCAGTTGTGTCCAGCTCTTCGCAACCCCATGGACTGTAGCCTGCTTGACTCCTCTGTGCATGGAATTCTTCAGGGAAGAATACTGGAGTGGGTAGCCATTTCTGTCTCCAGGGGATCTTCCTGACCCAGGGATCAAACCCAGGTCTCCTGCATTGCAGGCAGATTCTTTACTGTCTGAGCCACCAGAGAAGCCCATGTCTTAGGAAAAATGCTTTAGTCAAAAGGACTGGCTTATTCATGTCATTGTATGAATTCTTATAGATGCTGAAACTCTTGGTGAATCTCTCTTGGGTCTTACAGTCTATGGGAGTAATGATCAAGATCCTTACGTCACTCTGAAAGACACGGTAAATACCTATGTGGTTTTTCTAATTATCCTCCTTAAGTGTTTGAAAAACCTTCCCAAATAGCTGATTCTAATCAATGACTTTTTCTGTCTCCACTTAGGAGCAATATGAACGTGAAGATTTCTTGATTAAGCCTAGTGACAATCTCATAGTTTGTGGTAGAGCTGAACAGGACCAGTGCAATTTAGAGGTGCATGGTAAGTGGAATACATCTCTTACTAAAAGGTTCTGTATTTAAGTGATATTAAAATAAACATTGTAGTAACTACTGTGGATTTCTAGGCACCAAGTCCTGTTGTATCTCATTTTAGTTGATTCTATTCATCTGTCTTAAAATTTTGAAGCTTAAAGAGATTATTAGGTTAATACCTTTTTTTATAGGAAACACAGTTACATAGTATGAAAATTAAATCCCTTGGGCTTAATGTTTATTGGCACCTTGTAGATTACTCATACTCTATTTATTAACTTGGATTTCTTTACAGCCTTTAAGTTTCCCTGTAGGAAGCCTATCATTTAGGCCATTTTTATCCCATGGCCCATTGTGATCTATTTATACAATCAGAAAGGCTTTAAATATCAATTATTTCAATGTGAAGTTATTCTTTTAATTATCTTTGAACTTTTTACATATTTTAAATGTAAACCATGTTGGTGGAATTTTTTAAAGACCAATTCCATTTTCAAAAAATTAGAACTATTACAGTTAGTCATCACTGATTTTTATACATTCTCATTTGAAAGTTTACTCTAGTCATTCCTTTGAATCTTGTGTGTTATCACACAGGAGCTGAGAAGTTGAAGTAAAGTAATTGTATTCCTGTTTCCTTCTAAGTTAAGTCATTAATGATATGTTTTATTTGGATTTGGTGTGAATCTCCAAGTTACGTGATGTCTCTCTGTTCAGGAATAATTTGAAAATTTCTCTCTAAATCTGAATAATAAAAAGACATGGTCAAAAGATTGTTTTAAGGCTTCATCATCATCTTTCTTTAAAATGTAAGCCGAGTACATTGGCCGTGGTTGAGATTCTTACAGGACCACAACCTGTTAATTTTGAACACACATTCTCATCATAAAGTGATGTGACAGAACATTACATGGAAGCTGCTAGTGCCAAGATCTGCCCCAAATACCATGGTCTGAAGAATTTTTTTTTAATCCTTAGCTCATCTTAAATTGCTTCTTTCTAGTAAAAAGCATATTAGGGGAGAATGTCTGGTTATGTAGGCTCTATGTTTATCAGTGTTTCATTATATAATTTTTAAGATTTCTTTTAATAATAAATAATAATTTAATAATAAATTATGATTTTAATAATAAATATTAAAGAAGCAATTTTTGATAAGCATTTAGACTTCTGAAACTAAGAGTTATTTCTCTCCAGTACTGATTTGTTCTGACTTATGACCAACTAGAGATTTAAAAGATAAAGTAGGATGCAGCACTTCTAATGGAGGCCTTGTGAGCGTTTTCTGTGGTTGGTGGTCCAGAAGATCAGACCGTTTTAGCCAGGGAACATGCAGATGGAGCATTCAGCCTGATGAAAATTCTCTTGTCAGTGTTTCTGTTCCCCTTTGGGGCTCCCCAGGTACTAGGAATATATTAGACGTGAAAACCTTTTGCCTGGCAGTACATACTTTGGAATTTCTTTAATGTCATCACTTTAAGTGTATTTAAATTTATGACTTTAAGCAAGTGACTGCCATAGGTTTAAAAGGGAGTCTCTCTTCTTTTGAGTGGGATATGATTTCTTATTTTGATGTAATAAAATCTCTTTTCCCAATCTTTTCAGTTTATAATCAAGAAGAAGATTCTTTTTATGTCCACCATGATATCCTGTTGTCTGCATACCCTTTGAGTGTGGAATGGCTAAATTTTGATCCTAGCCCAGATGACTCAACTGGTAATTAGAAAACTTAAAAGATTGCTCAGTGGTTCTACTCCTGTGTGTTTTTCCCAGCTACACATGTCATCTATTTTGTGGTTGATGTTTTATGAAGTTAGTTTTCAGACCACAGCCATTTAATTGTTTGGGGTCTGTATGTCTCCAGACTTTCAATGGACTCACTAGGCAGAAGGACAGGGCCTGATGAGGGCTCAGAACTGTGAGGAGGTCTCCTGAAAACCCAGTATAAACTGGCATGCTGTGTCCAGTGTCATCAGGTAGAGTTTAGTGCACGGACCTTTTCAGAAAACATCAAGTAGAACCAGAATGAGAGAGAATTGGGCTCTAAGCTTAGTCGCTTTGGCCATAGCTGCACACTGTTCATTGCCCCATCACACTTAATAATTAAGGTAAAAACTGTTAATACACCTCACGTCTTGTTTGCAAAGCTTGTTCACATTTATGATCTAGTAAAATCCTCATCCTCACCACAGCCATGAAGGTAGGAAGGGTCTGTCATTATATCAGTGAAGACCCTGGGACCAGGAGGAGCCCTTGTTACTCACACTGTGATCTGAGGACCAGCAGCACAGCATTACGGCCACCTGGGAGCCTGTTAGAAATGCAGTTTTAAGGCCCCACCCAGGACTTCTTGAAACAATCTGCATTTTAACAACATCCAGGTGATGCACAGGCACATGAGAGTTTGAGAAAACTTGCTCTAAGCCATGACTCAGTCAGTCTGCAGTGTAATGTATTTCATTATGTTATTTTTTAAATCACAAATGTATCATTTCCTCCTGTAGGAAATTACATTGCTGTGGGAAACATGACCCCTGTTATTGAGGTGTGGGACCTGGATATAGTGGACTCTCTAGAGCCAGTCTTCACACTTGGAAGTAAGCTGTCAAAAAAGAAGAAAAAGAAAGGAAAGAAGGTAAACAAGCTAATAGATATTTAAACTCTAATGGTAAATAGCAATAGCTTCGGGGGTGGTGGGAACTGGAGCTGAGAACGAACACTGTTTCAGTTAGATGGTTTTGGTGGAATAAGATAAAGTATTTACAAAGTTACTGTAGTTTCTAGTTTCAAAAAGCCCATCCAAGGGAAAATTGATTTCTGATTATATAAAACCTACACTGGCATGCATTGGAGAAGGAAATGGCAACTCACTCCAGTGTTCTTGCCTGGAGAATCCCAGGGACGGGGGAGCCTGGTAGGCTGCCGACTATGGGGTCGCACAGAGTTGGACACGACCGAAGCTACTTAGCAGCAGCAGCAGCACACTGGCACATTATTCATCCTTACACAAGACAAGTTACTTTTTTTTTTTTTTAATTTTAATTTTTATTTTACTTTACTGTATTGGTTTTGGCATACGTTGGCATGAATCCACCACGGGTGTACATGAGCTCCCAAACATGAACCCCCCGTCCCACATCATCCCTCCGGATCATCCCCGTGCACCAGCCCCAAGCATCCTGCATCGAACATAGACTGGCGATTCGTTTCTTACATGATAGTATACATGTTTCAATGCCATTCTCCCAAATCATCCCACCCTCTCCCTCTCCCTCAGAGTCCAAAAGTCCGCTCTATACATCTGTGTCTATTTTGCTGTCTCACATACAGGGTTATCATTACCATCCTTCTAAATTCCATATGTATGTGTTAGTATACTGTATTGGTGTTTTTCTTTCTGGCTTACTTCACTCTGTATAATCGGCTCCAGTTTCATCCATCTCATTAGAACTGATTCAAATGTATTCTTTTTAATAGCTGAGTAATACTCCATTGTGTATATGTACCACAGCTTTCTTATCCATTCATCTGCTGATGGACATCTAGGTTGTTTCCATGTCCTGGCTATTATAAACAGTGCTGCGATGAACATTGGGGTACATATGTCTCTTTCAATTCTGGTTTCCTTGGTGTGTATGCCCAGCAGTGGGATTGCTGGGTCATAAGGCAGTTCTATTTGCAATTTTTCAAGGAATCTCCACACTGTTCTCCATAGTGGCTGTACTAGTTTGCATTCCCACCAACAGTGTAAGAGGGTTCCCTTTTCTCCATACCCTCTCCAGCATTTGTTGCTTGCAGACTTTTGGATCGCAGCCTTTGATCCTTCTTTGTGTATAGTAGCTATTCACACTAATATGCTATTTTTTAACTTTAAAAATGTTTCTCTTTATCCTTGAGTATGTTGAATTCTAAATATCTTTGTATTCCTATAGCTTCTAAAATTGTTACATTTTTGGTGAGGGAGAGAGATGGGTTGGGGGTTGATTTATAGAATTATAACAGATTAAGAACTACTATAGTTTCTTCCCTGTAAAGAACATTTATCATATCTCTGAAGTAAGAGGGAGACAAGGTGTTTCTTTCCCTAGATTTTGGAGCAAGTTTATCTAAGATCAGAATAATCTTAAGGTTTTAAAGAATCTTTCAAATTAAGAAACCAGTTTTATTGGGGGTATGCTTTAATACCAAAAGTAATTAAACAATTATTACAGAATTCCTCAGCAGATGGGCATACAGATGCTGTCCTTGACCTTTCTTGGAATAAGCTGGTCAGGTAAGAAGAAGTACTATTTGAAGGCTTGCTAAAGACTGTAACCACTGTGGTTTTGCCTCACGTCTTCATTTAATCTCTCTACATTGTGTTTCACATCTTTGGGCCCTTGTTTTCTTTTCTTTCCCTGCAGTATACATTGCTGGAAGGCAGGAATGCTGCTGTCTGTGTCCTTGCAACCCCCACCTCACCTGCTGTCTCTTCACTTAGCAGATGCTCATTACATGGTTGGGGACCAAGTGCCCTTCTTCCAGCACTGCTGGGAAGAACAGCAAGTACTGCGGTTGCAGTGCCAGTGGTGTAGAATTGTTACTGCTTGGAAGACATCTTTCTCACTTCATTTAGTTTTGACATCTTGTCCACATGTTATTTTTTTGTAAAATACCATTTTAACCATGTTTTGGAGAAGGCAGTGGCACTCCGCTCCAGTACTCTTGCCTGGAGAACCCCATGGATGGAGGAGCCTGGTAGGCTGCAGTCCATGGGGTCGCAAAGAGTCGGACACGACTGAGTGACTTCACTTTCACTTTTCTCTTTGGTGTACAGTTTTCCTGTACATCTCGCACATTGTTGTGCAACCGTTACCACTATTCAACTCCAGAAGTTTTTTTGCTTCCAAAACTGAAACTATATGCTCAATAAATAGGAACTCCCCATTTCCCGCCCACCCATGCCTTAGTAACCACCATTCTACTTTCTATCTCTCTGAGTCGACTCCTCCAGGCACCTCTTATAAGTGAAATCATATAGTATTTGTCTTCTTGTGACTGGCTTATTTCACTTAGAAAAGGTTCATCCATGTTGTAGCATTTAGCAGGATCTCCTTCCTTTTTAAGACCAAACGGTACTCCATTGTACATATATGCCATATTTTGTTTATCCATCTGTTATGGGCTGTTTCCACGTCTTGGGCTCTTGTGAATAATGCTGGTGTTATTCATATGCATATAATAACATAAGTTTACATATATCTGTTGGAGTCCCTCCTTTGAGTTCTTTTGAATATACAGCTAAAATTAAAATCGCTGGAGCTAATGGTATTTCTATGTTTAACTTCTTGAAAAGCCACCATACTGATTTCTACAGCAGTTGCACCGTTTACCTTCCAACCAGCAGTACATGAGCGTTCCAGTTTCTCCACATCCTTTTGAACACTTGATACTTGCTGTTTTCATTATTGTTGTCTTTGTAGTAGCCATCCTGACTGGTGTGAAGTGGTATCTCGTTGTAGCTTTGAGTTGCATTTCCCTAATGACTAGTGATGTCAATCATCTTTTCAAGTACTTGTTGGCCATTTGTATACCTTCTTTGGGAAAATGTCCAAATCCTTCTGTCCATTTTTTAGTTGTTTGGTTTTGCTGTTATAAATGAATGAAATATGGTTTCCTTGGTGGCTCAGACAGTAAGGAATCTGCCTGCAATGCAGGAGACCCAGATTCGAACACTAAGTTGGGAGGATCCCTTTTGCTGTTAAGTTGTAGGAGTTCTTTGTATATTCTGAAAATCAATCTCTCATGACATTTGTGACTCGCCAATATTTTTGCCCATTCAGTGGATGGACTTTAACTCTGCTGAAGTGCCCTTCAAAGCACAGAAGTTTTCCATTTTGACGCGGTGCAGCTCAGTCTCACTTTTGCTGCCTGTGCTATTAGTGTAACAGCAAAGAAACCGTTGGCAAGTCCACTGTCACGAAGATTTTCCCCTTAAAGTCTTAGTTTCAGCTCTCAGGTTTAAGTCTTTGATATATTTTGAGTTAATTTTTGTATACTCTGTAAGAGTTCAACTTAATTCTTTTGGATGTAATCCATGTATTTTTTTATACTTATTACCTCAAAAGGGCCATTTTCCTAATAGAGCAGATGGTTTGAGGGGCTACTGAGGCAAGGAAGGTAAATACAAATTACTTAGAGGGAAGAACAAACTTGAATACCCAAGACAGCTTTTTTAAAAGCATTTCTGTTACACTGGACACTTCATAATTTGAGCATTCTAAGGAAGATCCCAGAGTGCTAGCTTACTGAAGGATATCCTGTCTTCTCATTTGTATTTGGACCTCTACAGAGTTATAATTGTTTGGTGAAATGGACTTGAGAATGTTGTTTAGGTTAGTATTTCCCAAACTTAGCTGCAAATCAGAACCTCTGGGTAACCTGTCAGTATATTGAAAATCTTGGTTTCTTTTGTTAAATTTACTCCTATGTGTTTTATTTTTTGGTAGGGTTATAAGCGGAATTCTTCCATGTAACGGTCTTGATATTTAAAAGATTACCCGATTTGTTTCCTCCCTTTCTCAGAAATGTGCTGGCCAGTGCATCAGCTGATAACACTGTTATTCTGTGGGATATGTCCTTGGGGAAGCCAGCAGCTAGCCTTGCCGTACACACAGACAAGGTATGGTGATTTTGTGGATAAAGGGGATTCTAAAAAAGCTGGGACATGTATTAAGTACCACAAATAATCCCAAACATTTATATATGACTTTTTGTGAATTACAAAGTGCTTTGACATGCTAGCCCACTGGATCTTCAGAGAGCTCTTTGCAATAGTTATAACTATTATCCTCTTGAGCTTTGCAAAAATAGGTTCAGAAAGGTAAAGTGACTAGAAACATTAGTGCTTTGCAACATTTTTACAGAGGCTTCTAGAAAGGGTGAAGGGTTTCAGTCATGTAATGGGGTTAAAGAATTGTAACAGATGGTACTGCAGAACCCAGGAATCTAATGTGCTAATGCATGTTGTGAAACTTTCAGAACGTGTGACCACTCCCCTGTTTCTTCGGACTATACTTTAACGTCTGAGGGACATATGTATTCTGCCTGGCACAATTTGGGGAATGCTGCATTGGGTCTTTTAAGTATCAGCCTTTATTTAGAAGTATGTTTTGTCCTTTTAATTATGTAATACATTTATGCTTCTTCATAGAATACATTTCAAAGGAAAGAATTTGTAGGAACACTGCTAAGTTGATTCCCATCACGTATTAGGCAGTTTTACCAAAACCAAACAAACATTTATCTATTAATTTATGTTTCTTCCTCTTAGGTCCAGACTCTCCAGTTTCATCCATTTGAAGCACAGACTCTGATTTCTGGATCATATGATAAGTAAGAAAGCATTTTAGGAATTAATTGTTGTCTTTTTTTTTTTTTCCCTCTTGAACTAATTCAGAAAGTATCACTGAGTGTTCAGATAGAATTTATTACTGTGGCTTTTATGTGTTTAAATCTTCAGTAGTACTCATTTGTCCTTTCAGCTTGATCCTCTCAGTCTGCAAGGGAATATGGTTCTGTTGTAATTCCCTACTACTTCAATTTTTAAAGGGTGTGTGAGTTGAACATTGCTCTGAAGCAAGCCATCCCAAAATTCAGTGTCTTAAGCGATGAATATTTGCTTCTTGACCTCTGCAAGGTTGAGCTAATCGAGGGTAGATTCAACTGATAGCTCTACTAATCTCGACTTGTTTAGGCCCAGAGACTCTCCTGTTTTACATCCTTTTAAAACTAGCAGGCTAGTCCACGTATGTTGCCACAGCATGGTCAGGAGTACAAGCAGGGACACCAAGGCCTCTTAGACATGGGCTCAGACCTACTACATATCTGGCTTCCTGCAAGCCGAAACAGACATCACATGGAGTAGAAAACGAACTCTGCCTTTAGGGGAGGAACTCCTAGATTACTGAGAGAGGGCATGGATGTGGGGAGAGATGAAGAACTGGGACCACTGCAGTCCATCACAGGGGGTTTCCAAATCATGTGTGTGCTCTTTAGAGACTGGAGATGGGAGAGGTAGCTAGTAAAACCAGAAAGTAAGTTGCAGTCTTTTATTTTGTATCCGTATCCTTTTGTAGTTGGGATTCATGCAAAACTACACACTACTATTCATCTGTTCCCCCAACACAGTAACCTGCTTGTAGAGAGTAAATGCGGCTGAGACGTGTTACCTGGCTTCCCTGATAGCTCCGCCCACAATGCAGGAAACCCTGGTTTGATTCCTAGGTCGGGAAGATCCACTGGAAAAGGGATAAGCTACCCACTCCAGTATTCTTGGGCTTCCCTTGTGGCTCAGCTGGTAAAGAATCTGCCTACAATGCGAGAGCCTGGGGTTCGACCCCTGAGTTGGGAAGATCCCATGGAGAAGGGAAAAGCTACCTAGTTCAGTATTCTGGCCTAGAGAATTCCATGGACAGTACAGTCTATGGGGTCGCGAAGAGTTGGACACGACTGAGCAACTTTCACTTCACTTCATTCATCTGTTCCACCAACACGGTAACCTGCTTGTAAAAAGTAAATATGGCTAAGACTGGCTCTGAGCAGTATTGGGGAATGACAAATTAGAAATTGTCCTGTTCTTTGGGAAATAGGGACGATTCATCTTGGAAGTAGAGGATTCAATCTGGGGGAGATCAAGGCCACTGTGACATCTGGAGCCACCAGTGTCTTCAAGTGACAGGACCAGAGTTCACCAATTAGTAAAAATCGATTCATCTGTTCTTTTAGAACCTTAAAATAGGCTGTAAATAACTGGATCTTGATTTCATGGTGGTGGTTACTGAACTCCTAACTTTGCCTGAACACGCCCAGGTCCGTGGCTCTGTATGACTGTCGGAGTCCGGAGGAGAGCCACCGAATGTGGCGTTTCAGTGGGCAGATCGAGAGAGTGACTTGGAATCACTTTTCACCTTGTCATTTTTTGGTAAGAATATGCATATTACTGTTAATAGATTATTAATCACTTATTTTCTCTACTTCCATTGTAGAAAAGCTTTTTCTATATCAACAGTGTGCAGTATTTGCATTTGGGGTTTTTTTTTTTTTTTTAAATATCTCTTTAACAAGAGAACAATGAATTCACCACACACAAAAAATGGTAAACATGTAAATAATTTTGCTAATTTCCAACTGTTCCAAAGCATGCCACATTTTGTAGTTGTAATAATTAGTTGATCATTGTAAAATTATTTGTAATACTGAGCATGACAAATACTGAGCAGGCACACATATTTTCTAGGTTATTTGCTAACATGGTTATCAGTACTAAAATCGCAGAAATTCATTTTGTTTCCAATGATTAAATCAGTTCAAGAAAATTCTCCTTTAGTTAAATATTACTACTTATATGGAGCTCCAGTGATGCTAATGCTAGCATGTTTAATTAATATAGCACTTAATATACCTTCTCCGGTGGTCCAGACAGTAAAGAATTTGCCTGCAGTATAGGAAACCCAGGTTCGATCCCTGAGTTGGGAAGATCCCATGGAGAAGGAAATGGCAACCCACTCCAGCATTCTTGCCTGGAGAATTCCATGGACAGAGAAGCCTGGTGGGCTATAGTCCGTAGGGTCACAAAGAGTCAGAAACGACTGAGTGACTTAACACTTACTTACTAAGGTACCACTATTTCCCAGATGGGAAGAAAGTTTATGATCATTTTATGAATACCCATAATATCTGCAGGAGAACAGTTTTCCATGTTGCATCCAAAGATACCACTGATATTTCAGTTCATGGAAAAAGAAAATCCTAGCTTTTATCCAGAAAAGAAGGTATCATGTATTTCCTAATTTTCCTAAAGCAAATATCTAGTGCTTTGTAAATGAGGGACAGAATTCTTTGGGAAAAAAAAAAGCTTTTTTTGAATATGTGAAGTTTCGTCAAGGTTCCTGCAATTGTGACTCTGGGGGCATATCATCTCAACCCTGTGCAGAGAGGCATGCAGTTCCCAGCCTGAACCACCTCAAGCCAGATTCCACTTTGCAGTTCTCTCAAGTGAAGTCCCAGTTCTATCTGAAAGCTGGCTCTCAGCAGGCAGGCGCACACATTTCCTAGGCAGTGTGCTGCCACATGGTTATCAGTCCTAAAATTACAAATATCTAAGGAAATAAAAAGTAATCAAGATAAAATGGTGTACCTCCTTCCGTCAAGTCTCAAAAGATGAAATGCCCCTCCCTTTCCTTTTTCGTGCCCATCATAGCCCCACCTATAAAACTGCATCAGCTGTCCCTTTTTTTGCCACTCTTTCCTGACTCTTGCCCTTGGCCTGTACATAGGCTCAAGTCTCTGTCTCCCTTCAGTGACCAGGTCTGCCTCTTAATCCCTTCGAAGTTCTCTCTTCCTTTCTTGAAAGTGGAACTGTAATCTGCCTTTCAGTCCTTTTCTGATTAAATCTCTTTGCCAAAATACTGACAGTGTTGTTACTTTATTTAGAAGCCCTGCTTCCTGGGGTTGTTATTTTCTCCTCCCTCTTTGATTCTGGCTTCTGTGAGCTCCTCCTCAGCCTTTACCTTAAGTGGTGTGCTCTCCAGGTCTCTGTCCTTACACGGTGCTCTAAATTCTGCACTCACAGAGCAAATCCCTTCTCTTCTCATGGATGTAACTTCTACCTCTGTGCCACCATATTTCTGACCCCAGTCTGTATCAGCTACCATTGCTTCATACTCATATCCAACTGCCTAGTAGACATGTCAGCTGAACTAGTCCTTGTAAGAGCCAACTCAGCTTACCACAAGTGAATTCTTTATGTCCAAATTTTTAATAAGTGTCTCAGGTATGTAAGATCCATAGATGATTTTCACAAGGATTTATACTATTTACCCATTGCTAAATTTTATTGTCACGTAACATTGCTGTGCTCTCTTACTCTTTCCAGGCCAGTACAGATGACGGCTTTGTATATAATTTGGATGCACGTTCAGATAAGCCAATTTTTACACTTAACGCACACAATGATGAAATTTCTGGTGAGCAAGAATATGGTTTCGTTCATTTCTATTAACCTATGATGAAGTAAATTTATTTCAAAGTGAAAGTCCCTGAACAAGTCTTATCTTTCTCTAGGTCTTGATCTAAGCAGTCAAATCAAGGGCTGTCTTGTGACTGCATCAGCAGACAAGTACGTGAAGATCTGGGACATTTTAGGAGACAGGCCAAGTCTGGTTCACTCTCGGGATATGAAAATGGTAAGAATACTCGTGGGCATCTTGGTTCTTTCTGTTTCTGATCTATTGTTTTTTTCCAGGAACCCCTGCACAAAAGAATACGGATTTGCTGGGAAGTTAATTTGGGGCTTAGTCAAATTCTGGGTTTTCTTATTTAGGGCAGTTTGGGGAGACATCAGTGACTATCTGATTCCTTTTCCAACTTTCATGATTAACAATTGCTTGTGGAAAACCAAGACGAGGAGGTGGTCTTCTAGGACAGAAGTGGAATGGCTACAATTTTTTTTTACAATTTTACATTGGAATATGGTTGATGAACAATGTTGTTTCAGGTGTCAGCAAAGTGATTCAGTTATACTTACACATGTATCTATTCTTTTTCAAGTTATTTTCCCATTAAGATTGTTACATAATATTAAGCTGACTTCCCTGTGCGTTACAGTAGGTCCTTGTTGGTTATCCGTTTTAAATACAGCAGTGTGCTCGTCACTTCCTAACTCCCACCCCCACCCCCATTCCCTGCTGGTAACTGTATGCTCCAGTTTTTTAACCTTAAAATCAAGCCCATCTCTGAAAATCTCATGATTTTGTGTACCTTTTGTGTACCACAGCTGTTGAGGTCAGTTTATCACCTACATCTTTGTAAAACTATTTAGTAGTTCTTACTATACTGAAATTACTACATAGTAGCAAAAGTTTTAGAAATGATTAGAATTCAATAATTCATCAAATATTTATTGAGCATATAGTGTATACCAGGCATTATAAAAATTCAGCTGTAGACATAGAACACTATACAGCTGTTTAAAACCGTATACATGAATATTTGTATTTTTAAATGTGGGTAGGCAGTTGTATAGAGCATTTTTTCCAAGTATTTATCTTAATTGGAGGATAATTACTTTACAATATTGTGATGGTTTTTGCCATATATCAATATGAATTGGCCATAGGTATACATGCCCCCCCATCCTGAACGTCCCTCCCCACCCTACAGAGCAGTTTTTATAGTATTATCCGACGCATAAATACTTAAGTGTTGAATGCACATATGTAAATCTAGAAGACCCTATCCCAAAACATGAACAGCTGATTATTTCAGAGTTATTTTTATACTTCTTGTTTATATTTTCTATGATGCATGTAGGCTTCCCTCATAGCTCAGTTGGGAAAGAATCTGCTTGCAATGCAGGAGACCCCAGTTCAATTCCTGGGTCAGGAAGATCCCCTGGAGAAGGGATAGGCTAGCCACTCCAGTATTCTTGGGCTTCCCTTGTGGCTCAGCTGATAAAAAATCTGCCTGCAATGCAGGAGACCTGGGTTCAATCCCTGAGTTGGGAAGATCCCTGGAGAAGGGAAAGGCTATGATGCATGTGTTATCTAGTAATACAGTTAAAAAACATAAACTTTTAAATGATTGAACTATAGCATTATAACTTAAAAAGGAGAATTAGTTTCTGGGAGTATTAAGCAGATTAGATATACTAGGAAATCCCTATTAGATGATAATAGCGATGTGAGCCTGAGTGGTCAGAACTGCACCCATTCTCACAGAGATAATCCCGCCAACTTGACTGTGAAGTACCTTTACAGGAGCCCGGAAGGAGATTCCGGTGGGTTGGTTTTCAGTGACATTCAATCGTAGGGTCTTGTAGACAGCAGTAGGGAATCGAGATTAGCGCTTTCTGGGAAGATTGAAATCACTGACTTTGTATTCTCTTCTCAGGGAGTTCTCTTCTGTTCTTCCTGTTGCCCTGATTTGCCATTTATTTATGCTTTTGGAGGTCAGAAGGAAGGGCTTCGGGTCTGGGATATAAGCACAGTCTCTTCAGGTAAGAATCTTAATTTCCTGCTTTTTCTGGATAAGGTCTGTAAGAGCTAACACAGAATGTGTGGCTTGAATACGTCAAGGGAGATGGCAAAGGTAGATCCCATGTTCATCCTCCAGCACAGTTAGCTGAGGAAACAGACAGATCAAATTGTAATTTGGAAATGTTCATATTCACAATAAGTTTGTCTTCATACTTTAATTTTAAAATATCTATGACAAAATTTGAATTTTAAAAGTGAAAGATTTTATGGGAAAGCTGGAAGGGTATATAGCATGATCTCCCCTCCCACATTCCCCAAATCCAGCTTTCCTGAAGGGGCCAGGTTCCCTTCTATTACTTTCATGTAATTAGGAATGCTGTAGCTCCACTCTGATTCCTGAATCTTCAATTCCCTGAAGAAAACAAGTCCTAAATCCAAAACAGTTCTGTTGTGGCCATGATACAGAGAAAGATGAAGGCAAGAAATCATCAGAAGTAAGTATAATAAGGCAAGGACAGAGTCACTGTCATGAGGGATTGGACGTTTGTTATCAAGGTGGATTCAATAAATCTGGGACAAGGCAAAGAAAGTAAAGTACAAAAAAAAGTAGACCAGTATAAAACAGTTAACCTCATTCAGAACATTATTTTAGACTTTGAGTTGGTTACTTTCCAATTTATAAAGTGCTAAACATGTTTTTCAAAACAAAGTCTCCCACCACAGGGTAGAGAACCTCATTGTTTATTTCTGCATTTTAGTCTCTTTTTTTATATTTTAGGTTCTCAATTTTCTGATCTGGTAGTTGCTTAACCATTTATTTTATGTTTTAGTAAATGAAGCATTTGGAAGACGAGAGAGGCTTGTTCTCGGCAATGCAAGAACTTCGTCTATTAGTGGCCCCTTTGGGAACAGGAGCTCAGAAACACCAATGGAGTCTTAATGACGATCGTACAGTTTCCTGTTTTATTTAGCCTCAGTTTCCAAAAGCTGGCCTAAAGATGCTCCCTGTGTAGCTGCAGCCATCAAAATGACTGAACCAAAACTGCCTGACATTCCTCCTTGCAGCTACGGTGGCAGCACAAACAGGGCTGGTCTTTGTGCTTAGCTTTCAAGTGTGTGGTATACAGGGCTCCACTTGCATTCTTGAAAGGAATAATAAAAAGGTTTTTAGAAATTCATTCCTTAAATGTGCCATCTGTCACAGGTAGTCTAGGATGTAAAATAAGTAGTACTTCATGGAATTTTAAAAGGAGAAAATCCTGTCCTTGGGAAGGTGGTGATTAGGCCAAGAATCCAGAGTAGACCATGAACAGAGGTAGATCCATGGGGGACTCCACTTTTCCTGACCAACTGCTCTCTGGTTAGTGCTGCTCATCCATAAGTGGCATGCCTTTTCTGTCCACAGCATGGTATTCAGGATTACCAAACAAAAGAGATAAAGGGTTCAGTCCACAAGTGGATGTAACATTTGTAAATAAAGCAAATGGTAAGAGACTCATTGGACCAAATGGACTCAGATAATACATAGAATATTCCATCCAAAAGCAACAGAACACAGATCATATGATGTTACACCACAAAAACAAGTTTTAATAAATTTAAAATCTTATAAAACATTTAAATCAGTTACAAGAAAAAAATTGGAAAATTTTACAAATGTGGAGATTAAACAACTAATGTGTCAGAAATAGAGCAATGAAAATGAAAATACAACATAATTTATGGGCTATAGCAAGAGTAGTTAAGGAAAGTTCCTAGCAGTGAGTGCCTACAATCAAGAAAACAGATTTCAAACAACCTCACTTTACATCTCAAGGAACTAGAAATAAAAAGTTCAAACTTAGTAAAAGGAAGGGAAAAGGTCAGCATGGGAAACGGAATAGAGACCAAAAAGACAATAGGAAAAATAGAAAAGAATGAAACCAAGAGCTGTTTTCTTGGAAGGGTAAAACTGACCAACCTTTAGCTTGAATCAGTAAGGAAAAAAGAGATAAGGACTTAGAACTGAAAGGGAAAATGTTACATACCTTGATACCCCAGAAATACACAGGATAATAAGAGACTTCTGTGAGCAACTGTATACCAACAAATACCAAGACTGAATCATGAAGAAACAGAAAATCTGAACATACCAATTACTAGGAAGAATGCTGAATCACTAATCAAAAACCTCCCACCGAAGTCCAGGACCAAGTGGCTTCACTGGTGAATTATGTATACTAAACAAGTTAAATTTTAAACCAATCCTCAAACTTCCATAAAATATAAGAAAAGGGAATACTTCCAAACTTATTTTAGAAGGCCAGCATTACCCTGATACCAAAACCAGGTAAGGATGCCACAAGAAAATTAAGGCTAATATTAATATCCCTTATGAATACAGACACAAAAAATCTACAAAGTATTAGCAAACTGAATTCAACAACACATTAAAAGGATTATACTCCGTGGTTAAAGATTTATTTCAGGGATGCAGGAGTGGTTCAACATCCGCAAACCAACCAATGACACCCCATCAATTAATATGAGACCACATTAACAAAGTCATAGGATCATTGCAATAGATGTACAAAAAAAACCAAACACATACCTGACAATTCAACATCCATTTATGATAAAAAACAAAGTGGGTACAAAGGGAATGTACCTCAACATAAAGGCCATATGTGACAAGCCCACAGCTAACATTCAATGGTGGAAAGTTGAAAGCTTTTCCTTGAAGATCCGGAAAAAGACAAGGGTGCCCTCAACTTACCACTTTTATTCACTGCAGTATGGGAACCCTTAGCCAGAGCAGGAAAAATAAAAAGCATCCAAATCAGAAAGTGGTAAAATTATCACTGTTTACAGATGACATGTATAGAAAACCCTAAAGACACTAAAAAAAACAGAACTAATAAATTCAGAAAAGTTGCAGGATACAAAATCAATACACAGAAGTCTGTTGCAGTTCTATACACCAGTAACTATCAGAAAAAGAAATTAAGGCAATCCCATTCACAATTGCATTAAAAAGAATAAACTACCTAAGAATAAATTCAACCAAGGAGGTAAAAAAATCTATACATTTAAAACTAAGACACTGAGGAAAGAAACCAAAGACACAAATAAGTGGAAAGATATTCAGTGCTCATGGGTTAGATGAATACTACTGAAATGCATAAACTAACCAGAGCAGTCTACATCTTCAGTGCAACCCTTATTAAAATTCAAATGGCATTTTTCATGAAAATTGAATAAATAATCCTGAAATTTGTGGGGAACCAGAAAAGATGCTAAATAGTCAAATCTTGAGAAAGAAAAAAGCTAAAGGCACATGCTTCTTGATTTCAAACTATATTACAAAGCTATAGTAATCAAAATACTGGCATAAAAATATACATAGCCCAATGGAATAGAATAGCCCAGAAATAAACCCACATGTGGTTAATTTACAAAAAGCAAGAACATACAGTGGGAAAGGGCAATCTCTTCAATAAAAGTTGTTGGGAAACTGGACCACTGTCTTACTGGACTACTGGACTATACACAAAAATTAAAATTAACTCAAAGACCTGACCAGCAGACCTGAGACCATAAAACTCTCAGTTCAGTCACTCAGTCATGTCCGACTCTTTGTGACACCATGGACTGCAGCACACCAGGCTTCCCTGTCCATCACCAGCTACTGGAGCTTGCTCAAACTCCTGTCCATCGAGTTGGTGATGCCACCAAACCAACTCATCCTCTGTTATCCCCTTCTCCTCCCACCTTCAACTTTTCCCAGCATCTGGTCTTTTCAAATGATTCAGTTCTTCCCATCAGGTGGCCAATTGGAGCTTCAGCTTCAGTCCTTCCAATGAATATTCAGGACTGATTTCCTTTAGGATGGACTGGTTGGATCTCCCTGCAGTCTAAGGGACTCTCAAGAGTCTTCTCCAGCACCACAGTTCAAAGCATCCGTTCTTCGGCGCTCAGTTTTCTTTATAATACAACTCTCGTATCCATACATGACTACTGGAGACATATGCACTAATTTGCTTGACATTGGTTAAAAAGGCAAGAGGAACAAAAGTAAAATAAATATGTTGAACTACATCAAACTAAAAAGCACCTACGCAGCAAACGAAACCAAACAATGAAAAGGCACTCTACGGAATGGGAGAAAATATTTGCAATTATATATTTGATAAGGAGTTAAGATCCAGAATATATCAAAAACTTGTATACAACTCGAGCAAAAACAATCCAGTTTAAAAATGGACAGAGGATCTGAATAGATAGTTTTCCAAAGACATACAGAAGCCACAGGTACATGAAAAGAAACAACATTACTAATCATCCAGTAAGTGCAAATCAAAACTACAATCGTATACCACCTCATACCTGTTGGAATGACTATTAATCAAAACAAATAATTAGTTTTGGCAAAGAATCTGGGGGGAAAGGAGTGTAAATGGACACAACTACTACAGAAAATGGATGGAGGTGCAGCTACTCAGAAAATTAAAAATGGTGCTAATGTATGATCCAGGAATTCTACATCTATGTATTCAATTGAAGAAGATGAAAACACTTAACTCGAACAGATACATGTAACACCGATGTTCACTGCAGTGATACTTACAATAGCCAAGACACAGAAACAAGTTATGGATGAAAGAATAAGTAAAATGTATACACACAAACACACACACAGAAAAACAGTCATAAAAAAAGAAGGAAATCCTGCCGTTCGTGACATCAATGTACCTTGAGGGCATTATGTTAAGTGAAGTAAGTCAGAGAAAGACAAATATTGAACCGTATAATTTCACTTCTATGTGGAATCTAAAAAAAAATACCAAAACACTACCACTCAAGCTCATCGCTACAGATTAGAAACTGGTTGTTGCCAGAGATGGGGGGAGTGGGTGAAATGGGTAAAGTGGATCAAAAGGTATAAATTTCCAGTTATAAAATTAAGTTCTGGGGATGTAATAGACAGCTTGGTGACAAGTTAATAACACTGTTACATATTTGACAGTTGCAAGAGTAAATTTTTAAAGTTCTCATCATAAAAATTGTGTTGAATAATGTTAACTAGGACTTACTGTGGTGATAATTTCACAATATATGCAAAATTAATCATTATGTTGTACATCTGAAACTAATGTTATGTCAATAAAAAAAGGGAAAGAATGTAAACCAGTAAGGATGTGCACCCTCAAGGCAATGCCAAAGAATGCTCAAACTACAGCACAACGGCACTCATCTCACATACTAGTAAAGTAATGCTCGAAATTCTCTAAGCCAGGTTTCAACAATACATGAACCGTGAACTTCCTGATGTTCAAGCTGGTTTTAGAAAAGGCAGAGGAACCAGAGATCAAATTGCCAACATCAACTGGATCATGGAAAAAGCAAGAGTTCCAGAAAAACATGTATTTCTGCTTTATTGACTATGCCAAAGCCTTTGACCGTGTGGATCACAATAAACTGTGGAAAATTCTGAGAGAGATGGGAATACCAGACCACCTGACCTGCCTCTTGAGAAATCTGTATGCAGGTCAGGAAGCAACAGTTAGAACTGGACATGGAACAACAGACTGGTTCCAAATAGGAAAAGGAGTACGTCAAGGCTATATATTGTCATCCTGCTTATTTAACTTCTATGCAGAGTACATCATGAGAAACACTGGGCTGGAAGAAGCACAAGCTGGAATCAAGATTGCTGGGAGAAATACCAATAACCTCAGATATGCAGATGACACCACCCTTACGGCAGAAAGTGAAGAGGAACTAAAAAGCCTCTTGGTGAAAGTGAAAGAGGAGAGTGAAAAAGTTGGCTTAAAGCTCAACATTCAGAAAACGAAGATCATGGCATCTGGTCCCATCACTTCATGGGAAATAGATGGGAAATGGTGGAAACAGTGTCAGACTTTATTTTGGGAGGGCTCCAAAATCACTGCAGATGGTGACTGCAGCCATGAAATTGAAAGACGCTTACTCCTTGGAAGAAAAGTTATGACCAACCTAGATAGCATATTCAAAAGCAGAGACATTACTTTGCCAACAAAAGTCCGTCTAGTCAAGGCTATGGTTTTTCCAGTGGTCATGTATGGATGTGAGAGTTGGACTGTGAAGAAGGCTGAGCGCCGAAGAATTGATGCTTTTGAACTGTGGTGTTGCAGAAGACTCTTGAGAGTCCCTTGGACTGCAAGGAGATCCAACCAGTCCGTTCTGAAGATCAGCCCTGGGATTTCTTTGGAAGGAATGATGCTAAAGCTGAAACTCCAGTACTTTGGCCACCTCATGCGAAGACTTGACTCATTGGAAAAGACTCTGATGCTGGGAGGGATTGGGGGCAGAAGAAGGGGACGCCAGAGGATGAGATGGCTGGATGGCATCACTGACTCGATGGAAGTGAGTCTGAGTGAAGTCCGGGAGTTGGTGATGGACAGGGAGGCCTGGCGTGCTGCAATTCATGGGGTCGCAAAGAGTCGGACACAACTGAGCAACTGAACTGAAGCAAAAGACAAAATGTATCTTAACTGCCTCTGTCAGTAAGTAGACAAAGTGTATTACTTCAAGCAAAACTTTCTATTTCTCCTAAAAGAATTTCCTCTCCTCCAGTATGAGTTAAATATAACAAAAAAACAATGATACAACTATATTAAAAGTGAATACTCAGAGTGCCCTAGAACTCTGTGGCAGGTTAACTGGGAGTACTCTCTGAAGCAAAATCTGTAATAAACAGGGAACAGAATTACGTGATGGTAAAGTGAACCTGATAGGAACTTTCCACAGATGTCCCATTCAAATCTCTGTAATGCTGAAATGACCCTCCATGGAAGTCCTAAACTGTCACTGAGCCTTTACCTGTATACCAGCCAGTCATTTGGTTTAGGTGGCCAGAGGAATGAGCGGTCTCCCTGAGCAAGGCAGCTGCCATAGGCTGACAGCCATCTCCAGAGAAAGGTTCAGTTGTGAGCAGTCATAGGCCAGCACCTCTGGAAAGAGGTTCATGAAAAGGATTCTAGGGGGTCCAGCCCAACATCCACTACACAGTCCAACATCTATTTGCACAAATGCTGGACTAAGAAATACGGATCATAGGAAATTCCAAGGAACATCCCAAGGAACTATAGCACCAAGAGCCAGGAGAAAACAAACTGAGAAAATTGTACCAGAATTTGGGGACTATTTTTTGCTCCTTAGGAACATGTGGATTATAGAAACGTAGCGAAGGGCCTGAGAAGCTGAGCATTTTTTTTTTTTACACTGAAGTGCTAGTAGGAAACAATCGGTATTGAGAGGCGTCAAGTAGGTCCTACTTGAATAACCTCCCAGGCTTTGGGTTGGCCTAGAAGTAATGACCAGCCAGAAACTGCACCTCCCACAGACAGACTGAAGGCAAGTTTTGAACCATCTGAGTTAATGTAATCCAGGATTGCTAATACCCTTACCTGCCTACCAAAACCACAAGTCCTCTCTGGGGGACGATAGCATCATATTGGGCCATACATTTTTATTATTATATGATATGTCATGAAATCAGGGCATAAAAATAACCAGGTATAGAAAGAAACAAAACAATTGAAAACAGAAAACAAAAAAAAAGATAATAGACACAAAAGAGTTCCAAACAAAGGGGTTATCTGAAACAGATCTTGGGGCGTCCCTGGTGAAGAATCTGCCTGCCAATGCAGGAGACACAGGTTCAATCCCTGGTCTGGGAAGATCCCACATGCCGGAGAGCAGTTAGGCGTGTGCACCCAGGAGCCACAACTGTTGAGCCCACGTGCCACAACGACTGCAGGCCTGTCCCCTAGAGCCCCTGGTCCTCAACAAGAGAGGCCATCACAATGAGACACCCACACACTGAAATGAAGAGTAGCCCAAGGCTCTCTGCAACCAGAGGAAAGCCCAGCACTGCCAAAAACAAATAAATAAAATGACATACATTTTTTAAAAAAAGGAAGCAAATTTTTGCAATAACTATCTTTAACATGGTCAAAGAAACTTAAAAATGGACAATTTTGGGCAAGAACTAGTAATTCTATTAAAGATGTAAAGTTTATAACTGAAAGACTTAATAATAGACATGGCAAACTCCATAAATGGCCTTAACAAGATTAGATATAACTCAAAACAGTTTCTCTAGCAGAGAAAGAGTGAATAGCACAGAAGCAATGCAGGCAGTATTACTGGCTAGTAGGTTTCCTTGACTACTTAGCCATCAAATTAATGACTAAACAAATGGCAGATCTGAAGGCACCAGTAGCCCCACTACAGAATATACCAAAGAAAACCCTATTTAAGTGCATGATGGTAAACTGCTGAAAACTGTAGCAAAGGCTAAGACACAACCACAGAGAGGCAGAGAGAATTTACCTTTTTTTTTTTTTTTTGGAGGAGAATTTAAAGGAGCAACAATTCAACACACAATGAATTCTTAACAAAATAACGGAAGCTGGAAGATCATAGAAGTATATATTTAAGGTACTGAAAGAAAACAACAGCCAAATTTCAGTTCTATATCTAGCAAAATTATTCTTCAAGAACAAAAGTGAAAGTTACATTCAGATGAAAAACAGAACTTCCTGTCAGGAGACCTATACTAGAATCAATCAGTTCAGTTTCAGTCACTCAGTTGTGTCCAACTCTGTGACCCCGTGAATCGCAGCATGCCAGGCCTCCCTGTCCATCACCAACCCCCGGACTTCACTCAGACTCACATCCATCGAGGCAGTCATGCCATCCAGCCATCTCATCCTCTGTCATCCCCTTTTCCTCCTGCCCCCAATCCCTCCCAGCATCAGAGTCTTTTCCAATGAGTCACCTCTTTGCATCAGGTAGCCAAAGTACTAGAGTTTCAGCTTTAGCATCACTCCTTCCAAAGAAATCCCAGGGCTGATCTCCTTCAGAATGGACTGGTTGGATCTCCTTGCAGTCCAAGGGACTCTCAAGAGTCTTCTCCAACACCACACTTCAAAAACATCAATTCTTCAGCACTCAGCTTTCTTCACAGTCCAACTCTCACATCCATACATGACTACTGGAAAAATCATAGCCTTGACTAGATGGACTTTTGTTGGCAAAGTAATGTCTCTGCTTTTGAATATGCTATCTAGGTTGGTCATAACTTTCCTTCCAAGGAGTAAGCGTCTTTTAATTTCATGGCTGCAGTCACCATCTGCAGTGATTTTGGAGCCCAAAACAAATAAAGTCTGACACTGTTTCCACTGTTTCCCCGTCTATTTCCTATGAAGTGATGGGACCAGATGCCATGATCTTCGTTTTCTGAATGTTGAGCTTTAAGCCAACTTTTTCACTCTCCTCTTTCACTTTCATCAAGAGGCTCTTTACTTCCTCTTCACTTTCTGCCATAAGGGTGGTGTCATCTGCATATCTGAGGTTAACTGATATTTTTCCCAGCAATCTTGATTCCAGCTTGTGCTTCTTCCAGCCCAGCGTTTCTCATGATGTACCCTGCATATAAGTTAAATAGGCAGGGTAACAATATACAGCCTTGACGGACTCCTTTTCCTATCTGGAACCAGTCTGTTGTTCCATGTCCAGTTCTAACTGTTGCTTCCTGACTTGCATATAGGTTTCTCAAGAGGCAGGTCAGGTGGTCTGGTATTCCCATCTCTTTCAGAATTTTCTGAATGCAGAGTTCCAAAGAATAGCAAGGAGAGATAAGAAAGCCTTCCTCAGTGATCAATGCAAAGAAATAGAGGAAAGCAACAGAATGGGAAAGACTAGAGATCTCTTCAAGAAAATTAGAGATAGCAAGCGAACATTTCACGCAAAGATGGGCTCAATAAAGGACAAAAATGGTATGCACCTAACAGAAAAGGAAGATATTAAGAAGAGGTGGCAGGAATACACAGAAGAACTGTACAAAAAAGATCTTTCACAACTAAGATAATCACAATGGTGTGATCACTCACCTAGAACCAGACATCCTGGAATGTGAAGTCACGTGGGCCTTAGGAAGCAACACTACAAACAAAGCTAGTGGAGGTGATGGCATTCCAGTTGAGCTATTTCAAATCCTGAAAGATGATGCTGTGAAAGTGCTGCATTCAATATGCCAGCAAATTTGGAAAACTCAGCAGTGGCCACAGGACTGGGAAAGGTCAGTTTTCATTCCAATTCCAAAGAAAGGCAATGCCAAAGAATGCTCAAACTACCGCACAATTGCACTCATCTCACACACTAGTAATGTTTAAAATTCTCCAAGCCAGGCTTCAGCAATACGTGAACCGTGAAGTTCCAGATGTTCAAGCTGGTTTTAGAAAAGGCAGAGGAACCAGAGATCAAATTGCCAACATCCGCTGGATCATGGAAAAGCAAGAGATTTCCAGAAAAACATCTATTTCTGCTGAATTGACTATGCCAAAGCCTTTGACTGTGTGGATCACAATAAACTAGAATAAATGGAAGAGGCAAATATTAAAATGACAAAAGATAATTCTATGACAAAGAGAAATCTAAAGAATCAAAGTGCCAAGAAAGTACTGGTCAGCAGTTTTATTAAAATTTTTGATATGGAATAATCAAGGCATAAAAATAATCAGGTAAAGAAACAATAAAACATAATTGAAAACTGAAAAAAACAGACACTAGAAAATGCTGAAAAGAAGTCAGTAGCCAAGCTTGAACTGTATTCTATTTCTTGAAGCAAAAAATATCCTTCAAGAACCACAGAGTTTTCCGATCACTAAAAGCTAAAATGGGGGTTGACAAGTTTTTTAAAAAAATAGCCAGATAGTAAACATTCTAGCTAGTTGCATCTGCCACAACACTTAACAGTTGTCGCACAAAAGTAGCCACAGAGAACACATAAATTGACATTAAAAAGTAGAGAAAAGGCAGACTGTTCAATCATTTTCAAATACTGAATGCCTATTCTGTACCTAGTACCATACAAACATGTGGAAATTCAATGTGAATAAGAAAACTGTCTTAATGGAATAATTATAATTACTGATTAAGTCCTCCTATTAAAAGTGAATTTTAGCAAGCAGTAAAATTAGCTTATGAGACCCAAACTTAACCTGATAAAATAAAAGCTATCAGTTCATGAACCATTAATATTTCCTGTGTAATTCATGAACATGACTGGTCACTTTAGTGTGAATCCTGCTAAAAGACTCTTGCTCCTTGGAAGGAAAACTATGACAAACCTAGACAGCATATTAAAAAACAGAGACATCACTTTGTTGACAAAGGTCCGTATAGTCAAAGCTATGGTCTTTCCACTAGTCATGTGAGAGTTGGATCATAAAGAAGGTTGAGCACCAAAGAACTGATACTTTTGAGTGCTGGACTCTTCAGAGTCCCTTGGACAACAAAGAGATCAAACCAGTCAATCCCAAAGGAAATCAACCCTCAGTCTTCATAAGGACTTATGCTGCAGCTTCAATACTTTGGCCACTTGATACACAGAGCCAACTGATCGGAAAAGACCCTGATGCTGGGAAAGATTGAGGGCAGGAGGAGAAGGGGCAACAGAGGATGAGATGGTTGGATGGCATCACCCACTCAATGGACATGAGTTTGAGCAAACTCCAGGAGATAGTGAAGGACAAAGGAGCCAAACGTGTTGCACTTCATGGGGTTACAAAGAGTCAGACACGACTGAGCAACTGAACAACACCTGCAGAATGTCATTCCAAATTAGATACTGGTGTTAAGGTACAGCAATTTGAGTTCACCGAAATCTCTCTAGAAAGGACTGCAGACTGAAGGATGGAGTGACTATTTTAGTTTTGTTTTGATTTGGGTTTATGACCATCCCCAGCCTAGGGACAGCTGGAGGCTGACTTGGCATTTAAACTGAATAGTTAATTCTCTCAAATTTTTATTCTCCTAAAGAATAGCTACCCCAAAAATGCATCTTTCCTGGATATCTCAGGAAAAGTTGGGTATAAAAAGTAAAGACATTTCACTATTTTATATAGACATATGGCTGTGCCTAAACACATGTATAATAATATGCATAAGGATTCTTATTTAACACATATAATAAACATTTTAAATGGTAAAATAGGACTGACATTCCTATTTCCAGCTTGAAAGTACTAGGTGTGATGAATGCTAAGCAGGGAGGTACATTCAAAGTCAATATAATGGGCATCTGAAGCTATTCCTTAGAGTAGATCTGGATATCTGGGATCAAAGAATGGGTCTAGGGGACATGGGTGTACCTATGGTTGATTCTTATTTATGTATGACAGAAAACCACAAAATTCTGTAAAGCAATTATCCTTCAGTTAAAAAAAATAAAAGTGGCAAAAAAAGATCAGGTCTAGGCTTGCAGCTGCTGCCAAAAGCCAGCACATGCCACGGTGACTGAGCAGACAGGCAGCAGTTCAGTCGGTCAGTCAGGTCCAACTCTTCACAACAACATGGACTGCAACACCATGGCCTCCCTGTCCGTCACCAACTCCCAGAGTTTACTCAAACTCATGTCCATTGAGTCAGTGATGCCATCCAACCATCTCATTCTCCATCGTCCACTTCTCCTCCTGCCTTCCATCTTTCCCAACATCTTTTCAAATGAGTTAGCTCTTCGCATCAGGTGGCCAGGTATTGGAGTTTCAGCTTCAGCATCAGTCCTTCCAATGAATATTCAGGACTGATTTCCTTTAGGACGGACTGGTTGGATCTCCTTGCGGTCCAAGAGACTCTTGAGACAGGTGATGGAAAGAGCAATATTGCATAGGAACCTGGAATGTTAGGTCCATGAATCAAGGCACACTGGAAGTGGTCAAACAGATGGCAAGAGTGAACACTGACATTTTAGGAATCAGCAAACTAAAGTGGACTGGAATGGGTGAATTTAAATCAGATGACCATTATATCTACTACTGTGGGCAAGAATCCCTTAGAAGAAATGGAGTAGCCATCACAGTCAACACGAGTCCAAAATGCAGTACTTGGATGCAATCTCAAAAACGACAGAAAGATCTGTTTGTTTCTAAGGTAAACCATTCAATATCACAGTAATTCAAGTCTATGCCCCAACCAGTGATGCTGAAGAAGCTGAAGTTGTATGGTTCTATGAAGACCTACAAGATCTTCTAGAACTAACACCCAAACAAGATGTCCTTTTCATTATAGGGGACTGGAATGCAAACATAGGAAGTCAACAAATACCTACAGTAACAGGGAAATTTGGTCTTGGAGTACAGAATGAAGTAGGAGAAAGGCTAATAGAGTTTTGCCAAGAGAAAGCACTGATCATAGCAAACACCCTCTCTTCCAACAACACAAGAGAAGACTTTACACATGGACATCACCAGATGGTCAATACCTAAATCAGATTGATTATATTCTTTGCAGCCAAAGATGGAAAAGCTCTATATAGTCAGCAAAAACAAGACCAGGAGCTGATTATAACTCAGATCATGAACTCCTTATTGCCAAATTCAGACTTAAATTGAAGAAAGTCATTTTACCTAGGCCATTCAGGTATGACCTAAATCAAATCCCTTATGATTTTACAGTAGAAGTAACATTCAAGAGATTAGACAGGCAACAGAGGTGGTCAAACCCAAGGGATTGTGGAACATGGGGATTCAGATACAAGTCAGGAATGTAAAGAGATGAGCCACTTTCAGTTCAGTCGCTCAGTCCTGTCCGACTCTTTGCGACCCCATGAATCGCAGCACGCCAGGGCTCCCTGTCCATCACCAACTCCCGGAGTTCACTCAGACTCACGTCCATCGAGTCCGTGATGCCATCCAGCCATCTCATCCTCTGGCGTCCCCTTCTCCTCCTGCCCCCAATCCCTCCCAGCATCAGAGTCTTTTCCAATGAGTCAACTCTTCGCATGAGGTGGCCAAAGTACTGGAGTTTCAGCTTTAGCATCATTCCTTCCAAAGAAATCCCAGGGCTGATCTCCTTCAGAACAGACTGGTTGGATCTCCTTGCAGTCCAAGGGACTCTCAAGAGTCTTCTGCAACACCACAGTTCAAAAGCATCAATTCTTCGGTGCTCAGCCTTCTTCACAGTCCAACTCTCACATCCATACATGACCACAGGAAAACAGTATGAAAAGGCAGCCACTTTAGAAAACAGTAAAACACACATCTACCATGCAAAAATGTAAATCCACTCTATATACACAAGAGAAACATAAACATGTCCACACAAAGACTTGTATACAAACGTTCAGCAGCATTATGCATAATAGCCATAAAGTGGAAATAAGCCAAATATCTATCAACTGGTGAATAGACAAGATGTGCTATATCCATACAATGGAATTCTATTCTGTGATAAGCAAGAATGAACTCCTGACACATACTGCAACATACATGGGCCATTAAAACACACTAAATGAAATCAGACAGACACAAGAGCTCACAGACTGTATGATTCCATTTATATTATTTATCAGAAAAAGGAAATCTGTATAGACAGTAGATTAATGATTTCCTGGGATGAGGGGTGAGAATGGGAGTGACTGCAATGGGCACAATGGCTTTCTGGGGTGATGACTTTAAAATAAGATTGTGACAATGGTTACCCATCTCTGAACACTGTGCTGTGCCTGTGTGTGAAGTCACATCTGACTCTTTGCAACTCTTTGGACTATAATCTTCCAGGCTCCTCTGTCCTTGAGGTATTCTTCAGGCAAGAATCCTGGAGTGGATTGCCATTTCCTCCTCCAGGGGATCTTCCCAACCTAGGGGATCGAACCCAATCTCCTGCACTGCAGGTGGATTCTTTGCCTACTGAGCCATTTTAAATGAATGAATTTTATGGTAAGTAAATTACCCTCAGCAAAAGTTTTTTTTTTTTTCTTTTTCTTTTTCTTTTTTTTTTGCTGCACCATGCACCTTGCAAGATCTCAGTTCTCCAACCAGGAATTGAAGTCAGGCCTTAGCAGTGAAAGCATCAAATCCTAACCACTGAACCACCAGAGAATCCCTAAAGCCATTTTTAAAGATGAAATAAAGACATTTTAAGACAAAGTATCTAGAAACTGAGAAAATACATTATCTTTAGACCTACATTAAACTTAAGAGTGAAAAATGACCTCAGATAGGAACATGGAAATGCAAGAAAGAATAATGATCAATACAGGTAAATTTCAGTAAGTATTACTTTATAAAACAACAACAAAAAATTTATGTAGGACTTAAGATGTCTGTAAAATTAAAATGCCTGACAATAACATAAAAGGCTGGAAGTTGATAAAGCCATGAGTAATACTGATCATAAAATACACACATACAAGTTATCAACACCAGGAACAAAAAAGGGGAAATTGTTACAGATCCTAGAGACATTAATAAGATGGGAACTTTACATGATGAAATTTAAACATGTATAATAAGATGTAAAAGTTCCTAGAAATACGTAACTTATGAGAAGTGATAAAAATAAAAAGTCAGAATACTGAAGCACTGCACTTAACATTCGTATCTAACTGACTGACAGACACATAAGCTAAGTGAGGGAACCACGGAGTTGTCCCTGACTGCCCTGAAAGAATTTCTTCCTTCTTGTAGCTGTAAGGCTGACACATGATAAACCAGAAGCAGAGTTTGATCCTGTAGATTACTGTCTACAACACAGGTTGAATTCAGAGCTTCAGCAGATTTCTTGAGTGAAAACTATAATACTGGTGGGGATGGAGTAAACCCTGAAAAATGGAACAGTGAGATTTAAGAGAATTGTAGTAACTCCAGTCACTCCTAATGCCCAAAGATTTCCCCTTGTCAACAGAAGCAGCTTCTCCCCTAATGAGAATGGTTTTGACTCTCTTGAATATCCTTAGTGACCACACCAAAATAAAATTCCAATTCCTTTCATTTACCACTCCTAGGGCCTCCTACTGCCTCTAACCTATGACTAAACCAAACCCTCAAATTCTCTATAATTTCAAAATTTGGAAAAGAATTATGTAGTAACAGAATTACAAGGTTTTCCTAATGATTGAGGAATGTGTCCAAAGGATGCTAAACTGGGAAGAAACAGTTTCGATGAAGCTGAATATGTTTTTTTGGGCACATTTCAATGTAAGTGGTCACTGGTGATGATCTAACTCATGTTTCAGCCAGGGGATGAGGTACAGTTTTGTACCCCATAATCTAACAGTAGCTGGATCCTCAATGCCTTGAAACCCAGCCAGGTCAGACAACTAATGCAAGACCTTATTTCCTTGAGGATCTACTTCCTGTACTATTTCTGAATACCAATTATGTGATCAGCTTTCTTATTTTCAGAAAATAGAATCCTCTCGAGCTAAGCAAAAGGAATTTACTAAGCAGTATGTGCTGTGCTTAGTCGCTCAGTCGTGTCCAACTCTTTGCGACCCTATGGACTGCAGCCCGCCAGGCTCCTCTGTCGGTGGGGATTCTCCAGGCAAGAGTACCAGAGTGGGTTGCCATGCCCTCCTCCAGGGGATCTTCCCAGCCCAGGAATTGAACCCAGGTCTCCCGCATTGCAGGTGGATTCTTCACCATCTGAGCCACCAGGGAAGCAGTACAGATAGCTCTTAGAATCACTGCAAAGGTCTGAAATGGAGTATAAGCTGAAATCTGACTCATAATCCCTTACCATAGAAGTGAGTTTGCAAGGTATGGAGCTGCTTCTACAATCAAGCTACCTGTCACACCAGAAAGCCTCCATCCACAGAGCCACCAGCGCCAAAACCAGGTCACTCTTGTTAAGATCCAAGCCTACATAATAAATAGATGCCTCAGGCCCTCCCTGCTTCTGCTCCCTCCTAACTCAGTTCTGAAACAGAAGTCTCACACAAGGGCATCTGATTAGAGGAACTTTGGTTTTGTTTGGAATCTTAGCTCTGAAGGAGTCTGGGAAGCAGTCATTGTTTTTCACAGCAGCACTGTATTGCTCAATATGAATGCACCATCATTTAAACATTTTCTTTCTGGAGGACACTTAGGTTTCTTGTCTTTGCTGTTAAAAACACTGATGCATCCCTTCATCCTAACCACACACCTAAGAAAGGACTAGGATCCTGAATATATTTTTTCACGTGTGTACAAAAAACTGGAGCCTGGATTTCCTGGTCACAAGCCATTGTTTTTATCTCCCTCCCCTACCCCCTTAAAGTCTAAAATGTTCCTTTCTCAAAGAAAACAAATATATACTGAACGAATGGATCATCCTGTTATTCTTTTGCCTCAAAGTATTGTTTGCATTTGTGAATTTCAGATGCAAAATAGCCTTACTCGCTTTTTTTTGCTACAGCCTATCTGGGTCAGGCATCTTGAAAAAGTCCCTGACAGAATATTATGTTATCACGCATGCTCTAGACTAATTCACTTTTCATAGCTGAGTGCCTAATGTCTCTAACCAATTAAATGCAATGGTCCATAATGGCATCCTCTGCTTATAAAAGTGCATTTCACAACCCCAGCACAAACACACAACTAGCACAGGTAGCAGTGTGGTGCACCCTGAAATGAGCTGTCAGAATGGCAACATGTGGATTCCCATGGAAGAGATCCCTGCAGGAGAAATACATACATTTTAAAATGTGCTTTTTAAAAAGTGCTCCCAGGCAGCAAAGCAATGAATATGAAATGTGGAAAATCTTAATTTTCTCTGAATTTCATTTTCAATAACCATAAAATGAGGGTAAAATCTACTTTTATAATACAGGGTTGCAAAGAGTCAGACATGACCGAGCAACTGAACTGATGAGGACTAAACAAATGCAAAACTAAAATATACTCCTGCTGTTACAGAGGATATCCACAAACGAATGCATCACAAATGTCCTGTAACATGTTAGCCAAGAAGGGCTGGAAGCTGTCTACTGACCAGTGATAGCTCAGTCAAGAAGCAGACTTTCCCAAAGTTAGTACTTTATCCCATAGCGATCTCTCCTCATTCTGGCCATCAACAGATCTGGACGTTTGTCCCACCCTAAGCCCAACTCCAGTCTATGCCTCAGGACAGCACAGGGAGGGGGGCGGGTAGTGGGGGGTTCTACAGCAGAGGAGAATGCAAAGACCAAAGCATGCTTTCCACAAGCTCCCTAATTCGGGTATATAAATATGCTCTGTCTAAATGGAATAACGCAGATGTTCGTGTGACTGCCTTTAAAGATGTGTAGCCTGCATGCAGGCCATGGTGAGATCCCAATTTTAGGCAGGCCACTACCAAAGAATCAATAAAGGTTGGTGGGCTAGGCACAGTCCCCACTCACCAGCCATGTAACTTTGGCTGCTCTTTGGCTTGTGGGATCTCAGTTCCTTCACCGGGGACTGAACAGCAGTGGAAGCCACAAGTGCTAGCTGACCTCCGGATCACCTGGGAATTCCCCATCTATGCCTCCTTTATACTAGGGATCCTCACAAGCCTACTGTGCCAATTAAAGGTGTTATTTAAGAACACATTTAGGACAATGTGAACTGCCACAAGTGAACACTATCATTGTAATTAAAAATAGTGGGGGGGGGGGGGACACACACACACACCAGCTACTGATCTGGTAAACTACTCATTCTAAAATGTTTAGCCTTGTTATCTCAAACGTATTGCTTCAGTCTTATTTTTACTACACCACAGATCCAGGCTGTCACCCACTTTTCCTTACTGTTCTTTTCTTAGTATGACACTGTTCACTCCTGCCCCAAGATCTTATGACCTCTCGTACCTGGAACATTTGCCACTCCTGGCTCACCTTAGGTGCAGGTGTCTGCACCAGTCTCTTGCGTGGTCTCCAACAGAAGACTCCCTTGGACAGCTTCAGGATCACCTGCCGAGCCCAGGAGGCTCACTAGTAGCCTGGGGCTACCCTGACGCCTGACTGTCCTCATTTCCTCAGGTGATCTAGTGAAGCATCCACATCTCTGCAAATCTTTTGAGTTTCCGGACACAGGCCCAAGTTCTGGTCATTTTCCTGTTCTCCAATACCTTTAACCTGGGCCAGAACTTAATATTTTGGTTTTGTTTGCCAATAGACGGTTTTGAAAAGAAAGTTGTCCTTGTCAGAGGACTACAGAGGCCTGGGGGCTGCAAGACTGCCAAGTGTGTACATGCAAGAGAAACAAGGAATAACTAAGGAACAATTCTACCGCTTCAGAACACACCACTGCAGACTGCCACTGCCACGATGTAGCTCGTGACTTGTCAACCTGTGGTGAAACTGCAACTACTCCCCAGGCAGCTGCTCCTCCATAAGCGGTCTTCCTAATGACGACGTGTTCAGTTGGGCAGTATTTCCTTTGCCAGGGCTGCCACAACAAAGTACTAAGACTGGGGGGCCCAAACGAGCGAAATTCTTCTCACAGTTATGGAGGCCAGAAGTCGGAGGTCCAGATGCCAGCAGAGCTGTTTCTTCCGAGACATTTCTCCTCGGCTTGCAGACACAGATCTTCTCCCTGAGTCTTCCCTCCACGCCTGTCTGTGCAAATTTCCTCTTCTATAGGGAGACCAAGTCACACTGGATGAAGGTGTGCCCTGAGGACCTCATTTTAATTTAATCACTCTTTTGAAGACCTCATCTCCAAATATATTCACATTCTGAGGTCCTGGGGTTAGAACAAACACAAACGTTGAAGGAACACAATTCTGCCCACAAAGATATCATTTATGTTCCTAAAGATATGTTTCCGAGTGTTTGGACTCTATGATGCAGCTTGGTGATCAGGTAATATACATTTACATACTTGATAAGAGGCTGATGGCTCTAGCAACATTTATGTTCCTCAAGGCACAGTTAAAAGGGTGCTTCCTGGGAAGTGTGTATATAGGTCAGTAATTTCTAGACTCTGGTCTTGAAAACTCAATTCATGCCAGTTTTACTTGTCTTACTAAAATCCAGCACTTCTTGGGTTATAAACAGCCATATTTTAAGGACAGAGATCTATGCTGGTAAATCTAAAACTAAGGGATACCAGCCAGTGTTTACCGTATGGTAAACACTGTGCCAGCCCTTTGCATGAATTAACATCAAACAATGCTATGAAATGCAAACTATTATAAGTAGTCTCCACTTACAGATAAGTAAACAGAGGCATAGGGAGGTTACATAACCTGACCACACTTCCAGACCATCATGTAGCAAAACCCAAATGAGAAAACAATCAGCCAGGCTCCAGGGCCCATCCTTATAATACCCTGCCTCTGCATGAGACCATTCACCCAACAGCAGCTGGATCCCAACAGCAGCAAGAGACGAAGCCACATGTGACGGGCAGAAAAGGCTCAGAGTAAAATCCTGTCAAAGGGGCAGCTATTTATTTCATCTTGTGAGAAAGACTTAGAACGTGCCATTTAAGTCTAAGAGGTAAAAAAAAAAAAGGGGGGGGGGGTAAGACAGTCATTAGCAAGAAATAACATCTTCATTCTCACTTAAAACTATTTTTCAGAAATCCTCTCCTGTTTTTGTTTGCTTTGACCTAACTATCTTTGGCTTCTCTGGTGGCCCAGACAGTAAAGAATCCACCTGCAATGGAGACCCAGGATCAATTCCTGGCTCCAGAAGATCCCCTGGAGGAGGGAATGGATACCAACTCCAGTATTCTTGCCTGAAGAGGTCCATGGACAGAGGAACCTAGCAGGCTACCATCAATGGGGTCACAAAGAGTCAGACATGACTGAACAACTAACACTTTTAACTATCTTGGGAAGCATTCCAACCAGCATCTGGAGATGATGAAGTTTAACTCAGCAGGAGTCAGAGTTAAAGAGAGAAAGGGCACTTGGAGCTCCGGCACCAGTGGCTTCCGGGGGACAGGAGTGGCTGCTGCTAGGATGCCCTTCCCAGCTTGAGAAGCTGAACGTGGCGTTGCCTCAGCCCCACCAGAGCTCCCCAACAGCGGCTCATGACCTCATGTTGACAGCCACCTCTAACCAACACCACCTCACCCACTCCCTCAGCTGCAGACCTGTACTTCTCCATGGAGGCAGCAAAGAAGAGGCACTACCTTAGGAAGGAAGAGGGCAGGGACAAGAGCTGGAGATGCAGGAAGCACGACTTGTCTAAGCATTGTACTGCACAAGCATTCTAAAATTTAATTTCAAAGCTAAGGTACTTAGGAAATACTTTCTCCAACTTCTGATCTTAGAAAAACTCAAGCTGGACCTCATTTTCCTATAAAAGCTTCAATCCTTTCCTTCCACAAAATGAGATTACAAGAGGTATTGTGTTTTTTAAAAAGTTTTTATTTTAATCCTTCCTAGAGGAATATAGATTTGAATGAAATACATTCATTCCATAAATACATTAGCAGCAAAACCTTCTCACCAGAGTCCTCTCCACCCCAGCCCAGAGGTTGTGCCTTAGAGCACGAGAGCATGTTCCATCAACCGTCAAGTTCAGGATGTGTTTGCTTCTTGCTGAAAGCAGGCTATACATGAGAAAAACCAGATGACAGATCAGATGGGTAGGTGAATTAAGTTGGAACCCTGAAAATACATCCACGTGGTGACCATTTGACCTTCTGCACTTTCCAAATCCTCTGGAATCCACAGTGTTTAACTGATGAGGTCCTTCACCACAGACAACTGGGAGCGCCTAACCTTGCAAATGCACAAACATGTCTTCTCATTCTGAGTTGGCAACATTTTAATGGTGTCTTGATCCTTTTCAGAGAATAAGCCAGAGAGAAAGGATCATTCTCTCCTTCTTTCCATGGGCCAAGGTACCTCTCCGTCAGTTGGTCCACATGTCCTTGCTATCGGGAGACAACGCAGCAGGCATTACTTGGCTTGTTAGACCTCCAGATACTCTTTGTCCGGGTGCTGGAGGCTTCACTGGAGACAGAGACGTGTCGAAACCTTCAAAGATCTCTAAGGAACAGCGATCAGGTCTCTCAGCCCAGCTTCCATCAGAGCACATGACACAATCACTCTGGACAGTGGGCACCTCTCCTTTTCTCTCCATCAGTGCCTGCTGCCTGGCTGCTCCTTCCTCACCTGCTCTCTAGGTACCTGTGAAATTCCGGGAAGCAAGATCTACCCTAAACTCCCCAGCGGCCAGGAGAGATGAAGGCAGACGGTGCTTTAAATCTGTGAGCTGCAGTCAGAGTAACAAGCTTACACTGTTACGTTCCAATCCATTCTGGGATGAGTTTAAGTCACAAGTCTGCATAAAACATAACACCAGAACCACAATCAGGATGACTGTGACACAGGGACCAAGTCAACGGTTGCTTACCAAATCAATGAGTTGGGAGAACGAAATAATGAAAGAATTTAAAATAAATCTGATTTGTTGGGCAGAGGGCAGCTCTGACTCAGGTATAAATGTTATCACCCAGATTATCATGTAAATAAAGAACAGATCTCAAAAGCGGACACCTGCCTCCCCATACACCACTTTAAAAGAGGACACGTGCTCTATTCTCAATCTTTTAAAAGTGTTTTCATTAGGATACTCTTCTATAAGTGCTTTATCCATTCCCATTTAGTCTGTTTTGACTGTTGGCTGGAAGGAATCAAACTATTTTATATAAAAACCACTGTAGTGGATAACTGGTTATATGTTTTTCCCTTTTGCATTTTCCATCCGGAATAGTCAGCTTCTTTCTCTTTTATTTATGTGCAGAGAGAGAGTCATCTGCTGAATACACAGCACTGCTGATGCGACAGTCCTCTGTCCCCACGGAGTCCGCCAGCTCTTCCTCCTCTGAGTCATCTTCCTCCTCCTCCTCCTGTGCGGATGAGCTGGAGGTGGGCCCTTTGCAGGTTTTTAGGTGTCGGGTGAGATGATATTTGGTTAGATAAGCCTTTGTACATTTTTCACAGACATAATCCCGTTTTCCTTCATGTGAATTGAGATGTTTCTTTAAGTGATTTGTCCTCAAGAACAGCTTATCACACTTGGGACACTTGATCTGGCGTTCTCTAAGAGGAACACAAGGAAAAAACAAAATAAAACATTTGATTTGGGGTTACAACTGAGGCACACACTTACTCTGCACAACCTCAAGACCTTTGTCTGAGAAACTCTACCCAACTAGAATCAAACTTCTCTACAGGAGATGCATCATATAGAACAGTCATAAGACATGTGTGCAGTTTAAACAGCACAGACTGATTTTGCCTGTTTTAGAATTCTAGGTAAACGGGATTGTACTGAATATATCTCTTTTGTGTTTTTGCTTCTTTTTGAAACCCTATCACGTTGCTTCCATGGAAGCAACTTACAGGAGGCTACTTACAAATACACCACAGCTTGGTTGTGGCACTGGCTCTGTTGTTAATGGGTACTCTGGTGGTTTTGTTTTTTACCACCACAGGCAAGACTGCTATGTGAACATTTCTACACTGGTATGTGGGTCTGTTCCTCTAGGGCATATACTCAGGAGAGGCACAGGTGGATCCAAGGATATGTACACCTTCAATTTTACCACGATGATGCTAAGCTGTTTTCCAACGCTGTTGTATCAATATACAGGTCCATCCACAGCCATTTCAGAGCTCCTGTTGCCCGACATTCTTACTAACCAGAAGACTCAAATTTGAAAATGTTTGCCAACTGACCAACATAATGGTATCTAACTACAGTGTTAACAGTAGCCCCTACAAGTATCCAATTCAAGATGTCAGCAGCATCAAGGCTGGAGTAATAACCCTGGCCCAGACATCTTAGAGCTGACAAGAAACCTGGGGATCATACCGAGTACAAATTTTTTAACTTTTTTTTTGAGCATCTGAATCCTGTGTCTTAATGAAAATCCAACATGTTAACAGATAAAATGGGGCACTCAACCCTGACTGAACCTTAGACCCACCTGGCGAGCTTTTTAAAAATACCAAGGCCAGGGCTCTGCCCTGATCAGCTAAATCAGAATCCCTGGAGGTGGGGCCTTGGCACCAATCACTGTTTCTCACATTTCCCAAGTGACTATCATGAGCAGTGTTAGGGGCTGAATACCTAAGCTGGTATGCTGATGCTTCCGCTCATAATGGAGGTGGGGACCTACGGTTTAGATGAGGTTATGAGGATGGGACCCCCATGACGGGGTTATGTCCTCAGAAGAAGAGAAAGAGATCAGAGCTTGTTCACTCGCTCCTCCACCTGAGCACATAACAAGAAGGCAGCCAGAAGGAAGGCCCTCATCAGAACCCAACCATGCTGGCACCCTGGTCTCAACTTTCAGATTCCAGAAGTTTAAGAATATAAATTTCTTTTGTTTAAGCCACCACTCAGTCTACGGTATTTTGATGTGGCAGCTCAAGCTAATATAGGCAGCTAGATTAAATGACCCCAGCGAGCTCTTTCAGTTCCAACTATGTAAAACTATATATAAAATTTGATAATTAATGTATCTAATTTCCAAAATTTCATACTAATAATGAACCCACTTAATGAAAACTTTGTTTTAAAAGGTCATTCTGAGAGCCGTGAATGCAGATCCAGACTCCTTTGGTATTTTAGTGTTTCAGGTTGCACTGTGATTGCAAATCAGATAAAAGAGCAGATGTGAAAACAAAATATTTATCTAAAACCCATGATAAGAATAAAGGTTCCATGTTTGATGTATGTCTAAATAAAATACAAGCTAATGTGCTCTCCCTCTTCTAACACTTGCTGACAGCGAAGGACTGCAAAATCTGCTCGTCTATGTGTCACTGGAACTGACACAAGCTGGACAATTAATTACAGCTGGATTCATGCAATAAATTCCTAACGGGCGGTCCAATATTTGGCCTTCTCCTCCTTCCACCCCCTTGTCCTGCTGCCAGAGTGGTCTCTATAAAACAGACATCTCACCATGACATTCTTTCCCTTAAAATCCTTAAATGCTTGTGCAAGAATGGGAATACATTTAACATCACTGAACTACACACTTAAAAAGGGTTAAGACAGAAAAATTTATGTGTCATATGCCATAATGAAAATACACACATGCACACACACGCACAAAGCGGAGTAGCTCCTGGTACATGGGGAGGAAAAATGCCCCTATGACTCTCCATTACTCCCAGAATGAAATTTAATTTTGAACTGGATAAAAGGCTCGCTATTGTTTGGTTGCTGCCTCCCTCTATTGCTCTCACATACATGGGATGCTCTCACTATAGAGAACCACTCTTATTTCACAGTGCTTTTAACATTCATGTTTCTACATACCCCGTTTCATCTGTCTAGAAGACTATTCCCTGAATAACTCTAATATACCTTAATACTTAGCTCCAACTACCAGGAGGCTTTCTCAGGATACTCGCAGACTGGGTGAGGTAGCCCTCTTCTATAGTCTTTCAGGATCCTACACTTACTCTAACATCTGCAACACAGCATGGCAATTACTTACTATTCTGTTTCTTTTAATGGCCTCTGAGCTTTTTAAATCCAAGGACCATTCTCATCTTTGTGTTTTCACCACTTAGCAAATTGCTGGACTTCAAGAAGGTACTTAAAAAATTCATTAATCAAATGAAATTATGTTTCAAAAATATAAAAGAAAAAAGGAAATAAAGAGAGTATAAGTGAAAATGAGAAAACAAAGCAAGCACGTAAACTCTTCCAGGATAAACCAGAACCTTAGCTTTGTGACCTATGTGGTCGGAACACAGTCTGAGTCGTCAGAGAACACAGGCTGTGTGGAACACAGGAGACAGCTACAGGCACCACGGCGGGAGACAGACGTGAGCCGGCACACACAAGCCCCCGTTCACTGCCCGAGCAGCGGTCAGCTACAGGTCACTCACTGCGTGTGGATGAGCACGTGCTGCTTGAGGTCCTGCCTCCGCATGAACAACTTGTCACAGTAGTCACACTTGAGGTTCTTCTCCCCGGTGTGGATGACCATGTGGGATTCCAGGTGAGCCTTCTGGGTGAAAGACTTGTCACACAAAGTACACCTGTAGTTCTTCTGACCTGCATATTAACCCGAATGGTCACACTGTGAATCAGAGTGCCACGAGCACGCTCAGCATGAAGAGACACATTGTACAGGTATGTGGCAGGTGGGAATAAAACAGAATTGACTGGTAACTGGAACCTCACATTCTAGGACTGTCTACCTACAGCCACTCAGAACCACTGAATTATATGCTGCAACTAAAGCTAGTGAAGCTAACAAACCTGACCTATGACTGCTTACCTACATACACACTCTTTACTGTTTACAGCTAACACATGATACAAGTTCTGGGGAAAAAAAAAAATCACTTAAAACCCTAGTGCCTAACTTAATTCAATCATTAAAAAAAAGAAAAAACTCAAGAATTCTAATACTTGTCCATAAGCAAACATATTTTTACCACCTAAATTTTAGTTTTCTTTTTTAAATAAAATACATGTCTTCATAAACCAGGGATGAAATAAAGTCTTTTTAAGAATGCAGAAAAAAAGTTACTCTAAGTCAGGGGTTAGCAAACCTTTTCTTATAAGCCATTCCTAATCTTAAGGTCTGTGGGCCACACACACTCTGCTGGAACTACTCAGTCTTAATGCAAAAGTATAAGGAAGAATTTTACCTTCAAAGCTTTGGAGAAAATGACCCAACTAAGAAAACCAAACTAAACCCATTATTGTTATAGTGCATATGATAAAAACTTACGTCTAAGAGAAAGGGTTTGGTGTGCATGGAGTTTAGAAAATAGAAATTCAATAAATTCTGGTGGTGTTCAACAAACAATATTCAAAGGACAGAAACTGGCTCTGGCTAGTGACAGGGGTGACCTCTAATAGTACGCTCTAGCTGTTTCTGAAGAATTACCTTCAGGTCCAAACACACAGATGAACTCCCTGATTATTAACTGCATTTTCCCAGTCACCATCAAACTATGACTAGGCCACCTGGAAGATGGAGCAACTTAGTAATATTCTCTGAGGAGGCAGTTATTCCACACAATTCATGACCCAATGAAGTCCTCCTGTCAGCCAGCCGATTCTCTAACATCTGATCTCAACCCTATTTGCAAGACTTGTCTTGCTGCCACACCCTTAGCAATTTCTAATTTTTCAAAATCTCACTTCATGGTCCAGGACAGCTTACCTGTGTGTATCTTGAGGTGGGTCCGCAGGTTGCTGGGATCACTGAAAGCCTTGCTACAGAAATCGCACTTGTGGGGCTTCATACCCATATGACCCATAAAGTGGACGTGAAGTTTGGAAGGAGAGATAAAAGCCTGGGGGCACATGGAGCACTTCCACTTCCTCTCTTTGCTATGGCTTGGCCCGTGGCTGCTGCTGTGGCCATGGCTAGGAAGATGGTTATGGATGTGGCTGCTCAGGTGGGCTTTGAACTCAGTATAGGAACTGCACTCCTTGCCACAGTTACAGAGATGTACATCTGGGTGTTCAGGAACACCTTAAAAATAAAATTACTCAATGTACTTACTTCAATTTTAAAACTCAAATTTTAAAACATAGTGGTTGTTGCTTCTAATTTTCCCTTCTATCAAAATTTCCAGCTTGCCCACTACCTGTATAATTAAACAAATCTTGTTCAATGCTCTAGTCCTAGCATCTCAAATAGTGTGTCAGGCACACAGGGAAAACCTGGTAAATACTAAACTATAAGGCATCTTCCTAGGCAAAAAACTGAAGATTTTGTTACACACAAAATCTTATGTGTGTGCATGGCAGAAGTTTTACTACAGTGAAAAAGGACAGGGAACGCTTCTGACATAGACATCAGAAAGGGGATGGAGTGTCATCACTTGTCATTATGACACAGTGCAAAGAAAGAGACTATGAAGGTTAAATCAACTCACAGCATTGTCCTTTATGAACTTAAAACTAATGGTTCAAAAAGAAACTCAGGAACTTCAAATTCCCCAAATCAAAGTCCTAACACAAAGGTCATGCTGCCTGGCTGATATGGCTGCCTGGTTCTTCAGCATATGAAGAACTTCACAGATCTTAACACTTCTAATCGTAAGGTTAATATTCTGCTTTTACATACACAAAGGTATGTGATTTGCTTCTGCTTACACGTAAAGCATTACCAAAACTATATTACTGATCCTTGGTATTTTTACTGTGTTAGATTCATGACAAACAAGTCTTATATATAAACTTACCAATCTGCTGAGCATAATCCCGACTGTAATAAAAAAGCAGTTCATTTTCAGGAGGGATATCTTGGGAGGTACAGAAGTAGATTTTTCCATCATGGGGATAAGCCACCAAATTCTGTTCTTCCCGATTCCTAGGTTATCACATTTAACAAATCAAGCATATTAATTTTATCTTATTATTTATTTAAAAATTTTGGGGGGGCCACACTGCAACGCTTGTGGAATCTCAGTTCCCCATCAAGGGAACGCCCAGCAAGCATATTAATTTTGAAATATATACTAAACACATCATATCCCTATAGTGAAATCTTATATGAAAACTTAGATGTACTATTTCTCTGGGTCATTTCTAATTACCTATACTACCTGTTAGGGTTAACTTGTTTAGAAACAGTATACTTCAGTATATCACCTCATTGCTCTTTATAGTCAGAAACATTCTAGTCTACTGCTAGAAGAAAAGTAAGTAAAATGAAGCCTTAAAACACTATGACAAAGACAAAGAAATAGAATTAACACAGCAGCCTAAGGGGCTGATTGCGTTTGTGCATGCTAAGTCACTTCAGTTGTGTCCAACTCTGTGCGACCCTACAGACAGCAGCCCTCCAGGCTCCTCTGTCCATGGGGATTCTCCAGGCAAGAATACTGGAGAGGGTTGTCATGCCCTCCTCCAGGGGATCTTTCTGATCCAGGGATCAAACCGGCATTTCTTATGTCGCCTGTACTGCCAGGTGGGTTCTTTACCACTAGCACCACCTGGGAAGCCCAAGGGGTTGACCAATAGCCAATATAAAGAAAAGGAACCTACTGGCAAATTCAGTAGTAACTGGATCATTTTTTACTGCACTGGTAAATTGAACAAACTGCTCATAAAACAGGGACAATTTCTTATATTTAAATTTATAATCACCATTAGTCAACAACTACTGGGGTGAAGAAAATGAAAAGCCTTAGGCTTTAAGCTATGTTCAGATATCACCGTCATTGGATTCTTCAATTCATTCCTCTTTTATTCAAAGTTTCCTACTGAAAAATATCCGAATCATAACTATTTCTTGCATCTCACCTGGCTTTGCGCACAAACATCATCCAATTACATTCATTTTCGTCAGTTGTAATGATGCAGAATTCTAGGACACCATTGTGGTATATCTGCCAACAGAAGGCAAACATACACAACAAATGAACTGACAAGTTCTAGCAATAATCTCATTTACTTTGCAGTAGGTACCAGCTTTCCTAGTCAGTGTGAAAATACATGGTTGTCTTCTCATATGTTTGTCATTTCACCAGTCACCCTATTTCCAGCAATAAAGACCACTAGAGGTCTACAGTTAGTGCTCAGTATACAGAATCATGTTCTCTTGATTAGTCACATTTTGGCTTGACTGGAAAAGACATAAAATACTGTAGTTGTCTTCATTACCCACCACACAAACGGACATTAAGGTCAGAGAACCACCTCTTATTTTTTTCTCCAGTGAACCTAGCATTCCTGTGTTCTCGTCTGGACAACACAACTAAAGTCCCCAATGCCAGCGGCACTTCACCTCTCCAACTATCACAAGACCCATTTCCACCTTAATCCAGTGTCAACAAGCATCACCCCCAATCTACTAAGATTCTATATAAACATGTTATAGGAACAGGTGTGCATATCAGAAACTTAAGTTTTCAGCCCCTTTTATTAGAAAACTAGAGAAATAATCTTAGCTTCCAAGTCTAGAATTGTTTCCCCAGCTAAATATTTGAGGAATGCTTTAGCTGATTACAAAATAAGACTTTCAACATATAAACAAAGTCCAAAGCCTGAGCTGCCACAAGTAACAAAAATGAGTAGTCACTGGGTTACTAACAAAATGGAGACTAAAATAGCTTATCTTCTATATTCAATATCTGACATTTTGCTATGTATTATAATTTGGCTACCAAGAACAGAAAGTAGTATTTAATGACTGATGGATGAATGGCACTGTATGAATCTTGGCTAAGTTTGACTTTTACATCACTTTTAACTACTTCATTACTATAAAAGCATCCAAAAGTCACAGAAAATGTTCAAAAACACTGACCTTCCAGATATGATTAACCGCCTTGTCTGTCCATTCTGCTACTTCCATGGAGTGACTTTGCTGGCCAATGAGAGGCCCAAAGCAAGTCCGAACAGGGATGGTTTCTCCAGTCCACACACCTATCAGTGGAAGGACACCAACTACACAATCAATGATTTAAACATCTAATAGGATAGGGAAGACAGTAGCTTAACTCATGCAAAGTATTCCAGCACTCCTGAAAGGCAGGTATGTCTTATGGGTTCTATTCTATAAATAAGGAAAAAGTAATGAACAGATTAGACTGGGCTCAGAAGAAATATGCAGAGTAAGAAGCAGTATCAAATTCCTGAACCAATGTTTATACACAAGGAACCATATCCATCCAAGTTGATACATAAAAAGGACTAGACAACATCACTCTATTATAAAAAAGTAAAGCAATTACTACAAAATAAATCAAACTTCTAAGATCATTTGTGCTTAAAGCACTGCTCTTTATTATCTAAGTCGTTTAATGCTTTCAACTGACTGATGCCTAAGCTACACCTGAAAGAACAATGAGTCTAGTATCGTATTTTCAAAGAATGGCACAAAGATTCAGGTACCACGTTACATTCCAGTATGGATAAGCATACTGTGGCAGTCTATATTTCTTACTCTCTTTTCCTAGGGAGTATTAAGCAATTTATAAACATCTGATAGAAAGTATTTTTGGTGATAAAAAGTTATAAATGGTAAATTTTCCAGGTTTTATAAAAGAAAACTAAGTTTCAAGGAGTGATTTGTCATAATAATTGACAGTGGATGATACAGCTGAAAATAAAAGCCAAGTCTTCAAAGATTCGGCCTTTGAGGAGGATTCTCTCCTCTATTCAATCCTGATCCTAAGAAAGCGGAACTTTTCCAATAACGTGTTCAACTTGACTTAGTGCTATCACCACTGGACAAGTATTCCATAAAAGGAGAAATATTCAGCCATAAACTGACTTTTGGATCAAGCAAGTAATCTCTAAATTATACACATCCACTTTAACAACTCTACCCTACAAAGGAAGAAGAGACTCTGATCAAGTTTTATGGTTCCCAGGGTCTTACCAACGTCTGCTCCCACCATTGACTGGCGGAGAACAAGCTGCTTTGGGAGAGAAAGCCTGGCTCTGCTCTCTATTGGAGTGTCAGGAACAAAAGTCACCGGTCCGTGATCCGGGCAATCTGAGGGATAGGCTCGGTCACAGAGAGTGCACCCTGCAGATGACAAACGTGAGACATAAATGGGGCCAGCTCCAGCAGAGAGATCAATCACCACCTGCTTTATTTAAATATGAATTATCAAAACGTAACCAGTATGAAGCAAGGGTCTAGGAGAAATGCTCTGATCAAAGGGCCACTTTATTACACTTACAAGTATACCCACTCATATCCTTCTTCAGCAAGATTTGATTTTTTTTCAATACAACTGGACAAGTTTCCTATTCAGTGCATAGGAAAAATACTGATCAAAAAAATAACACTGCATTACTTCAAGAATCAAGTGTGTTATTTCTTACATCTAGTGGCTACGTAATTCCTTCAAATATGATGTTCTGAAGTCGAAAAGATTCAGAGTCTCAAATTCTAAGAGGAAACTGAGCTGAAACGCTATTGGTGATGCATTGCCAACACAGCACAACAGAGCGAGAGACGCTTACACCACCGCTCGCTCCTGCCTCACTGTTAACAAACTGGCTGACCCTGTTTGGATGACAGGTTCTTTAGACAATATGCAGTCTGCTCTTTAGGACAGCAGGTAGGATCATACTCTTGCAGATGTATTTGCTTAACATTCTTAATTTCTTATTGTTCCTATGGTCTTTCTTTTTGTATTGTCAAAAAAAAAATGTTGACTTCATACACTGTTCTATGCTTACTGTAACTTCACGTTTACAAGCTCAGGAGTGTCCTCCTTCTCCACAAATCTTTTGCTCTTTTACTTTCTTTTCTCCTTGATAAGGAGTAGTATTCATGACCCTATTTAGTCGATGACTGTTCAAATTTTCCAAATTCATTCACAAAATAGCTATAATACATAGAACCACAGTCTTCTAGGTGCCTTTATTCCCCTAAACAACCTATTAGAAATTACCACTTAAATGGCATAAAATATCAGTTAAAGTTTTCATATTTAGCCAAAGTAGTAATAATACATTACTTCTTCAGGTACTACTTGATTTAAAATTCTTTAAAATCAGACTAGAGATCCCCTATACTCTATGAGGACTTAATTCTCTGATGCTCCTAATTATAAACCATGTTAACTCTTCAAACAAAGGAGATTCAGATTTCATATGGCAAAAAGGGTCATAGGCTTCCTTCAAAGAGAATACCAATGGTGAATAAGTACACGTAAGATGCTGAACATCATTAGTTATTATGAAAATGCAAATTAAAACAATGAGATGCCATTTCATACCTACTATGACGGTTATGACCAACCTAGACAGCATATTCAAAAGCAGAGATATTACTTTGCCAACAAAGGTCCGTCTAGTCAAGGCTATGGTTTTTCCTGTGGTCATGTATGGATGTGAGAGTTGGACTGTGAAGAAAGCTGAGCGCTGAAGAATTGATGCTTTTGAACTGTGGTGTTGGAGAAGACTCCTGAGAGTCCCTTGGACTGCAAGGAGATCCAACCAGTCCATTCTAAAGGAGGTCAGTCTTGGGTGTTATTTGGAAGGACTGATGCTAAAGCTGAAACTCTAGTACTTTGGCCACCTCATGCGAAGAGTTGACTCATTGGAAAAGACTCTGATGCTGGGAGGGATTGGGGGCAGGAGAAGAGGACGACAGAGGATGAGATGGCTGGATGGCATCACCGACTCGATGGACGTGAGTTTGACTGAACTCCAGGAGATGGTGATGGACAGGGAGGCCTGGCATGGTGCAAATCATGGGGTTGCAAGGAGTTGGACACGACTGAGCGACTGAACTGAACTGATGATGGCTATAAATATGCATATATTTTTTTACAAATAAAATTCAATTATTACTAGGAAAAAAAAAGAAATATTGGCAAAGATGTAGAGAAACTGGAACCTTCATACCCTGATGCTGGGAATATAAAATGGTGCAGCCACTTTCGAAAACAGTCTGGTGATTCCTCAAAAAGAGGAATTTCATTCCCATATATATCCAAGAATTAAAAACATACGTTTACTCAAAAACTTGTACGTGACTGTTCATATAATAGTCAAAAAGGAAAAACAACAAAATGTTCATGAAAAATAAATGGATGAACAAAATGTGGTATATCCATACAATGGAATATTATTCTGATACATGCTATAACATGGATAAGCCATCACAACATTATGCTAAGGGAAAGAAGCCAGGCACAGCCATATACGTTAGGATTCCATTTATATGACATGTCTAGACTAAGCGAATCCATAGGTAAAGCAGTTTAGTGGTTACCTGAGAATGAGGAGCAGGGGTGAGAGTAACTGCTAACAAGGTTTCTTTATGAAGTAACAAAAATTTTTGAATTAGATAGTAGTGATTGTTGTCACTACCTCGTCATTATACTAAAAACCACTGAAGTGTACACTTTTAAAATGTGTATGTGAATTACATTTCTTCTGAAAAACACTCAGAAGCAAGAGGTTCCACTTGCCCACTTGAAAAAGGATCAACAGGAGACTTCCCTGGCAGTCCAGTGGTTAAGACGCCAGGTTTTGACTGCAGGGGGCCCAGGTTTGATCCCTGGTCAGGGAACAAGGATCCCACATGACGCTAGATGTAGCACCCTTCCCGCAAAAGGATAAACAGACTGGCTTAAGCCACCTCTTACCTTCTCCTCAATTAATGACCATACATTAATTATAATCCTAAATTATTTTAAAATTATAGATTTGAGACTTTAAAGGGTTAACACGAAAGGTCTCCCCACTGCTTGGCTTCAGTAGCACCAGAAGCCTCCTCCAACTTTTCTGACCATCCTGTTCAACTTACTTTAGAAGCTCTTTCCCTGCCACTGTACCTTAGCATACCTAGCCTTGTCATTCCACACACTTAACTAGGACAGGACTTCGCCTCACTTCCATGGCTATGATTAACACCTTAATGCTGAGGATTCCTGAATATTTCCAAATAGATCTCTGAGCTCCAGATTAAAGTTCTCACTTGGCATCTCTAGGTATCACTGGACACTGAAACCAACATGTCTAACAGTGGCCTCACCTACACTCATCAAAAACAAAACAAGGGACTTCCCTGGTGGCCTGGAGGATAGGAATCTGCCTACCAGTGCAGGGGACACAGGTTTGATCCCTGATCCGGGAAGATTCCACATGCCTCGGAGCAACTAAGTCCATGGGCCCCATGCTCTAGGACCCGTGCTCCACAACAAGAGAAGCCACAGTGAGTAGCCCACACACTGCAACCAAGAGTAGCCTTCACTGGCCACAACCAGAGAAAGACCTCACAAAGCAAGGAAGACCAAGCGCAGCCCCCCCCCAAAAAAAACCACCCCACCTCCATCATTCATTATCCTAAGGAATGGTCACTATCCACCTAGTTTCCCAGCCAGAAACCAGTAATTTCTCCTTAAACCTTCTTTCCTCTAACTTCACCCAATCAACAAGATCTACTGAGTTTTCTGTTAATACTTTATACTTTTTTCATCATTCTCTATTCTAGACTGGAATACCATGACCTTGCATTTAAACTGTGGCATCGCCATCTTTACCTCTCTGCCACTAACAAGCCTGCTACCTTCACACCGCGGCAGAACCCCTATCCCAACCCTCCCTCCTCAAAATCCCTGTCTGCTCTTTGAAGACCCTCTGTGTTCTGGCTCCTACTTCTCTCATCACATAGCCCTCTCCCCACCTGTTTTTTTTCCTGAGGTGGGGAGGGTTGTATTTTTTTGGTTGTACTGCACCACATGTAGGATTCTAGCCCCCTGAAATTGGAGAAGGAAATGGCAATCCACTCCAGTGTTCTTGCCTGGAGAATCCCAGGGATGGGGGAGCCTGGTGGGCTGCCATCTCTGGTGTTGCACAGAGTCGGACACGACTGAAGCGACTTAGCAGAACAGGGATCAAATTTGTGCCCCCTGCAGTGGAAGCTCAGAGTCCCAACCACTGGACCACCAGGGAAGTCCCTCCCCACCCGTGTTATGCTTCAGCAATCCTGAACCACTCACGATTCTTTCAGACTACAGCTGCCAGTTCCCATGGGTGACACTGTTCCTCCTGATTCTCCACTTTGGACATGTCTGCTCTTCAGGTCTGTGTTAACACATGCGTAGTCTTCCCTGCGCTTTCCAGAGTCTGGTGAGACGCTCCCAGCTCAGGCTCCTTGAGCACCATACACTTAATCCCATCTTTGCACTCAGTACACCATAACACAATAGCCTGTTCACTAGCCCATGCCTCCCTTCGCACCGTAGGTTCCTTCAAGCCTCCTGCAGATTATTTCGTATGCTGCATCTAGTACAGAGGCTGGTGCTTACTAGCACTCAACATTTACTGCATGACTGAAGGGGTAGTGACACCAACAACTCGACTATTTTTATATTGCTTTCGTTACTGCTGCCCCATAAAAAGACTTTTACATGCCAAACTATGGCAATTTATATGCATTCTGAATGAAAAAAAAAACCCAAAATTTCACTTGTATATCCACTTACATTTTTCCACAGGGATGAAAAATGACACATGATCTAATAAATTTGTCTTATGTAGAAAAAGCGCATGGCAGGTCACACAGAACACCTCACTAAAATTTACTTATATAATTAACTCTGTGAAATCTTGGGAAATATCTTAAGTATTACTAGGCTAAGCTTATCTGTAAAATACAGAAATGACTGTTTCCTTACTTCAGGAAGATGCTTTAAGAACCAACAGAATGTCTATATATCACTTGGCTTATTTGAGAAAAAAGCACCACATTAACATACAGGACAATACATAGGCAAATAGAAGTTTCAAAGTCTATTTACTTTCTATACTCCCTTAATTAATACCTGACTTTGCGACTAAACCTATTAAGGATGATGACCCTTTCTATCAACATCTCCAAAAGAAAAAGGCTAAGCACACTCACAAATTGTAAACAAGGTTGCCATATTTTCCTTGTTTGAATTGGAGTCTTCCATTTGCAGTGAAGGTGGTACAAAAGAAAGACTGTCTGAAGAAACATCTACATGACCTGTCCCCATAGCAACCTCCTGGGTGATGGAGGAGACAGCCACAGGTTCTAGGCTTAGGCCAACTTCATGGAGGGAAACAGACTCTAGGGAGGCGAGGTTGTGTGAGGTAGAGAGTGCCACGCTTACAGAGTTGGTGCTCATGGCCACGGTGTGGATGGAGTCACTGAGGGCACTGTCAGACATCCCGTTGACCCGACTTGCAATGTGGTCTGTCTCCATGACCACAGGGAGCTCCAGGCCGTTCCCATGAATGGGTATCACACCACCATGTCCTACAGTTTCTGCGGCAAGGCTGTTGCTCACAGAGTCCACAGACAGAGGTTCATGACTTCTGGAGCCATCTGGGATTTGGGTATGCTCGCCTGCAACACCATCCATCGTCAGCTCTTCTGCCATTCCATCTGTAGAGATTGGGCTGGTGACCCTAGAGACGTTCTCCATGGTGATTGTTGTGTCCAAGGCCACCTCATGAGCATCAGCGGGATGAAGACTTTGGGCACCATGTGTGTTCACAGAGCGAGAGTCTATTGAAACAATGCCTGGCTCTAATCCAACATTTCCATTGGACTGATAGGGATCTAGTGCTGAAGTGTTATTGGCAATAGATAATGCTGTATTACCATCAACATTTATGGAGTTAGGGTGAATATACTGAGGAGGTGGTCTGTCAGCTAAATAAGACAAAATGCCTGGGAAAAAGGAAAAGATGAGATATCAGGAACTTTTCAGTATATTAAGAATTCCAAATGCTAAAAGCTATTTTACTTACAAATGCAACTAAAGTAAAATAAGCTATCTATTTCTTTGGTTTGATACGTATATACTTTATAAATAGCAACATAATACACCATAATTCAGTTTTGTGAAACTCAAAAATCATAAAAATTAAAGTTCCTTTGAAGTCACTAGAAATTAATCATTTCTGCCTTTAATAATATATCATGGTTGGAATTCCTGAGTCCCAAGATGCTGAAATTTGCTCTATAAGAGTTGAAAGGTCAAATCATTTAAAAGCAGATATTCCATGTGAAAAATAAAATTTAATTAAATATAACTAAATTTTTATTAAACTATCAAGAAACATTAGGGTCTATTCAAAATAAATCACAATTATACTTGCTTTATTAAAACAGAAAAAATACTTTAACATTCCTGTTAATGAGTATGTGGTGAAATGGTACATGCTCCATCTCCAGTAGAAGCCAAAATTTCTAAAATGTCTTTGCAAAGTATTGAGTATATATAATAAAAAGCTCAAAAATATTCATACCCTCTTGCAAAAGAAACTCCACTTACGGTAAACTGCCCTAAATGCATTTTGTAAATAATATACCCAAAGATATTTACAAAACAGTAATAAGCAAACTGGTAAAAAGTGTCCATCAATAAATACTGATATAATAAACCATGGAATAAAGTATCAGTAGAATATAATGTGTCATTAAAAAGGATAATTATGAAAACCATGTAGCAGCTGGGAAAAATAACTATGTAAAAAGAGAGAAAAACATTAAGTGAAAAAAAGGGTATATAATTGTATTGCAAGTACTACAGTTTTCATTATGGAAAACAGTAAAAACCCCTATACAAAAATAAAAGGTAGGATGGAAGTACACCATAAAGATGGATGATGGGACTATGAATAATTCCCCTCCCTCTTTATTTGCTGAATTTTCTGAAATGAGTATATAATATTTTAGAATAAAAATTCAGTAAACTTTATAATAAACAGTGACACAATAGCAGGACATATGGTTGGCAGGAAATTACAATTGGAGAATTATAAAAACTGAACCAATTATAAAAACCGAACCTAGAAGAGACAAGGGAAAAATTGTTTATGTGCCATTAAGAAATTAACCTTTGTCAAACTGCTATATTAATAATGTTATCTAAGAGGAGAAGTACATAAATACAATTTTTTTCCCCACATAAATTAATATTTAACAGTGACAAAGAGAAAAAAGCATCATTCAAGTCTTTGAGAACTGAAGTTAACAGTCGGCTGCTACAAGGACTTCCCAGATAGTCCTGTGGCTAAGACCCCACACTCCCAATGCAGGGGGGCCTGGGTTGGATCCCTGGTCAGGGAACTAATTCCACATGCTACAGCTAAGATTTTGCACACCGCACCTGAAGATCCCACATGTCCTGACAAAGACTGAAGATCCCAAGTGCCACAACTAAGACCCAGGACATCTAAATAAATAACTAAAAACAAAAAAGGGTCGGATGTATTATTTCTTGTAAATTTCCAAATAACTGTAACACTTACCAGGTAAAATGGTTCTGAAGTAACTGCTCTCAAGGTGGGGGTAAGGTGGTGGAGGTAGGGTGTAGTTTCTTTCAGGTAACCCACACATCACCCCTCGATCCCCAATACCCATTGGGAGCATCAGAGACAAAGCAGAAGGTAGAGAGCTCAGGGAGGGACCCAGGTTTGGAATCGCCACTGGCAGGCCTACAAAAAAATTGTTTTCCTCAATTAAAAGTAAGTACTTTAAAATTCTGTGGTCACTGGCTAAAGGAAGGTTTTTGCAACAGGCAAAAATCTCACCCAGTAGCCCTTTACATCCCCAGATAGACAGTACTGGCAGACATCCACAGACAAGCCCTAAATTTAGTCCACAAGTCAGTTTTAAAATGCCAACTTGATCATTCAGTTATCTGTATTGCTCTTGGGTACCAAAACATTTAACTACAATTTAAAACCTAATTTAAATACAATTTAAGAAAACAAATTATTTAGACATAAAAAGAATGGGAAGAAAAATACACCAAATTTCAAAGAAATAAACTTCAGAGTGGTCTCTAAGTAGTGACAGTACAGATTTTTAAAAAATATTTTTTATTATACTTTCCATTTTATATGGTGAGAATGTATCACTTTTAAAAATTTTATAGATATGCTTCTACTTGGGGAAAAAACCTAAAGTTAGATGTAAAACTGTACATGTATATCTTGATATAATCTTTCACATATATGCTATACTTCATGATTTTTAATTTACACACGATATCCACCTTGGACTACATCTGTCCACACAATGCTGAAGTGACTCCGTGGCTTCCTATCATAATGAACTCACCGACTCAGGCAGTGCAGATTTGCACTATTTTTGCCAGTGGAAGTATTTTTAAACATGTTTTTCCTCCTTAATAAGTTCTACTAAATGAAATGCCTAAGAAATAAATGAGTTAAGAACTAATAAATTTTTAAAAAATTTCTTTTGTGGATACTAAAAGGAATGTGAAGAGACCCTAACTTAGATGAATCTTATTTAACTGCTACCTTTTAGTAAGCAGGTAATTCTCTAGAGAGAACTATTTAAACTTGCAGACTTAAAATACTCTTAAGAATTAAGTCTTATTTTGATAAACAGAGTCCAATACATTACAATGTCAGAGACCCGCAAGAATCACTAGCTTACTGCTGTAAGACTCGAGAGCTTGCTTCTTTCCTATTTCAAGAGAAAGAAAAATTCAGCTAGGTAGATAAAAAGGTTTTAAACGTACAGTGATGGGGGAAAGTGAGCTCTCCCTACACCGTTATTCTGTCCGAGTACTGAGGCTCAGGGGAGTTCCATGTAGGCGCTCCCTCTCTGAGACCTCTTCCTTGACCACAATTCTAGGTCTGGCGCATTCGTGGCTTGTGCCACTTTCAGGTATGATAGAGAACAAAGCTGAATTTCTCATGTGTTCTAGGAAGAGTTAGTACAGTAATTCTTTCCTAATAACCCAGGGACAGAATGTTAAGGGCAAGAATAGATGAATGGGTAATCCTAGATAAAAACGCCAAGTCAACTACAGCTCTAGACAAAAGGGCACTAACTCAAGAACAGTACAACCAGGAAAACCTGTTAACCCTAACCCACTAGAACTTCAGTACTCTACAAAAATTGCTACCACAGGTGAAACTGCCATTGGCCTGCAGGGCTACTCCCATCCACTGTGAAGGGCGACTGCCAGAGCACGTGGGCAGAGCAGACCTCCCCCACCCTCCGTGGGAGGGGAGGGAGTTGGGTGCGCCGGCCCCGCGGTGGGGCCGTGTGCCGCTCGTTGCCTACCGCGGCCCGCGCCTCCCCACTCCGCGTCGGGGGAGGGTCCCGCTGGGCCCCGCCGGGCGTCAGGCAGGTGGGGGGCCGTGTGCGTGCGGCCGGCCCCCTGGTGTGAGCCCTGGGGGAAGGGGGGCTGTGTCGGGGCGCCCTGGTCGGCCTCGGCTTCCCCGGCCCCGCAGCTGGTGGTGAGGGGGAGAGCCCGTCGCGCCACTCTGACCCATTCCATTTAGAAGGGTTAATGCAATTAAGGGTTAATGCAATTAAGTGTTGGAATTCAGTCCCTCTCTCTTACCACTCACCTGGAGCAGGGATGGGATTGTGAGTGGGTGAGGCAGCCAACCCCAGGTGACTCCCTGAGACTGGCAAGGCATTGCTCACAGAAGATGAAGTCAGCTGCTCCATCCCCACAGGACTCAAGTTCATTTCATTCATCCTAAGAAAGATTAGACACAACCAGTTATGCAAAAACTGCTTCAGTGACTCTGTTTAAGGTACTGAAGAACCTAAAACGATGGTACAGAGATGCAATTTGATCAACTACAACTTCATTTCTATGCACACAGCTCTCCGATATTCTTTCACTGATAAGGAAATTCGGATTCAGAGATGTTAATTTGGCTGTCGTATAGCAGAAACAGGATTTAACTTAGGTGTGCCTTGTTCCAAATATTAAGCATGCTATTTAAAGCCAAGTTTGCAATCCTTAAAGTACACTGGCAACAAGGCGTTTTTGTGTTTTTAATTCACCTGTTTTCCTTTCACAGTATCTAGTTTCTCCAACTGGTTTATTACTTGAAACCAGGACTTGTTTTAACTTACTCAAAGAATTATTAACTCTTTTCACCAGAAGTTAAAAGTGATACTAGGTCTGAATTAGACTGCAAAGAGTGTGAAGAAGCACCATATCTTCTCCATGGATCAGCATTTTATTAAAACTCTGTATAGATACCTTAGTAATTAATCAATAATCTTAGTAAAATCCTCCGCGTAACAAAGTTCATTACATAAGCTAGATACTTTATAAAAACATTACTTCATATTAGCTCACTAATTCTTCAAAATAAGGGAATCGAGGAAATTGAGGCTCAAAGAGGGCTTATCATACACCCCAAATCACAGAGCAATTAAATGGAAGAACACAGATCATGCTGCAAAACACTGTCAAAAAGCTTTTCAATACATCAAACTTTTTAAAATCTACAGGCCATTTTCAGCAAGCTGAAGAATCTGAGGACTGCCTTTTCTATGCAATCCATCTTGCACTGCCATGAGCAGTATCATTAGAGTAACAGGAACACTGAATAAGACCCTACTGGAGGTTATCAGTCGGAATTTAAAGACTGTAAAAAAAGAAAAAAAAGGAAGAATTTAGAGACTGCCATATCATAAACAATTTCAAGAGGCCAGCCAACAGGTTATCCAAAGAAGGTCACCAGGAACCTCCAATCCTTATACTGAATATCACAGTGATGCAAGGTCTTATGTGTGTGCCTAAGTACATGGGAGAAGTGAAGAACAGGAAGGGGACAAATGGATCTACACACTCCTTAGCAGTGAAAACAAAATTTAATAGGTTTTTAACCTGAAAAATGGCTACATCAGCTATGAATCAACATGAAAATAATTATAACTAACACTGATTACTCCCTTACTATAGGTGTTAGACACTGGGCTAAGTGATATCATGTAATGATCTCACCTAATCCTTATAACTGGGCTTCCCTTGGTGGCTCAGTGGTGAGTAATCCACCTAGCAATGTAGGAGACCGGGGTTCTATCCCTGGATCGGGAAGATCCCCTGGAGAAGGAAATGGCAAGCCACTCCAGTCAGTATTCTGTTTGGGAAATCTCATGTACAGAAGAGGCTGGCAGGCTATAGTCCATGGGGTTTCAAAAGAGTTGGACAGGACTGAGGGACTAAAACAACAGTAACAACAATCCTTATAACTACTGTGGGTAGGTATTATTCTTAATCCATTTTAGAGATGAGGAAACTGAGACTCAGACCAAGAAACTTAACCCAAATTACATTAACTAGTAAGTGGCAGATTTAACTCCAGATCTGCCTAATTTACAGAAGTCACAGAATTGGCATTTAAATCCAGGTTCACCTAATTTAAGAGAGCCAACCTCTTAACTAAGATAATTACAATAAAAGAACTGGTTTGCCTTTGATAGTCAGTTCCAACACTCAGGATCTGTGTGTTTACACAGTGGAGTATGCTTAATGTCTGACATAAACCTGCTGCTGCTGCTGCTAAGTCACATCAGTCGTGTCTGAATCTGTGTGACCCCATAGACGGCAGCCTACCAGGCTCCTCCGTCCCTGGGATTCTCCAGGCAAGAACACTGGAGTGGGTGGCCCTTTCCTTCTCCAATGCATGAAAGTGAAAAGTGAAAGTGAAGTCACTCAGTCGTGTCCGACTCTTCTCGACCCCATGGACTGTAGCCCACCAGGCTCTTCCATCCATGGGATTCTCCAGGCAAGAGTACTGGAGTGGGGTGCCATTGCCTCCTCCAGACATAAACCTATTCCTGCATTATTCCATATTTACAGACTTCAACCTTACCCCAGGCCAGGTATCTCATAAACCTAAGCTCCCAGACATTAATTAAGTGTACAAAGCTAACTGAGGACAGTACCCTGTACAGAGTAGGCACTCTGATTTGGATGAAGCAATGCAAACTCATTCTTACTAGAAAGACAACTAGAATCTCATGAGCAAACGAGGTGCTCCTTATTAAGGATGGCACATTAATAAGTTATTTAATTATGCTATACAAGGAAGATACCACATGCTGCTGGGCAACTGAACCTATCTGTCTCAACTACTGAGCCCACACACTTTATAGCCCGTGCTCTGCAGCAAGAGCAGCTCCAGCAATGAGAAGCCCGTGCACCAAAACCAGAGTAGCTCCCGCTCACTGCAACTAGAGAAAGCCCGCATGCAGCAACCAAGACCCAGCACAGGAAGGAAGGGGAAGGAAAGGAATGTAGGAATTCCCTGGTGGTCCAGAGGTTGGGGCTCTGTGCTTCTACTGCAGGGGCCATGGGTTTGATTCCCGGTGAGAACCAAGATTCTGCATGCCACGAGGAGAGGGAAAAAAAATTCAAAAATTAAAAATAAAAGAAGTGGCTTGACAGAAAACAACAAAATTCTGTAAAGCAATTATCCTTCAACAAAAAAAATAATTTGAAAAAGTGCAAAACTCCGTACAGCCTAAAGACACCATAGCTACCATAAATTTGAAAGTTTCTGGGTTTGGAGTGGTTTAAAACAGACTTCTCCTGTAACTTTTTATAGCTACAAACATTAAAACTTTACAATTAGTAGAGCAAGAATGACCTATAAAAAAAATGATTACAGTAATTCTTTGAAGTACAATTAAAAGCTTCCCTGGTGGCTTTCAAGGTAAAGAGTCTGCCTGGAATGCAGGAGACCCGAGTTCAATCCCTGGGTCGGGAAGATCCCCTGGAGAGAGAAATGGCAACTGACTCCAGCATTCTTGCCTTGAAAATCCCATGAATGGAGTTGCCTGGCAGGCTACAATCCACGTAGTCGCAAAGAGTCGGACACAACTGAGCAACTTTAACATACATACAATTAAAAGTCTGTAGCTTCAAACTCTATACTGAAAATTCCTGAGTATTAATCCATACACATAATCTCAAGATAAAAATCAAAATGGTGTTTCTAGGCTGACTCTTAGACCTTCTCAAACCAGTTCAAACCAGAGTTAATGTGAGGCTCAGCAGATTTCTGCTTTGTTGTGAGTCACCAAAATGTGATGATCTCAGCAGCCATAAGCCAAAGGTAACTAGTATCCCACAGAGAGAAAGCAGATGAAAGGAATTTACAATACGATCCTCCTAAGACACTCTCATTCCAATGTGCAATTCTATCCTAGCTACTTTTCTTATATGGGATTCTAGGAAGCAATGCTGGGAGAAGGGCCAGAATCAAGATACTGTACTAAGCTCGAAATTCTTCCCTACGTATATTCGTTGTAGAATCATTCCCTTCATCTTCTCTAGTTTACATGACCTATGTATGACCCATGGGGCTTCCCTGGTGGGTCAGACAGTAAAGAATCTATCTGCCTCCAATACAGGAGACCTGGGTTCAATCACTGGGTCGGGAAGATCCCCGGGAGAAGGAAATGGCTACCCGCTCCAGTATTCTTGTCTAGAGAATTCCATTGACAGAGGAGCCTGGCAGGCTACAGTCCATGGAGTTGCAAAGAGTCCGACACAACTGAGCACACACACAAATATGAACCATTCGCTGATCTTATCAACTTTTTGTTAGAATGACATGTAAGAACCTAACTGAAATGCAGCCACTTTGCAAATGCAATGGACAATTTTCAGTAATTTGGGTGAATTTTTAAAATCGTCCTTATCCTCAACAGCCTATGAAAGAGCCCTTAAAGAACAGTCAAATGTAACTCTGTGGCACATTTCTATACTGTAGGGTATAGTACTTTCGACATTAACATGAAGGCTGAAGAATTAAGAACTTAATTTCTCTCCATTACCAGCCAAGCCAGATGGTAACCAGCAAAATTCAAGGTGAAACATGGTGATGAGCTAAAAATACACCTCGAAACTCAGATTCAAATATTAACTAAAGGCGCAAATAACTCAAAGGCAAGGATAAAGATGCACAACAGGCCAACAATCAACGTGTGGCTATCCGGAACAACTACTCACATGCGGCGCAAATCAAGCCTAATCAGAGTATATTCAACCCAGTACTGGTTCCTCGACTTCCTGTTCCCTTTCGGACAAATCCATTTGCAAATCGCACCTGTAACCTGCCCAACGGCACCAAAAACAAAGGCATTCTGAAGTCTTATTTGCTACATGTTTTCCAAACACGTCACCAGCGGTCGGCCCACTAAGCTACTCACCTGTGATGCATCTGCTGGGGGCCAAGGGTCAGAGAAAAGTGCACACGGGTGGCGGGGAACCGGCATCAGGGTTTGCGTTCCAAGGTCACGTGCTATCGCATCTTGCTTACAACCGCTGCACAAACGCGGCCACTCGTCCCCGGGGCCGCCCGGGCCCGCCCAACTTCTCCCGAGGGTCGGCGGCCGCGCACCCTGCCGCGAGATGGGGCATGCCAGGGGATACCCGGGGCCTTTCCTTCAGAAGCTTCGGGAGGGGGGCTGCCCGACCTGAGGGAGAGGACAAGGGCGGTCACCCAAAGGTGGGGAGGATGCAGCCCCCGTCCTCCGCCGCCGGAGAGCCTGGGCCTGCGGACACCGCCTCCCAAGGGCGGCCAAGTCGCCCGCCCGCCGGCCTGGGGCTCGCAGGCCGCCCTCGCCCCGCCCCGGCCGGGCCCGCGCGCAGCCCACCTGCCGGCCGCGCGGGGGGGCGCGCGCGCCTGCCCCGCCGCTTTGTTCCTCATCCGGGCAGAGCTCGCCTCGGGGCCCTCCCCGCCCGCACGACCCCCGCGCCCCGGGGGCCGCTCGCCTAACGTTTCCCGCCCGACCCGACCCGGCCCGGCCCAGCTCGCGGTCTCCTCAGGGCCGCACCCTCCAAGCCGCGTTTCCGGCTCCTCAGCCACTCTCGGCGCCCGCCGCTCCGCCCCTCGTGCGTGCGCCCCTCCCCGCCACGGCCCGCAAGCGGCGCCCGCGCGCTCACTCCTCCTCCCCTGGCCCATCCCCCCACCCCCGCGCTTGCGCGCGGTGGGGACCCTGGCCGGAGGGGGCGGGCCGTGAGAGGCTCGGCCTGGAGCGCCGCGTCTCAGTCCGGCCCGGTCGAATCGATCGCCGAGCAATCGACCCCGTTGCTAAGCAACCAGGCCTGGCCTGAGCCCTGGGAACCGATTCTGAGTCGCCAAAATCCCGCAGACTTTGGGTTTCGGTCTCCATGGCATCCTTCAGTTAGGAAAGCGTCGGTTCACGCAAGCCTACAAGATTTGAAATAAGGGACTTAACCAGCTTTGTTGGCGGTGTTGTCCAGGAGGAATTGGGATTGTATCCAAAATATTTGTCACCACAGGTTGCACCTGAAGGTCTCTCAATTTCCCTGCTTGAAGTCATAAAGGGTGGTTTTGGGGATTTTTGTACAGATTACCTTTCCATTCGCTCTTTGCCATTCTTTCCCTACTGCAAGCCAGGCATTATGCTAAACCCTAGGGATACTGAGATAGCTTTAAAGGAAAATGGTCCCAAATTCGCAAGGATTGGATATTGTCTATAACACACTACCTGGTAGCCTCCTTTCACCAGAGGAATAAAAGAGACCCAGGAATTAACTCCTTTCATTCAGAAGACACTTATTGAATTACATCTCAAACGTACATTTCAACAGCTTGCAGTGTAGTGGGAACTGGTGAGCTTTGAAAATTCAGTCTCATGTGAAAATAGAGACATATACAGTGTTTTGTAGGAGAGTCCAGAGAGGAGTCAACTAACATTAATATTTCCCTTCCTTCTCAGAAGTTGAGACAACTAATCACTGAACATTTGGCAGGTCACATTGGTTCCGCTCTCTTGTTGAGGACAAACAGAAACCTAAGTCAAGAAAGTCTTCATATCACAAGAGAGAGACACTTTTCCCTAAAATGTCACATCAAACCTGGGGCCTAGGGAATGATGATGTCTTATAAAAGCTAGATAGTTTCATTCTGGCTTTCCATTCAGCCTATTCTCTTTGAATATTTAATTTCAGAAGTGTATGTAAACATACGCTGAAGCTGAAGCTCCAATACTTTGGCCATCTGATGCCAACAGCTGACTCATTGGAAAAGACCCTGATACTGGGAAAGATGGAAGGCAGGAGAAGTGAGCAACAGAGGATGAGCTGGTTGGATGGCATCACCAACTTGATGGACATGAGTTTGGGCAAACTCTGGGAGATGGTGAAGGACAGGGAAGACTGGCATGCTGCAGTCCATGGGGTAGTGAAGAGTCAGACATGATTTGGCAACGACCAGATAAATATGAAAGCTAAAACTATGTTACTGACAGAAGGAAATACAGGAGAAAACCTTTACAATCTTGATAGGAACAAAAATCAGGAACCACTAAAAATTTGACAAACTCAACTTCATTAAAATTAAAACTTTTGATGTTGAAAAGACACTGCTGACAAAATGATACATCAAACCAGAGATGAGGAGAAAATATTTGCAAAACAAATATCCAGCAATCATGTACGGATGTGAGAGCTGGACCATAAAGAAGAAAAGAATTGATGCTAACAAACTGTTGTGCTGGAGAAGACTCTTGAGAGGTCCTTGGACTACAAGGAGATCAAACCAGTCCATCCTAAAGGAAATAAACCCAGAATATTCATTGGAAGGACTGATGCTGAAGCTCCAATACTTTGGCCACCTGATGCAAAGAGCCGGTTCACTGGAAAAGATTCTAATGTTGGGAGAGACTCAGGGCAGAAGGAGAAGCAGGTGACAGAGGACGAGATGGTTGGATGGCATCCCCAACTCAATGGACATGAGTCTGAACAAACTCCAGAAGATGGTGAAGGACAGGAAAGCCTGGCACACTGCAGTCTAGAATTGGACACGACATTGTCACCCTGCTTATTTAACCTCTATGCAGAGTACATCATGAGAAACGCTGGGCTGGAAGAAGCAGAAGCTGGAATCAAGATTGCTGGGAGAAATATCAGTAACCTCAGATATGCAGATGACACCACCCTTATGGCAGAAAGTGAAGAGGAACTAAAAGCCTTTTGATGAAAGTGAAAGAGGAGAGTGAAAAAGTTGGCTTAAAGCTCAACATTCAGAAAACGAAGATCATGGCATCTGGTCCCATCACTTCATGGGAAATAGATGGGAAACAGCGGAAACAGTGTCAGAAGTTATCTTTTGGGGCTCCAAAATCACTGCAGATGGTGACTGCAGCCATGAAATTGAAAGACTCTTACTCCTTGGAAGAAAAGTTATGACCAACCTAGATAGCATATTGAAAGCAGAGACATTACTTTGCCAACAAAGGTCTGTCTAGTCAAGGCTCTGGTTTTTCCAGTGGTCATGTATGGATGTGAGAGTTGGATTATGAAGAAAGCTGAGCGCCAAAGAATTGATGCTTTTGAACTGTGGTGTTGGAGAAGACTCTTGAGAGTCCCTTGGACTGCAAGGAGATCCAACCAGTCCATTCTAAAGGAGATCAGCCCTGGGATTTCTTTGGAAGGAATGATACTAAAGCTGAAACTCCAGTACTTTGGCCACGCCATGCGAAGAGTTGACTCATTGGAAAAGACTCTGATGCTGGAAGGGATTGGGGGCAGGAGGAAAAGGGGAGGACAGAGAATGAGATGGCTGGATGGCATCACCGACTCGCAGGACATGAGTTTGAGTGAATTCCGGGAGACGGTGATGGACAGAGAGGCCTGGCATGCTGTGATTCATGGGGTCGCAAAGAGTCGGACACGACTGAGCGACTGAACTGAACTGAGCGACTGAACAACAAACAACCACAACAATGGAGCTTACATTATAGTGAAGAAAGACAGACAATAAACAAGTAATTAAATGTAAAATATACCAGATAACAATAAATACCATAAAAATATGGCAAGGAATATAGCTAGAAAGCTCAGGGATAGCAGCAGGAACTTTAAATACAGTACAGAAAAATTGTCATTGAAAAGGTGATATTTGAACCAAAGGAGATGAGGGAGTGACCCATGTGCATGTTTGGAAGAATGTTTCACTCAGAGGGAACGTCAAGTGCAAAGTCCCGAGGCAAGAAAATCCCTGATAAGTGTGAGGAACTGCAAGGAGGCCAGTGACACTAGCACTGGGTGGTCCAGTATGGGGGCCATTAGCCACCTGTGGTTACTGAGCCCCTGAAATGTCCCTAGTTAAGACTGCATAATTTTAAATTGTGTCATTTTATCTTCTAATGATTATGTTACTGGCCCCAGTTCTTCACTCCTCATGTAACCATGCCATTTGCAAAGAGACTTCATAGCTCTATCATCCTAGGAAAAAGAGAAAAAGCTGTTTTCTGCCCCTTGATTCTGAGTTTGCATGTCAGATGTATACTAGAATTCAGCCTAAATCTTTGCCCCTCAGGCTCAAGAATTAAATGTTTGTTTATTGTCTTAAGCTACTGATTCTTGGGATGGTTTATTTGATGGCCATTCTGAGAGGCTGCTTGCCTTTTCTTGGATACCACTGATGTCCTGCTTTGAACTTTGGAAACCGTTACATGGGTATAAAAGAGTAAGCACTGGTGTTCAGAACATGGATGCAATGAACATAAACTTGAGCAAACTCCGGGAGATGCTGAGGGACAGGGAGGCCTGGCATGCTGCAGTCCATGGGGCTGCAAAGAGTGGGATGACTGGACAACTGAACAACAACAACAAGTTCAAAGTATTCGGTTTAACTTTTCTAAGGGCTGCAGAATGGCTTGCTTTCAAAATGGAGCAGGAATGGGACTAGAACTGGGATAATTTTGTGTGCTGTATGGACTTAAAAAACCAAAACATGCCTGTAGCTGAACTAATTCCATTCCTCAGATTTTAAGAAGCTACACGAATTTCAGTGGCTGATCATTTAGGCTAAAACTGCTGAAGGAGCCTGACTTTGCTCAGTCTTAGCAGTACAACACCTTTATTTGAGACTGAGTAGAATCAGAAATTGGGGGGGAATAATCTGTGGAGTTTAACCAAAGAAACGTTGATGTTGATATCTTTGAATTTAAATCTATAAGGTAAGGTTATTTAAGCTTTAGGTTTTAATTTATCCTTTATTGTTGTTTAGTCATTGTGTCCAACTCTTTTGTGACCCCATGGACTGTAGTCCACCAGGCACCTTTGTTCATGGGATTTCCCAGACAAGAATACTAGAGTGGGCCACCATTTCCTATTCCAGGCAATATTCCCCACCCAGGGATCGAACCCACATCCCCTGCATTGGCAGGCAGATTCTTTACCACTATGCCACCAGGGAAGCCTAAATCTTATTTATATCACAAGGTAATAAAATATGTTTCCCTGTGCCCCTGTGGCAGCTGGTGCAAACTGCAGGTATGGTGCCAGAAAGATATGCATCCCTCTGTGCCACTGGTTTAGGAAACCAAAATCTACAATATGATATCAAATACTTCATAGAAAGAGCCAATCTAGGTCTCTTAACCCCACATGCTTAAAGCAGGTGATAAGGGACCCATCTGAGTTTTAGGGGTGGAAAGTTAGTTTCCTTGGCCTTAGAGATATCTTTAAATCTACTGAGCCTGACGTTTGGGGGAATAATATTCCCCCTTTTACAAGCAGATCTAAATTGGACTACACAAACCTAGTCCTAAGCATTCTTGGCAGTTTTGCATATCTGTAACTTGATCTAGCCAGTCTTAAGAAAGACATTTTTAAAGTTGGAGAGAACATTTGTCTGGATCAAAACTGACTGGGGAGTGACTGGAAGTCAGAAGCTATTCTTTGGATCTCTTATGTAAAAAAGAAGGCAGCTCCTCCCCCGGACCAAGACACCCTACCCCCACCACATATACATACATCATGTGAGTAAAACAGTGCTTCTTTCATTGGAAAAGCCACTTATTTACAAAGCACTTGCACCTTCAAAAAGTGTAAGAAGGAGTGTCAGCATTCTTTGTCTACCATGTAGACCATGTAGTAATCATAATATTACTACACCCTATGAAAACACCACTATGGGATCAGGATCTGACTATTTTTGATTGTGGAAAGAGCTTCCGCGGTGACTCAGTGTAAGGAAACTGCCTGCAATACAGGAGACAAGGGTTCAATCCCTGGGTTGGGAAGATCCCCTAGAGAAGGAAATGGCAACCCTCTCTAGTACTCTTGCCCGGGAAATCCCATGGACTAATGTGCCTATCAGGCTACAGTCCACTGGGGTCACAAAAGTCCGACACTAAATAACAACAAATTAGTAGGGGGGGAAAAATCCTGTAGATATTTACTCCTCAGAGAGAGAATTTTTAAGAAGCCAGAAAACCTGGCTCAAGCACTTTTAATTATGTGATAAATCTGTTGATTTGCGTCAGACCAGATGGAGGAGCCTCATAGGCTGCAGTCCATGGGGTTGGGAAGAGTTGGACACGACTGAGCGACTTCACTCATGCATTGAAGGAAATGGCAACCCACTCCAGTGTTCTTGCCTGGAGAATCCCAGGGACCGTGGAGCCTGGTGGGCTGCCATCTATGGGGTCGCACAGAGTTTGACACGCCTGAAGAGACTTAGCAGCAGCAGACTATCAATTGAGTTTTTTATATATTTTACCTTAGTATTTTAAACTTCACTAGATCAGAGAAAAGCAAAAGTAATATTTGTTTTCTGTAATAATTTAAATAGTAGAAAGATCCATAAAGTAAAATGAACCACCCTCCCATCCCCAATCCAATTTAGGCAGCCGAAGACAAAAGTTTAGTATGTGTCTTTCTACATTTTTCCTCTGGGCTCACACACATATAAAGACAAATGCATCATCCAGTTTGTTAAGTTCATGCTGTGTGTTAACTCTACCATTTGCTTTTTTTTTCTCACTTAACACGTTATGGTGGACATCTCTGCAATTTCTTATGTATAGCTCTAATCCATTATTTTTAATAGCATAATATCCTAACAGTATTAGCCCTTTCCCTACTGATGGACATTTAGCCTATTTCCATTTGTTTTCTTCTTTTAATCACTGTAAGCAATGCTGCAATAAATATTATTATATGTAAATCCCTCAGAAGAAATGGAGTAGCTATCACGGTCAACAAAAGAGTCCGAAATGCAGTACTTGGATGCAATCTCAAAAATGACAGAATGATCTCTGTTCGTCTCCAAGGCAAACCATTCAATATCACAGTTATCCAAGTCTATGCCCCAACCAGTAATGCTGAAGAAGCTGAACGGTTTTATGAAGACCTATAAGACCTTTTAGAACTAACACCCCCAAAAGATGTCCTTTTCATTATAGGGGACTGAAATGCAAAGGCAGGAAGTCAAGAAATGACTGGAGTAACAGGCAAATTTGGCCTTGGAATGCGGAATGAAGCAGGGCAAAGACTAATAGAGTTTTGCCAAGAAAATGCACTGGTCATAGCAAACACCCTCTTCCAACAACACAAGAGAAGACTCTACACATGGACATCACCAGATGGTCAACACCAAAATCAGATTGATTATAGTCTATGCAGCCAAAGATGGAGAAGCTCTATACAGTCAACAAAAACAAGACCAGGAGCTGACTGTGGCTCAGATCATGAACTCCTTATTATCAAATTCAGAATTAAATTGAAGAACGTAGGGAAAACCGCTAGACCATTCAGGTATGACCTAAATCAAAATCCCTTATGATTATACAGTGGAAGTGAGAAATAGATTTAAGGGCCTAGATCTGATAGATAGAGTGCCTGATGAACTATGGACGGAGGTTTGTGACATTGTGCAGGAGACAGGGATCAAGACCATCCCCATAGAAAAGAAATGCAAAAAAGCAAAATGGCCGTCTGGGGAGGCCTTACAAATAGCTGTGAAGAGAAGAGAGGCGAAAAGCAAAGGAGAAAAGGAAAGATACAGGCATCTAAATGCTGAGTTCCAAAGAAGAGCAAGAAGAGATAAGAAAGCCTCCTTCAGCGATCAGTGCAAAGAAATAGAGGAAAACAACATATTGTGAAAGACTAGAGATCTCCTCAAGAAAATTAAAGATACCAAGGGAACATTTCATGCAAAGATGGGCTTGATAAAGGACAGAAATGGTATGGACCTAACAGAAGCAGAAGATATTAAGAAGAGGTGGCAAGAATACATGGAAGAACTGTACAAAAAGATCTTCACGACCCAGATAGTCATGATGATGTGATCACTAATCTAGAACCAGACATCTTGGAATGTGAAGTCAAGTGGGCCTTAGGAAGCATCACTACGAACAAAGCTAGTGGAGGTGATGGAATTCCAATTGAGCTGTTTCAAATCCTGAAAGATGATGCTGTGAAAGTGCTGCACTCAGTATGCCAGCAAATTTGGAAAACTCAGCAGTGGCCACAGGACTGGAAAAGGTCAGTTTTCATTCCAATCCCAAAGAAAGACAATGCCAAAGAATGCTCAAACTACCGCAAAATTGCACTCATCTCACATGCTAGTAAGGTAATGCTCAAAATTCTCCAAGCCAGGCTTCAGCAATACATGAACCGTGAACTCCCTGATGTTCAAGCTGGTTTTAGAAAAGGCAGAGGAACCAGAGATCAAATTGCCAACATCCGCTGGATCATGGAAAAAGCAAGAGAGTTCCAGAAAAACATCTATTTCTGCTTGATTGACTATGCCAAAGCCTTTGACTGTGTGGATCACAATCAACTGTGGAAAATTCTGAAAGAGATGGGAATACAGACCACCTGACCTGCCTCTTGAGAAATCTGTATGCAGGTCAGGAAGCAACAGTTAGAACTGGGCATGGAACAGACTGGTTCCAGATAGGAAGAGGAGTCCGTCAAGGCTGTATATTGTCACCCTGCTTATTTAACTTCTATGCAGAGTACATCATGAGAAACGCTGGACTGGAAGAAACACAAGCTGGAATCAAGATTGCCAGGAGAAATATCAATAACCTCAGATATGCAGATGACACCACCCTTATGGCAGAAAGTGAAGAGAAGCTAAAAAGCCTCTTGATGAAAGTGAAAGAGGAGAGAGAAAAAGTTGGCCTAAAGCTCGACATTCAGAAAACGAAGATCATGGCATCCGGTCCCATCACTTCATGGGAAATAGATGGAGAAACAGTGGAAACAGTGTCAGACTTTATTTTTGGGGGCTCCAGAATCACGGCAGATGGTGACTGCAGCCATGAAACTAAAAGACGCTTACTCCTTGGAAGAAAAGTTATGACCAACCTGTTATGCTCCAAGCCCGTATCTCCAAACCAACCGAGAGAGACAGCAAGTCCACCACGGTAATGCAAAGGCAAGAAGGGAGTTTCATTTCTAGCGCGCTAGGGCCCAAGTCTCATCCGGCACAGCAGAATCCGACAAGAGCCCCAAACAAAGGAGTATGGCGGCTTATATACAGGCAGTTCTTTGTCTCAGTTACAGGAGTAGCTGGCGTTACATGATTGGCCAGGCAGGATGAGCGCATGTCCTGTCTCTTTCTGGTAAACATGACTCAGGTCCTAGAGCCCGTTGTTTGGTCCCTAACATTCGCCCCTGTCCTTAGATCATATACAGTTTGTCTCATACATGAGACACAGTTTGATATTGTTGCCGAAGCACAAACAGCTGCACTGTATTTATGGGTTCCTTTACAAAGGCTATAAGTCTATTGATAATACATGGGCCAAAGGTAAGCATCAGTAGAAGTATTAGCAGGGGTCCCAGCAAGGTGGAGACTAGGGTGGTCAACCAAGGGGATTGTTGAAACCAAGACTCAAACCATCCTTGTTGAGCCTCATGTTCTCGTTTACGTTGGGCTAGTTCCTCTCTTACTTTGGCCATAGATTTTCTAACTATTCCTGTGTGATCAGCATAAAAACAACACTCTTCTCCTAGGGCAGCACAGAGTCCCCCCTGTTGCAGAAAGAGCAGATCTAATCCTCTTCTGTTTTGCAGAACTACTTCAGATAGGGAAGTTAAAGATGATTCTAAATGACTAATAGATTGCTCTATACGGGTGATGTCCTCATCTATGGCTGCTCTCAGGGAGTTAAATCCTTGGCTTTGCAGGGACAAAGCTGTTATTTCTGTTCCAGCCCCGGCTATTCCAAGACCGAACATAGTTGCTATGGTTATGGCAGTAAGAGGTTCCCTCTTGACTTTGTAAGTTCTTTCTTGAGGATTTAGGGTCAGTTTTGGGGCCCAGTAATCATATATTTTTTCCTCTGGTCGGTACAGAATTTTTGGCACGACTGCTACCATAACACAGTATTCTTCTTTGGGATCAAAGATTGAGCTGTGTAAGCATGTAGTCAGCCCCGTGTGTGAACAGACCCACCATCCTCCCATCCGTGGTATTAGCCACCTGGCTATGGGCAAGTCCGTAGGCTCAACGACATGTGCACACAGTGGAGACCTCTCTGATAATACCTTGCCCGTATATAACCCTTTTCCCCATATCTCTCTCATTGTAAGGCCTACTTTTCGGTCTCCCCATTGACACTGAGGAGGATTGGTGCCGTTGGCCAGGTCGTAAGAGGCGTTGAGGCCTACTGCCTCGTAATAAGGGGGAATTAAGTTGTAACATAACCAACAGGATTTAGTTGCCTCAGGATGGGTTTGATTTAAGGTAGCATAAGCTGCCTTTACTAATTTTCATAGTGGATCTGTTTGTCTGAGTTTAGCAAGGGGGCTGGCCTCTGGGTCTTTTGTTGGTCCCTGGGATGTAGGCAGGGAGGTTGTCGGGTAGAGAGTTGCATGGACCTGTTCAACGGGGTTTGGACCGATACTATACATTTGTACCGGTTCTAAAACTTGACTCACAACAATGATCCCATTATAATACTCCCGGTATGGGAACCCGTCAGTTCTGGTCTGAAGCCCCCATGATATCCCGTTGACCCAGGCCTTTTCTTTTTTCGCTTTGTCAATGTTAAACCTTATGTTTACCTGGACAAAGTTATGATCTTTTTCCCAATTGCAGTACGGAGGTACGGGTCCTACAAATGAGAAGTTAAGCAAGTCCCAATTTCCTACATCCCACCGTCTATACCCTGGAGTCTCCGACCCATCATTGGAAGTTACACAGTCCCAAGAGTTACAATAAGAGTCCTGTATCCCCCCACAGCTCTTCCAGTTATGCCTGGGCGCACCTGGACATGCCCAGAATGCATGATTCTGGAGCTTGCCCCTCTTCCAGGGTACATTTACCACCGGCTTAAGGGCAAAGTATAAGTCTGGCCACCAAGTATTTGGTGGATGTATTGCGGTGGTGGAGTTAAGTATCTCACATGTTAGTCCATTTTGCAGTTTCCAGGTGATTCTGACAGGTTGGTGCAGGTTCACGCTGGCAGCTTCGGAGCAGAGTAACATGGTCATCCATAAGATGGTCCAGACTCTTGGTCCTGTCGATGACGCCGGAGCTTCAGCCTCAGGGGGTTGGACGGGTGCAGAGACACTTCCCATTTTTTTTTTAGTGTTTTCCTGCTCTGCTGAAGTAGCTGGGCGTACATGGTTGCAATGCACCCAAGGCCTGATACCGTCGACCTTCAGTGCGTTCGAAGTCCCAGTTGGGTCGCACCAAGGGGAATCCCTCCTCAATGAGGTTAGGCTGTATTGTGGGCCTCCTATCCACCCCTGGCACATTCTTCCAAGCTTCTGACAGGATCCGCTCGCGCTCCTCTGTAGTGAAAAGCACCTGTAACAGTTGCTGACAATCATCCCAAGTTGGACTGTGAGTAAAAGGGATAGACTCTAAAAGATCAATAAGACCCTACGGTTTTTCAGAGAAGGAGGGAGTCTGGGTTTTCCAATTGTACAAATCACTAGTGGAGAAGGGCCAATACTGATATGTCCACTCTCCACCCTCTCTGGCTGGCCCCGCCCGGACCGGAAATGCATGAACGGTGGAGGAGGGGACTTCTGGGTCTTCTTCCGCTACGCTGGCCATTTCTCTTGCTCTTCCCCGAGTTCCCTGGGTGGGGCCCCCTTCTCTGGGATGAACTGAAGGCTCGGTTCTCCTCCTGGCTTCTCCCGATGAAACCTGTGGAACCTGTGGAAGCAAGGGCGGATGTGGATCCGCATACGGGGGTGGGAACAATTCGGTCTCCAGATCTATCAGATTAGGATACAGAGAAGATTCCTGGAAGACCAGCTTTGGTCGATTCTCGTCCTTTTTTCCTTCTTTTTTTTCTTTGGAAGGCTTCATGACTAGCACCTGTGGGCTTGGCGAGGTTGGAGTTGGGGAAGAGGGACGGGGAGGTTTAGGAGGAGCGAGAACAAAGGGTTTAAGCCATTCTGGCGGGTTTCTCACTAGATCCTGCCAGACCAGAATGTAGGGAGTCTGATCTGGGTGCCCGGCAGGACTAGGAGTAAGCACCCTCTTTTTAACTGCCTGGATAATTTGGGGATTGAAGGTTCCCTCTTGTGGCCATCCGACATCAAAGGTGGGCCACTCGGCAGAACAGAAAGTCACCAGTTTGCTCTTCTTCACCAGTAACGAAAGATTCTGAGCTCTAGACTTGAAATCAGAGAAGTGGTTAATCATAAGAGATAAAAGAGTAGAAGTTGTTTGTCCCATGATCACAGAAAAGTACACTGGGAGCCAACAGAGCACACAAAGAGCAACGCAGACACCATGAATAGACAAACAGATAACAAACACAAGGTGGCCACCGACAATGCACTCAATCTTACCTGCAGGATGTTCACAGAGCCAGCCGCCTCCCCAGCACGAAACCGGGCCCCAGCCTTACGCTGGACTTAATCCAGTAACCAGAACCAGCTGCCTCCCCAGCACGAAACCGGGCCCCGGCCTTACACTGGACTTGCCTCTGCACTTTACACCCAGATGCCTCCCCAGTACGATACTGGGCCCCGGACTTAATCTGGGCTTCTGCAACGTTAGCACCGGTGCTCAGAGCTCTTATCTCCTAATGAGGTTACTTCCGTCTACCAGGAGAGTTGTCCTCCCCAGCGGGACGGAGATCCCGGACGAGCCCCCAAATGTTATGCTCTGAGCCCGTATCTCCGAACCGACCGAGAGAGACAGCAAGTCCACCACGGTAATGCAAAGGCAAGAAGGGAGTTTTATCTCTAGCGCGCTAGGGCCCAAGTCTCATCCGGCACAGCAGAATCCAACAAGAGCCCTGAACAAAGGAGTATGGCGGCTTATACACAGGCAGTTCTTTGTCTCAGTTACAGGAGTAGCTGGCGTTACATGATTGGCCAGGCAGGATGAGCGCATGTCCTGTCTCCTTCTGGTAAACATGACTCAGGTCCTAGAGCCCGTCGTTTGGTCCCTAACACAATCTAGATAGCATATTCAAAAGCAGAGACATTACTTTGCCGACTAAGGTCCATCTAGTCAAGGCTATGGTTTTTCCAGTGGTCATGTATGGATGTGAGAGTTGGACTGTGAAGAACGCTGAGTGGCAAAGAATTGATGCTTTTGAACTGTGGTGTTGGAGAAGACTCTTGAGAGTCCCTTGGACTGCAAGGAGATCCAACCAGTCCATTCTGAAGGAGATCAACCCTGGGATTTCTTTGGAAGGAATGATGCCAAAGCTGAAACTCCAGTACTTTGTCACCTTATGAGAAGAGTTGACTCATTGGAAAAAACTCTGATGCTGGGAGGGATTGGGGGCAGGAGGAGAAGGGGACGACAGAGGATGAGATGGCTGGATGGCATCACGGACTCGATGGACATGAGTTTGAGTGAACTCTGGGAGCTGGTGATGAACAGGGAGGCCTGGCGTGCTGCGATTCATGGGGTCGCAAAGAGTCAGACACGACTGAGCGACTGAACTGAACTGAACTGAACTGATATGTAAATCCACACTGGTGCATTTATTTTTGCAGGATAAAACTGCAGGGATCTTGAGTCATAGGGTATGTGATGTGTACTATTAATGTTAGCAGTTACTTTTCCCAAAGCTTGTAGAAATGTATGTTCTGCCACTTACCAAATCCTCGCCTGTCCTGGATGTTAGTAATCTTTTAATTTTTTGCCAATCTGAAGATGAAAAATGGTATCTGTAAGCATTCTCTCTTTTGTTCCCCTCCAATCTATTCTCTATTTGGCAGTGATCTTTAAAACAAAAAACAAAAAAAAACTTTACCATGTCATCTCTCTGCTCAAAACGCCTCATTTATTTCCCATCACTCTTAGAATAATGGCTAAGAGTCATGCTTTGACATGGCCAAAAAGCAACTTGTGGTCTAATTTCTGCCTCTCTGGTGAGCTTTTTGCCCAGTAGGGCTTTCCCAATGTGTCTCTACTCTCCTGATAAATCAAGATGACATATTAGTTTGTTTGCTGGTATAAGTCTCAGAGGAAGCTACACCTTTTAAAATGTGACTAACTTATGCCTGAAAGGAATAATTATTTCTATTTTATTTGCCTTGATGGAAGCACTTTTCCAATTGCTTTGGGCTGATCATTTAGAGTAAACAGGGACGCATAGGACTTGTCAAAAAAGCATGTTAGGGCGACACCTTGGCTCCTGAGGAACAGGCATAAAGTCTGATTATAAATGTAGGGGGGTTTTTGCTTCTCTTGTTTTTAAGTTGGACTTTTAAAGTAGAAGCTGCCTTTAATGTGCTGGTTTGTAGAACAGGAAATCTGATTTTCAGTGTGATAACACATTCTTTGACATTAACCAGTACGGTTGGATTTTTAATGACACTTTCATCTTCAAAGCTCTTTACCAACATGGTGGTTTAATTATTCATTTTTTAGTTATGTTTTAAAAACACAGTCTTCAAAGCCATCATCCTTTCTCCTTGGAAATGAGGCTCTCCTCCTTTCAAATGTTGCTTTCTCACCCTCAAGGGTGAAAATAAATTGCATCTCTCTCTCTCTCTTTTTTTAAACAAAAAGAATACAATAGAAATATACTCTTTACACTATGGAGAAATGATGTCCTTATATCCTGGGTGGGATTAGAAGAGGTCTGGAAGCAGTGTTTAAGCTGTGTTTACAGTAAGCACTGAGAAATAACTTTGGGTAAAAGTGTTTGTTACTGCTCAGCCTTTTGATGTGCTCTTAAAAAGTAGCACAAATACATCACCACCCAGTCTTCAACATAATAATAGGCAGACCCATATATTTGTTGCTAAAGTGTATTTCTTTTCTGTTCCCTTCAAAAAATGTCTACTTGGGTTTTTAAAAGTTTTGGAGAAGAAAACCCTCAAACTTTCCCCAAGGTCCTCCCTGACTTGACACATTTTTTAACCACAAGGGAGCAGTGTTCCCTTTGATGAGGTCTTCTCTCCAACTCTCCAGAAATGAAAGAGCAAGTGTAAGTTTGCAAACAGTATAAAAGCTCCTTCCATTAGCCCTGGACGCCGGAAACCACAAAGGGTAGTCAAGTTTTGATTTTCAAGGAGAAAGCCTCTGGTAAACTTTCGCTCAGCCGCCAGTAGATCTGTTGGTTCCTGGGAGGAGCTCTTCTGAAACCTTGAAGATTCCTGTGCTCATGAAGACCCAGAGCGGTGGATTACAGTAATTGCAAAGCTTTTGGTGGCTTTGGAAGATTACTCAGTGTTTGGTGTGCATTGTCATTTCCAGGCCACGGGACCGAGGGAGGAACCCCTTTTGTTATCTTTTGAAATAAGAAGATCAGAAGGGAAGAGAGGGTTTGAAGTGTGGATTAGAGGGGGTCCTAAATCTTTGCCTATCACCTCCGCCTGGATCATTATAAAAAGATCGAGGAGTGCAATGAATTTAGGGAATCCTGCAACGTTTTCTTGAAGCTTGTTCTGAAACCTAGCTTCCGGACCCAGAAACTTCTCCAAAAGCTGACCAGCAGTATCAGGCAGTCTGAATGGACCAGGATATCCGCTTTGAAGATTTTCAGTCATCTTCTGCTGGGAGATTAACCTCTGGGGTGATTGGTTTTCTTTTTGGCGAATGATGGAGAAACGTCCACAGGCCGGACTGCTGACCCTGCCGTATCACCTGCGCCAGGTGCCTCTGGGCGTGCCGAGGTCCCTGCCAGGCCTCCCTCTGCGGGACTCCTTCAGAGTCTCCGAGAGTCTGGACCCCGCGGGTTGGGAGCGGGCGCTCGGCGGCGGCGGCGGCGCCCCGAGGCGGCCCTACCTGCCCCTACGGCTGGACGGCGCCTTCGAGCCCGCCTTCCTCCGCAAGCGCAACGAGCGCGAGCGGCAGCGGGTGCGCTGCGTGAACGAGGGATACGCGCGCCTCCGAGACCACCTGCCCCGAGAGCTGGCGGACAAGCGCCTCAGCAAAGTGGAGACTCTCCGCGCCGCCATCGGCTACATCAAGCAGCTCCAGGAGGTGCTGGAGCGCCACGCACGGGCACAGGAGGGTGCGGCCGGTGCCAGCTCCTCGCGCAGGGCCGAATGCAACAGCGACGGCGAGTCCAAGGCCTCATCGGCGCCTTCGCCCAGCAGCGAGCCCGAGGACGGGGCCAGCTAGCGAGCGTCCCCCGCGCCAGGCCCTCCCGCGGCTCTGCGCGCATTTGGCGTCTGCTCTAAGGTTCCCTCCGGAGGTAGCTTGCATTTGCTATCTTACCCTTCCTCCCCCGCCCCGCCGCCACCCCTGCTCTCCAGAAGTAAATCTTAGGAAATAGGAATGAGTGCTCTAGGGAGGCATTCTATTTGTTTCCATCCACACCCCACCACCACCACCCCTTATTTGGTATGTGCCTGCAACAAAGATGCTAAGGAAACTCTGCCTATATCAAATAAAAGCTGTACCAGACTCAAGGGCTTCCCTGATGGATCAGCGGGTAAAGAACCCGCCTGCAATGCCGGAGATGCCAGTTTGATCCCTGGGTCCGGAAGATCCCCTGGAGGAGGAAAATGGCAACCCACTCCAGTATTCTTGCCTGAAAAACCCCATGGACAGAGAAGCCTGGCAGAGGTAACCGTCCATGGGGTTTCAGAGTCGGACAAGACTGACTGAGCAACTATGCACGTACCAGACTCTGAACTGCTCAAAACGGTAATTTGCCACAGTCAGCAGGGGTGGGTAAATTAGGGATGTAAATACTGAAACAAACTCAACCAATAACCAAAGAAGAACTTTCCGAACTAGCTAACTAAATGACAGCCCTAAGATGAGAGGAACGGTTTTCCTGCCTTTGGGAATTGATGAGAAACGCAGTGACACCATGCTTTGGGTGAAACTGATCCTGACACTTGAAAACACGTTTGCCAGAGCCTGCAAGACCAGCCTGTGCTGTTGACTGAGCGTGTTGAACGTTGGTACTAGAAAAACCATTACATATTTGAACCATCCTGTTTCATCAGAAAGTGGCCATGTGGAAACCTCATAGTATTTAGTGAATAACAACACATGTTCGTATCAATGATCTTTTTGGAAGAGAACTCAGATTTGTATGAAAACTTTTTTCTCCTCTTGTTTTGTCCATTTTCCTTTCATTTCCCCTTGTTCTCACTCCACCTAACCTTCAGTTAAAGTAACACTGTGACTGTAAAATAGGAAAAGGAAAAGGACCTGCTCCTTTCAACCAGGTTGAAGGGGAGGGGAGGGATGGAGGCCGGTGCATTCTCAAACTTCTATCACCTTGAGGGGCTTTCAGCTATATTGAAATGGAAAGACTTTGGCAGTCTTTTTTTTTTCTTCCTGAGAAACAATTATAAATTCAGTAGGTTTTAAGTCAAAAGCTTGTTGACATGTGAAGATAAGCCTCCTGTCGTTTGAGTCCCTCTCCAGTTTTCCAATGTGCTGCATTCCCCTTTCCACAGAGACAGCTTTGCTAATAAGGGGGTGGGGCTGGGGATGGGGGTGGAGGAACCAGGAAAAGGATGAAAAGAGAAAACGAACAAGGGTGAGCCTTCTCCAGGTATTCACTGAAGTTCCACACTGAGGTAGGTTTTATTACCCTCCTTTCTTCAGATATGTGAACAAAGGGATGCAATAAGCAATGAATGTCTTTTCAGAAATTTTGCTGCTTTTCACATTTTGTCCAACTTATTCTCATAAATTTGTGAGGTGGGTATTATACGTATTTGGAGTCTTAAAAAAAAAAAAAAAGACTGGGAGAGATTACATGCCTTGCCCAGTAGTTAGTGTTTCAAGAATTAGCTGAGCTGAGATCTAGTCCAAAGTCGGCCTAACCCCAAAGCCCAGGCTTGCTTTCTTTCTGACCATGCTCTCCCTTGCCCTGCCATCTGCTAGCTCGGTGACTGAGCAAATGCTCCTTAAACTCTCTGCAACTCAGCTTCCTTGTCCTTGTCCTACTATTTCACATAAGTGTAAATTAAAGACCTTGGTAATCTGCAAGCTACAATCCAATGATTAAGTTAGTAGTGTTATTTATTAGCTCCAGGGAGAGTAGGCCTAATTAAAAATGATCTCTAGATGGAGTGTGATTTCCTCAGTGTTTCAGAAGCAGGGTAGAGTAAACCACTCTTCACTAGCATTCTATCTTCTATTGTAAGGTTCTAGGAGACATGACCGGTGGAATGCTGAATCCATATTAAAATGTATTATTGATATTTATTATGATGAATTATGGGATTCTATTGTTTCAGGCTGCTCAGATAAATGCTATGCCATGATTTACCACCAAGCTTTACTTTTTCTTAAGAAGCAAGAGGAGATTTGTGGTTTGAATGAGCAAGAAACAGCTATTTTCTTACCCATTACTTAGTTACATTCTCACAAACTCCTGTAATGTATCCATTTTGTTCTCCAAGCTGGTTCTTACTCCAGTGGGAGTTTCAGTGAAGCAAGTATGTATAGGTGAGATATATTTTCTAATTAAGAAAAAGAGAAAACACTCATGTTATTATAATACCTTCCTGGCTGAGTTGGAGGAGAGGCGAACTAACCACGCTGTTCATTGGAGAACCTTGAGAGACTTTTCTCAGGAGCTTTCTATAGGTGGTAATAACACTCTTCATTACTTCTTTCTGCTCCAGCTAATGGGCAGGCACCTTGACATTCTCTTTTCTAAAGTAGTAATAATATTTTAAAAAGTATATTTTCTTAATCTGTACAGGTTATGTGGTTGCTTTCAATGCAGGAAAAAAGAAATAAAGTTTTTTTTTTCACTTCTTCAAAATATGTGTTATGAAATGTGTGAATAAATATACTATACTTTGCACACATGAGTTTACAAAAAGAACAGGGGCTTCTCTAGTGGTCCAGTGGCTAAGACTTCAAGCTCCCAATGCAGGTTCAATCCCTGGTCAGGGAAGTAGGTCCCACATGCCACAACTCAAGATTCTGAGTGTTGCAGCTAAGACCTGGTGCAGCCAAACAAAAAAAAAATTTAAGGGGAGAGAGAGAGTACAAAGCAGTTTTAAAAGAGAACTTTCTTTCTGGATAAAATGCCTTGAGACATCTGGTGAGACTTTTGTTTTCAGTCCTATCGTGAATAAAGCAATAATTTTGAGAAACCTTTTGGAATAATAATAATAAAATCCCATGTCAATCATGTAACTTTTTTTAAAGGGGGAAAGAAAAATCAGGCAGTTTTTCTGCAACTTTCCTAATGCCATAGGGAGGCATGCCAATCCAGGAATAAGCCCTCTTAAAATGTTCAATCTTCCCCTTTTCTATGATTGAACATCTAACTAACCATAGTACAATTTGATTTTCAGGAATTCCCCAGTGGGCCAGTAGTTAGGACTCTGAGCTTTCATTCCTCAGAGGATCTAGGTTCATTCCTTGATCAGGGAACTAAGATCCTGCAAGCTGTGTGGGTGGCAAAGCTCAAAAAAAAAAAAAAAAAAAAGACTCAAAAAGGACAAAATTAACTACCAACAAGTGACATAAAAGCAATGGAGTGAATGGTAGTTTTAGGGAAATGATGCCTTCATGAAAGGAGAAATATTAATGTCATTCAAGATCTTGTTTCTTTGGATACTCAGCCCCAATATAGTACTTAATTACATTGTATTGCTTTTGGAATATTCATAACACTGATTAACAACTGCGACACCTTATCTCCACCCTGAGGGTGCAAAGGCAGAGGGGCTGTCCTGGGGTGTGGGCAAGTTTGCCCTCCGGCTTGGTGTCTCACCAATCTGGTAACCTTGGGCGATTCCCTAACTTCAGTGATCTCACTTCCCCATGCTACAGCACATGAAGATTGGACTGCATGATCTTTTAGGCCTTCAAGCTGGAAGATGCCTTTCTTCTGATATGTGTGAAATCCTAGACTAGGGGAAACAGATGTTGGTGAGACATGCCCACTTCCTGCCACACAGCTCAGTGGCTCTGTGCTTCTGTGTCATCTCTTCCTACTGGAAAGATCCAGTCCCAGAGCAGCCGTTTATGCTTTACTGAATCCTAATCGCTACTACAACGCTTCATTTTAAAAAGGCAAGCTTCATAATCTTTTGTGGAGTAGACTTTGAAGAATATTACGATATGGAAGAAAAATGAACCCATTTCACCTCAGTATGAAGGAAAAAGGTTATGTGTTATAACTGGTGTTCAAAATGAAAAATGTTATGATACAAAGAAAAGAGGAGTTTATTCTAGCTTCAAGTGAGGTAAGGACTAGGAGGAAAGGCATTGGGGGATGTAGCCTTAAGCAAGGAATTGTATTTGGAGAACAGAACCTGAGAAACAGGAGATTAGAAATGATGGCTGAGAAAAGGTTCTAGGAGGCACTGAGAGCCAGGTTAAAATAACTTGAACTTTATTTTGTAGACAATGGCAAACTATTGGAAAAAAAGGGTTTTTTTTTGGCTTGGAGAGAGGGTAAACTGTTCAGCGCTGTGGCTGAGAATCACTCTGGTGGTAGGAAGCGGCAGACCAACAGGGTATTGCAATCATGAAGAAAGAGGAAGTGAGGGCTTAAACAAAGCCAGTGGCGGTGGGAATGGGAAGGGATGAATTGGGAGATAAAGTGGGTGGGAGTAGCATTGATAGGTCTTGGCTACTCATAGAGGATGGGGTTGTGGATGAGGAAGAGGAAGAAGTTAAGAGATGTGTCTAGTTAGTTCTCACCAACTGAAGTAAAAAACACAAAAGAGAAAGCAGGTTGAAAAGAGATATGTCTTGTTTTGGGAGATGCTGGGTTTATATTAATAGGTTACTCCTGTCCACAAGCAGTTGAAAATGCTGCCAGTGCAGTCAGGAGGGAAATCAAGGACAGCTGTACGCTTAGAGGCACATGCATATAGACTTAGTGACTGAACAAGAAGTAGATGAGATTTCCCAGGGAAAGAAGGCCTACTCTGAAGGAGTGGCGTAAGAAAAATGTCTTTGAAGAGGACCAAGAAGCTGGAAGGAGAAGGAGCTGTGAGATCATGGTAATTAAATGCAGATGTCATTTTGCAAGGAGGAGGGAGTGGACAGCATCATATGAGTCAGAGCTGTCAGGGGATTTAAATGTGACAGGGATCCATTAGATTTAGCCATTAAAAGATCACCAGAGACCTTTGTGAAAGGAGTGGGGTGAGAAAGCAGAGGGAAGGCTAAAGACTCCCCTTTCAAGACGCTTCACAGTGGACAGAGTAGGAGAGCTGGGATGATACAAAGGGGACCACTGGAGGGGAACATGGCACATGGAGAGAGTTCTGAGCCTGAGGTCCTACAAACAGTTCAGGTCAACACAGAAGCTCACGGATGGCAAAGGTTTTCAGGAGTCTGAAGTCTGGTGGAGGTGGAGGTCCTAGAAACTGGCAATATTAAAGAACTGGGAGGGCACCAGAATAGAAGGTAACCAGTTGAGACTAAGGTGGGTGTTTTAAATCATTGAAGATGAAGTAGATGTCTGCAAATGCCTGCCATTTGTAGGAACAGTGATGACAATGAGAAAAGGACAGTGTGAAAAGTATGACTGTACGCGTTTAATACTGTCCTGTAGAACTGTCTGGCCTCAAAAGCATGGAATTCAGTTTTTAATGACTTCGTTTAAAAGTTGCACAAACTCCTCTCAGAAACTTATATGACATTTGTATTTAATATTTTATAATTTGTGATTATAATTAACTATGAAAGTTCACCAGTGTTTATTATATGAGATAATGATAATATACACAACACACCTTGCCTGAGTCGGGCAGCAAATAACAGATGCTCAATAATTTATTTTTTCTCTGTAGCTTCTAGGGCTAAAAATAAAATTCTCACAGAGACCAACTTTTATGGAAGGAGATGCAATGTATCAAGGGTTGGTGAGAAAGAAAAAAACAGTCGTATTTTCTTCCCTTTGTGGAAATATCTGGAGATGGGGAAGAAAAAATAACTTAGGAAAAAGGAACAGGGTTTGGAGGGGAGTAGAACTGAGATGCCCTTGGGCTGGTCTGCTTCTTTGGCCTAGCCATTTCTGACCTGTGGGTAACATAACTTCAAAGGGCTTCCCTGGTGTCTCAGTGGTAAAAAAAGAATCTACCTGCAATGCAGGAGAATGCAGATGTGGGTTCGATCCTTGGGTCAGGAAGATCTCCTGGAAAAGGAAATGGCAACCCACTCCAGTATTCTTGCCTGAGAAATACCATGGACAGAAGAGCCTGGTGGGCTTCAGTCCATGGGGTTGCGAGTCAGGCATGACTTAGCAATCAAACAACATACCTTCAACTCAGGACACTTGAACTTAACACTCATCCTTCTGACTTCAGGTGCTATAAACCTTAATTGAACGTGAGACCAAAGTCCCACCAGGTCGGGGAAGGTATTTCACAGGATGAGTCAGCATTACCTAGCTATAACCAAGTCAGCCGACGTTTCAGATGGTGCATTTCACAAGCTTTCCAAGCTGTTTGTCTAGACAAAGGTTTTCTTCAAAGCTCCCAAAGTTATCATTGTCTTCTCCCACAATGGGTAACAATCCCACTTGTCACCTTGGGAATGAGACTTTCGATGGAAATGTCAGTGGAATCCTTCACAGAATGATCACTTCGTGACCCTTCGCTTTCATCCATTGCCAGCCCTTTCATGTCCATCATGCAGACAGGCTTCTGGGAGAGGGCAGAGGGCCTGACGCTGCTTTATTGGTCCATGAAACTGTAGAACCATTCCCAGCTCTTTATCATCGCTGAGTTGTGTTTGTTTTTATGCACAGGCTCTCTGGGTGGTGAGAATGATTTTTAATCTGTTCGTAGCTATTTAGCTGTGTCCTTTGCTGCAAACCTGTCAGCAGCCTTTTCTTGTTGGGTTAGTCACTGTCATTAACCATGGTCAAAATGGAACTTAAAAAGCAGCAGAAGTGTGTCCAGACAATCGAACTGGTTTTTCCCTGCAAAGCAAGCCTTGAGAGGGGCACTGAAGACATTTCTTATATCCCCGACAGTAGAAACACCTCTGAAGAAGGAATCAGATCTCAGAATCACAGGACTAGAAAGGGCCTTGGGAAATGACCTGATTCAACCCCAGGAGTTTTAGTGAAACGAAGGATTAACCCATGCAAGGCAAAAGCATATCTGTTCTCTCTTAAAAGACCTCTAGTAACAGAAATTCTCCGTCAGCTGACATTTCTTGAGGACCTACCTGAGAGCAGGTTGGCCCTTCTATGTATTATTCTCATTTGATCTTTACAACCATCCAACGAGGTATGTATTACATGTCACCTTCATTTTAAAGATGAAGAACTAAAATTTAGAGAATTAACATATCATACAGATCAGTGGTAGTAAATCGTCTATGGATGGTCTTCATCCATCCATCTGTACATCCATCCATTCATCAATCAGAAAATATTTACTAGTTGCCTACACAGAGCTTAACTTTAGGAAGAGTCAATAAACAAGCATAAATATGTTTTCAGGTGGCAATAATGGCCAAGAAAAATAAAGCAAGGATTTCTGTAATTCAATGACTCTTCACTCTGATTTTCAACCAACATCTCTTCTCCTTTTACTATTCTAAAGCAGCCCTATGCGAGATTCAAATGACTAGACAAATCTCAATCAGAACAGCCATTAGGAGCAGTCAAAGAAAGAAAATTAAACTTGGGAGTCAAAATACCAAGTTCTCTATGCCTGGCTCTGTCATTATTTGGTGCCCTTCAGCAAGCTACTTCATCTTTCAGGCTACATTCCGATTTGTAATGAAGGGATAATACCTACCAGGCAAACCTAATTAAAGTCAAGTGAATGGCTCACATAATCCTTTCTCCCACCCTCCCTCATTTGTTTGTTGGCTTATTTATAGGTGACAAATGAATTTAGAGAGATGCACATTCCATAGACAGAATACAGTCCATTTGAAAAGCCGAGAGGCCCTGAAATATGGAATGGTTAGTTTTCGCGGGCTGGGTAATTTCACAGGCTAATGAGTGGGAGGATTATCCCAACCATTATGGGGAAGAGGCGCCGATGTCCAGGAATTGGGCCACGGCCCACCTTTTGGCCTTTCAGTGGTTGGCCCTGGAACTGTCATGGCACTGGTGGGTGTCATTTTGCACATGCTAATGTATTACAATAAGCATATATGGAGGCTCAAGGCCCACTGGAAGTTGAATCTTTCGCCATCTTGGATCTAGTTGGTAGTTGGTTCTAACCAGTTTTTGTCACATCCGATCAGTCCTGGGTGTTCATTGGAAGGACTGATGCTAAAGCTGAAATTCCAATACTTTGGCCACCTCGTGTGAAGAGTTGACTCATTGGAAAAGACCCTGATGCTGGGAGGGATTGGGGGCAGGAGGAGAAGGGGACAACAGAGGATGAGATGGCTGGATGGCATCACTGACTCGATGCACATGAGTTTGAGTAGACTCCGGGAGTTGGTGATGGACAGGGAGGTCTGGCGTGCTGTGATTCATGGGGTCGCAAAGAGTCAGACACGACTGAGCGGCTGAACTGAACTGAACTGATGGCTGTCATTCTTTTAATGGTTGTTTAAAGGGGAATGCCCCTTCCCTCCAGTTTCATTCCCTCCTCAGAGATCTAATGGGAAGCAGAGGGGCGAAGGTCAGTCTTCTGAAATTGCTTCAAGGCTGAGTAAGGGCATCAATTCTGCCTAGCCCTCCCTCATTCATTAAGGACTAAAACCATACGTAAAAATGTTGGGTATACTGCAAAGCAGGAATGGTGATTTTTAACATGTAAAGTACCTACTATATGCTTGGTACTTTTTTCATTTACTATACATCTATCTGCAAGGTACAACTTCAATCACCACTCACTTCTCTATGATATGTCCTCTTTAAAACACTATCTTCAGATCACTGGTATTTCAGATATTAGTTTCAAAGCAAGAGCCTTTAAAGATTAGAAACTATTAATAACTTGGCACACTCCAAGGTGCTTGATTAATAATTAATAGCATCTTCATACTCAGCTGATCCAGATGGACCCAAATCATACTCTCTGGACAATGTGAAAATCCTATGTAGTCAAGCAATGGAGCAGATGCAAAAATAAGGACATAAATGAGAAGTAAGGACAGAAGGGGTAATGTGAGTTGTGTACTGAAATATCAGGCACAGGGAGTTCTAAACACTTCAGCAATACAGATGATGCTAAAAGCAATTTTCAGAAATAGGAGAAAGTTACTTCAAAAAAGCAAGAACAAAATAGGAAAACCTAAAAAAAAAGTTATCTTGTATGTAAGCTTTTAAACGTTATATGAAGATCAAGGTTATATGAAGATGGGAGCATCTTAAGGTCTGTAAGATTTTACTTCAATATTTGAATCTTCAGTTCCTTGTTGCTCCACAAAACATTTCACAAAGTTAGAAAATTAGTGAGTGTTCTCATTTTATGTCTCATGAATTGGTCTTTGCAGACACATGTTGATGACAGGAATGACACAGTCCATCATCAATGTGTGAATGTCAGTGCTTTTTAAAATATTACTGATAAACCTACTGACTTTAGAGGCCTGAAAAAGATGTGCACAGTAATAAGACTCATTTCATGCCTGGTGAAACCAGACAGTCCCTTATCAAAGTGCATTCCCAGCTGTGTCCATGTGCCCAGGCATGGGGAACATTTAGAGCAATAAAAACAGCTGGTTACTTCAACTTTGTTTGAACATTCATTTTTAAATGGCTTTTGCCTGAAATGAAAAAATGACATCTTTAGAACAAGGAAAACAATGTTTAGTTTTCTTTTTGAACTCAAAATATTAACTATTACTTCCCAAGGTCATTAATAGGGCCAAGTTTGGGAGAAATGCTACATATAAGAAAAGCTTATAATATAGAAATGTCATGGCACAAACCATTTCTATTTCTCTACCTCATTTGCTCCCCTCTCCCCTCCCCAGTGACTTTCAAAGCGTCCAATAGGATGTAACATATGTACCTTGGATGATCGGCAGCATTTCCTGCACTAACATCACAGTTCTGGAAGCAGACTTTGCTAAATGACATCACTGGGGAATCCCAGTTAGAGGGAGTCCACACAGATACTCACTGTTGCCTCATCTCTGGAGAGGAGAACCTAGCACCTGCCAGAAGCCTGTTTCTCATCCTCAAATGCCCTCCAGTGTCCACTGTATCCTTAACTCACCTGTGCACAATGATCACTGGTCCAACCCAGAGGCACAAGTAACATATAATTACTGCATTAAGATTACTAACTTATTGGTAACTTTCAAACTCTAAACACATTTAAGTTACTGAGTGCTCAAAGTAAAGACATGCTATTTCATGTCACATTTTTTCAGAGGAAGTCTGCTTTTCTCTAGCTATCATTTAGAAGATACTCCAATGGGGGATTTTATTATAAGTTGAGGGATAAGTGTTAGAAAAGAGTATTTTAAGGCGCATCTCTGAAAGCAACCAGGGAGAAAATCAGAAAACAGCAACACTGGCCAAAGTGAATCAAGTAGAAATACTGTCCTAAGCTATGAAACATTAAGCATGAAATATAAACAACATACTACAACTTTATTAGATTTTTCCATTTTAGTGTCTGGACTCAACTGTGGCCTCAGTACCCTATAAATTTAACATCTTCGGGTGTCATAGTACATAGCACCTCATCTGATTAGGTGGCACAAGACTAGTCAACCTGTCAACACAGAGTAACCATTAGCATCACAGCTGTGGCCATTTGATGTTTTATAATAATTCAATCGCAAATGTAAAGATACTCAGTATTTTGTGGGGTTCTCTGATGCTGCCTTGCAAGTTATTATCCAAGAAAAGTCTATCTGACCAGGCCTAATTAATGACAGACACCAGCTGATGCCATTTTCTACAGGTAAGTCAAAACTCTGCCTTATATTTAGAACGACAAAGGTAACAAGTCTATGAAGAGATATTTTCTTTTGGGTACCCATCCCTACACCTCCACACACATGCCCCCTCTATAACTTGTCCCATTATCCATCTGTTCAACATCCTTCTTTGACCCATTTGTATGCTCCAAGTAAGAACAGTATTTAGGGTTTTGCTCAGTGCAGGACAAGATGGTATAAGATGGTATAAGAGTGGATAAGTGGACAAAGTGACAGAAGGGAAAAAGACATTCCAAAATCTTCCTATTTAATAGAATGGTCTTCACAATACCTCACAGGCTGGAAACAGAGGTTGGTGTAAAGAACTTCATTCTGATGAAGAAAGACTTGTGTGACTGAGTAAGGCAGTTTCTTGACTTAGCCTCACTCCCTATCAGATTTTTCTAAAAATCTGTGGGATAATCAGGGAGGAAGCATATACATTTCTTTCCAAGTGGGGGCAACATGACTCCTCCCAGAAGGAAAGTTTACAACATTGACTCCAGAATTGGAAGCTGACCCACTAGCCATTTTGGAATAGGCAGCTAGAGCTGCACACCATGGAACCTGTCAGGAATCGAGTCTGATGTCTGAAGAGTGTTTTTGTCCACTTCCACTTCAGGGAGGGTCAGTGGTGTCCGGTGGCCGTGGTCAGGGTTCTATCCTTTGATTACAGCAATTGGCCTCAGTTTAATGGCCTTCTTGCTGATTCCGGCATCATGGCAGGTGTTCACCACATCCGTCACGTTCTTATAGGACTCAGGGGCCTGTAGGGGTGGAGTTAAACATTGCAAAAGTCTACTTAAAATGGAATCTTTCAAAGTATTAATCTCCACTTGTAATTACAGATATGCACATTCAAATAGCACTGAGTTGGGTTTGGTTTTTTTTTGCCTATAAAATAAGCAAAGATTTAAAAGATGATTAAGTTCAGTGTGGGTAAAGGGGCAGTATGATAAACATTCTCATCTTATTTAAAATTTTTTCTGTATTTCTCTAAATTTCCCCAAAGAAGGTATGTCATTTACATAGTAGGAAAAGCAGTAAATGTAACTGAATAAAGCACATACACCAATATCCAACTGAAAGGAAATGTATCAAATGATTCTCTTAGTGGTAACTGTCTTTGGATGGTGGAGTAATTAACAATTTTGATTTTCTCTTATTATATGTTTCTATAGTTTTCAAAATTCCTGGAATGAACACATAACACCTTCACAATAAGGAGAGGTTATTACATTCACATATATAACTAACACTGTATTCATGCACGTGTACATGTGTATATATACATACACATACACACAGTTTGTCTCTGTGGTTTCTAGTAAGGCCTCCCCACCTTCCTTCAGTCTCGCCACCAACAGAACAAACCTCTTCACGCACACCTTTCATCTCCATGCCCGTCAGTACAGCAAGCTTGGAACGCTCACTGAATCCCATGGGGCTGTGTGCAACCCTTTCTGAAGGCCCATCTCTCATTCCCTTCCAGTTCCTGAAACGTTTCTACTATGACCCCTGAACTCCTTTTCACTGAGTCAAAGGCAAACAACTTCTTCCCTTCCTGTTTAAACATTCCCTTTGCCTTCTTGTTCTTGCTGAAACATGGATCTACCCTGAGGCTGTTACTTCTGCCTCCAACTTTCTGAAGCGGCAGCTGTTTTCTCTCCCAAACTGGGTCATGCCATTAGGCTGAGAGGTGGGACAGGTGTCCCTGCTCTTCACGGTTCCTTTCAGACCACTTTCCCTCCTTTCTCCCAGTTATGAATTCTGTGGTCACCATTCATGCCACCTACTACTCTTCTTGCTGCAATCATCTGCTAGAATCCGTTCCCGTTGTCACTTGAGGATTTCCAGCTCCTGGGCCATCCTCAGCCTCTCCGGCTATAATTCTGAACAATTTCAATATCCAGGAAGAGGATCCTTTCAGTACCTGGTTTCCTAGTTCCTTCATTGCTGCTCCTTCGATGCTTACCTCAGCCATTCACTCCCAGAGTCATACCCTAGAACTAACTAGTCATCACCAATGCTTATAGCTCCCCCAGTCTCAGCTCCCAACATCCCACGTTGGTGAACACAGCCTAGGTTTTCACCTGCAACAATCCTTTAAATCTCACGAGACCCACAATCTTTCTGCAACCCATCAACAACCTTGATTATCTATCTTTCATTGTGCTGTACTTGCAACCCTGACTAAAGGAAACTCAGCATCTATTTCACGCCTCCACCCATAGAGTTGAACTTAGCTGAAAAACACCCAACCACTGAATTTAAGTTCAAGTGGATCCTTGAAACTGTCCTGCCAATCACCTGAATGTCACTAAGCCAATCACTCTCTCTTAAATGATGATTTCATCATACCTGAGCTCCTAGCAAAGACAAAACCCCATGAGACCTCACCTCCTTTCATTTCCTCAGTTCACTTCAGTTCAGTTCAGTCACTCAGTCGTGTCGAACTCTTTGCAACCCCATGAATTGCACCATGCCAGGCCTCCCTGTCCATCATCAACTCCCAGAGTCCACCCAAACCCATGTCCATTGAGTCGGTGATGCCATCCAGCTATCTCTTCCTCTGTCATCCCCTTCTCCTCCTGCCCCCAATCCCTCCCAGCATCAGACTCTTTTCCAGTGAGTCAGCTCTTTGCATCAGGTGGCCAAAGTATTGGAATTTCAGTTTCAACATCAGTCCATCCAATGAACTCCCAGGACTGATCTCCTTTAGGATGGACTGGTTGGATCTTCTTGCAGTCCAAGGGACTCTCAAGAGTCTTCTCCAATACCACGGTTCAAAAGCATCAATTCTTCAGCGCTCAGCTTCCTTTATAGTCCAACTCTCACATCCATACATGACCATTGGAAAAACCATAGCCTTGACTAGATGGACTTTTGTTGGCAAAGTAATGTCTCTGCTTTTCAATATGCTGCGTAGGTTGGTCATAACTTTCCTTCCAAGGAGTAAATGTCTTTTAATTTCATGGCTGCAATCACCATCTGCAGTGATTTTGGAGGCCAGAAAAATAAAGTCAGCCATTGTTTCCCGTTTCCCCATCTATTTGTCATGAAGTGATGGGACCGGATGCCATGATCTTCGTTTTCTGAATGTTGAGCTTTAAGCCAACTTTTTCACTCTCCTCTTTCACTTTCACCAAGAGGCTCTTTAGTTCTTCACTTTCTGCCATAAGGGTGGTGTCATCGGCATATCTGAGGTTATTGATATTTCTCCCGGCAGTCTTGATTCCAGCTTGTGCTTCCTCCAGCCCAGCATTTCTCATGATGTACTCTGCATATAAGTTAAATAAGCAGGGTGACAATACACAGCCTTGACGCACTCCTTTTCCTATCTGGAACCAGTCTGTTCCATGCCCAGTTCTAACTGTTGCTTCCTGTCCTGCCTACAGGTTTCTCAAGAGGCAGGTCAGGTGGTCTGGTATTCCCATCTCTTTCAGAATTTTCCACAGTTGATTGTGATCCACACAGTCAAAGGCTTTGGCATAGTCAAAGCAGAAATAGATGTTTATCTGGAACTCTCTTGCTTTTTCAATGATCCAGCGGATGCTGGCAATTTGATCTCTGGTTCCTCTGCCTTTTCTAAAACCAGCTTGAACATCTGGAAGTTCACGGTTCACGTATTGCTGAAGCCTGGCTTGGATTTTAAACATTACTTTACTAGTGTGTGAGATGAGAGCAATTGTGTGGTTGTTTGAGCATTCTTTGGCATTACCTTTCTTTGGGATTGGAATGAAAACTGACCTTTTCCAGTCCTGTGGCCACTGCTGAGTTTTCCAAATTTGCTGGCATACTGAGTGCAGCACTTTCACAGCATCATCTTTCAGGATTTGAAACAGCTCAATTGGAATTCCATCACCTCCATTAGCTTTGTTCGTAGTGATGCTTCCTAAGGCCCACTTGACTTCACATTCCAGGATGTCTGGCTCTAGGTGAGTGATCACACCATCGTGATTATCTGGGTCGTGAAGATCTTTTTTGTATAGCTCTTCTGTGTATTCTTGCTACCTCTTCTTAACATCTTCTGTTTCTGTTAGGTCCCTACAATTTCTGTCCCTTATTGAGCCCATCTTTGCGTGAAATGTTCCCTTGGTATCTCTAATTTTCACCTCCTCAAGGATATTTCTATTAGCAATAGTAACAACTGCTGTCTCTGTATACTGGCATACATTATGAACAGTTTTATGCTGCATACTTATCAAAATTTCACTTACCTCTTCCATTACCAGCTTGGGTGAGGCGACACGGATTGCAATTCCCATGTCTGCCAATTTGTCGAGGACGTCCTGGAAATCTAAATTACGTCTTGACTTTGCTCGGGACAGGGCACGGCCCTAGGTTGGGAAAGGAATGAACTTCATTTATAAATTATGTTCAATCCCAGCAATTATTTAAACCCTTAGGATTATATACTTTTTCCTTGACTTCTTTTTAAACTATAAAAAGAATTAAAAAATAAGCTTTTCCTATTTCATCAAGCTTATAATGTGCCTTTAGTTGTAAGATTCATCATATCTTTGTGGAAAACAAATTTGCATTTACAAAGCATTTTAAGATTCAGTTTTGTGTTTTTGATCACTATTATCAAGTAAATACAAATATGTTCATTTAAAATTGTAAATGATAAGTCTATCATCACAAAAACTTTGTGCCATTTGTGATTTAAAACAGTTTCTCAGCCTTAGCACTTACTGACATCCTGGATTAGGTAACTGCCATACACACTGTAAGACATTTAGCAGAATCTTTGGCCTCTACTCACTACATGCGAACAGCAAAATTCCTCTCCCTGACTGTGACAATAAAAAGTGCCCTGAAACACTGCTGACAGTGTGTGAGGGAGATGATTTTGATCACTGGGTTAAAAATTAGGAGTTGAGAGGCAACTGGAAACAAGAAAGGGTCAGGAGAAAATAGTGCAGTTTATATATATATATATGAGGGCCTGTCCGGTTGAAAAGATATCCTAGACAGTTTCTATTTTCCACTCCATCACCAGCTAAGAACGTTGACGGCTTAGAAAAGCAGTTAGAAAACTGGTCTAGGGGCCAAATCTGGCCTACTACCTGTTTTTGTAAATAAAGTTTTATTAGACACAGCAAACCCACTTGTTTATGTACAGTTGCTTTCTACTATGATGGCAAAATGGAATGGCTCCTACAGAGATCTTCTGGCCCAAAAAGCCTAAAATGTTCACTGTCTAGTGCTTTATAGAAAGTTTACCAACGCCTGGCTTAGAAGAGACAACATACTGAAATAGGTGAGTAGTCTGCACACAGGTCCTGATTTGCAAAATACGGCATTTCCTCCAGATCTTGAGTGGATCTACTCAGTAAGGAACAAGCTGTGCTAACGGCTAGGTCTGTAAATCACCGAGAAACACTGTGAGGTAAACCTGCATCAGGTTAAGTTTTATCAGTTATGCTAGTGTGACAATTTCTCAATCCGCATTTTGTGGATTCAGAGTTGAGGAACAGTCCCTAGCCATACAATGAGCTCACTAAGGTTGAGATACTTGGTGACCTCAGTATGTATTACTAGACAGTATATATTCTGGGGTTAAACTCATGTAGAAAACAAGACAGATCCAAACCTCAACTTTGTTAATGTTCAACCAAGGGCTTCCCTGGTGGCTCAGACAGTAGAGAGTGTGCCTTCAGTGAAGGAGACCTGGGTTCAATCCCTGGCTCTGGAAGATCCCCTGAGAAGGAAATGGCAACCCACTCCAGTGTTCTTGCCTGGAAAATCCCATAGACAGAGGAGCCTTGCAGGCTACGGCCCATGGGATCACAAAGAGTTGGACATGACTGAGCGACTTCACTTTCACTTTCAATATACTTACCCTCAAAATGGAAAGCAATGACTACACTGAAGCGAGGTTTTCTAAGTGAGCTTCTGTTTTCATAACTCACCGCTCCATGACAAGTTGTTCCAAAGGTTTCAGTCATGCCCTGCTCAGTACCAGTAAGAACATAGCTACAGGTTCCCATGGTGCCACCAATGAGCACTGGTTGTCCGGTAAGCTGAGGAAGTACACAAATCAAACATGTTAACATTCAGAACTGCATGAACTTTCCATGCCTGCAATTTAAATTTCCTCTTGCAGTAAAGGACTGTGGAGAAGCCTGGGCCTCTAAATGTACTGCTCTCACAACTACATTAAGACAGAATTTTGATTCTTTGATAACTGAGAGGTAAGGGTAGAGGATGGGAGGGAAAATTGAAGACCAGGAAGATAGAAGACAGACGAAAAGTAAGAGCAAAACAAAACTCAAATGTGTAGGGAAGAGTTTTTAGGAAGAACCATCCTGATTAAGCGTGGCACTTGCCCTCTCAGGCTTGTTTCCTGATCTGTGAAATGGCTGGTTAAGGGTCCTTCTAACTTGATCACAGTCAGATATCAAAAGGAGAAGAGGAATGAAACAGACCGAGTTTAGTCTTAATCCTGTCTTCTAATCATTCAAAGGCCTTAAAAAGATAATCTTAATGTATCTCAATGGAGCAGAATATTCTCTATGGAGCATTGCTTAGACAGCACACTGCAAGCACAGATGAAGGGTGAAGTCGTGCTTCAGAGAAGACTGGAAATCACTGTTCTCATGGATGACAGACTGTTTTCTTTTCACAATTGCTGCTTTCCTGTTTAAATTCGTCCATATTTAGAACTGTCCAAATCATGCCCCCACTGCTTAAAACCACAAATGGCTCAGTACGTACTTGGTAATCAACCGCAATGAGGGGATGGTGAGGAGGGAAGGCTCGGGTGGACCCCTTCCTGTGTACTAACAGAGTCCGCTCCTTCCCGTCCACCACATGCTGTTCTACTTTGGCAATATTGTGAGAAACATCATAGATCACGTGCAGGTCCAAGTCATCAGGGGTTGTGTTGAAGACCTTGGCAAAAGCCTAAGAGAGAAAGCTTAATGTTATTAGTGGCCAGAACTAGCTCTTCAGAATCTATTTATTCTGAAAGCTCTGTTCCTGAAGGGAGTGAGGGATCTAAGAGTTCAAAATTAGCAAAATTATTAATCTTCATGTAAAGGACAAAAACTGTCTTTAGACCACAGAGCAAGTTTCACCGAATAAATTGCAACTACTCTTGGGACTTCCTTGGTGGTCCAATGGTTGAGGATCCACTGGCCAGTGCAGAGAACGGGTTCGATCCCTGGTCCGGGAAGATCCCACAAGCCACAACTATTGAGTCCACACGCCTAAAGCCCGTGCCCTGCAACCAGAGAAGCCTCTGCAAGGAGAAGCCCGAGAACCGTAACTGGAGAGTGGGCACTACTCCCTGCAGCCAGAGGAAGCCTGGGAGTAGCAGCAAAGACCCAGCAAAGCCAGATTCTTTCTTAAAGAAACCCTTTGGAGGGAAAAAAGATTACAGCTACTCTTGATCTCACTCTTCAGAAGTGCTTCTTCCTCAGCCTTCTGAATTTTAGGGAACAGGACTTCCACTCTCTCCCCCGCTCAAGGCAAATTCTAGGAATAATTTTAGCTTCTCTTCTCCCCACTCCTGATACCCTACTGAGTGAGCTTAAGGACACGACAAAAGCTTGGACTCTTTGCCAATATTTTGAATATCTATTACACAACCAAATTATATAAGCTTTGACTTAATTACACTGTTTTAAATCATTTAAGTTCATCATGTTTAACTAGGAACAGCCGAGCAGCTTCAACTGTACCTGACGGGTTAAGAAGGTCATGGAAGAGCGGTTGACCCAGGCATAGTTCCCAGCTGCTGCCATTCCCTTCAGGTAGTCCTGACCCTCTGGGGAAGCGATTCGAGCACAAGCCAACTGACGGTCGTTGACTATAATCTTGTCTCTCTTCATGGCTTTTTCCATAGCCACAAGTGCATCTGAAAGGAGAGAGAGCAACAAGTCCAAGTCAGCCGGCTTTCCCTTTATAATTCAGATTTACTGCAGAAAGGTAGACTATATTCAAGGCCATTCTAAAAAGAAACAAGTAGAACACAACTTTCCCTTTAAATTGTTTCTGAGCTCACCTACTTGTTAGTTAAGATGTATTTATGGAGAATCTTCTGTCAGAGCTATCTGACACAATGTATGTGGACTCCAAAGAGAACACCTGCTCTCTAGGACTTGTAAGGGGAACAGAGGTGTACAGAATTAACATCATGGTCTGAGTTGCTCTTTTCCTGGCATGTGAATGAGAAGTAGTAAAACATGTATTTCTATCACGGCTTTTGAAAATAATTTTCAGTGACTTAACCTAAAAGAACTGGAGACAAGTTGCTAGTTCTTCTGTTTGCAAATCGAATTCATGATAAACTGTAGAGAAGCACTGAATAGAAAGTTCAGAAATGTTAGTCAGTGCTCCATACACCTGCTAGACAAAATACCCTAAACAGGCCATGTTGGGACAAATCATTTAATTCCCACAGAATGAAACGTACAGACAAGGATGAACCATAATTGTAACTAAGAGTTTATAATTTCCATGTGCCCATATAACTTATCCTATATCCATAAACCCTTTCACACATCCTACAAACCATCCAAAATGACCTTTATTTCCCGCCTCCTGCTTTTGTTTATGCTGTTTTCTGGTCATGAATGTCCTGCACATATGATTGTTCAAATGTTGTGTGTCTATGAAGTCACCCCTAAAATCTTTTACCCAAACATTCTGCCTCTTTCATAGTATTTTATCAATTACTATCTTTTGTCTTTAGTTTTTCTTTTTAATAAACATGAGATTATCTCTCTCATAAGATAATCTGATGGCAGAGTCCCTGCTATTGCATCACTGAATCCATCATAACACCCAATCTTGATATATCTGCATCTATCATAAATTCAACAATTTAAGATTTTTATTGCTCTTTCTTGGTCAGACAGTAACAGTAATCTGTAGAGTAAACATAAAAAGTGGAGCTTTTACAACACCATACAAAATAATTATTCTCATTTTTTTCCAACAAGCAAGTTAAGGCCTAGTGAAGTTAATTTGTTCAAGGATGCGTTGCCAATGAGAAAAACAAGGGTAAAAGACGACAAGTAAACTTTCAGCACTTTCTCCCTTAAACTTCTATATGGTTCCCCATAAAATGTACTTTTTAGCACCAAGCCAAAACTTAGGTCCAGAATATACCTGTGGCGACTTGGTGGCCCAAGCCTCTGCTTCCACTGTGGATCATCACACACACCTGTCCCTTATGGTCAATGCCCATTTTCTTAGCAGCATACTCGTTGAAAATCTCATCCACAACCTGGATTTCTGCATAGTGGTTGCCTGCTCCCAGAGTCCCCAGCTACAAAAGTGAGAATGTTTTGATAAAACAGCAGCTACTCTGGATTGAAAAAATCCTTTTAAAAAGCAAATTGGTAGAAACAATCAACAAAAAGATAACCACACAAATAGTGTTTTATGTAATAAAGAAACTTCTAAAAAAGTTCAAAAGAAAAAAAAAAAAAAGAAACTTCTAAGCTTAGAAAGGTTTCATTTATTTCAAGTAGTATTCCACACAATTAAAACAGCGTTCAGCAGTTCCTGCAGTTTATTATATCATTATTTGCTTGAGGAACAACACAAAAAGCTTCATCAACCAAAACTCAGACCATCAAATAGCTCACAGGAAAATTTAAACATCATGGAGAGAATGGTCAAATTTTGGGATGAACTCCTCTTGAGAAACCTATATGCAGGTCAGGAAGCAACAGTTAGAACTGGACATGGAACAACAGATGGTTCCAGATAGGAAAAGGAGTGCGTCAAGGCTGTATATTGTCACCCTGCTTATTTAACTTATATGCAGAGTACATCATGAGAAATGCTGGGCTGGAGGAAGCATAAGCTGGAATCAAGATTGCCGGGAGAAATATCAATAACCTCAGATATGCAGATGACACCACCTTTATGGTAGAAAGTGAAGAGGAACTAAAGAGCCTCTTGATGAAAGTGAAAGAGGAGAGTGAAAAAGTTGGCTTAAAGCTCAACATTCAGAAAACAAAGATCATGGCATCTGGTCCCATCACTTCATCGCAAATAGATGGGGAAACAGTGGAAACAGTGTCAGACGTCATTTTGGGGGGCTCTAAAATCACTGTAAATGGTGACTGTAGCCATAAAATTAAAAGACGCTTACTCCTTGGAAGGAAAGTTATGACCAACCTAGATAGCATATTCAAAAGCAAAGACATTACTTTGCTAACAAAGGTCCATCTAGTCAAGGCTATGGTTTTTCCAGTGGTGATGTATGGATGTGAGAGATGGACCGTGAAGAAAGCTGAGCGGCGAAGAATTGATGCTTTTGAACTGTGGTGTTGGAGAAGACTCTTGAGAGTCCCTTGGACTGCAAGGAGATCCAACCAGTCCATTCTAAAGGAGATCAGCCCTGGGATTTCTTTGGAAGGAATGATGCTAAAGCTGAAACTCCAGTACTTTGGCCACCTCATGCGAAGAGTTGACTCAATGGAAAATACTGTGATGCTGGGAGGGACTGGGGGCAGGAGGAGAAGGGGACGACAGAGGATGAGATGGCTGGATGGCATCACCGACTCGATGGACATGAGTTTGAGTGAACTCCAGGAGTTGGTGATGGACAGGGAGGCCTGGCGTGCTGCAATTCATGGGGTCACAAAGAGTCGGACACGACTGAGCGACTGGACTGAACTGATGAATGCTGACTCTTACACATCACTGGAAGGATATATCCCATAATTGGAGCTAACAGATGATTTAGGGACCCAGAAAATGGCAGTGCAACAAGAGTCTTCAGAGGTTGCCTAGTTTTAACTTTTATCTCAATTCTCACCTAAGAAAACAAGACCCAGCAGGCAAGAGACTTGCCTAAAGTCACAATCAGTGGCAAAGCCATTACAATTAATGTAAATTTCAAACATCTGGTATATTTTTATCTCATGGACACCACGAACTGAGAAGGTATCTGTTTTCAACTTAGATGCTAGAAAACTTTCAGCCAAATCTGTAGATTGTCAAAGTTTCTACATAAGCAATTTTGGTATATATTTTAAGTCCTATAATCGTATTTCATTTTCTTCCCATCCATTTCTAATTCATGACACCTTGTTTTATTTTATGAATATGTGCAAGCTCCTGACAGCTTTTTAAAAGAGTAAGAATGAAGCATAAATAAATTGTGTTCCTTTCAATGTACTCTGGAAAATGCTGGGGATATACTCTCCACACATGGAAGACATCCCCTCCACCAAAATAAAAGAAAAACATGAAAAAAATGAACGTCTCCCCTCCAAAGTGAGTGTTACCTGGGGAAGGCCTCTTTTTTTAGCCCTGGCTGAGACTTTATTGGGATCAGCTTGCAGCATCCTTCCATACTCCTCACAGTGCTCCTTGTCCTCTGCCCAGGCATAGCCTTCTCTCAGGGACCAGTCCACACCCATCTCCAAGGCCTCCTCCAAGTCTCTGAGTGAGTAACAAGGTGAAGGTCACTTCACAGCCAAGGCAGATCAAAACCTAAGAATGACCACATCTCAAAGGGCAGAGGAAAGCACTACGTTTATTGCCTGTGCCTCAGGCAATGTGTGAGACATAGTTCATGCTATTAGCAATTTTAGTTTTTTGAGGAAAGCAGTTTCATAAATAATTTAATATTAAAGTACTAAATACCACATTGGAGATGATTATAGTTCTTCACATTTTTACAGCCCCTCATACTTTTACCTCTCTGATCCCGAATTCTATGATGCAGTGATTAAGCAGCCACAGAAAATTTATAATTGTAACAACAATCATTATCTACCACCAACTTTACCGTAGTTAACATTAATTTTTCATAGTAACTTATGAAAAATTACAAATAATAAATAACACTATCTCAATGTCCTCAGGCAACATAGGTTAAATTTTAAGGTTTATTCTTACCTTCACAGAAGTACTACCTAGCTTTACTGTATCTGCATTTTGAAGTTGAGGTGTATACACATTAAACCCCTAACAGGAAAAAGCTCTCATCTTCATCTAAGGTCCAGCCCTCTTTCAAAATATTATCAGGAGCAATTACAATGATCAGTGTGCCCTCCCCACAACAGCTCATTTCAAACATTACCTATTAGGACAAAATTCCTGTCAAAAATATTTGTAAAGATGCTTGGAATTTATTAGATGTTCCAAGTATGCTTTTCAGAGTGGAACTGCATGTCAGGGACCACATAAAATCATAAAATAAGCATCTTCCAAATGTATCAGTTTTACTCTAAGTGTTTTTTTGGGGGGTTGTGTTTTGCATTTTGGTAAATAGGAATTATATATAACAGGAAATAGCTAAAACGTTTTAATATTAATGTCTGTACATGTATCTGAATAGAACACAAAATTCATACAAATTTTAAAGATAAAACAGAAGATATTAAAGAGGTACACTTACTAAGCACACCCTGCAAAGTGTAAGGTGCACAGCTTTACACGAGATATGACACACCAATGGCCACTAAAAGGCCCCTGCAGGGTAGTCCTACATGGAATTCTCTACTTTGGAAATACATGAAATCGTAGGTGAAGGACAAACTCAGGGCTATCACCCAAAAAGGAAGGTCGTCAATAAATACATATTCACCGACAAAGGACAGTGGTGTTCAGAATATAACCTCTGAAGCCAAAGGATCCTTGATGTGAATCCTGACTTTACTTACTAGCTTATTTACTATTATCTCTTTAAACCTCAGTTTCCTTTCTTGTAAACCAGGGATAATATTAGCATTAATACCTACACAAAATGATACACACATCCACCACCACACAATGCTTTGCATATAGGAAATGCTCAGTAAACATTAAAGGATATTATTCTATTTAGAACTATATGTCAAAGGCTGTCACAATGAACATGAATTGACTAATGCTTCTAACAAATGCTATAGACCTCATGCTTAAAAAAACCAATTCATTACACTTCCTGAAAAGTGACTGAACAATCCCTATCTCTTAAATGTCCTACACTGGAAATGAACCTGAGGATCATGTGGTTATTATCTCTCATTCCATATACTGGAAACTTTTGTTCTTACTTGGCATTCATTGGGATGACACCTTTTGACCCCACTCCCACAGGAATGTGGTCAAACATAGCTTGGGCAAGTTGCTCTTTCACAGGCTGAACATCACTTTCATCTAAATTGGTTCTCAGCAAGCGGACACCACAGTTAATGTCAAATCCGACACCACCTACAAAATAGAGAAAAATTAAGTCAAATATTAGCAAAACCAGGTGGTTAGGCATTGTTACCAGTGGTTACTCACTATGAATAAAGGGTTTAAAAGATAGCCACTCTTAAAGATAACTGTTTTAAAGTAGCTGACAAAGTAGCTAACAACAACATAATTTAAACACATACTAAAGTATTCTGTGGGCCAAGGAGGCAAAAATAACCATAAGTAACATTTAGACCAGAGATTAAAATGTGAATTATGTGCTTCTCTTTTTCTCTTGGTCAATCTTATCAGGGGTTCATGAATTCTATTAGTCCTTTCAAAGAACCAACTTTTGACTTTGTTGATCCTTTCCATTGTATATTGTTTCATTAATCTTGCTCTTATTTCCATCTGTCTTTCTTTCTTGGGTTTAATTTGTTGTGCTTTCTGTTAACTTTCTGAGATGGATGCTTATATCATTGATACTGTAGCCTTTCTTCTTTTGTAATCTGTGCACCGAAGGCTGTGTATTTCTATTCAAGGATGGTATTAATAGTAACAATTTTTAGACAGGTTATTTTAAAAATTATCATTAGTTAAAATTATTTTGTAGTTTCCATTATGCTTTTCTTGACCCATGGGTTATTTAAATGCATACTGCTCAATTTATAAACATATGGGGTTTCTTCCCCTTAGTTTTTATTGTTCACGATTTCTAACTTAACTTCCACTGCAGCAGGATACTACTCTTTGTATCAGTGGTTCTTAGGTATGGCCCAGAGATCATATCATGTCTTTAGGATTAACTGTATAACAATGCTAAGACATTCATTAGCCTTTTAAATGCATTCTCTCTACTGCACAGTGAAGTTTTCCAAAGGCTACATGACATGTGATAACATGTTTGCTGTGAGGCATAATGAAACATGGAATGTGTCCTTACGTGTTACTGTTTTAAACTTATTCCGTTTTAATTTCCAGTAAGGTAAACATCAATAAAAGCCTTTGAGACCAACCTTCAATAATTTTAAGAATGTAAAAAGGTCTCAAGTCTAAGTTTGGGAACTGCTACTCTGATTTCAAAGCTTTGAAATTTGAGATCATCTTTGTGGCTCAGTACATGGTTTAGTTTTGGTGAACATTCTATGTGCACTTGAAAAGAATGTGTATTCTACAGTTCTCGGATGCACTATAATGTGGGTGCACATACAATCACATCCGTATCTTAGAGGTTAAGGTGTCAAGTCTGTAACAGGGTTATTTGCATCATCTGTGTCCTTAAGGACAAATTTGCCATGACCTCAAAAGAAAAACTAAAAGTGCTAAATATTGGGTGCATGTACTTGCACTTTTTCCTCTGGATCTTGGCCTCACAAATTTTTACCGTCTCAACAGTTTTCTTATGGTTTCAACAGATGTGTTTTGGTTTTGTTTTGAAATTTTTACACAGTTTTTCTCATTATTCTTGGCAGAGGATTGCTCTAAAATGATCCTGTCCACCAAAACTCTCAACATATAATTTGTACTTTCATCTTTTTTTTGAGCAAAGATACTACTTCTGGTCTGAAGTATTTTCAGTGAAAGCATACCACAGCAGAAAAGCAGTGTACAACTAGAAGTGGATAATAACGACAATAATGAGAGCAGATGCCTATCAAGTACTTCCTAAGTGTCTAGCTTTGTACTAAGTATTTTAGCACAGCTTAATGCACTTAATCTTCACAAAAATATTATGTCATAAGTAATATCATTAGCTCCAATTTGCCTAAGAGGTAACTGTGACACAAAGAAGATACACCAGCCAGGGAAGTCTTCTGGTTTGTTTTGTAGCCAATGTCTGAATAATGCCTGGCACAAAGTAGGAGTTCAAATAGTTTTAAATGAATATATGCTTTATTTGATATTTTAATAGCCTCCAAGTGTCCACAGTTAATCCTCTCAGAAAATGAATAAATGATAGAACATGATGAAGCTGACATGCACACACAAAAAGCAGCCACAATCTATTCTGGAAAGGCTATGATTCTGAGAAACTACACGCCTGACAGCAGACGTGCACAGCGATCTTACCTGGGGATACCACTGCTTCAGGGTCATTCATATCAAAGGCTGCCATATTTCCAATAGCAAACCCATAACCTGAATGGACATCAGGAAGACCGATGGATCGCTGAAAGAAAATCAGAAAAAGAAATACAGCTTTCTCCACCTGGCACTCTGGTTGCCTGACAGATCTTACTCTAAAACAGATTGAGAATTAAAACCTTCCCAAAATCAAGATTCTGTTTTCACGAAATCTTCTCTATTGGTACAAATTAGGTATAAAAATTCCTAATCATAAAGCTAGATATGGCAGGAAAGACTTTTTACAAAGTTTGACCATTAGGACTTTCCCACTTGCAGTTCAGCCAAAAGACAAAAAAATCCACAACCTTCCCCACCCCCTCAAATCCTGATCATTAACTAAGAAAACTGAAAAGAGAAACGCCTCAGTACAACATGATATAGGAGAACCACACGCTAATTTTAATACTATTACATTTTAAAGATGATGCTTAGACATTGACAAATTGTGGTCATGTCAGGTTGACAGGAGTGAAATGCCAGATTTACAAAGGTCCTCAGTGTTTAAGAAACAAGACAAATGTAACACATCTGATGGAATGAAAACTGTACACTGTCTACATCTGGGGCCTAGGGAAGTATCCTGACTCAGAGAGAACGGAGATCACAACATGGTAGGGATACGTGCAGACACCTGAACTCTTCCTTAAATGTACAACCCACGTCTCTTCACTTCTTCCCCCAAGTGCTGAACACAGTAACCTGCATCAAGACCTCAAATCACGTCTACCGGATTTAACATCTACCCCTAGTGGTGGAATCCGAAATGCAGACTTGGGTGGGGGGCCCACTTGTATCATCCACTTCTATCCACAGCATCGCCACCAGCCTCCTTTTCCAATCATACCCTCACCAGCTATATTGTGCACCTCTCTCCCTTCCCTCAGTCCTAACCCTTATACTTCTTTCCAGTCTTCCTCCAGTTATCCTCTTGAATGCGGCCACACTGAAACTTTCACTGGTGGCACACTAATACAAGAATAATGTGTACAACAAGAAACAAGAGAACAAAATCTACTCCAAAGGTTCTCAAACACTTATAGATTCTGGCCAAAGGCAACCAGAAACTGAGATATTACCCAGATTCAATTATTTCTTTAAATTCCACGGTTATTTCTAGATGTTTGAGGGTCACTGTCTAGATGATACCACTATCAGCTAGGCATGGCCATTCATCTATTTAACAAAGTTTTAGACCAAAAGAAAATATAAGTGATTAAAGCTCTGAATATGGACTCACATGAACAATCCCAGGCAGGGCGGCCACATTGCCAATTTGTTTCATGGCTGGCAGGAAGCCACCAACACCTGAAAACAAAATTTCAATATGAGAAAAGTGAACACATTTGATTTCTGGTAGTTCAGTTCAGTTCAGTTACTCAGTCGTGTCCGACTCTTTATGAGACCCCATGAACTGCAACACGCCAGGCCTCCCTGTCCATCACCAACTCCCGAAGTCCACCCAAACCCATGTCCATTGAGTCGGTGATGCCATCCAACCATCTCATCCTCTGTCGTCCCCTTCTCCTCCTACCCTCAATCTTTCCCAGCATCAGGGTCTTCTCAAATGAGTCAGCTCTTCGCATCAGGTGGCCAGAGTATTGGAGTTTCAGTTTCAACATCAGTCCATCCAATAAACACCCAGGACTGATGTCCTTTAGGATGGACTGGTTGGAGCTCCTTGCAGTCCAAGGGACTCTCAAGAGTCTTCTCCAACACCACAGTTCAAAAGCATCAATTCTTCAGCACTCAGCTTTCTTTATAGTCCAACTCTCACATCCATACATGACCACTGGAAAAACCACAGCCTTGACTAGATGGACTTTTGTTGACAAAGTAATGTCTCTGCTTTTGAATATGCTATCTAGGTTGGTCATAACTTTCCTTCCAAGGAGTAAGTGTCTTTTAATTTCATGGCTGCAATCACCATCTGCAGTGATTTTGGAGGCCAGAAAAATAAAGTCAGCCACTGTTTCCCCTGTTTCCCTATCTATTTGCCATGAAGTGATGGGACCAGATGCCATGATCTTCGTTTTCTGAATGTTGAGCTTTAAGCCAACTTTTTCACTCTCCTCTTTCACTGTCGTCAAGAGGCTCTTTAGTTCTTCTTCACTTTTTGCCATAAGGGTGGTGTCATCTGCATATCTGAGGTTATTGATCTTTCTCCCAGCCATCTTGATTCCAGCTTGTGCTTCCTCCAGCCCAGCATTTCTCATGATGTACTCTGCATATAAGCTAAATAAGCAGGGTAACAATATACAGCCTTGATGGATTCTTTTTCCTATTTGGAACCAGTCTGTTGTTCCATGTCCAGTTCTAACTGTTGCTTCCTGTCCTGCCTACAGGTTTCTCAAGAGGCAGGTCAGGTGGTCTGGTACTCCCATCTCTTTCAGAATTTTCCACAGTTTATTGTGATCCACATAGTCAAAGGCTTTGGCATAGTCAATAAAGCAGAAATGGATGTTTTTCTGGAACTCTCTTGCCTTTTCAATGATCCAGAGGATGTTGGCAATTTGATCTCTGGTTCCTCTGCTTTTTATAAAACCAGCTTGAACATCTGGAAGTTCACGGTTCATGTACTGCTGAAGCCTGGCTTGGAGTATTTTAAGCATTACTTTACTAGCATGTGAGATGAGTGCAATTGTGTGGTAGTTTGAGCATTCTTTGGCATTGCCTTTCTTTGGGATTTTTGGCAGAAATATAGTCAAACTTTTCTAGACTGGATCAAATGAAGGGGTAGTGGTTAGTTCTACAACAGCAAAGTTTTCATGACTGTGTTTGAGATGAAGTGGGAAAGAAGGCGGCACACACACAGGAAAGCAGTGAGGGCAACCAGACTAATTATGAAACATGCCATCAGTATTCTGTGCAGACCATGATGGTTGCCTACAAATACTCTACTTGGAGTTGTAAAACAAAATCATTACACATTATGTTGTCAATATTAAAAAAGCATTCTTTTAACTGTTCATAACATAAAAAAAAAAAAACAACTAGTTTTACTCTAAATGACAAAGAAGGGCAATTAGGAAGTGTTGTGAAAACACTGCATGGAGAGTCAAGGGATCTGGGGTTGTAATATCAGCACATCTTTTTAGACAAGTCAGCATGCCCTGGTGAGACAGAGGTGAAATTATTTTAGGTTTGTTGACGGAAAAAATAAAAGGGTTACAACTAGATTTCTATTTCACCATCATCATCAGAATGGTACACATTTATCTCTATATCTCCCAGCAGTCTCACAAGATAGGTGTGATAAACTCTTTTTTACAGATGAGAAAGTTTAGTGAGACTAAAGGTATACTGACTTTGTAATTAGACACAACTGGATCTGAATTCTGTTTCTGTCACTGAGAAACTATAGGCCTGGGTGAACTAAAATGACTTAACCTCACCGAGCCTTGACTTAAACATCTGTAAAATGGAGATAGTTCCTCTTAGAGTTACTCCAAGAATTACATGCCATAAGCTATGTAAATGCCTGTACATTTACATAGTAAGTGCACAGTAAATGGTTGCTCTTATTGTAACTGTCAAGAGGTTAGGTGCAAAACCAACCAGGTCTATCCAGCTAAAGTGGATAAAGCTAAAGTGGATCCACCTACAAGCCCAGGTGGCCAAAAATGTGATCACGAACAAGTAACAGGCTTTTGTCTCACTTCAAGTCTTGATCATTCCTCGATAATACTTTTGTATTTTTAAATTATAATTATTTGAGTTACCACTTTCAGGCCACAAGGTACATACTAGCTGTACTACCACATGTAAAACTGTATAATTTACGTACCACCACCTCGACAGGCATTCCTTAATTCTTCAAACATTAATTTTTCCAGAGAATCATTCACATAGAAAACTCCTTCAACCTGGTATCAGAGAAAAGGAAAAATTATGTCAGAGCACATGGACCTGATATACAAGTACTGGATAGAACACAAACACTGCAGACAATATTTAGTTTGCTTTACTCTTCATAAAACACTTTCACACTACCTTAAATAGCAGACAACTTCTTACAAGATGTTCCCATCTTTAAATATATCTTTAAAATGTATTTTACAATATTCCACAAATCATTTTGTTTATTCTCCTACTCTCATAAGCCACATTTAAAAGTTCAAGAGGTAAAATACTTTGTGTGCATGCGGGATTAAGAAAAGTCTTCCAACAATGCTCTCACTAAGGCCAAAGGTCTCAGTATTCTCATGCTTCTAAAACATCAGTAGCTTTTGAAACAAAAGAATGAAAAACTCATCTAAACAGACAAACGCAATCATCTGACCTAAGCACACTTTTTCCGTGTCTAAGACAACAGCACACTACACTTTACTGTCTTCTGTTCTGATTTACAAATCTGTACTTATGTAAACAGTGAATTAAAAAAAGCTTAGTTTTACAATCTGTGTAATTTTAAGAGAATAAAAAAGCTTGATGATAGAGGCACACACAAGACAATGGAAGATATACTTATGTAACGCCAAAGGCGAGAACATGTTAATCAGAGATCAAATATTATGAAGGATCTGCCAAGGAGTGAAGAACCAAAGACTTAATAATCATCTGGACATGGAAACTGATTTATCAGAAAGAAAACTTCTGCATCTTACCACTGGGAGACTAACAAACCAGCTGATGGAAAATATCTCCAGCACAATTTTCTAAAGGGTAGCATTTATTATTCCCCATTTACTGAGGACTCATTATGTGTCAGGCACTGTACTGGACAGTAGGGGAGATACAGAAACTATGCAAGGTTGTCCCTTTGTGCAGCTTCCAGTCTAGGGTGTGGCCCAGACTAGAACATGCAGAGTATGCAATGAGGCAAGTGCTGCAATAGAAGTAGAGTTCTACAGAAAAATCTGATGCAGAAGGGGCTCAACAGTCTAGGGTGGCAGCGTGGGGGGGTGGCGCTTCACAGTTTGTTCCCTTTGTGAACACTAAGCTGGCTCTTTAAACACAAAAGACATTACTAGAATGGCAACATATTTAGGAGCTGAATGGAAAGATGACATAAAGATGGGAGAGAAGTGTTTTTAAGGAACAAAGAGAAATTTTTAGTGCAGCACATGGTTCTTGTGAGAGGAATGGAGATTAAGAGAGATATGAGAATTTAAGTGTGAAATTCTCTACTCTTAAGAGAATGGTAATTCAACACAAGACTAGCATAAAAGTCAGTAACTTTTTAAGAGCAATGTTTCAACTTTCCATTCCCAAGGGAGAGGTGGTACCAAAGCTGTTTAAATAGTTAATGGAAAATGCTGAGCAAAATCAGACTTGCTCCCATGCAGAATTAGCAGGAGAGTGTGAATTAAAGCTTAAGCTGGGACTGCTGTCAAAACATGACAATGTGTGTCACAATCCTCTCAGGATGATCATATGTTTTTTTTATTTTCTACTCCATTCAGAGAACCGGATTCCATAAAAAGAAACTACCAAGGGAAAAAAATAGAGCAAAAGGGGAGGTTTACCGCTATAGGCTTTTCCTCCCCTTGGCGTCTAGCTAAGTGCTTTGCTCACAGGGGATACTCAATAATAATACTGAGTTAAAGAGTGGAGTGGCTCTCAGGAACTGTTACCAAGACGCAGAATCACAAACCTTCAGTACAGTTGCAGGGTATCTAAAGGGATTTCAAAAGCCATTTAAGAACATATGCGCCAAAACCTGACAAATGCCTTCTTTCTTCACTTTAATGAAAGACAGTAAGCACAAATGGCAAGGAAGCCCCAAAATAACAGAGACCAGGTTTTAAAACTCTCTAGTATCAGGGTTCCAAGTCTTCGTCCGGAATACATCATCCTGTCAGACGAAGAAGACATCAACTGGACACCATGTCTTAGCTGAGCTTCTACTAGGTGAGCAAAGGAAGCTGTGCATCCGACTGACCCTCCAGGCCCTACTGACAAGTGCCTGTGAAAAAGACAACACCTCGCCCTGTGACCTTTCTCGTCTGTTTCGAGAATAAAGACTGTCCTATTAAAACTCTGCCTGTCAATTGAAATTTTAAAAACCCACAAAGAGCAGTACAGTGAACTAAAAACTAAAAACTTGGTACAGTGAATACAGGTCCGTAAACGTTACATAAATGACCAGCATGACTCAGAGGAGCGGAGTCTGGCGCAAGCAACTCTACTCCGGACTGGCTGACCACCTAGAGGAAGACCACTGCTGTCTCCAAGGCTCAGGAACGGTCCGTTTACCAGACTTCTGTGTGAAAACGCTTCGCAAAGGCCAGTTTCGTATTTATGTGGATGCGCTGGACGCTTTCCGCTTTCTTCACCCTCACTGTGCCGGGACGTCTCCACCGGAGACGTTAGGTCTGCACGGATGAAGCACTCACGGGCCGGAGGGGAACCTGGGGTGGACGCCGGGGACCTGGAGGAAATCCGTTGGCGGCGGGACGAGGCCGGCCGCGCGCGCCAGGGGTCTGGAGGGGTTGGAGGAGGCCCCGCCCGGTGGGCAGGGAGGCGCCGCAGACCCCCAGCCACGGGCCCTGCTCCCCCGCCTCACCTGCATGTTGGGCACGAAGCCCTTCTTGATTCTCCAGCAGTTCTTATTGATCTTTTCCAAGAACTGCAGCTCATCATTATAACTGCGACTCATGGTGGCGAAAACTCCCGGCTTCGCTTGAGGAGCCACTGGCCGCGTTGTCCCGCTGACTTAAACACCGCCTTCTGGCACTCAGCGCGCAGGCGCGGCCGGTTCCGCGGCAGGGTGGGTGACGGCAACCGCCGAGGTTCAAAACTTCTATCAATCGCGCGCGCGCGCTCTCTCTTCTTCCTTTACTAGTTAAGATAGACCATCCTCTAGCGTTTATCTTTGTGGATGTTAACTAATCATTCTCTTTCAGGCTAAAGCTAAGCTAAATCCAGTACTTTTTAGTATGATCTAGTTATCTTTCGTTTTAGAAGTGCTTTTCAGCATTGGACAGAGGAGCCTGGTAGGCTACAGTCCATAGGGTCGCAAAGAGCTGGACACGACTAAAGAGTTGGACACGACTGAGCGACTGAACTGAACTGAACTGAACTGAGCAACTTCACATTCACATTCAGCATTGAAAAACGCACTGAGTCTGGATCAGGTCCAGTTGTTCTATGGAATCATCTGCTTGGAGTTTCAGTTCAGTTCAGTCGCTCAGTCATGTCCGACTCTTTGCGACCCCATGGACTGCAGCACGCCAGGATTCCCTGTCCATCACCAACTCCCGGAGCTTATTCAAATTCATGTCCATCCAGTCGGTGATGCCATCCAACCATCTCATCCTCTGTCGTCCCCTTCTTCTCCCGCCTTCAATCATTCCCAGCATAAGGGTCTTTTCAAATGAGTCAGTTCTTCCCATTAGGTGACCAAAGTATTGGAGTTTCAGCTTCAGCATCAGTCCTTCCTTTTAAATATAAATTTATTTATTTTAATTGGAGGCTAATTACTTTACAATATTGTATTGGTATTGCCGTACATTGACATGAATCCGCCACGGGTGTACACCTGTTCCCCGTCCTGAACCCCCCCCTCCCCCACCCCCCCCACCTTCCTCCCCATCCCACCCCTCTGGGTCAGGACTGATTTCCTTTAGGATGAACTGGTTGGATCTCCTTGCAGCCCAAGGAACTCTCAAGAGTCTTCCCCAACACCACAGTTCAAAAGCATCAGTTATTTTGAGCTTGGGGTTTACACCCCACAAAGGCAGAGATATTACTTTGCCAGCAAAGATCAGTCTAGTCAAAGCTATGGTTTTCCAGTAGTCATGTATGGATGTGAGAGTTGGACTAAAAGAAAGCTGAGCGCCAAAGAATTGATGCTTTTGAACTGTGGTGTTGGAGAAGACTCTTGAGAGTCCCTTGGACTGCAAGGAGATCCAACCAGTCCATCCTAAAGGAGATCAGTCCTGGGTGTTCATTGGATGGACTGATGTTGAAACTGAAACTCCAATACTTTGGCCACCTGATGCAAAGAGCTGACTCATTTGAGAAGACCCTGATGCTGGGAAAGATTGAGGGTAGGAGGAGAAGGGGACGACAGAGGATGAGATGGTTGGATGGCATCACCGACTTGATGGACATGGGTTTGGGTGGACTCCGGGAGTTGGTGATGGACAGGGAGGCCTGGAATGCTGCAGTTCATGGGGTCGCAGAGTGGGACACAACTGAGTGACTTAACTGCGCTGAACTGAGTGAGGGAGAAAGAGATGTCTGCAGGTGAGAAAGAGAAACATTTAAACAGATATCACAACGGAAATTTTGTAATGTTTCAAAACGAATTTGTGAACACAGTAAATACTTTCGTCAGAAAAGAGCATTCCGAAGAAGGAAACATGACGGTTTATCATTTATTCCAACAGCTCTGACGAGGACATCTATTGAGGTCGGATGAGCAACACAAAGATGAGTACACGGCAGTTGTGGATGTCTAGGGCTTCCCAGCCTAGTCTTCTCTGATGACCAAGCGCTCTATGAACGTGCTTTTATACACACTGCCTTTTCTTCACTGTAACAAGTGAGCCTTAAGTGTTTTCTATTTCCAATCCTACCTCATGTAAAGAACAGCAACGTTGGATTCAGAAAGGCTTGGGTTGAATTTTTACTGTTGCTATTTACTAGCTTTGTATGATAAATATCTTTTAAATATTTTTTTTCCTTTTCTATAAAATGGGATAATAATTCTTCACAAGTGGTCGTGAAGATTAAACACTGGGTAAGCCCACCAGTAAACAGCTGTCTTCCGTTCCCCCACTGGATTGTCAGCATCACAAAAGCAAAGTGTGGATTCTATTTCCTACAAGTGTGGATTCTATTTAGTTCCCCTTTCCTCCTCTTCTGCCCCAATTTCACCCCACTGATTTGTTGCTCCAACAACATTAATCTATCTATGATTTATCTAGTACTCTGCATTGCCATTTCATTTAATTTGAGAGAGAAAACAGCCTAAAACTTAAAGTGATACAATTTGTAGAGTTTCCTGCAATCACTGTTTCTCTCCAGACACATCTAAAAGAGAACATATTCCCTTTTTAAATCAAGTTTCGAAATCTGTACAAGCTCAGTTTGTGGTAGTATTAAAAACACTAGGGAATTTCCCGATGGTCCAGTGGTTGGAACTCTGCATTTCCAAGAGGTCCCAGATTCCATCCCTCACTAAGGAACTAAGATCCCACAAGCCAGAAGGCCGTGCAGAGTGGGAGAGAAAAAAAAAATAAAAACAAACAAAAAACCCTTAAGGACACTACATTCTCTTCTTACCTGTCTTATTTTATTACAAAAAAATCAGGGACAAGAAACTTCGCAAATGAAAAGGCAAAATTTACTTTGATAGAAAACAATTTTAATTAAATACAGGGGACAGTAGCAGTAAATATAAAACATAAAATTCAGTATGCAGGGAGGAGGGAACCCTAGAGAGCTGAAGAGGCTGAAGGGACATCCGCTGACAACAACTGATGCAAATCTGTATTTGAGACCTTCTCACAGACCTTAGAAGTAATACATACCTTGTTCTTGGTCACAGAATCTCACAGACACAGGAGCACAAAACATGCACTCAAACATGAACGCACGTTCAGACATCTACCCCTCCACACACATGGGGACACACACAGCCTGATTTAACCCTTTCACCCAGTTTGCCTCCCTCTGTATTCCTGAGGCCTTGAAAAAGAAAACTTCCGGCGTTCCACAAGGGCTTTGCAATTCCAGTGTGTACTGTCTTCCGGCTCTGGGTTTATAGGAGCTGTGGGATTAAGGGCCATTTGCTTCCTGGAGTCTAAACAGGCAATCATGGGGTTGGCTTCCCACTCCACTGTCCACTTATCAGGTGCAGACCTTCCCAACCAAGGAAACCTGGCTGCTGCTTTGATGTTTTATACTTCAGGTCGGTGGAGATCAAAAGAAAACCCTGAAAAGGATGCAACAACGAGGACGACGTCAAACTTGGGGGTGTGCAGCCATAGGATGTCTAAGTCTGCCTGAGGGGTGAGGGGTACAGGGCTTCCTTCCCGGGTCCTACTATATCATGCCCTCGTCTACCCCCACCTCCTTGTCAATGCCTCAGACAGAGGAACCGGCTATTTTGGATTCTTGTCACCTTAAGCAATTCTAGAAGGGGACATGGGGAGGGAATAGGGGGTGCAGAGTAGTACATGGGATTGGAGAATTCTGTCAGTATCTTACATCTACCTCCCCAAACCAAAAAGCCCCAGAAAGGAAGAAATAAGGTATTCTGAAGTTTGTGAATAATGATTGACCAGGAAACCACTTTACAGCAGATCCCTGAATCCAGAGGAGTGTCTTTGGTTCAGTCCAAAGTTTGCTCACTAGGGGAATCGGAAGAGCCAATCTGGTCTCGAATATGCCCTTTCCAGCTACACAAACCTTTTCACCTCTCTGAGTCTTCCTGCCCTCATCTATAAAATGGGATTCACAATCCCAGCCTTACAGTGTATCTTGTGGAACAAATAAAAGAAAGGGCACTAGTGCATCTTCTTGTACTGTGGCGTGGATAAACTTGGCTTCAGGGGGAAATCAGATTTGGTCCAATGCGGGTTTTTTGTTTTTTGTTTTTCTGGTGTGATTTTTAAACTCAGGTTTAAGGGCTTTTCATTATTTAAGAGCTATTAAGGGCTTTTCATTATTTAAGAGATATTTAAGAGCTAAATATCTCGTTTATAAAATTCCTTGGGCTGGGAAAAAACAAAGCAGAACAAAATAAAACAAAAAGTGAGCAAAATAGGAAGAGGCATTCTACGATGAAAAGAAACGGGGCAATTAATATTGATAATTCTTACCTCAAGAACTTCAATATCTGAATTGACGAGCGAGATTTTGTGTGGGTTGGGTAGAGGAAATCCTTGCTGTAATTTCGCTAAAATACAGAATAAGATGTGAAATAATTGGGCACCAGCATGGAAGATTTGGTAAACTTTTTAGTAAGAGACTAACAAAAAACTTTTCGATAATTTATCCTTCCACTCTTCCTGGTTCTGTGCCTTCAATTCCCTCTGATATATCCCTAGCATTTTCCTGAAAGAATGGTTAATTAATCTGTGCTTAATAAAAATGTACTTGCAACTATGTGTATCTGGATGGCAGAAAGAAAAAGATAGCAACTCATCCAACTTGTATTTTGAAAATACCTTAATCAGTGGGTCCTGAGAATATTTTGATTTCCAATACAAAACATATTTTAACCAAGCTGCACTCAAGATGCTACCGTTTGTGAACAATTGCAGTGTAGGTCTGGGATTGTCATTCCACTGTCTATTCCAGTGGTGATATTTGCATAAGAACCACAGAGACACCCTCAAAGAGAGCTTCATCTCATTTCTGGCTGACCCAAAGGAGACTCTTGACTGCCCAAGGAGAAGAGTTTTAATTTCCTTAGCTCAACCAGAGTTAGCGGTTCTTGCTTGCAAGTAGGGTTGCTAACAAGGCTTGAAGCTGGAATATTTAATTTCAAAGCCGTATAGTTGATGGTATCAACTCTGTCAATTCTGGCCCTGGCCTGGATTCATAATAACACATTAGCAAGTACAAGCTTCAGGATGGAAAGTCCGGGACAATCCCCAATATGTAACCAGTGTCCGAGTTACATTGTTTCCCCAGACTCCCTTACCGTTGGCTAGTGGGAGGACTCCAAAGTGGAGAATGGAGGACAGAATATTCTCAAACCTCAAGACCTAAAATGAAAGGGGAAACTGGATCAGTTGCTAAATGAGGGTATTTTGAAAGTACGATGCCTGGTTTGGACATGCACTCCCCAGACCTTATCAGAATGGGCAGCAATAATCAACATTCCCCATAGACATATTCTAGGTTTCCAGACACGGAAATCTATTTTGTGGAAAACCATTTTTGTAGGGTTTCCTAATTTTTGTTCCTCATTGAAGATGGGCATTTTTGCCTCTCTACACTGGATCATGGTGACAAAAATGCAGAGGGGCCACACAATGGCAGCAAATGTGGCAAGTAAGACAATCTAGAATGGCCAATAGATATTCTAGTTAGTGGTCTTTCATTAATTTATTAGGAACTCCCCTCGTAGGAGTTTCCCTGTGTTATGCTCTATAGTCAATGGCACCACCAGAGCATGCAATTTATCTTTAATAAACTAAGTAGTTGTATAATCTTAGCAAAATGCTTCCCTCATAGCTCAGTTGGTAAAGAATCCTCCTGCAATGCAGGAGACCTTGGTTCTATTCCTGGGTTGGGAAGATCCACTGGAGAAGGGAAAGACTACCCACTCCAGTATTCTGGCCTGGAGAATTCCATATACTGTATAGTCCATGGAGTTGCAAAGAGTTGGACATGACTGAACGACTTTCACTTCAGCAAACTGCTGGTTCCTGGGAAGACTCAGGTATTAAAAACAGACTATGATGAACTTCAGTTCATTTAATGAATGTTTTTTAAGCATCCTATATGCTTAGCAATAATAACCTTTTTGCAGCTTAGCAAGGATGGTTCTGAAGCAGACTTCCTAGGTGTATCTCTTGTTTTGATCACCTTACTGTGTGATGTTGGGGAAGTTCCTTAACCTCTCTGTGCCTCAATTTCCTCAACCATAAAGTGAAGATAATAATACTAATCCCTTGGGGTTTTACCAGGATTAAACAAGTTAATATTATGTAAAATTCCCTATATACACCATTGTCATTTTTTTTCAGAGATGTCTACAAACATTGCTAAATGCTCCTGAAGGGGAAAATTGACCCTAACTGAGAACCATTTCTCTATAACATAAGTGACATGTAGAGACAAGGTAGAGACATAAATTGGTGATTTGGCTGATCTTCCTGAAGCTTGGGGCAGAGGGTTTCCAAGTTGTATGTTGGGATGAGTTCTTCCAATTAGGAGGTCACCAAGCTAGACCACTCCAAAGAGGCATCTACACAACCAACCTTAACTTAATTTTAGGAGATGGGTAGAAAACCTTTGAAGAACAAACTGAGCCATGCCTAACAATTCATTTAGGGCATCATCCTTTGGTGGTCTGAATCGTAAGCTCTAGGGGATTATTTTATCCAAAAAAATGACATGTTCCTGAAAATGTCTGTTCCCTCCCCTAGCATTACATAGTCTTAACAATCATAAAAGTCTTTTTGAATATATACAAGGGAATTCCTCTCTTGCTTAATGGTTAATGGGCTTGGTGGATGTGTAGCTACATAAAGAATTTTAAAATCAAAGCCTACACTAAGAGGCAAAGAAAACAATTACCCAGTTACTATATAGATTTCTCCTTTTTCCCTAGGTGGGAGCTTGGAGAGCACTGATTCTTACCTCAATATTGCTGCGATTGGACTCTGGCAAAGAAAGGCGGAATCTGAAAATGAAACAAAACAACAAAAAACAATAGGAACAAGTTCAAGGAGGGAAGGCTTAAGAACAACCACATCAGTAGAAAGAAACAGAGATAAAAAGAAACAATTTTTTCCCTTCAATAAGTTATTATTCAGAAGCCACACAAACTTGTGAGAACATCGAGTTCTAGTACATCTTCCCCCCATATTTGCTGCTGAATAAGCAGCGCAGGAGAAAAGGAAACAAGGTGGGTTGCCCAAGTGCATTCGCTGTAAGGGACTTAACTGTTGCCAACTTGAAACACAGAACACTTTTGTTTTGGCTGAGATATGCAGTGTTTGACACCTTAGTCCTCCTACCAGGAGTCAGACCAGGCCCTGGCAGTGATAGTAACCAGCCCTAACCGTTGGGCCACCAGGGAATTTCCCAGAACATTCTTAACAAGCAGTCTTTAAGTCTTCTTGCCCTAAACTCAACCTTGTAACTTCCCCAAGTTAGACTGGCCCCTTATTAATAAATATGACAATGACAGTGATGACGAGAGTGGTGGTGACATGGACTCTTCTAGAAGCTATATAAACATTTAAAATACAATCTTCCCAATGACTCTGTGAGTGATGCTACTATTACTGCCCCTTTGGCAGACAAGAAAACTGATGATCAAGGAGTTCACAAACAACATCTAAGTGTCTCCCTATCTATGCCCCTCTTCAATAAGGTGTGGCCACTTTATTCGGCTGTGCCTCTCCCAAAAATATTTCTGCTATAACATTTAAGAAATAAATGTGCATGGAAGAGGTAAGTTTGCTTATTATCAGCCAATATCATGTTAGTATGAATTAGGCTTTGAGGTTTCTTTAAAGTGACAGCTAAGAGCAAAAACTAGAAAGACTGTTAATTCTGACAAGGATCAGAAATGGTACCAGAGGGAACTTTTCAGATATAGTGTTTCCATCTCAAGGGGTGCAGGTTCAGTTCCTGGTTGAGAGATTAAGATCCCACATGCCCTGAAGTGCGGCCAAAAAAATAAATTAAAAAAAAAAAAAACAGAAAAGAGATGATATCAGAGGCCCTGTGGCTCAGATTGATCTTACTAGAAAGTGAAGACCAGAATTTTTAAGGCATCCTTGAAGGAAGTAAGCTGAGCAGTTGAACATCACTTTAAGATACTGCTGGGGAAATGTGAGGTGGATGCCTCCCCCTGGTCAACCTGCTTCTTATGAGGGACAGTCTAGGGCAGTCTAGAAATTCGGCCTACACGAGAGAGGAACACACCTGTGAGTCTCCTTTCTGTTCTTCCATGACATCCCCAAACCATGAGTGGTTACCATCTGAGGTTCCTACAAACCAGCTGTCCTCTTCTTGGGCACGCGTGTTCAGTTGCTAAGTCGTGTCTGACTCTTTTGAGACCCTGTGGACTGTAGCCCACCAGGCTCCTCTGTCTGTGGGATTATCCCAGCAAAAATACTGGAGCCAGTTGCCATTTCCTACTCCGGGGGATCTTCTCGACCCAGGGATGGGACGCGTGTGTCTACTGTGTCTCCTGAGTTGGCAGGCGGATTCTTCACCACTGGGCCACCTGGGATTACTTCTGTTTCCTAGTTCTCAATTTACCCTGCTAGTTTGAAGTGAAGTGAAGTCGCTCAGTCGTGTTTGACTCTTTGCAACCCCATGGATTGTAGCCTACCAGGCTTTTCAGTCTATGGGATTTTCCAAGCAAGAGTACTGGAGTGGGTTGCCATTTAATGGACAAGTCTCACTAACTAAACTCTTCCTGTCCTGGCTCTGAAAAACACAAAAGCTCAACTCAGACCACTAGGTGGCAACCAACTTCACTCCTTTGACCTTGTATTCTGCACTTGGCCCCTAACCTGTTACTTCAAGCCCTGCAGTGCTGGGCTGTGTATATTCGCTCAGTCACGTCTGACTCTTTTCGACCCCATGCACTGTAACCCGCCAGGCTCCTCAGTCCATGAGGATTCTCCAGGCAGGAATACTGGAGTGAGTTGCTATACCATCCTCCAGGGGATCTTCCCAACCCAGGAATTGAGCCCAGGTCTCCAGCATTGCTGACGGATTTTTTTACAGTCTGAGGCACCAGGGAAGCCCTAAAGTCCTGCTACTAGCAGCTAATTTTTATTAGAGAAATACAGAGTAGCTGGAGAGAAAGGGAGCTCAAATAGTTCTATGTTTCAGGCATATTAAAGTATAACCTATTTTATTTAATTTTGGCTATGCCACATGGCATGCAGGATCTTAGTCCCCCCACGAGGGACTGAACTTGCATCCCCTGTATTGGAAACATGGAGTCTTAACCACTAGACTTGATAGTCCAGGTAAAGCCTATTTTTAAGGGTTTGGGGGTTTCCATGGCTGTCTGGTGGTTGACTTCACTCTGTCACTGTAGGGGGTGCGGGTTTGAACCCTGGTCAGGGAACTAAGATCCTGCGTGCCACATGGCAGAAAGAAAGAAGAGAAGAGAAAAAGAAAGGAACGTTTTGGAGGTTTATTGCTCTGATCGAAAACCAGAGCTAAACTGCAAATTTTAAAACACAGCAAAAGAAAAATTTTCTTCATATTCTGAGTTAATGTAGCAAGTGTGGCATGCTGAAGGCCGAGTGGACCAAAGTGCAGACACTGGCAATGCCTTTCCTGCAACCCTGTGGCCGTGGCAGACGTTGACAATGAATCCCTGCACGCAGTCCCTATAATAATTGCTTCTCGCTTTGCCCTCTGACTATAAGCTCCCTGTGGGTTGAGATCCAGTCTGAATTCCCTTTGTATTCCTAGGACTGAGTACAGAGCGTGACATATATCACACATAGTTTTCCCTCATTCACTCGTTGACTCTTCTAGCAGATATCTATTGAATACCTAGTAAATGTCAGCCCTGGAACTGGGACCAGAGATAGAAATGTGAGTAAAAATCAAACACAGTCACTATCCCATGTAGTTTGCAGCCCAGTGGGAAGGCAGACGTTAACCAAACAATCGCACTGATGAAGGCTTAATTAAAGGTTAGATAAAAACTCTGAAGGAAAGAAATGCGTTCATTGAGGTAAATGACAAAAGAACCTGATCTAACTTGGTGGATGCAGTAAGGTATCCAAGGAAGGGCTGTGTCCTAGAGTTGGCATAAGAAGGATGAGCAGGATTAAAAAGGCAAAATGGAGAAGGAAGGGGGAAGGGGTCTGGGCAGAGGTTGCAAAGGTCTGCGTAGAGAGAACAGAAAGCTAGGGAGAGAGCTGCAGTTTGATGCTAGACAGACAGACTGTGGCTGGCTGTCTGACCAGGCTAGACCACTCAGGCCATGTTAGAAATTTCATGTTTATCTGGAAAGGAATCTATGGAAGGTTTCTAAGGAGGGGCGGGGGATGTCAGTGCTCTGTAAAGACCACTCTAGTTGCACACGGAGAAAAGATTGGCAGGGTGAGGATCCCAGGTGCTTCTTCTATGCTCAGTAATGTGCTAGGCAATGTGAAGAATTTTATTGATATCTGTATTTTTGAGGGATGGGGAGAAGCTGTATGTGCAGAAAACAATTATAGGATATTACAAAACAGCTTGTATTCAGGTGCTGTTTTATGGGTTTACACACTACTTGTTGCAGGAATTCTGGGAAGGTGCGAAAAGGTGATAAGACCAGAGTGGATTGTGTGTGTGTGTGTGTGTATAATATGGGAGGAAAATAAACTGTCCTTTGAGAGAAGCACTCTGTATACTACCACGTACAAGCACCTGTTGCTTAGCACCCAGTACTGTAATTGCTTGTTAATCTGAGTATTCTGCTCACTAAGCTGAGGACCCAGAAGGTAGAAACTATTGTTTTTCTCTCAACTCTCTGTATTAAGAACAGGGCAGAACATATACTTGGTGCTCTATAAATTCTTACTGAGTGTATGTATGGATAAATGAGCAGATAAAAGATGGATGGGAAAGTGTATATTTCAGGGTCCGCAACCCCTGGGCCATGGACTGGTGCTTGTTAGGAACGGGGCTGCCCAGCAGGAGGTCAGCCACGGGTGGCAATCAGTGCCGTTTGTTCCCCGTTGCTCCCCACTGCTGGCAATGCTGCCTGAACCATCTCTCCCCATCCCTTCACCCCCACCCCGGTCCATGGAAAAATCTTGTCTTACACAAAATCAGTCCGTGGTGCCAAAAAGGTTGGGGACCACTGGTCCGATGGACTGAGGTCACCTTGAGGGTGAGGCAGCTGAGCAGTATGTTCGCTTTAGGGAGGGAAGACAGGCTGGTTTGAAAGGTAGGACCAGATGCTGAAGATCTTGAAAACCCTAGGCTGTGAATTTAATCCAATGATGAACACTTTTGAGGGGAGGCATATGTTGAGCCTCCTCCAGAAGTAAAGGATTCTCTCTCTGAGGAAAAGTTTCCCAGTATTTTAACTCCATTGCTTTCTGCAATCTAGAAATCTGCCCTCCCACCAATGAGATTGGGAGAAAGGGAAGAAATCATTGGGGGTTGCTTCTCCAAGAGGGGCTCCCACTGTGGCCTTCCTTTCCCCTGGCCTCAACCGTAGTTCAGTGGGAGGGTGGAGACGGAAATCAGCCCGGTTGCCAAGCCTGAGCTCTGCTGGCCTGTCTGAGCACCGTTCCAACAGAAACTGAATCCATTCTTCCCAGACCTGTTTTCCTTTCTGTTTCTCACCAGATGGCTCACGCTGGGAAATGTTTATCTGCCCAACTGTGAGAAGTCGAGTTGGGTGTGATACTATCTGCTTGTAGTCAGCTATATTTGCATTCTCTGATGGTGCTGCGTGGGAGAGGTAGTAGGGCAACTGTGTGTGTGTGTGTGTGTGTGTGTGTGTGTGTACGCATATGCATGCACACGCACCTGTGTGTATGGTAGTGGGGTGGGGTGCAGTTTGGGAGCATCCAAATTCTTGATTATGGGAATGTCAAAAAAATGTTCCAAACTCTAAATGGTTGAGCAGTCATGTGCACTGGATTGCCCTGAGCTTTACACGTGATTAAGAAAAAGGGTTAGAATTAAGTGATCTGTATGAAGGCCAAAAAAGGGAAAGTGTTGTTTAATTTAGTCTCTGAATTAGTCTCAAAAACACCTATTACATGACCAATCTGGACTGGAGTTACCTCCAAATAGAACCGTTTAAAAAAAAAAAAAAAGGACTCAAATGTAGAAAGAGCTGTAACCCCGAAGGCCAACTCTGCAGCTTTTAAGATCCTCCTGACTTGTCATGTCTCTTCGGACCAATTTTTCCCGTTTTATTTGGCCAAACTTTGATCCCAGAATGGGGAAAGAATAAAGCCCTACCACTAGTTACAACAAAGTTTCTTGAGCACTGATTATGTGCTGGGAGCTGTGCTTTTCACACATTCTCATCTCTACCAGTGGCTTCCCTGGTGGCTGAGACGGTAAAGCCTCTGTCTACAATGCGGGAGCCCCGGGTTCGAGCCCTGGGTTGGGAAGATCCCCTGGAGAAGGAAATGGCAATCCACTCCAGTACTATTGCCTAGAAAATCCCATGGACAGAGGAGCCTGGCAGGCTGCAGTCTATGGGGTAACAAAGAGTCGGACACGACTGAGTGACTTCACTTCAGCAATACGACACTCTAAACAGGGGCTGTGTTATGCTGAGGAAGAAACTGATTCTTAGAGGGGTCAGTGGACTTGTACAAGGTCACAAGTCAGCAAATGACTGAGGCAGAATTCACAATGAGACACGCTTGACTCCAGAGCCTGTGCTTCTAATTGGACATACCAAAGAAGTCAAGTTTGTTACTAATACTCCAGCTTTCGCTTCTTTAGCTTTCCTTGGCCGAGTTTCATTTAATGCAATGAGAAAAGGGCTGTGCGCTTTTACCATTTTAGGACATGCAATGCCAGTGTCTTCTCTTTTTTTCTATCAGTACTTAAAATTGAGAAAGGACTTGCTGCCTATTTCAGTTTAACCTGACTCCATGCTCTTAGTTTCCTCCTCCAGGCAAGGATATTTATTTTATAAGTTGAAGGTCTAAGTGTCATTTTCTAAGTCTTGGCTATTAATCACATCGAATATAATATAATGTAGCAAGTAAACAAACACGCATTGCTCTGAAGACTCACTCAGATTCAAGTTCTAGCTCTGCCATTCAATAGCTCTGTGACTCATGTAAAAAACTATTAATAAACAGAAAGCTTGATTAAATAGAGTCAGGAAACCAGAAGGGGGAGCGCTCATACCCTGGAACAACAGAGAGTCCAATAGGAAGAAGGAAGCCTCCTCTTATTTTCTAGCAAGGATTCAGTTGAAGAAAAGTTATGGACTCTTTAGTACAGCCCTCTTGACTTCCTTGTCCCCTCTGTAAAAGGGTTCTCCTTCCTTTGCCGTGTGGGGGCTTGTACAAGTCTCTCCATGGTTATAGACCCCAAAATGCAATTCTCTGCTTGTCCCAAATTAAACCATGTTTGCTGGAGAAATATCTGGCAGTCCATTTATGTTGGTTAACACTTAGTTAATTGACCCATATAAACCATAAAATGGGGATAATAAGCTTCCTCTAGGATTAATCATTCAGTCTACAGACATGGTGCTGGGTTCTGGAGATACAGGCTGTGAGGTTTAAATAGTATATGTGTGGTGCTTGGCACAGGACCAGCAGATAGTAAAGGCTCAATAATGAAGAGTAGTTATAAATAATAGAGCAAAAGGCTATTTCTCTAGTAGCCATCACTGGGCAGGAGGCAGAGGAGTGAGGTATTTTCTGAATAAAACTCTTGAAATACTCGAATAATTGAATATTGCCTTCCCTTGACTGAAGCCAGCATCCAAGTTTTAAATTGCCATCTTTTTTTTTAAAGACACTAAACATGCACTTTACATTTATTAACTCACGTATTCCTTACAAGTCTTTAAAGTAGGTTATACTACATCATTTTATAGAGGAGAAAATGTAGGCCCAGAGACATTAGGAAACTTGCCTGAGATCCCACAGCTAATGATATCTGGGCTAGGACCTGAACCAGCTATTCTGAGCCTGTGATTTCACCTCCGCTCTAAACTCTCCACCTTGGATTCGCCTCTGATTTCTACATCTTATATCTAGGGAGCCAGCCCTGAGCAGCTCCAGAGAGCCACCCTCAGGAGAGGATGGTTAGGAAGGCTATGTGTTCTGGGGGGATATGTTCAGAGGCCGTGTGTCCCCTGGTTCTTCTCAGGGGTGTTTCACTGATCCCCGTCCTCTTTACACCTCCTCCTGCTGTGTCTCTATGATGTGTGTGTGTGCCTGAATGCTAAGTGGCTTCAGTTGTGTCTGACTCTTTGCAACCCTGTGGACTGTAGCCTACCAGATTCCTCTGTCCATGGGATTCTCCAGGCAAGAATACTGGAGTGGGTTGCCATGCCCTCCTCCAGGGGATCTTCCCCACCCAGGGCTCAAACCCACATCTCATATCTCCTGCATTGGGGCAGGCAGATTCTTTACTACAATGCCGCCTTTCCTAGTGCCGCCTGGGAAGCCCCTCTATGATGTCACCTAGCAAACCAGCTCCCCCTGCAAAGCCTCTCTCCCAGAGCCCAGGAGCAGAGGCGTGGGCGTGTGGGAGACAGGGTTACCACTCTTGCTGCCAAAGATTAAAGCATTCTGTCAGCCCAGCTCTGCTCCTTTGCAGCCTTGCTTCTGGGTCTGGCTGGACCCGAGCGATGCCAGGCCCACCAGCCTTGCCCCCAGTCTGTTCACTGCCTGAGGCTTGCTGTTGTACCACAGCAGGAACCACCCTCAGACTCAATGCATGTGACCTGTGCAGTGCTCAGAAGGACTCCGTGCTCAGTTTAATGCCCTGCTGTCTCCATCTTGCAGCTCTCACAGTACTGTGACTCAGGCACACCAGCTTCCAAATTCTGTCCTTTCTCATGGCCTAGCTCAGATACTGCCAGCTCCTCACTTCCATCCTTTTCCCCTCTCTCTTCCTGCTCTCTGGCTTCTACCCTCTCAACCATTAAAACTGCCATCTCAAAGATCACCCATCAGGGTTAAGAAATTCATCAGCCTTGATCTTCTAGAAACAGGGCTACATCATGACATCTGGAGGCCTGAAGCCTTTGGGAGTTCTTCCTCCACAAAAACAAAACAAACCAAAACAAAAACAAGCAAACAAAAAATTAAAACTGATCTTCGAAGACTGATGTGTTATAAAGTCATGGTATAGTACAGTCTGGATTGAATTCATTTTAAATTTCTTATTTTAAAATATATTAAAACATTTTCATGAGTCCCTGAAGTTTCATAGGCTCTGGGCACCATGTCTATTAATGGAGAAGTCAGTCCTTCTTTGAAAACCTGGGTAAAGTTGAGGAGAAAGCCCTCATGAAACCTTTTATCTCTGGGAAACCACACTACTTTTTGCTTTTATCACTCCTTTTATTGGAAAAGCAACACAGTTTTAAAATTTTTTTTAAAAAACAGCTGACTCATAATCTCATATCCTAACACAATCCTTCATTTGTAATTCACTTTCTAGTCGGATGGAAAGCTGTTTTACATGGTTGATTGTTGTGTTTATACAGTTCTATATTCTGCTTATTTCATTTTGTATTATTTTCCTGAACATATTTTCCATGTTCCTACAATAGTCTTCTTAGCCATCAAGTTGACTTATGGTGATTGACTTTTCTCCTCTGTTGGTTTCCCAGTCTTTTTAGATTCTGATTTGTCTATTTTATTGCTTCCTCTTCCTCCTTTCATGGATTTAATCTGTGCTATCTGATTCTGTATATCCTCACTCCTAGGTTGTCTGGTTCATGACTTCCACGGGCTTTATAAGGGCTAAAGACAATGGGCTTTGAAGATGATCCTTCCCAGTGGCAGTTAGTGTTCAGTGATCTGTGTACATGACGTGCTCCAGCTCTTTCACACTGCATGGCTTGCATTTGAGAGCCAGCCAGGCCATGGGGCATGGTCTAGCTAAACTCTACACTCTAGTAATGGGATCTGAATGTTAGAGACTGAAGGTAACTCAGAAGTGATTCTTTACGACTTCATTATTTTACAGATAAGGCAGCTGAGGTTCAAAGAGGTTAAAAGACTTGATCATGGTTCTGGAACCAGGGAGCAGGGGTTTGAAACTTCATTCCTTGACCTCAAAGTTTCATTCTCTTTCTTCAATAGCATCTATTTTAAATTTGTTGAAAAGGAAATTCACTTTTTATTGCTATACTATTAGAATGAGAATTTACATTGTAGAATTAAACTTATGCTAATTTTGTTGCCAGATTTATCTGAATATTGTTTATTGGGAAGAAAAACAATTTATAATACAATTTTCAGTTAGGTCCATACTTTGAAATTATCTGGACTGTTACAGGAGAAATGCTCAATGATTCATGTCTATTGGATGATAACTTCACTTGTGTTGTGAATGTTCACTTGTCTCTTGGCCTGTTGATTCACTTGTTACTACCATCCAACAGTCATATCAACTGAGCTTACCTGTTCAGAGATAAAGAGCAGATCAGTCTTTGTCCCAGAATAGCCAGGGCAACATTGGTACTAGCAACCTGCAGAGAACAAAGGCACTCATTAGTAAGATGAGTGAATTTGTCCATTTTGGCCACAAATATCACTAGCCAGAGCAGAAACATAAACTTTACTTTCATCTAAAAAAAATATTAAAAAGAAACAGCGCTTGAAAATACTGCCTTGCAGGTAGGAAGACTAACTATAAAGACTTTCTGTTTGAAGATCTCCTTTAAGTTATTTTTCATTTTCTTCTAATCTGTCTTTTCCATGCATGTGTATGTGTGTGTGTGTGTGTATGTGTGTGTGTGTGTGTGTGTGTGTGTGTGTGTGTAGCATCGCACTTAGGTACATTGTTCAGTCATTTTCTCTCAGATTGCATTTGGCCTTCATCTACTCAAATAAACTTGAACTCCACCCTGATAGACTTATTTGAAAAAAAAAGAAATTTGGTTATTAATGTAACTGAAGCAGAGGAAAGGGCACACAGCATGTGGGGAAGGGTTGGGAGCTATTGAATGAGAGCTGGCCTCCATAACTTCCTCTACCTCAGTCTCAACCCGGCCCCCTCCCCTAATTGATGGAGCTCATCCCATCCTTCCAAACACTCGGCAGAGCCTCCAGGTCAGTGGTCTACTGCACAGACAGGATTGGTATCCATAGGCTGCCCTCCTGACCCCACAGACTTACAAAGTCCATGGAAACGATGGTTTCCGCAGTTGAGTTCTTGGGCTGGGTGAGTATCATGATGGAGGCGGGGATGTCCAGGGTGAAGTTACCTGGTAGTAAGCTGATCACAGGAGGCTCTGTTGCCGTGACCTGTACCATGAAGGGCTGGGACAAGATGTAGAGTTCTGCAATCTGTCCACATTCAGGGAAAGAGACAGAGATCGGGAGTCATGAGATGAAGAGGAGCTATCACAAATCTGGGGTGGCCTGTGGTGATTAATCTTACATCATCACAGTTAGAAAAGAGCTCTTTAATAATAATACCAATAACAACATAGCAATAAGAACAGCTGGCAGGTACTGAACATATACTGTGTGTCAGGCACATGTCAGGACTCTCAGTATTATTTCATTCAATCTCCACAAAATCTTTGTGAGGCAGGTTCTATCAGGATTCCCATTTCACAGCTAAAGAGAGTGAGCCTTAGAGAGATTAAGTAATTTTCTCAAGGTTTCAGGCAGATAAGTCGTAGAACTAGGGTTCAAGTCTAGGTCTATCTGACTTAAGATCCTTGCTCTAAACCCAGGATGCTACACAAGCACCTCTGGGTCCTCCATGGCAAACCGCAGCCTTTCAATACACTGTGCCCAATACTCAGGTGCCACGCCACCATGATCTTAGTAGTTGCTTTGCTAAGGTTTCAAATGGGCTCCTGGTTGCTCGGATGGTAGAGAATCTGCCTGGAATGCGAGAGCCCCAGATTCGATCCCTGGGTCGGGAAGATCCTCTGGAGAAGGGAATGGCAGCCCCCTCCAGTATTCTTGCCTGGAGAATTCCATGGACAGAGGAGCCTGGCAATCTATAGCCCATAGGGTCGCAAAGAGTTGGATACGACTGAGTGGCTAACACTACTATTACTAAGGTCACAAATGTAAGCCCTGTTCCTTCCTTTCCCACTTCAACTAATTATTTCAAGTGTGGTGGAACTTACAAAAGGAGCAGAGGATTTATTCTGTGAATTTACAATGTCTTCACTAGAAACTTGCATTGTTCAGTTTGATATTTGATTAAAAGACAAAACTCTTGGGACTTCCCTGGTAGTCCAGTGGCTAAGACTCCATGCTTCCAATGTAGGGGGCCTGGGTTCAGTCCCAGGTCAGGGAATGATATAGATCTCACACACCATAGCTAAAGATCCCGCATGTGGCATGATAAATAAATAAGTACTTTTTAAAGGACAAAACTCTTAAGAAGGGAAATACGGATGCAAGCTTGAACCAAAAAGGAATACAAAGTCTTCCAGAAGTAACTGCAATGAAAGCAAATACACCATTAAGGAGCCAAACCCTGAGCACTCACCCGGGTGAGCATGTTGCCAAGGGCTTGAGAGTTGTGAAGCAAATGGTTGGAAATCTGGAAAATGAAGAACATCGTGTCACTGGAAGGTTTATACCTGGCTTGTATTTTCAGGGAAAATGCAGCATTCTCTATAATTTTTATGAATCATGAAGCTGTTGCACCAGAAATGCTTAGTGTTTGAAGGTGATCTATCATTTCATAGCCCAACCACAGGAACTCAGAGGCCCACAGAAGTAAAGTGGGCCCTTAGGTCCACACAGGAAGTTACATCGCTTTGCAAAGTACCTTTTAACCTTGGGAACACAGTGTACATCATATAGGTATGACCCAGAGGTAAATGTTTTACAGTGGTTAACAAGAAGTCTTGTTTTATTGCCCTCATTTTCAGACTTTACTGAGATAAACAATGCATAAGCAATTTATCTTCACAGATGAACGGTTTTCAAGCCTGAAACTAGAAATATCTCATTCTCAGCGGTGTCTGGGAGCTGGTGTTGCCACCAGCATTTTGAACATAAGATTTATAACTACATGTATAATTTGGACCTAGAGAATGGAAAGAGTCATAAGGGATGCTCAGTGAAAGCTGTTAGGTGACTGGCTGGAGAAAGTGTTCTCGTTACAAAAGGGAGGGCGTGACAAAGAGGATCAGTGAATATCTGTGCTATTCACTGATCATTGTAGATGTCAACTGTAATTACCAATAGGAGAAATCTTTATGTTGGCATAACACAAACAATAATAATAAACACGTATGGAGCATGTACTCTGTGTTAGGTATTGGCCTGAATACTTCACATATATTTAAAGCTCTTTAATGCCCCAAACAACCCTATGTGTAAGGATTTATTATTATTCCCATTTTCCAAATGATGAAAATCTGGCATAGAGATGTGAGGTACATTGAAACTGCCAAAATTTCACAGGTATTCATCACAGGTAATAAGTAGTGAAGGGGGTTCTTAGTATTATTTAAGATCAATCTAGAAGAACATAAAAAGCTGAAACTGGCGGAACTGGAAAGCCAGCAACTCTCCAACTAATATCAACATTCATTCTGCAATCCCTTTATTCATCATCCTGCTAGAAGTGATAGTGTCTACAAAGGCCCGGGAATAAGAACATAACAACCCCCGTAATGGGATACTTAAAATAAGATCAAATGTCGGTGTAGATTGTTATCATCCATTAACATTCCTCACCTCTTTTGTGGTGAGAGTGAAGCTGAAAGCCCCAGCTGTAAAATAAGCATAGGACGCAGACTTAAAGAAATATTTGGAGATCCCGACGTAGAGCATAGAGTCACTGCGTTCCGGGAGCACAAAAGGAACTGATGGGAAGGGGGGATATTGAAGAGTTTTCAACGGGTAGAAAACGCCCTGTGGGGAAATAGAAAGACCAGTGTATTAGGGGAAGACTCAGCTGTGCAGGATTAAAAGGAGGTGGACCCACTCAAGCCAGAATATGGAAAATCGCAGAAACTCAGTAGGGATGAGAAAACCATGAGTCCTCTGACTCCTTGACTACGGACTATGTTTCAATGCTTTGATGACTTCTTGAGCACATCTGAGCATGTCTTGTTCACCCTAGGATGTAATCTGGTGAGAATGTCCTTTTTGGTCCCCTTCTCAGAGAAAGGAAGGCAAGTGCCTGTGTCTGGTGGGGACAGCTCTGGATAGTTCCCGAAGTGCCACATAGAGAATTAGAGATGTCAAACCTCTGATCTACAAAACCCATGACTTCTGAGCATCTGGGGCATCACAGACACAAAAGGACCCAGGACGCTATGTGGCTTAAAGAGTTTTAGTGACATTTTAAAATGCTGACCTCATTAGCTATAGGTTGTTATTACAAAATGGTGTCTTGTGTAACATTTAACTGATTTGAATGACTGAGTCCTTGAAACATAAGTCTGTATGCATTTAAAAAAACAATGATATTAACTTTGGAGCAAACTAAATGTAACCACAGTTACATTTTCTAGAATCAGCAAACACCATTATTATATGCTATTGGCCCTGACCAAGATCAGCAGCCCTCAGTTAAATTCACTAAGCTGAGAGTTAGGAATAAGTAGAAGTATCAATATTTACAACATACCGATCTGTTGAGTTCTAATAAATGCAGACTATCTTACTTGCTGGCTCTTAGCCTCAAACCTTACTCCCAGAAGTAAAGACAACATGATACTTTTCTTGAAGAAGGCGGACATATGTTACGTAATCCAAACAATCATTTACCAATCAAGAAAGTGTTCAAGAGTCTTTTAAAGGAACATAAACGTGAGAGAATTCCTTGAAAGAAAATTAAATTATTGGAAGAGAACGTATATTTCTGTCTGCACATAATGTTTGTTCCTCGAATATTGGCTGTTAATGGCCAAAATCAGAACTCTGATGATGACAAAATTACCTTCAAATTCAGGTCAAAGTAATTCTCAGTAATTTCTGGGGAACTGACTAGGGAATAATCCAGCAGAGTATAGATGTCAATCTTTCTTAAAACTATAAAACAAAGAAAAAAGAAAATTTACATTCATACAGGTATAGTATAACCACGATTAATGTTTACCCAGAACAATATAATTCTGAACCTTCTGTTATTTAAAACAAAAATTAACTATTATCCTATTTCTTAAGTAACACTTGCTCACTTTTCAAAACTCAGGAAAAATAGATAAATCAAAAGAAGAAAGTAAAAACTTCCATTTGTCACGTTGCCCTGAGAGAAACATCGATAAAATTCTGGCTGTTGTTCAGTCACTAAGTTGTGTCTTGACTTTTTGCAAACCCATGGATTGCAGCACCCTAGGCGTCCCTGTCCTTCACCATCTCCTGGAGTTTGCTCAAATTCATGTCCATTGGTACACCAGATTTTCGTCCATATCCTTTTATACATGCTCCCAGAAGTGAAGAAATTTGCCCACAGCAAGCTGGGACATGGGACTCTTCCCCTGGTTCTTTCCTCATCTTTTCTACATCTTCTTACTCTCTCCCTACCTCGCCAATCTATTATTTTTTATTCTTCTATCTGCATCCATTCATCAATCCATCTGTCCAGACACCATCTCCTTTCATCCCTTATTTATTAAACTACTGTGAGTCAGGGACACAGAGAAGAGTCAAAGTTCCTCCCCTCAAGGAACTCGAGGTGGAACAGGAAATTAACACAATGTAATAGGAGCAGACCTATAGCTGAGCTCCGGATGGTCCGGCTACAAACTGAGCCTTATAGTCTTCCTCACCTTGGCATCAATAAATCCACTTCTTCCAGTTTTCCAGGTGCCCAGCATAAACCCTGGGGTCATCCACCCCTGACTCTTTTCGTGATCCACATTCAACGTGTCAGCAAGTACCACTGTCACTACCCTCCAGGTACGCCTGGAACCTGAGCACCTCTCACCATCTTCCTCACTCCATCCAGGCACCTCCCTTCCTTGCCCGTATGGGTCACTGCAGGAATCTCTTAAGTGGTCTCCCTGTCCTACAATTAATAGAAGCCAGCATGATCTTAAAATATAAGCCAGGGCATGCAAGGTGCGACCAGGACTCTCCAACAACTTCTCATCTCAGACCAAGAGCCAGCCTTCGTGATGACCTATAGAGCTCTGAAGCTCTAAACATCTGCTTTCCCCTCTTTGACCCTGTCTGCTGATACCTCCCCCTCGTTCCTTCTGTTTCCAGTATGGTCTCCTCACAGTTCCTCCAAGGCACTCAGCATGCTCCCACAGGGGCCTTTGAGCTTGAGTTTTCCTCTGACTGGAAAGTCTTTCATCCAGATTTAGGAGCAGCTGCTCCCTACTTCATTCAGGTCCTTACTCTAATGCCACTGATCAGGGGTGCCTTTCCCAGCCAGGCTATTTTAAACAACCCCACCCCCACCCCTGCCCCCCCGCCAGCCAGTTCCTTCCCTGGTTTAGTTTTCCTCTTACCATTTATGGCAATGATACTGTAGATGTTACTAATTATCTTGCTGGCTGGCTGTCTCCTCTCACTGGCCCCACAAGGGCAGGTATCTCTGTCTCCTAGGCTTATTGCTGCATCTCCAGCACCAAGAATAGCACCCAGCCTATTCCAGGGGCTCAGCACATCACTGGGGGATGAGTGGATGGAGTGCAAAGAGATAGAAACACCCAGAGTATCATGCGAGCGCTGAGGAGCTGGAACTATGCCTGAGCTGAGCCTTAAAAGATAAAGAGGAGGGAATAGGACAGGGAATGGCTGAGGGACAGGAAGCAGAAGGAGCTGGGCTTAGCACAGGTACTCAGTGAATATCTCTCAAGTGAATAAATGGATGAAGAGGGGAGAAGGCTTTTCTAGGCAGAGAGGACAGCAGGGCGGGAGGCAAGGGTGGGAGGCAGGAGAAGCAGTTTGATGGCTGGAGCAGCTAGAGGAGAAGGATGAAGTCCAGAGAGGTGAGAAGGAGGCGGACCATGACAGGCAGGGCTTGTAGCCCATGAAAAGGGATTTGGACTTGATCCTGAAGGCAGCTATAGGAACCGCCAAAGGGATTAGAACCAGGGGTAACTGGTCAGGATGAGCATCCATCATTCTGAAGAGGATGGATTTAGTACCAGAGCTGGGATTCAAGCTCACGAGAGTTTAATCCTCTGCCTTGCATCTTGTCTCCCAAAGGCATCTCCTCCTGCGGTGAAGCTAGCTAACCAGCAGAAAAGAGCAGGCCCTACACACTCAGGTCAGTCCCCGCATGCCCCTCCCTGCAGTGGCACTAGTTTGCAGGGGGGAAAGCAGACCGGAGAGCTGGAGCAAAGCCCACCTGGAGAGCACCTGAGTGCGGGGTGGGAGAAGAAGCACCCGGAAGAGACGGCTCTAGGACTCACCCTCCAGCATGCTGAGATTGGCATTCAGCGCCTCCACCTCACCTGTGATAATGGGACAGAGCTGGCCATAAAAGGGAAAAAAAATGCAGGTTATCACATTGTACCGGACATCTCTGTTTCAGGGCCTAGACAGTGCCCACAAAGGCCTTTCAGTGAGAAGACCTTCTCCCATTCGACTTTCCCTTAAAGGTTTCCCTTAAATGAGTTGATATCCACAAGCCTCAAGTTCCTAATGAGTGGGTGGTGTGCCACTGAATGCTGGCTCATCTTCAGAGCAACTGGGACTACACCCAGCTTGCCCCATCAAAGAACGAGCTCTTGGCTTTCCTTCCTGCAGCACAACAGGACGTGTGCCCAGTCCATGTGCTATGACACCTGGTGAACCTGCTGAGCCTTTCCTGACAGCAGGGATGCCCCTGCCTCTCACCTCCACTGTCAGGATGCCAGGCCCTGCCCCGGGAGAGTTAGAGCAGGGACTTGACTTCCTCGCTGGGCTGCTTTGAGATCTCATTTGATCAGACATCTACTTAGATCAGAACCCATTTTGGAATCAGAAAAGCAATCCTGAATCACTCCCAAGCACATCTGCAGGAAGGAGGAAAAGTACCAAGGTGGGTGCCACGTGCTAGGCATGTGCTGAACACTCAGTGTGGGGGTTACGAGCAGAGGCTCGGGAGCCTGGCTGCCTGGCGTTAGATGCCTTGGCAAGTTCCTTGTACTCCTTTGCCTCAGTCCCCCCATCTGCAACCTGTGGATGATACTAGCATCTGCTATGTCATAAGCATTCAATGAATGTTAGCGATTGTTAACCCCATTTTGTCTTCACTACAGTCCTGAGAGGCAGGCACTACTGTCCTTTATTTACAGATGAGAAAACTGAAGCTTAGAGAAGGTGAGCAGGTAGATCAGCAGGATTTGAAATCTGGTCTGACATGGCTAGACCACTGTGGTCGGAGAACTCCTGTCCTTTTCCAGTGACACAGAGGGAACCCTAGAAGCAAAGCATCTATGAGCTCTATGTCATATATAAGCTCCAGGCAAGCTTAACTATCGGCTTCTTGTTGGAGGCCAAAGGACCATGACTTGTTTTGAAAGATGGATGAACAAGGGTGGGGTCTCTTAAGGTGACAGCACTCTTTCCCAGCCTCTCTTTAATATGCACATTCGCTGGCACTCAGCAAATTTCAGGTCAGGATGGAGAAAGATAGAAAGCTTCAGCATCCTGGGGCCAGCCGGGCAACCTTGTTGGACAAGCTGCTTAATGTTCCTGTGTGTCGATTTCCTCATCAACGTTCATTATGCACCTCCTGCCTTCTGAGCCCTGAATTCAACACAAGGAGGATGGAGACAGCCAGACATCACCCTTGCCCCTCTTTTCCAGAGATGAATCTCCTTTCTTTTCCCTGTCCTCCTCACTCCTCTCCTTGTCCCTCTAGAGACATGTGAAGTGTTCAGGGAAGATACTGACAGGATTGGAAAGAGGGCTCACCACCAATTCCAGCTTTTCCTTCTTCAAATGCTGACTTCTAGAATCAGGAAGTCACCTTAACTTATACTATTTCACTTGGCTGGAAATATCCATTTTTTTCTCCCATTCCTTACCTATTCAAATCCTACCTGTAATTCAAGGCCAAGCTCAAGTCCTGCACCCTCCCAAAATATCAACAGGATCTATCTATTTAATTTTTCCATTTCTCTGAACCCCTTCACTTCAATCTAAGGACAACATAGGTATGGACAAGATTCAAATACTTATTCAGTTAGTTTCACAAGTCTGAACTGGGTTTTCCTAAACGGATGAGCTTATTCCTTTTTCATATCCCCAACAGACTCTAACCTAGTGCTGGGCATGCAGTAGGCACACAATAAACCAAATCTTTTTGACTGTTTCCCCACCCTGAGGTGAGGATTTGAGGGAAGGAGTGCTGTTTTACTTATCTCTGTACCTCTAGCACCAAGCATAGTATTTGGCACATAGCAGGCACTTGAGAAACTATTAAGCTGCAAAGGGGAATGTTTGTGAAAGTGCCTTGGGGAGTGCTTAGCACACAGTTGGTGCTCAGGCAAGGTTTATTGACTTAGAGGTCATCAAAGCATGGTAGAACTGCTGCTGGCAGCATGTCACTGTGGCTGGATAATCTTTAAGGACTTACCATTTCATTTAATTTCTTTAAAATGGGTTTCTCCATGGGCTCAGCAAAGGAGTTGTATAGGACACTAGGAAAAAAAATTTTTTTTAAGGCTTATACAGAATCATATCTGCCAGTTAATAACCACCCCTAGAAGCTGCCTGGGAATCCAGCCACAGCCTGGCCACTTCCCACCAGGGTTCCCTCGCTCACCTGAGCTCTCCAGAAAATGAGACGTCGGCATGGCTCACTTGAGCATAGCAGTCTTGGAGCTTCAGGATCGGGTGACCAAAGTCATTTCGGGACAGGACAACTATACCAGTGAAATAGACCCCAGAGAGAAACAGGTCAGCTGCTCCTGTGTCTTGGCTATTGAGAGAAAAAGTGCAAGGTTACCCAAGCCTGGGCAGGGGTGGAGGTGGATCTTGTTCCTCTGAATCTACGCCCATAGGAGGGCTTACCCATAGGCTGTAAGCCCCAGGAGGGCAGGAACATCATCACCTCTGGATTCCTGGCACTTAACAACAGATAGGAGTGGAGCTGAATGGATATTTACTGAATAAATGAAATAACAAATATGTGAATGGTGACAGCTCTAGGCACCTTGTACGTATTTCATCCTGAGTGCTCTGGCCCCCATCGTGATTGGGCATGTTTTAATATTAACCACAGTTCATATATGAAGCTTGTTTGGAGGGAAAACATAGGGGTAAAGTGGCCACAGCTTATTTAGGACGGGCATCTAGATGGGAAGGCGACACTTAGATGTCATCTGTGAACTCCTTGATGGAGGTTCATCTCCAGGCCCCAGGATTTACCTTGTGGCTTGACACAGAATAAGCACTCAATCTATGGTTGATAAGTCAGCAAGGAAATGAATAATACATGAATCTCTGCTTCTTATGAGGGAAAATGTCATTTTTCTACTGTCTATAAGACCAGAGTTCTTGAGAGGGAGATGAGTGGTATTCAGTACCATTCATAAACAGATGCAGTAGGCACTCAATAAATGGATGCTGAACAACCAAATAGGTGAATGAATGTGTTATCCTGGGGCATCAACCAAGGCAGACCTAAACATTACACTCAGGATAGTGACTTGCACATAGTAGGCAGTTTGTAAGTGTACCTTGAATCTGATCCTTTCTTTCTATAGAAGAGTGCAAAGGCCTTTTGGTAGAGGGAGAATTGGGCTCAAGCTGACTACCCTCCTCCAACCTCCTTATGAGGTAGGAAGGCTTATTTCTAAGCAGTTGTCCTTACAGTTAGGGAAGCATGTTCAAAGACTAGCTCAAGGTCAGATGGTGATTCACTGGGACTCTGAAATGTTAAGCTCATGTCAATGCCTCTAACAGTCAGGGACTTCTAGCTCTTAGGAAATCTTAAATGGCACATTGATCAGTGGCTCTGCCACTGATGCTTTTCAGGCCCCTCTCCCTTGTCCCCAGAAAAGATATTCTGTTTAAAATCTCTCTTTGAAGAATGCACTTGAGAAAGACGGTTAATGTTAGGTAGTTCAGATCAGTTCAGTCGCTCAGTCGTGTCCGACTCTTTGCGACCCCATGAATTGCAGCACGCCAGGCCTTCCTGTCCATCCCCATCACCCGGAGTTCACTCAGACTCACGTCCATCGAGTCCATGATGCCATCCAGCCATCTCATCCTCAGTCGTCCCTTTCTCCTACTGCCCCCAATCCCTCCCAGCATCAGAGTCTTTTCCAATGAGTCAACTCTTCGCATGAGGTGGCCAAAGTACTGGAGTTTCAGCTTCAGCATCATTCCCTCCGAAGAAATCCCAGGGCTGACCTCCTTCAGAATGGACTGGTTGGATCTCCTTGCAGTCCAAGGGACTCTCAAGAGTCTTCTCCAACACCACAGTTCAAAAGCATCAATTCTTCGACACTCAGCCTTCTTCACAGTCCAACTCTCACATCCACACATGACCGCAGGAAAAACTATAGCCTTGACTAGATGGACCTTTGTTGGCAAAGTAATGTCCCTGCTTTTGAACATGCTATCTAGGCAAATTGGAAGTGGTCAAACAAGAGATGGCAAGAGTGAACATCGACATTCTAGGAATCAGCGAACTAAAATGGACTGGAATGGGTGAATTTAACTCAGATGACCATTATATCTACTACTGCGGGCAGGAATCCCTCAGAAGAAATGGAGTAGCCATCATGATCAAAATGCAGTGCTTGGATGCAATCTAAAAAATGACAGAATGATCTCTGTTCGTCTCCAAGGCAAACCATTCAATATCACAGTTATCCAAGTCTATGCCCCAACCAGTAATGCTGAAGAAGCTGAAGTTGAATGGTTTTATGAAGACCTACAAGACCTTCTAGAACTAACACCCCCAAAAGATGTCCTTTTCATTATAGGGGACTGGAATGCAAAAGTAGGAAGTCAAGAAACACCTGGTGTAACAGGCAAATTTGGCCTTGGAATGTGGAATGAAGCAGGGCAAAGACTAATAGAGTTTTGCCAAGAAAATGCACTGGTCATAGCAAACACCCTCTTCCAACAACACAAGAGAAGACTCTACACATGAACATCACCAGATGGTCAACACCAAAATCAGATTGATTATATTCTTTGCAGCCAAAGATGGAGAAGCTGTATACAGTCAACAAAAACAAGACCAGGAGCTGACTGTGGCTCAGATCATGAACTCCTTATTACTAAATTCAGACTTAAATTGAAGAAAGTAGGGAAAACCTCTAGACCATTCAGGTATGACCTAAATCAAATCCCTTATGATTATACAGTGGAAGTGAGAAATAGATTTAAGGGCCTAGATCTGATAGATAGAGTGCCTGATGAACTATGGAATGAGGCTCGTGACATTGTACAGGAGACAGGGATTAAGACCATCCCCGTGGAAAAGAAATGCAAAAAAGCAAAATGGCTGTCTGGGGAGGCCTTACAAATAGCTGTGAAAAGGAGAGAGGCAAAAAGCAAAGGAGAAAAGGAAAGATATAAGCATCTGAATGCAGAGTTCCAGAGAATAGCAAGAAGAGATAAGAAAGCCTTCTTCAGTGATCAATGCAAAGAAATCGAGGAAAACAACAGAATGGGAAAGACTAGAGATCTCTTCAAGAAAATTAGAGTTAGGTAGTTAGACTAGGAAAAAGGAGTCCAAAAGAGTGGTGGTTAAAAGGCAAAGAAAGGAAAAAGCCTGCAAAAACAGAACAGAGTAAGGTCTGAGGACCAGAGTGAAAACATCAAGTGAAACAAACAGCCCTCCTGGCTAGCCCAATTTACATAGGGCAGGCTCAGGGGGAAGAGAAAAAACATTAAAAGAGGAGCCAAAATTGAGCCTCTCTCTTCTCTTCGCTTCTTTTGGGTTGCCCCACCTTTACACCTTGAGGACATATTTTCCTTTGCTTGCCAAATAAAACTGAGCTGTAACCGAGCTGTAACATGGGTCTGCCATTTAAACGGAGCTGTAACCAAGCTGTAACACTGGTCCAACCATCGCTTCAAATTTTTGCTGTGGCGAGACAGAACCGAGGAAATTACACACTCCCCTGACAGTTAATGACTGAGGGAAAGAAGCCTAAAGTCAAATACATTGGCAAACATGTAGAGTTTTTATTTTTTTCTCCATTTCCCCCCAAAATAGCAGCAGACTTTTCAGTGGAATACTTACAAAAGTGCAGACTTGACTTCCCAGTCTGTGCTGATGTTGGTAGTTCCATGGTTGGTCAGAGCCCTGATTCCGACACCAGGAACAAAGGCGAGTGAAGTATTTGGAAATGAAAAGGCATTGATTTTTATGCTATAAAACAAGAAACAGAAAAATTAGTGCAGCTCTTGTAGCACATATCTCAGTAAGGCAAAACCCAAAATGCAGCTGTAGAACTCCTGAGAGGAACAGGCAACTGTGAATTCCTATAGAGGAAGGGGGGCTTCCCTGGGGGCTCAGATGGTAAATAATCCACTTGCAATGCAGGAGACCCCAGTTCAATCCCTGGGTCTGGAAGATTCCCCTGGAGAAGTGACTGGCAACCCACTCCAGTACACTTGCCTGGACAATCCCATGGACTGAGGAGCCTGATGGGCTACAGTCTATGGGGTCACAAAGAGTCGGACATGACTGAGTGACTAACGCTTGCTTGTAGGTAGAGGAAGGACCCTCAGGTCTGCACTGCAGCCTCAGGGCACTAATTCCCTTCAGACCCTTGGCAGGAAGTCCCTTGTATCTAGTGGAGGGGAGAAATGAGCAGGTTTAGAAGCAAATTTTCAGGTAATCAGTCTCCTTCTTTAGTTTCTCTAAAGACAGAATATTGCCATCAGGATCTTTCCCCTCAGCTGTTTCAGTATTTCTCAATGAGGGGAACATTCATATTTTGGATGGGACAATTATTTTTTATAAAGTACTGTTGGCAGTATATTTGGCATATGTATTACTCCTTGGGAGAAAAGTTATGATCAACCTAGATAGCATATTCAAAAGCAGAGACATTACTTTGCCGACTAAGGTCCGTCTAGTCAAGGCTATGGTTTTTCCAGTAGTCATGTATGGATATGAGAGTTGGACTGTGAAGAAGGCAGAGCACCGAAGAATTGATGCTTTTGAACTATGGTGTTGGAGAAGACTCTTGAGAGTCCCTTGGACTGCAAGGAGATCCAACCAGTCCATTCTGAAGGAGATCAGCCCTGGGATTTCTTTGGAAGGAATGATGCTAAAGCTGAAACTCCAGTACTTTGGCCACCTCATGCGGAGAGTTGACTCATTGGAAAAGACTCTGATGCTGGGAGGGATTGGGGGCAGGAGGAGAAGGGGATGACAGAGGATGAGATGGCTGAATGGCATCACTGACTCAATGGATGTGAATCTGAGTGAAGTCCGGGAGTTGGTGATGGACAGGGAGGCCTGGAGTGCTGCAATTCATGTGGTTGTAAAGAGTCGGACACGACTGAGCGACTGAACTGAACTGAACCAACTAAATGCCAATAGTTTCCCATCCCTCACAATCATCAGGACAGTAAACAGCCTGCCTTCCTTCCAAATGCCCTCTTATGTGGACAGTATCTTCCCTAGTTGAGAAACTTACTTTAGAGCGTGAATTCTTCCTAAGGATTCTCTGAGTGGTCACTGGTCACACAGGTAATTAGAGGCAGTAGGTGTGCCAGGCTGCAACAGCGCAGGAGCGGCCTAGAGGAGCTACCCCACGACCGAGGTCAGGGGTGGCGGATGAGACAAGCTACCCCACATCCAAGGAGCAGTGGCTACGTGGGCGCAGTAGGGCCGAGAGGAGCTACTCCACGTTCAAGGTCAGGAGGGGTGGCTGTGAGGAGATGCCCCTTGTCCAAGGTAAGGAGCAGTGGCTGTGCTTTGCTGGAGCAGCCGTGAAGAGATACCCCACCTCCAAGGTAAGAGAAACCCAAGTAAGATGGTAGGTGTTGCAAGAGGACATCAGAGGGCAGACACACTGAAACTATAATCACAGAAAACTAGTCAATCTGATCACATGGACCACAGCCTTGTCTAACTCAATGAAACTAAGCCATACCATGTGGAGCCACCCAAGACGGGTGGGTCATGGTGGAGAGGTCTGACAGAATGTGGTCCACTGGAGAAGGGAGTGGCAAACCACTTCAGTATTCTTGCCTTGAGAACCCCATGAACAGTGTGAAAAGGCAAAATGATAGGATACTGAAAGAGGAACTCTCCAGGTCATTAGGTGCCCAATATGCTACTGGAGATCAGTGGAGAAATAACTCCAGAAAGAATGAAGGGATGGAGCCAAAGCAAAAACAATACCCAGTTGTGGATATAACTGGTGATAGAAGCAAGGCCCAATGCTGTAAAGAGCAATATTGCATAGGAACCTGGAATGTCAGGTCCACGAATCAAGGCAAATTGGAAGTGGTCAAACAAGAGATGGCAAGAGTGAACATCGACATTCTAGGAATCAGAGAACTAAAATGGACTGGAATGGGTAAATTTAACTCAGATGACCATTATATCTACTACTGAGGGCAGGAATCCCTCAGAAGAAATGGAGTAGCCATCATGGTCAACAAAAGAGTCTGAAATGCAGTACATGGATGCAATCTCAAAAATGACAGAATGATCTCTGTTCATTTCCAAGGCAAACCATTCAATATCATGGTAATCCAAGCCTATGCTCCAAACAGTAATGCTGAAGAAGCTGAAGTTGAAAGGTTCTATGAAGACCTACAAGACCTTTTAGAATTAACACCCAAAAAAGATGTCCTTTTCATTATAGGGGACTGGAATGCAAAAGCAGGAAGTTAAGAAACGAGAGTAACAGGCAAATTTGGCCTTGGAATACGGAATGAAGCAGGGCAAAGGCTAATAGAGCTTCGCCAAGAGAACGCACTGGTCATAACAAACACCCTCTTCCAACAACACAAAAGAAGACTCTACACATGGACATCACCAGATGGTCAACACCAAAATCAGATTGATTATATTCTTTGCAGCCGAAGATGGAGAAGCTGTATACAGTCAGCAAAAACAAGACCAGGAGCTGACTGTGGCTCAGATCATGAACTCCTTATTGCCAAATTCAGACTTGAATTGAGGAAAGTACAGAAAACCACTGGACCATTCAGGTATGACTTGAATCAAATCCCTTATGATTATACAGTGGAAGTGAGAAATAGATTTAAGGGACTAGATCTGATAGACAGAGTGCCTGATGAACTATGGACGGAGGTTTGTGACATTGTACCGGAGACAGGGACCAAGACCATCTCCATGGAAAAGAAATGCAAAAAAGCAAAATGGCTGTCTGGGGGAGCCATTTACAAATAGCTGTGAATAAAAGAGAAGCAAAAAGGAAAGAAGAAAAGGAAAGATATAGGTGTCTGAATGCAGAGTTCCAAAGAATAGCAAGGAGAGATAAGAAAGCCTTCCTCAGTGATCAATGCAAAGAAATAGAGGAAAAACAACAGAATGGGAAAGACTAGAGATCTCTTCAAGAAAATTAGAGATATCAAGGGAATATTTCATGCAAAGATGGGATCGATAAGGGACAGAAATTGTACAGACCAAACAGAAGCAGAAGATATCAAGAAGAGGTGGCAAGAATACACAAGAGAACTGTACAAAAAAGATCTTCATGACTAAGATAATCACAAGGGTATAATCACTCACCTAGAGCCGGACATCCTGGAATGTGAAGTCAAGTGGGCCTTAGAAAGCATCACTATGAGCAAAGCTAGTGGAGGGGATGGAATTCTAGTTGAGCTGTTTCAAATCCTGAAGGATGATGCTGTGAAAGTGCTGCACTCAGCATGCCAGCAAATTTGGAAAACTCAGCAGTGGCCACAGGACTGGAAAAGGTCAGTTTTCATTCCAATCCCAAAGAAAGGCAGTACCAAAGAATGCTCAAACTACCGCACAGTTGCACTCATCTCACATGCTAGTAAGGTAATGCTCAAAATTCTCCAAGCTAGGCTTCAGCAATAAGTGAACCGTGAATTTCCAGATGTTCAAGCTGGTTTCAGAAAAGGCAGAGGAACCAGAGATCAAATTGCCAACATCCGCTGGATCATGGAAAAAGCAAGAGAGTTCCAGAAAACATCTATTTCTGCTTTACTGACTATGCCAAGGCCTTTGACTGTGTGGATCACAATCAACTGTGGAAAATTCTGAAAGAGATGGGAATACCAGACAACGTGACCTGCCTCTTGAGAAACCTATATGCAAGTCAGGAAGCAACAGTTAGAACTGGACATGGAACAACAGACGGGTTCCAAATAGGAAAAGTGAAGTCACTCAGTCGTGTCCGACTCTTTGCGACCCCATAGACTGCAGCCTGCCAGGCTCCTCTGTCCATGGGATTTTCTAGGCAATAGTACTGGAGTGGATTGCCATTTCCTTCTCCAGGGGATCTTCCCAACCCAGGACTCGAACCCGGGTCTCCTGCATTGTAGACAGAGGCTTTACCATCTGAGCCACCAGGGAAGTCCAATAGGAAAAGGAGTACGTCAAAGCTGTATATTGTCACCCTGCTTATTTAACTTATATGCAGAGTACATCATGAGAAACGCTGGGATGGAAGAAGCACAAGCTGGAATCAAGATTGCCGGGAGAAATATCAATAACCTCAGATACACAGATGATCCCACCCTTGTGGCAGAAAATGAAGAGGAACTAAAAGCCTCTTGATGAAAGTGTAAGAGGAGAGTGAAAATGTTGGCCTAAAGCTCAACATTCAGAAAACGAAGATCATGGCGTCTGGTCCCATCACTTCATGGGAAATAGATGGAAAACAGTGGAAACAGTGTCAGACTTTATTTTTGGGGGCTCCAAAATCACTGCAGATGGTGATTGTAGCCATGAAATTAAAAGACGCTTACTCCTTGAAAGGAAAGTTATGATCAACCTAGATAGCATATTCAAAAGAAGAGACATTACTTCGCCAACAAAGTTCCATCTAGTCAAGGCTATGGTTTTTCCAGTGGTCATGTATGGATGTGAGAGCTGGACTATAAAGAAAGCTGAGTGCTGAAGAATTGATGCTTTTGAAGTGTGGTGTTGGAGAAGACTCTTGAGAGTCCCTTGGACTGCAAGGAGATCCAACCAGTCCATCCTAAAGGAGATCAGTCCTGGGATTTCTTTGGAAGGAATGATGCTAAAGCTGAAACTCCAATACTTTGGCCACCTCATGTGAAGAGTTGACTCATTGGAAAAGACTCTGATGCTGGGAGGGATTGGGGGCAGGAGGAGAAGGGGTCGACAGAGATGAGATGGCTGGATGGCATCATGGACTCGATGGACATGAGTCTGAGTGAATTCCGGGAGTTGGTGATGGACAGGGAGGCCTGGTGTGCTGCGATTCATGGGTTTGCAAGGAGTCGGACACGACTGAGCGACTGAACTGAACTGAACTGAGGTGGCATGCAACTGACACAGTTCGATGGCCATGTGCCTTACGATAAGTTATGATTATGACCATTGATTGAGCAATTGCTATCTGCTTAGTTACTGGAGTAAGCACTTTACATGCATTAGCTCATCTTAACCCTCTCCATAATCCTAGGGGGCCACTGCTGATTTTGTAATCTGCCATTCAGTGATGAAAAGATGAGAAACTTGGCTGAAATCATATATAAGTGGTAGAACCAGACCTGGAAGCCTCCATCTGTCATGAGGCCTCTTAACCACTAAGCTATAGCACTACAGATATCATGCAAAGGACACTCAGCTTGGAGCCAAGTTTTCTGCCTAAACTCTTCCAGTCAATCACTTAAAAGAAGAGTGTCTCATGGGAAGGTTGGGAAGACTAATGAGATCATCTGTATGTAACTGTTGCACAGGAGAAAGCATTGTTATGAACTAAGATTAGGGAAAATTTTTAAATGTGACGGTCAAAAAGAAATGATTATTCACTACTTCCTCTTTTTGGCATCTTCTCCTGTCTATCCTCTGTCAAATGTCCTCTGAGTATCACTGTGGGAAGACAATGGTAAAGACTATTGCATCTTGGAAATATTTTCATTTTGATACATATAGGTCTAACACATTCTTTGTAATTGCTACAGAGTAATCCAAGCTGTGGATTAAAAAAAAAAATCATTGCTTTGTGTTTGGACATCTAGGATGTTTGCATATCGCTGTATTATAGACAATGCCACAGTGAACATCCTCATTCATGCTGTTTGTGTATATGCTTTTCCAGAGAGGAGATATGGAATTGTGGGGTCAAAGAGCACACCTAAAAATATCCTTGCAAATCATCTCCTAAAATAGCACTGCCTGATAGAAATATAACATGAGCCATATATGTAGTTTAACATTATCTAGTAGTATTAAAAATGGAAATATTATCATTTCAATATGTAACCAACATATGAGATACCTTGTTTTCCTTTTTAGAAAATAAGCCTTCAAAATATGACATGCTTTATACTCATGATATACTTCAATCTAGATGCTGAATTTTCATCAAAATTATTTTGTTGTTCTTTAGTCGCTAGGTTGTGTCCAGCTCTTTGCAACCCCATGGACTGTAGCCCACCAGGCTCCTCTGTCCATGGAATTCTCCAGGCAAGAATACTGGAGTGGGTTGCCATTCCCCTCTCCAGGGAATCTTCCTGACCCAGGAATCGGACCTGGGTCTCATGCATTGCAAGTGGATTCTTTACTGTTTGAGCCACCAGGGAGGCCCCTCATCAAAAATACTTGACTGTATTTAGAGCTGATAAACTTTTTAGCTGAAAAAATTAAAAAAAATACATTTCTCAGTTGTACTAGTCACATCTCAAGGGCTCAATAGTGAAATGAGGCCAGCAGCTCCTGTTTGGACAGCCAGATCTGAAACCGTTGTCCCAGTTTATCTGCCCCCACTAGCAATGCATGAGAATACCTGTTTCTCCTCATCTCTAACTTTGCTTTATCTTATGGGAATCACCCTGGATTTTTCTGCTGTGGCATTATCATCAGTGTGATTAAATCATTAGTTTTGTAAATACGTATTTAATGCTCATCTCTCCCACTAAACACTAAGAGCATATCTGGGTCATTCTCTGCAGTAGATCCTATGCCTAGAACAAAACCTTAGTACACTGTAGGTGCCCAACAAACCCTTGTTGGATGGCTGTGGTGCTGTGGGGGTGGTTTAGTCACTAAGCAGTGTCCGGCTCTTGCGACCTCATGGACTGTAGCTGGCCAAGCTTCTCTGTCCATGGGATTCTCTAGGCAAGAATACTGGAGTGGGCTGCCATTGAATAACTGTAGAGCATCTGCCATATTAGCCCATGAGGCAACTGAGGCCAGAGGCAGAGTTAAGGATGGGGGAGGAGAAAAATATAAGACAGTTGTATTCTGATGAAACTGCGGGGCTTCGACAGGATTCTTCCACTGCTTCATTAGAGCTTATTAGTTGTGAGACAAAAATGAACCCCTAGTTCATCTAAGTCGCTTTCATTTTCTGTTGCATACAGCCAAACCTTACTCCTAATTCGTGCGATCACACACAGACACACCAGGGAACCGAAAGGTCTCTGCTCTAAACTATCTCTATTGTCGTTCCAAAACACCTGATGGTTGTTAGAGATCACCAGTCACACCTCGCAGGAAACTCGCAGTCGATGCCTTGAGCTGGTGGCAACCTAAGTGCAAGAGCAGCGTCTGCATCAGGAACTCTGGGTGAGTCTGGAAGCCGCCTCTGCCCCACTGCCGTGTTAAGGTCTGTGCCCGCAGCAGGTGGACTTGTACCTCGCCAGGCACAAACAGTGCTGGGTGCAAGGCACTGTGCGAGGAGCACTGTTCCTGAAAATCTCTGCCCCTTCCCCCAGGTTCTGATGTTGCACCTGCCTCCTACCTACCCCTTGAGAGTCCCCCACTTTCCTCCCATGGGGAGAATGTGTCTTCAGAGTGCAGGCTCTCCTCCTCCATTCCTTGACTGATGAATAAAATTTCTGCTCTGCTTAACCTGGTCTCAGCTGACATGAGCAGCACTGGGCAAGAGAAGGACCCAGTTGGGGTCCTCCCGGTATAAGAGGGAGGGTAACAGTATAACCTCAAAACCCTATGCTGGGTGAAACAAGGATCTGGATCAATGTGGCAATTTTGTTGTTCTTACATTGATGGTCTTACACTATTATTAAGTCTATCAAACTAATCCATGTTCAGCAGCTTCAGATTCTATGAAGTATCTTCACATTTGTTACAACATCTGACTTTTACTGTTTACTGATTTTGATATTTGATTTAATTGCTGTAATCTGGTAGAAAAGATTGTAACTGCCACCAGAATTCTTCTTAGGAAAAGCAGAGAAAATTACTTGGAAAAGCATTTAAGAAGATTATTTGGTACTCAGGAGTAAGTGGAACTGTTACACATGAAAGCAGGGGAAGAAACTTACATTGCTCCAGAGAAGGAGGGGAGGTCTAGAGAGCACGAGGGCAGAAGGCCATGTGCCTTGTAACCCATTCCTATGACCTCTGACGCCTTGACTAAACTTTACTAAAGTAAGTTAAGACTTGATGGGAGTAGAGTATGAAACTGAGATTGACCCTGCATCCAGGTTTATGGGGGTAAGCAATGGAATGAACAAGAACTTCATTGAGAATCCTGGGGACAAGGTGGCCACAGCTGGCATCTACATTCAGTTACAATTCTCATTTTAGGGATGAGGAGAGGGCATTGAGACTCTGAGCAGATGTGTCAGGGGCACGCAACGAGCATGCAGCAGAGGTGTGACTTGGCCCCACATGTTCTGACCAAATAGCACACGCTCGGTCAACTCCAGGACCCCTCTCGTTTGGGGGAGTCATCTGACAAGCCTGTCACCAAACCTTGGTTAAATTCTCTGTCCTGGTGTTACACCAGAACTCTTGGTGTCATAGCCACAACCCTGAGATTTTAAAGATTAATTTCACTGCTAAAAATGCTCTTCTCTTTTACTTACTTGGTAAAATTGTAGTTCACATAATCGATTTTCAGAAATTCGAGAGACTCAGAACCTTTTAAATCTGGGAGCTTTCTTTCCTTGGCCATTTGTTCAATCATCTCCATTCCAGCTTGAACAGCTGTGAAGCAACCAAAGAAAATGATTATTTTTTAATTAAAAATTTTAATTGGACTTTTTAAACTGTTTATTTGGTTTTTTTGGTCACGCCACGTGGCATGTGGGATCTTAGTTCCCCAACTAGGGATCAAACCTAAGTCCTCTGCATTGGAAGTACAGAGCCTTAACCACTGGATTTCCAGGGAAGCCCCAGAAAATGTTTATTGATAAAAAAGATGATGATGGCACAATATCATTAAACACATAAGTGAAATTTATTAAGTAAAATCATGCTCCTAGATACTTAGAAAACAAGATTCTTGCAAGGTGCATATTATTGTCCCCACTTTGTAGAAGAAAACACTAGTCCTCAGAGAGGCTCCTGGAATTGTCTGAGACCCCAGAGTTAACAGCATGAGAATATGTTAACACAGGACAGTGTTAGGAAAAATGTAAAGTATCATTATTATCTTGTTTTGCAGATGAAGAAACTGAACCTCAAAGAGGTTAAGTCTTGCCTAAGTCACACAGCTAAGAACTGGGGGAGACCATAGTCAAATCTGGGCAATTTGACTCCAGAGTTTGCGCCTGATGGCCAGTTCCAGAAAATTATATTACATTGTCCTCTTTCTCTCCCAGATTCTTTAAATTCAGGAATTTTGGATCTGAGATCCTTGGACTATTAGGAACTCTTCAACCCCCTAAAATTCTAATAAAATATTACAAGGTATGTGTGTGTGTGTGTCCATCTAATTTTTCAGGGGAGAGGGTTCACATTTTCATCTTATTCTCAAAAGATACCAGCACCCCCCAGAATTGAATAACCACTGCTTTTGTTTAATACTGGAATAAGCCCATCTTTATATAATAGCACCACCGAACACGAGGAATAGAGTCCTCCTGCCCATCAGAATGCTTGAGAAAAGTAAGTCACACAATAACAAAGAATGATCTTTTCATTTTAACCTTCTCAAGGAGGAAGCTTTGTTTTCATTCCTTTCGTTTCAGCTTAAGCTCATTTCCACTTTTCTATTCTTGTCGGAAATTATGAAGAGCAGATTTATCCTCTATAATACTGTGGATAGCATAGTAATATGGAGATAAAAAGACAGAGGTAAAGGATAGAAAGATGGACCCAAAAGCACTCACAGACAGCTTAGGTTTGAATCTCAACACTTTGGCTCACTAGCTTGTGTGACTCTGCAAGTTACAAAATCTCCCTGTCCTTCACTTTCCTCATCTATAACATGGGGATGTTAGCAACTGTGGAGGTATCTGTTCACCCATGTGAAAATAAAGTAGGTAATCTTCACTGGGAATTTGCTATTGCAAGATTCTGTTCCGAGTGCTTTATACGCCCAAGATGTTCACTGTGTATGTATGTGCAGGGGAAAGAGAGGCGGGAGGTGGAATACGAGTCTGTGGCTGTATTTAGATATGCCTATTGTCAAGAGGGTTATTTTTCAAGCAACACTTTCCCCTCAGCCTTCTTAACATCTCTGGATCAGCCCACTGCCGAGCTTGTATCAGTCATGAGATACCCCAATATGAGCTTCTGGATTTGGGTCAAAGACTCCACTTGGGAGGTGAGTACAGCCTCGCTTCTGAAAGCATCCAACTTACCATAGTCCAGGGCCCGCTGAGTAGCCCTTGCCTTGATTCCAGGGTAAATGGCCTGGGCAGATGAGATGTAGAGATTCCACAGGAGGATACAACCCCAGAGGACTTGGACTTGGGCCATCTTTGTATACATCTGCAATTAGCCAACATGTAGAGTTCCTTTATTATGCTTTCTCATTGCCCAATCCAACCTAGCATTTCTAGGTTTTCTTATTTTCATTGCTTACTTCCAGAACTCACTCACTCACTCCATCCATCCATCCATCCATCCATCCATCTAACCATCCATCCAGTGATCATTTACTGAACACACCAGAATGTGTTCCAGGCGCTGAAGATGTAGAGATGACCCATGTGTGGCCTCTGACCTTTTCTTTCCACAGAATAGTGGGTGAATCAGACATAAACATACAGATAATTGTAACACAGTAAGATATAATGCAATGCAATACAAGAGTCTTACAATAAATGTAACAACTTGGATATGTCTTGGGAAGGATATGCTTTGGATACAGAAGTGGGATGGAGGCCTTCTTGAGTTCTAGAACAAATGAGTCAGGAGTTTGGAAAGGTGGCCTCAGTGGATGTGAGACAACCACTTATCTGCTTTAAGATCCTTGTTGACTCTCCTTTGCCCACAGGACAAACAGGTTTAAGCTCTTAGCATGGCAATCAAGGCCTTTCATAACTGGCTCCAGACTTCTTCCATGCTCCTGGCCCTCCTCTCCTATCTAAGTGGAGGTAGTGCTCTGAGCTGTCCACACTGAGCTATTTTCTATGCCTCAGTTTGTCAGCTCTCTCACAACTGAGGGCTTTGTCTTTAACCCTCCCAATACAAACACGCATGCACATACATTTCTTTCTGTCTCTCTGCCTTTGGGTCGCACACCCGCATCTGGCCGGTGAATCCTCCTCCAGGGCCAGATGCTCATTTCCTTCTGGGAAAACTTCTCAAGTCAGGTCTTGTCACTTCTGCCCCCATCCTGTTCAAGCCCTCCAGTGGTTCCTCATCCTACTCAGCATAAAATCCAAAGCCCTTCTACCAACTGCAAGGCCCTGCCCCGCTCACACCTCTACCTCTGCCTTGACTTTCCTTCATAGACATACCTGGCTCATCTGGACCCAACCCCACTGGCTGACTTGATCTTCCTGGATCACTCTAAGCAGCCTGGATCTCAGGTCTTTACACTTGTTATTCCCTCTGCCTGGCAGAGACAGCTTCCAGAAACCACGTGGCTGGGCCTTTCACTTTCTTCAGGTATTTCGAGCATTATCTCAGTGAAGCCTTTCCTAACCTGTCTAAACGAAACACACTCCCCCATGACCTCGATATTCCCCATGCCTCCCTTGCTACATTTTTCTCCAAAGCACTAGTCATCACCTAGCATAGGTTCCAGTTACTTGATTATTTTCTGTCTCTCCTACTAGAATTTTAAGGCTTCACGGAGGACTTCATCACTTCAGCACCTTGAACAGTGACTGGCATCCAGTAGGCAAATATTGATTGAATGGATGAATGGCTCGTTTCTTCCTTGAGACCATGCAGTGGGCCAGGCATGCCTTTGAAGGCCCCACAGTACTCGGAACTGTCCTTGATTTTCATGGTACAGTCCTGCATTGTGATTGTCTTGTCTGTCTTACTACTATGATTCCAGAGTCTAGTTCAATATCTGGTACATAGAAGACACGGGAAAAAACTTACTAAACATCTTCTCCAAGGAGAAAGATCGCATCTTATTCACTGTTATCTTGCTAGTGCTTGACATAGACCAAATGTTCAGTGTACGCTTACTGAATTAATGGATTCAATGAATTAATGTCGCTCCATTTTCTTGATGAATGAAGCAGAGGTAGCAACAACATCAGTGATACAGGTTTCTTCTAATGACAGTAGAGTGAGTAATGCATTTGCAGGCCTTGTTTCCAATTCTGGGAGTTTACAAGCTGGGGGACTGGTCATTCCTGCATTCACACAGATACCCACGGAGTTAACACACAAACATGAAACTAGTCAGGGAAGAGGAAGTTGTAGGAGCTGTGTATTTAGACAGAGGGAGGAGTCAGGCCAGTTGGGGCAGAGAAGGACCCCAGAGGGGCTGGGATTCAGGAGCAGTCCAGATGACTGCTGGGAAGGTCACCGTAAGAGGTGTGTGTGTGTGTGTGTGTGTGAGAGAGAGAGAGAGAGAGAGAGAGAGAGAATCTGTGCTTGGCCAAGATAAACAAAGGACTTCCCTATAGCTCAAGTGGTAAAGAATCTGTCTATATGCAGGACACCAGGGTTCCATCCCTGGGTTGGGAAGATCCCCTGGAGAAGGGAATGGCAACCCACTCCAGTGTTCTTGCCTGGAGAATTCCATGGACAGAGAAGCCTGGCGGGCTACAGTCCACGGGGTTGCAAAGAGTCGGACATGACTTGGTGACTGAACAACAACAAAGGAAACAAACATTAGTGTGTGCCCTTGGGTAAGACCATAGACATGGGAATGCAATGAAGTAGACAAAGGGGAGTTCCAGAGAATTTATTTGAAAGGAGCACAGCAGTCTGACCAGGGGAGGGAGTGTCCAAGTAGGGCTACTGCTGGCTTATGTTGGGCTTTTGTGTGAAATGAGAAAGGGTGCCCTCTGGAGATATACCAGCCTCTGTGGGACCAGCAGAGAATGTTCCAGGAAAACCTCACACTAGTGTATCCAGCTTGGTGGCAGAGAAAGGGCTGTTCCTCTCACCCCTGGGGCTGGCATTCTGTCCAGTGTACAAGCTTCCCCACTCATGCAATGGGCTTATGCTCAGACTGGTGAATACTCACAGAGGGCATTTTGCTAGAGGGCCATGAGATCAAGAATTAGAGTCTTGATTTGTCCTGTATTGCATAAATCCACCTTCAGGTATGAGAAGAGGCTGGTTCAGTCAACCTGCTTACATCTGTCAGCTGATCTGTATATCCCTTGTCCAGAGAAGACCCCAAGCTCACCCCACTGTTGTTGCTGTTTAGTCACTAAGTCACGTCTGACTCTTTGTGACCCCATGGACTGTAGCCTGCCAGGCTCCTCTGTCCATGGGATTCTCCAGGCAAGAACACTGGACGGGGTTGCCATTTCCTTCTCTAGGGGATCTTCCCAACCCAGGGATCAAACCTGCATCTTAGCCACTGAGGAAGCACCAAACTTACCTTACCTCATGTTTCCTGAATAATACCCACACTTAGGCTGTTGCCCTTTACTTAGCCTATAGAAAGTCTGTGCATCCTTAAGGTTCATTGCAAACACAGCCTTCCTTCTGAAGCCATTTATGACTTCCCTAAGTGAATCTCATTTCCTTCTGAACCCTCAGTCAAAATACATATTTATTCATGTACCTATATTTCCTTTTTTAACTTATTGTCTGTCTCCTCTACCAGAATATAAGTGCTGTGAAGGCAAAGGCCTTGTCTGGTTTGGAGGTTTCAGAGCCTGGCTCCCTCAGTGTCTTGGATGCAGTGAGTGACTGATAAGTACTGATAGAGGGAATCAATGAATCATAAGCAAAGAAATAGCCTTTATTTTTTCCTTGCATATAACATACCTTATTCTTCTAGGAACACACTCAAGCGAACCCCCTACCCACGTGAGCCAGGTGCCAAAATGTCCAAAAGAGCAAAGTGAGCCCAGCAGAAAGTTGAACACAACATAGACATTCCCAGCAGAATGCACACACACTGAGATTTATCCACATGGTGGAATATTATATAGCAGTGAAGATGGATACCTCTAGCCACAAACAACTAAAAGGAATAGGATTTATTTCACTCTACATTTTATTATAGCTCTTTGCAGAGGTGGTTGGAGCATTTACACACTAGCAGAGCATATTCATCCTTTAGAACGGATGCTGGCCACAGTTCTAGAGCAGGGCTGGGGAGGTTAGGTCCTGGATCATGAGTGGGACAGAGGAAGTCTTGGAGGAGTGGCCAGTGTGGGTATACTGGGGGGTGGGGTGGGGGACCCAGAGCAGTGACTATTTGCTGTTAGCTACTGAGGTATTTCAATATTTTAAAACTGCTATGACCTTATGCATTCAGTGTGGTGTCTCAGCTGTATGGAATTGGTCTTGGTAGTAAAGGACAAGCTACAGAAAGAAACTGGACAATTCAGGGGGCAGGGCCAGGGGTGCAGCTTGAGGAAGATTGGGGTGAAGACAACACTAAGGAAAGCACAGAGGAGTGAGAGCGAGAGCCGAGGAGAAGGAATTCCGGTAGGAAAAGAGGGTCTCTCTGGCCAAGCAATGAGTGACCTGAGGGTTGGGGGAAATATGAGGAGTGGGATAAATGAGTGTGAGGCTCTCCATGTTCTGGGAGACAGGATGATATCAACAGCATCTGATACTGAGGGTGGATGCAGGAGTTAGGCCCAGTTGGACACCACTGAGAGACTGAACATGCGTAGCATGCCATCTGTCCTAGGCCTTCCTTGATCCTTTAGCTATCCTGGGAGTGGTCCAGGGTCCTAGAGAGAGGGATAGGCAGAGATGGACGGGACAATGGGAGTAAGAGGAACACCCCTGGGATTCCTTAGCTTAGATTAGTGGCTATTTACCAAGTGGTATAGAAGTAGTTCCACATTTTAGCAAAGGATGAGGCCAGACTGATGTGTAGTCATGTTAATATCACTGTAGGCAAAGAGTTGTAAATGGATGAGTCATGCCTGGGCAGGCACAAGAGAGCTTTTTAAAGTGAAGCATCGTTGATTTATAATATTGTGTGCAAAGCAATTCAGTTATATATATATGTATGTGCATATATATGTATGTATATATATATATATATGTCTGCTCAATCACTTCAATTGTGTCCAACTTTTTGAAACACCAGGTACTGTATATATGTGTGTGTGTATATATATATGATATATATATCATACAGAGACACACAAACACACAGACGCACACACATATATATGTGTGTGTGCTGTGCCAGTGCAGGAGACGCAGGTTCGATCCCTGGGTCGGGAAGATCCTCTGGAGGAGGGCATGACTACCCACTCGAGTATTCTTGCTGGGAAAATCCCATGGACACAGGAGCCTGGCAGACTATAGTCCATGGGGTCACAAAGAGTCAGACACGACTTAGCAACTGAGCATAAGCAAGAGAGGGATTTTTAAAATTAATTTATTTTTTAATTGAAGGACAATTGCTTCACAAAATTTTGTTGTTTTTTTGCCAAACATCAACATGAATCAGCCTTAGGTATACATATGTCCCCTCCCAGAGAGGGATTTTTTAAACAAGGAAAAGATTTCATAATAGTGAAAAGAAATGAATGTTAGACCAAAAAGTCTATACGCATTAGATGTATGCAAAGCAAGGTAGAAATTATCTCTGCCTGGTATATAGTAGGACCTCAACAAATATTTGCTGACTTCCTAACCAGCTGGCCTACAAGATTCTTGTTAGCTAAGGAAAGTTCTAGAAAAGGTTGAAAACAATGAGAAAACCAAACTATCATATAAGTAGTTCTTCATTTCTACAGTGAAAAACCACAATAAACCAAAGCAGAGATATTACTTGTGAATGGAAGAGCAATTAAAATGATAAATTTATATTTCTTCACCATTCACAAAACTCACAACACTAGTATATTTCTGCTATTTTAGACATGTGGACACAGAGGCTTACAGAGTTCAAATGATCTGTCCAAGATCCCAGAGTAAGTCAGACTCTTGGGAATCAAACCTGTTCTTCTGGCTCCTAATTCTAGTGTTTATGATTTTTTTTATTTCATTTAATGACTTGACAGTACTAAACTTTTCATTTTTATCTGGGAATTTTAATAGGGGTTGCTTGATGCCATCTTTTATGTGGAAAGATTCATTAAGTGTCTGGAAATTTTCAAGCATCAAAGCGCAAATCCATTTGTGTTTTCTTGAGCACAAATGGAGTTTTAAATTTCCTTCCAGCAGCCAAAAAACCTGTTTTCACTTCTCAGTTCAAGGAAGTTTCTGAAGTGGTCTACTTTGACGGAGATTCAGGAACTCAAAGCTGCATATAGAAAGCACATATTTTTCTTCTCGAAATTTTATGAATGAGTAAAATTACTGGGCTATAAAGGAATAGATTGTATGTAACTTTCAGTTGAATTGTTTGGTTAGGATGATAATTTATAGGCAGGGGAGGAACGGAACCTTGTCAAACAAGGAGATGACTCCTGAAAGGTTAGGTAATTTGGCTGACAAGTAAGGACAGGGTGAGTTGCCTATTAAAAGAAGGGAGTCAGGATGATTTAAAAACCTGCCAGCAAGTTACCTGTTTTGTAGCTTCTGAGGAATTCCTCTTTCCAATATTCAAAACCTCAGAAGGCATTACATTTCCATACCAATATCCAGACAGAATAATACTTCTAAATTAAATGGCTTTTGCCTGAGCCATTCTGATGAATAGAAATAAGAAAACTCACATACGACTTAGGAAAGTCCTGAGAAATATCAATGTATCATTATTGCTCCTGAAGGAGAGCTTTGGCAGACTTTGGAAAAATTAAAATGTGTGTTGATTGAATGAAATGTGTAGCCTTTAAAATAGAGGCAAAGTTTGAGAAATTAAGCTCAATTGGTTTAAAGAAGCCTGGTCTATAAGAATATTCCACCCTAATGGTTAAGACAGATAATAAAATTGGTAAGAAGTTTAAATCAACAGGAATGGAATACAGGCAGACTTGAAGAATATTTCAAGGGGTTCAGCCCACACATTTGATTTTATACCAAGATCTCTAATAACAAGGGCCTTGAAAATTTACCCCAGCTCTCCCCACCCCTGTCCCCCCAAACTCCATACTTAACACAAAAGAGTTACAAAATTCAGGTAGATGGGAAGGCCATTTGCTCAGCAGGGTCCAGGTCACTGTTGTGGTTTAAGACCTGATCCCAAAGCACAGAAATCACTGAGGTTCCTTAGTCTTAACCACACCAGTCGAGAGACAAGTTAGCATTTCCTGCCACTGTGCTGGGTTCCCCACTGGAATGGAGGCAAAAATAGAAGTCCAAACTATTGAGCCCCACTTTTGAAGGATGCAGAACTAAACATGTAGTCTAAACCAACTCTCATTTCTATCTTAGAGCTGTCCACAGTTTTCTGGGTGGGCTGAGTGACGTAAAGAAATAAAGCATAGAAAAAGCTAGGCAGACCAAAATAATTCAGGATGTGTGACAGCTGGCTGTTCAAGGTGTCCTACCAGATCTGGGTCATCTCCAGCAAGAGGGTAGTTCCCGCTGGGACACTGTGCACTGGCAGAGACTTGAGGTGGTTCAAGCTTCAGGTTGGTTCAATCTTGGTTTAAGATTCTTACCTCAAGAAGAGGAAGTATCCAAAGCCAGGGAGCGCCTTCAGGTCCCTCTGCCTTTGAAGTCGATGTGTTCTCCACTGGAGCCTTGAGCTCATCTGCTGCAAAGATGATAATTAAGTCTGAATCATCTAGTGGTGAATCTTTTTAAAAAGCTTCTTTCAAAATGTGATACATTATTGCTTCACTTCAGTTACCCAATGACATGAAGACATGAATGAACACTTCAGTCTCTACCCAGATGAGCAGACAATGCCACCTATGCAATAATTATCTCCCTAACACACACACACATACATGCACGTGCACACACACACTCACATCTTGAGAAATTACTATGGCTACTTTACCAGAAAGCTTCAGAATTCCAGTGTATTTTTAAAAAGGTGCTAAGTTGTATTGAATTGGAAGAGGAAGACTTTTCCTTTCTGGGAGAGTAAGCTGGTTTCCCTCGGTCAGGCTGCCTGTACTGAGTGTTGCCACTGCTGCCAAGGATACCTTTTGGACTTTTGGTGGATCAGATTCATTCTGAAAGCATGAGGCTTGATAACCAGGCCAACCTAGTTACCATCTTGATCTTTCAGGGTAGGATCACAGAAAGTATCTCTGACTATTGGCTCGTTTTTCAGATTATTAATGACTTTCACTCCCAGCATTCCTCTGAAGTCAGTTTAGGTGGGTTCATCAACTATTTCGGAACTTGGTATCTATAGTTTCTAAACCCCGTTCACCACTCCCATCCCCCATGTTTTAATCATTGCACTTTAGATGGGCAGGAATCTGATTACATGAAGCATCTCAGGTCTTAAGTTTACAATTTAAGATGGGGTGATCCACTGTTCTGGTTTACCCAGGACACAGGATTTTCAGTACTAAAACCAGGACAGTTCAGGAAATCTAGGAAGAACAACAGGCATGTTCGCTTGGTATTGTCTGTACTTCTGACAGCTTTTAAGTTCCTCGTCCAGCACAGCTCCAGTTACAGGTACCTGTTTAACTTCAGTTTTCGTAGGGGTAAAGTGGGAATAAAAATAGCATCTACTTTAATAGGTACTGGTGGAAAAAGATGTTGATAGCTGTCTTAGTCTGTTCAGGCTGCTAGTAAGTTTCACAAGCCAGTCTAAGCTCAGCTAAATGTATAAGCTAAGACATAGCTTATAAACAACAAATTTATTGCTCACTGTTCTGGAAATGGGAAGTTCACAATCAAGGAGCCAGTATAGTTATGTCTTGATTAGGACTCTGTTGCAGGATCCAGGTCACTGCTGTGGTTTAAGATCTGGCTCACAGCTAGATTCTTTTGGCTGTGTTCTCACAGGGTGGAAAGAGTTAAGAATATTTTTGGAGTCTCTTCTAGAAGAAATTAATTCCCCAAGTGCTACCTACTAATAACATCACCTTTGGGGTTAAGATTTCAGCATATGAATTTTGGAGGAACACAAACATTCAGACCATAGCAGTAACCTAAGTAACCTAGAAGAACGTTTGAATTGTAAAATGCTGTAAATTTTTTGTGCTGTAAAGTGCTTTTGAACTGTAAAGGGCTGTAAAATCTTTATTCATTGGTATGTGGTCATATCAATGGTGATAGGAGCCTGAAGATACTCTCCTCATAGAATCAGTTATTGCCAGTCATAGACTAGTTCATTCATTAAATCCACAAATCTTGGACACCTACTGTGTACAAGTTCCTTTCAGTAAAACAGACAGAATTCATGTCCACATGGAGTTTATATTCTAGCGGATGAAGATGTAAAACAAACAGGCAAACAAGACAACCCAAAATGTGTAGACTGTGATGTGCTAGGGAGGAAATAAAGGAATGTAGTTGGTGGGGGGTGGTGGTCTTGTAATTGGTAGGGTGATGCAACTGAGGGGAGAAGTGCTTCCTCTATGCGGATGGCTCAGGAAGGCTTCTCGGACGAGGTGTATCTGAGTTGAGATCTGAGCATTAGAAGCCAGACAGAAAAAGCCCTGAAGGGATTGGGTGGAGGGAATAGCTAAGGTGGGCCGGTGTGTCTGGAATGCAGTAAGGGCAGAGATGATGATATTAGACATCTAAATGGCTACATCAGGTGGGTAGTTGGAGTTCCCAGCAGAGGTTGACTAGAAATATGAATTTCCGAGTCATTATCCTCGAGATGGAGTGGTGAGGTCATCTGGGGCAGTTTCCCATGTACATGCCCTACAGGAGAAGTATGGGGTCATTTCAGGTGCTACACAGATAAACACGTGAAATTGTTTGTATTTATTTTAGTGTCCTATAAAAAACTAAGAACCAGACATGGGAGAAGATGAATGACATAATACATTGTATGGGAGACAATTTATCCAGTGCCTGTGGATATTTCTTTCCTTCCCTCTGAATCTCCCCTCGGAGCCAGCATCGCTGCCTCTCCTCTCCTGTCCCTCCGCTCTGCTTCTGATCTCTCTTTCCCCCACCTCCCCAGCCGCTTCTTACCTTCACCTTCATCTCCTGCGCGCCCCACCCTCAGCCCCGTCTTTCCCATCCTCATTCCCTGTTTCTGTCAGGGAGACTCAGACCTTGATTAGCCTCCTATTTGCATCGTCAGACCCATTAACCAGCTGCATAAGAATCTGCTCCACTTAAAAGCAAGCTGAAGATTGTAAAATACAAATAATTGTATTTTTTCTGATGGAAATACTAATTTTTATTTTTGACACAAAATACTGAAAATCTAACTCAAGTCAATGTTGTGAATCCTGGGATTTTGGGCAGAGGATTTGGAGAGAAGTCTTGGGAAGCATGGCCTGAATGAAGGAGAGGAGACAGGATGTGAAATGGGGGGAGGAGGAACCCCATCCTGCAGTCCTTGTGGTTCTGGCCTCACACAGACTTGCCCTGCCCACCCCAACTCTGGGGCAATTTACTTATTTCCTTTGGGTTTCTGAGAATCTGCTATAAAAGTGGTTATCACATTTACTTTGAAAAGTCATTATGAGAATTAAACTAAGTGAGGTAGCATATATTAAGTTTTTCCTTCACTGTCAATAATTTAGATGCCCTATTACATGTATTTTCTCTATTATTTTCAATTAATAATTTAAAAGATGTTTTAAACAAGTTTTACTTTGAAGTAGTGTACAGAGTTTAATGTTTATGATATTTATATTTATTTTTATGTTTATCCTCTGTTAGGAAATTAATGAAAGTTTCCCCTTTAGATAACTTCCCCTTTTAAATAAATTTATATACACTTTAAGAATTGGGTTTATTTATGAAGTAAATAATAGTACAGCTCATGTATGAGGTGGAATAATTTTGGAAAAACAGTCTCAGATACTTGGAGTTTAAGACACGAAGATAAAAGAGAGTACAGCTGGTCTGTTTTTATTTTATTTGTAAGGGGCCTTAGACATTACCTCAAGCATTCCTTTTGTTGGAAGAATCATTTTCTGGTAATTTGCAAAATTCATCATTCAAAACAACAAAAGCCAGCAGCATGATATCCAGATATCCAGTTTCATTATTTATTTTAGTCTTCCAGATTTAACTAAGGATTTGCTGGGAATTCCTACTTATCCAGCCTACCTACGATGACAATTGAGAATGCAAGACTAATTTGGTTGGTTTTCAGTCAAGACGTGATGTCTAACTCTTTGCGAGCCCATGGACTGCATCATGTCAGGCTCCTCCATCCTCCACTATCTCCCACATAGTCCACTGAGTCAGTGATGCTATCTAACCATCTCATCCTGTCATGCGTTTCTCTTCCTGCCTTCTAACTTTCCTAGCATCAGGGTCTTTTCCAACTAGTTGGCTCTATGCATCAGGTGGCCAAACTATTGGAGCTTCAGCTTCAGTATCAGTCCTTCCAATGAATATGCAGGATTGATTTCCTTTAGGATTGACTGGTTTGATCTTCTTGCAGTTCAAGGGACTCTCAAGAGTTTTCTCCAACCCCACAGTTTGAAAGCATCAATTCTTCAGTGCTCAGCTCTCTTAATGGTCCAACTCTCACATCTGTACATGACTACTGGAAAAACCACAGCTTTTACTATATGGACTTTTGTTGGCAAAGTGATGTCTTTGCTTTTTAATATGCTGTCTAGGTTTGTCATAGCTTTCCTTCCAAGGAGCAAAAGTCCTTTAATTTCATAGCTATAGCCACCATCCACAGTGATTTTGGAGCCCAAGAAAGCAAAAACTGTTATTGCTTCCACTTTTTCTCCTTCTATTTGTCATGAAGTGATGGGACTGGATGCCATATCTTAGTTTTTTGAATACTGAGTTTCAAGCCAGCCTTTTCACTCTCCTCTTTCACTTTCATCAAGAGGCTCTTTAGTTCCTCTTCACCTTCTTCCATTAGAGTGGTATTATCTGCATATCTGAGGTTGTTGATATTTCTCCTGGCAATCTTCATTCCAGCTTGTGATTTATCCAGCCTGGCATTTGGCATGATGTACTCTGCATATAAGTTAAATAAGCAAGGTGACAATATACAGCCTTGTCGTACTCTTTTCCCAATTTTGAATCAGTCCATTGTTCTATGTCTGGCTCTAATTGTTGCTTCTTGACCTGCATACAGGTTTCTCAGGAGACAGGTAAGGTGGTCTGGTAGTCCCATCTCTTTAAGAATGTTCCACAGTTGTTTTGATCCACACAGTTAAAGGGTTTAACATAGTCAATGAAGCAGAAGTAGATGCTTTTCTGGAATTCCCTTGCTTTTTCTATGACCCAGCAGATGTTGGGAATTTGATCTCTGGTTCCTGTGCCTTTTCTAAACCCAGTTTATACATCTGAAAGTCCTCAGTTCACATACTGCTGAAGCCTAGCTTGAAGGATTTTGAGCATAACCTTGTTAGCATGTGAAATGAGTGCAATTGTGCGGTAGTTTGACATTCTTTGGCATTGACCTTCTTTGGGATTTGGAGAAAGAAATGGCAACCCATTCCAGTAGTACTCTTGCCTGGAAAATTCCATGGATGAAGGAGCCTGGTGGGCTACAGTCCATGGGGTTGAAAAGAGTCAGACACGACTGAGCAGCTTCACTTTCACTTTTCACTTTTCTCTTTTCTTTGGGATTGGTCTGAAAACTGAACTTTTCCAGTCCTGTGACTACTGCTGAGTTTTTAAATTTGCTGGCGTATTGAGTTCAACACTTTAACAGCAACATCTTTTAGGATTTTTAATAGTGCAGGAATTCTGGAATTCTGTCACCTCCACTAGCTTTGTTCATAGTAATGCTTCCTGAGGCCCACTTGACTTCACACTCTAGGAAGTGTGGCTCTAGGTGAATGAGCACACCATTGTGGTTATCTGGGTCATTAAGACTTTTCTTACATAGCTCTTCTGTGTATTCTTGCCACCTCTTCCTAATCTCTTCTGTTTCTGTTAAGTCCTTAACAGAACAGTTTCTGTTCTCTATTGTGCCCATCCTTGCATGAAATCTTCCCCTGACATCTCCAATTTTCTTGAAGAGATTGCTAGTCTTTTCCATTCTTCTGTTTCTTTGCATTGTTCGTTTAAGGAGAACTTCTTATCTCTCCTTGTTGTTTTCTGGAACTCTGCATTCAGTTGGGTGTATGTTTTCCTTTCTCCCTTGCTTTTTGCTTCTCTCTTTCCTCAGCTATTTGTAAAGCCTCCTCAGACAACCACTTTGCCTTCCTCTATTTCTTTTTCTTTGCGATGGTTTTGGTCACTGCCTACAGTTATTCCACTTATTAATGGCTGACAGTATATTAGTCTCTGCAGATCAAGAGACACCTTTAATTAACACTCCAAAGGAAAAATAAAAATCTACTAGCTAGAATCTTCATTAAAGAAAGATGTCAAAAAAAGAGAAAGATGTCAAGATACAAGGATGGACCATACTAGTTCTTGGTTTCTAGAATGTCTGGGCTATTCCCATACAGAAAGAAGTTATTTGAATATAAGACTGTTTTTGAGCTTGGAAACAAATTATGTTATATTTTGTAGGAGACAAAAGTGGGGGGAAACAGGGATTCTTTGTGTGTTGGGGGTGGGGCGTGGGATGAACCAGATAAAGCAGTTTTAGGACAAAGGACACATTGACTTCCCCATTCCCCAACATTTTGTGTTGGTAAAATCTGGTTAAAAGGAAACCCTGAAAAGCGACATAAGAGGCAGAGAAAAATGAGAGTTAACATTTATTGAATGCTTGGTACTCTATGGGGTTTCCCAGATGGTGATAGTGATAAAGAACCTGCCTGCTAATTCAGGAGACATAAAGGACATGAGTTCTATTCCTGGGTTGGGACAATCCCTTGGAGGAGGGCATGGCAACCCAGTCCAGTATTCTTGCCTGGAGCTTCCCATGGACAGAGGAGCCTGGCAGGCTACAGCCCATAGGGTCGCATAGAGTTGGATACAACTGAAGCGAATAAGCATGCACATACAGGCACCATTTATATACGAACTCATTAAATCTCCACCAAAGCTATTTGAGGTAATGTTATCTCCATTTTATAGACGAGGAGACTGAGAGTTTAAGTAATTTTGCCTAGTCTTAGGCATCACAGTTAGTTTGTGGAGCCAGGATTCAGGACCCAGGTGTTCTGCTTTTGGGAGTCTCTGAACCAATATGGTTAAGTTTACTTCTGTGGTTAAGTTGCATCTGGGAGGTTCTTAACCCCTGTGCTAAGCTGCCTTTTTCGGGAAGGTCACAAAAGGACAAGCCATAGTCTAGCGGATGTGGAAGGTGAGCAGAGAAGGATGCTGTTGCTAGGCAGCACATCTGGTTTTTTGAGTTGCTAATTGAATCTGTGTGAGTAACACAGATATATGTGTTTGTTTGAAGTTGCTAGTTTACTTCTAACCAGAGGAAGCTGCCTGGAATTAGCATGGCTCTGGAAGGGCTAGGGAGACATCTAGCAGAATCACCCAACTGCCTGACAGCACATCTCTCTCCCGTCCCAGCTCAGTGCCAGGCCACATTCCCCTGTTGTCCATGTGATAACATTTCTGGGTGAACACTGATGATTGACTCAGACCATAGCCTCTCCCACCAATCACACTGTGGAATGGTTTATGGCAGTGACTTCCTGCTGGTTTTGAAAAATAAACAAACCCACTCACCCAATAACCCTTACTTATTGTTTATTTGAAAGGGAGTTACTTTTTATTTTTGCAGTTCAAAATGAATTTAACTTCATGCTAAAATTTAAATGTACATTCATATAACTCTTTAAAATATTTATTATTTTTTGGTCACCCTGCCCAGCATGTGAGATCTTAGCTCCCTGACCAGGGACTGACCCTGCACATCCTGCCCTGGAAGTGCAGAGTCTTAACAACTGGTCTGCCAGGAAAGTCCTGTAATTCACATAAGTTTTATGAGACACTCCAAAGGGTGAGAACTATCAATATGCACACTAAAGCTCAAGATTCAGGAAAATGGATTAGATTTGTAAGGAAATATCGAAACTAAGGCCAACCTTTTTCTTTTAGAGACAGAATGCAGATCTTACTTTTCAAATAAATATATCAAGACCTCTGAGATAAGCATGGATATCCTTATGTCATATTTTGAATCTTGCTTAACCAGCCCTTACATTCAAGGTGGGGGCTGAGTGTTGTTGAAGATGGATAAGACCTGCCTTTTTGCCCTGAGAAACTCACAGCCTCAGACTAGAGAAAGCCTGTTACACAAATCATTGCACTACAATGGGATGGAAAACATTAAAAAGGACGTTCCAAGTGCTTTTGGAGCAAAAGGAAGAGGCAACACACTCTTCTTAAAAGGAGGATAGGAAGGTATTCTAGGTGCCAGAATCAGTATGTGTAAAAGCTCAGAGGCAAACTGACTTCGTGGGAGACAGGGTCAAGGGAAGTGAGGGAGGCTTTCTGGAACAGGGCAGTGTGGGTATTCTTTAGGGGGTCACTGGGCAGATTGAAGAAGGGGGTTTCTACCTAGATTATAAAGTGTTTTTGTCAAGCACAGAAATTTGAGTTATGTCCAGAAAACTAAAGGAAATTCAAGAAAACAAACAGCCGAATTAGAAGTAGGCAGGAGATCTGAACAGATACCCTCACTAGAGAAGATATATAGATGGCACATAAGCATATAAAAAGAGGCTCAGCATTGTCGTTGAAAACGGCAGGTTAAAACAGTGAGATGCAACAATACACCTTTTAGGACGGCTAAGATGAAACAAACAAACAATTGACAATACAAACTGATGGTGAGAATACAAAGCAATAGGAAGTCTCATTCATTGCCAATGGGAATGAAAAATGTTTTCCACTTTGGAAAAGTTTGGCACTTACAAAACTAAACCTAGGAGAGAAAAGAAATGACTCTGTGGTGGAGAAGTCATGTGGTCAGAATTTAACATCAGACGTCATCTTGATATGATGATCGTGCTTTACCTCAACGGTCTTCTTCCTAGAAACACATTACCTCAGCCATGGTATTTTCATAAGAAGATACCAGACAAATTGTCACTGATGGACACTCTTCCAGATAGCTGATTAGTAATCCTCAAAACTGTCAAGGTTCATAAAAAACAAGGAAAGTCTAAGAGACCATCACAAATGAGAGGAGCTTAGGAGGCACAACCACTAAATATAAGGTGACACCCTAGACAGGATCCTGGAACAGAAAGAATGAGAAAAAATAAAACAGGAAAAAAAATGAGAAATCTGAATAAAGTATAAATTTTAGTTAATAGAAATATCTATATTGGTCCATTAATTGTGACAAATCTATTATACGAATCTGTTAATAAAGGAAAATTGGATACGTATTCAAAATAATTCTATAAATCTAAAACTGTTCTGAAATAAAAAAATTATTTAAAAAAAGCCTAGAATGTAAGAAAAAGAATGTCTATATGTGTATACCTAAGTCACTTTGCTGTACAGCAGAAGTGACACAGTATTGTAAATCAACTATACTCCAAAAAAAAAAAAAAAAAGCTTACAGGGAGCCAATGAATGAATTCCCATGGAATAGTGACATCATCCTTTTGTAGTATTCTATAAAATGGCCCATTTAAAAAATGTAAATTTCAGAACTCTGAAAACTGCAGTGACTGTTGCTTGCAGACATTATTAAGGTGACGTCCTGCAAAAGAGAAAAACAAATTCTCAATGAGGAAGATAGTTGAGAGAAGGGGTATACAATATTCTCATGGACCTTTGATGTTTTGGAGGATTGCCCTCTAGAGTACCTTACATCTTGGTTGTGCCTTGGAGATGCTCTGGTTCTGTTTCAGGCCCCTCCTACACTCCTGGGGTTGGATTACTTCCTCCACCCCAGTCATTACACTCTATTGTGCAAAGGATTAAGGCAAAGATCTCACGTGGATTAGTTTTCTGTTTTTGTCTTAAGAAATCACCAGGAGCTTCATAAATTAGAACAAAAACCAAAAGGTATCATCCCACTGAATCTTCACAGCATACTTATTTAATATATTTTTGTTACTATTTTCATTTTTACAGACAGTAACTTACCTAGGTTTCTCTAAAACTTAATGGGTTTATGCAATAGTAAGAGGCAGACTGTGGTATGTAGTCTCCAAAGACGGACAGCATATTAGCCTCACACTTCTTTCTTCAAGAACATTATTTCAGAGAGAAATAAACTTATGTCCTGCTTAGGTCACTACAATTTCAGACATCTGTTCAAGTAGCTGAAGCTGTACCCTGATTTGCTGTTGTTCAGTTGCTAAGTTGTGTCTGCCTCTTTGCAACCCTATGGACTGCAGCATTCCAGGCTTTCCTGTCCTTCACTATCTCCTGGAGTTTGCTCAAATTCATATTCACAGTCTCTAAACATAGCCATTTCTCAGGTTCTATAATTTCTACCTCTGACACATATTCCCAGACCATCCCACTGTTTCCATTCCCACTGTCATTCCAGAATGGGCTGGTCTAACCAGGCTGGTCTCTAATCCAGTGGTTTCCAAGGCAATTTTCCTCCTAGGGGATATTTGGCAGAGTTTGGAGACATCTTTGGTTCTCACAACTGAGGGAGCGGGGCTCTCTTGGCATTCTGCGGATAGGGATCAGGGATACTGCTAAATAGCAGCATCTACAAGGTACAAGATATCATAGTTCTGCACAACAAAGACTGTGAGGACCAAGTGGCAGCAGTGCAGAACTTGAGAAACCCTGATCTCGCCCATATTCTACCAGGGACAGATTCATATCTCAGATCTGACCCATCTGTCAACTCACGGCCTCCTGTCATCTTTTGAACTGCCTTCCTCTATTTGGGGAAATTAAACTATTCTAAGTCTTGTTTCCCCAGGGAAAGAGATCAGAGTCTAAATTCCAGTCTCTTCCGGCCAGGAGTTTCCCTCAGTTTTCAGGCCTCAGTTTCCCTTAAGCAGATGCATCCCAGATGCATTGAAGTTTCAATTTCAAAGTGAGTGAGGTGAGGATATAGGTTCATCTGGAAGTTTGGCATTTCGTTGGTGTAAAATCATGTGGCATTTGGAGGTGGCAGCCATTCCCCAGCAGTACCCGGCAGCAGTGACAGCAGCTTCCATCCAGGATGGGGTGGGGCGACTACCAGTCAAGATAGTTTCCTCATCAGGCCAGTTCTTCAGTGTGGTTCTGAGCATCCTCCTAGAAGCTTAACCTGGAGTCACTTCTTCAGGCCATCCCAGAATCCCAAAACTATCCATTATCCTTTTCATTTGCTGCTTTTCTGTTTGGTCAGAGTCAGCCTCTATTGCTCAGAGCTAAGAACTCTGATAGATGAAGCCTCCCTTGCTTAAAACTCTTCAGTGGCTTCCTACGCATTTTCTAGGATGTTTCCCAAATCCTTTGCTTAGCTTGAGGCTCTTCTTTATTTGGGATATACACACTCCGTCCACATTGAGCCACTGTGTCCATTCTGGCCACATCAAGCCACCCTGGTCCTGTCATCCTTCCTTTCTCAATTTCATATCGCTTGCCACTCAAGAACCTTCCTGGCCAACCACCCTTCCCTATGTATCCCAGTCCCCAGGACTGTTCTTATCTCCATCATAAACAAGACACTTTTTACGCTCTACCACAAAAGTCAATTCACTTCCCTGTAAGCTCTGCATGGGTAGGAACTTGTCTTCTCAGGACCAAGGATACTCTGGCACAAAAGAGGTGATCAGTATATATTTATCGAGTGAATGAAGGTCAGAATGTGGACAAGTGCTGCCACCTATTGGAAGAAACGTTATTCAACTCTTTTTTATGATTTGGAAAATGGCTATCTTAACAAGGATGAAAAGTGACAATACTCTTTTCCTCATTTAAGAGATCATCGTCATTATTGCCAAGCCCTCTGTGGTAGCTAGACTCCCAGATGGACCCCAGTGATCCCTGTCTGTTGGTATTCATGCCTTCGGGTTGATTCTCCCACACTGAAGTCTTGGTTGAACGAGTGAAGTGATGGTATGTGACTTCTGAGAAGAGATCATAAAAGACATTGGCGGCTTCTGCCTTGGTCTCTCTGAGATCACTGGCTCTGGGGGAAGTGAGGGACACTCTGACACCATGCCCCTGGGCACTCAAGCGGCCCCATGGGGAGGCCCATGGCGTGAAAAACTAAGGCCTCAACAGAAAAAACCAAGGTCAACAGTCATGCGATTGAGATCCTCCAGCCCGAGTCAAGATTTCAGATAACTGCAGGTCAAGGCTGCTTGACCTACATCTTGACTGTAATCTCACGAGAGACCAAGACAGAACCAAACAGCCAAGTCATGACCAAATTTTCGATCTACAGAACCTGCGTGAAAAATGTTTGTTGTCCTAAGCAGTTAAGCTTTGGGGTGATTATTAGGCAGCGACAGGTTGCCAATATACTCTCCGACGTAGATCACCGCCTACAATGTTTTGTTTTTAAATAAATATTTATTTGGCCACCCTGGGTCTGGGCCGCATGTGGAATCTAGTTCCCTTACCATGGATTGAACAGGGCCCCCCATTTTGGGAGCGCAGAGTCTCAGCCACTGGCCCACAGGAAGTCCCTACAAATTAAGTTTGCTGTAACCTGGAAACTATCAGAATTGCTGATGGGTGCGAATGGTGCTGGAGCCACGGAGGAAGTGGAGTAAGAACCAGGACACCTGGCCTTGCGGAGTGGCGAGTAGTCTGATCTGTAGCATCCCTTTCAGCGTTAACGTTCTCTAGGAAAGGCGGAGACAAGTGACACCGCTGCACAAGTGCCGCGACCCCGGCGCTCCGCGGCAGCTTCCACGCCTGCGCAGAACTCAAAGCGCGCTCTCAGGTGGCGCCGTTGCGCGCCGAGTCATCGATCGTGAGTTCCCTACCGGCCTGGGCCCTTGTCGGCCGCCCGCGGTCTGCTCGCCGGTGGGCTCCAGGGGGCGCCCTCAAGAGAAGGGGCGGAGCGCTCCTGTTGCAGAGACCAGCTCGGCGGGGTCCTCCGTCGGTTACACCTCAGTATCTCCATAGCTACAGTAGTGGCCGCTGTAGGCGGGAGCTCCCCGGCCGCTCCGTAGTTACCGTCGCCGCCTCGGTGGTCCGGGCCGCTGAGTCCTCTCGCGGCCGCCATGAAGCTGCGGGTCCGGCTTCAGAAGCGGACCTGGCCTCTGGATATGCCAGAAGCGGAGCCGACTCTGGGGCAGCTGCGCGCGCACCTGAGCCAGGCCCTGCTGCCCACCTGGGGGTACAGGTAGGCGCCGCGGAGAGGCGGGGTGGGGGTGGGGACGCGGCGGGGCGGGGAGGAGCGCCCAGGGGCGCGGGCCCGCGCCGGGCGGTCACGTGAGGCGGGGCGGCCGGCGGGCGGGGCCCGCACCGCGGGACTGTGACGCGGGCCAGGCGGGGAGCGGGAACGAGGGCTGCAGCTCGCGGGGTCCCGGCTCCCGGAGGTCATGGCCCGGCGTCCCGAGGGCTCCGAGCTCATCCAGGGTGAGCCTTCGCTTCCGTGTTTGCAGTAAACGAACCCAGGGAGAGGCTAAGATGCAAAATTCCCGAGTCTTTTGAGATGTGAGCTGGGAAATTACGGGGTTGGCTTAAGTTAAACCTCTTCAGACTCCCAGGGATTTAAGTTCACCATCTCCAGCTGTCGGAATAGTTCAGTGAAAAAGTTTGTAAAGTGTTAGGAGTTACGAGGCCACCTGTAGCCTGTACCGCTGCTTTCGGACTACCAGCCTGCAGTCCGCTTAAAACTCTAAGTGTTTACCTGCCGCGTGCCGCTGTGGGCACTTTGACTTCCCCGCTGGAAAGTTTTGCGAAGTGCAGCATGTCGGTCTGTTTCAAATAATATTATTTTCCTGGCCAAGATGTTGCTTTTTTTTTTTTTTTTTTTGTAACGCAAACTATGGTAAACGTTGGCCTTATGATGACCCTGGAGAGCTTGCAGTTTGGGGACAGTGACGTTGAGAAATAATGGATCAAATTCTGTATTTATGGGGTTGCAGATGAGGCTGTTCTGGGTATCCTGGAGACCATAACCTGGGAGTAGAGGGACAAAAGTGAGGGTGGTCCTCTTCGAATCCTGAGCTAGCGAATTTGGAGTTTGAGTGTGCCGAGAAAAAGTACAAAAGGTGTTCACTGGGGCTTTTTAGGTGAATTCTTCAAAAGAAAACCTGTTAACTGACTCCTTTCGTAAGACTTTTATAAACTTACATTTTATTTTTAGGAAATTCAGTAAAATGAGGTTTTATTATGAACCTCTCACCCTTTCAGTTTTCAGTTTAGGACGTTACATTCATAGTAAGCCTTTTTTTCCCCTCCAAATTAAAAACATAAATACAGAAAATGAGATACTGGCAAAATTCTTTTTAAGTGTTATAGTAATTGACACGTCTATTGTTTTTTCTTGATGTTAAGCCTAAGTGTTTTGCATACTGGTATCATTACCCCGCCACAAATTATCAAAATTAACTTCTGTTTTAAAAATAGCTTGTATATATGTAGACATATCATTTTTTAATTAGGTGGGACAATCTGGAAAGGATGTGAAACCCAATCTGACTAGCTTTGTTTACTCAAGAGCCCAAGTTAGTTTCTCTTTCAGGTTTGTTTTTACAGTTGAGGCTGGTTAACCGGAAGAAATGTAAGCTTCAGCTTGTGAAAGTGAATTCATTATTCTCACAGTATGTTCATTTTATAATAAATGGGCAGTTTAAAAATGTGTCCATAAGACCTTATTACTTTTAAAGTGTCCTTGCTGAGCAAGTTGGTCTGAGATTGCCATAAAATAATTCTCAAAGGCCTGGAGTTTCTAGGATGGCATTTCCTGATGAAGTAGGTCTTTTTACTAAAGGGGAGGGGAGGCCGACATTTTATTAAGCTGACAATTCTTTACCTTTTTTACAAATCAATATTTGAACGAAAATTGTGCTCGATAATCATTTTAAAAAACCAACCTTATGCTCTGACAAATCATCCATAAACACAATTCATTTGAGGTTTTTTTCTTTTTTTCTTGCTAAAAATGGGATGTTGTTTTCCTGGGCAGTTGGCTGATTTTCAGCATTTATCAAAACATTTGAAAGCAGAGGCATAGCTACTTGTTTTCTCATAAGCAGGAGTTGTTTCTAAAGCTTCAGTAATTTCTGTACCAAAGACTCTTTAATTGGTAAGAAAATATGTATTTACACTTGAAAGAAAAACATAAATGAATTACTCGGAGCACTTTTGACAATGAAGCATTGTAAAAATAAATAAACAGAACACAGTTTTCAAAGGACTTCATCCTTTGTTAACCTCTCAAAAAGTTAATGAAGTTAGCATTGCTGAGTACAAATGTCTTATGAAATGTTCTGTAGTGGTTTGTTAATTATTCCTCACCAGTGTGTAATGAAATGATTATTCTCTGAAGGTCAGATAATCTGTGATGCAGAAAGGATGGGAGTTCATTACTTCAGTCTAATTTGAACTCTTAGCTTGCTTAGCACTGGGTTTTTGGATTTGTGTAGTCTTCCACATATTAGGGACTTCCCTGGTGGCTCAGACTGTAAAGCGTCTGCCTGCAATGTGGGGAGACCTGGGTTTGATCCCTGGGTCGGGAAGATCCCTGGAGAAGGAAATAGCAACCCACTCTAGTATTCTACCTGGAAAATCCCATGGACGGAGGACCCTGGTGGGCTACAGTCCATGCAGTCGCAAAGAGTCGGACATGACTGAGCGAGTTCACTTTTTCCACATAAGACTTTAAGTAAGACCTCAGTGAGAAGGGTGAACCTCTTACTGAGTTAAGAGGGGTGAATTTATACTCAGTCATCTATGTGCACTCATCTAACTTTTTGTGATTATGAATATTCATTAGGATATGGGTCTAGTATTTTGGAACCTTTATAAGCTAACTGGAGAAGGCAATGGCACCCCACTCCAGTACTCTTGCCTGGAAAATCCCATGGACGGAGGAGCCTGGTAGGCTGCGGTCCATGGGGTTGCTAACAGTCTGGCACGACTGAGTGACTTCACTTTTGCTTTTCACTTTCATGCACTGGAGAAGGAAATGGCAACCCACTCCAGTGTTCTTGCCTGAAGAATCCCAGGGACGGGGGAGCCTGGTGGGCTGCCGTCTCTGGGGTCACACAGAGTCGGACACGACTGAAGCAACTTAGCAGCATAAGCTAACTATCGTGGAAGGATATTGGATAGTTAGCCCTGATTTCAGCCTCATCTTGATCTTTTCATCTGATGTTTGTTGGTTACATCTGTTCCATAAATACTTTTTATTTGCCAAGTGCTGGAGATGAAATTTTGAATTAGACAAGGTCCTCAATCTCATGAAACTTAAATTCTAGTAGTATGGGTGTGGAAGAGAGATGATAAGCAAATAAATGACAGTTCCAATTAGTGATGTTCCAATAAAAGTAAAGCACAAGAATGGAATAGAGTGATGGAGGTTGGGTAGAAGGGATCTCTCAAGAGGTGACATTTGGGTTGAGACCTGGGTGATGAGAAAGAGTCAGTCATTTGAAGAACTGGAAGAGCAGATGCACAGGCCCAGAGGCTGCAGTGAGATTGATCTGTTTTAGAGGAAGGAGTGGAAAGCTCATGTAGATGGAGAACAGTGAGTGAGAGGATGAGTGGGGTAGGTCAGATGTCGGGCTTTGGAGGCCATGTTAAGGCCAATTCCAAGGTCAAATAGAAGCCATTGGAGGGTTCTCAGCAGAGGAATGATGTGATACAATGTGTATTTTGAAAAGAATATATTTCATTGACTCTCAGTTGCCATCAGCCCTCAGATGCACATTCTTAAGTCACACTAAATGAAAAAAGGCTGTCCATTAAGCTATGATATGTCATCAATTTTAAGATGCATCCCTTTTCCAAAGATGACAAAGTATAAAAAAGTATGTGTCTTAGAATTGATGAAAACATGGATTAATGATAGAGAATTACTGATCCTGTCCCTCAGGCTGGAATCTGTAATGCAGGCATTTAGTGAGAAGAACAAATAATTTTGATAGTTTTCCTAGACTTTGGCTTTCTTTTTATCTGTTTTGTTTTGTTTTCATTGCCGTTGCTGGGGCCATACCGTGTGCTCTGTATATGTTTCAAATGTGTTATACTGGGGCTGGCGGCAATAGGTAGCTCTTACTGTCCTTATTCATCTTTCTTGGCAGTTCCGATGCCCGGTTTGCAATTACATTGAACAACAAGGATGCCCTCACTGGAGATGAAGAGACCTTGGCTTCATATGGGATTGTTTCTGGGGACTTGATATGTTTGATTCTTGAAGATGCCATTGCAGCACCTAACTTACCTTCATCCACAGTTTCAGAGCATTCCTCACTGCAGAATAATGACCAACCCTCTTTGGCCGCCAGCTCCAGTCAGTCCAGCATACAGGATGCACAACTGCATGACTCACTCCAAGGACAGGCAGCCCAACCTGAAGCCTGGAATGATGACAGTGTGGTGGGTATTCATATCAAAACAAGTAGAATAGTTGATAAATCATACTGAATAGCTCAACTGAATTCTGTACTAGTCAGGATGATTACCATCAGTAGACTAAAGAATATATTCCTATAGAAATTTTTTTTAAATTACTTTATTTATTAAGTATAGTTGATTTACACATTCCTTATTTCATTGTATTTGGGAATTCATCTAGTACTGATTGAATCTTTAAAGAGAAACAGGGAGAGTATGGTATCAGATGCTAATATTAGCTCTAAATTGCATTACTGTCACTTGTCCACTCACTTGTCAATGACATGTGACAAATGGTCTGTTTAGAGAGGTGGTGCTAAACATTTTTCTCGTTTGCACATGCATGAAGAATATGATAAGTGTTTATATCAGGATGGCTCAGAGAGTGCCTGTGGCTCTCATGGAGTGGGTGCAAAGTTTGATAAGCTCACCAGAGGGTTTTGATATCTTTCTCCCATGTCATTATTAGCCTAGGGTAACCTTTAAAAACATTCTTCTCACATATATTCTCTCCCACACATCTGTCAGTAAGTAATAAATGACCAAAAGTTAGGCATAAGAAGCAAAGAGTGTATATTCAGACATACCTCAGTTTTATTGGGCTTTGCAGACACTGTGTTTTACAAACTGAAGGTCTATGGAAACTGTGTCAAGCAAGTCTGTTGGTGTCATTTTTCCAACAGCATTTGCTTGCTTCTATCTCTGTGTCACATTTAGTAATTCTCACAATAGTTTAAACATTTTTGTCATTATATTTTTATACCTTTTTAATTTTATTTTTGTCATTTAAAAAATATTTTGACATTTGTATTTTGTTATGATTTGTGATCTGTGATCTTTGATGTTACTATTGCAAAATGGTTATGACTCACTGAAGACTCATTTGATGGTTAGCATTTTTTAGCAATAAAGTGTTTTTTAATTAAGAGTGTCTACATTGTTTAGACATATTGCTACTGCACACTTAATAAGTGCCACATAGTGTAACATAGCTCTTATGTGCACTGGGGAACCAAAAAAGTTTTGTGACCTACTTTATTGCAATATTTGCTTTCTTGCAATGCTCTGGAACCCAGCCTGAAACATTTCCAGGTATGCCTGTAATTCACAATTTTGTCAGGCAAGTGATTTTAATGAGTATTTTCTCCTTCCTCAAAGGAAGGAGCCTTTTAGGAGCCTTATTTTTAGGTAGTGTGGATTGTCATTGTCCCCTGGGTTTTTAACAGGTGAATGTGGGTCTTTACAAGCTATCAGGGCTCAGATCCTCAAGGATTTTGAAAGAACAGCCTCTTGCTCCCTTACATTCTTCCACCATTTTACTCATAAAATGTAACTTTACTTTCTTCTGCTCCTTTTCTAATGGAAATAAACTTAAAAAGAAGAAATGTGCTTTGCATTAAGAGTTGAGCACATGCCTAGGAAGTAGTCTTTCTGAGTAAAATTAATGTAGCTAACTCAGTCTTACTGAAGCAGTGTTATTATGTCAAAAAGCTCTGAACTATGAGTCTGGAGATCTTAGATCATTTCAAATTTTTATTAGCTGGTAACCTTGGTTATATTATTTAATCTGAATCAAAATTATAGCATGTATAAAAAGGTGACCTCATCTGTCTTGCCTATTTTTGTCTGGGGTAAATTAGAAGACACTGAAAAACATGAAATTGTAAGATATTATCTTTAATCGTTTGTTCAGCAAGCATTTATTATACCTACTGTGTGCCAGATACTGTTCTTATGTTACAAGAGTGGGTGACATGTCTATTCCTTTCTAAGCTTCTTGTCATAGTTGGATATAGACATGAAATCAGAAAATTGCAATACAGGGTGGTGAAGTGCAATAATCAAGACCTTTGCAAGGTAGAAAGATAGTCTGTTGTAATACTTGAAGAGGTGGGGGGGTACCAGAATGGAGAGGGAGGGACTGCAGAACCTGAACTTGATACAGAGTCAGGGGTCAGGTGATGAAGGGCCTTGTACACTAAGGGGTTTAGGAGTTTGGACTTTATTTTGTAGACCTGCATTTCTCAGCATGTCCTCTATGGAAAACTTGTCTAATGAGATTAAAAGTAAGTGTTATGGGGATGCTGAATGTTGAGGACGGAGAATAGTACTTCTTAGTTAAATGTTGGGCATGCTTTTTATTATTCCTGGACTTCTCAGAGCTTTATAATGCTGGAATGTATTTTGTGGATATAGAGGGTGAGGTTAGGAGGCTGTGACATGTAGCATTTTCCATACCCATTTGATTGTAGACCTCTTTTTTTCCCAAGAATATTTAGGGTCAGGTTCCAAGGCACAATACAGGCCCAGTGGTGCTGTCTGCATAGGGGAAGTACTGGCAAGTTTAAGCTGGGACATAGGACATAACTGGATTCTCGGTTGTCAGAAAACTCTAGCAGCAGTGGGTGGAGTGTCTTGGGAGACAAGAAAGTGGAGTCCAGGAATACCTGGGGAGGCTGTTGCTGGAGATTAGGAGATAAATGAGTCTGAAGTACCACTGGGGTAGAAAGGGGCAGATTTTAGAGAGATTTAGGAGATAGATTCAGTGGAACTTGGATAATTACTTATGTTGAGGTGGGGCTTATAAGGTTGAGGGGGAAGTCTAGGATGATTTTCAGGTTTTTGGCAAATCAGCCAAAATTCAGTTCAGTTCAGTCGCTCAGTAGTATCTGAATCTTTATGACACCATGAACTGTAGCACGCCAGGCCTTCCTGTCCATCACCAACTCCCAGAGCCTACCCAAACTCATGTCCATTGAGTCGGTGATGCCATCCAACCATCTCATCCTCTGTCATCCCCTTCTCCTCCTGCCCTCAATCTTTTCCAGCATCAGGGTCTTTTCAAATGAGTCATTTCTTCACATCAGGTGGCCAAAATATTGGAGTTTGAGCTTTAACATCAGTCCTTCCAGTGAACACCCAGGACTGATCTCCTTTAGGATGGACTGGTTGGATCTGCTTGTAGTCCAAGGGACTCTCAAGAGTCTTCTCCAGCACCGCAGTTTAAAAGCATCAATTCTTTGGCACTCAGCTTTCTTTATAGTCCAGCTCTCACATCCATACATGACTACTGGAAAAACCATAGCCTTGACTAGATGGACCTTTGTTGGCAAAGTAATGTCTCTGATTTTTAATATGCTGTCTAGGTTGGTCATAAGTTTCCTTCCAAAATTAATGGAGATCAAAAGAAAATCCCATGGACAGAGGAACCTGGTGGGCTACAGTCCCTGAAGCCACAAAGAGTCGGACCTGACTGACTGAGCATGCACACAAGACATTCAGGAGGGAGGAGCAGATTGCAGGCTTATTCATGGTTTGGGAGCCCTCGCAGAAAATGGGTACCATTTCTGAGCTCAGTAAAGTGCTTTAGCTCTGAGCTCTAATCTCAGTTCACTTAGGATACAAAATATACTGTGAAAAAAAAGAAAGTCTGTTTAATGAATTCATTGTTTTTGTTATCCTTTTCAGTCGGGGCCTGGTCAGCATTTTGAAGCTGAGTCAGTTCCAGATGTTGTGGATGTGGAGGAGGGCGCAGGTTTCTATCCCGCAGAGCCAATGCTCTGCAGCGAATCAGTGGAAGGGCAAGTGCCACATTCATTGGAGATCCTGTATCAGTCAGCTGACTGTTCGAACCCCTGCGATGCCCTGATAGTATCCATACATCTTCTCATGTTGGAGTCGGGTTACATACCGCAGGTGAGGTTACGGCCGAGAACAAAAGTTTCCTGTTAGAAAAGGGGTCATGTTCTAGATTTCTTTCTTAAAGGTGTCTGGGTATTAATGTAAACTGTCGAAGACAATGCTGAGCATACCAGTAGGCAGTCAGTAAATGTTCCCTTCCCTCTTTCCTTTTTTCCTCCTTCATTTCCTTGTCAGCTTTTAGTTAGTATTGTGACATCTACAGTTTAAAAAATCCCAAAAGATTATATATGATAATATGTGGTCAGTGCACGTGGACTGTGTATGACTAGATAGATGGCTCACCGGGTTATTTTTTTTTTTATGTTAGTGGTTCTATGAATTGCCACTAACCTTAATACGACTCGGTTAGGAAGAGAGACATTGTTCTTACGTTGTTGTTGCTTACCTTCATTCATTCCTATCCATTCAACAACTATCTGCCAGTGTCCAGTGCACTGCTGTGTCTCTGCTCTCAGCTTGCTTCCTGTCCAAATGGAGGAGAAAGACAAGTAACAGACTGGTGCGTTGTATTGGCTGAATTGTAGGAGAAGCGTATATGTGTAGAGGATGCCATGCCAGAGATTCACACAGGAGAACATTGAGAAATTTTTCAAACTTGAATGTGCATAAGAATACCCACGGGATCTTATTAAATGCTGATTCTGATTGAATAAGTCTAGGGTGGAGCCTGAGATAGTAGTGAGCATTCTCCACCTAATAACGATGCTGCTGATCTGCGGGCCATGCTGTGAGTAACGAGAATGTAGAGTAATTCAGTGATCAGCTAACACGGGGACCATGCCATGCGCTGAGTCAGGATTTAGAATATATAGATGCTGGGACAATCTTTATCCTCAAGGAGTCTAAGTGGGAAGAAAGAAACAAGTGAAAAGCAGATTACAATGTATTATGGTAAATAATAGAAGCATTGCAATGGAAATATGAACAGAATGTTAGGGGGTGAGAGGGTAGGAATGACAGCAAGGATTTGTTTTGAAAAAGGCTTCACAAAAGAAGCGGCCTTTGAGCTGGGCTCTTGAATAATGATATGGCTCTGCAAGGCAGATAAGTGAAATTTTGAAGTGAGAAATCAGTTTCCATCTCTGATATTTTATCTATTTGGACCAAACTTTTGATGGTGGATAATATAACATTTTTTTTCTATCACAGTTTTATTAATGATTTGATAAACTTTATTAAAGGGACTGTGTGGAATGCTTATTTGCAGACAGGTAAGGGGCCTCTTGTGTTTTTCATCTTTTTGAGAGTAGTGCACTGTCCTTCATTATCTGTTTCCCTCTGTTTCATGTCGTCACCCAGGGGACTGAAGCCAAAGCTCTGTCCATGCCGGAGAACTGGAGGTTGGGGGGCGTGTATAAGCTGCAGTACACGCACCCTCTCTGCGAGGGTGGCTCTGCTGCGCTCACCTGTGTGCCTTTGGGAAACCTCATCGTCATAAATGGTAACTAGCTGGAGGAATCATGCTTGTTAAGCTTATGGATCTTTATATGTTTCTCTCCGAACACTTTGCAGCCACTTCAGTGATTGGCTGTTGTGATAGGTAACTAGATGGCAGAGTCATGCTTGTTAGTTTATGGATCTTTACATGTTTCTTTCCAAATGCTTTACAGCCACTTCAGTGATTGGCTGTCACAATACAGCTAGGAGTCTTTATCAAATTTGTTTGATCCCTAGACCACTAATCACACAGGGGCCAAAAGGTTACAGAATACAGGGCTAATCATGCTGCTATGTCACAGCCTAACTTGCAAGGTCACAGCTATCAAATAGTGAATGTGAGGTGGTAATTTTTGCTTCAGTTTCTTATAAAAACAGCTCAACAACACTTCAACAATATATTAACCTTTATTTACTAGTCTTAAGATACTTAATATAGAAAATAGCTGCTAAATGTGTTAGTTTCTGATGTTTTGTTCCTTTACTAATTCTCGACAAATCAGCTGCTTGTGGACTTAGTGGCAGACAGCCATTCCAGAAGCATTCCAGGCCGAGTTCTTTGAAAAGGAGCAGTGTGTCCTTAAATCTTTCCTTTACCCGAGACATCCTGCTCAGTGCACATGTGCACGAGCACATCACTGGTTCTTTCATAGAATGAAATGAAATGCACCTTTGTGTATAGGATTAAAAAATGAACCTTCTGGTGATGTCAAGAATATTGGTCCTCTGGGTCTAGAGAAAGATGATACTGTGAAAGCTAGCAGGATTCTTTTAATAAACAAGGGAAGACTCATTGCCAAGGGTTAAACAAAAAATAAATAGAGTTTTTAGTGACCTCGTTACAAATAATGATTGTATTGTGTTTAACTGTCTTTTAACCTTGTTGCATATCTTTCAGTTATTAATAAGCTGCTGTTGGTAGTACTTACTGTGTTTCATATAAAGGTGTCTACTGTAGTTTTAAAAAATGTTGTTTTACTTAACGTGATTGCGGGTTTGCACTTTGGATTTTGCTGTGAGGGAAGGAATTAAGCAGAGAGCAGTTTGTATAATGTGCCTGTATATAGGGGGCAAGGGAATGAATGCAAGTCCATACGGAAAAGCGAAGCAGTTGATGAAATGACAAAACTTTTTCATCATCTTTCTTTTGCTATTTCAGCTACTCTAAAAATCAACAATGAGGTTAGAAGTGTGAAAAGACTGCAGCTGCTGCCAGAATCTTTTATTTGCAAAGAGGAATCAGGTATTGTAACAGTGATTTAGCTTTTGGGATAAAGGTTTAAGAGGTTCATGCCAAAAAAAAAAACAAAACAGAAAGATAATGTTCAAAGACTTAAAATTTCTGGATGAGCCTAAAGCAAATACAAGACAATATTACAGAGTTTCAGTTTCTTTCCTGTTTCTCTTCAGATCTTGGATGCTAAATTATAGTTATACTGCCATTATGCTGTATAAATATATAAGTATACCGCCAAATTATATTTAGCATCATTATGGAATGATGCTATTATATAATGCATTACACAGGATTGATACTTCATAATTTCTGAATTAAATCTTTGGATTTTTCTAGCATTGCATTTAACCAGTGTGGAAAGGAACTATGTTTTGTGGAAACCATACAATACAACTGCATTATGAAAGGTCATTAAAAGAAAAATTGTACTCAAAATGTTTGCTTAAACTTACATAAATTTGGTTACTGTTTTATACAGAGTGGAACTTCAAAAGTTTTTATTCTAGGTGTGATTTTGCTTGTATTCTATCAGATGCAAAGAAGATAAGTTTTTCTTTTTTCAGTTAAACCCAAAGTGTAACTGACAGGTAGGCAGTTGAAAGAGAAGAGATGGTGTGGGAAGGGAATTAACATCTTTTGGAATACTTCTTTTTTGCTAGACACGTGCCTTTATGGATATTTTTCATCTTGTCCTCATAGTAAAGTCAGGCGGGTTTTAAAATCAGGGGTGGGGGTGGGGACTGGTGTGATTCATTATAGCAGGGAAATGGCATTTACAGCAGTGTCTTTTAGGGTAGGCTACCTAGATCTAGATCTTTGCTTTGAAGGCCTTGAGATCTCTCCCAGGGGAGGTCAGACTCTGAGAGACTAACTTATATGAACTGAAGTTGATAGGAAAGAGAGACCTCAGAATATGTATTTTTAATGGTCTGTAATGTCATACCAGGCCAGTGTTTCTCAATCATTTTTTCATTAGCAATCCCCTAAGGAGGCTTTGTACACAATCCCCCACCCCAACTTCCAAATCATTCTCCCTGATGAAATTTTAATTTCATAGATACAGTATGTATTTGTATACTATGGCCCTTTTGAGGGTCACAAACCAATGTAATAGCTAGGATTTTTGCTTGGTTGGAGGCAGTATTATTTCTTTTGAGAATGCATGAACTAGACTGATGAATCTGTACAGATGGTCTTACCATTAAGACCAGAAAAACTTGAGATTCCTTGGCTACAACACTGTATATTCATCTCTGCACTATGGAGGTCCTTACTGTGGGGAGTAGAAATACTCTACGTTACAGCAGTAAAGGTTTTTATGCCCATTTTCTAGATCAGGAAACAGGTCTGCTGCTGCTGCTGCTGCTGCTAAGTTGCTTCAGTCGTGTCTGACTCTCTGCGACCCCATAGACGGCAGCCCACCAGGCTCCCCTGTCCCTGGGATTCTCCAGGCAAGAACACTGGAGTGGGTTGCCATTTCCTTCTCCAATGCACAAAAGTGAAAAATGAAAGTGAAGTCGCTCAGTCATGTCCGACCCTTCGTGACCCCATGGACTGCAGCCTACCAGGCTCCTCTGTCCATGGGATTTTCCAGGCAAGAGTACTAGAGTGGGGTGCCATCGCCTTCTCTGGGAAACAGGTCTAGAGGAGGTTAAATTACTTCCAGGACACAGAGTTAATAAATAGTAGAATTTAGGATTGGAGTAGATTTGGCTCCTCAGCCTATTTTTTTAAGAACAGTGTTTATAGCACTGTTGCTCAGATTATTTGATTTATGTTAAGTAAGAAATAAAGAAGTGAAAAAGGAGGAAGAAAGTTAATACCGTTAGATTACAAGTTTATGTGAATGCATGTTAAGTCACTTCAGTTGCGTCCGACTCTTTGTGACCCTTTGGGTTGTAGCCCACCAGGCTCCTTTGTCCATGGCATTTTTCAGACAAGAATACTGGGGTGGGTTGCCATTTTCCTTCTCCAGGGGATCTTCCTGACCCAGGTATTGAACCCACGTCTCCTGTGTCTCTTGCATTGCAGGCGGATTCTTTATCGCCTGAGCCATCAGGGAAGCCACCAGTTTACGGATTATATTAATTTAGTATTTTCAGTATGTACTTTGTATGTTGGGTAGGAGTATGCTGCTCATTTGACAAGTCATTTAAATCATTTTTACTGTGGCTTATAATGTAGTACCTAGTATATGCTCTGTACTATTACTTATCCTTTTATTTATAAATTCCTAATCACTTCTTTAGTGGGTCCATTAAAGAAAGATTTTGTTTAAAGAGAATTCAGCCTTCAGAGTTACACAGTGTATACTTCCTCTTCTACTGGAGACTTCAGTTCATTTCTCTTTATGTAGGAATTATTTGTGAAAACAAACTTACCACTTTGATTTGGTTTGGCAGAAGTAGAGGATACCATTTCAAGTTTTTCCATTTGCTATTGTGTTTTGACTTTTCATTTAATAAATGTTCTAGGGGAAAATGTAGCCATGATATACAAAGATCTTCAGAAACTCTCTCGCCTCTTCAAAGACCAGCTGGTGTATCCTCTTCTGGCTTTTACCCGGCAAGGTGAGAAATTATAAATTATCACAGGCTGAAGGGCTGGAAAGAATCGGAAGTTCACATATGTTTAAGGATGACATGTGACTCTTCCCTCTTTTCTGCTCCTAGTGAAATCCTGCTCTCTTAAGCTTAAATGCTAATTCCTTAATTGCTATTCACATCCTCTGTGTATCTTAACCGCATTTTATGTGTATCTTTATTATAGCCCTTTTTCCACTGTATCATAATTTTTCACATGATTTCTTTTCACCTAAGGTTATGAATTACCCTGAAAGCAGGGAAATATGTCTTACTCTCTTTTGTATTCTCATGGCCTAGCACACGGTCTGGCCCATAATTGGTGTTCAGTAAATACATATATAAATAATTTATAGCCTACAAATTAGGCCTCCTTTTTAAAGAGCTATTTATTGGGACTCTGTGCCTAGGTACTGTGGGTATTTGACGTGCATTCTTACTTAATGCTAACAACTTTGAAGTGGATTTTATTCTCATTTTATAGGTGATGAAACAGTAATTCAGCAAGGTTTATAATTCACTCAAAATCCTTGTATTAATAAGCTTGTATTAATTAATCCTTGTATTAATAAACACAAATCCTTGTGTTTTATCAGTAGTAAAAAATATTTTAAAATCTTAGTGACTGAAATTGAATGTTTATTTCTCACTCAGGTACGTGTTGTGTGTGGGTTAGGGTTAGCTGAAAAAGTGGTGAGAGGTCCTTGTCTAGGACTTGCTCTTCTGTAGCATAGGGGAAAGAGGACCAGTGACCAAGTGTTGGTTCTTAAAGCTTTAATTCAGAAACAGTATGCTGCTTGTACTCTCATTTCAGTGGACAAAACAAGTGAAAATGGCCAAACCTAGTGATCGTGAGATGGGGAGATATTGGGTAGAAAATAATATGGTGGAGTCATAATCTACCACAGTCTTTGGCTGATAAATAATCTCAGGTTTTTAGAGATAGATATGTGACTTTTATCTGCGGTCTGTATGTAGAAAAATATTATTTTAGGTCTCAAGTGGCATGGTGCCAAGGCTGATACAATCATAGTTTTCTTCTTCAGTTGATGGTGAGGGAAAAGAATAATGTGAATTTTAAAACCTTGTATTGGATTTTGGTTATCTTTGCTAGTGGAGAACAGTATCCCTATATGCAAAGTAGCTAATAATAAAAAAATAATTGTCACTTGACTTTGGAATATATTATTCTTTTCCTTTCTTGGTTTTGCTTCTGAATTTGTCTTCCTCCCTTCTTTTTCAGCCTGCTAGATACCAAATAATAGTAATCTAACACTCAAGTGCTTATTGCTTGCCAGATATTATTCTGAGCACTCTATATGTATTTACACATTTAATTCTCAACTCAGTGAAGGAGGTATAGTATTAACCCATTTTACAGATGAGAAATTGAGTTGGAGCTTAAAAAACTTGTCCAAAGGCACACAGTAAGTGGCAGCATTGGGAACCAATTGTAAAAGCCAATGAATTATCCATTTTCTGTAGTTGAGTAGAGAATTTTTTGTTGTACTGAATATATCTTGAAACAAAGGAGGCCATTGACTGGTATTTAAAAACTGTCATAGTTATTCATTTGATCTGTATTACAAAGTAATTTGTCTCTCTAGTAAAACGTAAAGAGAATAAGGGGCTTAAAGTTAGTAGTAGTAATATAGTCAACTGGGGGATAAAAGTTTGTATAGATGACTTATGCCTGGCTAACTGGAGAATACCATCGAATTTATCACCTCTCTACAAAGTTGGCCACTTCAGTTGATGTGAGGAAAACTGGATGTTCTTTACTCAGTAAGATCTATTCTCTTTTTCCTTTTAGCGCTGAACCTACCAGATGTATTTGGGTTGGTAGTCCTCCCATTGGAGCTGAAGCTGCGGATCTTCCGACTTTTGGATGTTCGTTCTGTCCTGTCTTTGTCTGCAGTTTGTCGTGACCTCTGTATTACTTCAAATGATCAACTTTTGTGGAGGTGTTTGTATCTGCGGGATTTTCGAGGTGATTTCCATGATGGCATGCTAACAAGAAAAGTGTTCTTTGTTACTGAGGTCTTAATTACTCAGCTGGCCAGAAGTTTTAAGTTGTGGGCTTTTTTTTTTTTAAAGAGTAGGAAATAGTCATAGCATAGCCTTATAAGAGATTCTAAGCCTCATGTACCCTGCCTGTGCCACCAAAGCTCTCCCCATTCATGTTTGTGTTCTCTGCAAGTACAAAGAGTCCTTTAGACCAAGTAGATTCTTTTAGTATAGAATATTGAGGTAAGACAGGTGTAATGCTAGATGAATGAAACGTTTTAAAATCCTTCTGTTTTCTTTTTTCTTTCTAGATGGTAGTATCAGAGGTCGAGACACAGATTGGAAAGAAGTAGGTATTTGTAAATACCAAGGCTGATGTCTGTAGCATGGAAATAATTAGTGAATTAATATGTTAAGGGCATATTTTCCACTTATTTATTATAATATAATACAATCTGTTTTGAGTCTATTGCTAATTTTTAGTAAAATGTTTTCAACTTTTACCTTAGACTTTGTCCTTCAGTTCAGTTCAGTTCAGTTGTTCAGTCATGTCTGACTCTTTGCAACCCCATGAACCATAGCACGCCAGGCCTCCCTGTCTATCACCAACTCCCAGAGTCCACCCAAACCCATGTTCATTGAGTCGGTGATGCCATCCAACCATCTCATCCTCTGTCGTCCCCTTCTCCTGCCCTCAGTCTTTCCCAGCATCAGGGTCTTTTCAAATGAGTTAGATCTTTGCATCAGGTGGCCAAAGTATTGGAGTTTCAGCTTCAACATCAGTCCTTCCAATGAACACCCAGGACTGATCTCCTTTAGGGTGGACTGGTTGGATATCCTTGCAGTCCAAGGGACTCTCAAGAGTCTTCTCCAACACCACAGTTCAAAAGCATCAATTCTTCAGTGCTCAGCTTTCTTTATAGTCCAACTCTCACATCCATACATGACCACTGGAAAAACCATAGCCTTGATTAGATGGACCTTTGTTGACAAAGTAATGTCTCTGCTTTTTAACATGCTGTCTAGGTTGGTCATAACTTTCCTTCCAAAGAGTAAATGTCTTTTAATTTCATGGCTGCAATCACCATCTGCAGTAATTTTGGAGCCCCCCAAAATAAAGTCAGCCACTGTTTCCACTGTTTTCCTCAGTGTCTTGTAATTACACAGGAAAAAATCTTAGCACGGTGATTGTTTTCACCTTTACTTAATATAGGCTCCCTGTTTGTAGTAAAAACAAAACTGAGTTGTTTTTGTGCTGGAGTAGTCTTCAGCTGTTTAGCTAGTTAGCATAGTAAGTTATGAAAAAAATAAGTTATATTGTTTTATTTGCAGATAGGAATATATTCCACCCTCTGAAATAGTCATCTATTTTGTTATTTAAATTGAGGTCTATTAGGGACATAATTTAGGTGAGAAAGTGAACTTAAGTACTGACTTCCCCCGCCCTTCCCTGCCAATACTGTAACTTTTTACATTCTATGGCATGATATTTTCAACAAATATTTAAAATTTCCATTTTCAGAAAAGGCTGACGTGAAATTCATATCGGCTTGAGAATGCTAGATTGCATTCTTGAGAGTCCGTGTCACTCACTCATCCCTTCTCTGGATGTGTTGTTACTCCAGATTGGCACAGCTGCTGAGCTGCAGTGTGGTTAAAGACTAGACTGCCTTTGGCATTGTGTTCACAGCTACTACCTTATTCATGCAGGTAGAAACTGGTAGAAGTTCCCTTCAGTGTGCTAGCTTCTTTGTCTGCCTCCGTACTGTGGGAAAAGAGAAGTATGTATACATCTGTACAATGAAAGCCAGCTGGAACTTTGGGGATGTGTCCAACTCACTCACGTCTTGTTCTTATCTGTCTGCAGCTGTACAAGAAGAGGTACAGACAGAGGAAAGAAGCCCAGAGAGGGCGGCACGCGATGTTCCTGCCGTCATCCCCCCACCCCATTCCATTCTACCCCAGCCCCTTGCACCCCAGACCTTTTCCTCCCAGTTCTCTCCTCCCTCCAGGAATTATCGGTGGTGAATATGATCAAAGACTAACCCTTCCCTATGTCGGGGACCCAATCAATTCACTCATCCCTGGGCCTGGGGAGACACCCAGCCAGTTCCCTCCACTCAGACCACGTTTTGACCCAGTGGGCCCACTTCCAGGTCCTAACCCCACCTTGCCAGGGCGAGGTGGCCCCAGTGACAGATTTCCCTTAAGACCCAGCAGGGGTTGGCCAACTGACAGCCGGCTACCATTCATGTGACTGATTTGTTACCTCACTCTGGAGCTTGTTTTGGTTTTGTTTCTTTAAAACTACAGATGTCATTTTGCTGGGGTGCTACCTCTATTGTTTTCTGATTGCGATGGTGGGACTTGGACTCACAGAAACCTTTTATAAACTTATTAAGGTTGGTGCAAACATAATTGCGGTTTCAGACCATGAATTTTAAATCATAAATTATAACTAGGCTCAAACACATCTTTATTAATCAAAATAGGACCATTACAATCAACACATTTCTGCAAATGAGAAGTCCTATAGCATAAAAATCCATGCTTTGGGGTTTGATGAACTCTTGGAAACCATTTTCTGCCTCCTGCTGGTTGTGGAAGCGTTTCCCCTGCAGAAAGTTGTTCAGATGCTTGAAGAAAGTGGTGGTTGGCAAGAGGTCAGGTGAACGTGGCAGATGAGGCAAAACTTTCATAACCCAATTCCTTCAACTTCTGAAGTGTTGGTCGTGCTGCATGCGGTCAGGTGTCGTCATAGAGAATTAGGCCCATGCTGTCGACCAGCACCAGCTGCAGGCGTTGCAGCTTCCAGTGCGTCTCATCGGCTTCCTGAGCAGACTTCTTAGATGTAATAGTTTCGTCAGGATTCAGAAATTTGGTGGTGGGTCAGATGGGCAGCAGACCACCTAACAGTGACCATGATCATTTTTTGGTGCAAGGTTGGCTTTGAGAAGTGCTGTGGAGCTGCTTCTCGGTCCAGCCACTGAGCTAGTTGTTGCCAGTTGTTGTATAAAACCCACTATTCATCACATCACAATCTGATCAAGAAATAGTTGTTGGTACAATGAGAAGATAACACTTCAAAATGACAATGTTTTTGATTTTTGGTCAGCTCATGAGGCACCCACTTACGGAGCTTTTTCACCTTTCCAATTTGCTTCAAATGCTGAATGTCCATAGAATGGTTGACATTGAGTTCTTCAGCAGCTTCTCCTGTAGTTGTAAGAGGATGAGCTTCAATGATCGTCTCAATTGGTCGTTGTCAGCTTCCCATGGCTGGCCACTGTGCTCCTCATCCTTAAGGCTCTCGTGTCCTTTGCAAAACTTCTTGAACCACCACTGCACTGTGTTAGCAGTTCCTAGGCCAAATGTGATGTCGATGTTGCAAGTTCTTGCTGCCTGAGGACCCATTTTCGACCCATCTTGAATAAGAAAATCACTCAAATTAGCTTTTTGTCTAACATCATTTCCCTAGTCTAAAATATAAAATAAGCAAGTCATTAGCAAAAAAACATAAAGTGAGAAGTGCACATTAAAATGATGTACAACATAACCACATTTATTTAAGAATATTCCAATATCAAACAGCAATGTTTAACAATGCAAAGCTGTAATTACTTTTGCACCAACCTAATTGTTAAAGCTCCAGGAGTGGTATGGCTCACAGGTTACTTGCTCGACAGGGTTGGCCTTGGGAATATGGTTCCTGACATCCCCTCTCAGTTACCGTCTAGAATGCAGGTTACACACTGATAATGTTGCATACCAGAATAAAATATTAAGTGTAAATTACATGGCAGTCTTGACTTTTATTACAGAAAGATGTGTAATATTACAGTATTACTTGGACATTTGAAAATGATCAGAGAAGCTATTCATTGTCATCAGATTGCTGCAGGGGATTATTTTTGTTTTGTAGCGGCACCCTTTCTTCACGTGAAATTATTTGCAAAGGCCTGATCTATGGAATGAACACAGTAGAGCCAGTTTGGTTGAACTGGATGTGAGGTGAATGGACCCCCCCAGCTCAGCCCCCTCCCCCCCTCTCTGCAGCTGCTCCTCAGGCTCTGTGCCAAAACTTCTGGGCTCCAAAATAGCGCTTTTTGGCCACCATTGGGTTGTTAGGGACTCCTGTTTCTGACTTCTTCTGGAGTGGAGTTTGGGTTCTTTTTCCTTGTGTTTTGAATACTTGGAGCCTAACCTGTAAGTAGATGACGTCTTCTAACAACAAAGTATAGTGCTTTGAGTGCTGCTCAGGTACTTGTTCTGCAAAGAAACCCTCATCATTCGTAGAATATTTTGCTTTTAAGACTTAAAATACACAAAATTCAAGTTTTATTTTGCCTACAACAAGAAAAAGGTCAAACACAAATATCTTAGCATACAAACAACTATAGAAACATGCTACAGTGACAGATTAAAGTCTGAATCACAAAACAGGAATAAAACAGTATCTGCAGAAAATGGGAATATTGCCAACGTCTTCCTGCCTTTTTAAAAATTGGTTTTGCATATAAGGAAATGGCTTGGAATGCTGTGTGCTGCAAGAATGTTAGAGTCCTACATACACGTGAATATTTTTGGGCTACACGTGTATTGTCTTTTTTTCCCATCACAGTGAAGAGAGTTCAGCCAATCATACTATTTTCCAGAGGCCATGTTACCTTTACTAGCTTAATGTACAGGTAGAGGATTAGGGCTATTGACATTTTCTTTTTCCTGTGGTGTTTTGTAATATCTGAGCTATAGATTAGCTTTTAACAAAGTATCCACCAGAGGCCATATGGCTTTAATTGGGTCTAGGTTGAGTCACCCTGAAATTTTGATGGATCCAAAGCTGGTTCTCCAGCACACCTCTTCGTGGCCTTATGATGTTAGGATGCGCTGTGTGTGGTGTGTGTGTGCATTGTTAGGTTGCACTGTGTGTGGTTTGTGTGTGTGTGTGTAGTGGGGATGGAAGGACATAGTGATAACCAGAAGCACCATGTACTATAATACAGGAGTTTTCAAAATGCGGTCCTTTTTGAGTGGTCCCGGAGAAGTTCACGAGTGGTGCTGGTGTCCCAAGGAAACAGAGGCTACTGCCCAACCTTATCTCAGACTTACCAGCCCACAGGACAGATCCCTCTCCGTTTAGGATACCAGCGGTGTGTCACACACCTAAATTTGCAGTCCTCTCATAATAGTTGATTCTGAGTTCTTAAAACCACCATCAAAGCTTTTCGTCTTAACTAGCTCATAGTTAGAAGCTTATAAAATCCACGTTCTTCTCATTAGACTGAGACGGTTCAGCTGTATGTGTTGCTGGTGAATGGTGGGAATGAGTCATGGTGTGGTTTAGCCTGTTTGCTGCACGACTTTTTGACATCACTGTGATGTGTTGTGATGGATGAGCGCCGTGGTAGACGCAGCTCCACATTGCTGGCTTGTAGCCTTAAAGACTTTCTCTGGCCCCTCACTTTCCCCTCTAGGTATTTTTATTAACAGAAGCTTGCCAACCACCACCTCTGCCCCCTGCCCCCATTTATTAAAAAAAAGCTCTGGTTTGGCATGGTTGGAATCAAATCATGGCAGGTGGCCTCTCAACAATGTAGATTTTGTGATTCCTTAGGTACAAAATATTGAATTCTCTCACTCTTAAATTTGCCTCTCCAATTCCTGAGATCACTGCTTAGCTAAATATCTCTGTGATTCTGACACTCCCCTTTGCTCTCTACTTGGGACCCTGAACCAAGGTTTGTCTTTCTCCTACCCTGCCAGATTACAGAGCTCCGGGAGGAGCCAGGCAGGGTTTACACTCCTCTGGACAGCTTCCAGGTGACTGCAGAAAATGTGGAGTGGATAAAACATGCAAGTATTAGTAAGGTCACGTGACACGGTTTCATCTTAATTAAATGGCCCTCTTTGGGATTCCCGAACAGGTTATAGCACTGGAAGCTTCTGCTATCCCAGAGCAAACCAGGTGAAGTGTTAATTAAGAGGGAAGGAGATGTTAATTTGCTTTTGCTCTAGACTCAACAAAAGACCAGAGAGAGCAGATACTTAAATATGATAGGCTGGAAATTGAAATTACAAGCAGTAGGCCCAATCAGTAGAGAAGGAAGTGGCACCCCACTGCAGTACTTTTGCCTAGAAAATCCCATGGATGGAAGAGCCTGGTAGGCTACAGTTCATGGGGTTGTGAAGAGTCAGACACGACTGAGCGACTTCACTTTCACTTTTCACTTTCATGCACTGGAGAAGGAAATGGCAACCCACTCCAGTGTTCTTGCCTGGAGAATCCCAGGGACGGGGGAGTCTGGTGGGCTGCCATCTATGGGGTCTCACAGAGTCGGACACGACTGAAGCGACTTAGCAGCAGCAGAAGAACCAATCAGAATAGAAGTAATGAAAGATACTTAGGACTTTAAAGAATTTTCTCTCTCTCCTCTTATACCACTGTAGAAGGAATGTTTAGATTGGTTTTATGACACACTAAAATTTCAAAATTTTTTTCTTCTTTTCCTCCTGGCCTGCCAGTTGAGAGGGCTCTGAACAGAATCTATGAGTCTCCTCTCTTGCGGCTGCATGTTTCGTTTGTGGAAACACAAGGGACCCTCTGTACCCTTTATGCATTGTGTTTGGTTAATGGGCTGGTTTGACTTGCTTATCGTGCAACCTTCCAGTTTGTCGGCAAGCAAACCCAAAGCGCTACCTTCCATCAAAGTCTACACAGTCGACTGAAACAGGCTTTAACCTGTGACTGCCCCGGAGTCCAGGACAACTTCTGACACTTAGTGGGGATAATTAGTAACCAGTCCCCATGCTCGCTTGGATAAAGAAAACCACGCATATGCAAATGCTCTCAGAGCTATTTAATCCTCCAGCATAGTTGAGTTACAGCCTGTATCTGCGAGGCTGACTTCACATGCTTACACTGTACCCTAACCTGCATTCTTTCACCCATTCTGAACACCCAAAAGCAAATGAGCCACCGACCTGTTCTACGAAGTTGAACGTGAAGCACAGAGAGCTGGGAGGGGCGGGATGGCCAGAGTTGGGCTCTGCTGTGTATTGGGTGATCTGGAGGGACCCCTGGGTCCTGGGTCTGGAAAAGTTGGACAAGCTTTGGTATTGTCCAGGTCTGCTCACCACGCCTCCTGACCGATGCTGACAGTGGCACCGCGTCCCTTCTGCTCCCAGCTGTGGTGGCCCTGCAGTGAGTTCACCTGTGGGCTCCATGCTCCCCACAGCCCCTGCTTCTGCTTGTTCCCATAGGCCACAGGTTTTCTTCAGCTTATCTCATTAATCTCTCTATTGGTTTAATTCTTTCGCTGGGCAAGTGACTTCCTCACATTGATACTCTCAGAAAAAACAAACGTTTTCTTTACTTTTGACACTCTGATTGCATTTTGTTGATTTCATAGTTTTCTAGAAGGGCCAATCTAACACACACCCTGCACGCCGACTGTGTGCTGACAGCAGGCGCTGTGCTGTGCCCGAGTAGCTTGTTCACGAGCTGCCGGCACCAGCTTGCTTTCCCCTCAAGTTCCTTTCATTGCAAATTCAGATGAGAACTTCCAGAAGGTCACTGATGTTCAGGCTCATGGGATTTACTACTGTGTTTGTTACCATGGGCATGAAGGCCTATCACTCTGAAATTCTGGAAAGGTAGAACTAACTGCCCCATCAGCAGGGACTGAACCAGGGGACAGAGGGGTGTGGCGAAGAGGACAGAGGATGAATGGAAGAGAAAGGACATGTAGATTCCAGTGTCCCTCGAAAGCTGATGTGACAGTTAAGTGACAGTGCCCTTTAATCAGGCTGTTAGGAGGAAGATCTAGAAGAAGGTATTTTCTGCAGCTGGTGGAGGTGTCCAGTGGGGCTGCATTTTAAACTCTCTATTCACTGTGCTACATGTCAGCACAAACCAAATGGATCTTTGTCCTGGTTCGGCCTCACCAAGTCAGTGTGGACAGGAAATGCTAGCTTTTCTTTGGATCAGAGTTGTGAAACCAAGCAAAAACAAACACGACCTTTCAGAATCTCTCCAGAGTGACTCTTCTGCCCCTTTCGTTTTGTTCTTTCTCATTTAGAAATATCACAATTAATAAAGGTAAAACGTTTGGAGCGAACATGTGCTCGTTTACATGAGAAACCAGTCCATTTTGGGGACTAACTGTCACAAAGGACCATGCATGGTCTCTGCATTCACACACAGACCAATGGGAGAATTTGTTTCAATGTGTTGGTTATAACCTTTGTCTCATGTCCTGGAGTTGTCCGTGCATGGCTATAAAAACAAAGATGCCTAGCCTGAGAAATGAGTGTGCTACTGTACTGGAATATCTGGTGTTTGAATGTGCCGATGTTTTCAGGGAGAGGGGACAGCATACAGGAAAGTGGGACAATGTAAGCCATGTCACCACTGTTTATGGGGCCACCTGGGTGCGATGCTTCCACCCCAGCACCATTCGAGCAGCAGAGTTCCCACACAGCTCAGGGCAGGTCTGACTTCAAGCGGCATTCCAAACACTTAGGGAGGTTGACAGAGACACAGGTCCAAGGCCTGATGAGCAGAAGTTCTGACCCCTCTGGCCTTAAATGAAGTGACTTATGCCCATGGCCATGTCCTACGCTTTGGGGAACATTGTCTAGCCTGTCACCACTTCGTTGTGTATTTTGGGCTGTGTTTTATTGCTAAGTGAGAACTGGGTGAGATAGTTTGATTTCTTCTTCTGGTCTTATTTCCACAGTGGGAGAGTGACGACTGCTTCGTGTATTTCCTGTCTTCTAAATCTCCTAAAACATATGGCTCCATGGTGTTACACCTGCCTGACAGGTTCTCTGCATTCTTTTATTCAGATTGCAGCTCCAGGCCAAGGATGCTTTCATTCTCACCTCCCTCTCTCCCTTCCCTGTGAGCAGTAAGGGGAAGATGTGTCTCAAGTTGCAAGTGAAAGTGAAAGTCGCTCAGTGGTGTCCAGCTCTTTGCAACCCCATGGACTGAGGTCCATGGAATTCTCCAGGCCAGAATACTGGAGTGGGTAGCCTTTCCTTTCTCCAGGGGACCTTCCCAACCCAGGGATTGAACCCAGGTCTCCCGCATTGCAGGTGGATTCTTTACCAACTGAGCTATCAGGGAAGCCCCTTAAGTTGCTAAGTGGGATGTAAGGGGACAGTGTGGCTATGTTCTAATACCCTCAGTGCTTTCTAGAACCAGGAGGCTGGTTCTGGTGCCAACAATGTTTCCAGCACCAGGTGCTTGGTGATCAGGACACCCTCCCCCTCTCCCCCTCCTCCCCAGGGGAGTCTGATGCAGGAGAAAGAGCATTGGGAAGAGAGTCAGGGCTACATTTTCCAGCTCTGCAGTTAACGTTTTTAGTCAAATAAGTGTAGCTTAAACAAAGTTAAAGCTAATTTCTTTACTACAAGAATTCCAAGAGCCTTTGAAATAGGTACTATTGAGCTCAGAAAACAAACCCAAAACAGTATCTCCTAAGCACATTTGACCAGTGAACCCTTTTGTAACTGAGTAACCTACCAAGGCCTTGCTGCTCAGTCTGAAGCACTGAGCTAGAAGTTACTGTCATCGCACTTTCTGATCCTGTGTCATCTGTCTGCTCATTGTCTCTGGCTCCTTGTGTGTCCTTGGGGGGAAACAGCATTCCTGGTGGGAATTCAGAGAGACTGAACAGTGATGTAACACAGAATGGGTGGAGGGGCCTTGACTAGTTGACGACCTCTTCTCCCTCTGGGAACTAGTAGTGATTCCTAAAAGAACCCGAGGTCTGTTCTTGGCTGTCCAATTTAGGATAGCATGCTGGGTGGGAGTGGCCTTGCAAAGCCTCCCCGCTGTTTCTGTTGTGTTCTGAAAGGCTCAGCCTGTCACATGGTCTGAATTCATTCTGTGGTCCTCAAGATCCATTGGTGGCAGGTGTGATGGGGCCTGGGCCTGCCTGGTCTGCAGGCCCGTCTCTTGAGCTTGGATGGAACTGACAAGGGCAGGCACTAAGTTCCCTTGGCTGGGCTTTTCTCCTTTTGTTTGTAGAACACTGTCAAAAGGTTATTGCCTCCTACATTGCTGAGGTCTGACTTCAACATCTGCATTTGATGGAAATGGGGGCAAGGCTCAGAGGGGGCCCTTCCCAAAGGCAAGCAAAACACTAACAAGCAATGTCGAACCAATCACACTGATGTCTCACTTGGTTAACTGAGGCAGGGGAGCAAGCATCTGGGCAGGAAGGTGGATGTGACACCCATCTTTAGGCCCATTTTGAGGAATCTGGAGGCTCTCAAATACCCACCGCTTGGCTGGATGATGCTCGAACGCCATGGCAAAGGGAAATGGGTACACATGAACTCAGTTCCTGGATCAAAGGCATTTGGAAAGGATATTCTCAGGCCCTCCATTCTGTTCCCAGCAGGAACCAAGGCTGAGATGGAGGGTGGGGCAGGAGAGGCCTGACCATGGTTAGTCAGAGAACAGGCTGGCGAAAGACTTCCTCAGGTTGCGGATGGTCTCGGCCTTAGCCTCGTCCTCACTGGGGGTCCCGCGCTGGGAGGTGTCAGATGTGCTGAGGCTGTTAGTCAGGGACTGGGATTTGCTGAAACAGAAAGGCAAAGGAAGTTGGGGGTGACATGGCTGGATTCCCCAGGAAATGAATCCTGGGGCCTGCCTGGGAGCCAGCTGGATGAACCCCATCACCGCAAGGATACTGAGCCCAGCAGCCAGGCATCCCCACACTTGTACCACACACACAATTAACCCGCCACGTGGCTACTGAGACCCTCCTTTTCTAGGTGCAGAAATTGGGGCTTATAGCAAGGAACAAGGGAGCATCCAAGGCTCAAATTCTTCCCACAAAAACAGGTTGCTGAGACGCAGGCACAGCTGGAGAGCAGCTTGTCCCCTCTCCTGCCTCTGTGCACAAACCCGCTTGGCAAACTGTAAGGTGCGGTATCAACAGGTTAGGCTTGTTCCTCCTATACTTTCCAGCACCAGTTGGGGGATCAGAGGGTCTGTGTTCCAGACCCTTTCTGCCATCTGTTCCTCCAGCCGTGGGCAAAAAAGTCACTGAGCGGGGCCTCTTTTCCCTCACCTGTGAGACAGAGGGTTGGCCCCGTCCACCCTCAGGCCTCTTGCAGCTCTGACACCATGGGCTTCAACTCCAACTCTGCCTGAAGCTCTTATGGCCAATTCCAATGCACTTTGGAATTCTCACAGTGCCTGCTATCTGAAAGGCAGTGCTTGACCCTTTGTGCCAGCCTAATGCCAGGCGACAGGGCTCCGAACATGAATGAGATTCAGGCCCCGCCCTCAAGGGGCTCACAGTCTAGTGGGGGTGAAAGACCTGGGAAGAGCTCCACGCAGGGTCTTGTCAGCACAGGAAATAACTGAAGTCTTCTTCAGAGCAGGGCTATCTTTTACCCCTTGCTCTCTCCTCCCAGGGTGTTATTCAAGACTAGTTCAGAGTAGGTGTTTGGTAAGTACCTGCTGACCTGAATTGAACCAAATAATACTTTAGAGCATCAGCCAGGAGATTCAAGTGTTGTTAGCTAGATTGCTGGGCTTCTCTGATGGCTCAGACGGTAAAGAATCTGTCTGCAATGCAGGAGACTCAAGCTCACTCCCTGGTCAGGAAGATCCACTGGAGGAAGGCATGGCAACCCACTCCAGTATTCTTGCCTGGAGAATTCCATGGACAGAGGAGCCTGGGGGGCTACAGTTCATGGGGTCTCAAAGAGTCAGACATGACTGAATGACTAACACACAGACACAGCTAGGTTACTACAAGATTAGTGGTCAAATCTGGCCTAAGTTCCAGAGCCTTTGTCTGTCCTGTGATCAGCTGGGCTGCATCTTTTCACGTGTGAGAGGCAGCCAAAGATACACATGTATGGAGCCAGCAGCATTCTGAGCACCAACTGTGCAAACACTCATTTTAATTCTTATAATAATCATGTGGGGTGAATACTATTGTCCCCATTTTGCATGTGAAGTTTAGGCACGGAGAGGTTAACTAACTTTTTTCTGAGGTCAGGCAGCATTTAAGGGGCAGACTTCTAACTGAACCCAAAGGTGGTCTGACTCTAGAGTCTATGCTGTCAACCTCTATGCCTACTGCTGGAGGACCACTTGCTAATATTACTAAGCCAAAAATGCATTTATCCTTTGATCCAGCAATACCATTTCAGGTATTTTCTATACAGTTGATCCTGCCCATATAATAAAAAGCTTGTTTTTAAGGCTATTCACTGCTGCCTTCTTCGTAAGAGAAAACCAAATTTCCATTTACAGTGGATTAGTTAGATAAATTGTAGTATAATTACACAGCGGAATAATTATACAGCTGTGAAAAGGAGAAAATGTCAGTGAACTGTGTGGAAGAGCTCCAGAATGTGTTGCTAAATGTAAAAGCAAGGAGCGAATGGTGTGGATGGTGAACACTGCTGATTGTGTAAATAAGTGGGAGGAGGAAACCAGAACATATATTTCCGTATATGCATAAGGGAATACTGGAGGAACACACTAGAACTAACAAAAGTGGGTACATCTGGGGAGCAGGGGGCAGGAAAGCATTGGATGAGAATCAGGTGGGGTAGGGTTTTCAATAAAAACATCAATATTTTTTAGATCTTTGAACCAGGTGAATATATTACCTCTTCTGAAAACTTATGCTTAGCTTGTTTGGAGTTGAAGGAAAGGAAAAACTTTCCAAAGAAAATACATTTGGGATCTCTCTCTCTGACCTCAAACCAAGAGATGGGCTTGAGAGGAAACAAGAGAGAGAACAGACATGTGCCCTGGGATGGAACCTTCCCTCCCATCCCAGTCATCTAGCCTTTTACAGGGTGACTTTGTAGGTCCTTGTATCAAGAGTTTATTTCCAAGACTTCTCTGGTGTCCAGTGGTTAAGAATCTGTCCTGCAATGCAGGAGACATGGGTTTGATCCCTGGTCAGGGAACTAAGATCCCACATGCCGAGGAGCAACTTAAGCTTCTGCACCACAACTACTGAGCCTGCATGACACGACAAAGATCCCACAGGCTGCAACTAAGACTGGACACAGCCCAATAAATAAATAAGGTTTTAAAAAGGAGTCCATTTTCCCACCTTTTTAATCTGGGCTTGACCATGTGACTTTTTTTTAATCAAAAGCCTATAATGGGATGAAATGACATCGTGCAGCTGCTAAGGCTGGACCTTGAGAGGCCTTGAAGCTTCTACTTTTGCCCTTTTGGAATGTAATTCTACCACATAAGGAAGCTGGGTCCAGTCTGCTGGAGGATGAGGCCCCAGGAGAGAGAGAGGCTCGGCTGACAGGTGACACCAACATCTAGATGTGTGCAGGAAGCCCTCTTGGACTGTCCAGCCGCAGGTAAGCTGCCGGATAACTACAGCCCTATGAGCAATCCCAGGAGAGGAGGGTTGCTAGATTTAGTAAGCAAGCACACATGACACCCAGTTAAGTTTGAAATTCAGATTAAAAAAATACTTTTTGAATATAAGTCTAACCTGTGCAATATTTGGCTTCCCTGGTGGCTCAGACAGTAAAGAATCCACCTGCAGTGCGGGAGATCTGGTTTGATCCCTGGGCTGGGAAGATCGCCTGGAGGAGGGCATGGCAACCCACTCCAGTATTCTTGCCTCAAGAATCCCATGAACAGAGGAGCCTGGCGGGCTATAGTCCATGGGGTAGCAAAGAGTCAGACATGACTGAGCAACTAAGCATATGCAATATTTGAGTGCATATACTCCAAATTATTCATTGTCTGACATCCAAATCTAACTGGGCATCCTGCATTTTATCTGGTAACTCTCCAGGAGAGACCATCGGGAGATCCTCCCAGCTAAACCAAACTCAGTACAAGTGACTAAATGAAAAAAACTATGAACAAAGAAAATGGTTGCCTTCTTAAGCCACTAAGTTTTAGGGTGGTTTACTATACAGCAAGGAGTAACTGATGCAGGTACACATGAGGATCTCAGTGGGGCCTAACCTATACTCAGGCCTTGCTAGGTCCTGCCTGTCCCCCAGGTTCCATTCTCTAGGCCTCCTTTTGCCCATTTAAAGTTGGGGTGAGGCCTTGGTGGGTCTTGCTCTGAGTCCCTGACCCTGACCCGGCCCAGCTCCGCCCACACCCCAAGTCCACTCTCAGCCCTTCCTGGGTCCCAAAGCACTTACTTGAGATGGGGATGGGGTGATGCTGGCTTCTTGGCCTCTTCGCCCTGTTGGGAGGCGCTGCGGCCCTGCACAGGGGGCCGGGGCTGCGAGGTAAAGGGTGCGCTTGACTTGGGGGCCTGGTTTGGAGAGCTGCCTCCAGATGCACGGGAGAGCTGGGGAGACCCTGGTGATCTCTGCTGTGGTGATCCAGACTGAGGGCTCAGGGGTTGCTGGCCTTGTGGGGAGAGCCTCTGCTGGGAGGGGCTCCCAGATCTTGGGGGCTGAGGAGACTGAGCTGAGCGAGGGCCCCCTACAGGGAGAAAAAAAGGATTCCATTCAAATTCTTTTAGGATCAATAAGACGGTGCACAAGTGTCACTTTGAGGATGTTCATCACAGGGGTCTTCCTACCAGTGAAAAACTGAAACTGATATAAACGCACAACTGTAGGGGAGCTGACTGGGACGTTAAGAGACAGTCATGTAATGGAATGTGCTATGTCATCAAGCATGATGTGGCAGAACAATATTAAATGATATGGGATATTGTTGATAATACATGCTAAATATTAATATATATTAACCCAGTATTTGTGGGTTAATTACATTTTGGCATGTATAAAAATACATGCCTGAGGCAAAGGAAGGACTCCTTGCTCTGTCCAAGGGAGCAGGCTATGTATGCTAAGTCACTTCAGTGGTGTCTGACTCTGAGATCCCATGGACTGTAGCCTGCCAGAGTCCTCTGTCCATGGGATTCTCCAGGCAAGAATACTGGAGTGGGCTGCCATGCCCTCCTCCAGGGAATCTGACTCAGGGATGGAAGCCACATCTCTTCAGTTCAGTTTAGTTCAGTCACTCAGTCGTGTCCGACTCTTTGCGACCCCGTGAATAGCAGCACACCAGGCCTCCCTGTCCATCACCAACTCCCAGAGTTCACTCAGACTCACGTCAATCGAGTCAGTGATGCCATCCAGCCATCTCATCCTCTGTCATCCCCTTCTCCTCCTGCCCCAATCCCTCCCAGCATCAGAGTCTTTTCCAATGAGTCAACTCTTCTCATGAGGTGGCCAAAGTACTGGAGTTTCAGCTTCAACATCATTCCTTCCAAAGAAATTCCAGGGCTGATCTCCTTCAGAATGGACTGGTTGGATCTCCTTGCAGTCCAAGGGACTCTCAAGAGTCTTCTCCAACACCACAGTTCAAAAGCATCAATTCTTTGGCGCTCAGCTTTCTTCACAGTCCAACTCTCACATCCATACATGACCACAGGAAAAACCATAGCCTTGACTAGATGGACCTTTGTTGCCAAAGTAATGTCTCTGCTTTTGAATGTGCTACCTAGGTTGGTCATAACTTTTCTTCCAAGGAGTAAGCGTCTTTTAATTTCATGGCTGCAGTCACCATCTGCAGTGATTTTGGAGCCCAAAAAAATGAAGTCTGACACTGTTTCCACTGTTTCCCCATCTATTTCCCATGAAGTGATGGGACTGGATGGCATAATCTTCGTTTTTTGAATGTTGAGCTTTAAGCCAACTTTTTCACTCTCCTCTTTCACTTTCATCAGGAGGCTCTTTAGTTCCTCTTCACCTTCTGCCATAAGAGTGGTGTCATCTGCATATCTGAGGTTATTGATATTTCTCCCAGCAATCTTGATTCCAGCTTGTGCTTCTTCCAGTCCAGCGTTTCTCATGATGTACTCTGCATAGAAGTTAAATAAGCAGGGTGACAGTATATAGCCTTGACGGACTCCTTTTCCTATTTGGAACTAGTCTGTTGCTCCATGTCCAGTTCTGTCTGCTGCTTCTCAAGTGCTCCTCCTTTGGAAGGTGGGCTTGTTGCTACCAGCGCCCTCTGGGAAGCCCCGTCACTAAGGGAGCAGCCGTCACTCAGTCAGCGGCATTTGCTGCATTATGGCCCACTGCTTGTAGAGCTCCTACTCTGTCACAGGAGCTGGAAATCTGGATTTTATGTAAAAGCTTCGCATTTTTAAATGTTGGTTTGCTTTTCTGTTTTGTTAAACTCACCATAGGTTAAAAAAAAAAACATTTTTTTCTACTTTTATCTTAAATCTCCCCTCTTTCCCCAACACTCTGCCCCTGAAGGCTGATTAATATCTTAGAAAATCTGGACTCTTACTCATTCATTTATTAACTATTCATTTAGTCCCTATTATACAGATGGGATTCATCAAGAGACTAGTAATTTTTTTGTTGTTGTTTTTACTTTACAATACTGTATTGGTTTTGCCATACATCAACATGAATCCGCCATGGGTGTACATAAGTTCCCACTCCTGAACCCCCCTTCTACCTCCCTCCCCATAATATCCCTCTCGGCTATCCCAGTGCACCAGCCCCAAGCATCCTGTATCCTGCATCGAACCTAGACTGGCAATTTGTTTCCTATATGATATTATACATGTTTCAATGCCATTCTCCCAAATCATCCCACCCTCTCCCTCTCCCACAGAGTCAAAAAGTCTGTTTTGTACATCTGCGTCTCTTTTGCTGTCTTGCATACAGGGTTATCATTACCATCTTTCTAAATTCCATATATATGCGTTAGTATACTGTATTGGTGTTTTTCTTTCTGGCTTACTTCACTCTGTATAATCGGCTCCAGTTTCATCCACCTCATTAGAACTGATTCAAAAGCATTCTTTTTGATGGCTGAGTAATACTCCATTGTGTATATGTACCACAGCTTTCTTATCCGTTCATCTGCTGATGGACATCTAGGTTGCTTCCATGTCCTGGCTATTATGAACAGTGCTGCAATGAACATTGGGGTACATGTGTCTCTTTCAATTCTGGTTTCCTCGGTGTGTATGCCCAGCAGTGGGATTGCTGGGTCATAAGGCAGTTCTATTTCCAGTTTTTAAGGAATCTCCACACTGTTCTCCATAGTGGCTGTACTAGTTTGGATTCCCACCAACAATGTAAGAAGGTTCCCTTTTCTCCACACCCTCTCCAGCATTTATTGCTTGCTGACTTTTGGATCACAGCCATTCTGACTGGTGTGAAATGGTACCTAATTGTGGTCTTGATTTGCATTTCTCTGATAATGAGTGATGTTGAGCATCTTTTCATGTGTTTGTTAGCCATCTGTATGTCTTCTTTGCAGAAATGTCTATTTAGTTCTTTGGCCCATTTTTTGATTGGGTCATTTATTTTTCTGGAATTAAGCTGCATGAGTTGCTTGTATATTTTTGAGATTAGTTGTTTGTCAGTTGCTTCATTTGCTATTATTTCCTCCCATTCTGAAGGCTGTCTTTTCATCTTGCTTATAGTTTCCTTTGTTGTGCAGAAGCTTTTAATTTTAATTAGGCCCCATTTGTTTATTTTTGCTTTTATTTCCAATATTCTTGCAGGTGGGTCATAGAGGATCCTGCTGTGATGTATGTCAAAAAGTGTTTTGCCTATGTTCTCCTCTAGGAGTTTTATAGTTTCTGGTCTTACGTTTAGATCTTTAATCCATTTTAAGTTTATTTTTCTGTATGGTGTTAGAAAGTGTTCTAGTTTCATTCTTTTACAAGTGGTTGACCAGTTTTCCCAGCACCACTTGTTAAAGAGACTGTCTTTAATCCATTGTATATTCTTGCCTCCTTTGTTGAAGATAAGGTGTCCATAGGTGTGTGGATTTATCTCTGGGCTTTCTATTTTGTTCCATTGATCTATATTTCTGTCTTTGTGCCAGTACCATACTGTCTTGATGACTGTGGCTTTGTAGTAGAGCCTGAAGTCAGGCAGGTTTATTCCTCCAGTTCCATTCTTCTTTCTCAAGATTGCTTTGGCTATTTGAGGTTTTTTGTATTTCCATACAAATTGTGAAATTATTTGTTTTAGCTCTGTGAAAAATACCGCTGGTAGCTTGATAGGGATTGCATTGAATCTGTAGATTGCTTTGGGTAGTATACTCATTTTCATTATATTGATTCTTCCAATCCATGAACTTGGTATATTTCTCCATCTATTAGTGTCCTCTTTGATTTCTTTCACCAGTGTTTTATAGTTTTCTATATATAGGTCTTTAGTTTCTTTAGGTAGATATATTCCTAAATATTTTATTCTTTTCGTTGCAGTGGTGAATGGAATTGTTTCCTTAATTTCGTTTTCTACTTTCTCATTATTAGTGTATAGGAATGCAAGGAATTTCTGTGTGTTGATTTTATATCCTGCAACTTTACTATATTCATTGATTAGCTCTAGTAATTTTCTGGTGGAGTCTTTAGGGTTTTCTATGTAGAAGATCATGTCATCTGCAAAGAGTGAGAGTTTTACTTCTTCTTTTCCAATTTGGATTCCTTTTTATTTCTTTTTCTGCTCTGATTGCTGTGGCCAAAACTTCCAGAACTATGTTGAACAGTAGTGGTGAAAGTGGACACCCTTGTTTTGTTCCTGACTTTAGGGGAAATGCTTTCAGTTTTTCACCATTGAGGATAATGTTTGCTGTGGGTTTGTCATATATAGCTTTTACTATGTTGAGGTAGACCAACCTAGATAGCATATTCAAAAGCAGAGACATTACTTTGCCGACTAAGGTCCATCTAGTCAAGGCTATGGTTTTTCCAGTAGTCATGTATGGATGTGAGAGTTGGACTGTGAAGAAGGCTGAATGCTGAAGAATTGATGCTTTTGAACTGTGGTGTTGGAGAAGACTCTTGAGAGTCCCTTGGACTGCAAGGAGATCCAACCAGTCCATTCTGAAGGAGATCAACCCTGGGATTTCTTTGGAAGGAATGATGCTAAAGCTGAAACTCCAGTACTTTGGCCACCTCATGAGAAGAGTTGACTCATTGGAAAAGACTTTGATGCTGGGAGGGATTGAGGGCAGGAGGAGAAGGGGACGACAGAGGATGAGATGGCTGGATGGCATCACTGACTCGATGGATGTGAATCTGAGTGAACTCCAGGAGTTGGTGATGGACAGGGAGACCTGGAGTGCTGTGATTCATGGGGCCACAAAGAGTTGGACACGACTGAGCGACTGAACTGAACTGAATGTTCCTTCTATTCCTGCTTTCTGGAGAGTTTTTATCATAAGTGGATATTGATTTTTGTCAAAGGCTTTCTCTGCATCTATTGAGATAATCATATGGCCTTTATTTTTCAATTTGTTAATGTGGTATATTACATTGATTGATTTGCGGATACTGAAGAGCCCTTGCATCCCTGGGATAAAGCCCACTTGGTCATGGTGTATGATCTTTTTAATGTGTTGTTGGATTCTGATTGCTAGAATTATGTTAAGGATTTTTGCATCTATGTTCATCAGTGATATTGGCCTGTAGTTTTCTTTTTTTGTGGCATCTTTGTCAGGTTTTGGTATTAGGGTGATGGTGGCCTCATAGAATGAGTTTGGAAGTTTACCTTCCTCTGCAATTTTCTGGAAGAGTTTGAGTAGGATCGGTGTTAGCGCTTCTCTAAGTTTTTGGTAGAATTCAGCTGTGAAGCCGTGTGGACCTGGGCTTTTGTTTACTGGAAGATTTCTGATTACAGTTTCAATTTCTGTGCTTGTGATGGGTCTGTTAAGATTTTCTATTTCTTTCTGGTTCAGTTTTGGAAAGTTGTACTTTTCTGAGAATTTATCCATTTCTTCCACGTTGTCCATTTTATTGGCATACAACTGCTGATAGTAGCATCTTATGATCTTTTGTATTTCTGTGTTGTCTGTTGTGATCTCTCCATTTTCATTTCTAATTTTACTGATTTGATTTTTCTCCCTTTGTTTCTTGATGAGCCTGGCTAATGGTTTGTCAATTTTTTTTATCCTTTCAAAGAACAGCTTTTGGCTTTGTTGATTTTTGCTATGGTCTCTTTTGTTTCTTTTGCATTTATTTCTGCCCTAATTTTAAAGATTTTTTTCCTTCTACTAACCCTGGGGTTATCCATTTCTTCCTTTTCTAGTTGCTTTAGGTGTAGAGTTAGGTTATTTATTTGACTTTTTTCTTGTTTCTTGAGAGGTATGCCTGTAATGCTATGAACTTTCCCCTTAGCACTGCTTTTATAGTATCCCACAGGTTTTGGGTTGTTGTGTTTTCATTTTCATTCGTTTCTATGCATAATTTGATTTCTTTTTTTATTTCTTCTGAGATTTGTTGGTTATTCAGAAGCGTGTTGTTCAGCCTCCATATGTTGGAATTTTTAATAGTTTTTCTCCTGTAACTGAGATCTAATCTTACTGCATTATGGTCAGAAAAGATGCTTGGAATGATTTCAATTTTTTTGAATTTATCAAGGCTAGATTTATGGCCCAGGATGTGATCTCTCCTGGAGAAGGTGCCGTGAGCACTTGAGAAAAAGGTGAAATTCATTGTTTTGGGGTGAAATGTCCTGTAGATATCAATTAGGTCTAACTGGTCTATTGTATTATTTAAAGTTTGTGTTTCTTTGTTAATTTTCTGTTTAGTTGATCTATCCATAGATGTGAGTGGGGTATTAAAGTCTCCCACTCTTATTGTGTTATTGTTAATTTCCCCTTTCATACTTGTTAGCATTTGTCTTACATATTGTGGTGCTCCTAAGTTGGGTGCATATATATTTATAATTGTTGTATCTTCTTCTTGGATTGATCCTTTGATCATTATGTAGTGTCCTTCTTTGTCTCTTTTCACAGTCTTTGTTTTAAAGTCTATTTTATCTGATATGAGTATTGCTACTCCTGCTTTCTTTTGGTCTCTAGAGACTAGTAATTTTCTTTCAGCTTCTTGGCAAAGCAAAATAAAATAATAATACTTTTTGTTTGAGCACATAGAAAAGAATTAACTTATATGTAGATAGTATTTGCTTAGTATTTGCTTTAGCACAGGATCAGTGCTAAAAGATGATGAGGTTCCTTAAAAGAGAACTTGACTTTCACTGAGTTGAAAATGAGTAGTGAGTTCAAAAAACAAGTTAATAATGTGATCTTGTTAATTTGGGAACTCAATGAAAGCATTGTGTTTTAATTAGCCCTGGTATTTTTACTCTAAATGTTAATTCAATGAGCATTTTCTTTAATTATCCTAATTGGTTTTTAATTGATTGTTTTTCAACTCACTAAAAGTATGTGTAGCCTCCTGTCCCTTAAAATAATATCTCTTTATTTATCAAGCATGTCTCTACTCTGAGCTGGAGAGGAAGCAAGAATACAGTAGCTCTCTGTTTTAGAAGTGCTCTGTGCAAATGTGGCTGAAAAAGTAAGTCCTGGGGCAGAGTGGGAAAGGAGAGGGTAGGGCAGAGACACAGCAAGAGCCTGGCAGGGTGATGAATCAGTCGTTTTTGAACATTCTATAATCAAAGAATTATCACCTGGCAGGAGAGCAGTGGGCTACAGTAGTTATAAGTGTTCTTAATGATGACAATCATTAAGAACAACATGTATATTATCATTATTGTGCTGTTTGTTGTTGTTGCTTAGTCACTAAGTTGTGGTCAACTCTTTGCGACCCTCATGGACTGCAGCCCACCAGGCTCCTCTGTCCCTGGGATTTTCCCAGGCAAGAGTACTGGAGTGGGTTGCCATTGCCTTCTCCAGGGGATCTTCCCGACCCAGGGATCGAATTCATGTTTCCTGTATTGACAGTTGGATTCTTTACCACTGAGTCAGCAGGGAAGCTTAGTAAGAGACAAATTATTAATAGTGAGTTTTAAAAAATATAAGAGTTTATTCTGGCAGTGTCTCTTTATATCAGCATAACTGCTTTCCTTACAGAAAAATCCATAAGAATAAAGTTCTTGGCATCCTTGCTGGCCTCAAAGGTTTTGATAATCCCTTTTGTCTCCTTTTGAGGTCCCTATCCTGTTTCTCCATCTACTTGACATCTCTTTGGACCCAGATTTTCTTTTTTTTGGCACACTGTGTGGCATGTGGGATCTTAGTTCCACTGCACTCCCTGAGGTGGAGTGCAATCCTCTGGATTGCCAAGGAAGTCTCTAATAGTGAGTTTTTAACAGTTAAAGTTCCTGATGGCTCAGACAGTAAAGAATCTGCCTGCAATGCAAGAGACCTAGGTTTGACCCTTGAGTTAGGGAAGATCCCCTGGAGGAGGGAATGGCAACCCCTTCCAGTATTCTTGCCTGGAGAATTCCATGGACAGAGGAGCCTGGTGAGTTATAGTCCGTGGGGTCCCAAAGAGTCGGACATGACTGAGTGATGGTTATCAGCAGTAAATTACCAGTACCTACTAAGCACTACCTCCACAATGGGACACCTTGCTAGTTTTAACTGCTTCTCTTGCATTATCTCACAGACAGCTCCCCCTTACTAAACAGGCAGATGTCATTTCCTCCTTCATCATTGTGGAAACTGAGCCTCTGAGAAGTGAGGTAACTTGCCTAAGTCTGCCAGAGGGAGACACTGTAAGAAGATTCAACTGTTCATCTGCCTGAAGAGGACCCAGTGTTGACTGGTACACAGTTGTGTCAGTGCTGCAACTTCCCTCTTCTTAAACGCTTTCTGCTTTTCCAGGAAGAGAAGCACAGACGAGAAAGATGAATGGGTGTTTTATGTAAGACCTGTGGAAGAGGAAGCCCTTTGCTGCCCAAGGCTTATTTTCCCAGGAAGCAATGAATCTATTACATTGATAAAGGTGCCTGGGGAGGTCCTAGTGTGATAGTAGTGCTTTCTTTCCGATGGGTCTTAAAGCAGGTCCTTAAAAGACCACCGCGAAAATGCCTGGCCTGGCATCTTGCGGTGAAGCTGTCCTGAGGCCCTAAGCTGGCACTAGAGCCATGAGGGTGCCTGGAAGGTTCCAACATCGAGAGAGGACACGGGTGACTTTCGCCCCAGGCCTGAGTGTGAGAACCCGCAAGCAGCTGGCAGCCCAAGAGAAGGGGTTAGTTACTGCCACAATCTCCTTTCATCTTGTTGTCAACAGTTCATCCATTCTCTGATAAATGGTGGCATTTACTTAGTAATACTGGGATATTTTTGAGGAATGATTCGAATTGACAAGGTTCTATGTAATGTTCCATTTTTCTTTCTCACTCTTGCTGGTTGGCTTATAAATCTATAATCAGGCACTGCTAGCGGCTAGGAAGCAGGCACTTTCTAGAAGATCTGAAAGATCAGACTTGTAAACATGCCATTTTCTTGTGCTTCCTTGCACAAAGCCTCAACACCTACCTCTGTAAAAAGGAAATACCCCTGTTTTCATTGCTGACATGTTAGGAAGCTGAAAATGAGACCATAAATGGGAAAGTCCCTAGCACAGCGCCTGGCACATATTAGGTACTTAATACATTTACTTTCTGTCTTTCTTCCCTCCTTTCCTGACTTTAAGGGAGTGACAACCCCATGGTCTCATTCATTCTGCACACAGAGCAAGGGAATAAGTCTGGTGATTAAGTATTAACATGGAGTTTTTCAGAGTGCCTTCTTGAAAGTCACATGTGGATCCCTCAGGGCATTTCAGCAACGTTGCTGGATGGCTTCTCTTGGTGGGTGGCTCGTCATGGGTCCTACCTTGTGTGGGTGGCCGTGGCTGGGGTTGTCCAAGTGGAGGACCCAGTTGGGCTTGCCCAGGGGATTTTGCTGGTTTAGTCTGAGAAGCCTAAAGCAGAAGAGAAAAGAAGACTGTTGTGGCCACTACAGCCGTTCACTTCCTGGGTGGGAGGGCAGGACTTGTAAACATCTGTTTGTTATTGAGGTGCTCAGTCGCTCACTTGTGTGATGGACTGTAGCCCGCCAGGCTCCTCTGTCTATGGGATTCTCCAGGCAGGAATACTGGAGTGGGCTGCTATTTCCTTCTCCATCGTTATTGAGGTAAAACTTACATAATGTGCACAGGACAAATCGTTTCTACACGTGGAGACGCCTGTGCAATCACCAAGCAGGTCAAGACAGAACATTTCCAGGGGAGAAGGCTGCCCCGTGCCCTCTCCAAGCCAGTGGCCTTCTTGAGAACAAGCATCTTTCTGACATCTGTTATCACAGATTTGTTTTGAGGGGGGAAAGGGGGATTAGGTTTTGAGACTTGCTTTTCCAGAAAGCTGGAGATCTAGCAAATTCTTTGGAGAACCATCTGGTAACCCCCATGGTGAGGATCAGGGAAGACAAGCGCTCTGTGTCAGCGTGAAGAGGCTGGAAGATGAGGAAACGGAAGACGCAAGAGTCCCTGTTGGCCAGTGCCCGGGGAGCACACAAAGGGCGTGTGTGTACATGTGGGCATGAGTGTGCGTGCGCGCGCACACACACACACACCTGCTCACCACTCAGGCCCGGGACGGAGGGCACAGGCAGGACAGCTGGCTTCATATGATGATAATGTCTGCCTGCGGACACTCAAAGCCCAGTTGAGACCATGTTTTTCTCTCCAGGGTGGCAGAGAGAGGAAGGGCCCCTCAGAGCCTCCCAAATGTCCCTGTCAGGAGCAGGGGTACAAACTCTCCCCCAAGCCCAGCCCCACCCACACCCCAGTTCTTTCTCCCCAAGTCGGTTCCTCCCTGGGTGCATCTCCTCTGGATCAGGGCACCCCCTCCCAGACGGCCAAGTATCTCTCATGCCTGTACACTCTCTTACCCAAGGCCTCAGGGGCGAGGATACCATGCCCCCTGGCATCAGGAGTTGGCTCATTTTGGAGATGACAAGGTCGGCCATCAGCTGCTTGTCCTCTTCCACGTGCTCGCCAATCAGGGGCATTGAGCTGTCCATCACCTGCGGGAGAAAAAGGAGCCCTGAAGGAGCTTCATGCCAGGGGAGCCTGGCAGCTGAGCAGTGCATCCCAGGAAGGTGGGCTCAGACCTCAGGACAGAAGTGAACACTAGATGGCAGTGTTCTCCACGCAAATCCCCGGCCCAGCGCTTCAGCTGGAAATGACCCCCGTGGAGACAGCCAATTACCCGCAGTTCAGTCTAAATCAACTCCCTGGACTCAGTTCAATTCAGTCTGCATTTGCTGGGTCTCAGACATGCGACCAAGGGTGAGGAGCCTTTGCTGACCTTTTCTGCTCTTTTCTTTGGGGAGCCGGTCTCTGCCCCCTCCTTTCCCACCTTGGCCCCTACCGAGGATTGGGGCCAGTTTCTTGAACTTTGGCCCAAGGTCAAGGTTTTCCACAAAGCCAGAAGCAGTGAAGGAAGGGGCTCAGTTATGATCAAAAAATGACATGGGTTGGAGTCAACTCAAGGTTCAGAGAGAAGAGGGAAGAGGCAAGGCCAGTTCTCCGGGATTCTAGCAGAATAAACTGCAGAGAAATTTCTTCCACAAGGAGAAGGCTGCTTCTCAAAGGAGGCACACTTGTAATGCGAGGGGCCCTGAGAGATCAGGGGCTTCCCAGGTGGTGCTGCTGGTAAAGAACCTGTCTGCCAATGCAGGGGATATAAGAGATGCGAGTTCGATCCCTGGGTGGGGAAGATCTCCTGGAGGAGGGCATGGCAACCCACTCCAGTATTCTTGCCTGGAGAATTCCATGGACATAAGAGCCTGGTGGGTTACAGTCCATGGGGTTGCAAAGAGTCAGACACGACAAGTGACTTGGCATGCATGCATGCTGAGTGATCACATTTGTGCATCCACTCTTTTGGCAGATGGAGAAACCAAGGCCCAGAGATGGCAAGGGGCTTGCTCAAAGCCATGTAGGCCAATGATCCAGGTGGTTCCCTAGGCATGGACAGAGGTAGAAGGTCTTGGGTGGGTTGGTGGAGGGTGGGGCCTTGGTGGGCTCTCTGTCTCCTCCCCAGCTATAGGAATCCAGCCTGTTTCCCCAGCTCACCGCAATCTAATTCTCCATCTGGTTTCCTCTTTTCCCAAGCTCTGGACTCACCAGGTTCTGTCTGCCATCCAGGTCCCTGGGCAGGTCATTGACTCTGCCCACTCTCTACCTGGCTAGCCCTTCTCATCTGTCAGGAATATCTAGCTGGTCCTTCCTCTGCGAAGCCTTTTTGGCACTCCTGCCATCCTTGCTTTGGTTGTCTCACCATCTCCTGTTTATGTGTGTCTCTCCAACCAGATTGTGAGCCCCTGGCTTGGGGATGGGCCCTGTGTCCAGACAGGTATGCCCTTGATAAGTACCTGCTGAATGGAAGGACAAGTCCTGCTTTTATCGATAAGGATACTAGTAAGTGCTGTATGGTTTTACTAGGTGCCAGGCGCTGTTTGAAGCACTGGGTGGAGATCTCACATAAATCTCAGAGTATCTCTTTGAGATAGGTACCATTATTGTTCTTCTCCTGATGGGAAAGCTGAGGGTCAGAGAAGTAGCAAGTTCCAGGACAGTGAGCACTCCTACATCTCAACAATCACCAAACAGCTCTGAGTAAGAACTGGGAACCGGAGACCTGGTTTCCAGGCTCTGGTTCTCCTAGGGACTCATGGTATGATCCTGGCAGCTCACTTCTCATCTGTGGGCCTGTTGTTTTCCTCAACTATAACCTGAGGGGGTTGGGCAGCTGCAAAGACCCTTGCATCTGGGACTTTTAGGAGCCCATTAATCTAAAGCACCTACTATAGTTGTTGCTGTTTGGTTGCTAAGTCGTGCCCAACTCTTTGCAACCCCATGGACTGTAGCCTGCCGGGCTCCTCTGTCCGTGGGATTTGCCAAGCAAGAATATTGGAGTGAGTAGCCATTTCCTTCTGCAGGGGATCTTCCTGATCCAGGGATCATACCAGTGTCTCCTGCATTGCAGGTGGATTCTTTACCACTGAGCCACCAGGGAAGCCCTATTATGGTTGGGCAGCTGAAAAGCAAACTCAAGGATGTGAACGCAGATTGTATTAGCAAATTGAGCTCCCTGTGGGTTGGGCCTGGGTCCTTGGCTTTCTGGATCCCATTGCCCGGCACAAGGACAGTCAGTCTCTCAGTCAACGTGGGCTGAGCTGAGTTATGACTGTGGCGTCTGAGTGTGCACAGCTCTGGCTTTTCTCTTCCTGACCCTGCCTGCCCACTCCTTTTTTGTTCTGGTTTCTGTTTCCTATGTTCCCTACAGTGGAAAACAGCCACCACAATGAACCTGAGGTCAGAGCATTTTGCAGTCCCCACGGTGGACACAGCTAAAGGAAGTGGACGCTCTGGTCTCCCCAGGGAAGCATTTTTCCAGTGAGCAATGTCATTCCCTGGACAAGTCATGGAGGACAAGTTCAAGGGTCTTTCCCCTGAGTATTTCACTGTGAGGATCTTCACATGTCACTCAAATTTTATTTTCTTACCACAGAGGTGGCTAAAGAAATCAGTATTTTTAGATCCTGTCTTTGTTTTTTAAAATACCTTTTATCTTCCTGGTAAAAAGTTCCCTATCTCCCTTGACCCCACTCTAAACCAAAAAGCAAGGGAAACAACTCTGTAATGTTTCTGAGAGAGGAAAAACAAGTCTGAAAAGCCATTCTTTTCCCCCGAAACATTTTTGAGAAGTTGTTTTCTTGTTTTTTAAAAGTCCAAACCCACGATTTTTCTTTTCAGATGTGGAAGGTCTTTCATCCCTGACCCTCTGAATGTCTGGAGGCATGGAGCCTGGGCCCACGGGTACAAACTTTTGTTTCCTAAGAGTGAAAGTTGAGGAAACTCAGAGAGGCAGGAGCTCTCAGGGGCAGAGATAATGCTAAACTGAGAGAGAAGGAACTAAACTCACAGAAGGGAGGGGGAAGCAGCCCCAGAGTCCTTCATCTGCTGACTGCAGGCCCCTCTCTGAATGGAAGCTCCAGAGCAGAGTCCCTGCTACCCTGCTCACGGCCGTATCCCCGGCTGGGGGGCTGGTGTCCAGAGGAGGAGCTGAACAGTGAATGAATGGATGGGTGACTGAATCAGTGACCACTTGTGTGTCAAAGCTGAGTTCATGTCTGGTGGTCCCATGAGGAGATGCAGAGGCAGGAGGGCCAGGGAGGGATTCAGGAGATGCAGTGCCCTGGGCATGGATCTGAAGTGCCTAGGCGTCCTCCGGAAGGTGGGCACCTCATTCCTCCAGGGAGCAGCCTGGGTCTGACTCAGAAGCAAGTGTGCAGGATGGTGGCTCCGCTCCTGGCCCCTGCAGTGTCCCCCAAGAAGGGGCTGCTGCGGGGATTTCAGGCTTGGTGGCCACTGGACTTGAGGGGAGAGTTTTTTTACTGTGCCACGGGGATCGAGCCCACACCCCCTGCACTGGGAGCATGGAGTCTTGCCCACTGGGCTGCAGGCGCTCCTGAGAGCTGCTTTCTAGAGCAGGACTGAACTTGCTAATATAGATGGGAACCCATCCTTGGAAGTTACCGGGCCTTCCTTGGGGCAAGAGTGGGCAGAGGGGCTGTGCCCACCCTGGACTCCCTCCCCTCCACCTCCGAGCTGGCCAGTCTAGGGGCCAGGGTGGGAGGAATGCCTTCCTGGCATGGCAGGAGGAGACCAGCAGGGCTCCCACCCCTCCAGTCACTGGTCCTGGCTCGCTGCGGGTCCTGGGAGTGGTGCAGGCACGCGGGGCTGGAGCACTAGCCGGCTCTCGCGGTCATCCCAGCCATGTGCTTCCCATTAACTGCCCACACCCAGGGGAGGGGGCAGCCGCAGGGCGCTCCCTCACGTGTTTTGGCCGTGTGTCAGCACCACCCCCTCTGCTGTGGTGTGAGGAGAAGGCCACAGAAGGGAAGTACTGGAGGGACTGGTGGGGGTAGTGGGGGTGTGTGAGCATAGAGACGTGACGCTGAGGAGAGAACTCTGAGCCAGCGCAGCCTTTTCAGGGGAAGCCACGGAGAGCCATGGGCTCTGGCGGGGGCCAGGAAAGGGTTAGGAGGGGAGGGGAGCTGTGAGGTCAGGAGAGACACAGGGGCGCCATGGCGTGGGAGGAGGACTGTGGGATTGAGGGAGGCCTGGGGAGGAAGTCATGGGGGTAGGCAGGGGAATGGGAGGCCCACAGGGACCCACAGGCGACAGCTCTGGAGGGCAGCAGGGGCTCGTTGGCCTGTGAGATGCCGGAAAGTTGAGGGAGAGATTCTGGTACTCTGAGCACTCTGAACCTCTCTCATATATTTGCCTCCGTTCTCACCCCGTTCCTAACCATCAGTGCCCCGCAGTGACTAGTGCACCATCCTCCCCGCCGGCCGGCACACTCCATACGTGTCTTGTTCAGGACTCTGTCTCCAGAACTGCCCCACACCAGGCCCATGGGAGCCCCTAATATATGTTTGTTGATTGAACAGATGATGGACTCTTCACGGTGACTGTGGAAGTGGACTCTCTTTACCCGCTTGGACACTAAGAAAATTTAACAGACTGGAGGGGACAGAATTTTGCCAACTCTTGGCCCAGTGCCCTTCCCCTATTGTTAGGGCCACAAGTGTTGGAAGGTTGTCAAACCTCATGCCCAAAGTCATCAAAGTCCAGGGCAGGACCCCCGGGCACAAAGATGCAGCCAAGAGGGTGGATGGGGGTACGTGAGGGCAGTGGGTGAGAAGGCTCTGGGAGCCACTCCCTGAGGCCTAGGCTGCTTGTGCCTCAGCCCTGACCTAAGACACAGATGACCACACTGGAGGTCACACCTGGACTCCTTCCCTCTGGAATGCCTGCCCAGGGGCCTGGTTCCGGCCAGGGGGAACTCCTGCTCCATTGCTCACCTCTATGATGTAATCTCTGCCATCTTTGCTGTGGACAGCCTTGACAGCACAGATGTCCAGGCCACCAAACATCTCCGAGCAGCTGTCCACCCACAGCCTGTACCTGCAGGGATGGACAGACAGTGAGTATGCTGCACAGGGGGCACGAGCGGGAAGCAGACGGCGAGAGATGCAGAGACGGGGGAAGGAGAGACCCAGAGAGACACCCACAGGAAAAACAGGCCAGGAGACAGACAGTGACATACGCACAAACACATCCATTCAGAGATGGAGAGAGACAGGAAGACGTAAGAGACAGAGATGCACGAGAGACAGAGAGGCAGAGAAACAGAGGCAGTGGGAGAGCCAATGGGTAAAAAGAGAGGCAGAGATGTAGAGGGACAGTGGGAGACACGCAGAGGGAGAGAGGTTAGACAGGGAGCTAGGCAGGCAGGCGACAAGCAGGATGAGGGGGGCAGTGAGGGGAGTTGGGGTGATCTCAGAGACCTGACCTCCTTCCCCTCCCCAGGACTTTGCTGGCCCCCCAGTACCGAGGAGCTTGTCCTGCCCCCAGCTGGAGCTGTCCTGGACCCCAGCTGCTCCTGAAATCCTTTTCCCTTGGGAAAACTGCTTGAAGGGCCCCAGAAATCCCTCCCAGGCCCAGCCTGCGGGGACAAAGGGTGTATTCTCCCCCTTGCCTGGGGCACGCAGGCAGAGGAGCCTGGCAGGCTTCTCCAGACTGGCCCGGGGGCCTGGCCCTCTGGACCTGCTGCTTTTGTTCCCTTTCCAGCCACTTGATGGCTGTAGGGTCCGTTTGCTTTGCAGAAGATCTCAGTGCTGGACTCTGACCCTGCAACAAGGGGATGGTTGTATCTTCCCGGCCTTGTGCTTGGCTTCCTTCGTGGTGGCTGGATTTGGAGTCACAGGGGACTTTGTGTCAATGTTCTTGCTTTTCTCCCCACCCTCCAGGGTCACATGGGGCACGCCTGCTCATAGATCTATTTGTGTCTCTGAGCCATAAGGCCTGGAATGAGCTGAAGTGCTCTCAGAGCTGGCTCTCTCATCTCTGCTGCTAAGTCCCCTTGAGGCACTGAGGCTACTGACCATGAATTTGCAGAAGGGAAAGTGGATTCCAGGCCTGAGCAGCCCCACTCCCATGGCAGGGAATGGCCCATGGGGCCTGGAACTGAGCAGAGCCAGGGAGATAATGACCTGCTGGAGACACCTCTGAGCAGCGTGCGAGGCCCGGGGAAAGGCTGGGCTTACGTTCTGGAAAGGTGGTGGAGAAAAGGGCCACGACTGCCCCTTGAATGCCCACTGGGGGAAGGCTGTCACTCCCCCAGACCAGGGGGTGCAGTTGTGCCAGGGAACGAGCACAGCCCCTGAGACTGGAGAGCACAGGTGGGCACCCACCTTGGGGGTGGCACCTGGGACTGGCGGGAAGGGAAGGAGACCACTATTTCCAGTGCACTCCCTGCCACTGAAGATCCCTTTCTCATCAGCCCTCTGGCTTGGGTGCATTACCTCCAATCTACAGCTGAAGAAGTTCAGAAATGGTAGTTAACCTGTGTAACACAGCTCTGAAGGAGGCAGGACCACTCACTTTAGTTCATGCTGTTTCCTCAGCTTAGAGCCCTGGACGGGGAGTTCCACAAGGGCAGGAACCATGTTACACCCCTCCCCTAAGTCTCAGTCCGTGTTACGGTAGCACAGTGGTCCCACTTCACTCTCTCGGGGCAGAGGCGTGACACAGGAGTATCTGATTACAGGGCTGCTGCTTTCTGGGTCATAGTGATGGCCTCCACGATGGTCATGTGACTTAAGTCAGGCCTATCAGTGAATAAGGCTCAACTCCAGGCTTTGATTGAAATGGTTGGGAAAGACATCTTCCTTCTGCTGGACTCGACACAGTTAAGCTGTAAGCCTGGGGCCGTTTTGGATCACTATATGAGTGAGCTGACCGGAATGAAGCCAACATGGAAGAAAGCTGGACTGAAGTTGGCAGTGAAAGTGAAAGTCTCTCAGTCGTGTCCGACTCTTTGTGACCCCATGGACTGTAGCCCACCAGGCTCCTCTGTCCATGGAATTCTCTAGGCAAGAGTACTGGAGTGGGTGGGTAGAATAAGTTCTAAAGACCTACCTGGAGCCGCACCTCTGAAGTTTTCATTGCCACAAGCCAGTAAATCCCCTTTGGCTCCAACTAATCCATTTTCTGAAACTTGCAACTGATACAGAGTTCTTGAAGGGAAGGGTTGGGTCTTTTCGTCTGGACCTCTTTAGCGCTCAGCATACATGGCATGCAGTAGGTACTCAATACATGTTCACTGAACAGACCTTTCTGACCCCAAAGCCCATGCCTTGCCCATTGTCACTGAAGGCTTGCATGCAGAGGTCACTGGGCACTCAGCAAGGGACGTGTGTGCTGCTGGCCTCAAAAGCAGGTGGCTGGCCCTTCTTCAGGTGAAGATGGCTCACAGGTGTTGTTTAAAGGGAGGAACTTTCAACCAGTGTGCCTTTCTGCCGCATTCATGATTCACAGGAAATTGACCTCTCCCTCCTCATGCTGAGACAGGAATACATCTGAGAGAGGACTGGACGCTCCGGGTGGGAGCCCTGGTACCCTAATGGGATGCTTCCATACAGCTGTCAAGAGCAGAAGAGACTGGCGAGGACTTCCTGCTCTCTTCCTGCAGCAACTGGCAGGGCCACAAAGACCCCCGGACGTAGAGTCAAGATGTCAAGGTTTTAGTTTTATCTCTGCCATTGATCAGTTCTGTGACTTGGACAAGCCACGCTCCCCCTCTGAACCATCTTCCCCATCTGTAAAATGAGGTTGTTGTAAAACATGCCCTGAAGGCTATTATGGGCAGTAAAGTAGATCATGCCTAGGAAAGTGCTCTGTGGCTGGTGAGACGCTGGCCAAAGTGCGAGACGGCATTCATTACAGGATCCTTGTATCCCTGTCCACCTCCCCTGTGGCTGGTACCCATCCCTAAGCACCTCCGTTACCCCTTACCTCTCTGTCATGGCCACCTGCTCCAGCATGGCAGAGCCTGTGTTGGCCTTCCAGTTTCCAGAGATGGAGGTTCTCCTGTACCAGAACAAACGGCACAGTGAGGGAGGTAGGGATGCTTGCCACTGATCTGCTTTCCTTTTTTGCTTTGGCTGTTTGGTGGCTCTGATTCAAATATCTGGCTTACATTGTTCTAAGTTGCTTCAGTCATGTTGGACTCTTTGCTATCCTATGGACTGTAGCCTGCCAGGCTCCTATGTCAATGGGCTTCTTCAGGCAAGAATACTAGAGTGGGTTGCCATTTCCTTCTCCAGGGGATCTTCCTGACCCAGGGATCGAACCCATGTTTCTTATGCCTCCTGAATTGGCAGGTGGGTTCCTTACTATGAGCGTCACCTGGGAAGCCCACTATGACGTGCATTCTTAGATAAGCATCCTGTCTTCAGATTTATTTTTTGTGTTTTTATTTCCCTTTATGTTGATTGTCTTATTTCTTGGGTCTTATGTATCTTTTCCTAAGCCACCTTTGAAATGTAAAATTGAATTTAATGAATGCCTACACTATCAGATTAAATCCTTCAAATGGCCTCCTGTTTTTTTTTAGAAGAACTAGGGTAGTATAGCCCCTGGTGACTCTGGAATCTTTTTGGAGCACTAGAATGTAGGAAAAATAACCAATGGCGAGAAGTGACTGCCTTTTCATGGTGAAGAGCAGGAAGGCCTTCTGTCTCTGTCTGCCTCATCACCCTCTCAGTTCCCTTGCTTTTTCTGCTCCAGCAACAGCTGACCTCCCTCCGGGTGCTCCAAAGCCCATGGATTTTTTCCTGTGTATAGGCCTCCATACACTTTTCCCCTTTGCCTGATACAGTCTTCATCTTCATTCTTGTCTCCCTAAGTCCTACTCATCTTTCAAGTTTCATCTGAAAATGCGACTTTCTGACGTGCTGCTACTGCTGCTGCTGCTGCTAAGTCACTTCAGTTGTGTCTGACTCTGTGCGACCCCAGAGATGGCAGCCCACCAGTCTCCCCCATCTCTGGGATTCTCCAGGCAAGAACACTGGAGTGGGTTGCCATTTCCTTCTCCAATGCATGAAAGTGAAAAGTGAAAGTGAAGTCGCTCAGTCGTGTCTGACTCTTACCGACCCTGCGGACTGCAGCCCACCAGGCTCCTCCGTCCATCGGATTTTCCAGGCAAGAGTTCTGGAGTGGGGTGCCATTACACTTCCCCAATAAGAACCCCCTATACTACATTCTACCAATGTTTAGAAATGCTCATCTCAGTTGCAATGACCGCTTTAGTGTGCTGACTTCCCTGAGGGCAGGGAGCATGTTTGACTCGTCCCTCTGTACTTCTAGTGTCCAAGGGTTCCTGGCAGGTAGCAGGTTCCAGGCAACAACTTACTAGGTAAGGGGTTGTGTATGCTGAAGAGAAATACAGACAAATATATCCAGTGGCATATCTGGATTCAGCAAAGGCTGAATGGCTTTAAGCAAAATGGAAGTGATAAAGTGATCTGTTTCATGACCAAGGAAAGGCATGTGATTGAGCTTCAAGGGTGAACCAGTGCTATCAAATGTCTTTCTAAAAGAGAAAATACAATGTATCTGAGGATAGCAGATGCTGAGACCAGGTGGCCAACAGGAGCCATAAAGGTTAAAGTGACATTGATAAGCTTCAGTTGGTTCAGTTCAGTTCAGTTCAATTCAATGCAGTTAAATTCAATTTGGCAAACAATCATCAGGCCACCCTATGTCCTGACTATAGGACTAATCTGAGTGTGCAGAGATGACCTCCCTCCTCCAGCTGTTCACTACCTTAAAGGGTAGACTAGCCTAAAACCAGAACATAGGCATGGTAGGGTTAGCAGTACACATGAGGTGTGAGGCATTCTGGGGAAACAACTTTTTAGACACTTTATGTGACCCCAGAAGGTAGTGACTGAGATGTACCTGGAAGGATGAGTAGGATATGGTAGAGTGGGATCTGTATGGTGACAAGGGAAGGTAAGAACTGACTTGAGTCAGACAGGTACGAGTTTGAACCCTGGTGGTAGTGTTTCCTAGTATAACCATGGACAACATTTCTGAGTATTTTCTCATTAGTAAATAGGAACCATTTTAGTACCATGCTTATAGGGCATCATGTGGATTAAAGGAAAGATTCTCATAAATCTCTTGGTACAGTGGGTGCTACTATTATTTTTCAGTAAGTGTAGATGAGAAAAGAAAGCATTCTAATGCCAGAAACAGCAGGAGCACAAGCTAGATTGGTCTCCTTCCAAGAAGATAATGATAGAGAGAGCTGGTATTTAGTGAGTGCTTTCTATGTCTGAGACATGGGTCTAAAAGCTTTATAAACACAGGCTTCAGTCTCACAAAACCTAATGAGATGGACATTATTATTATAATCAGTCTCATTGAATGACAGAAGCCACCAAACTGTATCTGAGAAACTCTGTGCTCTTAACCATGACTCTCCATGGCAGAGCCATCACAGGTTTGGGGAAAAAAGTTGACTGGCCCAAACATGATGCAGCTGCTTGAATGCAGGATGGAATGCAGGCTGTGACAACGGGATCTATGTTTATGACAGGTTTGATGCTGACCCCCTTGTTGAAGAGGGCAGGGGTGAGGGGAAAGGTGCTGACCTAACTAACTTTGGAAATTAGTGGAGACTGGGTGCCTAAGAACAGAAGAAACCATATGTAAGTCCTCTACCATAGTTGGCAAATTTGTTTCTCATGGGGCTACAGCTTGACAGTTCTGCAGCTATACCTATGTGCTGGGATTGAACAAAGAAGTATGTGGATGGAAGATGGGGGAAGCCAGGTTTTTTCCCTGTTGGGAGTGGAAAGTTACAGATAAGCAACTTGGGAAGGCTAAAGTGAATCATGTTGAAAACCGAGTACTAGTTGAAAGTCTGACACATCAATATGTACTCTTTAGCTTTAGCTATAGACGGATATATAGAAATAATTACAGACATGTGTGTATACACGGGTTGAGACACACACATTTATTTCCCAGCTCTGTCTACTGAGAGAACTTAGACACAATGACACTCAGTAGCAACAAGCACAAAGGCCTGAGTGCAGGGCAGGAAGTGGGCCAGAAAGGACGTTGAACGGTCATGGGTGGAGATGGCGTTCTACACTGAGGTCTGACACAAACCCCTTCCCTCGGACGTGGGCCAATGCAGGGTCCAGGAAACGCCATAACTAATGACAAATTGGAGCTGTCAGGACAGAAAGGCTCAGCATAAAGAATGCGGCAATGAGGTAATCCTCAAGAAGAGAAACTGGGACAAGGTGTCGTCAATGTCAAGTGGAAACGTTAACAATGAGGAGAGGAGGGAAATGATATCATGAGGGATGGTGGAGGCCTCAGGAATGTGTTGGACCATGCACTAGAATGTTCTCCGACTCAGAGGGGTTATGGGTGTGGGGAGGTGACTTTATCACCCTGAAGGCATCTGAGAGCAGTGACAGGTCTGGCCTGGCTCATGGGTGGGAGAATGGTTGGCAAGACAGGCCAGAAGTATTGCTTGGCTCCATCCCTTTCCTGGGCATATTTCCTTGTAGGTCAACGGACTGCATTTTCTACAGTTTTCCAGGCAGTGGCAGAGTGGAGTGGTTGCAACCGAAACTGTGAGGCCTGCAGAGCCTAAAATGACCATCTGGCCACTTACAGAAAAAAAAGTTGCCAATCTCCAGTCTAAGCAATCCAGGTAGAGCAAAAGTAACCCTAGATAATACAGAAATGGAGATGTATGGCTGTGATCAACTCAACCTTACTTACTGAGACAGGTGGGAGCTAGACTTGGCCTGTGGGCTGTGGTTTGCTGACCCTGACCTAGAGCACAGCTCCAAAACACAGAAGCACATAGAGAGATTTTCCAACTGTCCAGAACCATCTGTTGCAGTCTTCAAAGGTGGAACCATGCAATCAGCACTCCATCCAGGCTTGGAGACCAGGCACTTATTGCCTCTCTGGAGTCTCATCATTTCAAGTGGAACCAGCACTATTCCAAAGTAAGACAGAGAGGCCTTGGAGCAGAAAAGACCGAGGCCTCCATGCAGTCAAGAGCTCCCACTCATCCTTGTAACCACAGCTCCAGCATGAGTCACCATCTGCTTGAACCACCCCTGGATTGAATGTGTGATGAATTTTCTGGCATTCATCCCTTTTCTTTTAGTCACATAACCTCTATCTCCACTGGATAATGGCCCTGCCTGTGTTGCATGCTGTCTTGGTGGGACTCTCTATACTGATCATCTGCCGTCTTCTGATAATCATGTGACCACCGTTGGACTAATCAGCACTGTTTCCATGGAATCGTAATCTTGAGTTAAGCCCTGAAAATGATTACAGTAGATTCCCTTCCTAATGGAGTGCCACGAAGATTGTCTATTACTTCTGGCTACCCAGATTCCTGGGGCTGCCCTGAATCACAATATTTCTGAAATTGGTAATTTGGGATTAGTTTTTTTAAGTTTCTGATCATCCATGGGTTTCTAATAAATTCCCTTTAAAAACATCCCACCATATTAGTCAGATGTGGTTTTTACTGCTTGCAGGTGAAGAAATCTGGTGTAATCTACCTGATCTTATTAGCCCCAGAGAAACCCTTTTGCAGCCCATAGCCCCAGAGCCTTCCTTTCATGGTTACAGGTCAGGTCATGACACTTCTCTGCTCAGAAGGGAAGAGAAGAAAATCCCAAATCCTCAGCAAGGCACTCAAGGCCACCCCTGATGTGTCCCCAAGTGTCCCTTCTATGTATGTCTCCTGTGACATACATCCCCTATATACTTGGAAAGAGGCCAACAGTCTTTCTCTGGGGAAATGGCCTTCATTTAGGTAGACAGACTTTTGCCCTGGAATAAGCCATGATGGAACAGCAGCCTTCCTCTGTGCTAACCAGAGATGAAAGGAAGTAATGGAGACGGAAAGGGAAGATAAGATGTCCCTATGGGGTCTCTGCCATGGGATTTAGTCTCGGTTTCTCTCACACTCTGCTCCTACCCTTCCTTCCAGCCTCCCAGCCCCTGCCCCTGCCCAGGGACTCACATGTACGCTTTGTAGTTGGATCCAATTTTCTGGATGCGGATGTCATACTTGGAGTCAATGAAGGCCTCGGTGGTGGCATAGGTTTTGGCCATAGCCACCATGCTGGTGATGTCCTGGTAGTCGTGCTGGTTTTCTACTTTGATCTGTTGGGAGGATGAGAGGATGAGTACCACATACCTGGTGTTCACTGAGCACATACCCTGTGCTGGGACCCAGGGCTGCATTTATAGTGACCGTGAGAAGATCATCTGCCTGGCAGCGGAGGCAGACACAGGATGCAAGTTGCTCTCCAAAGGCAGCATTCCACCTGGGGAAGTCAAGGGAGTCTTTATAGGAGGGGTGGGCTCTGAACAGCGGTCAGGAGAGGGAATACGATTCTCACATGGACTATGAAGCAGGTACATTCTCTGGAGAGGATGGAGGATGGACAAGCCAGGGGCAGGAGGAGCTGGGAGAGGGGGACAGGCCAGTGGTCCAGACCAGCTGAGGGGGCAGGAGGGTGGAGATACCTGAAGAGGGTCTTCAGGGAATAGACCATGGTGGGCCTCAACAGCTTTGGCAGGGGCTAGAATGCTAGCCTGAAGGCTCTGGACAGCCACTTGATGGAAAGGAGTTTAAACAAGAAAGTAGCCACATTTATGTTTGAGAAAAAGCACTCCTGCAGCAGTGTGGGGAGCCGGGTAGGGGGTGTGATATGGGATAGAGACCAGTGTAGGTGTGTGTGTGTGTGTGTGTGTGTGTGTGGTGTGCACGGGCAGGTGTGTGCACATAGGCTGTGTGTGTGAAGTGTGTGGGGGACGTGTAGTGTGTGTGGAATGTGCAGTTCATGGCATATGTGTGGGGTATTTGCACGTGTGATGCACATGGTGTGGTGCTTCTGAGTGTGCAGGCAGTGTGGGCATGTATGTGTGTGGAGGGAGTGTGTTGGGAGTGTGACTGCTCTGGACACAGCTAGCTCTGCTAGGCCAGAGGCCTGGGGGAGAAACTCACTCATGCTGTTTACTGGGCTGAGGCCAGGGACACGGGGTGTGCCCTGGGGTCAGCGAGAGGTCTCAGGAGAGCTTCCAAGGCCAAGGGCAGGGGATGAGGCCAAGGCTCTGCGAGGGCGATCTCAAGACACACCAGAGGCTGACTCCAGCCCCTGTGCATGGCTGCATGCCCCCTCCCCTGTCATCCTCACTTGGACAACAGAGGGGTTTCTTGGCCAGCAGTGGGCAGAGGCCAGATCCTCGGGGATGGGTGTGTGGAGCTTGTGTGTGGGGTGGTGCTGTCCTTCCAGCTTCTTCCAGCCCTTTTTCCCCTGCCCTTCAGGCTCAGCAGTGCCTAGACCACTCCATCCCCCCATAACGATGCCATCCACATCTGCCCCGACCTCACACTTACAGAACATCTCCTCAGTTCTCTTCTGAAACTCGAAACAGGACTGTGGGGCAGACAGGGTGGGCATTATTATAACCATTTAACACATGTGGAAACGGAGATCTCTTTCCTTGTCCAAGGCCAGAGAGCAGCTAAGCACAGAGCTGAGAATGAAACCTAGGACTCCAAAAGCAGTGTTCTCTGAACCATCTCAGGGTACTTACGAGTGCATGCCTGCTCCCCTGCCCAACAGATAGTAAACAGCTTGGCAGACCTCCTCTCTGCTCTCTTTGTGTCCCCGCCTCTGAGACCGTGAGCCTCCTCCCACCAAAGGCCGAAACCACCCTTTGTTCTAGGTCCCCTAAGGCTCTGACTGCTTGCTGTCCCCTCCTTCCTCAGCAATAGGACCCTTGAAGTTTTTTTCTGGGGATTTGGTCTCTCAGCTAAGGATGACTTTGTCTCAGTCTCCCTTATCTCGGTAGATGTAGCCAAGTGTCCAAGTCCAGCTAGTGAAAATGTGAGCGGATGTGATGTGAGCAATCTCTGGGTGGTGCCTTTAAGATGAAAGAAAACTTCCCTTTCCCTCTCCCTTCTTCTACACGGCTGTGATATTTACATGATGGTGGGAGCTGGTGCAGCCTTCATGGGCCACAAGATGGAAGCTGCACGTTGAGCACGACTGACTAATAAGGTGGAAGGAACCGGATTTCCCACACCATGGTGTCCCTAGTCTGCCCTTGATTGTGTATGCTCAGACTCCTACAGGAGAGTGAAGTAAACCTTTAATCTTCTTTAAGCCATTGTTATTTTGGCCTTTGTTAAAGCAGCCAAACTGTATTTCTGCCATGCATTCTTCAGCTCTTGCTCTTCATTGATTCTTTTTTTTTTCTTCTTCTTTTTTTTTTTTTTAAAATTTTTATTTTTATTTTATTTTACTTTACAGTACTGTATTGGTTTTGCCATGCATTGACATGAATCCACCATGGGTCATTGATTCCTTATCTTTTGAATCATGATCACGGATCCACTAATCTCAGGTTGTTCCTGCTTTTCAGTACCTCAGTTACCACCGCTCTCTCTATCTCAGCATCCTCATCTTCCACTCACTCCCAAACCAACTCTCTTTGGATTCCATTCCCCACCATTCCACACAAAATGACTTGGCAAAGGTCACTTCTGACCTCCTCATTGGTGAATCCAATCGAGCTTCTTTGGGTCCTCTTGCTGCTTTGACACTCCATGGTATATGAAATCACTAAACTTAAAATTTGGTTTCACTATTCTCTTCTGGTTCTCTTCCTTTTTTCCCCTGGCAACTTCTTCACAGTCTATATTGCTTCCTCTTCCTTCAACTGCCCCTCGGGTGGTCACAGTATTTCATTCTCGGCCAACATTTGGGATCTGGTAAAGAGTGTCAGAGTTACTGAAATTAAAGAATGGGGCTGGTAGCTTGCAGGAACAGCTTGTTTAATTCAGTTTTGTCAGTGGATGGACCTGGAAAGAACCAGAGCTACTTCTGCACCTCAGTTTCCTAGTAAGCACAACATACGCCACAGCCTGTCTCAGAGATTTCTAGTTGTCCACAGCATCCATTCTCTTTTTATATAGCTGTGAAATGCCTTAATCTGGGGGTGCATGACCATCCAGAATAAACATTATACTTCCTCATCTCCCTGGCACCTGTGTACTCAAGGCTGGTTGATCACATTTTGGTCAATGGGACTTGAGCAGAAGTTGGGTTTGAACTTCCAGGTCTGCCTTAAAAGGGAAATGTGTGTGTGAGGCAGGAAGGGGGAATGCTTCACAATTCTTTCTTTCCTCATCTGGCTGGCTGGAGGGGCACCATCATAGACTTTGTATCTGAAAGGCAACACCCCAGGAAGGAAGGATGGAAGGAGCTGGTTATGTGAGAGGGAAGGTCCTAGCTTGTTTAAGGCAACTTAGGTTTTTGTTATAGAAGCTAAACTTCATCCTTAAGTAAATATCTGTAGAATGCATCATATATGCATTCATTTATTCACAGGATAGACAAAAGAGAGCAAAGAGAGAAAGTATAGATGCAGTGGTTTAATTAATTAATGGTCATCTCAACCTTCCTTTGTGAACCCTTCTAGAGTCGGGTATTTGGGTGGGGCACTCATCCTGTCCTCTCCAGGACTGAACACGTAACCCAGGTTTCTTATACATAGGCTGGTCATTTTATGCTCAAGTTGTGTGCTGTCTGAGCCCAGTAAAACCCGACTCCACCCCTGGATCCATGTCTGTCTCCCCATTAGACACAAGCTTCCTGAGGGCAGACAAGGCGTCTTGTTCCCAGTTGTAACCCTGCTGTCTGCAATGCTGTGGATGGCCCAGACATGTCTGCTGGGTTGAGTTGAAGAAGGATGGATAAAGATGTAACTCTTTATAATTCTTTATAACTCTTGTAACTAGGAAGAGTGGAAGGGGATGGAAGGAAAAATACGGGGTCTTGGAAAAAGGCAAAGAAACTGTGTTTCAGGGAAACTTGTTTTATAAAGTAAATTTTTCTGTAAATGCTTGGGCTGGATTCCACACTTAAAAGGTTTACAGCTTCCTAGTGGAGCGCCAGTGGCGCAATCGGTGAGCATGAGTGCAGTACTTGGAAGAGGCTTACGGCTTCCTTCATGAGCCTTGAGAACCTGGTGAAGTCAGGGGCCTTGCAGAGGGGAGCAGGTGGCCTGTTGGGTGGTGCTGGAGGAGCTGCTGGGCTGGTGCTCAGGGCATAAAGGGAGGTGGTGTGAGAAGGTGCTGGGACGGGCAGCCATGGAACGGCCACAGGCAGGGAAGGGAGTCTTGGCACTCCGACGTATTTACTAGCTGGAAACCCCTCCAACTGTTCACAGAGACAAGCTGAAAACAGGAAACTGTAAATGAGCTGTGACTCAAGATTACCCATTTGCTGCTCTGGGGACCTGTGCCCAGTGAATTCCTTGACTCTGAAGACTCACATCCTCACCCACCTCCCTACCCACTCTGCGGCCCGGCCCTGTCTCTTATGCCCTGCTTCCTCGGCCTTGCCCACCCCCCCTCCTCCTGGGCCCCATGCCTCCTCTCTCCCATGTCCACTGCCTTCTCCCATGGTTTGCCTCCTACTTGTAGTACCGCCTGTCCCCTCTCTGCCCCCTCTCCCTCTGCATCTCCCGTGGTCGCCTCTAGAGAGAGGCGACCTTTCCCGTCTCTTCCTCTCCCTCCTCCTCCCCTTCCCCACTTGGCCCACCCCTCTCAGCGCTGTCTCCTTCCCATCTCTCCTCCTCGTTTTCCTCACTGGATCCCCGTGTGGTTTCTCACACTCTCCTCCTCTCTGGCTTTTTGAACTGCTTCACCTCCCTCATGTGAGTGTGAGTGTGTGTGTGCTTGCACGCGTGCATACATGTGCGGAGGGAGACAAACTGGAGACAGGAGCCAAGAGACAACTCCGAATCTCCTCAGTGGGCTTCATCCAGGCCTGGGAAAGTCACCTTACAGCCTCAGCAGACTGTGTGCTCTTTGCTTGATCGCCTCAAGCAGTAACAGGGAGCTCACTACGGGGCAAGGCAGCTCATACCATCTCAGGGAACTTGTCCTACTGTATATTAGACCAAGAGTGCTCAAATGGTTCCAATGACTGATCATACAGGGTAAGTCACAGCTCTTTGCCTTCAGTCTGGTTTTCATCCACTGGATGTGAGCCATCCAGGTATGCCCAAGTCACTCTCTTCTTAACCCATCCCAACATGAGAGCAAAATCTCTCAGTCATATCCAACTCTTTGTGACCCCATGGACAGTAGCCCGCCAGGCTCCTCTGTCCAGGGGGATTCTCCAGGCAAGAATTCCAGAGTGGGTTGCCCTGCCCTCCTCCAGGGGATCTTCCCAACCCAGGGACTGAACCCTTATCTCCTTTGTCTCCTGCATTGGCAGGTGGATTCTTTACCACTAGCACCACCAAATTAATCACATAAACCAATGCCTTAAAATAAGTCTATGTATACCCTTCTTATGGTTTCCATTTCTTTGGACAACCCCAATGTACACTCTGTCTCAGCTAGTGCTGTAGCAAGAAGACAAAGATGCCACCTCCCAGAGTGAGCTGTGACAGACACCACTATGGCCAAGAACTGATAGCTTCACCCACGTTGATATAATAAGGCTGGGCTGTCAGAGATTAGAGACTGTGAGACGGTGATTTCTTAGGGAGAGGTTATGTCAGCCTACCGCTCTCCCTTGTGCTATGTCCAGTAGGGGCTTCAGTGGGACACCCAACAAGACTGCTCTATCTCTGGTGCTGAATCCTTCCCAGGCTATCTGCAGGTGAGCATCCTGCTTTTGGTTTATCCAGGCTAAGTATGTGCATGCTTCCCATGGACCAGAGGTGGGTGGTGTGGAGGGAGCAGGGCTGAAGGAGAGATGCTGCCTTTCCACCACCACTGCCCTGGTCCACGCCACCACCATTCTGCACTGGACTGCTGCTCTCATCTCATTTAGAATTCCTCTTGCCTGAGCCAAAACCTCAGACTGATTTCCTCAGAATCTCTGGGCATGGGCCAAGGCATCAGTATTTTTGTAAGCTCCCCAGGAAAATGTGTGCAGCCCAGGTTAAAAAGCTTCTACGATCTGGTTCCTGGTCATCTTTTTCTTTTGCACTCGGCCCAACCTGTCCCTGCCTCACTGCTTTTGCACTTGCTATTCTCTCTGCTTGAAATCATTTTCCTGGGCACCTTCCCATGGCTGTTTTTTTCAGAGGCTTTTCCAGCTACTTGATATCAAGTAGCTACTCCTTCCTGCCACTCTGAGAAGTCTCTACTCAATTACTATTTTTTTTCTTACCAGCTTTGACTAGCTGAAATGACTTAATTGATAATGTGATTATGGTCTCTCTCCTCCATTAAAATGTAAGCCCAATACTGAGTAAAACCAGAGCCTCCTGTGTCTTTCTAGGGAGACAATACAACAAAATGTTGAAGAATGCAAGCTCAAAGCCCAGCTCCGTCACTTGTTAGCTGTGAGACCTTGGGGGAAGGTACTTAGCTTCTCTGTGTCTTACTTTCCTTATTAGCAAAATGTGGGTAACTTGTTAATATCCAGTGTGGATGACTTGATTGCTGTTGAACATCAAATGAGATACATATAAATGGTTTAGAAGAACTCTTCATTCATTACAGGATTTCAACAAATGTTAACTATTATTATCATTCCTTTTAATACCTTGAAACCCAGCATAGTGTTTGGCACACAGAAGATGCCTCAATATTTGCTGAAAGAATGAATGAAGAGGCCAGTCATGGGAAGAGCTGGGTGAAGAGAATCCAGGCAAAGGGGAAAGGTGGTACACTGGCCCTGGGACTGATGCTGCCTGTTGAAAAGAGACTCACAAGTATCAGCAGAAAACGGAGCCTTGAAGTTTTTTTGTGGAAGCTGAGGGCTAAGAGGGATTCATGCTTGGAGGAAGGGCTATCCCACTTGCCCTCAGCAGTGAACACTGGGAATGGTGCCAAGATCCTTCTTAGAAGATGGTTCAGAATCAACATTGATAGAAATACACATGAGCCTTTGAAGCCCATCGCCCTATTTCAATAGCCTAGAAAATGTTTCAGGCGAGTATGACCAGCAGCTCACCCCAGCCAAATCCATCTCCATCAGGTTTCTGTTGAAGGCCCAGTTTGGAGCAGGCTCCATCTGCTGTGATGACCGGGGCAAGCTTGTTGTTTTCAAAGATAACTAACTATATGAGGCAATTTACTGAACTGGCTGATTTATTTATGAATAAGCTAAAAGCTAAGCAGGGGGATCTACCAAAAATAATAACTGTAGCTTCAGAACACTTGCTCTGTAGTCTCCTTTTCCGGCAATAATTAGCTGGTTGAGCCAGCTGGATATTCAGGCCACTCCTAGTTCGAGATAATAAAACCATAACCCTGGCACACAAACGCATGCTTGTTTTTCTGTTTTTATAACAGGAAGGCGTGCTTCCAGCTCATTCCAAAGTGGTCTACGCTCATTAAGAAGCTAGTTAGATGGAGTGAGAGATGAGCTAAATATCTGTTTTCCCTCCCAGTAAATATTTCCCAGCCCTGTAGCTGCTTCACTCTCAAGGGTAGGTTCCATGCATACATCATTAAGCCATGCTCACAGAATTAAGCTCAAAATCATTCCTGAGTTCAGCATCAAAAGCTTAAAAGAGTTAAATGGGAGTTACAAAAAACCTAGTGCACGAGTCCCCACTTTCTGGATGTACGATGCCCATCTAAGGAATGATTTCACGGCATTCCAAGGCCAAAAGAAGCGCCAACTATTTATGTCCTACCAGCTTAGTCACTGAAATAAACAATGTACATAATATCTTTATTTCATTCATAAATAACTACCATCACTTACAAACGAGCCATGTGTGCTTGCTGGGCACTGCATACATTCCTGGGCTTTAGAATCAGAGCAGACACTTCACCCCCATTTCCTGTTCCATACCGATTCTCATATAGTACTTGCCTTTTAGCACAACCACCACCAAAACCCCAGTTTTGCAAAAATGTGATGTCACCGAAAGGAATACGCTGTGATCTAATGTTGAAACTGTGAACCACCTCGGCTAGTAATTTGCATGGTGATTGACTGATGCCGAGAACTGCTGTGTTTCCCCCTGAAAATTTAAAATACACTCTGCTGCCCTAGGGCCTTGGGCGCAGAGTTTGGGAACTGTGGGCCTAATGTTATTGCTTCTGGCACCCTCCCCCAGCAGTGAATAACGCAAGCCTCTGGTGCAACGTCCCTGGAGAAGAGCCTGTCTGCTCCTCCTGTGAAACGTGGGTTTGAGAAACCCGCAGCGGGCGGGGTGGGATAGCCAATAAACTGGTCCGTACTTTAAACCAGTCCCAACCTTAGGAAAGTTACAAGGATACTGTGCTTTTTAAATGACATAAATTCTATTCTAGATTGATTCATCAAGACAAGTCTCTTAGCTTAAGGTGGGCTAGTTAATGAGAGTAAGCAATTTGGACTAGTCTTTAAACCTATCTGAAATAAAATGTTGTTTAACTACTATATTAAATGGAGAATCAAGGAACAGTCCCTGTCATTGAGGAGTTCATAGTCCACGGGAAAGACCGGTAACCAGACGATTCAATAGAGGGTGACAGATGCTGCGGCAGGGACCCTGGTGCACCCTGCAGTGGGAGCCAGGGCAGGCTTCCCAGATGAGGCGCTGGATTCTACTCTGACTTTCTTCATTGTGATTATGGAAAAGAGGATGACTTGAAACCCAAGGCTTCTCTTCTCTTTTAAATATCAGAGTAACAGTTCGAAGTGGGTGTTGGCATGGGTCTGTAAATATTCTCATTATTTTTACATGTATTTTTTCAAGATACCTATTTCTCCTTGAGCACTAACTATGCCAAGAACTGTACCACACAGTTTATCTACAGCATCTCATTTACGCTTCACAAACAACCCTAGGGGAATCCAGCCATGGTGTACCCTCATGAGCCGTGTCTCTGTAAACAACTATAAAACTGGAAAAAAACTAATGAGGCAACAGTGCTAAGGCAGTGGGAACAGGCTGTGCCAGGCTGGTCCCTGAGATGAGGGGCATCAGGAGGTGGGCCCCTGTGCACCCAGCCCCTTTGCTCACCTCCTCTCAGACTCTGCATGTGTCCGCAGTGCTCCCACACACTGGTCCCCTGGCACTTCAACCACTCCAGCTCTTTCCTGCCTTTGGGCTTTTACATATGTGCTTCGCTCTGGAACGGTCTTCACTCTTGCTTTTGCAAGGCTGGCTCATTCTCTTTCCTCAAGTCTGTGGCCTGTGCTCATGGGCCACCACCTCAGAAGTTTCTCCAACAGCTCTACCATGTTTTTCTCTCTTAACAACATGTTGTTCTTCTGCCTGTACTGAGTAAAGTTTATAAGTGTATTTGTTTGCTCATTTATATCCTATCTGCCTCTCCCACTAGCCAGTGATTCCTACACCCCATGCTAGCACAGCACCTGGCATGCTGCAGGTGCTCAATAGAGAGCTTCTGAATGAAGGAAGGAAGGAAGGATATATCAGATTGGCCCTACCTCTTCCCGTGGGAGGTGGGGGAAATGTGGAGATGGAGAATTCCTCCTCCCCTTTTATAAGAGTCACTGAAGCTCAGAGACCACAGAGAGCAGACCTGAGACCTCCCCATGGAAGATGCGGGACTTGCAGACAACATGACTACTCAGTCAAGCCTCCCTGTAACCTCCCACTTCACCAGTGAGACTCAGAGAAGCAAAGGGCTTGTCCAAGGTGCCCCAGAGGGATGGAGACTCGAAACTGGTCTGCTGAGATCAGAACCCCATGATCTGTTCACGACACTGCCCTGCTTTGAATGCAAAGGATGGAGGCAACTCTTTTCCTTCTTTTTCCTTCCCACCCCTACCCTGTATCCTCACTTGGATCTTTTGCAAACTCTCCTGACAGATATACTTGAGCTGGCAAAGGGTAGCCCCTGGGAGTACAATGGGGCAGGTGCCCAGTCTCTTCCTGGAAGGTCTTGGGGAGGACAAACTCTACCAGCCAAACTCCACAGCCGAGGTGCCCCCCAGCTGGAACTGTGGCCCAGATGACTCAACCCCAGGGCCTCTTGGACAGGGTAGCCTGTGCCAGGGACCCTGGCATGGCTGAGGCTCAGAACTGACTCACGGGGCAGGCTGCCACCACCTGAATCACCCCTCTACCTCTGGGTGGAAAGAAGAGGCTGGGGGCTGAGGGGGCCACTGGGTAGGGACTGATTGACTCATCTGGTGAATAAACAATAATAATGACTGTAACAACAATAACGATGGACCACGTCGGCTACTCTTAATGCGCTACTGTAACAGCTGTGTATTAATTCACATAGCCTTTATGACAATCCTATATAGTAAGTACTGTGACTTCCCCATTTCACACATGAAAAGACTGTGGCCCAGCAAGGTTATGTAATTGGTTGCAGGACCTAGAGCTGGCATATGGAAGTGCTAAGATTCTAGCTAAAGTCTGTCTGGCTCCCAAATCCAGCCATTCATTTGATAAATATTGATCCCCTACTGTAAGCCAGGCACTGTTGTGGGCACCAGGGAATACACTGATGGGGTTGGGTGAGGAGTTAGTAAACAAATACATATGTGACATATTAGGTAGGGGAGATGCCTTGCCCAAGCCTACACCACACTCCTAGGGCAGCCCACACCTGATGATGGATTGGGGCAGGAGTTCAATGGCACAGCCCCTTGCCATGATTTGGGATGATTCTGAAGGGCCACCTCAGCCCTGGAACTCCTTACAGAGTCTGCTGAGGTCTCTGCTGTAACTGCTGCTGCTGCTAAGTCGCTCGGTCGTGTCCAACTCTGTGCGACCCCAGAGACAGAAGCCCACCAGGCTCCCCCATCCCTGGGATTCTCCAGGCAAGAATACTGGAGTGGGTTGCCATTTCCTTCTCCAATGCATGAAAGTGAAAAGTGAAAGTGAAGTCGCTCAGTCGTGTCTGACTCTAAGCGACCCCATGGACTGCAGCCCACCAGGCTCATCTGTCCATGGGATTCGCCAGGCAAGAGTGCTGGAGTGGGCTGTAACTGCACTGCAGTTCAACTTCTCCCCTGCCTAATCTTGCTTCCCTCACGTCCCAAGCCAGTGCTTTCAAGCTTAGATCCCAATGTGCATCTTGAAGCAAGTTCCCATCTCAGGGTCTACTCAAAACTTATTCTCCACTTCCTCCATCCTAACAGAACCCCAGTTTTGTTTAGGCATCTACCCACCTCCACCTGACCATGGGCTTCAGGGGGAACTGAAGTTATTCCCCACACAACAGGTGAATCCAGACTATAATCGGTCAACCAGAACACAGCACTCTTGTCTCAATGGCCCAGGGCTGGACTCATGAATAGATCAGCTCAATGAGACGGAAGAGAACATCCCAGAATGCCACTAGCAGCAGGGCTAAGACCGAGGAAGCTGCCCAAGAGTGAAGCTGGGACTGGGGCCAGCCGGCAGAGACAGAATGCGCCCAGGACCTCAGCGACACTGAGACACTAATCCTTGGGCTTTCAGAGTGTTTAAGCCAGTTTGAGGTGGAATTTTCCGTTTCTTGCAGGGTCGACGCATTTACTGGCTACTGGCTGTCTAAGCCTGCTCTGCTGGCAATGAGGCTGTCTGCAGGAAGGTGTTCTCGCTGAGGCTCCTGTTGGAGACAGACCTTTTCCCTGGGCCCTGGGGGCTCTCGGTCCTTGTCTTCAGCAGCAGGGTACCTTTAGGTTGGAGGAAAGCTATTAGAGGAGTCTCTCATTTCCAAACTCCTGTAGTTTCTTTCTATGTGGAGGGAGCGACATTGCTGACCTGTCTGCCCCCGCCGCTCACTCCTCCTCAGAAGTGACAGATTCAGATCAGAGGGTCTGAAAGAGAAATGGGGTAAACGTAGAAGACTCACCCATTCTCCTCTCCTTTGTCTTTGGAAGCCGTCTTCCCACAAACAGCACTAGTCCGCTCTGCTTCTCAGATTGTAAGTTTTCTGAGTCAGGCCCAGCACAGGGAAGCCTGAGGCAGCCCAGCAATGCGTGCATCTGATGGACTAGTCTGTCTAATTCTGGAAACCCATTTGCCTGCACAACTAAGCCACATTCTCTAATATCTTTATTTGTACAAATGCATTTGATTTTTCAAACTCCTTACTCTTACTATACCACAACACCTCCCACGGTGCCTGCAACATGGCTGACTGGTTGGAAAAGGGTATTCTAGTAGTAAAGTCAGGCATGAGGCTGGTTGAGGACCTTTCATGCTTCTTCCAATCCAGACCCAGGGGTGCTATTATCTGACAAAGTACCCCAGTTGTGTTGAAGAGTCAACTTTTTTGTCCCTTAACACTTACTTTGAAATGGCATTCATTCAGTGGTTCCTCTTAAGAGACCTTCCACAATGAATAGCAAAATGGCACCATTAGTTGTGTTTTTATCAAAGTTGCCAGAATCTTCCCTTGACCCAACTGGAACCTCTCTCCTGCCTTTTCCCCTCTTCCTTGTGTGACCTTCGTGGGCTGAAGAGAGGGCAGCAGGCTCCTTGCAGGGCTCATTAACATCTGCCTTTTCCTTGCTTGAAGCCATCCGTAGTAAGCCTCCTCTTCAGGGCTTGAGAATGTGACCTTCAGGCAAGGCACCGTGTTGGTTGGCTTGGAGAGGTATGACTCACCATGACATGATCACCGCTCTGTGCGACAGGGCCTGACAGTGAGCCCGTCTCCCCCAGGTCCCTGTCTAGCACTCCCCTTTGTCTGGGCTTTCACAGGGAGTGTCTTGACCCTGGACTTGACCGGCTTTGCCTGCCTGTCAGCACTTCTTGGCTAAGCTGCTCCACCCCACTCTCTTTTCTGCCCAACAGGAGAATAAAGGGAGCCTCAGAGCCTCCCAGGCAGGATCAGATTCCAGATCTGTGTAATGAAAACACACCAAGCCAAGCAAACAAAGCAGATGCTCCCTCAGCCAGGCTTATTATTTCAACCTCTCTGTGGACGTCTCGCTGCTTCGGGCCATGTCTGCCTGCCCAGGGTCCCTCCTCCCGCTCCAGGCCAGCAGCCTGGGCTTTCGTGGCGGAGGCACATGACCAACCACACCGAAGAAAAGACCACCGAGAGCCAAGAGGCCTGGACTCCAGTTCCAGCAAATTGCCTACCTTCTCTGAACTCCTGGCTTCCAAGTTAACCATGCTAGCTTAGGAGATAAAAGCCAATTGAGGGCAGCATTCTCCACAACAGCCAAGATATGGAAACAGCCTAAGTGGTGTCTGTCAGTGTCTGTCAGAATGGATAAAGAAAATGTGGGGATATACGTGTGTGTATATTATACACATACATACATATATATGTATACACACACACACACACACACACACACATATAATTGAGCCACAAGAAAGAAGGATACCCTGCCATTTGTGACAACATGGATGGACACTGAGGGCATTATGTTAACGAGACAAACCAGGCAGAGAAAGACAAATATTATCTGACCTCATTTATATGTGGATCTAAGAAAACCAATCTCAGAGAAACAGACTATAGAATGGTGGTTACAGGGGCTGGGGGTAGGGGAAATTGGGGAGATATTCTTGAAGGCTATAAGTAGACAACTAGAAGATGAATGAACTCTGGAGATCTGGTGCATGGTAAAGTGACTCTAGTCAACAGTACTGTATGTGTGTGTGTATATATATATATATATTTACTGTATTATATATTTCAAAGTCGCTAAGAGAGCAGGTGGTAAATTTTTTCTTACCACACACAAAAAAATTTATAACTATGTGATGGGAAAAAGGAAGGTTTTATGCTGTGATGGTAAACATATTGCAATACATGAATATATCAAGTCAACATGTATACCTTAAATTTACAGTGTTATGTGTCAATTATATGCTATTTTTAAAAATGTAAATTGAGGTTAAGCGTGAGATCTCTGAAGCCAGACCTCCTGGGTTTGAACTCTGGCTCACCAAATATCAAATATCAAAAACCTCTCTCTTCCAGCTCTCTCAGCTGTATAGTGGTTATCAGTACCTGACTCAGATGCCCTTCAGGTAAGAGGAAGAAGCTAATCTGTGTCCAGTCCTCAGGCAGTGCTGGCCCGTATCATGCCCTTAACAATCCATCATCACTCTCCTCACTTCTAAGATGCTCACAGTCTGTAAGGGGAGTCAGGCATGAACCTGAAAGTGCGCTAGAGTTGCCCATGGAGCAGCAGAATTCTGCATAGGCACAGTACGGGCACATTGTCGGGGTCACACCCACTGAGGGCTCGGGGAGAAGTTTAGGGATCTCTGGAGCTGAATCTAACGTTGATGAGACTGACACGGTGCGGGTGATCGTGGAAGATAAAAGAGCGAGGGAAAGGCAGAAGAGAGTAAAACTGGCTGCATGTTTGGGGACTGGAGAGGGAGTGGGTGTGAAGAGCCCTCGGTGTGAAGGGAGAGAGGACCCTAGAGGGTTTAGTGGGTTCTGGGGGATCTTGGAGCCTTTATTCATGGATAACATGGAGCCACTGCTGGGTTTTAAGCAGAAGAGGGATGTAACAGTTCTGGGTTTTAAGACCCAAGGTCAGCAGATGCTGGGAAATGGATAGGAGGGACCATCCAGGGGGCCTGGTGAACTTTAAGTAGTGGTTGCTGCAGCTGAGGCCAGAAGTGGTACAGAACTGACCTGAGACAGAAGGAAAAGGCAGGGAGTGTGTGTGGTGGGTGTGGGAGTCACGGGAGCCAAGCAAGAGAACCACATGGCTCTGCGTGCCGAGTGCTGCCCACATGGTGGCCCCTGCTGGGAGCTTCTACACCAGGACGCTGGCTGTGCCGCAGTGAGGAGGGTGGGATAGCCTCAGGTCACACAGCTGGTGAGCAGAGGAGAAGGATGCCCATCCATCGTCTGGATTCAGAGCTCCTGGCTGGGGCTACTGCACATGGCTGCCTCTCTATGGGAATGACTTTTATGCAGCTCCTTCCATGAGCCTGCAATGCGGGAGATCTGCGTTCCATCCCTGGGTTGGGAAGATCCCCTGGAGAAGGGTATGGCAGCTCACTTCAGTATTCTTGCCTGAAGAATCCCATGGACAGAGGAGCCTGGAGGGCTACAGACCATGGGGTCGCAAACAGTCGGACATGACTGAGCGACTAACACTTTCACTTTCCTATGTGTCAGGCCTTGCCCTAAGTCACCTGCCCGTCACCCAGCTACTAAGTGGCAGAATTGTGATTCGAACTTAGATGTCTTATCACTATGTTGAATTATCTTGGGTGTCACTCTGATTCAGGTGAGACCACCGGGGTGGATGCAAGTGGATGTGACTGTTGAAGGCATTGCTGTCCTGAGAGCCACATGTGTAAATTCTAAATTTTCTAGTAGCCACATTAAAAAAGGTAAAAGTAAAAAAGAAAAAAATTAATGACATATTTTGTTTAACTCAATGTCTAAAAATATTTATCATTTCCATGTGTAACCTCATTATAAAAATTATGAATGCTGTGCTTAACTATAAGGACCTTTATGACAAGGTATCTAGACATTTTATAAAGTCAACTTATACAAATAGAATTCAAGCTATTTCCTTTACTTTTGTGGCCCTGGTAGCTTATACTTGCTGGGTGTAGAGGCCTCTCTCCCAGTTGTCTGTAGAGTGGTTTTAATAGGGGCAATGCTGAAGAAGGGTCAGGTATATCAATGCCATACCTAATCTTGCTCATGGGCAATTCTGCAACCCATTAAACATGGTATTTAACCCCTCTCTCCACATTCTGCCCTTTTAAGGAGGGTTGCAAATCTGCTGACTTTCCTGAAGGACTTGGGTGTCGTCTATCTCCGGCCAGACAGTGGAAGAGGACGAGCGCAGGTATCCTGCCAGAGGATGGTTAGACTCCTTGTCTGTCTGGCTCCCTTGGGACACACTGAGATATTAAAGGTCACTGTAAACATTTTTCAAAAAACAAAAGAGAGATTTCTTTTGTGTGGGTTGGGAGGTGACTCCATGGCAAGGGGTATTACTCACTTCACCAAAGTTAAAGAAGTAAGAGCACTGTGCTGAGGTTTGGAAGAGCTGAGGTGTTTTTCTTTTAATTCAAACACTTAGTTTTCCTGTTGGGGTTGGATCTGTGCAGGCTTCTCTCCCAGGAGGATGTGGCTTGAATTAGGGAAGCGGGTGTAACAGGGTGGTGGGGGAAAGCCTTGGTGGAAGGAGAGAGGGCAGGGTGCTGAGAAGTTCTGTTCTGGGTATACTGCCTTCAATAACTCTACATCTATTCAGCAAACAGCTCAGAGCCTCAATGTGTGAAGGGGCCTGAGAGGGCATCTGGTCAACCCTCTCATTTTGCAGATGAGGCAGTTGACATACAGGGAGGGGCAGAAGACTTGCCCACAGTTGCTCACAAGTCGAGGACTGAGACTGCCAACTCCTCTCTCCCAGTGTACCACAGTGAGGTGTGCATGGCGTTGGTTGTCCAAGGGATGCCCTATATTGTTTGACTCTGTGTCTGACTCTGTGTCTGACTCGTGTCTGACTCTGTGACTTCATGGACTACAGCATGTCAGGAGGACATGCTGAGGACCATCCCTATCATCCACTATCTCCCAGAGATTGCTCAAGTTCATGTTCATTGAGTCAGTGATGTTAACATTTTAACTTTTAACACTTAGTTATTTATTTCAATGTGTGTTAGGAAAAACTGTCCAGTCCATGAAACTCATAATCTATGATGGGATATAGGATGTCATTTAAAAATACATTTATTTAAGCAAACAGAAAGGTAGCATGTTTGTAAGTATGTGTGTGTATTGTTTTTTAAATGTTGGGAAATAACAGAATAGGTGACCTGTAGGCTTGTTATAAATCATGACCACAGTCCACCCCACCTTTTGGGCTTATGGTGCTGCAGGGAGAAGCCTTGGGAGGCCTTTCTAGGCTCTCCTAGGATTGGGCATTTTCAGCCTGAGAAGCAGCCGCCCCCTCAATCCCCAGTGTCCCCTTTCCTGCACCTTGTCCTTTGATTCTACTTTCTTTTTCGGTTTTTCCTGTCCCTTTGTGTCCTTCTGCTCCCCACGCCCAGAATAGCCATGAGGCAGGGGGAATGGCTTTCCTATGCGGATCTGTGAGCTCCCCATCCCAGGAGCTGGGGTTCATACAGGACCCTGGCTTCTGGGGGCCAGAGTCTGGGATTTTTCTCATCCTGTCTCCAGGAAATTTCAAGCTTACTGTATCTATTTGCCTTCTTCCCAGAGCTGCCTACCTGTAAAAAAAAAACAAACTCTTAAAATATTAATGGTTAACAGTGGATAAATACCTCACCAGCAGCCCCCTCCTAAAACCCCTGGTCTATGACAATGGTACATTAATAGGCCTGGGATATCCCTAAATCATAACTAAAATACAAAATCAAAAGACTGTGAAGCTACGACACATCATTATCACCCAAAGTCTACAGTTTACATTAGCGTCACTCTATGGGTTTTAACAAATGTATAAAGACACGCATCCACCATCACAGAATAATACAGGGTACTTTCACTGCCGGAAAACTCTGTTCTCTGCCTGCTCTGCACTCCCCTTTAAGCCTTTGGTAATCACTGATCCTTGTATTTTCTCCACAGTCTTCCTTTTTACATATATTTGGAATCATACAATATGTAGCCTTTTAGGATAGGATTCTTTCTTTTAGTAATACCCATTTAAATTTCTTTTCATGGCTTCATAGTTCATTTCTTTTCAGCACTGAATAAAATTCACCAATTGTAAAAAAGGTACCACTCCAGTGGGGGATGTTGATAATGGGGGAGGCTGTGCAGGTAAGGGGGGAGTGGGAATATGGGAATCTCTTTACCTTCTGTTCAGTTTGGCTGAGAATCTAAAAATGCTCTAAAAAATAAATTCTATTTAGAAAAAAGGACTATGAAGGGTGGCCATGTTTGTGAACCCAAGAACTCAAGGGTGGGTTCTATGCGAGGGTTAAGATAAAATAAATGAAAGTTCTCATCTCCTAGTCTTCTTAAGAGTAGTGATCATAAAGGAGTGTCTATGAGACAATAATTTACCATGGATTGAGTGCTTCTAGCATCAAAATTCTCATGAAAGCAGGGATTATGATTTGATCTCCACTGTATTCTCAGTGACCAGAACACTGCCTGGCACTTAGTAGGGGCTCAATTAATGTCTGTTTTGTTTTTTTCTTTCCTATTTTTTGGCTGCATCCTGTGGTATACAGGACCTTAGTTCCCCACCCAGGAATCGAAACTGTGTCCTCTGCAGTAGAAGCACAGTGTCTTAACTGTGCTTAACTGGAACGCCAAGGAAACCCATTATTAACATTTGCTGAACTGTTTATAATAGCCAGGACATGGAAACAAACTAGATGTCCATCAGCAGATGAATGGATAAGAAAGCTGTGGCACATATACACAATGGAGTATTACTCAGCCGTTAAAAAGAATTCATTTGAATCAGTTCTGATGAGATGGATGAAACTGGAGCCGATTATATAGAGTGAAGTAAGCCAGAAAGAAAAACACCAATACAGTATACTAACACATATATATGGAATTTAGGAAGATGGCAATGATGACTCTGTATGCAAGACAGGGAAAGAGACACAGATGTGTATAAAGGACTTTTAGACTCAGAGGGAGAGGGAGAGGGTGGGATGATTTGGGAGAATGACATTCTAACATGTATACTATCATGTGAATTGAATCGCCAGTCTATGTCTGACGCAGGATGCAGCATGCTTGGGGCTGGTGCATGGGGATGACCCAGAAAGATGTTATGGGGAGGGAGGTGGGAGGGGGGTTCATGTTTGGGAATGCATGTAAGAATTAAAGATTTTAAAATTAAAAAAATAAAAAACTAAAAAGAACAAAAAAATAAATAAATAAAATAAAAATTAAAAAAAAAAAACCATTTGCTGAGAAATTAACAAAAATATCGGGATCTATGCTAGGCCCTGGGGCTCCAATCATATTTCTGCTCTAGGGGTCTGAAACACTGACAAGCTGATGCAGAAAGGCAGAACAGTAAGACGGTACAGTAAGAGGGAGCCGGGCTAGGTCCAGAGGCGGCTCAAAGGAAAGCAGAGGGGATAGAAGGCTTTAAAGGGGAGAGGCTGCTTCAGCTGGGTCCAGGAGGAGGAGTTCTGAGGGGGTGACATCCAGAAGTATGATGTGAGGTGTGTGAAGTGCAGGTAGGTTTGGGAGGACTTAGCTTAAGGTGGGTCACCTTGCCTGTTCCTGGGGTCACACTCTGGCCATTTCTGACAATAAACCAGGTCCTGAACTTAAGGACACCAGCTCCCCTTCTCTACACCCCATTCTAACTGCCCCTCCCTGGATCCAGCCCAAAGTCTCAGGGCCTTGTGTGCCACCGCATGTGTCAGTTTTTGGATGATGGCCTTCAAGGGGGCTCTATCCAGAAGCACCAACTATGCGTGCAGGCTGGAAGTGACAGCATCTTAGAACTGGCTCATATTGACTTATAAGTTGTTATTCAGTCACTAAGTCGTGTTTGACTCTTTGCGACCCCATGGACTGCAGCACACCAGGCTTCCCTGTCCTTCACCATCTCCTGAAGTTTGCTCAAACTCATATTTATTGAGTTGGTGATGCCATCCAACAATCTCATCCTGCTCTCAATCTTTCCCAACATCAGGGTCTTTTCCAATGAGTCGGCTCTTTGCATTAGGTGGCCAAAGTATTGTAGTTTCAGCTTCAGCTTCAGCATCAGTTCTTCCAATGAATATTCAGGGTTGATTTCCTTTAGGATTGACTGGTTTGATCTTCTTGCTGATCAAGGAACTCCCAAGGATGTAATTGTTAAATATTTAGAAAATTTGTGAGCCAGTTATTAACCATTGTTAGCTTCAAGCTGTCCCCAGTGGAAGGACTTACACCCTAGAAATTGGCAAACACTACAAATTTGGGCACTTTTTTCTCCCTAGAGAGTCAGTTTGCCAGAACACCATTGGTTGGAAGACTACTTTTGCTGACTCTCTTTCAGTTTTCCATGGAAGGATTTGAAGTGTTATAATAAAAACTGGATTATTGTTTTGTTAAAACAATATATTTAAGAGCTTGATTTTTCAAGCACCCAAAGAGCAAACTCAAATATATGCATTAACTTGGGATTCCTGGACAATCCTTTTTTGTGCAGTCTGCAGAATAAGGCTTCTCCTTCCAACTTGGTTTATTTAGAGAATAACCTGATACTGCAGAGCAAGAAATCACTAGTTATTTTCTCAAATCCATGCTCTGCAAGGACACAAAATATAAAGGGAGGCTGGGTGCTGAGGCTGACCAAGTTCATCAGAATAGCCTCAATGCTCTTCTGGCAGAGTTGTTAAAGTTATAGAATGAAATGACAGCTAATATAATACTACTTTTATCCTCGTTATAATTTCAAGTTCTGTAGTATTTCACTGGAAAAGGGCTTTTTTTTTTTTTTTTTCCCAGTCAACTTATTTTGCAGAAGAGGAATCTGAGAGGGACAAAGTTACTTTGCTTCTGATGGTGCAGCTTCTGGAAAGGGAAGGGAAGGGAGGAAACTTGGAAGGAAGGAAGAAGACTTTCTGAAAGTCAGAACTCCTGGCTCCCCCATCTAGTGCCCTTTCCCACATGAAGGAGGAACATGTCCAAATTTCATCACAAACCTTCCTTGACTTTCAATGGCGTCATGTCCTGGTAAACCCACACTAAGTTGAAAATATCGTTAGGTTGCAAATGCATTCAATGCACCTCACCTAGTGAACACCATCGCTAAGCCTAGCCCACCTTCCATGTGCTCAGCACCTACACTAACCTACAGTTGGCCAGGATCATCTAACACAAAGCCTGTAATCAGGTGCTGAATCTCTCATGTGATTTGTCGAATACTGTACTGAAAGTGAAAGACAGAATGGGTGTCTGGGTACAGGACGGTTTTAAGTGTGTCTGTTGTTTACCCTTGTGGTTGTGTGCTGACTTGGAGCTGCTCCCCAGCATCATAAAGGGGTATCAAACCGCGTATCACTAGCCATGAAAAGATCAAAATTCCAAGTATGGTTCCTGCCGAAGGCATATCACTTTCACACGATGGTAAAGTCAAAAAATTATAAGTTGAACCATCCTAAGTCAGAGATTGTATTTTGAGCAGGGAACAAAATCACCATAGTAATACGTGCCCAAAATGTCTTAACTCAACCCATGCTCACTAGGGTTTAGTAAGTGTGCACCTACAAGGGCCAACGTGTCTTGGCCTGGCTGATCTCTCTGACCTCATTCCTTTCCATCTACCCCTTCACTCTTTCAGTTCCTAGAATCTGCCAAGCTCAGTGCTGCCTCAGGGCCTCGGTATTCATTCCTTCTTCCAGAGAAGCTCCTGCTGCAGTCTCACAGCTGACTCCTCATTGTCTTTGTCCCATTGCTCTATCCTCCCTGGAGAGGCCTCTTCTAATCCAAGGTAAAGCGGCTCTTTCACTTCCCTATGGCATTCTGTGACATCACCTGTTGCGTGTTCTTTCTTGCACTATCGTGGTCTCACATTGTCTTACACCTGTCTATACCCCCCACAAGAATATAAGTTCTGTGAGAGCCAGTTCTGTTAGATTCACTACTGTATACTTTGCTCCTTGTACATACCAGGTATTTTGGATCTATTTTCAACTTTTTATTTTATATTGAAGTATATCCATTTAACAATGTTGTGATGGTTTCAGGTGGACAGCAAAGGGACTCAGCCATATATACACATGTATATATACATATATGTATCCATACAGTGGGATGGATAGTGGGATCTTGGTGGGATCTATTTTTTTTAACAAATAATGAACAACAGATGCTGAACATGACCTCTGGGCACTCTTTTGACCTAAGGGGGTGGTTTTCAACCTGGACACCATGCAGTCTTGAGGTACCCTGGAGAAGCTTGGGGGTTCCTTCTTTGTGGGCATGGACTCATACAAGGAGACCACAGTTGAGTCCATATGGATCTGCCTATATATATGGAGAGTTTTAGTTTTATTGTTCATTGGACAGAGGGCTCAGAGACCAAAGAGCCAGGCCAGGTCATTGCTAAGGAAGTGCTGGATAGGAATTTGGGCTGCACACCTCCAACTGGATACTGAGGAGTCCATGAATGGGACAGCCGTGGAATAAGCACTGCCACTGAGGGGAGGTGGCAAGAAGAGCAGGGTCATGGCAGACATATCATGGTGGGGTGGGGTTGTCCAGGTATGAGGAGAGGGTCCTTGGGAGACTGGTGGCTGGCTTCTAAGTGTTCCTTCCAGCTGCCTCAGCTCCTTTCCCCTGAGTCACTAACTAGTGATGGGCCAGCTGATGCTTTTCACTGAGAAGCTGGCATTTTCTGACCATGACTTTAAACAGAATATTTGCTTCTGCACCCACCAAGAGAGAGCAACAGCCTTGCTCTCGGTGGCCTCATTAAATGGGATTATATTTTCATAGCACTCACTTTTAGAACATTCTTATTTGCTGTTCCAGGCTCTTGGAGAGACAGCCTGAGAGGCTCTGCTGATAAAATGACTCTGGGCATGATAGAGATGGGGAGATGCTGAAATGAATAGCAGCTTTGTTTGTTTGGTATTGGGACAGGCAAGAGGAGCTATATTTTAAAAAATGAAGTTTTCCTTCTTTCCACAAGAAAAAGACCTAATCTGGCTGCACAGCCAGCAACACAAGTTTCCTCACAGAATAGAACAAATTTGAGTAGACTGAGATTAACTTTGGGGAAAAAAATTAAATAAATAAAATAATTATGGCGTGGGAGTGGGTAGGACTGGAGAACAGGTAAGATCAAGAGGCATTTAAGATGCTTAATTAAAAAGCCAAAAAGAAGTGCTTCCCTGGTAGTCCAGTGGTTAAGAATCTGCCTGCCAATGCAGGGGACAGGAGTTCGATCCCTGGTTTAGGAAGATCCCATATACCGTGAGGCAGCTAAGCCTGTGTGCCACAACTGCTGAGCCTGAGCGCGCAACTAATGAAACCCTGTGCCCTAGAGCCTGGCTCTGCAACAAGAAAAACCTCCGCAATGAGAAGTCCATTCACCACAGCTAGAGAAAGCCCATGTGCAGCAGTGAAGACCCAGCAGAGCCCAAAATAAAATAAATAAAAATTTGAAAAAAAAAAGCCAAAAAGAAAAAGCAGCAACAGATGGAGTATGAGTTTGACAGCATAAATACACACTAAGGCATTTAAATATACGTCTCTATATGCTATATACAAACATATATACTAAGTATATATACATCTATATAGACATGGGGTTTCCAAATATGACTGGTTCCTCTCCCTGCAGACCTGATCTGTGTTTCCTTCCTATGGTGGAGAGAAGATAGTAATACTTAATATTACTGACATTTTCTGAGCACTCACCATGTGCCCCACTCTGCAAAGTGGCATGTGCATACAATAACAGTTATCATTCTTCATACTTACAGAGCCTCTCTGAGCTTTAGGTTTCCCGATTGTAAAATGGGGACAATGGGATTATCTACTTCATCAAGCTGTTGTGACAATCAAGTTCAAGACAATGAACAGAGTACAGGGCCCAGCACCTAGTAAAGTGATCAATAAATGGCTTGTGATTATTATTATTGTTTTTCTCCACTGGTGCCTCCAAATAAAAATGCTTAAAACTGGACTCATTCTCTTCCCCCTCAGGCCTATTCTCTTCTATCTCATATTTCAGTGAATGGAATCATTACAGTCTCAGTTTTCTTCTCATTCAGGCAGTCACCAAGTTCTTACAGTTCAGCTTTTCCGTTATCTCTTGACTGCATCCTTATCTCGTTTCCACTGCCTGCGCTCCTGCCTGGGTGCAAACCCTTGTTTCTTCTCTAAACTGCTACAGTGTTTCCCTAATAACTCCCAGGGACTCTAATCTTCCCCCTCCTTGTCCCCACTGGTCTCCTATGCTCTCTCATTGCTGCCAGAGTGCTTTCTCTACCTTATAAATCCAACCACACCCATCATTGCTCAAACCCTGACATTGGGATTGTCTCTTACCTAGAAGATGAAGCCCACATTGTAGAGGACAGAATAAAATGCACCTACAATCTGCCGCTGACCCCTGCCTAGTCTCACCTACTCGTCCAGGTCTCCCTGCAGCTCATGGCTATGAATACTGGCATCACATTAGCATCGCCTGGGGAGAAAAAAATGCCAATGCCTGGGCCTTCCTCCCGCCAATCACGGCAAAGTCTGGGGGTGGGCCCCAGGGAGCAGTATAATTTCGAAGTGTTCTGGGTGCTTCCAACACATTGTTGGAGTTGAGAAGCACTGCTCCCACTGCACCTGGCAGCTTGCAATGCTCACTTGGGCCTTTACATGTTTGTGTGTGCAGATCCCACCACTTGGAATGTTTTCCCCAACTTTATCAACCTGCAGTATGTCTCCTCAGCCTTTGAGATGTAGCTGAGTCTTCCTGTCATGTGGAAATCTCTGGTCCCCAGAGGTGCTCCTGCTAGTCTGACATGTCCCTCTGTTACAACGTATTTGACTGCACCACCTCTGTCACTATAAGGGAGGGAGCTCCTTGAAGGAGGGCTTGTGTTTACTGGTCTCATCATAGTCCCTGCACACGTGTACAGGACAAGATTTCTGGACAAATGAATACACCCTCCATTGTGGTTCCATTTTTTTTTTTACTTTTAATTTTATATTGGAGTACAGTTGATTGACAATGTTGGGATACTTTTAGGTGTACAGCAAAGTGATTCCATTATACATATATGTGTATTTACTCATGGTTCAGTTTTTAAAGAATAAAGTTGTTTATTATTTTGGCTGTGTTGGGTCTCGTTGCTCCAAGGGCCTTTCTCTCCTTGCAGTGAGCAGGCTTGCTCTCACTGTGGTAGCTTCTCTTGTGGAGCATGGGCTCTAGGCACGTGGGCTTCAGCAGTTGCAGCTCTTGGGCTCAGTATTTGAGGTGCACAGGCTTAGTTGCCCTGCAGCATGTGGAGTCTTCATGGACCAGGGATTGAACCCGCATCCCCTGCATTGGCAGATGGATTCTTAACCACTGGACCACCAGGAAAGCCCTTGTGGTTAGGTCTTACCTATACTCTCTTCTCAGTTCTTGGCTTGCATTTCTGCTGCAGGGTTGACGTCATTATGCTCTGACTGTAGTCAGTTGTCTACATGATCTTCTTCCGCCACCTCTCCCCAACTCACCAGTGTTACTTCTGTCTCTGTTCACCTCAAGCACTTGCTCCTACCCCAGGACCTTTGTGCATGCTCTTCCCTCTACTGTCATGCTCTTCCTCAGGTGCCCACACAGCTCACTCTCTCCTTCCTTCACACGCCGCGTCACAGAAAGGCTTCCCTGATCACCCCCTTGCCCTCCTCACGATCTGTTCCTCTTATCCTGTCTCTGCCTTCAGAATCCTTCTCCTCACCTGACACACTGCAGTGTAATTTACTTATTCTTTTATCTCTGCCTCCTCCTATAAGATGTGTTGCTTATCATGATTTGCTCTACAAATTTTTGGAAAACCACTGCTCTAGATTATGGATTGGCAAACTTCTTCTGTGAAGAGCACAGTGGTAAATATTTTAGGCTTTGCAGGCCATGAAAATGATTCAGCTCTGATGTTGCAGAGTAGAAGCAACCATAGACAATATGTACACCGACAGGCAGGGGTGTGTTACCAAAAAAACATCATTAACAAAACCAGGTCCAGGACTAAATTTGACCTGTGGCAGGGTGGTAATCTGCCAAGTCCTGCATTAGACTGTAGTCTAGCAAGACCCTGTGTCTTTCGTGTGTAAATTTCCTGCATTCAGGAGCTGAGTGTTTTTTAAGTCTCAGTCTTAACCAAGAGTCCTTCACCTCAGGGTCTAGCCCATTCTTTGCATTATAACATACGTTCATAAATTTTTGCCAAAATATTCAATAAACATTTACTGAGTCCTTAACTCAGAACAGCTAGGCACCAACTCCATTAACGTTGGTTGAATGTACACAACAGTCCTGGCCTCAAGTTCTCAAAAGCCTTTTCCCCTCCTCCAATCCTTCTGAAGACTGAGACCCAGAGTCAAAAGGATGTCTGCGCCCTGGCAGCCGGGGTCACATGCTGCCAGGGGTCGGAAGGGGTGGTGGGAAGTGATGGGAACAACAGAGGGCTTGATGGACTGTTTAGGGAACTGCCTAATTATCCTGCTTATCAGTTTTCTGGTTCCTTTCCTTTGCTCTTCCCTTTAATAAATCAGAACTCCTTCTGTTGGTATTGAGCTCTGGGTCACTGATTCTTTTGCCCGGGTGTTTATAGAGCTACAGTGTGACCGTGAGATTGAATGGAAGGGAAGGGAGGCACCTGACAAGTGTCAGCTCTGAAAGGCAACACCTCAGCTTCCCAGGGCCCCTCCATTGTGCAGGGTGAAGGGCGGGCTTTCCACTGTTCAGGGCCCTGGCCAGGCTGCGAGGGGAGATGGAGTCAGTGGGTGCAGCTAGTGTACCCAGGGGTTTACAACCCAGTGTGGGAAGGGTGACTGAGGGTTTTTATGAGGCCCATGTGTTAAGAATAGTTCTTAAATGGCTGGGGAAAAAGAATCAAAAGAAGAACGATATCCTACAACATGTAAAAATCATACGAAACTGAGATTTCAGTGTTCACCAAGTCATAGTGGAACCTGGCCATGCCCATTCATTTACCTCTTGTCTAGGGCTAGTTCTATACTGCAATGTGGAGTCCTGTAGTTGCAACAGACCATTTAGCCTGAAAGGTTAAGATGTTTACCATCTGGCTCTGTAATGAAAAAGTTTGCTGACCCCTGACTAGCATGACTACCTGCCAGGGACTAGCACCACTGACATCACCGGGCAGCTTGTTAGAAATGCAGATTCCCAGGCAGGCCTCACTCAGGCCTAGCGAATCAGAATCTGCATCTTAAGGAGATTCCCCAGTGATCTGTAAAGACTTAAAAATATAGGGAGCACTTAGGCCCAGAGGAAGTGAATCAAAATCTCTTTGTTCAGTCACTAAGTCATGTCTGACATTTTCCGACCCCATGGACTGCAGCACACCAGGCTTCTCTGTCCTTCACTATCTCCTAGAGTTTGCTCAATCTCATGTCTATTGAGTCAGTGATGCTATCCAACCATCTCATCCTCTGCTGCCCTCTTCTCCTTTTGCCTTCAATCTTTCCCAGCATCAGAGTCTTTTCCAGTGAGTTGGCTCTTCATATCACGTGGCCAAACACTGGAGCTTCAACTTCAGCATCAGTTCTTCCAATGAATATTCATTCAGGACTGATTTCCTTTAGGATTGACTTTTTTGATCTCCTTGCAGTCCAAGGGACTTTTAAGAGTCTTCTCTAGCACCACAGTTCAAAAGCATCAATTATTTGGTGCTCAGCCTTCTTTATGGTCCAACTCTCACATCCATACATGACTACTGGAAAGACCATGGCTTTGACTATACGGACCTTTGTCAGCAAAGTGATATCTTTGCTTTTCAATGCTGTCTAGGTTTGTCATAGCTTTCCTTTCAAGAAGCAAGCGCCTTCCAATTTCATGGCTGCAGTCACCATCTGCAGTGATTTTGGAGCCTAAGAAGAGAAAATCTGTCACTACTTTCACTGCATCTCTTTAATGATCCACAAAATTTTAAAGTACTTTATGTCAGTCAGTCTGCAGAGTAAGTCCTCACCCGTTATTGTTGTTGCTGTTCAGTCACTCGGTCGTGTCCAACTCTTTGCGACCCCATGGACTGCAGCATGCCAGGCTTCCCTGTCCGTCACCAACTCCTGGAGCTTTCTCAAGCTCATGTCCATCGAGTTGGTGATGCCATCCAACCATCTCATCCTCTGTCATCCCCTTCTCCTCCTGCCCTCAATCTTTCCCAGCATCAGGTTTGTTCCCAATGAGTTAGCTCTTCGCATCAGGTGGCCAAAGTATTGGAGTTTCAGCTTCAGCATCAGTTCTTCCAATGAATATTCAGGGTTCCAGTTCTAACTGTCGCTTCTTATCCTGCATACAGGTTTCTCAGCAGGCAGGTGATGTGGTCTCGTGTTCCCACCTTATTAAGAATATTCCAGTTTGTTGTGATCCATACAGTCAAAGGCTTTAGCATACTCAATGAAGCAGAAGTAGATGACTTTTTAGGAATTTCCTTGCTTTTTCTATGATCCAGCATATGTTGGCAATTTGATCTCTGGTTTCTCTGCCTTTTCTAACCCCAACTAGATCCTTCTAACTCATCTTTCTACAAAGTCCCCATGTCGAAGAGCAAGGCTGTCAAGGATCTTGGGCCTGTCTGACTCAGGGGCTACACTCACCTAGCTCGTCAGCCAGAACATCCCAATAAGGTGCTCTTGCGGCTGCTCTCTGATCCCTCAAGGTGGCTGGGAGCCCCAGGCTCTTCTCGTCAACTGCAGGCAGCCTTCTCCACTGATCCACTCAATCCTCGTTTCAACCATTTTCCAAGAGCGTTATGATGTGTCATGACAGCATCCGCGGTCCCACGTGGCCCACTTGGGTCTACTGATCTCACTACTGGAGGATGGGGTCTTGGTGTATGAAGGTTTCTTGGGGCTGGGGGTGAGGAGTTGAGGTAAGAGTACAGACTCTGCCAACAGTTCATTTGTCCAGAGGCTTTAGTAGAGGTGGTGATAACTGTGCAAAAGACATCTGCTCACCCAGCCCGCCCCACCCCCCCGCACCACACATACTCCAAAACATAGTAAGCCCACTGTTTACATCCTTCCCTGACTTCCTCCCACAACCAACCTTGCCCCTGCCCCCTGTCAGCCACAGTGCCAGCTGCCTCTAAGAGGACTTGCTTCCCAGAAGCCAGAGGAGTGGCTGTTCTCAACTGCAGGAAGCATGGTGGGAGGCTGCCCTGGGCCATGGCCGCAGTGAGCATGGGGCACCTGCTTGTTTCAGGCCATCACTTCTCTAGCCCACTGATAGCAACAATGGGCTGCACCTGCACATTTTGGCTGAGGAAGACCTCAGTGGACACACAGGCTGTGTTCTGGATGGGCTGGCGAGCTTTCTGGAGGCTTCCCTCCTCTGGCATGGGTTCTGGGACCAGAGGAAAGAATGAACAGCCTTCACAGAATGCAGTGTGTGACCATACGCCCAATCATTTTGCCTCCTTGATCTCTGCTGGTCTCACCTGTTAAATGAGGATCATGATAACAATACCCTCATCAAAAGATGGCTTGAGCCTAAGCAGGCTCCCAGTGTGGAAGTCCTTTGCAAATTGACTGTCGTGCTGGGGTAGAAGTACGGAGCTGCTCATCAGATTGTGGGAAATTACAGTGTCCACTCTAACAGGCAGCGTGAGCCCCCTCCTCCTTCTGGGAGCCTCTTAAGGCATGACTTCTCTGACCTTTCTTGCATACAACGCCAAGATGGGTCAACAGACACTGCCAGGAAAGCAGAAAAAAGAAAAAGGAAATCCTACTGTTTTTCAGTGTTTGTCAGCTCAAAAATATCTGTTTTCCATGGAGGAGTGGTGTGGTCAGTACACACTGAGCAGGTAACTTATTCTTTCCAGATGAGACTGTTTCTATGTCTCTGTCCCTCTTGACAAAATGGGGCCTTTTAGGTGGCTGGGGTGTACCCTGACTGTAAAGCACAGTGCCAGGGGCTGACAGTCTTCTTTCTCTTCTTCTCATTCTCTTGCATGAGTGTGCTTATTCTTGGCTTTAGGCCTGGAATGAGGTCAGTTCAGCAGACAACAAGAGTGGTTCATAGGCAAAGGTCAGTGCTGGCCTCCAAGGTACTCACATGCTTCTTGGGTGGAACCCTGTGAAATTCTTTATAAATCAACTCTCTTATTAAGTTGGCTGGTGGCCTTAAAACAGGAAGTGATGATTCCACCAGGGCGTTTCTGAGGGTCCCAGGCAGCAGGAAGAAGCAGGCTGAAGGACCTGACAACCTCAGTTCGAATTGTGCTTCTGTCACTTACCTGTGAGTTTAAGCAAAACAACTCTTGGAACCTCTGCAAAGCTGTAATCAGGAAGAGCCCAGAGCATCTCTGAGGATTAGAGGAGATGCTGAAGGCACTGATGGTCCTGCATCAGCTTCTGCAACAGCTGGTGTGCCTTTGCTCATCGCATCTCATCTGCTCTGAATTACCCCAGAGAAGGCAAGGGATTTGCTCCAGGTCACAATGTCAGATCTGGACTCAATGTCAGATCACAATGTCAGATCTGGACTCTGCCATCAGAGTCCAGATCAGAATCCAATGAGGTCTAAGTCAAAAGTCCACATCCTCCTTTGCTTACCTCCCCATCTCAGTCATGAGCCGCTTCATATTTTTTATTTTATTTTATTTTATTTTTTTAGGAATTATTGCTTTATTTGAGAAACTTACTTCCAAATCACTTTCATGTATTTTAAAAAGTCATAAAGAGCATCCAAGAAAAAAACATATACAGTTTCCATAGGAATAAGGACAAAAAAAATGGGGTTGATGACTGCCCCAAACGATATTTCCTAAAGGAAAAAAATGTAATATTTAACTTTTTTTTGAGGCTGGGTAAGTGAACTACATACATCATAAATAAAATTTTCTTACTTTACAAGGAGGAAGGACTCTGATCCTATTTTTGATGCATATTAAATACAAAAATCCATTTTTCTGATCAAGATGAGGGAAAAAACATCATTCTTCAATACTTCAGCTCATGCAATGAAATCCAAAGGTCTGTTGAATCCACCTTTCCAATACTTCCTCTTCTGAGACACATTTATGGCATAGGCATTTACAGAGCCATCCACCTTTTTCCCTTTTGTGGAGTCAAAGGAGGCAAATCCCATTAACTTCATCATTTCTATTTCTTCCTCTGTTTTGCCCTCTAAGTCTTCCTCAGTTATCTGGCGTTCTTTGCTCTTTGTTTCTTTCTTCTCCTCATCTCTTCTTTCTTTCAGTCGAGAAGGGGAAGGAGATGTGGATCTATGTCGTCTTGGGGACCTGGAACGCCTTCTGTGTGGGGAGCGAGAACGGCTTCTTCTCCGATCTCGCTCCCTGGACCGGGACCTTTCTCGGCGCCAGCGTTCTCTTTCCCGAGATGTGGACCGGGACCGCCTACGCTGCCTCCGTGGGGAGCGGCTGCAACTGCCCGCTTCATACTTTTTAACACACTTCTATTCACTAGCTTTTCCAAGTGCTTGGTGAGGAACATCATGTATATTTGATATATTTGACACCCTGCACTTATGTGTTTAAATGACTTGCCCAAGTGGATGCTGTGGGCCCCAGGGAGTATGAGGCTGGCAGGAGGACCCAGGTTTCCTGACTCGAGGCCAACCAAGGATGGTGGAAAGATGTGGGGATTAGAGGAGTGAGCTTCAGCAGTAGACATCTCAGCCTTAAACCCTTGTAAAGAAAACAAGTTGATGATCCAGGTGACGTCGCCTTCAAGTGTCAGACTGAAAAGACTGTTTTAGTTTGCTTCTGTTTGTCCTTAGAATGGCGGCATTTTGGCATCCAAAGGAGGAAAGAGACCCTTAGAACTCTTTACAGAATATGTGTTTGTGTGTGTGGTATATACACATATGTATACACACACACACGAGTCCATTCTCATTATTCACAGTAGTTACATTCTGTAACATTGCAATAAGCACTGAATTAGTGAATCCTGAACTATTGCTCCTAGAAGAAAACAGGATTTGTTTCCTGCAAGCTTATGGCTACATTTTCATCAACTTATCAATATATAACCTTGTTACGTGTGCTTCCTTTTAAAGACAACTTATTTAATATACAGTTGATTCATTAACATTGAATTCATAGCCAACGGCAATGGCAAGCACCATGACTCATACCTGAACAGAGCGTATCTAACACATGCTTTTTTTTTTTTTTTTTCTGTAAGAAACATCACAGCCTGCTTGGGATTAGGAACACAGCATTCCAGCCCTATGATAGGGAGTCATTTTAAACAACGAAATCACCAACAAAAAGTACAAAAATGCCAAAGTGTGGCACTAAACATGTCAAGAAGAGGCTGAAACAAGAAGGCAGAGCTGACCTCAATTGGGAAGGAACATGCAAATTATTCACCGCTCTGCACGTGTCTGTGAATGGCCACCGAAAAGGCTGCGAGAATTGATTTCAGGGTGATGAACACATTTTTACTAAGTAGGTAAACTCATAAATGCAGAATCTATGAATAATGAGGACCTGCAGTGTTTATCGTGCTCATAGAGAAAGTAACCTCATGCCAGAGGCTCTGAGAAGCAGAGTACGGTGTTTACAATTTTCACTAAGGGGTAAAGAATGGATGGAACTGCCTTCCAGGCCCATTTTGTTGGAGAAAAGCAGAGAGAAAAGGAGGCAATGGTCGTCGAGGGGGAGGGGGATTTGGTGGACAGTGGAGTTGAGAGGGAGGGTGGGTGGGGGGACAGAGCATGGACCCCTCTCCCTTCTTCCCCTCACAGCCTGGCAGGGCCTTGAACATCCCTTCCCTGAACACCCCGCAGGATGAAGCCTCCCTGCTCTCACCTGACTTGGTTTCTGCTGAGCAGGAAACACAGAGCGACTTTCCTCCCTGGTCCTCACCCAGGTGCTGGGGTAGCGCTCTGTCTTAAGCGTTGCCCTGGGTTCTGTTTCCCCGTTTGCTCATTTTCTAGTTCTTTCTCTCCATTACTGTGTCAGCTGACTATCTGCTCCCACTTAAAAAAGCAGACAGTGCTGGGAAATCTCACTGAGAGACTCAGTCCGAGAGAAGAGATGGAGTCCAGGTCGCTGGGAGCTGAAGACAGCAGCAGCGCTGGTTGAGCCAGGATGTGCAAGATGCAGGGATGTGCAAGATGCTGCTGGAGACAGTGCGTTAGGAGCTGTCACTTTGATCCCCTAGAATACACAGGCCATCTGCTGGGTCACCTCAGCCGGGCACCTCATCACTCCAGGCTACTCTTAGTAGAACAACACACCCTGGGCAAGGGGGAGTGTTAGGATACCCGTGTCTGGGCTTACTAAACTGTGACCATGGCAACATCCTTTACCTATCAGAACTTAGAGGCCAGAACCAGACTGCCCGGGGTTGAACTGCAACTCTGCCTCCTACTCCCGGTGTCTGTTTCCTCATCTGTCAAGTGGGGATACCCATAGGATTACTATCTTCCTCATAGGGTGGTTATGAGGATAGTAATTTATAGATAGTAATGAGCAAAGAGTCGGACACGACTGAGCGACTGAACTGAACTGAACTGAATGAGTAATTTATAAAGCACTTAGAACAATGCCTGCACAGAGTAAACTCCATAGAGAATTAGCTCTTACTATCACTCTGGCTATTATTAATGGGGTGGAATCATCTCAGAAGACTTTTTTCCCTTTCCTGTTCTGATCCTGGGGGTGGGGTGCTTCCTCACTGGGTGGCCTTGGGCAAGACCCTTCTCCTCTCTGGGGCCCCGGGTTCTTATCTTCTAAGTGAGGTGCTGGGACTCAAGCCCTGAAAGTCTGAATTTACAAAATAAGGAGAAGGTGTCTCCCAGGCTGGGGTTTGTTTGTTATCTTGCCCTCTCTTGGGGATGCTAGAAGCCCATTTTGCTTACTTTAAGAATTTACCCAGAATTTAATTTTTCTACCCTTTTGGTCTATCTATTATGAGCAACTGCTTACCTCATCTTAGTTGAGATAAGCAGTTAAGTCATCAGATTAACAGTTTATATTAGCAGTGGGTTTTTAAAGCTCCCATTCCCTGAGTGTTGTCCCAGCACCTTCCCAAGCCTGGGCTGATTGATTCTATCATCATTACAACTCCAGGAGGGAAATTATTGTCCCCATATTAGACATGAGGAAATCCAGGCACAGAGAGATTATGCAACTTAGTCAACAACGCACAACTAGTAAATGGTAAATCCAGATTAAAATCAGAATCCCTGTTTTCTACAAATGTTACCCCCATAGGCAGTTGGCCATGAACTCAACTACTATGATAATAACAGATACACCATCCCTTTCAAAAGGCTGCTGATCGTATTGATCAAAACCACATATTCTCATCATTTGGAAGATACTATAGCAGAAACTTTGGAAGGATCATGGCCCCTGTGAAAAGGTGAAAGAAGCTATGGACCCTTTCCGTCACAAAAGAAGTTCACATAACCACATAAAAACATAAACAGAAGTGTTTCAATTTCACCAGGTTCAAACATCTCAGGCTAAAAACCTCAAATAATGCTTAAACTCTCTTGAAACTCTCTAGTACATATTTATTCTTGCTCCAGTTCTGCATTGATGAGAACTTTCTACGCAAAGCAGCTGTTCATTCCATTAATGTTCACCTCTGATTGTTAGAAAGTTGATCTTTCAACACAACTGACATGCGTTTCCCCCAGACTTTGGTCCCATTTTTAGCTCCTACATGTTACTATACATAGAAATATCCAGCCTACCTTCCCAGGACAATTCTTCATGTTTCTGAGGATGCCAGCCACACTGTTTCTAGGAAGTCTCTGCCTTCCACTACTCAGATCATTTTCTCCTGAACACATTCATTTATCAATGCTTCTCTCAAATATCTAGAGCCTGTTTACAGTCCAGAACATGATACAATGTTCTAGCCATGAAGTGACCAGTGCCGTGCAGGATTCTCACTTTATTTTGGAAATTGGATCTTCATTAATATGCCCTAATAAAGTTAAAAAAAAACACCTTATTTTATTTTGAAATATAACACACACAGAAAGACTTACCTGGTATAAAGTGACAGTTCAGTGAGCTAACAATCACAGAGCAAACATCCACATGAGCACCACCCAAGTCAAGAACTAGGCTTAAACCACTTCTGCTGTACCCCCATGACCATGCCTCTCTCTTCCAAAAAGGTAACTTCTATTATTTAATGGGCTTCCCTCATATCTCAGTGAATAAAGAATCTGCCTGCAATGCAGGAAACTCGGGTTTGATTCCTGGGTTGGGAAGATCCCCTAGAGAAGGAAATGGCAATCCACTCCAGTATTTTTGCCTGGAGAATCCCATGGACAGAGGAGCCTGGCAGGCTACATGGGGTCACAAGAGTTGGACACGACTGAGTGACTTTCACTTTACTTCTCTTCATTCCTTTAAGGTAGTAATCTTCTTGCTTTTCTAAAGTTTTATCATCTTATATGTATGCCACATAGCACTATAGATTAGTTTCACTGGCTTTGAATTTTATATACAGGAAATCATATACACTGGCATCTTTTAAATCTGACAGTTCATTCATTGGTGTGTTTGTGAAATTCAGGCATGTTGTTGTATATTTAGTTGTAATTTATTCATTTTCATTTCTGGAAAATTCCCATTTGCCTGAATTTACTGCAATTTATTTATCTACTAATATTTTATTCTTAATGGACACATGGACTGTGTCCAGATTTTGGTAACTATGAATAAGTTTCTGTAAACACTGGGGCACTCACACACATGCATTTACATTGGGTATACCTAAAACATGGGCTTCCCTGGTGGCTCAGAGGTTAAAGCATCTGCCTGCAATGTGGGAGACCTGGGTTCGATCCCTGGGTTGGGAAGATCCCCTGGAGAAGGAAATGGCAACCCACTCCAGTATTCTTGCCTGGAAAATCCCATGGACAGAGGAGCCTGCTGGGCTACAGTCCATGGGGTAGCAAAGAGTCGGACACGACTGAGCGACTTCACTTTACCTAAAAAAAGAAACTCTTTGTAATTTCAGCTTAGCAGATAATAGCAATACATATTCCAAAGTAGTTGTATCAGCTGACACTTTCAATAGACAGCCAGTGGGAATTTGCTGTATGATGCAGGGAATCCAAAGCCGGTGCTCTGTGACAGCCTAGAGGGGTGGGATGCAGAGGGCTGTGGGAGGGTGATCCAAGAGGTAGAGGACATATATATACCTGTGGCTGACTCATGTTTATGTATGGCAGAAACCATCAGAATATTGTAAAGTAATTAACCTCTAATGAAAAATAAAATCAAACAAACAATTTCACTAGCTCTGTGGGTATGTTCCACATGTTCCAAGCTCTTGCCAACACTTAGAATTACTAATCTTTTTAACTTGAGCTAGTCTAGTGGTTTTATACTGGCATCTCATTGTGGTTTTCATTTGCATTTCCCTAGTGATGAACAAAGTTGAGCCCATTTTCACCTATTTATTAGGTGTTTATGGATTAGAGCTCTTGGCAACTCCTTAACAATCTGATTCATATTGAACCTGTAGCCAAATGAAATGGTTTCTGACAGAGGATGCTGTTTAGTCATAACTCCCTTATTGACTTCAGCGGGATTTTGGGTTCTGAAAGTAGGACGAAATATTCTTAGTAATAATGACAACTAATACTTATCGAGTGTCTACTGCGTTCCAAGCACTGAGCTATATTTGACATACATAGTGTCTCTTTTTTTAATATAAATTTATTTATTTTAATTGGAGGTTAATTTCTTTACAATATTGTATTGGTTTTGCCATACATCAACATGAATCTGCCACAGGTATACATGTGTTCCCCATCCTGAACACCCCTCCCTCCTCCCTCCCCATACCATCCCTCTGGGTCATCCCAGTGCACCAGCCCCAAGCATCCAGTATCATGCATCGAACCTGGACTGGCTATTCATTTCATATATGATATTACATACTGTCTCTTAATCCTCACAACCAGCTTATTAGGTTGATACTATTAAAGCTCAACAGTCATAAAACTAAGATCATGGCATCTGGTCCCATCACTTCATGGGAAATAGATGGGGAAACAGTGGAACCACTATCAGACTTTATTTTTTTGGGCTCGAAAATCATTGCAGATGGTGATTGCAACCATGAAATTAAAAGACACTTACTCCTTGGAAGGAAAGTTATAACCAACCTAGATAGCATATTGAAAAGCAGAGGCATTACTTTGCCAACAAAGGTCCGTCTAGTCAATGCTCTGGTTTTTCCAGTGGTCATGTATGGATGTGAGAGTTGGACTGTGAAGAAAGCTGAGTACTGAAGAATTGTTGCTTTTGAACTGTGGTGTTGGAGAAGACTCTTGAGAGTCCCTTGGACTGCAACGAGATCCAACCAGCCCATTCTAAAGGAGATCAGCCCTGGGTGTCCTTTGGAAGGAATGATGCTAAAGATGAAACTCCAGTACTTTGGCCAGCTAATGTGAAGAGTTGACTCATTGGAAAAGACTCTGATGCTGGGAGGGATTGGGGGCAGGAGGAGAAGGGGATGACAGAGGATGAGATGGCTGGATGGCATCACAGACTCGATGGATGTGAGTTTGAGTGAAGTCCGGGAGTTGGTGATGGACAGGGAGGCCTGGCGTGCTGCGATTCATGGGGTCGCAAAGAGTCGGACATGACTGAGTGACTGAACTGAGCTGATTATTATCCTCTTTTTACATGAGATAATACTAGGGTAGACTTCCCTGGTGGCTCAAATGGTAAAGTGTCTGTCTATAATGCGGGAGACCCGGGATCGATCCCTGGGTCGGGAAGATCTATTGGAGAAGGAAATGGCAAACAACTCCAGTACTATTGCTTGGAAAATCCCATGAAAAGGGGAGCGTGGTAGGCTACAGTCCATCTGACTGGATAAGATCTACTGACATCTTGGACTGGATATTTCTCTGTTGTATGTTTGGGGGCAGTCTTAGGCATTTCAGGGTGTTCAGCAGCATCCTTGGTTTCTGCAGGGTAGATGCCAGGTGTCATTAGCATCCCTCCACCCCCCAGTTGTGACAACCAAATCCCATGAAAAGGGGAGCGTGGTAGGCAAAGAGTCGGACATGACTGAGCAACTTCACTTCACAACTTAACCTAAGGTCTCATAACTAACAAGTAGATTCAAATCACTACCTTTAGTTACTATAACAAACTCCCAAAGATGGAAACACATGACTACAATTTAAAAAAACCCTTTAAAATGATTAAAAGCTGAATAATAAAATGGACATGTAGCTGTCAAATGGAGAAAAATCATTGCAAAGTATGACACAGGATGAATGTTCATAATGTGCAAAGAGTTTTTACAAGTTAATGAAAGGACACTCATCTCAAAAACTGGTCAAACATTTCATGGGTCCAGTAAATCTGGAAAATTCTGCACGTATTTTTATGTTCTTCTACCCCCAGGAGGTATATGAGCAAACTTAATGAGTTTGAGAAGTCTTGCACTAGAAATCTACTTTAACATGGAATTTTCATATTTGACAAAACAGCCTTTAGCATCCTGATGAATTACAATCCTTTGGAACAGACTGGTGAACTCTAGTAACCACTGTGCTGTGGTTAGTCTCTCAGTTCTGTCCAACTCTTTGCAACCCTATGGACTGCTGCCTGCCAGGCTCCTCTGTCCATGGGGCTTCTCCAGGCAAGAATACTGGAGTGGGTTGCCATGCCCTCCTCCAGGGATCTTCCCAACCCAGGGGTCGAACCCAGGTCTCCCGCATTACAGGTGGACTCTTTACCATCTGAGCCACCAGAGAAGCCCATAATAACCATTACTTCCTTTGATTTCTAATCTGGTAAAACTTTCAACAAAGGAACCAAAATTAGTTTTGTCCCGGGTTTCTCAACTTTGATGCTACTGACATCTTGGACTGGATAATTCTCTGTTGTGTGTTAGCGGGCAGTCTTAGGCATTTCAGGGTGTTCAGCAGCATCCTTGGTTTCTGCAGGGTAGATGCCAGGTGTCACTAGCATCCCTCCACCCCCAGTTGTGACAACCAAAACTGCCTCCAGATGTAACCAAATGCTCCCCGAGGGAAGACTACCCTCCCCCACCCCCTTAAGAAACATTGGTCTGGCTGTTCTGGTTTCTTGAGAACTCCTGTTGTGCCTCCTGATTACCTCCTAACTATCTAAGTGCTCCCCAAGCTGCAGACCACTTCACTCTATTTTGATCTCTCTGCCCTGTGGCACCCACTATTCTTTGTTTTAGTATAAGAGGGTCCATCTCTTGACTTGAGTCTCTCTTGTTTGTTAGAATTCCTTAGATCTCCAGGCACACCAACCCTGTGGTTTCCTTGATGTGGAACCTCTTTTCATCCTTCCACCCTGCAAGTGGAATTAAGCTCCTTTCTTCAATCATCTCTACGCGCCCTTCACAGCCTTCCACCACATCCCCAGCATGTGTTATACTTATTTATCTATGCAATTGGCTCAGTTTTTAGAGAGCAAGGACTGGGTCCTATTCATACTCTTATTGTTGGCACAGAGTAGGCACTGATCAATACAAACAAAGGAGAAAAACAGACTTGAGGAGGCTCAGAAACTTCCATCATGGGATCCTGGGTGAATTTCCAGGAAGACTGAGTTAATTCACAGTCTCTTCAGCAGTTTCTTCCTGGAAATGTTCTCCTTGCTTCTCTCCAGGCAGACAATCTTTCTTCTGGAGAGAAGGTGAAAGTCCTGTAAAAGGTACCGTCCTGTTTTTCTCCTCCTCAGCCATGAATATGACATCATCTGCTCAGTTGGCATGTCCAGACCGTTCCTGATACTTTTCTTATTCCAAACAGAGGGAGGAAAGCCCCTTTCCCTTGATCTCAGCACTTTTTGCAAACCTCAGTTTATTTCAGCCAGTGACACTTTTCATCCTTGGAGATGAGTCCTCCTTTCCGTGTTCTGTGAGTTCCTCTGGGGCCTGCATCTCTGGGAGGCATCCCCTCCTCCGATATTGCGTCAGTCTCTTTAAGTATTTCCTTCTTTTTATTTCCTGTCTGGGATTATTTTAAGCTTTAGAAACGGAATTTAATTCTTGGGAACCTTCTAGCTTTATCAAAGCTGTCCAAGATGGTGGCAGGGGGCAAGAAGAAAAGGACATTTTCGAGAAACATTAATAAAGGGCAAGTGACAGGACATGATAACCATGTGGACACGGAGGAGGGGAGATGATTCCCAGATTTCTGTTTGAAGACAATGGAGGGACTGGGGATTCCTGTTGTAAAGAGGGTCCCAGGAAGAGGAGGAGGATGAAGACAAGGAAGAATGGGCTCTCTGAAAAGAAAATGGGTGTGGTCTGGGACTTTGAGAGTCTGAGGTTTCCTGGGCAGGCCAGTGGAGATGCAGAGGATGTAACCGGATAGAAGAGCCCGCTGTGCTGCACAGCAAGTGCTACTGGAGGGCTGCTGGCGTGTAGACGGGAGCTGCAGCGGAGAGCGCAGACGAGAGCTCAGACAGTGCGTGCTGATGGAACAGACGAAGCTAAAGATGGAGCAGGAAGGAAAGCTCTTGAAGGAGACGGTGAAGGAGCAGTCAGAGAAAGAGCCAGAGATCCAGGAGAGGGGCACGGATCTCAGGACGGAAAGGAGGGCCAGCAGCTTCAAATGATGTAGAGAGGTCAGTTCAGATATGGACAGAGATATGATCACTGAATTAGCAGCAGAGGGTCATTGAGGACAACGGGGAGGGCAGGGAGCTGTAGTCAGATGACAGGGGAGGGAAGGAGAGGTGGGGAGAACAGGCAGTGGGGAACAGACTCAGGGTGAAGAGGGAGTCAGTCAACCACCCAGCAACCTGAGGGGCTAGGGTGCACCCAGGGCCACTGTGGGCAGTGGGAACAGTAGGGAGCAAACAAGTAAAAAGCTCTGCCCTCACAATGTGTATGTTTTAGGGAGAGGAAGTAGGGAGGGAGGACTTTAAAAAAATTTTACTTTTTTCTTCCAGTTTTACTGCAACATAATTGATAAAGATTCATTTTAAAGATGTTTGCAAGAAGTATCATCATTTGCCAGATGAGGAGGCCAAAAGAAGTTAGATGGCAACTTGCTCTAGTTAACATAAAAGTCAGAGCTGAGGCCACGCCCTGACCTGTCTGACCCTTTCCATCCTTTGCTGCTTGAAGGGGATGGAGTTTAGGTGGGAAGAGGTTACACAGAAGGCATATGGCATGGGAAGAAAGGGAAGAACAGAGGTGCAGGGTGCAGGGTTATTCATGGTTGGACTGTGCCTACACAAAGCACGGTTTCTACCGGCCCCTGCTGACACACAGTTGTGCTGGGCCTCTTATGTGGCCTCAGGTTCCTCCAATGGGGACGGCAGGCACTGAAATCTACCTGTTCTCACATGGTCCTGTTTGAACCAGAAGCTTGAGAGGTAGCCTGTTGTGGCCCCGCCCCCAACTTCCCCATCCCCATCCCCCTTATTTAGAAGTAAATCTCTAGAAGCGAAGGCACTGATCAATATCCCTCCATGAGATTTATAGAGAGGCACCAGAAAGAGACAGGGTCTTTCTTCCTCTGGGACGGTGAGCTTAGGGACCAGAGTGGGCCACCCACAGCTGTCTAACTCAACCATCTGAAGAAAACACCAGGTAGAGATAAACAGGGCCACGAGGGCCAATATCATTTGAGCTCCTGGATCCAGCTCTGCCTGAATCTATCAAGAACTATCTGAGACTTTCTGATGCTTGAACCAACGAATTGTCTTTTACACTCTAACTTGAGTTGTGTTTCTATACTTGCAACTGCAAAAATCTGACAGGTATGGTTTGTCACAATATGTTGTAACTGAGCAGGACCCTCTTGGGCCTTCCTGGGACAGACCCCTCCCCCACATCTTCTGCTGTAGCTCCTCTCTGAAGTATTTAGATAATAGTATCTGATGCACACTTCCTGAGTTGTTTTTGCAGATGCTAAAACCATCACTGAATGGAAGATATTAAAACTACTTGATGATCATGAGTCTCCAGACCTACTGGAACCTAAGGATTGATCATATTAACCACTCTATGACCTCACCATCAGCCAATCAGAGAATTGTGCAAACTGATCACATACCCTGAGACCCCCTCCCTCACCTGGCCTTGAAGAATGCTCAGCTGAAACCCTTTGGGAAGTTCAAGGTTTTAAAGTATGAGCCCCCAGTCCTCCTCGACAATAAATGCTGCACTCTCTTTGACCACAACCTGGTGTCAGTAGACAGGCTTTATAGCATGTGGGCGAGTGGACCCAAGTTTGATTCCGTAGCAGTGTCAGCTGTGACTGTGGAAGATATGTTTATTTTTGACTTTTGTGGAAACTGACTGACTCCAGGGGCTTCCTCCACAGAGCCATTCAACACCTTCTAGGTGCTAACTCTGCAGGTGATAAAGAGATGAGTAAGACATGTGCTTACACGCAGCTGTGGAGATGATAAGAACCATCTACAAAGTGCTGTACATCCATTTCTCTGAATCTGCACTCACGGGAACTGATTAGCCAGGGAGGGTTTGGCAAGTATGGACCGAGCTGGAGAGGTGATCCATGAGAGCTCAGAGGAAGGTGTGTTATTGGGAGGAGGGAGTGAATGTGGGGTTCCTCTAACACTCTGTTCTGGGAGGCTGGGCTATGGTGGAGGTGTTGGGGGATACAGAGAGAGGGGAGCAGGTGGTCTGGGGAAGCTGCATGAGTATTAAGGTAAGTGGAAGGAAGAGCTGCTTCTCATACCTTTCCCATTCCAGCGTGGGCATGTCCCAGCTTAACCACCACGGGGAAGTGAGGGGCTGTGAGCTGCAAGAGACAAGAGAAAACCACTCATTAGCATCCCAGAGCATCACCGCCAACACTCTGGTCACTAGTGCCACCTGGGAAGCCCATATCTCTGCATATATACAGTTCTGACTGATTTCACGATGTTGTACGACAGAAAGCAATACAACATTGTAAAGCAATTATCTTTCAATGAAGAAGAATAATAGTGGCCACACCAAGATGAGAACAAGCATTTGTGGGCTGCACTGCGTGGGCACTGTGTTAAGCTACTGTCCTGGACTCCCACCTTTAAAGAGTGATGGGCAGCAGCCTGGCCTGGTGAGTTCCCTGTCACACCCCCAGCACCCAGAACACGGCCTGACCCAGGGAAGGGGCTGACACAGAATCTGTGCCACAGTCTGCGTCTGGGTAAGACTTGTAAGGCATGCATGCCTCCCCCTGTGATATAGAGGAAGAGAGGCTCAAATGGTCAGATGCTTGTCTTGGCCATGCTTACTCAGCTAGGAAGTGAGGGGACCGGAACTGAACCTAGGCTACGCATTTCCTCCTCATGCTGTTCGTATGTTGTTTGAAATAGGTTTGTTCGGTGTCTAGAAGTATACTTGGAGTTGCTTAAGGACAGAGGTTATCCCTCCTCATTATTTAGTAATAATTCCATGACTTGGTCAGCTCCAGAAGAGGTAATCATGTCCCACCCTCTATATTGTACAGGTTTCTGTTCTGTTGCCTGTCCTTCCATCCTGGACTGTCCCCTCACACCCTGGATGCTCTGAGAGGAGGAACCAGGTCTTCCCTCCTGGTGCCCAGCACCTGGTCTGACACACAGGAGCAACTGTAGCTGCCACAGAGGGTCTGCTGTGGGTCCCAAAGCCATGGGCTGGACCTCATCTCATTTTCCCCCACCAAGGTCTCCTGAGGCAAGCAGGAAAGGTATTCTTGTAACACGACACAAAAAGTCGAGACTCAGGCAGCTGCTGGGAGAGGGTGGAGCTGGGATATGAACTTGGGTCTGTTAGACTCCAAGCTCGATGTGACTTGTTTCCTCTAAGACCTAGGCAAGGGCTTCCTGCAATAGAGGCTGAATAAGAAATTTCTTCCTGATTTCAGGCTAAAATGTATAATATCCTAGTGTCTAGAGTTAAGGAACACAGATTTTAGAAAAGGCAATATTTATTTTTGATTCCCAAAGCAATATGTACTCACTATAAAATTTTGGAAACTATAATAAAGTATTATGTCATTATGTATAAAGAGCACAATAAAAATCACCCTTGAACTTTAATGGTTTTGTTATATTATCTGTTTCCGTTTTTCTCTCTTTAATCTTAATTTTTTCTTTTGATTTGTTCTGTTCTTACAAAGTTGAGAGTATAATGCATACCCAATTCTGCTTCTTGCTCTTTGCATTTCATGTTATAAATGGTAAGCATGTTCCTGGTGGTAATATTTGTCAATTTAAGTGTTTTTATGGAATATTTCACATGAAAAAAGACTTCAAAAGCAATATTGTGAATATCACTTAGCTTTAGCAATAAACCATTGTCCATAAAGTTGAAGCCCCTGATGTCCTTTCTCATCACATTTCCTTCCCTCCTATCTCAGACGTAACCATCATATAAATTATGTGTTTATTATTCCCTTGTGTTTATTCATATTTAACTACTACATAGGATTCCCAATAATAGACATTACACATTTAAAAACCTTATGTGCTGCTAAGTCATTTCAGTCCTATCCAACTCTGTGCGACCGCATAGGTGGCAGCCCACCAGGCTCCCCTGTCCCCGGGATTCTCCAGGCAAGAACACTGGAGTGGGTTGCCATTTCCTTCTACAACGTAAAAAGTGAAAAGTGAAAGTGAAGTCACTCAGTCGTGTCCGACTCTTCGTGACGCCATGGACTGTAGCCTACCAGGCTCCTATGTCCATGGGATTTTCCAGGCAAGAGTACTGGAGTGGGGTGCCATGGCCTTCTCCGAAAAACCTTATGTAAGTGGTATCAAAAGAATCTACTCTTACACATTTTTGGGGTACACTGTGTTTGTGAGATTCATGTATGTTGATATATATAGCTCAGATTCCCATTTAACTGCTGCCAAATATTCCATTTGATGAGCATATTACCATTTGCCCATTTCCTGCTAACGAACACTTAGGTGACTTCTGTTTTTCCAATTATAAACAATGCTAGTAAGGGAGCTTCACCAGGACACAGGCACAGGTATGGAATTGCTGGGGTGTGGCAGTGCTTGCCTCAGCTTTGCTAGATGTAGCCAAATTGCTCTGCAAAGTGGATGTACCCACCTATGCTCTCATAGGCAGGAAAAGAGATCATGACACTTGAGGCTGAAAGACTGAAATTTTACCAACTCAAGGGACATACAGTGAAATGAATGGGTGCATTTTCACCAAGTGGCTCTTGTTCCCCAGCAAAATCACCCCCAGTCATTCACTCACATACCCTAGACACCCTCTTCAGTCCACGAACTGCCCAGATCACTACTGGGGCTTCATCTCCATCTTATTTTAGGGTGCAAATTGAGGTGAGGGGCAACGTTGCGTTCTCTCTTCCTCTCCATCCCTCTCAAATTGACTGTTTCCCTGCATGTTGGCAGGTACTGGAAAGAACTGTCCTCAAAGTTAACCTTACTTTCTGTTTAATCTTAGACTAGATATTTAACTTCTCTGAACCCTAGTGCTCTAATCTGCAAAATGAGTACAATAATGTGCTCTAATCTGCAAAATGGGTGCAAAAATTTGCTCTAATCTGCAAAATTACGAATAAAGCAAAAACTGGAATTAAGATTGATGGGAGAAATAGTAATAACCTCAGATATGCAGATGACACCACCCTTATGGCAGAAAGAAAAGAAGAGCTAAAGAGCCTCTTGATGAAAGTAAAAGAGGAGAGTGAAAAAGTTGGCTTAAAACTCAACATTCAGAAAATGAAGATCATGGCATCTGGTCCCATCACTTCATGGCGAATAGATGGGGAAACGGTAGAAACAATGACAGACTTTATTTTGGGGGCTCCAAAATCACTACAAATTGTGACTGCAGCCATGAAATTAAAAGACATGTTCATTGCAGCACTGTTTATAATAGTGAGGACATGGAAGCAACCTAGATGTCCATCAGCAGATGAATGGATAAGAAAGCTGTGGTACATATACACAATGGAGTATTACTCAGCTATTAAAAAGAACACATTTGAATCAGTTCTAATGAGGTGGATGAAACTGGAGCCTATTATACATAGTTAAGTAAGCTAGAAAGAAAAAACACCAATACAGTAAACTAACACATATATATGGAATTTAGAAAGATGGTAACAATAACGCTGTATGCAAGACAGCAAAAGAGACACAGATGTATAGAACAGGCTTTTGGACTCTGCGGGAGAAGGCGAGGGTGGGATGATTTGAGAGAATAGCATTGAAACATGTATATTATCACATGTGAAACAGATCACCAGTCCAGGTTTGATGCATGAGATGGTGCTCAGGGCTGGTGCACTGGGATGACCCAGAGGGATGGGATGGGGAGCGAGGTGGCAGGGAGGTTCAGGATGGGGAACACATGTACACCCATGGCTGATTCATGTCAATGTATGGCAAAACCACTACAATATTGTAAAGTAATCAGCCTTCACTTAAAATAAATAAATAAATAAAAAGACGCTTGCTCCTTGGAAGAAAAGTTATGACCAACCAAGACAGCATATTAAAAAGCAGAGACATTACTTTACCAACGAAGGTCCATTTAGTTAAAGCTATGGTTTTTCCAGTAGTCCTGTATGGATGTGAGAGTTGGACTATAAAGAAAGCTGAGCACCAAAGAACTGTTGCTTTTGAACTGTGGTGCTGGAGAAGACTCTTGAGAGTCCCTTGGACTGCTAGGAGATCAAACCAGTCAATCCTAAAGGAAATCAGTCCTGAATATTCACTGAAAGGACTGATGCTGAAGCTGAAACTCCAATAGTTTGGCCACCTGATGCGAAGAACTGACTCACTTGAAAAGACCCTGTTGCTGGGAAAGATTGAAGGCAGGAGGAGAAGGGGACAATGGAGGACAAGATGGTTGGATGGCATCACTGACTCAATGGACATGAGTTTGAGTAAACTCAGGGAGTTGGCAATGGACAGGGAGGCCTGGCGTGCTGCAGTCCATGGAGTCACAAAGAGTTGGACACAACTGAGAGACTGAACTGAACTGACTGAACTGAATCTGCAAAATGGGGACAATAATGCCCAACTCACAGGTTAGTAGGGGGAAGAAGAAATGACATAAAGAATGTAAAACTGGCACCACATAGAGGTTCAAAATCAAAGTGTGAAGTAGAGTTGAAGGGAGGAAGGAGATGACTGGTTTTGTGGGGCAAAGAGAAAGATAAAGGGGGTTGGCTGGGTGATGGAAGAAAGAGACTAGAGGCTCCAACCTGGCAGTATCTGGTTAAGAGCAGGGGAGGGAGTGAAATGAAGCCCAATGAAGCAAAATCAGGGGGCTACACCACAGTGAGTTATCAGAGGCGATTAAAGGCTGGCAGTTTTAGTCTGTGAGAACCTTAGCAATCATCTTGCCCATCCCCTGTATTAACATGTTAAGGCAGATAGAGTTTCTAGCAATGCCCTCCAAGATGTCCCACTCTAATCTCTGGAGTCCATGAATGTGATGAGATTGTCATACAATGATTGGTCTGTTATATGCACAGCTGACCTTAAAACAGGGAGATTATCTTAATCGAGTCACATGATCTCTTAAAAGCAGAGAACTTTCTCAGACTGGTGGCAGAAGAGGAAGGCAGAGAGATTCGAAGCAGGAGAAAGACTTAATATATCATTCCTATGCCAGGAGCTGAAGGCAGCCCCTGGCTGAAAGCCAGCAAGGAACTGGGGATCTCAGACCCATAGCTGCAAAGAACTGAATTATGTGAGTAACAAGACTGAGCTTGGGGGAGAAATTTGAGCTCTGGACAATGTGGCATCTTGATTTCAGCTGGATGAGACCCTAAGCAGAGAACCTTGTCATGCCGTCCCACCAAATGTACGTAACTCTGAGCTAATAAAGAGGTATTATTTTAAGCTGCTAAATTGTTGGAGAAGTAATAGGAAACTAATACATGTGTCCTCCTAGATACTGAAGACCAAAGAGTGAAGTGATTGTTTTCACAACATATAATAACAGAACTAATCAAGCTCATGTGTTTTGAGTCTTAATCAAGTCCTCTCTCTACCAAGGCACACTTTCCCGGGGACCATATGCATCTCTGAGGTGCAATAAATACTTTTCCCTAATCATAAGGATCAATAAAATAGTACAAGATCAGATCAATTCAGTGGGCACTAATTGAAATAAGAGCTATTATGTGGCTGGCTCTCTGTTTTATGTTGTGTAGGACACACAGAAGATTGAGACAGTGTTTCCTAGAGAGATGAACAATGCAATGAAAGAGCAGAACCAGCAGTACAGGGGGGGAGTCTGAGTGGGTGGTGTCATGAACAAGTCCCATAGAAAGGAAAGACTCAGAGAAGGATTCCGAAGGATGAGTAGCTTTGTGGGTGGGTGGAGGGAAGGCTTAGCATCCCTCAAGAGCTGAATGGTGCAGAGTGCTATGGTCTTCCCATGAAGGGTGTTTAGGTTCTTCATGAGCTCTAATGAATGAAGACTCAAAGGAAGGGAGGATTTATCTTATGATACTTAGTATGGGTTTATCATCAATAAAGTGATTTTGGACATAATTTCTATGTGGAATTAAATATTTGAACTGAGTGCCCTTCTCCAACACTCTTAAATGAGACTAGAGGAACACATTAATGGTCAAAAATAGTGGGAATAGAAATTGACACAGAAAGTCAATCAAGGGAAACCTGAGAATTTACAGTAGGATATTTCAAAGAAAGCATTTTGAAAATGTGTTTAAAACAATGAATTTTCCTGATACTAGGAGAAAGTTTCCTTTGCCATTTTTTACTTTGGTTGAGAAAAGCATTCTTTTCAGAACCAGCGTGCAAGTCTCTGAGCTGGTGATCTGAGAAGGAAGAGGCAATTTCGGGCCAGATTGCTAGGGGCCTTCAAATCTGAAGGGAAGAATCTAGGTTGCCTGGATGGACTGGAGAAATAGCTCAGTTCTGGGACAGGAGCATGACCTGTCAGCTGAGGGCAGGTTAAATTGTACTGGGGGAGGCTGAAGGGCCAGGCTTCAACAGTATGTGAACCATGAACTTCCAGATGTTCAAGCTGGATTTAGAAAAGGCAGAGGAACCAAAGATCAAATTGCCAATATCTGCTGGATCATCGAAAAAGCAAGAGAATACCAGAAAAAACATCTACACTGCTTTACTGATTATGCCAAAGCCTTTGACTGTGTGGATCACAACAAACTGTGGAAAATTCTTCAAGGAATGGAAATACCAGACCACCTTGCCTGCCTCCTGAGAAACCTGTATGCAGGTCAAGAAGAAACAGTTAAAACCGAACATGGAACAACAGACTGGTTACAAATTGGGAATGGAGTATGTCAAGGATGTATATTGTTTCCCTGCTTATTTAACTTATATGCAGATTACATCATGTGAAATGCCAGGCTGGATGCAGCACAAGCTGGAACCAAGATTGCCGGGAATAAATATCGATAACCTCAGATATGCAGATGACACCACCTTTATGGCAAAAAATGAAGAAGAACTAAAGAACCTCCGGATGAAAAAGAGGAGAGTAAAAATGCTGGCTTAAAACTCAACATTCAGAAAACGAAGATCATGGCATCCAGTCCCATCACTTCATGGCAAATAGATGGGAAAACAATGGAAACAGTGAAGACTTTATTTTGGGGGGCTCCAAAATCACTGCAGATAGGGACTGCAGTCACAAACTTCAAAGATGCTTGCTCCTTGGAAGAAAAGCTATGATTAACCTAGACAGCTTATTAAAAAGTAGAGATATAACTTTGCTGACAAAGGTCTGTCTAGCCAAAGCTATAGTTTTTCTAGTAGTCATGTACAAACGTGAGAGTTGGACTATAAAGAAATCTGAGCAGCAAAGAATTGATGTTTTTGAATGGCGGTGTTGGAAAAGACTCTTGAGAGTCCCTTGCACTGCTAGGAGATCAAACCAGTCAATCCTAAAGGAAATCAGTCCTGAATATTCATTGGAAGGACTGATGCTGAAGCTGAAAACTCCAATACTTTGGCCACCTGATGCGAAGAACTGACTCAACAGAAAAGACCCTGATGCTGGGAAAGACTGAAGGCAGAAGGAGAAGGAGATGCAAGAGGATGAGATGGTTGGATGGCATCACCAACTTGATGGATATGAGTCTGAGTAAACTCCGGAAGTTGGTGATGAACAGGGAAGCCTGGCGCATGCTGCAATCCATAGGGTCGCAGAAAGTCGGACAGGACTGAGCGACTGAACTGAACTGAAGGACCAGAGAGCAATTTGGAATTGGTTACGACCAACTTGAAGTGCTGCTGGTTGGGCTTGAACTAGGATGGGGGTGATGGAGAGAGTGGGGACACTGGCAAAAAGTTTTTTAAGTTTTTTTCTTTATATCCCTCCCCTATTTCCCATCTCATCGTCTGCCAGGTGAGGATGAGATGGTTAGATAGCATTACTGACTCAATGGACCTGAATCTGAACTCCAGGAGATAGTGAGGGACAGGGGAACCCGGTGTGCTGTAGTCCATGCAGTTACAAAGAGTTGGACATGACTTAGTGACTCAGCAACCCACTTTCCAGTCCAGGTGACTGATCTCATTGTCCTGGTGATTTCTGCCCAATACCTGTTATGCTCCATCTTTGCAAATATTTATACACATGTATGAATGAGATCCATTTTTTCCAAAATGGCTCTTTTTACTTCACAGCTCACCATGTGCATTCCCTTCCCCATGTCAGTAGCTACACTCCTAATCCAATAGTTTTAATAACTTCGTAATATCCCACAGGGCACATGGATTGCTTTCTTGGCCATTTTCCTATAATGGCCTAATTTGTGCCATTTTCTCTCTCTCTCTGCTGCTATGAGCAATACCACTAAATATCTTTGTACTCGTGAGCTTGTGCACTAGTGTCATAATACCTAGTCAAGAGCTTCTCAAGGGGAGAATCAGCAGTATTTGGAGACGTCCTGCTAGGTTTCTAGAGTCATATGTAAAAGCTCGAGAAAGAACAAGGATGCTATCATACTGCACCCTGGATGGATCCCCCCACCCTATGCTCTCCCAGTTTAATGACAGCCACACTTATTGAGTGTCTCCTAAGGGCCAGGGATGGTCTAGGCACTCAGATTTGTTAGCATTCTCCCCTTTCCTGATGTGATAGATAAGAAATCAGGGGCAAGCCATCTGTCAAGGTCAGGCAGTTAGGAAATGGTGGAGCTCCTCCACTGCCACCCAGGTCTTCTCCCCATGCTTCCCCTTTCCCTTTCCAAGCCATTCAAGTGGGTTTTAAAGGCCACTCTTTTTTTTCTTTAATTTTTATTTTTACTTTATTTTACTTTACAGTACTGTATTGGTTTTGCCATACATTGACATGAATCCACCACTCATTTGCAACATGCCAGCCCCTCCCCAAACACAGACAGGTCACGGAGGACAGAAAACATCTTGTTGGCTATTTTCTCTCTTCCCTTCCCAACAATAGCTTTATTTAGTTCCCCTGGGGATGGCAGGCCTGCATCAGTCTCTCACAGACTCCCTGTTCCCTGCTCACATGCCCCCAGGGGCTCCAGAGTTCAGCACTACCCAATGGCGTGAGAAGCCTGACATCCTGTTAGAAGGGGCGAATCAATTTTTGAAACCAGAGATCCCCAGCCTGATAAGGGCCCTATTCAGAAGTCTCCCAAGAAAACCAAATAAGTGGGGGTGGCCCAGGGCTCCTGCTAGGCATTCTCTTGGTGGGTGGAGTCAGAGCAGTGTGAGGCCAGATCAGAGTTGTACCAACCTCACCTTCAAGCCAAGGAATTAGACAGCTGGGACCTGAGTGGTCTAGGGCAGCTCCCCACTGAGGGAGGCAGCTCTCTGTATATTCACGACTCTCTGGAGATTTAAATACACAGTGTTTGGTCCTGGTTAAGTGATGGAGAAAGCAAGGCTTGGAAGAATCTGGGGGAGGAAAACAAGGACCAAAAACACCTTGGAAGGTTTCAAGGAGAAGGTGGGCCTCCATGATGCCTCTGAGGCTCTGCCTGATCTACTTCTCACTACCTCTACAAGCTTCATCTTGTGTTTCCCCTCCTTCCCACCCCAGCTTCTGTCTAAAAGTTCTGTTCCAGCACGTGGGGCTTTCAGATCTTCACTGAATGAGCCTCATTCCCTCTGGCCACAGGGCTTCTGCATACGCTGCTCCTTTTCTCTGAAAGATGCTACCTAACACTATTTTCTAGGCCACTCCTTTTCATACTTCACAGCTCGGTTGATATGCTCTGTCCCCAGAGTGCACTTCCCTGGATACTGGTCTAAAAAAATAAGTGCTTCTTGAATCTTCTTTATCACACCATGAACTCTCCTTTCATAGAGTTAGCCACTATTCGTAATTGCTCATTTATTTTCTTTGTTGTCGCTCTCTCAAATCCAAGGTAGGTGCTCTGAGAGAACAAGGTGCTCTGCATATTTCATTTACAGCTGTATCTCCAGGCTCCATCCAAGGGGTAGCATACAGTAGGCTGTGCATGAAGTATATATGTTGGATGGGTGTTAGACAAAGGCTTCCATGACAGGGAATGATGTCACATGTATACAGGCAGAGTTGGACAGAATTTGGAGAAAACTTGTTAGTAAAGGTTGGTGTGAGTAGAGGCTTGCTGGGGAAGCAGTGGGAATTAGGGTGAAAATGTAGGCAGTGGCAAGCTTGGGGGGCCTTACACATGAGGAAGGGATTTAGGATGGTTTCTGTGAACACTGGGCAGCCACTGAGGGTTTGGGTGCAGACACAGACAAAGCAAGTTCAGGAAGATTTCTGTGGGGCTGTGTTAACAACAGCTCCCAGTTTGGAGCACTTATAGTGTACCAGGAATGGTGCTAAACACTTTACCTATATCGTCTCATTTAAATCTCTTGACACATCTATGAGATGACTCCTATTTTTAGCCCTATCTCTTATGGCTCAGTGGTAAAGAATCCGCTTGCAGTGCAGAAGACACTTGGGACACAGATTCAATCCCTGAGTCAGAAAGATGCCCTAGAGTGGGAAATGGCAACCCACTCTAGTATTCTTACATGGGAAATTTCATGGACAGAGGAGCCTGGCAAGCTACAGTCCATCACTGAACCCTCAGGCCTCTCTTGAGTTACCGACTTACCTCAAAAACCCAGCCCCAGATGGTCTCACAGGCACCTCCAACCCAACCAAGGAAACCCATGAGGTTTCCAAGCAAACTCATAAATGTCCCATCAGAAATGCTCTCTCCTTTTCCTGTATCCTGATCTCAGTCAAAGGTCCCACTACTCACCCAGGTGTCAGAGGTCCCATCTGCCTTCCCTCTTTTTGTATCTGCCCTCGACCAGGTCTGGCATATAGGAGGGGCCCAGAAAACGTTGGCTAAATGAGGTCTGTGGCCTCATGGCCCAGCTTAATGCTCTCTGCCCTTAGAACCCCACCTCTGAACTCTCTGCCTCACCTCCTCCTACTTTTAGAGTGTCTTGGAAAAATACTGGTAGCATTTTTAGAAAAATTAAATTAAACCTGCCCTACGAAAACACAAACATTCCTTTTTCTTACATTTCCTGTTTCCCTGAGAAACGGAATAGTCAAAAATAAACACACCGATAGGATGGCAATATTTGTCTGCGAATACACTTTTCTTGTTTTTACCCCGGTGAGGTTAATGGCACTGAACAGGCTTGGGCTGCCAGTTCTCCTCCTGTGAGGATTCTCGGGTTTGTTCACAATTCGGACAGCATCCCAGCAAAACCGTGGCTCTGGGAAGGGTCTGAATGACCAAGGTGATGAAGACCACCCTGAATGGATAGACATAGCTGTGTGATTTTACGTTCCCTAGGTTTTCCATTGTCATTAATTTCTATTCACAATCTTGTTGCAGCTCCATCCCTCAGTGGGAAAAAGCCCTCTTTATAATCAGATGATCCCTAACATGGGAAAGTATTGTTTTTTTTTTTTAGTCACTTCAGAAAATAGCTAAATAATAACTGCACTCTTTCAGCATCTGCATTTCTTTGCTTCAGTTTATGTTCACAGTGTAATGTCTTAAGATTCAAGATAAATGTGATATTTTGGTTAAACGCACTCATTGGTGTTCCGTAGAACTTGCTTACTTGGGGCTATAAGCAAAGGGACATGTCATTTCCTCTGTCTGGTTCAGAGAAGCGCTATTCATGGAATGCTGCAGAATGAGGAGTTAAGAGGGAGCACAGGCTTTGAAGCCAGACACAGCAGATTAAATACTGTTGTGTCACTTCCTATCAGAGCACTCTTGGGCAACTCAGTTCCCAGGTTTGTTTTCTGTAAATGGGAATAGATACATCAGCAATAAAGGTTATTGTGAAGATTTGAGTTTGTATGTAAATCACATGCTACATATAGCTGGATCTTGGCCAGAAATTCTCTGGGGATAATGTGAACCATGATCTTTCCAGTAGTCATGTATGGATGAGAGAATTGGACCATAAAGAAGGGTGAGTGCTGGAGAATTGATGCTTTCGAAATGTGGTGTTGGAGGAGATTCTTCAGAGTCCCTTGGACTGCAAGGAGATCAAATCTGTCAATCCTAAAGGAAATTGCCCCTGAATAAACCACTGGAAAGTGATCCTGAAGCTGCAACTGTAAAACCTGGCTACCTAATTCAAAGAGCCCACTCACTGGAAGAGACCCTGATGCTAGGAAAGATTGAAGGCAGGAGGAGAAGGACAGCAATAGAGGATGAGATGGTTGGATGGCATCACCGACTCAATGGACACAAGTTTGGGTGAACTCCAGGAGATAGGGAAGGACAGGGAAGCCTGGCGTGCTGCAATCCATGGGGTCACAAAGAGCTGGACACGACTTAGTGACTGAACAACAATAATATTCCATTGTATGAAGTTTTTAAATTTTAAGCAGCTTTTAAGCACACCTTGGAAGGGGCTAGATGTGTATATCCATGGTTTGTGACTGCAAACCATAAAGGCAAATGTAAGTCTTAGCAAGTTTCAATAAACAAGGATAATATTTTGGCAATGCCAAAAGTACTGATCTTAGAAAATTATAATATACAGTTGGGCATCTTATGAATTTATAATACTTGGGAAGGAGGAAGGCTTTTTACTGGCAAACTGATACTGGCTTGAAGGTACTTTCCTCCTGTGTGTGTCAGACCTTATCTGTCTCATTCCCCACTGTTTCTTCAGCGCTTGCAAGCAAAGGGTCCAAGCCAGATTGTTAGTCCAATTATTGGAGCAAGCAGGATCTCTGCTTCCGGCACATTCTTACTAAATTTGTCATCCCAGCAACAAGTTGATAAAGAGAAAGGCTAAGAGGGAAACATGTCTAGGCCAAACAACGAAGTATCAAGAAATACTGGTACTGGGAACCCAAGAGCAGAGCAAGAGAGAAAGTGACCTCTGGTGCTCCCTCCCCCTTATAAGACCACTGCTTCTTTCCTTCTGAAAACCACCTTAACTTTCCAAGCCCTCATGGCTAACTTTGAAGCCATTCAGAGAGGAAGCTTTGAGGTGTGGGTTTCACAATCCTACTACGAAAGCTAAGGCTGTCATTGCTCATACACCTTGACTCCCACATTTACTCATTTGAGCTCCATGAGGGCAAGGTGGGTACTTATTTTGTTCATGGTTTACCTAGCACATAGCAAGTGTTCAGGATCTGTTGACTGCACTTTCTGAATGAATACAGAAAAGCAGAGTGCTGAAAAGGGAAAGTGAAAGTGAAGTCACTCAGTTGTGTCCGACTCATTGCGACCCTGTGGACTGTAGCCTACCAGGCTCCTCTGTCCATGGGTTTCTCCAGGCAAGAATACTGGAGTGGGTCACCATTTCCATCTCCAGGGGATCTTCCTGACCCAGGGATCAAACTCAAGTCTCTTGCATTAGAGGCAGACGCTTTAACCTCTGAGCCACCAGGGAAGCTCATAAGTGCTGGTGCTGTTACTGTTGGTCTTCCTAGGTGGCACTAGTGGTAAAGAACCCACCTGCCAATACAGATAGATGTAAGAGATATGGGTTTGATTCCTGGATTGGGAAGATCTCCTGGAGCGGGGCACAGCAACCTACTCCAGTATTCTTCCCTGGAGAATGCCATGGACAGAGGAGCCAAGTGGGCTATGGTCCATAGGCTTGCAAAGAGTCAGACAAGACTGAAGCAACTGAGCAAGCAGAGGAAAGGACTTACCATGCTCAAGAATGCACAAGGGAAAATGCACAAAGGAGTGAAAATTCCTGGAGGACTCAGAAAATATCAGGGCCAGCCGCAGGGGTAGAAGGTCAGTAGAGGATGATCCTGGGAAAGCAGGGTTTCACATTCAAGGACCTCAAATTTGGGCTCTTTAATGCTCTCTCCTAAATAAGGATATAATACAGTCATTTTCCTATGTGTGTGTATGTGTTAAAAGCTTTGGTTTGTCAAATGTACAAACCAATTTGTTTGTACAAATTAAAACTGTACTACAAATTTGGTTGTCCTATTTTTCAATTTAAAAAACAAACCTGGAATCTCAAAAAAGAACCACTGTCCTCATCTTTCAGAAATACATGCTGAAGTATTTTCAGATTAAAAAAATATATAGTCTTAGATTTGCTTTAAAATAATCCAATGTGGGGTGGGCATGTAGAGGACAAGACTGAGAATGTATTGAAGCTGGGTGATGGTACACAAAGGTTCATGATTTTACTCTCTCTGCCTCAGTGTATGTTTGAACATTTCCATAATAAAATATTTTTTTAGAAAGGGCCCCCTTCACTCTGAGTGGTCCTGGGGAGTCCCAAGATGTTCTTTCTGGTAAGAAAGAAGGATGAATGATGGGGAAGGCAGAGTCACTGGCTGAAAAGTGAATTGGGGCCAAACTGTGAAAACCCTTGTAAACTCTTCTGAGAGGTTTGGACTTAATCCTGCAAATGATGGGAAGGCCAGGAAAGAATTTTCGTAGGGGAAAGACACCATTAGGTTTGCATTTGGGAAAGAACACTTGTAGCTGGCGTCTGGAAGACAGTAGTGGTGTGTGTAAGTGTTTGGGGAGTGAGGGTTGGGGTCAGGTGGAGGGCCCAGCCCAAGGACTGGGAGCACCTGCCTTCCCCTTCACACTTCCCCTAGACAGTGCCTCCAGGGAGTACCCGACCTAAGAGAGGGACCAAGGAGCAGAATGGAAAGATGGATCTGAGCAGGACCTCTTTCATCTTTGTCTTCCCAGCATTATGCTCTCTTGTGGTTCCTTGTCACAACAAGTAATTACTTAGTGCAATCTGTCAATAGGGATTACTTACTGACTGTGTCACTGGTTAGACTAGGTGTAGCCAAACCATGGCTGTCTTCCTCCTTCTTATTCCCAGAGCTGGCCTGATGCCCAGCAATAGTCAGCTGCTGAATGAATGGATGAATGTATAGCACAGGGATTTCCCTGATCACTAAATCTCTGCTGCATAGCACCTAACACATAGTAGGCCCTCAATAAATGTCTGTGGGGGGGTACTGAACTGATATGAAAGTGCAGGATCCTAGGAGGGTGAGGAAGGTTCAGATCCTCCTTTAGGAAAAAGCAATTTCCTCTCAGCACAAGAGCTTCCAAAAAGGCAGTAGTTTCTAAGCCGAAAGGGGATGGGAAAAGCAAACCAGGACCAAGGTCTGTCCACTAAAATGTCAGCCCTTGAAACTTATGTCTCCATTTCTCTCTTGGACCCTTGATGAGGTGCTTCCTCCATTTCAGATGATGGTGATTCCTGCCTCCCCTCCCCCAGCTTCTGAAAAAAGCTTCTAGATGCTTTTAAATTAGGCAAATGAGCAAGGGCAATGTTCATTTTTTCCCCTCCCCTTTCATTTTGAAAACACATGGCACGCCAAAAGGGGTTTGGACAGAATGTTCAGAGGCCACATAATAGAACAAGAGAGGCTGCCAAGCTCCTAAATCACTAACTAGACAGGACAATCTCAGCCCTGGGGACTTAGAGACCCTCGGGCCAGCACCATGAGTTCCGTGCAGTCCCTTAAGGAAGGGCCATGCTCAGCTCGAGGAACCAGAGATTCACATGGCCCATAGCTCCTTGAGCTCACCTCTTGGTGAGCTGCCTCGAGGTGGAGGGAAGTGGGCCCCTTCTGTAAAATTTCAGGGAGTTGATCTGATGCCAATACCTCCTTTCTGAATTTCAGTTTACTCATTGGTACAATGGGTGTGGAAAGATCAAAGGCAGGAGGAGAAGGGGACGACAGAGGACAAGATGGTTGGGCAGCATCACCGACTCCATGGACATGAGTTTGGTCTAGCTCCAGGAGATGGTGAAGGGCAGGGGAGCCTGGTGTGCTGCAGTCCATGGGGATGCAAAGAGTTGGACACAACTGAGCAATTGAACAAAAACAAAATTGGTGTTGGTGAAGGACTGCAAAAAAAGAGAGATCTAAGCGCAGGTGTCTGCCTCATATCTCCTCTCTAGAATCTGCAAGGTCTAGAGCTGTGGCTCTAGACTCCGCTGCGTTAGTGCCACCTGGGCTCTTGTTAGAAAGGTTAAATCTCGAGCCCCACTCCAGACCTGCTGCTCAGACTCTGCATTTTAACAAGGTGCTCAGGGGATTCATGTGTCTATTAGTTTGAGAAACACCAGGCTCCCTAACCATATCATCTTGGCCGAGTCACTTTATCTCTCTATTTTAATTTATTCCTTTATAAAGTGAAAGATATTACTTTAAATGGCTTCTAGGTCTGAAGTCCTATAAAATTCAAGGCCTGCTAACACATACCAGCCTTTGATCCCAAAATGTACACGGGTGTTCCATCCCTGTTCTGAAATGCCAGGTTGTGAATTGGTCAGATAATCACTGAGTATGTGTTCAGGGGAGGTCACTGGGCTGGGCTGTGTGTGTGCTAAGTCACTTCAGTCGTGTCCTACTCTTTGCGACCCTATGGTCTGTACCCCATCAGGCTCCTCTGTCCAGGCAAGAATACTGGAGTGGATTGCCATGCCCTCCTCCAGAGGATCTTCTCGACCCACGTCTCCTGCACTGGCAGGCGGTTTCTTTACCACGAGTGCCATCCCCGCACTACGGTGATATGGAGGTATAATTATGACCACGCACCCCAGAGTTTCTAACATAGCCTCATTTGAAAACCTCATGTCACATTATCAACCCTTTAGTACTTTTTTTTAAATATAGCATTTTACTTATTACATATCTGCTCCTCAATAGAATATAAATTCTCAGGTAGCACAAAACACATTTTATTAACATTTGGGGAAATCATGTAACCTAAGATGATGCCTGGATCAAAATGAACTTTTTACTACATTTAAACACAGGATTCATTTTTGTTTAAAAATGATCTTGCAGTTACATCTATAAACATTTTCACAATTCCCAAATGTAAAGCCTCCTTTCAAAAAATAATTATTAAATTCATTTAAGCCTGTTTTATAGAAATTAAGAATTTTTCCAAATAGTATTAAATATATTTCTCTGTTAATGTTCTGAAACAAAATGGCATGACTGAAACACTTGTCTAGCTCCCAAGGTAATATTAACCTCACTGGAGCATTTTTTGCACTAGTATACGGAGGCGTTTCAAATATTAAATAATTGTGAGGTTTGTTTGATCTTTATATAAAATGTTAGACAAACAACCCTTTAGTCCTAAATTTAGTTTTGGAAAATATAGGCTCCAGCAGCATTAGACACAGTCCCAATTCCTGGTAGGCTGATTGCATTGATGGTCCCAATTAATGGCTCCCCTGCAGCCAGATCCTTTACAATGTGATTTCACAGGTCCTGCCAAGAAGGGATGAAGTTCATTTCCTACTCCTTGAATCTGGGATGGCCTTGGGCCTTTCTTTGGTCAAAACAGTACAGTAAAATTGATGACCAAGTTATCAACCTAGAGCCCATGGGCACAGCAGGAAAACACAGGGATGGCTCTGTTTGCTGGGCCACCTGTGTTAAAGGATGGGAGCTGCTGCTTTAGGAGGAAAAGGCAGCATACAACTGTCCTGAGGGCCAGGGAAGGTGGGGTTTTGGTTACCTTTGTCTTTTTGTGTCTCTTTCTTAGGGCAGGAATGAACCAGAAAGTCATTTATACTAAGGTAAAAATGACTTTCTCCAGTTTTAACCCTTATGGTTTTTCCAATGGTCATGTATGGATGTGAGAGTTGGACTATAAAGAAAGCTGAGCGCCGGAGAATTGATGCTTTTGAACTGTGGTGTTGGAGAAGACTTTTGAGAGTCCCTTGGACTGCAAGGAGATCCAACCAGTCCATCCTAAAGGAGATCAGTCCTGGGTGTTCATTGGAAGGACTGATGTTGAAGCTGAAACTCCAATACTTTGGCCACCTGATGGGAAGAGCTGACTCATTTGAAAAGACCCTGATGCTGGGAAAGATTGAGGCAGGAGGAGAGGGGAACGACAGAGGATGAGATGGTTGGATGGCATCACCGACTCAATGGACATGAGTTTGGGTGAACTCTGGAAGTTGGTATGGACAGGGAGGCCTGGTGTGCTGTGTCTCATGGGGTTGCAAAGAGTTGGACATGACTGAGCGACTGAACTGAAATGAACTGAAACATTTTCAAAGGAGATCAATGACTTTGATAAAAGATTGGAGTTTATATATATATATAAACTCAGCCCAAGAATAGGCAGTACAGCTTGGGTTTTGTGGTCACTGCTTGCATATATCTGTGTGGGTGGTGGTCTCTACTAGACTGTCCCACTGAGCGGTTGAGAATGGGGACTCAGTCCAGTCCACACTTCATTTGCTGAGCCATGTATCTGGGGTGGGGACTGCTTTTAGCTTAAAGGTAGTGCTGTCTTTTCCAAGTCACACTCCTTGTTGTGGATCCCTCTTTCCTAATTCATATATGTTAATCTCTACTGCAGGGAGAAGGACAAAGAGGCAAAGAGTGGCTAAAAGGGGCTTGCTTGCAGCATACCTTGGGGATCATCTGTGATGAGCACAGTCTGCAGCACTTTTACGTTCATTTCCTCATTGATTCTGCCCAGTAAGTCTTCAAGTTAAGCACTATCATGGCCATTTTGCAGATGGGGAAAACTGAGGCTCAGGGAGATGAAGAAGCATACCCAAGATTACCCAGCTCAGAAGCATGGGAACAAACATCCTGACTTGGCTCTGATTGAACATCTGATGCCCAGGTGAGATGTGTCAGGGTTGAGAGTGACAACAGATAGGAATGAGTCCTGGATTCATATTAAGCTTCACCTGCCTGTTCTTGACATCTCACTGCCACCTCTACAGAAAAGATGAAGTAAGCTCTGTAAGTACAGGCAGCATGGAGCAAAGTGGTGCTTCTGACCCTCCACTAAAGGCTCTGTTTACTTTTAGTCTCACAGCTGGGCTGGATTAGCCCAGCTTCGTAAATAGCTTTCTGAAAACCAGCAAGCTGGAAAAGCCCAATTTGTCCCAGAGAATGCATGGAGGCCCTGCCCACACTCTTCAGTGTCCCCTCCTCGGCCTCCTATGCCTGACCTCTCTATTTTGTGGTCCATCTCCACCTCCCTCTCTGGGCCTCAATAAAAAAAATCTCCTAGCATTTTTCCAACCCTCATCCCCACCTTTGTCAAACTCTTGAAAGACCAAATTGGAAGGAGAAGCAGAGAGGAGGAAATTCCTTTTAGGCTGAGTTGCCTGGATTTCCTTTTGCTTCCCACCTCATTTCCGGGAGGGCTACCTTTATTGACTTGAGGTCGGGTCTGGAGGAAACTGGGGGCTGTATTTGGGGCCATTAGTGAAGTCCAAGCTCCTTCATTCCTGAAGGGCAGTTGAGAGAAAATGTGGGAGGGTGCAGACTCAGAGGAGGGCGACTGAAATGTGTTTTCTTGCAGTAACACTTTGGTTAACATTCCAGAAAGTCAGAGCTGGAGGGAACTTACAGATCAGCAAGTCTAAAAGGCTCTGACCCTGGGTTCCCTTGCCGAGCTGCAAGGGGGCTGTGGACTTCCAGACACCAGATGCAAAAATGTTCCTCTGTGCGTGCAAGGAATTGTATTTTTTAGGGGAGGTTCTGTGAGCTTCTTGTTTTAGAAAGAGAGCTCAAACATTTCCCCCTAAAAGCTAAGCACACTGGATACTTCTAGTTTGTCTTGCCTTTTATGTAGAAGGGGAAATGGAGGCCATAAAGGGGAAATGTCACCCTCAAGGTCACTGATGTGATCCAGCTTAGGTTAGAGTACAGCACAGCTGGTAGCAGGGAGACCTGTTCCTCCTGACACATTTCCCCAAAGTAGGACTTTTTTTTAACAGCATTTAACCACCAAAGGTTGACCAGATAGCCATTACGAGTAAACTTATTAAGAGTAAGATTATAGGCTTTGGCAGAAGCATGAAGGCAAGACTGTGAACCATAGGGAGAAGGTAGTTTAAGGTTTTAAATATATAACACACACCTGCACTGACCAATGACAGTTGCCCACTATCCCAACCTGCCTACCTAAGGCCAGGTGGCAGAACAAGACATGCCAGGGGATCCCTGGAATCCAGGAGGGTACTTCTCAATCCTTGCTCTTTCTTCCAAGCCATTCAGTCAGCCAGTATTTATTGATTTCTCAAGTCCATACCAGGGCTTCCCTGGTGGCTCAGTTCGTAAAGAATCCACCTGCAATGCAGTACACCTGGGTTCAATCCCTGGGTTGCAAAGATCCCCTGGAGGAGGAAACAGCAACCCACTCCAGTATTCTTGCCTGGGAAATTCCATGGACAGAGGAGCCTGGTGGGCGACAGTCTATGGGGTTGCAAGAACTGGACACGACTTAGTGACTAAACCACCACAAGTCCATACCAGATGCTTGGACAAGGTAGTGAAAAAAGTCCCTGCTTTCATGGAACTTATTCAAATTGAGGAAACTGGTGATACTTCTATAATAAGAGGAGACTTGGGTCCAGGGTGGAGTGGCACAACTTTGTTGGAAGAGGCTCCTCCCACTCTGCCCAGAAGAGGGGGTTCTGACAGGAAGAGATGACACTAACACTCATTTGTTTTGGATTTGACATCCTCCATCTCAACAGGATCCCCGAGGTTTTCCTGAGTCCAAGGACACTGCAGAGTCCCAGCTCATAACAAATGATGTTCACGGGCATGCCAGCCCTTTATTTCTATGAGGCAATCCTCAGAGGCCTTTGCCAAGATAAACTGTTTGGCCTTCTGCCTTGAAAGTTGATCCTCTTCTGGGTCTGATTATTGCTTTTCTGAAACACAGGGACAATGACATCATTGCTCCCTCCCTGGCTTGGGGATTTGATGGTCAGCATGAAGTCAGGGTTTGGAATGGTGCCTGCTCTTTGCCAATGCCCCGGGAGGCCTGGGGGTGGGGGCCCGGGAGTGAAGCAAACTTGTGAGAGAGGGGTGGGCGCCATGAGGTCCCCAGGGGCTGCGGGGGTGGGGGGATTCATTTTCTACTCTCTTGCTGGCATCTTGGTCTGCCTTGCTATACACAGGAAGGACAGCATTCTGAAGAGGGCTGAGCTGACATTCAGTGGATACACACCTGCCTGGCTATCCCCAATTGCTAAAATATTGAAATACTTTCATCCTCATTGATAATCATTTGCTGGGGTGGGGTACCTTCTGGACACCTGGGGTGCCCTGGCCTCTTCCTGGGTCAACATCCCATAATTCCTACAGCACCTCCAGGACCTGTCTGGTAGTCTTCTGATAGTTGATGCCTGTGCTGTTTATAAAGCATGGTTACTGCCCCTCACAGAGGGATGTGAGAAATTTGGCTTGGCTTGTTGGCCAGATGCCTGTAGGAAACCACCGCCATGTAGGTTAGGGTCAAGGTCTGCTTCTTGGGCTCCCAGGCCTGGGACCTGCCAACAGAAATTCTCTCCAGTCACTGTGAGGCACAGTCCTTGCCTAATCAAGGGTTAACACTTCCTATGCCAGGGGTTGGAAGGCACCTCAGAGGTGCTCTAGTCCAGCCCGCTCTTTGCACAGAGGAGAACCTGGAGCTCAGAAGGGAAGTCATTGGTTCAAGTCATAGCAAGCTGGTGACCCATTCAAGCCTTCTGACTCTCCTTTAGGTCATGATATACCAGGGAACATCTCCCATACCCAAAAGGGCTTGAACCTGGGGGAGAAAGATCAAGAATACTGAAGGAATCTGTCTAGACCATCTAGAGCACAAACATCCCCCTAGAGGAGAATAAAGCAGTGTCAGGTTGCAGTAAGGAAACTCTGGACGGGGGTGGCAACCTTGAGTGCTCATAGTGACCAATGAATGATTGATGCCAAGGAGATAGGGGAGGAGGTGAGCAAAGACCATGAAGTCATTTGACATGTTTCTCTTACTCTTACTGGCTCCCTTTCTGCACCAGGTCAATTTTAGCAGGACAACTGTCATTTTCTCTAGTTTGAGTGAATTTCAAATGCAGCCCTCATCAGTGACAGTCACATTACCCAGTCACCTGGCAGGTACTTAAGCAGAGATCTCAGTCTGGCAGGGCAGGGGCTGAGTGTGGCCTGCAGATCTGTTTCATCAGGACTACCCAGTGCTGCTCATCTTTTTAAAATTGAGTAAGTTGCCAATGGGAGATGACATAAAAACTTAGACATGAGGCTTTTCTTGAATAATTCTTAGGGATCTGGTCACCTGTGTGCCCGTGTTTCTGCAGGCAGAACCCACTCCTTTTAGATGCAGTATGTACTCCTGTTTGCTGCCCAACCCCACCTACTTATCTCCCTGCTGCTTCAGTCACTTGCTAGTCTAGGGGCCCTTGAGTCTGTCATGCCTGGCCCGGAGACTTCTTGCTGCATTGTACTATCTTGCTTTTTATTTCTGGGAAAAGCTATGCTCTGCATAGAATTAGGAGACGACTTCAGCAATTGTGATCTTTCTCCCCAGGCTCAGGCCCTTTTGGGTAGGGGTGATATCAGGGTCTCAGGACTGGTTGTCCTTGCTGACCAATGCTGTGGCTTTTGAGGTTGCTCCCTCCTCTCTGCCCACCTCCTTCCCCAGCAGGGTCATTCATTTCATCCAAGCTACCCAACTCCGTGTGTGTGTGTGTGTGTGTGTGTGTGTGTGTGTGTGTGTGTGCTCAGTCATGTTCGACTCGTTGTGACCCCCCGCCAGGCTCCTCTGTCCATGAGATTTCCCAGGCAAGAATACTGGAGTCAGTTGCCATTTCCTCCTCCAGGGGATCTTCCTGACCCAGGGACTGAATCCATGTCTCCTATATCTCCTGGATCAGCAGGCAGATTCTTTACTGCTGAGCCACAGCTGAGAGCTGTACCCGGATGGCATCGTATAAACATTTGCAGAACACCCACGACAACAGGTCAAGCATGTGGATTCAAGCATAAGAGACACATTTCTGACTTTGTTTTAAGGATCTTACATAGGGAACAAAGATAGGAAATGACTGAAAGCAAAGGCCAAATACGCTGCCTCATATGAAAGGTTTCAAAAAAGATAGTTCATATCCTTTGGGAAAGGGATGAGAGCAATCAGGAAAGCCTTGATGAAGGAGGAAGCATTTGAGATAGGCTTTGAAGGATGACTAGGAGGTCAAGGAATGGGCACTGGTTGGGGTGAGAGAAGGAAAGAAGGATCCAGGCAGGCAGAGGGAAGGGCTAAAGAAGAGGTTAAGTGGCTCTGGTAAAGAATCTGCCTGCCAATGCAGGAGATGCAGGAGATATAAGTTCAACTCCTGGATCAGGAAGATCCCCTGGAGGAGGAAATGGCAACCCACTGCAGTATTCTTTCCTGGAAAATCCCGTGGACTGAGGCGCCTGGCAGGTTACAGTCTATGGGGTTGCAAAGGGCTGGACATGACTGAGCAACTGAGCATGAGCACAGGGTGGGGAAGGGGGGTGTAGCAGGTGTGACTGGCACACAGAGGCAGGTGGGGGGTGGTGTAGGGCCCAGGGTTGAAAAGATGGGTGGAGCCACACCTAGGAGAGCTTTGATTGCCTGGCTAGGAGGTGAGAACCCCAGTGATGTGCAGACAAGGGAGTGGAGTTATCAGTAATTTTTATCTTCAAGTGAAGGAGGAGTGACAGCTTGTTTTGCAGAGGGAAGGAAGGGCAGAAAGCAGATGAGCATTTGGGCAGAGGCAGGAGGGGAGGGAACACGGTTGATCTGCTCCAACCAGGGCTGGTGGAGAAGCGAGAAGTATGGCGGCAGTCTCGAGTCATGAAGTTGCCAGACTAAGAATCATGGAGTTTTCAGTCTAGATGAGGCTTTGGAGATATCCAGCAACCTCCTCGTGTTGCTTTGGAGAACACTGACAGACCATGAGTGGGGCTGGGGGACATGGATCCTGGGGGTGGTAGTGCCTAGTGTTTTTTGTCTTTCACAGTGTCTAACATATGGTAGTCAGAAAATTGTGTTGAAATGGTTAAAATGTTGACTTCTGCTTAGAAATGACCTGGTAAAATGGAAAGTGAGGTTGACTGGTTGGTAATAATTTCCATGGAAAGGTTTCCTCTCTTGCCTCCCTTCCCACCACTCCCAGAGAGCCCTCCTCTTTGGGGGAAGCCTCCAGATGCTACACTTACACCCCAACATGGGCTCTCAGTTCCCACGTAGGGCCCCCTGCTAGCTCAGGAGTTGGGGTACAGTGAGTCGGGTGGCTCCCCTTCCTGCCCACCCTCCCCCTGTCATGTTATGTAAGTGGGTGTTGGTAGCCCGGCTGGCTGGTGGCTTCCTGCAACAGCGGCAGGGCGGGACATCCGAGCTGGCACTATTCAAGTTCACCGCAGCATTCTGAACATTTGGGAACACAGGAAGGGCCGCGTTTTTTAAGCTCCCTTTGTTTGCAAGGAGGGTCCAGAGCCCACAGGGAGGAGAAAAACAAAACCAGGAAAACAGATGACTTGCTTTTGCAAAGACAGTGTGTACATTTGCTGCTGCTCTGTGAGTCCTAATGTACCCCTGACGCTGTCCACACGTGCACACATACACATCCAGATATACACACAGCCTTACCTACACCTTCCTCAGGCACCCAGAGACCAGAAAGCTGAGGCTTCTGTGCATACAGACACACCCTGCTAACAACAGAGGGACGGCCACGTTTGCAGATGGCAAATGAAAACAGAAACGTGGAGATCCCTATGCAGACACACATCTGAGGACGCAGGGGCACACCACCCCACCAAAGACACGCAGACAGACACACACGGAGACACGGGGAAACTCCGAGACAGCCATTTCCACAGAAGGATTTGCATACTGAAAACATACACGCGTGCACATAACTCTCGTCTCTTTTTCTTATCCCCGAATTCACCTGTACAAACACAGGGAGTATTTCTCCCAGAGGCCAAGGAGCCAGCTGGCCCCTGGGGACTCTGCACCTCTAAAGGAGACCTGCAGCTCTTCTCTGCACATACCCTTCGGCCTGCTGCCCACTCGGCTCAGGCCCTTAGCTCTCTGGAGAGTGGGTGGGCAAGACAAAGGTTCCGAAGGCTCCATGGTGCCGAGGGCAGTCCTTTTGCCTTTCCCCTTTTCCCTGGGGCGTTGCTGTTTCTAAAATGTTCCACTTAGTGTTCTCATTTACTCCACAAGTTTGAATTCTTCTTTTGCAAAGTAAGCCCTTCACAACTAAGGAGAAGTGAGGAGAGATAGGCAGGGAAACGGGCCAAGGAGGAAGCGTCGGGGGCTGGTTGGAGCAGCCATGTCATCTGCCCACCCTGGAGACTTCTGTACGTTTCCAAGTTGGTGCCCCAAAGGGGCTAAATAAAAACAGTTGGAAGAGAAGTTCTGAGAGAGGGGGGCTCCACAATTCCTGTGACAACAAAACAAGAAAGGAAGATAAAAAGTCACTGGGATCTTTAGGTATAGCTGAGAGAGACCTGCTTCTCCCTCCTGTAACCTGTGCTGTTACCGGGAATGTTTTCTTTGGTGTGCATTTAATTTCTCTAATAGAAATGGAAACGAGGGGGGAGGAATTTCTTGGAGGAAGAAGCGCCTTTCTTCACCCAGGAGAGGCCCAGGTGGGCTTTGGGGCCCTCTAGGGAGGGACTTAGACCCAGCTGGACCTGATACTTGGGGACTGTGGCGTTGCTTTGCCTGCTGGACAAGCTGTAGCTCTCCAAGAAATCTGGGGAGGTTGAGGAGCTCAGAGCCTGCAAGATGGGACAGGAAGTCCCCAGGTGCTACCCTTCCTGTGTATTCCCCAAATCCTGGTGAAACCCAGTATAATCAGGAATCGTTTAGGTTCGAGTTGGGGCCCAGGTCAGTGATGGCAGAATAGCACCCCTGGAAGTACAAGTGGAGGTTTCCCGGCATTGCGTAGATCTCCCAGGAGATCGGGAAATGGGTAAGGAGCCAAGAAAACTACATCTAGATCTCTGAAAGGCAAGGAGAGAGGCCCAGCTAACATCTGGGTAACATATGTAAAAGCATTTACAAACTCTGAAGTACTGTGCAATGCATAGAGTCATTTGCTGTCCTTGTTAGAATATCAATATATACAAACCATCATCAAAATGTTTGTGTTGAGTGGCTGAAATTTACAAACACAGCTAAGAAAGAGGCTGACTCCCTGGGTCAGAGCCCTGGGACAGCCAACTCAGGCTTTGTCCAGTGGGCAGCACCAGGTGCGGGGAAGTTGGCTAGTGGGAATTCCTTTTTCCAAGAGAAGCTAACCTCCCGCTCCTGCTTCTCTCACTATTTTTAGTGTCATGCACGGATTTATTTAAACACTTTCTAAATGTTTTTCTTTATATTTTGCCAGAGCCGATCCCTGGGAGTCTCTGTTACAATCTTGTCTAGCTCCTTGTTTAAGTATCTCTCTGCATGTTCCTTCTTCAAAGCTCCTGAAACCATAATGGGGCTGCTGAATGGGAGAGGCAAGCCACACATGCAGTGGTTAAGAGCATGTGCCCTGGAGAGGACTAGGGCTGGGTCGCCTGGGCTGCGACTAGGCTGAGGAGAGGAAGGCACTTGCCTCAGATACAAAATCTAAGGGGGTTTCTCAAACTCAGTAATCAAAATACATACTGGAGTGCAATGTTTTTTAAAATAAAAATCAATGCAATTAAGTTCACGATAACGTACCAACATGTAAAATAAAGGCAGGATCTGACTGTGTGCTTGCATGTTCTTGCCTCACTTGCTTCACCCTAATCCTGGCCTTTTGTGGATCTGAGTCTCCACTCTGCCTCTTATTATTAGGCAGGGCACATTTTTCTATTTTAAAAAATTGAGGTATAGTTTACATACAGTAAAATGAATACTTCTAAAGAGTATGGTTCCATGCATTCATGATTAAGTTGCTTGTCATATCTGAGTCTTTGTAACCCTATGGATTGTAGCCCAACAGGCTCCTCTCTCCATGGGATTCTCCAGGCAAGAATACTGGAGTAGATTGCCATGCCTTCCTCCAGAGGATATTCCTGACTATAACTGTTTGTAAATGTGCACAGCTGTAAGACCACCACTTAATCAAATAGAACACATTTCCCATCACTCCAGAAAATTCTCTCTTAGGCACCTTTTCTTGCTTAAAATCTTTCAATGAGTTTTTCCTGCTGTCAGGAGAAAGATCAGACCCCTTTGTGTTGGGTCCTTCCTGGGCTGCAGTGCATGTCCTAATTTTCAATGGGAAGCCAGATACAGGTATGTTTCACCTGAAAACTTGTATGTCTAACATATCACACTGCCGAGCCTCTGGAGGCCAAACTTGACCCTGAATTCAACAGCAATGCTGACACCAACACTAACACTAACTCTGGACCAAGAGGCATTTTGAGATGACCTCAAAGGTCAGATGATGCTTGAAGTGTCATTTTTTTACACTGTCGAAATCTTCAGCTCTACAGTACGTCAAGGCTGTCATCCTGTTTATTTAACTTATGTGCAGAGTACATCATAAGAAACGATGGGCTGGAAGAAGCACAAGCTGGAATCAAGATTGCCGGGAGAAATATCAATAACCTCAGATATGCGGATGACACCACCCTTATGGCAGAAAGTGAAGAGGAACTAAAAAGCCTCTTGATGAAAGTGAAAGAGGAGAGTGAAAAAGTTGGCTTAAAGCTCAACATTCAGAAAACGAAGATCATGGCATCTGGTCCCATCATTTCATGGGAAATAGATGGGGAAACAGTGGAAACAGTATCAGACTTTATTTTTGGGGGCTCCAAAAATCACTGCAGATGGTGATTGCAGCCATGAAATTAAAAGATGCTTACTCCTTGGAAGGAAAGTTAGGACCAACCTGGATAGCATATTCAAAAGCAGAGACATTACTTAGCCAACAAAGGTCCGTCTAGTCAAGGCTATGATTTTTCCAGTGGTCATATATGGATGTGAGAGTTGGACTGTGAAGAAAACTGAACACCGAAGAATTGATGCTTTTGAACTGTGATGTTGGAGGAGACTTTTGAGAGTCCCTTGGACTGCAAGGAGATCCAACCAGTCCATCCTAAAGGAGATCAGTCCTGGGTGTTCATTGGAAGGACTGATGTTGAAGCTGAAACGCCAATACTCTGGCCACCTCACACGAAGAGTTGACTCATTGGAAAACACCCTGATGCTGGGAGGAATTAGGGGCAGGAGGAGAAAGGGACAACAGAGGATGAGATCGCTGGATGGCATCATTGACTTGATGGACATGAGTTTGGGTAAACTCCGGGAGTTGGTGATGGACAGGGAGGCCTGGCGTGCTACAGTTCATGGGGTCGCAAAGAGTCGGACAGGAATGAGAGACTGAACTGACTGACTGACTATTTGACAGGCCCTTAAGTCATCTGAGCATATCTGAACAGCTCTGTTTAAAGCTATGACTGTTGAGCCAGAAGCTCCTTCAGGGACAAGGAAAAGGGAATCAAAATTCACCCAGAGTCAAGTAATTCACAGATCCTCAGAGCAGGAGGGACCTTTGGAAACTACCTGATACAACGCTGGGTGTTCAAAGATGGGCAGCAGAAGTGCTGGGTCTTTCCTAAGGTTTCAGCAGCAATTATATTTTTTTATGAACAGTGACCACATACTAGGCATCTTCACTGATTACCTCTTTATTCTTCCTAGCACTGTATGGAGAAGGCGATGGCACCCCACTCCAGTACTCTTGTCTGGAAAATCCCATGGACAGAGGAGCCTGGTAGGCTGTGGTCCATGGGGTCACGAAGAGTCGGACTCGATGGAGCGACTTTCCTTTCGCTTTTCACTTTCATGCATTGGAGAAGGAAATGGCAACCCACTCCAGTGTTCTTGCCTGGAGAATCTCAGGGGTGGGGGAGCCTGGTGGGCTGCCGTCTATGGGGTCACACAGAGTGAGACACAACTGAAGTGACTTAGCAGCAGCAGCAGCAGCAGCAGCAGCAGCAGCAGCAGCAGCACTGTATGAAGTGGGTACTGTTAAGACTTTTGCTTAACAGATGAAGTTACAGAGGCCCAGAAAGGGTAAGTCACTTGCCCAAGATCACACAGCCATAAGTGGCAATGTAATATCTGAACCTGGAGTAATCAGACTTTAGATCCTTTACCTTAAAGTCTGCTTTGCCCAAGTGAGAGCCCTTTTTATGTCACTGAAGGCAGGAAATGATTAGCCTATGAGGTGAGGAATTTGCTTTTGGCTCTTAATTTTACCTCCTACAAAAACAAATCAGATAGTGAAGGGCCAGGATCTCATTGCCCCTTCTGTTGGTTTACCAGGCGCCAGACTGTCGCTGTAGATTGGCAGATGGGGGCTGCCTTTGCAGATAAAGGTGTTACAGCAACTCCTGGACTAGTGGCTTTGTTGAACAATGCAGGAGTGTTGGAATGTGTGCATGGCTGTGCTCCCATGTCACCAGGCACATCACAGAGCCTTGGGTGTTCCAGCACTGGCAGCCAGGATGTGGAAGGAGGAGTGGGTGGTGAATCTCCCAGGACACAGGAGGTGGCAGCTTGGTGTTAAGAAAAGAGACTTGAGCTGGCAACTTGGACATGGGGATATTTTCCCCTTTGGGCAGCACGCTATGGCTGTTGGAGCTCTTACCTAGACATTTAGAATGCCAGAGCTGACATCTGATAGCTCTGTGACCTCAGAAAAATTACTAACTCTTTCATCCATAAATGAGACTGTGTTTGTAAGTATGAAGTATTTGGTAAGTCCTAAATTAATGGGAAATAGCAGTATGACCTTCGGCAAGACACCTTCCCTTTGGAGCCTTAACTTTTTGTGTGTCAGCTATCAGGAATGGGCCAGATGATCTCTGCAGTTCCTTCCTGCCCTAAGATTCTGTGACTGCGCATCTGTAGCTCGCGCTCAAGGATTTGGGGCAGGACACTCATCAAACCAGTCAATTCTAAGGAAATCAGTCCTGAATATTCATTAGAAGGACTGACGCTGAAGCTGAAACTCCAATACTTTGGCCACCTGATGTGAAAACTGACTCATTGGAAAAGACCCTGATGCTGGGAAAGATTGAAGGCAGGAGGAGAAGGGGACGACAGAGGGTGAGATGGTTGGATGGCATCACCAACTTGATGGACATGAGTTTGAGCAAGCTCCAGCAATTGGTGGATAGGGAAGCCTGGTGTACTGCAATCCATGGGGTTGCAAAGAGTTGGACACGACTGAGCGACTGAACTGACTGACTCAGTGCTGGGGCAGAAGCCCTTCAGGCATCTGTTTGGCAAGTCCTCGTTAACCTATTTATTTTAAGCTTGACTCAAGGAATGATATATTACTGGCAGAGAAATAAACCAAAATGCTAGGGCTATAATTGCTGTGTTTTCTTAGCCTCATTTTCTATTCATGTAATGCACTCAGGTTTTGTAAGACCCAGGACTGCTGTGGATGTCTTTGGCACTTACTTCCATTTGTTCGCTGGACAGTTATGGACACTAATATAATACATGGCCTTTGGCTAGCACTTGAAAGTTCGTCTGGTGTCCACAGTGTTGGCTGAGGAGCTCTAACCCTCAGGTTTTATCCCAGCTCATTCACATAGACTTTAGGCAAATGACTTCTTCCACACTGTACCCTGGTTTCCTCACATATCAAATGGAGAAATAATGGCACTTTGCCCTATAGGGCTGTTGCAAGGATTAATAGATTTGACATCATATGAAGCACTTAGAATTAGGTCCAGAGTAATAATTAATGCATTAGCTATTATTTTTATGGAGCACTTTGTATTAATTTTCTGATTTGACATATCTATTGATTCTGTAAGGCTGGAATGATTTTGTTGCCCCTAAGGTTTAGCTGAGGAAACAGGCTCAGAGGGCAGGGTACACAATTATTATATGGCAGTGTCCCTGGTTTATACCCCAGGATTTCTGAAACCAAGGTGAGGCCATCTTCCACTATCGCCCAAGCACTTGACTTCTCTGTGGAATCCTAAGGCAGTATGAAGAAAGGCACTCAAAGCAAGGCAGGTCCCAAGTGATTAGGAATTAGGAAAAAAGGGGGGCATCATGGTGGCTGGGGACAGCCTTTAGCCTTGGGTGGGACCGTGTGGACAATAGATTTGGACATCTGTGGTGGAAGGAAATGGAAAGGCATCGCAGTCCGGGAAAAGGACTTTCAGCTACAAGCTGAAGTGCATGACTGAACACTCTGCTGCCTCGTGAAGTCACCTGGCCAGTCTCCACCAACACAAGTGTTTGTGGTTCCCTCTCTACCTCGAGGGGTCTCACGGCTTCCCAGGCTTTTGCTCACCTGTTCTCCTTTTGCTCACTTGTACCCTCTTCCTCATCTAACCCCTATTCATCCTTTAGGACTGTCCCCAGGCATTGGCTCCTCTCCAGGAAGCACTCCTTGGTTTCCCCTGGCTAGGGGAACCCTCTTCCCACCTCTACCTTTCCACCCTTGACAGAAATGATGTCTATCAGGAGCACTCACTCTGTGCTCCTTATTTATCAATCAATTATCTATCTATCTCTAGTCACTATCTTTCACCTTTTTAATTTTCATTTTCAAAATCTGACACTGTATTTGGCATATATTTGGAGGGCTCAGTAGGTATTAGTTAAAATAAATGGCTCCTAATCTCAAGTGAATTTGACAGAGTGGGGCATTTATTTGTAGCTGATACGGTATCAACCCACTGCCTTTATCCTTTCAACCCAAATCAGGGCATATCCATAGAGACAGTGGGGCCAAAGATTTGAAGGAAGGATGTCTAGGGAAAGCAGAGCAAATGTTTGCCAGAAACTTTACAGGTTCCTGGTGTAATCCTGGGTTTCAGCTGATGGTGAATTTCCTGGCCCCTGGCTCGGTGCCTGGCTCATTGCAGGTGCTCAGCAGGTATGAGCGGAAAGGAGGGCTGAGTCACCTTATGCAGAAACCCACTGCTTGGGGGTTATCCTCTAGGAATCTGATCTCTAGAACCAAGGGGATATGATAGATGTCAGCAGATGCCCAAACAAGTCCAGGAATTTCCTGAATCACCTGAGCTGAACCCAAAGTTTATTAATACTTTTGTTATAATTGAGTTACTTTTTTTTTTAAATTTAAGAAATGAGAAAAAAAAAAAGAAAGCCTCACTGAATCTAATGTCCTCTTTCAGAGCATGAATGTGAGGACAAGACCTCTAATTGCTCTCCAGGAAGAAAGTGAGCCAACCATTGATAAAACTCTACCCAGTACATAATGGTTTTTTCCCATGGAGTCACTGACAGTAGATAACTGGAATCTGAATTCTGAATATCTGATGCTAAGTGAAAAAGCTGAGCCATCATTTTTCATTCCTGAGTGGGATAGCAATAGACACAAGTGCATGTGAGAACTGATGCAAGACCTGTTAGAAAGTCAGAGAGCAATTTTAGAAGCTTGCCTGGCTTGCTTACTCCAATTTATCTCATATGGTCACTGGTGTAGAGTGAAGAGACACATTCTGATAAAAGTCAGGGTTCTGTGAACAGCCACATGAAATGGACTGCACACATCACTCCTTCTTTTCCAGACCCAGACCAGAATTTGACCTTGGTGGTCAATTACATGGTCAACAGGTGAATTTCTATGGATGTGAAAAATCAGCTTAGAATTTTGATTTTCATCCTTTTTTTTTTCCTAGGGAAAGAATGTGGTACCAGAGGAATAAGACCAACAATGAACATGATGAACAATTGGAATGTGGGGAGTATCAACAACAATATTCGCCTAACAACGCCATTGAACACACACATGGCAACATCAGTCACGAATGCAGACATGACACCAGTCAGCAATGGGGTGAATCATGTGAACAAAACAAGACCCCTAAGTGATGAGAAAAGACCCCAATGCAGGAGAATGTTTCTGGTTTCACCAGTATTAAACTCTGAGGATGAGGTCTGCAGACGGCCTGCAGCCCCCAGAGGTGGGAATGCCCACTCCCGGAGCAGTTCCTGTGGGCAGCCTCACATGGTGAGGACTCACTCCGTACTCCAGGAGTGTAATCTGAGGCACAAGACTGTGATGGGTCCTGTCAAAACATCTGAAGATGCATCTAAATATATGATTAGTTATTTGCGGTTTTTCTATTTATTTGAAAATTATACTAGTGTGATTATGTGGATTCATTATGAACATGATAAAATATGCAGACAATTTGCATTTTAAAAGGTGAGTTTTAAAAAAAGGAACAGGAAGACCCTCTTTGAAGGGTTGAGATTTGAGCAGAGATCGGCGTGCAGTTTATTCTCACTCTTTCTTCTTGCCACCGAATCATTCCTCAAGGGTATTCTTATGTCCTCTACTGGAGACCCAGAGAGTCCTTGAAATCATTGAGCAAAGTCTCTAGGAACTTGTAGGTGTGTGTGGGTCGGCAAGAGCAGGCTCAGAAAGGAAAGACAAATGAAGAACAGAGGAAGGGCTGGGGGGAGAGAGCTGTAGTGGGAAGAGATCAGAAGGGCCCATGTTCAAATCCTAATATTTCAAAGCTCCAATATTTCACTTGCTGAATGAACTGACCTTGAGCTGAGCCTTCTCATTTGTAAAATGGGGATAACAGTGCTTATTTGTTCAGAGCATTAACTGAGAGAATACACTCAAAGAAGAGATAAGACAGATGGTGGGAGGAAAGAAATATTAAAGAAGAAAGAAGGCAGAGTTCCCTCCACAAATATAGCAGATACCTCCTGTGCGCCAAGACTGTGCTAGGCAGAACAAACAAGAGAGTAACTGGACTGAGTTACTACCCTTCAGGGAGGCGCCCAGTTTACCCGGGAGATGAGAGACAGAAAGGGAGGGTGCTGCAAGCCACACATCCAAAGACTAGACAGTGGCAGTGGAGAGGGCTTGGCAGAGAGAGCAAAGGAGCAGGGGGAGGAGGGGAGGTGCTCCCCGTCACTCCCAGGAGCTCCAACTGAGGATAAAGGTCCTTCTTCTGGGTGCCAGGTGGCAGCTGCACTGCCAGGTGAGTGTTAGGGGCCCTTGCGGTGCCTTTTCAGCAGCTCTGGCTCCATCTACCTCTTCCAAAGGTATCTTTAATGGCCCAAACAAGCAAGGGGCTTCTCTAGTCTTGCAGACGGACACTCACACAGAGACACATGCACAGGAAACAGAGCGAATTGCAGGGCAGATTATTTTTGTTTTCCCCTCACCGCCACCGCCACCACCGAGGCAATCAATGACATTCCTTTCCCTCCTAAACAAACAGGCTTGTGTACTGGAGCCTGCCAGGAAGTGAAGAAATCCCCGCTGGAATAGCATAAGCAGGCTCTCTACACCTCCTGCCTGCTCCCTCCTTCCACTCCTGGGAAGGCTGCGTGGGGGCCTCCTGGTGTCGAAGCCTAGATGACTTTCTCCTCTTTCTCTGGCTGTTCCCGGAAAGGGGAGGAAATGGGAGGGAAACTTGGGACAGGTCTCTTTTTGGAATTACCAAGCCTCTGTACCTCCCAGGCCTCTCTCACCTCCATCCCCAGCTCAGTTCTTGAGAATGATTTTAAACCTTGTGGTGTGAAGCAGTTAGGGAGGAAGAGGATGGCAACAGGGACAGTGTGGAGGAGAGGAGCAGTTTCCAAGTTTGAGAACATATGCTCAGGGTAAAAATGGGAGTTTTGACAAAGATATTCCGCTCAGAGATTAAATAATCTGCCTGCAATGTGGGAGACCTAGGTTCAATCCCTGGGTTGGGAAGATCCCCTGGAGAAGGAAATGGCAACCCACTCCAGTATTCTTGCCTGGAAAATCCCATGGACAGAGGAGCCTGGCAGGCTACAGTCCACAGGGTAGCAAAGAGTCGGACACGACTGAGTGACTTCACTTTCGTTCTTTCTTTCTTTCACTTTCATTCCTTCCTTCAGAATACTTTTCTTAAAAGTTAAGAAGGTACCAGTATCCTTCCTAAAGTCAAAGAATAGTTAACAGAGAGCTAACCTTGGGGGTTCAGACGGTAAAAAATCTGCCTGCAATTCAGAAGACGCATGAGACATGGGTTCGATCCCTGGGTTGGGAAAATCCCTGGTGGAGGGCATGGAAACCCATTCTAGTATTCTGGAGGAGGGCATGGCGACCCACTCCAGTATTCTTGCCTGGAGAATTCCATGGACAGAGGAGCCTGGCAGCCTACAGTCCATAGGGTCACACTGAGTCAGACATGACTGAGAGACTAACATTCATTCATTAAGGGTCTAGGAATGGTAGAAAAATACACCCCTGTATCTTAAACCTGTCTGTACTAACTTATTTCTCTAAAAGTAACATGTGCTTTCATGTTTCTTTAGTGTTTGTGAGGCTGGATGATGTTTCTGAAAAGTAGTAACTTTTTTTACTCTGGTTTGTCCTTTCGTCTCTTGAGACTCTCCCGAATTGAGGAGCTAGCCTGTGCTGTGGCCACTGCCTCAGGAAAGGGACGTGACCACAGGATACAGAGAGGAGAGAACGCACCTCCTGGCTTCTGAGCTCAAAACCCAAGTCCTTAGGAAAACTGAGACGACCCTGGACCACAGGTTCGGTAGAGATGCGGGAGAAAGACGCCGAGTGAGAGCAAGGCCTCTCACCTCAGATGAGAAGGATTCCCCAGTCCTTGGGGAGAGGGGAGATGAGGAGGTGAAACTGTAAAGGGGGACATTTCAGGGGAAGGAGATGGGGGCCGGTGTACCTACTTCTGCAGCGTGAGCCCCGGGGTAGGTGGCAACCCCCAGGTAGGTTTCATGACGTTCAGGTGCACAGAGGACAAGTGCACAATTTTCTGGCAGAACTACATCACTGGGGAGGGAGCAAGACTCTAGAGAAGAGATTGCTACATGAAACGCCAAGATGGATAGAGCCTCCAACAGAATTTCCTGTGTCTAATGAGGTCTGAAAAGAGCAGAAAGATTCCTGTGCATCCAGGAGGGCACAGATGCAACAGAGAGACCTGAAAGGAACCCAGGGGTGAAATGGACTAGGTTCAAACTATGTGGACCATCAACTGAGGACCACGGGCAATGCACATCTCTTGGCTCAATGACACCGACATTGATTCTTGCCTCCTAAACCTTCAGAACTAACTTAAGCTCCAAATCTTTGGCATAAGTTTGGGAGAAGGGGAGAGATACCTAGATTGCTGAGTTACATCCATCCTGATGTTTGGAATAGGAAGTAAGTTGAACCTTAGAAAAATCCAGTTCCATTTCTTGCATCTGAGTCTTCCTGAGATGGTGGTGGACTGAGATTTCTACTCACATGCTGGTTTAGTGCTGGCAATTTTAATAGAGATTTATATTTGAGGTTTCAACATTTCTTGAAGACCTCTCTGCACTAGATCTTTCAGGGATAATAGATGAATAAAGACAGAACAGAAGGTACTCTAAGAGGTGCTCCAGGAAGGTTGCAAAGGCAGCGCTACAGAAGCAGGAAGGCCTTGAGAAGGCCTCCCAGTCCTTGCAGGCTCAGGGCAAGGTTTTCTGAGGTATGAGTGAAGGATTGAGGCACTTCTGGTAGGACTGCCTTTGTGAGCAGAGTCTGAGAAACAAAGAAATGGTGGGAAGGATGGAGGCAGATATTGTAGGAAAACAGTGACGGCACCTAACAATGTCCCCTCTCTGGTTCTGTGTTGGAGGAGACATGATAATGGTGGATATTTCAGGCAGAACAGCCAGTGTGTGTGGACACCTGTTGTGCTTGTGGGAGAGGTTTTTGGTGAGCCATTCTGCATAGACAGTAAGAAGTCATCAGGATGAAAGATGAGGGGCTGACTCTCCTGAAGTCCCCTGTCCTGCTTGGCTGGGGAATCAAGGGAACTTCCTTGGACTGGAATCAGCCCAGATCTGTATACCCCTATCATTGCCAAAGGCTTGGGACTGGTCTGCTCAGCTGCTTGACATGTCTGGGTTTTCTCTTTTCCACTTATTCTCTATGTCACTACAAAACTGGCCTTTGCCCTTGGAAGATGCCATCAAGAAAACTCTCCTTCAGGTCTATGAAGACCAAATCCAAATGGTCAGCAGGGGAGGGACTGAAGGACCTCTAGGAAGGTCCCTTGAAGGTATTTTCTCAGCACCTACTGAGGATTCTTCCTCTAAGGCTGCAGACATATGAAGCTGGGCTGGAGTTCCCGTAATGACTTTTGGTAATGCTTGAATTAGTGAGTGAAGTGAGTGAAAGTTGCTCAGTTGTGTCCAACTCTGCAAACCCATGGACTTAGTCCATGGAATTCTCCAGGCCAGAATACTGGAGTGGGTAGCCTTTCCCTTCTTCAGGGTATCTTCCCAACTCAGGGATCAAACCCAGGTCTCCCACATTGCAGGTGGATTCTTAACCAGCTGAGCCACAAGGGAAGCCCAAGAATACTGGAGTGGGTAGCTTATCCCTTCTCCAGGGGATCTTCCCAACCCAGGAATAGAACCACGGTCTCCTGTATAGCAGGGGGATTCATCTCCTGTATAGCAGGCGGATTCTTTACCAACTAAACTATGTATCAAATAGACTGAAGCACATGGTGAGAAGGTCATTTCCTTTTCAAGCAATTTTCAAGCCTTCAGATTCCATCAAGGAGAGTCTTAGTTTGGTGCTCTTTAAGTGTTTGTTCTCCATACCTGCAAACCTGTAACTTTCTCTTGGTGCTCACAGCAGGCAAGAGTTTCTGGCATGAATATCATAACTTTGCTTTGTTTTTGTAAATCTTTTAGTGATTAACATCCTTTGTTTATGGCAGGAGATACTGATTTTCCACTTACAGTAGTCATACTGAGTTTATTTTAGAAAAATTTAAGGTAAAATATACCATATTTAAGGAATAATCAGCAACTATATTATTATATACAGTATCTGTGTGAGTGCTCAGTTGTGTCCCACTCTTTGCAACCCTACAGAGTGTAGCCTGCTAAGCTTCTCTGTCTGTGGAATTTTCCAGGCAAGAATACTGGAGTGGGTTGCCATTTCCTACTCCATATATATATATAGTATAGATAATACTATAAATATGGTAAAAGTTGCAAAGTTGGTGACTGATGATTGAAGTTTGAGGAAACTCAGACTTAAAATTTTGGTCCCAGTGAGAACCCGGCCCTCAGGGTTTTAATGGAGTGGTGTGATATATCTGCATTGGAAACCTGACTTTGTAAGGCCCTCTTTGGGACTTATTAGCTAAATGACCTTGAGCTGATTTCAAAGCCTTGGTTTTGTTAGCAATAAAATGAGAATGTCCTGCCACCTGCCTTGTGGGGTTGCTGCATGGATTAAATGATATAAAGTACACCAAGTAGAGGCTAAACACAGAGCCTGCTGCACAGTAAACACTAACGTGAGCAATTACGTCTTTTGTTGTTAGAAAAGCACTCTTTAAATGCTGCGGTGCTATCCGACAGTCAATGGACGTGTATACAATGTCTGGGAATTTTACATTCCTTTTTCATGGTGAGTTTTAAGAGCATGAAGTGAAACCAAGAGGCCCTGGGTATGGAGAAAAGTAGAAATAAGGAAACAAAGATTTCTGACCATCTCCTGTACTATTTTGCATCACTGTTCCTAATTGTCCTTGCTTCTCTGAACCAATACCTTTGGGCAGGTAACTTTGTAATTTCTCCCACTAAAGGAGAAGTATATGTCCCCTGTCCTTAATTTTGGGCTTGGTCATTTGACTTGCTTTGCCAGCAGGATACCAGGAGATATCTGGTGGAGGCTTAGCATGAGCTTGTGTGCTTGGGCATGGCCTCTTGTGCCTCTGCACTTGCCATGCTGACAGTGCGCCCTGGTTAGCTTGCTGGTCCACGTGGAGCCAAGCCTAGCTAGGCCCAGTTGTTCCGTTGCTCAGGTGTGTCCGAATCTTTTGCAAGCCCGTGGACTGTAGTCTGCCAGGCTCCATGGTCCATGGGATTTTCTGGACAAGTTTACTGGAGTGGATTGCCATTTCCTTCTCCAAGGCCCTGTCTAGACCAGCCAATTCCCACCCAGCAGCAAGGGCAAGATTAATGGTTATCTTTAAAGCCACTGGGTTTTAGGCTGTTTTGTTAGGCATCATAGTTGTGGCACTAAGATGCTAATGACCCCTGTTATGTACCGGCTCAAGTGCTTTTACTTAGGCTTTTTAATTTGATCCTCCAACATCCCCATTTACTAATGAGGAAACTGAGACTTCATAAGCCCCCTGGTCCAAGATCACACAGAAAGGAAAGAGCAGAGCTTGGAAGCAACCCTGTTCTGTCTGATTCCCAGAACATCTCTTTCCATTACATCATGAAAGAAAGGGGTGAGAGGTGGTGGAAGGCCATATGACTGGCTTCACAGCTGTGCTTCAGTCTGGGCCCGTCTAAAGTCATCCCTGAGACCACGCTGGCCAATATCATAAATCTAGGATTATGACATCACGGGATGACTCAGGCAGGAGATGGCAGGACAGGGAAGCCCTGGTGAAGGGCTGGTCAGTATAAACCTCAGTCTAAATAGGAACAGGGCGGTAACATTAGTAGACAGGGTTGGGCCACAGAATTGGGTGGTTTGGGTCAAATAATGACTTGAAATTTATTTTGGAAAATATTTTCCCAAGTGTCTCACTGAGCCTTGTGGGAATGAAAAAAATCAATGGGGAAAGCCAAGAGGGAAGGCTGACAGAGTTGGGAAGGCATGGTCAGCAGGACCTGATTGCATAAAATTCAGGGCATCAGATATTCCTGGGGGCAGACTCTGGCTATAGATCTCTTCCTCTAATTCCCCTGCCCTGTAAGTTGTTGCAGACTCAGTCCCAAATCTCTCTATTCTTTAGTGATTACAATAACAACCAATGTTTACTGAGCTCATAGGAAGTGCTAGGCATTGTTTGGAGCACGTTCCACTTTAATTTACCCTCTCAATCCTCATGACAACCTGAAGTGGACGATATTTCATTATCCCCCTTTTATAAATGAAGGAGAAAACAGAGGCTCAGAGGAATGAAGTTAAAAACCCAAACTAACACAGGTATTAAGAGACAGGGTTGGGACTTCCCTAGCGATCCAGTGGCTAGGACTCTGTACTCTCAATGCAGGGGACCTGGGTTCAACCCCTGGTCAGGGGACTAGATCCCAGATGCTGCAACTAAGGATCCAGTGTGTCACACTAAGACCCAACACAGACAAATAAATAAAATTAAACAAACAAACAAAAAAAGAGATAGTTCTGGGACTGGAACTCTAGGTAGGGGTTCCCAGCCTCTTGGATCTAATACCTGATGATATGAGGTAGAGCTGATGTAATAATAATAGAAATAAAGTTCACAATAAATACAATACTCTTGAATTATCCCCAAACCATCCCCCTATTCCTGATCCTTGAAAAAACTGTCTTCCACGATACTGGTCCCTGGTGCCAAAACGGTTGGGGGCTGCTTTGCGAGTGTAGTTGAAAGCACTTTGCTGTGTGTTTTTTGCATATCATTGTAATGATCTGATCCTATCACTAAAGTGGATAAATGCATGCTAAGTACTTAGCTCAATGCTTAATATTAGATAGAACAAAAATATTACTATAATACTAAGAATTACTACACTGATATGAATTTATTTTATTACTTTATAATGACTGCTTCCATAGTTTTACTTAGGGAGGGAATTTTTTTGTGGCAAAAATACTTCAGTAACTGACTAGGATAGGACGAGATCTTCCTAAGGTCCTGGGGTCAGCTGGAGCCAGGGAATGCCCTGAATAGAAGAGGAGAAGAAACTGGAGATGCTGGTGAACTGGGAGAGGGCTGAGGAGGGGAGATGAGAGAGCAGAGCAGACCAACAAGATGAAGGCTGTGCCTTGTGAGATGAGACTGCCTCTCGGGACCTCATTGAGGAGGTCAGTGAGCCCACTAAAGACACCATCCTTGGTGGCAGATTATTGCCTGTGATGGGAGAAGGAGAAGCAGTTGAGCTTACACTGCAGTTGATGTGCTGAAAGAGAACAGTCATGGGGGAGCCATGGGTTCTGAAGATGATGAGCCCGCCTGAAGGATTAGCAACATGTGAGGGAGGCCAAGGAATCTGCCTTGGATCCTAAAGGGGCAGGAGGTCTCCAGCTGACATCTGGGTAAAGTTGTTGATAAGTGTACCGTGGTCAACATGCCTATCTCTCTCCTTAGAATGCCTGCTCACTCATCTTGGCTCCCCAGGGTCAGCTCTGTCCCTGGAACTCAGCAGGCCTTGGACACATGGTTCTTTAGTGAATGAATGAAAGTCTCAGAACGAAGGATCACTGGTGCCTGCTTGCATGAATGCCAGCTTGGTCATTCTTGGAATCTCATCCGAAGAAGGTGCTTTAGATTCCTTAGGTTGTTTACATCTCAAGTCATGGAACTGCATGCCACCTTCCTGACCTGCTCCATGCTTCCCTAATTGCCACTGATGCCAACCCAACTCCATCTCTGGGCTCATTTTTAAAACCTGAATTTGAGCATCATGTTGTACAGACCTTGTTGCTGCCATCTTTTCCTCCTTCCTTGAAGTGACATCAGAGCAGTGACTTTCAGCCAGGAACAATTTCCCCTTCAGTAAGCATTTGGCAATATCCAGACATATTTGTCATAACTGGTGAAGAGTGCTACTGGAATCTAGTGGGTAGAGGCCATGGATGCTTCCACATAGCCTACAGTACACATGACAGCCCCCTTCCTGGTCTTCTTGAGCTGCTATGTAACGAACTACCATAGACTGGGTGGCTTAAGCAGCAGACATTTCTCATCGTTCTGAAGTGTGGGAAGTCCAAGATCAAGGTGCTGGCAGATTTGGTCCCTTATGAGAGCCTTTTTCCTGGTTTGTAGACAGTTGCTTTCTTACTGTGGACTCATGGCCACTCCTAGGTGTGTGAGTGCTCAGAGAGAAATCTCTCACTCTGTTCCTCTTCTTAAAAGGGCACTAATCCCATCATGAGGGTCTCATCCTCTTGATCTCATCTAACCTAATTAACTCCCCAAATCCCCACTTTCGAATACCATCATATTGGAGGTTAGGGCTTCAACATTTGAGTTTTGGGGAGACACAAACACTCAGCACATAACACACCCCAGTTAACCAGTCTGAAGGTTAATGTGCTGTGGCTGAGAGGTTCTGCATTACAGTATCTGGCTAAAAGCACACTGGAATGTAAAAGAATTGGTCTAGGTCCTGACTCTGCCACTTACTTCTAGACAGACATGAAAATTATATATAGCTTTAAGGTCATCAGGATGATCAAATTGGGTCTGACCAACAACTGGCTCCTGCCTCCTCCTCCCCTCATTCCCCACCCCAACACATACCCTCAATGTAGAACAGACAGCCAGAACCTCCATGGCCTGGGGACAGTATGTGGCACCTTAAGGTCCACGTGTTACTAGTTCAGAGGCCAAGCCTAGAGAAGTTAGTTCTCTGTCCCATGAGCCATGACATGCTTCAGCCCTTCCGAGCACTCAAGTCTATGAAGTGAGCACCTTTGCTGGAAGTGACTTTAACTTAAAATTATTTTTTCTTTAATTGTTTTATACTCTGAGAAGTTAGTTTGGGGCCATAACAAAAACATGAATGTGAATGATTATATGCAACTAGGCAAATTGATATCTATATATAAAATTTTGGTTTTACTAAAGGAAACACATTTTGGTGGGGGTTAAGGGAACAGGCAGCTCTCTTCTAAGAAGTAAGAAGTTCAGTCTCAGAATTTATGCTACAAAAATTTATTGTACATTGACAGAACGTCAGAACCGGAAGTGATGTCAGAGACCACCTTCTCAAATCCTTCATTTTACATTCAAGAAACTGAGCCTGAAAGGGAGGAGACACTTCCTTGGGGTCACACCCTGGTTACTGACACAGAAGAATGAGAGCCAGGGGTTCCTGCCACCCTGTCCAGAATGGCTCCACCCCGCTGTGCTGCCTCTTGCCAAGGGTAGTCCCTCTCAGACTGGATGCAAAGAATGGATGACTTCCCCCTAAATTTTAAGCTCAAGCTTCACTCTTAACCGAGAATTTAATTTTCAGAATCTTCTGCAATTTTTTTTTCCTCCTCTTGGCCTGGAGGCAATATTGAAGCAATTCCCTCTGTGGGCACCTCGCTCCATACATAAACACATGTCTACCATACACACACAGGCACACACATTTGTCATTCCTTCCCAGAATGACTTAATGATTTCCATGTAACCAATATGTTGCAGCTGTTGGCTTCCTTCAGGCTGAAGCACTCAGAAAATCATCAGTTATCAAGTTGCCTTCCCACCACTGATTTTCCCATCCCGGATACATTTCCCCCTCTTTCCTTAAAAAAAAAAAAAAAAAAGGTAAGAAAAAAGTAAGAAAAAAGAAAGAAAACCAGTTAGGAAAAAAATATTGGGACCCTCCTTCCAACCAGACTCAGTTAGTGTCCCTGGAAGGTCTGCTGGGACCAGGCTGGTACTATATTTTATGGGGAGGCTTCCAATAGGAACAGTTTTAGTTTCCCCATAGATGAAAGACAGCTTCTAATCGATCAGGAGAAATAGGAGGTGAAAGCTTGGGGGTGAGGAGGTGGGAAGTGTGGTTGGAGAAGATGGTGAGTTGAGTGAATGTGGTGAGAAAGCCTTGGGTACAAATTCTGACTCTATCTTTTACTAGCTTTGTAACTTTGAGAAAATTGCTCAACATCTCTGAGCCTTGATTTTTAAATCTTCAAATCCTGTGCTCATTGGGTTACTGAGGAGTAAAGTGAGTGCTCCGTTTCCCTTCCCACCCACCTGGATCTCTGGTCCATGGAATGTAACAAGTGATATACCTATTCCACGAACAAGGACACTGAACCATCAGTATGTTTTTTGGTAGCTCAGTTGATAAAGAATCTGTCTGCGATGCAGGAGACCCTGGTTCGATTCTTGGGTAGGGAAGATACTCTAGAGAAGGGGGGCTTCCCTGGCAGCTCAGATGGTAAAGAATCTGCCTCCAATGTGGGAGACCTGGGTTCGATCCCTGGGTCAGGAAGATCCCCTGGAAGAGGTCATGGCAACCCACTCCAGTTTTCTTGCCTGAAGAATCCCCATGAACAGAGGAGTCTAGCAGGCTACAGTCCATGGCATTGCAAAGAGTTGGATGTGACTGAGCGACTAAGCACAATGAAGAATGTCCTCTTGTTTGCATTTCCTTGGCTGGAACCTCCCTGTGACCTGCCTGGCATGTGGTCCTCCTGGGGAGGGATGAGGAACACTTACCAAGCATCTAGCAGGGCCGAGCATGAGACCTACATCATCTAATTTAACTATCTCCAAAGCCTATGAGATGGGTTCTATTATTTCCCCATTTTCCAGATGAGCAAATCAGACTTTCTTAGTCTAGAGTTTAAAAGCAAGCACATGAGAGTGACAGGGAATCATTATTCAGCTTTTAACATTTGGAGGAATTTCTGAGTCTGACGTAGGGTCATCGTGTCAAGTAAAAACAGAATTTTCTAAATCATTTTTGATGTTATTGACAGATGTGGAGTGGGGTGTAGGGTTTCTCTGAAAGGACAGGGTGAGTTATCTCTATTGCTTTTAAGGCTGAACCACAAGGTGACAGTCCATGGGAGGAAGACATGATGTAGGGATATCCATGCCGGAGAGGATGGAGAATGAAGTCACCTTCTCTACCTCCGGGCACCCATGGGAGGAAGTCAGAGAGAGAGAGAAATGCAGGGGGAGGGGCCAGTGAGAAGTGGGGTTTGCCGACATCAGCTCTGAGCAGCAGTGTCAGGGCGGGGGCCCTTGCTGGGTTGAGGAGAAGCTGATGAAGAGGGTGGGGGCTTTTGTTGCATCCTCATTTGGAATTCTGGGCATAGACCTCCTTGCAGGAGACCTCCCCCATACTCTGTCAGCCTCAGCCAGACAGAGCCTGAGTTTTCTTTCCACAAACATTCTCAATTCTAGAGTGACAAGGAAAGGAACCAGAGGCAGGTCTCTTGCTGCCATCCAGCCAAGCAACACTTCAGCCAGGAGCCACTCACATTCAGGCTGCCAGACTGGAAACAACTCTAGAACCCAGGGGGTTTGAAAACACCAGCAAGAGTGAGGCGGCACTTGGTCAGCAAGGGTGGCCGGCCATGCTCCTGGGGGCCTTGACTGTGCTGAGAGGACAGACGGCCAGAGTAATGTCCAGTGTCGCTCATCAGCCGAATGCCCAGGACAAGATCAGGCTGACCACCCCTCAAAGCTTGGTAGCCAGTCCCAGCCAAAGTCAGGCATGCAGCCCCCTGGTGGAGACCAGCCAAAGACCACTATGAGGCCAGGAGGCCTGCACCCTCCCTCTCTTTGCTACCCTCAGGGCCCCAAAGCCAGAGCTGGTCTCTATAAACCCAGACACCACTGTGGGGAGGAGAGGCTGGGGAGAGTGAAAATTGGAAGAACTGAATATTTCTCTAAAGGGATCAAGTCATCCCAAAGAGACAACTTCACCCAGCTCTGCTGGGGAATTAAAACTGGGATAGACTGAATTTCTAAACCAAGAGGCTGTTCAAACCACAAAAGGCTAAGATACTATTACTGATATGTCCAAGTTTCTCCACCATCTGCGGGGTTAGGATGCTTATGGAATTCTACAAAATAAAGCAATGACATTTTCTTTGCACATCTGAGTGTAGGCATATGCCTGACTCTCTGATATATAATTGTTACAACAGGTGCATAATAAATCCTTGTGAACAAATGGATAACAAGCACACAAACGTGAGAGAAAGTATGATTGACTGTAAGATGGTTTCTTAATGCCTGCTAAATACTTGTATTATACTTTCCTCAGGGTCTCAGAAGTAAACAAACAAAACACACTCAACCAGAATACAAATGACTTGTATTAGCAAACAGCACGCACTAGAGCATCAGCCAATATAGAGCATGAGCTAGTAGACTAGTAGCCATATTAAATGTGGATTAAGTGCATACTCAGTAATAGACAGGTATTATGTTTTGTGGCAGTTTCTGACAACTCCCTTATATGACATCTAATATTTAAGTTACTAATTTCAGAGGCTACTCACAGTTCTCTGTGATTCCAAGTAACACAGTACAATGAGGAAATAGGAAAAAAGTGTCATGGTCTCCTTAGAACTTAGCCCCGATATTTGTGTCAGGGACAAGGGTGGGTGTTAGAAACTAGAGCTATGTGCAAAGAGGAGGGCATAATTTCCCCTGCAGAAGACAGAAAAGGCTCACAGGGGACACTGAGTTGGAGCTTGAAGAATGAGCTGTCATCCATCTGAGGGAGAAGGCAGCGAAGGGCATTTCAGGTGCAGAGAACAGTATGTGAAAAGGAAGCACGAGGGAGCACAGTGTGTTCAGTGGTCATGACACTTGGTGATCTTCAGGAGGACCGACCCAACTAATATTGCCTGTTATTACACAACGAATGTTCATAAATCAAGGGCTTTACATCCACTGCATGCATGCAGGCTCAGTCACTTCAGTCGTGTCTGACTCTTTGCAACCCTATGGACTGTAGCCCACCAGGTTCCTCAGTACATGGGATTCTCCGGGCAAGAATACTGGAGTGGGTTGCCATTTCCTCCTCCAGGAGATCTTCCCGATCCAAAGATTGAACCTGCGTCTGCCTGTGTCTCCTACGTTGGCAGGCAGGTTCTTTACCCCCTGAGCCACTTGGGAAGCCCTTTACACGTATTAACCCATTCTTTGATGATGACTCTGCAAGGTAGATACTATAATTTCCAGTCAATGAATGAGGAAACTGGGGCACGGAAAGTAATCAGTTCCAGGCCACAAAGCAAGGATGTGATGAAACTGGGAATCAAACTGAAGCGGTATATCACACTATGGTAACCGCCACTCCATATTCCCTTATCTAATCCTTATACTGAGGCTCTGAAGTGTAGATACTGGTATCACAGAGGCGCAGAAAGGTAAGTTAACATGCTGAATGAAGATCACACAGCTTGGAAGTGGAGGAACAAAGATTCTAATCCAGGCAGATTCCATAGCCCACTCCTAACCCTTTTCCCTGCAGCCTCTGGGGCGCTGACGATATGGTATTGAAATCACTCATTTATAGCTGATTTCCCCTTTACGTCTTGGGCAACTTCACGCATAATTGTTTAACCATTGAATCTCTGGCATCAGCATAGTGACCAGCACACAGTAAGCATCCTATCCATAGAGTGTCTGCATACTCAGTCTCTAAGTTGTGCCTGACTCTTTGCAACCCCATGGACTGTAGCCCGCCAGACTGCTCTGTCCAGGGGATTTTTCAGGCAAGGATATTAGAGTGGGCTGCCGTTTCCTCCTCCAGGGGATCTCCTGACCCAGGGACTGAACCTGCATCTCCTGCATTGGAAGGCAGATTCTTTACCACTAGTACCACCTAAGAACCTAATCCATAAAGTAGTTGCATTAAATACAATATAGTAAAGTTACCAGGAGCCCAAACTCCAGAGCCACCTTCTCCAGGCTCGAACCTCAGCTCAGCCACTTCCAGCTCTATGATCTTGGGCAAGTTTCTTCACCTTGGTGTGGCTCAGTTTCTTTATAACTAAAATGGTGATAACAGAACCCAGTTCATTGTCTTGCTGTAGTAACTGAGTACACATAAAGCATCTGGGTGAAACTCTCACATGTAAGTCATTTTTTTAGTAAGTTTTTGTTGGCATTCTTGCCACTACCCAGTCCCCTGGGTCTAACTAAAATGATAGCTCTGTAGTTCACCCCAACAAGCTTCAGGATGAAGAATATATTAGGAGGAATTCAGCAATCTTGGGCATGTGTGATGACAGTCAACACAGACATCTGACTTGAAATTGCCTTTAGAATTCTCATTACTACGTTCTGGATCCCACTTATCTCTGTATTACACATATCTGTCTTACTGTGCCATGTGCAGCGTGAGGGTATGGTTTAGGGAAATGATGAAGTTAAAAATTTTATCTTTGCCACAGAGTAGTAGAGTAACTTCAGGCAAGTTTCCTAATCTCAGCTGTGTCTGCCGTCAAGTGGGGGTTGTATAATATAACCTACCCCAGAGGTATAAATTCAAAAGAATAAGCTAAGTATTTGCCATTGTGCAGGCACAGAGCAGACTCTCAAAAATGTATGTCCTCCCCTCCCCTCACGAGCTCAGTGTATGCATCTCATTCATTGCTGAATCTCCCACAATGCCTTGCAGAGAGTGTTTCACACAATGCTTGATGAGTGCTTGAAGAAAAGCTTGTTAAACCCCCTAGGATGGATTGAGGACAATAAAGAGAGCTGCGGGGGACAGAGGAACAAGAGCAAGTGGGTGGGGAGACAGGAGGGGACCTTTCCACTTTTACTGTAAACAGAATCCAAGCCAGTCAGAGGGGGTGGAAAGGAAGGCAGTCTGGGAGGCCCCCAGAGTCCAGGAGAAACTGGAGGAAGGAGGTGAGTGAGGAGAGGGTGGTGGCTCCTGGGCTGGCTGTGCTGGTAGTGAACCCTGAGCTCTGTGTGCTAAGACTCAGCTCATGACTTCCCTGGGCCCTGGTGGGTGGGCCAAGGGCAGAGCTATCAGCATCTGGGAAGCAAGTGTGGGCAAGCAGGGCTGCAGAAAAAGCTTGTGTGTATGTGAGGGGGTCTGCCCTGCTGGAGGCTGGAGCTCTGGGGACAGACTGACCCTGTCCTGGCAGGTCAGAAGCTGGGCAGCTGATATCCCTTCTGTAACTAAAAAAATAACACGTCTCATGCTTGTCAAGGGCTGTGCACAGCCTGGGGGATGACTATGGAGTTGCCCATCTGATCCATGTAGGATCCTGATCAACAGATGCCATTACCCCCATGCAAGGAGGTTCAGGGACTTCTGATGGACATGGAGTAGGGCTGTGGATGAAGATGAGAGCACAATTAACTTTCCCTGTGGTTACAGGGGACATTGAGTTGCATCTTGAAGAAAGATGTTGTCCACCTGCTGGAAAAGGTAAAGACGGATATTTTAGGCACAGGGAACAGACTATCCGAAGAGGAGGGAGCATGAGTGAGCATGCAGGATTCAGTGATGGTCACAGCAACTACGGCTCCACATGCTGAGAGCGCACACGTGCCAGGCATGGCTCGGAGGGCCTCCCACGCTGAGCTCAATAGATTCTCACCATGACCCATTCTGGGAAATACTATTGGGATCTCCACTGCACAGATAAAGAAACAGATGCACTGACAGTTTAAATGATTTTCTTAAGGTCACAATGATTATAAGTTGTGCGGCCAGAAATGGAAGCCACTTAAGACTGACAGATAGTGTGATCAAGGTGTTAAGGTATGGACCATGTGGCTAGAGAGGTGGAGAGTGACCAGTTGGTAAAGAGGAGAAAGGTATTTGGATTCTATCCTGCAGGCACTGTGAGTCCGCAGTGGTCTAAGCTGAGGAGTGTGGCACAGGGCAGAGGCTGAACCAGAGAGTATGAGGTCTTTGGGGGGTACGCTGGAGACATGGCCAGACACTTTTTCCTTACATGTGGGCCAGACTGCTTTCCCTTTGCATAATCATCACCCATCCTGGAGCTCAGGTCCACACACCATCAGGACATGGGTCACACTATTTCACAAGCTTTTCCTGGGAGACAAAAGTTCCACATGTCCCCAAAGCACAACTGTGGCACTTCCTGAATCACTTTCTGCGTGCCCAGTGCCTGTGTTTCAGCTCTTTCTATAGTCCTGGGATTGTGAGACATTCTTTTTTATTCAACACACTAGCAAGGACCCCTTACTTCCCTAGGGGTATAGGCCAGTCTTGTCCTTTCCCTGGTGGCTCAGATGGTAAAGAATCTGCCTGTGATGCAGGAGACCTGGGTTTGATCTCTTGGTTGAGAAGATCCCCTGGAGGAGGGCATGGATACCCACTCCAGTATTCTTGCCTGGAGAATTTCATGGACAGAGGAGTTTGGTAGGCTACAGTCCATGGGGTCACAGAGTCGGACATGACTGAGCAACTAACACATAACAGGCCGGTCTTAGAGTATTTGAAAGGTGTTTCAGAAATCCCTGGTGGAAAACTCTTCTACCAGGTATAATTCTAGACAACTCTAGATAACTCCTGTCTTTCTTTGTCTCTCCTATAAGTGTGGGCTGACCCTGCCACGCAAGCACAGTGATAAATCAGTTGACATGCCTTCAGGTCCCCAGCTGTGTGACCACAGATAGTCATTGTATCTTTCTGGGATATACCCAAGAAAAAGCAGGCTCTACTGGACAATACAGAATGAAAAAAAAAAAAATATATATATATATATATGCACATATACACATACTCCTCTTCAGCAAACAATATTTGCTGTTTCTAGAACTTTACTTTTAAGTGTCTGATTTCATTCACTTGGTCAACATGTATTGTATGGCCAGGTACTGGGGGACATATTGGTGCGGGACATATTGGTGCAGTACATACTGGCTCTCCTAGGGAAACTAGGACTCCTAGCTAGTGTGTTGAATAAAATGGTAAAGAATGTCTAACCCTGGCTATAATTTTGGCTGATTATTGACAGAAATTGTTTATCTAACATCCATGTGTTGAGCACCTCTTACCTGCCTGACTTCTGGTAGATCTATGAAAGAAGGTTAAGAAGGTTAAGATAGGGTGCCTGCTCTAAGAAAGCTTATTAATCCAGATCTGTCTCCTTAAGGGAGACTTCAGCTGGCCAACGTGGTCAGGGGAGTTTCTAAAGGGTGCTCCCTTCACCCTTCACCTGTAACCGGAATCAGGTAAGGAACCAAGCCAGAGACCCTGTTTCTTTGGAGGATGGCTTCCATGTTAATCCATCTCAGAGAAGTGGGCAAGGCTCAGTGTGCCCACAAGGTGGCGGCATTCTAGCATATTCCCAACTGCTGGGGTTACTGGGAAATAGCGCCTTCTGTTGGCAAGGAGGGGAGAAACCACTTCCTCTCTTACAGGGGCTGAGAGTGGGTTTCATCTCTTCTGTTCAAAGTACAAACCTGGGAAAGTCCTGCAACCAGGGGCTGAGGGGAGAGGGCGATGGTGCTGAACAAAGGAAAATGGTGCTAACGATGCCTTATCTGATCCAGCAAACCTTCCTGGATGCCCTCCCGAAGTTCCCCTAACCCCAAGTATGTGTAGAATCTCCTCTGGGTCCCTTCACCTGAGCACTTGCCACACTGAATTTGCATCACTGCTTTACCATTTTTCTTTCATATGGCTAGGACCATATCCCTTTCCTCTTAGAATGCCTGGTGCCTACACAAAGTGTGACCCAGGGTGAGGGTTAAAGCTCCTTGTTGAATGAATGAAGTTTGTTCTAAGCAAGAACTTAAAACAGAGTCTCACTTGAGTACCATCATCCTGGCGAGGGCGTCTCAGGCCATTATCATCCTTGTCTTCAAAGATGGAAACTGCAAGATGGGAGACCGAGGATGAAGCCCAAGATGCCCTGATGTTAGTCACCGGAGGACCAGGATCCACTTTACATCTACCTCTGGCCAAAAGGTGCCAGCCTCGTCCAAGGCAGCCAGAGAATAAAGGTGGAGGAGACGGAAAATTCAGATCTGAGTCTGGCGCCCACTGCAGAAAACTAGGGCCCTTAATCTCGGTTTTCACGTGACTTCCATCTCTGACCAGGGAGGGGGCATGAGTTTCAGTTCTGTGGCCAGGGGCGGGGGGAGGTGGTCCACTCCTCGGAACAAGCAAGTTCAACCTGCTTCCCATCTCCTTCCAGCCAGGCCTTTCCACCTCTGTGGTTGGAGCTCCAGCAAAGAAGAAAGCAGTCAGAGGCATTCTGAAGGGCTCAACCTCCTCACATTCCAGCCCTGGCTGAAGCCAGCCCAGGAACAAGTGGAGAGCCTCTCTTGGAGGAAGTGATTCAGAAACCACGATGGCCTGGCGGCCCGCCGTGACTCACAACACATCAATGGAGGAATTGTCTGTGGAGGCTGAAAATACCAAAGCTCTTTTCTTTCCTTCCTTTCTTTTCTTTTTTTTTTTCTCTTTCTTTTTTTCCCCTCCCCTTGGCGGCATTGTGCAACACCAGAGCTGCCCAGAAACATGTGTTTCTCATCACTGGCTCCAATAGCCGCCTTGGAGGACTGGGGAGAAAACAAGACTGAGAGTGAAGAGACCACAGGGGGAACTGCAGCAGTTAAAGCGGGGTTGGGGGCTTCTCTTTCACCACACCCGAGTCCTGTTTCACCATCCCCATCAACACCAGCATGCCCAAAGAACATCTGGGATGGCAGAAAATAGAATTTTGGGTCTGGGAGAAAACTAGTCTGTCTCTCCTTCTATCTTTTTCTACATGGGGAAACTGAGGCCCCGAGAAGAGAAGTGGCTTGCTAAATATCCTCAGTTCAGTTCAGTTCAGTCGCTCAGTCGTGTCCGACTCTTTGTGACCCCACGGACTGCAGCACGCCAGGCTTCCCTGTCCATCACCAACTCCTGGATAAATACCCTACAGCCTCATTACATCTTGTATTTTGCTGCAGCAACTGCATTTTTCTGTATCCCAGGTCAGGAAATGTAGTTTGATAAAGGGTGATTTTCATGAACTTGGGCAAACTCCAGAAGATAGTGATGGACAGAGAGGCCTGGTGTGCTACAGTCCATGGCTTTGCAGAGTTAGACACAACTTAGCAACTGAACAACAACAAGTGAAAAATGAGAAGTCATAGTAAGTTTTGTTATAAATCTATCAATGGTCCCTTTCCCCTTGTCTATCAGACTTAGGAAATTGGTCAGCACAAGGTCACTTAGGTCATCTGCAAATTCTATAGGCCATTTTGCAGTTTTCATCCAACTCTGTAGCATGCGACATTGGTGCCCATTGGTACCACCCCTCTGTTTTTCTTTCCTAACTCTGCAGCTGCTTCTTTTCAGCATCCTTTGCCCCTCCACCCACCTACCTACCACTGGCTCTCAAACATCTAAGTGGGATATGGCTCTCTCCGAGGCCTTCTTCTCTTCTTATTCAGATCCATGTTCCTGGTATTAGCAATGACCTGTTCACTGATGGCTCCCAGATCTTATCTACAGCCCATTCATATTTTCTTAGCTACAGATGTGTATATGTCGCTGTATTCTCAGCACCTTCTTTGGATGCCCCAAACTGAATGCATCATTTTCCTCCAAAGCTCTTTGACTATTTTCTTAGAAAATATTTATTTGGCTGTGCTGGTTCTTAGTTGCAGCATGTGGGATCTAGTGCCCTTACCAGGGATCCAACCTGGGCCCCTTGCATGGCGACCACCAGAGAAGTTCCCCTTTGACTATTTCAGTTTAATTGTCAAGCAACTATGGGATCAGTACAGTCAGTATTCTGAAGCATGAACTTTGCAAGCTCAAAGGCCTGGGCTTGACTTGCAGATATGCCATTTAACTAGCTATGGGGCGCTGGCCAAATTGCTTAACCTTCCAATTTCCTCATCTGTAAAATGGGCATGATAAAAATACCTACTTCATAAGGCCGTCATTAAGAGGAAAATGAGTAAAAACAATAGCGTTAGCACAATGCCTGGCATGAAGTACATGCTGTAAGCACTGAGCTGTTATTTTTATAATGCATCTCAGTATCCTCCCCATTGAACCACGCTGAATTCTTAATTTCTTCACAACAACAGGGCCTTTCACAGTTAAGGGCCATTGTGCTGGTTGAGGATGCTCTTCACGCGCCTCTCAGGCTAACTCCGACTCACCTCCAGACTGAGTGCAACTGCCACTGCCCTCACGAGAAGTGAACAGCTCCTTCCTTTGTTCTGATTCTTTGTTTATCCCACTGCCATTGCATTTTTCACAGAGTCCTAATTATAATGCCTACATCTTGCCCTGTCTCTCAGGCTTCTCCCATAACACTCGGGTCCAGGGGCAAACAACTGCCCCACGTAGTCCTGTTTTTATGTATCCTGATGCCTTTGCATATGCTGCTCACTATGCTTGGAAAGCCTTTCTTTTCAGGATATGCCATCCTTGAAGAAGATACTTCCTCTGAAAAACTTGCCTAGAAGCCTGAGGCTGGGTTAGCTGTGCTTTCTTTATGCCTCCATAGTATCATCAATGAATTTCCATGATACAAGTCACTGTAATCCATTTTCAATGCCAAATTATCTGTCTTCTCCATTACACTTTACTGTGTCTTACCCATAATAAATATTCACAGATTACATGTGATTGTACTAGCCACTCGGAGAAGGCAATGGCAACCCACTCCAGTACTCTTCCCTGGAAAATCCCATGAACGGAGGAGCCTGGTAGGCTGGACTCCATGGGGTCGCTAGGAGTCGGACACGACTGAGCGACTTCACTTTCACTTTTAACTTTCATGCATTGGAGAAGGAAATGGCAACCCACTCCAGTGTTCTTGCCTGGAAATTCCCAGGAACGGGGGAGCCTGGTGGGCTGCCATCTCTGGGGTCGCAGAGAGTCAGACACGACTGAAGCGACTTAGTAGCAGCAGCAGCAGTACTAGCTACTGTGCTTGGTACTGAATTGCATGAGTGGATGAATGAATTTACTGTTTCAATGTCTATTTCATGCTCCCTCTAGATGGTGAGCTTCTTGAGGGTTCACTGAACATGAGGAATGACTGAATAAAATAGGAGGAGATGGGACTTGTCACGGAAAATATCCAACAGTGGCCATGGGTTAGCATTAGAGAATGACTTGCTCGTACAGTAAGTTCATCCCCTCAACATTTAGTAAGTCCCTACTATACTATGCATGGGCTTCCCAGGTGGCTCAGTTGTAAAGAATCCACCTGCCAAGCAGGAGAAACAGGTTCAACCCCTGGGTTGGGAAGATCCTCTGGAGAAGAAAATGGCAACCCACTCCAGTATTCTTGCCTGAGAAATCCCATGGACAGAGGAGCCTGGCAGGATACAGTCCATGGATGGGGTCACGAAAGAGTTGGACATGACCAAGCAACTAAACCACAACAAATATATACCATGCAACATGCTACCTACTGGTGCTGTAACTGAATGAGGTTCCTCAGTCTGATGTGGAAGACAGACATGGAAAACCAAGTCTCATGGAGCAGTGTGCTCAGTGCCAGGATGGTGTTTGCAGGGGGGGACTGACAACAGAGACATCTTCCTGTGCACTGGACCTGGTCAGTGGCACAGGGACTCATACTCACAAGGACCTCACTTGGTCTAATTCTCTGTGTGTTGCCATCTTGAAATTCTTAATAATTTGAACTTTTAAACTTGTGGTTTGTATGTGATGACTGATGGGACAGTGGAGAACATGTATGAGCAAAGGAGACGTCAAAATAGCACATCCACTGCTGTTTCTTGTCCCAAAGGCAAACAGCCTCACTGATGCTCCATGAGCACAGGATTTGCAAGGGTCTGTGATGCAGGGGGATTCGGTGAAACTCAAAGTGAGCACAGGTAAATGTGTTGCATCTACAGCCAAGTAAGCAGTGAGTGCTGACAGTCTTGAGACACCATGATTTCTGTTTGAACCAGGACTTGCTCTGCTTCAAATGCAGAAAGAAGGCAATGATGTTCTAAGAGCAACAAGCAACCAAGAAACCCTCTCATATTCTTCCTCACTAGTCAACAACTTGTGCTGAAAATGATAACATGGAAGGAAAGCGAAAGATAAGGCAACATGTGGTTCCTTCTTCCAGTCCTTTCTTACTCATCAATAAGCCAAAAGGAGAGAATGCATGCATATCAAGAAGTGAAATAAAATGGCTGAGTTTTGAGCTGTATTTCCACTACTCCTGTAAGAAGAAAATATATATGTATGTGTTAGCTATGAAATATGATTGTGTGATTTCATTGACTCTGCATATGATTTAAATGCTTATTAAATCTGAAGTTGGCATTATATGATATAAAAGTAAATGGTGAAGCAGCCACAAAAGGCAAATACTGCAGGATTGCAGTTATATGAGGTTTTTAGAGTGGTTAAATGTAAAGAAGGTAGAATGGTGGTTGCCAGGAACTGGGGAGGGGAAAACAGGCAGCTGTTTAATGGATATAGAGTTTCCTTTTGCAAAATGAAAAGTTCTGAAGTTTGGTTGCACAATAATATGAATATAATTAACATAACCGAATTGTATGCTTAAAATGGTTAAGATGGTAAATTTAAGCTTTGTATTGCTTTTCCACTATTTAAAATGAGGCTCCTTTGGCATGGACGTGTACACTCTGTTGTATGTAAAATGGGTAATCTACTGTATAGTACAGGGAACTCTGCTCAATGTTACGTGATAGCCTGGATGGGAGGGGAGTTTGGGAGAGAATGGATACATGTACACGTATGGCTGAGTCACTTTGCTGTTCCCTTGAAACTGTCACAACATTGTTAATCAATTATACTACAATATAAAATTAAGAGTTAAAAAAAAAAATAAATGGTGGGAATTCCTGGCAGTCCAGTAGTTAGAACTCCACACTTCCACTGATGGGGATCTGGGTTCCATCTCTGTTTGGGGAACTAAGATCCCACAAGCTGTGTAGCAGGGCCAAAAAGAAAAAAAAAAGTAAATGGTAAGATTCATTCTTACAAATTTAAAATCTTATTTCTTTAAGTTTTGTACTTATAATGACATTAAGTGGCAAATAAAAAACACCATGACAAGTTGAGAAAGAGATGGTAGAAGAAATTAAAATGCTCTCTGCCTTAGAACTTATAAAACCACTCACTTTTTCCTTGCATTTTGAAAAAAGAGACTGCAAATTATGTAGCTGGTTCTCAGTGCAAGAGAGGGAAGTGTCTGAATTTTACACTTGAGCAGCAGAGATGAAAAGCATCTCAGTGGTTCTTTGGCCAAAGTTTCCCCGTTCATCACCCATCATACTGCCTGTGAAGAAACTGAGAACTAGACGGGGGTCTCAATGTCACCCAAGACAAAAGTGGAAAAGCCACCAGCGCAGCCCATATTGCCTGACACCACTGCTTCTTTGACCAGAGTTTCACATGTAATACTGTTCTCCCTCCTGTTAAGAATCCCATTTTAGGACTTGGAAATAAAATATTCCTTTGCAAGTTAAACCATCCAAACAATATATGGGGGAATGATATGCAAAGTGATACAGTTCCTACCCAGGGCCAGGGAGGCATGACCAGCACTAGATTAAAAGTAATACATTGTCTTTAGGGGAAAAACATGTAGTTGGGATTTTAGTCCTTATCTTCTTTGATTTGGCACAGTACCTAATCTCTCCCTCTTCCTTTGAACACTTGTTTTGCTTGCCTTTCTGTTCTACCCCCTCTGTCTCCACTCCAGGTTTCTCCCCTATCCCCACTGCCACCATCCTGACTCTGTGACATTCAAGGGCCCCAGAAGTCAGTTCTCTGATCTCTTTTTCTGTCTATGCTCATTCCTGTGTGATCTCATCTAGTTTAATGACTCTGACAACGATCTACATGCTGATGACTCACCTATTTATATTTCTAGCCCCGGCCTCTCCCTGAATTCCTTCTAACATATCCAACTGCATATTTGACATCTCCATTCTGATCTCTGATAGAAATCACATGTTTAAAATCCATATATGAGCCCTTGAATATCCCCTAACTTCAAAATGCTCACTGCCTTGGTTAATGGCAGCTCATCCCGCTAGTTTCTCAGACAAAATCTTAGTGTTGTTCTGATTCTTTCTTCTCTTTCACAAGTCATATCAAATCCAGGGGCAAGTCTCAAAGGCTCTACCTTCAAAATATATCATAATCTGACCATTTCCGACCACCATCACTGCCTTGCCTTGGTCCATGTCCCTGTCATCACTCACCTGGGTCATTCTCATAAGCTCTAAACCCGACTGCTCACTTGGGCCCACATTTTTAAGCCAGAATGATCTCCTTACTGTGTAAGGCAGCTGTGTCACCCCTCTGCTCAAATCCTCTCAAAGGTTTCTCATCTTCCTCTACAAAGCAGCTCAAACCATACAAGGACCACAGAGCCTTATAGCATCCAGGCCTCTGGGACCTCAGGTCTCATGTATGCCCCTCGCTTGTATGCTCTGCTCCAGCCACGTGGCCTCTCTGCTCCTCCTTCAACACTCCAGACGTTCTCCTTCCCATCTTAGGGCCTTGCTGTCCCTTTGCTGGAAGACACTTCACAGAAATCTGAAAGGCTCATTCCCTACACGCCATATTAAATGTCACTGTCTCATGAAGCCATCCCCAATCACCTTATTGAAAACTTGTACCTGCTTCCCTTCCTGTGCACAGGTTTTTGGTCCCCTTTCTCTGATTTTTATTCCCTATATCACTTAGCACCATCTAACATGCCATATAATAGATTTTAGGTTCTGTTGATTGTTTTTTCCCTATTAGAATGTAATTGTTCCTTTGCCTTTTTCTGCATTTTATTTAAGCATCTTAATGTGTCATGCTGAGGGTTGGGGCCTAGATCATCCTACTGCCAACAATTTGCCAAAGCTAGACCACCCTCCCCACTTAGCCATGCCTCAGGAACTTCTTTGACTTTATATTCCAGCCTAAACTTGGTATGTCAATTGCCTGTTAAACTGGGTTGAAAATTATGCCATCCTTCAAGGTCTAATTTAACAGGGGCTTCCTCTTAGAAGGCTTCCCTGACTCTCACCTTCCATAACCTTGACTGACTTCCACTCTATCAGGAAACTAAGCTAAATACTAAATAAAACTAAGCTAAGCTCTTGAGAAGCCTATATGCAGGTCAGGAAGCAACAGTTAGAACTGGACATGGAACAACAGACTGGATCCAAATAGGAAAAGGAGTACGTCAAGGCTGTATATTGTCACCCTGCTTATTTAACTTCCATGCAGAGGACATCAGGAGAAACGTTGGGTTGGAAGAAGCACAAGCTGGAATCAAAATTGCCAGGAGAAATATCAATAACCTCAGATATGCAGATGACACCACCCTTATGGCAGAAAGTGAAGAGCAACTAAAGAGCCTCTTGACGAAAGTGAAAGAGGAGAGTGAAAAAGTTGGCTTAAAGCTCATCATTCAGAAAACGACGTTCATGACATCTGGTCCCATCCCTTCATGGGAAATAGATGGGGAAACAGTGGAAATGCTGTCAGACTTTATTTTGGGGGGCTCCAAAATCACTGCAGATGATGACTGAAGCCATGAAATTAAAAGATGCTTGCTCCTTGGAAGGTAAGTTATGACCAATCTAGATAGCATACTGAAAAGCAGAGACATTACTTTGCTGACTAAGGTCCATCTAGTCAAGGCTATGGTTTTTCCTGAGGTCATGTATGGATGTGAGAGCTGGACTGTGAAGAAGGCTGAGCGCCGAAGAATTGATGCTTTTGAACTGTGGTGTTGGAGAAGACTCCTGAGAGTCCCTTGGACTGCAAGGAAGTCCAACCAGTCCATTCTGAAGGAGATCAACCCTGGGATTTCTTTGGAAGGAATGATGCTGAAGCTGAAACTCCAGGACTTTGGCTACCTCATGTGAAGAGTTGACTCATTGGAAAAGACTCTGATGCTGGGAGGGATTGGGGGCAGAAGAAGGGGACGACAGAGGATGAGATGGCTGGGTGGCATCACCAACTCGATGGACGTGAGTCTGAGTGAACTCCGGGAGATGGTAATGGACAGGGAGGCCTGGCATGCTGCAATTGATGGGGTCGCAAAGAGTCGGACATGACTGAGCGACTGAACTGACTGAAGCTAAATACAAGACAGGTAAGACTGTCTCTGTGACTGCTCATGGAAATGAAAATGAATACACACCAAAGTACACACTGCTATATATTTGGAAGGCAATTTAGCAAATTAAAATGTGCATATCCTTGACTCAGCAATCTACTTCAAGGAACTTATCTGACAAAAAAACCCATGAAAGTGTACAAAGGTATGTGCGCCAAGACTTTGCAGGTTTTTGTACTGTCAGCAGAAGCTGGTTTAATAAAATTTTAATTCTACAGACTATTCCATGTTGATGGAAAAATGTGTCAAGATGTTGACTGAAAACTAACTGCCAAATAGTTTGCAAAGTATTACTCTTTTTTTTTTTTTTTTTAAACTGATGGAAGGTAAGAAGAAAGGAAGGGTAGAAAGGAGAGAGGAAGGGAGGAGGGAAGGAAGGGATTGTATGTTATCCTAGTATTTTGGTTCTAAAGTATGGGAATAACACAAAGAAAAGAATGCATACGGCAAAAATTATGCTTGAAAACCTCTCAGTTCACTTCAGTTTAGTTCAGTCGCTCAGTCATGTCCGACTCTTTGCGACCCCATGAATCGCAGCACGCCAGGCCTCCCTGTCCACACCAGCTCCCGGAGTTCACTCAGACTCACGTCCATCGAGTCAGTGAAAACCTCTAATACATCTCAAAGAGATGGTACAAAATCCCACCATCTCTTAGATGAACCTTTTGCATGCTTATGTGTGCTCCGTCGGGTCTGACTCTTTCGTGACCCCATGGACGGTAGCCCGCCAGGCTCCTCTGACCATGGGATTTACCCGGCAAAAATACTGGAGTGGGTAGCCATTTTCTCTTCCAGGAGATCCTCCCCATCCAGGGATCAAACCTGCATCTCCTGCATTGGCAGTGGATTCTTCACACTGAGCCGCCTGGGCAGCCCTCTTTAGTTTACTCGCTTTCAATACTGACATCAGAAAAACTGCGTTTTGCTTCACATCTCTTGGCTTCTGTCATTATTACCTGGTGTTGAATACATTAAAAACAACAACTGCTAATGGGGAAGGGTTCATTTCAAATACATCATCCAATTTCTGTAACTATTTAAACTCTGGGGGCGCATTGCGTGATAAATGTCTTATTTATCATCCTTACGTTCGCAGGGACTTCAGGATCTGTATCCATGCAGTGTCTACAAATTTGATAAATCCTTTCTAGAAACTCTGATGGATTCTCTTTTGGTTTTTGTCATTTCCTGGATTTTAAGTTCTTTTGACTAGGTACCCTGTTGGGTTTTCTCTCAGACCTGACCCTGGAGCCTGTTATATAGAGTGAAGCAAGTCAGAAAGAGAAAAACAAATATCATATATTATTAATGCAGTCCTTGCAGAAAGGGGGCTTCCCAGGTGGCTCAGACAGTAAAGAAACCACCTGCAATGCAGGAGACCCAGGTTCGATCCCTGGGTAGGGAATATCCCTTAACAGGGCAAATGGCAACCCACTCCAGTACTCTTGCCTGGAGAACCTGCAGGGAAGGCATGGAGGTGCAGACACAGAGAACGACTTGTGAACACAGCAGAGGACGGAGAGGGCGGGATGAATCGCGAAAGTACCACTGCCCTATCTACACTGCCATGTGTGAAACAGATGGCTAGTGGAAGCTGCTGCAGAGCACACGGCGCCCAGCCTGGCACTCTGTCACGACCTAGAGGGTTGGAATGGGAACCATATATACGCTTATTGCTGATTCGTGTTGTTATATGGCAGAAACCAACACAACACTGTAAAGCAATTATCTTCCAATTAGTGGCATTGAAACATATATAATATCATATATGAAACAAATTGCCATTCCAGGTTCAATGCATGATACTGCATGCTTGGGGCTGGTGCACCGAGATGAACCAGAGGGATGGTACGGGGAGGGAGGAGGCAGGGGGGGTTCAGGATGGGGAATGTGTGTACACCCGTGGTGGACTCATGTTGATGTATGGCAAAACCAATACAATATTGTAAAGTAATTAGCCTCCAATTAAAATAAATAAACTTATATTAAAAAAAACAAATTTAAAAAATTCCACCATTTCTCAGTGTTTTCCTTCCAAATTGGAACAGACTTATAGTGTTTTCATTTAGCACTGGACAAAGTAATTACTGTACTGTACTTTGGGGTCCTGCTGCATGAAAAATACCCTCCGCATCGTGAAACACTAGCCTGCCCCTCAGGGGGCTGCCTCCTCTAGAACATGTTCATTGAGGAGAAAGGAAGGAGGAACTTCTTGCACTGTTACAATTGCTTCCCTTTGTCTTTCCATTCTGTCTCTTCCTCTGAGCATATTAAGTATGTGGCTCTACTCTATACAGGCGTGTGCCACTTGCTTTTTAACTTATACTCCTTTCCAGTGCTTGAATTTTATCAAGAGTGTATTAGTTTTATAACGAGTAATGAGATAAATATCTGAAAAAAGTTACTGCAAAGATGTAGAAATATAAAGTATACATCAAGATTCTTATGTTAATTTTTGAAAGTAACTAGTTGTTTAGAAGTGTTAAAAAGAGACTGTGGAGGGGATTAGGGGTACAAACCACGAGGTACAAAATAAGTAAGTTTCAAAGATATATTATACAGGAAATATAGCCAATGTCTTACAATAACTATAAATGGAGCATAATCTATAAAATTTTTGCATCGTTACACTGCACACCTGAAACTAATATAATATTGTAAATCAGCTATAACTCAATAGTGCTTCCCTTGTAGCTCAGTTGGTAAAGAATCTGCCTGGCCTCAATTCGTGTGTCAGGAAGATCCCCTGGAGAAGGAAATGGCAAACCACTCCAGTATTCCTGCCTGGAGAATCCCATGGATGGAGGAGGGTTCCAAGATTTGGACACAGCTTAGTGACTAAACCACCACCATACCTCAATAACATAAAATGAGACTGTGAAAGTTAAATTGTTATTGTCTTTTCAACAAAAACGACAATTTTTGTTTGTTGTTTTCTCTTCTCCCTCCTTCCTTCCTTCCATTTCTGTGTGGTTTGTTGTTGTTGTTGCTGTTGTTTTTCGAAGCTGCTCGTTTCAAGGAAGCAACTGATAGAAAGGCCCTGACTGGGAGCATGGGATTGGGACCATCCTAACACAAAGCCCAGTGCACAAAATGCTTTAGGTGAGCCTCTGTGGAGATGAGGGAAAGGAAGAGACAGAGGAGTATGGTTTTCCACTTCCCATGCCCGTCTGCCCTCCAGGATCTCCCTGTCTGCTCTAAGTAAGGCCTCAGTGTTCAGAGGCTGCTGTTGATCACCCCATGGGATCTGGCTTATGGCACCCTATGTTTCTAGAAATCACATAATTGCAAGGATTCACTCTTGGAACACAGCAGGTCTAGCCAGAGCTAGGATTTATACATTTTTACTATTATATATCAGACCTGGATTACCTGGCATAAACTTTCAATAATCCTATGAGGCAGATAGATAAATCTGTATTTTACAGATTGGAAAGAGAGCCATAAACAGGTGAAATGATTTCCTAGACTTGTAGGTCTGGGGTTTGCAAGGAGGCTCTTAGAATCTAGGGCTAGTCCTTTTAGCCTACCTCTGAAAACTATGTGTCAACTAAGTAAATGAATGATGAGTGCATCAGCCTTGCCCTTATGAGGGTCCCACCAGAAGATATTTCTGTAATAAAATGGAGGTGGGAGTAATGTGTGTAAGAACTGAGTCATTCACACTTTCTAGCTTGTCATCCCTTATAAATTGGTAGGCTGGCTGAGGTTAGGGACAAAAATCTCTGGGGAACACAACTGAATCACGGGTCTGTTCCAGAATTCTCGATCAGAGCCACTTGGCCTCAATCCCACTCCAAGTGAGTTTCATTCTACTCTCTTTGGTTCTGCAAACCATTAGTCTGCAACTATCTTGGGCCATGAAGCATGTTTATCTATATCTATATTTTGCAGATAAGGAAACCAAGAAAGGAATAAGGACAAGAAGTTAGAAGGAGCTTGAGTCCTTGAGATCTTCATGGAACAAAGCCATCATACTAATCCTGAAATGCCTTCTTCTGAGCCTCGATGCACAAAAAATTAAACTTCCATCATATTGACAGCATATTATTTTGAGTCTCCACTGAGACTCTTATTAGTTTGAGTCTCTGTTATAACAGTTAGTATACATCATCATGGTTTCTTTGAAGGAGTCTAGAATTGGTAGTAAGAAGCCTTGTTTCATTTCTGCTTTTGCCGCTAACTTATTATATGATTATAAATTCTATTCTTCCTAATCTAGAAGTTAGAACTAAATACAGTAAACTATATTTAATTTTAAAAAAAGAACAGAGATTTGGGAAGTAGATGGTGAAAAAGTTGCAAGGATATGGATCCACTGTTGTTCTTTGGCTTTAAGTTACCAAGGGGAAGAGACTCCACTTTAATCAACTAATTTAAGAGCAGAGGAGAGTATACCAAATCCAACAGAGAATTAAACATTCAAACTACAGTAAGTCTAGAGATGAAGTTGGTTCCTAAAGAAGTTAGAAACAGGGATTCTCTATATCTCTTAACTCTACTGTCTATATTTCACACTCAGTTTCTATTGCTGTAGACTTTCTTCCAACACAAGGCAAGTTTCACATCTTAACAGCTTAACCATTGTAAACGGATGACTCTCTTTCTCCATTCTGCAGTCACCATTCTCAGGGAAGAACGCGAACCGGCCCATCTTTGTTCAGCTGCTCTCTCTGGAAACAAGTCAGTCATGCCAGGAAGCATGCTGTGTAAGAGAACATGTATATGTGGATCTCATACCATGTGGAGATTGAATTTTATATTATGAGTATGTGTTACTATCATAATGAATAATGAGATAGATGGATAAATGAGATGACTATAAGGAGCAGGGAACAGGAAGGCATAAGTGTGTAGATGCACTTTCTGAAAAGGTGAGGCTGGACAGCACACTTCTTATGTGACCACTGCAGATGTTCAGGAATGTTGAGGACAATTCTATCCGCAACAGAGCAAAGTGTGATGGACCAAGTGGAAATCAGGAGACCTGATTTCTAGCCCTGGCAGCATAAAACTATTTGATACATCTCTTTCTCCAGTGACTCACATTTTCCACATCTGTAAAGCAAAGAGATTACATTAACTTGAATTTGCTCAGTTGTTTTCCACATTTTTTTAGTTAGGGAAGATTTTTGGTTTCTTGGTGTATTGGTCAGGGTGTTAGGGATCCCCACTAAATCTTTCATTCCCTACAAAAACACATACGTATATCCTTCAGAGTTCTCTGGATTGGATGACTTCAAGTGTCTCTTACAAATTCCTAATGACCATGGGTCTATACAAACTGGGAATTGTTGGGCATCTTGAGCGTTAAATTCTAGAGAACAGCAGCGGATATAGAGAAAGGCAATAATTATGAAGGTCCAGCGAAATGACTAGGAATTTCTACTCTCATTTACTCATCCATCTGCTGTAGCCAGTGATAGGGGTTTTTCTTTCATTCGTGGTAGAAATCAAAATACTGGGTTGGCCAAAAAGTTGGTTCAGGTTTTTCCATAAGATGGTATAGAAAAGCCTGAAAGAACTTTCTGGTCAACACGATACACTGTAGCCCCTTGAGGAGCTGTACTTATGAAAAACGATGTGTACAAGCCCTGTTTATACACAACATCTTGCCCATCTATGGGCATATATATCTCTATCTTTAAACATATGTAGATTAAGATGTATGGTATCTTCTGGTTTGGGGCCATTTTCTGAATTAAGAATTACTCAAATAGAGAAATTCTGATGTGTGAATTGGAGAGGAATTCTGATTATTCCACAGAAGGCTGGGAACGGCTGTTCCCGAGGTTAAGTTCTTGGTCAGAAGTCCTCTCCCCAAGGGCAGGTGTGTGTCTCTTGGCTGTTGCTTGGGGCAGGGACGGCCCTGCCAGGCTTGCAGCTCTGGTCCTCTACAGCACAGATTCCCCTCTGCCTGGTGAGAAGACAGATTCTCCCAAGCACAAAGCCGTGCTGTCTGGAGCTGGCACATTCCTTGTGGGAACTCAAAGCCACTCTCAACAGCCCTTTCTTTTTCGCTGCAGCCGAGAACTGGGGAGGCAGCCAGTTGGGTGGTTCTCACATTCAGAAACTGGGTGGGGCCTGGGGAACCCTTCAGCCTTGGTCAGGCATCCAGACCTAGGTCCCTCCCTGGGAATTCCATATAATGCAGAGATGGCCAGAGAAAGAGAGCTTTGTGGAGATAGTCCCCTCCCATCTGGCCATGGCTGGGTTGGCAGCTGACACGGATGTGGGCTGACAAACTTGGTTGGCTGTTTATCAGGGCTTGCCCTTGGATAAACTGGGGCCCAAGCCCATGTCAAGGGCCCCAGATGGTGGGTAAGTGGTAGAGACTAGACCTCCATGAGGATTCTGACGTAGGTCCCCTTCTGGGTAATGTAATAAAACAAAACAAAACCCTTAGCTTTTGTTTGTAGAGTAGGTTTAGCAAAACAAACTCAATGTCATGGGATTGAGGGCGGGTGGGATGTTGTCTGGCAAAGAGGGGGTCATGCTTTAGAAAGAGGGTTCCTCAGTGGGTAGTTGGTGGGAGAGAGAGCCATACATAGGATGCTGTGTCAGAAATGGACAGGGAGGAGGGAGCCAGGTGGCTTCTCCTCCAAAACTGTCCCTTCCTCTTGAATGGGACCCAGCAGCAGAATCAAGAGTTACCCACCCATCACAGCCACACAGGACACTCACCACCATGGGCCTTGATACAAAGCACTGGCTTCACATGGGTGAAATAACTGAACCTGTCTTCCATGTTCCACATACAACACACGAGAGATTTCCCCTGACCTCAAGGAATTCTCTTTGTATTAGGGAAGGCAGATGAGCCAACAAGTGAATCGGATCCATCACCATGACAGAGAAGTACTGGGTGCTATGGAGTGCCCAGCAGGGGAGCCTCAACAGGACCTATAGAGCCAGGGAGGCTTCCTGGAGGAACCGATGTTCAAGCTGAGAGTTCAAGGATGAGTTAGGATTAGAAAGGGTGTGTGTGTGGAGGCGTATTCTAGACAGAAGGAAAAAGAAAGAAAGAAAGTGAAGTCACTCAGTCGTGTCCAACTCTTTGTGACCCCATGGACTGTAGCCTACCAGGCTCCTCATTCCGTGGGATTTTCCAGGCAACAGTACTGGAGTGAGTTGCTATTTCCTTCTCCAAGACAGAAGGAATACATGCAAAAGCCTGCCTATAGGCATGAGAGAAAGACGATGATCTTCCGGAGTTGAGTGTGACTGAAGATCTCACTGCACATAGGTTGAGGAGAGACAAGATGCTACCAGAGAAGTGAGCCAGCCTGATCACTCAGAATGTGGCTTAGGAGTTGAACTTTGTCCTGGGCTCAAAGAGGCCCACTGATGAGTACTGAGCATAAGTGAGTTTTGGAAACCTCACTGTGGCTCCCCAGTGGACACTGGATTTGCAGTGGCTAAGACTGAAAGATGGAAGGCTGCTGCATGGTACCAGGTGTTTAGCTTAGCAGTGACTGAGGTTTTCCAAGTTGAGAACTCTTGGGGTTCAGATGAAGCCAATTCTGCAGCCCTTATATGTCCCTGAGTCATGGTCAGGGCTGGAGGGACAGGGGAAGGGATGTTCCAAAAAAGAGAATGGGCTGGGCAGAAAGACTAGACCATGCTGGGCATATTAACTGTCTTCCTCACTAGAATGTTCATGCTATGAAGGTAGAAACTTTTGATGTTATTTTCTATTTATGCCCCAGTTATTAGAGCAATGCCTGAACACCAGAGACTCACAAAAAACATTTGTTGAGTGAAAAAACAAAGGAGGCAACAAACACAGAATCAGGGGATTTGCCATTCCAATCAATGGGATGGAATGACTGGACCTTTTTGAGATGTTACAGAAATGTCTCCGGTTTCATCATTCCCCTTTATCACAGAGTGACCAGGATGGTGGAAAGGACCAGGATGGGGAGAAGGCTGATAGCATATCTCGTGACACGAAACTGTATGAAGTACACATCTACGTAACAGATAAGCATGTGTGTGCATGCGTGTGTGCACACACACACACACAAACAGAGATAATCTGATTACAGTGGTTTCATTGTCATCATCAGTGTCATTATCATCACAAGTCTAAGCTCTTCACACACACTAGGAACCAAACTCATAGTGCTTTGTATACATTATCTCACTTAATTGTCACCACACCTTACAGAGCAGATCCTGTTGTCAACATGGGTCTCTCTCACTCTAAGGCCATCTTCCCCCTATTCCAGAATCTTGTCTCAGGTAAGGAACAAAAACATGATCAAAACAGAAACTACAAGGTTGAGAGAACACTCTGTGATGTCTCAGGAGGCCTCTGGGTTTTTCAGAGTCTGAATGGGCTGGGGAACTCATCTCGCCCTGCTCTGGCTTGTCACCCACCCCCAAGTCTAGCTGTACAGTTTTGAGACCTGATACAACACCTAACAGAACGCTGTCTCCTAGAGAATCTCTTTCTGAAAGCATGCCTGACTCAGGGCTTCACTGTGGAGAGCTGGATCAGGAGGATGTGATATCAGGCAGTGATCACAGGGCAGACACTTGGGGCTATTGTCCAGCTGTCTCAGATATGGCAGCTTAGGCTGGGGTGATTCGGGGACCAGGCCATAGCTGGTGTTTGGGAACTGGGCTGACACTGCACACGCTATAAACAGTGTGTTTCATGTAACTCTGCACCCCCATCCCAGTCCCAGAGCATTGGATTTCTTCTCTTGCACCCGAGGGCAACCTCTACGGAGATGAGTCATTGCTTTGGGCGAAGGAGGTTACCATGGAACCCAAAATCGAAGGCACCACATTTATGAGCATTAAAGGAAAAGTCAGCTGAGCTAAGTCAGGGCTGACAGATTAATTGCCTGTTTCTGTTTCGCTTGCTCTTACTGCAGACCTGGTGAAAACCTCCCTGAGCTGGTGGTGAGGGGGGAGGTGAGACCACAGACAGGGATGAGCTGAGGCGATCAGATCATCACCTCTGCCCTGGTAGCCCCATCAGGTGGTTAGAAGCTGAATCATTCCTACCAGTGCTCAGGTGTCAGTATTCCAGGAGGACCATAGGTGGCTTGTCCAGCAGGAAACAATATTTGTTCCCAAGGCATTGTTCAGCTCTTATTCAGGTTGCTATTGTATCATCAATTTCTATCCAGTGGTCCAAGACACTCCTAAGCTCCCAGAATAGACTGTGAGGAAGGGATAGTGGAGTAAAAAGGCAAAAGGACAGCCCCATGGGCATCAACACCTGCAGATATCTCAGATGATTCCAGCCCAACATCTCCCCCAAAGACCCTCCCCAACCGTTGCTCCAATTGCACCCATATCAAAAGCAATACTGAACGCCCTTCATCAAGTCTTGCACCTTCATGACATAGCCAATCAGCTTGGAGAGAAGCTCTGGGTGATGTCTACAAGGCTTACAAATCAAGGTATGTCACAGGGAAGAGAAGGCAGTCATTTCCACCTAGGAAGGGCTTGGGTATTTAGGATGATCCAGATAAAATCCCATGGTCGGCGGAGGCTGGAAGGCTGCAGTCCATTGGTCGCTGAGGGCCGGACATGACTGAACGACTTCACTTTCACTTTTCACTTTCATGCATTGGAGAAGGAAATGGCAACCAATTCCAGTGTTCTTACCTGGAGAATGCCAGGGACGGGGATCCTGGTGGGCTGCCGACTATGCGGTTGCACAGAGTCGGACACAGCTGAAGTGACTTAGCAGCAGCAGGTAGAGGCAATAGGTCCCAGATATGTTGGCACCAGCAAGATTTATCTGGGCATTTGTTAGGGAATTGCCTGCTGGTTCCAGAGTGTTTCCCTATCTATGAAACCTGGAGGTGCACAGAAAGGGCCCAATGCCAACCCAAAGTCTCAGTCTAGTCTCCTTCTTCAACCACATGCCAACCACAATACTGTTCATCATCAAACACCACCCTCGTGCCAGGCCTCGTGCTGCAAGCTCTCAGCCCATCCTTCCAACAGCACGCAGCTGGGGACTGTTCTCCACCTTTACACAGATGAGAAGGCTAAGTTCAGAGACTAAGTGACCTGGTATGTGACAGAACCATGATGATTTCAACTCTAGACTGTCTGGTTTCAAAGCCCAAATTTTCTGCAGTTCAGGTAAACAAATACCCACTGGACACATACCTTGCAGCAAGCTTTATGCTGTACTGGGAGGATTCAGAGACGAGTACCACAGTCTCAGCCCTCAAAGAGCTTACTGACTAATAGACTTTTACTAGAAATTTCAACACATCCCTGAAAATGCTATAGCAGAGATACAAGCACATAAGACTAAGGGGTATTGGGTGGGATTCACTCCTTTGGGGTAATCAGAGATGCCTTTTTTTTTTTTTTTTTTGAAGCAGAGGTCCTAGAATTGACTTTAAAGCTCTTAAGTAGGAATGTGTCAGGAAAAGAACCTTCCATGCACTGCTAAGTAAAACTACATTATACAGGGTGTTTCCTGCATGATTGTTCACAAGAGAATTGGGAGATCACTGGTAGGAGAATGGTTGAAAAAACTGTGGTTCAGCCACACCAAGAAATATCCTGAAATAATTAAAAGGAATGGATTAGAGTCATATCTCTAATATGACTTTAGATATGGCTTTAGAAAAGGCAGAGGAATCAGAGATCAAATTGCCAACATCCGCTGGATCATGGAAAATGCAAGAGAGTCCCAGAAAAACATCTATTTCTCCTTTATTGACTATGCCAAAGCATTTGATTGTGTGGATAACGAGAAACTGGAAAATTCTGAAAGAGACGGGAATACCAGGCCACCTAACCTGACTCTTGAGAAACCAATATGCAGGTCAGGAAGCAACAGTTAGAACTGGACATGGAAAAGACTGGTTCCAGATAGGAAAAGGAGTGCGTGAAGGCTGTATATTGTCACCCTGCTTATTTGACTTCTATGCAGAGTACATCATGACAAATGCTGGGCTGGAAGAAGCATAAGCTAGAATCAAGATTGCCAGGAGAAATATCAATAACCTCAGATATGCAGATGACAAGACCCTTATGGCAGAAAGTGAAGAGGAACTAAAGAGCCTCTTGGTGAAAGTGAAAGAGGAGAGTGAAAAAGTTGGCTTAAAGCAAAGTTGGCAAAATTCAGAAAACTAAGATTATGGCATCTGGTCCCATAACTTCATGGGAAAGAGATGGGGAAACAGTGGAAACAGTGTCAGACTTTATTTTTGGGGGGCTCCAAAATCACTGCAGATGCTGATTACAACCATGAAATTAAAAGACGCTTACTCCTTGGAAGGTGAGTTATGACCAACCTAGACAACATATTCAAAAGCAGAGAGATTACTTTGGCAACAAAGGTCCGTCTAGTCAAGGCTATGGTTTTTCCAGCGGTCATGTATGGATGTGAGAGTTGGACTGTGAAGAAAAGTGAACGCTGAAGAATTGATGCTTTTGAACTGTGGTGTTGGAGAAGACTCTTGAGAGTCCCTTGGACTGCAAAGAGATCCAACCAGTCCATTATAAAGGAGATCAGCCCTGGGTGTTCTTTGGAAGGAATGATGCTAAAGCTGAAACTCCAATACTTGGGCCACCTCACGCAAAGAGTTAAATCATTGAAACAGACTCTGATGTTGGGAGCGATTGGGGGCAGGAGGAGAAGGGTATGACAGAGGATGAGATGGCTGGATGACATCACCAACTCGATGGACGAGAGTTTGACTGAACTCCGGGAGTTGTTGATGGACAGGGAGGCCTGGCATGCTGCAATTCATGGGATCGCAAACAGTCGGACATGACTGAGCGACTGAACTGAACTGAACTAGTCATATCAAAAACATGTAAGCTTTGTTGAGTGACAAGCAAGTTGCAGAAAAGTGTTCTTCATATGTGTATATACACACACACACACCTATAAATGCTGATGTGAACTCAGAGAAAGAGATTCCTTGTGAAAGACACAGTGTAGACAAAGTCAGGAGATGTACACCACTGTCTGGGAAGCTCATTTCTGCTGCAGTGTCACAAGGAACACAAACTCTCAGAGGGAAGCAGGAGATTCCCAGGGGTTGAAAAGCAGGTGTGGTTGGATTTTGGAGAGAGGCTATGACTTGGCAATTGGATAAGAATCTTGGGTGTGGGCCTCAGATGGGGAGACGTAAGTCTGGTTTCCAACAGGGATTTGGTGTTGCAATGGTCACAACCACGAAGAGGGTGTCAGAACTGACTTTGAATTGAGACTGGGAGACATAGGAGGTGAAAGAAGAGGAGTGCTGGGTGAGTCCAGACATCTATGGCCCAGGCCAGTCAACTATGAACTCACCGGGGGCTCTTAGAGTCCCGTCCCCTCTCTAGACCTTTCTCACCTACTCCCAGCCCTTTTAAAGTGTGGGGGTGTCAGATTCCACATGACATCCTAGCCACACACAGGCAAGATCCTTTAATAATCTGCCCACAGATTTCCCTGCAGTTCAGTGGTTAAGGCCTTGCACTTCCAATGCAGGGGGGCTGGGTTCAATCCCTGGTCAGGGAACTAGATCCCATATGCTGCCAACTGAGAGCCCACATGCTGCAACTAAAGCTCCAACATGCCACAAATAAGACCAGAGGCAGACCAAAAAAAAAAAAAAATCAGCTCAAGCAATACGAGCTCCAACCATCTCTTCTTGCCCACCACTCCACTGAAGATGCCCTACTAGTGTAAGTGTCCTACTAGTGTATTAAAAAGCAGAGATATCACTTTGCTGACAAAGGTCCATATAGTCAAAGCTATGGTTTTTCTAGTAGCCATATACAGATGTAAGAACTAGACCACAGGGAAGGCTGAGTGCCAAAGTATTGATGCTTTTGAACTCTGGGGTTGGAGAAGACTCTTGAGACTCCCTTGTACTGCAAGGAGATCAAACCAGTTAATCCTAAAGGAAATCAACCCTGAATATTCATTGGAAGGACTGATGCTGAAGCGCCAATACGTTGGCCATGTAATGCAAAGAGCTGACTCACTGGAAAAGACCCTGATGCTGGCAAAGATTGAAGGCAAAAGGAGAAGGAGGCACCAGAGGATGAGATGGTTAGACAGTGTCACGAACTCAATGGACAGGAATTTGAGCAAACTCTGGGATACAATGGAGGTGTGCTGCAGTTCATGGGGCTGTAAAGAGTCGGACACAACTTAGCGACTAAACAACAATGAAGCATCAAGGTCACCAAGAGACCTTTTCTTATTTCTTCTCTCAAGTGTTTGATTCAGGGCGTGCCTTCCTTTATAGATATTTTCTGCACTCCTGACTTGTGTGACAGGACACATGGTCTCACTTTCAGGCAACTCTTGTTTGATCTTCTTTGCTGACTTCCTTTTCTTTAGCTGATATCTTAAATTTGCTTGCCTCGATGTGATCCTGAGTCCTCTCCCTAGGGGACTCCACTTAGCCTTTTGGGAGGAAGACCTAATTGTATTGCCTCTTTATTCCACTGTTGCAATGAGGAGAAAAATTTCCACAAAATCAAGTCTTTTGTCATACTCCTTGCTCTCTCTGTCCTACCCAGATGGAGTATGATACTTGGTGAGCTTGGGAGGAAAACAAAGACTCCACTGTAGTTTTCTTGGTGCTTACTGGTCCCGAAATTTACCTTGTCTATTTGTCTACATCTTTCATTTCTGCTTTCCCCACCATAATATAAGCTACATGAAGGCAGGTATGTTTGTGACTATATCCTCAGCACCTCAATACCTACACTATTTTGTAACAGAATTAATGAACACATGATCCTTGATCCCTGTATATAAAGAGTCCTTTGTTGCCCAAGAAGCTGTTAAGATTATGAACTTCTAAACTACATTTCCCTGTGGTTCCATGAACAAATCTCTCATCTTAGTCAAGTCCTTACATATTTCTCCTGATTTTCTGTTGTGTGAGCTCAAAAGAAATCTTCTATATGCATTCTTCTTTAATTCTTAAAGGCAAAATTACTCACTTCCCTCTGATCACTTTGCCTCTGCATGAATTCTTACAATTACTTAATTCTACATGATAGTAGAGTTTGCTACTTCTTTGTCTCTCCCATAACATTGCAATCTCCGAGAGGACAGAGGTCATGTTCTGCTTTTCTCTGTTTGTTTCTCTTCGTTTCCCCCAGCACCTAGCTCAGCATGTCCTACACTTCAGTGTACCTTATTGAACGAGATGGAATCTGGCTGACAACACTCTCATAGCATTGCTTGCATAGACTGGCCAAATGGCTTACCTGCTTTGCCCAACAACGCCTTCTTAGGTCTAGGTTGACTCCCTGTTCCATAAGGCAATCCTCTCTACTCAACTTGCCAAATGGGTTTCATCCTTTTGGATTCAGATTTTCCTATCTGTTCAGAGTCAAAAGTTTCAAAGACCAAGCTACAAGTCTGAGTTTCTTCATTATTCTGTCTCTTATATTCACAGCATATTTCAAAATTAACACCTAAAGTCAAGGATCAGCAGATTCCCTAACTTATTTTTTCCCTATCTTCTGAGGTTGCTTCCATATGTCTAGGCTATTGCTGACGTCAAGTATCCCAGCCCTGGAAATGTAGGCTGGACAAAATTATTCCTTCTATTTCCAGAAGAAAGTTGTGAAGTTCAGCAAAACGTGGTTCCTTCTTATCTCCACACATCTTTGCTTGTTAAATTCAGCTCATTCCTTGATGAGGATCTTCTCTGTGTTTCACTTTTCACAAAATAATCTTAGCATTTATTGAGCAACTACTCTGTGGCTGGATGTGTCCTAAATGATTTTACACACACAACCTTTAATCTTCTCAACAACCATGGGCATACATATTATCCCATTTACCATATGAGAAAACCAAGACTCAGAGAAGTAGAGGTGCTTGACCACAGATACCCAGCTCATTTGTGACCAGGGTAAGACTGGAATCCAACTTTGTCTGACTGAAAAGTCTATGCTTTCACCATTGTATTGAGGTGTCACAGCTGCTGACTCAATCCAACATTCTCAGTGGCACATCACTTTATTCAATAAATATTTATCAAATACCTTGTATGTGCCAGGAACTGTTCTAAGCACTAAGATACATATGGTGGATATAGCGAACAAAAGCTCCTGCCTTTGTAGAGGTTACATTCCAGTGGAGGGAGATACATGAAAACAATAAAAAATTTTTTTAAAAGCTATGAAGTGCTAGAAAGTAATAAGTAACATGGAAAAAGACAACTGAGTGATGGGGATGGAGTGTCTTAAGGGCCTGGGTGATAAATGCAGTTTCGAATACAGTTGTTGAGAGTCACATTCAGTGATGTTTGAACAGAGACATGAAAGAGATGAGAGAGTCACATAGCATTGGGAAAAGAGTCTGGGAGTTCAGTTCAGGGAAAGAACTTTCCAAGCAGGCAGCAGATAGAAAGGCTCTGATGCAGAATCTATTTCGGCAGGATCAAGGAATGCCAAAAAGGCTAATGTAGCATGGTGGAGTGAGGGGTAAGAGGGTGTAGGAGATGAGATCACAGAGGTAACAGGGGTTGGGATGGTGTATGGAAGTGGTTCTCAGCAAGGGGTGGTTTTTACTCCAGGGGATAACTGTCAATATCTGGAGACACTGTTATTTTGTCACAGCTTTATGAGGGGATGCTATGGGCATCTGGTGAATAAAAGACAAAGTGAAAGTCAATCAGTCCTGTTCAACTCCTTGCATGCCAAGGACTATACAGTCCATGGAATTCTCCAGACCAGAATACTCAACTGAGTAGTCTTTTCTTTTCTCCACGGGATCTTCCCAACCAGATATTGAAACCAGGTCTCCTGCATTTCAGGTGGGTTCTTTACCAGCTGAGCCACAAGGGAAGCCCAAGAATACTGGAGTGAGTAGCCTATCCCTTCTCCAGTGGATCTTCCCTACCCAGGAATCGAATGACGGTCTCCTGCACTGCAGGTAAATTCTTTACCAACTGAGCTATCAACAAAGATGCTGCTAAATATCTGACTATGTATAGGACAGCCCTCTGGAAAAAGAATTATCCACCTCCAAATATCAATAATGTTGAGAGTGAGAAATTCTGCTATAGAAATTTAAAGGACTTTGACTTTTGCTGTAATATGGAACACCTTTGGGGATCCTGAATAAAGGAGTGACATGCTCTGATTTATATTTTGAAAGGAGCCTCTGGCTACTGTTTTGAGAATAAATAGAATGTGGGGAAGGGGCGAGGGAGGAAGCAGGGAGACCAGCCTGGAAGGAACTGCTGGAACCTGGGCATGAGATATACTGTGACTCATTCATCTCAAGGATCAAAAGCCTGACAAGTCAGGTAGGAAGGAAAGTAGCATTGCTGGGCATCTAGAGGGAGCCAGGCTTTCACATTCACTTTCTTTTAGACTGTACCTAATCTTTATTACACAGAAGGCATTGGCACCCCACTCCAGTACTCCTGGAAACTCCCATAGACGGAGGAGCCTGGTAGGCTGCAGTCCATGATGGGGTCACTAAGAGTCGGACACAACCGAGAGACTTCACTTTCACTTTTCACTTTCATGCATTGGAGAAGGATATGGCAACCCACTCCAGTGTTCTTCCCTGGAGAATCCCAGGGACGGGGGAGCCTGGTGGGCAGCCGTCTATGGTGTCGCACAGAGTCAGACACGATTGAAGCGACTTAGCAGCAGCAGCAATCTTTATTATCCTCAACACTTAGATTGGAGTTTGGTTACTTAAGTAGTAACCATATCCCTGAATTTAAACAAGGCTTTCAGTAGGAAAAAGAGTGTTTTTTCTTTCATACTTTTTGCTCACACTGTTTTTTTGGATGGTGCTATTTCTACACCAACATGGCACATCGCCTTCTAGAAACACATGAAAACACCTCTTAGAGGTGCCCAGGTAGAGGGCAAGGGAAGCAGATACCATTGCTGTACATTTCCTCCATCTCTACTGCCATCCACATTCCCAGGTGGGTGACCGGGCTCACCAAGCCCTTCCTTTTTGGAAACCTCTCTTCTTGAGGCTCCCACTGCCATACTTTATATCTTCTTATTGTTGTTCTTGTTCAGTGGCCAAGTCTCCAACTCTTTATGACCCCACGGACTGCAGCATGCCAGGCTTCCCTGTCCTTTACTATCTCCTGAAGTTTGCTCAAATTTGTATTCATTGAGTTGGTGATGCTATCTCATCCTCTGCTGCGCTCTTCTCTTTTTATCCCCTTAACCGTTACTTATAACATTCATTTTGCCTATAACGCCTACATTAATTTCCTAGGATCACTGTGACAAACTGGGTGACTTAAAAGAGGAGAAATATATTGTTTCGCAGTTCTGGAAGCTAGAATCTTCAAATTAAAGATTGTCAGGCTCATACTTTCTCTGAAACTTGCAGGAGAATCTTTCTTGGCTTCTTCCTAGCTTCTGCTGGTTCATCAGCCATCCTAGGAGTCCCTTGGCTTGCACCTGTATCACTCTAATCTCTGCTTTCATCATCATAAGACAATATTCCTCTGTCTCTGTTTTCATATGGCCTTGTTCTTATAATGATCAGTCATACTGGATGTGGAGTCTACCCTACTTCAGTAGGACCTCGTATTAACTTAAGTAATTAATCTGCAACAACACTATTTCCAAGTACAATTTCACATTCTGAAGTACTGGGAGTTAGGACTTCAACATATCTTTTTTTAAGATTTATTTAAATTTACTTATTTTAACTGAAGGTTATTACTTTACAATATTGTATTGGTTTTGCCATACATCAATATGAATCCGCCACAGGCATACATGGGTTCCCCATCCTGAACCCCTCTCCCTCCTCCCTCCCTGTACCATCCCTCTGAGTCATATCAGTGCACTAGCCCCAAGCATCCAGTATCATGCATCAAACCTGGACTGGCGATTCATTTCCTATATGATATTATACATGTTTCCATGACATTCCCCCATATCATCCCACCCTCTCCCTCTCCCACAGAGTCCAAAAGACTGTTCTATACATCTGTGTCTCTTTTCTGTTTCGCATACAGGGTTATCATTACCATGTTTCTAAATTCCATATATATGTGTTAGTATACTGTACTGGTGTTTTTCTTTCTGGCTTACTTCACTCTGTATAATCGACTCCAGTTTCATCCACCTCATTAGAACTGATTCAAATGTATTCTTTTTAATGGCTGAGTAATACTCCATTGTGTATATGTACCACAGCTTTCTTATCCATTCATCTGCTGATGGACATCTAGGTTGCTTCCATGTCCTGGCTATTATAAACAGTGCTGTGATGAACACTGGGGTACATGTGTCTTTTCAATTCTGGTTTCCTCGGTGTGTATGCCCAGCAGTGGGATTGCTGGGGCGTAAGGCAGTTCTATTTCCAGTTTTATAAGGAATCTCCACGCGGTTCTCCATAGTGGCTGTACTAGTTTGCATTCCCACCAACAGTGTAAGACGATTCCCTTTTCTCCACACCCTCTCCAGCATTTATTGCTTGTCGACTTTTGGATCACAGCCATTCTGACTGGTGTGAAATGGTACATCATTGTGGTCTTGATTTGCATTTCTTTGATAATGAATGATGTTGAGCATCTTTTCATGTGTTTGTTAGCAATCTGTATGTCTTCTTTGGAGAAATGTCTGTTTAGTTCTTTGGCCCACTTTTTAATTGGGTCTTTATTTTTCTGGAATTGAGCTGCATGAGTTGCTTGTATATTTTTGAGATTAGTTGTTTGTCAGTTGCTTCATTTGCTATTATTTTCTCCCATTCTGAAGGCTGTCTTTTCATCTTGCTTATAGTTTCCTTTGTTGTGCAGAAGCTTTTAAGTTTAATTAGGTCCCATTTGTTCATTTTTGCTTTTATTTCCAATATTCCTGGAGGTGGTTCATAGAAGATCCTGCTATGATATATGTCAGACAGTGTTTTGCCTATATTCTCCTCTAGGAGTTTTATAGTTTCTGGTCTTATGTTTAGATCTTTAATCCATTTTGAGTTTATTTTTCTGTATGGTGTTAGAAAGTGTTCTAGTTTCAGTCAAAAAAAAAAAAAAAAAGTGTTCTAGTTTCATTCTTTTACAAGTGGTTGACCAGTTTTCCCAGCACCACTTGTTAAAGAGACTGTCTTTAATCCATTGTATATTCTTGCCTCCTTAGTCGAAGATAAGGTGTCCATAGGTGCGTGGATTTATCGCTGGGCTTTCTATTTTGTTCCATTGATCTATATTTCTGACTTTGTTCTAGTACCATACTGTCTTGATGACTGGGGCTTTGTAGTAGAGCCTGAAGTCAGGCAGGTTGATTCCTCCAGTTCCATTCTTCTTTCTCAAGATTGCTTTGGCTATTCAAGGTTTTCAGTATTTCCATTTAAATTGTAAAATTATTTCTTCTAGCTCTGTGAAAAATACCGTTGGTAGCTTGATAGGGATTGCATTGAATCTATAAATTGTTCTGGGTAGTATACTCACTTTCACTATACTGATTCTTCTGATCCATGAACATGGTATATTTCTCCGTCTATTAGTGTCCTCTTTGACTTCTTTCACCAGTGATTTATAGTTTTCTATATATAGGTCTTTAGATTCTTTAGGTAGATATATTCCTAAGGATTTCATTCTTTTCGTTGCAACGGTGAATGGAATTGTTTCCTTAATTACTCTTTCTATTTTCTCATTATTAGTGTATAGGAATGCAACGGATTCCTGTGTGTTGATTTTATATCCTGCAACTTTACTATATTCATTGGTTAGCTCTAGTAATTTTCTGGTGAGTCTTTAGGGTTTTCTATGTAGAGGATCATGTCATCTGCAAACAGTGAGTTTTACTTCTTTTCCAATCTGGATTCCTTTTATTTCTTTTTTGCTCTGATTGATGTAGCCAAAACTTCCAAAACTATGTTGAATAGTAATGGTGAAAGTGGGCACCCTTATCTTGTTCCTGACTTTAGGGAAAATGCTTTCAATTTTTGACCACTGAGGATAATGTTTCCTGTGGGTTTGTCATATAAAGCTTTTATGATGTTGAGGTGTGTTCCTTCTATTCCTGCTTTCTGGAGACTTTTTATCATAAATGGATGTTGAATTTTGTCAAAGGCTTTCTCTGCATCTACTGAAATAATCATATGGCTTTCATTTTTCAATTTCTTAATGTGGTATATTACACTGATTGATTTGCAGATATTGAAGAATCCTTGTATTCCTGGGATAAAGCCCACTTGGTCATGGTGTATGATCTTTTTAATGTGTGGTTGGATTCTGATTGCTAGAATTTTGTTAAGGATTTTTGCATCTATATTCATCAGTGATATTGGCCTGTGGTTTTCTTTTTTTGTGGCATTTTTGTCAGGTTTTGGTATTAGGGTGATGGTGGCCTCATAGAATGAGTTTGGAAGTTTACCTTCCTCTGCAATGTTCTGTAACACTTTGAGTAGGATCAGTGTTAGTGCTTCTCTAAATTTTTGGTAGCATTCAGCTGTGAAGCTGTCTGGACCTGGGCTTTTGTTTGCTGGAAGATTTCTGATTATACTTTCAATTTCCATCCTTGTCACGGGACTGTTAAGATTTTCTATTTCTTCCTGGTTCCGTTTTGGAAAGTTGTACTTTTCTAAGAATGTGTCCATTTCTTCCACGATGTCCATTTTATGGGCATATAATTGCTGATACTAGTCTCTTATGATCCTTTATATTTCTGTGGTGCCTGTTGTGACCTCTCCATTTTCATTTTGAATTTTATTGATTTGATTTTTCTCCCTTTCTTTCTTGATGAGCCTGGCTAATGGTTTGTCAACTTTATTTATCGTTTCAAAGAACCAGCTTTTGGCTTTGTTGATTGTTGCTAAGGCCTCTTTTGTTTCTTTTGCATTTATTTCTGCCCTAATTTTTAAGGTTTCTTTCCTTCTACTAACCCTGGGGTTCTTCATTTCTTTCTTTTCTAGTGGCATTAGGTGTTCAGTTCAGTTCAGTTCAGTCGCTCAGTCATGTCCGACTCTTTGCGACCCCATGAATTGCAGCATGCCAGGCCTCCTGTCCATCACCAACTCCCAGAGTTCATTCAGACTCATGTCCATAGAGTCAGTGATGCCATTCCAGCCATCTCATCCTCTGTCGTCCCCTTCTCCTCCTGCCCCCAATCCCTCCCAGCATCAGAGTCTTTTCCAATGAGTCAACTCTTCGCAGGAGGTGGCCAAAGTACTGGAGTTTCAGCTTTAGCATCATTCCTTCCAAAGAAATCCCAGGACTGATCTCCTTCAGAATGGACTGGTTGGATCTCCTTGCAGTCCAAGGGACTCTCAAGAGTCTTCTCCAACACCACAGTTCAAAAGCATCAATTCTTCAGCGCTCAGCCTTCTTCACAGTCCAACTCTCACATCCATACATGACCACAGGAAAAACCATAGCCTTGACTAGACGGACCTTAGTCAGCAAAGTAATGTCTGTGCTTTTGAATATGCTATCTAGGTTGGTCATAACTTTTCTTCCAAGGAGTAAGCGTCTTTTAATTTCATGGCTGCAGTCACCATCTGCAGTGATTTTGGAGTCCCCAAAAATAAAGTCTGACACCATTTCCACTGTTTCCCCATCTATTTCCCATGAAGTGATGGGACCAGACACCATGATCTTCGTTTTCTGAATGTTGAGCTTTAAGCCAACTTTTTCACTCTCCTCTTTCACTTTCATCAAGAAGCTTTTTAGTTCCTCTTGACTTTCTACCATAAGGGTGGTGTCATCTGCATATCTGAGGTTATTGATATTTCTCCCGGCAATCTTGATTCCAGCTTGTTTTTCTTCCAGTCAAGCGTTTCTCATGATGTACTCTGCACATAAGTTAAATAAGCAGGGTTACAATATAGAGCCTTCATGCATTCCTTTTCCTATTTGGAACCAGTCTGTTGTTCCATGTCCAGTTCTAACTGTTGCTTCCTGGCCTGCATACAGATTTCTCAACAGGCAGGTCAGGTGGTCTGGTATTCCCATCTCCCTCAGAATTTTCCACAGTTTCTTGTGATACACACAGTCAAAGGCTTTGGCATAGTCAATAAAGCAGAAATAGATGTTTTCTGGAACTCTCTTGCTTTTTCCATGATCCAGTGGATGTTGGCAATTTGATCTCTGGTTCCTCTGCCTTTTCTAAAACCAGCTTGAACATCTGGAAGTTCACAGTTCACATATTGTCTGGCTTGGAGAATATTGAGCATTACTTTACTAGCGTGTGAGATCAGTGCAATTGTGTGGTAGTCTGAGCATTCTTTGGCATTGCCTTTCTTTGGGATTGGAATGAAAACTGACTTTTGTCAGTCCTGTGGCCACTGCTGAGTTATCCAAATTTGCAGGCATATTGAGTGCAGCACTTTCACAGCATCATCTTTCAGGATTTGAAATAGCTCCACTGGAATTCCATCACCTCCACTAGCTTTGTACGTAGTGATGCTTTCTAAGGCACACTTGACTTCACGATCGAGGATGCCTGGCTCTAGATGAGTGATCACACCATCGTGATTATCAAGGTCGTGAAGATCTTTTTTGTACAGTTCTTCTGTGTTTCCTGCCACCTCTTCTTAATATCTTCTGCTTATGTTAGGTCCATACCATTTCTGTCCTTTATCGAGCCCATCTTTGCATGAAATGTTCCCTTGGTGTCTTTAATTTTCTTGAAGAGATCTCTAGTCTCACATTCTGTAGTTTTCCTCTATTTCTTTGCATTAGAGTTAGGTTATTTAATTGAATTTTTCTTTTTTCTTGAAGTATGCCTGTATTGCAATGAACTTTCCTCTTAGCACTGCTTTTACAGTGTCCCAAAGGTTTGGGGTTGTTGTGTTTTCATTTTTATTCGTTTGTATGCATATTTTGATTTCTTTTTTATTTCTTCTGTGCTTTGTTGGTTATTCAGCAGAATGTTATTCAGCCTCCATATGTTGAAATTTTTAATAGTTTTTCTCCTGTAATTGAGATCTAATCTTACTGCAATGTGATAAGAAAAGATGCTTGAAATGATTTCAATTTTTTGAATTTACTAAGTCTAGATTTATAGCCCAGGATGTATTCTGGAGAAGGTTCCATGTGCGCTTGAGAAAAAGGTGAAATTCATTGTTTTAGGGTGAAATGTCCTACAGATATCAATCAGGTCTAACTGGTCTATTGTATTGTTTAAAGTTTGTGTTTCTTGTTAATTTTCTGTTTAATTGATCTATCCATAGATAAGAGTGGGGTATTATAGTCTCCGAATATTATTGTGTTACTATTAATTCCCCTTTCATACTTGTTAGCATTTGTCTCACATATTCCGGTGTTCCTATGTTCGGTGCATATATATTCATAATTTTTACATCTTCTTGGATTAATCCTTTGATCATTATGTAGTGAACTTCTTTGTCTCTTTTCACAGCCTTAGTTTTAAAGTCTATTTTATCTGATATGAGTATTGCCACTCCTGCTTTCTTTTGGTTTCTATTTGGATGGAAAATCGTTTTCCAGCCCTTCACTTTTGGTCTGTATGTGTCCCCTGTTTTGAGGAGGGTCTCTTGTAGACAACATATACAGGTGTCTTGTTTTTGTATCCATTCAGCCAGGCTTTGTCTTTTGGTTAGGGCATTCAACCCATTGACGTTTTAAGTAATTATTGAAAGGAATGATCCCGTTACCATTTACTTTATTGTTTTGGGTTTGAGTGTATACACCCTTTTTGTGTTTCCTATCTAGAGAAGATCCTTTAGCATTTGTTGGAGAGCTGGTTTGGTGGTGCTGAATTCTCTCAGCTTTTGCTTGTCTGTAAAGTTTTTTCTTTCTCCTTCATATTTGAATGAGATCCTTGCTGGGTATAGGAATCTGGTCTGTAGGTTATTTTCTTTCATCACTTTAAGTATGTCCTGCCATTCCCTCCTGGCTTGAAGAGTTTCTATTGAAAGACCAGCTGTTATCCTTGTGGGAATCCCTTGCGTGTTATTTGTTATTTTACCCTTGCTGCTTTTAATATTTGTTCTTTGTGTTTGATCTTTGTTAATTTCATTAATATGTGTCTTGGTGTGTTTCACCTTGGGTTTATCCTGTTTGGGACTCCCTGGGTTTCTTGGACTTGGGTGATTATTTCCTTCCCCATTTTAGGGAAGTTTTCAACTATTATCTCCTCAAGTATTTTCTCATGGTCTTTCTTTTTGTCTTCTTCTGGGACTCCCATGATTCGAATGTTGGGGCGTTTAACATTGTTCTGGAGGGCTCTGAGATTGTCCTCATTTCTTTTAATTAGTGTTTCTTTTTTCCTCTCTGATTCATTTATTTCTTCCATTCTATCTTCTAATTCACTAATCCTATCTTCTGCCTCTGTTATTCTACTATTTGTTCTCTCCATAATGTTTTTGAGGTCATTTATTGCATTATTCATTATATAGACTCTTTTTTATTTCTTCTAGGTCCTTGTTAAACCTTTCTTGCATCTTCTCAATCCTTGTCTCCAGGCTATTTATCTGTGATTCCATTTTGATTTCAAGATTTTGGATCATTTTCACCATCAATATTCGGAATTCTTTACCAGGTAGATTCCCTATCTCTTCTTCTTTTGTTTGGTTTGGTGGGTATTTATCCTGTTCCTTTACCTGCTGGGTATTCCTCTGTCTCTTCATCTTGTTTATATTGCTGAGTTTGGGGTGTCCTTTCTGTATTCTAGCAGTTTGCGGAGTTCTCTTTATTGTGGAGTTTCCTTGCTGTGGGTGGGGTTTTACAGGTGGCTTGTCAAGATTTCTTGGTTAGGGAACCTTGTGTCGGTGTTCTGGTGAGTGGAGCTTGATTTCTTCTCTCTGTAGTGCAATGAAGTGTCTAGTAATGAGTTATGAAACGTCAATGGTTTTGGAGTACCTTTGTGCAGCCTGTATATTGGAGCTCAGGGCTGTGTTCCTGTGTTGCTGGAGAATTTGCATGGTTATGTCTTGCTCTGGAACTTGTTTGAAATTGGGTGGTGCTTGGTTTCGGTGTACGTATGGAGGAGTTTGATGAGCTCCTGTCAATTAATGTTCCCTGGAGTCAGGAGTTCTCTGCTGTTCTCAGGGTTTGGACTTAAGCCTCCTGCTTCTGGTTTTCAGTCTTATTTTTACAGTAGACTCAAGACTTCTCCTTCTATACAGCACCACTGATAAAACATCTAGGTTAAAGATGAAAAGTTTCTCCATAGTGAGGGACGCTCAGAGAGGTTCATAGAGTTACATGAAGAGAAGAGGGAGGGAGTTAGAGGTGACCCGAATGAGATGAGGTGGAATCAATAGAGGAGAGAGAAAGCTAGCCAGTAATCACCTCCTTATGTGCACTCTACAACTGGACCGCCCAGAGATGTTCACGGAGTTATACAGAGATGAGAAGAGGGACGATGGAGACAGAGGTGGCCAGGAGGATAAAAGGGGGGAATCAAAAGGAGAGAGACAGATCCAGCCAGTAGTCAGTTTCCTAAGTGTTCTCCACCATCTGGAACACAGAGAAATTCAGAGTTGGGTAGAGAAGAGAGGGGGTAGGGAGAAGACACAGGCGATCAGGTGGAGAAAAAGGAGAGTCCAAAAAGGGAGAGAGTAGTCATGCCAGTAATCTTGCTCCCGAGTAAAAACGGGTACTGAAGATTAGGTACTTAAAGGTACAAAATTGATAACAAATACCAAAAGCAAAGATTAAAAATCTAGAGTAGAGTTTGGAATTTCAAAAATACAATATTAAAGAAAAGAAAAGGGAAAAAAAGTCACAAAATTATAAAATATATATATATATATATATATATATATATATATATATACATGAAGGTTGCTTTTAAAAAATAGGGTCTCTTTTTTTTGCAAAGTAATAGTAGGTTATAAAGTGAAAATTAAAGGAGTAATAGAGGACTTAAAAATTAAAAAAGTTTTAAAAAAGAATAATCATAAAAATAGTAAAAATATATCTAGGACTTTCTCTGGTGGTGTTGTGGGTATTGTGGGGTCAGTTCACTTTTGCATAGTTCTTTGGTACGGCTAATATTTCTCAAGATCTATAGGGCCTTTCCTATGTAGTCGGTACCAACGACAGGGTTTTAATCTATTGCACCTGTCACTTCCAAGGCGGTTCCCTCTGTTTTAGCTACTTCTGTTTGCTGGTCTCTTCAGTGTCTGATTTCTGCCCTGACACAAAGAGGACGGTGGTGGACACTTTTTGTAGGCTGACTTGTTCAGTCGTGCTGTGGGAAGGGAGGGATGCTGCAAACAAATAACACTCGTGTGTGCTCGCAGTGCCTCAGCCACAATGGGCCTGCCCCTGCTCACAGCGCGTGTACCCTCCCTGCCCACAGTGCTCAGGCTCTAGGTTGCTCCACCAGGAACCACTGGAGGCCGGCCCTGGGCTGCATGTACCTCCCAGGTCTAAACCACTCAGGTTCAGGCACTCGGATAGTCCTCAGAGGCGCAGACTCAGTTGGGCCTGCGTTTTGTGCCCTTCACAGGTCCGAGCAGCTCAGGTGATGAGGTGTTTGGTGAGCGTGGTCATTGTGACTTATCACCTCACCTGTCCCTTCCACTCGGTTTTCTGGGTGTACAACCGGAACACCTTCTCAGGCTGATGTTGACCGGCCAGAATCCCAAGAAGTCTTAGTTAGCAAAGAAGCCTGCTTACAGTTTTGTAGATAATGTCTCTCTGGGGCTGCGATTGCCCTTTTCCAGCTCTGGCTGCCTGTCACCGGAGGGGGATGGTCTGCAGCTGGCTATCTCTGTTCAGTCCTTTGTTCTGCGCACAGTCCTGGTGGTGTCTTAGGTTAGGGCTGGCTTATCACATGGTAGTTATCCCACAGTCTGGTTTGCTAGCCCAAGTTAGTTTGCTCAGATTGCACTCAGGGCATTCAGGCCACATCCTTACTCTAAGCAATGCAGCCCGTGCCTCTCTGCACAGCCCCTGCTTGCTAGTGGCGGGTGCAGGTGTCTGCGCTGCTTCTCTACTGGGGGAGTTACCGTTGGGCTCGTAATCTGTGGGTTTTAATTATTTATTTATTTTTCCTCCCTGTTACGTTGCCTTTTGTGCTTCCAAGGCTCACCACAGACTCCGCAGTGAGACTGTTTCCTGGTGTTTGGAAACTTCTCTCTTTTTAAGACTCCCTTCCTGGGACGGAGCTCTGTCCCTACCTCTTTTATCTCTTTTTTGGTCTTTTATATTTTTTTTCTACCTCCTTTTGAAGACAATGGGCTGCTTTTCTGGGTGCCTGATGTCCTCTGCCAGCATCCAGAAGTTGTTTTGTGGAATTTACTCAGCGTTTAAATGTTCTTTTGATGAATTTGTGGTGGAGAAAGTGGTCTCCCTGTCCTATTCCTCTGCCATCTTAGAACCACCCTCTGGGACTTCAACATATCTTTTGTGGGGAGAACAAAGTGCCCTTTTCCACTTTTTCCTCTCAGCTGTAAGAACAGGAGCAAGTCTAGATAGCACTGCAGACTGGGGAAAGTCTTAGGCTCTCTGAATAGATACATCATCGCAGAAGAGGTGGATGCAGTTCTCTTAAAATTAATGTTTTGTTGCATTGGTGGTCTTGGAAGTTATTATTAACTCCTAAGAGGAACAACGCCTCTCCTACCCCACGTGATCCTAATGCAGCACCAACCATAGATTGGTAGGTTCCCTGACAACAGTGGTAAGAGTGCTACATGTCTCTGGGCATAATGACTGATCCAGTAGTGGGCATATAGCCCAAGAAAAAACAATCAGATTCCTTCTGTGAAATTTTGAAATATGGTGTCAAGGGGATGAGCAGCCATTTCTTTTGAAAACAGTTAGTGCTGGTGGAGAGCTTATTGTCTTCTGCATTAAGACTGGTGCAAGGACAAGAAGAGAACAGAGAGGAGACAGTGACAATATCCTGATGACATCATTTCAGATCCTGGATCCAGCTGTGCCTGAAGCCATTGCCCTTGGGTCTATGAGATGCTGTCAGTTGTTTAGTCCTTCAGTTGTGTCTGACTCTTTGCAACCCCATGGACTGTAGCCCACCAGACTCCTCTCTCTATGGGATTTTCCAAGCAGGAATACCGGAGTGGGTTGCCATTTCCTTCTCCAGGGGGGCTTCCCAACCCAGTGATTGAACCCATGCCTCCTACATTTTAGGAAGATTCTTTACAGCTGAGCCACCAGGAAAGCTTCATCTGAGACACAGAACCCAAAGAATTTCCTTTTTCTCTTAACCACTTCTGTTACTTTCAGTGGAAAAAGTTTATTAATTCAGCTGCCTTGCAACAATGTCAAGCTCTTTTCAGAAAGAGCAACTACATCATCAAACATCACTGTTAAGAATAACTAATGTCTTTGACATGTTTGGGGTTTCTTTTTTTGGCATTTTGGTTATTTATTTAACTCACATTGCTATGCATTCACAAAAAAGGGTTCATTATGCAGTAGAGAGAGCCCTAGATTAGGAGTCAGGAAATCTGGATTCAAATTTCCAGCTTTTCTAATTACTAGCTGCTTGGCTATGAAAAAGTTACTTGATTTCTCTGAGCTTTAGTCTCTCTGTGTAAAACGCACACTCACTGCTGTCCTAACTACTTTTCAAGACGATAAAGAAAATGGAATAGATAAAGCCGAGGTTGGCAGACTATGGCTGAGGGCTAACTCCAGACTATGGCAGGGCTGATGGTTTCTGTAAATACATTTACATAGGGACACAGCCATGCCCTTCATTTATATATTGTCTACAACTGCTTTCTCACAAGAGTTGAGCAGTTTGCATAAAGACTTAACAGCTCAAAAGCAGAAAACTAACATTTTCAGGGGAATTTTCCTATTATACCCGGGGCTTTCTAGAAGAAATCTGCCAATGTCTATTCTACACAAGACACAGTTTGTATTGACAGAAGGGTTTCTCATGGGTTTCCTATTTTCCACCTGAAAAACTTGAGGGAATGTTTCTAAAGTGATAATATCCAGTATTGGAAAGATGTGATGGATGATGATAATGGAAACAAAAGTTTCTGGAGGGAATCTTGACAATTCTTTCAAAGCTTTAAGGATATAGTACTCCCCTTTGATCCACAGGTTTACAGTCCTCCGGTTCAAGTAACCCTTATTTTACCTAATAATGGTCCTAGAGCACAAGAGTGGCGATGCTGGCAATTCGGATATGCCAAAGAGCATCTGTAAAGTGCTTCCTTTTAGTGAGAAGATGCAAATTTTTGATGTAACATGGAAAGAAAAAAAATTATATGCTATGGGTGCTAAGATCTTTGGTGAGAAAGAATCTTCTATTCATAAAATTGTGAAGAGTGCAGAAGAAATTCATGCTTGTTTTTCTTTCGCATCCCAAATTGCAAAAGTTACAGCCATAGTGTGTGATAAGTGCTTAGTTAAGATGGAAAAGGCATTAAATTTTTGCAATAAAATATTTTGAAGGAGTGACAAACCACATACATACAAGTTTTACTACAATATAGTTATAACTGTTCTATTTTATTATTAGTTATTGTTGATAATCTCTCACTGTTCCTACTTTATAAATTAAACTTTACCATAGGTATATATGCATAGGAAAAAGCATAGTGTGTGTATACACACACACACACACACACACACACACACACGTATATATGTATATATATATGGTTCAGTACTATCTGCAATTTCAGGCATCTACTAGGGGTCTTGGAATGTATCCTCCATGGATAGCATGGGACTACCATTACTCTTGACCTTTTTAAGAAGTCGTCTTAAGAAATATTAGAGTTGAGATACATTTACAAAGTTAAGAAATGCTGGTGGAATAATTTCCTAAATTATCCATCATATTATACATTCAAAATCAGGTTTCCAAAGAATCTTTAAAACTCTAGCAAAATGGTCCTGTTTGGATATAGTAAAAAAAATAGCATCACAAAGAAATGTCTGTAGTATGATCCCAATTTTATAAAACAAGGCTAGCAGGAAAAACACCTAAAATTAATTTTTTTCTGGGTAGTGAAGTCACAAGAGGCTTTTATATTGCTAACTTAATTTTCTTGTTTCAAGAATTATTTTTTAATCAGAACAAAATAATTTAGTGGATGGTTATTGGTTATTTCATATATGGATGTGGGAGTTGGACCATAAATAAAGGCTGAGAGCCAAAGAAATGATGCTTTTGAACTGTGGTACTGGAGAAGATTTGAGAGTGAGTACCTTAGACGGCAAGGAGATGAAACCAGCCAATCCTAAAACAAATCAACCCTGAATATTCATTGGAAAGGCTAATTCTAAAGCTCCAATACTTTGGCCACCTGATGCGAAGAGATGACTCATTGGAAAAGACCCTGATGCTGGGAAAGATTGAGGGCAGGAAGAGAAGGGGGAGACACAGGATGAGATGGTTGGATGGCATTACTGACTCAGTGGACATGAGTTTGAGCAAGCTCTGGGAGTTGGTGATGGACAGGGAAGCCTGGTGTGCTGCAGTCCATGGGATTGCAAAGAGTTGGACACCACTGAGTGCCTGAACAACAACGACACGATTAAGGTTGGATAAGCTTGAGAGATAGCTGATGACTAGATCTGTTACCTTACCATTCCCTAGAAAAAGGGTGATCCTCTGGACAGGGCATACACTTGGGTGGGGGCTGAGGGGAATCAGGCACGAGGGTGAGAGGCAGAGCTCCTTTCCAAGCAGCAGTGTTTACTTAGCTCCCACTAGCCATCACCATGTAGGGATGTGATTCAGACTCCATGTTGCGGATCTTTTTTTTTCTTTTTTCCAAGAAAAGTCAGAAATTGGGATTGTGCTGGGAATTTACCAGTGATTAAAATTTGGCTCAGAGGGTAAAGAATCTGCCTGCAATGTAGGAGACCCGGGTTCAATCCCTGGATTGGGGAAGACCTGCTTGAGACGGGAATGGCTACCCACTCCAGTATTCTTGCCTGGAGAATTACATGGATGGAGGATCCTGGTGGGCTACCATCCATGGGGTCACACAGAGTTGGAGATGACTGAATGACTAACATTTTAACTTTCAAATTCTTTGTGGGTCAACTAGAACACTCATGTGTCTTGAATCCAGCTCCCATGTCACCTGTTTTGAAATGCCTGCCTTAGACCAATGTGACTTTAGAGCTGGAAGGGGAGTTGCAGGTAATCTAGTCAAATTGCTGCATTTGACTTTAATGTGGTAAAATGACTCATCTGGGGTCATGTAACTGAATATCAGCAGGGGCAGACTACAGCAAAGGGATTCCGACTCTCAAGTTGGAGCTGTTTTCTGCCAAGCCACTGTTGAAATGGGACTTTCCCTACCATCCCTGCCCTCCTCCAGCAGCCCCCTCCTCCAACATTCCCTGTCTCAGAGAAGTGGCACTAGCTTCCCATTAGGTGTCCAGACCAGAAGGCTGGGTGTTATCCTTGGCACTGATCAAGCATGAAGGCCCATTCAGCCTCAGTTCAGTTCAGTCGCTCAGCCGTATCCGACTCTTTGAGACCCCATGAATCGCAGCACGCCAGGCCTCCCTGTCCATCACCATCTCCCGGAGTTCACTCAGACTCATGTCCATAGAGTCCGTGATGCCATCCGGCCATCTCAATCTCGGTCGTCCCCTTCTCCTCCTGCCCCCAATCCCTCCCAGCATCAGAGTCTTTTCCAATGAGTCAACTCTTCGCATGAGGTGGCCAAAGTACTGGAGTTTCAGCTTTAGCATCATTCCTTCCAAAAGAAATCCCAGGGCTGATCTCCTTCAGAACGGACTGGTTGGATCTCCTTGCAGTCCAAGGGACTCTCAAGAGTCTTCTCCAACACCACAGTTCAAACGCATCAATTCTTCAGCGCTCAGCCTTCTTCACAGTCCAACTCTCACATCTATACATGACTACTGGAAAACCATAGCCTTGACTAGATGGACCTTAGTTGGCAAAGTAATGTTTCTGCTTTTCAATATGCTATCTAGGTTGGTCATAACTTTTCTTTCAAGGAGTAACCGTCTTTTAATTTCATGGCTGTAGTCACCATCTGCAGTGATTTTGGAGCCCATAAAAAGAAAGTCTGACACTGTTTCCACTGTTTCCCATTCAGCCTATCTCCTATATATATTCTGCCCTCATCTGTTTCTCTTTCTTTTCACTGCTACCACCTAAATTCCACTGCAATGGCTTCCTAATTACTCTCTGATCTCCTCACTTCTCTGCTTAAGACCCAGTTTCCAAAATCTCTAAGACCCTGCACAGCCCCACCTCCCTCTTTGACCCCATTTTGTACCTCTCTCCTCCTCAGTCTAGCTTGCACCTCCTCCAATCTGTCATTTTCCTCCTGTCAAAAGGACCTTTTCTATACCAGCCCACTTGTTTGGAATTCTCTCTCCATGTCTCTTCTTAGTGTTAATCTCAACCAGTCTTCGAGGTCTCAGAATAATGCTGGTCCATCCTATGTGCTATATGAGTGTTAGCTATTGTGATTTTTTATTCTTATCATCTCAGCTCAAATGTCACCTTTTTGAGGAATCCTTCTTAGGTCAGGTCATTCTGTGATTCACCTTCATAATACCTAGAATAATCATAGTTCAACAACAAACTGCTTTTATTTGTTTTATATCTACTGCCTCTATGAGACTTCAGGGCACTTTCACAATAAAGACTGTGTCAATTCTTTATATCCCCAGTGACTGTCAGGGTGCATATTGTAGCACTCTATGAGTATCTGACTGATGCTGAGTAAATGCTTGCTAATATCTGTATACCTCTATCAGAACATCCAATGAAGCCTTCAAAAACACTTCCATGTTGGCCATTTTACAGATGAGGAAGCAGGGGTAAGTGGGGGCATTAATTAACTCTATTAGGTTTGTAACATGTAAAAGCATAAACCCCTATCCTTGAGCCCTTAGCTTGGGGTCCTATCTTTGCTTCAGGCTCTGATGGCTGGGTGGACATCTGACTTCTGCTGTTTTCTGACTCAGAACTGGTATTCATATATTTTTTTCAGTGGTAGGAAGTCTTGCCCAGGGGAAGGCTACTTGGTTAGCATCTGGGGAAAGAAAAATATTTCCCCCTTTGTTAGCTGGTGCTGGGCAGCCTGAAAACTATTTATCCCCACTGTCTGCTGCTTGGGACGTAATGACCTGCTTTCAATCCTTTTTAATTATGGGATTTCTGATAGGAATTTGGAAAACAGCTTCTAAATCCTGAGGCTTGGATGGTAGCCCATGTTTCATCTCCAAGTCTCTGAACCCAGATTTTCAGAAAGACTTTTTATACTTCACCCTCAGGCAAAGTCCCATCTGCTATGGCTCCCATTCCTCCCAAAATGCCCACCTGGGGGTTGTCTAGCCATGTTTGTTTTCCAATTTACTCCCTGGATGGAAGCACCTCTTTACCTCCAGTGCTGGGCTGTGTTTTCAGTCCTGGGGCTGTCCTGAGGCAGCCCTTGGCAGGTAAAACACCTGGGCTGTTGTCCTGTGAGAGGCAGTCTTGGACAATAGCCAGGAGTGAGCAAAGCCAGGTTTGAATCCTTGCTTTTCCAAGTGTTAGCACCAGGGCCTTGATAAGCGGACTTAAGCCCCTATCTCTCCCTCTCATTAACTGTAAAACAGTAATAATATCACATCTTTTAGGGTTAATGGTGGAAACACCCAGCAAATAATGAGCACTAAGAAAATTCTTTCCTATTCTGGCTTTTGGTAGGGTTAGGAGTGGTAGGGGTGGGGATGGATTACAAGATCACAGGCATAGATGGGTTAGGGAAGGGAAGGGCTCTGCTTAGAATGATAGCTGAAAAGTCCGGTCTAAGGAAGTTGTCAAAGCACACTTGTTGGGTGATAGTATGAGTGTTAGTGAGTGTGGAAAGTGAATGGCCTCTGGGCCATGGAGCCAGGCAGACCTTGTTCAAATCCCAGTTTCTCCACCTAACAGTATGGTGCTGATGTGTCTGCCAAGGTTTAGGAAAGGTCATACTTAACAGAAAAACTTCTGGAAAAGTGTGGGCATTTCTACATCTACCCTGACACCATCTCAGTGAAACCAGTGATGATGGAGATGCGGGTATAAAGAGCACTTTAGACTTGAGGGAAAAGAGGGAGGAAGGCAGTTATGGGGAGGAACCCTTGGCTTAAGCTGCTCTCAGGATGCTGTGAGCCAGGCTCAGGTTTGAGAGGGGAAAGGGAGTGCTAAGCACAAGTGGAGCCTGGGTCAGAAAGAGAGGGACAAATAGAAGGGACACAGCCACCTGTTAGCATGCCCACCAGTGGGGACAGAGGCTACAAGAAATCTTTGCTAAGTCACTTGTCTGACTCTTTGCAATCCTATGGAGGGTAGTCTGCCAGGCTCCTCTGTCCATGGGATTTTCCAAGCAAGAATACTGGAGTTGGTCACCATTTCCTTCTCCACAAGACATCTTTAGGCCCCCACTGCTTTGGTCACGTGATGCAAAGAACTGACTCACTGGAAAAGACCCTGATGCTGGGAAAGATAGAGGGGAAGAGGAGAAGGGGACTACAGAGGATGAGATGGCTGGATGGCATCACTGACTCTATGAACATGAGTGTGAGTAAGCTCTGGTAGTTGGTGATGGACAGGGAAGCCTGGCATGCTGCAGTCCATGGGGTTGCAAAGAGTCGGACACGACTGAGCAACTGAGCTGACTAAGATTCTCCAAAAACTGCCCCTCACCTACATGCATAAAGGAAGCTCCGGAGGCCATATTTCTATTCCTTGGACTTCAGACCCTTGACTGGCACCCAATGGAACACGTTGGATCCTTGACTTATACTCATCCTTGAGCCAATGAGACAATCTCCTTTAAGAATTTGAAACAAAAACAGTAAAACTAGTGGGATGACTGGCAGCCCTGCTACAGGGACATGATGTTACCCTAGAGCTGAAGACGTCATTTTTTTTAACCAGTGGTACAGGAGAACAAATAAATAAATAAAAATAATCAAAAGGTGGTCTGCAGAGAGATAAAAGAATGAACAGACATACAACCAAAACAGCCTCTGCCAAACACACAAGCTGGAAGGTCCTTGCATTCAGAAACTGCTGCTAATCACCCCTTGCCTTCTCCTGAGGGTGGGGATGGGGACACGGTGGGGGTCAGTGCAGCCATGGGGGAGCATGGGAAACTGAGCTGAGCTTAGTGAGAGTGCAGGAAGTCCTGAGAATCCACCTCTGCCTGCCTGTCTTCTTGCTGGGGCTCAGAGGATGGACAGCCTTGGTCCTCCCCCTCAAAACAACCTCTTCTATCTGTTGTGTCCTTTTGCATGGCTTGCCAATTAGCCTGCATTCAGTCCCAGGAAGAAACAGATCCAAGCTTCCAGCACGCACACATGCCCCGAGCTCCCATCACCCCAGGAATGCTCATCATTTGTGAAAAATACATGCTCTTTTCTCCCTCTGTTGCCTCTGCCTTGTCTGCTTGATCTGTACCTCAAAAACTGACAGTGATTCTTTAAGGCCCAGCTCACACGTCATCTACTTTCTGAAGCCTTTTCTAATTCCTTCAGCATAATTAGCTCTTCCTCCTGTCACCTTCCAAAACCTTTTGTACGTTCTGCCACTGCAGCATTTCACATTCTGTATTATACTGCCTTGATATTTAAGTTACATTTTAAATTACAGATGTAACCACAGGTTTTCTGTATACAGAATAAAATCCCCCCCCCTTCCCCAGAATCCTTCCAGCACCATCCCCCAAAGCTAATCATTACCAGCAATTTCTTTGGAGAACTTCCAGAAATTTGTATATGTAAGTAAGCATATATGAGGATGTGGGTAGGTAGAGTTAGTTGTCTAATCCAAAATGGGTCACATAAATCTATTGCTATGCAACCTGCACTTTTCCTTGTTGGACATCTTTATATATCTGTAGAAAACTATACTCCGTTTGTGTTAATTCTCTGTCATTAAATTTGGCCTCAGTTCAGTTCAGTTCAGTTCAGTCACTCAATCATGTCCGACTCTTTGCGACCCTGTGAACCACAGCACGGCAGGCCTCCATGTCCATCACCAACTCCCGAAGTTTACTCCAACTCATGTCCATTGAGTCAGTGATGCCATCCAACCATATCATCGTCTGTCATCCCCTTCTCCTCCTGCCTTCAATCTTTCCCAGCATCAGGGTCTTTTCAAATGAGTCAGCTCTTTGCATCAGGTGGCCAAAGTATTGGAGCTTCAACATCAGTCCTTCCAATGAATACCCAGGACTGATCTCCTTTAGGATGAACTGGTTGGATCTCCTTGCAGTCCAAGGGACTCTCAAGAGTCTTCTTCAACACCACAGTTCAAAAGCATCAATTCCTCGGCACTCGGCTTTCTTTGTAGTCCAACTCTCACATCCATATATGACCACAGGAAAAACCATAGCCTTGACTAGACTTGGCCTAGAATCTGTCATTTTATTAAAAAATAAAATGTTTCTTTTGTCTTCTAGATTTTATGTGGTTTCTCCCTCCTTCTCTCCCTTCTTCCCTCCCTCCTTTCTTCTCTTCCTTCCTCCCCACCTCTCCCTTTTCTGCCCCATCTCCTCCTCTCTCTCTCATTTATGAGGTTTCTTTTCCCCCACTATCTTCTTCTAATAGTTTGGAAGGTTTATAGTCTGTTTTAGTCCTTGAAATAGTCACTCTTAGAGCTTTAAACAGTATACCTAGAGATCTAATTCTTTCTTGTAAAAACTTTAAAAATGTTGTGATAGTTTCAGGTGGACAGCAAAGGGACTCTGCCATACATATACATGTATCCATTCTCCTCCAAACTCCCCTCCCATCCAGGCTGCCACATAACATTAAGCAGAGTTCCCTGTGCTCTACAGTAGGACTTTGTTGGTTATCCATTTTAAACATAGCAGAGTGTACAGATTGATGAGCTTTCCAGCTCAGTAGGTAAAGAATCTGCCCGCAATGCAGGAGACCCAGGTTAGATCCCTTGGTTGGGAAGATCCCCTAGAGGAGGGCATGGCAACCCACTCCAGTATTCCTGCCTGGAGAATCCCAAGGACAGAGGAGTCCAGAAGGCTACAGTCCATAGGATTGCAAAATGTTGGACACAACTGAAGTGACTGAGCATGCACGCACATACAGGTTGATACCAAACATCATTTATTCCATATATAATTCACAAATTCTCCACCATATAAGATGTAAAAATCAAGGCATGTATAAGTCTCCCCACATCCTTTCCTCTGCCATTGTTATTGGTTAAGCAATTTCTTTTTATACATAGCTGTGGTTTAGAATATTTACATTCTGCTCTGTAACCATAATCCCCAGAGCTGCTTAGCCTTAGTTCTAAATTTAAATGAGTATAATGTTTACCAGCAACTCATACATTTCCTAGCTTTTCCATTCCTAAATTAGTAATTTTGATATGTACTTTGGGAGACTAAATTTCATTATTGAGTCCTCTATTCCTCCCACACCTACCATGAACTTATGATGGTTGTGTGCTATTAAATGTCTGTGTGCTAGTAAATGTCATTCTGCTACTTTAATACATGAGATATAATCAGACTGGCTATCACATTTGAGAACACACGTACTAGCTTTAGAATTTTATACTCATTGCTACCATGTCTTTTAGCATTAAAGGATAATATCAGGCACAGGCCAGCCTGATTTTTTTCCTTAGGATATTTCCTGATTTTACTACCTGAATATTGCCCATCAAAGTGACATGATATATTAAGGTAATTTTTTTTTCCTGTAGATTTGGGCATTTCATTAGTTCAGAAAAAGTTTTCTTCTATAATGTCATTAAATATATTTGTGTCCCATTGTTCCGTTCTTTTCTTCAGGAACACCCAGTATGCATATCCTTTGTATTTCGTTTAAGTATTGCCTTATGAAATCTTAGTTCATTGTCTTTATTATTTCCCCTCTTGTTCCATTAAAAAAAAAATCTCTGTATTACTGGCTCTCCCCTCAACTGAATAAATTTTATATCTTGCTGATGATAAGTGTTCCCTCTATAAGAGTTTTACTACTATTTTCAATTTTTGTTATTCCATGTCAGATCCTGTCTGCATTATATGTAGTTTTACTTTGGAAATGGTTTATTCTGGTCTGTTATTTTCTCACGGATATAATGGAGTATGGTGAGCCAGTGAGCTAGGACAGCCAGCAGATTTTCCCTTGAGTTTCTAGTCTCAGAATCTGTTATCAAATATGCGCTGTCTGAGTTTACAAGTATTTCCTCAGGGAAGACATCAGTGTGGGTCACAAGGAGGATCCATAGATCAATGTCCCTCTGATTGGCCATTTAGCATTTATGTATATCTCTCTCTTCTGGTGACAAGCTGCAAGTCTGATGGTTGTTTCCCTCTCTCTTCTACCTAACCTCAAAAACATTTAAGGAATAGGAGTTGATGTTGAAAAAATAATGCCAGTTACCACATAGTGCCTCCTTTGGCCCTCTTTTTCTTGCCTACCCACTTTGTGGAACTGAGTTACTACAAAAAACCTCACTTTTCCATGGCCCACTCATACCTACTCTCACCAGCAAGTAGCCATTTATTTGGCCTTTAAGAATCTTTTCTTAGTTTTAGGGAAACCTGGCAATTTGTTGTCTTTCTTTCATAAAGTCCGAGCTTCACTGAATATGGCAGATACAGGTTTTAACTCATTTTATGTTAGAGTAACATTAGCTCTGTAACATACAACCCCACTTCTAACTTTCAATGGTTTAGCATGATGCAAGTTCATTTCTCATTTGCATAAGAGTGCAAGGCCAGTGTTCCTGTCAGGGGTCAGGCACATGGTGATTCAGGGGCCTGGGCTCTTTCTAATCTGTGGAGTCCTGGAGACCTCTGTATTTTGCATGAGGATCAGGAGAGAGATAGGGAGACCTGGGTTTGATCCCTGGGTTGGGAAGATCCCCTGGAGGAGGGCATGGCAACCCAATCCAGTATTCTTGCCAGGAGAATCCCCATGGACAGAGGAGCCTGGCAGGCAACAGTCCATGGGGTTGCAAAGAGTTGGACGTGACTGAGCAACTAAGTACAACAGGAAAAAGATAGGAGGAAGGGAGAAGTAGAAGGAGAAGAAGAAGGGAATGGAGGAGGAGGAAGAAGAAGGGGAGGAAGAGGAGGAGGAGGGGAAAGGCACACCCATCTCTTAACCACCTTGGCTCAGAAGTGGCCCTGCTCACTTCTGCTCACATTCCTACTATGATAACTAGTCACAACAAAATGCAATGGGGAGGCTAGAAAATGTGGCCCCTGCCTGGGCTGTTGTTCCCTACCTATTCCTCTCTGTAATAAAAAAGACAAGAATGAACTCTGGTAAGGAGTTAATCATCTCAGCCTCATAGCAATTTCCTAGTTTTATTGAAGATGGAATTTTCTTTACTATTTTTATTCCTTGTGTTGTTTTCAGGGGGATTCACAGAAGGGAGTACAGTAAACATCTTTTAACTTGTTTACAAATCTCTCCCTACTACCCATTTGTGTTCTTCTTTAAAAGGGATCCATGATTTACCTGTCTGATATTTTCCAGGCCCCAGCATCATGCCTGACATAGTAGATACTGAATAAATGTTTCTTGGATGAAAGGATGAGTGAATGCCTGTCCTGAGTGGGTGAAACCTCCTCTTCCCATCGTCTTCGTCTCAACTGAATCTCTCTCTTCTCTCTTTAGGAGAAAGGTGAGGCGACGGATTGTCAGGGTTGTTGCATCGTCTCCTCTCTACTTTCGTTCCCATCATGGTCTGGCTCAAGACTTGTGCCTCGTTTCTCTGCACTGATTCAACCCTCCCCTGGATGAGATCTGGTTAGAGTCCGGCCCATGGCTCAGCAGGCTTCTTGCTGCCACGCCAACATTTAACGACGTGTCTCATTGTAGCTTGGCTGTAAGATTTGACACTGGGGAAAGAAAATCTCTGTCTGGGGAAACATAACTCAGTGGTGAGGATGCCAGGTATGCTGCCACTCAAGCTGGTGTCAAAAGTCATGGACATTAAGTGGGACTAGAATGTGGGTCAAACATGTGTGAGGGAGCCTGACCAAGTAGAAAACTCTTTCCTGCTTTAAACACCCCGAACTAAGTAGTCCACTCTATTCCAATCCACTTCTAATGGCAAGTTACTTTTCCCATGACAGTCCCAAGGTAGGCACATTGATGGAAAATAGTAGGATGAAGTAGCTAAATCCTTGGAATCCAACAGACCTGAGTTTAAGTCCTGCTCTGCCCTTTACTGCCCTTTATTATTTAAGCAACTTGAGCTTCAGCTTCTTCACCTATAACCCTGAGATAATAGTATGTACCCTGCTGGGTTGTTATGAGGATAAATTAAATTTAATCTAGGACATGACAGAGACAGTCAACATGTAATCTTGCATGAATAAATACAAATGTACATAAAGTTCTTACAATGGTACCTGGCATGTTATAAGCAGTCAATGTAAGATGGTTATACCAATAATGATAGGCTAGGTTTGCTAGATTTACGTCAGCAACAAAATCTCCAAATCTCATATCTTAAAACAAAGAGAGCTTATTTCTTGTTCATGCTACATGTCCATGGAGGGTCAGGTGGGGACTCTGATCTAAGTAATCCTCAGGCTGCAAGAACAGCCACCACCTGGAATGCTATCAATCACTGTCCATTAACAAGCTAAGTATATTTTCCACTCCTTGATTTTGAGTTTGGTTATGTCATCTGACTTAACTCTGGCCAGTGGGATGTTAGTTGAAGCAAGTAGAGACTTGAAGAAGCACTTGCACTTGAGTTCTTGTAACTCTGCCATCAACATGAGAACATGCCTGGGCTAGTGGGCTGGAGCAAAAGAGATATATGGAGCAGAGCCAAGATGCCCCAGGCACTCAGTCAAGACTATCCTTAATCAGCCCACACCTAGGTGACCCCAGACATGTGAGCAAGAGCAGTTGAGATCAGAAGAGCCTCTTAGCTAATCCCAGAGGATCACAGATTCATAAAAAATAAAGAATTACTATTGTATATTACAGTTTGAGGGTTGTTTGTTACACACCATTATTGTGGCAATGGATATACCCTGTCCTGGCTTCCTGCTCTCTGGAACATAGGACTTGGCATCTCTTTATAAGTCAAAAGGGAGTTTGACACCATGTAACTTTATAAATTTCCACTTAACACGACTTTTCTCCCCTATTTCTTTGGCTCAGATGCTAATGAGGAATTCTCATTTACTGTTACTACACAGGACACTATTTTGCCAGTGTATATCTACTCTAGTCCCTGTTTCTTCATCCCCTTCATAATATGTCTCAGTCTTTCTTCCAGAGAGCAAATCAACCTTGTTCCAGATATTCCAGACCTAAGTACTCATAAAGTCCTTCTCTCTGTAGGACCTACTTTCTGTGGAAGCCAGTAGTTTATAAATAATAGTAATCCTCATTTCTTTTCCTTCATTATTAAAAAGTCCCTTGAGGGCAAAGATGGTGCATTGTTAATTCTGTTATCTTTGAAAGTGAAAGTGTTAGTCATTCAGTCCTGTCTCTTTGCAACCCCATGGACTGTAGCCCATCAGGCTCCTCTGTCCATGGGATTCGCTAGGTGAAAACACAGGAGTGGGTTGCCATTTCCTTCTCCAGAGGCTCTTCCCAACCCAAGGAAGCCACTTAGGTTGGCTAGTGAATTTTAGGTTGTTAGTGAATGGGTTTGGAAATACCCAGTGTTCATTGGAAGAATTTTAGAACATCCATACTCTAGTATCACTCTTTAATGGGTAACTGAGAGCCAACTAGAGAGTAAATATTATGTATCCTCTCTGTACCCAAGGAAGATATGGGATATCAGTTTCCCCTGAACACACCACTCTTGATCCCACAAATCTGTTTCTTCACCACCCACTCATTGCATGAGACGGAGAAATTAGATAATGTGCTCCCAGATGGGGAGATGACACTGTCTCCATTTTACCCACACAAGATCACGAGGCTCCAACAGGTCATCTAGATTCAAGCTCAGAAAGCCAATAAGAAGTTGACTGGAGACAAGCATCTGGACCTCTTACTTTCTCCACTGAATCAGACATTGAGCCTTGGCGCTAGACACTGAAACTTGGCTTGGCTTTACACAAAGCTTGGCCCAGGGTCTCCTAAGGCTCCACTGAGCTTGGCAAGGTACACTGACAGAATTGGCCCAGAGAGACTCCAGGATAACACCCAAACTCAGCAGTGCCCTCACCTCAGAGCACTTTTTTGGGGGACTTACCTGACAGCAAGCAGTGTGAGGACCGTCCATGGCATGGGGACTGAAGTTGGTTCTGACACCCCAGGGCTGCTGTCTTCTGAGCCAAGGACTGTTGGGCTTAGTCCAGAGAGAGGCCGCTGCCAATGGGCAGGCAGACTTAGCATTCCACTCCTGCTCTTTTAATCCCCTCTGTGTAGGAATGTTCCACTGCAGAGACCCTAGAGCTTGCAGAGACAGGCGGTGCTGCCAAAGAGGAGGAGGTGGTGAAGAAACAGACTGGTGGGATCCAGAGCAGTGTGTTGAGGCGAAACTGGGGTTAGGTTCAACCATGAACGCTCTGTGTCACCTTGGACAAGACACCTTCCCTCTGGGACCCCATTTCTTCCATTTTCAAAAGATGAGGAAAGATTGATCATACAAGATTCATCTCAGGATAAAGTTCTAAAATTCTAAGAGCTATTTCCATTGTGAAGTCCAAGGTGGGATTTTTGTTTTTAATCTAAAAGTCCTCTTCAGATTTCTATATAAGCATATTTGCAAGAAAGAAAATATCTTAGTGGGATATCAGAAGGACAGTCCACCCTTCACTTCAATTCTAGGATTTTTAAGCACCTTGAGACAGGGCCCAGCATACAGAATTCTTTGGGATGTCAAGGGCACTTACAGGTTATATAGTCCAATCTCAGTTTTAGATAGAGAAAGTGGAGACCACAGATGCGAAGATATTTTCTGACACTCTTCAATGAACCTCAGACCCAGAACTTAGGTTCTCTGATCTTTAAAATAAAAGATCCTTCTCATAATTAAAATTTTATGCCTGAAATTTCATATAAGGCCTCTGAATTCCAAGGCTTTCAGATGCTTCACCTTTTAAAACAGGCTTGCCTCTTCCTTCCTTTGGGCACCATTCAGGGTTAGCTTAGGGATTTACCATAGAGACTAGGAGAGTCTTAAGCTTATGTAAAATCTGTGAAATCCCAAGCATGCAGGATCCCTTGGGGGATCCTGAAGATTTCCCCCAAGTAGTAGAGCCTTGAACAGTAGCCACCCTGGAAAGGATGCACCCCCTGGCTTAAGATAGGGTGTGAGACCTAAGTTGACATGACACAAGCCCTTCTGTAAATCAACTATACTTCAATAAAAACAAATTTTAAGTGAATAAATAAAATCAGCCAGAGAAGTTAAAGACACCTTAAGTACAGAGGATCAAAGATAAGAATGACAGCAGACTTCTCTGCAGAAACCAAACAGGCCAGAAGAAAAATGGAATACAGTATTTATAAAGTGCCAAAAAGGAGAAGAGTCACAATGAGGATTCTGTACACTGCAAAGTATCTTTAAAAAATTAAGGCAAAAGGAAGACTTGTACATATCAACAAAAGTTGAGATAATTCAGCACCGGCAGATCTTCACAAAAATAAATGTTAAGGGGAATTCTGGCAGAAGGAGGCTGAGGGGCAGAAAGCAGAGATGAAGGGGAAGGGAGGGGACAACTGAGGGGCAGATGGAGGATCTGAGGGGGGAGGCAGAAAAGGAATTCCTTTACAGCAAACTGTTGCTCACTTCACTGACTTACAGCCCCCTGGTGCTGAGGCCCACTCTGACGTCTGATCAGGGTCATTCCATCAGCACCAAGTGTTCTGCTCATGCCCTTTCTTCAGGAGAGTCCTGCGTCTTTTCCCAGACCTGTTCCCTCTTCTCTTTGCTCCCGAATCACTTATCTCAACTCCAATGGCCCTTCCTCTTTTTCCCTGGTTCTTGTCAGTCTCCAGAGGGCTGGACACCTGGCCTCTCTGACTCAGTTTTGTAAGAGACTAACTTCATCCTGTTGCCTCCTATGTCATCCCACCCACATCTGAATGTCACTCTCCTTTTAAGATGATCTTTTTCTGTGATCTCTGATTTTTGTTTCTGTTCTCCCTTCAGCATCTTTTGAATTTGTAACATGAGCATACATTACTATAATACTGAAAATGATAATATTGATAAAAACTCATGATGGGTAACAAATGAAAGAATGAGTGAATGAAGATTCCCAGTCCCAGACCCTCTTCAGTGATGCAAGCTCAGAATCCCTGAGTGGATGTGGACATGCTCCTTTGCCACCCCAGGAGCTGTGGGCACTTGCCACACAACTGACCAGGGACTCATGTTAGTGTAAGTCAGGAAAAACCCAGGCCATGTGGACAATACTTGAGTCATCTCGTTCACCCCTAGACCTCAACTTGGAGCCACTAGTGATTCTGAGAAGCATGGGACTCAGCATTCCTTTTCCCAAACACCTCTTGCTCAGAAGCTCAGAATCTTCACCTCCTTCCCAGTCAGCCATGCTGTCAAGCCATCCCACTGCTCACACCACTGGGACAAAAGGGAGGTGAGGGGCATTAGCATCAAAGCGACCAGTGTTCACTTTTAGGCTCTGCTTCTTATTTGTCAGTGTGCCTCCAGGTAAGGAAACTTTATCTTCCTGAGCCATGGTATCCTTTCCTGTGAACTGAGGCAAAGCTAGTACCTGCCTCTGGAGGTTTCTATTAAATAGGAAGCCCAAACACAATAAGAAGTGAGAGTGCATGGTATGATTTAGGAACATTTCCCATCTCCTTTCTCTACCAATGAGCTCCAAGCACTAATCATATCGTTTGGTCTGTTTTCTCCCTCCTGATAATCTCTAGAGATAATGCTTTAAGCCCTGGACTGGTGGGAAAGGGGTTTGGAGACACTGTATCTAATTCTCATAAATGCCCCCAGGGTACTTTACCTGTCAGAGCCTCTATCTCCTCATCTGTAAAATGGGCATAACTGTATCTATACTGTGGGTCCAGTATAAGAACTAGGAGGGAATATGCCTGTGAAAACATTCTGGAAATTGCCAGTGCCTGCACACAGATGAGAAACCACAGTGCTTCAGATGAGAACCACAGAGCATCAGATTATTTGTTATCATCATATAACGTCTAATAATACAAGAGCAGAATCTCTCATCAATGATGTGAAGTCAGCGGCAGGCAATGGCGTGTCCAGGTCAGGGATGGTTGGAGGGGTCAACATAAAAGATGAAGGATATTTATTACTGAGTCATTTAGAAATGCTGATGTGTAGGGATCATAGACAATGGATTTAGTGAGCTTTATAACAGTCTTAAAATTATCTCCAGGTGATGCATCCCCCTTCTGCCTGCATCCCAGGCATATTATTCCTACTGCCCTTAAGATGCCACTGGCGGCTTGCAGTGCAGTAGACAATTTCAGAGAGATCATTTCATTTAATATTCATACCAACCCTGGGAGGGAGGTGTGCTTTACCTCTGGTTCACAAATGAGGAAACCGAGGTACCCATCTAGTGATTTCATAACACAAGCTGTAAAACCACCCTGGCTGAGGCTTAGATGGTCTCTGGGAAAGTATCAGGGAGTAGTCCTCCAGCGCTCTTTGGGGACCATGTCTGCTGGCTCAGTGAGTGTCCTCCCCCAGCTCACTTCAGAGGGCACAAGTGTGTGATAAGTCACGTTAGTCATGTATGATTCTTTGCAACCCCATGGACTGTAATCTGCCAGGTTCCTCTGTCCATGGGATTCTCCAGGCAAGGATACTGGAGTGGGTTGCAATGCCCTCCTCCAGGGGATCTTTCTAACCCAGGGATCAAACCTGAGTATCTTATGTTTCCTGCATTTTTTATCACTAGTGCCACCTGGCAAGCTCAGAAGCACTTGTCTAAGGCATCACACTTGCCTCCCTTTTATCTTTACATCTCCTTCTAAGAGAAGGATACCAAGTCCTCCATACAGCCAGAGGACACACCTTTAAAGACATTAAAAAGGAGAAAAATGCATGTTTTGTTGGTAATGAGCTCTGGTCACCACTCACACCATCCTCAAGCAAGCCATTTTCTGGCACGGCAGCTTTAGTTGAACCATTACGGGCTGCCGGAATTCTACCAAGGGTTGTGCAGACCTGATCAAGCTGCTTTGGGTGACCATGCCCAGGCCTGGCATGGACTAGGGAAGCCCCTAAGCCCTGCTGGCTGTATGTGGGGCTGGCCCCAGTCTCGTGAGAGCAAGCAGAGGTTAACGAGCTGCAGTGGAGCCAAGGTCTCAGGGCAGGGCTGCTCTGGTCACACCATGGTCAGGGTCAACAGGCCTTCTGGAAATGTCCCAGTTGTGGCTTTGCTCTGTGCCCTGGGGGAATGACTGTTTGCAAGCCCTTCCAGGCTGAGAGACACAGCAATTTTCTGGATAATTCAGGCTCCAAACCTCTTGGCCTTTATTCCAACTATTTAGGGTTATTGTGGGAATTCTGAGGACCGACTTGAACTGCATCAAACCATGAACCAAGAATAAGAACCAACCGCTTAACTGGCCTAATCCTAAACCAAACCCCAATATTAATTTTGTATAAATGCAATTCAGATGGAGTCAACGTTGTTTTTGTTTTCAAATAAGACCAAACCTGTGTGGATCACTTGCAACCTGAGTCAAATCCCTATGTGTTCTAAAATTAATGGACCAGAACAAAATTGGAAAATAAAAACATCTTTTCAATGAAAACACTATTTCACTGGGTTTGTTGGGCCAGGAATCTTTTATGTCTTTTAAAAACACGGGAAAAAATCCAAATATGGAAAGACTAATTACTCAATGCAAAATATTCAGAAAACTTGAAATAGTTTAAAAATGAATGTCATTTGCAATCTCATCCTGGGATATTTCCATAACTTTTTTCAATGTGCTCTCCCTCACCATTTTACATAAATGTGATTATTCATGTAATAATAAATATTTAATCACCTCCTTGTCTTGTTAAGAATATCTCATGGGAAAGTTCCATATCGATATTTAGAAAGCTACATCATTATTTTTAATGGTTGCAAACTACTCACTGGATACATTCTGGTTCATTTCACTAATTCCCCTACTGGCAGTTATTTAGGTTACTTTCATTATTTCAGTTTTGCAAATAATGCTTCAGGGAACAGCTTTGGACATGAATCTTTGCACCCTGGGCTGATTATTTTGCATAAATTACCCAAGTGTTTCTAAGTCAAAGAAGCACATTATATTTTTAAAACTTTTCACACATATTTCCAGGTTTCTCCCCCAGAAAGGTCATAACAATTTTCACTCCCACCATCAGTGGATAAAAATGCTGATTTTCCCAAACCCTGACTACCACTGAAATGCCAAATGTGTCCATTCACTCTGTCTGTTCTTCCAGGACTCCACAGGGAATTGCCCCACCCACAGCCACAGGGTGACTAACTGTCCCATTCGTCCAGAACTGAGGAGGGTCCTGGAACGTGAGATTTTCGGTTTTGAAACCTGGGAAGTCCCAGGCACATAGAATGAGTAGGTCATCCTATACAACCCATGACAGTCACGCAGCCAGGATTGTTAGGAGAACTGCACACGCTCCAGTACTGAGTGTTGTGACAGCTGATTGACCCAGCAGTGAACACCTGGGTCAAGGATGGCTAATCACGGGGCATGAAGAGATGGTCTGAGCCAATCACATTTCTTCTTTGGGGAACAAGGAAAGAATTTATCACTGAGCAATGGGAAATTGGTCTAAAGTTCATAAGCTGAAGAGTGGACAAAGGGGTCAGTTAGCTAAGCACCAGCCAAAGTAGTACGGGAGAAAAGAGCAGGAGTAAGGAAGGGGGCTGGTTGTAAGAGACCGACAGAGGAGCAGAGCAGCTGTCTTAACAGAGAAGCAAGATTCTTCAGCATCTCTGCATTTCCTAAGGGCTTTCTTGTTCTCCTCAGGATTCTTGTGCAAGTGTCCTCAAAATAAATGCTTACGCCCTCTCCTTCTCATTAACTTGCTATCACATGACTGAATCTCAGTTCCTTTAAGCCAAGAAGCCTATTCAACACTCCTGGATATTACCCATAATTTTCCTTTTGCCAATAAATCTGAATGGCCAAAATGGACTCCTCTTGTAATTTTGTTAAAACCTGCATATCTTGAAAAAATCTAAACATCTTTCCGGAAATTCATGCTTCCGCGACTTAATTCATGGACAGAGTCAGATGAGTAAGGTACAGGACAAGACGTGCTGGGTCCTCGGATGGGGTGTCTGACACCTGCTCTTCAGCATGTCAACCTTTCCAGAACTGACTGGTGTGGTAACCTGACTGAAGTCACTTGGCCTCCTGCTTTAATTCATGGTTCTTCTTAAGCCCATCTCTATAGCCAAATAGGAAGAACTTCACCTTGACCTTCCAGTCAAGGCTGTCTTTGTACTTGTTCTCTCCTTGGCCAGGAGCGCTTTCTAGTTATCCCATGGCCAGGGGCTTCTTTTCATATAGGCTTCAGCTCAAGTATTAGCTCCTCAGAGAAGCCTACCTGGGCTAACTCATCTGTTGCGGTTTCCTCCGCTCCCCATCTCCCTGTGTACTCTTCACAGCCTTTATCTTCCATCTAGAAGATATCACAATTTCATATTAAATGACTAATTTTATTGCTTGCTTCCTCCACTAAATGTAAGCTCCTTGGGATTTATCTAATACAAATTGCTTATTATTAGCAGAGTTTGAGAACAGAATGCCTTGCATATCAGCAGGTGCTGATGGACCGAGTTAATTAATTAATGGCAGAGGAAGAAAACTTGTTGCAGCAAAGGGGCACTGGCTCCCTTATCATGCTCAGTCTGGGGGTGGGGTATGGCTGATGAGCGTACAAGGCTGTGTGATTTTCGGGTCCCGATATATTTCCCAGGATATCTGGTGTGTTTGTCAGCTTGAAAGCCTCCAGCAGCTTCACACTGTACTTGGAATAAGGAGGCCTTCAGGGCCAGACCTCTGCTCATCAACCCAACATCATCTTCCCTTTGCCCCATTCTCATTCTGCTTCAGTCCTACTAGCCTTCTTTATGTTCCTCGAGTCAAGCTGTGTCCTGGGCCTTTACATACACCATTTCCTCTGCCTTACCCTTGTTTATATTTATTTATTTGGCTGTGTGGGGTCCCAGCTGTAGCATGCTGGATCTTTGTTGCTGTATGCGGGCTCTCACTGTGGGAAGTGGGCTTCTCTCTGCTTGTGGCACATGGGCTCAGTAGTTGTGGCACACAGGCTTAGCTGCCCCATAGTCTGTGGGATCTCACTTCCCTGACCAGAGATTGAACTTACGTCCCCTGCATTGGAAGCTAGACTCTTTAACCCCTGGACCACCAGGGAAGTCCCACCTTCCCCTTATTTTATCTTCTTTGTAATCCAGAGAAGCTTCCTATGACCCTCTCATCAAAATATCCCCCACCCTAGCTTGGCTTCCATCACTTCCAACTGCTCACATGCTTTACACCACGTGTCCACTAGTTTATTTCTTATTCATTTGCTCACTTGCCCTTGTATTATGTGAGTACACCCTGCCCCCATCCCCATGGGTTTTAAACTTCATGAGTTTAGAGACTCTTTCTTTTTATCTATCACTATATCCACAAACCCAGACAGATGCTTGGTAAATATTTATTAAGTGGCTGAATGAATGGATGAAAGAGTGATTTTAAAGTCAAAACCAGCCATTGTAATAGACCATCTCCAACACTTAACTGACTTAGGCTCAATACTTCTGAACACTAGCTTAACTCATGCAGTCCCCAGATAGTTTCTACTCTCAAATCATCTTCAAAAGTATGACTAGGAAGTTATATGCTCAAGATTAAATATGGCATATTTACAGAAAATGTTTTAGGTGCTTAAAACTTTGTCCAAATTCAAAAAATGTCTCCCCACTCCCCAGTTTCCATGTTCTGCAGGGAGCACTTTCAGAGCCCTGTTTTGCTTTTCCTGCCTTCAGCAGGCTCCAGCTTATTTTTAGAAATCACCTAGGCCTTCTCTTTAAAATGCTTGACCCTTCTTGCCCAGGTGGGGAGGAAGTCTGCTTCCATTCAGACTTAACAGCATGTCTCAGCAAACAAATGTTCCAGGGAAACAACCAAGTGAGTGAAAGTGAAACTTGCTCAGTCGTGTCCAACTCCTTGTGACCCCATGGACTGGAATTCTCTAGGCCAGAATATTGGAGTGGGTAGCCTTTTCCTTCTCAAGGGGATCTTTCTGACCCAGGGATCGAACAGGGGTCTCTTGCATTGCAGGTGGACTCTTTACCAACTGAGTTATCAGGGAAGCCCAGAAGCAACCAAAATCTTCGTTAATATCAAGGGAGACCAGATCACAGAAGTCAGATGCTGCTGGACAATTCCTCTTGAGCCAACCTTCCCAGTAACCCAGTCATTTGAGGCTGGGAAGGAGGCTTCCTTCAAGATGAGAGCAGGGAGCACTGGAAGACTGAGTGGCCCGATTCTGTACACATCGTGTGACAGCATATTCATGGAAGAGTGTGTCTCCCTGAACATACTTAGCTGATATGGCTAACTTTTACTTGGTGGAAAAGTAACCAACCCTTCCTTATCCAAAATGAGTTTGTATTTCAGGTGAAATACTCTCTTTCAGGGAATGAATTCTTAAAAAACTTTATTCTATGAGGAAAGATCATCAAAGTGCCAAGAGGCCCAAGCTCTAGTCTGATGTTCTGCAACTGACTTCTATGTGACTCTGGACAGGCCATTTCCCCTGTTCGGGCTTCATTTTCCCCATCTGTAGAATAATAAGAGTCAGTCTGCCTGGTCTGTAAGGGGCCTTCTCTATCAGTTTCAGTGGTTCTCAATCTTGGATGCAGCTTAGAACTCCCCTAGGGAAGAGGTCAGGTTCAGGTACCAGCACTTTTTTTCAAAGGTGCCCAGGAGATTCTGAAATCACAGATATTCTGCCCATGGGAGATAATAAGTAGGAAGCAGACAAGATGCGGGCCAGTTGAGATTTCAGGTCAGTTGTCATTACTTTCTAGAAGTATTTCTGGCAACTCTAGAGCAGGTGTGCAAGCACGCGTGTTGTCCCTGCAGTCGTGTCTGACTCTGTGTGGCCCCATATACTGTAGTGCTTAGCACGGGACTCTCCAGGCAAGAAAACTGCAGTGGGGTTGCCATGCCCTCCTCCTCAGGATCTTCCTGATCCAGGGATTGAACCCAACTCTCCTGTGTCTCCTGCACTGCAGGTGGATTTTTTACCCACTGAGTCACCTGGGAAGCCCCAAGTCTGGATGACTAGATTCTAAATATAGCTCATGACCTCTACTTATCATTTAACAAACTACTATCACCGAAACCTTGCTGCAAATATTGCCCCATTAGACATTGTAAGCCCTGACTGAAATAAACTTTGTGGTGCCACTTTCTAGATATATGAAGTTGGGAAAATTCTTTGATCTTTTTTCCTTCATTTGTAAAATGTGGGTACTATTTATATCTCTTTCCTATGTCATTGTAAAAATTAAACTGAAATAATGCACATGCAGTGCCAACATCTTGCAGGGAACATAGCAGACACTCAATTACTCTTCAGTTCTCTTTCAGTTCAGTCCAGTCGCTGAGTCATGTCCAACTCTTTGCAACCCCACAGACTGCAGCACGCCAGGCTTCCCTGTCCATCACTCCTTCTCTTTGGTATTTAGTTAAAGTATGTTCACATAGAACAAATTGCCCCATAGGACGTTTTGTACAATTCTACTTCCTTCAAAACACTTACCACAATGTTAGAAAGGAATGTTTTGGCCAAATACATTAGGAAAGCCTGCATGCCACATTCTCTTCTTCAAGTGATATTTAGTATGTGTAGGTAAATCAGTTCCTTAAAAAAAATATTCCCCAGATTTGTAGTATTTGCTGATTTCTGGGTATAAATTCTCCCTCTATGGTCAATTTCAAATTACCAATGCTGCGTGAATGAGTGTGAGTTGCGAAGAGATGTGCAGAATAGGCATTCTTGAGCTGGTCAGAGCTGGTGCCAACACACCACCAAAGTAACTATTGGCACATCACAATCTCTGATATGTCCTGTGATATTAATAAATAAGCCTATTTAGTTTTACTTAGATCATGCATGCATGCATGCTTGGTCACTTCAGTCGTGTCCAACTCTTTGTGACCACATGGACTGTAGCCCACTAGGCTCCTCTTTCCATAGGATTTTCCCAGAAAGAATACTAGAGTGGGTTGTCATCCCCTTCTCCCAGGGGTTCTTCCTGACCCAGGGACCAAAACTGTGTCTCCTGAATTGCAGACGGATTCTTTACTGCTGAGCCACCAGGGAAGGCCTTACTTAACTCAGTGTTTCTCTTAAACTATGGAACCCTTTGTTCTCATAAAACCTCTTGGTATTCTATGGAACTGGTGCTCTTGGAAACATACTTTAGGATCTACTGATGAGAAATAGCTCATATACATGTATTTTTTCTAAACATTCATCAACATGCCATCATTTAAAAAATGGAAGTATGGTCTGCACAATTAGAAGTAGTGTACAAGCTGAGGACTGCAAAGAAGAAAAGCCACAACTCCCATCTTTAAGGAGGAGACACAAAGCAATTGGTGAATCACAGCTGAGCTAGAACTAATACATTGAGGCTGTGATGCTCAGGGTAGAGTCTAGAGAGGGGGCTGGAGAAGCAGGGAGAGCCCTCTGCAGGAGGTTGTTGTGAGCCAAGCCTGAGAACATGGGAGGGCTCATGAGGTTTTGGAGAGAGAGGCTCGAGGAAGTGGGCAGGGCCTGAGCCAAGACCTGGACGAGATAACGAGCCTGTGGTAGGTCACTCCGCCCCCACCCTACCCAGTTTTCCTCAAGGTCATATCTGCGCAGCTGGAGCACCCATCTCCAGAGACCAAGGTTCTCACCTAGATCAGCCCTTCAGTGGCTCTTCCTGTCTGCCTCCTTGGGCGTGTTTCTGTGTGTCCATCTCTTTGACACATCTGTGTGTTTGTCTATGATTTGGAGGGCTCCCCAGGTAACCAGGTTCCTTGGTATCACTCCTGGAGAAATTGAGAGCCAAACTCTCTTCAGAGGGAGAAGGTGCTGGAGCCCAGCATGGAACCTAAACTCCATACTGAAGAAGGAGGCCTGTCCTCCTTCCAGCTAGCCACAATGCCGCATTGACCCTAGAGCTCCATGAGGACCTAGAGGTGGTCCTGTGAAGTAATACTAACATTACTGCTACTTTTTAAAAAATTATGATTATACATACATAAAATTTACCATTTGTTACTATTTTAAGTATATAGTTCAATAGCATTAAGTTGTGAAATCCTCGCCACCATCCATCTTCAGAGCTTTCCACCTCCCCATATTGCAGCTCTGGGTTCATTAGTTACTAACTCCCTATTCACCCCTCCTGTTATTACCCACTAACTACTCCTCAGGTCTTAGACCCTGTTTTAAGAAATCTGCAAGTATCAATTCATCTAATCCTAATATAACCCTGGGATATAACTCTCCACTTCACATAATGAATGGAAAGATGAAGAAATGTAGGTTGAACAACTTGCCCAAGGACATAGAGCTAAGAGCAGCAGAGCTGGTGTGTCAACTCAGTCGGATCTGATCCCTGAACCCATGGTTCCATATCTGCTCTCTTCCTCAGGGCCAAAGCCGGATCCTTCCCAGACTCAGCAAGGGGAAAGATTTCCCTGTGAGGCTGCTTGAGGCTCCCAGGTGCATGAGGGATGGAGCTCCCTTGGCCTTTGGGTGACCAGGACCTGACATCATCTGTCCCTCCCATACCAGACGACCAGACTCCCAGCAGAGGAGATCTGGGGTCACCAAACCACCAAGCAGCAAAAAGCTGTGTATGTGGCTGGGAAAGGTATTCTGCTTCCCTGAGAACTTTCAGCTAGAAACATGGAGACAGAGTGTGACCAAGTCTGGCACTCACAGCCTCTCAGGCAGCTCTTTATTCTGGAGGTGTCAATGGGGGTCTAAGGGTGATGTCAGACTTGGGCAAGCTGAGGGCTGGGGCCAAGGAAGTAATTGGTAAGACAAGGTCTTGGCAGAGATGGTTCACTCGGCATTTGAAACAGCCACCGCAGAGCCTCCCAAAGGACAAAAGAATAGTCAAGATGGAGAGTGGGGAACAGATATGAAGGATTCTTGGCTGTAGAGGCAGATTTCTGGAATATGAGTGACAAGGCCTGTCAAATACTCCCCCAGACTCGTGGATCTGACTTGAAATTGAACCCTTGGTCAAAGTTCCTGTGTGGGGGCCTCTATGGTCTCACCCTTTCGGTGGCCTTATCTTAAACTTTCCTGTTTGTACATGCAAATGTGTGTGTATATTTCTGTGGGTTTAAAAGTCTAATAATGAGGCTCTCTGTAGCTATTTCAGGCTCAATCATGTCAAGCCCAGACAAAGATCTAAGGCGACTAGCTTGTGTTGTTTCCTGTCAAATTCACTGGCCTTCTTGGAATTAGACTCATGAGGTTAGTTTACACAGCCAGGATGTCTTTCCCAGCTGGAGCAGGGTGGAGTGGAAAGTGATTGGCTCTGTACTGCTCCCACTCTGGCTGATAGGCAATTACTGCAGAGGGGCCCGGACTGGAGAGTCCACACCCTTGTCATCCACTTCTTTCACTGCCCCTTTCTGAAACCCTCCTTGCTATCCTGCACTCTCCATCAGAATCTCTCTAGCTTTTGCCCCACCTATTAAGCCAATGATGGTATCTGCTGTGTCTCCCATGCTCTTTGGAGGAACACTGCCCTGCCCTCAATGCTCTGCCACAGAAAAGATTCTAGGCTATTTTTTGGGCAAGAGATGGTCACTGGTGGACACTTTACCCAAAGGGATCCAAGCATACTAGGAGACAAGACTAAAGTCCTGAAAACACAAAAGAAAAGGCAGACAATATGAACAGATTCACAGGTGAACCATAGGCTGAAAGAACTGATTAATATGTTCAATAAAATACTAATAGAAAAAAGCTTGAAAAGTTTTATGGAAAAATAAAACTGACAAAAATCAACTGGAAATTCCAGAACCATAAGATGAAATAACTCATTTTAAGTACCCAAAAGATAGGTCTAATATCGTTTTAGACACAGGTGAAGAAAGGATCAGTGAAGATGAAGATAGGTAAGTAAAATACACATGTGATTGTCTCACACTCTTACTTAGAGATCTCCTTTAACCCTTCATTACTTACCTGATAGCACCAGAGTTCCTATTATACTCTCCAGTCTCATCTCTCCCCTACATTTACCCTTTTCTTCACTTACATAGGAATGAGTACTCTGTGTTCTCAAAGATGCTGTGCATAATTTTGCTTATTATTGCCAGGAAATCCTCTCTACACATCTGTTCTGCCACTTTGAGACCACTCAAGACTGACCACAGGTTGGGTTCCAGCAGGCAGGCAGGAGGCAATTAGAGAAGAGGGGAGAAGGCTACAAGGAGATGTTCTGAAGAAGGGATGAGTGACTTAGCACATCTGCAATCCAACTTTCTCTGCCTAGCTCTTGGGTCTAACTATTTAAGGAAAACAGGAGTACTTGCCCCACAAGTTTTTGGTGAGGCTAGACTGAGATTGTGAGCACAGAACATGGGACACCGCGATCACTTTACTGTTGTTACCTTTCTTGTATTGTTTAGCCACGGATCTAGCCTGGATTTGTCTTCTGGTTTGGGCACAAACCTTTGGGCAAATCAGTTTCCATTATTGTCTTCAAGTACCTACTAAGTGCTAGTAGTTCATGTGTCTCTTCTCGTTTAATCCTCTCTCTGTGTCCATGAGGTTGATTGTATTGATGCTGGTTACAAATGAGGAAACAGAGGTTCTAAGATGCCAAGTGACTAACCCAAGCAGTACCAGCAAAGTGAGAAGAAGAGCTAGGACTTAAGTCCTTTTGTTATCCAAGGCTCATTGCCCCAGCTTTCACTGCCCAAGGTCACACACCCAGGAGAACCAAGGCTACAGCCCAGGTCCTCTAGGCCTCACCTTGGTGTTAGTTTCATTGAATGACGGATAGCAGTGTTGGGACTCTCAGTGATCACCATCAGTGTGCTCAGTGGACAATGAGAAGACTGAGGCCCAGAGTCCACAAACTAGGTCTTATGGCCTCAAAGCCAGTGGCCTTCCCACTGTGCCACCCCACAGGTGGTACTTCCAAGACCCCAGAACAAGCAGGAGGTAGTTATTATTATTAAGTGTTGCCTAGCTTAGTTTCCAGGCCTAAAAAGAAAAGATTCAGTGTGGCTAGAAGGCCCACAGCTCAGCAGTCCCCATACCCAAGGCTCCTCTCAACTACTATGTGGACTCTGCTCTTGCCCCTACCCCTACCTCTGAACAAGCCCTTTTCTATGTGGCTGAGGCAGCTGCAGCCCCAGAGAGGTAGGGGGTGGGGTGGAGAAGGCCCTACAGTGCACACATTCACATCCAGGCTTTTGGGGGTTTTCCTTTGCCTCCTGGGCTCTCAGAGCTGAGGCTGGAGCCAGAGAATCTGTTCCTCATTAGCTGTACTTTTGCTGTGAAATGAAGTGCTCTTTGAACCTGGGGGAGCAGGAAAGCCATTTACACCCCTGAGAGGACAGGGATGCCAGTCTTGCCAGCACATTCCTTTGGTTCCTTTTATCTCCTGGGTGGAGCTCTTGGCAGGCAGCTGCTGCTGCCATCTCCCTGGTGGGGCCACGAGGAAAGGTGGTCTGTGGGGTGAGCAGAAGATATAGGAGGGGAACTTGCCTATCTCTCAGTTGAGGTAGGAGAAGAAGAAAACCAGATTTACCTGCCCTGTCCCCATATTCCTCCTGATATTCCTTTATCCTGAATGACTTCAATGAAACCTTCAGAAATCATTCATCTGTCTGCCCATTTGTTCATCCATCCACCATCCATCCATTCATCCCAACAAGAACTTGAAAATCCAAAGTCAGAACCGAGAGAGTCCTATGACATTTCTTCTTCTCCTTCATTTTACTGATGGAGAAACTGAAATGAGAGAGTTAACTTATTCCTGGATTCACTGGGAAAATATTGTTTGAATGTTTTTCATGAGCCAGATATCCACTCCCCCTCTCCACACTGTGGATAGAGGTGCAAAAGCATCCACATGTTTCAGCCTTCAAGATCTTTCCAGCAAATGGGGGCAGATGGTAAATAAGTGAACAAATAAATAAACATGATAATGTCAAATGATGACAAGTGCTCTGACAAAACCAAGAGAGGCATCTCTTTAAGAGGAGTGGTTGGGGAGCAGGGAATACATTTTAAAAAGGTGGTTGGGGAAGTCTCTCTGAGAAGGTGGTAATCTAAACTAAAGCCTGAGTGATGACAAAGGGCCGGCCAAAGGAACATGTGAAGGTAGAACCCATACAGGCAATGGGATGCTGGTGCAAAGATCCTCAGGTGAGAATGAGTCGGGCTTGTCTGAGGAGCAGAAAGAAGGCCAGTTGGCAGAAGCAAATGAACAAGAAGGGGGAGACTGCTACAAAATGACGCCAGATAATTAAGTATCTCTCAAAGGGCCTAGAAATCATAGTGGTGGTGGTGTAGTCACTAAGTTGTGTCTGACTCTTGCAACCCCATGGACTGTAGCCCGCCAGGCTCTTCTGCCAGGGGATTCTCCAGGCAAGAATATTGGAGTGGGTTGCCATTTCCTTCTTCAAGAAATCATGGGAGGAGTTTAATTTTTGTCCACATGGAAGCCATGGGGGTTCCAAGCAAGGGGCTGACATGAAGGATTTTGTGTTCTCAAAAGGAGTCCTCAGCTGTGTCAAGAACAGACTTAAGGGAGGTGGGGACTAAGGCTCACACAGAGAGGCTGGTGGGAGGCTACCTGAGGCAGACCAAGTACAACACACTGGTGGACCCCCACCCCTCCCGGCCCATAACGGTGGTGGCAAGGGGACAGAACAAGGTAGAATCGGGGAACATTTGGGGAACAGAGTCAATGAGCCCACATAATTTGCTCATGGGTTGGATATGGACTGTGAAGAAAAGAAGAGAGATGGAAGGTTTTAGCCTGAAGAGTCTGGTACATAGTAATGGCACTTAATAAGATGGGAAAGCCTGGGAGGAGTAGGTTTCTGGAGGGAAATCAAGAGTTCTGTTTGGGTAGATTAAATTGGAGATGCCTCTGAGAAACTCAAGACAGTGCCAACAAAGCAGATGGATACAAGTCTGGAGGCAGCAGCCAAGGCTGGTCATACAGGGACCCATGCACACAGGCCTCCACACAAACTCAGAGCTGTGGGGGAGGCAACCAGCCCTCAGAGGGCCATCTGCTCTGACTCAAGGCTGCCAAGAAGGCACTGCCCCCCTTCCCCACTCCAGGCCAGGGAGGGGGCTGTGAGACTGTCAGGATTCACTAGGCCTTGCTCTGGGAGTTCCTCTCCCACAGAAGCAGACCTAGGTAATAGTGGGAGTAGAGGCAAGGTGGATAGCAAGTATTGAGATCAGACTTCTGTGGGGATAATGACAATAATAATAACAATAAAAATACCCCTCTGTGAGGAGACTGTTAATCTTGCTTTTGAGCTTCTTCCTGGACCATCATCACCTCGAATTCCCCACAGGCTCTGAGAGATTAGCAGCCTGGTTCCAACAGTCCCAGTTTATATTGGTCTCTAAGACCAATTTGACTGCACTCTGCCCAATATTCAGCTGTCTCCTCCCTGGAAGGTCTTAGTTTGAGAGAGCTAGCAGGGTAAGTTCTGGAGGCAAACTGCCGGGGGTTCAGAAGGTGACTGGGCCACTTCCAGGTCATATGATCATGGGCAAAGCAAATGAGTCAGTCTCACTTCTGTTTCCCATCTATAAAATGGGGATATTTCCAGTGTTAAGAGAATTGATATTAATTTTCATGCTGTGCTTAGAAGAGCACAGAAAGTGCTATACATATGTTAGCTACTACTGTTGAAATTGTCCTAATATGCACTGAGAAGTCTCACCCAGGGACCCAGGGGTGTCTGGAACCTGGAGAGAGGATCCAATGCCCTCTTGTAACAGCTGGCAAAACTGAGGCCCCAAGAAGGGCAGTGGATCAGCATCCTAAGCAAGTTGGGTCCCTAAATCTGGCTGATGGAGGAACTCTGCTCCCTGAAAGTCACCACCCGCCAGACTATTATTTCTCCAGGAGACAGACTTCCAAGCTCTCTATACTCTTAATTCATGTGGAATTTCTGCACTGGGCTCATCTCCCAGGAGAAGCCCCTCCACCCCTTTATGAAAATAGAGCGGAGTCATTCAGCAAAACCTCAACCTAATGCTTTTAAGGAACTGGCAGGTTGAAATAGGAAACTATTCTAAGTAGAAACCACAGAAACAGCATATGCCTGTGGCTGCCGGCTGCTGCTGTATCCCACTGGAGGCCCCGGGGATCCGGGAGCTGTTGGCCGTGCCACGTGAAAGGGCCTCAGGAGCCTGGCGCTGGTGCTGCTGACCATCCATGGCCACGTGACAGCAAGCGCCATGTCTCATGGGCATGATGTTTTCAGGTCAAAGCAAGGTGAGGTGGCCAGACAGGCTACCAGTGTTAGAAGCACAGAACGCTAGTGTCAGAGCACACTTGCCCTTTTCTGTGTGAAGCCCTCATGTTGTGATTTGTTGAAACAGATGCCCAGAGAGGGGAAGCAACTTTCCTAAGTTGCCCAGCACAGAGTTGGTGAAGCTGGGAAAAAACCTACATCATTTTGTACCTAATACAAAGCTCTTTAACATACTCACCCTTTCTGTTCCAGAGCATAAGCTCTGGATCAGAAGACCAGAGTTTATCCTAGGCTCTACCTTTCCTAGCTGGATGATCTTGAGCAAGTTACTTAACCTCTCTGTGGCTCAGTGGTTTTTTTCTTTGTTTGTTTGTTTTTAATAAAATGGGGAATAATATGACAACTGCCTAATAGGATTGCTATTAGAAGTCAAAGTGATAATACATATGCAGTTCTACATATGGTGCCTGACAAATAGTTAAGAGCTCAGTAAAATTTTTACTTTTTAATGTATTAAATGGCCAGTAAATGCCAGCTACTTTGCCCCCTAAAGAGCTCAGTCAAGTGGGGGAGACAAAAAGCGAAAACTGATTTATTGCTAAAAATGCCAGGACAGTGGGAAGCAAGGATGTCCTAACCCAGGCAAAGGGTTTGACCTGGTGAGGAGACAGACACTGAGAGGACCAGATGGGCCAAACATTCCTCAAACACCAGTTACGTGTGGAGATTAGAACTCAGGTGCAAGGGGTATCTTCCACTGCACCAAGTTTTGTTGCTTTTGAGGACTGATGCCAGTAGAACATGGCTTGATTTTCTAGGAGGGGGACACACCGCACAGAGCATCTCCACACTCTTTTCCTGCCACCTGGACTGTCTGGTTAGTGCTAGGATGCCATCTGAGGCCATCAAAGAAAATCTAACTATGTATTATAAAGCTCAACATAAATTTAGCTTCTAATTCCTGTATCTGAAAATGTGCTTCCTGAATGTGATAGACAGAACAATGGCTCCCTCCAATGATGTCCACCCTAACCCCTAGGATGTTCTTGCATGCCAACAGGGACTGTGCAGATATGGTTAAGAATCTTGAGATGGGGAGATTATCTCAGATTATGTGGGTGGGATGAATGTAATAAGGGTCCTCAAAAGAGGGATTCAGGGACAGATAATGTGATGATGGAAGCAGAGGCTGGAGTAATGGGAAGAAGTCAAGGAATGAAGGTGGCCTCCAGAGGCTGGAAAAGACAACGAGAGGGATTCTCCCCTGGAGCTCTCAGAAAGAACCACCCTGCTGACCCATTTGAGACGTCTCGCCTCCAAAACCACAACAGTGGCTTAAACTGTGTCAAACCACCAACTTTGCTGTTATTTGCTACAGAAACCATACATGCAGTCAATGTTTGGACTGACACTGCTTTAATCTGACCTTGACCGCCTCAGCCCTATCCTTGGATATGGGTAGTCTGGGTCTTATTATTATTAGCACAACCCCCAAATAGGAAGAGGTGCCCCTAAGCATGACATGAAAAGCTCTGCTTGACCTGGTTCCTTCCTGGCAGGAGTCTCCTTTCTATATCTGTCTCATCCTAGGACAGGATCTTGGTGAAATGTGAGATAAAGCCTAGATTTCCCACAGAAAGCCCAGTGTGCATTCTTTGGGGGTATTGGGAGGGGTTCTGCATTCTGTATCTATGCCACGCCCAGGAGACGCAGCCTTTGCTGTCGAGTGGTCATGTATGGGCAGCAGTGGAAGCAGAGAGTGTGACACAGGGTGTGGAGGAAAGGTAGGTGGCCCCAGGTTGACAATATGGCACTGTGGTTTGACTGTTGTTGATACAGCTTCCATTTCTCCCCCCCATCATATATGCCTGTATCAGTCTGCATTTTCACATATGGGAGCTGATGTTTTACAAGGTGGAGGATGTTGAGGGGAAGGCATGGTTAGGAGAACAGGAGCTATAAAGACCATAGAATGGCATCTGGGCTTGTTTGGATTAGATCCTCAAAGGAGAGGGGGCGTTAGAAGCAAAACTTGATAGAACGGTTTAAGGGCAACCATGAGACTCAGGGCACAGCACAATTAGTATCTTCAGTGGTGCCCCACCTTCTACTCTTACCATCCCACAGCCTCTTCTCAACAAAGCACTCAGCTGCTGCTGCTAAGTCGCGTCAGTCGTGTCCAACTCTGTGCGACCCCATAGACAGCAGCCCACCAGGCTCCTTCATCCCTGGGATTCTCCAGGCAAGAATACTGGAGTGGGTTGCCATTTCCTTCTCCAGTGCATGAAAGTGAAGTCGCTCAGTCATGTCCGACTCCTCGTGACCCCATGGACTGTAGCCCACAAGGCTCCTCCGTCCATGGGATGTCCCAGGCAAGAGTACTGGAGTGGGGTGTCATTGCCTTCTCCGAAAACACTCAGAGTCATCTTCTAAAACTGTAAATTAGATGAGGTCCCTCCCCTGCTTACCATCCTTCAAAGCTTCCATTAAACTTGAAAGAAATCCAGACTCCCACTCCTGGCCTGCATTTACCCACCTCTCCGACTTCACTCCACCAGCTCCTCTCTGGCCTCCTGTTCTGGCCACACCAGCTCTCTGTTCCCTGATCATACCAGTTCCTTTGGACTTTAGGGCTAAGGCTCCTGCTCTTCTTTTTACCTAGAACGTCCTCCCATCCAGACCTTTGCATCTTGGTTTCTTCACATAATTTGGGTCACAGCTCAAGTATAACTTTCTCAGCGAGGTTGTCTTTGACTTTGTATCTGTTTGGGATCCCCGCAACCAGATACTAGAAGATACTTGGTATAGGTAGCTTATTTGCAAGGTGATCCCAGGAAGCACAAGTGAGGGCATCAGGAAGGTGTTAAGAAAGATGGGTATGTTAACAGGGTGTGTTATTGAGTGGGTTACACCTGCAGGAAACTGTTTCGGTGCTGCTGGGGACCTCTAAGGTAACATGCAGACCATGCTTCAGAGCTGTCCCACCAGATATGAAGAAGCTGGCATTTTTATCCACTGGCTACTGCCCTTCTTGGTGGAAGGCTGACCTGAGTGTGGTCAGTCTCTGAGTATAGCCAGAGCACACTCCTGTGGCACCAGAGAAAGCCCTCAGAAGGAAAGGTAGAGAGATGCAGGTGGGGTGAAGTCTATATGCCTGGGAACTGACCACTGCAGGTACCAGAGAACTCAAAGGTAGGCCAAGGAGACATGGAACAGGGCCCCAACAGCATCTACTGTACCATCCTAGTTAGCGCTCCTTTGCCCAGGCAAGGATATTTCTTCTCTTTGTATTTCTCATCTCTATCTGAAATTTTCTTATTTATTTATTCAGATACCCAGGGCTAACTTTCTATTCCTCACAACCCACTAGAACATCAGCCGTAAGAGCAAGGACCTATCAGTCTTGTTCACCATTTTCTCCCCAGGCCTGAGAACAGTGTCAGGTACAAAGTAAATCATCAGTAAATACTAGTTGAATGAATGAAGGAATGTTCTGCTTCATGATCCAGGTACAAAAGTACAGTCCTGATTTTGTGGGCCATAGACTCCAGGCAGCATGTGGATGATACATATAATCAAGTGGAAGACAGACAGAGAGAGAGAAAAAGGTGAGAGAACAAAGATGATTACAGCTGACAGGCTGTCTTATGTACAGATATGAGGAACCTTGTGGGGGACACTCCAAAGTAGTGGGGGGCTACATGGATGGGGACTGAAGTCCTAGACCACATGTTTGGAAACTTTAAAGCCAGCAGTCATCCCTGTTAATAAGAATAAAAATTATTACCTGTACAAATACTTCCTCTTTCAATAAATTAAAGTGGGTTCAAGGTTACCCCAATAATGACATCATTCTCACTGACTCACAATCCAAGCCACGTTCCTGAGTGGGAGAGAAGGGGCTGAATTTATAGCATGCGCTACCGCGGCAGGCATGCAAAGCATGATCCGTCCTATCCATGCTGCAGAGGGCCAGCATGTTGAATGTAATGAGGCCCCTTCTTTTCCTCTCTTTTGCCCTGGGGAGTGACCCTGGGCAAACTACCCTATCTCTTTGAACCTCACTTTCTCCTTTATTCATCTGCAAGTTGAGAGTGAGAACAAGTATCCAATAGGTTATTGTTAAGATTTAATAAGATAATGTCGGTAGTGCTTAATGCTGTGTGCTATGCTTACTTGCTCAGTTGTGTCTGACTCTTTGTGACCCCATGGACTGTAGCCCGCCAGCCTCCTCTGTCCATGGGGATTCTCCAGGCAAGAACACTGGAGTGGGTTGCCATGCCCTCCTCCAGCGGATCTTCCCATTCCAGGGATCAAAATCAGGTCTCCCACATTGCAGGCGGATTCTTTACCATGTCAGCAACCAGGGAAGTCCAAGGATACTGGAGTGGGTAGCTTATCCCTTCTCCAGGGTTCTTCCCAACCCAGGCATCGAACCAGGGTCTCCTTTATTTCAGGTGGATTCTTTACCACTCAGCCATCAGGGAAGCCCCAGTGTCTAACAGTGTGTCCTAAACATAGGCAGTAGTCCATAGAAAATGACTGTTTCCACAATACTGCTACTGATGATGATGATGTTGATGATGTGGGCAGTGTGCTCAGGCTCCAGATGATACTCCAGGATGAGCAAAAGTTGCCCTTGGAATCACTGCACATCAGCATCATAAGAGAACTTGAACGTTACCCAGTCTAGTGCTCTTAGAGAGTGACAGTGTCTAAAAAAAGAACTCACTGTAAAAGTGGCTACCATTTACTGAGTGCATACATCAGTTCTTTTCCATCTCAACGGCCCAAATGAACCTATAGCAAGGTGGTTGCATTGGGATGTCTTAGTCTGGTACTACTGTTAAACATTCCATTCAATGGATTTCCTTCATCCCGACACTTGCAAGACATACATGTAAGGGTATGCTGTGCTTCCTGTGTGTTTCTGCATTCAGAGACAGAATGGGATGGACATGCAGATTCCAGGATTTTCTGATTTGAGCTTATTTTCTCATGATGAATTCATAGTTGGGCATTCTGATCTTAGTTCGATTTCCTACAGATCTTGATGGAAGAAGATCAACTGGCAGACTCTTCAAGGGTGTTCTGGTAGTTTTCATTTCACTTTCATACAACAATCTTGTGAGTCTGGTTAAATGTATCTACCACCAAATGATGTATTTGCTCAGAATATACTGATAAATTTGGGTTTTGGCGCCTCCTGATCCACAGGAACTCTGACGCAATAAGTGGGTGTTGTCTTAAGCTGATAAAGTTGTGGTAACTTGTTACATAGCACAGAAAATGAATACAGACCTCAAAGCCTCCCTCACCTTGCCTTTGCCTACCCACCAGCAACATGTCTTCCACCCTCCCTTCACCCTTGAACAAGTCCCTCCCTCGTTGCACACGCAGTACCTCTGCCTGGAGCACGGTTTTCTCCCTTTCACCTGAAAAACTCTCCCTCGTCTTTATGGTCACGATAACCATTACTTCCTAGGATGGCCATCTTCAGGTCTTCTGGAAAAGGTATGTCATGGCACCTGTGTTTTCTTCCCCTTTGTAATATTCATCACAGCTATGATGCCTTGTGAACCTGTCATCTTCCCTGCTGAGCTAGGAGCTCTGCCATGGCAGGAACCACATCCACTTTGGTATCCCCAGTTCCTGCAGTACCACCCGGCAGGTGAGCAATCGATACCCGTTAGGTGAAAGAATGAACACAGTGCTGTGCAGAGGAACGGGTCTTAGATTAAGAATCAGAAAAAACAGGGACTTCCCTGGTGGTCCACTGGCTAAGAATCCTCCTTTCAACGCAGGAGATCTGGGTTCAATTCCTAGTCAGGGAACTAAGATCCCACGTGCCATGGGGCAACTAAGCCTGTGTGCTGTAACTACTTAGTCCATGCATCAGAACTAGAGACCCTGTGCCCTGCAATGGAAGATCCTGCATGATGCAATGCAGAGCCCATGTGCCACAACGAAGGCCCAACACAGCCAAATAAATAAATATTTTTTGAAAATCAAGGACACAGACTTTTTCTCTGACCTTGGCAACCTTGAAGTCTCTAGTCAATGTACTTCAGATGACATCTTGGAAATGAGATTCAGGGAACCCAAGGGTTGGAGGCATCTCTGTACCCAGCTCTCCTAGGTGACCTTGGGAAGGGCACATCTTTTTTCTGGAGCCTCCAGCCCCACAATCTATAAATCTGGGATGAGGATGTCAGCCACAGTTTCTGGGGAAGTTCATAGAGGACAAGTGAGCTAATGCCCAGGAAGTTCTCAGAAAGCTATGGCTACATAAAAGCCTACGGTCAGGCTTTTAGACTCAGGACACAACCCAGGCTTTTGGCTTGGCCAGCAGTGATGTAAAGGCCAGTGGTGAGGTAACTGCCAAGGCTGGGCAACCTCGCCAGTCAGTGCCCTGGTGCTTTGCTCTCCAGGCCTGCAGTAAGCATCTGTCTTTATGTCTAAAGAGGTGCAGGATTAAGACTAGGCTTGACCAGATGACGGAGGCTTATGGGCTACATTCCCCACACATAACAATAAAGCCTTTACAAGCCTTCCAGATGTTTCTAAATATGTTTCTGAGATACAAGTTCCTGGCACACGAGTAACCAGAGGCAGTAGTAAGATGCAGAAGAAACCATATGGTGTGATATTTAGGAATAGAGAGAGGCTCTGAAGGCAGACAGCCTAGGTTTAAAAACCAGCTCTACCGTTCAACTTGCTGTTAATTAACTGCCTCAAACAACTTCAGTTTTCTTATGTGTAAAATGGAAGAGAATTATGATGCCTATCTTCAATGTTCTGAGGGGATTACAAGAAAATCAGTGTGAAGAGCTTAGCATAGTGCCTGGCACAGTGAAAATGCTTAACACATGCTAACTGTTATTATTATTGTTGTTGTTGTTTGATTAACTCCCTGTAGAGCAGAGAGAACTTTCACTTGCTTAATGCTAATAACAAACCTCTGGGAACTACTATCTAAGTACATGATCGTATTCTCTCATTAGACAGTAAGGCAGGGACCCACACCATGACTCTTGCTCAAGGCTGAAGGGTTAATGCGGCCATAATAGGGAAAGTGGAGATGTCCTGCTTACAAACAAGATGTTCTGCCAAGGAGACGGACATAGCCTTGAGATTAACGGTCCCTTGCTAACAAGGGAACTTTTCCTTCTTGTGATAAGGGCTCTGGACAGACTTTGCAGTAGACAGGGATTTCACTCCCCTTTGCTGTACGATAACATGTATGCACCTGCACTGTACTGAAAAGGCTTATTCATACAGTCTGGAATTCTGCCTGGGGGGCTTTATAATAATAAACGGCAATTACTTTGCCCAGTTGTTCCTCTGGCCAGAGTGGTGTCCTGTCTGTCTTTTGTATGTCTTGTATGTTTTATGTCATTTCACTCGTAATCTCCAGAAATCTACATCGGCTCCATCCCCAGTACCTATGACAGTGCCTGGCACACTGGCAGGCTTCCAGCAACCACTTGCTGAACCAATGTATCTAAAGGGCTCTAAAAAGAAGTCCTGAGGCACAGGTTATCATTGGTGTCATTTTGCAAATGAGGAAACAGAGTGACGTGCTCTTAGTCACCATGATTGTGAAGTCAGATTCCAACCTACCTGACTCCAAACCTGACCCTCTTCCCATCACCTTCTGCTTCCTGGTGTCTCCTTACACTCACTTAGCCTGTCAAGATGCTTCAGGCAGCAGAGTGAAGTGGCAAGAGCACAGGCTCTGGAGCCAAAAGAGGGGTTTGAATCTCAGCTATACTACTTCCCATCTCTGTGGCCATACATGAATCACTCAGTCTTTCTGTGTTTCCTTTTTTTAATCAGTAAGGTGGGGATTAACTGTGCCTACACATCCTATGGGGTAGATCTTATTGTTCCATTTACAAATAAGGTTGTTTGCACATGTGGGTCTAATCACTCAGCTTTATAATAAAGAAGCCCCTATCTTTATGATAAAGTTAATACATTTCTGGCAGGTGGGGACCATGTCCATGTACTTCATAAAATTTGCTTAGAACCTACAGATGGGACTGTACAGATGGGAACAACAGACTGGTCTCAAATAGGAAAAGGAGTACGTCAAGGCTGTATATTGTCACCCTGCTTATTTAACTTATACGCAGAGTATATCATGAGAAACGCTGGGCTGGAAGAAGCATAAGCTGGAATCAAGATTGCCGGGAGAAATATCAATAACCTCAGATATGCAGATGACACCACCCTTATGGCAGACTCTTGATGAAAGTGAAAGAGGAGTGAAAAAGTTGTCTTAAAGCTCATCATTCTGAAAACTAAGATCATGGCATCCAGTACCATCACTTCACGGCAAATAGATGGGGAAACAGTGGAAACAGTGGCTGACTTTATTTTGGGGGGCTCCAAAATCACTGCAGATGGTGACTGTAGCCATGAAATTAAAAGACGCTTACTCCTTGGAAGGAAAGTTATGACCTACCTAGACAGCATATTAAAAAGAAGAGAGATTACTTTGACAACAAAGGTCTGTCTAGTAAAGGCTATGGTTTTTCCAGTAGTTACGTATGGATGTGAGAGTTGGACTATAAAGAAAGCTGAGTGCTGAAAAATTGATGCTTTTGAACTGTGGTGTTGGAAAAGACTATTGAGAGTCTCTTGGACCGCAAGGAGATCGAACCAGTCCATCCTAAAGGAAATCAGTCCGGAATATTCATTGGAAGGACTGATGTTGAAGCTGGAACTCCATTACTTTGGCCACCTGATGTGAAGAACTGACTCGTTTGAAAACACCACGATGCTGGGAAAGACTGAAGGTGGGAGAAGAAGGGGACAACAGAGGAGGAGGAAGTTGGATGGCATCACCGACTCAATGGACATGAGTTTGAGTGAACTCCGGGAGTTGGCGATGGACACTGAGGCCTGGTGTGCTGCAGTCCATGGGGTCACAAACAGTCGGACACGACTGAGCGACTGAACTGAACTGAACTGAACAGATGGAGATCATATTTATTGAGCATCTATCTATATAGATGTGTCAGGCAAAGTGCTAGGGAATTTATATACACTGGTTTCATTTAATCCTGACGTCAACTCTACAACTTTTCATAAGTCTCTATTTACACAGTGAACAAAAACAAAAACAAAATAAAAAGATTCAGAGAGTTCAAGAAAACTGTCCAAGCCTTCAGAGCTGGTAAATGATTCAAACTCAGGGCAGTCAAACTTCAGAGGCTATGCCTTCTCTTCACACCACAATGCCCTTTGATAGAATCTGTACCAATTCACTTGGTAAACTGATTGATCCCCTTACATGGCAACAGAAAATAGGGGTTGAGATGAATGGAAAGAAGTGGTCTCCAGAGTCCTAGTTTCTTCAAAGGCCAATCAAGGCCACTGAAGGATGCTTGATTGATGGTGGCCACAGCAGCTAAAGCATCAACAGAACTTTATCTTGCCTGACCAGGATGTTTCGAGGGGTGGGGTGGCATGAGGGTAGCCATATTACACAATTATGATGACGCACAGACCTTTCTTGGGCCTAAAATGCTTCCCAAGTCCCGAGGGGAACAGCATGAATACTTCATTGTACCCATGGAGGAGGGACTAACAAAGACTTCTTATCTTCCATCCTCCTATGCCAGGATCAGAATTATCTCTGACCTTCTGGGCTGTTGTGAATTCCCCTCTGGCTGTCTGTGCCCAGGAGCGCCTCTGCCTATAAAGCTGGCTCTTGCTTGCTATCCAACATTTACTGTGGCCAGTGTCTGCCTGAGTTCTACTATGGCCTTATCTATGGTCTGCTCAAAGGCAACAGCCTTATGTTCTTGATTTCTTTTTCCCATTGCCTGGCATAGGGCTTGGTGTAGAGTCCAAACTCACAGAATGTTGAACCAAAGCCCAAGAGTTTGGCCAAGGACAAATGACTAAAGCCCATGTGATGTTCTTGAAGTCTTCAACATGAGCATCTCAGACTGGCCCAGCCAGGCTGCTGGCCAACAAGAGGTAGAGGCTGAGCTTTAAGGCAGTGGACAGGGGCCTTCCCGATGACACCAGCCACGTGGAGGAACACTATAGGACCATGGGGCCAGTCTTAGCCAAAGCCTGGTTGAGAGAACAGAGATTTACAATGTAGAAACCAAGAACTGACAATTAATCTAAAGGGCCAGAAGAGAGGATTACACCAAACCGAGAGCCAAGACTCTAGAGGAGATGGCATCTGAGTGAGAAAATGTCCAGAAATGAAAGAAGGCTGTCTGGGGCTGATGCTGCCATTGCCCATGGGTGTATAAAGAGAATTTGCTGCCTTAGAGGGCTGAGTTGGGTGAACAGATGCAATTCCTCATCTGAGGTCTAAGTGCTGACAGCTTGGCAGCACCTCTGCACATGGGAGAAATCTAAAAATTCCCCGAACCCTGATTAGGCCATTGGTGATGGTATGTATTAGACATACATCTGTAGGACATATCTTGGGAAGTGTTCTTAGTTTATGGACCGACTACTCCTCCCTCCATACCATTTTAACTGCCTGCCTTTACCTACAGTGGTAGGGATGGGTGAGGGAAAATGAGGGGCAGCTGCTGCTCTGTATAACACATCCCAGGCTGTCCAGGCCTTCACACGTGTGACCAGGGGTGGGCACCAGACCAACTTCATCCAGGTCTCTACCTGGGCACTTGGAAGTAGTGGAGGAAAAGAGAAAGAGATTGACAGGTGGACAGACAGATCATGACTCTATGAGGCTGGTCCTAGAGAGGCAGCTAAGCTTCCTGCTTTGTGAATCTGAGAGGTAGAAGAACCCTCACTTCCATAGAGAACAGGGATAAAAGCGAATGCACAGAGTGAGGCTGAGACCAGTGATGAAGAGAAAGTTTGACAGTATCTCCTGGCTCCAGGCTGTTCCTAACTTATTGTTGCCTTTGGAGTCCATAAGACATTTCTCATATGGCTAAATCCCTGATGAAGCCTGTTACTTGCATTAACTGCTACTACTTCTTATCCAGGAGTCTCACCTAATGCCCCATGCACCTGCTCCGAGGCCTTGATTCCTCCAGATCACAGTTGCTTCTCAGGATAGCCATGGCGCTCAGCATATATTCCACTTTCCTTCTAATGTGCCTACCTGGCTCTGAAAGAATCAGGAAAAGCAAAAGAGACTTCATTTCTATGTGTCTCTGGAACTAGTGCTCTGGGTGGGGAATAGGTTTCCCTGATCAGATACAGGATCTGGGAGAGCAGGGAAAGGGCATGCCTGCGCCCTCAGCTCTGCCAGTGAGCTCTTCCACAGAAGGGTTTCCAGTGGCCCCTGCTTTTGGCCATTAGCTCTGTGTGGGCTAGGGGGCAGGACGTGAGGCTACCAATCTCTGCAGCCTCTGGCATCAGACTTTCTGGGATCTAGTCCCATCTCTGCCACTGCCAGCTGTGAGACCTTGGGCAAGTTACTTAACCTCACTGTACCTTAATTTCCTCATCAACCAAATAAGGATAATGATGGTATCTGTCTGACACAGTACTTAAAATTGTTAGCGGACGTAATGAATGTAAAGTATTTGGGGAAGGGCACACCCATAGTAAATTCTCAATTAATGCTAGCTGTTATTATCACTATTACTACTATTAGCAGTTCAAACCCATAATTTTGCAGTGGGAAGCAAACGAATCTATGTCAATCACCTAACATAGGCTAGAATATCATTCTGTCCCCTTTCCAGCTTCCCTCCATATGTAACCCGGGAATTCGGTGACCCTGGGAGTTTTGATTACCTAAAATGGTGCAGAGGGTGTCTGAGTTATCCCTGACATAGTTGCTCACAAATAGAAAAAAGATGGCCAGACCTTGAAGCGTCACCATCAGCTGACTCCCCTTCTGCCTCCCATGCTGGCTCATGAAATCATGTTCAGCAGACTCAAAAGGCCCAGGGGTCATGTACCCCCCCAACCCAGAGGGGGTGGAGGTGGGGCTGCCAACATTTTCATCCCAACGTGAGCTGTTAACTGGGGCTCCCACTCATGTTTAGGACTGCATACTGCCCCAGCCCACATCCTTATCTTGGTTTAGAGACAAAGAAGAGCACTGTGGTTGGCTGGCCTGAGGGCAGAGAATGGAACTAGGGTGACCCTAGAGGGAGGGCTGCAGAATAAGGGCAGAGCAGCTGGCCAGACATGCTAGGGTCTCCTAGAATCAGGGTTAGAACTCATCTAGACTAACCTTCTAATCTTTTCATTGTTTCATTAATTTAAAAATCTATTTTATTGTAGTATAATTTACATGTGATAAAAAGCCTTGGACGTAAGTGTTCAAGCCCTTGAGTATTGATAAATGGATACACTCATGTAGCCATTCTCACAATCAAGATATAGAGTATTTCCACCACTCCCCAAGTTCATGGTGCCCTTTTGACAGTGAGACCCTGTTTTAGTTCTCCAGAGAAACAGTCAATAGGATATATTGGGTTGGCCAAAAAGTTTGTTTGGGTTTTTCCATAAGATCGCATGGAAAATACTGAACAAACTTTTTGGCCACCCCAGTACATAAGGACATTCATTATAGATAGTGACCTGCCAGCCAATACAGGAGGCATAAGAGACTGGGTTTGATCCCTGCCTGGGTCAGGAAGATCCCCTGGAGAAGGAAATGGCAACCTACTCCGGTATTCTTGCCTGGAGAATCCTATGGACAGAGGAGTCTGGTGGGTTACAGTCCACAGGGTCATAAAGAGTCAGACACAATTTAGCACACACACAATTAGGAATTATTACAGGAACTGACTCACATACTGAGGGAGGCAAGAACGCCCACCTTCTTCCATCTGTAAGCCAGAGACTCAGGACAGCCAGTGGTGTAATTCAGTCTGAGTCCAAAGGCCTGAGAACCAGGGGAGCTGCTGGGGTGACTCCCCAGTCTGAGTTCAAAAGTCCAAGAACTAGGAGCACTGCTGTTGCTTCCAGGGCAGGAGAACAGAGCAAAGTTGTCCTTCCTCTGCCTTTCTGTGCTCTCCAGGCCCTGAATGGGTTGGATGATGTTATCCACTACATCAGTGAAGGCTACCTACTCTCCTCAGTCTACAGAATCAAATGCTAATCTCTTCTGGAAAACACCCTCACAGACACATGCAAAAAGAATGTTATACCAGCTATTCAGACATCTCTAGTGCAGCCAAGTTGACACATACAATTAACCATCACATATACTTGAAATATTGCAAATCAACTATATTTCAAAAAAAATAATATCACAGACCCTTTCATACTAGGCTACAGGCAACCACTTATCTATTGAACACTATAGATTATTTTAGCTTTTCCTACTTTTCATAAAACTAAAATTATATAGGATGTTAATAGTATAGTATATAGATGTACTTTTACATCTGGCAAATTTTGCTTGGTACAGTTTTTGAGATTCATTTATATTGTTGCCTGTATCAATAGTTCATTTTCTTTGGTTACCGAATAGTATTCCATCATATAAAATATCTGCTTTTATTTAAATAATATTACCCCAAATTACTGGACTCATGTCAGACAAGCAAAGCATTAATGTTCTATACAGATTAGGTAGGTGCTATAAATATGCCCTTTTCATGAATAGGGAAAGGCTCAAGAGAGAGATAAAGTAATTGTCCCCAAATACATGACTGAACTGTGGTGTTGGAGAAGAATCTTGAGAGTCCCCTGGACTGCAAGGAGATACAAACAGTTCATCCTAAAGGAAATTAGTCCTGAATATTCATTGAAAGGACTGATGCTGAAGCTGAAACACAGATACTTTGGTCACTTGATGCGAAGAACTGACTCATTTGAAAAGACTGATGCTGAGAAAGATGGAAGGTGGGAGGGGAATGGGACGACAGAGGATGAGAAGGTTGGATGGCATCACCGACTCAATGGACATGAGTTTGAGTAAACTCTGGGAGTTGGTGGTGGACAGGGAGGCCTGGTGTGCTGCAGTCCATGGGGTCGCAAAGAATCAGACACAATTGAGCAACTGAACTGAACTGACACGACAGATGAAAGTTGAAACCAGTATTTGAACAAAGTCTGTCTGACTACAGAATCTATATCCTTAAGAATAATGCTCTACTGTCTCCCACTTTACGGATGGGGAAACAGAGGCAGGGATTAAAGTAATCTGATCAATATTACATTGTAAGTCAGAGGCAGAACTTTTAGTATGCTGACAATCCAAGAGCCCAGATTCCCAGAGCATCACACAGCCTCCTTCGGAGGGGGCTCAAAGCCCTTGCTGGCCCCTTCTTCACTTGTCTGAAGCCTGCATATCCTTCCATATCAAACTCAAATGCTATCCTATTGGTTATTCACCAAACATGTACTGACAAGACAGGGCCAGGCAATGTGCTAGTCACACCAATAAACAAGCAGACACAGCTCCCTGGGGAGAAAAAAAGTCCAAAAAACCAGCTACAGAAGCATAAAAAGAGGAGACCTGCAAACAACAGTTTGAGTATGTGAAATTCAGTATGTTCAATGATGTTACAGACTCAGTGAGCCAGTTTGATTTGAGCTCCTGATCCAAATAATATTGGAATGGCCAAAAAGTCAGCTTGGTTTTTTTTTTTTTTTTGGTAAGATATTTGTAGGTGGCGCTAGTGGTAAAGAACCTTCCTTTCAATGCAGGAGGCATAAGAGATGTGAGTTTGATCTTTGGGTGAGGAAGTTCCCCCGAAGGAGGGCATGACAACCCTCTCCAGTATTCTTGCCGGGAGAATCCCATGGCCAGAGGAGCCTGGAGGGTTACAAGTCCATCGGGTGGCTGAAGTGACTTAGCATACAACATTACTGAAAAAACCCAAATCAATTTTGGCCAACCCAGTATTTTTATAGAATGGTCAAAAGAGGTCAGCCTGACCCTATGTAATGTCATATTCATCACCCAAACCTCAAACAACCTTCTGAGGTAGGTATTCTCAGTATCTCCTTTTTGCCAAAGAGAAAACAGGATGGATGGGGCTAAGTAATGTCACTGAACCATTCTCATGAATCTTCTCTATACACAGCCTCCCAAATCTTTCCTGAAATGAGGTGAGGGAGCAAATCTACTCCTAAAAACCTAATAGTTCTGGCAGAGATGGTATTAATCACCAAATAACCCAATCTCCCCTACCTTCCCATCTTCCCCATCCTGCCCTGGAGGCAGGCTTGGGCTTGTGGTCCAGTCCTAGACACCAGACTGAGTGAAGGGGTTGGGGCATCACTTCCAGGAGGGGGCAGTTAAGTGCTGATCTTCCTTCTTTATCTTTCCCTTCTTTCTGGCTGTTTGTGACCCAGGAGGCTACGTGATCTAGATGGTATAGTTACCAGAAGGGAGAGGATTGCCTGACCCACATCAGATGTTACATAAGCAAGAACTTAGTCTTTATTGTGGTAAGCCACCAGGATTTTAGGGGTTTGTGTGTTGCAGCAGCTGAGCATTAATTATCCTGACTAACACACTAATAACAACCACAATTACTACCTCTAATCTAAGGTTAACCCTGTACCATGGATTGTGTGCTAAATACATCTGTCAGTTCCCTGGGTTTCTTCTTAACCTTCCAAGCTTACCTACAGATATAAGAGACAAGTGGGCTCCAGTGAGCCCTGAATTTGTCAGTGATCGATGATGGAAAGACATTCCCTGGGAGGCAGAATTCTGGGGCCTTAGCAACTCCCTTACCAGCAAGAGTACTGACAATTGCACAGCCTGAAAAAGGCCTGCTGCCACAGGTGTGGACACTGTGTCACTCAGTGGAACCTGCATGCATTTCACCAAGGAGAAGAAACACAGGGCTCAAAAGGGAAACAGGAACTGAGTGGCTTTTGAATACATGGGATGGGAAAGAAATGCACTTCATAGGTGGACTCCCTCTGCCCCGGACTCTGGTCGACACAGAGTGCCAAAATGAACCTCTGTGTGCGTGACGGTGCATAAAATAAAGTCCTTCCTGAAGTCTGCTTTCCTGTAAAAATGAATCCCATCAGGTTATTCTGGGTAGTTGACTCCCTCTCGCCCTCAAGATTAAGCGTGACTCCCAGAGCCCCCAGTTAAGTTCAAAGATAGGGTGAGGCTTTGGAGGAAGGACATGTAAGCCAGCCTCAGTCAATGAGAAAGTTTGTCAGGCAGAGAAGGAAAGACGAAGCATTCCAGGGAAAGAGAACAGCAGGCGAGGGAGGGGGGCAGTTATCTGAGGACTTGGTGTGTTTAAAAACTGCCAGGAACCTCAGGGTGGCTGGAACGCAAGGTGTGACAGAGGTGAGGCTGGACACTTAGATGGTCACCACACTATAGGGGAGGCCAATCCTGGCCCAGGGCAGCCTTGACTTCGAAGGTGAGTAGGTCTATTCCTGGGTTCAGTTAGGAGCCCACTCACCTGCAGATACAAGCCAAACCTGAATCCAGGTGACATTTTCATTCGAATCTGCCCTTTCTTTTCCCTTATTCCTTAATTAGTTCTGAATTTCGGCAGAGAAGAGGGGCATTACTATTGGTGTCCTTTCAAAGACCCCAACAGTAGGTACTACTTTCAACTCCATATCATAGATGAGGAAACTGAAGCTCAGAGCACTGAAGACACTTAAATGCGCTTATATCCAGGGCTCATATCTATCTGGTACACATAAGTATGGGTGTGCAAGCTGTTAAAATATCCAGATATTTCTGTACTGTTTGCTAATTAGCGACTGTCCTGACTACTTCCTCACCAGTCTCATCCAGTGACCCTCAAAACTAAAGGAATAACACTAGGCATAGAGGGGCTTTCTCACTCTGCTGTAAAGCTACAGTTGACCAGCAAACTCCTGGGCCAGGCCAGTTGTTACGTATTTTGAGTATCACCCCCGGTTACACGGCTGAGGGATACAGAGTCAAGAGTTTGAACCCATGTCCAGCTGGTTATATGACCAGTGTTCTTTCCATGCAATGAGCCACTTCCTTTTCTGAACAAATGAGCACGATCTTGCCCCTGTACGTGCCAGGCCACCGTGGGAGCTCAGGCTGTAGCTTTGGGAAACATACACTGAGATAGACAAAAGACCTGTATTTTGTCCAGAGAGAGTGATGCGGCTGAAGGGGGACTTGAAACCACATCATATAGGAAAAGCTGGCAGAGCTGGAAATGTTAACTTGGAGAAGAGAGGTTTCCAGGAAACATAAAGATGGTCTTCACATATCTGAGGGGCAGCTGTGTGAAGAGGGACAGAATTTGTATCAATGAGTGGAATCACTAGCCAATTTAGTCCTCAAGTGTTCACTGGGTAAATAATTTCTGGAAACATATACTTTGCAGGTTTTTCTTGGTTTTCCCAACAGTCATGTACAGACATGTGAGTTGGACCGTAAAGAAGGCTGAGCACCAAAGAACTAAAGCTCTCAAACTGCAGTGCTGGAGAAGATTTTTCAGAGTTCCTTGGACAGAAAGGAGGTCAAACCAGTCAATCCTAAAGGAAATCAGCTCTGAATATTCATTGGAAGGACTGATGCTGAAGCTGAAGCTCCAAGACTTTGGCCATGTGATGCGAATAGCTGACTCACTGAAAAAGACCCTGATGCTGGGAAAGATTGAGGTCAGGAGGAGAAGGGGGAGACAGGGGATGAGATGGTTGGATGGCATCACCAACTCAATGGACATGAGTTTGAGCAAACTCTGGGAAATGGTGAAGGACAGGGAAGCTTGGTGTACCACAGTCCACAGGGTCACAAGGAGTCAGACACACCTGAGCAACTGAACAACAACAGCAACAACAACAACAACTCTTTGCAGGTGTAAAACTAGGCCCAGGGGGCACAATGTGGACATTAAGTGCTGTCACTAGGGGGGAGACAGGCACATAAACAGAAGACTGCAGTGCAAAATGAGAAGTGCTGGAGAAGTTTGGAGAATGGAACACTGAAACCTTGAAACCCTCTGGGGAGCTGTCAAGGCTCCTGGCAGAGGTGGGTTTTGCTCAGAGTCTTAGAGAATGGGTAGGAAACTGTCAGTCAGAGAAGGGAAGAGGGTGGGAACAGCATATGCAAAATAATGGAGCAACACCACCTACAAACAACAACAACCTACAAACAGGTGAGACCTGGAGTGTAGCTGGAGAAGGCTTGTGGGGTGGAGGTGTAGCTGGAGATGACGTGAGGGTTCTTGCATGGGAGAGGGTCTTAAGAGTTTGGACACAACAGTGGAGCCAGAGAGGAAAGAACAAGGTGTGATGAGTGCTGATCACTGAAAGCACTAGAGGACAGGTGGGAGGGCAGTTTGAAGGGAAATGAGCAAACAGACCCCAATATCCAAACTGTGGTCAGATGAGATGACCTTGATGGTCCATTGCAAACTTGGGCTTTTCTGCAAGCTAAAGATAACAGCCCTGTGATGGAGATGAAGGGAGGGTGGCAGGCAAACAGATGGAAGAAAAAGATTTGGGACCCATTAAAGCTTTCCCATTTGGGTTTCTGCTAGTTTTTCCTCATTTATCTATTGGGCTGCAGCAGGTCTCAGTGTGGCATGTGGGATCTCCAAATCTTGTTGTGGCATACAGGATCTTTAGATGTAGCATGTGAGCTCTTAGCTGCAGACTATGGGGTTTAGCTCCCTAATCTGGGGCTTCCTTGGTGGCTCAGTGGTAAAGAATCTGCCTGCTAATGCAGGAGACCCAGGTTTGATCCCTGGGTCAGGAAGATCCCTGGAGAACGGAATGGCAACCCATTTCAATATTCTTGCCTGGAGAATTCCATGGATAGAGGAACCTGGCAGGCTACAGTCCATAGGGTCACAAAGATTCAGACACGACTGAGTGACTAATACACTTTCCCTAACCAGGGATCAAACCCAGGCCCGCTGAATTGGGAGTGGGGAGTCTTAGCCACTGGACCACCAGGGAATTCCCAAAGCTTCAGCTATTTTTATTTTTAGGTGCCTTAGTTGCTGGGCATCAAGAATAGGTCCTAGATGTTTTCCACTGAAGCAATGGGATGGAAGGGAGCAATGCAGAGTTGATACTCATGGGCTGGTACTTACACAGGAACTGCTCTGAGCACTTTGCATTGGTTCCTCATTTGGTCTCCACACAACCACGTGCAATTCTATTATGTTCCCTATTTTATAGTTGAGAAAACTGAGGCACAGAGAGGTTGTGCAATTTGCTGAAAGTGCCAGAGCAGGGATTCATACCTGAGGATTCCGATTCTTAAGCCCAGTTACTCCCCTCCATCCCGACTCTGCCTGTGCCATACAGCATGCATGAGCTTATGTTCCCTGAACAGGGATTGAACTCGTATCTCCTACATTGCAAGTATAGAGTCCTAATCACTGGACCACCAGGGAAGCCCATTGAGCCCAGTACTTGCACATTACACCGTGTAAGTGTGTGTCTTTCTCTTGTGGAACAGGCTTTTAAAAAATTATTCAACAGAACTGTGGACATTAGTACAAACGTTTATTTGCCAACAGATAAATTAGCAGAGACAGAATTCTCTTTATGGGTGGATTTCTCACAAGGTCTCCCAGAGGTCTGTTATTGACCAGATTATAGCAAGTGTCCTAAGCCAAAGTGTTCCAGACTTGTACTGATAAATGAGATAAAGCATGTAAAAAACTAGTTTTTAAAACCCAGATATTTACCCTTCTAGTTCACAACTTTCCATTTTGCCAGACAGGAAGTTAAAGCACCAGGCGCTTGGCTACACAGGCCAGATGGCTTCTGGCCTTGGCTGGGCTATCATGAGGTTTTGCAGAAACTTCTAGAAAAGTGGAGCACAGAAGGACAGAAGACCTGGCTCAAATCAAAGGTTTGATTCTTGCTGGCTCAGCAGATGAGAGAAGAAGAGAAAGGTCTAGAGGGACAGGAAGTGACATGATAATCACCACTGTGGAAGCCATTGTCTGAATGTCTACTCTGGGCGAGACAGACAAGTGTTAAGTCAGTTTAGAGGTAAGGAACAGAGACCCAGAGAAGAAAAGCAAGTTACCCAAAGCTACCCAGCGAAGAAGCAGGTGAGCTGTGATTTGAATGCAGCTCTGTGAGTGCAAAGCCTATATCTCCTCCTTGTGCTGATTTTCTAATCTGCAAAATGAGAGTTATATATTGCCAGCTCTCCTACAATGTACATGTGCTTTCAGATAGTACATCTACTCATGAGATTAACAGAAATAGTAACAGCAGAAACAGCTAACAGTCGTTAAGTTACCCAGGTCTCTGCAATCATTCTATACATATTAGCTCATGTAATCCTCACTGGGACCCTGTGAGTTATGAGAACTTTCATTTACACAGGAGGCAACAGAGATGTTAAGAAACCACACAAAGTACGATAACCTTTTGTCTGCTAAATAATAATGAATAATTACATTAAGTCAAGCCCTTTGGATTAACCAAAGACCTCTACAGGTAACAAATCAGTTGATCAATCTGAGATGACCAGAATTCTCATGCTGGCTCTTTCAGTAACCCTTTGCATGAGTATGAAAGTATGATTCACAAGTGGCTTTGGGAAACTTAGGAAATTACGAATGGATTCCTAAGGGCTGGTGGAGGGGGAGGGCCTCTGTTGGAAGTCACAGTGGTCTAAGGCCAAACACTCCAGCTCTGACTTTGAACACACTATGCCTCACCAGCTGAGCAGGACTTAAAGAAAAATCCTTGGTTGGCCTCTGCAGACAACTCTGAGCCATCCTGGTGCCCTGAGCCAACTGGTAACCTGGATCTCCTCCAGGCTGCCTCCTCCTCCTCCTTCACTCCAGGGCTGGAGTGCACAGGGGAAGACTGAAGGCAGAAGAGAGTGATGGAGCACCAAGGGAAGAGAGGGACTGAAGAGGGAGGCTGATGGCTGAACCAGCTTTCATGGCTGGTTGTGCCAACCTGTTTGGGAAGATATAAGTCTCATGGTTTCCATGAATTTCACCAAATTGGCTACATGTTTGAAAATGAAAGCAGCAAAGACAAGCCACTTTCCCATCCGAGGTACACAGAATCTGCTGTTGGTATCCATGGGGTAAGGTGATAGGAGTCTCCAGCTGTTACTCACCATGGGCTCCAATTAGCACAGGTGAGCCTGAAGGTGCACCTGGGCTATCCACCACTCCTGCCTCATGGCGCCTTCCCTTTCCTCTTGGGCAACCTGAGGCGCCCCAGGGAGGCAGTGAGCTGGTCTTCTTGGGTCCCAGCCTCCTCTTGGGGGTATTTTCCTCTTGGTGTCATTCAGAGGCAACTCAGCTCTGCAGTCAGACAGACCTATGCTGGAATCCCAAATCTGAGCACCTGTAGTTGTCCAATCTTAAACATGTGAACTTCTTGGAGAGAACAGGATGAACTTTCCCAGTTTCGTGAAGGGATCATGAACGGAGAGACCCACTCCATGCCATCCCGGGCCACTCCTTGCTCTCCCTCTCCTGCTGTCAGAGAGTGATTTGTACATCACCGCTCTATTCTCAGGAGTTAGGAATCAATAAAATCTAGATGCTATATCTTCCTTGGATTACTAGAGAGCAAACAAATCAGGAAATGCTTATCAGAAGTTTAAGCAAATTTCGTTTCTTCTTTAGGGATTCAACGTTTCCTTCTAAATGTGGAATTGGGTGGCAGACATATGGTTCCTGAAGTCCTTCTGAGTCTGGGAGGCTTGACATCCCCAGGAGCCCCTGCCCAAGCTGAGTGTAACAGAAAGTCAACAAGGGAAACAACTGATCTATGACAATTGTTCCATTCTATCCCATCTTGATACTGAATGTCCAGCATGTTACCTCCAGCCCTGCACTAGGTGCTAAGGTTGTTAAGATTCCATCATAACAGCTAGAAGTTAGACCCCTGATTCAAGGAGGGCTTCATAATGTGCAAAGCTCTTCATCACATTTAATCTTCAGAATCCAGGCTTGCCCATATTATCCCTATCTTAAGGATTTCTTTGGAAGGAATGATGCTAAAGCTGAAACTCCAGTACTTTGGCCACCTCATGCGAAGAGTGGACTCATTGGAAAAGACCCTGATGCTGAGAGGGATTGGGGGCAGAAGGAGAAGGGGATGACAGAGGATGAGATGGCTGGATGGCATCACTGACTCGATGGACGTGAGTCTGAGTGAACTCTGGTAGTTGGTGACGGACAGGGAGGCCTGGTGTGCTGCGATTCATGGGGTCACAAAGAGTTGGACATGACTGAGCGACTGAACTGAACTAAACTGAAAGGTTAACTCATTGCCCACAAACAAAACTAATAAGCAGAAAGGGTCAAATCTGTCAATCTGGGTATAGGAGGCCCTAAATTCTGCATTTTCACCCAAAATTCAATGTGAACACCTCCCCTTTAGTTTGAGATACTGTCGGCAAGAGCAGGCTTGCTGTGTCAGCAAGGAGACAGTTGTCAGCAGAAATCGTTCTGAGAACTAACAACAGCCACAACAATAGCAACAGCAGTAACAGTAATGGTGCAGCTATTGCCCAAACAGTAAGGCAGCCTGGAGGGAGGACCTGCAGGTGGATAAGACCAATAAAGATCTGTAGGAAGGAAAGGACAGGAAAGCAGTGGGAGCTGGGCTTGTCCGATAAGACTTTCTGGAAGAGGGAAGGAAGGGATTGACGTGCATTGCTAACCTCTGGGCCAGGCACCTTTGAAAACTGACTATTACAGTCACCCTAGGAGGGAAGAATCATGGTTCTCACATGACAGATAAGGAATTAGGGGCCAGGAAAGGAAACCCAGTGGTCCAGAGGCATGCTGTGACATGCAAGAGGGGCCAGGACTGGAACCCAGCCATTGGGGACAAGGGGCATGTTGGATTTCTATTCCTCTCCCTCTAAACCCTGAGCTCATAGCAACCAGCTCCCCATCCACAGCAGACAGAGAGCGAGGACTGTTTTTCACTTAAACTGACTCCCATTTCCCCATCCATGCCCTCTGCCCCCACTGCTTAGGCTGGCTGTGAAGTCACCGCCCATCTCTCCCACAAGCGCTCCAGCCTCAGGCCACACATCTGGAGGGTGAGACTCCACCCTTCTTCAGACCAGATGTTCGGGGGTGGAGGGCTGGGAGGGGACTGTCACTGACCAATGCCTCCTGTTTGTCTTTTCAACTCCTCTCTCCTTTCTTGCCAAGGGAATGAGCAGCTTGGGCAGGGTCCTGGTCACATCTATTGGCAGTTCCCCCACCCCCACTGTCTGAGGAACTGGAGGCTGGGAACCCGCAGAGTCTGAGAAAGCAGCCACAGCACAACCCTGGGCTGGTGAGAGCAAAGCTATGTAGCACCTCTGAGGACCTGCACAGCCTTCCTGGGAAGGGGAGGGAGAAAGAGCAGGGAGAAGACAAAGACAGAAGGATACACCGGGCAGGAAAAAACAGATAGGGAGGGGGAGAAAGAGAGGAGACACACACACACACACAACAGAGACTGGATGGAAGAGAGAAAGGGGGAAGGAGATGGAGAGAGGCAGAGGCAGACAGAGAAGTACTGGCAACAGAGACAGAAACACAGAGAAAGGAGGACAGCGAGCTGTGGAGAGAGAGACGACAGGCAGAACCAAAGGCAGAAAAGGCAGCGCCAGTCCAGACACCACACTCAGCCAGGTGCCAACCAGTAACGCCTGCTTCTTAGAAGCTAATTTTATAAAAGAATAAGACAGGAGAAGAGAGGCAAGGGCTAGGAAATAGTTACATACTCCTAAGCAATAAAAAGGGGCTTCCCTGGTGGCTCAGATGGTAAAGAATATGCCTGCTGTGTGGCAGACCCGGGTTCGATCCCTGGGTCAGGAAGATCCCTTGGAGAAGGGAATGGCTTCCCACTCCAGTATTCTTGCCTGGAAATGTCCACGGACAGAGGAGCCTGGCGGGCTACAATCCATGGGGTTGCAAAGAGCAGGACATGACTGAGCAATTAACACTTCAAGCAACTCTTAAAAAATTAATTTAAGTAATAAAATGGATGTTCCAGTTTGAAGTCAAATCATGATGTTGAGTCAGGGCTCCTTGACTTCTGAAACCAATTTCTCAATTTCATAATCACATCTTAAAGATTCTGTCCAGGCTCAGTTTCCTTATCTGTAAAATATGTTAAATGATGGTGGCTTCACAGTTTGCTGGGAGGGATATAATAGCTTGTGTAAACTGTAAAGGACTGAGCAGGGACACAGGGCATAAGAGGAGGGAGCTTTAAGAATCTCCCTCTGGATTTATTTTCAGGACCAGTTGGGGTCCTTTCCACTTCTGATTGGAAATGGATACCCAGGAGGAAACACTGATCCTCACATAAAAGTTGCCTGGTGTTTCCAGGAGACCTAGCTAGATGATGCTAGAAAGTCACGCCAGTTTTCTAGGCCGTACTGAAATGACAGCTGGGTGCAATAATAGTTAAAATTCTAATTTGGAATGTGGACAAACCTATAACCACTGGGATAAGGAGGTACTAGTGTGATGAAGGCTTCACCAAGGGGTTAAAGCTTTATTTGGATGTGACTGGAACGTGTCTTCTCTCAAACATCCCCTCCTCCAGGAAGCCTTCTTTTATTCCCGCATGCTGTGTACGGTGACTTCCTCTGGGCTCTCGCTCACAGTTCTACCCAATTGTATTGTATCATATTATCTTTGCCTACGATGTGACTATTTCCTCACTAGACTTTGAGCTTCTAAGGGCAGAGACCATCAAGCTGATCCCCCGATTCTCAGTGCCCAGGGCCTGGCACAGAGGAGGCGTCCAATGGATGGCAGTGGACTCGAACAGGACTGGACTGCCAGCCCACATTCTTTCCCATTAGGCCAGACATTTTCAAGGAGGAAGGGCTGGAGCCAGGCTTTGGAAGCAACCTTTGGACACTTTGTGCTGTGCTCTGAACCCTTTCTGGGAGCTGATTCCAGGGCAGCTGAGAGCCAGAAAGGGTTGGATGTAGACTAGTTGGCTAGGGGGAGCCTAGGTAGGGTGGGGGAGAAGAAAGGGGAACCATCTTAACACTTTAGCTAATATTTCTCCAGCATTTTATGCTTTATATAACATTTCTACATCTACTATTTTGTCAAGCCTCGTGGGAATCCTGGGGGCTAAGTAGGACAGGTTCCAGTATCAACACTTCTCTTTTTTAGACCAGCTGGACATAGCCACGCCGAAGTTGGATCTTTGGACTCCACGGCCTGTGCTCTTTTTCCAGGAACAAGAAAAGAAGTGGGAGGTGGTGTCCACGAGGTCTGGATTATTTTCCCCATTTACTGGTGGCTTAATGAATTGCTCAATCTTTATAACCCATGTATATTATAAATTGATTGTAATTATGGCTGCCAATGATTGAACCCTGGTGAGTGTGTTGTTCTAAGCACATGATCAACATTATCTCATTTAATCGGATTAATGACCTTATAAGCATCACTTAGCCAACAGAGGCATACATGGTCAAAGCTATGGCTTTTCCAGTACTTATGTAAAGATCTGAGAGTTGGACCATAAAGAAGGCTGAGAACTGAAGAACTGATGCCTTTGAATCGTGGTGCTGGAGAAGACTCTTGAGAATCTTTTGAACAGCAAGATTATCAAATCAGTCAATCCTAAAGGAAATCAACCGTGAATATTCATTGGAAGGACTGATACTGAAGCTGAAGCTCCAATACTTTGGCCACCTGATGTGAAAAGTCAACTCACTGGAAAAGACCCTGATACTAGGAAAGAGTGAGGGCAAGAGGAGAAGGGGATGAAAGAGAGAATGAGATGGTTAGACAGCATCACTGACTCAGTGGTTATGCATCTGAGCAAACTCTGGGAGATAGTAAAGGACATGGAAGCCTGGCATGTTGCAGTCCCTGGGGTGCAAAGAGTCAGATACGACTTAGCAACTGAACAACAACCAAGATGAGTGCCTGGGGCTCACTATCTTTAGGGACGAGACTGATTGCCATGCAGATAATCATGACTCAACTTGTAAGGTGCTTAGATTGAGTTATGTGTCCTTGCCAAGCTGGGAACAAGAGTTATGGGCAAGCATATCTTTGCCTTCTGCTCCACCGGTAAGGAGGCAGCCCCCAGATGGCATGGGTCAACTGAGGTGGACCATGAGAATTTGGAAGAGAGTGTGAGAACTTTCCTCAGTGCAATGAGAATCAACTCTCACACATGAAGTTCAAAGCAATGAGCCAGGATGGGAAGGGATGGGAGTGGTGTCTTTCACAAATTATTTAAATACCTCTGTGTGCTGGCTCTGTTCCAGGTGGTGGAGATACAGTGATGAATAAGGTAGATGACGAATAGGAACAGACAACAGACATACAAATATGTCATAATTGAGTGACTAAGCTGGGACATGAACTACAGGGGGAAAAGCGGGAGAAGGGGATAAAGAATGCTATGGATTGGAATGGGTTCAAGTTTAAATAGTGTGGCCAGGAAGGCCTGGAGAAAGTGACATTTGCGTGAAACTCTGTACTAGGTGAGGGACAGAGCCACACGGATACCTGGGAGGGGCTCCTCTCAGGCAGCGGGGAGTGGGGGCAATGGCCCTGCAGAGTCAGCACCTCTGTCATGTTAAACTGCAGTGGGACCTGCACTTCTTGACTCTAAATTCCTTTCAGTGGTGGAAGGACCTAGCAGAGACTCTGATTCTTGAGATGGGAGCCACGGGACAGTCTGCAGCAGTGGAAGGGTGGACCCACGTTTTTCGGTATCATTCTGCTCTGTGAGAATATACTGACAGTGGGCAGGGGCAGATGCTAGAAAATCATTCAGAAGGTGACTGGCACAGCCAGGAAAGAGCTAGCCGGATTCTGGATAGATTTTGACAGTAAGGATTATAGGATTGCTGGTGGGTTAAATTGAGGGTGAGGAGGGACAGAACGAGAAGGAGCTGTCTAGGGAGACGCTAAGGTTTGGGATGGAAGACAGAGTTGCCTATGTTAGCTTGGGTGGGAAGGCTGAGAGAGAAGCAAGTTTGGAGGGAAAGACTGAGAGTTCCATTTTGGACACATGAACTTGAATATCTATTAGATGTCCTCAGGAGACACAGCATAGCTGTCTTGGATACATGCGTCTGGAGTTCTGACTTTCAAAAAAACCATGACACTGGGTGAGATCAACACAGGAGCAAAAGTGTGGGTGTAGGCAGAGAAGAGGAAAGGACATCGCTGAGCCGGACTTCAGACCCGAGTGCAAAGAGGTGGAGAGATGATCAGGGACAAGAAAAGAGATGGAGAAAGACCAGCCAGGGAGGCGAGGGGAGAATGTGGAGAGGAAGGGATCCCAGAAACCCAGGGAAGGAAGTGTTTCAAGGAGGAGAATGGATCAGCTGCAGGTCAAATGAGATAAGACTGAGGAGCAACCACTGGAAGTCACTGTGATCTTGAGAGGAGCAGCTGCAGTGGAGTAGTGAATGACCAGAGCTGGGTCAGGCCCACTCAGAATGGTGCCTGTCCTGGCCCTGAGAATCTAACTCAGTGTTCCAGGGAGAAGGTGAAATACTGGAATGGGCTGCCATTCCCTTCTCCAGGGGTCTTCCAGGCCAGGGATCAAACCCAGGTCTTCTGCACTGCAGGCAGATTCTTTATAATCCAAGCAAGCCACCAGGGAACCCCCATTTAAAAAATAAAAGATGGGAAAAAGAAATAAAAACAAGATGTGTGCATCCAATGTTCCCTGGGATTGGGAGAGTCCGGATGATGGCAGATGCAGGGGAGAGATAGCACTCTCTCAGGGTCTGCCCCCTTGACTTGCCCTTGTCAGGCAGCACATGGGCCTCAGCGGATGCTAGGCAGAACTGGGCAGTTTCTGGTGGTTACCTTGAAAGAGAGTATTAATAGCAGTGGGATATCATAGTTTTGAATCACAGTTGAACTTGTTTGCCAAGAGGACAAATTCTGGGAGCCCACATGACAAGTCTTCCAAGACAGGGGCTAAAATGCTTCAATGATGAAATCCTGCTCTATGTTGTTCACAGTGATTACTGAGTCCTAGCTAAAATAATCGGAAACATTTATTGAGCACTTCCATGAAGACAGGCACTGCCTAAGTACTTTATGAATGTTCTGGTCTTTTGTAAGTATAAACAGTCCTTCTCTAAGGAAAAACAATGTATTCTACATATTTTTAGGTTGTTTCTTTATCAGCTCTCTCCTCCAACAGATAGTAAGCTCCTTGAGGATCAGATGTGTTTATGGTTCTATGTCCTACTCCTAGAAAAGTGATTGAAATTTAGTAGGTTGGGCTTCCCAGCTGGCACTAGTGGTAAAGAACCTGCCTGCTATTGCAGGAGACATAAGAGACCCTGGTTTGATCCCTGGGTTGGGAAGATCCACTGGAGGAGGGCATGACAACCCTCTTTAGTGTTCATGCCTGGAGAATCCCATGGACAGAGGAGCCTGGTGGGCTATGGTCCATAGGGTTGCAAAGAGTTGAATACGACTGAAGTGACTTAATATACACACACACATAAAGATGTGTAAATGTAGAGTTAGCCCATTCATGGATAGGAAGACAGACTATTGTTAAGATGCCAGTTCTTGACTTGTAGATTCAATACAATCCCAATTAAAATCCCAGCTCACAGCTATATTTTTTATATTGACAAACTGATTCTAAGGTTTATATGGAAAGAAAAAAGACCCAAAATAGCCGACACAGCACTGAAGGAGAAGAACAATGCTGGAAGATTTATTACAAAGCCACAGTAATCAAAGCAGTATGACAATGGTGAGAGAATAGATAAAAGATCAGTGAAACAGAATAGAGAACTCAGAAACAGTTTCTCCCCAACATGTAGAGTCAATCAACATTTGACAATGGAGCAAAGGCAATACAGTGGAGCAAACTTAGTCTCCTCAACAAATGGTGCTACAACAACTGGGCACTCACATGGGAAAAAATGAATTTAGACACAGATCTTCAGTTCAATTCAGTTCAGTCACTCAGTCATGTCTGACTCTTTGAGACCCCACGAATCACAGCATACCTCAATAATGGACACAAGATGATCACAGACGTAGATGAAAAATGCAAATCTATAAAGTCCTTGAAGATACCATAGAAGAAAACCTGGATGACCTTGAGTATAATGATGACCTTCAAGATATACCACTAAAGGCACAATCCATAAAAGAAATAATCGATAAGCTGACTTTCATTAAAATTAAAAACTCCTCCTCTGTAAAATACTAGTCAAAAGAATAAGACAAGTCACAGACTGGGAGAAAATATTTGCAAAAGAAACATCTGATAAAGGACTATTCAATATATATAAAGAACTCTGAAAACTCAACAATAGGAAAACAAAGAACCTGATTAAAAAATGGGCCAAAGACCTTTATAGACACCTCGCCAAAAAAGATAAACAGATGGCAAGTAAATATATTAAAAGGTATTCCACATCAACTGTTACCAGTTCAGTTCATCGCTCAGTTGTGTCCGACTCTTTGCGACCCCATGAACCAGAGCACGCCAGGCCTCCCTGTCCATCACCAACTCCCGGAGTTTACCCAAACCCATGTTCATTGAGTCGGTGATGCCATCCAATCATCTTATCCTCTGTAGTCCCCTTCTCCTCCTGCCCTCAATCTTTCCCACCATCAGGGTCTTTTCAAATGAGTCAGCTCTTCGCATCAGGTGGACAAAGTACTGGAGTGTCAGCTTCAACATCAGTCACTCCAATGAACACCCAAGACTGATCTCCTTTAGGATGGACTGGTTGGATCTCCTTGCAGTCCAAGGGACTCTCAAGAGTCTTTTCCAACACCACTGTTCAAAAGCATCAATTCTTCGGTGCTCAGCTTTCTTCAGAGTGCAACTCTCACATCCATACATGACCACTGGAAACACCACAGCCTTGACTAGACGGACCTTTATTGACAAAGTAATGCCTCTGCTTTTTAATATTCTGTCTAGGTTGGTCATAACTTTCCTTCCAAACCAATAGGTTGGTCATAACTTTCCAATTGTTATCAGGAAAATGCAAATTAAAATGACAGTTAGATACCGCTCTACACCTATTAGAATGGTCACAATCTGGAACACTGATGACACCAAATGCTGGCAAGGATGTGGATGGGCATCAAGAGTTCTCATTCATCACTGTTGGGAATGCAAAATGGTACAGCTACTCTGGAAGACAGTTTGGCAGTATTTTACAAAACTAAAAAGACTCTTACAGTACAATCCAGGAACCATGGTCCTTGGTTTCTACCCAAGGTTGAAAACTCATGCACCTAAAAATCTGCACACCAATGTTTACAGCAGCTTTATTTATAATTGCCAAAAGCTGGAAGCAACTAAGATGCCTGTCAGTAGGTGAATGGATAAGCAAATTGTGGTACATTCAGACAATGGAATATTATTCAGTGCTAGAAAGAAACGATCTAGCAGCTCATGAAAAGATGTGGAGGAACTCTAAGTGTGTAGCAGTCAGTGAAAGAAGTCATTCTAAAAAGGCTACATACTGTATGATTTCAACTATGTGACATTCTGGAAAAGGCAAAAGAATGGAGACAATATAAAGATCGGTGGTTGCAGGGGTGGGGTGTGATGTGGGGTAGGGGAAGAGGAATAGGCAAAATACAGAGGATTTGGAAGGCAAACAAAATACTCTGTATGATATTATAATGATGAATATATGCCACTATACATTTGTCCAAACCTACAGAATGTAAATCACCAAGAGTGAACCCCAATATAGGGCATGGGCTTTGGGGGGGGGTGACTATGTGTCAGTGTGGGCTCATCCTTGGTGCTGCTGGTAAATGTGACACTCTGGTGGGGGATGTTGACAATGGGGGAGGCTGTGCCTGTGTGGGGGACAAGAGTTCTATGCAAAAATCTCTGAACCTTTCTCTCAGCTCTGATGTGGACCTAAAGGGGCTCTAAAAGGATAATAGTCTTTGAAAAGATCTTCCCAACCCAGGGGTCGAACGCAGGTCTCTCGCATTGCAGGCAGACACTTTACCATCTGAGCCACCAGGGAAGCCTTAAGAAGATTAGCAGGTGCTCAGTAAATACTTGTTGAAAGAGTACATGAATGCAAGACCCTAGGTATTAGACTTGCTGATTCCTGAGGGGAACTCCAGGAGCATCAGTAGCCTTCATTATACACTGACTGTATACTAAGTATCAGACCTATGCTCTCTAAATACGGGTTCACGTCGCCCAACCACCCAGTGGCTGCTCTTTCTGGGCCACTGACTCACTTTGGAGCATTCTTTTCTCTCCTCTTCACACACAGCTGTCCTCTTCACCACTGAAGCCTTGCTTGTAGAAGCCTAGTCTGGCGCCAGCCTCCCTCTGGTCCCCTCAGGACAAGGGTGAGGGTCTGAACTGCCTGATTGGAATTCCTTAGGTTTTTTATGTCCCTACGTTTTTCTTTCTCTAGAATCTGTCAGTTCAGTTCAGTTCAGTCGCTCAGTCATGTCTGACTCTTTGTGACCCCACGGACTGCAGCATGCCAGGCTTCCCTGTCCGGCACCAACTCTCGGAGCTTGCTCAAACTCGTGTCCCTCGAGTTGGTATTGCCATCCAACCATCTACCCCAGGAAATCACAGAAAACTCTACTACTAATATTGTCACTGTTACTGTCAGTATGATGACCACTAACGAGCACCACCGCAACGACTGCTGCTACCACCACCAAGGGGCCAAGGGGAGCCTCGGGGCCCCTGAGTAAGACCCGCGTGATGGAGCACTGCCCTGCCCCCTGTCAGCCTGAGCCCTCCTCTCCTCAGAGCGAAGCAGCTACTAGGGCCTGGCTGGATGACGAGGCCAGGAGGCATGAAGGGTCAATGGTCATGAGTCCTGCGGTTCTGTGGATGCTGACCCCATGACTTCAAGTCAGGCAGGTGCTATTTCCCAGCCCCAGGACCAGCCCCAAGGGTTGACATCTGGTCATCTCCAGAAATTCCCAATTTCTGACTCACGCTGTCTCCAGGGGCCTCCTGGGAAGACCCTGACTGCCCTGTGACAACAACACGTAGGGAGCTTCCCAGGGAGGGGTCTCAGGAGGGCTGGCTCCAGCACAGGGGTCGGGGGGCAGCAGTGACTCATGGGCTCATCAGAGGCCTTCATTGCTCTCCACTGCTTACAGGAAAAGCCTTACATTTCTGACATCCAAGGTCCTCACCATCCCGTTCTTGTCTGTAGAATCCCCTGAACTATGAACCCTGTGCTTCTAAAGCATCTTGATTCAGGAGCATCTGCTTTTTGCCAGAGACTTCACATACACTGTTCTTCATCCAACCACCCATTCAGCAAATCCAGATCAGTGGATGACCTGTTTGGCATTGTTCAAGACTTTGGCTTGTAGGAAAAAAAAACAAGAGACACAGGTTGCCTGCTCTCACAAAGCTGACGTTCTAGTGAGGAATTACTCCCAGTTTACAGATGAAAAACTGAAGCTCAGATAGGGTGATGGGCTGCAGGGGGCAGAGTGGTGATTTGAACACAGATGTGTCTGACTCCATAGCAGTTCTTTTCATCTTTCTATTTTCCCACAAGCTCCTGAAGCCCCTGGGCTGTGGTTGCAGTCCACACCTCTGAGGCTTTGCATGAATCGCTTGCTCAACCTGGAAGGCCCTCTACCCTCTTCTCCAGCTGATCCTCTTTCCATGCTCAAGACTCTTCTCAAGCCTCCCATTCTCTGGAAGGCCTTTCCTGCTCCCCACCCCCTTTCACCCAGACACTTTGGTTCATGTCCATGGATGGAGTGGCTCATGCAACTCTCCGACTATTGGTCTTCACTGGGAGATGGGTCCCTGTGAGATTGAGTTTCTGCAGGTCCAAGTGTCTGGTGTCCAACACAGTGCTGCTCCGGGTGGTCCATAGCCTGTCTGCTCAACCTCCCGGTGCCCTGAGATGCTCATGATGCCAAGCTCAGTGGGCATCGTTGGCAAACCACTCCCCTGGAAGAAAGATCTTCTGCCTGTTGGAAATGGCTTCTGGAAGAGCCTGAATCACTCACATCTTGGTGTGAACAAGACTTCTAGAAATGCTTGGATATGGAGGAGCTTTGGTCCCGTGGCCTTGCTGCCAAAGGCCCCCTGTAGGGGGCGCTGTGGGAGAAGCTGTCCTGCGGCAGGTACCTGTGCTTCCTCTCAGTTCCCCATACCGTGGTTGTTCACCTGATCCTCGCTACTGAACATTCCCAAGGCCACTCAGGCCATCCTCTGCAGCTGTGGACCACCTGCTACCTGAAGATCTGGGCCAAGCAAGGCAAACAGGCTTTTCCATTGGCTCCCCCTGCCCTTCACTGGGATCCTCATTATGAATTGCAGTGAGTTCTCAAATGCTCCTGAACACACCATATAGTTCCGCACCCTGACGCTGAAAGGGAAGGTGAGAGTCTCCATGGACCGTGAGCCAAACCCTTGTGCAGAATCTCCAGGCTGAGACACCATTTTCTCTGCTTTTCCCAGTGGCGAGGCCTAAGGCCAGGGACATGGAGGAGTCCAGAAATTCTCCCCATCTTAGTCACTTTGCTCCGCAGAGACCCTACAGCTGGCCAGAGAAGGAGGAGGAAACTCCCAAGTGTAGGAGTACTTGTAACCTCTGCTCACTGTTCCAGGACAAGTCAGAGCACGACTCCACTTCCTTCCTTCCTCCAGCCTGGCTCTGGAATCAAGGGACAGAGGTCAGGAACTGGTCTGGGGAGTTGTGGGGAGGTGGAGTTTTGGGAGAAAGAGAACTAACCTCTAACATTTATGGATACTTACTGAGTTCCAGTACTTTTTGCAGACGCTATCTTGTTAAATCCCAAATGTTACCATAACCTTTATCAAGGTAGGACTGTTCTAATTACCACTTTGCTGAGGCTAAAACTAAGGCTCAGAGAAGGAAAATGACCTTTCCTAGGTGGCACACCCAGGTTCAAACAAGGTGGATGCTCTTATCATTTCCTCCCTCCTGCCTCCAGACTCACTGCATTGGCTGGTCGAGCAGCACAAGGAATCTTGAGAACCCTGGAGACTGACCCTAGCACCAAGGGACGTTACACCACAAGATCCCCGCATTCTGAGTCAAGGTGCTCTGTTTACCACGAAGGAACAAAGGCCAGGGAGGTTTTGCCCGGCTTCAGTGTCAGAAGTGGCAGGATCAAGATTCATATTCACATTTTTTGATGCCAACCTCAATGCTCTTTCCAATCAACTATCTAGTCTAGTGACAAACTGCTCTTTGGGCCAGGAAATCATGCCCCACCTCTTCTCCAAGTCCTACAAGCACAGCTTCCACTCTGTTTGAGCACAGCGACTAGGAAGAGCTCCCCACCCTTCTGCTGCTGGTAACCTTTCACCTATGGCAGTGACCCCACCCCACTCCCACCTTCTCATACCCAATGCCCCTTTGCATAACACATATCTTATAGTGCCCTTTGTACCATGTTGAAATAAAATTCACAGTTAACCTACATACACAATTCCAAAAAAATAACAGGGTGCCCTAAATGAAATGTTAAGAAGAAATCAAATTTATAATAAAAGTAAATAAAATAATTTATAATAAAATAATGTATTTTCATTTGTAAGTATTCACTCATGACTACATCAAGAGATAGAATGAAACAGTCTGATGCTTGCACAGAATCACCATGAACTCAAGTTACAAATGTGGATTGATTCAGATGTTTCATTAGCAACTCAAAGGTCAGGAGTAAGGTCACCATGGGTGACATGATTTCATTTTTTTAATAACTTCAATTATTATTTATTTACTTAATTTTTGGCTGATCTGGGTCTTCGTTAATGTGCAGGCTTTTCTCTAGTTACGGCAAGTGGGGCTACCCTCTAGTTGCAGTCTGCAGGTTTCTCACTGCAACGGCTTCTCTTGTTGCAGAGCACAGGCGCCAGGATGCGCGGTCTTCGGCACTTGCAGAGTGCGGGCTCATTAGCTGTGGCTCCCTGCTTGAGAGCGCAGGCGCCAGGATGTGCGGTCTTCGGCACTTGCAGAGTGTGGGCTCAGTAGCTGGGGTTCCCTGCTTGAGAGCACAGGCACCAGGATGCGCGGTCTTCGGCACTTGCAGAGTGTGGGCTCAGTAGCTGAGGCTCCCTGCTCGAGAGAGCAGGCGCCAGGATGCAAGGTCTTCGGCAGTTGCAGAGTGTGGGCTCAGGAGCTGTGGCTCCCTGCTCGAGAGCGCAGGCTCAATAGGTGTGGCACAGGGGCTTAGTTGTCCCATGGGATGCCGGATCTTCCCAGACAAGGGATTGAACCCATGTTTCCTGCATTGGCAGGCAGATTCTTTACCACTGAGCAACCAGGGAAGCCGACATGATTTCCTGAAACTATTCTTGGTAAGGTTAAAAAAAACCAAACTGCAGTCTTCCTTTAATTTATATGGTGAGTGCCTTTTGGAGGGGAGTGAGTGAGTAAGTAAGTGAAAGTCGCTCAATTGAGTTTGACTCTTTGCTACCCCATGGACGATAGATACAGTCCATGGAATTCTTCAGGCCAGAATACTGGAGTGGGTAGCCCTTCCCTTCTCCAGGGGATCTTTCCAACCCAGGGATCGAGCCCAGGTCTCCAGCGTTGCAAGCGGATTCTTAACCATCTCAGCCACCAGAGAAGTCCTAAAGAGATGGGAGGTGGTGAGTAAGTAAGAGAGGCGGGTATTTGTTGAAACTGCTCCTCATCTAAATGCTTTGTGTGTGAACTGAATGTGCAGTTAGGTTCTATGCTTTGGCTAATTATAACTGGGCTTTCACCTTTCTAGTGCCTGGTGGTGGGAACAGCGCTCAGTCATGCAGAATCGTCCTGTGCGCATCCCTGACCTCCCACTAAGTACTCACAGCGCCCAGTGCTTGTGACGACAACCAGAAGTCCTCCCATCAGTTTCCAACCTGCACCCCGAGGGGCAGTGCTGCTCCCATGAGGAACCACTCACTGGTAGAAATTCTAAAAAAAGCGAAAGTCACTCAGTCGTGTCCGACTCTTTGTGACCCCAGGGACATAGCCCACCAGTCTCCTCTGTCCATGGAATTCTCCAGGCCAGAATACTGGAGTGGGTAGCTTTCTCCAGGGGATCTTCCCACCAGGGATCAAACGCAGGTCTCCTGCATTGCAGGTGGATTTTTTACCATCTGAGTCACCAGGGAAGCCCAAAGAAGTTTTAAGCTTTACTCAAAAAGATTATATCCTAACTTCTCAATAACTTTCTAAGTTATTCAAGCCCTGTATTTAGTCATAGCTTCTAGATGGAAGAGGCAGCACTAAGAGGAGGGAGGAGAGGCCCAGAGTCAGCTGGGAATCCAGGTTACTTTGCTTACTGCTGTATTTCCAAGCCTACCTGGCATAGAGTAGGTGCTCAACAAATAGCTGTGAGATGAAATTATCACAGGGCGGCCTTGGGGAAATGACTTAACCTTCTCAGTCCTCTATTCCCTCACAGCAAAGTGGTGGTCACTTACAGGGCTCTTGGGAGGATTCAATGAGACTAAACAGGGACGAGCGGGGACACGGAGTGAACTCACCAACAACGCTGACAGAGGAAGTGGCCATCCTGGGCAGTGGGGCTGGGACGAAACTGTTTCACGGAAAAGCTAACGGAAGAGTGTTTTCAAATCAGCCTCTGATGAGGCTACTTGACCTTTCAGACAGGGGGCTCCTTCTAACCTGGAGATGAGGCAATTCTGAGGCCCTTGTCTAGACGGCTGGTGGTGGAGGGATGCTCCCGCCCGTGCTGGCCTGCTTGTCTGCCCGCCACCTGCCAGCACCTCACACAGCCCTGAGTCTTGCACTAGAGTCTAAGCATCCCAGGAGAGAGCTCTCTCTACGTGCATGCTGCTCTTCTGCCTGCTCCAGGTGAGGGGAAGAGTGAATATCTACTGGATACCTATGTGCCAGAGCTTTACTCTTCCCTGAACTATGCCAGGTAAGGGGAGGGAATGGGGTTTGAGAGACAGCGAGCACTTTGTCCAGGGTCTCGGAGGAAGTGTGGGACAGTGCCTCTCCAGCTGGGCCTTCCTTCTACCACAGATGGGGAGGCCAACAGAGGTATGAGTTGGGCACCCATGGCCATGTCCACCCCAACCCCCCACCCCTTAGGTTCCAGGCATTCACCAAGCACAGGGTGTGCCTGCTCTACTCCTCACCACATTTCAGAGGGCAGGGTTAACACAGGTAAGGAGAGGAGATGGGAAAAATGTCAGAGGCCTCGAGTGCCAGGGACATTGGGAGTGGACAAGGCCTGGGGTGACGGAAGGATTTGAGGCAGGACAAAAGAAATGCTCTATGAGATGCTTTAAGACTCTAACCCACAGTGATGGACCAGGCTTCAAACTGGTCAGGCGGCTGCTAGGGGTCTCCCTGAATGTTTCTCCCAATTTCCTATTTCCCTGCCCTTGCACTGTAGATGAGGGAGCTCTCAGGGCACAAGCAGGCTCAGCCAGCTCTGCCATCCACAGGACGGTGGCTGCTGCCAGCCTCTGGAAGTTGCGGCCACAGAATCTCGGTGCTCAGTGCTAGCCTTGACTCTTTACAAAGGTGCCATGTGACCCAGGATCAGTTGCTGATGCTCTCCTGGCCTCAGTCTCCATGAGGGTAAGATGAGAGGATTAGACTAGCTGATGGTCTACAGTGCTGTGTCTTTTTATTTTTAAGGAGGGCAGAAGCCCAGGAGAGTAATGAGATGTGAAGGAGAGGCAAGGGGTGGCTGGTGGCAGCCATGTTCACAAGTAACCTAAGGTGGCAGGGACCCCAAAGGAAGGCAGGACATTCACAGGATGTCAAGCCCCAGGGAGAGGTCACTCCTGGGTTCTTCTTCTACCTTGAGGGGAGAAGGGCAGCAAACAGCAGCCAGGTTGGGCCACCAGAACCTGCGGTACACAGCTAATTTGCCTGGGAGAGTGGGTAGCCCAGTTTTGAGCACGTTGCAGAGAGCTGGATGGGCTCCTCTCTGGGCAGGGGTTGGGGGGAGGGTGCCCCAGAATGAACTGAAGCAGAGTCCCAGAGAGGTCAAGTCCTGCAGATTCCTTTGGTGATGACAGCTGCTTTGTTTTTTGGGAGGCAACAGAATTCCTTTTAAGCAAGGTTTCCTTCCTCCATTTATTTATTTACTTTTTGCCAAGTGATTCAGCGAAACAACCTCAAAACCTGTCTCCAGTGGGAGGCAGGAAGAACCAAACCCTCAAACATCAGAGTCCCTGTGAGGTTTTGCCTTGTGGAACTTTCCTTAAAATAACTGTATTAGGAGACTCTCAGGGCAGGAGTGAGGGGAGAGGAGGACCAGGATGCAGAGTCCTGCGGGGCTTCTGAAGGATGCACACAGCTGGAGTATGGACTCAGCAGCTGCCCCCATGCCTGTTCTCCACAGCAAGGGCCTGGATGGGTGTCTCAGCATTGGTTTCCCCCACCTCACTGTGGCAAGCCATTTTCCTGAGGAAGAAATGAGGCAGGGGTTTGAACTCTATGGTGGAAGAGAGATGACCTGGCTCTCTGGTGGTAGCTGTGGTATATGGATTGAACCTTCATGCCCTGTGTCCTCAGGCGGTGATATATTACAATTCCTGATGCAATGGGTTTGGTTCTTTTAATTCAGTGGGGAAAACAAACACTAAACTCCTTCTCTTGGTAATAATGCATCTAAATTGGAAACAGGCCAATAAGATAAAAGGTTGTGGAGGAAATAGTGTCAGACTGGAAATTCATGAGATGTGGATTCTGTTTCGGCTTTGGCGTGTTAAGCCGTGGGACCTTGCATAGGTCACTTCCCTAAGGACAGAGACAGCACCAGGGTCAGGGACCTGCTGTCCAACTAGGAAGTCGGGTAGGATATGAGAACGTAGTTGGTGACGGGCAGATCAAGGTAGGGTAAAAGCCCTTGCCTGAGAGTCACATGGGCATGCCCCAGTTCTGCACGTACTGGCTGACCTAGGGTAGGTCAACTCTGTCTCTGGAGCCTCAGCTTCCCCATCCATAAAGTGGGAGAGAACAGCCATCTTAAAGCATTGCTGTGATAACTGAAATGGAGAGAAAGTGTGGGAAAGTGCCTGGTAAACTGGAAAGCATCAGGTAAACAGGAGATTACCATTACAGGCACACCTCGTTTATTGCACTTCCAGACAGAGTGTCTTTTACAATTTGAAGGTTTGTGGCAACTCTGGGTTGAACAGATCTACCAGCCCCATTTTTCCATTTGATCATTTTCTGTTTCTGTGTTGCATTTGGTAATCCTTACAATATTCGTACTTTTCCACAATTATTATATCTGCATGGCGATCTGTGATTGGTGATCTTTGATGTTATTATTATAATTGTTTTGGGACACTGCATATTGCAAACATGGGCTTCCCAGGAGTCTAAGTGGGTTAAGAATTCTCCTGCAATGCAGGAGACGTGGGTTTAATCCTGGGTCAGGAAGGTCCCCTGAGGAAGGCATGGCAACCCACTTTAGTATTTTTGTCTGGAGAATCCCATGGACAGAGGGACTTAGCAGCCTACAGTCTATAGGGTCACAAAGAGTCAGGTACAACTGAAGCACCTGAGCACGCATGCACACACGAATACTTAACCATATAAGATGGTGAACTTAATAAATGTTGTGGGTGTTCTGACTGATCCACTGACCAGCCATTCCCTCCTCTCTGTCCTTCCCCGCTGTGCCTCCCTATTCTGAGACACAATACCACTGAAATTAGGACAATTAATAACCCTGCAATGGCCTCTTATGTGTTCAAGTAAATGAAGAGCCAATTGATGGGGCAAATTTCTTTGTAGTCTTATTTTAAGAAGTTGCTGTCACTTCAGTAACCACCACCCTTATCGTCTGCAGCCACCACTAAGGCAAGACCCTCCACCAGCAAAAAGATTATGACTTGACGGAGGCTGAGATAACAGCATTTTTCAGCAATAAAATATTTTTTTAATTTATATAAGTACAGAGCTTTTTAAAGATATAATGCCATTATTGCACACAGTACACTATAATATACTATAAACATAACTCTTATATGCACTAAACTAGGGGTGGGAGGTGGGAGGGGGGTTCTGGATTGGGAACTCATGTACACCCGGGGCTGATTCATGTCAATGTGTGCCAAAACCAATACAGTATTGTAAAGCAAAATAAAGTAAAAATAAAAATTTAAAAAAAACTAGTTTATTTTAAATTAAAAAATTTGTGTGACTTGCTTTATTTCAATAGTCACTTTATTGACACAGTCTGGAACAGAACCTTAGCAAGGCTGGTCCTTAGAGAGACCAGAGTTAAATAATAATAGTTACAATAACAGTAAGTATCATGTGCTAGACACTAAGAGTGTTAAATTATGTACTAATTTAAATGTATGAACTGTATGAACTTATTTAATCTTTTTATATATAACATACATACAGTAAATTAATAAAGTGCTCTAGCCTTATGAGTACTGTTTGATGAATTTTTACATTGCATAGATCACGTGAACTCATTTAATTTTCACGAGAGCCCTATACTCTTTACTCCCATTTTTCAGGTGTGGAAACTGATGAAGAGCAGGGACTCAAATCCAGGCAGTCTGTCTGCAGGCTGTTAGCCATGTGGTACTGCCTGGAGATCCAGGACATCAGGAGAACTGACTGGAGTCACCAGTGGCTGGGAGACCGGGAGGTCCTCATGAAGCCACTGGAAGGTTCTTCCCCAGTGGCAATCTTTTAGAAGACTCAGTTCTTAATCAGCTTTCCTGATAAACTGGCAGAGACAAGAAGTGAGCACAGAAACAATTTCCCTTTTTCTCCGTAAGTTGCTCACGGCTCCCTGTCCCGGCCCATGGCAGGTGGCCGGATCATTCCCCATGGAGCTCACTTCCTCTCTGAGTTTCCACTTCACCTCTGTAAAGAGCAGGCAAAGGCTGTGCTGAGGAAGCACGTTTGGGAGGGAGGCACCTGATGGTGCTGATGGGGATGAAGGATGTGGCAACCTGCTCTCAAATGACAAGAAACGAACCAGAACCCTAGCTGAAGGAACTCTGAGTTGGAGGCCAGAAGGCTCAATTCTAGTCTAGTCTCAGTCCAGCTCTGGCTGCACATAACCTCAAATTCAGATCCAACCTTGGGGCAGTCACTTCTGTCTCTGGGCCTTGGTTTTCCCTGCTGTGGAGTTAGACACACGGAGAAAATGACATCTCTCTCTTCCAATTTAAAGATCTACTTTGTGATTGGAGAACCCAATGAGACTCTGACCTTGGCCACTCTTGTAGGTAGGCTCAGGTTCACGTGCTGTACAAGTATTGAGTCAGGTGGTGCGGGGAGTGGAGAGACTGCACGCATCCACCAATCTGTCTTCATTCACATTCCTGCTCCTTCATCCTTCCTTCTAGTCCTTCTCTCCAAGGCTCTGAGAAGGTTGTGAGCTATCTCCTTATTCGGGAGGCAGGAAGTGGCTCCCCCCCCCCACCCTCTTTTGTCTTTGCAGGATTCCCATCCCACGCCCCCTCTATTCAGTTTCCTGCTTCCTGAGGGTCTTTAAGCTAGTGGGGGGACCTGGGTCACAATTACTCCTCTCGGATTTGAGTAAAAGCTAGAGAGCCCCCGAGTCAGGGTGGATTGTGTGAGCCAGAGGCCGGAATGAATATGCTGGGCGGAGGGGAAAGGCGGGGGCCGGGGTCACTTAGAACAAGCCAGTCCCAAGAACCTAAAATTAGCTCTGGAATGTTAGGGCTCTGAGGAACTGCAGCTGTGAAAGGAAAGCACAAGGCAAGGAAGGAAAGTGCACCCGCCACAAACTTCGCCCGCCCACGCCATCTGCCCCCAGGGTCTCCACAGCTTTCAACCCACCCCCAGAATATCTCCAGCCAAGTCCACGAGGCTGCTCAGTGGGAATCCCCCCTCCACCCACTGCCGTCATTTTCCTCTCTGGCGACCACAGAACAGTGTGACCTGGGATTCCTGATAGCACGTGGTTTAACTGGAAACAGGAAAGCAGAGGACAAATGTGGGTCTGGGGTGATGATGATAACGAGAAAACGACTAGCCTATCCAGGCAAAACGGTGACAGTGGAGGAGGGTCACATGGTGAGGAGGGAGCCCCACAGGCGGGAAAGGCCCCCTGGGAGCACCGACATGTGAGAGGGAGCACCGACATGTGAGAGGGAGCACCGACATGTGAGAGGGAGCACCGACGTGAGAGGGAGCACAGGTTTGCTGATGAGGGGAAACACCTGGAAAGGGGCTTAGGGAAGGGGTCTAGGGGAACCTGGAGGGTTCTGCACCCCTTTGCACAGATACAAAGATTGGGTGGCTCACACACTACTGAGTGTGTGATTCCTGTATTTCCAAGTTTGAGCTCACACATCCAACACAAGCCTGAGAAGAAGGTCCTGAGGGCCAGAGGACCTCTAGTGATGATCCATTATGAGCTGGGCTGGACTCCTGTCCCGGAACCCGGGGGTCCAAGCACTCGGTTTCTTCCTCCAGCTTTGCATGCAGATGGGAGAACTTGATTTTCAAGGATTTTTTCTGAAAGTTGAGGAAGGTTGTACTTTTGTGGTGTGGAGACTGGGGTGAAGGGAGCCCCAGTTCCGGAGACCAAGGGGAGGGAGGCTCGGAAAGCGGAGTGGGTGAAGAGCCTTTGTGGAAGCCACTTGAGGAAGGGACAGGGTGGAAGTGACATCTATTGAGCACTTGTTGTGCTTCCCATGCCCCAGGCTCTGTGCTTACAATATCCTTGCTCATGATCATCTAGAGGGGAAGTTCCAGAAGGGAAAAACACGAATGTTTTCTTTACCAAGGAACCCCCATCCCTGGGAACAAAGCCAGGTACCCAGTGGACCCTCCGCAACAACCTGCTGAATGCACGTGAAATTCACAGAAGCTCTGCAAGGGCTGTGTTATCATTCTCATTTACAGATGAGGAAGCTGATGCTTTGAGAAGTGGAATCATTTTCTCAGGTCTCACAGTGAATGAGAGCCAAGGTCTGAGCAAGATTTGAGCCCAGGTCTCTGAAGCTCAGAAGGCCATGCCCAGTGTGACGTGCAGCCGGTCCCACCCTTATGCAATATTGCTCTGTAAAGTTACCTGATTTTGTCCTGGGTTTATATCCCTGCTTCCCTGGGGCTTTCCCACTTTTGTCATGATGCTTTCCTCTAGTTGCCCAGATTAAGACTCCCAGATATGCTTTAATTTATTCTTCCTCAAAAAAACTCCTTAGTCTTATCAGACCCCTTCCTTCAGAGGTCTGCTCTAGTTGACAATGGGTAACAATAGACAGCTTCCAGCCAAATGATGTGCTGACTGGGCTATGTTCCCAGATCACAGAAGTAAATATATTTACACTAAAACACATGATTTAGCTATGTGATTCTGATAGATGGTTGGGTGTCTGTAGAAAACTAATTTCTTCACCACTAACACATGTTCAAAATTGATCTCGCCTTCCCACGACAGATGTCACCCTGTCTCACCTTATCTTGCTCTCAGCTGCAAAGGTGGTCAGAACATACCACATCTGAACGTGACTGGAGAAAAATTTGACTGTTAACTTCAGAACGCATCTGAAGCTCTGTCTTCATACTATACTTCCCTGATCCATTCACTCTCTCATACTTCTAGGCAAATATTTAATATTTTATCCTTTATTCTAATACTTTTTTTATTTTTTTAATTTTATTTTATTTTTTATTTATTTATTTTTTTAATTTTAAAATCTTTAATTCTTACATGCGTTCCCAAACATGCCCCCCCCACCTCCCTCCCCACAACATCTCTCTGGGTCATCCCCATGCACCAGCCCCAAGCATGCTGCATCCTGCGTCAGACATGGACTGGCGATTCAATTCTTACATGATAGTATACATGTTAGAATTCCCATTCTCCCAAATCATCCCACCCTCTCCCTCTCCCTCTGAGTCCAAAAGACTTTTAATATTTCCTGCCCCTCTAGATTGTCAGTGATAATAACCTTGCTTCATATTTTATCAAAAATATCAAAAGCAATCAAAAGAGATGTGCCCAAGCTCCCACCACCACATTTACCACTTTCCATCACCTTCTAGCACATAAACTGTGCCTTCCCTCTTGTTCCTTTGAATGAACTGTTTCTACCCATGGGAACCCTTCCAGTCTGTGTAGCTATCACCTTTTCCCCACCAATTTTAGGATACTGCCTTACCAAGTTTTCCTTTCTCTCCTACATCAACTTTTATTTAACTATTGGATCATTCCCCTTATCATTCAAACATTATTGCAATACCTCCCTTAAGAAAACCTTTCTTGACTCCATATTATCCTCCACTTACCTCCAATCGTGATCCTCCAATCGTTCTAATCATCTTTACAGCAAAAAGTCTACACTCCTGCGCTAAACTTCTCTTTCAATCTTTCTTGAACTCATTTCCACCTCTCCACTTGTCAAGGTGTTGTATGAGCTCCACATTGCTAAACACAATGATCAAATTTCAGCTCTCATTTTACTTTACCAAACAGCTGTACTTGACATAGTTGTTCATGCCACCTCCTTGAAAAATTTTCCCCTCATCTGTTGTCTGGGACACTATTCTTGATTTTCACCAACTGTTTGATCTCAGTCACCTTCACTGATTACTCTTCATTGTCCTGACCTCTAAATTTTGAAACACTCTGAAAAGTGAAAGTCATTCAGTTGTGTCCATCTCTTTGCAACTCCAGGGACTATATAGTCCATGGAATTCTCCAGGCCAGAATACTGGAGTGGGTAGCCTTTCCCTTTTCCAGGGGATCTTCCCAACCCAGGGATCGAACCCAGGTCTCCCACTTTTCAGGTAGACTCTTTACAACCTGAGCCACAAGGGAAGCCCAAGAATACTGGAGTGGGTAGCCTATCCCTTCTCCAGAGGATCTTCCCAACCCAGGAATCGAACTGGCGTCTCCTGCATTGCAGGCGGATTATTTTGAAGCACTCTGGTCTAGGCTTTTCTCTATCCACACTCCCTCCCATGGTGATCTTAGTCTCACGACTTTAAACATCATCTATATACTGATGATTCCCCAAATTTGTACCCCTAGACCTCTCCCTCACTCTCTACCCCACATTCAGTGGCCTATTCAACAGCTCCACTCGGATGCCTGACAGGCACTGCTAGTTAAATATGCTGATAGCCAAACTCTCGCTGATTCATCGGCAGACTTTCCTGTCTTAGTTAATGGCAACTCCTTTTATTTGATCAGCCCCAAAGTCTTGGTGTTACCCTTGACTTTCCTCTTTCTCTTACACTCCACATCCAATCTACTGACTAATTCTGCCACCCACACCTTCATAACAAAATCAGAGCTGACCATATTTTACCACGTCTACCTTGGTCCAAGTTATCATCATTTCCCTTCTGGATTACTGCAGTCTCCTCTATCTACTCATTGTTTCTGCTCTTGCCCCCATCAGCCTCCCTTCTTCTCTTCCTCATGGCAGACAAAATAATCCTTTCAAACGTGAGTCAAGTGGCACTCTTCTGCTCAGAGCCCAGCCAAGTCACTCTGAATAAAAACGAAATTCCATGAGCTGTAAGGTCCTACACAGTCTGCCCTCCCCCACCTATCCCATCTCTGACCTCGTCTCCTCCCACCCCCACTGCTCACTGGCTACTCCTTGGACACACCAAGGATGCTCCCATCTCAGTCCTTTTCACTCGATATTCCCTTGGTCTGAAAACTCTTCTCCCACATTGCCACATGGTTCTCTCTCTTATCATTATTCCTGTGTCCACACCATTGGAGAAACCTCTCCTTATCGACCTGCATTCTATAGCAACATCCTTATTCCTGTCACGACATATTCCCCAACCAATAGGTGTGTGGCCCGAATCAAGGTTTTTAACTGTTCTGTCTCAGTTTTATCCTCTATAAGTGGCTACTGTAAGAGTACTCATAAGGATGCTATGAGGATAAAATGAATTAATCCATGTAAAGCACACAGAATAGTGCCTGGCTCATAGCAAGTGGCCAGTGAAATGGTAGCCATTACTATTATTTTTAAAAACTATTTTATGTAATCATCCTGGCCTCCTGAAGTTGTCCGGACACGGATGATAAAATTCTGAAAACTCAATAACCAGAGAGAAAAAAGTTCACTGACTGATAGTGCAGAGAAGACACCAGAACAATTTCCTAATTCCCAGGACAGGCTCTTGGCACCCTCCACATTGCCTCTGTTACACAGTGGCCTTCACCCAGGCCAGTGGAAACACTAGGTGGGGGATGGGCTCCAGGACCAAGTCTGCTACCTACTATCTTTCTAATAATAGGCCAGTTACCTACCTGACAATTCTGAACCCCAGTTTTCCATCTTATTTTATTATTTGGCCACCTCACGTCTTGTGTAATCTTAGTTCCCTGACCAGAGATTGGGCCCAGGTCTTGGGCAGTGAGAGGACAGAGTCTTAACCACTGGACTGCCATGGAATTCCAGTCTCCCTTCTTTAAAATGGAGATAATAACACCTGTCTGCCTTCTGCACAGGGGAGGATCACGTGACACAATGGTGCCCAGAACCCTGAAGTCCATACTCAGTATACACAACTGGCCATTTCAAATACCCCACCAAAATATGAACACTGTCCTGTGTTTATTTTTAAGCTGTGGCTTGTGCAAAAAGATGCACACTCTACTTGGAGAGGATTACCTGTGTGTTTGTGTGGTGTACATTCATTGCCACAGCAAACATTTATTTATCACTATCTTTGTGCTAGTTTTTACCAACCTGGAAATGAACATGGCTCTATTTGCATCATCAAACTTGGAAAGGGGAGGGAAAGTATATTTCTTTTTTTTACTTTACAATATTATATTGGTTTTGCCATATATCAACATGAATCCACCACAGGTGTACACGTGTTCCCCATCCTGAATCCCCCACCCACCTCCCTCCCTGTACCATCCCTCTGGGTGCACCAGCCAGTGCACCAGCCCCAAGCATCCTGTATCCTGCATCAAACCTGGACTGGCAAGCTGCTGCTTGCTGCCAGGTTTGTACAAGGCTCGGGGAGCAGAACAGTTCACTGTGGGAAGGATGGTTGCTTGCATAAGAATGGAATAGGTTATCAGGAGAGCAGTTTCAGCCAGAGGGGATGAGGTAAAACCCTCCCAGGACATCAGAAAAAGCCATCAAGCCTGTAAAATAAGGTGAAGAAAGAGTCCTGCTCTGGAAAACAGAACTTCCCTGCTAAAAATTTCCCATCCTTTTTATACCTGAGGACAGTGCTAGGCCATGGGCGAGATAAAAATGGGACCAGAAAGTCAGAAATGTTGCAGATGTTACTGTAATTTGACTTTTTTTTTCAGGGCAGAGGTGAGGAAAACCATACGTAGTCCTAGGAAGTGTTTGACAAAATGGAGACCCCTAGTGTGGGCCAGATATAAAGTGAGTCAAGGGGCCTCCGGAAGGCAGCCTCAGAGGGTGGAAGCTGACTAGTCTGGGGGTGGCTTCCCTATCCTTTTAGAACAGGGGTCAGCAAACTTTGTAAAAGGCCATGCATGTGCTAGGCTGAAAAATGGCTCCCCAAAGATATCCACATCCTAACTCCTGAAACCTATAAATATCATCTGAAATGGAAAAAGAATATTTGTAGATGTGATTAAGGATTTTGAGATGGGGAAATTAACCTGGATTATTTGGGTGGGCCGTCAGTTCAGTTTAGTTATTCAGTAGTCTCCGACTCTTTGCGACCTGATGGATTGCAGCCCTCAGGCTTCCCTGTCCATTACCAACTCCTGGAGCCTACCCAGACTCATGTCCCGTGTTGGTGATGCCATCCAACCATCTCATCCTCTGTCATCCCCTTCTCCTCCTGCCTTTAATCTTTCCTACAATCAGGGTGTTTTCCAAGAGTCAGTTCTTCATATCAGGTGGCCAAAGTATTGGAGTTTCAGCTTCAGCATCAGTCCCTCCAATGAATATTCAGGACTGATTTCCTTTAGGATGGACAGGTTGGATCTCCTTGCAGTCCAAGAGACTCTCAAGAGTCTTCTCCAATAACACAGTTCTTGACCTGCCTCCTGAGAAATCTGTATGCAGGTCAAGAAGCAACAGTTAGAGCCGGACATGAAACAATAGACTGGTTCCAAATCAGGAAAGGAGTATGTAAAGGCTGTATACTGTCACATATAAAATGCCAGGCTGGATGAAGCACAGGCTGCAATCAAGATTGCCAGGAAAAATATCAGTAACCTCAGATATGCAGATGGCACCACAGCAGAAAGTGAATAAGAACTAACGAGCTTCTTGATGAAAGTGAGAGAGGACAGTGAAAAAGTTGACTTAAAGCTCAACATTCAGAAAACGAAGATCATGGCATCCGGTCCCATCACTTCATGGCAAATAGATGGGGAAGCAATGGAAACAGTGACAGACTTTATTTCTTTGGGCTCCAATATCACTACAGATGGTGACTTCAGCCATTAAATTAAAAGACGCTCGCTCCTTGAAAGAAAAGCTATGACCAACCTAGACAGTATATTAAAAAGCAGAGACATTAACTGTACCAACAAAGGTCTGTCTAGTCAAAGCTATGGTTTTTCCAATAGACATGTATGGATATAAGAGTTGAACTATAAAGAAAACTGAGCGCTGAAGAATTGATGCTTTTGAACTGTGGTGTTGGGTGGGCCCTAAATGCCATCATTTAGTAGATAAGGAAATGGCTACCCACTCCAGTATTCTTGACTGGAGAACTCCATGGACAGAGGAGCCTGGTGGGCTACAGTTCATGGGCTCTCAAGGAGTCGGACACAACTGAGTTACTAACAATACACACTAAATGCCATTACAAGTATCCTTGTAGGCAGAGAGAGATTACTCTCTTTCTCTCTCTCTTTCCTCACACACACACACACACACACACACACACACACACACTCACAGAGGAGAAGGCCATGTGAAGATGGAGGAAGAAGAGGTCATAAAGATGCAGCCACAAGCAAAGGAATGCTGGCTGCCACCAGAAACTGGAAGAGGCAAGGAAGGGATTCTCTACCAGAGCCTGCATAGAACACACAGCCCTTCTGATGCCTTAATTGCAGCCCAGTGAAACTGACTTCTGGCCTCCAGAAACGTGAGGGAATAAATTTCTCTTGTTTAAAGACACAAAGATTGTGGTACTTTGTTAAGACAGCCCTGGGAAATAAATACACCCATTATCTCACTAAATCATCAAAGTAACCTGAGGTATTAATAGTGAAATAGATCACTTACTATGTGCCAGATAACATCCATTCAATATTCACAACAACCCTATATGAGGTAGATAAGATATTCTTAACGACCTATTTTACAGATGAGGAAACTGTGGTCCAGAGAGGAGATCTGGCTTTCCTGAGGCTACACAGCTGGTACATGGTAGAGCTGCACTTAGAACACAGGTGGCCCTGGGCCACCTTGAGGTGAGCTCTCTGACCCACCGTAGGTGTTTTTTTTACATAACACATGGCTCAGAGAACCTAGTTACCACCTCACTCTGCACTACCCTGAGTGGATCCAGGGATCCACTGGAGATCAGATTTAACAGAAGACGTGAATAGTGTTCAGTAAACTGTAAAGTGTGGTCCTAGGGGAGGCATAAGAATTCCAAGTGGAAGCAAACTTGCTTGCCTAGAAGGCATGGAGAGGCTGCCCTTCACTGCTCTGAGGTAGTGGAGGCCCCCAGGAGCAGAAGTCACCCCTTCCCGCACACAGGCACATATAGGAAAACTCCTGAAGCTGGGAGTGACCACAGATGTCACCACCCAGGGCAACCCACGATGTTGACTGCACAGATAATGGCTGAACACCAAGGTGTCAGTCCTTCAAGCCTGAATCTGGTCATGCACCAGCTTATCAGTACCTCCTCCCCTCTGCCTTCCCTGTAGGTTTCAAACTCAGAACCAACCCCTCCCAGAATCATAGAATTTCTTTCACTGTAATGAATTCACTCTACAGGGAAGGAGACAAGAAGTGACCTATTCAAGGCCACACAGATATTGTGTCCCATCCGAAGTGCCCTCACTGTGGATTCCGATATTCTCAGCTCGTGCTTTACTCCAAGCACCTAGACATTCTGTCTGTGAGAAGAATCTGAGATGAGGGAAGCTAGCCAGCATTGGGCACATTAGATTTCACAGCCTGCAGCCTCCCTGACCCTCAGTTTACCAACTGTTATCTCACAGAAGCATGTTTAGGAAGGAAAGTCCTCCCAAGTACATTGTTCCCAAGGCACTTCTAGGAAGACCTCACCTTTTGTGGGTTTGTCACAGTCCAAGATGTCAAGCCCATCTCTCCATTCACCATTTTTGTATCCATACATCCCACCTTCACTGAATACCGGGCGCCTTTGTGTCAGGTACTATGCTAATGCTTGGGATATAAAGAATAAAAGGTAGTCTCTATCCTAACAGAACTCACAAATTAATGGGGAGAGAAGAAAATAAATAATTGCAGCATTCTTAAAGCTCATACATTAGTTTTCCACATTCGTTTTTGCCATTTTCTCCTAACAGTTTACTATTAATACTTAGTATTTTCCTTGGATTGACTCTTTTTTCTCCACTCTTATTGATGTGTCAGTTTTGGGTTTATCTAAGCAATAATATCCATGAATTTGTAGACCTAATTTGCTAGTTATATTTTTTATAATTTTTTTCTTTTTTTATAATTTTTTTCAAATAATTTTTCTTACTGTACTAGTTAACTATTAAGTTAACTACAGTTAACTATTAAAATAAAAAGTTGATGGGGATACCACCTAAAACCTGTGAACAACACTAAATTATTGCTGGAATAGAGAAATGTGAAGGCTCTACACCAAGAAGAAAATGCTTTTCTCCTATCAGGTCCTGGCTGGTCAAGAAGGGTTAAAGAACTGATAAACAGCATCTCAAGGCAGGAAGTTATGTGGCAGGAAGCAGATAACTGTGCTTTTACCCTTGGTTCTTAGAAGCATTAACTTTTCAATGTTCACGTCATCTGAAAGACAAGGACATTCTCATTTCCAGTTTTTTAGGCCAGAGGCTACAAGCAAAGAGGATCTGCCATATAAGCCCACATTTCTCAACCTTCTGTTTCCAGCAAGACCCAAAGACTGGAGGATATTTGAATAGGAGACATTCTCATGGGATTACAATGGGTGGAGTGCAACCCCCAAGGTTTGCAATGAACTGTAGCTCCACCCAAGAAAGCATACTAAAAAGCAAGCAAAAGAGGCTAACATTAGTTTAATTTCACTTTTATTTTTTCAGGTCTTTAAAAAAATAATGTTAAAGTTTCCTACAGTTTTTAAGAATTATTATGCATACAATGTTTGACCTGAGAGTATTTTGTTTCCCCTTGTTCAGGACCTGTGTTTCTAGGAGAGAGTCCACTCTTCCCAGAGTGCAGTTGGGCCCCTCTCTGCCCTCCCCCACCAAAATCAAATGCAGAAAGGGAACGAAATCCTTTTGTTTGTCTGGCTGTGCCTCGCCCTTGCAAACTACTTCTGTCTCCACTGTCTCAGGAAAGAGATAGCCAAGAGGCAGAGAAAACAAGAAAGGCTAAATGTTGACCTTGGCACTTATCAGGGCCCAGATGATTTGTGAAAGGTTTAGAGGATGTTCTCTGACAGTGAGTAATGTTCAGTTTTTGGCTCGGGTGAAATCTAGCTTCAGGCAGGTGTACCTTACTGTGGACCGTTTGGTCCTGCCTAGCCTACTAAGGTGGAATTCTAGGCCCTTCTGCTCACCCAGGAAGGTGAGGCTCCAACCCTCTTTCCAGGGACAGCTCTTGAGGCTGGGCTTTGCAGCAAAAGCACAGGGAGGAGGAAAGGGCAGACAGCAGGAGGGGACCAGAGGAAAGAGCTAGGCTAAGTGCAGGCAGCAGGAGGGGACCAGAGGAAAGAGCTGGGCTTTGCAGTGTGTGCTGGCTGAGAAGGAACACCAGGAAGGACACCTGAGCCACCTGACAATGCCAGGGCAGCTCCGCCTGCCTGGAGGTTCCGATCTGGATGGCCTTGACCCCAGCTGATAAGATGCCTCCCGCTCCTTATCTTTTCCCAAGGGTGGTGTCAGGTGTGGGGCTCGAAGCAGGTGTCTGGTGCCTGGTTCTGTTTGTCAAGTGAACCTGACTAATCCAACAAGGCCCTGATCACCTGCACCATTGCTCCTGGTAAACCTTCTGGTAACAAGAATGACACTATTTTAAAGATAATCTTGAAGATGCCTTAATTATTTCTTCAGAACAAAATGAACTCTGGAAATTTCACTACCAATAACAAAAACCTACTTGTAACTCTGTTTTCCAAATAAGTGGAATACACCAACATATTAAGTTCCTACTAACTTCCTTCATTAATTTACCCCACATCCATTTATTGAGCACCTATTATGGGCCAGGTTTGTCTTAGGCACTGGGGTGACAGTGATGGTCCAAGACAGACATTGTTCCTGCCTCCATAGCTTGCTAGTGAGGAAGGCTGATAGGAATCAAATAATCATTCAAATAAATGTAAATGTGATGTATACCACAAAGAAATGCTACAAGTGCCAGCTTGCAACAGCGGATTCTTATCTGGCCTCAGAGGTAAGAGAAGGCTGCCCTGAGGGAATGACGATGGTGCAGAACTGTGGATGTAAGACACCAAACTACTCGACTCTCTTCATCAAGTTCCTTCCATGAATCAGGTGCATCTCATTTCATCTCCCTGAGACCCTCTGAAGTGGACATTACTACCCCTACTTCACAGGAGAGGAAATCCTAGCACGGGGAAGTATACTGAGCGACTCAAGTGCACACAGCTGCTTTGTGGCAGAGCTGGGAAGCAAACCCAGGTCTGTGTGATTCTCACGATGTGCTTTCCCTCACAACACACTGCCTCTCCCAGAAATGCATTAATAGGAAGAATGTAGCTATCAGCTGCACACACTTTGCAGATTACAATGGTGATACTATCCATATCAATTCCTTCAATCCTCAATAGCAGCTATGATGAGCTTCCCTGGTGGCTCAGATGGTAAAGATTCTTCCTGCAATGTGGGAGACCTGGGTTCAGTCCCTGGATTGGGAAGATTCCCTGGGGAAGGAATCGGCTACCCATGCCAGTATACTTGCCTAGAGTATTCCATGGACAGAGAACCCTGGAGGGCTACAGTCCATGGGGTTGCAAAGAGTCAGACATGACTGAGCAACTAACACACAGACACACACACACAGACACACACACACAGACAGACACAGACACACACACACACACCCCAGCTATGACAAAGTTTGAGCAGGTACTGGTGGCCCCATTCTGCAATGGGATAACAGGAGCTGAAAAGCAAAACATGGCAGAGGGAGCCAGAACGAAGAGCTTCCTCTCTTGTGAAGGCAGAGCAAATCTCTGTGTTCTGCCCCTGGCATCACCAAATCTACCTGGAACCCTATGTGCCCTGAATGACCCCCTCGATGTCTGTTCCCTTGATTTCTTTTGCCTACCTGCCTAGACACCAATTAAACAGCTGTCGGCTTACGGGTGTGGGACAGTGCATCTGGTTTGTGTTTTGCTGAACTAGGTTGGGATTCCATGGCTGCAGGTGGCCCTGGGGAGACGGGGAGGTAAATGAGAAGGGTGTCTCAGGAGGGTGTCCTGGGGAGTAAGATTACAGGTGAACAGAGTAGAACTGCATGAGACTGAGCCACCCCTGAGTGGATCAGACCACCACGGGGCCTCTGAGCCACACACTGAGGCCGGCTGCACTGGGATTCTATTTCACGTCTCCGATCACCTGGGCATTTTCCACCCAAGTGTTAGCTGAGAATTGCTGGCTGAGAACCCTGGAAATTTCTGTCCCCGTCTCCACCCTTGGAAACCTCACCACATAGAGTTGTATAATCCTCCAAATACCCTGCATATGGGTGGGATTACACCTTGACCTCAAATATTTACTGTTTTTGCTACCAACTAAGAGTCTGGGCACTAAAACGACACTGCCTAGTCGGAATCCTGCCTCCCCCAACTCACCACCCATGTGACCCTGAATAAGCTAATGAACTTCTCATGCCTTGGTTTCTTCACCCTTCAGAAGGAGATAGTAGTATTAACCATGTCATGGGCTTGCAAGGGTGAGATTAAATAACATACTGTGGGTAAAGCACTGAGCAGTACCTGACAAAATAAACACTAAGAGCAGGCTACTATTATAAATATTGTTGCTTCTATTTCTTTCCTCCCTTCCTTCCTCACTGTCTCCCTCTATCTGTCCCTCTGTCTCTCCTTTTCTCCCTTCTTCCATCAATTGTTTTTTTAACTGTATAAGGCACTAGAACTACCAAGACCTGAAACACCCAGTTGCTTAGAGTCCTGCCTGAGGTCCCCAGCCAGAAAGTGGACTTAGCTTGGGAGACTCAGCATCTAGGGCCGTGCTCTTTCCTCATGCCTCCTTCCTCCTTCCTCTCACTCCCTGGCACTCAGCATGGTGCCTTATCCGTGCTCAATCAATCCTGGAGGGTCTGAATAGACAGCAGTTAAAGGTTCAAGTCTTTTTTAAAAAAATTAATTAATCTCTAAAATATAAATTTATTTTAATTGGAGGCTAATTACTTCACAATATTGTATTGGTTTTTCCATACACTGACATGAATCTGCCACAGATGTACATGTGTTCCCCATACTGAATTCCCCTCCTGCCTCTCTCCCCATTCCATCCCTCTAGGTCACCCCAGTGCACCAGCCCCGAGCACCCTATATCATGCATTGAACCTGGACTGGCAATTCATTTTACATGTGATAATTTACCTGTTTCAATGCCATTCTCCCATATCATCCCTACCCTCGTCCTTTCCCACAGAGTCCAAAAGAGTGTTCTATACATCTGTGTCTCTTTTGCTGTCTCGCATACAGGGTTATTGTTACCATCTTTCGGATTTCAATACATATATGCATTAGTATACTGTATTGGTGTTTTCTTTCTGGCTTACTTCACTCTGTATACTAGGCTCCAGTTTCATCCACCTCATTAGAAATGATTGAAATGTATTCTTTTTAATGGCTGAGTAATATTCCATTGTGTATATGTACCACAGCTTTCTTATCTATTCGTCTACTGAGGGACATCTAAGTTGCTTCCATGTCCTGGCTATTATAAACTGTGCTGTGATGAATATTGGGGTATACGTGTCAATCTCAATTCTGGATTCCTTGGTGAGTATGCCCAGCAGTGGGATTGCTGGGTCATATGGCAGTTCTACTTGCAGTTTTTTAAGGAATCTCTACTCTGTTCTCCATAGTGGCTATACTAGTTTACATTCCCACCAACAGTGTAAAAGGGTTCCCTTTTCTCCACACCCTTTCCAGCATTTATTGCTTGTAGACTTGAGGATAGCCGCGATTCTGACTGGCGTGAAATGGTACCTCATTGTGGTTTTGATTTGCATTTCACTGATAATGAGTGATGTTGAGCATCTTTTCATGTGTTTGTTAGCCATCTGTATGTCTTCTTTGGAGAAATGTCTGTTTAGTTCTTTGGCCCACTTGTTGATTGGGTCTTTTATTTTTCTGGAATTGAGCTACAGGAGTTGCTTTATATTTTTTAGATTAATTCTTTGTCCGTTGCTTCGATGGCTATTATTTTCTCCCATTCTGAAGGCTGTCTTTTCACCTTGCTTATAGTTTCCTTTGTTGTGCAGAAGCTTTTAATTTTAATTAGGTCCCATTTGTTTATTTTTGCTTTTATTTCCAATATTCTTGCAGGTGGGTCATAGAGGATCCTGCTGTGATTTATGTCGGAGAGGGTTTTGCCTATATTTTCCTCTAGGAGTTTTATGGTTTCTGGTCTTACATTTAGATTTTTAATCCATTTTGAATTTATTTTTGTGTATGGTGTTAGAAAGTGACCTAGTTTCATTCTTTTACAAGTGGTTGACCAGTTTTCCCAGTACCACTTGTTAAAGAGATTGTCTTTTCTTCATTGTATAGTCTTGCCCCCCTTGTCAAAGATAAGGTGTCCATAGGTGCGAGGATTTATCTCTGAGCTTTCTATTTTGTTCCATTGATCTATAATTCTGTCTTTGTGCCAGTGCCATACTGTCTTGATGACTGTGGCTTTGTAGTAGAGACTGAAGTGAGGCAGGTTGATTACTTCAGTTCCCTTCTTCTTTCTCAAGACTACTTTGGCTATTCGAGGTTTTTTATATTTCCATACAAATTGTGAAATTATTTGTTCTAGTTCTCTGAAAAATACCATTGGTACCTTGATAGGGATTTTATTGAATCTATAGTTATATTGATTCTTCCGATTCAGGAGGAGGGTATATTTTTCCGTTTATTAGTGTCCTCCTTGATTTCCTTCACCAGTGTTTTATAGTTTTCTATATATAGGTCTTTTGTTTCTTTAGGTGGATATATTCCTAACTATTTTATTATTTTCATTGCAATGGTGAATGGAATTGTTTCCTTAATTTCTCTTTCTGTTTTCTCATTGTTAGTGGATAGGAATGCAAGGGATTTCTGTGTGTTGACAAAATTCAAAATCCATTTGAAGCAGGAAGAGAAGGAACATACCTCAAAATTATCAAAGCTATATGTGACAAACCCACAGCAAACATTATCCTCAATGGTGAAAAATTGAAGACATTTCCCCTAAAGTCAGGAAAAAGACAAGAGTGCCCTCTCTCACCACTACTATTGAACATAGCTTTGGAAGTTTTGGCCACAGCAATCAGAGGAGAAAAAGAAATAAAAGGAATTCAGATTGGAAAAGAAGAAGTAAAACTCTCACTGTTTGCAGATGACATGATCCTCTACATAGAAAACCCTAAAGACTCCACTAGAAAATTCCTAGAGCTAATCAGTAAATATAGTAAAGTTGCAGGATATAAAATCAACATAAAGGTTCAACTGTTAGAGCAAGACTGTAAGGGCATGAATCCTGGCTCTGCCTCTGAATCCTGGCTCTGCCTCTGATGAGCTGTGAGGCCTTGGCTGAGTTACCTAACCTTTCTGGGTTTCAGTTCTCATCTATCAAATGGAATTATGGTAATGTTTGCCCCAAAGGGCTCAGCCAAGGCTTAAAGGAATCAATAATACAGTACTTATATCCTTGCCTGGTACATAATAAATATGTGCTAAAGTGTAAATATAAATAAATACACTACTTAAGTGTCAACTATTATTATTGTTGATGATAACTGGCTGAGGTAGGGCCAAAGCACAATTGCTGTTTAAGGGTTTCCATGATCTTTTTTTTTGTATGATGCATTTTCCTTTCTCCAGGGGCTGCTTTGGGATTCTTAGGCAGGGAAGACCCACAAAAGAATATACTTCTCTCCTTACTCTTTCTTTTCACTCTCTTGAAGAATAGCTTTCTTTCAAAGTATCCACAAAGAACTCCTGACCTCACAGTGGTGCTTTCCCTCCATGCATCCTCCCCTTTCTATTTTCTCAAAGGATTGGGCTCTTTCCCCCTTCAAAACTATCTCTGAACAAAAAAGGAAAAACACATGGGTTTTCAAGTCTTGTAGATCTAATACCAGGAATCTGGTTTCTTTTAGACTATGGATCTGGGCCATGAAGGATGTGTAGGAGTTAGTTTGTTCTCCAGGATCTCACTGGATCCTCCCAAGGACCACAGCTACCGCTGCCATTGAACAGGTAAGGGAGTTAAGACCCAGAGAGGTGAGGGCCTTTGTCTCAGTTCATGGTGGAGGCTAACCTGCTTTATACTTGTATCCCTGTCTGAAGGCTCTCTTCCTACAATGCCTGAGCCTCGCACACGGTCACTGAGGACCAGCTCCTCCTTTGCCTCCTCCCATGACCACAGTTTTAGACTACCTGAATGCCTGGCCGAAGTGCCTTGAAACAGCAGTATGAGAAGTAATCGACCTATGGCTTCAGCTGAAGAGACAACGGGGTATGGTGGAGACTGCAGTAGGCAGAAGCACACTTCCTAGGCTAACCTGGACAGCTGCTCCTCAGTGCTGGCTAATTCTGCCCCAGCAATGTGGACTCGGGAGCTTCTGATAAGCCCCAAACCTACCACCTGGTAGCTTTTCTTCTTTGGTCCTATTTTTAGTGGAAACCCGACTTTGTCTTCTAATGACTGACAGTCTTTGCCAGGCATGAACCCTGGAGGCAGACTGCCTGAGTCCAACTCCCAGCAGTACTACTCAATAGCTGTGTCACACCTGGCATATCTTGACCTAGTTTCCTTATCTGTAAAACGGGGACGATAACAGTAACTACCACACAGGGTTCTATAACACTTAAGTGAGGTAACATATGAAAAGTCCTCAGTTCAGTTCAGGTCAGTTCAGTAGCTCAGTCGTTTCCGACCCCATGAATCGCAGCACGCCAGGACTCCCTGTCCATCAGCAACTCCCAGAGTTCACTCAGACTCATGTCCATTGAGTCAGTCCTGCCATTCAGCTATCTCATCCTCTGTCCTCCCCTTCTCCTCCTGCCCCCTATACCTCCCAGCATCAAAGTGTTTTCCAATGAGTCAAATCTTCACATGAGTTGGCCAAAGTACTGGAGTTTCAGCTTTAGCATCATTCCTTCCAAAGAAATCCCAGGGCTGATCTCCTTTAGAATGGACTGGTGGGATCTCCTTGCAGTCCAAGGGACTCTCAAGAATCTGCTCCAACACCATAGTTCAAAACCATCAATTCTTTGGCACTCAGCTTTCCTCACAGTCCAACTCTCACATCCATACATGACCACTGGAAAATACATAGCCTTGACTAGATGGACCTTTGTTTGCAAAGTAATGTCTCCGCTTTTCAATATGCTATCTAGGTTGGTCATAACTTTCCTTCCAAGGACTAAGTGTCTTTTAATTTCATGGCCGCAGTCACCATCTGTGGTGGTTTTGGAGCAAAAAAAAATTAAGTCTGACACTATTTCCCCATCTATTTGCCATGAAGTGATGGGACCAGATGCCATGATCTTCGTTTTCTGAATGTTGAGCTTTAAGCCAACTTTTTCACTCTCCTCTTTTACTTTCATCAAGAGGCTTTTAGATCCTCTTCACTTTCTGCCATAAGGGTGGTGTCATCTGCATATCTGAGGTTATTGATATTTCTCCCGGCAATCTTGATTCCCGCTTGTGCTTCTTCCAGTCCAGCGTTTCTCATGATGTACTCTGCATATAAGTTAAATAAGCAGGGTTACAATATAGAGCCTTGACATACTCCTTTTCCTATTTGGAATGAACTGTTTCTTCCTGGCCTGCATACAGATTTCTCAAGAGGCAGGTCAGGAGGTCTGGTATTCCCATCTCTTTCAGAATTTTCCACAGTTTATTGTGATCCACACAGTCAAAGGCTTTGGCATAGTCAATAAAGCAGAAATAGATTTTTTTCTGGAACTCTCTTGCTTTTTCCATGATCCAGTGGATGTTGGCAATTTGATCTCTGGTTCCTCTGTCTTTTCTAAAACCAGCTTGGACATCAGGAAGTTCACGGTTCACGTATTGCTAAAGCCTGGCTTGGAGAATTTTGAGCATTACTTTACTAGCATGTGAGATGAGTGCAATTGTGCGGTAGTCTGAGCATTCTTCGGCATTGTCTTTCTTTGGGATTGGAATGAAAACTGACCTTTTCCAGTCCTGTGGCCACTGCTGAGTTTTGCAAATTTGTTGGCATATTGAGTGCAGCACTTTGACAGCGTCATCTTGCAGGATTTCAAATAGCAATACTGGAATTCCATCACCTCCACTAGCTTTGTGTGTAGTGATGCTTTCAAAGGCCCACTTGACTTCACATTACAGGATATCTGGCTCTAGATGAGTGATCACACCATCATGATTATCTGGGTCATGAAGATCTTTTTTGTACAGTTCTTCTGTGTATTCTTGCCATCTCTTCTTAATATCTTCTGCTTCTGTTAGGTCCATACCATTTCTGTCCTTTATTGAGCCCATCTTTGCATCAAATATTCCCTTGGTATCTCTAATTTTCTTGAAGAGATCTCTAGTCTTTCCCTTTCTGTTCTTTTCCTCTATTTCTTTGCATTGATCGCTGAGGAAGGCTTTCTTATCTCTTCTTGCTATTCTTTGAAACTCCATATTCAGATGCTTATATCTTTCCTTTTCTCCTTTGCTTTTCGCTTCTCTTCTTTTCTCAGCTATTTGTAAGTCCTCCACAGACAGCCATTTTGCTTTTTTGCATTTCTTTTCCAAGGGGATGGTCCTGATCCCTGTCTCCTGTACAATGTCATGAACCTCAGTCCATAGTTCATCAATAAATGAAGGTTGATTATTATTATTATTTTCCTCTTTCCCAGGTAAAATTTTTCAAGTACTTTTGACTGTTTTCCATACACCATGCTTTCTGAAGTTTTCAACATTCTTACCAGTCTTTTTGGAAGGTAAGGCAAAGTGGTCCCTGTTATCCCCTCCTCTTGGTATCTACATCTTTGCGTAGTTCCCTTCCTGAGTGTGAGCAGGACAATGCCATGCTTTCCACCAGAATAATACAACACAAAAGATGGGATGGATATGATTATACGTGTACATGTGTACATGATCACATTACATAGGACTGCAGTGCCCATCTGGGGAGGAGTTACTCTTCTCTGCTGGCTTTGAAGAAGCCAGTGCAATAAAGTGAGCTCCTACCGAGAGTCAAAAGGCAATGAGCTGAGGGTGAACTTCTGCCTGCAGCCAGTGAGAAACTGAGTCCACAGGAAATGCAATGTGGCCACAAACACAAAGCAAGGAAGATAAAGCCACAGCCCTGGTCAACATCTTGATCGTGGCCTTACAGAGGACCCAGTTAAGCCAGGCCTGGACTCCTGACCCATAGAAACCATGAGATATCAAATGTATGTTGTTTTAAGCCACTGAACGTGTGGTAATATTGTCGTGCAGGAATAGATAACTAATACAGTCAGTTAACCAAAATGCTAACTTTCCCCTATCTACCCTACTTTGGAAACTCCCTAATATGTCACTGGCCTGCTTAAAATAGGAATCCTGGAACAGAGCAGCAAATCATAGCTGGAAACATCTTCACACTGCACGAGGGGCAGCCAGCAGCAGTGGCATTGCTTTTCTAACTGGCAAAAGAGAACACTAGTCAATACAAGAGCAGGCTTCAGCTCCTACTGTGCACAGGGCACTAGGCTGGATGCTGTGAGGCAGGGCAGTCATCTCTCCCCTTCGTGCCCCTCCCAGGCAGACCCATTCTCTTGCGGTGTGATCCCTTGGCACAGGTGGTACCCGCAAGCTCGTTTGTTTTCCTAATTCTCTTCTCTCTTTGCATTACGTTTCCCCATCAAAGAGGAGGCAGAGAAAGTAACAAACCAGGTGAACTCACCTGATTCAGCTGGAGACCCTGTGAGGAACCATCCAGTGTCAAGGAGGGTTATACGGAAACTCAAGGCTCACAAGCCACAGAGCTGGGGTTAGAAAAGTGCCTCTGACATCCAGCACAACCCTCTTTCCTCAAATGAAGACCTGCTGCTTTGCTTTGTCCCTGTGAACAGTAAGAAGCTGACACTCATTTTTGGTGCAAGATGCAGTCAGAGAACATTTGACTCTTTGTTCTTGGGCAAATGCACTTGCTTCTGCAAACCTCAGTCTCCTCATGTATAAAATGAGGCCAATGACACCTACTTGAGAGGGAGGGCAGGAAGGCTGACAGGACAACCGATGTGAACCGCACAGCTCCAAGCAAGTGGTAGAGAAGTGTTGTTCCCATGATTACATTCTTTGCAGAGGATTTAACTCTCATGCATCCCACTGTGCACACAATCATGAGAAAAACATTTATTGAGCAACCAAATTGTGCCTGACATATTCCCAGAAGGCATTTTTCTTAGATTAAAAGGATCTAGTAGAACTTTGATCTCATCTGAGAAGTCGTCTCTGGTTACTCTAATCAAAGGAACCTCTATATGCTTCCTGGCCCTAGAGTCACTTGGTCTTCTCGTCTTCATTGCACTTATGACCTGCTGAAATGTTCGATCTATTTGCTTTCATGTCTACTGTCTATCCCCACCATGCAAACACAAACTCTAAGGATTGCAACTGCAACTGCCTTGTTAGCTGCTCTATCTCAGTACTCAAAACAGAGTCACACTGGGCATCACTGTTCAGTAAGCAAAGACAGGGGAATGAAGGAAAGAACCTGTCTTGCTTTCTCCTATGGAAATCCTGCCTGAAGAAGGATCAGAAGAAATTCAAGAAGTCAAACCATTTCAAAGAAGAAAAGACCATAGCATTCTGGCAAATCACTCCCATTTATTTATTACATGCTTTTCACATCCCAAGCACAGTGCTGACCCCTTAACATGGGATATCTCATTTAATTCTCACACTGACCCTATGACGTAGGTGTGCTTACTGCCCCTAGTGTACAGATGTGGAAACTGAGGTCCAGAGGAGTGAAACCTACTTAAAAGCACACAGTTCGTAAGACGCAGAGTTGGGGTTTGGAATGGAAACCGCATTGCCTAAGCTGCTCCACACTGCACGAACTAATGGAGGCCTGTGTTTGGGAAATGAATACTGAAATACTTAGGGATAAAGAGGCATCATGTCTGTAGCTAACTGCTAAGCAGTTGTGTGTGTGTGTGTGTGTGTGAGTGTGTGTGTGTGTGTGTGTGTGTGTGTGTGTATGAGAGAGAGAGAGGGAGAGAGAGGGAGGAAAGAGAAAATGAACTAATATATTAAGCTCTAAGGGCAAGAAGTATCTGGTATTTCTTCGAACTATTCTTTCAACTTTTCTATAGATAGAAATTACATCAAAATAAAACACTTTTTAAAAAGCCAATAGTGGGGTAAGATACAGCCTTGTCATGGTGAGGAAGGACACAGATCCTCCTTAGCTAGGAGGAAGCCTGGAGATGGGGGTGAGGTTGGGGCAGACTCTGGAGTAAGAAGTTTCTATAAGGGAGGCAATATAGTGATAATGTTCCTTATTTAACCAAGTCTGCCCTTCCTCAAACAGCACAAAGGATTTTAAAGGCCAACTTCTAAATCTAGTTGCTCAGTGCCGAGGTTATCCACTTAGTCAGGAGAGCGCTGTTCCCCTGAATTGTGGCTCCCACACTACTGGATCATTGAAAAAAGAAGAGAGTTTCAGAAAAACATCTATTTCTCCTTTATTGACTATGCCAAAGCCTTTGACTATGTGGATCACAATAAACTGTGGAAAATTCAGAAGGAGATGGAAATACCAGACCATCTGACCTGCCTCTTGAGAAACCTGTATGCAGGTCAGGAAGCAACAGTTAGAACTGGACATGGAACAACACACTGGTTCCAAATAGGAAAAGGAGTGCGTCAAGGCTGTATAAATAGGAAAAGGAGTGCGTCAAGGCTGTATATTGCCACCCTGCTTATGTAACTTCTATGCAGAGTACATCATGAGAAACGCTGGACTGGAAGAAGCACAAGCTGGAATCAAGATTGCCAGGAGAAATATCAATAACCTCAGATATGCAGATGACACCACCCTTATGGCAGAAAGTGAAGAGGAACTAAAAAGCCTCTTGATGAAAGTAAAAGAGGAGAGTGAAAAAGTTGGCTTAAAGCTCAACATTCAGAAAACAGATCATGGGATTTGGTCCCATCACTTCATGGGAAATAGATGGGGAAACGTGGAAACAGTGGCTGACTTTATTTTTGGGGGCTCAAAAATCACTGCAAATGGTAACTCCAGGCATGAAATTAAAAGACGCTTACTCCTTGGAAGGAAAGTTATGACCAACCTAGACAGCATATTAAAAAGCAGAGAGATTACTCTGTCAACAAACGTCTGTCTAGTCAAGGCTACGGTTTTCCAGTGGTCATGTATGGATGTGAGAGTTGGACTATAAATAATTGAGTGCTGAAGAATTGATGCTTTTGAACTGTGGTGTTGGAGAAGACTCTTGAGAGTCCCTTGGACTGCAAGGAAATCCAACCGGTCCATCCTAAAGGAGATCAGTACTGGGTGTTCATTGGAAGGACTGATGTTGAAGCTGAAACTCCAATACTTTGGCCACCTGATGGGAAGAGCTGACTCATTGGAAAAGTCCCTGATACTGGGAAAGATTGAGGGCAGGAGGAGAAGGGGAAGACAGAGGATGAGCTGGTTGGATGGCATCACTGACTCGATGAATATGGGTTTGAGTAAACTCTGGGAATTGGTGACGGATAGGGAGGCCTGGCATGCTGCGGTTCATGGGGTTGTAAAGAGTCAGACACGACTGAGCGACTGAACTGAACTGAACATCAACAAACTCTTAAAGAGATTGCACATACCTGGAGTGCTTTTCAAGGCCTAGGAGCCAGTGATTGCAGGCTGATTTCAGGCAGAAAGGAGGGGAGAGGCCAAAGGCATGTTGAAAAATCATTTTTTGTCTGTTGTTCCTTTGTATGCGAAGAGATGACTCATTTGAAAAGACCCTGATGCTGGGAGAGATTGAGGGTAGGAGGAGAAGGGGACGACAGATATTGAAATGGTTGGATGGCAATACCAACTCAATGGACATGAGTTTGGATAAACTCCAGGAATTGGTGATGGATAGGGAGGCCTGGCGTGGTCCGGTTCATGGGGTCGCAAAGAGTCGGACACGACTGAGCGACTGAACTGAACTGAACTGTATGCTGTGCATACGCCAGAGAAAGGACAGACAAGGGCCCTGACCTTAAGGAACTTCTATTCTATGTGGAAAAGACAATGAATAACAATTAAGCAAATAAGATTTTTTTTCAGATGGCAGTAAGTGCAAAAAGGAAATAAATCTGAAACACAGGGCAGTGGGAGGCATAAGTGACTGGGGATGGTTGTCCTACTTCAACCGGGGCATATGTCTCTGAGAAGGTGACAACTGAGCTGGATGCTGAATAACAAGAAGGAACCAGCCATGGCAGTACTTAGGAAAGCCCAGGGAGGAGATGAAGGCAGTCCTGGAGACGGAAGCGAGCTGAGCTTGGTGAGCGGATGAAAGCAGGCCAGCATGATGGGAACGTGGTGAGCAGTGGGGAGAGCAGGGGAGGCAGGGGCAGTGATGGCAGGGACTACATCATACTGGGGATGGAAGCTGGAGGCATTCAGAATTCACTCTAAATGCATGAGGGATTCAGAGAGTTTTGAGCAGGAGGGTGATATGGTCTGAGTTTTGTTCTTGAATTCAGATAATATACATAATGTTATTAGTCCAGGACCTGGTACTGGGTAGCTATCTCATTCATTGTTTACCATTTCTCGGGAGCACCACTGATCATTACAGACTTCCAGAAGGTGGGTGGCCCACGTACGTGTATCTTCCTGCTAGAGGTGGATGCACCTGACTGGGGAAGGGGACTACTCCTGACCCATCTGACTTCCTCCCTACTGCCTACCACCGCCCCCTCCCCCCCACCAAGGCAGATGCCAACCACCTCTGCCAGGCCAAGGGGCAGCCAGGGTAGGATCACTGGGCCTCCAGCTGGCTCCAGCTCCAGGCCTCTGAGCCGCCTTCACGTTGTTTTAAAAATGCGAAGCATTCCAGCCATTTTAATTACTGGGTGTTGCATAAGCCAGCAACCAGTTCATACAAAGGAACAACAGACAAAAAATGATTTTTCAACATGCCTTTGGCCTCTCCCCTCCTTTCTGCCTGAAATCAGCCTGCAATCACTGGCTCCTAGGCCTTGAAAAGCACTCCAGGTATGTGCAATCTCTTTAAGAGTTTGTTGATGTGACATCAAGATGTTTTTTTCCTCTAAATACTTGCGGGAGAGGCAGTTCCAGCTACCTTCAAGTGGTTTGGAAAGTTACTGGTCATATTCTTCCTAGACACACTAAAACTATCACAGGGGCTCCATATTATACCCACTGAGAACTTTGAGTTCAGTGTGTGGTAGGTCTGTCTGGGCACTAAAACAGGGGACTTTTGGTTCCTGAAATTCCAAAATGACCACATGATAAGGTACTCCCAAGGCATGAACCCTAAACATAATATTCCAGCAGTACCTGGATGTGGAGAAGAATTTCTTAGAGTTTGCAATGTGATTAAAGAAACCTCAAGTTCCCTAATTCTGGTTTTTCAGAAGCTTCTAAACACTTTGCTCACTAATAATCTAAACAGTTTGTTTAGGTCCTACTGTGGGTCAAGCATTGGGCTAAGTGTTCAGAAAAGAAAACTCAAGAGTTTGTTAGGTAGCTCACTTCTTAAAGAGGGAAATGACACAGAAACTGATAATCCCACTGTACTGTGATGAAAATCAAGTTACAGATAATCTCTATGGTGGGACCCAGCTTGGATGGAAGGAAAGGCTACTTGCACAAGATGACTTAATGATAATAATAAGTTTGCTTTAATACTAATGTTGACCATGTCCACTCATTCATGGCTGACTCTGTACTAGGAGTTCTGCTAAATCCTTCCCAAGTATCGTGTTTATTCTTCACAACTCTGTGAAGTAGGCACTAATGCTGTCTCCATCTTGTTGATAAGAAAATTAACAGAAAGGTTACTTGTCCAAGAGTACAGTAAATTAACGGTGATGTGCTGGTAATTACTTAGCAACTAGCTCTTCAAAACCAAAAGCTTGGTTTGTAGCATCTGGCAATTACTCTAATGGATCTTCTTCAATCGTGGCCAATTTTAAATTACCAGTGTGACGTCACTGAATGCAGAGTTGGGAAGACTGTTTTTGTCATATAGGTACAATAGCTGGAAATAACGTCAAGAGCATAGATGAGAGTATGTAACAGAATAAAATAATGAGGAAGTGATGGGTATTAAATATTCATGACTGTATTTTTAATATAATTTGTTTGATTGTAAGTTTATACAATCGCATATTTAATAATGCCTATGTTTAACAACTGACTGGCAAAATTCCAGAAAATATAACTATCAGCTCTCACTCACAAGCGAGAGTAAGGCAGCCCCAACACATCATGTGGAGCTCTGGAAACTCACTTTTTATCCCATAAGACAAGTAAGAGGTAGCCGGAAGAGGAGTAAAGACACTCCAGGTCAAGGGAATAGCATGAAAAAAGACTTAAGACATGGAAATGAGACAATAGACAATAATGACATTTAGTGTTTGCAAAATGTTTTCAACCCATTACTGGAGTGCAGGGCAGTGGTAAGGAGCACAGAGCTTGATGGTGAACTTCCAATTCTGGTTCTACCACTTATTAACTGTGTGATCTTGACAACGTTTCTGAACCTCTTTATGCCTCAACTTTCTTTTCTGTAAAATGGGTATGATAATAACAGTTGCTACATCTTAGGGTTTTGAGAATTAAATACATTTATATTTCTGCTTTATTGACTATGCCAAAGCCTTTGACTGTGTGGATCACAATAAACCGTGGAAAATTCTGAAAGAGATGGGAATACAGACCACCTGACCTGCCTCTTGAGAAACCTATATGCAGGTCAGGAAGCAACAGTTAGAACTGGACATGGAACAACACACTGGTTCCAAATAGGAAAAGGAGTGCGTCAAGGCTGTATATTGTCACCCTGCATATTTAACTTATATGCAGAATACATCATGAGAAACGCTGGGCTGGAAGAAGCAAAAGCTGGAATCAAGACTGCCAGGAGAAATGTCAATAACCTCAGATATGCAGATGACACCACCCTTATGGCAGAAAGCAAAGAGGAACTAAAGAGCCTCTTGATGAAAGTAAAAGAGGAGAGTGAAAAAGTTGGCTTAAAGCTCAACTTTCAGAAAATGAAGATCATGGCATCTGGTCCCATCACTTCATGGGAAATAGATGGGGAAACAGTGGAAACAGTGTCAGACTTTATTTTTATGGGCTCCAAAATCACTGCAGATGGTGATTGCAGCCATGAAATTAAAAGATGCTTACTCCTTGGAAGAAAAGTTATGACCAACCTAAATAGCATACTCAAAAGCAGAGACATTACTTTGCCAACAAAGGTTCGTCTAGTCAAGGCTATGTTTCTTTCCAGTGGTCATGTATGGATGTGAGAGTTGGACTCTGAAGAAAGCTGAGGGCAGAAGAATTAATGCTTTTGAACTGTGGTGTTGGAAAAGACTCTTGAGAGTCCCTTGGACTGCAAGGAGATCCAATCAGTCCATCCTAAAGGAGATCAGTCCTGGGTGTTCACTGGAAGAACTGATGCTGAAACTGAAACTCCAGTACTTTGGCCACCTCATGTGAAGAAGTGACTCATTGGAAAAGACCCTGATGCTGGGAGGGATTGGGGGCAGGAGGAGAAGGGGACGACAGAGGATGAGATGGCTGGATGGCATCACCAACTCGATGGACATGAGTTTGAGTGAACTACAGGAGTTGGTGATGGACAGGGAGGCCTGGCGTGCTATGATTCATGGGGTCGCAAAGAGTCGGACACGACTGAGTGACTGAACTGAACTGATGATACTTGTAAAGTACATATAGAACAGGACCTGGTACATAATAAATCCTCAGCCAGTGTTAGTTATTTATTACTTTGATCCTTAAAACTTCCTCTGTGAATTGAATGTTTGTCCCCATTTTAAAGGGAATAAATGTAAGTTTAGAGATAAACTCAGTAGATAGAAGAGATAGAATTTCAGTAATTGTTCTGATTCTAGCTTCTGTGCTCAACCCAAGGCAGAAATCACAATGACCCCATGAGTATTACTCTTCATTAGGGCCTGCTCATGTACTCTCTGGCCTACTAAGTATCCTACTGATGGGCAGCATAGCTGATTCCTAAACACCTGGATTGATGGGTGCAAGGCATTCTGGGAAGGAAGACCCAACCGGTGACTGACATTGGGCATTGGCTATTGCCAATGGAAACTGCATCCTTGCTATTTTCTGCATGTTCACCTTCACCCTGAACAGGAAGGCTTGCAGGGTGGTTAAGAGTACGGACTCTTGGGAAAGGCTGCTCTGGATTCAAATCCAAGCACTGCACCATCCTGCCCATGTGATCTTGAGCAAGTTACATAATCTCTCTGTAGCTTTGTTTCTACACCTGAAGAAAAAACAGATTGTGAGGATAAGCTCATCTACCTCACAGCTTTCACTATTAGATTAGTATGAATTAATATATGAAAACTGCCTAGAAGAATGCCCTGCATTTAATAAGCTGCTGCTGCTAAGGCTGCTGCTAAGTCGCTTCAGTCGTGTCCGACTCTTTGCGACCCCACAGATGGCAGCCCACCAGGCTCCGCCGTCCCTGGGATTCTCCAGGCAAAAACACTGGAGTGGGTTGCCATTTCCTTCTCCAATGCATCAAAGTAAAAAGTGAAAGTGAAGTCGCTCAGTTGTGCCCAACTCTTCGTGACCCCATGGACTGCAGCCCACCAGGCTCCTCCATCCATGGGATTTTCCAGGCAAGAGTACTGGAGTGGGTTGCCATTGCCTTCTCCAATTGCATTGGCACACTATAGGAATTAGCGGTTACTATCAAGGATTGCTCTTCTTTGCTTCCTCCTTTCCCCCATCCCTTCTCTGGGTGTTACGGACATGGTCAAAGGGGATATGACATGGGAACATGGTCTTCATTAATAAACAAAGATCATCAAACAGCAGGCTACTTATCTGCAGGGATCTCATACATTTCTGTGCCTGGAGGGCCACACCATGGTCCACACAGGTTCTCACTGTGCCAGAGCCTTATTCTCTGCACCTTGTTTGATCCTCATGAAGATCCTATGAGTTGCTCCTCTGTTTTACCATTAGATATCTGAGGACATGAGTTTGAGTAAACTCTGGGAGTTGGTGATAGACAGGGAGGCCTGGCGTGCTGCAGTCCAGGGGGTCGCAAAGATTCGACTGAGCAACTGAACTAAACTGATCTGAGGCTCAGAGAAGTGAAGGAACTTGTACAAGGTCACAGTGTGAAAAAGTCAAGAAAGATCAAAACCCAGGATTATGGACATTACAAATCTTGGTGCCTAAGCCTCTCTTCAGTCTGCCTTCCAGAATATTCCATTGGAAAGTTATGAGAGATCATAAAATCTAAACCCCTGGTTTTACATTTAAAGAAAGTGGGTTTGTTGATTTACTCATGGTCACTCAGCTATTGTGTATGGCAGAACTGAGATAAAAACCTGGTATACTGCCTCAATCTTATGCTTAAAATTTCAGAAGGAAATGAAGTCATATTCATTAGTTGTTAGAAAATACTGACCAATATTTTATCAGCTTGCCTCTAGATTCTGGGCCCTTCTTTGGTAATACAAATGTAATTTTCCAGTAGTATTCACTCAGTCATGAAGGCCATGATCTTACACCAGATACTGCCTGCTCTGTGATTTCTCCTGTCTCACCTCCCCTGCAAACCAGATCAAAGAAGAGATGATGCATAAACACTCCCTCACTGGCCCTCCTTTGAAAGGTACCATGTCTCCTGCTTGGCTGCATCACACAGTAATCAAGAGCCCTGAGTACTCAATGGGAACCCAAAAGACGAAGATGAAGTCACCTGCAGCCCATGAACCTATGGATACAGTGACTTTTCAGTCTCCAGAAAGAGTGCTCATTTGGAAAGAGGTCTCTAGGTCTGAATCACAGTTCTGCCACTCCCTTCCTTGTAAGAAATTGGACATGCAGTTTAATTTTTGAACCTCAGTTTTCTTTGCTATAAAATGGACATAAAATAATACCTATTTTTTAGGGCTGTGAGTATTAGAGGAAACACTAAATGCCTTGTATGTAGCAGGTACTCCATTAATGCAAGTTCCCTTTCCTTTCTCTCATCTTAGAAACTTTTCCAGTTTATCATCCCAAGGTTGATGAACGTTACAGGACAGGAAAATAATTATTTACTGCATGTTTATTATGTATCCAGCCACGAATTAGAGAAATCTGGAGTGATGGGAAGATGATGAGATACTAAGGGCTCTGATTCCTTGCCTTGTCTTTGCCAGTAATCCTGTGTGACCATATGGAAACCCACATCTCTGGGGCCTTTTCCCATGATTTGATTATCCACAATTCTCTCCCACCTCCGGTTTTCTGTCTTACTCTAATATGGGTTTCCAAATATCTCCCTGTTCCCTGGTTGGGTGGCCCAACTCCTGGCACTTCTGACCCTCCTGTTGTAGATCAGGCCACCCACTATTGTTTCCAAGTCTTTCTCTCCTGTTAGACTGGGAACTCCTTGAGGGTGGTCTGTGCCTTGTTCACTTGGATCCCTAGTGTGCCTGCTGCATACCAGTGGACACCCATTCAGTGTCTAAGGAAACTGGAAGGAAGGAGGGCAGGAAGGTGAGAACCGTATACTTTCCTCCGAAGAGCTGATGATCACACTGTGACACACAAGCTGTGAGGCAAACAGAGACTGCCAGTGTCTGACTGCCAGTGACTGCTTCACAAGAGAGCAGTGGAAAGAGGCTGTCTGTCTTCTGAGCACTGAAGCCATAAATCCACACGCTATGCAAGTGCTTCACAGTACATCAGAACACAGTAAGGGGAGAATTCAAAATACAAAACTCAGACTTGTTAGCGTGAGGGTCATTATAGGATGGTGACTTACAATCGAAAATATAGAAACCAAATAGATCATAATATTCCTAGTACAGGAAAAGCCTAGGCAGAAGAAGCCAGGAGTGGCAAGTTTGCAGCAGAAAATCGGAAAGACCAAGGGAGCCAAAGTTGGCAATATGTATATGACCTTGTCACTGTACAGGCAGAGGGACTCTAGCCAGCAGCTGTGGGCACTGTCACTCTTGTGGCCAAGGATTCCTCTCACTGAGAAGGAGAATTCTACAGTATCTCAGCTGAAATACCCTTCTGATCTCATTCCCTGTGTTCCAACTCTTTCTGATGAGAAACTAGCTTCATGTCAAGCTCTCTATGGTTATCAGGAAAAAAACATAAGGGTCATGTTGACACACGTATCCTATCCTACATGCCAATTGTATCTCTCATGGGAAACAAAGATAATGTAGTTTGCTTGGGTTGCTGGTCTCCTATGATTCCTAGTGTTCCTGGGACTGATCAGCCCGGAGCTGTATCTAGTTGACTTTCTGGACTTGAGAAGCTGGATTCCAGAACCTCTGTTACGATGAACTTGTGAAGCTGATACATTGACCGTCCCTCCCCCCATTTTCTCTGCTATTCATTGGTTAGTTTATTTTCTCAATATTTGGAAAGTGCCTATGAGTATGAAGTGCAGATGCTGTGCTAGAGGCTGAGGAAGGGCCTGGATTTGCTTGCTGTCTAAGGGAGAGAAAGACATATCAACCACTAGGGACAAAAGAGTATGGGAGGAACCCGGTAGGAATCTGCGGGATACTGTGTGAGTGGGAGAGGACTGAAGAAGGAGAGGCCTTGGAGGAGCAGTCAGATCTGCTGAGGCAGAGACAGGGTCAGGGAAAATATCCATGAGGTAATTCAAGTTGAATCCAGAACGACAAAGATCCTGACAGATGAGACAGAGGAGGGTCAGGAATATAATGGTGGAAGGTGGATTCCAGGCAAAGAGTGCAGTGTGAGCAAGCCTCAGAGGCAGGAACTGAGAGCTGGAACACAAAAGGCTTGAAGATGAGAATGGGGACATAGATTAGAAGCCTAGGTTGAATGGGGACATAGGCTGGAAGCATAGGTTGAATGGGGACATAGGACAGGACATGCTGTTGCGTAACTGAGAGCTGGAAAACAAAAGGCTTGAAGATGAGAATGGGGACATAGGTTGGAAACATAGGTTGAATGGGGACATAGGACAGGACATGCTGTTGTGTAATGGCAGGGATAGCAGTCACAATGTATTCTGCTCGAATGGTGCGCCTCTGGGGACCCCAGGATGAGCCAGAGCACATGGAGCCTTGTATGCCTTTCTTGGGAGCTTAATACTTTGTTCAGAAAGCCACGGAGAACAAGTGAATCATTTTAAGCCAAAGACAGCATGACTTCAGATTTATATTTGAAAAACTTAACATGAGCAGCAGTGTAAAAGCTGAATTTGATAGAGAAAGACCCTGGATAGAGTGGATAATTATGCGACAATTGAAATTGTCAGGAAAGACTATAGGGGCCTGATCCAAGGCAGACATAGTGGAAAGAAGTGAAGGTTAGAAGAGATGCATGGAGTGAGAATCTACAGCACTTGGTGAATGATGGTGCCACTGGCAGGGATGGGTCATACCAGAGAGGACTGAGAGGAAGACAGTGAGTTTGGACTCTTAGGGGTCTGAGGAGCCCATGGGACCTCCAAGTGCAACTGTCCCGGGGAAATTGGGTCTAGACAAGAGCTCATAGGGATACTGCTGCTTACAGCAGTGGACAGACCAGAGTGGGAGGTGGGTCCAGGGGAGACAGTGGGATTAGCCAGGGGGAGTGTGGAAGATAGGAAGGAAGGAAAGGGATGAAAAGGGATCCTTGGACAAAATTGGGAAACACCTATATTTTAGTGGCAGGAAGAGCCTGAAGAGTCTGCAAAGAAGACTGAGAAGGTACAGTTGGAGAGGCAGAAAGCAAAAACCCAGAGAGAGTGGAGTCTCAGCAGTCGAGTTTAAGGAGGATGTGTTTAACGGTGTCCCCATTGCATAGGACAAGTCAATTTCAATTCCAGCAGGTTCCACCGCAACAGGCTCAAGCACCTTGGCAGAAATGGGATCTCTAGCCCAGGCTGACAGCATAACAATCCTTTATCTGTCTGGCCATCCCATTCCCTCCCAAGCTATAGAGCGGCAGGCAGAGACATTCACATGCGTCTTCTGTGCAAAGCTGAGCATGCAACCTTCAAAGAAACCACAAAGGAGCTGCTCATTTTTAAAGGAAAACGCATGGACTTCATGGGCATAGGGAAGACATTAAGACAGCGTCGAGGAGGAGAAGCTCTGCTTCCACTTCATATTACCCTTCATAGAAACAGTCAACCGAGTACACAGTCAAAAACAAAAAAGAGCAAGTGCTGGAATCTTAGCTCTGTTTCCCATCTCCTACCATCCCAGTAAAAAGGAGCACAAAATGTCTCCACTATGCACATGTGTTTTCTGGTTTAAAATCTCTGGGAGTAGCTCCCTGCAAAAAGAAATGCCGATACCCCAGGATTCAGGTGAATTCAGCCAGAGACTCACACTAAGGGGTCTTCACTCCCTGGCAGGGATGGGGGAGAGCTGGGGGAAGAGACGCCCGGGGAAGAGATGCCCTGCAATTTTACTGCCGTGAAATTGGCTCCAGATGGAAGCAAGGCAAGGTGTTCACTCCCTGCTGGTGCCAGACACAGAGAGAACCTGAAATGCCTGCCACCTTAGGTCCAGAATCCCCCAGCGCCGGGTGGCAGCCCTGCTAAGGGTCTGGTCAGGGCTCACGGTGCAGGGTGGACCGGGGCTGTCTGTTGCTCAGAAGAGACTATTTTAAAATGCAATGACTTTCAGATGGACTGTGGGTTTGGGGAAGGCGCGGTGGCTGGGGTCTGGAGGAGAAGGGACAGGAAAGAGGAGAGGTGTTTCCCTACACGGCTGCAGAGATGACATACATCTTAGGACCTTCTCCAGTTTCAGTTTTCAGAGGCCAGCTCTGCCCTGGAAGAGAAGGACCATGGGATCCTCTGTTGTATTCCCAGGTCTCCCCAGTACCCCTCAAATCCATGATTCACAAGTATGTAGCTTCCTGAGAGCACGGCTCCCCTTGGGTTGACAAGTGGCCAGCCTGAGGGTGGAGAAGCTGGGCAGCTGCGGACCCAGACGGGATGCTGACTGAGAGCTTTGTGGCCATTGCAGACGGGAGGGGTTAGCTTCACCCACTCAAAGGCACCCACACCCCACTGACTAGTGTGGAACTGTGCCTTTCCCCCCTTCTCAGTGAGACCAGCTGAGGCTTCAGGCTGAGGGAATGGGTGTTCTCTGGCTTACAGCGCCCCCTATCAGTGGTCAAAGGGATAGAGCCCTGTGAGCTCTCCAAGGAGCTAGCCACCTGCCTATGTCAGTACTGGCTGGTGGGGCCAATTAATTCCATCCATTCAGCTAATCCTTATTGACATCTTTGTTACCACGAACACTGTCCTCAAGGAACTTACCATCCAGGAAGGTAAACAATCACATTACAGTCAGACAAGTAGTGTGAGGGAAAGAAGCACAGGATCACATGGGAGGGACTTGACAAAGACTGGAGACAGGAATCAGAGAAGGCTCTCTAGAGGAGGTGACATCTAAACTATGATCTGAAGGCAGTACAGGAGTTAAATGAATTTTAGAAATAAGGCATGGAGATAACAAAAGGCTTATTTCTTGATCTTTTAGTGCTTATGATGCAAGAGGCAAAAAGGCAGAAAAACAAGTAATTACAATGGGGCTCTATCAGGAATATGACCCTCAATCTCTTGTATGCTTTCACCATCAAAATCTTTGGTTTCAGCCGGAGTCTTGGAGGAGAGAGCAGAAAGCAGAATAGGAACTCAGTGTTGACTGAGAAATTGATGGACATGCTTTAGTCTCTCACAGTTAATTTTTCTCAAAATTCTTTAATGGCAAGATCTATCTTCCCTTCAGAGACATTCACCTTGTCCTTGAGACTTTTCCATGGGTCCTGAGACTTTTCAGCCAGGGGGGATCTTGGAGATCACTGAGTTACAACCTTCATCCAATGAACAAGAAAACTGAGTCTAGACAGGTGAGATGACTTGCCTCAACAACTGTTTCTGCAGCCACCTTTGGAACAAATCTCACATCTTTTGCTTCTGTTTTTCATCCAAGCCTCTCTTTGTCCCCCAGAAAGAAAATTTTCATGTGTCACTTTGCAGCAATATACTTGAAATGCTTTCAGAAGATATTAGATAATTTAGAAAGGGAAAAATAAACACACAAGAGATAAATCTCTGAGGAGTACAGAGCTACATTTGTTATGACTGGCTCAGAGGTGATTATTAACATAACAGAGAACTATTTAGTCAGTGCAGTGCAGTTCTCTACCTGTTGGGTACTGGACAAAGGGACTCTGAAACTCATCTATAGACTTGAAATGCAGATTCAGGACTGCGAGTGGCTGCATAAGAGTCTAAACGTTAGATCATGCACTGCAGTTGGGGGGACTGGGGCCACGAGTGTGTGGAAGACAACCCAGGTTAGGAATCAGGCAGCCACAGCACAATCTCGGGTCTACTGCGAGCTAACCATGAGACTTTTGGGCAAATTTCTTCATCTGTCTGAACCTTATTTTCCCCACCTGTAAAATGAGGATGGGCAGAATCTCAGGTCATTTTTCAGGTTCTCTAAATGTCTGTGAGAGACTTCCCAGAGAGTCTAGCATCTTGGAACTTGATATGAAGAGGGGGTGGACCACTAAATCTGGACCACCAGATTTAGAAACTTCTTCAGTTCTTCTGGGGTTTATAAATCTATCAGTGTCCTTAGCTATCAAGACAAAGTGGGGAGCCAGTATCCTCATTCTTATTTACCATTGGCCCCAGGCCCCCTCCATCTAGCTTCTAAAGTGGACTTGAGAAAGCAATTCTTACATATTACTAGGTCCATGGACACAATGACATCTGGATTGATGGCTATGAGGTCTGCTTGCTGCCCTTGACCCAGAGGCAGTGTGTAGTGCTCCCCTCTATAACAATGCATGAAGCTTGCTTTTTCTCTTGTTCAAAGTGAGGACTGAGGATGGATGGACAGAAGATAGTCCCCTTGGGTTAGACATTAGGGAGAACTTTCCAACTGAAACAGAAGCTGAACTCCAAACACACTGACGCAGTTTAGGATAGGGAGTTAGAGGAAATAAACCAAAGGGCAATTTTGCTACCTTTCAGCTAGAAAAACAATCAGATTACTCTTACACTTGTATAACTAAGCTCCAGTACTTTGGCCACCTCATGCGAAGAGTTGACTCATTGGAAAAAACTCTGATGCTGGGAGGGATTGAGGGCAGGAGGAGAAGGGGATGACCGAGGATGAGATGGCTGGATGGCATCACGGACTCCATGGACGTGAGTCTGAGTGAACTCCGGGAGATGGTGATGGACAGGGAGGCCTGGCGTACTGCGATTCATGGGGTCTCGAAGAGTCGGACACGACTGAGCGACTGAACTGAACTGAACTGAACTGCCATAAAATCATATGCTTCAGATGTTTTCTATAAGGAACCTGCTGCTTGAAATTCAGCAAAAGTTATTTCTCTGACACTCATTTTCTAGGCAAGCCTTCCCTTGGAGAAACTGTTGGTAATTTGGACAAAACCTTAAAGTGAGAAAGAAAAGAGAGAGAGAGAGTGAAGAGAATGCTTCAACACGTAAGATGCTTATCCAAAGTAGATTTGGTCTGGAAAGGCCTATAAAACCTTCCACATGACTGGCACAGTGCAGGGATAAATGAAACTCTCAAATCCTACCAAGTATGCCCTCATTCAACCTGGATCCTTGGAGTGACTTCCAAAGTGTCCACAGCTCAAGACTCAATGGGTTTCTGGCCACACCCATACCCGTGTCCCTTGAGACCCTAATTTATACCCTAAGGAGTAAAAAGCAGCCTTCTCAAATATCTTAGGCTTCAAAGTGTTTCTTCTAGTGTGGTTGGGGAAATAGTACAACTACAGTTCATGGAACAAGGGGCAAAATTCTAAGTAAACACTGAGGGAAGGAAAGCTCTCTCTGGATGGGGCTACAGTCAAAGTTAGGATGGGAAGGGTCTTAAAAGTTGGGGAGGAAACAAGACAGAAAAATGTGGAAACTAGATTCCTCTCCTTACAGCTAAATTCTTAAGGGGGAAAGGGAAGCTTTAAAAATGTTCTTGGAAATATCATTTCCAATGAAGCTTTCTGCTCCTGCCATTTTGGTGTCACTTCTCTGAGGTGTAAACAGAGGAATTTCTGAGAAAGAGGATGAACTTGCACTTCAGAGCAGCACTTCTCATCCTTCTTTTGTTCCAAACTTTTACCATTTTTATTGCCAAATCACTTTAGTCTCTTTCCAAACGGGATGAGTTGGGTGAGAAAGTGAGAAAGATGCAAGAATAGAAAGAAGATTCCAGCTGCAAAAAGGACACTTGCACAGATAAAGCTAGCTGCCACTAAAAAGTCCAAGAAAATAAACACCTGTCTTAAGGCAGGAATCAGAGAATTCAGTTCCTGGCTGGTTGCCAAGTAATGGCATCTTTCTGCAACAGTTTCCTCATCTGGAAAGTGTGAATAACACTTTGTGTTTTTCCTATCTAAAAGGATCATTGTGAGATGTAATGAGGTGAAGTATGGAAAATATTAATATAAGGCAGGCTCAAGAGGTTACTGAATAAGAAAAATAGTCATAGTATCAGTTTTTTAGCAGATATCCATTGTTCCTCATGTTCTTGAATCCTGGATAGTTCTTCAGGATCTAGTTTCATTTCCGGTTGGAATTAGTTCACCTCTAATTCCTCGCTGAAGGATGGAGACTTGTCTGCCCTCGGTGGGGTTACCATTTCCTCGTGCCCTAACTTACTGTTTTTCGAGTAAGCCTAGGGACTTTGCACTTGCTGTTATCTCCTCCCAGCTGCCAAAGGGCTGAGGCTTCTTGTTCACAGCCAGGCTGTCACCTTCTCAGCCATTTTGCTTATTATCCCGTAGACAGCAGCGCCCTCCGCAGTATTTCTAACCCATCATTCATCATTCAGGGCACTATTACCTTAGTAAATCACCCTATGTACTCATGTATCTTCTAATGTATTGCCTACTAGTTCCATGGGAACAAAGAGTTCGTTTTGCTCATCCCAGAATCCAGAACGATGTCTGTTGAATGGCCTCATGATTTACTCCGGCTGAGCCCGGGAAACAACCTTTCGTTACAGTCAGTTCCAAAAGGCAAACGACTTCTTCCTACTGAGCAGGAAAGTCTGGAGCAGCGATACGCTGAGGGATAGGGGATTTGTCAGCAACCTGGTTCTTTCCCCTCTGACCCGGCTCTCTCCAGAGAAGGCACAGTTAGCCTTTATTTATCCTTTCCACCAGGCGCAGTCAAGGTCCCCAAGGCAAGGCCACCTCTGACCTGCCAAAGGGGTTGGTGCTGGGGTGAGCGGTAGTTGATTTTGGTTTGAGTCAGAGGCGCCCAGAGGGCGGGGTGGGCGTATGGCGGGTTTGCAGGCGAGGAGGGCAAGGGGGCGCCGCTCCGAGGGCCCCTGCGCCAGCGCGTAGCAGGGGCGCGTTCAGCCCACCCACTCGCGTGCCCACAGCTGTATTATTCCCTAAAAGGACCTGAACGGGACGGGCGGCCCCGCCCCGTCGCCCCGCGCCCCCGGCCCCGCCCCCTTTTTGGAGGGCCGATGAGGTAATGCGGCTCTGCTATTGGTCGGAGTCGGCGGGCCCCGCGCGCTCGAGAGGGGGTGCCCGGGGGGACCCGCGCTATATCACTCGGCCGCGGGGCTGCGGCGCAGAGCGGGCAGCGGGCGGACGCTCGGACAGCTTCTCCTCCTTCTGCTCCCTCAGCTCCTGCTCCTCCGCCCAGAGAGACTGCCCACCCGCCCAGTCCTGCGCCAGCGCCGAGGCAGCTCCGTCGCACTCCATCCCGTCCCGCCGGGCACTCGGAGGGCGGCGCGCTCCAAGCCAAAGTTGCCCCCCACAGGCGGGCGGGCGAGCGCAGGCTGCAGCGACCCGGCCCGTGGCGCGCAAGGCAACTTTGTAGACGCGAGCAGCAGCCCCAGCAACGGCAGCGGCGATGACTCCCTGGCTCGGGCTCGTCGTGCTCCTGGGCAGCTGGAGCCTGGGGGACTGGGGCGCTGAGGCGTGCACGTGCTCGCCCAGCCACCCCCAGGACGCGTTCTGCAACTCAGACATCGGTAAGCGCTCCCGGGGTCCCTGCCGGAGCCCCCGCGGTGACCGTTCGCTCGCGCGCTGCAGCCGGGACTCCGGCGCTGCTATGGGTGGCCTCGCCAACCCCCAATCCTTTCCATTGCCTGGGCTTGGGGGGAGGTCGTGGAGGTAGATTCTGAGGTATGCTTCAGCATGACCGAGGTGGGTAGACGCAGAGAAACCCACCGAGGCCGAGTGAACTCTTTGTAGCCATGGTCTTTTAGGGCGTGAGGTCCTTACTGGTCTTTTTGACATCTGGAAAATTCCCCTTTTCACTATCACCGGAGAACTGTCTGGGGAAGAAAGATGGGGAGAGCATTTCTAAAACTTGTAATGCCAACTAAAGTGCTGGGATGATGATGAGTTTAAAAAATAAAAATTAAAAAGAAAAAGTTGCCAGTCATGTGCAGGGGAAAGTTGCAGGAGAAACTTGTAGTTTTCTGAGTTTTCACCATCTCCCCACTATGTTCATTCTTTTCACCAAGACCCAACTCAGCCTCACAATCCCTGGGCAAGTGCTAACTGAGCTTCTTGGACTGCCAAGTTTGGGTGGATTTAAGGGGGGAAATAAGAAGGAATCTGTGGGGTTGACCCTCCCCGAAGGAACTGTATTTGAAAGTGTTGATAGCAAGCAGGAGGTGGCGTGTGTGAGGGATCACTTATCACATAGCTGTGAGAATTCACAGGAAGGCTTTTTTTTTCCTTGAATGTGTGTGGGGTGGGGGGAGACACGGCAGTGGAAAACAGGTTTGTTACCAAAAGAACAAAGATGCCAAGGGTCACATCATGGTGACTATTCCAAATCGGACTTAGTGTCTTGATTAGAGACAAGGGCCTTTAGAGTCCTGGGAGAACTTGTTTCAGAGTGTTCGGGACACTTGTGCTTGGATGGCCAGAGGGGGAGCAGCAGCTGGAAAACATCTCTCCTCTCCTTTCCAGCTCATAAAGCTTGCAAGTCTAGTGGCCCTTGCTCTGTGTGTGTGTGTAAATGCGGGCGGGGGGTGGGGTACAACACAGTCTAGTCACCCTCTGCCTGTGTCCATTCAGAGGTGAAGAATGGAGCGTGTGTGTTTTAAGCACAGTCATAAAGAGGAAAAGAAATTTTCCACTGGGTCCTGGGTGAGGGCCTCCACAAGTGTGCTGCAGGGGAGGAGGGGGAGGAGGCAGGAACCTGGCAGGGGAGGCAGCTGAGGCTGGGAGGGGTGCTGCTGGTGGGCCTGGCAAGCCTAGGAGATGTGAGGGAGGTGGCTGTGGTGACTGGGTCAGTCTGGCTGGCAGGCAGGAGTATTTGTGTGACCTAGGGTCACCCACATTAGTGGCTTCCTGGGGTCCTTGCTGTGCCCCTTTCCTTCTCCTGGGGGAATCTGACTGGCCCCTGGGTTTGTGGATTGCAGGGAAGGATTCTTCGGGGCTGCCAGAGGCCTGCAAGGTTTTCTTCTCCCTTGACTGCCCCCACCCAAATTCCACTTGGCCTGTCCCTCCTCACCCTCTGGGTGTCATTCCCACCTAACTGATGCTGGCAGCTACTGCTGGGGGTGGCGGCTCTGGTCCTCTCAGTGAAGAGCACATACTTGGGTCCAGGCATCAGGTGGAGTCAGGGCGTCGTCCTCTACCTGACAGTGGTTTGGGCGTGTTCACTTGGATTTCCGATGTGTGTGGAGAGGGAGACCTCATGCCTTCCCCTTGCCCTTGGCTTTTAGGTTTCTACCCTGGAAGTTCGCCAGGGGACAGTGGAAACAGGAGCAAGGAGACCACTTCCGATAGTGGCCCCGCCTAACCACTGCTTAGGTTTCCTGCTATGTGTCTGGGACTGATACAGAAAGTTTCTTGTAATTTCTCTGGATTTTAGTAAGAAATCTTCCCACAACCCCCTCTTCAATTGACTGCCCAGAGAAAAGCGAAGTTACCAGGAAATACCAAAAGGCAAGAACATTGTGGTAGCAAAAACGAAAAAGAAACAAAAAGACCTCGGTGCTGCTGGCCCGGATCCAAAGCTGTGCTGCCTTGGTTGGCGCACTGCACTAGTGGCAGGGATGAGATAATGCTTTTTATGGGAGGTGTGGATGCGGGCTGCTGGCTTGTTGACCTCCACTGCCTTACAGCACCCTGCAGGCGGCCAGTAGGTGGCTCCCAGTACTCCTAGCTCACAGCTCCTCTTCTGGTTCCCAGTCTGGGCTGATGCCTGCCTGTTCTCTCCCTGAAGGAAATGTGTAGACGCTCCCATTCCCCTTGACACCCCTATGACCCTACCAGTCAATACTATAGTCTTTAAAAGATTCTCACGCCAGCCCACTAGCTTCCTCTTTCAGAACCTTCCTGGCTCTTTTCATGGCTGGGTGCCACATTGCCAGGCAAAGCCCCTCTCTAAGGAATCCCCCCATGGGCTTCCATCTCCTTCCTCCTCATCCACAAGTGTCTCTTCTTGCCTTCCCCCCACCACCACCCCTCCCCCGCCGAAGACCTGAGGATTGGCGCTGCCTTCTGGATGACGAGGAGTTAAAAGGTGTTTCTATGGCAACTCCAGGCCCTACACCCCAGTGAAGTGTTTAGAAGAATGAACTACATCCCGGCTTATAAGACATACTGTGGCGGAGAGAAAAGGACTTGGAAGCATCCACGATGTCCGTGGCCCCCTCCCCACCAGTCACTGACCCTGAAACTCTTGACGAAACCTTGACTTTGGAGGAGGGGAAAGGGGAGGACTAGGAATGAAGGAGGCGGCCTTGGCCTGCTTTCTGCTCCACAGCTCTGTCCGGCTCAGGAAGGGGCGGGCAGTGGGGCATGCATGCGTGTGGTTTCTGCAGGGGTGGCAGCAGTAGGGAGAGAATTTGACTTCAGAATGCCAACCCCTCCTTTGCACAGAAGAATGGGGCTGTGCAATGGAGTGCTGGGGGCCTGCTCCTTGAGCCCGTGGGGAATTCAAGAGGGAGGCTCAGCTGGGGGGCCCACTGCCAGCTCTGGAGGACGGTCTCTGGACGTCTCCAGATTGTTTTGACAGGGACCAGTGCCAGCAGATTCTTTCGGTATCTGAGGTTGTGGTTTTAGCGAAGAAGCCATTTTTAAGGAAGCCCGATCAATCCTCTCTCACAAACACAAAATTACACTTTACACTGGGCTTGGTGACTTAAGGAAATTAAAAAGGATCCAGCTTCGGAAAGGAACCAATCACTTGGGGAGTGGATCCAGGCTGTGGACATCTTAGCAAGTCAGGAAAAAGGAGAGCTACTTATCTTAGGGAAGAGGGGACATCTCTCAGACTTCAACTGGGTGCAGGCTCTTTGTGTCTTTTATCCACTCAGTATCCTTAAGAGTGGGTATTACACCTATTTTTCTTCAGATGGAAGATAAATTGTGGGTTTGAGATAAATTGTGCTTGCTCAAGCTCACCCAGCTACTATATGGTAAGGGTAAAGCCATTCTGAATTATGCCATTCTTCCAAAACTTTTCAACTTCCATTTATCCTTGCTATTGTAAGGCAGACAACCCTTCCCAGGATCAGGATGGAATGGACAGTTAACATTTGAACAATGCCTTACTTATTGATTTGGAGAGTTTTCCTTAGAAATATGAAGACAGCTGAAATGGCCAGAGGTTATAATTAAACATCATCATAGGAAAGTAAGAACTAATTACTGTCATCCTCATTATATCAGGTTATCAATAGAGAAAAATAAAGAAAAAATTCTAATGTTCTTTGGCTGTTAGAACTAGAAGAGACCCTCAAAACTACCAAGTCAAAGTTAAAAAAAAAAAAAAAAAGACTCGGTTTGTCTCACTAAAGTTTGGCCTCATATACTCTTACCCTTCTGAGGTTGGGCTGAGTGAGGGCTTCCCAGGGTGATGTGCCCTGTCTATGCAGCCTGATAGTATGATGGGAGGAAAACCAGAGAGAGTCAGGAGGCTGGGTCCTGGGCTGGCTAGAGAAGGTGCCCCTCCCACAGTTCTGTGTCCCTTTCACAATCCCTCCATAGATAAGACTAGAAAAGTGGCCACAGAAGTGGCTTGGGTGGAGGGACTTTTGTTTGTTTTGCAGGAACAGCAGGAACCATTCAGCTCCACTGCTGAATGGCACATTCCAACAGGTTCACTAATTAAAAACAAAAACAACAACACAATTCTCCATTTCATTTAGCTTTTATCATTCTGGTCAGTATGGACAAGGAGGCCCCTTCTTCTAGCCTTTGTCATAGTCAACTCCTGGGTGGCCTGGAGGGGCAGAAAGGCCGTAGCATGGGCAGGGCAGGGCTGGGCTTAAATCCTTTCTGTGGCGTGTTGGCTGTATGCACTTAAGCATGCTATGGGCCATCTTTAAGATTTAGTTTCCTCACTAATAAAAGGGGAATAATAATCTGTACATCCTTGGCCTTTTAATTTTTAATCCACATTTCTAAAATTACAAGAGTAGTTGCATACATTGTGTTCAACTGTATCCATCCGTCTATCCATCGACCATCATCCATCCATGTCTATCCATCTATCTAAAGTCAGATAAGGGGAAAGTCCTTTTTGATCAGTTCCTCTAATTCTGGTCCCTTCCCTATGAATTTACATACATAATACTCATAGAAAATTTGCAGTAGTCTTTCCCCTTGGAAACATGAATGGCAAATACTATAAACAGTGGAATACCAATACAGCATTCAACTTCTTTTCAATGAGCAACATGTTAGAGGTTGTTTTCAGTTCATATGCACACATATGTACTTCATTTTCTTTAATGTGCAGAATTCCATAGGGTTATAAATTATAAAAACTAATCATGGAATGATTACTGTGCACCAAATTCCATTCTAAATAATTAATATGCATCAACTCACTTTAACTTAATTCTCTCAAAAGTTCTATGAGGCAGGTGTGGGCTACTGCTATCTCCAATTTACAGATGAGGAAAGTGAGGCTTAATAAAATTATGTAACTTGTTCAAGACTGTTACAGAGCCCATATTTAAACCCTTACAGCCTAGGTCTAAAATATACATGTACTACAGTATATGCAATATTATATGATACATATAATTATATACTATTTTATTAATCTAATGATATTATAGCCTTATGCCAGTACCAGTGCCAAGTTACTTCAGTCATATCCAACTCTTTGTGACCCTGTGGATTGTAGCCCACCAGGCTCCTCGATCCATGGGATTCTCCAGGCAAGAATACTGAAGAGGGTTGCCAAGCCCTCTTCCAGGGGATCTTCCTCACCCAGGGATGGAACCTGCGTCTTATAGGTATAGGTATAGATTTATTTATCCATTCCTCTATTAGATATTTTAAGGTTTCTAACAGCTTTTCATGGTTACAAAGAGCATAATGGCAAGTATTCATTGTACGATCCTCTTGTTCATATGCATGGATATTTCCCTATGGCAAATATACAATTTGGAATTCTCAGACATAATGTATGTGCACTCTACATTTGAACAGTTCCTGACAATTCACCCTCCAGAGTGGCTGTGGGAAACCACTGTTTTCATGTATGCAACATGCAGCAATGGAGAGACCATCAGCCCTGTGCTGGAGACATTTCTACACTTCTCTCAAAGGGGAAAACACGTTATGACTTTTATTGACTTACTGAGTTTTTTCCCTTTTTTGCTTGTTCTTTTATCCTTTTGAAAGGGGGCAAAATTAAGGCTACTTACACCAAGTTGATAGAAGCATTTTTGTAGGGAGAATGGTGCTATGTGCCAATGGTGCTACATGCCAAATGGCTTTTGACTTGTCGCCATTTTAGATTAATTCAACTGCAGATGGTTTTATTTTTTGCTTTAATAAGAAGCAATGGGCCTTTCAGTACATTAAGATGCTTCACTTCAGGGTCTGACATGAACCCAGGTTCATGTTTTAAAGACAGGATCTTATTGCTAACCCAAAGCTGTCCCCTTTTTGGCTGGGTGTGGCCAGGCTCGTGGTGGCAGCAAGGACTCAGCCCTGTGTCTCCCTTCTGCTCACTGAATTTGGATGGTGCTTGGATGAGAGTGGTGGGATGGCCTTAGGAGGGAGATGGACAGTGAAGAGGGGACAGAGTGGGTCCTGGCCAAGAAAGATCAGGCCTGAGTCGCACTTTGATGGCAACTAGAATGGCTGGTTTAAGAGAACTTCAACTGTTCTGATTACAACTTTTCAGGATTCTTGGGATAAAGTGTCATAAAATGGCTTCAACAATAGCCAACCCGGCCTCTGCCTGCCTTGTCAACATCACAGGCTTTTCCAGGTGCCGCTGTTCCCATTCTCTCTCTGCCCATTGTCCTCACCTCAATTTTGAGTGCCCCTTGTCAATGTCTCATTCTCTGGAGCTCACTTGGTGCCTTTTCCCTGCCTACTTCTTGGCATTATTGCAGGATCATCAATCCTTGCCCAAATTTTAAACATGTCAAAAAACACCATCTTTAGGAAAAAACAATTCTTTGGAGCTGCTTGGGAAATTCCTAGAGGGGCTCATTCTTGAGCAGACCTAAGGGCTGTATACTATCCAGAGAGATGCATCTGACCCTCCAAAGAGGGGACGCACCAGCTATTGCATTACTTATTAAATCTGATCCCACCTTCTGGACATGGTACTCCATCACCATCCCAAATAAAAAAACTCCTTTTCCGCATATCAGTCATCCTACTAGCTGGAGACTGCCCATCCCAGCTACCTGGTGAGTGATCTGAAGCCAGAGGGGTGAAATCACTCACCTGAGATCACACCATGAAGAAACAGATGAACTGGAAGCTACATTTGCTTCAGTTTAGTTCAGTTCAGTCACTCAGTCATGTCCGACTCTTTGCGACCCCATGGACTGCAGCACACCAGGCCTCCCTGTCCATCAGCAACTCTTGGAGCTTGCTCAAACTCCACTGAGTTCGTGATGCCATCCAACCATCTCATCCCGTCGTCCCCTTCTCCTCCTGCCTTCAATCTTTCCCACCATCAGGGTTTTTTTTCCAGTGAGTCAGTTTGTCACATCAGGTGGCCAAAGTATTGGAGCTTCAGCATCAGTCCCTCCAATAAATATTCAGGACTGATTTCCTTTAGGATGGACTTGTTGGATCTCCTTGCAGTCCAAGGGACTCCCAAGAGTCTTCTTCAACACCACAGTTCAAAAGCATCAGTTCTTCAGTGCTGAGCTTTCTTTATAGTCCAATTCTCACATCCATACATGACTACTGGAAAAACCATAGCTTTGACTAGATGGACCTTTGTCGGCAAAGTAATGTCTCTGCTTTTTAATATGCTGTCTAGGTTGGTCATAGCTTTTCTTCCAAGAGCAAGTGTCTTTTAATTTTGTGGCTGCAGTCACCATCTGCAGTGATTTTGGAGGCCCAGAAAAGAAAGTATGTCTTTTATTTTGTTTCTGTTGTTTCCCCATCTGTTTGCCATGAAGGGATGGGACCTGATGCCACGATCTTAGTTTTTTGAATGTTGAGTTTTAAGCCAATTTTTTCACTCTCCTTTCACTTTCATCTCAAGAGGCTCTTCAGTTCCTCTTCACTTCTGCCATAAGTATGGTGTCATCTGCATATCTGAGGTTATTGATATTTCTCCCAGCAACCTTGATTCCAGCTTGAGCTTCATCCAGTCCAGCATTTCACATGATGTACTCTGCATATAAGTTAAATAAGCAGGGTGACAATATACAGCCTTGATGTACTCCTTTCCCAATTTGGAACCAGTCCATTGTTCCATGTCCAGTTCTAACTGTTGCTTCTTGACCTGCATACAGATTTCTCAGGAGGCAGGTAAAGTGGCCTGGAATTCCCATTTATTGAAGAATTTTCCACAGTTTGTTGTGATCCACACAGTCAAAGGCTTTGGCATAGTCAATAAAGCAGACGTAGATGTTTTTCTGGAACTCTCTTGCTTTTTTGATGATCCAACAGACGTTGGCAATTTGATTCCTCTGCCTTTTCTAAATCCAGCTTGAACATCTGTCTTGATGCATGTACTGTTGAAGCCTGGCTTGGAGAATTTTGAGCATTACTTTTCTAGCATGTGAGATAAATGCAGTTGTGCAGTAGTTGGAACACTCTTTGGCATTGCTTTTCTTTGAGATTGGAATGAAAACTGACCTTTTCCAGTCCTGTGGCCACTGCTGAGTTTTCCAAATTTGCTGGCATATTGAGTGCAGCACTTTAACAGCACCATCCTTTAGGTCTTGAAATAGCTCAGCTGGAATTCCATCACCTCCACTAGCTTTGTTCGTAGTGATGCCTCCTAAGGCCCGCTTGACTTGGGACTCTAGGATGTCTGGCTCTAGGTGAGTGATCACACCATCATGATTATCTGGGTTATGAAGATGTTTTTCGTATAGTCCTTCTGTGGATTCTTGCCACCTTTTCTTAATATCTTCTGCTTCTGTTAGGTCCATACCATTTCTGTCCTTTATTGTGCCCATCTTTGCATGAAAAGTTCCCTTGGTATCTCTAATTTTCTTGAAGAGATCTCTAGTCTTTCCCATTCTATTGTTTTCTTCTATTTCTTTGCATTGATCACTGAGGAAGGCTTTCTTATCTCTCCTTGTTATTCTTTGGAACTCTGCATTCAAATGGGTATATCTTTCCTTTCTTCCTCTGCCTTTAGTTTCTCTTTTCTCAGCTATTTATAAGGCCTCCTCAGAACCATTTTGCTTTTTTCCATTTCTTTTTTGGGGATGGTCTTGATCACTGCTTCCTGTACAACATCACGAACCTCTGACGTTTGCTGAGTCACTTTCAAAATCTGTGTTCCAAATTGGCATAGTCTAATGGCAAGGACTTTTTGGATTTGAGAAGATGCTATTCGTGTTGTAATTTCCCCCAAATTGTTGTTGTTTTTTTTTTTCACTTCCCTACTTTGGATGTCTCCTCTGTATGCTTCTCTTTGATTTTCTTGCACAGCAAGCCTCTGCAGCCCCTGCTTCCCCCCACCCAACCCCCAGTTTTATTACACAATAGTCCTAATAAACCCAAGTCTTGCACCCTATTTCTAATTCCTAACTCAGTACTCTTTCCACTTAATCAGCGGTTCCCAGCCTTTTCAACACCATGGACTGTTTTCTTTAATTTTCCTTCAAAGGATTTCATGTTTGGAAAAAATTATCCATCACAACTTCATGTCTTGGGTGTTGATTATTTTTCCATCACAAAGTCTAGTTAAATGGTATCTGTTACTGCTGACACTAGCCAGTCATTATTCTGATATAATCAGATAATATAATTAATTGCTGCCCAAAGCAAAGAAACCTGGTATTTGCTCAAGCCTGGGGAGCACTCTCATGGGCTATTGGATGATGGCAAGGTATGATTTGGGCTGGTCCACAGAAGTGCAGAAGGAGCTCATGGACCCCTTGCAGAGCACTGTAGTTCACCCTCTGGGAATGGCTCTTCTCTTTCACACCAGTTTTCCGTCTCTCTTCCTGTGGACTGGTCCACATGTCTCCCATCCTTGCCATTTTCTAGATTCCCCCGAGTACTGAGAACAGGGCTGGCAGAGGCAGTGGGTAACTGACATGTCCTGGATGAGTTGCCTAGCCTTTTGGAGGAGGTGACATGGGTTCCTCTTCTTTGTTTTCCTGTGTTAATCTCTTATGGGCTGAAGCAGATGAGTACTGACTCTGGCTAAAGGAACTCACTAAATAGCATTTGACAGGAGGTCACAAGGTGTCTATCCCAGCTATAGTGGAACTAAGAGGCTTTCTTACTTGGTTGCTAAAAAACTAGTGTTCAGGGGAGAGGTATGCGGGCCAGGACAACTTTTCCTGATTCCTGTAGAAGCCATCTGTGGCTGGGGTGGGTTGGATGCCATAGAAGTGCTGCCCAACACCCACTTCTGATTTATGTTCACGTAAAGCCTATCACTTAACAGTGGCATTCACAATGCAGAGAGTAGAGACCTTAAGTATTCCCAGGTCTGTGGCCACTTGCTTTTTGTAGGGGTAGGGAAGGGACGGAAATCTGAAAGATTTGGCTTCAGAGAGCTCAAGTGAAAGCTTAGCAGGTGGAAAAATAGAGTCCTTGGATGACAGAGGAGGGGAGATCCAGAGCAGACTAGAGTCATTCCAGAATCAGACCTTAAACATTGCCCAACAATTATCCCTCCCCCTCTGCCTCAAAGAGATCCCTCTCAGAATGAGGGCGCTGGGCACCAGGTAGCCCAGTTGCCTGTAGAGAAGCACTGTTCATTCAGAAATCTCAGGCTCCTGCTATCACCAGGGTAGGGCATGGGGAAGGGGAGCCTTGCAACCTGGGGCACACTTCATGAGGATGTGGTTTCGTGACATGAGAGTTTGCGTTGTTTGGTTAAGGTGCTTGCAGGTCATGAATTGGGATAGACCTCCTTTGACTTATATTGATCATCATAAATAGACTCATAATCTTTGAAATTTGGAAACACAGTACCTCTTGTGAGCTCTACTGCTCACCTAGTGTGGGTAAGTTCTCTGGTCTCAGTTTCCTCATCTGCAAAATAGGGGGAATAATAGTATGTACCACATTGGGTTGGTGATTAAGTGAAAAAATTCCAGGAAAATGTTTAGTACAGAATCTGCCACATACCAAAATCTCAACAGATGCCAGCTTTGAGTAATAGTGTTGTTATATTGGCTTCCCAGGTGTCACAGTGGTAAAGACCCCCTGCCAATGCAGGAGATGCAAAAGGCTTGGGTTTTATCCCTGGATTGGGAAGATCCCATGGAGAAGAAAATGGCAAGCCACTCCAATATTCTTGAGGGGATAATCCCATGAACAGAGGAGCCTGGCGGGCTACAGTTGGACTGAGCAACTGAGCATGCACCCACATGCGTGTTGTTGTATGGCAGAGTGGGTAGTCTCACTTTATTTTTGGTGAGGAACATGGGGCTTGGAGAGGAGATGGGCTGTTTTCCAGGGTTACATACAGAGAACTGCATTTTAGCATCATGATTTGGTGCCCCTTCCCACCCAAGTCTAATGATTTTCCACTTTGTTACACTGCCTTCTACAGCATAGAAAAAGAAGGTTCCCACTCTATATTTTCATGACTCTTTACATTTTAGAGTCTTCAGTCTCCCTGATCTTATTTGATGATCACAACATCCCCCTTCAGAAAGCAGGGCAGTGAGGGGTCATTGTTCCCGCTGGACAGTGAGAACTCGTATGGTTCAGGAACTCAGCCACACAGCTGATACGAGGAATCGGGATTGGAAACAATGTCTTTCAAGGCCAAGTCCTATACTCTTTTCAAGGGTCAGATGGCTCACATCCCTCTTCAGGCTGCTCCCGCATGTTACCTCTGGTAGTCGTGGTAGATGCTGGGGTAGTCAATGGGAGGGCCTGGAAAATGCTGATACTGAACTTGGACATCAAGTCCATTGCCCTGTCCCCATCTGTCCCATTCACCCTGTCTACCCCAGGGCTGGGAGATGTGCAGTGTCCAGGAGTGAGCACTGGCTGCAATTTAGGACACCTGGGGTCGAGTTCTAGGTCTCCTCCAGATCCTAGGATCACCTGGGTGATGCCAACCCTCCTGGACTTCAGGCTGTTATCTGTGAAATAACAGGATTGGCTCTATGTGGCATGTGTATACTTTTCCCCTACATGTATTTATGGTAACTGATATTTTTCTGAATGTGCCTACTATGTGTCAAGTATTTTTGGCTCTAAGTTCCTTTGGAAGGGGCGCTCCATTCTAGCTGAATAATTTAACACCTAAATCCATCAACAGCACCTTTTAGGAGGTAATTTCTTTAGAAATACGGTCTATTAAGATGAGAGCCAGGATCTCTGTGGTTATAAAAGTAGATGAGAGCTTGGACTGAACAAAGCCGCTAATGAGTTGACGTATTTTATCAGATGACATGTTTGACCACCAGACTTCCTGTTGAAGCAGAGCTGATGTGCCAAACAAGATAGCAAACTTGCAGAACTAGTTGATGGCTAGAATTAAAAATCAAGGTCACTTCAGTGTCTGTTGCTGATCACTGGAGACCTTGGTAAAAATGCTTTTGAACCCCATTAATACCGCTACTGAAGCTGACAGGGAGAAGGTGAGACTGAGACAGTGCTCATGGGAACAAGGCCTTCCTGATCCATGGTCTCCCTAAGCAGCCCCTTGCTCCAGAAAATCTGATTCATGGCTTGCCTTAAACATCTGTATCTGAGAAAACTAAGAAAACTCCCCTCATAGAAGACTGGCTTAGATTAAGAAGTGTGTCATCTGAGAATACTTTCGTTTAAATGGATGAGGAAGGGGTTTGGAAGACCCAGATGAAACTTGTGCCCTATTGGGTAACTGCAACTCCCTTCTCCAACAACAGGACAGGGACCCCCAAACATCTCACAACCATGGCTTCCTGGTACAAATGTCCAGCAGAAATACTGAGAGATGTGAGAGAACCCCAATATCCAGCGTGTTCTCTGGGAAGCAGTTCTGAGCAAATGGGTTCAGGTGTGGCTTCCAGTTCCTTCTTGATGGATTGTCTCTTGGCCTGGGTCTCATCTGCATCAGATCACAAACCCAAATGCCCACAGAGGCCAGTCACTGGCAGCTGGATGTTTGCTTATTAAACATACTGGATTATTATTCACATCTACCAAAAGGTATACATGTGTCTCCCTAGTCTCTTGTTTTCCCACTTTGGAGGAATGAGTGGGTACTAAAATTATGTCTTTATTGTAAGACAAACAGCGAAACAGTGGGCAAATATGATAGAACTAGTGGTTTATCTTTGGCTTGGGAGTGGGGAAGTGATAGAGAATGGTGCTGACCATGGACGACTGAATAGTTCACACCCCTTTAGAAAGGGACAGCTGCTCTCAGCTCCAACCTATCAGAGTGTGATGAGTCCACTGCTGTCAGATTTCCAGTCTCTGAAGATAACCTAGAAATCCAAGATTTTTACGTGAAATCTTATTTTTAAATGCCGGCACAATTAAAAGGAAACACACACACACACACACACACACACACACACACACATGTGTGAGCCATACAAAACAGCCCTGGGCTAGGTTCAGCCCTATGGATCACCAGCTTTGTGACCTTTGCGATCCAGATGATTTCCTGGATCTCCTTTGGGTTGTAGGATCTCTGAGTGAATAAGACTAACTGCTTTCTCAGGCAAAATGATATACCTATCCTCTGTGTCCACAGAGAATACTGTTCATATGCTTGTTATCACACTTCTTGCACTTTCTGATGTGGTTAAGAACACAGGTATTATTGCCTGGCTCAAACCTTAGCTCCATTAACTAATAGCTCTACAGTCCTGGACAAGTCAGTTCTCTCAGACTCCCTTCTCTTCTCTGTAAAATGAAAGATGCCATAAAGGACTCTTAACCTGCTAAAGTGGTGGGAGAATGCATTGAGGTGATGGGCATCACTGGCTTGGCCCACTGCCTGGCGGCTAGTGAGAGGGCTGGATGCACGTCAGCCATTATCTTATTCCCATCTCGTGTCTCCTCCTGGACAGTGAGCCCGCTCGAGTACAGAGAGTCACACCCTACTCTCCACTGCCCAGTGCATAGCAGGCACATGGTAAGAGGGTCTTGAATGGATGAAAACATTGGAGGACGACAGCCTTCTAGCCTTTCCAGGCAATGGTACACTTTAGCTTGTCTGTGTGTGTTAAAGAGAGAGAGAAAAGGGGAAATCAGGTTTGACATGTTGGGTATGACCAGCTCAATGAAAAAAAAAAAGTTATTCTAAGCTGCAAAGATAGGAGACAGAATGCTAACTAGTGGTGGTTGTCTTGGGGAAATACAGCCAAGATATTGCCCATTCTTTTCCAAACAGAAGAGACGAGATGGCATGGAACCCAGAATTCATATGCTGAACCCTTGTGTGCTTACATCATGGGCACTTTGGCAGCTTGATGGATTTTATTTATTCAGGGCCCCTTTAAGTCAGAGGAGATTCCTAGAGGCTCTTAAAATTTAATGCCCCACCTGGATAGTTAACATCTGTGTTTTATTTTGTTTCAAAAAGTTAACCCCAAATAGTTCAAATTCCTTCGGTATCCTTGCGAGAAGAGTTTCTTACTGGGTGACCCACAAGCAGGGAGGCAGAAAGGCTAGACCAGCACCTTCTGGGAGAAATAATACTGCAAGCCACAAAAACAGGCCACGTATGTATAAGTTTTCTTGGAGCCACACTTGAAAAAAAGAAAGAACACCCACGACATTAATTTTAATACTGTTCTTAATCCAGTATTCCAAATATTATCTTTCCAATGTCATCAATTTAAAACATTATCAATGGGGTTTGAATTTTTTAAGTTTTTGAAACCCAGAATGTATTTTACACTCATAGTACATCTCATTTTGAACTAGTCCCATTTCAAGTGCTTAGTAGCAACCATGGCCACTTCAACTGTAGGACAGCACAAGTCAAGACAGTATCTGTGAATGGAAACCATCTTTTTTCTCTGCTAGTTATTTTATGAGCTGTGCACGGAGATGTGGGGAAACTGGAGGTACATCGGGGTTCCTGACTCAGTTTTGCTACAAGTGAGTTTTACGGCCACTGATCCCTGTGTTGTAATACTGTGGAAGCCACGTGACTCCTGCTCTCACTTGACAAATGGGGAACTGAGATCCAGAAACGTGGAGGAGTTTGGCCTAATGTATAAAAGCTGGAAATAGGATAATAATAGTACTATTTGACAGCAACAAACATTTATTCCAAGAACTTTTCATGCATTATCTTCATAAACTGTCATCACTGCCCAATGAGAAAGCAGTCTTATTTATATTTTGCAGATGAAGTGATCTCAGTTTACAGGAAATTAATATTAAAGTGGCTAATATGTATTCACAGCTGTTCTAAGAATTTTATATACATATTATAGTAATTCTATTAATTCAATATAAACTTTCATATTAGGAATTATTACCACCACTTAACAGATGGGAAAACTGAGGCTGAGAGAGGCTAAGTAACTGACCTAAAAGGAAGCTAGTATACAGTGAAGTCAAGATTTGAGCCCAAGCTGCCGGATACCAGAGTCTGAGCTTTTAATCACAACTTATGCCCAAGGTCACCCAGCCATACACAAAGGCACAACTGGTATTTGAGTTGGGATGTCTGTTTCCTGTCCATGGTCTTTCTTTACCATCCCACTCTACTGCCTGCATCACAGCCCTCTTGATTCCTAGCACTTTCTGCCTTGCTGTGTTGCCAGTAAGGATCAGAACAGGAAGGCTCTGGACTCCAGCAGTGGTTGAAGGGTCCAGGAAAAACAGGCACATCTCCTCTGGTTTGGCTGATCCCAGGCTGCTCCAGCCCATGAAGGCCAACTGCTTGGCCCAGTGGAGGAGGGTGGGAAGAACACTTGTCTTTTCTGCCTTCCCAGTTGGGTGAGGTTAGTGTACCAGGTTGGAAAGAGGTATGTGCCTAATTGCAGGGGGGGCGGGAGGCTGGGAGGATTAACACTCTCTAAATAGACATCAGGAAACTAAGAATAGCTTTGCTGCCTGGAAATTGATGGGTATTCCTGACCACAGGCTATCCCATTTAGTAGGTGCTCAATAAATGCGATGCGGTGAACTACAGAAATAAACAAATACTGAAAATGGGTCATTGGGAGAGCCCTTAGCTAGTAAGACTCTATTCTCTGTATAAAAAGAAATTTATACTGAGGTTATTTGAGTCCTTCAGGCTGGAGGCCTCTGTTACCTTTATTTATCTACTTTTTTAGTCTCAAGGCCAGGGTCTTTATTTTTGGCCAGAAGAGCAGCAGGCAGTTAGAACGCCAGGGAAAGACAAGTGGAGTTAGCTTCTGGCTTGTGGTTTGCTGTCCCACCAGGCTGGAAGGCTGGGTGTTACTTCCTTTTGTCTTATCGTCAAGACTTCATGTTCCCTAGAGCACACTGCAGATGCCAGTCCCCCTGGAGCCTGAAGGTGGGAACCTCCAAGTTTGCCATCAGGCCTAGATCCATCTTCTAACACAGAACTCCTGGGTCCTTACCAAGGGTTACCTCATTGTCTGGTTCCAAAGAATTGAGGTTGCCTTCCTGGCACAAACTCCTAGCACTACCACCTCTTGTAGTTTATCAGGTGAGCTGTGAGAATGGGGGCAGGGAGGATTTCCTTGTACTGTGGGAAAGCCTAAAGCAGTGTTTCCCAGGGCATGATTGTCTGAATACCAGTTGTAAGAAATGCTGTTTCAGCCAACACATTTAGGAAAGCTATTTCCTATATTCTCCTTTGGAGATGCGCAATGACCATCAGCAGAGTAAAGGCTCTGACAAGTCCTGCTGCATGGTAACCTGTTTAGCTCTGTTGAATCCAGTGTTTCCTAAATGTATCTAATCCAGGAATTAATTTTTCCCAAGAAGGACCTATATCGTTGCTGAGGGAAGTTGCTCATCTGGACTTGCCGAACAGAAATGGCTGTATCAGTGTTAGTGGGCACCTTATAGGGGCTGCAAGACAAAGGAGGAAAGGAGGAGAGACCCTCAAGGCCAAACAATGGCCAGATTCAAGTTTCCATTCTCTGCCCCTGACCAGTTTTATAACCTTAGCTGGCCTGGTCCTAGGCATACATCAGATTTGTAAACCCTAGTATCTTGCTTATACCATTAGGGGCTTGATGGAAGGAAAATGTGGCCACATGAAGCATTTATGACTTGAAGGTCTGGGGCACAAGTACTGTGGAGAGAAGGTCATGAGCAGCCAGGGAGACATACCCATGTCCCCATCCCTGGTCCCCACGTGGTCTTAGCCTGAGCTGTCACCTCTCTGATCTGCAATTCTCTTACATGAGGGTTTTACCATTTTACAGACAGCATCCTCTCTGAGATTCTGGTTAAAGCTACACATTTCTAGAGGTTCAGAAGAGACCTTCTCTAAGGCCATCTATATAAATAGCCCTCCACCTACCCAATTCAGAGGACTTGTCTAGAGAATCCCTGAGTTGGTGATGCCGTGTTAAGACAAAACAAAAAGAACAGCTTAACAATGTGAAATTGTCTGAAAGTTAGTGGCTTTTCATATTCAGTGGTTGCCTGTAATGTTTTGGTGAATGACTAGATTGGATATTTTGCCTTAGTCCATACAGGATTGGAGATGATCAACTAGGGATTCCATTTCATAGTTTGTGGCTCTGGACAAAACAAGGGTAGACACTCCCAGCCTTTGCAGTGGATCCAGTATCTTTATGCTGCTGTGCTGTGCTGAGTCGCTCAGTCGTGTCCAACTCTTTGCAACCTCACGGGCTGTAGCCAGCCAGGCTCCTCTGTCCATGGGATTTTCCAGGCAAGAATACTAGAGTGGGTTGCCGTGCCCTCCTCCAGGGGATCTTCCCAACCCAGAGATCAAACCCAGGTCTCCCGCATTGCAGGCAGATTTTTTACCATCTGAGCCACCAGGGAAGTCCCCAGTATGTTCATATTGGTACCAAATAAGTCTTGACTAGCCAAGGTCCTGGGGGCCAGTATGGGGTGTAGAAAAATGGGGCCAGTGCCCCGAAAGGATAGGGCCCTAGACCTGGCTCTGCTTACTCTGGCTGTGTGATTCTAGGTAACTCATTTACCCTTTGGGCACCCTTGATACAGTTAATGAGAAGTCTTGGACCCTAAGCATTGACCATTCTGACCCCGGGTTTCAAGGTATTTAAAAGGGAGAGGGGAAGAAAAGAGCAGTGTGGGGCTGGCAGAGGCAAAAGGCTGGGTGTTTGCTCTCCCTGTCCCCAGGATTAGGGCCCCAGCCCCTGCATCATTAACTCCCATCAGAAAGCCCACAGTGACTGTGGCCAGACTGAGGAAAAGCCTCAGGATGACTTGGCTTTTACCTTGGCCTGGGGAAGGGGACAGTGCTGGTGAAGAGCAGAAGGTAGGACTCTGAGGTGGGGAGGAATGTGGGCTGGGGAGGGATTCCCTGTCCTGGGGCTCTAAGGCCACTGGCCAGGCAGGCGGTGGATTCCCAGCCAGAGGGGTCACGTGGCCCCTGTCACTCCTCCTTACCCCCTCCTTCATAATTTCCTATTTCCTGCCTCCTTCTCCTCTGACACGGTTATAAATAACTCCAAGGCTGCCCTGTGGGCTTAAACATAGGTGAGGAAAGTGGAGGGCACAAAGGTGGAGCTGCATCTGCACTTGGCCAGGGGTGACAGGGTTTCAGGTTGCCCAGGGGAATTTGGTTTCCTTATTTTTTCCACTAGGGAGTGAGGTAGTGAAAGAGGAAATAATCTGTGTTAGCTTGAGGAGGCTTGGCCTCCCTTGGGCCAGTGCTAGGTTATGCCTGCCAGAAGCTGCTGCTCTGATGGCTGCAGACCCCCGGGGCCACGGGGCTGAGAGGCTTAGAGAGAAGGCATCTCAGGATACTCAGAGGGCCCGGCACCATGTTGGCAGGACCAGTGGTGTCCTTCTGAAGCCTGGCAAGAGGCTGTGTCACTTTCCTTTTTCTTCAGCTGCCATTCATTGAGACCACCAGGCCTGGGCCTCAGTCACCATCATCTCCCAGTGTGGCTGCCTCTGCCCAGCTTTCAGGGACTGTGTACAAGTCCACAAATGCATTCACTATGGACGCACTAACTCCTCAAAGATTTATTGAGCATCTACTATGTTCCAGGCACTGGACAAGGTACTGAGGCCACAGAGAAGAACTCGCCATAGCCCCTCCATCAAGGCCACGGCTCAGCCTGCCCCTCTTTTGGCTGCGGCTCCCTTCTCCACAATTCCAACTTGGACAGATGAATACTTAAGGGAAGCACGTGAAAGGGCCCCCTTTCCCACCTCATCTTTTGTTTCTCACGGTTCAGAACACAGAAAAGGGGGGTTCTGAAGTGGCCAGTGTAGTAACTTCCTTATAACCCATTCACTGCCTGACTCCTTTCTGCCCAAGGGCGCACGGAAGCTCTTACAATCATGACGTGATGGTTTCTTGTGGTACCCATCCTACTACAAGGGCTTCCTTGGAAACTCATTTTTTCCTGGAGCCCAAGAGCACTGGGACCTCTTTCTGTGTGGTATGTGGCTCAGGCTGCCAGCACCTAGAGAGGGTGTCTTTGATTCATATGAAGATGCCCAACAGGAGTCATTCCTGACTCAGCAAGCGAGGTGAGTCAAACCCCTTGCCGTGTCAGGCCCTCTCTGAGACTGGCTCTGTGCCTAAGACCATCCTCATTCCTTCTGGACATGACTATAGGTCATTCCCAGTATTCCTTTCTTTTTCCACTGTGGTGTGTGTGCGTGTGGTCCTTGCTCTGCCTTCTAACCATTCTGCTGCAGCTCCTGACACCACTTGGAGACCTGGAAAAGCTACACCTAGGGACAAGGCCTGGAATCAGGAACCAATAAGCATCCAACTCATTGGTATTTTTTTTTTTTAAACCTCATTTAATTTTAGGATGAGGGGCAGTCTTCAGAATCAGTCTGAGATTTTTCCTGATTCATGTTTCATTGGAACATCTTGATTCTGCAACATGCTTACAGTGATGGGCACAGACTCTAGAGAACCCAGTCCTGGCATCACCAGGACCTGGTGACTTCCAGATGCCAGGAAGCACTGGTAAGAGGTGGGGATGGGTTGAGTCTGGGATATATTCTGGGGTAGAAGATCACAGAAGTTCACTCATGTCTATTTGTAATCCAAGTCTACAGATGTTGGTTCTTGGATGGAGCAAAGAAGATTTACTAGACAAAAAGTACTGTGTGAATGATAAAGAAGTTCAGCAGGTTTTGCCAGACATTGCTAATTAATTCTCTCGCTGCTTATTTTATAGATGATAAAAGTTAGGGAGAGACGTGTTAATTGGCTTCAAGGCCCCTGAGCCAAATATGACCAATCTGAGAAATCTAGGTGACTTCATGCTTTTCCATCTCTCAGCCCTACACTAGAGAAGATTTCTGGACATGAAGAATCCTTTCATAGGTCTGACTGGAGACACACTGGAGGGTGTTAGAAAGAGATGGGGCTTAAGTTTAAACAGACTTGAAGTTGAATCTCAGCTCTGTTTTTTATTTATGACTTTGTGAATAGAGGAAGGATGGCTGGAGATCTCTGCTCTGGTTTTAAGGCTGGTTCTGGGATCAAAGAATTAAGAATGTCAGCTCGGATGGAAAAACAGAGGCCCAGAGAGGGGAGAGGGCCTTTCCCAGGGTCACCCAGCTGGTGGGGGCAGGAGAGGCAGCTCCCAGGGGCTGCATTCCTGGGCCAGCTAGTTATCACTGCCCTGTCACTCTGCGCCCTCTCGGTGAGAGACACTTTGGAAAGGCCGAGGGACCTCTGTGGGGGGCCCCAACACTCATGGCCTCATGCTGCCACTTTTGATCACTCTGAGAGAAGCGAGAACCGTCCCCTCTGTCCTTTCCCCACTGCCAACAACTAGTTTGTTTCCTGTGCTGATGCCTCTGGGGATTTCCAGATAATGTCCCCGGTCTGCCCAGAGCCGTGCAGAGAATCCTGGCACTTGCATTCCCGTCCTCATGGAGTTTGGTCTGTCACCTTCACGGACTGCTGATGGGAAAAGAGAATGGTGTGGCCTCTTTGGAGGATAGGCTGGCACAAAGAACCATGAGCCTCAAAGCTGTGCAGATACTTCAACCAGCAATCTCACTTCTAGAAATCTAGTCCAGAAAAGTACTTAAGCGATGGAGTCCGTGGCTACCTTGTTTATAATTACACACACAGAGAGGGCTAATCTAAATGTCTATCACAAATAGATTGCTTTCATCGCAGTGTATCCATGCAGTAGACTACTAGGTGGCCACATAGTGACTTGACGTAGTCTCTATTTAATGATGTGGAGAGATTCCCATCATAATTCCCATGATTTGGAGAGATTCCCCTAAGAGATTTACTTTTGAGTAAAAGAAACCAGTTTGTTTAAAAAAATGATATGAATATTTACATAGATGCTTAGAGGAAAGTTTTAATGTCTATATACTGAAACATCACCAGTAGTTATCTCTGCTTTGTGAGACTTTAGGTGATTTTAATTTTGACTGTTATATTCTCGAAAATGAAATTTCACAATGGTGACACATTATTTTCATAATCAGATAACAGAACAATGGTGGGAAGGTGAGGACTCAGCAGACCCCCTGGATTTGGGTATACAGCATGGTTGTGGGAAGGCAGCAGTGACCTCCCTGCTTTCCTGGCAGTCACCTGCGGCTCCTGGTCAAGGTGGGGTGAACGCCTGGGTCTTGTGGTGGGTTCCCTGGGAACTCCTGTTGCCCATCTGCCCTGCTCCTGAGGACCTGCGCTGGGCTGTCTCTGTCTCTGAGGGAACTGCAGTGGGTGGGCCTTGCCGGCACTTGCCACAGTGGATATAGGAGGGGGTGTTCTTGTTAGGGGCTGTGGGGAGGGTGGGTTTCCTCTGCTTCTCTTCTAAATAGATAAGACAGATTTGTACCTGGGGGTTTGCCAAAAAGAGTAACCTCTGAGAAACCAGGATGCAGTGGGCCCTCCCTGTGCCAGCCCAGAAGTGGCCAGGGTGCTGTGGACTGGCACAGGGCCCGCCAGGCATCCCTCCAAGCCTGGCGGGCCCTGGGACTGGGTGAGCCAACACTGGTGGGAATCGCAACTGGAGGGAAGGAAAAGTTGTTGCCAAGAGGAACTTGGGCCCTGAATGTTGGGCTGTGGACACAGCCCTGTGATTGGCTGAGGTCGAAAGAGATTTGATGGCCTCTCACGGGGGTGGGGAGGAAACTGCCCTCAGAGTGAAAAGAGCTGAGTGGAATCCTTGGTCACCTGTGCTGTCTTAGGCAGGTCAGTTGACCTCAGAGCCTCCATCTTCAAATCTATGGAACGGGGTGTACCTACAATCCCTTGACATCTATACAATCTATAGATATCAAGGTAATGGAGTGGTATCTTAGGAAGGCAGTACCTAGAAAGATGAAAAGTCATATATAGAAAGTCAGAGAGCCCTTAACTTCCTCTGAAATGCAGTGCCATCTCTCAATAACTGAGCCAGGTCTTCCTTTAACACTGGGACAGATCATCATTTCTTCATTGGGCAGCCCCAAGGGCAGCAGCTCAGTTGTTTTTGGAGAGGAGGAAAGGTGGGGCGCAGCTTAAGACAATCACATGTTCATACAGGGACTGAGACAGCAACACCCTGGCTGAAGCTCACTTGGGAACCAGAGGCAGGAGAAACTGACCAGACCTTTTAAAATCGAGGGAAAATACATATTACAGTAAAATATACATAGGTTGGGCTTCCTAGGTGACACTAGTGGTAAAGAACCCACTTGTCAACGCAGGAGACACAAGAGACGGGAGTTTGATCCCCAGGTTGGGAAGATCCCCTGGAGGAGGGCACGGCAACCCACCCCAGTATTCTTGCCTGGAGAATCCCAAGGATAGAGGAGCCTGGCAGGCTATAGTCCATGGGGCCACAAAGAGTCAGATGCAGCTGAAGCATCTGGCACGTCATGTATGCATAGGTTTATGCCAAACAGAATCACCAAGTTCAGATTGGTTAGAGGTGTGTGTGTTTATGGTACAAATTTCCTATACAAATACAGAAGGAAGTTACTTTTATTAGTTAGACAGATAATTATTATGGGTTTCTTCTGTTTCCTCTCCTTTCAACATTATTCTTTTGCTTTTGACACTGAGCAAGGAGACAGGGAAGGCAGTTTGCATTCACTCTGACCCAAAGTGACGCTGCCCACCCATGCAGCATACTAAAGCTGCCCACTGCAAGTAGGGAGCTTTCATAAGTAGACAAGGGCAGGCAGGGGCAGGAAGGAACCTTGTTTAGGGTGGTGGCCTTAACCACTGACTTTGTGACATAAACAGCTGGGCTTCTCCTGGCCCTGCCTGTCCTGGGATGTTTAACAAACCTTGTAAAAGCTTTGAAATAGCAGGCCTGCCCAACGAGGCAGAAGAGGGATGGGACTCAGGAAGTTTAGGATGTCCTTCCGACTTGATTACTGGCTGGCTTAGGTAAGACAGGGGCTATGGAAGAGAGGATGGGAGGAGGTAGGACTGAGTTGTAGGACCTGAGAAACTGTGCCTGATGCTCCTAGTTATGCCCAGTGTGAGGCTTAGATGTCTGCAGAGTAGCTAGCTTAAGAGTAGGAAAGATGTGCTGACTTGGACTGAATTAGCATCAAAATCATGTGTTTAAATAGTGGTGAGAACTTCTAGATCCAGAGGAAATAATCAGGTAAGTACGCTAAGATGTGTATCTGTATGTGAATATGTGTTTATATATGTATATAAACATTTATATGTATATATGTGTATGTATACACAAGCATAAACACACAAGGATGTTTATCACAGAATTGCTTATAAAAGTGCAGTATCTACATGACTGCAACAATACAGCTCTTCAAAGGAAGGAGGCAGACCCAGATGGACTGATATATTAGGACTGAAAAGAAACTCAGATCACCAGCAAGTTTGTTCTGTATGATTCTATGACTAGGGTGGGGAGGAAACCTATATCCATAGGCTTATATGAGGAAAAAGACTGAAGGTAACATAAATATGAAGCATAGTTACAATTGAGCAGTGGAGGTTTTAAAAATTATCTTATAGTTTTCTTTTTGTTTCCTTCTTTTTTTCCCCCAAATTTAATTTAGTAAAGCTGCATTACTTATGTAAGAAAGAAAGAATATAAGAAAATAAAAAGCATGGGAAAAACCCCAGAAAACTTGCAGGCAATGTGTGGACCAGGAGCTACAGCAGAAAAATAGATACCTTGATCTTATTTTGCCAAATTCCAGCTGTAAAGTCTTGGGAAATTCCAGTGTCCCCACTCTACAGATGACAGGCAACTGAGGTCCCAAGATATTAACACATAATTTCTTTTAAACTGTATACTCAGTACAAGTCATCTTATTGATTATTCTCCTCTCTGAACTCCCTGGCATTTTAGCTGTAATACAGTTATTACATTACAGCTGTAATACAGTTTACTATGCATCTTCAGATTCCCCAAACATTTACTAAGTGCCAGATTGTCCACCATTCAGCCCAGAAGGCCCCGCCTGTGAGTGAGTGAATGAAGGCAGGCATGGAGTCCGGCCCCTTCATGTCTGCTCTCCTACTGGGCCCCCCCACGGCTCTGAGAAGGTGCTGCCACTCTCCCTCTCTTACTCCACTTGAGGAAATCTAGAGGTGGAGGTGGGACTTTAATCCAAAGCTCCAGCTTCCAAGGCAGCGCTCCCAACACCAGCAGAAGGACAAGACGCCTCCAAGCTCTCCTCTCTTCGTTTCCTCTGAGCACTGCACTGGGACATTCTCTTGGGGGAGGGGCTCTGCCGATCATGACCCTTGGCAGGATCCTTACGAGGGATCCACTCTGAAATTAAAAATCCCTAAGTGAACAAACCTTGAGCTTTCCTGCTCTTTCCTTCCCAGTCCTGAAAGTGAGGCCAGGAGAGAGGAGCTTCTGACAGGAGTTCAGCGAGTGAGTGTGCACGGAGTGTCAGCCTCTCCCCATTGCCGGGTGTTAGCTTACCCCCGTCCGGCACCGGCTGAGAGCAGAGCTCCTGGCTTAGCATGTGAGCCCCTCTGGACTGGACAGCTGCCTCGCTCAGGCAGGGCGGAATCTGCCGCCCTACCCTGTTTCCTTGAAATCCATACAGGGACGTGGTTCCAAGTAGCTGGTGCCAGGCCCTGCAAGCTCCTACTTGCAAAAATGGATTTTGAAACATGTGAGGATATATGGTGCTTCTCATGCCTCTGGACTTCTCTAGGTGTCAGCATGAATCTCATGGGAGCCTGAAGTGACCCTGCGAAGTGGGCAGGGAAGGGGTGGTGATGACTATAATCAATTCCCTTGCTTTCACTCCAGTCCTCCCTCCACTCCAGTCCTCCCTCCACTCCAGTCCTCCCTCCACTCTATTCTCCAAAAAGCCGCCAGACTGACCTTTTAAATATGTCTTCTGATCTTGGTAATGCACTGCTTAAAGCCTTCCAGTGGCCTCCCAACTCAGTGAGTTCTAGAATGCTCTACAGGATCTGGCCTTTGTCTCCCCTTGCCTTGCTGTGGCTTGGCCTTCTGGCTGTTCCCTGAATGCTCTAGGTGCCATATCTGTCCCTGTCTCACGGCCCTTAAACTTGTTAGCCCCTGTCCCTGGAATACAGTATCCTTAGATTCTCACAAGCTGGCTTCTGCACATCATGAAGGTGTCAGCTTGGGTGTCACTTCCCCAGAGAGGCTTTGCCTGATCACCCTGTCTTATAATACCACCCACCACTCCCATTCTCTACCTCCTTTTGTCCTAGTACCTGACATCTTATTGGATCGTTGTTTATTGTTTTGTCTCCTCTACCATTATTTAAGCACCCAGACAGTAGAGACCTCATTTGTCTGGTTCAGTGCTTAGAACATACTTGCAACCCTGACATTTGTTAAATGTAGAAATGAATGCTCTTTTGATAGATGAGGAAACTGAGGCTCAGACAAGTCAAGAGTCTTGCCCCAGTTTACACAGCTAGCAAGGACCAATGAGGGTTCTTACAGGGCCACTTAGGAGCAGACAGCCTCTTGGACAACATTCTTTTATGTTGATGTGAAGCTTTCAGAGACACAGGCCTCTGGGAGATTCTGCCATCTGTCGGCTGCCACGTTAGAGCCTCTGAAGGAGGCCAGCAATCCAGCCACTCGCTGACTGGTGAGTATCCGGGAAGGAAGGACCAGAATTTAAAGAAGCCTCTCCTGCACATCTAGATGAACTTCTCAGACCACAGGCAGGGCCATATGGACTCATAAGATTTTTTAAGGGCCACTGTGGAAAATCTTTGCTTCCCAGCTGGGGAAACAGGCCCAGGGATGGGGCTGGCTTGCCCGTGGCTGCCCTGTGGTTAAGTGGGCCATGTGGCTGGCACCATGGCTTTGCATCCCAGCTGGGACTGACTGTCTGCCCACCGCAGACTGGCCAGACTGGCCCTGGGGGACAGAGCGCACCACCCTCCCACACGCACTGCTCCCATGAGTCTGGCTCCCTGAGCACACTGCGCTGGCCCTCTCCAGAGTCAGTGCTGGGGCCAGCAGAGGTGGGGTGTCAGGGCCAAGCTGTGGGAGATAGTCACATGAGGACATGCACTCTTCTTCTCTTATTAGGGGTCCTCAGGGAGGGAAAGGGCAGGACAAAAACAAGGGTCTTGGGAGACCAATCATTCCTTACTTTCCCACTACCCCAGAAGTTGCCTTGGGGGGTAAGAAGAGACCACTGGTTTGCTCTCTATAGTGGACTTGCACTTGGCACAAGGGACCAGCTGAAACTGGCACCAACTCCACACCAGAGTGCACTGCTGAATAGGGGGCAGGGATAAAATAGGAACTGCGCAGTTCAGCTGGGCAGCACTTCTTAGTGGGCCCCCACCCCTACCACTGCTGACTCCAGTCCCAAGCCAAAGATTCGGGAATTGTGTTGAACATTAAAACTGGTGCCCTCTTTTATCTGATCCTTCCTTTCTTGATCATGCCTAGTGGTTCAAAGAATTGCCCCCAGCATACTGTGTCCTGGTGGTGCTGAAAGAATACCAGTAATTGTTACCAAACAGTGGATGGAATGTGGAGACATGTTCCCTTTGCCCAGCAGGCTCCCAACTGGCACTTCATTACAGCACAGACAGGGGGGCAGGGGCAGCTTTGGCATTTCCTGTATGCCCACTCAGGCCAGCCGCTTGACCTGATGGCTGATAAGTGCTAGATGCTCCGACTAGCCAGCGTCCAGTGTCCCCACCATGGCAGGGACACCTCCTTCCTGTTTCATGAAAACGGCCCTGGTTTCCTTCAGACCCTAATTGGACTGCATCTGGCCTTTTGCTCTACCACGGCCTCCCCACAGAACGCTGGCTGTGGGCCATTCCCCCCCTCCGGCCAGAACAATGCCAGGCTCTGGTTGCTGACCCCGGCCCAAGCAGGCCTGCCAACTCCATGGCTCCCAGTCCTCACTCTGCACAGCAAGACTGGCTTCCCATACACACAGCTTCTCTGCAAGGAAGGTTTGGGGGCTACCCCCACACTCTAACCGACCACATCAGACCCGTCCAAACTCCTCCCACCTCTGGGTAGAGAAGGGACCAAGATGTGACCCTGAAGGACTTAATTACTCATCAGCATTTCTAGCAATGCTTCCTCTCGCTGCCTCCTGCTGGGCCTCTCTGTACGGCTGTGGGGCGTTCATTCCACTTGGACTGATACCAGTTACTGCCCCTTGCTCAACCTGACCTGAAATCACAATGCCCTGAACAAGAGTAAGTGGGGCAGCCGATGTCTCATGAAGGGAAGACTGGCAGCTATGCTGTGAGCTCTCCATGCCCCATGTGGGGCTCAGCTAGTATTCTACATTTTCTTCTCTCTCTTGGAACTGCTTCTTTCTCTCTCCTGCTGTCCTCCAGCCTCTTCACTGCCTTAGGAAAGAGGGCCTCTCATGAAACAACCATTACCACCATTGTTTATCAACCTTGTGGCTTGCCAGGCACTATGCAGCGTTCCTTACGTTCAGGGTCACACTTCATCCTGACAACCCACAGAAGCAAATGATTTATCTGAGAGTCTGCAGCTTATAGAAGCTGGAACTGAGAGTCAACCTTAGGTTCTTTGCTGCTCAAGTCCTCATGTTCTTGACCGCTACATGATGTGTCTCTCTTTCACAGAAAATGTAGCTTCTGCTAAACCCTGGAACACACCCTTGTAAAATTGCCTTTGACCTTTTTTATTGGGTCCTCTCTGTACAGATCATGCACAGGCAGTTGGGACAAGATACGCAAATTAAAATCCCAATTGAAAATATCAGAGGGATCTGCCAGCACCCCACCACAATTATGTGTTTGCCCCCATGAGGAGTTGGAGTCCCACCGCCATTTCCTGTACCTCAGCTTCAAAAGCCAGTCACACTGACCGGAGTGTATCTGCCTTGCACTTCTTGGTGGCCTCTGCTTCTGCCAGTGGATTCTGCAAGGTGTTTCCTGTAGATCTTGCTGACGGTCTTTGCTGGAACGTAGCAAAATCCGCCCAGAACATCATGATCTGTTGGCCTTTGCCTGGACCGGGTTTTGTTTTTGTTTGGTCTTTAAAAAAAAAAAAAAAAAAAAAACCTTCTCCCCTCCACCCCCCCCCCAAAACCAGGGGCATGGGAGCGGGAGGAAGGAGGACAGAGATGAAGGCAAAAATACTGACAGTGAAAAATATTGAATACTCCTTCTGTTTCAAAAATAGAAACCTCTGAGGCTAGGATGGAACTTGGCTGGGTTCAGGTTGGATTGAGGTTGAAGTTGAGATCAAGGTGGCAGGTTTCTGTGCCTCACAGTACACCCTTCAGGAAGAGGTTAGGGTTCAGGTGGGTAGAAAAGAGACTCCCTCTTATTTTAAGAACAGCCTTTCTGAGCAGCTCAAGGAGCATTTGAAATAAGCCATCCAGGGAAGATGGGGGCAGATGGTGCCCCATCACACTCTATAGGAGAACTAGAGGGACCCAGAGGAGAGGTGAGTTGTTTAAGGTTACTCAGAACACTGGAGTGGGCTGGAGAATCCACACATCTATTGGATCACTGTTCTGGCTGCTGTGAAACTGAATCAGCAGGGCAAGGGTGACTGAGTTCATCTCCATGGATGTGGCATATTCCCAGTTAGTACATGTGAGGCCATTAGAGCACAGTCCCCATGCAGGTGCCACCCTGGAGTCATTCTTATTCACCTTGGATTAATATACAATTGGGGGGTTAAAGGCAGAAGCCTTCTTCTCGGCATTTTTAGAATCCTTCTGTCGGTAGATATGGGGCCACTCAGAGGAGGAGGCCTGACCTGGTATTAACGTAGAGTGCTCCCATAATGACTTTAACCACTGAAATTGTCCCAGGTTTGTTGACATTCTTGGAAATAGTCTTTTACTGGACTGTCACCCTGGAAAATAGTATATTACTACAAAAAATAAGATAACGGCTCATAAAGAAAACAGATTGGTAAGGATGACTCAGATTGTGCAGTTGATGGACTGGGTGGGTGACTTAGGAGCCAGTTCCATCCAAGCTGCAGTCCCCAGTTTTGGCAACTGCAAATCATCCAGACAGGATGATTTAAAGTCCAATTAACAAAGACTTTTACGACAACGCCAGAAGAGTCACCTACAGCATCCTAATTACTTACTCAGGTTTGATGAACTCTTCAGAAGTATGACTATAGACGCAGTAAACAGGGAGAGCATGACATCCTGGCCCATTACCAATGGATAGAGTAGAACCCAGGGGAAATGAATGAATTAGAGATATAAGGTGATGGAAAAATAACCTTAGCCCTTTAAGTTGTGAGGGGCCCTATGAGACAGGCAGGGCCCTTTTTTATAATAATCCAAGCCCTTTATGTTTCAGAATAAAAAACTAGTACTGTCAGAGAAGTAAGTGATTCATCAAACTCACAGAGCACATGTAGAAAGAAGGATCCCTCTCCCAACTCCTGGCCCAGGGCTCTTTCTACTACTTGATACTTTCTATGCAATAAGACCCCTCCCCAGTTTCTTTACTTCCGTACCAAAAGAGAACAGTTAGTAGGACAAGTAGAGTTCTTTATGTGTGTGCTCAGTCACCAAGTCATGTCTGACTTTCTGTGACCCTATGGATCGTAGCCCACCAGGCTCCTCTGTCCATGTTGGAGTGGGTTGCCATTTCCTTCCCCAGGGGATCTTCCTGACCCAGGGATTGAACCTGCATCTCCTGCATTCACAGGCAGATTCTTTACCAAAGTAGATCTATCAGGAAGAGCATGCAGAGTGGGGAGGGTGAGGTCTCTCTTGACTTTGTACACTGATCAGCAGCCCCTGGGAAATCCGCATTCATCCTCAACTAACTCGATTGGGGAGCTCAAGGACCCAAGTGAGGCAGAGAAAGAGACTTGGAATCATGTCATAGTTGGAGAAAAACTATCAAAATCTCGGCAAATTCTTATCTTGGAGACTATGTGGGGCACATGACCATGCTCTTCAGATATCTTGTTTTGTGTAAACCCAAAGTGTCAGCTAGTTGGAGGAAGCCACAGAGTGCCAGTGTAAAAGAGAATTTTAGAACAGTCAAGAAATGGCTCAACATGGAACCTAGGTCAGCACTGTTACATAGTTGCCAGACTAATCCTGGGATGATAGGATGAGTGACTGTGAAGGTCCCACCAATCTAGAGTCTGTGGCCTAAGAAATATATCTGTCCCCCTACACTGCAGTCACACACGTGCTTTTGGAAGGGAGTTATGAACCAGTGGTGGAAAACAGCAGCTCCAGAGTCAGGCTGCCTGGACCGGCATGCTTTGTCTATCACATCCTACTCATTCTCTACAAGCCTCAGTTTCTACAAGATGGGGCTAATGATAACTTATTTTACCAAGTCTTAATGAAGCTCTTTGGAAGGAATGATGCTAAAGCTGAAACTCCAGTACTTTGGCCACCTCATGCGAAGAGTTGACTCATTGGGAAAGACTCTGATGCTGGGAGGGATTGGGGGCAGGAGGAGAAGGGGATGACAGAGGATGAGATGGCTGGATGGCATCACTGACTCAATGGACGTGAGTCTGAGTGAACTCCGGGAGTTGGGGATGGACAGGGAGGCCTGGTGTGCTGCGATTCATGGGGTCGCAAAGAGTCGAACATGACTGAGTGAGTGAACTGAACTGAATGAAGCTCAAATGGAATAATCCAAATACTGAGCATACATGTGCATAGCAAGTGCTTGATGGATGATGGCATTAATTAAAATTAATGACTGTTATAATTAGTGTTATAATTGATGACAACAGTATTCTTATCAATAGGGAAAGCTGGGCACAGCCTCCAATGACCATTCTGCTGTTTTTTATGGCTGTGTCTGGCAAACATGTTCATCTCTGAGACTCCTATTACTTATTCTCCAAAAGCACTGGCATATCAAGGAAAATGTGTCCCTATTTGTTCTGTGTCATTCCAGGTGGCAACATCTGCAGGTACTGGGGATGTGCTCCAGAGACTTATCTCAGCCAACATTTTAGTGTGAGTTGCCCATGGACAGATTGAGTAGGAAGTTCTGGGTGTTGTGTTGTGACTGCAAGCCCTGGCCACCCTCAGATGTACAGCAGAGGGAGCGGGGGGAGGTCACTTTATGGGGGTAGTCTGTGGTCACCCGGCATCCAGCAGCAGGGCTGGCTGTGATCCAGCACATGCACTGTTTATTGGACCAGCCCTCTTTTGGAGAACAGATGCTCCATCAGGAGAGGTGTGTTCTGGGTGGTCCACAGAACCAGAAACATGACTGGTCTGGTCTGGTGTAGGGAGCCATTCTGGCAGCTGGACAGGGACCTGCAGAAGATCTGGAGAATGCCTGTGGGCTTCTCTGTGTTTCTAACACTCATCAGTCCCACTTGGTCCACAGGCAACTCTTCTGCGAGGGAATGAGCCTGTATGTCAGGAAGTGATGAGTGTGGGGGAAGTGGGGGACTTGGGTTTATTTGGAAAATTTTATGCCAGGTGGCTTCCATCTTTATTATTTTTTACCCTCACAAATGTGCTATTCACCTTTCCTCAGAATGAGAAAACTGAGGTTTGGAGAATTATGTACTGGCCCAGCTTGGAAGAGTTGGGCCGGGTTCAGAAGTCCTTTCTCCAGGACACCCATATGCTTAAATACAGTTAAGTGTAAGGTTACCAAGACAGGACTGGGTACGGAGTGCTCAGGGGACTGAAGACCTGTGTGCAGAGAAGCAGCGTCATTGTCTGTAGGCCCAGTTTGTGGGCAGTCCTGAGAAGGCCTGCATTCAAGCTCCTGTCACCCAGAGAACCTGACATTTGCTGCGGTTGGAATGAGCTAATGGGGCCTCCTCTGCTCCTTTCCAGCCAGGTCTTCATGGTCCCTTAGCCATGGGACCTCTGACACTGCAGGCTCAGTTTTACCTCTGTGCCCTTGCTCATGCAGTCCCCCTGCCTGGAACACCCTTCTTCTTCTCTTTCCATTATCAAAACCAAACATTCTTCTTGGTCACTCCTGGCAGAGGAACTGACTTTGTAAAGATACAGCCAGTTATAGGGGTGGAATGGCTATACAGCAGAGGAAGGGTAGTGGGAGCTAGGACTAGATGCAAGCACCTATTCACCCAGCAACTATCTACTGAGCACCTACTATGTTCCAGGCATGCTGTGAAATGTTGGGGATAGAATGGTGAGCCAAACAGGGCATGGTCCCAGCACAGTTTAGTGAGGTGGAGAGGAAGGAGTGGAAAGACACAATATTCAAATGAATGCACAAACATATACTCAGATACCAGGGACTATGATAGGTCTAACAGGAGTCCTGTTTTGGTCTGATGTTGGGGGAGGGGTCAGGGAAAGCTTTCTCCAAGAAAATGCCCTTTGAGTTGAAATATAAAAGATGGATAGGAGTTCCAGATAAAGGGAAGCAGAAGGTCTTATGCAAAGGGAATGACACTACCTGAGGCCTTGCAGCTGAGCAGGGTTAGACCAGGGCTATTGATGAGGTATCCAGAAAAGTTTGCTTATTCCTCCTTCCCACTTTTCCTAGTCCTCAAACCAGTGTTCCTGTCCCCCAAACCATAAGGCTTTAGGAAGTTAACTCTGTTTGGGGAAGTTAACCCCACCTCCAAGTTCTCAGCATCTTGTCTTATATATAAGTCCTTCTCTGATAAGTCAGCCTTAAGGATTTTCATTTTCTCTGCATTTCTGATGCATCTGACTTCCTGGGTGAATATCCAGATTTGTACAATGTCAGGTTGTAGGAAGGTGGCTGAGCTTTTCTGTTAGGTGTATGTGGATTGAATTCCTAGCCATATGACCTCTGAAAAATTTCTTATCTCTCCTGAGTCATGTTTTCTTTATTGACCCAGTAGAAATCATACTGTATATCTTGCAAGTTAGTTTTAAGGATTAGATATAACATTTGTAAGGTTTTATTTCCTATGTGTTTCCACCTGGGACACAGTGCTTGGCAAGTTGTAGTCACTCAAGAAATACTTATTGAATGAACAAGAGGGTCAAGCACTGTTCAAAGGGTAGGTGGTCTTATTCTTTACCGCTGACACCCCTCCCAATCACACTGTTAGGCCAGGGCAGGTTGTTCAAAGATATCAAGGATAGACTGTGTAATCCTGCTGTTACCCACTTTGACCAAAGAGGGCAGCAGTTAACATTCTCTACTTAACTCTTCTTAAAACTGAGATTGGCCTCCTTAAAAGGCACATAGATCTTATCTCTAGCCATTTTTTCTATTCCCTGCGCTTTAGCTGTCCCTAATCACTGTCTTGGAGCATGAAGAGGTATAGCCTAGTCCTTCTCACACCTGATTTGGTCTGAGGGTCTTCCCCCTGGGTTCTGGGGTGAGCTGAGGGTGTGGAGGAAAGATTCTGAGTGAACTGGGACAAGGGCACACGTGCTTTCAGTGCCACCCTCCAAGCTGTGTCCATCTGGGTCCACAATCTTTCTGGCTGAAGTTAGGGAAGCTGAAGAGAGCAAGGAGAAGCCGTGACTGTTTTACAATCTACTCAACGAGTAAGGTATAAAAGCACCAGGGTCTTCTCGGCATCTGTGCTGTATAGTCCCCAGAGATGGAGCAGAGAGCAGACAGTGCTGTTTCTTGAAACCACAACAAAGTCTTCTGCCCACCTCTGATGCATTTTGGGGGCAGATTCGCTGTCTGCAAAGAGCCATCTGCAGGTCTGGTGTGCAAACAAGGGCAGTCCCTTGGCTTTCTTGCTCCAGGACCTATCCTGGAGTCGCCCAGTTCTCCTAGCAAACACATCCCAATTAGTAGGAAAGTAAGATAAATACTGTAGACAACTCCTGAGATGTTGCCAGCTGTTCTGGTCTCACAAAGTGACCTGACCTGAGAGCTCCAAGTTCTGAGAACCATTCGTCGGCACGGTATTTTTCTGGGCATTGCTTCAAAGGGGCCATAGTTGAAGACCAGGCTGCTATTCTGGTAGCCTCTTGTGTGGTATAAAGTTTCCCATGGGCCCCTGGGGAGGGCTGGAGTACTTGGTGGGTGGGGGGTGTTCTGTGCACCCCTCACCCATGTGCCTGCATGACAGTGAGCAGGTCAGCACCTCTGAACTGAGTGGGATAGAACCTTCCAGAGGCTGGTGTGCATTCTGGACTCTGGGACACACTGGAGCTGAGCCTGACAAAACACCCTGGAAAACTCCCAGAAGAGGTTAATGGGCTGGCAAGGAGGGTGTGGGGCAGACAGATTCATTAAATTTTAACCTTGAAGATCACAGATAGGATGTGAACTGGAATGGGCTCACTGGTGAGTCTGATGCTTAGTGGGGCAAGCAAGGCTTAGTCTTGTTTCTAGGTCTTTCTTGAGGCTCTGGCACCTACTCATTTAGGCCCATGTTATCATGAGGTCTGCTGGCAGGACAAAGTAATACGTCTTCATCACTGCCCTCAAAGAGTGAAAACCCATCTGAGAAATGATATTGCCATGTACTGGAACAAGGCTCCCCTCCCCCACAAGCCACGTCCCTGCCTACCTCTTGGATTTCACTGTCCCCTGCCCCTTGTCTCACATTCTGCTTTCTGTCACTGTAATGGGCTGGGCTCTCCTGCCTCCAGGCCTTTGCCTCTGGCTGCACCTCTACCTGAAGACCTTTTCCTTTTCTTTCTCTTGGCTGACTTGTGGTGACTTCTTAGATGCCAGCTCAGGCAGGATGCCTTCCCCAGACATATTCATAGCACCACCAGGGCTGGATTCAAGGCTGACTCACTTGGGGAGTGAGGACCAACTTCAAAGGGAGATGGTGCTAGTGTGATCTGGGTTTCTAGGAGGCCAGTGAGTCAACTACCTCGAAGTGTTCACCAAGCATGATTAGGATCACTGAGGCTCTTGCTCTGCAAAGCATGGTCAGAAGGGGACTGTCGGCACCCCAAGCATGAAAGTATGCCTCACTTGGCCGGGTGTGTCTGCTGCACGCCCCCATGGCTCTCTGACTAGGACCACCTGGCTTCTCATCTCACAAGATAGAAGTAAGCTTCCATGACATAGGGGCTTCCTCTCCCTGCAGACTGCAGAACCCCAGGCACAGCACAGGACCCGAGGCATGTAGTCCCTCAAATAAATCTGAATGAACAGCATGAGTGAATGAATTAATTCCAATCATTCATAATAAAGGAAGAGGAGGAAGAGGAGAGAGAAGGGGACAAAGGAGGAGGACCTCCATTAGGATGCCAGGCCTTGGGTCTGTCATCTGTGGGTGGAGTCTGGGTGCTGACCCTCTCCAGAGACGTGTTAACCAGTGTCTCCTGTATCAGGACCCTGTGACTCACCTCTTCAGATGTGAATCTTCAATATTTGGGGATCAGAGTCTCATTGTGGCTTCTTGGATCACACTTTCCCTGCACCCCTCTTCTTATCTGGGTGACCCTCAGGGACTCTGGACCCCACACTCCAACAGCCTAAACATGAACCCATCCCCATCTCCCCTTTTTGCATTACCTTTGATTCCCTCCTGCAGTGTCATCCATTCCCTTCATTCAGTAAACATTCTTAGGGGACCCTCGCCATATCCTAGGCACTGGACTTGGTGCTGGAGCCCCAGATGCAGCCCCCACTGTTCAATAATGCAGGCCAGTGAGCACCGAGAAACTGATTATTAGGAAATCTGTATGGGAAGAAAAGAAGCTGAACAGAAGACAAGAGGGACTGGTGTGGCCTGGGAAGGACAGAAGGCTTCCAGGAGGAGGTGGCATTTCAGCTGGGTGCGTTGTGCAGGAAGAAAGATTGTGTGGACAGATGCGCAGGGAGAAAGTCATCCTCACAGAGACAAGGGGCATTACAGGACAGGCCAGTGTAGTGAGGCAAATGCAATGGGGGTGATGGACGCTGCGGAGGTCAGATCTTGAGGTAGGGTCCCAGCTCTGGAAGCAGTATATACATTGTTGAGCTCCTCAAAATAATCCTGTCAATGCTGGTAAACCAGGGAGCTTTAGGATGGGATTGTTGCTGCTATGTGTTCTTGGGAGAATGAGGGGGTGAAGGATCAACCTTTCCCACTTTCTGTGCTTTGGGATATTGATACTCCTTTCCTGATTGCATTCTCAGAGCAAAAGCCTCTGTGACTCTAACTGTGCTTGGTGAGAACTTCAGGGCAGCTGGCTTACTGGCCTCCTAGAAAACCCAGATCACACAAACAGCATCTCCCTTCAGAGTTGGTCATCAAGCCCCAGGTGAGTCAGCCCTGAATTCAAGGACCAGCCAGTCCTGGGACTTTGCTCTTCCTGGGCCAAATGATCCTTATCTTTTCCCCAAGGTGGCCGTTGCCACTAGAAGAAATTGATAGTAGCTGACTTTACAAGTAGTTGGATTAGAAATGACATGTATTAATACATCTAGGCATGTGCCCAGGTAGTGACTCTTAAATTTTGCCTTTTAGAAGTTTAAAATTGAGGTCACCATTTGAAACACACGAAAGCAGGAGTGAGATGCAGATTTTGTTTGTGTTCCCTTTTCAATAACTTCTAAATTCCAGGGAACTCGACCTTTCTGGGACTGTGTTCCTTTCCTCCCTCCTCTGGCCCCTTCATCTCACATACAAAGACGTCAGCAGGGGCCCCTTTGTGTTTCCTGGCCTGCTCATGCAGAAATCCAGTGCTTACAAGGTGAGGAGAGCAAGGACCCTGCCAGCCCCCTCCGCCCCTTGCCAAGAGTCCCAGGACAGGGCATCCCCAGGACAGCCTTGCCGGCGGGGGGTAGGGGGGAGGACCTCAGGACACCGGCAGGCGCTGAGAAACAAGAGTCTGTGCAGAAAGAGGTTTTAATATCCTCTGGGTTTTAATAGCTTTCCCTGAGATGGAAACTTGGGTTGAAATGATTTGCAGCCCTCCAGATTTTTCTGAGTGTGTGTGTGTGTATTCGGGTTTATTTTTAGCTGCAGGGGTTTATTTCTTGCCAAAAAAAAAACCCTGCTTAAATAAAACCAAGATTAATATTTTTACTTAAAGGAAAGAGTCAGGACAGGCTTTGAACTGGAGACTCCCTATCTTGTTTGGGAGTGCATCTTAAGAGTCTGGCCTTGGCTTTGACATCAACAAAAAGGGCCTTTGAAACAGACAGAAGTGCCCTCGGGGGGCCAGGACAGGATGCAGGAAAAGCCTATTTGTGAGCCTTCTCTGAGGAGCATTCTTTTCCACATAGCCTGCCCAGCCTGCCCTGCCTGCCGGCACCCTCGAGTTCTCTAGGGCCTTCTTCCCGGAAAGGTGGGACTCTGCTAACTCCCAGCTGTTTTCCTTAGGCTCTCCCCACCAAGTCTGGGGGTTTCTATTATACTTCCTCTGGATTCAGATGAAGCAAACTGAGTCTCTTCACCAGGAAATGAGCTAAGACCCAAATCAGATGCCACCTCTAGGTACCTCCTGACACCCTTCCCTGGGACAGGCTTTGCCCCTCTTTGTGGCATAGTGGCTGTGTTTGCCAGGTTTGAATATCATTCACTTGTTTCCTTTCCTGTCTTTCGTAGTTCACAGTAACTGTTCCAAGTTCCTCCAGGCCTTCATTTATCTCCAGATCCCTGTGAACTTAGTACCATAAACTATCACTGGACAGATGTTTATCTGACCCTGTGAACTGGGGCCTGCCATTAGCCCCTTTTGATAGAATAAGTTTCAGAAAGACTTGGTCATTTGCCAGAACTTGCTCAGAGGAGCCTTTTTTTTTTTTTCAAATTGTCCTCCATGTGGGTGGCACTTTTAGCTTCATGTGCTCAGCAAGTATATACTGGGGGCCTGCTATCTGCCAGGCTCTCTCCTGGTTGCTTGGGTTACAGTAATTATAGAACAAAGACCCTGCTTGCTCATGAGGCTTACATTCTAGCGGGGAGAGACAATCAAGGAACACACAAGGTCTCTATAATACAGCAGATGGGGGCTGGTGGGCCGGCAGATATAGGGAATGCCTGGGGGAGGGATGTAGGGGGTCAGGGGAGGCCTCCTGACCAGGTGAAGGAGGGGGTCATGTGGCTACTGAAGGAAAAGTGCTCCAGCAGCGGCTCTGCAGAGGCAAAGGCCTGGAAAGGGTGGCTTGTTTGGCGTGAAGGAAAGTAGGAAGGAGGTGGTATGCTGGTGTGGAACCAGCTGCCATTTCCTGAGATGGGGAAGCCGACGGGAGGCCAAGGTGTGGGTAAGGGCTGTTAACAGGAGCTCAGCTTTGGATGGGATGAATTTGAGATGTTGTCTTAGACTTCCAGGTATATAAATGTAGACTCTTGGATATATAAGGCAAAGGTCATGGGAGTTCTAGGTTGGAGGATGCAAAAATGTGGGCGCTGTCAGCTGTACAGCTGGTATGAATAGCATAGGCTGTGTGTGAGTGAGAGGATGGTGAACCCTCTGCTGACTGCACTGAGTACCATGGAGGTCATGGGTGAGAGCAGTTTTGGTAGAGTGGGGGAGGTGCATGAGGTCATCATAAGAACCTTTTGAGCTTGGTAATCATCACGCCAATGTAAAAGCTTGGATAGGAAGTGTCCTGCCCAGGGTCACCCAGAGGGGCAACTACCTCATCCAGGTGCCATGTGCTCTGTGCATGTTCATTCCAGTGTATCGTGGTCATTTCCATAGGGCTTTCCTGATCTGACCTTTCAGCTTCTGAGTTTTTCCAGAGGGGCTTTTGGGGTTTGGGGTGGCCATGACAAACAGACTGGGAACCAGAAGGATTCAGTTAGGGTGGACCCCGTAGACTTCTGCCTCCCACCCTTAATTCCTAAGGCCCTTTCCTCAAACATGGACATCATCAAAGTGTCATCAAAATTTTTGTCCCCAAAGAGGCAGCAGATTATTGAAGAGGTGCTTGAAAAGGCCACAGGAGGTGGATGCTAAAGACCCTCAGTAGATGAGGAAAGGCCGAATTATAGGAATCTTTTGGGTCCCTGGTTGTCTCCCTCTGATTAGTACATCTGAGAATCTACAAGCACTCTCCACCAGAAACACGGCCATGTATCATCTGTTTAGCTCCAGGGTTACAAAGTGCCTCTTTACGTGTGCATTGTCTCTCCTAATGAATCACTCTGATTAACCTCAGGATCATAGTGTTGTGATAATAAACCTCATGGATCATTAGGTTTTGTGGTTTGTTTTTTTTTCTTTTTCCCTGAAAGCCTTGCTGGGGAGCACAGGATACTAAACAAATGATACTCTTATACTGCTGATGGTGATTACTTGTGGATTACTGTTACTAATCTGAGGACATGTGTGTCAGTGACTGGAAAGGGAAGTGGGTAGTCAGAGGATGCGGGGGTCAGAGGGAATTATAAAGGGGTCCCTCCTCCTAGAGACAGTCTTCTTCTCTGATTCTTAGCGGCACTGACAGTGGCAGGGGGAGGAGGTGCAGAGAAAGTACGAACTCTTGTGCAGTCAGTATAAATCTCAAGGAAAAGTTTGGAGCCAGTCTGCTTTCTGGGGGCCTACCAATTTCTTCCCCCACTGGGACACAAAACTGTTCTCAGGGTATCTGATTTTCTTTTCCATAGTTGGAAGATGGGGACCATAATAGTCACCTCAGAGGGTTGCCATGAGGATAGAGTGAGATAACATGTACACACTGCTTGGCACATCAGAGGGGTTCCATGTGTGGTAGTTGTCACCAATGCATTCTAGTTCCTTCCCTCTTCCCTAGACTTACTGACGTGATGCAAAGAAAGGCAAGGAACTCATGGTTAATTAGTGGAAAGGCAGCCGGAGAAGTCAGAGAGCCTGATGCTGCCCTACTTGCAGAGGCTGAAATGCAGGCTGTCCACGATGCATAGGAAGCGAGAATTGCTCAGTGGCTGAGCCAGATAGGCTACAGAATCTCTTGCTTATTGCCTTTATTGTGAGTACTCTGACCTCAGAAAGGACCTTTCCTTTGTCACCCTGTTGAGAATGACAACTGGCAAATAAACATGAGGTGACCATTAGACAAGCTGGATTGCAGACATCCCCCCTTCCTGATTTCTAGAGTGCTTCCATGGGAGTGGGCATCATTTTAAAACTCCCAGACCCCTCTCTTCCTTTGAGTCCAGACCCAAGAGATGGGTGATCCCAGGGTCCAGGCTTTTGTACCTACCTAGATCCTGCCTGCTGCTGTCAGGACAGCCCTTCTCTGGGGTTGACATTAATAGTGATTTCTACTTTTGCAGAAGTTCATTCTGTCTTCTGGCCAGATGTGCCTTAGTTATTCTCACTGTTGTCCTAAAGACTGTACATTAAGCCAGCAAAAGGGCCTTTGAGAGACAGGTATGGGGGCAGAGTGTGTGTGTGTGTCACAGATTGTGTGTGTGTGTGTGTGTGTGTGTGTGTGTCAGAGGTAGTATCTCACCCACTAGACCACGAGATGGCTGAATCAACTCCTACATCACGGAGAGGCTTTGTACTGCTCTTGAGAGGATACTAAAAGATAGGCAGAATCTAAGGTCTTCCCTTGGTATATATTAATTCAGGTAAGGGATCCTTTGCTCTCAAACTTAGTCAAATTCCAAACAGTTTGGAGCAGAAAGGTCTGGATTTGATTGAAAGATGGCTGGATAGGAGGTGGAAGGAGAGGACAGGAGGTAGAGCCAGCTCATAGCCCCTTTCTGAATCTCTGAATATGCTGATGAACAGCAGATGTGCACTTTCGGGACACACCAGCAAGCTGTGTTGGAAGCAGAACCCTGTTGGCATCAAAATTGGTTTTCGTTTAAAATTTATGCTGCTTGTGGTCTATATTACCATGGATGTGTGGGGGCAGGCAGCATACAGTTATTTCTGGAAGGGATGTGCCTTGTTTTACTTGTTTTTGTAAGTGCTTATTATTCCTTCCCCAATAAATAAAAAAAAATTATTTAAAGGAAATACAGATAATTCTATAGAGATACATGTTTGTACCTGGATCCTAAGATGTATGGTATATTCATGAGGGCCCCACATACATTTGGCCTTCCCCGATGGCTCAGTGGGTAAAAGAATCCACCTAAAATGCAGGAGACACAAGAGACACGAGTTTGATTCCTGGGTCAGGAAGATTCCCCTGGAGCAGGAAATGGTGGCAACCCACTCTAGTATTCTTGCCTGAAAATCCCATGGACAGAGGAGCGGTGGCTATAGTCCATACGGTTGCAAAGAGACTAAACACTCACAAGCACATACATTTAAATATCTATATGCCAATGGTATAAGTACCTATAGCCTGGTCAATTTCTTATCTGCTTTTAAATTATTTCTTTTGAACTCCATATACTCAGAAACCCAGGAGTGTAAAAGGCCCCCAAGACTGAGATTTCAGGCTACACCTCACTCCCACTTCTCTGACTGGTGCTAGCCATGAAATTTTAACGTTGTCTTCCTGCTAGAAGGTACTTGCTGGAGGTGGGAAATGGGCCTTCTGTTTCTTGCTGTCACCTCCACAGCACCTAGCCCATTTTCCCGGACACCTATCCAGTTCACGCCCATGTAGGTTCAGTTGCTGGAGGACACTAGGGAGACAACGCAGGGGCTGCTGCCAGCAGGGAGGAGAATAAAGAAGGCCTGTGTCCAGCCAAGCCAATCTGTGCAGCCACATCAAGGTGGTGGGAACGGTCAGACCTGCTGCCAACTTCAAGTTTGGAAACTGTTTTCTGTTGTTGCTGAACCGTGACCTCCCTGCACCTCCCCTGTCCACTCTGGTCCCTGGGCCAGCAAATGCCTTGGGGGCATCCTGATTGCCAAACAGGAAAGTACAAAATAGCACACAATTTGAATTGCAGAGGAAAAACTGAAGCAAATAAAGACATATTAATTCACCAACCGAATAGGCGGATTTGGGGTTGGCCAGTGATTTTACTTTGGACAGACTTTGCAGATCTATTTGTGAGAGCAGAATGTTATTTCAGTTCAGTGTAATGCAATTTTGTTTGTGTATGGAAAACACTTGGTGTGGCCTCTGTGCTGGGTCATCCCTGCCTCAGTCTTTCTGGACCAGGACCATGGGATCTTGTTTGGTCCTGGCAGGTCCCTCTTGGGTTACATATGGGTGATGAGATGAGATAGGCACCTGTGATAGAGTGGGTGCCCCAGGCTTAAAAACACCTTGTAAGTTTGTTCTGACCGGTTAATGTCTGTTCCACCACCTCTCAATGAAATTTTGCAAGACTAGAGTATTTTGATGAGCTTGTCTTTCTCCTCATCCTAAGGAGTAGCCCCACAGAGGGTGAGACCCACTGTAAGCTAAGGAGGCCTTAGCGCATGTTAGAAGCTTAAAGATGCTCAGGATGGTCACATAACACAAGTCATGGTAGTGGCAGAAATACTAATAATAGTGACGGCAAACAAATAGGGTTTGGGATGAGCCACACACTGTCCTTGGTGTTTGTACTACTTAACCTTCATAGCAACTTCATGAGATATGGTCACAGACTAGGAAACAAAGGCACAGAGAGGCTTAGTAACTTTCCTAAGGTCACACAGCATCAGGGCTGAGATTCAGACCCAGGCAGTCAGGTTCCAGAGACCAGGCTCTTAAATACTATGTCATGCTGCTCTTCACTAGTAATAAGTACATCACTTAGAAGCCACGTGAGGGGCACTGGGCCAAGACAGTCAGAGAGATTTAGGAAGAAGGAGCTCTGGGGATACAAGAATTTGCCGAAGGCTGTACATAATGGAGCTCCAACTCAAATGTGGCTTCCCGATTACAGAAACTTACTTTCCCCTGAACTATTCTCAGATGAAAGATTCTAAGCTCGGACCATTTCAGGGTAAGGAAGGAACTGGCTCCCTGTGCATGCAGAAGCTTCCAGGAGTAGCGAGCTTTATAGAACAGGTCTGCTTATGACATGTTATGTCTAAACGAAGGCAAGCCATTTTTGAGCCAGGAAAGCATAGATGTTAGTATTTAAAGGAATCCCTTCTGCTTTTTTCCTTCCCAAGCCAAAGACTCACTCCTTCGTTTACCTTCTGTATTAATGAAGCAGCAAAAGATGGAGCCAAATCAATTCAGGAAGAATCAATAGGAAAGTCCTGGCAAAGATGCCTTCTGCCCAACAGTTAAGCTGTTACAACCTGCCTGTGGGAGTTAACGTAGAGGAAATAGTCCCTGGGGCCTCTGGGAGGATGGCTTCCTGCCAAGGATGCTGTTTCAAAATTGGACACAAAGGTGGAGGCAGAATCTTTAGGGAGCTTGGCCTGGGATCTCGCCAAGCTCTCTTTTTTCGCAGCAGACTTGGAAACAATCACTTGTCTCTTTCACACCGAGCTGCCTTGCCTAAATTGCTAAACTTGCCAATAGGTTCCATGTTTTGCCATCCCTGGCAGCTGAAGTTTGGAGGGGCCCTTGATTCATCTGGGGCCTGACTTTATGTCTGACTAGGAGAGTAGATTCTAAGCTCATCTGGGGAGAAACAGGATAGGACTCAGCTGGAGTAGGGGAATAGACGATGAACTGAGAAACGCAGTGGGACATCCAAAATGGGGAAGGATAACAGATTTACCAGAATAGGCAGGTGTGTGTGTGTGTGTGCGTGCGCGCGCGTGCGTGTGTACATGTGTGTGTGTGTGTGCGCGTACACGTGTGTCTGTGTGCGTGTCTGTGTGTGTCTAAAGAGTAACCTATTTGACAAACATTTATTGAGCATCTACTCTTTTTTGGGCTAAATGCAACCTGAGGTAAAAAAGAGTCATAAGATCCTAGAACTGAAACAGTTCAATCTGTAATTCAAACATGGCTACTATAAATGCAAAATCCATTCCATTCTGGTTAAGGTCTTTCCCTAGTAGCTCAGATGGTAAAGAGTCTGCCTGCAATGCAGGAGACACAGGTTCAATCCCTGGGTCAGGAAGACCCCTTGGAGAAGGAAATGGCAACCCACTCCAGTATTCTTGCCTGGAAAATCCCATGGACGGAGGGGCCTGACAGGCTACAGTCCATGGGGCTGCACAGAGTCAAACATGACTGAGCAGCTAACTCAATGAGAGAATCCAGCTCCCTTTGATGGAGACACTCTGTGCCCCTATGATGGAATCACCTCGATCTCCCTGACTTTGTTGCTCGTTCTCATTATTAGACAATTTTTTCTTTGGCTGAGTCAATGAATGCAACTTCTTTGCAGTTTCCAAGTTCCATCTTTAAGCTCTATTTGAAGACAACTGTTGGGTGCTTCTTCACATACTACAGAAAAAGAAGCCTCTTATAATCTCCAAGACAATCCCTTTCTTCTGTGTTCTTACTGCATATAGTAAATGCCTCTCTTCAAGTCTTTGTCATACTGGATCTAATTCTTTTTATATTCATAATCAACTAATATTTGCTGAGCAACTCCCTTCAACCAGATGTTATAATAAGAAATTTCATGAGATGTTTTATTTAATCCTCATTCCAATTCCCAATCCTCATTCCCTGACATAGGTGGTACATTCTCTTTACAGATAAGAAAATTGAGGTTCAGAAAGAGGAAGTGGTTACATTTCTCTCAGTTTCTGTATCTGTGGAATGTGGATGTTAATACTGACCTTGTAAGGCAGTTGTGAAGAGTAAATAAGTAAAATGTACTTTTGCACATAGTAGGTGTGTGATAAATGGGAGCTATTTTTTTCCTAGTAACAATCCTTCCATGGTCAGCCTATTCCATTTTGCCAGTGATGACGATAATGATGATGACAGTAATAACATTTACCTAATATACACTCTGTCCAAGATATAGTGCCAAGAGTTTCACATGCATTACTTGCCTAATCAATTCAGGTAACTGGTAACATTATTATCCTGTTTTATAAAAGTTGGAAGCCAGAAACAAAGTTACTTGTCCACAATCATAATAACCATAAAGAACAGGGCTGGGATTGGGAAAGTTCAGTTGGCTCCTAAGCCCCTGCTCCCAACTGCTTCTTCCTCTACCACACCCTCACTGAGCTGCTCTCTATTGCATCCCATGCCATCTAACTGCTGGGTACCAAGGGCTCTATCACAGAACCAACTGGGGCATGGAGGGAAACGGGGGTGCGTCACAACCCTGTGGGTGTACCAGGATATGGCAAAACGTAGGCATGCAACACAAGTCCCAAGTGAGGAAGAGCTCAGAAAGGGGTCTGAGAGACCACGGGATTATCAGAGGTGCATGAAGAGAGGGCAGGAAGCACTGACAGGAGAAGATTTTGGATTATGGTGAAACCATAGAGTCACTCCTTCAGGGGTGACTGCAGCCTAGAAATTTCTGGACAGCAATTATGAACATTTAGGGAAATTAGCTCCAAAGATGTCTGCTTCCCTTTTCTCTTCCACTTCTCCCTGCCCCCTACTCCCCCAATCCCAGGGTTTCTTATCTGAATTCTTGCTCTTATAAACACAATCATCTATTCCAGTCGCCTCACTATTACTAAGAAAGCAATTCCAGGCACACGGACAGGTAGATGCCTGCTCTGAGATGTGGTCCCTCATATGGTTCAGGCCTCCCTAACCTCCCTGTTTGTCTTGCCTTTTTCTCCAGTGATCCGGGCCAAGGTGGTAGGGAAGAAACTGGTGAAGGAGGGGCCCTTTGGCACACTGGTCTACACCATCAAGCAGATGAAGGTGAGTGATAGCCCAGTCCCAGGCTCCAGGAGGGTTTGGGGGCGGGCAGGGGGCAAGGTTTCTGTCAGAGAGTCTTGGCCAGTGGAGGCAAGTGGAATTGGACTTAGAGTGTGTGTTTGCTTGGTGTCTGAGCCCCAGCCATAGCCCCTCTACCTGGCAGGACAGGGCGTAGATGAGGCAGCAGAAAGGGAAGGGTGGTGGTGGTGGTGGCTGTTTCATCCCAGAGCCAGGGCAGGTGGAGTCCCTCAGAGGCAGCTGTTAAGAAGCTGGGCTCTGAAACCAGACAGCAGACAGTCCTGTTATCTAGTTACTATGGGCTATTGGCTAAGTCACTGCCCCTCCCTGGGCCTCAGTCTTTCTATCTATAAAATGGGGGCAGGTAGGAATGTTGACTAGATGGTCTCTACGGGCTCTTCTGAGGTTTGACTTTTTAGGATTAAACAATGCCTACTTTTATGCAGTCACTAAGGTTACAACCTAGGTTTGACCTCTCAAAACTTTACATTGAACTTAAATTACAGGAACCTCAAGTCAAAGTAGGAACTGCACCCTCTTTCCCTACTTTCCTGGGTCTAATTGTCTTCTCATATCCCAGTAGTTAGCATCATCTACTAAGCATATTCATATAACTGAGCATATTTGTGAGCACATTAACATGAGGAAACACATTCAGGAAAAGCACATCAGATTCGAAACCTAGGGAGCCCGCCTCCTAGTCTCAGCTCACTTGCTTTAGAACCGTCCCCTTTCCTGGGCGCAGGAAACAGTGTGGGGTTGGGCTGAGCACGCCTAAGAGCCTCCTGGCTCAGGCATTTCAGGATTCTAAGTGCCCTGGGACATGGACTGTGTTGCTTCTAAGCAGGAGCTAGTTTGGGTGCCTTGGCACAGAGGACTGGGGCTCTACCCTGAACAGCTTGGCAGCTGGCCCATCATCCCTCCCCCTCACTTTGTAAGCACCTCCTTGCATGCAGCACTCTGTGCCAGGAACTCTGGAGGCCACAAGGGAGATGCGTTCCCTATGTTTAGGAACTATAGTCAGGCGAGAGAGCAGACGTGCATGGCAAATCAGGAGTTTGAGATGGGGTGTGCCCAGGTCCCAGTGGACTGCCAGCCTGGGTACAACTCAGTGCTCATATTTGCATTCCCAGCAATTAGAATGGGACCAACAGGGACTCAGTAAATGCTTTTCCATATAATGAGGGAATGAGGGTGAGACCCACTGGCCTGAAACCCTGCACAGGAAACAATTCGTGGGTAGGATTGAGAAGTAGGGAGAAACACAGCCATGGGTGGTACCCAGCCATCTTGGAGGCAGACCTCCAGGCCTCATAATTCCTGCGTCCTGAAGCCCGAGGTTAGATGTACTGAGTTTGCGGAACCTGTTGCTTTGGATTCAATTTTGGAAACATCCACAGCCTTCTGGTTATGTAATGTCCAGAGTCAGCCCTGGCCAGCTGCCCTTGGCTGCCCAAGCTTGGTCATGGGACCAGCTTATGTCTTCAGACAGCCATGGGGAAAGAAGAGTGGGTGGAGGGGGAACCAACAAGAGCAGTAACAACCCAAAAACCCACTGTGTAACCACTGGCAGCTGGCAAGCAGATGCAAAAGCAGATTAGACAAAGGCAGAGGTTCAGGAGATGCATCCCTGTCTGCTCTGAAACAGCCCTTCACATTGTGTGAGACTCTCTGTGGCTAGCAGAGTGCTGGGAGAGGAAGAGCTGGGGGCAGCAGTTCCTAAGCTTGCCCAGCTCCTCTCCTTCCTTCAAGGCCTGGATGCCAGGGTCACCAGAGACCTTGCTATGGGCACAATGTCCCGTTCCTGCCTCACTGGGGTAAGAATAGCTGCAGGGCATCATTTAGAGGCCAAATGACACTTGCTCACCTATCTGCTTCAGAGAAAACATACCCATTCCCAAGATGCTGGTCTTATGTTGTTCATTCACCACCTTTCACCCAGGTCCATGGATCAGAGTGCTGGGCGTTAGAAAATAAAATTCCCTGTCTTACTTGTGACAGAGGCTCAAAGGGAAATGAGTTGCCCAGAATCACACATTTCATTAAAGGCAAATCTAGTTCCCAAGCTGAGGTGTCAGGACTCCTTCCCAACCCTGGGTGTTCTTTACATAACTCCCCAAATCTCCCTGAAATCCTACTTCGATCATCAACCACCATCTAGTACCGTTGTTAACTCTGCCCCTGCTACCAGCCCACTATTAGATAAGCCATAGAACTGGTCATTGCCCTCCTATCCAGAGAGGCTACTGGATTCTGCTGGTCTCCAGGTACCGGTCGGCTGGTCTGAGAAGGTACGGGGCAGGGGAGCAGAAGCAGGCCTTCCTCCCCTCTCTCACTTCCTTTCTCTCTTCCTACCTGCCCTCTCTGTGCTTTGCACTGTGCTTTTCTGAGCTGAGGATACAAAGATAATTGTTATAATGAACACAAGGCTCCATACAAGTAACAGTGAATGAACATTCACTATGTACCATGCATCCTGATAAGCCTTTGCATGGGTCAGTCCTCACAACTTGACGAAACAGATAAACATTATCCTCTATTTTACAGGTGAGACTTGAAAGGTTATTCAACAGTCAAGATCATTTAGTTACAAACTGGTGACTAGAGTGAAATTAAGAGTTTTTGCCTACAAGGAGATTACAGAGCAGCAGGCTGATTCACCCTTCCTGCCCACTTTGGGGGCTCCCCCCCCCAACACGCCATTTGTATATAATTCCCCTAGGAAACAAAAGGAGGTTAGCTTGGGTTTGTGGATTTGCCATCCAGCAGTGTAGCTCTTGACTTGCAAAGGGTGTACGGAAAAAATCTTTGTAGGAAGAAAGGGGAAGAGGCCTGAGAGGGGAGCCTGCAGGAGTTTTGGCACTGATCCCTGGGCGCTTTGTTCTAGAGGATTAGAGTCTAACCAGAGAGTCAGCTGGGGAAAGCAAGGACTCCCTTAGAGCACGGCTAAAGGAACTCAGAAGACGTGAGAATTTGAGCTGCCCTATCTGACCTCTCTCTTTTCTGAGTTCCCAACCTCTCACCTTCAAATTTCTCACCAGATGAAAGGCAGGCAGACCCCCTCCAATATGCTAATTCTGGAGCCTCCGGTCACCCTCTCAGGTATATCTTGAGTGTGCAGAGGAGAGACAGGGAGGGTGTTAGAATGTTGAGGTAGCTTATTGCAAACTCGAAGTTGGAGATTAGCTAGGGCTGGGGTGCTGGGCTGCAGAGCAAAGGTGGAAGTTTCCAGAATTGGACGTTCTAATCTTTGGGGACCTTATCTCTCATCAGGACTATGAGAAAGCATCTGCTTTGCTGTGGCTATAGTTTATGCCAAGGAAACCCGCTCTCAGACTGGATACAGGGGACAGCATGTGGGGGACATGATGTCCCAGCTGGTCTCGGGGAAAGTCCCATGGGAAGGCCCGCTGGTCATGTGCTGTGTATGTCCTGACCCTGGGGAGGACAGATCTGCTGGACAATTGGATTGCCTGGCCCCAGAACTTCCTTCCTTCGGGGCTTTGTCTAATCAAAATGAGCAATGGCAGCATCTCGCCTTTGAAGCTGCAGCTGGAAGCCTTTCTGGCCGCCCCCTCCCTGCTCTCCCCTTCCCCCCGGCCAGCCCACAGGGAGGGGGAGCCCTTCCACAGCCCAGTGCCTGTGCCTCTGTTCTCCTGTGCTCTGCCTCCCCAGCTAGACACAGCCTGATCTGTGAGAGAAAACCCATGCACTTGGTACGTCAGGCAGGTTTCTACTGCCTCTGAAACGCAACTGCTTGTAAGAACCAGTGTGAATTTAAATGAGTTCAGGCTATAAAGCAGCGTCCAGCACAGTGCTGATCTTCCACAGGCAAGCCAGAAATATCTGACACAGTGGTGAGAGTTCATGCTGCGAATACTGATAAAGACCAGACGACATTCCGTAAGAAACGGGTAGAACTCCCCAAACTCAGAAATTCCTTTCTCACATTACTCGTTCCTTCACTCCAAGGGAAGTTAAGCTCTTGGAACTTCATGTACTTACTATCATGAAGCGAGGCTGAGAGGCTTGCAAAGTCCAGTGTGGTGTGTGGGTACGTATATAGCAATGAAATATGATAATGGAATATTATTCAGCCTCAAAAAAGGAAAATTTCTGACAACATAGGTGAGCCTGGAGGACATTATGCTAAGTATAATAAGCCAGACACGGAAAGAAAAACATTATACAGCCTCATTTATTTGTGAAACCTAAAAATAGTAGAATTCTTAGAAACAGAGAATGGAATGATCGTTATCAGGGTCTAGGAGATGCAGAAAATGGAAGATGTTGGTGAAAGTCTGTTGGTGATACAGACTTTCAGTACTGAAGTATGTGTGAGTTCTGGAGATCTAACGGACAGCATGGGAACTGTAGTTGACAACACTGTAGGACATACCAGAAAGTTGCTAAGAGAGTAGATGTTAAGTGTTCTCATACATAAAAAGGTAACTATGTGAGGTGATGGATGTGTTTAACTAGCTTCCTTGTGGTAATCACATCATATACATATATTAAAATAACCTTGCATACCTTACCCTTTTGATACATCTTTTATCTGTCAATCATACCTAAATAAAGCCAGTGGGGAGTGGGGAAGGAGCAACCTGCCTACTTCTGAAACCAGCTTTAACTATTTGTACCAAGAGACGAGGCTGGGCAAGACATGTAGGAAGAAGGGGACCAAACTCTTCTCTCTGCTCATGACAAACTTCAGTATAACTTATTTTTAAACTAACTTTCACTAAATGTGTGCCAGCTGCTATTCTAAGGCATTTAATTCTCAAAAACACCTTATAAAGTCAGCTGGTTGTTGTTTAGTCTCTAAATCACATTCCACTCTTTGCAACCCCCTGGACTGCTGTGTGCCAGGCTCCCCTGTCCTTCACTGTCTCCTGGAGTTTGCTCAAACTCATGTCCACTGAGTCAGCGATGCCATCCAACCATCTCGTCCTATGTCACCCCCTTCTCCACTTGCCCTCAATCTTCCCCAGGATCAGAGTTTTTTCAATGAGTCAGTTCTTTGCATCGGGTGATTTGCCCCATTTTAGAGATGAAGAAACTGAGGCCCAAAGATAGGAAACAACTTTCCAAGAAGCTAATAAGTAGCAGAGACAAGATACAAACTCTAGCTGTCTGTCTATAGAACCTGAGTTTACCATTAATCCTCCATTGCATTGGCTGGACTAGGTTAACCACCTTTCCAATTCTGAGATTCTCTGATTTTAAGACACTATAAACCCATTATAACCCTTCTAAATTTTTCAAACCAATTCTAGGTCTCTATGGCTATAGACATAATAATACTTTAGAATCAATATTTAGATTAAACTAGATTAATATAAAGAAAAGACAACAAAATGAGTAAAAATCGGCTTAACTTTACCATACATTTACTACAAATGTATTGTTATTCTCAGAATTGACCTTAAAAGGCAGCTCTGTATTTGTCAGACTCAGTCATTTATAATGTATTAAGATTCTGACTTTATGTTTAAGTGCTAGAAACCATGTTAAAATAAGGTGTTCTTCAGTTCAAAAGCAGCAATGATGCTAAGCTGATTTCAGCAAGTTGAGTTCTTACTGGGCGGGTCTTGATTCTCACTCATAAAGCAGAGAGGAGATAAAGGGAACAGACCAACATGGAATAAACTGAGGTTCCAGTAGGCTGCCCTGAAAAACCTAGAGCAAGTACTGAATTGGAACACTTGCCAAAAAGTCAAGGGAAATCCACACCAAAACAAGAAGTTGCTGGGCCTGGGAGTAAATGCAAGGGATGTTCTCCCAGGGCCACACATGATGGCATGCACACAGCAGCCCTTTTAGGTACGGTTCCTATTAGAGCCAGAGAGGCACCATCCACCACTGAGGAACTGGGGGGTAGCATGTGACATGCCCCTGCCCCCGCGGCATAACTGAAAACTGAGTGAAAACAGAAGTCACCCCCACCCCCTGCTCTTGGCTGCATTTCCTTGTTTAGCTGGAGAGCCTTGAGGGAGAAGAGGGTTGTGAAGGGAGGCCAGGTAAATTAAAAGCACCTGCACTGACGGTTGTACACAATTAGAACAGTACTCCCCTTAAAAAGGAAGTAGCTCCCAAGCCCTGTCAGTCCAACAAACCCATTATGATGGTGCAGGGGGCGGCTCATGAACCACCTACCCCTGCCAGGCAATCACCACTTAAAACAGGGAGAAAAAAACAGCCCATTAGATTGAATGGGAGACACTTAGATGAGACACCAGTGAGGTGATGTCTGGCTTTTTATTAATTACTATAAGTAAATTAATAACACATACCAGAACTAAAGCAGAAACATTGTCTTATTGGAAACCCCTGGGATAATCCCAGAGACCACCAACCATCCAGGGCTGAGAACTGGGGGAAACTGGGATTCGGCAACACCTCGGTGCCCCCTCCCACCCCTGCCAGCTCACACGGTTAACAGTTGTCTCAACAGATCAGGGCCTGCAGAACGCTCAAGGACTTGACCTAGAATCACCAAGTGGGTTCAGCCTCCAGTATGTTCACACCAGTGGCTCTGAGCATATGCTGATGAAGGAGGCACATAGCTATAAATGGCACCTGCCTGCATCAGAGGCCCTTAGCCATGAGCTTGTGAGGCTGCCAGGGAGACAGCATAGGATAATGGTTAAGAAGTTCTCCTGCTTACATTCCTGTCTCTGCCACTCACCAACCGTGTGACCTTAGACAAGCCACATAACCTGCCTGGGCCTTGGGCTCCTCACCTATAACATGGAATGGGAGGTGTGACTGGCTGGATGGGAAGGTTTCTTGGGGAAGGTACCAACCCTGGCTCAGAAGAGAGAGGAGCTGGTGGCTTTGCCTCTGGAGTGAAGACCCTTGGGAGGTAGTTCAGTGACAGGCCACAGTGGCCTATGAAGGAAATTCGATCCCACAGCCCAAATGATGGCATGTGTTCTGAGGTCGGGTCCTCCTCTCATGACATTCCTTCTGTCCACAGATGTACCGAGGGTTCACCAAGATGCCCCATGTGCAGTACATCCACACGGAAGCCTCTGAAAGTCTCTGTGGCCTTAAGCTTGAGGTCAACAAGTACCAGTACCTGCTGACAGGTGATGGCCAACTCCAGCAGCTGGGTCAGGGTTTGGCCAAGGCCCCCTGCTCCTCAGTTCAGAGGATGAGGGAACTGTAGACCCAGCAGTGTTCTCAGGTCCCGGGTGATGTGCCTGCTGAGCTGTAAGGAGTTATCTAGAGTTGAGTCTGTCTTACTCGGCCAGTGGTAGGAGCTTAAAGTTTCTACGTGAGGCTGGGTTTTACTTATTTTTTAAAATTAATTTTTATTGGAGTACAGTTGCTTTACGAGGCTGGGTTTTAGTCTCCATTCTACCACTGACTGGGGAGGAAATCTCCTAGTTTTGCAATTTCTCAGCTTTACAATAAGTAAAAAGAAATTGCTAGTACCTATTGCTCTCCACATCTCAGTCAACCTATTAGGTCTGTCTTTTAAAGTTATCCACCTTTAGGAAATCAGTAGAGAAAAGGGGAAAAAGCAAGACCAAAAGCCATTGATGTGAGAAGAGAACAGTTGGTCTCTGACCCAAGCTCCAGTGCTCAGTGGGTTTGTGGACCTTCCACAAATTGCTTAACCTCTCCAAGCTTAATTTTCTGCATTTGGAAAATGGGAATACAATCCATCCTAAAAGATGTTGGAGAGGATGAAATAAAATCATGGGACTGAAAAGTACATAGTACGTACATTCCCTGGCCTAAGGAGGTTACTCAGTAGGCGTGAATTCCTTCTCTTCTGGCTGGGTTCTGGGCAGAATAACTCTCCCCTTGTCCCTTTCCTTCTCTAGGCCGTGTCTATGATGGCAAGATGTACACAGGACTGTGTAACTTCGTGGAGAGGTGGGACCAGCTCACCCTCTCCCAGCGCAAGGGGTTGAACTATCGATATCACCTGGGCTGTAACTGCAAGGTAAGCCCCAAGGAGAGCAGGCAGGGGGGCTGCTGGCTGGCAGCCCTAGAAATGCCAGCTCCTCCAGAACTGGGCCCTGGGCCCTTGGGCTGGGAAGGGCATGCGTGCCAGGCCTGGGCAGAGGGGCAGGTCTGAGCAGGGGAGGCGTGCAATGTTGCAGCAAAGAGGGAGAGGAAAGAATGCCTTTCTGCTGTAATCTGCTGAGCAGCAAAGAGGGGGAGGAAAGAATGCCTTTCTGCTGTAATCTGTGCTGCCCACTTGGCAGCTGCTGGGGCATGAGGGCTCTTCAGCGTTCTTGACCCCCTGCTCCGCACTGTGATTCAAGGTTGTGGAAGGTACAGGATCTTTAATGGCAGGTCCTGCCAAGTCCCAAGTGGGCTTGCTTAGGCAGCTGACTCACTGGTGGCCCCCAACCAAGGCGGCTTAACTGGTATAGGACTGCTGATACCACTTGCTTCAGAAGGTCATTCTTCAACCTGGCCCAACTTCTTGACCCAAGCACAGAGTTAGGGCGCACAGCCTTACTGCTGTGGGAGGCAGCTGGGCCAGTCTCTCAGTTAATTCTCGTGACAACTCTGCAAAATTGGGATAACAGTGATTACTACTAGTATACTTTTAATTATCCCTATTTTGCAGATTAGGAAACAGAGGCCCAGAGAGTAGCTAGGCCTAAGTCACACAGTTCACTGTCTGATTTCCAGCCTATGGCAGCTGGACTCTACATTTTTATGCTTTAATCTTTTTGATTTCTCCATTCCCTACAACTGCTAAGAACTCTCATGCTTGCCTGTTACCACTTGAGAGGAAAAGCTCTCCCAAATATCTAATTCTACCACTTTCTGGCTGTGTGACTTGGGGCAAGTTACTTAACCTCTCTGAGGCTCTATTGTTTGTAAAAGAGAGATCAATCAGTTATGAGAATTAAAGAGAGGCATGACTAAAGAATAAGTTAGAAGCACTTAGAAGAAATGTCTGGTACATAGTAGGTACTCAGTAAGTATTGGTGAGTGTTATTTATATTGTCCTCACTAAGGGAGGGATGTGGCTGGGCTCCACCGCAGAGATCTTGCATCAGGCCTAAGTCCACCCTGGCAGAGTCCACCAACCTTTGTTTGTTATTTCACTGCAGATCAAATCCTGCTACTACCTGCCTTGCTTTGTAACCTCCAAGAATGAGTGTCTTTGGACCGACATGCTCTCCAATTTCGGCTACCCTGGCTACCAGTCCAAACACTACGCTTGCATCCGGCAGAAGGGTGGCTACTGTAGCTGGTACCGAGGATGGGCACCCCCGGACAAAAGCATCATCAATGCCACAGACCCCTGAGCATCAGACCCAGCCCCACCTCACTTCCCTCCCTTCCCACTGAGCTTCCCTTGGACACTAACTCTTCTCAGATGATGACAATGAAATTAGTGCCTGTTTTCTTGCAAATTTAGCACTTCGAACACTTAGAGGAAAATCTATGCTGTCATATGGAGTTTATTTGGAACCATCCTCCTGGCCCCACCCCTCCCTTTCTTTTTGGTTTTTGACATCACCCCTTTCCACCCGGAAATTTTTGGTGTCATGCCAGAAAGAATGAGGAATGGGTACTCCTCTTCTTCATGATGATATAATCTATATTTTTTTAGGAAAACAAAAATTGAAAAACTACCCGATTAGGGCATTGTAATATCTACCCTTCTTTCTTCTTTCCCATCTCACCATCTCCCAGACTCTCCCCCCTTCGCCCTTCTCTACCCTCTTCCTCAGTACATAAAGGACACAGACAAGGAAGCTGCTGAAAAGCCAACTGTTTCAAATCAGTCAAGGGCAGCCGGCAGATAGACTCAAGGTACGCAGAAGATCTTACACACCGAGGAGATGCTACTGCATGTCCTTACCAGACTGTGTCTGTCTGTGTCTGCACATGAGAGTAAGGGAGGGAAGGAAGAAACTGCAAGAGGGTCTGGACGATGCAGCACACACAGTTCCCCCAGCCACTGATGCTTGGGTTGACCAGATGTTTCTGAGTCTGGAGCAAGCAGCCAGGCCAGAATAACAGAATTTTCTTAGTTGATGAAGACTTAAACATCTGCCTGAGGTCAGGAGGCAATGTGCCTTAGACAAAAGCTCAGGTGAGAGACTAAGATGAATGTCTTTCCTCTTCTCACTTCCCACAAGATTTCCTCCTGGAAACGTCTTCGGTAGATCTGGCCAGGAGCTTGCCTTTATGTAAATCGGAGAAATACGAACACCGTACACTATCCACAGATATAGAACAAGTAGATTTGGGTAGAGGATATTATTTCCAAAGTAGCATTTTAGTTCACCTAGGGGGGTGTGTTTGCATACACATTTACATATACCCACGTGGGGACGTAAGCTAATTTTTTTTTTTTTACAGGACACAGAATTCTGTTCAATGCTGTTAAATATGCCAATAGCTTAATCTCTTCTATTTTGTTGTTGTTGCTTGTTTGAAGAAAATCATGACATTCCAAGTTGATCTTTTATTTTTTTTTTCATTTTAATTAAAATTTGAAATTCTGAGCACCCTCAGCATCCCTCTAATTGGGGTCATCTGACCTCTGTCCTCCTTTTCTCCTGCTTCATGTTTGGGGCCTTCATTTAACTGCCTTTACTGGCTGGCTCAGATGGGAGATGCGAGTCAGTGTGGGTCAGGGCCTGGGCATAGGAAGAAGAGCTGCAGTGTCCTGCCTTGGCTAGATGGCCACCTTTTCTGGGTTTGGGGACAACTTGCTCCTTTTCCTGTAGCTTACTGGCGGGTGAATGCCACATCCTAAGGCACTCACCTCATAGAATTAAAAGTGGTGGTCACTGGGAAAACCTGACTCTGCAAACAGCTGTAGGGTTTTTGTTGTGTTTTTTGAAATAAAACTATAATATAAATTCTCTGATTAAATAAAATTACTTTAAGTTTTAGTGTTGAAAGTGAGATGCCAAGAGTCGGTGATGATGTGTATTTTACAGAACTGAGGATGGTAGGATGGTTACATTTAACATGATGGCTCTGTCTCTTTTTTCAGATTATGGGTATTTGTCCTCTATTAGTATTTGTATCTTCAGTTCATTCCACTTTAGGAAACAGAGCTGCCAATTTAAACGGGAGAAAAAAAAGAAGCAGACAACACAATGTAATGTCTCGCTCACAAACACAAATGCCCAGGCAAGGTGTTTGGCAGAACCTCAGAGCGAGAAGGCAGTCAAGGCATCTGGTTTCCTCCAGACTGGTCTCATTACCTAGTACCTTTCACCTTGTGGTGGCGACATTCGGCATGCAGGAAACAGGAGACTTTGCTCTCAGTGGGGCAGCATAAGTGGAAGGTGCTGAGTTCAGGAGGCCAGTGGTTTTTAAGGGGTAAGTCACAGACTTGGTATTTTAAGATTTTCTTAATTTGAACCTCAAAGTCCTACAAGGTGGAACCCCTAACCTGATCTGCACAGGTGCCCTCCCACAACTGGACATCAGTGTGACTCAATGAGGCATCTGGCTATTCTTGGTCCCTGGTGGGGCCACCTCCACTCACACAAAGAGGGACTTGAGGTGAGTCCTGAGCACGAATCACCTGAAGTTTCCCTCTGAAAAGTTGGTGGAACCACAGTCCCATCTGCCAGGCCCTGGTGAGGAGAACAGCAGGTCCTGAGCAAAGAAGGGTCCTTTGCAGAGTGATGTCAGAGGGCGGTTTTTGAGCTTTCTATAAGCTATAGCTTTGTTTATTTCACCTGTTCACTTACTGTATAATTTAAAGTCATTTATGTAGCTGAGACACTTCTGTATTTCATTCATTTCATGAGCGTTTTATTTTGCTAAATCTTATGTCATGTGTAGGCTGTAATATGTGTACACTGTGTTTAAGAGAAAAGGAAAAAACAAAACCCACATGCCGCCATTTTTCTGAATCAAATTCTACAGTGGAATGGAGGGTAAAGACTTCTACTGTGCAGGCAGCTAGATTGGTAAATGGGGGAACTAGAGGGAATGAGCATGGAGAGTCCTCCAGACTCCTCCCTGTTGGCATCCTAGTCCTTTCTGGACTACGAAGGAGAAGAGAAAAAACAGCAAGTACATTCACATCCTTGCTCTGTTATCAACTGGCTCTGGGCACTCTGCTGGTCATTCCCATTCCTTTTTCCCTCTAGTCCATTCGTCCACCCCATTGAGAAGCCATGATTTCACCTAAAAATCCAGGGCCATAGGACCTGTGATTCTGAGATGTCTTGGCCTCCTCTGGCCATCTCTTTTGCCTCCCTATGCAGGAGGCACCACACCTAAGCTCTCACCTCTCAGGCCAGTGCTCCATCTGGCCAGCACTGGGAGACTCCCCAGACACATAATGGCAATCAGGCTACACCCCATGAGCACCATTTTTCATACAAAAAATGAGGGTTCTTGAGCAATTTAAAAAAATGACTTATTGGAACAGCTGTCTCAGAGAAACTGTGGTCCCCAGGAGACAACACCCACCCCTGCCTCTGTCCTTCATCATGTGCTCCCTGACCAGCAACATGGATTAACCAAAAATGACACCCAAGTGTTTGGCTCCTGGCTGAGAAAGTAAAAATATCACTAAAATAGTTTTACACAAGAAAAACACTTTAAAAATTCTGACAGCAAAAACAAAACACAATGGCACATGCTGGGGAGACGGATATCAACAGCTTCCAAATGGACTCCTGGGAGGCACAAGAAGGGCTCATGGTCCGAGGGGAGGGGCTTCATAAATTCTCCCAGGCACCACCCCCCTTCCTCCTTAGCCGGTCTGCTGTCCTGAGACCCAGAAGTGATGGAGAGAAACCAACTAGAGAAAACCCTGTCTGGAAGGAATGTATTTGTTGCTAAATTTTGTAGCACTGTTTACAGTTTTCCTCCATGTTATTTATGAATTTTATATTCCGTGAATGTATATTGTCTTGTAATGTTGCATAATGTTCACTTTTTATAGTGTGTCCTTTATTCTAAACAGTAAAGTGGTTTTATTTCTATCACATACCTGCAGTCTCTTGCTTCTTTGTGTCCTGACCCGCTGTTGGGGGTTATGGCGACCACAGAGGGTCTCAGAAGTCAGGTCCTGCCTGCTTTGGCCCCTGGCCTGTGCATAGTCCCTTCCCTCCATTCATTTCCACAGTATGGACCCACCCTGCCCCAGCCCTTTTCCCCAGGCGGGAGCATTTTCAGAAGAGGCATCCTAGACTTCCTGTGGCGGCTAATCCAGCCCTGACCTTCCTCCCTGATTCTATGACCAGGGTTCGCCCCAGTTCTACAGAATCTGGATCAACATCTAATTACCTGTTAGTGGTTTGGTTATTCCCAGACTGGAGCCCTGACTTAGCCTTCCCTATTTTCTTTCTTAGAATCTCAACCTAGTGAAAGTCGGAGGGGGGCGGCTCAAACAGCAGTCCTTGATGCCAAATGCCTGCCTGGAATTTCAAGTATGACTTGGCCTAGTTGGGAATGCCAGGAACTCACTACAGCCGTGCAACACCCTCCTCCAACCCAGCCCCACTCGGAACTTACAGCTGGGCTTGTCACCCTCAATGGGCTGGGTTGGCGGCAAACCCTTCACCGAAATATTATCCCAGTGTTGACAATGTTTCAAGGTATGGCTTTGCCCCACTTTTAAAACTACTCTATTTTGAGCACCTACTGTATGCCACTGAGAAGGCAATGGCACCCCACACCAGTACTCTTGCCTGGAAAATCCCATGGATGGAGGAGCCTGGTAGGCTGCAGTCCATGGGGTCTCTAGGCGTCGGAAATGACTGAGCGACTTCACTTTCACTTTTCACGTTCATGCACTGGAGAAGGAAATGGCAACGCACTCCAGTGTTCTTGCCTGGAGAATCCCAGGGACGGCAGAGCCTGGTGGGCTGCCGTCTATGGGGTCGCACAGAGTTGGACACATCTTAAGCAACTTAGCAGTAGCAGCATTGTATGCCAAGCACAGTACCCTGTACACATGATCCTGTTAAATCTCAACAACCCAATGAAGTGGTTCCACTCTCATACATGGTTTTCAACCAAGGAAGCTGAGGCTCACAGAGATCCAAAGCCTAGTAAGCAGGCAGAACTGGGATTCAAACTCAGGCTAGTTTGAGGACAAATCCTGAATTTTCTTCACTGTTTCTCACTTTGTTGGAACATGCCCCCTTCTTATTCCAACCAGTACACCCTGGATGGTATGACACCTCATTAGATCAGATACAAGGGAAAGAGAGTCAATGAGAAACATTTTTGCCTGCTTAGACTGTCCCCCCACCTGGAAACACCTATTAGTGTCTCCAAATAGGACTTTGAAGCTCAGTTGCCTAAGCTTGGGACTAAAAGCAGACTGCTGGAACCCTATTAACCATCTTGTGCCCCAAGACTTGTGTTCTTTGCAAGGCATGCATGGGGCCATGGCCCTGCATTCCTTTGACCAGTTTAACAAGACCACTGACCATGAAAGCAGGCATGTCACGGGCTCTTCCCAGCAGCCCGGAACTCTTCCATCTAACTTCTTCTGGCCGCAGGATGGAGAGCTCCCCACCTCATACCCAAAAAGACGTTCACCTTTCCCATCCTTCAAACAGGAGGCTATCCCACGTATTTCAAGCTAAACTCCAACCACTTCCCAGCAACAACCTTGGGTATATTCAAAAGTTTGAGTGCAAAGAGGATGCACAAGGAAACTGCCCTTTGATGATTAATGGAAACAAAATATCACTGCTTTTATTAAAATAAGAGTTGAAACCAAGACCTGCACAGGGCTCACATGAAATAACATTCTACCTTAGAATCATCTTTCACCTCTGTTTCCAATTGCCAGCTCAAGTTGTCCCCTGATTTGCTGAAAATTGCCAGTGTCCCACAGAATGCTGTGTATCTTTGTCATTTACTCTACCACCTGAAATTTCACCTGGAGACCTGACTCTTAAGCCAGGTGTTCCCACAGGATATCACAGCTCTTCCTTAGAGCCTAGGTGGTCACAGAGCAGCCCCCATGCCCACCTCCTGCATTCAAATGGACTGAGTACATGGACATCTGTATTTATTCCATACCACAAAAATGATAAGAGTGAAAAAAGGTACTCACCATTGGCTTGTGATTGGGGAAAAATGTTTGCTCCACAAGTGGGAACTTCTCAGGACCCAGGGAATGGAAGATCTTAATGAGCTGAGAGAACTAGGACAGAATATGACAGAACATTGGTCAACCACTGTTACCTGGTATGGAGAAATATCCCACTGGATCCCATGCCTCAAACACCTATCTGCGCCAGTAGCTGCTCCCTGCCCACAGGATAAAGGCCAGGTCCTTGACTGGACATTTGTCCTCTCCAGTCTCCTCTGTCATCCACCTTGCCCAGCAGCCCTGGGAGCTCATTCTGTGCCCAGCACTGTACTCGACAAGGGTACACAGCTATATGTGTTCAGGAGCAACACACTGAACACGTGAGACCAGGTCTGGAGGAAAGACAGCCTGTGGGCAGATGGCTGAGATAATGACATCTTGCTAGAGGGAAATGAGGGGCTTGTGGGACCTGGAAGAGGGACAGACAGGGGGTGAGGATGACTTCAGGAGCAGATGATGTAAGAGAAGGAGGAAGGGCATTCCAGTGTGCAGTGAGACAGCTGTGTGCTAGAGATGCTCAATGGACAAAGAGCTGGGAATTCACCCCATCAGGCAATAGGAGCTGTCAGTGAACAAAAGCAGGGAAGAGTAAGGTAGACTCTGATCAGAAAGAAGGAATCAGGTGCAGTGTAAGGCCTAATGTGGATGCCTACTGGCTGGAAGAGGAGCTAAGTCTTGTGCCAAACTGACTTTGGGGTAAACTCAATACTGAGAGCTCACACGGAAAGAACAGATAACTTAGGAACTCTCTGCATCATGCCAGGATTGGAAGATTCTTGGGCTGTAGCCTGCCGCTGTGGTGAAACATGCTGTCAGTTTAATAGGCTTGAGGTACCTCAGAAATATGAGAAATGATGCGAGGGTCCCTCATTCTCCAGATAAGGAAACTAAAGTCCAGAAAAGGAGAGCAATTCCATAATCAAGTAAGAGTTTTGGAGAATGTCCAGCTTCACTACTTACTACTAGCGACGTAAGTCTCAATTTCCTCTTCTGTCCAATGGAGATATTAGAAATACCTACTCATCAGGGTAGTTTGAAGATTAAATATAATATGCATGTGAAGGGCTCAACACAGTGCAGTTGGTACTAATGAATTGTACTTGCAACCATCACCAAGGCTATGTGGGAAAACAAGGATGGTGAACTAATACCGCTGAGGACCCTTCCTGGGATGTTGTAGGCCTCAAAGCTTAGTCAGGGGAGAATGAGAAGGAGACCAAGGCCATAGTAACAATGCTTAAAAATTATCCATATCTACCAAATGAATGCATACGTGCATTCAATAAATCCTGAGTGCCAGCACTGCAGAGACCTTGCTGTCACCATGCTCAAAGAGTGAGAGCAGTAGGGTCCCCCTCTTACCACTGACATTATTATAATGTAACACTGCACCATAACATGCTATATAATATCTGTTACGTAATAACTACAAGAAGGAGTCTGGGATCCAAGTTGTTTATTCAGTTGCTTTAAATAAAAAAGACTCCCTTCATTACCGAGCCTCCCTGCTGGGGAATGGGTCCATTTCAGGGCCAGGAGGCCAGTCCCTGCTTCCCCTTCCTTCTGAGTCAGGTTGGCCCAGCACCTACCACCCAGGGCTTGCTGCAGAAATTGTAGACAGAGTAGAGGGAGTTGACAGCAGGCAGCCCTCCATACTGGAGGCCGATGACCAGGCTGCGGTAGTCTTCGCCCAGGGCCATGCTGTAGGCATGCTGGCGGACAAGAATGAAGTCCGGCTTGAAGGATCTGCCAAGAGAGGGACCAACAGCAGTGTTACATACTTGATGGGCTGATGGGACAATCAGGACACCAAGCCAAAGCCTGCTGGGGATAGCACTCAGTTCAGAATGAGGACAGGGTTGCGGAGTGGGGATGAGGAAGACCAGATGCAAACACACAGCAACTGCAAAGTAAAAGGACTGAAAACAATTCACACTTTATTTCTTTTTAAGGCTGTTTTCTAAACTTTTTATACTGAACAAGTATTTAATTTGCAAATGGAAAAAAAAAACATATCAAACAATTCAGTGAACATACTGTGGTTTTACTAGGCACTATGGCGGATACACAAGTTACCAAGTCCTCACTATTGCCCTGGGATGTGGGTGCTGCTGCCGTCAATTCCATCTCACAGACGAGTACCTGGAGGCTCAGGAAGAACAGGTCACTTGCTCACAAAGACACATTGCAGGTAAATGGCAGGGCCAGGGCTGTACAGCCTCATGGCCCTGGGTCACAATGATGGTGCAGCGCAGGCTCCTTCTAGTGCGTCTTCAACACTTCTTGTCCCTTTCAAGTGGCAACCTCTGGGGAGCAGCAAGAGTAGTGATGCCATGGCTTGAGAACATGCCAGGCTCTGCCAGGTCCCTCTGGAGATAAGATCCTGACTGAAGCGCACAAGCAGACCGGGGTAAGGTCAGCACTGTTTCCAATTTACAAATGGGAACACAATGCAAGTCAGAGATGTTGTGAACTTCCCCAAATCACAAAGCTGGGAAGCAGGAGAGCCACGTTTGAACGCAGGTCATCTGACTCCAAGTCTACACGCTCTACCCTCTGTCACATGGCTGCAGGTAGATTCACACAGTGTTTCATTCACACTGCACCTGAATCTGGATTCTTCACTTCTAAGCCCAGAGAAAGTCAAGACTCACAGTAGGTAGGTGGTTTACACTTAAAATGGTGTGAGCCATCTGACTCATCCAGACACTGACACTTAGCTTCAAATAAACTGTAGTTCTTTAAAATAATTCAAATATAAATTAAAATAACCCTCAAAGGGAAAAGACTTGCCCCCAGGGAAGACACTTTTTGAATTGCTCTGAGCTCGGGCCTTATGGTGCCTGCCCCCAGGATCAGGGTCATTACAAGAACATGTTGAAGGAATGAATGATGTACATAAACATCACATCCCATTCCCAAAGAAAAGGGCAAGGGTGTCCCTGGCTAAGCTGTAACTGATCCTGAAGGTGGCCATGTGTACAGTGACATCCGAGTGTGGGTGCACAGAAGCAGTCAGTGATGTCACTATGGTTAGGGTTGGGGTTGGCTAGAACCTTAGAGCTGCTATGCCTACATCCCTGCTGCATTCTTAGAGATGAACTAGTCCCACCAGTGCATATTACAGATGGGGAAACGGAGCCCTATAGCCAGGCAGTGATGTGTCCCAGGTCACCTAGCAATACCACGGCACAGGAGGAGGTTGTACCACATCCCTTCTTTCCTCCTGCCTCCCCACCCTTTGCCCTACACTCTGCAGGGTCTCACAGCAACAGACATGGAAGGAGGGGTGAAGAGGTGTGTCTGTCTCTAACAGGGATCCAATGACCAAAGGGAGCACTGATTTACAAGTACTTTCTAATTTTAGATGATTTTAAAAATAATATATGCTCATCGTGCAAATAAAAAACAAAAAAAACCCAAACCACCCTTGGAAAACAGAAAGAAACAAAATTATCTGCAATTCTCAACACGGAAAAAATTCTAATAACCTTTAGAATAATAAGCACATATTATTTGTGTTTTCTTATGTGTACATCATGACTCAATAATCTATTTTATGTATATAATACTCATAATTGATTTTATGTTTTCTAGTAATTATGATTTTGCTGTTTTCCACATATTATAGTGTATTTTCCCTATCAAAATATCTTCAGAAGTATCATTTATAATGGTTTCCTAATAGTGCACTGAATGGATATACTATTAAGCCAACCAATCATCTATTATCATCAAGTAGCCTCTTTCCAATATTTCACACATGCACATCTTTGCACACAAATTGACCTCATTTAAAATTATTTCTTTAAGATAATGTCTAAGTGGAACTGTTAGGTGAAAGGGTATGAACTTTTTTAAAGGTACTTAGAAAACTATCCCTTTTTAAATGTGCACAGCACCAGGGCATATGACAGTGTCTGTCTCACTGCAGCCTCACCAGTTCAGCAGTTTTTACAAAATACATTTTTCAGCTTGATAAACCATGTCCCTCTAAAGATACCCTGCACCCCATTTCTGTTTCAGTTTGCACTTTTATGATTTTAGTAAGATTGAATACTTTTAATTACCATATTTACTTTCTTTACTGTAGAAGTCTGCTCACATCTTTCCTCACTGGAAAAAAAAATGGGGTCTCCCTGTTTCCTCATGGACATGAGCTCTGATGGGGCCTTCATCTGTCATGTGTGGTAATGTTTTTACTAGTTGATTATCTTTTTATTTATGCCTGTGAATCTTAACAAAATATATGAACACACTGTCCATTCCCCTTGAGTTTTTCCCTCTTGCTTTTGCTCTCTGCTTTGAAGCTCCGAGGGTCCCCTGGGGCTCCGGGTCTGACAGCGTGACACACCCTCTTCCCAGCAGTGCAGTTTCCCTCCCAGACAACAGTGCTAGCACACTTGGGGCCTCACTCGGGGGACTCCACTCTGCTCTGGGAGGAATTCAAAGTCTTGCACTGGCCAAAATCCAGTGGCTTGTCTCGGGATGCTCCAACTCTAGTCCCGGATATTACGGTGCTGTCTCTCTAGAGCACCTAGAACTCACCGCTAAACCAGATCTCTCTTACTCTTTGAAATAAATTAGTAGCAACCTCCACTTTGTCTTCCAGGATTTGAGAATCTACCTCAAGCTTCCATATTCCAAATGCTCTTTTAAAATTATACATCAGCTCCATGCTCAAAACCCTCAGAAGGCTTCTGTCTTTCTGATGACAAATGCTCACCTCCTTACCTCAGCTACAAAGCCCCTGCCTGCCTCTCCATTCTCATTTCTACTTTCCTCTTCCCTCACCTCCACCAAGGGCGTCCCAGCTGGCGCTGGTGGTAAAGAACCTGCCTGCCAATACAGGAGATGTAAGAGTTGTGGGTTCGATCCCTGGGTGGGGAAGATCCCCTGGAGGAGGGCATGGCAACCCACTCCAGTATTCTTGCCTGGAGAATCCCATGGGCAGAGGAGCCTGGAAGGCTACGGTCCACAGGGTCATAAAGAGTCGGACACGACTGAACTGACTTAGCAGCAGCAGCACCTCTGCCAGAACCACACTGACAATTGCTCCTCCCTTTAATTTCTTTTCCTGAAGGCTCTTTTCCCAAATGGGTGTGTGGCTGCCTCATTCTTGTCACTTATTGGCTTAAATTCATTTCCTGAAGGACACCTGTCCTGTTAGCTCTACTGAAATTTTCCTCAACCCTCATATTGCCCTATTTTCTTCTCAGCTCTTATGACAACTGTATTTCTCCGGTTTATATATTTAGTTGTTTATTGTCTGTCTCTTCCCTCTAAAGATGTCAGCTCAATGAGAACAGGGGACCTGCTCAGGTCCTTATCAGTAATTTTAAACGAATGATGAAGTTAATGAATGCACGTACACATGAAAGAAGGAGGGCCTCCCAGGTGGTGGAGCAATAAAGAATCCCACAGTGAGGAAGACCTGGCTTGGATCCCTGGGTTGGGAAGATCCCCTGGAGGAGGGCCAGGCAACCCACTCCAGTGTTCTTTCCTGGAAAAGTCAATGGACAGAGGAGCCTGGCAAATACAGTCAATGGGGTCATAAAGAGTCAGACACAACTGAGTGACCAACACTACTATTATGAAAGAATGAGTGAATGCAAAGTAGAAAAAGGAACGCTCTCTTTCCTTGTGATCCTAGAGAAGAGAAATAGGATTGATGGCCAAAGTAGCCAGGAAATTGACACGTGGCCCCTAATAACCAGCGGGCTGCCTTACAATGAGTCCTGTGTTCCTGGAGGTACGTTAGCATCACAAAGAAAGTTTTAACCCTAGGAAATGCAAGTTGGACCCCATGACTGCTTAAGATCCTCAGATACAATCTGTGAGAAATAAACACTCTCCATGAGTACTGTGTCAGAGCAAACCAGGCATGTGTCACAGTTGAAATTCTGCCACTGGCTGCTGCACAGAATGCACAGTGTCTTCCACACAGCCTGAGATTTCACAGAAGGTGAAAAATTAGAGACACCAGCATGCAGTTCCTCCCTCCACACCCAGCACCCAGTGCTTCCTGTCCAGTCAGGGAATAGCCACGTCCTGCATGTCACCCCACCATCCGAGGATGTAGTCAGTAGTTTCAGGCCCTGACAGTGGGCCAAGCACCCCGTAGAGGCTGGAAATCCTAGGATGACTGGAACATCATTCCTGTTTTCACAAGACTCACAGTCCGAGAGGAGGTGGGTGCAATGCTAAAGGATAAGGATTTCCTAAAAGAACAAATGAAAAAGTGAGTGAGCGAAACAACAGAGGCAAACACGAAACACTAAGGTGGGCCGACTCTCCCTGGGGAATGTGTGGATGAGTGTGTGCCGGAGGGCTCGGGTCAAGAAGGAAAGGTAGGGGTTTGTCACGTGGACAGGGCTTTAAGGGTTTCCAGGTGGAGGGAACAGCACCTGCAACTGAAAGCGGGGATTCCTGAGGTGAGAAGACAGTGGTCTGTGATCGGTTTTATCTGCTCAGTATGCTTCTCTTTGGGGGGGAAATAGACTCCATGATAAAATTCTCTCCAATCAAAGAACTGCGTTCCTCTGGGCAGTAACTGGTCTAAGGATTGCACTGCTGATGTCAAAAGGGTTGTCACAATCCTCCTTTAGTGGCCAGCTAAGCTTGACACTGTTTTCCTGCTGCATGAAAGGACCCTACCTGTAACAGGGCGATCAAGCCTGTCTGCCTCACTGAGCCCCTGAATCCTCCTGAGCCTGACACTGGAGCCGTCCGTATCTTCTGAGTTACTTGCACTATTGGTGGTGGTTTAGTCACTAAGTCGTGTCCGACTCTTGCGACCTCATGTAGCCTCCCAGGCTCCTCTGTCCATAGGATTCTCTAGGCAAAAATACTGGAGTGGGTTGCCATTTCCTTCTCCAGGGGATCTTCCCGACTCAGGGATCGAACCCAGGTCTACATGCATTGCAAGCAGATTCTTTACCAACTGAGCTACGAGGGGATCTTCCCACTTGAGCTATTAAGTATTCTATTTTGCCTACATTGGTTTAAATTGGGTCTGGTGCTCGCCCTCACTACTGCTCTGACTGGTATTGAGAGGAAGTGGCAAAGTCTACAATTGGTTACATGGCAGGAGTATAAAGTCTGATGAGGTGGTGGCAAGATATATGGTTGGGTAAACATTTCCAACAACTCTCGTGAACCCCTTCCTGCTCTTCTGCCTCCACCGGCCCTCCGGGCACATGCCCTGTGTCTTTCATGCCTGAGCAAGAAGGCCTCCTTCAGTCCCACACAAGCTGGCACATCCTAGCTAGAGGCTGTACCTGGGTTTTATTATTCTTTAGACTTAAATGAGCTATGTTACATGGGTTTCTGATCCCAGGTCTGTTCTCGGAAGTGGCATTCGACGCTGGAGAGGAAATCAAGGACAACATACAATTAAATGGTAGAGACAGGACAGGTGATGCATTGCTGGGAGATTACCAGGTGCTCCAGGCAGTGTCAAAAAGTGGGGGGCCAAAGGCTGAGTCACTTTTCATCACTGGAGAAGCATAATAATTCCCTCAATCTGCAGAAGCCTGCAGTGGCCAGAAAAGATTTCAACTGGGCTTTGCCCACGGCCTAAGTTAATACGCAGAAGCCTCGGTATTCTCAGCCACCTGACTGCTATTTTGTCACAGTCATTTTCTGAAAGAGCCAGGCTAACTAAGGGACAGTGTTGCTAACTTTGGTCACATGTTGATCCATCAAAGCCAGATGTGACCCCAGGCATGCCTGGGAAGGCTATGGACTTCTGATATCTGTGCCCACCAGCAGAGACTTCAGGTGTCCTCAAAACTTCTCCCACTTCTCACACTCCTCCCCCATCCCTCTCCACCTCTAAACATACCACCTCAGATACCAAATCTGTGGGAAGGAAACCAAGAGAACTAAGCACACCAGCCATAACAGGTGTCCTGAGGAAAAGCAGAGGGGAATCCACCCTCCTGAAGGCTATGGACCACTACTGTAGCAAGGGCAGAACAGAGATGTGTGTGCTAGGCAGATGCAGAGACTTGAATGGGCCATCTGGAAGGGCTTTAGGAATTAGCGATGCTTCCGCCAGCCCGAGAACTGCAAGAAATTAGTCCAGGCCAAAGAGAAACGAGGTGTGGCCGACCAGGAATCTGTCGAGAAGCGGACAACAGGGCCTCAGCAGGGTCGGGGCGGGGGCGGGGGGGGGGGTGTGTGTGCGCACGGCAGCCACCAGCCACACGGAGGGCGGTGGGAGAGGCCCGGCGGCACTTACACACAGCCAGGCTCTCTGTGAGTCTCGGGGCTCTCTTTGTAAACTACTAGATGGGGACTGCAGCCATGAAATTAAAAGACGCTTACTCCTTGGAAGAAAAGTTATGACCAACCTAGATAGCAAATTCAAAAGCAGAGACATTACTTTGCTGACTAAGGTCCATCTAGTCAAGGCTATGGTTTTCCATGTGGTCATGTATGGATGTGAGAGTTGGACTGTGAAGAAAGCTGAGCACCGAAGAATTGATGCTTTTGAACTCTGGTGTTGAAAAAGACTCTTGAGAGTCCCTTGGACTGCAAGGAGATCCATTCATTCTGAATGAGATCAGCCCTGGGATTTCTTTGGAAGGAATGATGCTGAAGCTGAAACTCCAATACTTTGGCCACCTCATGCAAAGAGCTGACTCACTGGAAAAGACTCGACTCACTGGAAAAGACTCTGACGCTGGGAGGGATTGGGGGCCGGAGGAGAAGGGGATGACAGAGGATGAGATGGCTGGATGGCATCACTGACTCGATGAAAGTGAGTTTGAGTGAACTCTGGGAGTTGGTGATGGACAGGGAGGCCTGGCGTGCTGCGATTCATGAGGTTGCAAAGAGTCGGACACGACTGAGCGAATGAACTGAACTGAACTGAAGAGGTTAATAAAACATAGACACGAGTTGCTAGAGGAAGGAGGCTTCCCCGTCTCCCTTCAAAGCCTCAGAAGCCTCAGAGTATCGGTCTCTTGATCTCAGTCTCTTCTGCCTTTCATTTCAGAGATATTCTTGTGACTCCACCCTTGCTCCATCCTTCTTCTCCATCACCCCAGGGATCTCACATGTTACGGGTTGAATTGTGTGCCTCCAAAAGATATATCAAAGTCCTGAGCCCTGTTCCTGGCTATGTGACCTGATTTGGAAACAGGTCTTAGCAGATTCAATCAAGTTAAGGTGCGGTCATACTGGAGTGGAGTGCCTAACCCAATGCCTAGATCTTTTTAAGAAAAGGTCAATCTGGATGCAGACACAGAGAGGAAGAGGAGAACGCCATGTGACGATGGAATCAAAGATTAGAGCGATGAGTCGACATATCGAAGGATGTAAAGGATTGCTGGCAACACGTCAAAGGATGTAAAGGATTGCTGGCAACAACGAGAAATAAGGAAGAGACAGGAACGGATCCTCAGCTAGATCACTGAAAGGGAGCATGGCCCTGCTGACACCTTGATCGCAGACTTCCTGCCTCCAGAACTGTGAGAGAATAAACTTCTGTTGTGTAAGCTGCCCAGCCTCTGGCACTTAGTTATAGCAGCCTCAGGAAACAAATACTCTGCACGCCCCCAATATTTCCTCTCTCTAGCAGCTTCCTGGCTTTCTTTCTTCTTGTGGGTATCCATCCACAGCCCCCTCCTCACTTCCCAAAAACACAACCCTGACTCCAACAATAAGAAAACCTTTGCTTCAAGGCTGAAAATGAATGACAGTTAAGTAATGTTTACGTAACTTTATGTAAAAGAGTTAACAAATCAACACATAGATAAGTGTATGGAGATTTATTTGGAAGGATATTCACCAAAAGCGCTAAGCTGGCTATCTCTGAAGGGTGGGGGTGGGAAATGGGGGATTTTACATTCTCTTCAGACTTTTTTGTACTATCTGTATTAAAAAAAGAGTACAAAGCATTTTTACAACTATGAAAAAACAATGAGGTTCATCTTCATTTTGGAAAAAAATGATAAATGTAACAATGATGTAACATCATGGAAAATGCTGATGGGACCATTTCACGTGACATAAAACAATAGAAAAGAGAATCTGCGTTATGACTAAAGTACCATAAACATGAAAAGACTGGAAGGGCAGCTGGAACATTGCTCATTCGTTAAGGTGGTGAGGCTACAGGTAATTTTGTTTTGAAAATTTCCATTTTTGTTATACCGTGGTTTGGGCATTAATCAAAATTTTGGTTGGCATAAACAAGTAACTGAAGGTAAAACAATCCCCTTCACTTGGGCTGGCAGCTGTAACTAGCCCATCCTCCACTCTCTCCCATTGCTACAATATGTGCCTACAGCCCCAATTCCCACGTACCCATCTCCACCACCCTCTGCATCCAGCTAGCAGTCCCCTTTCCACCTTAGTGAACTCACACTGAGGTCATTCCTAAAAGCCAAACTCCAAGATCAAATGCTTTCTGCTATGTCCTCCCTTTCCCTGATTTCTGATAACAGCTAATGTTCAGTGAGCCTCTATTCTAAGCCCTCCATGTATCTTCACTCATTCAAGCCTGACTCATTTAAGGAGCTGTTATTTTCATCTCCATTTTCCAGATAAGAAAACAGAGACAGAGTGGTTAAGGAACTTGCCGAGGTTCCACAGCTGTTGTTGGTGGAACCATGAGTCAAACCTGGAAGCTGCTGGCTCTGGAGAAGGGTTTCCCACTCTGCACTATTGACCTTGGACCTGGATGATTCTTCGTTGTGGGAGGCTGTCCTATGCATTGTAGGGTGTTGGGACCATCCCTGGCCTCTACCCGATAGAGGCAATAGCACCCCCAGGCCCAGCTGTGACACTAGAAATGTCTCTAGACATTGCCAAGAGTTCTCTGGGGCAAATTCACCCTGGTCCTCTGCAGCTTGATTACCATCCGCCCTGCACTGAAGACGCTCTCCCCACGCTTCCCAGCTGCTCCCTCCAGGCTCTTCACTGTGTCTTCTTCTCCCCTGATTGGCTATTCTCCAAGGCTCAAAGTTGGTTCCCTGCCCTGGAAAATCACCTCTATTCAGTGGGTTCACCCACCTTGTCCTCACAGGCAATAGTGGAAATGACTCCGATTTATAGAGCACTTCCTGTGCCCCGGGAGTCATTTGAAGGCTTTTAATTATGTTCTCTTTAATCCTCACAATGATCCTATAAGGAGACTATCAATAATCTTATTTTTCAAGAAATCATCACTAATTCATAAAAATATCAAATCACTATGAGCTGTATATATAAAATGAATATAATACTGTAAGTCAACTATACTTCAATTAAAAATAAATACAAATAAAAGTAAAATGAAATCGCTCAGTTGCGTCCAACTCTTTGCGACCCCATGGACTGTAGCCTACCAGGCTCCTCTGTCCATGGGATTTTCCAGGAAATAGTACTGGAGTGGATTGCCATTTCCTTCTCCAGGGGATCTTCCCAACCCAGGGTTTGAACCCAGGTCTCCTGCATTGTAGACAGACGCTTTACCGTCTGAACCACCAGGGAAGCCCGAAATAAAAGTAAAGAAGGAATAATTTTTAAAAAAGAAACTAAGGCACTGAGAGATTAAGCACAATAAGAACAATTTCCACATGGACCAGAGTGCTTCAAAGTTGACATGCGTAACCAATGTCTCACCAGCATCATCCTTATTACCTCAAATTCACCCTTCTTGGACCCTAAATCATCAGGCTCCTCCACTGTGGATCTCTTGACTTCTGTCAAAGCACCCCCAGGCTCACAGCAACCCAGGATCTATCACCTTGAAGTCATCTGTGATTCTTCTCTCTGACACCCCACGTAAGAAGCCGCTCCCCACTCCAGAAGTGTCTAGGGTGTTCACTCAAACTCATGTCCATCGAGTCGGTGATGCCATCCAACCATCTCATCCTCTGTTATCCCCTTCTCCTCTTGCTTTCAGTCTTTCCCAGCATCAGGGGCTTTTCCAAAGAGTCAGCTCTTTTCATCAGTTGGCCAAAGTACTGGAGTTTCAGCTTCAGCATCAGTCCTTCCAATGAATATTAACAACTGATCTCCTTTAGAATATACAGGTTGGATCTCCTTGCAGACCAAGGGACTCTCAAGAGTCTCCTCCAACACCACAGTACAAAAGCATCAATTCTACACTCAGCTTTTTTATAGTCCAACTCACATCCATACATGACTACTGTAAAAACCACAGCTTTGAGTAGACAGACCTATGTTGGAAAAGTAACATCTCTGCTTTTTAATATGCTGTCTGGGTTGGTCATAACTTTTCTTCCTTCTTTTTAGAAGCACACACGCCCCTTACTCTCTCTTTCATTTTCCCACTTTCAGTAACGGCTTGAACACTAGAAATGTTTCCTCTTCCTGTAGGAGAACACAACCTCTATGACAGACGGCAGCTAACGCAGGGCTCTGTGAAGAGCTGGGGGAAGTGGGCGCTGGTGAAAATAGAAAACAGCCTTTGCTCTAGCTGCTAAGCCCTCATAGGAACAAGGTCCCAGGTGGCCCTAATAACATTCTAAAGTCCAATTCTGGATATTTATAAGAAATTCTCAGTAATTTAAAGGCTGATGGCTCATAAACAAGTTTTTTTTTTTTTTAATCGTACACCAAAAATAAATAAAGCAGAACTGCTATGGGAAAAACTCCAATAAGACTCAAGTCTCCACCTATGGAGGACAACTGTGACTCAACTCCAGCATGTGGTGGCCACATGGAAATCCTTGGTCAGTCTTACCAAATCCTCTGGTTTTCAAATGAAGCCAGAATCCTGCCTTTTATGTGAAGTCTTTTTGTATAAAATCTTTCATTTAAAAAAAACATGGGGCCACACTGTATGTGCAGACCAAAGTTGTCTAGATAAGACATAGGACCTGAAAGCTAGTAGTGTATGGTCTCCAACGTGGGGAGGAAGTGTCCTCTCTCCCACCACCACCCTCATCTGCATTCCACTCCTGTACTAATCCTGAAGTAATGGTTCCCTCCTGCCACTCTGCTGTTCAAACCCCTGGCAGCCTCACTGCCCACAGACAGGAGCTCCTACTTCTTCCCCTGCAGCTCAGTGCTCTCGAGAAGGCAGCCTGGGCTTCCTTTTAGCTCTGTCTCCTCCTTGCTCCTAGAACATCCTTACATCAAGGTCCATGGCCCTGCTGCTCCCACGCTCATCTTCCATCCATTCACACTGTGCTCTGTCCATGCAACTCCCTCTGCCTAGGAAGTACGTCAGTTGCTCAGCCACATCTGACTCTCTGCGACCCCATGGACGGGAGCCCACCAGGCTCCTCTGCTTATGGAATTTCCCAGGCAAAAATACTGGAGTGGATTGCCATTTCCTTCTTCAGGGGGATCCTCCCAATGCAGAGATCAAACTAGTGTATCCTGCATTGCAGGTAGATTCTTTACCATTTGAACCACCAGGGAAGCCCATGCTTAGGAAAGTGAAAGTTGCTCAGTCGTGTCCGACTCTTTGTGACTCCATGGACTATATGGTCCATGGAATTCTCCAGGGGATCTTCCCAACCCAGGGACCGAACCCAGGTCTCCTACGTTGCAGGCAGATTCTTTAACAGCTGAGTTGCAAGGGAATCCCATGCTTAGGAAACTGCCCCTCAAAAATTCCAATTCAGATTCTACCTCCTCATGATTCCTCCCCATCCTCCATTCCCATACCTTCAGGGTGTCTGGCTCACCTGAAAACTCCTCACACAGCATCTCCTAATTGCTCACATGTTGTGGTCTCCTAGTTAACTCTTCACCTGTCCAAGACTGCCTCTATCTGGGGGCAGGGTTCTTGCCCCGCCTTTGATGTCTCTTTTCCACATTGCCCAGAGACATTTTTTATGGAACACACATCTGAGTGGTTTTAGAGGCTGTCTACTGTGTGCAGATTCAAGTCCAATTGCCATATCACCAACACAAAATCCTGCATCTGGTTTGATTTTAGAAGGTCTACTTCTCCAGTTCCACTATGGTCATCTCTGGTCACACGGATGCGCATGCTCAGACTTTCAGTTGTGTCCAACTCTTTATGACCACATGGACCGCAGCCCACCAGGCTCCTCTGTCCATGGGATTCTCCAGGCAAGAATACTGGAGTGGGTTGCTGTGCCCTCCTCCAGGGGGATCTTCCCGACCCAGGGATTGAACCCCGGTCTCCTGCATTGCAGGCAGATTCTTTTTCTTTTTTTTTTTTTAAAGTACATCACAGTTTTTATTTAAGAACCTTTACTATTATTGCAGTACATAATTTTCTCTAAGTTTTACAGATTTTGATATTCATATCTACATTTGCTTCTTATATCGAAGCACAAGTTGACAATGAAAAGTTCCTCAACAATTTTTGTTAAATGAATTAGTAGTGAATATTTGGTTCTATTGCAGCAGATTCTTTACTGCTGAGCCACCAGGGAAGCCTGGGTTGGTCACATGGATAATAATATGCACTCTATACTTCAACCCCACAGGACTCCAGCAATATCCAGAAGCCAAGATCTGTCTCATCTTTGTAATTCAACACATACTTGGGGAAAACAAGGACAGCAGGCTATTCAGAGAGACTATTATGAAAATTAAGACTATCCTTCTTATTTAATATGATAAAAAGTGAGTCCAGGAATGTTCTTTCCTGTCCAATGCTCTTACTGTTCTTTCAAAGCTTGGTCAATAAAATGTTCCTTGTAGAATAGGCTATTATTTACTTCCTGGGATAAAAGTTAACCAACATACACACACACACACACACGCACGCACACTTTAAAAACAGTGAGGTCTCTGAATGACGAGGAGGTGGTATGTCCGTCTGTAATACCAAGTCTCTGAGCTCCCGGCAGGTGTCCAGTACTAGCAGGTGCTCAGGGCCATGTGGAATTGGGAGTGTGCTCCAACTTACCTTCCCAGGGTCCTGGCCCGTCTAAAGTCAGCAGCACTTCAACAGCTACCAGGGACACTGCATCTCAAGACACCAAAAGAGCAAGGGGGGCTAGTGGGAAGGAAGGGCTGGGAAGCATGGGGCAGTCTAGTACCCCCTCTGCTCCTGACTTGCTGTGGGCCTCTGACACCTCAGCTTCTCCTCTCTGGGCCTCAGTTTCCTCACTGTACAGGACAGTTTGGCTAAATGACCTCCTAGGGCCCTGCTTCCAACTCCAGTCTTGGAACTGAGGCTTTCAACACCCACCTCTCTGTCTGCCCGAGTTCCATTGTGACATCCTGTCACACAGCAGTAGTTTATGAGAATCAGAATCACTATTTGGTACTTGCTGAGTGGCAGGCACCCACATGGGTATTTTTAAGCTTTATCTGATTGCATCCTCACACAGAGCTCCTGTGAAGTGGGTACTTGTCTTGGGTTGGGTCCCCTAAAAGTGGTGCCTAAAACAGTCTTCCAAAGCCTATGATCCATGGAGGAGGAAGGGTGTGCTCTTAAGCGGGTAAGTGGATGAGAGAAGCAGGACAGGAAGGGGAAGGGGCTGAGGATGGATGTAGTCATGGCTAAGGTCTAGCCTTGGCTGGATTTGTAGAGATTTCTGGAGCACAGTCCCATGGAGTTATCCCATCTTGAGGAAAGAGGCTCAGCTTCTGTGTCCCCAGCATTAGTCAGTTACCAGCTCGGCTGATGGGAGAGGGAGAGGGAGGGTGGCAGAAGGAGATAGCCTTTTGGATGTCTCAGAGATGCTAATACCTTAAGCCAAAGGCTCTGGAGAAGACCAGAGGTACAGCTGTTACCATGGCACTCACAGCGTTGGGACTGGTGCACTAGCTGGCAAAGGGGGTCTGAGCAGACAACCCCAGCATCTCCACAGCACTATTATTAGCCCATTTGCAGATGGGAAAAGCCGAGACCTAGAGAGGTTCGATGTGCTCTCTTGGTCACAGAACTATGAAATACAGAACTCTGTACCATTAAGTATAAATCACATTTCCCGTAAGCAGTCCCCACCCCTGTGGAGCAGGACCGATGGACCTCTGTCTCCTTGGCACCCAGAGTGGTTACTGCATCCGAAGGGTGTGAGGTGTGCTTAGGATGGCTGGGTTGGTGGGGTGCAGCTCTCCACGGCCGTGGAGCCTCAGGTGGCATGTCTCTGTGAGGCAGGGATTCAGTCCTTACCCTCTGAGGGCCCAGGGGAGCACTCCACTCTCTGACAGCTGCCTGGGCTCCAGGCCCTGTCAGCAGCCTGCTTCTCCCCGGGGGTGGGCCTCCTGCCAGGCTGCCTCTGCGGGAAGGGGAACATTATTCATCAGGGAGATAAGGCAGCTGATGAGAGACGGGCCTCCAAGCAGCTGTTCCTCAGCAGGGCTGGAGCGGATGCCGGAGATGCACAGGGGAGGGGGCCAGGGAGGAAAGCCCACTGTGAGATAAAAAATGCTGGCGCTGCTGAGGGGTGATGGGAGAGCACATTTCCAACCGAGACTGGGTGCTAGTACGCACTTGTCCCCAAGCCCTTCCTACAAATGTCTGTGCCTGGTGAACCCCATGTGTGCCTCTGATCAGGCTAACTACTCAACAGGCCAGGGGGTTCTATCAGCTCAGGCAGCAAAAGTGTCCAACTGGTGGGGGTGGGGTGCATAGTTTTCGTAGAGTTCTACCCCAAGCTAACTGTTCACTGAAACAGACTTGGGGCCAAGAGGGGCTGAGTGCTTCAGGCCGGGCTACAGCCCTCAATCACTCATTTTCTGCCGCTGGGGTACTTAGGGCACCTAAGCCCCCTTCCTGCAGCTCCCCTGGGAGTCTCTTCTCTTAAAGCTAACCTGTACAGGGTGGAATTTTCCAGGCTGAGGAGCAAGCATGGGTGAGGTTACTTTCTGTGTTTTTTGAAAGGAGCCATTAAAAGGGACCCCAGGGGTTTCCTGAGAGAGAGAAAAGAGTTGGGTGGGTCCTCTCTGGAGGGAAATGGGCTCATCACGGCCCCCGCTGACACACCCAGCACCTCTCCTGCCTCCTTCTATCACCTTCCTTTCTGACCATACTGTAGGGTTTTCTCAGAAGTCAGGCTCTCCCCTGCCCCATATCCTGCGCTGGACGTTTGCACATAGACCTCCTAGCGAACCTTTATTCTTCCTTAGCAGTCAGAACAGGGAAGTGTGCACAGAGGGGTCTTTAAAAGCAGCTATGATATGATGCCCAACTCTTTGTGACCCCATGGACTGTAGCCCTCCAGGCTCCTCGGTCCATGGGATTCTCCAGGCAAGAATACTGGAGTGAGTCGCCATGCCCTCCTCCAGGCGATCTCCCCAACCCAGGGATCGAACCTGTATCTCCTTTATCCTGCATTGGCAGGCAGTTTCTTTACCACTAGCACTACATGGAAAGCCCACTTTATAAAACAAATGCAGCAGAATGTTGATTTGACAAGCAGGGTCATGAGCACATAAATAACAATAGTTAATGTTTATTAAGCACATAGTGTGTGTGAGGAAATTTTGTCTTTTAAAGAGCTTTACCTTAATTAATCCTGACAATTACCTGTAAAGGTAGTTTGTTTGTTTTTTTTTTTTCAATAAGACAGAGAAACTAAAGGGTTAAGTCATCTCTCCAATGTCCCACTGCAGAGCCCTGAAGCCTGGCTCCTCAACACACCACCTCAATAAATGGGTGTTTGTTATATTATTCTCTGAACTTCTACTATGCTTGAAATAGTTTAGAATTGTTTTCTTAAAGGATCTGAAGTAAATATGGCAAAATATTAATATTTGTTAAATTTGTGTGTTCAACTTTATGCTTAAAATTATTGCAAACTTAAAAAATATATATATGAATATTTCAAAAGGAAAAAAAAAGCCTCAATGTTTCTACAACTTCTCCTCAGAAGACTGCTGGAGCCCCCTCAAACCTCCTCCCCGAAGTTCTCACACAATCAACCCCATTATTATTATCTTTCTGTGCTTTTCTCCATCCTGACTCTTATCACGTCCCATTCTAGTTGTTGATTCACTGCTCATTTCTCCTTCTAGGCTGTGAACTCCACTGGGGTGATGTTGGATTTTTACCTGCATTTCCAGGGCCTGGCTTCCTGCAAGGAAAATCTAGATGCTCCATAAAATCATTTGATGAAGCTACACTGGGGGCTCCCGTGGGTGATGACTGAGCGGCTGGTGGAAGGGAAGCTGTAGGGCGTGGAGGGCCAACCGTGGGCCCTGCCCTCCCAGCTAGAGACATATGGCAATAATTTCAGGACTATCACCCAGTCAGGGTTTCCAGCATAAGTGCTTCCAGCTGCACCTTCCATTGTGCACAGGAACTTCTTAAGACAGGATTCTGGCTGCTTCCAGCTTGGCTCACAGGCCTAATCTAAGAAGTGGAGGGCAGCTTTCGAGGAAGCCTATCTGGGTTTTACCCACTGGGTCTCCAGCTGTGACCCTCTGCTGATCTAGTGTTCATCAGGTGAAGACTCTGCAATGTGGCTTTTTCACTCTGGCTCAGTTCTCCATCGGGGCTGCATCTTGAAATCACCTGGGGAACTTTCAAAACTACTCACACCTAACCTTTCCCCTTCTTCCACTACCCCTGGATATTCTGATATGATTGGCCCCAGGCTGACGTTTTTAGAAGCTTTCAAGGTGATTGTAACAGTTAGAGCTCCTGCTGGGTGCTTTTTGCTTAAAAGGCAGCTGTCAGCAGGTGAACTGCGATGACTTCATCATCAAGAGACATTACTGAGCATCTACTATGTGAAAGGACATTACTGAGCATCTATTATCTAAGAAGGAAGGAGTGAGATCTCTTTCCCAAGAAGCAACTCTGTTGGGAGGAGAAATTACTTAGCCAGTGTTGGCATGCACAGATCACACAGCCAGCCTGGGAATGGTAGGGTCTTGGTACCCATTAGGTCCATGTAGGATATCACTGATAGATCACAGGATAATTTCCTGCCGAGTCCATAAATACCTGTTGGACAAGAAAGCAAGGAGGGAACTACATCTACAATACTTAGTTATCTTTCCTCAAGGTTCAGCTGGTATGGACTTATTCTCAGCTGATATAAGTGAAGTCCCACCAGCATAAATACTTATATTCATATCAACTAAGGAACATATCAACATGTAAAACCAGGTCTATCTAAACCTGGGAAACATTTCTAAGAATTTAAGTACCACTTCTAACAAATATCTAGCATTGCTGTTGTGTGGACTACCCTTTGGGGACCACTGGTTAAAGCCAATACCAGTTAACCATACATGAACTTAATCCTTTCAATGGCCCCAGAAGTCAATTAATAAATTGTTTAGGACATGGACTTTGTTTGAACTCCTGGTTCCAACATTTAACAGCTGTATGATCCTAGATCAAATTGCTAACATCCTCTGCATCATCAAAAAACCAAGAAGAGTTCCAGAAAAATATCTATTTCTGCTTTATTGACTATGCCAAAGCCTTTGACTGTGTGGATCTCAAGAAACTGTGGAAAATTCTGAAAGAGATGGGAATACAGACCACCTGACCTGCCTCTTGAGAAATCTGTATGCAGGTCAGGAAGCAACAATTAGAACTGGACATGGAACAAAGACTGGTTCCAAATAGGAAAAGGAGGCCGTCAAGGCTGTATATTGTCACCCTGCTTATTTGACTTCTATGCAGAGTACATCATGAGAAACGCTGGGCTGGAAGAAGTACAAGCTGGAATCAAGATTGCTGGGAGAAATATCAATAACCTCAGATATGTAGATGACACCACCCTTATGGCAGAAAGTGAAGAGGAACTAAAGAGCCTCTTGATGAAAGTGAAAGAGAAGAGTGAAAAAGTTGGCTTAAAGCTCAACATTCAGAAAACGAAGATCATGGCATCTGGTCTCATCACTTCATGGGAAATAGATGGGGAAACACTGGAAAAAATGTCAGACTTTATTTTTTAGGGCTCCAAAATCACTGCAGATGGTGATTGCAGCCATGAAATTAAAAGACACTTACTCCTTGGAAGGAAAGTTATGACCAACCTAGATAGCATGTTGAAAAGCAGAGACATTATTTTGCCAACAAAGGTCTGTCTAGTCAAGGCTATGGTTTTTCAGGTGGTCACGTATGGACGTGAGAGTTTGACTGTGAAGAAAAAGCTGAGGGCCGAAGAATTGATGCTTTTGAACTGTGGTGTTGGAGAAGACTCTTGAGAGCCCCTTGGACAGCAAGGAGATCCAACCAATCCATTCTAAAGGAGATCAGTCCTGAGTGTTCATTGGAAGGACTGATGCTAAAGCTGAAACTCCAATATTTTGGCCACCTCACGCGAAGAGTTGACTCATTGGAAAAGACCCTGATGCTGGGAGGGATTGGGGGCAGGAGGAGAAGGGGGCGACAGAGGATGAGACGGCTGGATGGCATCACTGACTCAATGGACAACGAGTCTGAGTGAACTCCGGGAGTTGGTGATGGACAGGGAGGCCTGGCGTGCTGTGATTCATGGGGTTGCAAAGAGTCGGACACGACTGAGTGACTGAACTGAACTGAACTGATGATCCTAATACTAGTTAAAATTTCTGTGCCTCTGTTTACCCATCTATAAAAAAGGAAGGTGACAATGATGATGATATGCACCTCATATCCAGGAGGACTGAATCTACCAACACAGGGATGCCAGTGTCTGGCACACAGTGAGCCTTGACAAATGGTAGTCATATTAGCTAATCACTGGGGCTGACAGGTAAGCGGCATTTTATTTGTGAGATAGGCCAAAGTTTCCATGAACACTTTTTTTTTATTGCTTCAGTATCTTGAAAATAGACCATCTCATGTATATGAGACCACATACAGCAGCCCTGCTACAAACCGACACAATCCCTAATGCTTTTGCCCCAAGACACTGGTTTTGTAGCCATTTCCATGTTGTTGATCCACCACCACTCTGTATACTCTCTTATCCCATGATCGCTTACTGTCCTCAGCAGGCCCATCTATGGTGGAAGTTCTGTTTAGTCCTTTCCTATACACAGTCCAGCAATGAACTTCAGATGTTTTTCCATGACTGCATATTTCAAAGTCTTCTGTATACTGTTTTGACTCTTGTATTTCTACTCAGCATATCTTGGAAATCATTTCATATTAGGACAAATGGCATTGATCAGTATCTCATTATAAGGCTCTACCCTAATTTACTTAACCAATTCCCTACAGATCAACAGTTAGGTTTTTTCCTAATCTTCAGTGGTTAACAAACATTTCTAAGAATGAAACAAATCTTAGCAATCACATAATGTATAACATCAACTGCCTGCCATTAATTTTGAATGTACTGTAGTGCATACAACGGCTTATAAGAATTTTATGCACCTGGAATTGGGTGCAAGAAAAGCATTTGACATTATCTACTTATATATTATGTATGTAAGAACATATAAGCATATATTTGGCTGCAAATCACAGCGATGACCAAAGCAATAAAGAAAACGTATTACTCACATTACTGAGATGGGCAGTCCGGGGCAAGGGAATCAGAGGTTCACTGTCATCCTTAAGGACTTACATGTTTCATGTCCTTCTACTTCAGATTCTCAGGGACTTTTGTCCTCATACTGTCCCTTCATATCATCAGTGAGTCACTGTACCTCCCAGGTTCCCACTTTAATACCCTTGAGAAAAAGCCCCTTCCCTCTGTTGCTTTTAAGAAGCTTGGCAGAGTTTCTAGCATCCCCTGGCAGGTGCCTCTCTGACCTCAGTGGTCAAAGCTGCATCTCAGACTCTCTCCTAAACACATGTCTCCCAGTGGGAACAGAATGATCATAACTGCCTGAAAGAAATCAAGATTCATCTGCTGGCACTAGAGGGGGCCTATGCTTCCCTGAAGTACATGGCCAAGATGTGGATAAATGCAGGATTTACGAGGCAAGAAAGAAGGCAAGCAAAGAACAGTATACACACACCTGAAGCCTTCATCTTTGTGGATGACCATACATTGTTCTTTTAAAGAGCTCGCTATAGGATTATGTGTTTTAAGAGAACAACATTGTGCATTTACTCTGACGCATATGGATAAATTTTAAAATGCAATGATAACTCTTAAAATCTGTTATAAGGCTTTTAACAAAGTCTGGAAGATCTAGTGGTACAAAGAACTCTTGACTTGGAATGAGAAAACACAAGATCGACACTCTGCCACTTCTGACCCACAGAGACTGTGAGATAACAAATACCTATTATGGTACATCAGTAAGTTTGTGGTGGTTTGTTACCAAGAATAGAAAACTAATACATATCTCTCAGTAGTTCATTCCTTTTCATCACTGAAAAGCATTCCATTTTGCGGGTATACTATATTTTGTTTATCCACTCATCAGCTGATTTGGGCTGTCTCTAGTTTGAAGCTATTATGAATGCAACTGCTATGAAAATTCTTGTATAAGTCATTTAGTAGACATGTTTGATTTCTCTTGAGAAAAAATGTAGTAGGAGAATAGTTGCATTATATGGTACACATATTTAACTTTGTAAGAAAGAGCCAAACTATTTTACAAAAAGGTAGTACCATTTCATACTCCCATTGGTGGTTTTTGAGAGTTCCTGTTGCTCCATATCCTTGCCAACAGCTTGTATTGTCAGGCTTTTTAATTTGATATCTATTATAGTTTTTATCTGCATTTTCCTGATGATTAATGATGTCTGGCACCATTTCATGTGCTTATTGGCTATACATTTTCTTTTTTCAAATACCTTTTAATATTAAGGAGTACTGCCATCCCATAAGATTGTTTCAATGAGGTACCACAATGAGGTACCATTTCATGCCAGTCAGAATAGCTGCTATCCAAAAGTCTACAAGCAATAAATGCTGGAGAGGGTGTGGAGAAAAGGGAACCCTCTTACACTGTTGGTGGGAATGCAAACTAGTATAGCCACTATGGAGAACAGTGTGGAGATTCCTTAAAAAACTGGAAATAGAACTGCCATATGACCCAGCAATCCCACTGCTGGGCATACACACAGGAATCGAAAGAGACACGTGTACCCCAATGTTCATCGCAGCACTGTTTATAATAGCCAGGGCATGGAAGCAACCTAGATGTCCATCAGCAGATGAATGGATAAGAAAGCTGTGGTACATAAACACAATGGAATATTACTCAGCCATTAAAAAGAATACATTTGAATCAGTTCTAATGAGGTGGATGGCTTCCCTGGTGGCTCAGATGGTAAAGCATCTGCCTACAATGTGGGATACCCGGGTTTAATCCCTGGGTCTCGAAGATCTCCTGGAGAAGGAAATGGCAACCCACTCCAGTATTCTTGCCTGGAAAATCCCATGGACGAAAGAGCGTGGTAGTCTATAGTCCATGGGGTCGCAAAGAGTCAGACATGACTGACTGACTTTCTTTCTTTCACTTTTTTCAATGAGGTGGATGAAACTGGAACCTATTATACAGAGTGAAGTAAGCCAGAAAGAGAAACACTAATACAGTATACTAATGCATATATATGGAATTTTGAAAGAAGGTAATGATAATCCTGTATGCCAGACAGCAAAAGAGACACAGATGTATTCAACAGTCTTTTGGACTGTGTGGGAGAGGGCGAGGGTGGGATAATATGGGAGAATGGCATTGAAACATGTAAAACATCATATGTGAAATGAATCGCCAGTCCAGGTTTGATGCATGAGACAGGGTGCTGGGGCTGGTGCACTGGGATGACCCAGAGGGATGGGATGGGGAGAGAGGTGGGAGGGGGGTTCAGGATGGAGAACACACGTACACTCATGATGGATTATAGTCAATGTATGGCAAAACCAATGCAATACTGTAAAGTAAAATAAATAAATTAATTTGAAAAAAAGAAAATAATACATATATAATGTTGTTGATATTTAATAGACACCAAATAAAAGAGAGTTACTATTTATATGCTTTTTAAGAGGCAGAGTTCTAGAAGTCTATAAAAAGCCCACAGAATATACTTTAAATAATATATCCTAGATCCCTGTCCTGAAGAAGGTGGGGAGGAGAAAGAGAGAGAGATAACAGGAAAGAGAAGATGGAGCAAGAATGCAAGAGCCCTCAGGATCTGAGCTGGAAGACTTCAGGGGCAGGAGGTACTGCTTGGTTTAGGAATGATCAGGAGTTTTGCCTTAGAGATACTGAGGTTGAAGGGAAAGCTGGCATCCAAGTAGCTTCATTGCAGAGCTTTAAACTAGGGTGAGTGCTGAGAGCCTAGCCCTGCCAGACCTGCCATCTAAAAGGATGCCAAACGCCTCTATTTAAAGCAGCAGAGATCTGAAGCATTTCGTTAGCCCTGCAGTCACTGGGGGTTAGGGAGCTGGAGAAGACAGCTAAGCATGTGCGAGGGGACATTATAGGAAACCTGGAACAACTGTCTATCAGCAATGCTAAAATTAGCACATCTCCCTCCTCACTGCTCCTCCAGCATCACCTCAACTTTCTCACTTTTACCCCAAGATCCATTCCTGGGCACTAAACACCCTTGCTATAGGGGGCCTTGAAAGCTTGATTTTCTAAAGCCTCTGAAGAAGGGTAAGGGCAGTGACTGTCCAGCAAGTTTCTAAGGGCTAAATCTCTATCCCCATCAAAGAAGAAAGAAGTTTTATAAGGATTTTTCTCTTAATCAATATGACATGTGCTTTTTAAAATAAGATACCAAATATCACGGCAACATTTAAAGAACAGGGTAAAAGTATGCATTAGTCCCAAGGTTCAGAGATAATATTTATATTCCAATAGTTTCCTTCCATATTTTCAATACGAAAATACATATATTTCTAAATAAAATGGAAATTATACATCCATGTCATCCTATAATTTTTTCATTTACTATTCCACAGAGATCTTTTTTTGCTAAAATGTAAATATGTAGATGAGATGGCTGGATGGCATCACTGACTCGATGGACGTGAATCTGAGTGAACTCTGGGAGTTGGTGATGGACGGGGGGCCTGGCGTGCTGTGATTCATGGGGTTGCAAAGAGTCAGACAAGACTGAGTGACTGAAATGAACTGAGATCTTTTTATTTATTACATATTATCTTGGTGCCTATCTAGATTTTTAAAAATTATTACATTCAGTTCTGGGAAGAATGTCTATCTTTTTGAATTTAAAATAATTTTCCTTACCTAAAGCCTTTAACATTTAAAATTATACTGGCCTCTAGAAAACTTGTGTCCCTGGTGACTCAGTGGTTAAGAATTTGCCTTTGATGCAGGAGCCACAGGAGAATATGGGTTCAAGCCTTGCATCGGGAAGATCCCACGAAGGAGGGCATGGCAACCCACTCCAGTATTTTTGTCTGGAGAATCCCATGGACAGAGGAGCCTGGTGGGCTACAGTCCATAGGGTCACAAAGAGTCACATATGACTGAAGTGACTTAGCATGCACACTAGAAAACTTATATTAATTTTTGCTTTTATCAGTAGTGTATTGTAAAGCCAGTCTCCTCTACCCTTCACAACATGAAGTCAATCCTTTAAATCTTTCTGATTGGAAAAATAAATGCCTCCTGGTTTCCTCCATGTTTTCTTTGGTAATTATTGAAATTTAACACCTTTTCACCTAGTCTCCACAGGTCATTTCTTCTTTTTAGTGAAGATGTATATGTTTACTTATATTGGGAAATTCATCTTTGTTGATTTATAAGAACTAGTTACATATGAGGTAGTAATCCTCTGCCATATTTTCAGTATTTTCCCTAAAATTTTTATGTCTCTGAGAAGGCTTTTCCCCCCCAAGGGAACTGTAGTGGTAGCCAGGAGTTGTTCTAACTTTCCTGGCTCTTACTCCCACTGGAGTAAGATGTATTAAAGCTTCTTTGTACTTCCTGGGGTGAAAGGAAGCTAACACCACTTGAAATCCAGCCTCTTCTAAGTGTGTGTGTCTTCCTGTCCTGTGGAGGGTGGAATGCTGGGAACTTCTTTCCCTGACTTCCTTGCAGCTAAGATTTTGAATATAAAGCAGATTTGACTAAATGAAGCCCTTGCTCAACTTTGAAGAGCAGAAGTGAGCTGCTCTTCCTCAGCCTGACTCTTTTTGAGCTGGGACATCAATCTTTTCCTGCTTTTGGACCTGAATTTAGGCTGGAATTCACACCATAAGTTTTTCTACTTTTCCAGTCTTTGAATCAAGGTGGAACTATACTATCAGCTTTCCTGGGTCTCCAGCTTGATGACTGCAGATCTTGGACTTCCCAGATTTCATAATCATGTAAGCCAATTCCTTGTTTCATATGCAAGTGTACAATATATATTTATATATACAATACTTATAATATGTTGTATGTATTATAAAATGAAATATATTATATTTGGAAGTGTTAGCCACTCAGTTGTGTCTGACTCTTTGCAACCCCATGGACTGTAGCCTGCCTCTGTCCACAGAATTCTCCAGGCAAGAATACTGGAGCGGATAGTCAATCCCTTCTACAGGGGATCTCAATATACAATATATTTATGGATTCCTCCTATTGGTTCTGTTTCTCTGGAGAACCCAGACACTGGGGTATTGAACCTGAGAACAAAATGCCAACATTTTAAGGACAAGTGACAGAAAGACAAGAAGAGCCTGAATGCTTGACAGCAACTCCTCTTTCTCTCCCCACCTGGAACACCTAGATCTAGACCCTTATTATGTGAGAAAAAGAAGAGTCTCTACTGCCTGCACTGCTACATGTCAAGTTTTACTGCCTGTGCTGCTACATGTCAAGTTACCTGCAGTGAAAACTTTCCTGACCCACCCAATTATCTCACATCTCTAAGCCTCATTTCCCCAGGTTATACAATGAGAAAAAAACACAGAAGGGAATGACCGTAAATAAAACTCACAGGCATGTCCCAGTGCTTCCTGGCTGCAGGGCTCTGAGCTTAGGGCTCCAGGACAGGCAGCAGAGTTAGTGCCTGAGAGCGAGGACTCTGGGGCCGGATCACCTGGCTCAGAAGCCCAGCTTCACCCCTCACATACACACATAGAAACATTTATTAGCCACTCCATGTGTCATCTTCCTTGTTTTTAAAGTAGCGATCCTAACAATATTTTTGATAAGAGTTGCTAGAAAGATTAAATGAATTAATCCATGTAAGGCACTTAGAACATTATCTGGCATGTATAAAAATGCTCAATGAACATTATCCATAGCTAAAAATTAGACATGGGTCAGCTCTTGGGCGTTTAGAGTCTAGCTTGAATATCAAGAAATATAGACATTTGAATATGACTCAAACTTTAAAGATGCACATTCATGATTGAAAAAAGGGAAAATTTTTCTTTCATTGTGAAGTAAACTGAGTACCTTCTTATCACAAGAGACAGGCTAAGAGCTGCCTTCAAGGAAGATTTAGATAAATTAGTGGATGACAAAACCATAATAATATGTCAAAGAAAGAAGCAAAGCATTTTGGGATCACTCCAGGATTTGAATTAATTGTACTAACATGAAAGTGAAAGTGTCAGTCACTCAGTCGTGTCTGACTCTTTGCAACCTCACGGCTGTAGCCCACCAGGCTCCTCTGTCCATGGGATTCTCCAGGCAAGAATACTGGAGTGGGTAGCCATTCCCTTCTCAAGGGGATCTTCCTGACCCAGGGATTGAATCTGGGTCTCGCATATTGCAGGCAGATTCTTTACTGTCTGAGCCATCAAGGAAGCCCACTAATATAGCAAAACATAATACTGCATAGCTGTTGTTTTTTTTTTTTAAGTTTCTAAATCATTTTTATGGACTCACACAACTTTGTGAGAAAGAGGTAAATACTACATAAAATTCGCTCTGAACCTGACCCGGTTTTGCTCCTCACCTCATTAAATAATGAGCATAATTCTCATTTTACAGATGAGAGGCCATAGGCTTATTGTGAGGTTCACACGAGATGATGCAAGGGAACATGCTCACTCTCTAACTTCTCTAAAACAGTTGTTTTTTTTTTTAAGAGCATGAGATTATCCCCACGTGAAGACTCAGAGATCACATATTCTCCAGTGGTGTCCTACCTCCACCACAGGTCCCTGGAAAGAGCCCCATATTCCTCCAGTGGGCCCTATTTAACACACTTCTCTCCAGCTTCTTGGGCTGTGGGAACTGCCCCTCAGAGAACTCTTTCTGCCTCTCTGGGTTCTCTAAAGACTCCATCTCTGAAGCTGGGGAGGTTGTGAAGGACGTACTCCTGACCCTACCCCGACAAGCCACCTGCCCACCCACAGAGCAACCGGGCCCTTCGGGAATGTGAGCCCCGGGACCTGGCTCCAGCCTCTGTGAGACAGAAGTCAAACCTTGCTTTCCTCTCCTCAGAGGCCCTAGATTCCTGAAGCATGAAACTCCCTCGAATTGTCTGAGATCTGAGGCTTGGGAAGCACTACTGACTGAAGGAGGTGCTTCTTCCCGAGCCAGGCTGTGCTGCAGGATGCTGCTTTGGGGTCATTTCTGCCCAGGACGGGGATCCTGGCCTTCCTAATACAGAGCTCTGTCATGACAAATCCAGTTTACACATCGAGGGGGTTTGCAGGATGCCTTGAAACACAGGGGTGGGGAACCTGCTTCCACCTCTCCCTCTTGCAGAAACAGCAGCAGGGAAGCCAGTCACATGCAGATTCAAATGGGTTGAGAACACGGGGTCTGGAGCCAGCCTCTCTGGGCTCAAATCCTGAACCAGCCACTTTCGAGCCCTGTAAACTAAGGCAAGTTACTTTCATGCTTTACAACTCTGGTTCCTTTTGGAAAATCAAGAGAATTACAGCACTTACTTCATAGAATTAAGAGAATTTGAGTTCATGAAAAGTGCCTGGTGTGTAGTGAGCGCACAATGAATTTCAGCTATTTTTATTATTTACCCTGTGATTTTTGAGTAAGTCTTGAACCTGTGAGGGCATATTTCCTCATTCATAGGATGGGGATAATAACATGTCCAGAGTCACTCTTTTCTCCCTTTGGTAATACTCATCACTCTTGTAACTACACACCCAGTGTTTGTCCATCTGTCTACACAGCAAATGCTTGCAGCAGGGTTTAGTAGAGTACCTAGCACATAGTAGGTGCTCAAAAGAGTCACTGAATGAAGGAATGGTACTGTTGTCAGGACTGGATGAAATGAAAGAATACTGAATTTGCTTTCTGTATGTGTGTGTCTGAGAGGGAGGGATATGGGCTGTCAAGCAACCTGGACTGGCATCCCAGCTTAGTCCGTACTATCTGTGTGACCACAGGCAAGTAGCTGACCTCTCTGAGTGTCCTCAGCTATAAAATGGAGACAGTGATATTGACGTAGTTAGGAAGATCAATGAGGTAAATCATCATTAAGCATTTAGTTCTGTGTGCAGCACACAGTAGGTGGCCCACAAGTAGCAGCTCCCCTCCCTACTTCTCTTTCTATTGACTGAGCCAAATAAATGATAAAATGATATAAATGAACATTTATTGAGCACTTACTGTGTGCCAGGCATTGTGCTAAGAGCATCATAAACAGTGCAATGGTTTTCAAAACAGACTTAGGAGAAAAAAATCTTTTTGTAAGCCAAGCATGGAGTTAGGGAATTGGGGCATTTATATGCACTTTCACAAGACTGAGAAAATGTTAACTGTCTCCATCAAAGAATGAGCATTATGTATAAGGGAGGAGCTAGTCCATGATGGAGATTATGGACCCACCATTGGCCTTTCATGTGGCTTTATCCAGGGCAGCTATGAGTTTATCCACAAAGCTTTTATTTGGAAAGAACAGGATTCTGCTGCTTAAAACAAAAATAAATAAGTAAACTGAAATGGCTTGGAAAGTCCTCATATAATGGAAAGAACACAGGCCTGGAGTTGAAAAACCTGGCTTCCTGTCCTGGCCCTGACACTAACCAGTCTGAGACCTTGGACAAGTTAATTCCCCTATTAAGCCTTAGTCCCTTTATGGGTAAAATGAGGAGGGGAGAATAGGACAACTTCTGAGGCCTTGTCCAGCTAAAACATTCTGAGAGAGTGTGCCCTTCTGGCTCTTTCTCCAATAGAACTTTCCAATGAAAACTGAGAGACCAACACACAAAGATGGACTTGAGTCAAGAGAGGGTGGAAATGGAATAAAGAGAATCATAAGCTGCCACTCAGTCCAGGACCATCTCATGGACCTTGTTCTGAGCAAATCTCCCTTCATCTTTCAGTCAGCCCTGATGGCCTCTCTTTCATCCTGGTCACTGCCAAATCTCTAGCATATTTCCTCACAACATTCCACTCATTCTTTAAAAACCAGTGTCAATGTCAAGATCATTTGTTCATTCAGTGACTAGTTATTGAATATCTACTATGTGCCAGGCACTCTTCTACGGCATATACAGTGAACAAAACAAAACTCATGTCCTACACAACCTAGATAGCATATTCAAAAGCAGAGGTATTACTTTGCCAACAAAGGTCCATCTAGTCGAGGCTATGGTTTTTCCAGTCGTCATGTATGGATGTGAGAGTTGGACTGTGAAGAAAGCTGAGTGCCGAAGAATTGATGCTTCTGAACTGTGGTGTTGGAGAAGACTCTTGAGAGTCCCTTGGACTGCAAGGAGATCCAACCAGTCCATCCTAAAGGAGATCAGTCCTGGGTGTTCATTGGAAGGACTGATGCTGAAGCTGAAACTCCAATATTTTGGCCACGTCATGCGAAGAGCTGACTCATTGGAAAAGACCCTGATGCTGGGAGGGATTGGGGGCAGGAGGAGAAGGGGATGACAGAGGATGAGATGGCTGGATGGCATCACTGACGCGATGGACCTGAGTTTGAGTGAACTCCAGGAGTTGGTGATGGACAGGGAGGCCTGGCGTGCTGTGATCCATGGGTTCGCAAAGAGTCGGACACGACTGAGCAACTGAACTGAACTGACTGACCATTACATTTTAAGTTACATGGTGACCTCCCTATTAGATAGTAAGCTCTACTAGAGCAATGACCAGAGCCAGAGAATAGCGTAGCCTGCCTCTGAAGAGGCGTCTAGAGATCCCTATAAGAACTGGGAGTCTGCACAGCTTAGTTGGGACAGATGACAAGGAAGCTGGGAGCTCTCCAACTCTGCTCTAAATTCCCCGCCAATGGTAAGGGAATGATGGTACATTCCACTGGCCCACCCCGTCCTGCCCTGGTTGTTGCTGTTCCCAACACACATTTATTTTGCATGGGGCATAGGGCTTAGTGCTTGAGATAAACTCTTGAGCAAGACATATGCAACCCTTGAGTCCAGGGTGGTTCTGGGAGATAAGCAAGGACAGAGGGCTTTTGAAAAACAATATGATGAGTATTAATCTCTGCAGTCCCCAAATCTCAGGCTGAGCCAAGTTGAGGGGGGAACATAGCCAGTGAGGGCTTCTAAACCCAAATGAGTGTTAATACAGAGTCAACAAAGTGGTTGGGAGTTGGCCATGCCAGTGATATTTTCTGGGGGTGAGGTGGTAAAACAGGTTTTTCGTGCAAGTTTGGTCAATATCTGCAAAACACAACCTTATGGAAAGTAGTTATTAGCCCATTTTTTGGATGAAAAGATTAAGGCTCAGGAAGTACCTTATGTAGGTCACTCTGCTAATAAGCATTAGAGCTGTTCATTCCAAAGCATTCACACCAGGTTCTGGGAATAGAAGCTTCTACAAGACATGCAAATAAGAGGATGACACAGCTGGTGGGCAGATTTATAGGCCCAGCTTTGAACGGAAGCTCTGGTACCCTCATCCACTACGGAGAAGTTGCTTGCTCTCTCTGAGCTCCAATTTCCACATCTGTTGGCATCTGCTGTAGGATCATGTTCACTTCTACTGGCAAATACAACACATCTGAACATGCTCCAATCAGAGGCTGCAAACCAGTAGCCTGGACTAAATATAGCCTTTGGAGGCAAAAAGAGCCAATGATTTTAGATGAATGTTACAGATGAAGTTTAGACTGGTTAAGAACTTGCCCAAGCTTGCATTGCTGAAACATGACAGAGCTAGGACTTTGGCAATCTGGATCCAGCATCCAGTCTTAAGTAACACAAGTCTCTACTGCTCTTCAAGTGCAGAGAAGTGGCAGCTGCCACTCAACCTCTACATCTGGGAGGCATTAAGGAGTGGCGGGGACTATCGTGAACTACAGGCTCTGTGCTTTGACTAAGGAATGCTCCTGTGATGGATCATGGGGAAGGCCAGTGAATGTTTTGTGTCTCAGTGTTCTTCTCTATAAAACTGGGATAATAATTCTGCCTGTCTCATAGGGTTAATGTGAAGACTAAATGAGTTAATGTGCCTAGCACACAGCAAACATTACCTAAGTATAAGCTGTTAGTATTGTTACTGTCTGAGGAGTGACTCTTGTCTTAAACATTCATAATGTCCATTTAAATATGGTATGGTAAGCTGGGCACACCACTAGGGATCAATTTCTGACAGTATCTGAGGCCATTTCCTCCACCTTCTGAGCAACACAGGGGCTCCTGGAAGGGTTAGGAATAAACAAGATCTCCAGGACACATGCCACAAGCTCCATGCATTAGCAGCAGCTTCCAGAGCTGGCCACACCAACCCATCAGTGAGCATGGTTACCACTGGCCTCTAGGCAGAAAAGAATGTGAGGTGCAACGGGCAGGCTTCCAGGGACCCAAGAAGGGAGACCTCATCCTTTCAGGATGTCCCTGGCTTCAGATAAAACACTTCCTGTGTTCCAGTTCACAGCTGGCAGGGCCATCAGCAATGACTGATTGCAAAGGATGAGCTGTTGAAAAGATGTGTGTGTGAACCAAACGCCAGCTAGATCAGGCAAAGAGTGCAGTCAGGAGGCTGGGAGGAAGACCATCACCTGTACAATGGTTTGTTTTGCACCTACTAAGGACTTGGCCCTGGGCCAGGCATTCAGGAGGCGGCGAAGTTAGTAACAGTAGCAGCTCACCTGTATTCCCTCCTTCTGAGTCTTCTAACAGCTATGATCTTTTGATCTTTAGCACAATCCTATGACATAAGCAGGCCTCATTTCTTGCATTTAAAGATGGGTAACAGAAGAGACCTGTTCAAAATTACAAAGTGTAGCAGAGGCCAGATACTTGGCCAAATTTGTTCCCAAGCTTGCTCACTTGGATACCCAGCTGGGCTATATTTCCCCGCAAACCTTGTGTCTGGGCGCAGCCACGTGACCGAGTTCTGACCAATGGAATAAACGAAACACTGGTAATAATGACGTATGGCTTTGCTAGGCCTAGCCCACAAAAATCCTCCCAGCAGTCCTCCGCTTTTTTTTTCCCTTCTTGTCAGTTAGCAGATGCAAACTGCCTGCAGAGGATCCTGAGGACACAGGGATGATGGAGCCACATGATGGAAGGGGCCTGGCTGGCCTCCTAAGTAACTCACTGAATGTGAGAAATGGGCTTCTTTTGCATTAGGCCATCTAGTTTGTTTCCCCACCATAGTCAGTCTACCTTATATACACAAAGAAAAACCGGAACTTGGGTTTTAAAGGCATTCTCCTCTACAGCTGGTAGTTTTTTCTGCTGCTGCTGCTGCTACTAAGTTGCTTCAGTCGTGTCTGACTCTGTGCGACCCCACAGACAGCAGCCTACCAGACTCCTCCGTCCTTGGGATTCTCCAGGCAAGAACGCTGGAGTGGGTTTCCATTTCCTTCTCCAATGCATGAAAGTGAAAAGTGAAAGTGAAGTCGCTCAGTCGTGTCTGACTCCTCATGACCCCATGGACTGTAGCCCACCAGGCTCCTCCATCCATGGGAGTTTCCAGGCAAGAGTACTGGAGTGGGTTGCCATTGTAGTTTTTTCTACCTCATTCCAAACAAGCAAACAAACCTTCTTATTATGGCTGTAGGGTCTTTGGATTTTACCAAGCACTTGGATGAATAATGGGCAGTTTCTTTCTCTCACGCCGCTAACCACTGGACTGCCTCTCATGTTGTGTAGGAAGCTTTCAGATGAGTTGCTTTCCACAAAGGTGGTAGTCAATGAACTTTAGGTGAGTGGCACCCATACACAGTATTAATTGTAGCTTGAGACTTCACTGAGCCTACAATCTAGCTGGAAGGATGAGAATCACACCTGCAAAACCAAGAAACATCCTAGAGGGTGGGGCCTATATTGTCCAAGTGGTAGAAGAGGGGTGAGCAGGCAGGGGAGATCTCCTGGTCTCCCCCATCCCACCTCACATCCTTGCTTGTCTGTAAACAAAGTTACACTCTGACGGCGTGCCAATACCAGCTGGGTGCTCTGCCTCCTTACTCCAATTAGTTCTCACAAGAGCTCTGCCGGGATCCAAGCGGTCCATGGATATTCAATCTCCAAGGCCCCATGATCTGTATACTACAGAGCCTGCAATCCTCCCCTTTCGCCTGTGCCCTCCTTTCAGGCACATCTCTCTCCCCAGCTTCCAGCTGCCCTTGAAGGAGTGGTGCTGGTTATGCCTCTAAGGGCATCCTGGCCTTTGACAATCAAGAACCACAGAACCAGATCTCCTGGGAACACCTCGGTTTTCAAGGCATCCTCTGCAGAAGAGTCCCACATTCAGCTGAAGGGTGTAGCAGGGCCCTCGATACACAAGCTAGGAAGTCCCTGAGACAAGAGGGCTGAAGGTTTGCACAGCTGGAGGCCCCGGGGAAAGGTCTGGCAGCAGCTGAAACTAACTGACCCCATCTGGAAGCAGAGCCTCCTCAAGGGACATGGAGGGAGGAAAGGAGACAGGAAGTGGCTGATCTGCTTGTTCTCAGGAAGCTGCAAGGCCTGAGAGACGCTGTTCCCTGGAAACCAAAGATCTGCTGTTTCTCAACACGTGCTCCTGGGACCCCTGCATCACACTCACCTGGCAAGCTGGAAAAGAGGATTTGGGAGCCACAAACGTAATGAATCCAAATCCTGGGAACCAGGAATCCACATGTTAGACAAGCTTGCCAGAGAGTTCTGATGCCCAGTAAGGTTTAAGAAGAGAAAATGCCACTTACTGAAACAGTACTAGCTAGTTCTTCCTTAGATGCCCTACTCATTTCTGCCATTTTGCCCATCAGTGACTCTTAATCTCAGGAGAAAAATAATAAAGAGGTTACTAACTATTGAGTGTTCAAGAAGTGTACCATACTCTTCTAAACACTCTGTATGTGTCTGCTAGTCACTCAGTTGTATCTGACTCTGCAGCCCCATGGATTGCAGCCCACCAGACTCCTCTGTCCATGGGATTCTCCAGGCTAGAATACTGGTGGGTTGCCATTCCCTTCTCCAGGGATCTTTCCAATCCAGGGATTGAATTCAGGTTTTCCTGCATTGCAGACAGATTCTTTACCGTCTGAGCCACCAGAGAAGCCCCTAAGGTCCCACAGGGCAGGTATTAGTATCACTGCTCTTCCACACCTACTACTCTCCCTATGGGTAGCTAATGATTATGCATGCTGTCAACATGCCAGACATTGTTCTCTAAGTGCCTTACAAATATTATTTTATTCCTCATAACCTCCTTATAATAGAAGGATGATTATCATCCCAATTTTGTAATGATGACCCTAAAGCACAGAGAAGTTTCGTAATTTGTCCAAGGTCAACATAGCCAGCAAAGGGCAGAGCCAGGATGTGAACCCAGGCAGCACATTCCAGAGGCCACACCCTTAAAAAGAGGTTCAGTTCAGTCAGTTCAGTCATTCAGTCGTGTCTGATTCTTTGCGACCCCATGGACTGCAACATGCCAGGCTTCCGAGTCTATCACAAACTCCCGGGGTTTGCTCAAATTCATGTTCATCAAGTTGGTGATGCCATCCAACCATCTCATCCTCTGTGGTTGGAGGTGGTTTGTTTTTTTGTTTTTGTTTTTTTTTTTTTGGTTTTTTTTTTTTGCTAAAAATAGGTTAGCAAACTACAACCCACAGGCCAAATCTGGCTAAATCCAGCCTACCACCCATTTTTGTAAATAAGATTTTATCAGTACACACTTATACTCATTCAATTATGTATTGCAAATGTCCACTTTCACGCCACAACCAGAGCTGAGTAGTGGGGATCGAGACCAAATGGACTGCAAAGCTGAAAAATTTGATACTTGGTCCTTTACAGAAAAAGTGTGCTGTTCCCTGCCCTTAACCACTGTGGAATACCCTGAGATCAGCATGAGCGTGCAGTGTGAAGGTATGCCCACAGTTAGAAGGGAACTGTCAACCACAAACTGGCACTTGCCCAGAGGGTTCACCAGCGACTGAGCAGCAACAGCAAGGGCATGCGCCATCTGCCTCTGCAGACTGAGCCCTGTGCTGCTGCAGCTGCCGACCTTCAACACCCTCTGAGGGGAATTCAGGGTGGGGAGTGAGGCGCTCTGTGCTTGAGGGACTTAGTGCTTTTCTAGATATGAAGAGATGCAAGGATTGGGATCTCAGCATGCAAAATCAGTTCCTAAAAATATCCAGCTACCTGAAGTTCTGTTCCTATGTGTCTCAGATAAACCAAAACTTTCCAGCTCTGCATGGCTGTATACACCCTGTATTGCCATAGGTGCCAATGCCTCCTGCCTGGCCCAGGGAAGATACTCCATTAATATTCACTGAGTGAATAGTATAAGCATATCATACTGTGGTAAGGCCAGTCAAGTCTAGAGAAACAATTAGGTCGACCCCACCTGGGAATGTCCAGTCTTTCTGCTGCACTTATTACAAGACTTTAGGGGTCTCCTTGCCATAATAACCTGTCCTATCAGCCTAAATTAATTTGAAGGTTTAGAGTGTTTTGAGGATGTCTTAATTGTCTTTGATCCCAGTATGCTGCCCATCCCAACTTAGAGTATCTCAATGGTCTCCATCTAAACCCTCCATCTAAGGGTTAGTCTCAAACCCAGGCTAAACTGCTTTGCCCTTGACCCTAGAGATCAGGGTCCTAAAGCCTTAAGACCTAGTCTTAATCAAAAGAATGATGATTTGTAAGTTCGAGAATGCTGGTTAAATTCTGGCTGCTTCTCCATCAGCTGTGTGACCCTGTGCAAGTTTCTTTACCTCTCTGAACCAACCGCAAGCTTCCGAATCAGTGCCACACAGTTTACTGCAGGGGCAGGACTCCTGCAGAGCTGCCCCACCACACAATAGGCCTCAGAGGATGGACCTGATTCTTTTATGATGATGATGGAGACAGTTTAGAAGCGCTGTCTGCCAACAGACCCCAAATCCATTATGCATGTTTTATCTTTGTGCTCCCAGGGTCTTGAATAAACAATGTCTTCATCCAGCTTTTAAAAGACACTAATTTCGCCTCAGAGTAACCATCCCCTCCCACCCCAGCTGAAACTTGGCCGGCTCTATGCCTGGCTGCTGGCCTGAATTTCCAAACACTGTTGGTTTAGCATTTCTCAAATGTACCCCATTAACACTAGGCACCGGTCAGCTCTCCCTCCTCTCTGAGCTCAGGTCTGACCAGCACAGTGAGAGGTGGAGCCAGCAGTGTGAGGCCAGCCTGCCTGGCTCACCTGTGTGAAGCAGGTTGGTGCTGGGGTTGGTCTGCCTGGGACTGGGGGCACCTGTCAGCATTTTGCATGAGGGGGTGCACGCAGGTCAGATGCAGACACAAGCGGTGTGCTCGGAGACCGGGAGAAAGCGCAGTGGAATGAGGGGGGTCTGGGAAATGCGAACAAAATATATTCTCCCAGTTGGCACTTGAGGGGAAAAAACAAGACCTTGAACGAGGCTTAGCAAAAAGCCACTACTCTGGGAAGCAGGAAAGAACTCTGCCCTGGCATGCTCTCCAGCTCACTTGCTGTGTGTCTTTGAGCAAGGTACTTGCCCTTTCTGTGGCACTTTTATTTAAAGATAAATGGATTAGACTCGGCCACATTTTCAAACTCTTGCTTGGCAGCAGAATTCTTTTTCAAACAAAATTTTACTTGGAATTTTAATATAGAAATAGGTGAAAGTGGGATTGATTCTCTGTATAAAGACGGCAGGAGTGGAAAAAGCGGGAGCTGGAATCCTGCCTGCTAATAAGCCTTGCTAATAATCTGAAAGAAACCAGGAGGTACCTCTGTGGAAAGGTTTGAGAACCATATGCCATGATAGATGATCTATAAAAACTTCAAGCGCTGGCAGCTTCTGATTCTGGCAGCTTCAGCTGCTACTGCTAATAACGGTAATTGTTATTGTTGTGAAGTCGCTAAGTCGTGTCCAGTTCTTTATGACCCCATGGACTGCAGCACGCCAGGCTCCCTGTACATCACCATCCCTTGGAGCTTGCTCAAACTCATGTCCATCAAGTCGGTGATGCCATCCAATCACCTCATCTTCTGTCGTCCCCGTCTCCTCCTGCTCTCAATCTTCCCTGGGGTCAGAGTCTTAATGGTAATGGCTTTTATTTATTGAGCACTTCCTTTGTGCCAGGGCTGGACTTGACTTCTATCTTATTTACTTTTAGAGTCAGTAGAGACTCCTGATTCCGAGCCCTGATTCAAATCCCAGCTTCACCAATTTAGCAGCTGTGTGACCTTCGGCAAGTCCATTAATCTTTCTGTGCCTCAGATTCTTCATATGGGAAATAGATTGTCCTGAGTATTAAAGCAATTAATCGCCATAAAATGCTTAGAACAGTGCCAGGTACATAGTAAGCAACCTATGTTAGCCACTTTTCTCACAACTAAATAAACTGTTATATCTAATTTTTATAAGCACCACTCTGTTTCACAGATGAAAGGAATTGAGGCTCAGAAAGGTGAAGAGTGCACCCCTAGGTCACACAATTAATAGGCGATGGAAGGAAGACCTGAATTCAGGTCTGCTCAGCTGTGCAGCCTGTGGTCTTAACACTCAGACAAAACTCTAGCGTTCCTGACCCTACAAGTCAGGGTCCTGGTCCTAGTAATTTGCTTACGGACTTCCGAGCCTAGAAGGAAGGATATTTAAAGATGGCTATAGTAATTTATGCTTGCAGGAGCTATGGTGTCAGTAGGGTTAGAGTCTGAACACCTTACTGAACGCAAATTCCAAGCAGAAAAAAGGCGTTTGGTTGCCAGAGCCCAGGGCTAACTGATGGTCTTTATTAGAGAAAGGACATAGGCAGCCCCAAGCTAGAGCACAGAAGAGTGGAGAACGGGCTGATTTTCAGCCCCCACTTGGAGGGCACCAGATAGGCCTTTGAGCAATGCACAAGCTGTACAACCTTACACAACGACCCTTACTCTTCCCCTGCCTCAGAATTTGGTGGAGAGCAGCTCAGGGAGAGACTGAATTCGGCTGGATGAGAAAGACAAAGACTAGTCTCAGCCCTGCCCTGATACAGCTCTGGCTGAGGAGAAGGAGCAAGGAGGCAGCGCAGTCAGGAAGCTCTGTCTGATCGCTCAAAGCAAATGCAAGCCACACAGTCACTTTATCTCTTTGTGCTTCCTTCTTTCTCCGAACAGAGGGTGGCAATAAAAGATGGCTGTATGGCTCTCTCCGGGTAGCTGAATGGGAGCCAAAGCATCATATGGTGAACAAATGCTCTGATTGCCCACTGCAGAGCTGCCGCTGCACATTATTAAATGGCACCAACCTCTCCTCTCACCCCTGATCCCTGGAAATGAATAGCTACCCACCCACCCAGAAAGCCCCAGTATGCTGCCACCAACAGAGGCCCAAACACCGGCTCCAGAATTAAGAGAAATCAGAGTGCGTGGCATGGTTGTATGAACCTGGCTTTAAATTCAGACAGAGCTGGTACAAATGGCAACTCCACCCCTCATGCACAGTGAGACTTTGGGTAAGATACTGAACCTCTCTGAGCCCCAATTTCTCATCCATAAAATATAACTTATGTACTGACCATGCAAGGAGGATTATCCGTAATAAATGCAAAGTGCCTGGTATGGTACCTGAGACACAGTGAATGCTTTAAATAGCTATATGCATAGTGCCTTCACTTATTCAATGAAGACTGACTCCCAGCCTGCTGAGAATCAGCCACAGTAAATATGAGGGGGGAGGGTTAAGTTGTTTCCCTGAGTGCCACTTCGATCTGAAGGGTGAGCAGGAGTTTTCTAGCTGAAATGGGGAGGAAAGAACTTTACAAGCAGAGGGAACAGAATATGTGAAAACCTGTGATGGAAAAGAATAGGTGAGGGTTGAAGAATTGAGCAAGAATTGACAAGGCTGACGCAGAGAGAGCAGGAGGAGGCTAGCAGGGTGGGCAGGGACAGACCACACAAGCTACAGTAAAGATTTTGGTCTAAGAGTACAAGGAACATATTAAAGGGTTTTAACTGATGAAGTGACACAGTCAAACCAGTGTTTTAAGAAGCTCACTCTTTTTAAAAAGAGTATATGCTGTATGATTCCAACTTTATGACACTCTAGAAAAGGCAAAACCATAGAGATGGAAAAACAAGATTAGTAGCTGCCAGGGGTTAGGGAGGAGAGAGGATGAATAACCAGAGCACTGGGGATTATTAGGGCAGTAAACTGTCCGGTATGATGCTATAATGGTGGATATATGTTATATATTCATCAAAACCCACAGAATGTATGACACCAAGAATGAACACTAGCGCAAACTATGGGCTTTGGGTGATAATGATATTTCAGTGTAGCCTTGTCAGTTGTAATAAACGTCCCACTCTGGTGGCGGACATGGATAATGGGGGAGACTTGTGGTGGGGAGGACAGGGGGCATACGGGAACTCCGTGTACTTTCCTCTCTATTCTGCTGTGAAGCTAAAAATCTCTCTAAAAATATAAAGTCTATTAATTTAAAAATAAATAAATAAAAGAGAAAAAAACTCAGTCTGGCTGTGGTATAGAGCATAGACTGGAAGCCAGCAGGGGAGACCACAGAGCTAGGTTTTTCTGTTGTCTTGCTGGGTTCCCTGGGGACAAGTTACATAAGCTCTGAGAGCTCCAGTTTCTCCGTCTGTGGCACAGGGACAAGAATATAAAGGGACACAAGGTATAGAACATGTGTTGGGTTCACTCTGGCAGAACGTGAAACAGTGAGCTCAGTCCTGGGAAGACAGTGTCAGGATCCAAAGCTCTTTGTGGGGGGACAGTAGGTATCCTCTGATGGTGTTCCGAAGCAGGTAAAAAGTCTCAGTGTCTACTGCCAAGGGCAGAAGTATTTATAAGAATGTATGGCCCAGGGCTAAAGCTGTGTTTCATGCTTTGGGGGAAATAAATTATAGTAACAGCTAAGATTTATTGACTACTAACTACATCAGTTCAGTCCAGTTCAGTCGCTCAGTTGTGTCCGACTCTTCACGACCCCATGGACCGCAGCATGCCAGGCCTCCCTGCCCATCACCAATTCCCAGAGTTTACCTAAACTCATAGTTTACCAAACTAACTATCACAGGTCCTATTATAAGTCCTTTCATGAATTAGTGCTTTTCACTAGGACCTACTATTATCTCTGTTTTATCTGGGCAAACTGAGGCACAGAAAGGCCTATCAGTTTGCCCAACGTAAGTGACAGAGCTGGTTTAAAATAAAATGAAGGGGGAATTCCCTGGTGGTCCAGTGGATAGGACTCTGCACTTCCATTTCAGGGGGCACAAGTTCAATCCTTGGTTGAGGAACTAAGATCCTGCATGCCGCATGTCACAAACAAAAAAAAGTTATCAATTAAAAAAAATTAAAATCAAAAGATACAAACCCATGTTAATTGCGGAAGTAGGTTGTGTAAGCATAGAACCGTCATGAAATGGCATAAAATAGATCAGCTGTGACCAAGGACCCAATCTCGGGGAAGCAGTATGGTAGAGCCCTTACAGCCATGAGTTTTGAATTAACCCTCCTGGATTTAAACCCTGGCTCCTCCACGTTCCATGTGACCTCAGGCAAGTTGTTCAGTCACTCTGTGACTCAATTTCTTTATCTGCAATATAGGAATAGCAACAGGCCATAGAGTTTTTAATCAATGTATGTTTCAGAACAAAGAAGGACAATACAAACTTCTAAAAGAGCAAGGCTGGGGTTTCAAATGGGGGTGGGACTCAAACCTGGCACCCAACCCACAGTTATCAAAGACCACGCTAGAGACCAGTTTGCAGCAACGACGAAAACATGACCTCTGCCCTCAAGGACCTCCCAGTCTGGGTGGGAGGATAGGTACAAATGCAGAACATAAAACAAATGGCAAGATGTAAGAATCAGTTATTCAAACAAAATGGTGCTAGTCACCACGCTAGCCAATAGGGATGCAGTGACTGGCAAACAGACAAGATCCCTCCCCTCAAAGAGCTTATAGGCAGGGACCACAGACAGACACAGCATCAGTGCTGACTGCTGTTCATTAAAATATAAAGCATGGAGCGGCTTAGAGATCCACAGGGGAGGTTATTTCAGATAGGATAATCAGAGAAGGAAGTGGTGGCACCTGAGCAAAGCCAAAAGTCATGTGGAGTGAGCTGTTTTTACATCTGGGAGAAAAGCCGCCTCAATTGTGTCCGACTCTCTGCGACCCCATAGTCTGTAGCCCATCAGACTCCTCTGTCCATAGGATTCTTCAGGGCCACCAGGGTCCTCTGTCCATGGGATTCTCCAGGCCAAGAATACTGGAGTAGTTTGCCGTGTTCTCCTCCAGGTGACTTTCCTGACCCAGGACTGAACCTGCATCTCTTCTATCTCCTGCATTGGCAGGTGGGTTCTTTACCACTAGCGCCACCTGGGAAGCCCTTCCCAGGCTGAGAATAGCAGGTGCAAATGCCCTGAGGAGAGGAGAATACACGTGACCTGTTTAGAGAATGGCACAAAAGAGGAGGACTGGTGTGGTTCATGGGAAGGAAGGGGGAGGCAGAGGAAGTCTAGACTACAGGGGCCTACACAGCATAACCAAGACTGTGAACTCCACTCTAAGAGAGATGCGAAGAACCCATGGGCTTGGCATCTGATTTAATTTCGGAAGAATCACTCTGGCTTCTGTGTGGAGAATGGATTGAATGGGGCCATGGTGAATTAAAGTGTCCTCAAATTCTTTGCTGCTCCTTTCATCAACTGGTGGGGTCTCATTAACTCTAACTGCCCCTGGCCCTGTCTCTGACCACTAGCATGTGGCAGAAGTGAGGCTATGGAACTTCTAACTCTGACCTCTTCAGATATTAATATTTACAACTTCTATGCCTCTTGTAACTTGTCCTTTTGAAAAGCAGTTGCTATATGAGAAGTTCGACATCCTGAGACCACACTGCTTTGAGGAAGTGCAATAGCCACGGGGAAGAAAGAACACGTGAAGGAGCATCGAGGCACCAGAGACATATGAAGGTGACAGGACTGTCCAGTTCAGCCCAGCCAGAGGGCAGGCACAGAAATGCCTGTCCCTGCCCTACCCAGATTCCTGACCCACAGGCCACAAGCAAATAAAACGACTGAGGTTTTAAGCCATCAGGTTTTGGGGCAGTCTGTTACACAGCTACTGATAATTGAGACAGGGGCAAGGAGGCTAGTGAGATGGGTACTGCAGAAATCCAGGTAAGGGAATGAGGCGATTTGGTCTAAGGTAAGAATGGTGGGGTGTGTGTGTGTGGGTGTGTGGGTGGGGGTGGGGGTGTGTGTGTGGGGGTGGGTGTGTGTGTGTGTGTGTCAGTCGCTCAGTAGTGTCCAACTCTTTGTGACTCCCATGGTCTGTACCCCGCCAGACTCCTCTGTCTACAGAATTCTCCAGGCAAGAATACTGGAGTGAGTAGCCTATCCCTTCTCCAGGGGATCTTCCTGACCTAGGGATGGAACCTGGCTGTCCTGCATTGCAGGCAGATTCTTTACCATCTGAGCCACCAGGGAAGCAGGAATGGTAGTGGGGAATAAAAAGTGCTGACATGAGAAAAAGTCACACACCCACCACCATCAGGAGCAACCCAGGGATCGGAGACCCCATAGCCCACTGGGCATGGTGCTGCCTGCTTTCTCTCTGCCAGTCCCTCGTTCAGTGAAGCGTTGCTTGTCCAAGGGTTGACTTCCTTGTTAGAAACTTCACTGCCATCAAGACAAACTACAGGAGGTAAAGAGCTATAGTCCAGAATGCCCTCAAATAGGCTTAACAGCATAGAAAAGCTCTTTATTAGCAAAATGAAGACATGTCCCAGAAAAACTGTTCATCTTAGCAAACATCTAATGTGTATGCTCTACTTCATAATTTAGCAAGCATGCTCATACCCATTGCCTCTTTTGATTCCATCTACTCTCCTATGAAGTTGGAAATGCCACCCTCGAACACAAATGAGGAAACACACTCAGAAAGGAAGCAATGACTATTCTATAGCCCCACAGTCAGTAACCAGTAGAGCTAGACTTTGAACCTGTAACCTCTCTACGCAAGTTCAATTTTTTTATATGACTGTTCTAAAATTTCCACACTCATTTTAAAACCACACAGATTAATATCAAAGGATCGTTCCGTGTTAGTTATCTGCTTGCAGCTCTTCTTCACAGGCTAGGTGTACAATGGACTTTAAAGAAGAGTCCTTGGACTCCTGGTTTTGAAAGCTTGTAGGTAGAGCTTGACAACATACAGATTCTCGGGCCACACCCAGGAAACAGACTTTCTGGTAAAGGGGCACAAGCATCTGTGATTTAATAAATAAGCCGGAGTGCGGAGAGGAGTCTTAAAATATTCGCCTTCATGGGAAAGGCTGAAAGTTACTGAACTGCTGGGTCAATCAGCCATCAGGAAGCAGACAGACATGCTTAAATGAAGAGACAGAGTCTGACTGTAAATGGATTGCTCCTCTATGCTGTCTGCGTGAGGAAGGGATCCTAGACAGTCTCCTCCTTCCCCTCCACCAGACTCACCCTGGGAGTCAGGAAAGGAAGAGTGTGCAGGACGAGTCGTGGGGTGGGAGGACGAGGAAGGGGCAGGCTGAATATCAGCAGAGCACCCACTGTTTCAGGCATTAGCAGACCTTCCCATTTGGCCCTCAAAGTAGGCAATACTTCCATTTTACAATTGCAGAATGTGGGAGTCAGGAAGTGAGGTTACTTGGGCAGTCATACAAACAGTGAGTCCAGATTCAAACCCAGGGCCACCTAGCACCAATGCTAGTGTTGCTTCTGGTATCAAGTACTGCCACGCAGATGGAAGGGTAGTGTGATGTGAAGACACGGGAGTCTGAAAACCATACTCCTGCTCATTCACTGTGTGACCATAGACCTAGGCCCTACCCTTCTCAGAAAGTATCCCTTCATTTCATTCAAAAAGGGGATCAAATTACCTGCCACTGAGAAGTTCCCAGGTACTCAGCAGCTGGTTAGTAAAAGGTGATTGTTTCTGAATGAGAAACAGAATGCCCAAGTCAAAAAGGTGAAGTGAACATTGGGCAATTTCTCCCCCGTAGATAGGGCCAGGCTGGGAGCAGGTGCCTGGGAGGGCGGAGTGGGACTCAGCACCTGAGCCATTCCTGGGAGTGGCAGCAGCAAGGGGGAAGGAAGGTGCGTGTGGGGAGGGCAGGGGCTCTCCGAGGGCCTCCCAGGTCTCTCGTCCCCAGTTCTATGATCCTGGGAAGTGGGAGCCACACTGTTTTTCCCCATCAGTGCACCGCTCCCTCTCCTGGGGGAATTGGCAGATCCGCAGCTGGCCTGTTGGCTAGAGGCGCATGGGCAGCGGAGCCTGGCATTTCTTTACAGGCTCTCACTGTCTCTCTCTTGTGCTGCTTTCTTCCCGTTCCCACGCCCCACCTCTGCAAGTCCCCAGGGATTCTGCTTTCTCCTGCAGTGCTGAGGGCAAAGGCCCTGGACGATGAGATAGACCGGGCCTTCCCCCTCCAGGGCTGCTCCGCCGGGACCCTCAATGCCTCATTGTCTCTGGCCTCCCAGACCCCATCCCCTCCCGGGGAGAGAACGAGGTGGGCGGTGTGCTGGTCAGCAAGTCCATGCCTGGTGCAAGCTGGCTGGAGTCCTCTCACTGGTGAGCTTTTTATTTTGCAAAGTTGTGGGATTCTTATTCATTCGACGAGTCGGTCAGTTTTGAATGCCTTCAGCAAAGATTTCGGCACTGTGCCAGGCGCTGGGGGTACCACTTAAAAAAACAGTCCTTAACCTGATCCTCGAGGAAGGTCTAGCCAGTGGAAGGCATGAGAAGTAAATAGCAATTACTAATCTCATGAAGCGATCACAGTAAGGGATGAGCAGTAAAGACAGGAACACAGAGCCGTTAGTTAAGGGCTATTTCATTCCTTCATTCACTGAACAAATAGTTACTGAGAAACTGATATGCGACAGGCACTGTTCTAGGGGCTGAGAATACAGGGAAAGCAAAACAAAGTCCCCGCCTACAGGGTCTTCTCTTCTAGAAAACAATACAATAAAATAAATTACATAATAGCATACCTTATCTATATCTGTAATATAATCAATACATTACATAATCAATAAATAATATTGATAGATTGTATTAATATAATACACATTATAATAATTATAACATTAACATTATTAATGTGCTTCCCAGGTGGCACGGGTGGTAAAGTACCCACCTGCCAATGCAGGAGACGTAAGACATGTGGGTTTGATCCCTGGGTCAGGAAGATCCCCTGGAAGAAGGCATGGCAACCCACTCCAATATTCTTGCCTGGGGAATCCCATGGACAGAGGAGCCTGGAGGTCTACGGCCCATGGCGCTGCAAAAGCTTGGACACCACTGAAGAGATTCAGCACACATGCATGCATGCCCAAAATAATTACCTAAAGCTTACAGTTGGTATTTAGTAGCTTATATTATATAATAATATTACATTAACATGTTTTATTAGTGTATCTAATCTATTAGCTATCAATCATCTATATATCGTCCATCTATTTATTTACCTATCCACAGTTTCAGGCAGTGACAACTGCCTGAAGGAAAAAACTACATAGTTGAGCTTCGACTGTGGGAATGGTATGGTCTGGCAAGGTCTCTCTGAGGAGGTAGCATCTGATCAGATATTTCAAAGGAAGTAAGAGTGTGTGTCGTAGTGACATCTGTGGAGTGCTTCAGGAGAAAGGAAGAGCAGGTACAAAGATTGTCCCTGAAAGGTACAGACACAGTCCTACCCACTTCATGTGTTTCACTCTTGGAACTAAGTGGGTTTCCCCACTTTACAGATGGGGAAACCAAGAGCTGGGGAGGTGGAGACACTAATTCAGGGCCTCTCAGCTTGCAGCAGGGAGAGCTGAGACCCACCCCAGGTGGTCTGCCTTGCCCCGGTAAGGGGACTTTCGGCTGTGAAGCCACCTACCTGGGCAAGTCCTAGATGCTTCTTTGCAAAGAGCAGGGGTGCAAAATTCAACTTTGCGGAAGAAGGCAGAAAAAGGCACGAGGGTAAACCAGGCTGATGGGGGTCTCGCCTTCCTCCTTGACCTCTTCTGGCCCCAAAGCCAGTGTGTGCACTGGCTCACACTGGTGCACACCCTGTGTGCACATCCATTCAGAGTCAAGAGAGAGAGAGGGCAGCGCCTCTCCCAAGTCCACATGGCTTCCTCTGCTCACATTATTTAGGTTTCTACGCAGGTCTACTCCTGCAAGAAGCCTCTCCTGATCACGCACCTCAAATACCAATCACCTTTGAACTCTTCTTGGGCTTCAGCCTTTGCTCACAACCTGCCATTAGACTGCATATTTGTTTTCTAATTTGTTGTCAGTTTCTGTAGCTTAAATCTCAGCTCCACAAAAACTATTGTCTGTCTTGTCCACTATTATATCCTCTGTGCCTGGAAAATCTTCAATGAGTGAAAGAAAGGAAAGGAGGAAAGTTCAGTGAGTGTGTAGCCACTTAAGAGAATTAAAGGAAACACTTTTCCAAACAGACACAGGCACCAAGGAGAGAGAGCAGAAACTGAGCTCTTTGTAATTTGCTGGAGGGTACCTGGCACTCTAAATTTGCTCAACAAATATTTGTTGCATGAATGAATATCCGGAATTTGAAAATCCAAGTTCAGGAAGCTCAGAAGACTTTGAGCAATTATGTGTGAAATAAACATGATTTTATAATATTCTTTGATGAGATGTCTGAGAATTCTCAGGACAGAGGTTCAGGATGGAGAACTGATCCTAACACAACAGGATGATTTGGACAAGACATCCTCCTCCCTGACCCCAGGGGCACAACTTGCTGGTCTGTAAACTGAGGACGCACAGAAAATTCTAAGGGACTCTTCTAACTCGGGACCTCTAAGATTCTGTAAAGTCACTTTTCCTCTGGGCCAGGCCCACACATCTCCATCTTGCCCCAAACATTCTCCCTGGAAACACTAAAGCTAGAGCGGGCACAGGGGTAGTTTCTGAGTCTTCAGTGCCTCTCCTCAAGTTCTTGTGTACTTACGCTTGCTGGCTCCCTCTCTTCAACCCTCTCTGAGGTCTGACCTTCTAATGAGCAGAGACACATTATCAGCCGCCGTGGTTTGAACGGGTGCCTGTAATTTAGTGTTGCCTAATGCTGGACACTGAGGGCTGGGCTTGTGTAATTAGGCTGGGGCCTCATTAACGTCTGCCTCCTTGGGTGCTTTTCACTCTTGGTTTCGCCTATCCTGTATTTTGAGTCCCATCTGGCTGTATGGACACGGCTGCCCTTTTTGTTGCTCCATTGTGAAGCCCGGCTTGAATCTGGGCGCAGAGTGGCCACAACCATCCGCAAAGCATGAATCTTAACATGCCCTGGAACGGCCCCTGCTCTGCTCTCTAAATACAGTTACGCAGCTTTACTGAGAACCTGGGTTGTCGGAGTTGCTCTTGAGCACCTCGAGCTGGCTGGCAGTTCACTCTTAGTTTGGGTGTTTGACAGAAACCAGAGTAAGGGGTGCTATCAATTTAATTACTACAATTACCCATGATTTAGCCAATTCATGTGTAATACTTTACCATTTACAAAGCACTAGTAGAACCTGGCCTTGAGCAGAGAAGTGGGCTGTTTTGTTTACCGGAGATTCCTAAGAGAGTTATTCTCTTCTGGCACCCGCCTGCCCCCACCCCATTCTTCACTGCCCTGCTCTGAGCCCCAGGAGACTGAACTCTGTGGATAGTTCTATTGGGCTCTTTTGCTCACTGGGCCAAAATGAGGCCCAAGCAGGAAACTGGAGGGCAATGGTGCTTCTTTCTAGTGCCCACCCTGCTTCAGTGCCAAGACCTTGGAGGTAGTTAAGTTCCTTGACAACTACCGCTTCAATTACATGGCTCTCCTGCCCAAGTATAGATGAAACCTTCCAGACTGAGTCTATTAATTCTACTTCCTCTCCTTGTCCCTTCATCCCTAATGATAATGGCTTCTTGCTGTTGTTATTGGATGCCCCATGTTCCCTGAGTCCCAATATTCTTCTATAAGTGATTGCTTCATTAAATCTCTTTATTTAAATTATTTGGGGGTGTATTCTGTTTTCTGCCTAGTGCCTGTCTGATACAATTCTTAATATCTGAAATGGAGCCTGGAACATAGAATAGGCCCTTAATAAACACCTGTGGGATGAAGGAATGAACAAACTTTCACATATAACATCTCATTTAATTCTTTTGAAACTATGTAAAATAATACAATCAACTTTTATAGATGAAAAAGCAGAGAGAGATAGAATCTCATATCTGAGCAACAGATTTCTGAAGGAGAGCAACACATATTCTGTACCCTAGATGAGCCTAAGCCATACTCAGCACCCAGGAGAAATCTCTACTTCCTGCTGTTTCCTGCACAGACCCAGAGTCCACTCAAGTCAGCCTGGGGTGGGCTCAACAGGACTGGTGCTGTGGATTTAAAGACATCTGGGAACTCACTTGGCATAAAATCAGAGACCTGGATTCAAATTCAAGTGCTGCCCCTTTCTTCGAAAACGTGCATATGTTTAGGGTGCACGGCGTGTTTTGTCATGTGTTTAAGATGTACAACATGGTCTGATATACGCATACATTATGAAATGAAACCCATGATCAAATTAATTAACATATCCATCACCTTACATACTTAACCCTTTTCTGTATGCTAAAAAACACTTGAGATATAATCAGTAGATTTCAAGTATACTATACATATACATATGGAGAAGGAAATGGCAATCCACTCCAGTACTCTTGCCTGGAGAATCCCATGGACGGAGAAGTCCATGGGGTCGCAAAGGGTTGGACACGACTGAGCGACTTCACCTTCACCTATACATATACTATAGTCAGAACACTGTACATGAGGTCTCCAGAACTTATTCATCTTATAACTGAAAGTGTAAACCCCTTGACAAACATCTCCCCATTCCTCCCACTGACCAGACACTAGTCACCACCATTCTATTCTTTGTTACTATAACTGAAAATTTTTTAGATTTCACATATAAATGAGATCATGCAATATTTATCTCTCTGACTTAATTCACTTAGCATAATGTCCTCTAGGTCTATCCATGTTATTGCAAATGGCAGGACTTCATTCTTTTTTAAGGCTGGATAACATTTATATACACACACACAAACATACATATATGTAACTTTGTAAATCCATCAATCCACTGATGGACATGTGGACTGTCTCCACACCTTGGATACTATGAATAATGTTGCAATAAACATAGGAGTAGAGGGATCTTTTCAACATAATGATCTTAGTTCCTTTGGATATGACCCAGAAGTGTGATTTCTGGGTCATACAATAGCTTTATTTTTAATTTTTCAAGGAAACTCCATACTGTTTTCCATAATGGCTGTACTAATTTACACTCCCTCCAACAATCCACAAGGATTCTCTTTTTTCCACATCGTCAACCACACTTATCTTTTGATTTTTGATATCAGTCATCCTAACAGGTGTGAGGCAGTATCTCATTGTGGTTTTCATATGCATTTCCCTGATGATTAGTGATGTGGAGCAGCTTTTCATAGACCAGTGGCCATTTATATATCTCATTTGGAAAAAAAATGTCTGCTCAGATCTTTTACCCATTTTTGAAATTAGGTTATTTCATTCTGCTATTAAGTTGTTATGAGTTCTTTATATATTTTGGATATTAACCCCTTAGAAAAATGGCTTGCCTTTTCATTTTGTTGGTTTCCTTTAATGTGTAGACTTATTTTTAGTTTTAGATTAGTTTTCTTCCTGTGATTTATTTATTTATAACTGTGGTGTAAACAAATATCTGATATGACTTTAATCTTAAATTTGTTAAGACTTGTTTTGTGCCTAACATATAATTTATTCTGGAGAATGTTCCATATGCACTTGAGAATGCATATTCTGCTGCTCTTGGATGGAATGTTCTGTGTATGTCTGTTGGGTAGAAAGCATCACTACGAACAAAGCTAGTGGAGGTGATGGAATTCCAGTTGAGCTACTTCAAATTCTGAAAGATGATGCCGTGAAACTGCTGCACTCAATATGCCAGCAAATTTGGAAAACTCAGCAGTGGCCACAGGACTGGAAAAGGTCAGTTTTCATTCCAATTCCAAAGAAAGGCAATGCCAAAGAATGCTCAAACTACCCCACAATTGCACTCATCTCACATGCTAGTAAAGTAACGCTCAAAATTCTCCAAGCCAGCCTTCAGCAATACGTGAACCGTGAACTCCCTGATGTTCAAGCTGGTTTTAGAAAAGGCAGAGGAACCAGAGATTAAATTGCCAACATCCGCTGGATCATGGAAAAAGCAAGAGAGCTCCAGAAAAATATCTACTTCTACTTTATTGACTGTGCCAAAGCCTTTGACTATGTGGATCACAATAAACTGTGGAAAATTCTGAAAGAGATGGGAATACCAGACCACCTGACCTGCCTCTTGAGAAATCTGTATGCAGGTCAGGAAGCAACAGTTAGAACTGGACATGGAACAACAGACTGGTTTCAAATAGGAACAGGAGTACGTCAAGGCTGTATATTGTCACCCTGCTTATTTAACTTATATGCAAAGTATATCATGAGAAATGCTGGACTGGAAGAAACACGATTGCCGGGAGAAATATCAATAACCTCAGATATGCAGATGACACCACCCTTATGGCAGAAAGTGAAGAGGAACTAAAAAGCCTCTTGATGAAAGTGAAAGTGCAGAGTGAAAAAGTTGGCTTAAAGCTCAACATTCAGAAATTGAAGACCATGGCATCCGGTCCCATCACTTCATGGGAAATAGATGGGGAAATAGTGGAAACAGTGGAAACAGTGTCAGACTTAGTTTTTTGGGCTCCAAGATCACTGCAGATGGTGACTCCAGCCATGAAATTAAAAGACGCTTACTCCTTGGAAGAAAAGTTATGACCAAGTGATAGCATATTCAAAAGCAGGGACATTACTTTGCCGACTAAGGTCCGTCTAATCAAGGCTATGGTTTTTCCGGTGGTCATGTATGGATGTGAGAGTTGCACTGTGAAGAAGGCTGAGCACCGAAGAATTGATGCTTTTGAACTGTGGTGTTGGAGAAGACTCTTGAGAGTCCCTTGGACTGCAAGGAGATCCAACCAGTCCATTCTGGAGGAGATCAGCCTTGGGATTTCTTTGGAAGGAATGATGCTAAAGCTGAAACTCCAGTACTTTGGCCACGTCATGCGAAGAGTTGACTCATTGGAAAAGACTCTGATGCTGGGAGGGATTGAGGGCAGGAGGAGAAGGGGAGGACAGAGGATGAGATGGCTGGATGGCATCACTGACTCGAAGGACGTGAGTCTGAGTGAACTCCGGGAGATGGTGATGGACAGGGAGGCCTGGCGTGCTGCGATTCATAGGGTTGCAAGGAGTCTGACATGACTGAGCGACTGAACTGAACTGAACTGATAGTTCAGGCTTAATGTTCTTATTGATTTCTTATCTGAATGATCCAGTGATGACTGTGGGGTCTTGAAGTTCTCTATTATTATGATATTGCTATCTACTTTTCCCTTCATATTTGTCAATATTTGCTTCACATTTTTACGTGCTCTAATGTTGGACACATATATATTTACAATTGTTGGATCCTCTAAATAGATTGCTTTTTCATCGTATAATGTCACTTTTGTCTCTTATTACAGTTTTTAACTTAAAGTCTATTTTGCCTGAAATCAGCACAGCTACCCCTGCTCTGTTTTGGTTCCTGTTTGCATGGAATATCTTTTCCATCCCTTCACTTTCAGTCTAAGTATGTCTTTAAAGCTAAAGTGAGTCCCTTTTAAGCAGCATCTTTTTTTTTTTTTAATTCATTCAGTCATCCTATGTCTTTTCATTGAAAAATTTAATCTATTTATATTTAAAGTAATTATTTAAAGTATCGTTGCCATTTTGTTTATTATTTTATTTTCTTAGGCCATCCTCTATGGCATGTGGGATCTTAGTACCCTGAGCAGGGATTAAACCTTCACCCCTTGCATTGGGAGCATGGAGTCTTAAGCACGGGACTGCCAGCGAAAACCCTGCCATTTTCCTAATTGTTTCTTGGTTGGTTTGCAGTTTCTTTGTTCCTTTATTTCTCCTTTGCTGATTTCCTTCATGATTTGATACTTTTCTATGCATGCATGCTAAGTTGCTTCTGATGTGTCCAACTCTTTGTCACCCTATGCACTGCAGCTCTCCAGGCTCCTCTGTCCATGGGATTCTCCAGGTAAGAATTACTGGAGTGGGTTGCCATGTCTTCCTCCAGGGGATCTCCCCAACCCAGGGATCGAACCCTGAATCTCTTATATCTACCTGCACTGGCAAGCAGGTTCTTTACTACTAGCAATACCTGAGAAGCCTACTTTTTAGTAGTAGTTTGCTTTGAATTATTTGTTTTTCTGTTTTGTGTATCTCCTATAGGGTTTTGCTTTATGGGTACCATGCTGCTGCTGCTGCTAAGTTGCTTCAGTCATGTCCGACTCTGTGTGACCCCACAGACGGCAGCCTACCAGGCTCCTCCGCCCATGGGATTTTCCAGGCAAGAGTACTGGAGTGGGGTGCCACTGCCTTCTTTGTATGGGTACCATGAGGCTTACATAAAACATTTTATAGTTACAACAGTCTATCTTAAGTTATCAACTTAACAACCTAACTTTATTTCCACATTAAAAACTACTCTTTTACTTGCCCCTCCCTATAGTCTATGTTTTTGATGCCATAATTTATATCTTTTTATTTTGTATATTCATTAATGAATCATTGTGGCTATTGTTATTTTTAACACTTTTGCCTTTTAACCTTTTTACTAGACTTAAAAGTTATTTACACACCACCATTACAGTATTAGAGTATCCTTGAAAAGTGAAAGTGAAAGTTGCTCAGTCGTGTCTGACTCTTTGCAACCCCCTGGACTATACAGTCCATGGAATTCTGCAGGCAAGAATACTGGAGTGGGTAGCCGTTCCCTTCTCTAGGGGATTTTCCCAACGCAGGGACTGAACCCAGGTCTCCCACATTTCAGACAGATTCCTTGCCATCTGAGCCACCAGGGACGCATTCTTAATCTGACCAAACACTTACCTTTATCAGTTTTACAGGGGCTTCTATGATGGCTCAGATGGTAAAAAAAAAAAAAAAAAAAAAGCCTGCATTGGAGGAGACCCTGGTTCACTCCTGGGTTGGGAAGATCCCCTAGAGAAGGGAACAGTTACCCACTCCAGTATTCTTGCCTGGAGAATTCCAAGGACAGAAGATCATGGAGGGCTACAGTACATGGGATCACAAAGAATCAGACATGACTGAGTGACTAACACTTTCACTTCTTTCATCAATTTTGTTTTCATTTTAATAATGAGTATCTTCTTATTTTCCTAAGTTCCCACTGTCTAAAATTCAGATTCTTTGATCTCGATATTTGTCTAATGGTATTTTTCTGTACTACTCATAATGTATACTCCTTTAATGCCTCTCTGTGTGCATGCATGCTGTGTTGTTTCAGTTGTGTCCAACTTTTGCAACCTTATGGACTACAGCCTGCCAGGCTCCTCTGTCCATGAGATTCCCTGGGCAAGAATGCTGGAGTGGGTTGCCAGGCCCTCCTCCATGGGATTTTCCCAACCCAGGGATCAAACCTGTGTTTCTCCTGTCTCCTGCAGGCAGGTTCTTTACCACTAGCACTACCTGGGAAGCTCTTTCTGCCTCTTTAAGCAGCTCTAACTACAAAACAGTCTTCCCCTTGTTAAAGAGGCAGTCCAGTAAGTGGTGACACAAACACTATGGGACCAAGTACCTAGGCCTGAATCCTAGTTTTGCCCCCTTACTGGCTGGAGACCTTGATTCCATTACCCAACTTCAGTCTTCTCATCTGGAAAATGTGGATGATAATAGTACACACTTTACAGGGCTGTTGAAAGGATGAAATGAGTCAATACATGTTAAGTGCTTGGGACAGTGCCTAGCACATAGGAAATGCTACAAAGTATGGGTTACGTAGATAAAATTCATGAATTCTGTATGTGCAAGTCAAGCTGGCTTCATCAAAAAGGATTTTTTTTTTGTCTGGCTCTAGTTTGGAGATGAGCCTGGAGTCAAGGCCTTGAATAACATCATCAGGTCATTGACTCTTATTCTCTGTCTTTGCTGTGTTTTCCTTTGCTTTTGCTTCATTCTTAGCAGATCCTTCCCTCCAGGACAAACAGCCATGGCCACCAGCAGCCCAGGAGACCATTCCACTGGCTCAGCAGCCCCAGCAGAACAAATATGTTTGTCACCCAAGAATTCCAGCAAAGGTCTCACATGAATTCTCACTGACTTGGCTTGGGTCCCAGGCTCTCCCTCCTAAACAGTGTGATATTCTGATTCTAGGCAAGGGAGAAAGTAAGGGAATTCCAGAGAAACATCTACTTCTGCTTCATTGACTACACTAAAGCCTCTGACTGTGTGGATCACAACATGCTGTGGAAAATTCTTAAAGAGCTATTAATACCAGACCACCTTACCTGTCTCCTGAGAAACCTGTATACAGGTCAAGAAGCAACACTTAGAATTTGACATGGAACAATGGACTGGTTCAAAATTGGGAAAGGAGTAAAACAAGGCTGTATATTGTCACCCTGCTTATTTAACTTATATAGAGTATATCATGTGAAACCCCAGGCTGGATGAATCACAAGCTGGAACCAAGGTTTCCAGGAGAAATAGCAACAATCTCAGATACACAGATGATAGCCCTCTAATAGCAGAAAGTAAAGAGGAACTAAAGAGGTTCTTGATGAGAGGGAAGTGAGTGAGTGAAGTTGCTCAGTCGTGTCCGACTCTGAGATCTCATGGACTGGAGCCTTCCAGGCTCCTCCGTCCATAGGATTTTCCAGGCAAGAGTACTGGAGTGGGTTGCCATTTACTTCTCCAGGGGATCTTCCCAACCCAGGGATCAAACCCGGTCTTCTGCATTGCAGGCAGACACTTTACCATCTGAGCCACCAGGGAAGCCCTGGTGAGGCCCCTGATGAGGGTGAAAGAGGAGTGAAAAAGTTGGCTTAAAACTCAACATTCAAAAATCTAAGATCATGGCATCCAGTCCCATCACTTCATAGCAAATAGATGGGGAAAAGTGGAAACAGTGACACATTTTATTTTCTTGGGCTCCAAAATCACTGCAGATGGTGACTAAAGCCACGAAATTAAAAGTTGTTCACTCCTTGGAAGGAAAGCTATGACAAACCCAGACAGCATATTAAAAAGCAAAGACATCACTTCGCAGACAAAGGTCCATATAGCCAAAGCTATGGTTTTTCCAGTAGTCATGTACAGATGTGAGAGTTGAACCATAAGTAAGGCTGAGCACCCAAGAATTGACATTTTTAAATTGTGGTGCTGCAGAAGACCCTTGAGAGTCCCTGGACAGCAAGGAGCTCAAACCAGTCAATCCTAAAGGAAATCAACCCTGAACATTAGAAGGACTGATGCTGAAGCTGAAGCTCTAATACTCTGGCTACCTGATATAAAGAACTGACTTACTGGAAAAGACCTTGACACTAGGAAAGACTGAAGGCAAAAGGAGAAGGGGTAAACAGAAGATGAGATGGTTAGATAGCATCACCAACTCAATGGGCATGAATCTGAGCAAACTCTGGAAGATAGTAAAGTACAGGGAAGCCAGGTGTGCTGCGGTCCATGGGGTCACAAAGAGTCAGACATGACTTAGTGGCTGAACAACAACAACAACAACTTGAATCCACTACTGCTTCCAAGGGTGAATCTCCCCTACAATGTTTGGGTGTCCTCTGACCATGGGAGAAACAAGGATATGACATGGGGGACAGAAGTGTTGTGAACTGAGGAACAAAGAGCAGTCCAATGTCCCTGCCCATCTATGGTTAAGGGTGGCTGAAGACATTCAGTGGGCTCAGGTGAGGGACTATTTACCAACTTCTATAGAAAAATTTCAGTATTTTAATAACCAGTACTGCTATACACACCATTCAGATTATCAGCCTGTTGGACTGATTTAAATTTATCACAATAGTTGTGTTATTTATAATACCTGTTCTGCACTGGCTTTTCTCCTTTTGTCTTCTCTTATTATTTCTATTTTTCTCTTATCACCTTTAAGTAGTACATTTCATTTCTGTTTTTAGTAATTACCACAGAGATAACCTTTAATTATTCTTTAATTCTTTAATTTTCATTTTTAACTTCTTGAAGCCTATTAATAATCAATATATTGACTTTCCTCTCTGATACTACAAGGGCCTCAAAATATCTTAATTCTATTTAACCCCAGAATCTACTTACTGTGGTATATTTTAATCCTTCATATATTTTTCAAATCCGTAAGATATTATTACTACTGTTTTTTGAAGATTACATTTATTAACATTTCCACCTTCTTTGCTCTTCACATCTTCTTGCCGCTTTATGTTATAATGAGATCATTTTCTTTTTCTTGAAGTACATACTTTACAATTTCCCTCAGTGAGGTCTTTGTGAATATTTTTATTTTGCCTTATTTCATAAAATACTTTCACTTCATTAACACCTTTTCAATGCTGTTTAATATGTCATTAAACACAACACTTCTAATAATGTTGGTTATTATAGTTTTCCTTTCTAGACGTTCTTTTTGATTTTAATAAAATTTGTTCTGTCATTTTTTTATAGTTTCCTATACATAGCATATTCAAAAGCAGAGACATTACTTTGCCAACTAAGGTCCATCTAGTCAAGGCTACAGTTTTTCCTGTGGTCATGTATGGATGTGAGAGTTGGACTGTGAAGAAGGATGAGCATCGAAGACTTGTTTTTGAACTGTGGTGTTGGAGAAGACTCTTGAGAGTCCCTTGGACTGCAAGGAGATCCAACCAATCCATTCTGGAGGAGATCAGCCCTGGGATTTCTTTGGAAGGAATAATGCTAAAGCTGAAACTCCAGTACTTTGGCCACCTCATGCGAAGAGTTGACTCATTGGAAAAGACTCTGATGCTGGGAGGGATTGGGGGCAGGAGGAGAAGGGGATGACAGAGGATGAGATGGCATCACTGACTCGAAGGAGGTGAGTCTGAGGGAATTCCGGGAGTTGGTGATGGACAGGGAGGCCTGGCGTGCTGTGATTCATGGGGTCACAAAGAGTCGGACACGCCTGAGCGACTGAACTGAACTGATTCCTTGCGGACATCTTTCAATCTGATTTTTTTCAACTTAATATGTAGGATTTTTTTCTTTTAAGAATGTGTGTCTGATCATTACAATATATGGTGTCTTTGAGAATATCTTTTCTGCTGTCTATATTTCCTATTTCTTCTCATTCATGGGCTTCCCTGGTGGCTCAGAGGTTAAAGCATCTGCATGCAATGCGGGAGACCTGGGTTAGACCCCTGGGTTGGGAAGATCCCCTGGAGAAGGAAATGGCAACCCATTCCAGTATTCTTGCCTGGAGAATCCCATGGACAGTGGAGCCTGGTGGGTTGTAGTCCACAGGGTTGCAAAGAGTCGGACACTGACTGAGAGACTTCACTTTCACTTTCTTCTCATTCATGGTGTCTATGCCTTATTATTTTTTACTATGTGCTAACCATTACACAAAAAATGATCTGAATAATTATTTGAAGCCTAGGATGAAAGTGCCTTCCACTACACAGGATTTGCTTTTACTTCTTGCATGTCTGGGATTACCATAAATTAAGATTAATGCTTGAAGTTCCCTGGAAGGTCAATCAAAGTGCAATGCAAGCTGCAGTTACTTATGAGGACTCATATACCTATGGTTCACATTTACCTTGAGATGTAGTTCCTTTGAGGTCTCAGCTTATTTGGGGGAGGCCCTACCATTACATCCTAAGTAACCCGGGGTATTGATTTCTTTCTCCCTTGCCCCTGCTAGACTATCAAAACCAATTTTCAAGTTTGTTGAACTTAGCAATACTCACAGCAAAAATGAAGCTTTTGTACTCATTTCTCTCTCTGGATTTCTACTTCCCCATCATTCTCTTCCTGGAAAGTTCTTACTACCATGTCAACTCTTTGATGGCTTTGAAGGTATCATTATTTACAACCAGCTTTGAAGCTGTTTCCAGATAATCCAGAATTGGTCTACCATTATTGGAAATAGGAAGCCACGTAATGTCTTCCTTGGCACACAGCAGGTACTCAGTAAATAATGGCTGAATTAGTTGAATTACCATAATTTCCTAAACATCCTCCCTTTTTTTTTTTGTTTGTACAAGAACTGTTCCCTATTCTTAAAACACACAGAATGCCCATTAGAACAAATACCACCTTTTCCTCAAATTTATTCCTATTGTCTCTACTTTCCCAAATATGAATCCTATTTCTTCTCCATCTGAATCCTCACAAGACCTGGTCTGTATCATTCTCTCGGTACTTAACTAGATAGAAATGTTTTAATATGCTCTTTATTGCTCCTCCAGATTTATCCTTTCTTGACATTTCTGAGCTTCTGAAGAATTCCCTCATGTCCCGTCTAGTTCAGCATATATTACAGATTTGGGTGGGTGGGCGGGAATATTATATCCAGTACTTTTAGGTGTGATGTCCTGAGAAGGGAGTCTCTGAACATTTATTTTTCCCTACTGCTGGAAGCAGGATGCAGCTTATTTTTAAAAATCTCAAATTTGTACAGCACTTTATAATTATTAACAATAGGGTGTTCTCACATACTTGCCTTATACTTTCATATTCACTATCATCATGTGGCAGATGAGAATCAGAGGGCAAGAGAGAGTAAATAATATTACTGAACAGAGCCACAAAGTCAGAAATGAAACCCAAGTCTTCTTTCTCCAAGCCCAGGGATCATTCCAGGGTACTCAGCTGCTTCCCCATATTATTTGTGCCATTAGTCATTAACGTGCAATAACACCTAAACTCTCTGGAAGCATACATTCTACACATGAAAGCATGTGCAGTACAGGAGTTAGGCTACAGGCAACGAACAGAGGGGCTGGCTCTGAAGGTACTTCATACACACCTCTGGAATGAAGGTTTTCTGCACCATGGTCTTCCTTACCTCACAACCTTGGTTCCATTTCTCATGACCTGCATGTCCACCATACAGCCCCCAGTAACATAGGCGGCTAGATTCAACTCTGAGAATTCGGCCTAAAAGAGAAAGCAAAACAATAAGGATTCACAAAATACTAGGGATGCCAATGACTCATAACATTATATATGCCAAATATACATTTAAATCTCAAGTGAAATTAGTAATATTATTTATCTCTCTTTTTGAAAGATGAAGAAGCTGAGATGCAGAGAGGCATGGTGACATGTCCAAGGTTACAGCACTACTAATTTCTACCTCCTTGAAGGCAGAAGAAGGTACTCTAACTTTAAGGGAGTGGACAAGCAGGAGGAGAGAGAGATAGGAGGTAGTGGTATAGGGAAACTCCATAGTTACCAAAAGAGGGGCAGAGACAAGAGATATAAGCAGTACTCTTTTTTTCGGTCCCCACTAAGGAGTATTCTTCATGTTTATGTGCCAACTACAGTGTCGCATTTGTGTTTTATTAGACATTTCTGCATCTTTTTGTTGGCTTATTTGGTTGAGCAAGCTTTAAAATTTTCTGTTGCTATTCCCATGGAATGTGCGTATGCTAAGTAGCTTCAGTCATGTCTGACTCTGTGCAACTCTATGGACTGTAGCCTGCCAGGCTCCTCTGTCTACAGGATTCTTCAGGCAAGAATACTGGAGTGGGTTGCCATGCCCTCCTCCAAGGGATTTTTCCAACCCAGGGATCAAACCTGCGTTTCTTATGTCTCCTGCATTGGCAGGTGGGTTCTTTAACACTAGCGCCACCTAGGAAGCCCTTTCCTATGGAATACATCCCTCCTACCAGGTTATATGCTTCCTGGGGGTAGTGACTTGATGTTATAACCATTTCCTAGGTTTGCCATAACAAAGTACCCCACTAGGTGGCTTAAACACAGAAAACTGTGCTTTCTCACAGCTGTGGAGGATAGAAGTCCCAAATCAAGGTGTGGGCAGCACTGGTTCTTTCTGAGGGCTGAGCAAGAAGGCTCTGCTGCAAGTTTTTCACATTGCAAGGTCACCTTCTCTCTGTCTCTTATCAGTATGTTTTTCCTCTATGCAAGTCTCTGTAGCCATTCTACCAGTCATACTGGATTAGGACCCACCCTACTGACTTCACTTTAACTTGATTATCTCTGTAAAGATCCTATCTCCACATACCTATGTCCAACTAAGGTCACATTCTGAGGCACTGGGCCTTAGGACTTTAACACATGAATTTTAGGAGACATAATTCAACCTGTAACCCCACTCTAGAAAATGCATAATAATACACTGACTTATACAGAACCCAAAAGCTATTTCTTTGGATTTAATGAATAAAAATAACTGCTCACATACATGCAACTCTCACTATGTGCCAGGTACTGTCCTAAGCATTTTATACGTATGAATTCATTTAATCCTCATACTTGTCTACATGAAAAACCAAGGCAGAGAGAGATCAAATAACTTGCACACTGTCACACAGTAGGTAGCAGAGCCAGGATTTAACCCCAGGCAGTCTGGCTCCAGCCTGTCTTTTAACTGCAGCACCCCACTGTCCCCACTGTTTAGCTAAATAAGGCATTAGGTGGACTGCAACTGGGAATTTTAGGGACCTAAAAATAAACCACTCAAAGAGAAAAACAAGTTTACATTGAAGGGAAATATCATTTCATGGTGATTTAGATGTATCCCCTTGGAATCATTTACCAGAAATTATGGCCAAAGACCTAGCTATCTTCCCAGATGGCATTAAAGCAGATCCAGAGTGCCTGTGTCTCTTGTTTTAATTAATAACCTCATTATGCTGTGGAAAGGTGAAAAGCAAAGAGCTCTGTAATGAGGCCAGGTTGGTAAACAGTGGTAATGACCCAGTAATTAAATCTAATGCCTTAAAAATTCAGTCCATCATGTTCAAGATATTTCATTGGTAAGATTACAAAGAAGAATTAGCGAGAAAAGTTGTTGCTTGTGTGGAGAAAAAAGAAAGCTGCAACACAGAATTGCTGGGCACAAGATATGTGAAGAAAAGGAATGAATCAGAATCTTGGATGGTAAAGTCTCCAACTAGATGGCAAAGACCCAGGGGCTATCTTGCTGCTCAAATGGAAAGAGAAATACCTGGATAGAAGACACCCTCAGGCTTGGATATACAAGTCAGAAGTTCATCTGGTTCAGATCTGAGTGTCTGCAGTTGTTTCCTAGTCATAGTTTATGAGTAATTATAGGAGGTAGATTCCTGGGTTATAGGACAGCAAGCAACTTTCATGCACTGGAGAAGGAAATGGCAACCCACTCCAGTATTCTTGCCTGGAGAATCCCAGGGACAGAGGAACCTGGTGAGCTGCCATCTATGGGGTCACACAGAGTCAGACACGACTGACGCGACTTAGCAGCAGCAGCAGCAGCAGCAGCAGCAGCAGCAGCAGCAGCAGCAGAGGCAGCTAGAATCTGCAGGGCAGAGTAAAGATACAACTGCACAGAAAAAGGCCTCCAGGCACAGAGAGCTGGAGTAGCAAAGAAAGGGCACTTTCCTATATTTATTTTTCTAAAAATTTCAACAACCATGGAAATGAACATAGAAGTATCCAACCATCTCTCCTTCAAGACAGCAGGATGACCCTGCTGGTAGAATCCTTAATATCAGGGCCTGGAGAGCTCTCATAGACTGTAGTGGGTTAAATCAATTCCCCTAAAAGATATGTCCAAGTCCCAACCCTTGATACCTGTGAATTTGACTGTGTATAGAAAGAGAGTCTTTGCAAATATAATTAAGGTTCTCAGATCCTAGATGAGAGTGGACCCTAAATATAAGAAGATCTATTTATAAAAGAAGAGAAGGGGAGACAGAGGGACCCAGGAAAGAAGGCTGTTTGAAGATGGAGGCAGAGACTGGAGTTACATTGCCCCAAAACCAAGGAACAACAGGAGTTACTAGAAGGTGGAAGAAGCAAGGAAGGACAGTCTTCAGAGGGAGTACAGATCTGTTGACACCTTGATTCCAATTTCTGGCCTATGAGAGGATAATTTATTTTAAGCCACAAGTTGTAGTAATTTGTTATAATAATCCTAGGAATGTAATAAAATAATTTTGGAAATTGGATCCAATTTTAGTATTGCATGCAAAGGCGTCAGGGTTCAAAGAATGTCAATTGGTTTAGGTAAGGCTCCTTTATCCACTTCAGCAAACACATACTTAAATGCATATACGCACACACGCACAAAATAGAGCACTCTTTCATTTTCTGCGTAAGTTAACCTTTTGACCTCAAAAACATTTTGGTCCCAATTATTTTTAATGTGATGTCTCTTTACTATATACTAGGCATGGTGGTATAGATAAATAAATATTCAAAGAAACTACATTTAAAAGTAACTGCTTAGTATCTGATGATTTTGGTCAAGTTACTGACTGTTTAGAATCTCAGTTTTGACATCTCTAAAATGGAGGCAATAATATCAGTGGTATCTAGCTTTAAAACTGTTAGTGAAGATTCAAGATAGTGTATATGAGACACCTAGCACAGAGCTGAGACATACATAGGAGGAAGATCTCTATAAACAGCTGTCATTATTATATTCAAATATTTAACTGTCTTAGCGAGAGTAAATTGAAATGCATAAAAAATGGTATAACCAGAAAAAGAGAAACCTTTTCAAATATTTATAACATAAACAATTTTTAAAATATTAAGGCATACAATATAAAGAGTAAAGATTTCTGCCTAATTAAGTCCACAATGGAGTAAAAGGGACTATATTTACACTGTCATCTTAAACTTGGAAAGCCAGACAAAATACATTAATAGTTTTCAGACACTGAACAACAGGCATTGCAGGACTATGACCTTGCAGAAAGGAAACACATGAAATTACCTCTGTGACTGCCCTAGCTGACTACCTAGAGGCAGTTTTCAGGTGCGGGAGAATGCAATCAGTGCCCAGTAGTCTCACTAAGCTGAAGAATCAAACGTTAAAAATCAGGGAGGCTGGAGAAGGCAATGGCAACCCACTCCAGTACTCTTGCCTGCAAAATCCCATGGATGGAGGAGCCTGGTAGGCTACAGTCCATGAGGTCTCAAAGAGCTGGACACAACTGAGCGACTGCACTTTCACTTTTCACTTTCATGCACTGGAGAAGGAAATGGCAACCCACTCCAGTATTCTTCCCTGGAGAATCCCAGGGACAGGGGAAGCCTGGTGAGCTGCCATCTACGGGGTTGCACAGAGTCAGACATGACTGACAGGACTCAGCAGCAGCAGCAGCATCAGAGGTGGCTAGAATTTGCAGGGCAGAGTAAAGGAAAGATACAAATGCACAGAAAAAGGCCTCCGGGCAGATCTGCAAGTCTTTGGCTGTGTACTGCTATGAGCATGCATGAAAGGAAACTTCTCAGGGCCAGTGACAGAAGTTTCAGGGCCAGTGACAGAACTATCAGAAAACAGTAGACTCATACTCCAGAACACACACAGGGCTGGGGATAGTGTGTGTTCTCACCAGGTAAAGTGTAAAGACTTTGTAGTAAGAGTCGAGTTTTCAAAAATTTAGTAGTGGGGCTAAATGAGCCCTGGATCACAGTGTGCTCTGGATCTAGGATGACCAACTTGTCCTAGTTTACCTAGAGCTTTCTCAACTTTGCAGAAGCTCACCTCAGTCTCAGTTTTTCAAATTTGATGAAAACTATAAACCTATAGGCCTAAGAAATTCAATGACTCCCAAGCAGAAGAAACATAAAGAAAAGCATACCAATGTACATAATAATCAGCTTACTAACAAGTGATGAACAGAAAACCTTCAAAGCAATCAGAGGGGAACAATATACTTTATACAGAGAGGCAAGGAATGACAGCTGGGTTTCCTTGGTGACTCAATGGTGAAGAATCCACCTGTCAATGTAAGAGACACAGGTTCAATTCCTGATCTGGAAAGATCCCACATGATACGAAGCAACTAAGCCCATGTGTCACAAATACTGAGCCTGTGCTCTGATGACTTTTTTCTTCAAAGACTTCTTAATTTGAATTAGAGTCAAGTTGTTACAGTCTACCATGCCTGTAGGCACCTCACTTTCACTTTACATTTTGCCATAAAAAGTGCATTTGTAAATACTCTTGGACTTGGAAGGAAGTCTGTTCCTTTTTTGTCAGTGTAGTTCTCTGCTTCTCAAGGTGAATAACTGACTGCAAGACAATAGTATGAATCATGGGAGTTCATCACACATGCAGAAGTAGAATGTGTAACAAGAACACAAAGATGGAAATGGAAATGTACTGTTAAAAGGTCCTTACACTGTATATAAAGTGGTATAACATTATTTAAAGATCAGTTCAGTTCAGTTCAGTCGCTCAGTCGTGTTCAACTCTTTGCAACTCCATGGACTGCAGCACATCAGGCTTCCCTGCTCATCGCCAACTCCCAGAGTTTACTCAAACTCATAGATCTTGACAAATTAAAGCTATTGTAAACCTTAGAAGAATGCCTCAAAAAAAGAGGGATAGCTAAATTAAATTTCACAAATTTTTATAGATTGATGGATCTTAATTGATCTGTGCTTGCATAATAAATATCAACTTTCCAGATGGTGCTAGGAGACATAAGAGACGTGGGTTTGATCCCTGAGTTGGGAAGATCCCCTGGAGAAGGAAGAGTCAACCCACTCCATTATTCTTGCCTGGAGAAGCCCATGGACAGAGGAGCCTGGCGGGCTACAGTCCACAGAGCTGCAAAGAGTTGGACACAACTGAAGCAACTTAGCATGAGCAATCAGTATCAAAATGAAAATTGGTAACAATTCCAGCCTCCCTGAATACTCTGTCAACTTCAATGTAACTGACATCAACTTTCAGACCATGATGCTACCACTTTGATACCTTCTATTTCTGTAGCTTAGTTTTGTATGTTTTTGAACTTCATATGAATCTCAGAGTATATGCCCTGCGTATTTGCCTTTTTTCACTCATCATTATATCTGTGTGATTCATTCATGCTGTTGGGCTTAGAATAAATCATTTTATTTCTGTGTAGTGCTTCAATGCCTGCACAGGGGTGTGTGCTAAGTCTCTTCAGTCGTGTATGACTCTTTGTGACCCTATGGGCTGTACTCTGCCAGGCTCCTCTGTCCATGGGATTCCCGAGGCGAGAATACTGGAGAGGATTGCCATGCCCTCCTGTACAATAATACATTCATCTGTTCTGCTGATGATGGACACCTGGCCTATTTCTAGTCATTGGCTATTAAGAAAAAAGCTGTTATGCACATTCTTTTACATCTCTTTTGGTGGACATATACTCTCATTTCTTTTGGGTATATTCCTAGGAGTGAAAATTATTGGGTCATGGACACCATTAAAGACAGGTAGGTTTTCACAGCAGCATATGTAAGGTCTTTGTATTTTGTTACACTTGTTAAAACCAGGTGTGGGAGGTTTACAACACTGATCTCAATGATACCTGAAAATGCTAGACTCTCTGAGTTTTTCTGTTTATGACTTTTATTAAGCATCTACATGGAGGAGTCAAAGAATAGTGGAAAAGAAACTGGTTTCAAGTCTGGGGTCAAGGGACCTAAATTTCAGATTTAACACTGACCAAGGGTATGGCCTTAGGCAAACCCCTCTTTCTCTCTCCACTTTAATCCTCTTCATCTTCAAAATGAGTTATCATCAACTGAGTCAATTATGTCCATGGTCTGTTTCATTTTCACCTCTATTTCTTTCTTAATCAGCGTCTCCCAATGATCATGGAACAAAAATACTATTACCACAGCATACCTTATGAAAAAGAAATGCCAAGCAATCATACTTTTATTAGAAAGCTATTTACCACTTTATATCCAGTTCCTGGTACACAGGAGGTATTGAAAACACACTTGTGGAATGAAGTGTTATTTTCTATACTTTGTAGATGAACGGACGACTACAATACCTACACACGCTAAACAATTCACCTTCTGAAACTGCCCCACTGCTAGATCCACTAGACCATAGCAAGGAGGAGGGTGGTTCCAGGTAGAAAGGAGGAGAAAGGCCCAATCTAAGTTTTCATGAACAAAAGCACAGCTGAGAACACAGGGCTCTTGGGTCAGTGAAGCAATGAGATGTCGTCTGTTGTTGCAACATGGAGTATGTGGAGGAACACAACAGAACAGAGCCAGAAAAGTGTGGGGGAGGCCAATTCTGAGGATTTTGAATTCCCTGTGAAGGAATGGTACTCTATACGGTATTAGTATTCTATTGCTGCCACAACAAATTGTCACAAATTTAACAGCTGCAGACAACACAAATGCATTATCTCACTGCTCTATATCCATCAGAAGTCCATGTTAGCTCAGCTGATTTCTGTTCTAGGTTTCACAAAGCCAAAATCAAGGTATCAGCCATCTGGACTCTTTCTGGGAGGTTTTGGGAAGAATCTGCTTCCAAGTTTGCTGAACTGAGCTCTCTGCAGCTATAGGACTGAGGTTCTACTTCCTTGCTGATCTCAGCTGGGAGACTGTCTGAGCTCCTTAAGGCTGTCTGCACTCCTTGTCACACTGTACTCCCCATCTTCAAACTTGTCATGGCATGTCAAGTCCTTCTTATTCTCCAAGTTTTCTGACTTCCCTTTTGTCACATCTTCCTCTCTAGCCAGAGAAAGTTTTGTTTTTAAGGGCTTCAGTGGTCAGACTGGCCCACTTGGATAATCGGAGATACTCTTCTTAAAGTCCATAATTGTAATCACATCGTCATCTCCTTCTAAGTATCATTTTCACAGATTCCAGGATTAGGGTATAGTCATCTTTGGGAGACCACTGGGAAACACGAAGGGCTGTGTTATAAGAGTGATAAATATTTAACCACAAGTATTTACATAGCACTTCCTAAGTTCCAGACTCTATTATCAGTGCTAGTTATGGTTGGAATCATATCCATTAACAAGACCTCTTCTATAGCACCCTCGATCACAAGGAAATACAAGCACCTGTTTATAATTAAACATATGTCCAGCTCCAGGAAAACACGTGCACACACACTCATGAGTACGCACATCACACACAAACAAGATGGAATGCATTCAGTTTCCTGAAGAGTCTTTCGTGGGTTCTCACTGGAACCTAGAAAGTATGTGATGCCAAGCAGATAATATCACTGAAAGCATGGGGTATTCATCTTTAGTTACCGATAATTGCATTTGCAATGATAATGATGTTGATGACGGAGTAGAAAATGGTGATTGCAATCATCATTATTATAATAAGTTGAAGGATGCTATTAGGCCAACAGATCAATGGGAAAGAAACTGAAATTGGGACTTGGAATTGGATGAGTGACTGGAATGTACACAAGAAACCGAAAATGTGTGGGAATGTGGAGGTAGCAGCTATCAGCCTTGACCATGAAGCCTGACTGAAGGAGGGGGGATTTCAACACAAAGAGCTGTTGTCCAGAGTTCCTGAGAAAGACAAGATGCTGGCAGACAGATTGTTCTGGAATCCAAGGGAGGCTGATAAGATACTGGAAATTCTTGTTAGTTAGTGAAGACCTATCTGGTCCAGACTGTACCCCTAAACCCTTACAGTCTGCTCCTTTCCAAGGCCTTAGACACCCTTTGTAATTTGCAGGAGGGTAAAAGAGAGAGACAAGAGAGACACATAGATACTGAGCTGATGGCAGAAGGTGGGCAGCCTCCAGGACCTTTCCTAATGCTAGAACGACTTCTCATCCTCTGCCCTTTTCTCTATGCTTTCTCACTTCATAAGGAGGAACTGTTATCTAGTGCTCAGGACATCATAACGCTGCCTTAAACAGTGGGCAAGGTCACTGCTGGGTTGAAAACCAGGGAATCATGTGTGATTCTGGAGTCCACATTCTGCTTCTCTCCAGCTGAGTGTCTGCTGAACCGGGTGGTCCTCATGCTAACTTCCTCTCTCCTGCCTTGTAGCTCCTCAGAGAAGCCACCCTCAGCAGCCATTTTGCTCTCAGCCACCCTCTGTCCCATGAGTTTGCAGCACTGAACTCTGATTCCAAGGAGACCCAGATGTCCTGCTCTCTCTTTTCGTAACTGTGTCTGTGGTACCTCAGAATTATTTAGCAGTACGTATTTAGTAAGTAGGGCTTCCCAGGTGGCGCTAGTGGTCAAGAACCCACCTGTCAATGCAGGAGACGTAAGAGTGCAGGTTTGATCCTTGGGTTGGGAAGATCCCCTGGAGGAGGGCATGACAACCCACTCACATTTGGTAAGTAACACTCATAAATAAGACATTTGGCTTTAAAGACAGGTAAGATGCTGCACAGAGAAGGCAATGACAACCCACTCCAGTACTCTTGCCTGGAAAATCCCATGGATGGAGGAGCCTGGTGGGCTGCAGTCCATGGGGTCACTAGGAGTCAGACACGACAGAGCGACTTCACTTTCACTTTTCACTTTCATGCACTGGAGAAAGAAATGGCAACCCACTCCAGTGTTCTTGCCTGGAAAATCCCAGGGATGGGGGAGCCTGGTGGGCTGCCGTCTCTGGGGTTGCACAGAGTTGGACATGACCGAAGCAACTTAGCAGCAGCAGCAGCAGCAGCAAGATGCTGTACTGCTTTGGTCTAGAGCTGATTCAGGAAACCCTGCACAGGAGTGGTGGGCCCAGGCCCTCTAAAACTTATTTGCTCTTCCTCCTTGTGTTTTTGTCTACTTTAGGAACCTGCAAAAGGGATGGTGGTAGTAATTGTCAAGGTAGGATTAGGGCATTCTTGAGTCCTCTAGCAAGTTTTCATCAAAATTCCACCCTAATCCCTAACAGATTGTTATATTTACTCTCGGGAAGGAAAGTGTGTTATTAACAAATTCCTTTTAAAATAAATCAGCATTCTGCAGGTACTGTGATCTTCTTTTTTTTTTTTTTTTTTTTTTAATTTACTTGGCTGCACTGGGTCTCAGTTGCAGCACTTGGGATCTTTGCTGCGGTATGGAGGATCTCTTAGTTGTGGCATGAGGGATGTAGTTCCCTGACCAGGGATTGAACTCAGGCCCCCTGCACTGGGAGCGTGGAGTCTTAACCACTGGATCACCAGGGGAGTCCCTTCTTCACTTCTTAGGTTCTTTCACAGGGTCTTATAGAGACTCGTTAAAAGCATTAATAACAGCAGCAACAATAATAAATCATTAAACACAGAAAACCCAAGTTTTACGCAGGCTGTGAACTCCTACAGGATTTAGGTTCTTTGACACCTTCTTCCACCAGCCCCCGTCTGCCCCTGTTTCAACTCACTCTGTCATCGCCATGCCATGCTGGCCTCTTTCCCATTACCAAGCACAGGAAGCAGACTCCAACCTCCAATCCCTCAGCCTCTAAACCTTGTTTCCGAGAGCCGGCAGCACACCTCTGCTCCCTGGCGCCCCTAGTGGCACCTTCCTACAAAGCACCTGCTGTGCTCCAAGCTATTTCCTTGCTTAATCTTCCCCCACAGCACTCACCGCCCTCTGACGTAAATATTTACATCCATCCCAAGTGAATACGTAATCGTCCATTTCTTTCACTGTAACGGAAGCTCCACGGGGCAGGGATTTTGTCTGTTTCGCTCAGAGCTCTAGCCCAGCACCTAAACCAGTGTCTGGGGAAACAACACAGGTGCTCTGTGAATATCACTGAATGAACAGATGCCCATTTTGCAGATGCCAAAGGTGAGGCCCAGGGAAGCAGGGTGACTTTGTCTAAAGTTACATCCTGGGGTCCAAATCCAGGCTGACACCCTTCACACTGTACCACATGGCTTATTTCGGGTGACTCGAGTCTTAACTCGCAGAGCTCTAATTCTTACACCTTCCTGTGTCTTTCCCACGTCAGTGTGCAGCGTCTGCTGGGGAAGCCCACAGGTCCCTCTTTCACCACTCTGCTCCTTCCAACTGCCCTGCTGATAGCAAGTACTTGGCAGGCAGCCCAAAGCCTGCTCTCAGCAAGAACTGCTTCCTGTCGGTTTCCCACATAGGCCGTGTTTTCAGCTCTGAGGCCTGGTGGTCTCAGTGACTTCCTTGGCTGGCATCTCGGGGCTGAGCTCTTTTCCACCAGTACAGACTCACCTTGCAGACAAAAGAGGCTTTGAATGTCTGCAGACTCATTCAGTGGACCTTTCCAGAGGAGGAAATACTGTGCAGAAGCAGTACCGGGCATCTCAGGAAAAACCTGGGCCACTGGGTCAGTGAGAGCTGCCTGGCAGTACTGCCCAACTCCCGTGTGAAACACCCAGCTATGCAGGCAAATGCAAAGGCACCTCTGCTCATCAAAAAATCTTAATATTCCTCTGTGTGTGTGCATGTGTGTGTAGAAAGCAGGTAAGAGAGAGGTAAAAACATGTCAAATACACATAAAATAGAGACAAGTAAATGACAAAAGCTACATTCTTAAATGTTCAAGTTATAAAATATCCAGTTAGTTGGAGTTCACCATATTATTTTTTTAAAAAATCAGTAGCAGTGACTTGCAGTTTACAAAGTGTTGGCATGTGAAGGTTTTTAGAATTGAACCCCATGAGTCTGAATCAGAGTTTTACCCCTTATTTGTTGTGCACCTTTAGACAAGTTAGCCTTTCTAAGCCTCAGTCCCTCATCTGTAAATGAGATTAAGAATGGTACCTTCCTAGGGCAGGTGTAAGCATTAGATGGATTAATTCCATTGAATTAATGGATTCCATTAAATGGAATTAATATTCACTTAAGAGTCCTTAGCAAGGTGCCTAAGTGAAAAATGAATAATCGATGTTAGATATCACATTTATGTTCTTTAATTTGATCATTACAATGACTTCTTGATACGGGAGTAGGTATTAGCATTCTCATTAGTGGATGAGAAACAGAGAGAAAATGACTTGGCCAAGATCACAAAGCTACCTGAACTTGAGTCATCCATTAATTCACTAACTTAAAAACTATTTCTTTTTTTGAGCAACTACTGTGCCAAGAATAGAGACTGAGACAACAGCATCTGAGAATCAAAGTAAAACATCCACTGTCATTTTCCCTCTGCCAGGGAAAACCTGAAGGGTAGGGAGAGCTTCTGATAATGTCCAAAGGATAGGAAGTGTTCGCTGAAGGAGAGAGGGAGGAGGGGGAGGAAGAGGAGGGTAGGAGATGGGGGAGGAGGGGGAGAGGAAGGGTGGGGAGAAGGACTGAGGAGGTGGGGGGAGGATGGGGGAAGCAAGAGGGAGGAAGAGGAGGGTAGGAGATGGGGAGGAGGGGGAGAGGAAGGGTGGGGAGGAGGACTGAGGAGGTGGGGGGAGGATGGGGCAAGGAAGAGGGTGAAGAGGAGGGGAGGGGGAGAAAGAAGCTTTAAGGGGTGGGAATGGTCCCAGAATGGTGGGACCGCCAGAGCGGTGAATTTTGCCACCTGCAACAAACTTTTGCTGCTTGTGACAGATCGGGCAAATGTTCAGAGATTTTAAGACCACAGCTTAGCTACGTATTAAAGAACGATGAATCGTGTCCCCTTGACATCTACTTCTCTTCACTGTTGCGCTAGGTTCCACAGGTGTAAGTACCATTCTGCTGAATTCTCAGAAATGTGTGTTTATAGGATTAAACAAAGCACATGTGAACGTCTCCCCATATTTTTCCAGACGGTTGATGGACGGGTTCAGGGGCTTGGAGATCGAGGCACAGAAGCAGAGTCCGTGTTTGGCAGTTGTATCACAGGTGGGTATGACGCTGACGGTGAGGTGGTGAGGCTGGAGCTCTGGGAAGAGCTGCCTGGGGTGGGATGATGAGCCTAGAGATGAAGCAGGCATGACCCTGTCGAGTATGGTGAGCAGAGATACTGAAGGAGCTTAAGTAGGGCTGATGTAATTTATTTCTGTAGACTTTTTTCCCAAATGGAAACTTGTGATGACAAGAACATCTCATCCATCAAAGCTCTGAGAAATTAAAATGTTCTATCCTACCTTAACGTGCTTTCCTTTATTTGGTTTTCATTTTACACGTCCAACACCATTTCAGTGCTGTAGAAATGAAAAAGGCATTCAACCCTACTTTTCTACCTGCTGCTACCCACAGCTTGGGCCTCACCTTCTCTCCCTCGAGCTGCTTCCCAGAGGTCTTTCCTCTTACCTTCCATCCATTGATCCAGTCCACACATCCAGGGACCAGGGTAAAGCCCTGCGCCAAGATGAGGGCCTGCTGCTCCCTCTGCTTGGGCCTCAGAAAACATGGCCGGTTTTAAACCCCAGACATGGAGTCCCTACTGCCCCCTACAGCCTGAGCTTAGTGCTGGACTTCAGAAGGACCACAGTGTCAGCACTCTGGGTGCTAAATGCTGCGAAGAAAGACGAAGCAAGCGACATGACACAGAGTGACTGAGAAGTGTGCGTGGAGAGTGCCATTTCAGAGAGGGCAAGCGCCTCTGAGAAGGTGACACTGCTGCAAAGAATCTGAACAAGCCATGTGGATACCTTGGGAAAGAGGGTTCCAGGCAAAAAGAACAGAAAAGCAAAAGCTCAAGGCAGGGTGTGCTTGCCTGAGTTTTTCAAAGTTTGTTTCTTTGTGGTAAAATAACAGCAATGTAAAATTTACCATTTTAACTATTTTTTAAGTGTATAAATCAGTGGCATGAAATATATTCACATTGTTGTGCAACCATCACCACCAGCCAACCACAGAACTTTTTCACCATCCCCAACAAAACCCTCATGTCCAAGAAACAGTAACTCATTCTCTATAACGGCTGGTAACCTCTACTGTACTTTCTGTGTCTATGAATTTGACTATTCTAGATACTTGATACAAGTGGGATCATACAATATTTGTCCTCTTATGTCTGGCTTATTTGACTTAAAGTTTGTCCATGTTATAGCATATGTCGGAATTTCCTTCCTTTTAAAGGTTGAATCATATTCCATTGTATGGATATACCACATTTGTTTACCCATTTGTCAATGAACACTTGCGTTTTATACCTACCTTTTGGCTACTGTGAATAGTGCTGCTATGAACATGGGTTAACAAACATGCTTGAGTCCCTGATTTCAGTTCTTTTGGCTATATACCCAGGAGTGGAATTGCTGGGTCATGTGGTGATTCTGTCTGACTTCTGGAGGAACCACCATGCTGTATTCTATAGCAGCTATACCATTTTACATTGTGACCAGCAATGTACAAGGGTTCCAATCTTTCCACATCCTCATCAACACTTGTTTCCTGCTGTTTGATTTTAAGGAACAGTGTGAGAAGGCCAGTGTGACTGGATCAGAGTAAGCAAGAAAGACAAGAGCAGGAAGAAGGCCAGGGACGTCTAACCATGAAGGGTGTATAGCCACGCGAAGGATTCTGGCCATCACTTACAGTGAGATTGGGAGCCTCTGGAGAGCCGTGGGTTTTGGGGAGTAACAATCCCATGTATAGTAAGTTAAAACCCAATGCTTCCAGCTCCAGAAGCATGGGGTCTCAAGGCTAGCACAAGCCTCTCTTCTTTCAGGCTGCCAGAGGGTTAAGTAAATGCAAACACGGGCAAATGCAGTGAAAGGAGATATTTCCTTCCCCTGCTGACACACCTGATGCAGGAAGCAGACTCCTGCTCCCTGGGAATGAGAGGCCTGGCCAGACTTGTGCTTCAAGAAGAATATGAACGTCGCCTGGACACAAGATGGCTTAGCACTTCCCATGTCAGTTTCTGAGAGCTACTGAACAGCCTAAGGCCCCATCTGTTTTCAATCTCGTTAAAAGGGCCTCGTGTGCTGCCGCCTATTTAAAATAATGCACACATGGAGTTTCCAAAATGAAGAAGAAAAAGGGGCCATGCTTTCCCTGCCGGCACAGCTTATGTGTTTACTTTGGAGCCGGTTTCGGGAGTTCTGAGACAAGACACAGCTAATTTCTCTTCCCGGAGTTGATTTGCAAGTCCCCACAGGCTTTTGCTCCAAGCATTTAAGGCAGCTTGGTATGAACTGGTCACCCCTTCAAAAGGCCACTGTGAAATATCTCCAAATTAAGGCTGGGCTTGGGAAAGGGGAACCCAAAACCATTTTCCTCCTTGCAAAAGGGCTGTTTTCCCAATTCCTTTTCCTCAATAGAGACTTACATTTTTAAAGGCCGAGTTCTCCTTTCTCAGATGTTCCTTTTCTTCCCAAGGGGCCATAGCAGTTCCAAGACAGTGTGACCCAGATAGAGCCCAGAGTCAGTGTGAATCTAATCCCCAAATGGGGATTGCCAGGGTCAGAGTCAGGGGAGAGTAGCCCCCTGCAGTCTACGCACTCCCATGCAGGGAAGCAAAGGCGAGGCGGCTTCTCTGTCCATATTCTGGGGGCAGGCAGCCCCCATGAGCTGCTGAACCAATGTCATTCCTGAGTCATGAGGGTATCTACACATCCAGGGCCACCAAGAGCTGTAATGGACCATTTCTGACCCTGCAGGCTCAGGAAAAACACAACACAAATGTAGAACCACTGTACAACTTCATCAATAATGGCCCCACAGGCCTGGGTCCTTATTACTAACCTCCCCTAAACTCGGAGCAAGAGAAGTTCAAAGAGGGTACAAGAGCACCAGGGTGAACATGTTCATGGTGGCCCATCCGTGGCTCCTATCATTTTCTGCTCCTTCACACCTTCCTTGACTCTCAGGATCTAGTTGACAGTGTTTTCACTTGATGGCAGCAATGCCCAGCAGCAGAGGGGGGAATGGTTATCCCAGGGGGAACAATGGTAGAAGTAGCAGCAATAGAAGAAAACAGGAGAAGCAGTGGTGTTAGTCTTTGGAGAGGAAGAGACAAAAGGAGCTACTAAGCTAGTAGCAAGAGGACTGAAAAGTGTATGTGTAACCTTGGTAGTTCTGGCAGCAACATTATAATACAGCATATTTGTAAACTAATATCACTAATTATATTTATATTAGGATTACAATGTATAATGGTTAAGCACTTACTATGTGCCAGGCGCTGTTATAACAGCTTTGCGTGTATTAATTCTGACAGTAGCCCATTAGGTAGGTCTTTTATCATTGTTGTTGTTCAGTCACTAAGTTGTGTGTTACTCTTTGCAACCCCATGGACTGCAGCATTCCTGGCTTCCCTGTCCTTCACCATCTCCTGGATATTATCATTATGCCTACTGTATAGTTGGCAGCACTAAGGCATGAGATTAAATATAATTACCCAAGGTCACACAGCTTGGGAGGTGATAGATCAAGAATACAAAAAGAAGTGATCTGGCTACAGGATCCCTGCTCTCAAATACTCCCCTAGGCTTCTTCCAACCCATGGCAGAACCCAAGGCTAGGAGAGCAGCAGGATGGAGGGAGTGAGAATCACTTCTAAAGAGGATGTCTATGGAGTGGGATACTTTCTAGAGGTTCAAAGGTTCAGAGTCATCCAAGCTCTGCATCAAACAGAAGAGTAATTTTTACTTTGTAATTTGCTTAAATACTGGGTTTTATATAAGACTTAGTTAGAAACAAAAGAGTTCCATTTCAAAAGACTGTTAAAAAGCAGCAGTGTGGCGAGGCTCTGGGGTTAGAGAGGTGTGCTAACCAGGTCTTATTTTCTGTATTCTGATGCTTTTATGTCTTTCAGGCTCACTGAACCTGGAGGGACCGCCTCTCACAGAGTTAGCCAGAACCTGGAGAAAGTAAAGACTTGCCATAGAGAGCACCTGTCAAACATGAGACAACCATCCAGAGCCCATACCGCAACGACCTTCTCTACTGGGCTCTGATGCAAAGAGATGACTCACTGGAAAAGGCTGTGATGCTAGGGAAAATTGAGGGCAAGAGGAGAAGTGGGCAGCAGAGGATGAGATGGTTGGACAACATCACTGACCCAATGGACATGAGTTTGAGCAAACTCCAGGAGATGGTGAAGGACAGGGAAGCCTGGTGTGCTGCAGTTCACAGGGTGGAAGAGTCAGACACGACTTAGTGACTGAACATCAACAACAAGTAGGCTCTCACTCTGGGCCACTATCTCCCCTTGACCCCCAACAACCCAGGGCCAGGTGCCAGACAACCAGGGATAGCCCCTACACCCCAGAGCCTGCTGAAACCATTCCGATTAGTCAATCCAGAATGTGCTCACCATGCCTTGCCTTTTCCTTTCAGTGGAAACACAATAATAAAGGCTCTTGCCCACATTTTCCCCTTGCTCCCTCTGCCTCTAGACTGGCCATGCTGCTTCCCCATGGGATCCTCACATCATGGTATTCTGTGCCTCCTTCTTTAGGGGACTGTGAGTGCGAGACACTTCTTCCTTCATGACAGTCATTTCCATGTCTGCATGTCTTACCACACTCAACTATAACAAATCCCAGGCCCCTACACAACACCAGGCTTGGTCCAGCCCTTGGGGGTTTCACCTGGCTTTGGGCCTCTGTTGCGGGTTGCTGGGTGCACAACCAGGGATCACACTGACTGAGGTGGGCTGTGTTACAAAGAGCCAAGAGCATGAGGTGTCTATTCCATTCTGGAACTTCCTCGCTCTGGGATCTTGGGAAAACCATAGAAACTTCTGCCATGGCATTTTTGTAAGAATGAAGGAGAAGGTCCCCACCCCATCTCTGCCCTGAGGCCTTTAGTGATGAGTAAAAGGAAGAGGGAGGGTGAAGTTTCTTCAGAGCCATCTGGGAAGCCCACATCATCATAAACTGAAGTACCACCTCCTGTCTCTAGGGGCCCACAGGGCTCCCTGCACAAAAGGAATCATCTTGGAATTACTGTATCTAGTACAGGGTTCCCCAAGCTTGGCACATTGACTTTTTTGAGTTGGATAATTCATTCATTGATGTGGAAGGCTGTCTTGTGTACTATAAGATGTTTAGAAGCGTCCCTGTCCTCTTCTCATAGAGGTCAGCAGCAGGCCCCTGTTGTGACAACCAGAAACATTTCCCGGTATTGCTAAATGGCCCCCAGGGGCAAAATCACCCCTGGTTGAGGACTGCTGATACAGAGAAGGAATGAGTTAAGCTCTCTCCCTTCTCCTCTTTTCTCCACTCCACCTCTCCCTCTTCCTCTTCTTTCTCCTCCTCCTTTCTCTCCCCATCTCTCTTCTTCCAAAATGCTTGACGTTTGCAATCCCAGGTACCCCTGTGGAGCAGCAGGGCTCTAGGGGCACAACTCCAGAGACTGCCAGAATAGAATTCAGCAATTCCAGTGGTGGTGGGTCTTGGTCTCATACCTGTCATATATTTACCAACAGCTCATCTGGCGCGATCCAACCCCCTCATCCATAATTTACCATCCTCTTTAAGTAGGCTCATATCAAACCCACGGAATGGGAGAACTGAAAGTTCCTTTGGGGTTACCGAGTGAGTTTCATCTTGCTGCCAGCTCTGGTTGTTTCATGGAGAATGATGGAGCTGCCCTAACTCAACAGGAAAGCCTGCCTTCATCGAGCAGTGGTGTCTGTTGTGGCTGGGGGAGAGTTGGCAGGTAGAAAACACTCCATGCATCTGCCAGTTTCTCCTTTACAAATTAGTCAACCCAGATCCAAGGTCCTCCTGGATTCAACTAAAATGAACCAAATCTTACGATGTGATAAACATAGTAGTATTGCTATTACTATCTCCATTCTGCAAATAAAAAAACTGTAACCAAGGACACTGAGTCATATGCTCAAAGTTCCATAGGGTAAGAGGTGGTGCCAGGATTTGATCCTTGGTCTTCTGATCCAAGACACAGCTCTGTCCATCATACCAAACTCTCTTGAGATGTTTCATCTTCTGAGGCAACAAAAAGTTTCCTCCACACAAATACTACAGAACAGTAGTAAGAATTAGTGAAATGAGCCTGTTTACTTTCAGATTCTTAATGTCATTTCCCAATAAATATAAGTGAAGAACAGTTAAAGTAAGGATTAGAAGAAACCAGAAGCCACACAGAAGGGGGTGGGGGGTAGCAGATGTGTATCCAAGAAATGAGGGGTGAATTGGCCATGAAAGTCAGGAGAATCTGTTTTTATAGAGTATGGACTGCTTGGGAGCCAGGAGTTCAATTCCTATAACCTGCATTGCTGGACCTCTCTGAACTTCAGCTTCTTGTGTAACAGTAACGAGCAATTCCAAAGGCCGCTGTGAGGATAAAACGAGGTTGTTGTTGTTCAGCTGCTCAGTCATGTCTGACTCTTTGAGACCCCATGAACTGCAGCATACCAGGCTTCCCCATCCTCCACCATCTTCCAGAGCTTGCTCAAACTCATGTCCATTGAGTCAGTGATGTCATCCAACCATCTCGTCCTCTGTCCTGTCCTTCTCCTGCCTTCAATCTTTCCCAGCATCAGGGTCTTTTCCAGAGTCAGCTCTTCTCATCAGGCGGCCTAAGCACTGAGCTTCAGCTTCAGCATCACTCCTTCCAATGAATATTCCCGATTGATTTCCTTTAGGATGGACTGGTTTGATCTCCTTGCAGTCCAAGGGACTTAAGAGTCTTCTCCAACACCACAGTTCAAAAGCATCAGTTCTTTCGTGCTCAGCTTTCTTTATGGTCCTACTCTCAGCATCAGGGGTGTGTGTGTGTGTGTAGCAAGTGCTTAATATTTAGGACTTTATTATTATTATCACTATTATTGGTATTATGTAATACTAAAGTTCATGAAAGTATTTTGGGGGAAAGGAACCTAGTTCTAAACTGATTTTTAAACCCCTCCCCCAAAAAAGCAGTGAGGAAAGAGTTAGGTTTTAGACAGATGGGTAACTGGACAAACAGGTATATAGATAGATGGAAGAATGGATAGATAGATATTTATAGAAACAACATTTGGGGAATCAAGATGCAGAACCTAAGGTAAAGTCACTATAAATAAGAGACCATCTGAATTAAGTATTAGCTCTCCAAAGACCCTCAGAGGCACCAGTGAGCAGAATGAGGAAGAGAGGCAGTGAGAAAGCCATGGTGGTGCCTGGTTACGGGGGCCTTGGTGCTGCCGAGAGACTTTGGCCTCCCTCCCACAGACATTAAGGAGTCTGGGCCACAGAGAGCAAAGGGAGTGAGAGAGACCAAAACAGTTGTATGAGAGTAAGCAAAGTGAGACACATGATCAAAACCTGGTTCTATCCAATGAATGCAAATTTGGGGCTCCTGGCACTTGGCTGGCCCAGCCACAGGAGGTTCAGCCCCTTCGTTTCCCCTGCTTTTCCTGGCAGCCAGAGGGGAGGGCTGACTGTCTCCTCTCTGTCTGGACAGAATGTAGGCCCTGAGGTGGGGTGGGTGAAAAGGTCACTTGGTTCAGTTCCACCTCAAACAGTCTGAGAACCCACCCAGAAGCTCATGAAGGGAACCTCAGGGAGGAAAGAAAGTTCCAGAAACACAGGTAAACAAGTCTCTGAGAAAATCAATCTGAAAAAGTGCTGTAGGCAGGAGGAAGCAAGCCTTTTTTCAAGGTCCAGCGGGGCAACAGGTGAGCCAAAGAAAGCAGGCAGGCGCAAGTTCCAATCACAATTCTGTCGCTAATCCCACAAATACCTACTTCACCCCTCCCAGGCTTGGTTTTGTCATCTGAACAATAACAGGACTAAATATAACACTGTAAGAGAAGCGTTAGAGCCATGAAGGGCACATAACTGACCTTCAATAATAATTTTTCTTCTTGGTTTTAACATGCACACAGAACCCCCTAGATGCAACTTCATGCCCCTCAAGGGGACTCAGTTTTACTTCCTGTCTGGCACTGCCCTCTTATCATAGCCAGGTTTCTCCCTTGAGAACTCCCACAGCCCGACTTGGCAAGAAGGAGACAAGCTTGGCTCTACTGTGACCAGCACTATGACCTTGGGCCAGGAATACCTGGTGACCAGCCTTGGCTCTAGAGAAGAGATTAAAACAGGCAGTAAGATGCAGGGTCAGTGGTGTGGGCACCACGGCTTCTGGAGTATTCACATCTCAGCTCTTTCACTGACCCACTGCTGGGTGGCCTTGCGTAAGACACAACCTCTCAAGTCTCCGTTTCATCAACACTTCCTGGGTGAGGCCACGGTGAGGGTTAAGCATATACAGACAAACTCAGACAGTGGCTGGCCTGTCGTGTTCACCTAATGTTCACCTGTGTCACTGGTGTCAGATTAGTGCTGTAGCTGTATCATTCACCATGCCAAAGAATATTTGGGTCAATCTGTTTCCTGGGAAGTTCTTATAGTAGATCCGGTATTTTCTCTGTAGCTTTTGCATTTTTCCCTACTTCAGATTATTAGACAAATATTTATTGAGCACAGATTAGGTATCTGGTTATTGGAAACATCTACTAAACACCTGACTAAGTAGCCAGTGGTGTCATGCTGCTGTAACACTGTCTTTTCTTCATGGCTCCTAATCAGTTTGCAATTGTGATGTACGCATGTATGTATGCGAGTGTGTGCAAATGTCAGGGTGTGTGTGAGAGCGAGCTAGAGATCAATTATGTGATTAACATCTGTCTCTCCCATTAGACTTTAAGCTCTATCAGGTAGACACTACATCTATTTTTAATCACCTTTTCAGTCTTAGCACTCAACACATGGTAGGCACTCAGTAAATATTTGTAGGTTGAATAAAGATATTGTCCATGTTCTCTATAAGCCCAGAGACTGGAGGGAGTGACAGGCAGATGAACAACTAATTTCAGAGTAATCTGGTAAATGGAATGATAGAAATATGCATGAGGTATGTGACAGCACAGTCAAGAGGCACCTTACCTTCCTTGGACAGAAGCAGCTCAGGCGAAGCAGAATAGAAATAATGCCTGAGCTAAACCTTGAGGAAAGGCAGGCAGGGCTCACTTGCAGAGGACCCTGTAGGCAAGTTTGCAGCCCACAGAACAAGTCTCATGGACAAGCCAGTCCTTACACAGAAGAAGAAATTCACCAAGTTTTTTTCAGATTTTTACTTCTCCAGATACACCTTCCCAAGTAAAACAGCGTCTGGAGTCAAACTGTGAATTCCAGCTCTGCCATGTGTAAGCTGTGCAGCCTTCAGTGAGCCACCCAACCTCTCTTAGCCCTAGTTTCCTCATCTGCAGAATGGGGGAACTTGTAGCATCTGCTCTTCATAGAGTAGTGATGAAGATAAAGAAACTAATCTGTATGATGTACTCAGCATGTGCCCGGCACTTAGTGAGCGTGTGATTAGACACTGGTTATTTTCACTAATCCCTTCTGAGTCCAGACTACACAGCTGTCATGTACATGACAACACCATCTGTGGAAATTATCTCATGTTACCCTCTAAACTCCCTGAGAGAAGTGACCCAAGACTTCCCTTAGGTTCAGCTTAGGTTGAATTCTACTCTAAAGGAAGCAGTGCCTTATGAAAGCTCCCTATGTGATGTTAAATATACATACTGTAGGACATATAAGCTCATTCTCAGATACCAGCTTCTCCTCTGTTTCCCAGGGTCTAGAAAAGACAGCCACACTGGATATGATCCAAAAGAAGCCATTTCAAAGCATGTGTCCTGTTTATGTGTCGGCCACACTCCCCACCTCAGGAGATTCTGGTCAGGGTGGGCTGGGAGATTCCTTAGATAATCTAATAGATTAGTTTCCAGTTTAGCATAACAGCTAGACAGATTTCTGCAGTGAAGTCATCCAAGTCAATTAAAAGGCATTTTTCCCTGCTGTGAGTTCAGAAGTCCCTTTGGTTTGTTCCAGCTTTCTGGGATGTTTCATAATAGGTTCCACCCTGGGTTAATTAATAACCCTTGATTCCTACTGAAATGCAAAGACTGAAATCCTGTGTGCAAGTACATCCGGGCAGGGGCTGCTGGCAGGGCTGGGGTGAACCCAGCAGGGCTCCTCTCATCAGGGAGTGAGCCAGACCCCAAACAGTAGAGATGACAGAAGAGCTGGCAGCAAACGTAAAGAGTGGCTGAGCAAAAGCTGAAGGTCAAAGCTGGAGAAGTGGTGTGGGGAGGGAGAGCATAAGCAGTTGAAATCACGAGGCCAGAGATTCAGCAGGTTGGGAATAAGCCGGAATGCGGGTGTGAAATGGGTCAGAGCAAGTGGCCAGGACTAAGTTGGTGAATAAGACGAGGTTGACGGTGGTCGCTTTAATGCGATGCCAGCTCAAAGACATCCTGCGGGTTTGGTTCCATCCTCTCCGTTTTAAGGAAAACAGGTTATCCCTTCTATTCTCAAATACAAGTTACAGGTATGAGAATGAAGCTCAATGGGCTAAAGAACACCAAGTCAGGGACACACACGCATTTTATGAAGTTCTTTCCATGAACCTCCTCCCCAAGCATAATATTCCAGGATAAGATGTTTTTTTTCACCCAATCGAGAGCGGAATGTCCCTGCCTCCAGTCTCATGCCAGCCAGCCTATCTTCTAAAACCACTATCAGCATGTGCATCCTAAAATGAAAACATAATTGTACTACTCCATGGTATAAAAAGTCCAAGAAATATGTCTCACTCCCCTGGGACACAATTCAATTTCTAACCGCACACATCGCCATACAAAGCCCACCATGAATAGAGATTGTTTTCTTTCTCAGCTTCATCTCCCACCACCCTTTTGAGTGCAACCTCGACTCTGGTCATTTCCCTGACATGTAACAAACTGAAATTTCAAACATACTCTTCAGTGGGAAAGCTTGAGTACCTGACTACCTCACTACCCTATGTGCACAACTGTACCCTTCCTGTCCTGACACTTGGCTAATTCTTGCCCCCAAGCCTCTGTGAAGTCTCTCCTAAGAGTGTTCCCGGACAAGGTTGACGATCCCTCCCTCTTCTGTGCTCCACCATGCTTTGTATGATCTCTGTGTCAGCAAACATCCCAGTGTACAATAGCCACCGCCCTCACTGTTTATTTTCCACCAGAAGGAGAACCCTTTGAGAGTGGAGAGCTCTGTCATTAAGGCCACATACAAAGCATGTGCTCAGTGTTTCTTGAACGAAGGGGCAGGTTAAGATACGGCGTTTTATTTACTTTCTTATTACACATTCCTTAAGAAATTAAAGGGCTTATTACTTTCTCCTTCTCAGACGGTAAAGCATCTGCCTGCAATGCAGGAGACCTGGGTTCGACCCCTGGGTTGGAAAGATCCCCTGGAGAAGGAAATGGCAACCCACTCCAGTACTCTTGCCTGGAAAATTCCATGGACAGAGGAGCCTGGCAGGCTACAGTCCATGGGATCGCAGAGTCGGCCTCAACTGAGTGACTTCACTTTGTATTTTATACTTTTTCAGAACCTCTACTTGATCTCCATTGGAGTCTCATCTATCTATTAATACAATATTGGGCTTCCCTGGTGGCTCAGATGGTAAAGAATCTGCCTGAGGTGCAGGAGACACAGGTTCTATCCCCTGGGTTGGAAAGATCCCCTGGAAGAGAGCATAGGAACCCACTCCAGTATTCTGGCCTGGAAAATTTAATGGACAGTGGAGTCTGGAGGGCTACAGTCCACATGGTCACAAAGAGGCAGACACGACTGAGTGACTAACACTTTTACTTTCAATATGATATTAAGAGGGGACAGGACAGATGTTGATGGAGTGGGTGGCAGTTAGGAAGGGTAAACTACAGAACTTGGCAGGCACAGGCTAAGGAGTTATGAGCAGCAATTCCCAGTGCAGAAGATGGACCTGCTTTCATGCCCATGGCTCCTTTCTTCTCATCACTGGTTAAGGTATAGTCACACCAGGAAGAATCATCCAACTGGCAAAGCAGTCCTGGTTGCACTTAGAATCAGCAGGGTTCTCCAACCATGGTATCAACACTCCCCCTACTGTAGCTCCTTCACTGACCATCAGCTGTTATCAGCTGTTGCTCACCCCCACCCCCCACTCTTGAAGAAGAAAGCCTCTTACAGGTAAATGTGGAAAATATAAACTTCAGAGTTAGAAAATTAGAATAATTTTTTTCCCTATTAAAACCATCAGTTCAGTTCAGCTGCTCAGTCATGTCCAACTCTTTGCAACACCATGGACTGCAGCACTCCAGGCTTCCCTGTCCATCACCAACACCCGGAGCTTGCTCAAACTCATGTCCTTTGAGTCAGTGATGCCATCTATCCATCTCATCTTCTGTTGTCCCCTTCTCCTCCAGCCTTCAATCCTTCCCAGCATCAGAGGCTTTTCCAGTGAGTCAGTTCTTTATATCAGGTGGCCAAAGTATTGGAGTTTCAGCTTCAACATCAGTCCTTCCAATGAACATTCAGGACTGATTTCCTTTAGGATTGACTGATTGATCTCCTTGCAATCCAAGGAACTCTTCAAGAGTCTTCTCCAACACCACAGTCCAAAAGCATCAATTCTTTGGCACTCAGCTTTCTTCATAGTCAACTCTCACATCCATCAGAAGTGACCGAGAGTTTCTTCAAAGGGTAAGACAAAAGATAACGCTGGAGAAAATGTAGTAGGAAAATCAATGACATGGGAGATGGAAGCCCAGGGTCTCCCTATTTTGAACTCCAACCATAATCTGATGCACACGCTAGGAATAGTCCCTTGCCCTCTGTGAACCTCTGGATTAGATGATCTCAAAGTCCCTTTTTGACTCCACCCTTCTATGACTATATCATGTCATCCATTCACTCACCGATACTCCCAACATTCGCTGAACACTTTGACCAGGACCTGTGCTGCCTGCTATCAAGGAAAACCTAGAAGTTTATACCAGGTGTCAATTGAATGCCGTGTATCAATGGGAAATAATATTGGAGATATATATATATATATATATATATATATATATATGCACATGTGCATGCATGGTAAGTCACTTAATTCATGTCCAACTCTGTGAAAACCCAATGGACTGTAGCCCATCAGGCTCCTCTGTCCATGGGATTCTCCAGGTAAGAATTCTGTGAGTGGGTTGCCATACTCTCCTCCAGAGGATCTCCTGACCCAGGGACTGAACCTGTGCCTGCGTCTCTTAGATCTCCTGCGTTGGCAGGAGGGTTCTTTTACCCCTAGCATCACCTGGGAAGCCCATATATGTGTGTGTGTGTATGTGTATAAATAATAAAAACACAGATATAAACATGACATGCATATACGTCTGATTCCTCAACTACACAGCTAAGTTCTCTACAGAATGGATTATATTCTTTCCATTTCTGAATAATCCCACATACTGACACCTAGAAACTACTCAAGTGACATGTGATCAATGATGTGAAGGCGGCTGTAAAAACAACTACTAACACTTACGCAGCACCTTCTGGATGCCAGGATATGCTCTGCGTTTTTCACATGTGATAATTTATTTCATTCTCATAACAACTCTATAGATATATATCCTTGTTGTTATTGTTATTTCCATGTTACATATGAGAAAAATGAGACACACAGAAGTCAAATTACTTGCTTAAGGTCACTTAGGCTGAGATTCCAACCCAGGAGGTCTGGTTCCAGAGTCTGAGCTATTAACACTATTAATGTAATCTAAAAATATACAGCTACACTTAAAGACAAACAGTAACCCTTGGGGGAGAAAAAAGAACAAACAGAATTGTTAACAGGGGAACAATGCAGCAATAAGCCAGAAACATCAAATGATGAGTCAGAGCCATCAGGGTCAGTCGGGAAAGGAGGAGTCTTTTGCTGGAAGAACATCTCATAAGAGCTTGTTAATTTATCCAGCAGATCAAACGAGTAGGGTGAGATAGGAAGCAATGGTGGAGTGACGTGCTCAAAGAACCTGAGCAAGGAGAGGAAAGGCAAAGAACTTGAAGAAGGCAAATTCAAGATCCAACATATTTAAGCTGATAGATATACTTTGGTAAAGAATCTGCCTGCAATGCAGGAGACCTGGGTTTGATTCCTGGTTCGGGAAGGTCTCCTGGAGAAGGGAATGGCTACCCACTCCAGTATTCTTGCCTGGTGAATTCTATGGACAGAGGAGCCTGATGGGCTACAGTCTGTGGGGTCACAAAGAGTTGGATATGACTGAGTGACAAACACGTTCTATTTTGGTTAAGAATGAGGACCCTGGACTTGGCTGAAACTGGTTTCCAATCCCTAGATCCCCACATTCTTACTAGCTGTGTGACTCTGCTTGGGCACTTTATTTAAACTCTCTGAGTCTCAGTTTCCTCAGTGACAGGCATATTGTGCAGGTTAAATGCATTAACACAGAGGAAGGCTGTAACGTGGCTTCTAGCATGCAGTCCCTGCTCAAGATGTTTGCTACTATCACCATGATTATTGTTTCTCCATTTCTCTATTGTCTTCCTAAGTCGGTGAGCCTAAAGGTAGACCAAGGGTGGTAATAAATCCACATCAATCAATGTTATGGTTAAGTAGAGAAACACTTGCTCCTCTAATGAGTTATGTTTCAGTTAATAGCCCTAGTGTCCCACCTGCTTTTTTTCTTTATTCCTCCAGCTGTTTCTTAAATTTGAAAAGGAAAAAAAACCTCCATGGAGACCTGCACGCTTTTAAAAATAATACAAAACAGAACGTCTGAGGTCAGGGTAAGCCAAGCCAAACAAATAAATCTTGCAGGATTGTGTTAACAAAACAAGGCTTAGTGGATCAGAGCGGGTAGAGTTCTTGCCGGATTCAGCCCTGCAGAGAAATACCAAGCTCTGGTGAATTTCAAACACAAGGAGGTCAAATATGACTATCAAATGATGAAGCACTTCAGAGTTCAGCATCGATGCTTGGGCTAGAACCAGGAGAGCGTTCTGTGCATGGTGGTCTCCAGAACCCACGAGGCATGTAAAGTCCTAGAAATTCAGACCCAAAGGGCCTTATAGATCATTTGTATCACCACTGTAGAGGGCAATTTGTCAATATCTATCAGAGTTATAAATGTCCTGGGAGTCAGACTCTGAGATGAACATTAGCCCACGAGAAGTTCATTGGGGAGAACTTTGGGGGACCACCACTGGAAGGGAAGAAAGGCAAGGAGGCGGGACAGGGCAGAGAGAGCAGCTGGGCTGCACTGCCATCTCAGCAGACGCTTCCACCAACTCCACAGGGAACTCTGAAGCTGGGGTGGCCCTTCAGAGTTGTCTCAAATTGGGATAAAGGAGCTAGGTCTTTGCTCCCTGTGCCAGCCAAGGTCACAGGAGATGCACCCTTGGGCAAGGCAGCACTTTCCACCTGAGTGAGGCACAGAATGAGGGCTGACAACTGAGGGCTGTCTTCTGGTATCAGTTCCAGCAGCCGGGGGAAAGCCCTTCATTCTTCGAGGTACATTATAGCAAGCACTACGTGCAATACATTCATAACCACTTTTTCTATTCTAGATAGGAATCCTGGGGGCATACAAACAGATGCTTCAAATGACATAGGTTTAGCATTGTTTATAATAGTAAAGTTACGGAAAATAAATGATGGTATATTCAAATAACAGCCCCTCAGCAATCATTAATGAGAATGAGGCAGCTCTGCACAAACTTTCAAGGAATAAACTCTAAGATACACTGAACCTACAGGGTATGTGTGGATGGACTGCACTGCTCATTTGTTGATTGCCACTCAGCCCCACACCCACCCTATCCTCTTCTGCACTACGGGGGCTGAACGCCTATTTCTACACTTCCCGGGTTCTTTTGACACACTGTGCTGTGCTTAGTCACTCAGTCGTGTCTGACTCTTTGAAACCCCATGGACTGTGTAGCCTGCCAGGCTTCTCAGTCCATAGGGATTCTCCAGGCAAGAATACTGGAGTGGGTTGCCATGCCCTTCTCCAGGGGATCTTCCCAACCCAGGGATCAAACCCAGGTCTCCTGCACTGCAGGCAGATTCTTTACCATCTGAGCCACCAGGGAAGCCCTTTGACACATAATTACAGCTAATTTCTACCAATTTCTTACCATTCAGATAAGAGTTGAGGTTAGGAAGATGGTGGCAACAAAGCTTTGCCAACAGCAGTAGCGGTTAAAGCAGGCTGGTGGCAATTCCTCCAGCATCAGGGGGATTCAGGCTCATGTTCCCACTGGCAATAGTGGCAGCTCTAGCCGTGGCAGTGGTAACAGTGAATGCAGGACTGCTGCAACTCTGGGCAATAAGAGTTCCCCCTTTGACCCATCTGGAGTCAAACTTCCATATTTAATACTACTCTGAATACAGTTCTTTATGGTTTTTTCTGATCAACTGCCATCTATGACAAACTATGACATCTATGACAACCTAGACAACATATTAAAAAGCAGAGACTTTACTTTGCCAAAAAAGGTCCATCTAGTCAAAGCTATGGTGTTTTCAGTAGTCACGTATGGATGTGAGAGTTGAACTATAAAGAAACCTGAGCACCAAAGAATTGATGCTTTTGGACTGTGATGTTGGAGAAGACTCTTGAAAGTCCCTTGGACTGCAAGGAGATCAAACCAGTCAATCCTCAAGGAAATCAGTCCTGAATATTCATTGGAAGGACTGATGTTGAAGCTGAAACTCCAGTGCTTCGGCCACCTGATACAAAGAACTGACTCACTGGAAAAGACCCTGATGCTCAGAAAGATTGAAGGCAGGAAGGGAAGGGGGGACAACAGAAGATGAGATGGTTGGATGGCATCACTGACTCTATGGACATGAGTTTGAGCAAGCTCCGGGTGTTGGTGATGGACAGGGAAGCCTGGTGTGCTGTAGTCCATGGGGTCGCAAAGAGTTGGACATGACTGAGCAACTGAACTGAACTGAACCATCTATGAAAAGCAAAGGAAAACAAACACAAATGTGTATTTGATTACTGCATTTAAAATTTCTCTGGAAAGTTGCCTAAGGAACAAGTTATAATGGTTAAATGAACTGGCCAATAACCAGTTAAATGATTAGTCAAAAGAGAAGTAGATTGGTAAGGGCAGTAGGGTTAGAGGCAGACGTTTCACCAGATACCATTTTTTGCCTTTTAAATTTTTGACTATTTAAACATATTACTTTTATGCAAAAAAATAAGAAAAAATAATGAAAGTAGTATCTGATTAGGTACATACATTTCCTGCGAAATATTTCCCAAATTAACCATCTAGTTTCTGCCAGAGCATGTCCAACACAGGGACCCCCTACCCACCAAAAGAATGTGGTCCATTCATCATTACTCGGCATTGCTGAACAATGTTTGTTTATACCAAGTTGAAGTCCATCTTTTTGTATAATTGTACCATTAGCCTGAATTCTAATCCCAGTGAAACAATATAGGCTGGTGGTTCAGCACACATGCAGATGAAACCTGGGTCCAAATTCCTCCATCACTCATTTCAAGCAGAATGTTTAACCTTTCTGAGCCTTAGTTTCTTCATCTGCCAAATAGGGAGAGCCCTCATACTCATCTCAAAGTGCTGCGGTAAGGCTGGAATAAGGTTATGCATACAAAATCATTTAACCAATACATCTGGTTATTGTTCTTGGTATCTGCAACAAATGGCAGAAAAATGCAGTGGATAAGAGGACTCTGAATTTAGACTGTCTAGGTTCAAGAACAGGTTCCTGCCAATTACAAATCAGGCAACCTTGAGAAAGCCCTCTTATTCCGCCTGAGCCTGTTTCTGTAAGATAGAGACAATGATAGTGCCCATCTAAACAGCAAAAAGCATTTATCCTTACCTTCTAAGTATTAATACTCAACATATGGTAGCTCTAACTCTTTTCAACCACTCATTCAGGTGGTGAATATTTGCAGAGAGTACAATGAGTTCTTCCAAAGGCTCTCTTCTCCGGACTAAGCGTCTCCAGTTCCTTACACTGATCTCCTTTGCTTCTCTCGCTGCAGCCACTCTCTTTGTGAGGCATTCCAGGCTGCCTCTATCTCCTCCAGGTGTGATGGTACAACTGGGTCTCTCACTGGAGTCTGGCTAAAATAATGAGAGTGTGTGTGTGCCATCACTTTCCTGAATTCTAAATGCTGTACTTTGATGATGCAGCCTGATAATGCATCAGGTTTTGAGAGAGTAACAACCATAACCACAGTTGTTTCAGTCACTAAGTTTTGCCCGACTCTTTTGCCACCCCATGGACTATATATAGCCCACTACACTAGGTTCCTCTGTCCATGGGATTTCCCAGGCAAGAATATTGGAGTGGGTTGTCATTTCCTTCTCCAGAGGATCTTCCCAACCCAGAGATAAAACCCACATCTTTTGCATTGGCTGGCAGATGCTTTACCACTGAGCCACCAGGGAAGCCCATAACTATAGTTACTAAGCTCTTAATATACATGTCAGAAACTATGCCAAGCATATGACTTATACTGACTAATTCACTCCACATATTAACTCTAGGGGGTAGAAATTATTATCCTCATTTTTCATATGAAAAAGCTAATACTTAGTGATGCTATAAGTGGAAGGTCAACCCAGCTAAAATATGATGGAGCTGAGACTCCATCCCCAGTATATCTTATCCTAGAGTCACAATCCTAACTTCCACACCATACTTCTCACAAATATTAAGAATTTGTTTAACTCAAATTTTAGGTCTTGTTTTCTCCTCATGAGATGTTAATAAGTTAAGTCTCCCCAGTCCTGCTCCTCTTCCGCTGAGCTTTTGCATAGGATCTTATATTGTATCCTTACTCAGTTGGATCATATCAAATTTAATCCAGCATACTCTCTCTCCCATTAACTTCAAGTCACCAGCAAATGTAATTCGATAAATCACAGTTGAGAAGAAGATGTAGAACACAGCCAAGGGCAGAGCTGTTTGGTAAAGTGTTAGATGTTTTTCCCTCAAGGTGAACTACTATCAAGTAGTCATTTCTTAGTGGGGGTCATGTCCAACCTGTTACCAAGCCACAAAACTGAATTAACTAACATGCAACCTCCACTTCTTATCTCACTGACAATTATTTCTTGAAATATAACACAGCTTTATGACAATATCTACAGTTAGGGTCTACTCTAAGAAGGACTGCCCCAGAAAGAATTGTGGATGGTCGGCTGAAGTAGGTATGAAAATATGTACATGATATATATACATGATGGTCTTGAGTGCTTAGATTTTTTTAAGGGAGAAATTCCATCTTTGCTTCCAGCAGACAAAGTTGAGGAAATATAAAAAGAGGAGAAGATGAACAGGACTTCAACCAACAGCCTTCCCTAGGATCCATATGCATCTACCAAAGCCCATCTCAACTCCAATATCATGCAAGGACAGGATTCCAAAGGAGCCACAGGCATTCCTACGTAAATCAGAGGAGAAGGGTCTTCACCTTCTCCTGCCTTTCTTTCCATCTGCTGGAGCAACGCACTGCCACTTAGGCTTTGGTACCTCTGTTAACACCGAGGAAAGACTATTATAATTTTGGTCTTTTTATTAACGAAGAATGAAGTCCAAGGCTCTGCACCACCAAGTACTAGCCCGCTAGTCTCAGAACTTTGAGTCTACTTTATATTAATCCATTCATCAACCTCACTGCTGAGTCCCACAGAGGGGTGACTTGTACCTGTGGAGAAAGAGATCCTTTGCCTCAAATATAAACAGAGGAGAGCTTGACATGCCAGCCACCCTGGCCGGAACCTCTCAGGCCCTGCGAGGACACTGCTGAGAGGCCCTGCAGAGCCAGCAGGGCATTCTGGGTAATGGGATGCAACATGAGGCAGTCTCCCCCACTGGCCTCCCCAGGGTTTCTTGATTCCTGGCTCTGCAAAAGCTGAGGCAAACAGTTTTTGAACTGGGGGGAAGAGGGTGGAGAGAAGGGGCGGAGGCTTCCTCTAGGCCAACCACAACTAACTCATTTGCTCTGTCCAGCAAAACCCAGACAGTGCAATTATCTGGTTAATTTGGCCCTTAGTTGGGAGACAGAATTCCAAAATGTGAGGCCAGCTCAGACTAAACAGTGGCTTCCATCCTAAGACTTCTCCTAAGTGCTAAAGGATGCATGTGAGATTCCTGGGGGTTGCTTATGTGACCCACCCATCGATCCAGATGGGAAAAGACAAACAATTCAGACTCTAGGATGAGTTAAGGAAGGCATATCTTCCAGGGAAAAATGCCCAAATGACTGCTAATTGGCCTCTTGGCTAATCTGCCTTCTGATTGCCACAGAGGAAGATGACGAGAAATCAAGATGACTCTAAATTAGCCAACTTCTCCAGTGTGGCTGTAGCCTTCAGAGGTTGGCTGAGTGTCCCCAGGGTCCTAGGTGAGCTATTCTTAGGACAACTCTCTCTGATGCTCCTGCTTACAGATTTACACCCATAAGTTGGGCCAGAAGCAGCATTGAGATAAAGGGCAAAATTAAAACATGCTCCTGGGGTTTCACAAATGGAGTGAGACAGCTAGCAACTGAGCGTTTACCAGATGGTTTATGGAAAACTTGGATTTTTGAGGGAAGATTAAAGAACAGCAATTTATCTCTGCTGGAGACTGACAAGCAGACTGGAATCTGTGGAATCCATCAGTTAGTCATCCTGCAAATATTTGCTTCCGCTCTAATATGTGCCAGGCCCTGTGTTATTTAACAGAATGAGATCCAAACAGTCATGGTCCCTACTCTCATGCAAATAATACCACACCTAAATACATGGTTGAAAACTCAGATTAGGGCTAGAAAGGAAAAACTGGGGTGCTAGGTAAAGGAATGACCAGGTTTCCTGACTTAGATTGCGGTGGGAGGGCTCAAATAAAGAATGTCCGAGAAAAGAATTTTAAAGCTAACACTTTTAAAACTTTGTTTTTTCAGAAAGATCAGCCTGGTTTTAGTACAAAAAATAAATTGGAAGTGGATGAAAATACGAACTTAGGAGGCTGTTGATTATGAAGACAGGATGAGAGCTGATGATGGTTCAGCCAAGGAATTGGCAATGGGAACGCAGAAGAATGGATGGACCAGAGGGATGTGGGGCGTGGCGTCTGTAGCATGTGGTGAACAGGTGTAATGGTGGAGGGAAAAGGAGGCAGCCAGGAGACTGTGCAGTTTCTAGCTAAGATGCCAGGTAGATGGTAGAGAGAGAATTTGGGAGGATGAATAGGTTAGGGCCAGGGGAAGATGGTGTCCTCAATCATTCCACACCCCGAGCTTCCACTCTCCTTACCTCTGCTCTCGCTGATTTAGTCTCCTCACTCTTCCTGTTGCCATCTCCACTTGTTGAAATCCTAGCCATTCTTTACAATTCATTTAAAATACTACCCCCTCCTTGAAGTCACTCGGACTCCTCCAAATAGCTGTGGCTTCTGGTGCCCACACACTGAGTTTGGATCTCTCTTTCCTGGATTCCACTTGTGTTGGGTTTTGTGAAGACTTATCCTGCCTCCCCTCCTAGACCACAAGTTATTTGGGACAGCACCTCTGCTTCTCTGTCCTTGTTCTGCACATGTGAGCTAGCTAGCATAGTAGATGTTTGACAAATATTTGTCAAGTTAACAAAAATAACCCACTCTTTGCCATGGAAGGAAAACCAGTAGACACTGGACTGACTTGAAAGCCACAGGATCAAATTGAAATTCAAGCTGTAGGTGTTTTAATATTAAGCCAAGTCAAATTTGATGCTCAAAAAGCTTTCTGTTCCTCCAACACATCAAACTCAAAAAGAGTGCTGGAAAAGTCACATCCTTCGATTTTTCTACGGTGCTTTTCTGAGTTCATCTTACTGAAAGAACCTTTTCCATCTTATTGCTTGCCTTTGATGATGAGGATGATGATAAACGGGTAACATCTACTAAGTGTTCCTGTATGCCCTGTGCTGGTCTAAGTACTTTCTTGGACTAACTCATTCGATCCTCTTGGCTACCCTATCAAGCTGATGCTCTACTCCAGTGGTAGATGAAGAAACTGAATTTCAGGGCGCTTAAGTGTTGTTGAACTAATGTCACAAAGTTAGTTGGGACTGGAACCAAGAGTTGAGCTCCAGAGGCCATGCTCTGATGTGCTCTCCTAAGGCCAAGCACAGTGCTTGGCATTGAGTTGGTCCCCAGCAAGTGTTCAGTGAACGAAGGGGAGGAGTCCTAGAGCTGGAGGCCACAAACTCTGGTCCTAATTCTACAGCTGACTTCCACTATAACCTTAGGCAAGTCTGTGCTTTTTCTCCCTATAAAATAAAGTGTGTGGATGTTGACACTAGTGGTAATAACAAGAGCCAGTAGTCGAGATTCTAATCTCTTTTGAGGCTTTAAATAATTTAATCCCAAGGAAAATGAAACACAGAAAGACTCACTTGCCCAATACCTAGAAAACGAGAGAGTCAGGATTCAAACCCATTGTGCGCCTACACTGTGCTTCCAAAGAGACACCTCAGGGACCATGGTGGGGAACAGAGGGAGGTGGAACAGAATGGAGCAGACTTTTGGGCTCTCTCTGCCTATTTCCATCAGAGAAAGCTCTATGTGTCTCTAATTGTCAGAATGGGCCCTACTTGAGATTCCTCTTGAATAAAGGTTCTGCTGCTAAAACTGAAAGGTTGAAAACTATTGGACTAAATGATTCTGGAATTTAAGACATCTTCCAGGTAAAAGCCAGGAGTTTTCTGGCAATCCTTACTCATTATAGTTTCAGAAGACGGGGCCAAGTACGCTCCTGGGAACAGCTCTGCCTATAGAAAAGATCATGGTGATAGCACTAAAGACTAGCTCCAACCTACCTGTTCCACTCGGATCTCAATCTCTCCATTCACCTTCTTTCCATGGAAATACTTGGCCCTGTGAAGGAGAGGAAGAAATCTACTGAGTAAGGATACCAGTTGCTTCACTCTTTCCTCCCTTCTTCCAAAGGCCTTACCCCCAGAGGTGCATGTCCAGACACATTCCCCACCTTCCTGCTCTCTCCCACCTAGATGGATGATTTTCTCATTACTTATACGTTATCACATGGGAAAGGGAAAGAGTACAGGATGGGAGGATTGGAGACTCAGGTTTCGGTTCTGCCAAGTCACTTTACAACTCTGTGTCTCTGCTTTATCCTCTGTAAAAGGGAGATATTAATGTCTGCATAATATATTTATAAACATTATTTTAAGGATCAAAAGAAATAAAGAGTCCTACACAAATAAATAATGCAGAATTATTTTATTAGGTAGACCCTATGTGACCTGTAAATGACTTATTACTTTGCTCTATCCATCCACTCCTTTATTTGTCCATCTCTCCAATGAAGCAGACCTCATCTGCCCCTTTGTCCATCTAACCACCCTCCCATCATCTTTCCTATACACCCCTGCTTCTGTCTTCCCATCAGCAGTAAATGGCATCCCATCTGCCCATCACTCAAAGCAAAAACACAGACTTCATTCTTATCACCTCCTTCTCTCTATATATCGCCATGGGTTCTACATACTAATTATTTCTCAAATCCATCCACTTGGCCATTTTCTCTAAAAGCATCCGAATCTTGACCTTAGTCATCTCTTTTCTCATATAAATTCTCTCTTCATGCTCTAATTTTGTATCACAGCCCTTACTGTAATTCCTTATAGTTAGTAACTGGGTTCACGCTTGTTTCCCATTGAACTATAATACAATTCCTCCAGGCTAGGAACAATCCGTCTTACTCATCGTTCTATTTCCAACATGTACCAGAGTACTGATACACAGTACGAGCTCAATTTATATATGCTGAAAGAATAAATGACTGAAAAGATAGATGAAGGAAAAAAAGATACTTTTGAGTACTCACTTTGTGCCCCAACACTGTGCTATACTCTTAACCTACAACCTCATTTAACACTTAAAACCACCACCATGAGGTGGGTATTATTATTTCCATTCCATAAATAAGGAAACCGAAACCCAGAGAGATGAAATACTTTGCCTAAGTGGCTTGAATCCTGGACTTTCACTGTCAGATCAATGGTTTTTCTCAGCCCTGAAAAACAGCAGCAAATGTTGAGGTGCTCCTGGGTTTAGATGACCTCCCACAAAGCAGAAGTAATACAAGTTTCCATTGGCTCTTTTTGGTTGTTGGTCTGATGAAACCAAGAGCTCTTAGTGACTTGCTGAAACCTGAGCACTGTGTTGAACATTTCCATAGACCTTCTCTGGGGCACACACAGCTATTTGCTCCCAATCCCAATTCTCTTCTCTGCCCACAGAGACAACTTTTATAGACTGGCACCAAGAAATATATCAATATATCCCAGCTTTCCATTCAGCTAGGTATAACCACAAGTTGTTCAGTCGCTCAGTCCTGTCTGACTCTTTGTGACCCCATGGACTGTAGCACACCAGGCTTCCCTGTCCTTCACCATCCCCCAGAACTTGCTCAAACTCATGTTCATTGAGTCAGTGATGCCATCCAACCATCTCGTCCTCTGCCATCCCCTTCTCCTCTCACCTTCAATCTTTCCCAGCATCAGGGTCTTTTTAAATGACTAAGCATTTACATCAGGCAACCAAAGTATTGGAGTTTCAGCCTCAGCATTAGTCCTTCCAATGAATTTTCAGGGTTGATTTCCTTTAGGATTGACAGATTGGCTCTCCTTGCAGTCCAAGGGACTCTCAAGAGTTTTCTCCAACACCACAGCTCGAAAGCCTCAATTCTTTGGTGCTCAGCCTTCTTTATGGTATGACCACATGCTTGAGCTCTTATCAGTAGTGTTATATCCAAGAATCTTCTTAGTTTCTTTTCTGTTCTTTTCCCTGGAACATTGATGTTCCCATCTCTTTTCAACCTTCCACTTATGAAAGAATCCTTCTACAAATGCTCTGACCAAGTTGCTCCTGAATTCTCTCTATCTACACTTAGCCAATTTCAGTGGAATTCATCTCTCTTCAAGACTGCCTGAATCACAGACTGACAGCTCTAATATTAATACCACTTTTTCTTACAGTGTTGACAGGCTTAGACGTCAAATGGATAGAACTTTATGGGAACAGGAGTTGTCAGTGTGACTTTAAAAAACAAGATTTTGTTTTTTTCTCCCAGGATGGTCTTCCAAAAAATGTGTGTTTGACCAGCCTCGTGCAAAGGGAAACTTTTCACATTATTTGTGAATTTTATCACGAATAAAGGTAATGTTGGCAAACTCCAGACACTGGGATAAGCCCACCTCTAATATTTGTAGAGCATGGGGCCAAAGAACAAATGGAAGTCTATGTATCATATGCCCAACATTTAAAATTGATAAAGGTGGCAAACATTTAAATAAAACATGCCCGTCTCTTCCTTCCTTGCACAATACAATTTCATAATGATCATAATGGTCAGAACTTGAACTTCTCAGGACCCACAAACATCTTACCCTCTTGGGGGTTATAGAATGGAATTACACTCCGCCTCACTTTGATCTGCCCCCTCAGAGATGAGAGATTGGTGATGATAATAAATAGGCGACGTTGATACAGAAGCCTTACAAATAGCTCTGAAAAGAAGAGAGGCGAAAAGCAAAGGAGAAAAGGAAAGATATAAACATCTGAATGCAGAGTTCCAAAGAATAGCAAGGAGAGATAAGAAAGCCTTCTTCAGCGATCAACGCAAAGAAATAGAGGAAAACAACAGAATGGGAAAGACTAGAGATCTCTTCAAGAAAATTAGAGATACCAAGGGAACATTTCATGCAAAGATGGGCTTGATAAAGGACAGAAATGGTATGGACCTAACAGAAGCAGAAGATATTAAGAAGAGGTGGCAAGAATACACGGAAGAACTGTACAAAAAAGATCTTCACAACCCAGATAATCAGGATGATGTGATCACTAATCTAGAGCCAGACATCTTGGAATGTGAAGTCAAGTGGGCCTTAGAAAGCATCACTACGAACAAAGCTAGTGGAGGTGATGGAATTCCAATTGAGCTGTTTCAAATCCTGAAAGATGATGCTATGAAAGTGCTACACTCAATATGCCAGCACATTTGGAAAACTCAGCAGTGGCCACAGGACTGGAAAAGGTCAGTTTTCATTCCAATTCCAAAGAAAGGCAATGCCAAAGAATGCTCAAACTACCGCACAATTGCACTCATCTCACATGCTGGTAAAGTAATGCTCAAAATTCTCCAAGCCAGCCTTCAGCAATACGTGAACCGTGAACTCCCTGATGTTCAAGCTGGTTTTAGAAAAGGCAGAGGAACCAGAGATCAAATTGCCAACATCAACTGGATCATGGAAAAAGCAAGAGGGTTCCAGAAAAACATCTATTTCTGCTTTATTGACTATGCCATAGCCTTTGACTGTGTGGATCACAATAAACTGTGGAAAATTCTGAAAGAGATGGGAATACAGACCACCTGACCTGCCTCTTGAGAAATCTGTATGCAGGTCAGGAAGCAACAGTTAGAACTGGACATGGAACAACAGACTGGTTTCAAATAGGAACAGGAGTACGTCAAGGCTGTATATTGTCACCCTGCTTATTTAACTTATATGCAGAGTACATCATGAGAAACGCTGGACTAGAAGAAACACAAGCTGGAATCAAGATTGCCTGGAGAAATATCAATAATCTCAGATATGCAGATGACACCACCCTTATGGCAGAAAGTGAAGAGGAACTAAAAAGCCTCTTGATGAAAGTGAAAGAGGAGAGTGAAAAAGTTGGCTTAAAGCTCAACATTCAGACAATGAAGATCATGGCATCTGGTCCCATCACTTCATGGGAAATAGATGGGGAAACAGTGGAAATAGTGTCAGACTTTATTCTTTAGGGTTCCAAAATCACTGCAGATGGTGACTGCAGCCATGAAACTAAAAGACGCTTACTCCTTGGGAGAAAAGTTATGACCAACCTAGATAGCATATTCAAAAGCAGGGACATTACTTTGCCAACAAAGGTCCGCCTAGTCAAGGCTATGGTTTTTCCTGTGGTCATGTATGGATGTGAGAGTTGGACTGTGAAGAAGGCTGAGCGCTGAAGAATTGATGCTTTTGAACTGTGGTGTTGGAGAAGACTCTTGAGAGTCCCTTGGACTGCAAGGAGATCCAACCAGTCCATTCTGAAGGAGATCAGTCCTGGGATTTCTTTGGAAGGAATGATGCTAAAGCTGAAGCTCCAGTACTTTGGCCACCTCAAGAGAAGAGCTGACTCATTGGAAAAGACTCTGATGCTGGGAGGGATTGGGGGCAGGAGGAGAAGGGGACGACCGAGGATGAGATGGCTGGATGGGATCACTGACTCGATGGACATGAGTCTGAGTGAACTCCGGGAGATGGTGATGGACAGGGAGGCCTGGTGTGCTGCGATTCATGGGGTTACAAAGAGTCGGACACGACTGAGCGACTGAACTGAACTGAACTGATACAGAAGGCTTGCAGGCCCTTCGCATCCCTCCTCCTGTTGTACTGGCCCCAGCGATCAAGCGGGAGGGCTGGGACCAGCTCCCACAGGTTCAGTCACACAGAGCCTCTAAGCAAGCAGCAACGGTGAGTTAGATCTTGTGCTCTAAGAGTTTCAGGACTCAGTCTAGACCCTCTATGCTCCTTCATGATGTAGACCCTGTTGACCTATGACCCATTTTTTCTCTGGTTTTCTGCCCACCTCTTGGACACGCTCAACTTTCTGCAATTCCTGTGCTTTTATGAGTCTGAGCCTGTGCAGTTCTCTCCTTCTCTGCTTGTTCACCTCTTTCTCATGTTCCAAGATCCCTGACCACTGTTTCCTTGAAAGCATCCCCCCAACGAGACTGGGTTAGGTGTCCCTCCTCTGGGTCCCCACGGGGTGCTATACTTAACCACCACACAACAAATATCATTCTGGTTGGAATTACACATCCCCTGTCCCCATACACCTAGTCTAGGAGCTCCTGGAAACCCGAAACTGTGTCTCAAAGCTCACTGCATCTCTCGTATCCGGCACGACGTGCCAGGGCACAGGCACATGTTTAAGGAATGCTTGCTGACTGGGTAAATGAATAATGTTTCCTGGGATAGCCCAAGGGGCAGCTCGCGCTCCAGGTGCTCTGCTGCCATCTACTGGTACAACGGTGTAACACAACACTTACAAATCCCCACCCATTACCACGTGGAGTCCCCTTTCAGCGTCCCACTCGCACAGGATTCTAACTCTTAGCTCGGAACCCAGAGCACGCAGCACTACACCACCACCACCCAAACAGCTCTGGCCTCCACCGGCCTCACCTTCTCGGGAGAAACACTTGTTTTGCCCATCTCTGGAATGTTCACCGCAGGGCCTGCCAGACGACTCAGGCTGAAGCTGAGAGTCAGGCGGTCCATCCCCCTGCCTGGCCCGGAGTCAGAAGTCTGTCTCCTGACAGGCCACACAGACTGCTGCCTCCTTGCCTGGGGCTCATTCAGGCTTGAGCTGCCTCTGAACAGTTCCGTCTGGCAGAGGAAGGGGTAGGGCTGGTCTGGAATTCTAGATGCCTTGGGGGCTGGGGTTGCTGCCTGTGTAATTGCCTGGCTGTCTGACCTCAGGTAGAATGGATGACCCCACTGTGCCTGAGGGCTCTGCCTCCCTAAACGCAGACCTCTTCCAAAGGCCCTAATATGTTTATTCTCATAATGAGTTTTCTGAGTCCGCAGGCCAATCAGTCAAGGCCTTGGCCTTGGGAAGGAGGTGGGGGAAGCTCTTGATTCTACAAAGCTTCCACCTCTGTGGGTGGTCTCATATTTTACTGCCACATCAGAGGCACCAGGAAGGAGAATATTATAAAACCAGTGCCGCCTGGGGTGGGAAATCCCTAGTTTGGGGAGGCGGGATGTGGTGTGTGTGAGAGAGATTTATGGGGAGCGATACAGAGCTCTTTCATGGCTGCAGCAGCAGCAGAAGGAAGAGGAGAATTAGCACAAACAGGATCCACCTGTGCACAAGCAGCACCCTTCTAATAAATCCGTCTGGGATGTAAAGTCAGTGTGGCTCGGCCCTGGCGGTGCCCTTCCCAGGGATGAGGGGTCAGGAAAGTTCCCAGGCACACTAGAGTCTATCAGGGGAGGAGTGGGGGGAGAGCGAAGGCAGGATCTGGCCCTAGAAACTGATTTTCACATTTCTGATAAAACATGTCAGTTGCTGATTTGTGGCCTGGACAGAAACTGGGGGAGATGGATGATGGATCACATAGGAGAACTCTGAAGGTGGACACACTCAGGGTTTTCCAGTTAGCAAGATAAAGAGGCTAACATGATAGGTTGGATGGATGGAGGTGTGACAAAAGCAGGGCCTCTGAACATGGAGTTCTAACTCAGAGATCCAATTCCGTTGTTGCTCAGTTGCTCAGTCATGTCTGATTCTTTGTGACCCCGTGGACAGCAGCACGCTAGGTCTCCCTGTTCCTCACCATCTCCTGGAGTTTGCTCAAACTCATGTCCATTGAGTTGGTGATGCCATCCAACCACCTCATCCTCTGTCGCCCTCTTCCCTCCTGCCTTCAATTTCTCCCAGCATCAGGGTCTTTTCCAGTGAGTTGGCTCTTTGCATCAAGTGGCCAATTCTAGTTCCATTATTTACTCCCAGGAACAGCTAACCCTCCTGCTCCCCTCCCACTGTCAGAGGGGACCCTCCAGTGATGGGGCAACCTCACTGTACCTCTTTGCAAGTGGAAGGGCTCCAGGGAACTGGAAAGGGGAGGGGCTCTCTGAGAGTGACAAGGGCCCCTGCATCTGTACAAGGATCTGTGAAGGTAAGGAAAGGAGACCCACTAGGGCCTCTGACAGAAAATGGGGAAGGAGATCTCTGTGGAGGTCTGCTCACAATTCACATCATTTATCCACTATTCACTGAGCCTTGTAAGGACTGGACACCCTACTAGGTATGGGGTGAAAGGCTGATACAGTCCCTGCTCTTGTGGAGCTAGCATTCTCTTGGAAAAGTCAGGAAACTAACCAGGTGAAAAGGAAGTGATGAATACGATGAACAAGGTGGTACAGGGTAGGATGTGGGGAGCAGGGAGATCTGATCCAGGAAGTCAGGGAAGCCTTCTTTGGAAGATACTCAACACAGTTGTACTAACCATCTACTTGTGCCAGAGCCTGCAGGCTCTAAAGAAACAGCAATGAAGAGAACTCAGTGCTTGGCCTCAGGGGGTTTACTATCCAATAGGAGGGAGAGACTCATAAAGTACAATGACCACACAGGACATTAGCTCTAAGACCAGGTCAGCCCACTGAAAGAGACCCAGCCCAGTTTAAGAGCCTAAGACTGCTTCCCGGGTAAAGTGACCCCGTTCATCAATTTATCCATCTATCCATCCACCCATTCATCCATCCATCTGATGTTTGGTACCTATCCTTTGCCAGTATCAAGGGCTGCAAAGATGGCTCTGAGAAGGTCTGAAGAGTGTGTATATGTGTGAAAGGCACACAAGGGCAAAAGAGTTAGGCAGGTACTGGTGGTACTCGGGGGGCCAATGCATCCTCCTGGGGCATGTCCCTCAATGTGCAGGAAAAACGAGCGACGGGCACGGAGCAGAAGACCTGGATTTGAAATGGCAGCTCTGGTACCTGCTACATGATTTTGAATAAGCCTCCGCTCCCATATCTGAAGGGTGAGGATGGGAAGATCTACCCACAGGGTCATGAGGATAAAATGAGCATGCAGATTTGAAGGCCTCTGGGAACCTGCCAAAAATGTGCCAGCAAGTGGTTGCTCTCTGGTGAGCTGCTGGTGTGGATTTCACCCTCCAGGTAAAGAGGTGGGTGAGCACTGCTAGCATTAGAACTAGCTGGTCCTCTCCAGCTCTGCTATTTACTTCCTAGCACTGCCTCAGACAAACATCAACCTTTCCAAGCACTAGTCTCATCTGCAAAAATAAGCACATCACTCTGTCTGCCATTAGGCCCCACGAATGCTATCCCTGACACATGGCAGATGTTTATGTTCATCTCTTTCCCTCCTGTCGTTCAAGAGGTGGGCATGTACGTGAGGAAGTGACAATCATTCAGGGGAAGGGGGCAGTATCTTCATTACTCTAAAAGGATCTCCAGCTTCATATCAAGCATGATGGAAACCTGCCTTGGCTACCCTCTGGGAGCTCCTCTTTCTCCCCAGCACCAGCCTTTAAGGCGAATAAAATTGTCAGCCACCCACTCACTCTGACAGCAGGGATTATGCTAGAATGTTACCTCCCAATCCCTAGCCCTCTTCTCTCCAGAGACACAACACTGTGTCATCCTCACTCCCACAGAATTCTGAAAGTCCACAACCTTCATTTCACAAGAACAGTTCACATTTAGAAGGCTAAGCTGTTCCCCCAGCAAACATTTAAAGAGCATCTATCACGAACTCATTAACAGATGCTTATCTATTAAGATGCTTTCGAATTGTGGTGCTCCAGAAGACTCTTGAGAGTCCCTTGGACTGGAAGGAGATCAAACCAGTCACTTCTAAAGGAAATCAACTCTGAATATTCATTAGAAGGACTGATGCTAAAGGTGAAGTTCCAATAATTTGGCCTCCTGATGGGAAGAGTTGACTCATTGGAAAAGACCCTGATGCTGGGAAAGAGTGAAGGCAAGAGGAGAAGGGGCTGGCAGAGGATGAGATGGTTAGATAGCATCACTGACTCAATGGACATGAATTTGAGCAAACTCATGGGAAACAGTGAAGGACAGAGGAGCCTGGTGTGCCGCAGCCCAAAGGGTCACAAAGAGTCAGAAACAACTTAGTGACTGAACAGCAACACTAAGGGCTCAACCTGGCAAAATGCCCATGAAAATGATGACACACTGAAAGGTAACTCACACCAAGGTGTAAGTGACTTATATCTGATCATCTCTAAAAGGGGTTTAGATGGTATGAGGAGGATGAGAAGAAGGGAACCATGAGAATATTAAGTGTTTGATGGTTGTGTGAGGCCTGTCAAGGTGAGAAGGACAAGGCACAGAAGGAGAAGCCTAAGAGAAGTTACTTTCCCTCCACTTCCCTCCTTCCACGTATTCCACCAATTACCCACCCATCTGCTTACCCATCCATCCCTCCATCTCTCTAAGTGAAGTCACCTGGTCGTGTCCGACTCTTTGCGACCCCATGGACTGTAACCTACCAGACTCCTCTGTCCATGGGATTTGTCAGGCAAGAGTATTAGAGTGGGTTGCCATTTCCTTCTTGAGGGGATCTTCCTGACCGAGGGATCAAACCCGGGTCTCCTGCATTGCAGGCAGACGCTTTATTGTCTGAGCCAGCAGGGAAGTATTCCATCTCTCTATCCAGGCTCTACTATGTGCCTAGCACTGTGCTAGTCCCTAGGAATTATACTGAACAAAACAACCCCCTGCCATCCTGGTGCTCCTGGTCTAGTCAGGAGACAGGCCCAGATGAAGGATATTTACTGACTCCTCTCTTCATCAGAAATTACTAACTGGCAAACCTCATGGAGTCCACAGTCTTATTTTGTTGGACTTACATTATATACTTTTGACTTTAAAACAGAGAATTCATTTTTCAATAATTCAGACTTCTGGCTCCCCCTGAAAATCAATAACTGAGCATCACGAGACCTGTATTTCCACATGGCAAAAGCTGGCCGAGAGGACGGCAGCTGTTGCCTGCAGCTGGGGCGTCAGTTCTCATGCCCAACAGTCCCCATGGCTCCCTGTTGTCTCTCTGCAGCCTGTGTCAAGTGGCAGAGGCATTTGTCATACAGCCTGGGCTGCTGTCTTCCTTACAGCAGGGAAATATTTCTCTGCGCCTTTGCCTTTTCCTGGCACCTGCCCCTTCACTCACCGACCACCTTGCCTCCTGTAAGCAGCTGCACAAGCAACCCCTAATTTAACTAATTCCATTATGAAGATGGCAATTAGCTCAGTGAAAATCTTCAGGAAGCCCACACCACTGCCCTTCCTCCAAACTCAGGTTTGGAGGTCAGCAAAATGGATACAAAGCACTGTCCCCTCTCTCTTGCCATCACAGACAGACTCCCTCCTACTGAGGAAACACATCCCATGCAGGCTTACACAGGCCCCAGGAGGAAAGACATTCTGCAGTGAGACTGATGTCTGCCCAGTGACCTGCCTCCCCAGGGCAAGGCTGTAGCCAGGCAGGTGAAGTCTGGAGGAACAGGAACAGCTATTGCTAGGAGAGCCCATGGCATCTGAGGGACTTCTCTTAAAGAGGAGGACCTAGGCAAGAAAATCACATTTTGAAGAATGAGGAAAGACTCAGAAGTTGGACAGTGGAATTATCCAGAAAAAGGCAGGGCAATGGCAGGAAAAATGACTGAGACATAAAAGCAGAGAGAGGAAAATGAGAAGTTTCAGGTCTGAGACTCTTTTTAAGGGCTTGCAGGCTGGCCCCTTCAGAGTCTGAGCCTCTTCTGCATTATTCCTCCCAAGTTGCCAGCCTAGTTGTACTGGAACCTGCAAGTGACGGGGGCTCACTCCCTCACTGGGCAGCCCACGTGGTCTTCTTCCCATTACATACACTGAGCTGACACACCTCCCTCTTTGTCTGCTTTACTGGCCTCAGTTCTACCAGTTGGGAGCCACATGAAACCGGTCCTCTAGCCACGACGGTTTCTAAACTTGGCTCTTCATCATTTTAAAAATGTCTCCTGAGCTCTCCTCTGGATATTCTGTCTCAGGAGTTCTGGAAGAGCCTCTCAGAGTGGCTGTCCCACACTCATTCTGACTCCTATTATCAGCACCCCCATCCGCACTTGCATTCCTGAACCAAGCCTCTCTCTTGCACACAGTCTTGATGGGACTGTCCCCAAGTGTCCCCAGGACATCTTATGGAACCAGTCAGGTTTGTTCTTGCCCAGGAATTTTATTTTTAAGCAGAGAGGCACAAAGCTTGGAAGACAATAGGAGCTGACTTCTCCAGAGAGTGTTCACAAGTTCCTGCCTCTTAGGTCCAGACAGAGCCCTGGGTCCTGACCTCTCCAAAACTTGGGTCTTCTTGTTTTCTCTTCATTCTGTGAGCCTCCAGCATATTTTCCATAAACCCTCCATTTTGCCTAAGTCAGCCAAAGTCATTTCTTTTTCTTGCAAACAAAGAACTCTATCCATACAGAAGGTGAAGAGCAGTACCTGATAATCTGAATGTCATTCTGACGGAAACAGTGCTTTGGGGACCGTGATCTCAGTTTATTGTCATTGTTTGATTGATGAAGGCACTGAAGCCTGGAGAGGACAGGGGCCCCCCTGAGATCTCACAGCATCAGCAGGGAACGGGGAAGGCTCCCCTCAGATCTCACAGCATCAGCAGGGAAGGGGGAACTGGAGAAGACACAGCGTCCATCAGACTCCTCCCCGTGCTACCTTCTGCTCTAAGACACTTCCCCCAGATTTCCTAGCCACACTCTCACAGGATGAAGACTCTACCAGGGCAGGAGACAACTCTTCACTGTTTTCCCCTCCCTCCCTCTCGCCGTGCAAGAGCAGGGGAGGAAGCGGCCGGGGCACAGAGCCTCTGGATTGGATGGCGAGAAGACCTCACGGAGAGAGGTCAGCACTTGAAAAATTCCTCAAGTCAAAGGGCTCGGGGCCTGGGTGCCACACAAGGCCCTCACTGTGTGCGGACATTGTCCCCCTGATAAAAGGGGCCGGGCCTGGGAAAGCGGCGCTGGTGTCCAGGCGACAGGCCAGGCTGCTGGGGAATGCCCAAGGCCCCTCCCGCACCAGGCACCAGGGCGGAGGGAGGGGGAGTGGCAGGGGGTGCCCAGAGTGGGAGGACAAGCCCAGAAGTCCAGCACCACCCCAGGTTGCAGGGGGTGGCTTGTATGAATCCGTGAATGAAGGGAGTAAGAGGATGGCAAGACCCCTCTCACCAGGCCTTTCCTAGCTCCCTGCCCCCCACTGCTGGATTTCCCCACAGGGAACAGGCAGGGCTTACCCTTATTTCAAGGAGAGTCTTAGGGGTAGAGGAAGAGGTGGGTGGGGGGAAACATAAGGATTTTGTTCCCTAGAGCCTAGTGTCCCCAACAGACAGGTGTAAATCCTGCCTTGAGCCCCCGACCAACTCTAGGAGGAGGGGAACCAGCCCGGTCCCCGTCTTCCCATCTTCAGAGCAGACAGTGTGCCAGCCCACCAGCGCCCAGACAGCCCTCCTCCGGGGCTTCTAGAGCGCAGCCCTCAGGCACGTCCAGCTGAGCTGAGAAACGTGCCAGCGGCTTCCTCCCCACCGGCTGCCAGGGCCACTGCATTCGCTAGCAGTTAGTATCACAATTAGCTGGGGTTTAATATTTATTTCATTTTATTTATTTGGCTGTGCAGGGTCTTAGCTGCAGCACACAGGATCTTCCGTCTTCACTGTGGCATGTGGAGTTCTCGTCGCAGCATATGGGATCTTTGGCTGTGGCATGTGGGATCTAGTTCCCTGACCAGGGACTGAACCCGCGCCCCCTGCATTGGGAGTATGGAGTCCTAGCCACTGGACCACAGGGAAGTCCCTGCAATCAACCGTTAACACCATCACCATTTCAGTGCCCGTTACGACAGCTAAGCCCAGTACCAGCCCCCTCCACCTCTTACTGACCCTTCGTGAGAGGTGCCACGATCCTGCCTTACAATGGAGGAATGTGAGGCCCAGAGGCCAGACTCCCCCAAGGTCTCATGAGTGAGAGAGAGGAAGGGGTCCAGGCAGTCTGCCTCGAGACTGTCCACTCTATTTTGTTCCTGCCCTGCTGGTGACTGCGACTGTTCAGTCCTCATCACAGGCCGGGAAAGCAGCTTCCTGAGAATGAGGTCAATGGAAGGGGTGGGAGGGCTGGTTTGGCTCCCCAACCAGAAAGCAAGGACGCACAAAGGCCAGCTTCTCACTGGGCCCATGTTAGCAGGGCTGGGCACTGCCTCTTGTTGCCACCCTCCGTTAGTAGGGTGGAAAGATAAAGTAACAGACATCTACTTAATTATGAACTCCAGATAAACAACAAATAATTTTGTGGTACAAATCTATATATTGCATGGGATATGCTTATACTGATTCACTGTCTAATTATTAATTGGACATCGCCATTTTTACTGGCTAAAGCAACAAGCAACTCTACCCAAAAGCCTCTGCTGGTGATGCCAGCTCTGAATTTAATACCCCCTTCCCACCCACTGCAACCCTCCCCCGACAAGACAGCACAGTGGGAAGCAGAAAGTCCTGGTCTCCCTGGGGCCAATTAGGCCACAGCAAGGCTTCAAGGGGCTGCCAAGACTCCCTGAGCTCACGAGTGTCTGGATGGCTACAGGAAACCCCACTTCCCCTGGCACCTCAACATTCTGGCTGCCCAAAGGCACTGGTGGAGGGGGTGCTTGAGGCGGGTACTTTCCTCTGAGGAGGAGGCCACTGCGCTTGGCCACCACGCTGTAACAGGGAGTCCTGCCCTTAGACATGAGTGTGTGTGCCCACATGAGTCAGACACGCGCGTGTGTGGGTGTGTGCGCTCACACGAGGCTCCAGAGCCCTGCTCCGGAGCCCTCAGGCACAGCACACGAGGCCTGTGCTCAGGTGCGAGAGGTTAGGATGACAGGAGAACAGGGATGCCAGACTCGTCAGCTGGCCGGCCTGAGCCAGCTGCACACGCCACTGTGCCTGCTCTCATCCCGGGCTCGGAGCCTTAGCTCCCTTCTTCACACAAGGAGAACAGTAATAGTACTCCATACAGTTGTTGAGAGGATTAAATCAGAGAATCTATGAGAACCATTTAGCACAACGTCTGGTCATGCAAGGGCACAGGTGCTTGCCATATGACGAGGAGGAGGACCTGACCGCATTCCCAAAGAGCTCTTGGTTTCTTCATTTGTGTGTTCACTCATTTTCAACCTAGACTTCTTAGCACCTACATCATGCCAAACACTGAAGCCCTGGGAAACAGTCAGCAGGAGGTAGGGCACCATCAGATACGCCTGCAAAGGAGTTGGTCCTGTTAAAGCCCCAGCCTACCCCTCTCCCGTTTTGGTCTCTCAATCAGTGCATGGTATGTCTGTGCCTTGCTTTCTTGTCTGTAAAATCCTTCCTAGGAAAATTAGAAAGTGTGACTGGCGGTGGAATACTGGCTGGCTCTCTAGGAGACCTAAAAATCCTGGTTTGCAGCGTGTGCCCATTTCCACGGTGTAAATGCACTCATGGTGGCCAGTGTGACTTCCGGTTAGACTGAGCGGTGTAAGAGGGGAAAAGGGGACTAAAGAATGCCACCAAGGTCACTCTCAGCATCACTGTCACACCTTCACCCTTGCCATTACCTGTAACGTCACCTCCAAATCACTTGTTCAATCAACAGATGTTTCCCAGCACCCATTATCTACCTGCCCTGTAGGCAGGTAGATAACTTAAAATACACTTCATCATGCCACCACAGCACACATCATGCTGTGTTGTAATTGGCTTTAGGTAGTTGTCTCTTCTGCAAGAACAAGGCCTGTGTCTTATCCTTTTTGTATCCCTGGAGCCCACCATGTAATATATTTTCAGTTAGCATATGTCATTGTCCGAAACCGTTCCAACCAGAACAGCCTGCATTGGGCATCATGGGGCCTGAAATTCAGCTTACTTCCGCTTAGTCTAACCGGAAGTCACACTGGCCACCATGAGCGCATTTACACCGTGGAAATGGGCACCCACTGCAAACCAGGATTTTTAGGTCTCCTAGAGAGCCAGCCAGTAGGCTCTGGGACACAAAGACAGCAAGTAGGCATGGGTGGCTGGTGGTGCGGGGGACACAAATTATCACACAACATAGCAACTCTCAGTGAATCTAGAATGCACAAGGTGCTTTAATTAGTATCATTAACCATCATATAGTAGGATGAGCCAGCCTCACAAACTCCAGGCTGAAAGGATAGTAGCTAAGGGGTGTTTAAAACTAAGAATCCCCTTTTCATTTCCTCCTCAACAAGTAAAAGAAAACGGAAATCCTAGAGAAGAGTGGAGAATAAGAGGGAGGGTAACAATGGATCAACCCTGGACATTCACTAGAAGGACTGATGCTGAAGCTGAAGCTCCAATACTTGGCCACCTGATGCAAAGAACTGACTCACTGGAAAAGACCCTGATGCTAGAAAAGATTGAAGGCAAAAGAAGAAGGGGGTGGTAGAGGATGAGATGCTTGGATGGCGTCACCGACTCAATGGACATGAGTTTGAGCAAACTCCAGGAGATGGTAGAGGACAGGGAAGCCTGGTGTGCTGCAGTCGATGGGGTCACAAAGAGTCAGGCACCACTGAGCGACTGCACAACAACAACAGATCATTGCTGAAAGAGCAGAGCAGCCATTCTGGGAACAAGGACCATGGGAGGCAAGAGGAGGGAGGGTTTCAGAGACCCCTGGAGGGAGGGGTCAGGGGCCAAGCCTTAGCTGCTTTATGCCCCCTTCACCCCAACATCCCCCTCCCAAGCCCATCCAGGCTCCAGAGACCTTGAAGGTAAAACTGAGATCAAGGAAGTACACCCAACCTTGTTATGAAGAATCTTTTTTTGGGGTTATGATCAATGGTCTCATTTTGAAAAAAAAAAAAAAAAAAAATCAAACCTAGGGTTCTAGTACATTCTGTGTCAATAATTTACACTGTAGATTACTGCTTTTCAGTGTAAGGCAGCTATATGAGATTGTTAAAACAAATAAGTAGATGAATTTTTTAAATTATTGCTACAGAATGTACCGGAACCCTAGGTTTGATTTCTTCAAAATAAGAACATTGATCATGACGATAACAAGATCTCAGTTTTACCTTCAAGGTCTCTGGAGCCTGGATGGGCTTGGGAGGAGGATGTTGGGGTGAAGGGGCAATACATACTGAAACATAAACAGCCAAGACTTTATACACAGGTGAATAAAACTGGTAAGCCCTCAACGGTATGCACTATATTGCTGACTCTTGAAGTAAGGTGAATTTCAGGCCCCATGATGCCCAATGCAGGCTGTTCTGGTTGGAACGGTTTCGGACAATGACATATGCTAACTGAAAATATATTACACGGTGAGCTCCAGGGATACAAAAAGGGTAAGACACAGGCCTTGTTCTTGCAGAAGAGACAACTACCTAAAGCCAATTACAACACAGCATGATGTGTGCTGTGGTGGCATGATGAAGTGTATTTTAAGTCATCAAAGGAGGAAGTCATTAGCACTGTTGGCAGGGTAGGTGTGTCAGGGAAGACTTCAGAGAAGAAGTGAAACTTGAGCAGGCTTTTGAGGATGAATGGAGATTGGCCCAGTGAACAACAACATAGGGAAAGGCATTCCAGGTAGCAGGGAACAGTATGGGCTAAGGCAGAGGTGTGTTTGAAAACTACAAACCTTTGCTATTCCTGTGGAATAAGCAGCCAAGCAGGACGCTGAGCTGGAGGCAGACCTAGAGGGAGGGCAGACATGCTTACAACGCTGACTTTGGACTTGAGGGCAATGATGTGCCACCTAATGGTTATAAAAGGTGACACATGGCGGGGCATGGGAATAAACTTACAAGCTTTGATTTTGGAAAGAGGGTACTTTGGTGGCAACATGAAAGGTATACCGGAGGCAAGGTCAACACTAGAGGACTGACACCAGCCAAAGTGCTGGAAAACAGGCAAGAGAATGAGTGGAGAGGGCTGAAGAAAAATGAGCCTGAAATCCATCTGTTGTATTTCTCCTTTCCCCTGTGGTTCTCAAACCCGACTGACTGCCCATCATCCCAGAGGACAGTACCAGCTTTAGTTCAGAGGGACTCCTGACCCAGATTTTATTGGGGGGTGAGTCTGGCCCAAAGCTCCCCAACCTCTCTGATGTAGCCAGGCTGACCTCTGGGGCAACCCCAAAAGGTCGTGGGATCTCAAAATGCTCTGCCATCAGTCCCTCTTTCCAGTAAAGGCAGCTTTGGGATCCTCTGTGTCTCCACAAAAGACGGACAGTCCTCCTCTCCCTCACTTCCCCCTGGCCACTGGCCAGGTATCATTCATCCTTGGGAGGCCCAGATTGGTTCCGAGAGTCTGCAAGCTGGCCTCTGTCAGGAAGCAACAGGGGGAGGTTCCTGTAACTCTCTCACCCTCTAGGAAACCTGATTCTACAGCAGGGTCCTGGACCAGGAAAGGGGTGACAGAGAGAAGGAACTAAGGCTGACAAGGGAGAAAAGGGAGCCACATTGTTCCTGATGGGTTCACGCTCAGTCCAGACGTGGATCATCTCCCCCTCTCATTACCATCTCAAAGGAGAAAGAAAGGGGCTGTGTGAGCGGGCTTCTCCCTCTTCAACAGCTTCTTCCTCTCAGGAGACAGTCTGCACAATGAAGGAGGCACTGGGCAAGGGGCTGACCCCAGAGGCAGCCAGATTCTGCCAAAACTAGCCAGGGACAGTGGGGCTAGCCCGCCACCTGCTGGCCGCTCCTGGTATGGGAGGACGACAGGTATCCATCTGGAACTTGGCAGGGAAGAAATCGGGATTCTAAGGCAGCCAGCAAAGGTTCTCAGGTTCTTAAAGAATCTAGGATGCGTTCTGTATGAGAAGCTGTCATGTGTGGGTTGGAAGTCTCCGTCACAAACAGCCAATGAATGCTAACTCTCAGGTGACATTATAATGAGGCTCAGTTTCTCGCCGTTCCACTTTTAACCCTCTGAGAGGCAAGAAAAGTGGACTGCTCCTCTCAATCCCTAATTAACCTGTGGGCATATGAAGCATGACTGAAACAGACCAGCAGAAATTCCTCTAGCCAAAAACTGTGTCCCCCACCAGGGTGCACAGACTAAAATTCACACACTGGTCACTCCTGTGGATTAGAGAGATTGAAGACCAAAGTCAAAATTAAAATGTCACTTGGCTAAGGTAATTTATGGCATTTCAGTCTCATTAGCTGTGTGCCTACACTAAACTGCACACCATATGGGCACTGGGTTGGGGGGCAGACAGAGATTAATTAGTAAGACTCAATGTTATCACCTGAGAGCTAGTAGGGAAGATTGACCATTAGAAAACCATAGCACAGTGGGGATAAATCCTAATGTATTCTGCCTAATATTGGGCATAAAGAAATTAAATAAGTATGCCTACAGGGGTTGCAGTCAAGATGATTAATACTGCACAAAAGGTCACAATAGTCTGTTATAATAATATGCACTTAAATAGCACTTACTGTCTACTAGACACATCCTAAACACTTTTATAGTAATTCAGATTTCAACCGTACTTACATATATTAACTCTACAGGTAGGTACTATTTTACCATTTAGGTGCAGTAACTTTCAAAGGTCATATAGCTATTATGGGGTGAGATTTGAATCCAGATAGCTCTGAAGTCTGAATCCTTAATCACCTTGCTGCCATTTATTAGCTCAAGATCCACACAGAAAGTAATGTTTTTGACAATACCCCTTCCCAAGACCATATTATGGCAAACCGTGACTGAACCAGAGATGGTGCAGTCAACAGAGAACACTCAAAATCAAGGTCAAGTTGGGTTAAAGAGAAACAGAGGACTGCAAAAGCCATGTAGACATTCTGATAACCAGGCAGATAGGCAGCATGACTGCACAGACAGGGGTGAGTGAAATCAACACCTCTGCAGAAATCAACCCCTTGGCTCAGAACCTAAATATGATGCTCTACATAACCTCACAGGCAGAGATGAACAACACTTCATGTAAGACCCTTCAAGCATCACTGAAAACAACTCAGAATGGATCAGAATAGAGGCCAGGCACCCGACCACCCTGGTTAAGACGAAGTGATTCCATAGCAGGAAAATAAAGGCTAAAGTCTGAACGTACTGAACATGCTTTAATGTTGACTGCATTGAATATGTTATAAACTATAATTACCTCCCACTCCAAAGTACAGGCTCAACCATCCCCAACCTGAGTTCACTTTTCAAGGAATGAGTGTGAGCACACACACCCATGTTAGAGTAAGAGAGCACTGGCACGCTCAGGGAACTGAATATATTAACTGCTTCCCGTATGTGATACCTGCTTACTGGATGCTGGTTCTGTGCCTACCCTGCGGTGGCTTTTGGGGGCACACGCAGGAAACCTTGCCCTCCAGCCCCCATGGCCATCCATGGGTCCACTGCCAGAACCGCCCTGAACGGGGTGCCTCCGGGTCTCCAAATTTAGGGTTACTGGACTGCAAATTCTGTCTCCAACTGGACTGATAATACGTATCTTCTCTACCAAAAATTTCAAATAGAGACCTCTTTTCCACCTGCATGCAGCATCTTGTGGGCAGGGCCTGTTCATTACTTATCTGAGTACCTAAGGCTGTTATGAGAGCTGACTCACTGGAAAAGTCCCTGATGCTGGGAAAGACTGAGGGCAGGAGGAGAAGGGGATGACAGAGGATGAGATGGCTAGATGGTATCACTGACTCAATGGACATGACTTTGGGTGGACTCTGGGAGTTGGTGATGGACAGGGAGGCCTGGCGTGCTGCAGTCCATGGGGTTGCAAAGAATTGGACACGACTGAGCGCCTGAACTGAAGGCTGTTATTTGCACTCAATCAGTGCTCAGTAACTACCTGTGGAACTACTGCTACAGTGACCTTGACACATGTGTCCAGTCTCTGCATTCCAGGCAGGATGCTTCCTGTCTATCAGGATGGGGCACACCTGGGAAGAGACTGGAAGGGATGTCATTTCTGCCCACCTTTGCTGTCCTGTTAAGACAGGTTCTGGAACCAGACTGCCAGTCAATGGAAGAGTAGGAATGCAAACTCAGGCACTCTGGTCCCTTGAGATTAAGGACTGCGGATTTTTGTTGGTTTCTTTTACCCTCAGAGCAACCTCACTCAATGAGGGAGCATGGCTGAAGCTCAAAGAGGTTAAGCAACTTACCACAGTTATTTCAGATTTTTTAAAGCTTTCTATTATTAAGAAAGTTAATAAAGTACATATACCACATATTATATAATACTTCCTGTGGGCCCTGGGCAGTACCCCATATCAAATGTATTAAGAAGTTAGCAGCAAATCATATGAACAAGCACAGTAAGTGGTACAACGAAGACTATTACAGTCTAACTTTCCTTCAGATCAGGCTTTGCTAGAAAATAGGCTATATAATATTTTCTAGTGAGCTTTTTGGGTTTTGGATTTGCAGGTGAGAGACTGCAGACCTTAAATATAAAGCCCTTTGGACACAGTGTGGCACAAAGTAGCTGCTGTGGTGCCTGGCATTAAAGTCCTTCCCTCCTGCCAGTCTCTGATACCAGAGTCTCTCACAGCTCTTCCCTTCTCTTCCCCAAGAGTGAGATAAGCCCCGTCTCCTCTCCTGCCCTTAGGTGGGGGCACCTGCAGATTGCTGCTTACCAGTCTGTGTGGGCATCATCGATCACCAGCAGGATCCTGGGCCTCTGAACAACAGGTGTGGAGGGACCCGGAGGCTCCATCAGCCCTGAGGGGGCCTGTGAGGTCTGCTTCATGGCACTGGAGAAGGAGCTAAAGAGGCTGGATCCTGGAGAGGAGAAGGAGGCTGCCAGGGGCTGAGGGTGCCTCCTCTCCATGGCGGGGGATGCAGGGGAGCTGGTGGAGCTGTCTGGGCGCTGCAGGTCCGTCATGTAGCCGTTAGGCAGGTTGGCCACAAAGCTGCTGTCAGAGAGGCGCCGCCGGAGGAAATTCATGGCTGTGATGGACGAGATGGCTTGTTCCTACTCGGACTGTCTAGGTGAGGCCCAGAACACAGGCTGCCAGGAGAGGGAGGGGCAGGGGCTCGGGCCGGAAGAGCTGGGGGTCCCACACAAGCCGGCTGCAGCTGTCTCTTCTTCCACCTGTGGAAAGAGGCCAAGAAACATACTAGTGCAAACGACCTCAGCCCCTTAAGAGCAAACCGATGACGCCCCTTCTTGCCCTGCTCCTGGGGGCAGTGCAAAGGAGGACATCTTTTTGGCAAGGAATTTGGCAACATCTAATTAGAGCACACCCATTTAACCTACAATTTCCATTTTCGGAATTCTACCCCAAGAAAGCAATCCGAGTTACAGAAAAAGCCTCTTGGACAAATGTATTTATCACGGCATTATTTACACTAGCAGAATACTGGAAAGTCTTTCAGCGTTTGACCACAGGATAATAAATATGCAAACTACAAGCACATCCAGCGGAACCTTTTGTGGCTATTAAAAAGAGGTACTTAAAAAGGGATTTTAGTCACGCAGAAAAAATTTCATGTTTTAGTTTAAAAGATCGTGATATAAGATTATAGGTTCAGAATGACTACAACCACATAAAAGTTGAAATAACAAAACTTTGGAAAGAAAAAGACATCAGGATGTTAACAGTGACTATATCTGCATCACTGAATTACATGGGTTTTGTTTTTTCCAGTTACCTGTATTTTCCAGATTTTCTAGAATATATACAGCTGCGAACTGAATTGTGTCCTTCAAATTCGTATGTTGAAGCCCTCACCAGTAACATGCTGGTATCTGGAGATGGGTTCTTTCAGAGGTAGTGGGGTTAGGTGAGGCCATGAGGGTGGTGCTCTTGTGAGAGCATTAACGTCCTCATAAAAAAAGACGAGAGGGAGTTTGCTATTCCTCGGCCATGTGAGGACACACGGGGAGGCAGCCGTCGCCAAGCCAGGGAGACAGCTCTCTCCAAAAACCATCCATTCTGGCACCCTGACCTCAGACTGCCAGCCTCTGGAACTGTGAGAAAACAAATTTCTGTTGTTTAAGCCAACCTGTGAAATTTTGTCAGGACAGCCCAGCAGCTTAATAAATAAATGAAGTCCTTTTCCAAACAGAGCAAAATAAGTTTTAAAACACCAAATTATTCATTTAAGATCAAAATTTCTCACTGAGAAAGATGATGGTTTCAATCATACAATTTGACCCGACCTATATTTTATTTTGTGTTTAGAGATTCTTTTATGTTTTTGCTGAGCTAAAATTTACTTAGAGATGCACAGCCCGTAAGTGTACAGTTCTTGGAGTTTTGATATATGTATATGCTGGCATAAGATCTGTTATACTCCAGTCATCTCAAGAAGTTTTCCTGTGTCCCTTTCTAGCAATCCACGTGTCCTCATCAGCAAAGGCTCTGCTGATGTCTATCATTGTATGTTAATTTTACCTATTCCTGACCTTTATATAAATGTGATTGTGTATTATTCCTTTATGCGTGGCTTCTTTCCCTCAACATAATGGTTTCAAGACTCAGCTATGCTGTCTGTAACAAGTCACTCTTTTTTATCACCGAGTAGTGTTCTGCTAGATGAATAACTACATATTGTTACTCCATTCTCCTTTTGAGGGATGTTTGAAATGTTTTAAAAAAAAAAAAAAGAAATGTTTTCAGTTTGGGGTGGGTATTCTGAATAGAATTGCTCTAAGGATGTTTTAAGTAATTTTGTGGAGAGAGAAACAAAAAAAGGGGAAAGGCTGGGGTGAAGAGACAGAGAGGCTGGTCAAGAGACTGACTTTTTCTTTGGGAAAATATCTAGAAGTTAATTTGTTAGGTCATGGGCAGGCATATGTCTCACTTTTTAAGAAACTGTCCAAAACCCTCCCATAGTGGTTGGGACAGTTCCCTTATAGTCTTAGTTGGCTTAGAGTTTTTATCACAAATGGATGTTGAATTTGTCAAGTGATTTTCTAAATTAATTAAGATGATTGACTACGGCTCAGATCATGAGCTCCTCATGGCAAATTCGGGTTTAAATTGAAGAAAGTAGGGAAAACCACTAGGCCGTTCAGGTATGACCTAAAATCAAATCCCTTATGATTGTACAGTGGAGGTGACAAATAGATTCAAGGATCAGATCTGGTAGACAGGGTGCCTGAAGAACTATGGATGGAGGTTCGTCACACTGTGCAGGAGACACTGACTAAAACCATCCCAAAGAAAAAGAAATGCAAAAAGGCAAAGTGGTTGTCTGAGGAGTCCTTACAAATAGCTGAGGAAAGAAAAGAAGCCAAAGGCAAGGGAGAAAAGGAAAGATAAACCCAACAAAACGCAGAGTTTCAGGGAATAGCAGGAAGAGATAAGAGGGCATACTTCAATGAACACCAAAAAGTAGAGGAAGACAATACAATGGGAAAGCCTAGAGATCTCTTCAAGAAAATCGGAGATACCAAGGGAAGATTTTATGCAAGGATGGGCATGATAAAGGACAGAAGCAGTAAAGACCTAACAGAAGCAGAAGAGATTAAGAAGAGGTGGCAAGAATACACAGAAGAACTATACAAAAAAGTCTTAATGACCCGGATAACCACGATGGTGTGGTCATATCTAGAGCTAGATATCCTGGAGTGTGGGCTCAACTGGGCCTTAGGAAGCATCACTACAAACAAAGCTGGAGGAAGTGATGGAATTCCAGCTGAGTTATTTCAAACCCTAAAAAATGATGTTAAAATGCTGCACTCAATATGCCAGCAAATTTGGAAAACTCAGCAGTGGCCACAGAACTGGAAAAGGTCAGTTTTCATTCCAATACCAAAGAAGGGCAGTGCCAAAAAATGTTCAAACTACTGTATAATTGTGCTCATTTCTCATGTTAGTAAAGTTATGCTCAAAGTCCTTCAAGCTAGGCTTCAACAGTATGTAGACTCAGAACTTCTAGATATACAAGCTGGATTTAGAAAAGGCAGAGGAACCAGAGATCAAATTGCTAACATTTGTTGGATCATAGAGAAAGCAAGGAAACTCCAGAAAAAAAAAATCTACTTCTGCTTCACTGACTATGCTAAAGCCTTTGACTGTGTGGATCACAACAAACTGTGGAAAATTCTTAAACCAGACCACTTTACCTGTCTCCTGAAAAACCTGTATTCAGGTTAAGAAGCAATAGTTAGAATAGAACATGGAACAATAGATTGGTTCAAAATTGGGAAAGGAGTAATACAAGACTGTAAATTGTCACTCTGTTTAATTTATATGTAGAGTACATCATGCTAAATGCTGGGCTGAATGAATCACAAGCTGGAATCAAGACTGCTGGGGGAACATCAACAACCTCGAATATGCAGATGATACCACTCTTATGGCAGAAAGTGAAGAGGAACTAAAGAGCCTCTGGATGAAGGTGAAAGACTGAGAGTGAAAAAGTTGGCTTAAAACTCAACATTCAAAAAACAAAGATCATGGCATCTGATCCCATCACGTCATGGCAAATAGAAGGAGAAAAAGTGGAAACAGTGACAGATTTTATTTTCTTGGCTCCAAAATCACTGCTGATGGTGACTGCAGCCATAAAATTAAAAGACACTTGCTCCTTGGAAGGAAAGTTAAGAAAAACCTAGACAGAATGTTAAAAAGGAGAGACTTCACTTTTCCGACAAAGGTCTGGATAGTCAAAGCTGTGGCTTTTCCAGTAGTCATGTATGGATGTGAGTGTTGGACCATAAAGAAGGCTGAGTGCCGAAGAATTGATACTTTCAAACTGTGGTGCTGAAGAAGACTCTTGAGAGTCCCTTGAACAGTAAGGAGATTGAACCAGTCAACCCTAAAGAAAAATCAATCCTGAATATTCACAGGAAGGACCGATGCTGGAGTTGAAGCTCCAATACTTTGGCCACCTGATGGGAAGAGCTGACTCATTAGAGAAAACCTTGATGCCGGGAAAGACTGAAGGCAAAAGGAGAAGAAAGCGGCAGAGAATGACGTAACGCTTAGATAGCATCACTGACTCAATGGACATGAATTTGAGCAAACTCTGGGAAATAGTGAAGAAGAGGGGAGTCTGGTGTGCTGCAGTCCATGGGGTCACAAAAAGTCAGACACAACTTAGCAACTGAACAACAAGGTTTTTAAAAATCATGTATTTGCTTAATGTGATGAGTTACATTAATTGATTTTCAAATGTTAAACCAATCTTTCATTCCTAGAATAAATCCCACTTAGTCATAGTGGATTACCCTTTTTATATAATGCTGGGTTCAAGCCAAAAATATTTTGTCGAAGATTTTTTACGTCCATATTCATGAGAAATCTGGTCTGTGATTTTCTTTTTTGTGAATGTCTTTGCCAGGTTTTGATACCAGCATAATGTTGACCTTACAAAAATATATTCTGAAGTGTCCCTACCTTTTCAATTTTCTGAAAGTTTGTGTAATATTGGGGTTCTTTCCCCCCTTAATTTATTGACAGAATTCAACAGTGAAGCCATCTGCGGCTGATTTTTTTCTTTGTTGGAAAGTTTTTAACAATTACCTCAAATGCTTTTATAAATCTATTCATATTCTCTGTTTCTTATTATTTCAATATTGGCAATATATGATTTCAAACAATTTGTCCATTTCATTTTAATTGTATAATTTATTGGCACAAAGTTGTTCATAGCATTTATTAACATTTCATTTTCTGCAAGATCTGTAGTAATTTCCCGATATTCCTGATACTAGTCATTTGCTTTTTCTCTTTTTGATTAATCTGTGTTAAGAATTTATAAATTTCATTAATCTTTTTTTTTCATTAATCTCTTAAAGAAACTACTTGCAGCTTTTTATATTTTCTCTATTGTTTTCTATTTCACCTCTATCTGCTTTTATTACTTCTTCTCTTCTTACTTCGGGTGTAAGATTTTTAATTTCCTCTTTTTTCTACATTCTTAAGATGGAAATATACCACTAATTTTAAACCTTTCTTCTTTTTAATACAGGCAGTTAAAGCAATGTATTTCCCTCCATGCACTTTAGCTGAATCCAAAAATCTGACATGTTATATTTACATTATCATTAAATTAAAATTATTCTTATTTCTTTCTAATTCTTTTTGACCTATGTGTTATTTAAACATATCTTTAATTTTCAAACTCCAGTGCTTTTTCAGATATTGTAATGTTATTGCTTTTAATATGATTCATTTATGATTAATGAACGCAGTCTACAGGGGTTTAATCCTTCAACATCTTTGACATCCACTCAGATTAATTTTATGGCTCATCATGGTCTATCTTGATGAATGCTTCATTTTCACTTGAAAAGAACATGTATTCTGCAATCGCTGGGTACAACATTCTATAAACATCAATTAGACTGTTGTTAAGTCAAGTTCCCCTGGAAACTGACTCTGCCAGGATGACTTGGAAGCAGAAAGTTTATTGGAGAGTGTTTCCATGATTAATAACTGCAAGCATGAAAAGCACAAATGGGCAGAAGGAGGGATTGAACTGGAATACAGTTTTCACAGAGGCCTCACCTGATCTTATTGGGAGCATGGATTGGGGGACATCTCCTTAGATTTCCTTATTTTCTAGCCACTCTGATAGCCTGTATTCTGCATGTGTGCTTGCTAAGCTGCTTCAGACCCATCCAAATATTTGAGACCCTGTGGACTGTAGCCCACCAGGCTCCTCCGTCCATGGGATTTCCCAGGCAAGAATACTGGAGGGGTCACCAGGCCCTCGTCCAAGGGATCTTTCTGACCCAGGGATCGACCCATGTCTCCTACATCTCCTGCACTGGCAAGCAGGTTCTTTACCATTAGCGCCACCTGGGAAGCCCCAGACTCTGCCTGCTTCCTGTCAAATCAATTAAAATTGCAGCTTCCTGCTCTGGTTCTAGCTTCTCCCTGCCATACAGACTGGGGAGTGCTCTACAGAGAAGAACCACATCAATGTGAATCTCACTTAGTAGGGGCAGGTGCATTTTTTCAAGGGTTAAATCTCCTCCAGATCCCACCTACTTTTTATTTCTCTCCAAAAATCTCAATTAGATTCTTTCAAATACTTTATCCAAAATTTATCATTATCATCCATGACAGGGTTAGTCCAACACAAGCTACTGAGCAATTATTGGATCTGAACATCTTCCATTTCTTTCAAATACTGGATAGAAAAGTTTACAAATAGAGGTGAAGGGACCTTAGAGATTATTTAACAATCTTTTCTTTAGGAACTCTGGTCAACCTTACACTGGCGGGAATCCACCACCTTTCGAAGCATTATGTTTTTTGACCAACTCCAATGTTCATTAAAGACTCATTCTGTCATTTCTTCCACTGCAGGCCCTGGGGGAGCTTATCATCTGGTAAAGGGAGGCAGATAATGGACAAAAACTCATGGACTGGGGCAATACACAGAGTGCTGTTATAGACATTAACAGAGAAGGCCTCTCTGAGAGGTGACTTTTAAGCTGAGATGTAAGGATGAGGGGAAAGGGAAGTACATACACAAAGGCCTGGAGGTAGGAAAGTATTAGCCACATCTGATGAACAGAAGGAAGGTCAGCTCAATCAGAAAATAAGGAGAAGACTTTTATAAGAAAATGTTTAGAGAAGTAGAAAGGAGCCAAATCATGAAGGGGCATCTTGAGAATAATTCTGATTTTATTCCAAGGGTGAAAAGTAAACCATTGGATGAGTATAAACAAGAGGCAGACATAATCTCGTCTGCCTGGCCACTGTGTGGAAAACAGACTGCAGAGCACGTATATGGATGCAGCAGCCAAGTTAGGAGGCTGTTAAAATCACTTAGGTCCTTAGGTATAAAAGAAGGGAGTTGGATTATGTGATTTGCAAGGTGTCTTCCTGTTTTGTGAGTCACTGATTTCCTGTGCCACTAGACACTGGATATCTCTTCAGTGACAAACTTAATTTGATGGTGGGACCAGGGGGGAGTGAGGGAGATGCTGGAAGGAAAGAAATTGGAACAGAAGATCAGAAGACCCTGGGATAAAATCTTTCTGGGATAGAATTCAGGAGAGGCCAGGTGAGGACTCAGCCCCACGCTATGCCACCACTGGCCACTAGAGGGCACGAGTGACCACATGTGCTTAGTTTTTCAGCCCTGTCCGACTGTTTGTGACTCCCATGGACTGTAGCCGGCCAGGCTTCTGTCCATGGGGATTCTTTTGGCAAGAATACTATAGTGGGTTGCCATGCCCTCCTCCAGGGGATCTTCCCAACCCAGGGATCAAACCCAGGTCTCCCGAATTGCAGGTGGATTCTGTACTGTCTGAGCCACCAGGGAAGCACACCAGACAGAAAAATAAAACATATCATAAAGCAACATATTCAAAACTGGGAAAGGAGTAAGTACATCAAGGTTTTATACTGTCACCCTGCTTTTTTAACTTATCTGCAGAGTACATCATGTGAAAACACTGGGCTGGATGAAATTCAAGCTGGAATCAAGACTGACGGGAGAAATATCAATAACCTCAGATATGCAGATGACACCACCCTTATGGCAGAAAGTGAAGAGGAACTAAAAGCCTCTTGATGAAGGTGAAAGAGGAGAGCGAAAAAGCTGGCTTAAAACTCAACATTCAAAAAATTAAGATGATGGCATCTGGTCCCATCACTTCTTGGCAAATAGATAGGGGGAAAATGGAAACAGTGACAGATTTTATTTACTTGGGCTCCAAAATCAGTGTGGACAATGACTGCAGCCATGAAATTAAAAGAAGCTTGCTCCTTGGAAGAAAAGCTATGACCAACCTAGACAACATATTAAAAAGCAGAGACATCACTTTGCTGACAAAGGTCTGTAGAATCAAAGCTATGGCTTTTCCAGTAGTCATGTATGGATGTGAGAGTTGGACCATAAAGAAGGTTGAGCGCCAAAGAACTGATGCTTTCAAACTGTGGTGCTGGAAAAGACTCTTCAGAGTTCCTTGGATTGCAAGGAGATCAAACCAGTCAATCGTAAAGGAAATCAACCCTGAATATTCACTAGAAGGACTGATGCTGAAGCCGAAACTCCAATACAGTGGCACCTGATGCGAAGAGCTCACTCATTAGAAAAGCTCCTGATGCTGGGAAAGATTGAAGGTGAGAGAAGGGGAGGACAGAGGACGAGATGGTTGGATGGCTTTACCAATTCAATGGGCATGAGTTTGAACAAGCTTCGGGAGTTGGTGACGGACAGGGAAGCCTAGCGTGCTGCGGCTTATGGAGTCACAAAGTGTCAGACACGACTGAGTGACTAAACAATGTAAAGCAACTTTGCAGGCTTACTTCTTGGAGACTGTAGCAGGTGGGAAGACTTTTCTGTGAAGGTTTTAAAAGGATGGAGACTTCTCACTTGTTAACAGAGCCACACAACAGAAGGTATAAATCATACGGATGCAAGCTTTGCATCAAAGCATAAACAACCCCACAGAGTTAGACCTGCCCCATAGCAGCACCAGCTACTGATCATGAAGATAAGCAACTGATCATGAACTGGACAGGAGAGTGGACATCTCTGCACAGGTGTCTCACTGACACAGACACCCAGACTCATTTCTGTGCTCATCCTCAGATGATTTTTTGTACCCGGCCTTCCCTTCCTCCCAGAAGTACCACTATCCATCCACTCACTTTGGCCAGAACTTGAATATCACCTTTTGCTCCTCCTTATGCCTCAGCAGTTTCAGCCACTCAGTCACCGGGTCCTGTCAATTCTGTCCCCCAAAACATCTTTAATATCGTCTCCTCCCCTCCATCAATCCTATCACTGTCTGTTTCACAGACTAAGGTAAAAAACGGACCAGTGACCTTAACAGAGACCTCACCAAAGATACACAGATGGCAAATCAGCTCACAAAAGGATGCCCCAAATCAACTGTCGGCAGGGAAATGAAAATTAAAATAACAATGAGATACCACTACACACCTATGAGAATAGCCCAAATCTGGAACACCGGCAACACCTGAGGCTGATGAGGATGTGGAGCATCAAGAACCCTCACTTGTGGCCACTGAGAAGGCGTGGTAACACTGACTTTGGAAGCAAGTCTGGTGGTTTCTTATACAACTTTAACTCCTACCACACTACCCAGCAATCATGCTCCTCGGTATTTAGCCAAAGGAGCTAAAAAATGTATGTCCACACAAAAGAATAACCTGCACAAGAATGTTTACAGCAGGATGCTTATTCATAATTGCAAAAACTTCAGAAGAAATCAAGATGTTCTTCAGAAGTGATAAATAGACTGTGGTACATCCAGGCAAGTGAATATTATTTAGTACTAAGAAGACATTCACCGGCAAAGTCCATTAACAATGTCTAAGAAATCAAAACAGAATCTGCCTGATAAAGTAAAATCTAACCTTTTTTTCTCCTTTGCGTTTAGTCTGGTTTCACTTGCTCACAGGAAACTGCCTGCAGATGCCCCCTAACCGGCACTTCAGACCAGGGTTCCCAGTGCAAAGTGGCTGCACCCTACACTTCAGAGCTTGGTGGGCTGTGTGCAGAGATAATGCACACGGCACCTCATTTCAGGATGGCGGCAGAGGGCCATGTGCAGAAACACTGCTCTCGGCACCTCACTTCAGGATGGCGGCAGAGGGCCGTGTGCAGCAGCACACTCTCGGCACCTCACTTCCGGATGGTGGCAGGGGGCCGTGTGCAGAAGCGCTGCTCTCGGCACCTCACTTCCGGATGGCGGCCCTCAGCACCTCACTTCCGGATGGCGGCAGAGGGCCGTGTGCAGAAGCACTGCTCTCGGCACCTCACTCTAAATGGTGACACTAGGCCAGGTGCAGAAGCACTGAGCTCCACATTTTGATCTGAACAGTGGGGAGTAGCACAGCGGCACCTGCTGGGCAAGAACTCCGTCTCCCTCCGTGTGGAGAAAAACCCTACAAAGCTGCCCTGCCCGTGGCGTGTTTGAGAGGCGTGTATTCTAGTGCACAAGCTTGCACCTCTCCACCCTTTGATTTAAGGATTAGCCTTTCCTTTGCCTCTAAACCAAACTCGATCTCATTCTGGCTGCTCGAACAATACTGAGCAGAAGGACCCTTGTTGAGGACCAGCTCCAGAAAGTCAGAACAAAATGAGCTATAAAAGCCATGAAAAGACACAGAGGCACCTTAAATGTGTGTGATTAAGCAAAAGAAGGGGCTTCCCAGGTGGCGCAGTGGTAAAGAATCCACTTGCCGATGCTGGAGACACAAGAGATGCAAGTTGGATCCCTGGGTCGGGAAGATCCCCTGCAGCTGGAAATGGCAACCCACTCCAGTATTCTTGTCTAGAAAATTTCATGGGCAGAGGAGCCTGGCGGGCTACAGTCCATGGGGTTGCAAAAAATCAGACACCACTGAGCACCACGCACTAAGCAAAAGAAGTCAGTCTGCAAAGGCCATGTACTATGTGCGATTCCAACTATATGACATTCTAGAAAAGACAAAATTATGGAGTTAGCAAATGGTCAGTGGCTGCAGGGATTATGGAAGGGGATGGGAAGGTGGAAGGGGGATGAGGTCTGACACTGGTGGGAGGATGAAGAGACAGAGCACAGAAGATCTGTGAAAATACTTACAGTATAATACTCATAGCAGTGAAAATACTCTCTATGATGCCATAATGATGGATACATGTCCTTAGGCATTTGTCCAAGCCCACAGAATGCCCAAGAGTGGACTCTAAACTGTGGACTTAGGTGATTAAATGTGTCAATTTTGATTCATCAGTTTAACAGATGTACCACTCTGGTGGGGATGTTGATAGTGGGGGAAGCTGTGCATGTGATGGGGCAGCGAGTATAAGGAAATCTTTCTACCTTGCTGACAAGTCGTCAGGAACCTTACACTTAAAAAAAAAAAATGCCTTACTGAAAACAAAAAAAGGATTCCTCAAGTGTAAGACCCCCACCAAACCCCCACTAGGGATGACCCTAGCCTTAGCACTCTGGTGCTGGACACTGCTGGACACAGACAATGAGCCTTAAGCTTAAACTCATGGACTCTGGAACTCCACTGCCTGTCTCTAATCCCAGCTCTGCTACCTACTACCTACACAGCTTCACTGTACCTCAGTCTCCTCATCTCTAAAATGGAGACAATATGTATCTCAAAAGGATCTTGTGAAAATGAAGTGGCTTAATATACGAAAAGAATCCAGAACAGTCCTGGCACAGGATGAGCAGCCTGCGTTAGCTGTTGTTACCACACTGACTGCTTTCTGCGCTGTGATTGATAGCTCAGTTGGTAAAGAATCTGCTTGCAATGCAGGAGACCCCAGTTTGATTCCTGGGTCGAGAAGATCCACTAGAGAAGGGATAGGCTACCCACTCCAGTATTCTTGGGCTTCCCTTGTGGCTCAGCTGGTAAAGAATCTGCCTGCAATGCAAGAGACCTGGGTTCAATCCCTGGGTTGGGAAGATCCCCTGGAGAAGGGAATGGCTACCCACTCCAGTATTCTGGCCTGGAGAATTCCATGGACTATATAGTCCATGGGGTCACAAAGAGTCGGACACAATTGAATGACTTTCACTTTCACTTTTCCGATTGCCAGGAGGTCTGGCAGTGTGGTCCACTTCTATCTGGGATGCAGTGTGGCAGGGTCTGCAGGATCCACAAGAGAACAGGCTTTGGATGGACCAGACTTTGAGACCTGGTCTGCCTCTTGTGCCCAATTGCTTCAGTCATGTCCGACTCTTTGCGACCCTATGGATTATAGACTGCCAGGCTCCTCTGTCCATGGGATTCTCCAGGCAAGAGTACTGGAGTGGTGGGTTGCCATGCCCTCTTCCAAGGGATCTTCCTGACCCCGGGACCGAACTTGCATCTCCTGCACCTCATACACTGCAGGAGGATTTTTTATCCATTCAGCCCCTTGGGAAGCCCAGTCTGTCTCTGGCAGCTTAGTAATACTTTGGCCACAGGTTCTTGGTCTGCAAAATGGAGGTGCTAATCTCTGCCCTCCCTACTCCATATGTCTTTAAGCAGACGGAAATAAAATGCACTAAACTGGTTTTCAATATGTTCATGTTTTTAAGTTAACGTTGGGTAAAACTGACTTTTGGGGAGTACAGTTCTATGAATTTTAACACATTCATGAAGCCACCACCACAACCAGGGTAGAGAACAGTTCCATCGACCCACAGGAAATTGCTTTTTAACCTTTTACGTGCTCTGCAAATGTTGGCATGATGTTTCATCGGCTAATACCTGGCTCTCCGACAAGGGGGTATCAGATAAGGACTATTCAAGGCGTGGTACCTTTCTTAGAACATTACGGGAAAAGGACAAATTCCAGGAATTGAACCTCCTGATCATCAGTTGCCTTTGCACTGGTTGTTCCTTCACCTGCAGCATCCTTCCTACAGATACCTGCATGGCTCCTCCCTCATCTCCTTCAGATCTTTGGTCAAATGTCACCTTCTCAGTGAGGCCTCCCCCGACCACCTGAGGTTAAGCCATCTGTTTCTTTGGATCTCTCTTACTCTACTCCACTTGTTCCTTTCTCCCAAGCATACATCACCTTCTATAAACTACATACTCTACCTATTTACTGTCCTTATTGTTGGTCCTCTGCTCCCCGATAGAATGTAAGCCCCCAAAGAACAGAGACTCTTTTCTGATTTGTTCATGTATCTCCAGCACTTAGAAAAGTGCCTAGCACATAATAGGGGCTCGATACATATTTTTTGAGTAAACCTGCTTAAAATAACAGGAACAAAATTAAACCCTCCTTATCTTTTGTTTGCGAAGACTAAATGTGTAATTGTGTAAGAGGAAGCATCCATCCTAGTGGATGCATATAAAGCCTAAGCTGGGCCACAGTTGGAATAACAGGAGGGCATAACCAATTTCATTTTTTTAGTTAACTCCTTCTCTATGAAGAAATACCAAGACTCTTAATTCTCTCTCACCATCTTTGGCTTAATGAGTGCTGAAAAATTTTTCTTTTTCCTCCCCAACTTGGAACCAGAGTTTGGGTAATTAACAACTGTTTAAAACTCCTTCTGCCTGAGCAGAAAGTTTAAAAATTCATGGAGACAACATGGGCTGAGCTTCATCCATATACTGATGAGCACAGGCAGTGTGGGTGAGCCTTCGAACTCAAAGAGTGTGCCACTCAAGTTGCAGAGCTAAGAGATGCTTAACTTCCTGAAAAAAAGGTCAAACATGCATCTGCCGAGGGAACAGCTCCATTTCCACATAACAGATCCGCCAGGCCTTTCATCCTCCGAGCTCTGTTCCAGCCACAACTACATGAAAGTGTGCGCTGTCTTTGATGAGTTCATATCCACTCACAGGGGCCCAGATCTCCTGTGAGAGGCAACACTCTGGTTCCCACAGGTGTGACACTGTGGATCCCCAGCCAAGAACTGGAGCTTTGGAGACAGGATTTGTAGGTTATTAGAAACCACCTGGGCAGGGGGCTTCCCCCTGGGGCTCACAGATAAAGAATCCGCCTACAATATGGGTTCGATCCCTGAGTCAGGAAGATCCCCTGGAGGAGGTCATGGCAACCCGCTCCACTGTTCCTGCCTAGAGAATCCCATGGACAGAGGAGCCTGGCAGGCTACAGCCCATAAGGTTGCAAAGAGTCAGACACTGTGCTTCAGTCAGACACACAACCAAAGTGGCGGAGCACTGAAGTGACTGATCACAAGCCGTCCGGGAATGGGAGGAATTGGGAGGAACTGGGAGACTGAGATTGACACATAAACACTTCTGATACTGTGTATAAAACAGATGACCATTGGGAACATATTGTACAGCACAGAGAACTCTACTTAACTCTACTTGTAGAGTTGACCTGAATGAGAAGGAACTAAAAAAAGGAGGGATATATGTATATGGACAGCTGATTCATTTTGCTGTATAGAAAAAAACTAACACAACATTGTAAAGCAACTATACTCCAATAAAAATCAATTTAAAAAAGAGAAAGAAATCACCCTCCCCACCTTGACATACATCCAAATAGAGAAATGCCAAAGGAGAGTCACAAAAAGTGTTCATGTACGTGAATATTGACATTTAGCAAACGAGACTGGGACGTAGGCTTTGTGTTATCCGACCATCATACGGGCTTGTCTCTGAGTTATCAAGACATTCCTCTGAAGGTCATTGTCAAAAATACAAACAACCTGAAATCTGGAGCTAAATGGTCATCTTTGGCCCCTCTCATTGCTGTCCATGGTATGCCCTGCAAAGTAAACTAAGGAAATTTCTAGTGATGTTAACTTATTGTAAAATAAAGTAAAAACCACAAGTGGTTTGGAAGACATATTGCACAATGTAATTTCTAGGCTTTTTCATTCTAAACTGGGTCCAGTTTTAAATACCTCATGCTGCCTTCCTAAGATGAAGACTAGATAACAGACAGACAGGCACACAGGGAACCCAAGCGTGACACCCAGGAACCTGCCCTGTCCTGCTGCTAAGTCACTTCAGTCGTGTCCGACTCTGTGCGACCCCATAGACGGCAGCCCACCAGGCTCCCCCGTCCCTGGGATTCTCCAGGCAAGAACACTGGAGTGGGTTGCCATTTCCTTCTCCAATGCGTGAAAGTGAAAAGTGACAGTGAAGTTGCTCAGTCGTATCCGACTCTTAGCGACCCCATGGACTGCAGCCTACCAGGCTCGTCCACCCATGGGATTTTCCAGGCAAGAATACTGGAGTGGGATGCCAATGCCTTCTCCGAAGCCCTGTCCTATCCAGTCTCAACTCCAACTGAATGGAGAAAATGGAGCGCGGAATGGTATCAGGATCTCCTTGCGCTGATCACAGCTGTATCCCTGTCAGGGTCGGCCCAGAGTCAGCTGCTACTGCTGCTGCCAAGTCACTTCAGTCGTGTCCGACTCTTGTGTGACCCCATGGACTGCAGCCCACCAGGCTCCCCCGTCCCTGGGATTCTACAAGCAAAAGTACTGGAGTGGGGTGCCATCGCCTTCTCCGCCAGAGTCAGCTGTGTGATGCTAATCTGCACCAGCTTCAGGCAGTACCCCGTGTTGGCCTCTTCCATCATCTGGGAAAAAGCAGACAACACAGCTGCCAGCATGGCCAGAAGAGCATCTGCATCACTGCTGCCCAGCCAGAGGCAGGCAGGCCTCCAGGACTGCTGTGGCCCTGTCAGACAGCACTTCACTTCCAGTCTCCAGGCTGGGTGACGCGTGATGTTTGCAAAGCAGAGCGAAGGAGTAAGTGAGCCAGAACTCTTTGCAAAACCAGCCGGCATGGAAGTATGAAGTCGCTCAGTCGTGTCCGACTCTCAGCAACCCCATGGACTTCAGCCTACCAGGCTCCTCTGTCCATGGGATTTTCCAGGCAAGAGTACTGGAGTGGGTTGCCATTGCGTTCTCCAGAGGATCTTCCTGGCCCAGGGATTGGACCCAAGTGTCCAGACAGACAGACGCTTTACGTCTGAGCCGCCAGGGAAGCATAACGACCATGATAAGGGTAGTGCTGGTGGCGGTGGCCACCACTGCCTGAGTCCCTGTGGGGAGCCAGGGACTGCAGGCAGATGGCCTGCAGATGGTGCTTAAGCCTCACAAGCACCCTGCCCAGGACATACAATCATCCCCATTTCACAGAAGAAGAAACTGAAGTCCAATGACAACAAGAAATGTATTCAGATTATAAATGACCATTACAGGCTGTCAGGCACTGCCTTCAGCACCTGTCCCTATGAACCCACGCCACCCTTCCTTCAGCCTTACGAGGCAGGTGTGCTGTTCGCACCTGTGCTGACAGATGTGGACAATGAAGCTCAGAGTTACGTTGCTGGCAAGGGGCAGGGCTGTGACTCAAACCCAGGCGATGCAGCTCTGGTGGGCACCACGGTAACCATTAGGCAGCACTGCCCCTTCACGGTATCAGGATCCAAACCCAGGTCTGTCTGGGATCTACTGATTTTTCATCACATCATGGTCCCTTGGGGTTCTGTGAGCCTGAAATCTGTCTTCCTGGGCACCTTCACCTTAGCTCAGTTACACAGATGCCCTTGGGGCTCCCCCTCCTCTCTGCCCTGCCTCCCACACAGTGGTGTCACACCCCTGTCTCCTGTTTGGCATGACCTTCCCTTTGCTTTCCTATATCCCCCAGCTGGTTACTTCTGACTCGGCTCATCCCCTTCTCCTCTGAGGAGGCTTTCCTGACTATTCTCACCAACTGATGAGGACTAAGGCTCTCATCAGAGGCCGGCACACACCCATCACTATGGGTGGGGGGTAGGGACCAAGTCTGGCATTAGAGATGGTGGCAGGCAGCACCGGGTACCCAGAGTCAAGGAGAGACACCAGCATGGCCAAGGTCTGGGAACCAGCCGCCGCATTCCCGTCCACTGGGTCAGAAAACACGTGGAGCTAAATAAAGAACCTTCCTAGGGACAAAGGAGACCTTTGGGAGGCTTGCTCAGGTCTGCAGCATACCTGAGGATACAAAAGAAGGGCTGACACGGAGGGAAACACCAGTCACTTGGAACACATGGATGAAGGTATTCACAGGTGAGGAGGGAGACAGAGAAACAGAGGCAGAAAGACAGAGATATGTATAGCTATAGCTGGTTCACACTGCTGCACAGCAGAAACTAGCACAGCATTGCAAAGCAATTATACTCCAATAACAGAGTTTAAAAAAGGAGACACACACACAGAGGGAGCGAGAGAGAAATAGACAAAGAGATACAGAGAGAGAGAGAGACAGAGAGACAGGGGAAGACAGAGACAGAGATTAAGACAGAAGCAGTCCGGGAGACAGAGAGGGCACAGGCTGTAGCCACTGTAGCGGTCATCACCTTCATTCAGCTCCCACAGCCTCCGCTCGAGCTTCCTCGGGGCAGATGGCCAGCCTGGCGGTGCTTCTGGTGGCCAGGTGCTGCTCTAATGAGGAATTTAGCAAGTTCACTCTGCAGAGCAACAGCGTGCTATAAGGCATCTTCAGTGTATGAGGTCCAGACCCAAACTCCTGATTTCCTGCCATCTCACCCCTGCAATAAAGAATCTGCCTGCAGTGCAAGTAGACCTGGGTTCAATCCCTGGGAAGATCCCCTGGAGAAGAAAATGGCAACGCAGTCCAGTATTTTGGCCTGGAGAATCCCAGGGACAGAGGAGCCTAGCAGGCTACAGTCTGTGGGATCACAAAGTCAGACATGACTGAACGACTAACACTTTCACTTTTCACTCCCACCCAAACTGTCCCTTTTCCATCTTCCTCATTTCAGCAGATACCCCATCCAGTGGTTTAAGCTAGAAGCGTGGGGAGATGCTGGGATTCCTCCCCACAGAGCCTCCCACATCCAGGCCACCACCAGCTCTCATCCCCAAAGAAGCCTCTGAATCCACCTACTTCTTTCAACTCCACCATCACTGTCAGTGCGTGAGCTGCCCGCATCCCTCACCTGCACCAACCTGCCTTCCTGCACCAAACCAGAAGCTCTCCTCTGGCCTCCCTGTCTCCCCACCTGCTCCCCAGCTCAGACTCCTGCCCTCCTTGTGGATGGCATTCAAGCTTCTTTCAAAGCCTGCGGGCCAACATCGTCTGGGATCTTCCCTCACACTCAGTCTCTGCACCAAACCGCCCACCTTCCTGTCTCCCAAACAAGCCAGCCTCCTTCCCCAGCACCACACCCTGCCCTCAGGCCTTTGCACATGCTGTTCCCTTTGCCCGTTCCCTCTGCCCAGAATGTTCTTCCCAGCTCAGCCTTGCCATCCAGCTCTCAAGTCCAATGCCACTGTCCCAGAGCTCTTCTCTGATCATTTCATGTTCACCCTGGACCCCCAATCTCCTTCCATCCTCCTGTGGCATCTTCTTTATCTTGGGAATGGTTGTCCTGCCAGACCCGACCCCCTCAGCCCTCTCCTGGCACCTCACATAGGACCCAGATGCAAGACTGGCACCCTGAGAACTAGTAATCCTCTGTCGAAGGACTCCAGGATCCCCGGACTCCAGGGAGGGTGTGGGCGATATCTTGGCAGAAACAACCACCTGGAGGGCTGGACCTGGGAAGGCGGGAGTGCCTGTGAAACCACACAGAACCGCGCACCATGGCGCCCCTGCTCTCACGACTCTGTTGCCTGATGTGGAAAGCAGGTATGCACAAGTAAGTGACCTACCTGTGTGTGTTCAGCAAGGTAGTGGCCAGGCAAGTCCAGGTCACCAAGTCTTCAGCTGGTGGTTGTTTTTTTTTTTTTTTTCATGACTCCACCAATATCACTATTAAAATATAAGATTCTTAGGCATTTAGTGCCTACTTGCCAACTACTCATTTCACCCTCTCCAGGGAATACTTTTCTCCTAAATTAAAAATACTAATAACCACTACGTGGCTGACTGCTTACTCAAGCATTAAGCTAATTTAATTACAAGCATTACTTCATTAATCCTCACATAACCCTGTGAAGCAAATACAACTCTTAGCCCCATTTTACAGGTGAGGAAACTGAGGCTCAGGGATTTTAGGACTTGGCAGGACATCCTGTACTATATCAGTCTAGTCTATCTCCAGATGCAGCCCTTCAACCACGTGATACCCTGGTTTGCTGGCCCCCCTCCTCCCAATAATCCTGACATCAGTATCAATGGAGTGCTCCATGAGAGCCTGGCACCTACCAGGCAGCACTCTGGCAGCCTCTGCAGTGTCCTTCACCTTGGGGAGCCTGAGTCCTGGCACTGGCTCAGAAAGTTCCAGGAACAGCGGGCTCAGCTGCAATTATGGTGACACCATCCTTGCTCCTGCAGGATAGAGACCCCGGCAGCCTCATGCTCGCATAAAGGAGCAGGTGAGGGCAACGCTAGCACAGATTCTCACTAAAAGAGGTGGGAGCTACCTCCATGGACTCCCTGTGTGACCTGAACAACAATAATGACGATGATGGTGATGGTAGTAATAACAAGAGTAATAGCAGGTCACAGCAATAACATTAACAGTAATCACAGTAACAATAAAATATAACGGCAACAATATTATAAACATATAGTATTTATACAATGCTTTCTGTGTGTCGGGTACTGTTTTAAGCCCTATTTATATATTAAATCAATTAGTCCTAACGTGAATCTCGTTATTATCCATTTTTCACACAGAGGAAACTGAGGGCCAGAAGGGCACAATAAATTGCCCAGTAGTCAGCGTGAATTCAGTGTGGGGTCAGGATGCAGCCCCACACGTCATTCCATCACTCCTCCACCCAGGAGTTTCTCTCATTTCTAAGAGGAGGAGCTCAGATCTGAAGAACTCAGATGCACATTTTCTGATTCTCACTTTCAAGAGAAAGAGCTAGCCACAGACAAGTGCTTTCTTTCTCTGCCTTCCCTTATCCTGATTTCAGCCTCCACTGATATTAGTAATGGGCAGAATTCTTGCTACACGTTAGACACTCCACTAAGCACTTTACCTGCACCTTCACTGTGTCCCATACTCCTAGTAATCCTACGAGGTTCTAGCATCCTTATTTCAGAGCTGACGCACCCAAGGCTCAGAAAGGCTCAGTCACCTGCCTGAGGTCACACAGCAGAGAAGCTGCGGAAGTCTAACAAGGTTGGTCTGATCCCAGAGTCTAGGCCTTTAACCACCAGTTGTGTCTGATTGTTTCTCCTCCCTACTCCTCCCTCTTCAGGAGCCACCGAGCTGGGGAAGCGGCTGGCCTCAGCCAAGCAGCAGTGATGCCCCCGCAGGCCAGGCGCTGATACCCCAGGACTGATGATGGCATGTGACAGGCAGGGGGACGTACCCACAGGAAGCACAGCCTTCCTATCCTGGCATCAGATTTCCACCGAGACATCCCCGGGCAGCCACCGTGACTCCTTCCAGAGCTCGGCCCTCTGTTTCTCTCCTGCTGTCACTGGCAGGCTAGGGGAGGTTTCTGCACAGCGTGGATGGAGATGTTCACAGTGGCAGCCTCCAGCCCCCACACAGAACAGTCATTTCCGCTGCACTCGCTGGTCCAAGTGCTGAAGGAAAGCTGGACTCACCTTCACGCCCACCAGTGCTCTCTTTCCCCTCCACTTACTTTTTTTTTTTAAATCACAAAAAGGTTTTCTCAAACCCTTTCCTGGGGGGTTTGAAGCTGTCTGGAGACAAAGTCCTTCTCAGGAAAGGAGGAGACCTTCATGGGCCTCAGAACGTGGCATGACAATAGTCCCCACGGCTCCCCTGCCCCTCAGTGCTTCAGCATCTTCTTCCTTGCAGAAGGGGGTTGGGGTGGAGGAAGGAATCCGGTGATCCCACAGCCCCCTAGACCCCGCCCCAGGCAGGAGACATCCCGTTTTACGGAAGAGTCAAGTGAGGAATCTTGGCTAGGAGTCAGGCTAGAACTCAGCCTTTCTCCCCTCTCTGGATCCTACCTTAAGCAGCTGAGATGGAGAAGGACCCCTGAGCTGCTGGAGGCAAAGACACAAGACCATGTGGGAGGCAGGCAGATAGGAGTCAGTGGAGATAATGTAAAAGGGCACCATGGTGGGAGAGGAAGCTGGAGCTTCAGCCTCCTGGGAGTGAAGGGTCTCAGAACAGTATGGAAGAGCTTGGACAAACAGCAAGGAGCAGCTCCTGTGTTTAAGCAGGGCAGTGACGCGGTCACATTTGTGTTTTAAAAAAAAAACAAACTCTGACACTATATGCTATGGAAATGGGATTTGGAGGAAACCTAACTGGACACAGGGAGACCAGGAAGGAGGGTTTCGCAGTGGTCTATGAAGGAGATTGTGCGTGTCTGTCTATGACGGAGACAGATGAGGAGAGTAGCAAAGCACCCCTCTCATTCACTCCTACACCCAGAACAAACCCCTTCGCTCTGTTACAGGATTGTGCAGAGGTGAATCTGGTACAATCCCTGTCTTCAAACAGTTTATAACATTAGGGACATAGAAGAAACAATACGGGATGGAGTCACTCAGTTTCTTTGACTAACAAATATATTTTGAACGCCTCCCATGGGCCAACCCTTTCCAGTTGGTGCTGGAGATATAACAGTGGAAAACCCCCAGATCTCTGACCTCTTGGGGGCCACATTCAAGTGGGGGGGGGGTGATTAGTCAGATTCTATTGAGTCTTGCTTAGGAAACAACGCATGTATATTGTCAGTGTCATTTGCCTTCCTGATTTCAGTCAAACACACACGGAAAATCAGAATTTTGCTGGAGGAAAATACAGTATCTACTGGAAGCAGGAAAAGTTGAGCAGAAAGACAGATTTAGAAGAACTCTAAAAACATAATAATCAAGGGTCATCTAGGATAAGGGTGAACATTCCCACACAAAACAACTTTTAGGGGTAATATGTATCGTGATGTTTCATGTGGTGCTCTTTCAAACCTCAAAAAAGATATTCCATACTGTTTCTTATTAACTAGACAAGAAAGAATAAAAATAGTAAGTTTTTAAGCCAAAGGCCAAAATCAGAAAAGAAAAATCTTCATAACATGAAACTTTATCCCTGAAATAGTCCCCATGTAGAATAAGCCTAAGACGACAAGACGACACCGTTAACACAACCATGATACAGTAGCTATTCTATCGATATGCATGGTACTGCTGCTACTACTGCTTCTCCTCATACTCTGCAGATGCCCTGGAGGGTTTATGCAGCGTAACAGTTAGAAGCACGGGTTCTGAAGTCAAAACGACCTGGGTTAATACCCCAAGCCAGCTGTTCTATTTCCCAGCACTGTGACCTTGGGCCTGTCATTCATTCTTCTGTGTCTCACTCCGCTCATCCAAAAACAGGTAATAATTCTATCTCATCTAAAGGTCTGCTGTGAGAATGAAATGGGTTAATTTATGTAAAGTGCTCTGAACGCAGTTTGGCACACAGCGAATGTGCAATAAATTGGTAGTTAGGCTGCAGGAAGACGTGGCTCTGGCATCCTTGGAAAGCAGGCAGGGTGATGTGCAAGGAGATACAGAGTCGGTGAGCTTTGAGGAAGGCTCATGGTAGGGCTGGGTACAGGGCATCCTGTCGCAAACCTCTGCACAGTCCACCAGCTCCTTCACTGGAGCCCTGTGTGTGCACGCTAAGTCGCTTCAGTCATGTCCGACTCTTTGTGACCCTAGGGACTGTAGCCCTCCAGGTTCCTCTATCTATGGGACTCTCCAGGCAAGAATACCGGAGTGAGTTGCCATTTCCTCCTCCAGAGGATCTCCCTGACCCAGGGATTGAACCCTCATCTTATGTCTCCTGCACTGGCAGGCAGGTTCTTACCACTAGCACCACCTAGGAAGCCCCACTGAAGCCATAGCTTTCCTCAAAGGTTGTGTCACAAGAGCCTTGGAAACCACAGCTGCCCCTCCACGCACCTAACTCTTGGATTGCTTGGTACCCTTCACTGTGGCGGGCCCCTTGTTAGTAAATGGGGAGCTGATGAGTTGCTACAATCAGACTCACTGAGCACAGGAAGTCACATGACTCCCACCAATCACTATACAGACATGAACTCTTGGTCAACCAGCAGCATCATCACCCAATCTACACTTCCTCTCAGCTCCAGTTATTTTCTACCACCTCCAAGCTTCTGCTTTTGCTTTTCCTTCTGCCTGTCTGCCCCTTCTCCCTCTTTCTCCAAGTCAGAATTCCTACTCAACACTGACACCCCACCTCAAACACACTTACTGCTGTGAAGTCACCCCAGTGAGCTCTGCCAGGGGTTTCTTACAGTGTAGTTAGCCAAGCACCAACACAGAATGATTTGTGGTGCTTGCTGACCACAGGCCTCCTACTTTAGTGGGTGGAGTCCAGCCAGCTGCATTGTTACCAACCTCCCCAGCTGACTCCCAACACACACTGAAGTTTACAGCCCAGAGAGCTGGCCTTGCACCACTGTCTCTTAGCAACTTCCCTGTCATCTGGGCTCCCCCCGTCCTTTTCATGTGACTTTGAGAGCACACCTGCTCATATTCCAGTCGAACTGCTTACAGTACATCTCCCGTCACCAGACTATGAGCTTCTTGAGGGCAGGGAACGTGCCTGAACTATATTTAAACTCTCAGCACTTCCAGCAACCTTACCATGCCGGACTCCTCTTTTTCCTCACACTCCATGCATCACTGGGTTCAGATAGTTCTACTTTTAAAATAGGTGGTTTTTTTGCCACTTTTCACCTCTTCTACCCCAATAACCCTAGTCCAAACTACCACCATCTCTGCTCATGGACTACCACAACGGTCCACTCTCTGAGCCTTCCATTTGACCCCTATCCCCTACAACTTCCTTTTCACACACCATTCAGAATAATTCCTTAAAAATAAATCAAGCATTTACAAAACACATATTCAAGAAAGCACTGAAGGAGTTCCCTGATGGTCCAGAGGTTAACAATCCACCTTGCAATGCAAGGGACGCCGGTTCCACACACTGCAACTACCGAAGCCCATCCACCACAACTAGAGTCTGTGTATCACAAGAAAAACCCCGCATGGCATAGCAAAGATCCCACATGCTGCAACCAAGACCTGATGTAGTCAAATAAAGAAGGCACTGACATCAAGAAGATACAAAGAATTAAACTCAAAACTTCAGAGTAAAAAACACAAAGGCAACTTAAAAATGGGTAAGAGACTTGCCTAGATACTTCACTGAAAAGGACACAAAGAGGGGAAAAACATACATGAATACAAAGATATTCAACATCATTTGCCATTAGGGAAAGGCATATTAAAACCACGGTGAGACACCACTAAATGATCAGAATGGCTAAAATAAATACTGAAAATGCCAAGTGCGGACAAGAACACAGAGCAACTGGAACTTTTATACACTGCTTAAGGAAATGCCAAAATGCTACAACCCCGCTGGAAAATAGTTTGCAAGTTTCTTATAAAACTGAATGTAAATTTTACCCCAGCAATCTAACTCCCAGGTATTTATTTATCCTAGAGAAGCAAAAATGTATGTTCACACAAAAACCTGAATACAAATGTGAATAGCAACTCTACTCCTAACTGCCAAAAGCTGGAAAGGAAACAAGTATCCTTCAAAGGGTGAATGGATGGACAAACTGTGATATGTCTATTCAATGGAACACTAGTCAGCGATGAGAATGAACAGACTCTGGATCTACCCAACAACGTGAACGAATCATGAAGACCTCATACTGAGGGAAAGAAGCCAGCCTCAGAAGGTTAGACTGTATGACTCCACTTATCTGACATTCTCAAAAGGACAAAATGGTAGTGATGGAAAGTGCAGCTTATTCGTGGTTATAAAAGGAGAACAGGAAGGATGTTTTTGATAAAGAAACAGTTCTGTATCTTCACTGAGGTGCTGGTAGTTCCATGAATCTATACATCTGTTAAAAGTCATAGAACTGTACACCAAGACAAAGTCTACTTTACCATATGGCAATTAAAAAAAATTAAAGTGATTGAAAGAAGTCAAATCATGTAACCTCCTGGTTCAAAACCTCCAACTGAGGGACTTCCCTGGTGATCCAGTGGTTAAGAATCTGCCTGCCAATGCAGGGGACACGGGTTCACTCCCTGCTCCAGGAAGATTCGTGCTGTGGAGCAACGAAGCCCGTGAGCCAGAACTACTGAGCCTGTGCTCTAGAGCCCATGCTCCACAACAGGATAAGTCACAGCAGTGAGAAGTCTGTGCACCGCAAACCAGAGAGTCACCCCCACTTGCCGCAACTAGAGGAAGCCCACATGTAGCAACAAAGACCCAGCACAGCTGAAAATATAGATAAATAGCAAAAATCACAAGAAAAGACCCTCCAACCTAGAACAGAATCTGAACTTCTCTCCACAGCCATGAGTTCCACCAGTGCTGGTTTCAGATACCTCTCAGGCCACATCTTCTCAAACTCTTCCTTTTGTGTCTCTCTCTGTCTACCCTGAGGCTCCCCTGCTGTTCCCTCTGCCTGAAATTCTTTCCCACAGGTATTTCCAAAACCCACTTCCAAACTTCCTCCATGCCTCTGCTCAAATTGTCAACTTCTCAGAGAGACCTTCTTAAACTGAATTTTCTATAATGGCATTTTTCCCCTGCCCTTATACTGTTGACATTTTAATTCATAGCACACATCACTAACTCACATCTGTATGCACTTTATATTTCCCAGCAGAATATAAGATCCACGAGGCTAGGAATCTTGTCTGTACCATTTATCAATACATCCTCAGCACCTAGGGCCTTGCCTACCACAAGATGAGAGTTCCACAAATAATTGTTAAATGATCAGTGATTAAACCCAAGAGATGAACATTTAGTGATGAGATTCCTAATGCATTAAACTTGGATGCATATTTTGATTTCTTTGCAGTATCCTTCAAATCACCTGTCCACTTGGTGCCTAAGTAAAGCAGCCTTAGTCCAGACTATTTAGTTAAGCTATCAGTGTTTTCAAAATGAATTAACTCAACAACTCCCTAATAAGTGCAGCCTTCCACTACTTGGTTAGGTAACTGGCTTGGGATGAGCTAGGATGGGGCAAGGCTGCAAGCACCCTCATTCTTAGAGTAATGCCACATGGGGTTTCCTCAGGGCTTCTAAAAAGCTATCTAGAAGTGCTACTAATAAGTGCAAAGAAGTTGGAGGTGAGATTGAAGAAAGAAAAAATATACCACCTCTCCTCAACACCATTCCAAGGAGAAGGAATAAATTAGCACTTAAAGGACGCCTACTCTATATGTTCCAGGCACTCTCTAAAGGTTCTATTTAATCCTCCATCCACCCTTCAAGGTGGACTCTATGGACCCCATTTTCATACATGAAAAGAGCCAGGCACAAAGAGGTTAGGTAATGTGCCCAGAGTCACATACCTATAGGTAATGACTGGTGCTCTGAACTCAGGCCTGCGGAACAGCCAACCTGATTCTTTTCCCACTCTGAATTTTAGAAGCAATATTCAGAGTCATGAGGGTGGGCACTGTCCAGGGGAACCAGGCAGACATGCCAGTCTCAAACAGGAAATGCCAGCTCGGACACCCAGGTTCTTCACTAAAACTTCTCAAAGGTCGGCATCAGCAAATCTGCTAAAGCAAGATGCTGAGCACATCCAGTAAAAGTGTACTGAGCATCTGCTCTGTCACTAGGCTCACATTTAGTATTTCACTTAATTTTCATCATCATTTTAAATGGGTTACATGTATGAAGCATTAAGGGCTGTTTATCCAAAAATGAAGGTACCGACCCTGCAAGCAAACAAGAACACCTGAGAATTCTTTACCCCCCACTTCATGCCAGTTAGAAATTTTGAACTTATTTCTTAAAAACAGAGCAGTATGGAACTCAAACAACTGCATATAAGTTTTTTCATATGCTAGTTTTTTTAGTCTTGGTCCGGGTTTTACACACTAGTTAGCACAGGAATTATTGTTCAAGGTTGCATACACAGAAACCAGGCAAAATGCAATTTGGGGGGCAATGAAAATATCTTCAAGGGTATTTTGGCTGTGAATGATTTCTACCCCCATACTATGGCTCTGGAATCCAAATATCAGTAAGATGAAACTCTGCTCTACCTCCTGTCCTCTCATTTACTCCTGCTTGGTTAATAATCAAGAGATCGTAGATCGAGAAAGGAAGCGAGAGACTACCAAGTCCCACTCTTTGCCGGGGCAGCAATGCCTGACGGTCACCAGCCATTTCTGATGATGCTGGCAAGGAGAGGAGTCTCCTACCCACTGGACCACTGCCATCCTCAGCCCACTCTTCCTCCATTTACCTGCTACCCACTCCCTTCCACATCCACTCCTGGCTGCTAGCTTTGCTTTCTAGCCCTGCAGAATATTTATAACCCCTCTTTCCTATGATAATCATTAGCATATTCAAACCCTGGTATTAGGATGATTCTTTCTTAACGTTATAGAGATCAAGAAGAGAGTCACGTATCTGCATTGCGCTTTTAAATAACTAAGTGATGGTTTTTACTTCTGGGTGTTCATCTCTGCACCCACCTCCCCACAAGGCGGCTCCACTGATCAGGTTCTACATTTTGGGAGCCATGCCCTGAAAATATGCAGCTTAGTTGGGAAGACAAAGAACAGAGATCACATGTCATGTGGCCAGTGTTCTTCCAGTGTATAAATTAGGTGCCGGCCACATGCAGAGAGAAAGGGTCAGGGTTGCAGCTGCCTCCCCACCAGGAAAGCATGCTGACCCATGAACTAGACTCTCCCAAAACACAACTTGTATCCTGAATCTCTCTGGGGAAACTGACCAGGTCTCAAGCTTTGTTTACTTACTATACCATCCATGTCTCAGACATCTGCCTCAGTGTCAAGCCGAGAGTAGGTGCTCATTGAGCCTTACTTCACTCTCTGGCACTTCAAAGGGGCCTGGAGGTAAGGATAATTCAATTGAAATGATCCCAAAGTTCTCAACGAAGGTTTAAAAAAACTCTTTAATAATAATATCACTTCACACACCTAAGGTAAGGCGTCTAGGTCTCCATCTCTACCATCTATCAACTCACTGAGTGATATAAAACAGGTAACCTAACTTCTCTAGACGTTCATTTTCCCAGATATAAACCGAGGGGCCTGATCCAATGGACTGCAGGGTCCTCTCCAGATCCAGGGACCATCTGCTGTCCCAGACAGTAAAATAGATAATCCACAATAATCTGACTGAACTAGCTGATCTGAAAAATCACTGTGTAATTTCCAGAAGAATGGAGAGCATGCAAAGAGCCAAAGGCAGACAAGGATTCCAGCCCCAGTCCTTTTGTTACTCTACCATGAACCACCACCCCAGTATAGGTTCAAATACCAGTGTCAACATTTACTGAGTGATGATCTTGGGTAAGTCACTGAACTCCTTCAGCCTTGATTTTCACATCTTTAGATTGCTTATTCTAACTCCTCCCAGGCCTACTGGGAGGGTGATGTGTTAAAATGTGTGTAAAGCCCCCTGCACCCAGAGGACACATGCTACGTTTCCCTTTGTGCAAACATCCTTCACCTCAGCAGTCATCCACTTAATCAACAGACTCCGATCCTGAGGCTTTTCATGATCCAGAGCACAGCCAGCCAGAGAGGAAGGGCTCTAAAAGTCAATTAGACTCCCTCCCACCTCTGCAACTGACACATGAAGAAGCTGAGGCTCAGAGAGGCACAAGGACTGGCCCAAGAACCTAGGTGTTCTTCAGCAGTAAAGCCTGGCCCAGAACATGGGGTGGCAGACGCCGAGGGCCACACAGGACACAGACAGAAACCTCTGCAGGCTCTGCTCTCCTTAAAGAAAATGGGGACACTCCACATAAAACCAAATTCTGACGAATAAAAGCAACAGTATTTTTTACTTACAAATTTTGGCAAGGGCTGCAGAAGAGATGTAGAGTCACAGTTTGTCTATGAAATGCAAAATTTCCCCAAATTCCCTGTGAGATGAAGGGCAGAGTTTCTTGCTAGTAGCCCTTCCCAGTTACTCCAGTCCCCTTTCCCCTCCCCGTTTTGACTTTTTTCAGTTTGCACACCTTGAGGCAGACATGCTGCATTAGGCTCCCCTCTGAGCAAGGTGAGAAGTCTCAAGTCCAGGCAATAACACACGCCCTCTGAAACACAAACAGCACAATCCCCCAACTGTGCTGTCATAATACAAAGAGAATCCCCCTGCCCCCAGAGAGCTCCAGCATGGGACATTAAGAACATGACCCAATCCACAAAGGCACACCCGTAACTCAAGGGCCAGCAATCCAAAGGTCCCCCTGAAAGACACGATCAAAAATCCCTGAGACCATTTAGGTACTCCTGGAAACCTCAGCCCAGAGTCCACCAAGGGCACTCAACTGAGCACTGAAGAGGGAGCCCCAATAAGACAAGGAGGGGCGTGGGTGACAGCTGGCTCTGGGGAGACACTGCTAACCTGATGCGCCCCCTCCTGCCTCAGGTTAACAGAGAGAAGCATTTCTCCTCCAGAAGCACTGGGCAGAAAGCTACACCAAGAGCAGGCTTGTGAACAGTGTCTTGTCAGCACACTCCCCACCAAGCGGCCCCCTAATCCAAGCCTCACATGGCGTTCTTGAGCAAATAGACACAGAGAGGGAGACCGTCCTGGCCCAGCTCACACCGCATGTGGGGGCAGCTCTGCATGGAGCCTATGCCGACCTGCCCTCTAGAGCTGTTCCCTCCCACTGCCCCCAAGGCTCTTCTCCTCCAGGCCCATTCTTCCTTCCAAAACCGGGGGCTCACCTCCTGGTTCTGAGGATCCAGCCAGGTTGAACAATGCTCAGAAGAAGGTGACCATTTAGCAATTCATCCAGTGGGACCTCTGCAGGCCAGAGCAGCTGGAGCTGTGCCCGTGCCCAGTAGCAAGGAGAGACTGCCGCGTGTTAACTTTGAAAGGGCTCTCTCTTCCCTAAACACTTCTGATCACCCTCCTCCCCCTCGTAGTACTATGGAGACATGTGCTCTGCTTGGGAGGAGGTAGGGAGGAAGGTGCAGCTATTTACTGGAAGAAGGGCAACAGCCAGCTGAGCCATGCTCCACGCTCACAACCAGCAGAAGCGGACTGGGAGAAAAATAGCTCTGTGTGCTGCCACAGAATTATTAACCCTTGGGCTCCAGCTTTGCTCCTCACACAGCTGAAGCAAGAGAAACAATACACTTAACCAATAGAGTGCCAGCCAAAGACATTACATCACCGGTCAGTGCCGCCATTGGCTAATAATTCCTAGAAGGCATTATCTGCTTCTAGGTGCTTAACCCTTTCGTGAACATCACAGCAAAGACTCAAGCATTTGGTCTAAGCCTATGGGTCCTGGACCATGCTTTTACCAGGATGATCTGGGGTGCTTTCTAAACATACAGATTGCTATGTTCCATCCCAAATCATCCAAATCAGATTCCTGAGAAGTATGTGATGGTTTAGTCGCTAAGTTAAGTCCGACTCTTGCGACCTCATGGACTGAAGCCCACCTGTCTCCTCTATCTAGAGGGTTATAGTCCATGGGATTTCTCAGGCAAGAATACTGGAGTGGTCTGCCATTCCCTTCTCCAGGGAATCTTCCTGACCCAGGGACCAAACCCTGGCCTCTTGCATTGTAGGCAGATTCTTTACCATCTGAGCTACCAGGGAAGCCCGCATGGATTTCTGTATCTTAAATAGTGTTCAGAGTGTGGAACCCACTGGCCTATTCAGAAAGGCTTCCTCTCTGAAGGAATGAGATGAGATTTTTTCTGATCATTTATTACGTGCCCAATGCATTACTATATCATCTCACTTATTTCCTGCACTGAGCAGTGATGTGACTGGCTCCATTTCATAGGTATAAAAAGAGAGACTAAGTCATTTGCTCAGAGACAGAGCCTGGCTTTGAAAGTCAGACTGTTTGTACCCTATCTTGCTCCTCTTTTGAAGCTTCCAAAATCAAATCAAGCTATTTGCCTACTTATTGCCTCCAGGGATATAGAAACAATAGACCTCCTGGATAAGCTGAAAAATGCCAATAACGCATGACGCATGAAGAACTAGGGAGTGAAGAGAAGGGGAATTCCCATAGCAGGTGTTCAGGGATCATGAACCTTCCAGAGAACCCTTCTCTTTTTTAAGCTCAGTTCTTCCGCTTCTGCTACAAATCTCTGCTTAGCTGTCACTTTCTCTGGGAAGCCTCCTCCTATCCCCAAATCTGGGAGAGATGCCCCTGGTCCAGGCTCCTATGTCCTCTATCAGTGGCCTTATTGCTTGCTTACCAGGTAAATTCCACAAGATTAATTACAGCCATTTGTGCCTTCACCAATATAGACCCAGCACAGTACCTGCCACATGTGAGTACTCAGTCTTGACTGTGGAAAGAGGGGAGGGAGAGAGGGGCGGAGAGAAGGAAAGAGAGAGGGAGGAAGGGAGGGAGGGAAGGTCTTTACTCGAATTCTAAACAGCATCACCCTGACGCGGGAAAGGCAAAGGACTGGAAGCCAGGGGAACCACATGTACAAAATTTGTCTGACCTTGGGCAAGCCCATTCTCAGGGGGCCTTGGTTTCCTCATCTGAAAATAAGAACAGAAGCACCTTCCTTGTAGATAGGCATGAGGATCAACTTAAAGAATGATACAGGCTCGGATGCACTCCTCTGCACTTTCTCCCTCGATCTCATCCATATTATTGGCTGGCATCAAAGTGCTGACACCCCTCTTAATAGCGGGACGTCCCCCCTGTCTGTGTGGGTATCTTGGACATCTCCAAGACAACATTTACATTTTCTCCCCCTGATCTTCACCACCACTCTTTGACTGGTGCTCCTATCTATTGATCTTTTATTTTTTTGGTAATTGAGATGAAATTTATATAACATAAAATTAACCATTTTAAAGTATACAGTTCAGTAGCATTTAGTATATTCATAGTATAGTTCAAACACAGCTTCCATCCAGTTCCAAAATATTTTCACCATCCAAAAAGGAAACCACTTAGCAGTCATGCCCTGTCTACCCTTCTTCCCCTCTCCACACAAAACTCCGGCCAACACCAATCTGCCTTCTGCCTCTATGGATTAGGCTACTTGGACTATTTCATATAAGTGGAATCATATAATATAAGACTTTTTGTGTCTGGCTTCTTTCACTTAACATGTTTCCAAGGTTCTTCACATGGTAGCAAGTATCAGTGCATACTCAATCATTAAGTCAGTCTGACTCTTTACGACCTCATGGACTGTAGCCCTCCAGGCTCCTCTGCCCGTGGACTTTTTCAGGCCAGGAATACTGGAGTGGGTTGCCATTTCCTCCTCCAGGGGATATTCCTGACTCAGGGATGGAACCAGAATCTTTTGTATCTCCTGCATTGGCAGGCGGATTCTTTATCACTGTGCCATCTGGGAAGCCCAGCATGTATCAGGACATTCTTCCTTTTTATGGCTGACTAAGATTCCATTGTAAGTACTTACCACATTTTTATTTATCCGTTCCCCTGTTTATGGACAGCTGGCATCCAATCTTGAGCCATAAACCTGGTGGGGGGGGTCACCCTTGATCCTTCCCTTTCCCATAATCCTGACATTGAATGTATCAGCAAGTCTTGTCCATTTAACACCCCCAATACAGCTCCTTCTACTTGTCCAATACCATTGCTACCCTGCAGCCAGGACAGCAACACCTCTCTCACCAAACTCCTAATTTGCGGCAAGATCCCATTCTTCTTCCTACTCCTTTTTCTTACCTGCGAGCTGCATAAACCACATCATCCATTCACTTCAGCAATATTTACTGGGCACTTTTCTTCATGGAGTTTGCCTCCAAGAGGCATGACAGACAACAAGCAATTATATAACATCATGTTGTTACTAGGTCATTAAGATCCTTCACTGAGTTTTCACTGCACCTTGAGTAAAATCCATGGCCTTCCATGGCCCCATCTATTTCTCCAAACTCATCTCAGGCTGCTCTCCAGTCATGCTGGGTTCCACTCCTCCACCTCACGGTCCTTGAACAAGTTGTTCTCTCTGCCTCTTGACCTTGGCATTGCTGGACCTTCTTCATCCCTCAGATCTCAGTGTAAATGTCACGTCTTGATGATACCACTCGTCTAAGCGGATCTACCCTTCATTAACTTCACTCATTCAAGAAATATGTGCTGAACACTGTACTGGGATAAAGTGAGGTATGACATCCTGGAGCCCTCAGTCTAGCAAGGAGGACCAATAACAGGGAAGTAAATACAATGAATCAGCAAGTGTGGCGAAGGGGGCATAAAAGGGAGGATATCTGCTTTATACCGGATGATCCAAAAGGCCTCTCTGAGGTTGTATTGAAACTGAATGGTGAGAAAGAGTCCTGTGGGAAGACAGCCTATTACTTTCCATCATACCCTGGCTATGTAATGCAACAGTCCATTCTTCAGTATTTCCTTTGAAGGAATCAAAGCATTTAATGTCAGTCTCTGCCTCCCCTAATAGACTAAACTGTATTCCCAGCACTGAGGACGGTGCTGACCATTTAGGAGGTATTCAGCGCACATTGATGCATTAATTACTGATCAATTAGTTAATCAATTCACCAATGAAATCATTCCACAGACTGAAACAAATTCTAGTGTTTTTTGCTGTGGTCATTACTTTATGGCAGAAGGACACCTACTCTGTTGGGTTTTAGAAAACAATGTAAAATGAGAATGCATATGCATGAGAGACACTGGATGGTAGTCATTCTAGTCATCATCAGGAAAGATTCTTTCCTGTGGAAGCTGGTCGACTCAATTCAAATTCCAAAATCCATTTTCACATGCAGTCAAGAAGTTTAAAGGTAAGAGAAAGGAACGCTTCTGTTCTTCACCGGGCACAGCGCAAAGCACCTTCTCTTTGATATCTTGGCCACTTCCCAAGCCCACCCTGGGAGGCACCTGCCCAGGCACAGCTCTCAACAGCCCCCTCCAAGAACCTCTCACTCCCCATGCTGGTTTCTGGGAGTGCTGGCTGCACACAGCTCACAGTTGAGCTTCTCTTTAGGAACCATCCTGCTGAAGGAACATCCAAAGTTATGCCCCCTTCCCTGGAGGCAGTCTGCCCCCACTAATTGATCAACATGGGGTTTCAAAGGCCTGGCCCCCAGCCTCAGATCACCTGAGGCCTCTCTTGCTTTGCATCACTGACCAATTTCTCCCTCTGCCCCCATACTGCTTCCCTCACCATCCATCCCTTGGAGAGTGAGATCATTCCCCAAGAATCCACTTACACCCAGTTCTCAGAGCCTCAATCTTTTCCCTTAGAAACCAACCTATGACAGGTGGGGAAGATGACTTCCCTTTAAATCAGAAAACTGAGATTCAGAAAGGTTAATAATGTCCCCAAAGCACATGGCTAAAGTGAATTTCTGGTGTGACTCCCTGTCAAGACTTTTCTCCTCACCACAGCCTCTAACAGCTGAGGCTGTGTCTCCATGAGACAGAAAGAGGAGCCCATAGAGGAAAAACCAGAAGATCAGAAACAACAGGCAGAGGTTCCCTTCACCAACCTCCAGGGGCCACCCCTGACAACAAGGTCCAGGTCAAAACCTCCAGAAACAATATGAAAATGACCCGTAGGTTGCAGAGGCAAGCATCACATGAGCAACATCTCCATGCCTGAATGATCCATGCCTGGAAGCCAGGGAGCAGGGCTCCTGGGCAGACACTGCTGCCTTTAGGGGCCAGAATATTTACAACCACATCCAAAATATTAACTGCAACTTACCAGCTTTCTATTGCTCCAATCTCCATCCATTTTCACAAAGCTGCCAGAATTCTTCCACTGCCCTCCTTGATCGCAGGACAAAAATCTATAGAGTCTAAGGCTGCATTTTAAGGTCTGTGCATGTTTTAGCTCCTGCCATGTTGACAGCTCATTTCCTCCCCACAAAAGCCCTAGTCCTATTTGATTAGCTGACATAGGATTAACTGATGGCCTAAGTCAGGATACTGGACTTTTTCATCTTTGCACAGGAAAATCTCTGGAATTCCTGCTATCCTATCACACACACACACATGCATACACACCCCCTACCCCAGGCTTGGTATCCCATCACACACACATACACACACACCAGTCTGCTATCCCATCACACACACACACATACATAGAGCCCACACAGCTTTCAGCCTGGCAAACCCTCCTACTCCTCTAGTCCCAATAGTCACCTCCTCTTGGAAGCCTCCCTGGCTTGCTCATGGTCCTCCTCTCCACGTAACATCCCCTGTACAACACTGCATTATAACTGTTTCTCCTGTTCTCCTTATTCCCAGGGACTCCTCCAACACCCTTCTTCCTGACTCTAGGGCTTAGCACATTGTCTGGCACACAATAGGAACCCAATAAACACAGAATAAATACACGAGGCGCTCCATAAAGCACTAATTTCTCTGTCCTAGCTTGGCCAGGGAACCCCTCTTAGTTTTGCTTTGTTTTTCTCTTCTGAGCTCCAAGAGACTTGGAAATAAGAAATGGCATGACGAATCTGACCCCCGGCTCCGGGGGTCAACAGGACAGGAGGCGTCTGCAGATGTAGATAGAGCAAACGTCCGGCCTCTGCGGTCGTCAGCTCCCCGCAAGCTCTTCCCGGGGCCCCGGCGCTGGGTGGAGATTCTATTGGAAGCCCCTATCCGAAGCCCCTCTGGCTCCCCAGCCCCTCAGGGGTGCCCCGCACGCGCACCCGTCCGTCCCAGGGTCGGCCCGGAGAGCTGGCAGCAGCACTCGGGGAGGCAGCTTGGCGCGCCGGCTCCTCCGCCCACTGGCGGGCCCCTCCGCGCGCCCGCATCCCGCCGGCACAGAGCGGGAGCGCCCAGGAACGCAGCCTGGCGCCGGGACGCCACCAGCAGCCTCGGCGGGAGGTGGCGGGGACTCCCCTGTTACCAGAAACCTCACAAAGTCTTAGTTCGCCGCAGGCTCTGCTTACCTTGAGAGCCGCCAGGAACCCGGAGCCGGGGGTGTGCCTTGGCCGCTGCGCTCGCCTGCGGATCCGCTCGGGTCCCAGAGCTCAGCCTCCGCACCCCGTGGCGCGCGAGCGTCTCCCCTCGGCAGCCCAGCCTCCCTGCGCCGCGGGGGCCCATTGGCTCGGGCAGCCAGGCCCCGCCCATTGGAGGCCCCGCCCCTCACGCCTCCCACGCCCCTCTTGCCTCCCCGCTACCCGGCTCTCGGCCACTTCTAGCTGGTAAAGTGCTTCTAGACAGCTCTTATCAAGCTCAGGCAACCGAGAAAGGTAATAATTCTCCATCCCAAGAGCGTCTAGACGCCCCTCGGGGAGTGTGAAGAGTGCAGAGTCCCTGGAAACCAGCTTTGAGAAAGTCACCTGACCCTCCCTGACCTTCGGGAGACTCCAGAAATCCCACAGCAGATGTCTCAGGCCCTGTGCTAGGCACTTAGAGCTAGGCGTGCATCGGGGGAACCACACAAAGTTTGTCGCCCTCACGGGTTTTGCACAAGATGAGGGTCGGGGCGGGCAGGCTATGTGCAGATAAACAAATAAAAAGGTAATGCCAGATTGTTGTGAGCATTATCGGTGGGGTGATTTAAATAAGAAAGGGGGCCGAGGACGCTATAAATGGGATAGTTTTGAAGGCCACTTTGAACGAGATGGAGAATAAAAGCCATTCCAGGGCTGGAGGGCGAGCATTGCTGACAGGGAGCAGCAGATGTGCCTTGGTTCTGAGACCGGAGCTGTAGCCTACGATGGCCCAGTGCAGTGAGCAAGGGGAGAGAGGGTTAAGTCACCCAGAGCTCACAGAAGTGTGAGGCAGGGTTAGGGGCTCCACCTTTGCTGTAAGCACGGAAATAAACCAGAGAAGGGTTTTGAGTGGGACTGTGACCCTTTTAAAAAGACCACTCTGGCTTTTTTGTGTGGAGAATGGATTTTCGAAGGGAAAGAATGGAAGCAGGAGAGCAAGGAGATGTCTTAGTCTTACCCTGCTTGTGCTGCTCTAACAGAATACTGTAGACTGGGTGGCTTAAACAAAGAAATTTATTTTCTCAGTTCTGGAAGCTAGAGGTCCAAGATCAAGGTGCTCTCAGGATGGGTTTCTGGTGAGAGTTCTCTTCCTGGCTTGTAAACTGCTGCTTTCTACCTGAGTCCTCACATGGTGGGGAAAGAAAGACCAAGCATGCTGATGTCTATGCTTCTGAGGGCACTAATCTCCCATCATCTCATCTAAACCTAAAATCTGAAACTCCCAAACACCCCATCGCCAAATTCCATCACACTGTGGGTCAGGGACACCATATATGACTGACGGGGGGTGGGTACATAATTCAGTACACAATACCAGAAGGTTGTTACAGAAATCAAGGTAAGAGATGATAGGGGCTTAGACCAAGGTGGTTACAACAGAGATGGGGAGAGTGAACTGACTGAAATATATTTTGAGAATATCATGGAAAGGCTTAATGATGGATTGGATTTAGGAAATGAGGAAAACGAATGAATGAAGAATGACTCCTGGGTATCTTGAACTACCCACAGGGTAATTGTGCCATTGCCAATGTGGGGAAGAGTACGGAGGAACAGGTTGGAAGCAGAAGGAAATGAAGGAAGGCTCCATTGTTGGCATTTGAGCAACCTATTAGATAGCATATAACAGTGCCAGGCTCTCTTGAAATGATTCCATGTGTGTTAACAATTGTCTATATAATTCCCATGATAACCATATGATAGAAAAGTACTCTCACTGTCCCCATATTCCAGATGAGGAAATGAAGGCACTGCCCAAGGTGGGTGACTGGATGCATAAGTCTAGAGCACAAGTAACGGTCTGAGACTGGAAATGTGCATTGGAGGATGCCCTGACCTGGGCTGTATGGGACCACCAAGAGAGAGCATGCAGTACGAGAAGAGAGGAGAGCCAAGGGCTGAGCCCTTGCAAGGTTCTCTTCCAACATCTTCCACTTATTGCGTGACCTCTACTAAGTGACCTTAGTCAATAAGAAGGAGTAACCCAACTGTAGTAACTAAGGGGAAATAAGATTTGCTCAGGGATTGCACACTCTAATATGAACATGGACAGGCAGTAACGTAGCAAGTGAAGTTGGCAGGGGGGACGGAACAGAGAAAGGTGTGTCACACTCAAGGGTGCCCACCTGTCTAAGCGAGCAATCCTTATTCCACACCAGCTGATTTTTGCCATATGGAACATGGACCCTGAGTTGCCAGATGATCTGACATTTATTAAAGGGCTAGGAATTCAGATTATGTTAAATCTCCAGATTTATTAATTTGGCAATTAATTTTACTTTAGTCACTACTGTTGGGCAAACTTATGTATGGATAGGATTTGCTTCTTTGGCTACTACTTTCCACTTCTGGGTTAGATAATATCTCAGGTCCTTTCAAGAAACTTCCTGAATAGTTTCTGTCTAGACATCAGACACAGATGTTGATAATAGTTGGACATAAGAGGACCAAGGAAATCTCAGCTCGGAAGCACAGCATAGTCTTTGATGACATTTGGCCAGTCTCTGCCTTGACCCACCTGACATATCATTTCTAAGCCTCAGTTTCCCCACCTGTAAAATGAGGAGCTCAGAACAGTGCTCTTCCAAGACCCCTCCCAACTCTAACATTTAGAGTTATAGCATAGCAATAATGGAAAAGGTGTTCTTGTCTGGGTCTGTAAATTCAAAAGGTCTCACTAAGTATCAGTTTTAAACAAAGAAGAAAAGAGGACACAGGGAGTGAGAGGATTAGATGAGAAGCCAGGCAAATTGTGGCATAGAAAATTATTTTTTATTGAGCTATGAATAAGAAAAAAGGCAATTAGATCAGGAGTGCTTAATGGTTTCTACTAAAACTTCAATGTATTGTAGCCAATTCTCTCTATATATCACCAATGGTTTTGCAGTAATGAGATTCTCCTGTCATGTATTGGAGGTCAGCTACACGCTAGCATTATTTATTCTTATGTGCTGAGCTTACGGTAATGAAAAGAGCCTAAAAGCAGATAGTTGCTCCCCATAGCATTAGTCCCTTCTGTCCCCACCTGAGATATGGTTTAAAATTGAGGAAACAGCTTATGATTTTATAAATCACTGGGTCTTGTGTAGCAGAGTGAGCATGGGGTTGAGAGCTGGGAGACCTGACGCACAGCCATTGAATAACCTCGCTGAACCTTCTCCATCAGTAAAATGACTGGTGCACGAAGGTGGCTTTCCTAGAAGATATTTGTATTCAGGTCTCCACATTTCTTTGCAGGAACTTTTTCGTCGTGTGGGGGCCTGGTAATTCCCAGGGCCAGATCTTTCCATGATTCTCCACTTCTCAGTCTCCCAAAACTCTTCAGGCAGAGGTGTCATCTCAATTAGACCAATTAGATGCTCACTCCTGGGACTTTGTCTCTCCAGAAAGTGACAAAGATGGAAAGCTAGAGATTGACCATGAGACTGAATAGAGTGATGGTAGAGGCAGCAGCCACACCCTGAAGACCAGTGCTTGCTCCTCAGTCATGAATCTTGTTGGCCAGTCTCCAGAATTCCCTTGGTTTCTGCCAGTTTTTCAAGCCTATTCCTTCATGCCAGCCCTGTCCTCCATCCAGATTTATTTTGTGAATCTCCTATCTCTGCTAAATTCCCTTCTTGTGTTGGCAGTTCAAATTGTTCCTCTTGTTATTAAGGAAGAATCCTGATGGATCCAGGGAGGAAAGAAACATAGTATCATAAGACACAATTTGGACATGTCTGGATGCACACGCACTGATAGGCATACACTGTTCTATCACTCATTATGGTGGTGGTTCAGTTCAGTTCGGTTCAGTTCAGTTCAGTCGCTCAGTCGTGTCCGACTCTTTGCGACCCTGTGAATCGCAGCACACCAGGCCTCCCTGTCTATCACCAACTCCCGGAGTTCACTCAGACTCAACATCCGTCGAGTCAGTGATGCCATCCAGCCATCTCATCCTCTGTCCTCCCCTTCCCCTCCTGACCCCAATCCCTCCCAGCATCAGAGTCTTTTCCAATGAGTCAACTCTTCACATGAGGTGGCCAAAGTACTGGAGTTTCAGCTTCAGCATCATTCCTTCCAAAAGAACACCCAGGGCTGATCTCCTTCAGAATGGACTGGTTGGATCTCCTTGCAGTCCAAGGGACTCTCAAGAGTCTTCTCCAGCACCACATTTCAAAAGCATCAATTCTTCGGTGCTCAGCCTTCTTCACAGTCCAACTCTCATATCCATACATGACCACAGGAAAAACCATAGCCTTGACTAGATGGACCTTAGTCGGCAAAGTAATGTCTTTGCTTCTGAATATGCTATCTAGGTTGGTCATAACTTTTCTTCCAAGGAGTAACCATCTTTTAATTTCATGGCTGCAGCTAAAGGCTTTGCTGCTGCTGCTAAGTCACTTCAGTCGTGTCCGACTCTGTGCGACCCCATAGACGGCAGCCCACCAGGCTCCCCTGCCCCTTGGATTCTCCAGGCAAGAACGCTGGAGTGGGTTGCCATTTCCTTCTCCAATGCATGAAAGTGAAAAGTGAAAGTGAAGTCGCTCAGTCGTGTCTAACTCTTCCCAACCCCATGGGCTGCAGCCTACCAGGCTCCTCCGTCCATGGGATTTTCCAGGCAAGAGTACTGGAGTGGGGTGCCATTGCCTTCTCCGGCTAAAGGCTTTAAGTACCCATATATCAACCCTGATAAGGAGATATTATCCCCATATCACAGGTGATGAAATTGAGGCTTGTGCAAGGTCATATAGATGATGTGAGAACTCAAACTCAGTTCTGTCTTTTTAATGTCTTTGGCTGTGCCTTGGGGCATATAGGACCTTAGTTCCTTGACCAGGGATCAAATCCATGCCCCTTGTATTGGGAGTGTGCAGACTCTCAACCACTGAACCACCAGGGAGGTCCTGAACTGAGAGTTCTGTTCCAAACTCAAGAGTTCTGTCTTGATGACAAAGGCTGTGTGCTTGTAACATACACATAGCTTGGTGTCATGTAATACAGCCAGTGAGACACATTGCTATCACTGGAATCCAGGTCCTGAATCAGGAACATTTCCATTCTATTTGGCTATGGCTTGTTCGTGGAGAGATGTTTAAGGTCACAGAAAATTATTTTCACATTTCCCACTCTCCACCTGTCATGGTGCCTAAAATCCTTAGTCAAAGATGAATTGCTCTGTTTGAAGATTGATCAAGGGACACAAATGCACATGTGCCTGCAAGGAGTAAGATGCTGTTTTATCAGCCGGGGGTAGGGTGGGGGTAAAACGGCTCTGGAGCCTATCCAGAAAGGGTTAACGTAGTCATCATTTCACTGTGTATTTGCTTATCAAATACTCATGTGGTAACAGCCTCAGGTTCTTATCTATAAAATATGAAATGGGGGCAGCAACAACAACAGAAACAATAATAATACCTTCTGGAGTTCTGGTAAGGACAAAAGCTATTAAAACAGAGAAAGTTCTTAGAGCATGCCTGGTGTACATCAAGTATTCTTCAGGTGTTAAAAATAAATTAACTAAAAAACAAAAAATTTTGACTTCAAAAAAAGAGATAAAAGTAGAAAAACTTCTCAATTTCACCTGTTTCCTCTTTGGATTTTTTTAAAAAGATAATAGCTATTTTATTTGTTTCCTCTTTACATTCTTTAAAAGATATTCATTTATTTTATTTATTTATCTGGCTGCCTAGGTTTCAGTTGCAGCACACAGGATCTTTTACTTGTGGGCATGTGGAATCTCATAGTTGCAGAATGCAGGCTCTAGTTTCCTGATGAGGCATTGAACCCAGACCCCCTGTGCTGGGAGCATGGAGTCTTAGCTACTGAATCACCACAGAAGTCCCTCCTCTTTCTATTTAAAAATTGTTTTAGAAAGACAAGGAGGTGGGGCATAGAATAAAAGAAAACCTGAAAATATTAATTTACTCCTCCACACGAAGCAGTTCATTTCATCTCTGTGCTGTACTTGTGCTTAGTCGCTCGGTTGTGTCTGACTCTTTGTGACCCTTTGGGCTGTAGCCCACCAGGCTCCTCTGTCCATGGGACTTTTCAGGCAAGAATACAGAGAGCGGGTCGCCATTCCCTCCTGCAGGGGATCTTCTCAACTCAGGAACCAAACCCACATCTCCTGCTTCTCCTGCTTGGTAGGTGGATTCTTTACCCACTGAGCCATCAGGGAAGCCATGAGGCTTAGTAAGATGAGGGGAGTGTTTAAAATGTCCTGCTGCTGGTGCTGCTGCTGCTGCTAAGTCGCTTCAGTCGTGTCCAACTGTGTGTGACCCCATAGACAGCAGCCCACCAGGCTCCCCCGTCCCTGGGATTCTCCAGACAAGAACACTGGAGTGGGTTGCCATTTCCTTCTCCAATGCATGAAAGTGAAAAGTGAAAGGGAAGTCACTCAATTGTGTCTGACTCTTCGCGACCCCATGGACTGCAGCCTACCAGACTCCTCCGTCCATGGCATTTTCCAGGCAAGAGTACTGGAGTGGCGTGCCATCAACATCTATAATTCTTGTTTTCAACCCCAAAGCAAAGGCTCAAAAGTAACGCAGCCTGGTCTGAAGCTGAAGCAGATTGTAAACTAAAGCCTTTGAGCAGATTTTGAGATAAGGATTTCATGCTTGCTTGTGTGTAGTGCAAAGCATTTTTTGCTGACATTGCAGAAGATTGTCATGGCAACCAGGAAGCTAAGTTTCCAAGTCTTTGGAATCCCCCTTCAGGGGAGGCAGATGTCAGTGGGCGTTCCTTTGTAATTAAGGGCGCTTGAAGGTTTTAGCTGATCAAGTCACTTTCAAGGTAACGTTCTAATACATCTGCCTCCACAATTCACTAAGGAGCAGCTGCAGCAAGGCAGAAAGACCACCAGCCTCTATCCAATGAGACAGGCAATGAAAATGCATAAGCCGTGGTTCTCACCACTGGTTGCATGTTAGAATCACCTCTGGATATTCTAGTGTTTGGGCCTCTGATTCCCCAAATATGTCAGGTGACAAGGAATGGGGCCTGGGTATCAGCTGGCATTTTTGTCAGTCTTTTGGGTGACATCTTTGTGTCATCAAGGTTGAGAACCACTGAGCTGGAGTTTGAATCCCAGATCCACATCTTCCTGTACAGCTGTGTGGTCTTGGCCCAGCCTCTTCACTTCTCCACCTTGCAGATTTCTTCACCTGTAAAATAGGGTAATATAAATAGCTTTACAGAGCGGTTGTGAATCTTAAACACAAAAGTGCTGGGGCTTTCTTGGCAGTCCAGGGGTTAAGACTCTGTGCTGGGCTCCTCTGTCCATGGGATTTTCCAGGCAAGAATACTGGAGCGGGTTGCCATTTCCTTCTCCAGGGGATCTTCCCGACCCAGGGATTGAACCCACCTCTCTTATGTCTCTTTCATTGGCATGCAGGTTCTTTACTACTAGCACCACCACTTCCCACCTGGGAAGTCCCCCAACTGATCAGTTAACCCCTATTAATGGCTTCATGTGTCATCCTTCTAATTTAAGATACTTATATTGTCACAAGAGCTTTCTGAAGACTTAATGCTTTTGCCCAAAGGAAGTCCATTCATGAGGGAACTCTGTGGCAGGCTATGCTTCAGTCTGGGACTTTGGGCACCTTTCCATTAGGGCACCTTTCCATTAGGGCACCTTTTCCTTACATGTCAGCTTATCCCTTCTGTGCATTCTCTATTTTCCAGACCCATCTGTTCTGTGCATGTGGTATTATTTAGTCAGAATATTTTATCTCACTTTCTATTTGGTGTGGAAGGAGTAATTTGGCAGGAATACCCCTCAAGGGACCCAAGTGCATCAATAAGAAGGATTTGAGGCCACATCAAAATTAAAAATGCATATATTCCACAATCTAGCTATTTCACCTCTAGGACACTTCTAATGACAGGCTCACTCATGCACAGAAGGAGTCATGTACGGTGCAAAGATGTTCATCAAGGGATGATGAACCCCCTAACTGGTCATCAGGGTAATGTTAAGCATAAAATAGCTTGTTCATATATATATAATGTTATAGAGTACTAAGAAGAATGAGGTAGATCCGTATTAGCTAATATGTGCTAATCATGATCAAGGGAAAGTGCTTAGTAAATGAATAAAATGTTACAGTATGTGAATTTCTATATATATATAGATAATATATCTATAATTACATAATTTATTTTATTTGTAAATAAACAGACACTAGCTGTGTATCTACACACACTATATACACACATATATGTGTACACACATATGGCAACACACATATACTATAAGAGCACAAAACAGTCGCTACCAATGGTTATCTTTAAGACTTGCAAGAAGACCACCTCATTATATGTCGTGTGGGTAGGTTTCAAAGGAGTCTTTTTAGCCTTGTCCATAATATCTGTATAAGACTATATTTGCATTACACAAGGGCAGGTGGCTCAGTGGTAAAGAATCCGCCTGCCAAGAAGGAGATACAGGTTTGATCCCTGGATTGGAAATATCCCCTGGAGAAGGAAAGAGCAACTGGCCTGGGAAGTCCCATGAACAGAGGAGCCTGGAGGGCTACAGTCCATAGTGTTGCAAAGAATTAGACACAGCTTAGCAACTAAACAGCACAACAGTATGTTTACATTATTATTGATATAATCAAAACATCATTTAAAGACCCAAATCCTTTTTTTTTTAATTCAGTCAATGCAGTAAGATATTTTTAAATGGGAGGGTTTGGAACAGAAACCTGGGAAAGGTTTCCATATTTAGTGCTATGCACAAGGAAGCACGGACTTCCCAGGTACGGCTAGTGGTAAAGAACCTGCCTGCCAGTGCAGGAGATGGAAGAGATGCAGGTTTGATTCCTGGGTCAAGAAGATCCCCTGGAGGAGGGCTTGGTAACCTACTCCAGTATTCTTGCCTGGAGAATCCCATGGGCAGAGGGGCCTGTGGGGTACAGTCCATAGTGTTGCAAAGAGTCTGACATGACTGAAGCACACAGAAGAAAGAGCCCTAGACTGGGAGTCAGGTTGTCCAGCTGTGTGACTTTGGGAGAGTTACTTTCCCTCTCTGAGTCTCTGTTTTCCCTTTGTTGCTTGAGGAGAAGTTTGGATCTGATTCATGGTTTTCTAACTGTGCTTCTCAGTGCCCTAGTGTTTCCAGAGGTGGCTCAGGGGGCACTGCATACTGTGGGTATGTGAGGAGGAGAGGTGTGCGACAGGGCTTGAAGAAAGAGACCTTGAGAGAGGGGCAGGGAGGAGACAGCGAGAGAGGGAGAGAGGGAGAGAGAAGGAGGAGGATTTCTGTGATTCCATTCAGCTCAGCTGTTCTAAGCAGAAGCAAGTAACAATAGCAACTAGATGATTGGATTTAAATCTTAGTGTGTGTGTGTTGGGGGAGGCAGGAAAGAGGCTCCTAGCTGGATATTTCTACCGTGTCATCAGGAAGAACAGATTCAGCCCAGACTCCAGCCAGCTGGCCATACAGTGGTCCCTTCATGCTGGACTTTGAGTCCCTTATGTTGGTCAGAGCAAACAGAAGAGAGAAGGATGAGCTGAGTGACCTGGGTGCAGAGTTCCATCCCCTCTGGTTGTCTCAGTACTCTGGGGAACTGGGCTCCCTCTTCTGGCTTTCTAGCCCCTAGGAGAAGAACAGTTTAACCTTCAGGCAATTCCTTTCCCAAAACTACCACCATTCATCAGAGACATACCACCAGACATCAGAGAAGCCACCATCATATTAAGAGAGAGAGTGCATGTGAGAGCACTACTTGGCCTGTAAAATGCTGAATGGAAGTTAGGTATCATTTTCATCACCATCACACAGTGGCACATAAATATTTGTTCAAAGAATACCTTCTTAATAGCTTTTCCTTTCAGAGGAGGTATGAAGTAATGGCAAAAATTTGCCTTGATATTAATAAGATCTGGGTTCAAATCTCAGCTGTATACTAACATGATGTGCATGATCCAAAGCAATAATAATAATAATTGTGCATTTATGCACCAGCCTCTGCTGTCTTTAACCTCCCTTCTCTTACTTTTTTCAGTGACACCGTGAGATTAGTGTTAATATCCCCATTTTACAGATGGAGAAACTGAGACTCAAAGAAGCTAAGAAAGTTATTCAAAGTTGCACACTTTATAAGTAGCAGAGTCAGGAATTGAACCCACATCTACACTGGAGAAGGAAATGGCAACCCACTCCATTGTTCTTGCCTGGAGAATCCCAGGGACAGAGGAGCCTGGTAGGAGGCTGTCTATGGGGTCGCCCAGAGTTGGACACGACTGAAGCGACTTAGCAGCAGTAGCTACATTATTTGAGAATCATTGTTCTTAACCTTTCTAAAGTTTTCCCTGTCTGCTTACTTCAGTTCTACCTATTTTGCAGGGTGATCATAGTAACAAAATACAGCACAGCACAGCGTGGGGATTGATTGAGCCAGTTTATATGACCTGTCCTTTTATTCATAGCCTGGGATGTACGTTTACAAGCAGGAAACAGTATAGTTTCATATATGAAAGAGAATAGAAGGAGATCTTTTACTAGTGATACTAAAATGCACACTTGTACTTGTGATTTTCGTGATAGGGTCACCTCTTTGGAAGTTTGTCACTTCCAGAATGAAAATTCTTTTTCTCTCCCCTCCCCAACCAAATATTCCCCGTTAGACTTCTCTCGAAGCATGACGGGAAGAGCGCATTCAGGACAGGTGGAATTACAAATTCTACAGTGCTCTGCTCTGGCTATGGCCACTGCTCCCAGCATGAATATCTCTGCTCATTCATTTATTGCTCCTCTGGGAACTGGCTGTCTCCATCACTGTGTTGCCAGGCAACAAAAACAGCACCTGCATCAGAAGATGAACAAACCAATCAGGGCAGTCAGAGGAGGAGCTTTACCTGGTTGGCCTCCAAGATAGAAAGAGGACTCTCTGGGTTGACTCAGGACTGTGGCTGATGGAATCAGCATCAGAGCTGGAGGGAACTTGGGAAATCTGAACTCTCTCATTTGGAGAGGCCAGGCTGGGTGGGAGTGAAGTCTTAAAGGTCACACAATAACTCTGAGGCAGAGTCAGGAGAACAAGTCAGATGTGAAAACCAGGCTAATGTTCCATCCTTATACTTCATTGCCATCATTTCCAAACTCGTGAGTGGGGTACAGCCCTTGTATCAGGCCCTCTGCTTGGTGAGAGGTACAGAAAGTATTTAGACACTGTCCATCAATCCTTTATTACTTCCCCATATTCGAGGCAGTATAGCATGGTAGTTAAGGACGCAATATCAGCTCAAACACTTACCTCTTATGGGAGAATGCAGATTACTTAACCTTTCTGTGTTTCAGTTTACAAATTTATACATTTCCCATATGTAAAATGCTGATAAGGATGAGAGTAAAATAAGCACAATAGAGTGAAAATGTCAGTTGCTCAGTCGTGTCTGACTCTTTGTGACCCTATCACAAAGAGTAGCCCGCCGGGCTCCTCTGCCCATGGGATTTTCCAGGCAAGAATACTGGAGTGGGTTGCCATTCCCTTCTCCAGGGGATCTTCCTGACCCAAGGATCAAACCTGGGTCTCCTACATTGCAGACAGATTCTTTACAATCTGAGCCACCAGGGAAGCCATGCCTAGCACAAAGCAAGGTTCAATCAATGATGGTCACACATGCGGCACCAGAGCTTGGAACTGGTGGCTTGGGTTCAGTTCTTGGCTCCACCTTGTATTCACTGCATGATCACTGTCAAGTTACCTACAGTTTCTGTTACTTAATTTGCTTGCCTGTAGAATGAGCATGATAACAGAGCCTCTGAGGAGCTAAAGTTATTTAATATAAAGTGTGTAGAACAGTTTCTGATGCATGGTAAGTACTCTACACATTTTCATTAATACAGTATATCAACAAATTATTTATTGAGCACTTAATATGTAACAGGCACTGTCCTGTGAGCTGCTGATATAAAAGTAAGTAAAATAGGCAAGGCTGTCTCAGTTTTCATGGAATTATGACTGTTGTTACATTCTTAATAATATCTCTTTACTTCTCAGTCCCTGCAACTAGATAAACATCTTGAAGGCAGGGGCATGTCATTGCTCATAATTGTATTACTTATGCCTGACACAGAGTCTGAAGTAGTACATGTTCAGCAAATATTTGTTTGATAAATACCTGGCATTATGCAAAATACAGCACACTGGTTCTCAATGGGGAATGAATTTGTTTCCCAAGGAATGTCAAACAATGAGAGGAGACATCTTTGGCTTTCACGCCTTGGAGGATGGGGCGAGTGATGCTGGTGCTGTGGTGGACAGAGGCAAAGAACGCTGCTAAACATCCTACAGTACTTGGGACAGCCTCCCACAGCAAAAACTTATCCAGGCTGAGGTTGAGAAATTCTGGTGTCAGAGATCAGAGAGGAACAAAGGCTTATAAAGACTCCTCCCCTCCAAAAGCTCTTGGTCCAGGGGGCCATGATAACAAGGCACGTGGAATGCTGTGTGCGAGACAGGGAGAGCACTATAAGGACAAAGCCAAGAGACCCTGGACAGAAGAGGCTCCTGGTGCAGCTAATGGCTGAGTTGGTGCTTCAAGGACACATATGGTCTTCGGGCAAATCCTGTGTGTCCTGGGAGAAGTTGTAGGGCTTGGAGAATGCGAGCAGAGGGCCAACAGCACAAACAAAGGCTTGAAAGTGGGAAGTGGTACAGTTTTTTGTTAAAGTGCAAGAATCAAGTGGGGAGCAGAGGCTGTAGCAGGAGATCCTGGGGGCCCTAGGGGAGGCATACTACAGGGCTTGGGCATGATGCAGTCAGCCAGAATTTCCCAAAATTGGTTCCCTGAAACTAATCCTTTAAGATGTACCCAGAAAGAGCTGCAGGGAAAGAAGAATGAGAAAGTGCTTAATATCACTCCCTCCCCTTTTGGAGATTTGCCAGGCTCATTTGTATCGTATGTTTTCTGAGAATTCCTCCATTAAAGAAACTTGAATTATTTTATTGAATTTATCTCAGAGTTTTCCAAAGTTACTTGACCATGAAAACTTCTTTCCCAGACACCTGTCTGCATGGAGTCTGCAGACCTCTGTTTGGAAAGAGGAACCAGAGGAAACTACTGACTGTCTTGAAGAAATACCATGGCTGGGTTTGGTATTTCAGGATTATCTTCCTGGCTTCTGTGTGCAGTGTATTCAGAAGGTAAGAAATGTTTATACATGTTGTTCGAGCACTTGACCGCTGGGATGTATGCCCCACCAGACTTGGTATAGGGAGTGTGTTTTTAACCATTTTGTCCCTACTTCAGCCTGGTGTGCAGTCAGCACTTACTCCATTTTTGGATGAAAGGATGTTGTTTCCAGTCTTACATTAGACCCTGAGGCTGAAGAAGAGAGAGGCAAACCCTATTCTCTTGCAGTGAACAGACTGGCAAGGTACATAGCAGACATTATGGACTGATAGAATGGTTCGCATAAATAAGATGGAAGGTAGCAAGGATCAGAAATGGTGTGGGGCCTGGGAATCTATATTTTAAACTAGTTCCTTGACTACTTCTGATGTCCAGGGACTGGCATTTAGAAAACCTTGTTTGCCAATCAGAGATGACCCCAAGTTTGATTATCTTACTGAGATCAAGGTCTCAACCTTCTCACACTGGCTATTCTTGATCCCTATCCCTTGGGGTCTCTAAGTCCCTGGACTCACTGCCCCTGAGCAGTGCTGCTGCTGCTGCTAAGTCGCTTCAGTCGTGTCCGACTCTATGCGACTCCATAGACAGCAGCCCACCAGGCTCTGCCATCCCTGGGATTCTCCAGGCAAGAACACTGGAGTGGGTTGCCATTTCCTTCTCCAATGCATGGAAGTGAGTGACCCCAAATTCTTGATCCTGCTTGGATCCTCTGATAGACCCTGGAGCAATACAGGTCCTTCATAGCCCATAAACCCTAAGAGGAGCATCTCTACTTGACATTGAGGGAGAGGTTTGTCTCTGCTATCCACCTCTCTACATTCCCCACAGCACTCTTGGCTCCCTCCTGGCTGTAGCACTGCATTCCTGAATCTGCATGATCTGCTTGAAGACACCTACAAGATAAAGTACATTCATGTTTTCATGTAAGCTGTGTATACACTAACACTGTTTGGTGTTTGATGTTAAGTTTAAAAAAAGAGAGAAAGAGGACTATGTGGTCTTTCAGGAGAGGCTGTGAGACTTTCCTTCATTTCATCCTGGAGAGAGTTTCCTGTGGAAATGAAAGAGAAAAAGTCTCTGATTGACTTGTTTGTGGCATGCCTGCATGCTCAGTCACTTGTCGTGTCCAACTCTTTGCAGCCTTATGGACTGTAGGCCACCAGGCTCCTCTGTCCATGGGATTCTCCAGGCAAGAATACTCAAGTGGGTTGCCATGCCTCTTCCAGGGAATCTTCCCAACCCAGGGATAGAACCTGCATCTCCTGCTTTGCATTCTTTACCCACTGACCCACCTTGGAAGCAGGAGTTTGTGGCAATTGGAATCATTTTCTTAATTGGTTGATAGGAAAGAGAACAGTTGTGACTGCCTTAACAGGTAGTTCTCAAATTCCAGCTTGTAGATAAGTTTCACTAGAATCATCTAAGAATCTTATGAAAGAGTTATGCCCAGGCCTCACATGAGATCTTGTGAATCAGGGTCTCCACAGGTAAGGTACAGGGACAGTTATTTCAAAAAATATTCCCTGGAGATTCTCATATCTCAATCTCATTCTCAATCTCACAGCTCAGATTGGTAGATAGAGTGGGTGATGGACCATTTCTCAGCCTAGCACAGTCTCATCCTCTCATTAAGCCAGCTCTGACTCTTTCTGTCCCAACTCTAAGACACAACCCAGCATCACCCACCACAGCCCACAGTGCATAGCCCCAAGATCCTTTCTCATCAATTCTTGGACCAAGCTCCTACCAGCTAAGGTTGTTCAGCCCTGGCTGTCAGATGCTGGTCTATGAACCCCCAGGGCTGGCCCCCATTGCAGCTGCACCCCGCCCCTGGTGAGTCCTCAGCACAGACGTTTCTGGGCAAGGGAGAAAATCAATTTTTCCTGTAGCTGTCTCAAGGGATATACATTTCCTATCATTGGAGTTGGTAAATTTCCCTGATGATGGGAACATCATGTCAGCGCTCATCCAATTTAAACAGGTCGCCTGCTGACTGGATCGTCTTCCCCGTAGGGAATAGGGGCAGGATGGAAGTGCCTCCTATTTCTGCTCAAGAGAAGACTGAGGGGTTAGTTTTATTCCCTTTAAACTTTATTCCCAAAGTTTAAATAGACTTTGCTGACATTTTCTTATTGGACTTCACTACAGTTCTTTAAGATAGCAAAGGAATTTGCCTTTAATTGAGTTAAGAGGCTTGCATGTGCCAACCTATGTCTTTACTGAGTGGGGCTGAAGTTCAGAGTTCAGAGTATACATAAATAACCTTGACTACTGAACCTTAAATCAGTCTCTAAATAAAGTCATATTTTACAAAGTGCAAACTAATGATCAAAAGGAATTTTAAACTATGCCTGACTCTCTCAAAAAGAGCCTATCTTGTAACCTAGAACAACTTTTTTTAAAATTAAATTTTACTTTTAAAAGGAGTGTTTATTTTTGGCTACATCAGGTCTTAGCTAGAGCACAGAGCTTCTTTAGTTTTGGTACATGGGCTCAATAGCCCTGTGACATGTGGGATCTTATAGGGATCGAACCCCCATCCCCTGCATTGCAAGGCAAATTCTTACTCACTGGACCACCAGGAGAATCCCCTAGAACTACTTTTAAAAATCCCTTTTAGTCTTTCTTTCTCCTCTTTCTCATCCCTTTTGTGCTCCTCAACTCATCCTCATGAAATCCTTTAGACTCTTAACATCCAGCCCTTGCAGCTTTTATTTTTACTTCCTTTCTCTCTCTCCTTTTTTTTTTTTTTTTTTGGATCTCCAGGCCTGTCTCTTCCTTCATATTCTTCATATTCTGAATTTTATCGCAGAACCCTGATAACTGGCCTAGCATGCCAAAACTCTAATTGCTGTTTATTATGAACATTTATTAGCACTTACTAACATTTTTAATCACCGTAATATCCTCATAAGATGGTTATAGATATTATTCCCATTTTAATGATGACTAAATCCAGGCTCAGAGAGATTAAGAAACTGGTCCAAAGACACTCAGTTTGTGAGTGGTGGAATCAGACAACTTTTGAAAAACATTTTTCAAAGGTGGGTAGAGAATCTGGAGGCTGGGAACATAGGCACACTAATAACACAGATGGGGTTATCATCTGTCCTGCAGATCACAGTCCTGCGGACAGCCACCATGACAATATTCCTACAACCCTCCCACTGCACAGGGGGCATTCAGACCTCCTGTCTCTTCTAACTAGGAGCTTCCTTCCTGGGTCTCACTCTCTTTCTCATCTTAAATTCCTCCAGGTCCATTATCTGCTTATTCTGGTGATTCGTATTGTCTTTCTGTGCCCTGATGTCAACAGGAAAGGGGGTGAACTGGCTGAATCAGCAGAGGGCCAGCATTTGTAAATGTTAAGAGGAAAGGGCATAGCCTTGTTTCTCATCTTCTTCCTCACTCTTTAAAGCCTGGTCTCTTGCTTGTTTGCCAGGACACCCTTTCATCTCTCTTTTTCTTCCATAGAATTCCCTTATGCATCATTGTAATGTAGAGTAAATTATCTTTGATATGTGTTTCCTCCTATGATCATGATTACAGTATGAGTCATCATCTGAGCAAGAAGGCCTTAAGAAAAATAAATAAATGAAAAACATGGTATGGTCTCATAATAAGCAGATATACAGAGGAGACAGAATTCTCTGTCTTTAGTCCTCTGTCTAGAAAGTATACAAGGGACAGGGGGTACCTATTCCAAAGGCCCGGACTACTTTATATCTGGTCTGGCATGTTTTCCATATATCTGACATTTACTGAGTTTTTTTAAATAGGTGCCAGATACTGCTCTAAGTGCTTGACACCTATTAACATTTCTAATCAGCATGTCTTCATAATATGCTTATTGATATTGTTCCCATTTTAACGATTAAGATTCAGAGAGATTAAGAAACTGGTCCAAAAACACTCTACTTGTGAGTGGTAGAATCAGAATTTAAACTCAAATCCTTGCTACAGCCTTCACTGTTAACCACTGTGAAACTCTGCTTCTCTACCTTTTAATCCAAGTAGCTGGTTAGATTCTTTACTAAAAATATAGGGATAATCATATTCCAGTAAAAGAATTATATTTTTTTAGCCTGGAGAAGTAAAAGTTTGGGAAGGTAGAAGGTAGGACAGACAGCTAATATGTGATAAGGATGGCATCTGAGGTCAGTTGTTACTCAAATCTCGTGGGTTTTTAACACTTTGGTAGTTGAAGAATTTCATTGACAGTGACAAGGAAAATCCTTACACCAATCTTTAGGAGATTTTGTTCATTATTTTTCTGAAAGAAAAAAAAAGGTATTTCAGTTCCCTTAGGTGCGTTAGTCAACTGGGCCTCATTTCTGCTGTTCTGCTTGCAGCTCTTATACACCAGTGGTGGCAAATTTTCTCATTATTCTACATAATGCCCCAGTGAGGAACCATAAGTAAAACAGCCCTCATTATTCAGAAGAGGTGACTGAGGCTTAGAGAACTTTAGTAACTTTCTGTGATTACGTAGCTCAGAGGTAGTAAAAGTTGAATAATTGTTGAAAAAGTCATAGAGGAAAAAGATTTATGGTGATCCTTATTTATATCTATGGAGACTTCCTTGAAGAGCTTTGCATTATATAGTCGAGTGATTAAATCTGTAATTCTATATTCCTTCACAGAATCACATTCTTTTTCTCTTTCAGCCTCTTGTACCTGCTTTAATTGGATGAGATTAGAGAAGCAGAGTAAATGGAAAGTTTTCCTTTCATGAGCTCTGGGCACCATCCACCTAAAATGTATCTTCCAGACAAGGTGATGTCATTCAGATTAGACATGTCTTTAGAGACTGATAACACACTTCCTGTGAGTGAGTCACCTTCCTCTGGGTTGTCAGAATTAGGCAGTGTCAAATCTAATAAACATTGATAGGCCGGAAAGAATTCTAATGTACGCCATGAGGTCAAAGAAATTCAGTATCTGAGACAGTAGTAACTTAGATCTGTTTCTCCTCTGATCAACTCTGGAACTTCTTTTCACCCATGCTTTCAAATATATAAGGAAATATACAGGGATATGAAATAATAAATACTAATATTAGGAAATAAACCTTCCTAACTGACTAAATAAAGATAACTGTGGAACTTAAATCAGAATACCTGACTTCTTCCTTGATTCTTATTTAGGCAATTGTCATCATACACCACACCATCCCACTGAACATATACACAATCATTCTTGATAGTGACAATGTACTTGAGATGGGATAAATTATAAATAGATTAGTTCTAGGAATTTAGTTAGTTTTTGGCTTCAGCTATGGCCTTATGGATGCAAATTTCCCTCTCTGTTCGAGAGACTTGTGTTTAGTAACTTTTAGGATTCTTCATCTTTTTTAATACCTGTGTGTATATGTATGTGTGTTTGTGTATGCTAAAGTACCAGATCTTCAGGAATTTGAAAGAAAAGCTTCAGATATATTCCTAGTGCCAATCAAGTTTGTCTTCTGTCCCTGGTGCTGAATTGTACAAGCCGTTAGGGTTCCAAATGTGGTTACTTTTAGCTGGCAAGGAAAAAGTAAAAGAAACAAAACCAAATGTTTAGACCTCATAAAAACCTATAGATATGGAAAATAGTGTTTATCAATATGCCTGTGAGTGAAATGAATATTTGTTGTTGTTCAGTCGCTAAGTCATGTCCAACTCTTTGCAGCCCCATGGACTGCAGCACACCAGGCTCCTCTTCACTGTCTCCCAGCATTTGCTCAGATTCATGTCCATTGAGTCAGTGATGCTATCTAACCATCCCATCCTCTGCTGCCCCTTCTCTTTTTGCCTTCAATCTTTCCTAGCATCAGGTTCTTTTCCAATGAGTTGCCTCAGCGGAAATAAACATGGACAAACTTAAAAGGAATCTAATGTGCTACTCTCTTGCTTTTTCCATGATCCAGCGGATGTTGGCAATTTGATCTCTGGTTCCTCTGCCTTTTCTAAAACCAGCTTGAACATCTGGAAGTTCACGGTTCACGTATTGCTGAAGCCTGACTTGGAGAATTTTGAGCATTACTTTATTAGCGTGTGAGATGAGTGCAATTGTGCGGTAGTTTGAGCATTCTTTGGCATTGCCTTTCTTTGGGATTGGAATGAAAACGGACCTTTTCCAGTCCTGTGGCCACTGCTGAGTTTTCCAAATGTGCTGGCATATTGAGTGCAGCACTTTCACAGCATCAAGAGTTCCAGAAAAACATCTATTTCTGCTTTATTGACTATGTCAAAGCCTTTGACTGTGTGGATCACAATAAACTGTGGAAAATTCTGAAAGAGATGGGAATACCAGACCACCTAACCTGCCTCTTGAGAAACCTGTATGCAAGTCAGGAAGCAACAGTTAGAACTGGACATGGAAAACAGACTGGTTCCAAATAGGAAAAGGAGTACGTCAAGGCTGTATATTGTCACCCTGCTTATTTAACTCATATACAGAGTACATCATGAGAAACGCTGGGCTGGAGGAAGCACAAGCTGGAATCAAGATTGCTGGGAGAAATATCAGTAACCTCAGATATGCAGATGACATCAGCCTTATGGCAGAAAGTGAAGAGGAACCAAAAAGCCTCTTGATGAAAGTGAAGGAGGAGAGTGAAAAAGTTGGCTTAAAGCTCAACATTCAGAAAATGAAGATCATGACATCTGGTCCCATCACTTCATGGGAAATAGATGGGGAAACAGTGGAAACAGTGTCAGACTTTGTTTTGGGCTCCAAAATCACTGCAGATGGTGACTGCAGCCATGAAATTAAAAGACGCTTACTCCTTGGGAGAAAAGTTATGACCAACCTAGATAGCAAATCCAAAAGCAGAGACATTACTTTGCCAACAAAGGTTCACCTAGTCAAGGCTATGGTTTTTCCAGTGGTCATGTATGGATGTGAGAGTTGGACTGTGAAGAAGGCTGAATGCCAAAGAACTGATGCTTTTGAACTGTGGTGTTGGAAAATACTCGAGAGTCCCTTGGACTGCAAGGAGATCCAACCAATCCATTCTGAAGGAGATCAGCCCTGGGTGTTCTTTGGAGGGAATGATGCTAAAGCTGAAACTCCAGTACTTTGGCCACCTCATGTGAAGAGTTGACTCATTGGAAAAGACTCTGATGCTGGGAGGGATTGGGGGCAGGAGGAGAAGGGGAGGACAGAGGATGAGATGGCTGGATGGCATCACTGACTCGACGGATGTGAGTCTGAGTGAACTCCAGGAGTTGGTGATGGACAGGTTGCAGCTGGCATGCTGCAATTCATGGGGTTGCAAAGAGTCGGACATGACTGAGCAAATGAACTGAACTGAACTGAACTGAATGTGTTACTCACTACTCATTAGCTGTGTGACTCTGGACAAATTATTTCTCCTCTACCCTATGGAACTATCACAAAGAGTTTTTATAAGAATCAAAGGAGTTAGTGTACAAAAAATGCTAAAAGCTGAATCTTTAATATTGAAAGTGCTATGTACTAATAAGAAGTTATTATTACTCTTTCCATTTTGCTAAGGATATTTATGAATGACATATTCAAGACACAGAATAATAGTTAAAATGTATTGAGAGCTTATCTGTATGAGATGTACTAGTTCACCATTTCCTTTGCAGTATTTCTTTTGTAAGAGAGGAACTTTATAGACAGAGAGCTTAAATAACTTTCCCAGGGCCACATAGCAGTTTTATAACTAAGATTTGAAACTAGGTTATCTATATCTAAAATCTGGGCCCTTAAGCAAAACACTGCTGCTTCTCAATATTCTTGTTTTTCCACAATTGGTGATGTAGAAGGCAGGCTGGATATGGAAGTAGTATTTTCTGTAGGTGAGACAGCGGTGGCTCAAAGAGAATTTGGGGTTAAAAATTTTCTTTCAGTATTGGAATGTAACAGCCTCACATAGAGCAAGATAAATTTACAAAATTTTTGTCTTTTTCCTTGAGGAGATAGGAAGATAAGGGATTTTTCCCTTTCCTTTTCCAATTAGCACAGTTAGCATGTAGACCCTACCCATGTAGACCCTAAACATGTGCTGTGTATATTTTATCATTAATATTAATGCAGAGATTAGAATATGTTATGCCTTTTGGTTTACTGCCCTCACCTCTGATCCAATGATTAAAATAATTTCAATAATCCATTTTGTTTATTGTGCCAATAGTCTAAACTTGAATACTGAATATCCTTCACTTGAAATCCCACTTGCAGTCTGAGTATAATAAACTGTAATTCACGTCCAATCTGGATGGATGTGCTTATACACCACTGTTTTGTTTTCAGTTCTTTTCAAAACTAGGCTTCTTTTCAGAGATATCTGAAGTGTATGTACTATTTTCAATTTGCAGTAGGAGACTGGCATATAAAAGAAATAATGAAAGCTGCATTATTATGTTCCCAGAAAATAACTGGTAATGGTGTAATCAATTTTCTCAGGGCTATTTCTTTTTCCCCTATTGACTGCTCAACCTCCATCCGTCTGAATGGGAAAAAAATGTTAAGCATGTGTTGATTGCTGTTGGGCATGGACTAAATTACTTAAGTACAGCAGCTTTACAGGTGAATTGGTTTATGCTTCTCAGTTTGCCATGTTGTCATTATTTGGCCAAGGTCTTATAAGCTCTTTTCTCATTAGTCAGTGATAGGCATAGCTACAATTCATCTTCAGTGTGAAATGTACCAGGCAGGGAGAGCTAACATGTATTATTTACTATGTGTCAGGACCCTGGCTAAATTCTTTGCTACATCATTTCATTTAATCCTTGCAATGACTCACTGAGATATGTGCTGTCTCCCCATTGTATAGATTAACAAACTGAGGCACAGAAAAATAAATCAACATGCCATGGTCATACCTGTTAGTCATAAAAATTGGTGGCTGGTATTTTAAGCCAAGCAGTCTGACTTCAGAGCTCAGGCTCTCTGTTTCTATGTTCTGCTGCTTTCTATCCACTCAAGGTTTTCAAATCCTTAGATGTCAACTCAATAACATTGAATTAGCTTCTATTTGTGCCAGGGACTGTGTGAGACACAAAGGCTGCTAAGATTATTCAGATGTAGTTTTCTTACCCTGAGGGCCTCGTGGCTTAGTTTGAAATTCATTGTAATAAAGGCAGAGAGGGTTACAGAAGAGAAAGAAGACAAAGAGGAGTAAAAGAGGAGTGGTCAGGGGGATCTCCACAAGATATGACACTGGATCTAAGTTTCACCACTGGTGATCCAGTGGTTATGACTCCATGCTCCCAGTGCAGGGGGGTCTGGGTTCAGTCCCTGGTCGGGGAACGAGATCCCACATGCTTACAACAGAACCGGTGCAGCCAAATACAGTAATTTTAAAAAGTGAAAATTCAGAGGAAACAGCATGTGTCAAGGCTTGGAAATGTGACACTGAATGGCACAAAACAGATGGGAGACACTACAGCACAGAGATCTGAAGCTAGGCTTTTTGGATTTGAATCCTAGTTCTACCTGGTGGTCAGTGGCAAGTTCCTTGCCTTCTTTATGCTGTAGTTTCTCATCTCGACAATGATGTTTTTGAACTGTGGTGCTGGAGAAGACACTAGAGAGTCCCTTGAACAACAAGAGATCAAACCAGTCAATCCTAAAGGAAACCGATCCTGAATGTTCATTGGGAGGACTGATGTTGAAGCTCCAGTACTTTCACCACCTGATTCGAAGAGCCGACTCATTGGAAAAGACCCTGATGCTGGGAAGGACTGAGGGCAGGAGAAAAAGCAGGTGACAGAGGATGAAATGGTTGGATGGCATCATAGACTCAATGGACATGAGTTTGAGCAAACTGCGGGAGATAGTGAAGGACAGGGAAGCCTGGCGCGCTGCAGTCCATGGGGTCACAAAGAGTTGGACACGACTGAACAACTGAATAATGAACAACAACGACAGCTGTGCGGTGAGAATGGTAATACTGTTAACTCCTTGGTTGTGCAGTAAGGGCTAAATGTGCGGGCTAAGATATGCAAATCACTCAGAGCAGGGCATATTTATTAAAAGCACTCCATAGCAGCTAGCTATTGCTCTTATTACCCACTATCTTTATTATTTTTATGCTTATTACTATCTCATTGTTCTATTAGACATCATACGGACTAGACTGGATCATACACTGTAATTTTCTTTCAAGCTTTGCCATGCTTTCCAGAGACATCGGCAGAGTTAACAAACCCAGCTTCCTCACAGAATGAACTAGCAAAAATATGGCCTTCTCTTCCCTTTAAAACTTGAACTGTCAGTCCATTCTGTTAAGAGCCCAGCAATTTAGGGCTGCTTGGAAATTTCCCCTCAAGGAACAGTTCTACTCCAGACCCCAAGGGAAAAAGGAAGAAAAGCAAAGCAAGGATGCTCTGCTGAAGAAGAAACCTATGAAAGTGGGTCACAGTCTTTCTCCCCAGACAGTGAATCATCGGCCAAAGTGACACTGTTCTTGCATGTGTTCAGGAACTTGTTTCAGGGGCTGTCATCCCTCCTAGTGATGGGTTTCATAGAGCTAGAGGCAGCAGGCTTGTGAGGGTGAGGCTCCTGCTTATCCTCGCCCCTCTTTCTCTCAGGTGTTCTTTTGCAGATTTTGAAATAACAAAATACGGTGGAAATTACATCATAATGATAGCCAGAAAACCTAGATTCTTGTCCCAGCTTTGACATTAACTGAAGTGAAGTGAAGTCGCTCAGTCGTGTCCGACTCTTTGTGACCCCATGGACTGTAGCCAACCAGGCTCCATCCATGGGATTTTCCAGGCAAGAATACTGGAGTGGGTTGCCATTTCCTTCTCCAGAGTGTCTTCCCGACCCAGGGATCGAACCTGGGTCTCCAGCATTGCAGGCAGACGCTTTACCGTCTGAGCCACCAGGGAAGCCTGACATTAACTGGGTAATGATAATTGCTGCCATTTTTTATAGTGCCTGCTGTGTGCCAGACCCTATTGTTTATGTGATAATTTAACTGATTTAGTCATTGCAAAGGTTCAAGGACTTGGTATATTAGTCAGGCTAAGCTAGGTCATACTATAATAACAAATCGCTACCAAATCTCAGTGGTTTGTTTCTCACTCATGCTCTGTGTTCATGGTAGGTCTCTGGGTACTCCATTCCACACTGTCTTTACCCCAGGATCCAAGCTGTTTGAGAAGCCTCCATCTGAAATGTTTTAGATTTCATGTCAGGGAAAAGGAAGAGACAAATCACACATGGTCTCTTCCGTGCTTCCACATGGAAGTGACATAGTCACAGGGCTCCCATTTAATGGCTATACGTAGCTTCTAGTGGGCATGGAAGAGATATCTTATTATCTACCTGAAATAGGAGAACCTGAATATTGGTGAACAGCTACCATAATATACTGTTATTATCAGCATTTTATAGAGGAGGAAGCTGAAAACAGGGAGGTTAAGTTGCCCAAAGTTACATAGTTCGGAAAGTGGAAAAGTTAGGAATTGAACTCAAGTGGTCAGCTGCAGAGACTGCTCTTGACTACTGTGCATAAACCTTTTTCAAGGCACTGAACTTGTCCAAGTTTCAGTTTCCCCATATGTAAAGTTAGGGGAAAATCTCTTTCTTCTGTCCCTCACAAAGGTAAACATAGACATTATCCATCCATCCATCCATCCAACTATTCATCCACTCCACTCTTGGTAGTGGATGAATAGGTAGTAATTGGTATACCTATTGTGTGCCAATTATTGTTCTAACTGTTTTGAATTAGTAGTGAATAAGCCTAAGTCTCTGTGCTTGTGTGGGGTATATTCTTCATGCCCTAGGAGACCCTGGTCTAGTAACCTTATATATGCAGATGACACCACCCTTATGGTGGAAAGCAAAGAAGAACTAAAGAGCATCTTGATGAAAATGAAAGAGGAGAGTGAAAAAGTTGGCTTTAAACTCAACATTCCGAAAACTAAGATTGTGGCATCTGGTCCCATCACTGGTCCCAAATAGAAGGGAAACAATGGAAACAGTGATAGACTTTATTTTGGGGGGCTCCAAAATCACTGCAGATGGTGACTGCAGCCATGAAATTAAAAGACGTTTGCTTCTTGGAAGAAAAGCTATGACCAACCTAGACAGGGTATTAAAAAGCAGACATTATTTTGCCAACAAAGATCCATCTACTCAAAGCTATGGTGTTTCCACTAGACATGTATGGATAGGAGAGTTGGACTATTAAAAAAGCTGAGTGCCAAAGAATTGATGCTTTTGAACTGTGGTGTTGGAGAAGACTCTTGAGAGTCCCTTGAACTGCAAGGAGATCCAACCAGTCAATCCTAAAGGAAATCAATCCTGAGTATTCATTGGAGGGACTGATGCTAAAGCTGAAACTCCAATACTTTGGCCACCTGTTGTGAAGAACTGACTCATTTGAAAAGCCCCTGATGCTGGGAAAGATCGAGGGCAGGGGGAGAAGGGGACAACAGAGGATGAGATGGTTGGATGGCATCACCGACCCGATGGACATGAGTTTGGGTAGACTCCAGGAGTTGGTGATGGACAGGGAGGCCTGGCGTGCTTCAGTCCATGAGGTCTCAAACAGTCTGACAGGACTGAGTGACTGAACTGAACTGATGAGACCCTGGATATTAATAAAATAAATAAAGGAATAAATCAGTAAGCCAGATAAGGATAAATGCTCTGAGGTCAGTAAAATGTGTAGTACTACTATGGTCTGGATTGTGTCCCCCTTTAATTCATCTATTGAAAGCCTAACCCACAATGTGATAGTATTTGGAGACTAGCCCTTTAAGAGATAATAGGGTTAGATGAGGTCATGAGGGTGGGGGCATCATGATGGGATTAGTGGTTTTATAAGAGGAGGAAGAGCAAGAGATCACCATTCCTCTACCAAGTAAAGTGAAGTCGCTCAGTTGTGTCCGACTCTTTGCAACCCCATGGACTGTAGCATATTACGCTCCTTCGCCCATGAGATTTTCCAGGCAAGAGGACTGGAGTGGATTGCCATTTACACAGTTAAAAAGGCAGTCGTCAGCAAACCAAGATTTCTCACCAGAAACTGAACTGGCTGGCACCATGATCTTGGACTTCCCAACCTCCAAAACTGAGAAGTCCGTGTCTGTTGTTTAAGCCACCCCATCTATGCAGAAATCTGTAATTCAGCCTGAGTAGACTAATGGCACATATGATAGAAAGTGACTAGGGAAGGCTCTTTAGATTGGGAGATCAGTGAAAGACCATATCAAGAAGTGACATTTGATCTAAGTTTATCATGTGAAGAGCTAGAGAGCAGAGAGAATGACAAGCAAAAAGCCTCAGAGGCAGGAAGAAGCTGTGGTGTGTTTGGGAACAGAGAGGATTAGATTAGCTGTAGTGCAATGAATGAGAAGGAAACCGGCAGTTAATGAAAATATAGAGGAAGGCAGGAACCAGACCATAAAAGAAAGATACAGATCAGTGGCTTTTACAAGATTTTGCAGCAGTAGCCTTGTTTTGAGATTTAAAAACCCCTTTGGGAATGTGCAGAAAACCATAGACATGCTTACCAATAAAGACCCTCATGTCCATACAGATCTCAGGTTGGTAACCTCTGAAAAATGTAAAGACATTTCGAATAGTAGGGAAAGAGGAGAGAGAAAATGACATCGTGTGCAAGCTTTCTCTGTGCCAGAGGCTTTGCCAGTTACAATAAATTATTTATGTAACATGTTTTTTATAATCCCATTAGATAAATGTTGAAACCGGATATCAGAAAGCCTGAGCAATATTCTTTAGGTTCAGTGGGTAATAAATGATAAACAATTTGAATTAAAGTTGGCTTCTCTCCAGAAATATTTTTATTTGATTTAGAGTCTGATTTCATCCTGCCAATGGTATTTTTATTATTAGGTGAAGGGTCTATATGTTCAAACGGCTGAAGCAGTATCCATTTCCTCTTCACTGGCTCTAGCTGAATAGCAGAGCAGCTCAGATTCTAAGTTTCCATTTCTTTACTGCCACAGTGATTATAATGTCAGCCTTTATTACTCCCAGCAGAGTGGTGAAATATAATCCCTACACCACTGCCAATTAAGGCAGCATCAACTCTATTCACATTTGCTCCCTCTTTGTGAATGCTAGAAGACCTGCTCCAAGACTTTTCCAGTGGTTTAGTATTCTGCTCAAAGGAGTCATTTGCTGAGCATCATCCTTCTTAATTAGGGACCTAATGTATTGCAGTCAGTCCTTTGTACAACGGGAGGATGGAGACCTAAAAAGGAGGCGTGACCATTCATTTCAAGGTAATCAGCTTTGATGCCGCTTGACAATGGATATTGATTTCCTCATGCCTGGAAAACCCCTGGAGAGAGGTTTCTGATCTCAGCAGTCTGGGCAATGCATGTGTTACCTTATTCGCTCAACGTACGAGGCCAGAAAATGGATTATAATGCAATGAGCAAAGAAACTACCTTCTCTGAAAAAACACACACTTGAGGATAATTGTAAGGCTCCTCCTTGATCAAAATGAGGAAAAGTCGGAAACAGACTAGCAAACCCCATTTCCCAACTTCTTCTAACCTTATGTAGAAACTAATCCTACATAGCACAAATTCTGATTCTGTTATTTCCAATGGTTTTATTGCCCCATTTTAAGGATGAAGAAATTGAGGTTCAGAAATGTGAGTTACTTTGCACAGAGTCACAGAGCAAGTAAAAACCTGGGTGGAGAATTGAATTCTATTTTGGTCTAAGTTGCTGTTGTTGAGTGGCTCAGCCATGTCCGACTCTTTGCAATCCCATGGACTGCAGCACACTAGGATTCCCCATTCTTCACCATTTCCTGGTGTTTGCTCAAGCTCCTGTCCTTTGAGTCAGTGATACTGTCCAACCATCTCATTCTCTGTCGTCCCCTTCTCCTACTTTCAAGTATCTTTCAATTTCATGACTGCAGTCACCATCCACAGTGATTTTAGAGCCCAAGAAAATAAAGTCTCTCACTGTTTCCACTGTTTCCCCATCTATTTGCAGTGAAGTGATGGGACTGGATGCCATGATCTTAGTTTTTTGAATGTTGAGTTTTAAGTCAGCTTTTTCACTCTCCTCTTTTACCTTCATCAAGAGGCTCTTTAGTTCCTCTTCACTTTCTGCCAAAAGGGTGCTGTCATCTGCATACTTGAGGTTGTTGATATTTTTTCCAGCAATCTTGATTCCAGCTTGTGCTTCATCCAACCCGGCATTCAGCATGATACACTCTGCATGTAAGTTAACTAAGCAGGGTGACAATATACAGCCCTTAAGTGCTCCTTTCCCAATTTTGAAATTGTTGTTCCATGTCTGGTTGTAACTGTTGCTTTTTGACCTGCATACAGGTTTCTTAGGAGGCAGATAAGATGGTCTTGTATTCCCATCTTTTGAAGATTTTTCCCATAGTTTGTTGCGATCCACACAATCAAAGGCTTTAGCATAGTCAATGAAGCAGAATAAGATGTTTTTCTGGAATTCTCTTGCTTTTTCTATGATCTAATGGATGTTGGCAGTTTGATCTCTGATTCCTCTGCCTTTTCTAAATCCAGCTTGTAAATCTGAAAGTTCTTGGTTCACATACTGTTGAAGCCTAGCTTGAGAGATTATGAATTCATTATTCTTCCACCTCATTAGGCTGCCTAATTTTAATATATATGAATTTTCTTCCCTTGGCTTTCCACTTGCTTTAACTTTTTTGAACCAGTTAACTCAGCGTGATTCATAGATAATGATGCCATGTTGGTGGAATTTGTCTTCCATTGGTGACTTAGCCAGGTATCTAGACTGCAGTAGAGCTAGGTAGCAATACTGCAAGTTACCAGTAGGTGTCACCATCTTATCTACTGTGTTATTAAAAAGTATTTACTGAGCATGTACTGTCAGAGAAGGCGATGGCACCCCACTCCAGTACTCTTGCCTGGAAAATCCCATGGACGGAAAAGCCTGGTAGGCTGCAGTCCATGGGGTCACGAACAGTCGGACACGATTGAGCGACTTCACTTTCACTTTTCACTTTCATGCATTGGAGAAGGAAATGGCAGCCCACTCCAGTGTTCTTGCCTGGAGAATCCCAGGGACCGGGGAGCTGCCATCTCTGGGGTCGCACAGAGTCGGACACGACTGAAGTGACTTAGCAGCAGCTTAGCAGAGCATGTACTTTTATGTTAGGACTTTATTATAAGTGCTAGGAATATAGCCGTGAACAAGGCAGAATCTTTGCTTCATGAAAATTATATTCCAGTAGGAAAATCTGAGCCACAAATGAATATATAATATTATATAAGACAATAATCAGTGCAATCAATAAATGCTGAAATTTAAGACTTCAGGCTTAGAAATCATCTGTGTTTGAAACATACTATGTGGGGAAAACTTAAAACTAGTGACATGAAGCCAGCTGCCATACAACATCTCTTCATCTCTCAAGAAAGGTACCTGTAACTAATTCTGTTTATCCAACAGAATAAATAATAAACAGTGAAAATGATCATTGATCCCATTCCACCACTGAAACAGATTAGGAAAGAAACACTTCTTGGAACTAGAGTTTATTGCCTGAGTGTCCAACTTAATCTATTTACCATCACCTTCAAAATAAATCCCAGTGCTAGCATTGTCTACTAGGCCTATGTGATCCAACTGTCTCTCCAGGTGATCTCTGACCACACTCTCCTCACACTTTGTACCCTGGTAAACCAGATCTGCTTTCATTCCCTATATGAGGATTCAATTTTACCTCTTCAGACATTTGCTGGTAATAATACTGCATTGGAAAGCCATTTTTATTTTTTCTCATTTATTAATCCCTACTCCTCTTTTAAGGCTAGATTCTATTATCACCTCCTCCAAGAAGTCTTCCTTGTTTTCTCCAGTCTGAGTTGGGTGCTCTCTTCTTTCCACATCTTTTGTATTCCACAGCTTGACATCCACACTGTGTTACAGTGGGATGTCTATACTTAGTTTTCTTCCTGAGGGAGGAACTAGGTTTTATTCACCTCTCTATCCTCTTTGCCCAACTCAGCATTGTATAGTAGAAATATAATGCAAACTACATGTGTAATTTTAAAATTTCTAGTAGCCTATTTAAAGAATATGAAAAAATGAAATTCATTTTCTTTATCTGTTTTACTTAAACCAATATATACATCATCATTTCAGCACTTAATTGGTGTGGAAAATAATCAGTGATGTTAGTTTACATTCTTTTTATCACACCAAGTTTTCAAAAGTTGACAGGTATTTTACACTTACAGCACATCTCAGAAACTTTGGTTTCTCAACTCAGAAACCAAAGCTTCATCAGAAGTGCTTGATCAACATTTATAGTTTACAAAATTTCTTCTCAAAAAAAGGATAGTCATATGCTCATACTCTTCTAAACATACTTAAAAGTTTTCTAAAATTGGTATTAAATGCCAAAAATATCATTTTCCCTTACTATTTAAATCCATGTAGACAAAACTGGTCCATCATGTTGAGAACAATTAATTTGGCTTTGAAGCTAAAGCATATCCATTGCAAAGCTAAGTTTTTCTGTGTAGATTCATTGACTCTTGGGTGAACTCAGTATTGGGCTTCCCAGCTGGCCCAGTGGTAAAGAACTCACCTGCCAATTCAGGAGACTCAGGAGACATAGGTTTGATCCCTGGGTCAGCAAGAACTCCTGGAGGAGGAATGGCTACCCACTGCAGTATTCTTGCCTGGAGAATCCCATGAACAGAGGAGCCTGGTGGGGTCCCAAAGAGTCCCAAAGAGTTGGACACAACTTAGCCTGCATGCGTGAACTCAGTATTGGCATTGGGTGCAAAATGGTATTGGATAAATTGAAAAGCAGCTCTGAATTTACTCCGAAAAAAGTTTTTCAAATTTTTCTTGTCAGTTTTGCAGCCAGAGTACCTACTCCTTTCAATTTCAGTAACAACATTCTGCATATTGATTCCCACTAGAAAAGTATTATTATCAACCTGTGTAATGGAATTTTTTAATTTCAGCAAATTCTCATACCAGTTTTGTTGGGTCACAAGTAAGTTTCCTTTCCGTGAAGCCTCAAGTCTGGCTCATTCATATGTAGTGGCTCATTCACATGGCTAGAAAGGTAAATTACAGTGACATGTTTCATCTTTGACTTAGGGAATTTTGTTTCAAGAAAATCCTGGAGTTAGCAATGCAGCAAATTTTTGCAAAACAACTCAACTGATAAGTACCAGTAAAAAAAAAAAAAAAACAAAGATCATTGACTTCATTGCCTTTGGTTTTATTTAATAGATCTGTAAACTGACAATGATTCACAAGGTTTATGTGTACATACTAAAGAATTTTAACAACTGCAAACATGACACTTTTCATAAAGAATGCTTTGGATACTTAGCCCAAATATTTTCAATATATATCATACAGTGAAATGAAACAATAGATGCCTGTTGTTTAAAATTTTTTAAAAATCAGTTAAAAAGATTTAACATGGCTAGAGCATCATGTGTTATGACTGAAACTTGATTTTTTCTACACATAAGGAAATTCCTCTTTTATAAGTGCAAAAGATTAAAAATGATCTATGCCGCAAGTAGTATACTTTAGGCCAGGGGTTGACAATATTTTTGAAATTTGAGAAACATATACCCAAATATTAATTGAGGAGCATCTCTTAGATTTCCTAACTCATTAGAAGCTGAAAACAATCCTCACAATTTTTAAAATTTTGTGTTAATTTATCTTTGATGTTAAAAAGGTCTTGTAATCTATGAGCAACTGCTTACTGCCTTAGTTGAAAATCTTCTACTTTTGTAAAATATCACTTTTAGTATTTTCCTCATAATTTTCTTAATAATTTTAAAATAATTTTCATAAGTGAAATAGTAATTCATTTTATTATTTATCAAAAAATGGTTCTGTATATGTATATATGTGTAAGAATCTGGGTCATTTCATAGCTGGCCAAAATTACAAGCTCAGAGTCTCTTAAAAATCTTTAAAATTTATTGACCAATTTAGTAAATTATTTTTTGACTATTGAGAAGGAACTTTTTATCAAATTCATCATATTTGCTATAAATGTCTCTAATATTTGTCTATTATCTTTTTTTATGAGGCAAAAATCTTCTTTGTCTTATTCTGCAGTAAGCTGCAATCGCCATTCATTGTAAAGTTTAAAATATTTTTCTTCCAGTCTCTTCTTTTCTTTTCTATCCTGATCACAGTAGTAGCTTTTCCTTCACCACTCAATTCTGCATCAGTAGTGTGCTTTTGTTTTATATTTTCAAAAATTTGTTCATACTTATTTTTACACTAAAAATTTTCACTATATTATAATTAAAATATTAGCAAGTATTTCAATTTAATTATCAATGAGGATTTACATAGTTGACACAGTAACTGGAGCTATCAGAATAAAGTATTCCAAGAGAACCCACTACAATGTGTCATGTATAGAAAAAAATCATTCAGACTGAATCAATCCATCATCTCCAACTAGATCAGTGATGTGTTTATGTGTATTAGTGGAAACAACAGCATGCACATGCCTGCATTACTATACAGTCGTACTGTCTTACACAACACAAAAGCTAAGGTGAAATGTACTGCTACCAAAATAGTAAAGCTCTGTTGCTGCTCTGTTAAATGACCCTGTATGCTGCTGCTGCTAAGTTGTTTCAGTCGTGTCCGACTCTGTGAGACCCCATAGACGGCAGCCCACCAGGCACCCCTGTCCCTGGGATTCTTCAGGCAAGAACACTGGAGTGGGTTGCCATTTCCTTCTCCAGTGCATGAAAGTGAAAAGTGAAAGTGAAGTCGCTCAGTCGCGTCCGACTCCTAGCGACCCCATGGACTGTAGCCCACCAGGCTGCTCTGTCCATGGGATTTTCCAGGCAAGAGTCCTGGAGTGGGGCGCCATTGCCTTCTCTGGACCACAGCCTACCAGGCTCCAAAACAGGGAAGTGCTCATAAATAAAGTGATATCTGAGTGGATTTTGAAGAATGGATGAGAGTTCATTAATCAAAAATTGTGGACAAAAGCATTTCAGGCAGAGCTGACAGCACATGAAAGGACTGGAGGCGAGGACTAAACGGTGTTTGGCTGTTGTTTAGTTGCTCATTCACGTCTGACTCCTTTGGGATCCCAAGGACTGTAGTCCGCCAGGCTCCTCTGTCAGGCAAGATACTGGAGTGGGTTGCCATTTCCCTCTCCAATGCATGAGAGTGAAAAGTGAAAGTGAAGTCGCTCAGTCGTGTCCGACTCTTCACAACCCCATGGACTGCAGCCTTCCAGGCTCCTCCGTCCATGGGATTTTCCAGGCAAGAGTACTGGAGTGGGGTACCATCGCCTTCTCCATTTAACTTTAAATATAAAGCAATAAAAAGTAATATAAAAAACTCACTTCCTCAATGACACTAGTTCTAAATCCACTGCTCAAAAACCACATGTGGGGGTGGGATGGGGTGGGAGATGGAAGAGAGTTTCAAGGGAGGAGGGGACATATGTATACCCATGGCTGATTCATGTTGATGCGTGGCAGAAACCAACACAGTATTGTAAAGCAATTATCCTTCAACTTAAATAAATTAACCTTGAAAGAAAAACTCACATGTGACTAGTGGCTACTGCATTGGATAGCACAGGTCTAACACACTGTATGCTGTCATCAAACATTCTTTGAATAAATAGACCCAGATAAACATCTTTCACCAACTTTACACTTGAGCCCTGGGAGTTAAGACCTAAGCTTAGTTGCATCATACTTAGCTCCTCTCTAATCTAAGGTTGGTGATACATAGACAGTATCGAATGTTTAGTAGTCTAGTGGGGATTCTAAAGGTTGGAGTGGTGTACACATCCATGTGTGGTGAAAGCAGCCTGGTTGTAACGGGGAAAAGCATGGGACGTTAAACCCAATGACTGGGCTTGCTGTCTCTACTCCGTTGCTCATTAGCTGTGTGTGTTAAATGTCTGTTCTTTAAAAGAGATTGCTTGTAACACTTCACATATTTGCTGTGTGGATCAAATTAAAATATTTCTATTTATAAGTTTTAAAACACTGTCCAAATGTTCGTGTTTTTGTCTCATCTGTGCCAGTGAGAAATCTGTCTCAGGCTGAATGTGACTCCATTCAGAAAGTACCCGTGTCATAGAAAGCAGGACGACTTTGTTAAGTAGCCGGGGAAGCCCGTGTCGCTGGTAGGCTGTGTATAGGTGCAGTTGATAGCAGAAAGATGTCTTACTCTCAGCCAATCACAATAACACACAAATTCAGAAATCGGAACTTAATTGTTTATTTTTTCAGGGAGTGAATCTTAATATAGTTAAAGGGTACAGGCTCCTGAACCAGACTGCCAGGCTCTGAATCCCCAGCTGCTAGGGGATTTAAGATTTGGGATTTAGCAACTGTTTGAATATGGGTACATCAATTAATTTACCATGCCTCATTTTCTCATCTAAAAATGGGGATAATAATAGGGCCTATCTCATAGGGTTCATTAAGAGAGAGATAGCCATTATACAGTAAAGTGTTTCAAGGAGTGCCTGCCATATTTGAAGTTCTCAGTAAATGGGCAATGTCTTTTATCATCCATGCTGAGTGCACCATGGGTGAGCATCTAGGAATTTCCTCCTTTTCTTATTTGTCTCCATCTACTTCCTCACTAATCCTCAGTCCTCCATATAGTACCCTAGTTCCAATTTAAGAAATCGCAAGTCCTTAAGACTCAGGTCATCCTTGGAAAACACAATAAGTCTTCCATTTTCTGCAGAATGGAATACCTGTAAAACAACTCTTCCCGCTGACTTTGACCCTATTTCACAGTTGAATGTAGATGTGCTATCATGCTGAGCAGTTTCTGCCTCTTCACTCAGGTTTACCAACGGTACTCCCCCGAGGCAGAAGAATGAAAATGAAAAGAAATCTCATTCATTTATTCACTATTTCCAGAAATATTTATTGAGTACTTATCTTGCTTCCCTGGTAGCTCAGTTGGTAAAGAACCCGCCTGCAAAGCAGGAGACCCCGGTTGGATTCCTGGGTTGGGAAGATCCCCTGGAGAAGGGATAGACTACCCATTCCAGTATTCTTGGGCTTTCCTGGTGGGTCAGACAGTAAAGAATCTGCCTGCAATGCTGGAGACCTGGGTTCTATCCCTGGATTGGGAAGAGCCCCTGGAGGAGGGCATAGCAACCCACTCTAGTATTCTTGCCTGGAGAATCCCCATGGACAGAGGTGCCTGGCAGGCTACAGTCCATGGGATTGCAAAGAGTCAGACACAATTGAGTGATTAAGCACTTGTTTCAGACACTGTTTGTGTGCTTGGGAGTCAACTATGAATAAATGGTAAAAAAAAAAAAAACACATATTAAATGAGCAAATTATTCAATCTACTAGGAAATTATAAACACTATGAAGAAATCTGAGCACACTGAAGGGGAATTGGAAGGATGGGATGTAGGGGTGGGAAATATTTAAACAATTCTTAGGAAGGCTTAGGAATAGAGCACTTGGGAAACTGTAAAAGAAGAGCCAGGGAAATAATCACAGGGTTATTTGGGTGAAGAGTGTGCTTAGAGGGAACAGCCACTCAAAACTTCCTACAGGAGGAGTGCATCTGGCCTGTTCAGAGCACAGCAAGGAGAGACTGCTGTGTCTGGAGTAGAATATAGAGCCTTGTGGGACCCTGTAAAGACTATAGCTTTACTTCCAGTGAAGTTAATAACTCTTCAGAAATCTGTATGCAGGTCAGGAAGCAACAGTTAGAACTGGACATGGAACAATAGACTGGTTGCAAATAAGGAAAGGAGTACATCAAGGCTGTATATTGTCACACTGCTTATTTAACTTCTATGCAGAGTACATCATGAGAAACCTTGGGCTGGATGAAGCACAAGCTGGAATCAAGATTGCCAGGAGAAATATCAATAACCTGAGATATGCAGATGACACCACCCTTATGGCAGAAAGCGAAGAAGAACTAAAGAGCCTCTTGATGAAAGTGAAAGAGGAGAGTGAAAAAGTTGGCTTAAAACTCAACATTCAGAAAACGAAGATCATGGCATCTGGTCCCATCACTTCATGGCTAATAGATGTGGAAACAGTGACAGACTTTATTTTTGGCGGCTCCAAAATCACTGCAGATGGTGACTGCAGCCATGAAATTAAAAGATACTTGCTCCTTGGAAGAAAAGTTGTGACCAACCTACACAGCACATTTAAAAGCAGAGACATTACTTTGCCAACAAAGGTCCGTCTAGTCAGTGCTATGGTTTTTCCAGAAGTCATGTGTAGACGTGAGAGTTGGACTATAAAGAAAGCTGAGTGCCGAAGAATTGATGCTTTTGAATTGTGGTGTTGGAGAAGACTCTTGAGAGTCCCTTGGACTGCAAGGAGATCTAACCAGTCCATCCTAAAGTAAATCAGACCTGAATATTAATTGGAAGGTCTGATGCTAAAGCTGAAACTCCAATAGTTTGGCCGCCTGATGCGAAGAACTGACTCACCTAAAAAGACCCTGATGCCGGGAAAGGCCGGAGGAGAAGGGGACGACAGAGGATGAGATGGTTGGATGGCATCACAGACTCAATGGACATGAGTTTGAGTGAACTCCAGGCATTAGAGATGGACTGGGAGGCCTGGTGTGCTGCAGTCCATGGGGTTGCAAAGAGTCGGACACGACTGAGCGACTGAACTGAACTGAAGTTATCAAGGTGCACAGAATATAACCATGAGGCTTGAGTTACTAAGTGCATAGTCATTTCTAGTCGTGTTTGGTCACCGAGAGTATAAATAGACCACAACATTGGATTCTCAGAGCCATCAGAGGCCTCTAAGAGAACTGAGTCCTTTTACTCATCAGTCCTTGGGTTTCTTCCTCAGCCCTGACACCAGAGTCGCCTGCCTATCCTTGGACACCCTGGTGACAGGGAGCTCTCATGTTTCCATCTTCCTAGTTCTGCCTGGTAGAAGTCTCTCATTCATTGGGCTGACATCTGACTGCCTGTCATCACCATCCATCATCTTTATTTCTACACCCTGGAGGCCTTTCAGAGCAAGTCTAATCTTTTTTCCTCATGACAGCCCTTCAAATATTTGAAGACAGCTCCCACATCCCCAGAGCGCTCTCTTCCCCGTTCCTGCTATCATTCCTCATATGACAAATTCCTCCAGCATCTACTTCCTCTCCTCTGACTCTGCTCCAGGTCTTCTTCTTCGATGCTCAGAAGGGAGCCCAGATGTCTGGATGGAGCAGACCTGGCCAGAGCCATCCCATCCTTGGCCTGGGCTGGGTGCTAAGCTAGAATGAGGGAAAAGAAAGACTTTGCAACTGATAGGCCTGGATTCAAATTCCAGCTCTGCCCCTTCAGGTGTTGTGTGACTCTGGAGGGTGGTTTAATATCTCTGAACCTTTGTTTTTGTGTCCCTGAAGTGAAGATAGTAGTGTTGACCTTGGAGATATGTTTTAAGAGTTTACTGGTTTGATGAGTTGTTAGTTGCCTGGGACTACCTAAAGGTTCAAAGTTGACTCTTCGAAAAAACAGTCATTTATCTGGCTGAACTGGGTCTCAGGTGTGGCGCAAAGGAGAGTCTGTCTCGGTTCCAGCATGTAGGATATTTTAGCTGCAGCGTGTGAACTCTTAGTTGCAACATGTGGGATCTAGTTCCCTGAGCAGGGATCAAACCTGGCCCCCTACACTGGGAGCACAGAGTCTTAGCCGGTAGACCACCAGGATATTACCCCCCAGAGTTGATGTTTTAGTCTCTGATATTCCTTTGATGTTTCCCTCCCTGCCATCCCATTACTATCTATTTCAGGATTTTATTCTGAGAGCCAGATCTCAGAAAATCCAGTCTCCTGAATCCCTAGCAGAAATACTTTTTATGCTCTCCTTCTAATTCTTTAAGAAGAGAGTTGTAGAGTAAGCAGGGTTTTATCTTTTCTCTTTTCTTCAATAAACAAGTAAATACAACAGAGGAGTTTCACTGGCCCAAGATCCAGCTCCTCAGGGGCTGTCGAAGTAGTTTTGGGAATCATTCTAGTGTGTCCTGAGCAAGTACTGTGGGGAAGAGTGGATGGAGGGACCTGCAGACATTCTGGCTGCCTATCTCTGTAACAAATAAAGTGAGCATTTATTCTAAATCCAGGAGATTGGGTTCTTGCGTTGTAATATGGCATAAAGATATAACTAGAACTTTTTTTTTAAGCGAATCATACACTATGTATTTGTTTTTGGCTGTGCTGGGTCTTCGCTGCTGTGTGCAGGCTTTCTCTAGTTGCAGCAAGCAGGAGCTGCCGTTCACTGTGGCGTATGGGCTTCTCACTGTGGGCTTCTCATGTTGCAGAGCGTGGGCTCTTGAGTGGGAGGCTTCAGCAGTTGTGGCGCACGGTCTTAGTTTCTCCGTGTGGCCTGTGGGATCTTCCCGGACCAGGGATCAAACCCATGTCCCTTGCGTTGGCAGGCAGATTCTTAATCACTGGATCACTAGAGAAGTCCTAACTGAACTTTCTATCTCAGAGCATCTTCAATATAGCTCTTCAATGAAAGTGACTCTCACAGCTCATCTGAAGCTGAGGGATCAGAAAAGATGCTGTCCCTGAATAGCTGTAGCTATTATGATGTGGGAGATGGAGAATTAGGGAGAAGGCTGCGGCTTGTCCAAGTCGTTATCGGACTGGCTCTTTGGTCAAACTGAGCCTTTCTCCACAGTCCTGGTGGTGAAACTGATTGGTGTCATTTCAGGGGGGCTCTGAAGAACTCCAGTACTGCAGTCCTTTATGTCAGTGCAGAGAAGAATTCAGTGAGCTCAAAGTGGTAGATAAGAAGTGATTTATTAGAATTGGTTGCTTGTGAGATTTACCAGTGGGTGGCCTAGAAATGCCATGCCCCGAGAACTTAGTGGGCTACAGTTTTATAATCAAAGGAAAAGCAGAGAGGGGGAGAAGACTGTAGCCTGCCACACTCCTCTGGTCATAGAATTCTCCAGGCAAGAATACTGGAGTGAGTTGCCACTTTCTTCTCCAGCCCAGCATCTAAGTGATACCTAAAAATGCTCATTCAGTGATGAAAGCATTAACAGTGAGTGAAAGGAAGAATCCTTTATCCCAGTTCACACTCATTCACCCTGTGCCTCCATTTATGCTCCGCCCTTCGTGAGGTGTCGTGATTACAGAGGAAAGCAAAATATGGCTTCAACCATCGTTGGCTCCCCCACGAAGTGCCCGACTTCCCAGCCGTGCTCTTTTGCAGCCCTCAGCTCACCCTGCATTCTTTAGCTTTAAATAGACCTACCGATGTGTCTGATGCCAGAGTGTTCATGACTAATTCAGGACCTTCCTGGCAGTGAGTTCAGGGGCGTGGGAGTCCAGCTGGGACCCCCCGCCCCCATCCTCTGAAGATCACTGGGGCCTGTTCCCTCTCAGCAGCTGTGGGAGTTTTACTCTCTGCAAGGAGACACAAAAAAAATCTGTAGGCTCTTCTGGATCGAGTCCCCACTTCTCCACTCCTGTTCTGCTCTGAGTCGTATTTCCTCCCTTGTAAAATGGGGATAGTACCCAGTTTCTCAAGGTTATTGACATAATGGACATAGAAGTAAGTTTGCTGCTGTTCACTCACTGAGTATGTCCGACTCCTTATGACCCCATGGATTGCAGTGTGCCAGGCCTTCCTGTCGGTCACCACCGCCTGGAGTTTGCCCAAGCTGAAGTAAGTTATGACACTATTAATTAGTTACATAGTAATATTATTAGTTAATTAGTTACATAGTATTCAAAATGTATTTAAACACACATTCTCTCTATGCCTATATTTTCACCCCTTTGCAACACAACCTTGCAGCTCCCCCGCCAAAATGTAGAGGCAGTTCTCTTACTCCTTGGCTATAACGTTGACCATGTGATTCACATTGACCAATGAGAGAGTAGTAAGTACAATGCAAATGCAGGTTGGAAAGCATCTGGATGTTAGCATTTGCTCTCTGGCTCTTGGTAGTCTTTTTAAAAAAATTCTTCTGGCCTCTGAAAAATGCTGGAGCCCATTTCCTTTCTACATAATCTCCAGAGCTGAGACATGCTCTTGGAGTCCAGTAACCTCAGATACTCTGAACCTCATTAGTGTCATATTCATTTAATAATGGGTCTTAGTCTTAATTTTTCAGACTGTGTGATAAATAAAAACCTGACCACAGCTTCTGGGAACATGCAGTCTTAGACCAGGGACACAGCATAGGTAGTGTCCAAAGACAGCCTGAAACAGTGCTGAATATGTACATTAATTTTACATATATCAGAATAAGTGTCATGTTTATATTATTGATGGCAATTTAGAAAGGGATTTTAAAACCATATTTCAACTGACCTTCGTGGCAGTCCTTTAATCCAGGATAGAGATGCTATCCCCTTCTAGTTACAAGGAACCTGATGCCTAGAGAGGTAACATGACTTCCTTAAGGTCACACAGCTGATCAGTTAATGTTTGCTGCATAACAACCATTTCAATATTTAGTGGATAAAAAAAAAATCATTTATTAGCTCATGTGGGTTGGCAATGTGACTTGAGATCCCTTGGGTAGTTCTCCTGATTTTGCTTGGGCTCATTCATGCAGCTGCAATCAGCTGACCGCTCAGCTCATAATGGTTTTACTCACATGTCCTGTAATTGATGCTAGCTGTTAGATGGGGTGATGGAGCTTTGGGGGCCATATGTCTCCAGTAGACTGTTGTTATTCTTGTTCAGTCACTGAGTCATGTCTGACTCTTTGCAGCCCCATGAACTGCAGCACACCAGGCTTCTCTGTCCATCCATCATTATCTTCCTGAGTTTCCTCAAACTCATGTCTATTGAGTCAGTGATGCCATCCAACCATCTCATCCTCTGTTGCCCCTTTCTCCTCTTGCCTTCAATCTTTCCCAGCATCAGGGTCTTTTCAAATGAGTCAGCTCTTTGCTTCAGGTAGCCAAAGTATTGGAGCTTCAGCATCAGCATCAGTCCTTCTAATGAATATTCATGGTTGATTTTCTTTAGGATTGACTGGTTTGATCTCCTTGCTGTCCAAGGAGCTCTCAAAAGTCTTCTCCAACAACGGTTCAAAAGCTTCAGTTCTTGGGCACTCAGCCTACTTCATGGTTCAGCTCTCACATCTGTACATGACTACTGGAAAAACCATAGCTTTGACTATATGGACCTTTGTCAGCAAAGTGATGTCTCTGCTTTTTAAAACATTGTCTAGGTTTGATAGAGCTTTTCTTCTAAGGAGCAAGTGTCTTTTAATTTCATGGCTGCAGTCACAGTCCCCACTGATTTTGAAGCCCAAGAAAATGAAATCTGGCACTGTTTCCACATTTTCCCCATCTATTTGCCAGTAGACTCACCTGGGCTTTTCATATGAAAATTGTCCCAGAATTTCCAAGAGCCACAAAGTCAAATACTAATGTTCAAGTACTTTTCAATCTGCATCTTCTGCACTGTTTTTACTGCTCTTGTTTGTCAAAGCAAATCACATGATCAAGGTTAGATTCAAGGAGTATGGGAATTGTCACCCCCTTTTGATGAGAGGAGCTGCAAGGTCACCCTGAAAGGGGTAAGAATATAGGGATAGGAAGATTCTTGCCTGTTTTTACAGTCTACTACAGCTATATGTGTTTGTTTATGTATATATATACACACACTCCTGTTGAGCTCAGTTGGGTCCAATTCTTTGCAACCCTTTGGACTCTAGCCCACTAGGCTCCTTTGCCCATGGAGTTTTCCAAGCAAGAATACTGGAGTGGATTGCCATTTCCTCTCCAGGGGATCTTCCCTACCTAGGGATCAAACCCATGTCTCTTGTGTCTACTACATCGTAGGCAAATTCTTTACCCTCTAACCCATTGGGAAATCATATATATATATATATGTATATATGTATGTATGTATATAGGAGCACAAAGGGTTGGGGTGGGGAGCAGTGGCCAGATATGGAGACCAGAAAAGTTATGTGGTTTTGAATGCTACAATGAAAGATCTGAAATTCATCTTGAGAGTCATGGGTGACTCAGAAACTTTTAAAGTGGCAGAGTGGGATAGAGAGACATAACTTTATAACTATAATGTAGGATGATTGCAGATTACATTTGGTAAAGAAAAATCAGAGTGGGAGACTAAATTAGAAGGCTATCACCAAGTAAAAGGTGATGGTGGACTGAGTCAAAGAATTACAAATCCTCTCCTTGGAGAGGAGAGAATGAATTCTGAAACTATTTGGGAGGAGGGTTTAATGAATCATTGGGTCTGAGAGATGATAAAGAGGGACAGAGACCCCAAGTTTCCTGGTTAGGACAACTAGGTCTGCACGAGTTGGGACAATGAAGATTGACAAGTTGTTCATGGGGAGTAATGATAGAACAGGGTAAATGATAGGGGAGGATGGATGGCAGATTCAGTTCAGTTCAGTCGCTCAGTTGTGTCCGACTCTGCGACCCCATGGACCGTGGCGTGCCAGGCCTCCCTGTCCATCACCAACTCCCGGAGTCTACCCAAACTCATGCCCATTGAGTCAGTGATGCTATCCAACCATCTCATCCTCTGTCGTCCCCTTCTCCTCCTGCCTTCCATCTTTCCCAGCATGAGGGTCTTTTCAAATGAGTCAGCTCTTTGCATCAGGTGACCAAAGTAGTGGAGTTTCAGCTTCAACATCAGTCCTTCTGATGAACACTCAGGACTGATCTCCTTTAGGATGGACTGGTTGGATCTCCTTGCAGTCCAAGGGACTCTCAAGAGTCTTCTCCAACCCCACAGTTCAAAAGCATCAATTCTTCAGTGCTCAGCTTTCTTTATAGTCCAACTCTCACATCTACACGTGACTTCTGGAAAAACCATAGCCTTGACTAGACGGACGTTTGTTGGCAAAGTATGTCTCTGCTTTTTAATACGCTACCTAGGTTGGTCATAACTTTCCTTCCAAGGAGTAAGCATCTTTTAATTTCATGGCTGTAAGTCACCATCTGCAGTGATTTTGGAGCCCCCCAAAATAAAGTCAGCCACTGTTTCCACTGTTTCCCCATCTATTTGCCATGAAGTGATGGGACCAGATGCCATAATCTTAGTTTTCTGAATGTTGAGTTTTAAGCCAGCTTTTTCACTCTCCTCTTTCACTTTCATCAAGAGGCTCTTTAGTTCTTAACTGGTGCCATATTCAGTTGAGGGACCTGTGAGGATCTCCAGAGAAATAGCTCACTGAGTATCTGAGTCAGAAGCTCAGAAAAGACATCTTGGTAGATGGCAAGCTGCAAGGCATCTACGTTTGGGTGGCAAATTTGGAAGAATTCATCTGATGGTAATTGATGGAAAGTCTAATTCAAGCTAACTTAAAACACAGCAGTAAAAGTGGGGTTTCTAAAAATTCTATTAACAATATCACTGGGAAGTCCTAGAATAAAGTCTTGCTTCAAGCATGGCTAGATCCAAGGGTCCCAGTGATGTGATCAAGTCTTTGAGTGAGTGAAGTCACTCAGTCAGATCCGACTTTTTGCAACCCCATGGACTGTAGCCTACCAGGCTCCTCTGTCCATGGGATTTTCCAGGCAATAGTACTGGAGTGGATTGCCATTTCCTTCTCCAGGGGATCTTCCCTACCCAGGGTTCGAACCCAGGTCTCCTGTAGACAGACGCTTTCCCGTCTGAGCCACCAGGGAAGTCCTATCTTTGCTCTACTTCCCTCTTGTTCTAGGCAAGTTTCCCCACCACCCCCTCCCCCCAGATGGTAGCAGCTTGTTCTCAATCAATCACTTACTTGTGATAGTTTATCAGTCCACTCAAGCTCAGAGGACATCATTTCAGGACTTGTGCTGAGTTTTGAAAGCATCTGGGTCCATGATATTGTGTGCCTGCATGCGAAGTCACTTCAGTTGGGTCTGACTCTTTATGACCCTATGGACTGTAGCCCACCAGGCTCCTCAGTCCATGGGATTCTCCAGGCAAGAATACTGGAGTGAGTTGGATATTTCCTTCTCCAGGAATCTTCCTGACCCAGGAATTGAACCCGTGTCTTGAGTCTCCTGCACTGGCAAGCAGATTCGTTACCACTGTGCCATCTGGAAAGCCCAAACAAGGTTAGAGGATCCTCAAAACTCTGCTGAAGCTAATGGTACTAGAATTCCAGGATTGCCAACAAAAACAGAAAAAACTGGGAGTATATTTCTTAATACCAGTCCTGAGTGTCCTGGATTCTTTAGACCCCTCACATGGGCCCCCTTACTTTGCCTTCTGGGACACTGGATGGATGAGATGGTCCACTGAGGGAATGTAACATCAGTGGAAGGGACAGCTAAAGATAAACCTGGGGAACATCTACCTTTAAGGGGTCAGCAAAGAAATAAATAACAGTAAGAAAATGAAAGAGGTCAGCAAGTTTGGAGGATAACCAGGAGAAAGCGACCTTATTTATCCCCCTCTGGAAGAACACCAGAATTGTCAGACATCCTATCTCTTGCTCTTCTGTTCTCTGGAGTCCTCTACACCAGACAACTAATTTCTTTAGAATGTTAAGTATTTCACAAGTTGCTGTAAACAGCCCCAAGGTGCACATCCAATACCTATCATGCAGATTAAACGATTAATATGGAGGAAGGAGCAGCAGAAGAGATAATCAAGCTTAATGTGATTTTTTTTTCCCCCAAGAAAAGCATAAGTCAGTAAGGAGTGCTTTATCTAAATAGCCTCTTCGGGCACCTCTCTTCAAGAGAATTAGCTCATTTTTCTCTGGATCTTAGCACTAGGCGCTCCAGTGCCTCCTACAAGGACATCTTTTGTTATCCCAATTATTTCTAATATGACTCTAGCTAACTCAAGAATTAAGAGTTTAGGTCAAGTAAGAGGAAGGTGAGTGCACTTATTCTGACGGTCATTTTCTTCATTTTGAAATAGCGAGTATGATACTGTCCTCTCTCAGGGTTACTGTAAAAATTAAATGACATGATGTCTGTCAAGTGCTTCAGATAGTCCTGGCATAGTGACAAACTTAATTATATGGTAGCTATTATTAGATAGCTGGATTTATGAAACCCTTGGAATGTATTTTTCATTCTTCTATTCCTAGCACTTAACATTTGCCTTCATAAAGCTTTGATTGAAGTGAGACCATACACAAATAAGTTAAATATATAGCATGTATAGAAGATCAAAGTATCCCACTCAAAAAAATGTCACTTTGACATACATATTTTTTTGTGCTGGAGGCAAATAAGAATCAACAGCTGCAAAAAGACTCCTTCCAGGAGCTTGCCTTATCTGACTAAAAGCAGAGACTTCTGAGAAATGAGGACCACCATAAATCCCCTCTCCCAGGAAAGGTTCATAGTCTTGAGGAGGACAGGAAGCCAGCAATGAGATGCGTCTGCAGAAAGAAAACCTCCTCCGTTAGTTTCCCCCCAGTACTTCTCTTCACAAGTTGTGCTGCCCTTGGAAACCTAAACCTTTTTCTTTGCTTTATCGCTTCTCTGCACATTTACTGCTCTTTGCTAAGATGCTTTTTAAGCCCGAATTCTAGCCACTCCTTTGAGTTGCTCATCAGTGGATTTCTCCCACATGCATGCATGCTGCATGTGTTAATAAAATGTTTCTTTTTCTCTTGTTAATCTGTCTCTTGTCAGTTTCATCTGCAAGGTCTCAGCACTGGCCTCCTAGAGAACCTAGACTTGTACAGAAAAAGGTTTTTTTTCCCTCCCCTATGTGTGTTGAATGAGAATGAATAGTATGGAGAAAAATAAGAAGCATGGAGCAGGAGGGAGGTGATTTAAAATAAGGTTGGCAATGGGTGTTTCAGTGAATAGTTACTGATAACTATTTTTCTGTTACTGGTAGCTGAAGGCATGCTGATGGCTATAGAAGTTGCCTAATGTTTAGGCTTGGTTACTGTCTTGCATTTGAGTAAACAGAAGATACTACTACACCTATGACAGTACAAGAATGCACAGGCTGTTGAAGAAGTACATAGGCACATCAGGCAGACAGCAAGATCAGCCAGACCACAGGATGCCTTTGGTGCTACGATTCCTTGTTTTCTCTAATGCTCTAACCAAAGCAGAGAAGAGACACAAAGCCCTCCCCTGAGTTCCCTGACATGGCTGTTTTAAGACAAGACTTTCCTGTCTTGGATCATGGGGAAATAAACACAGGGGAATGATAGGTTTAGAATCTGTGCTGTCCGATAAAATAACCACTAGCCAAATGTAGGTATTTAAATATAAATAGGTCAAAATTAAGTCAAATAAAAAATTCTCTTCTTCAATCATACTAACCACATGTGCTTAATAACCACAAGTGGCTACTCTATTGAACAGTGCAGATATAAAACATTTCTATCATCGCAGAAAGCTTTATTGGACTATGCTGGCCTAGATAATATGACTCAGGCTACCCAAATTCCAATTGTGCATATGAATCACTTGGGGATCTTGTTACAAGCAGATTCTGATTCATTAGGTCTGGAAGTGGTGACTCAGATTCTGTATTCCTAACAAGCTCCCTGGTGGTGTCAAGGCTGTTGATTCATGAACCACTGTTCAATAACAGGGCAACCCTGCTTACTGCTTAACTAGTTATATAAGGTCCTTTCATATGCAACAGAAAGATACATCACCGAGTCTGCACAGAGTCCTACCCAAGGAAAGACAGTCCAATACTAACATTAGTAAAACAAATTTAGGTTTTTATTGGCTTCCCTTGAAGAGTATCCCAGAGGATGCAATTTACAGCTCAAAGCAGAGCTTCTTAAAATCTTTTTTCCTTATCCCTCTCAATTCCCTTTCTCATTCTCGCCTTCCTACCAAATCTTTACCTGAAACCAAGCTTGTGGAACTTGGTTGGTGGCCCAATGGCTAAGACTCCATGCTCCCTATGTAGGGGGCCTGGGGTCGATTCCTGGTCAGCAAGCTAGACCCTACGTACTGCAACTAAGGCCTGACACAGTCAATATATAAATAAATAAATATCTAAAAAATAAAATCAAGCTTGTGATTTTTCCTGCCTCTTCTCCCAGTTTCCCAGTTAAGCAGTAGGCCTAAGCCTTGCCTCTCTCATCTGCCCATCCCTCCATACATAAACTGTTTCCTGTGACTTCCTCTTCCTCCAGTCTTGATGTTCACAGGGCCACTTCCTTCCCGAAAGCTCATGCTCCTGGCCTACTCCACATCTTGCCACATACTGGGAGAGGGGTTGTAGCTCTAGCTCTCTTTGCTTTTGGGTAGGAATCTGTCCATTTCTCAGATTACAAAGGAGAATTCACAAACTGATCCTGAATACAAATATTCTGTCTTGATAGAGAGAAGCTTGGAGGATGTGGCAGACAGGATTCTAAGATGTCCCCTAGGATCCTTGCTCCTGGGGTACATGCCCTGCATAATACCTGGGACTGTGAGCATGCTGAATTTCACTCCTGTGATCAGATTATGTTACATGCATGTTGACTTTAACAAAGGGAGATCGTTCCAGAGAAGCTTGCCCTAACCAAGTGAGCATTTTTAAAGCAGAGACTTTTCACAAATATGACCCTGGCATAGCTATAGATTGACTTATTTATTAGTCAGTGGAATAGAATGTAGAATCCAAAAGTAGATCCTGGTATATTTGATAATTTAATATTTGACTAAAGTTATGATTTTACCGAATGTAAAAGAGTGAATGATTTAATACACGATGGTGACACTACTAGCTATGCAAATGAGGAACAAAATCCTGCTCTTATTCCATTAAAAGAAACCTGGACCTATTACACAGATAAGTGTGATAGTAATCATTGTTTCATAGTATAATCTAAGAGACTTTGAGTACAATATCAAGGAGGGGAGATCTTAACCAAGATTGGAAACCCAGAAGTTATTAAAAACATGTAAATATATTTGAGCCTTTAAAATAAAAACCTCATGGAAATAAAACTAAAGATAAGTTTTTAAAAAATGGTCATATAATGATATTTCTTTACAATGAAAAATGAACTCTAAAAAGTGGACTAGAAAGATAAATAACCCAGAAGAAAAATGAGTAAAAGATATGAATAGGCGAATGACCAAGAAACATGTGAAAATGATAGATTTCACAGAAGTATGGAAATACATATTAAAATAATAATACAATCACTATTTTCCAGACTGGAAAAAATTTTAAAGCCCTCATCTTTAATTGTTAGTTTGAATATGGGGAGAAGCATTCTCTCAAACATCGCTGATGATAACAGGAATTGCTTAAACTTTTTAGAAACATCATCAAATCACTATTAAAATTAAGATATGTATAATTTCTAATTTTAAAATTGTAATCAATATAAATGTATAATATGCATTTGTTTCTATTTATATGTGAATTATTTAAAAGAAAAAACAAAAAACCACATGGCAAAGCAAACAAAACAGACCACAGCAGAGGGTTTTCTCTTGGTGGCCACTAAGGAAGAGGCGAGAGAGATGTGCTCCTGGTGGCCTGGAAGAAGCAGCAAGAAGTCGTGAACCATCTATGGGGGCCACGTGGCTAGGAATGTGGGTGACCTCTAGGAGCTCAGAGAAGCCCTTGACAAGGAAACTGTGACCTCAGTCCCACAACCATGGGAACTGATTCTGACCAACAACTTCAGTGAGTTTAGAAGTGGATTATCTCCTCAGAGCACCCAGAAAAGGGACACAATGTGGCTGACACCTTGATCTCAGCCTCTTGAGACCCTGAGAAGAGATCCCAGCCATGCTGTGGCTGAATATCTGACCTAGAGAATTGTGAGCTAGTAAATGGGTGAAGACTTTGATGCTGGGAGGGATTGGGGGCAGGAGGAGAAGGGGACGACTGAGGATGAGATGGCTGGATGGCATCACTGACTCGAAGGATGTGAGTCTGAGTGAACTCCGGGAGTTGGTGATGGACAGGGAGGCCTGGCGTGCTGCGATTCATGGGGTTGCAAAGAGTCGGGCACGACTGAGCGACTGAACTGAAATGAACTGAAATGGGTGCTGTCTTAAACCTCCAAGTTTGCAGTAAATTGTGAGTGTACCTGCTTAGTCACTCCAGTCGTGTCTGGCTCTTTGCGATGCTATGTCCTATAGCTGACCAGGCTCTTCTGTTCATAAGGTTCTCCAGGCAAGAATACTGGAGGGGTTGCCTTAGCCCCGCTCCTCCAGGGGATCCTCTATACCCAGATATCTAACACACGTCTTTTATGTCTCCTGCATTGGCAGGCAGGTTCTTCATCACTGTCACCATCTGGGAAGCCCAAGTAAATTGTTACTTGCAACTAATATAGAAACCTAACACAGAGGGAGCATGAGAATAGGTGTGATGGGAAAGTTCATAGATGAACCTTTTAAATTTTTTTCCTTGTTTTTGTCCATGCCACTTGGCATATGGGATCTTAGTTCCCTAACCAGGATCAAATCCACGTCCCTTGCATAGCAAGGTAGATTCTTAGCCACTCGACCATGAGGGAAGTCCTTGCAGATGAATTTTGTTGCTGCTCTAGGTGAAAAACATTATTGATTACACAGTGCCAAGGCTAAAGGCTGAGTGGAGCGCTGAAGGAAAGTGGTGCCAGAGGCCGGCCAAGGGGACCCGTGGCCTGGGACAGTGAGAAGTGGACCATGTGATAGGGATGGATGATAGGGTTGGAGAGCTGGAGAGAACAGGGAAAGACTTCAGGTAAGGGGATTGGTCTAAGGAAAAGTGTGTGGACAGGAGAAAGCCAGAATTGAGGAGTGAGGACACTGCTGGGGACCCTGCTGCTTCCCCTTCGTCTTCTGCAGTCATTTTGGATAACTCCCCACACTTTCATACCTCCAGACACTGGCATATTCCCCTTCCTCTCTCTATAACACCCTTACCCTTTTCCTCGCTTGTCTTTCAAGACTCAGCCCCAAACTCCTCCCCTGAAGACCCCCTAATCCCCCAATCTCAGCAAGGTTCATCCCAGACCCAGGGTTTCATAGCTTTATTAACAGAAGCTGGGAATCCAACAGCTTTACTTGTTCCACTCTTCCCCATTCACTGAAGAAAAGGAAAGAAACTCTTTGCTGGGTCAGTAATCAACTTCAAAATTTAGTCCTTTTGCCTAATTCTCACTTCCAGAGGGGGGTTTTCTTAAAGCCAGGCACCCTATAACTGGGTCAGGTTGGCAACCCTAATTCTATAGAGGGAATTGGCTGTGAGTTTCTAAAGAAGCTGGAGCAGTGAGGCACTGCCTGAGGCTCCCAATGAGAAATCCAAAGCCCCAGGCTCTTCCCACAGGATCCTTGATCTTGTTCTCATTTCCTCCTCCAGAAACGTGGGGCTAAAATAAGCCCAGAGGCTGAGGCAGGGGTGAGTCAGCTCTTCGAGTGAAGCAATCATGGCATGGCAGCTCCTTGTAAGAAACATCCCCCTTGAGTCCGAGTTGTTTATGCCAAGAGCTGCAAGCCTGAAAAATGAGTTTTCCTAAGATAGGTTGGCTCCCTCTTGGCTCAAATGGTAAAGAATATGCCTGCAATGCAGAAGACTTGGGTTCAATCCCTGGGTTGGGAAGATCCCCTGGAAAAGGAAATGGCAACCCACTCCAGTATTCCTGCCTGGAGAATTCCATGGACAGAGGAGACTGGCAGGCCACAGTTCATGGGGTCGCTGGGAGTTGGACACAACTGAGTGACTAACACTTTCACTCTCAACACGGGTTGGTAGCAGGCTTCCCTTCGTACAGACAGCATGGATCTTCATGGCCTGGAAACTTCCTGTGCCAGCATTAAAAGAAGGGCACCCATCCGTCTGGGCAGGCAAAGCCTGGTGACAAAGGAGGAGGCGCTGGAAGCCAGGTAATGTGAGGTGCAGTCCCAGCTTCACTGTTCACCAGGTGTCAGATCGGATAACACCCTCCACCACTGTGGGTGTCCTTTCTCTCAGTTACACAATGAAACGTAAACCCAGACGATTTTCACGTTTCTCTCTGGCTTTGGCATGCTTTTGGATTATCTGAGCAGCTCCCCAAATGCCAGGTCTCTAAGCTCACTCTTAGGCCCCAGCTCGCAGGTATGGGAAGTTAAAGGTGGAGAAAAATTCTGATGTGGCCTTGGCGGTTGTTGCTCAGTTGAACCAGGCTCCATCAGCGCTTGCTGGTTGGGCGCCTCTCCTGTGCTAGCATCCCGGAAATGGCTGGGGATACAGAAGACAGAGAAAGAGACAGTCCCTTTAAGAACTCATTTCTAGCAGATGAGGGTGTGGACAACAAGATGATGAGCAGTATGGACTCTTACTAAGCCCTGATTGAATGATACATGCAAGGAGCTTAGAATGAGGAAGAGACTACAACATTCCAAATGGGCTTCAGTAGGAATTCAGTTCTGTTACTAGACTTTTCCCATCTCAGTCAGAAGATACATGCACCCTGATGTTCATTGCAGTAATTTTTACAGTAGCCAAGACATGGAAGCAACCTAAATGTCCATGGACAGGTGAATGGATAAAGATGATGTGGGTCATACGTGCAATGGACTATTACTCAGCCATTAAAAAGAATGAATAATGCCATTTGCAGCAACATGGATGGACCTGGAAATTATCAGACTGAGTGAAGTAAGTCAGAGAAAGACAAATATGATATCACTCATATGTGGAATCTAGTTTTCTAAAAACCTGATACAAATGAAAATTATTTATAAAATAGAAACAGATGTACAGATATCGAAAACCAACTTATGGTTACCAAAGGGGAAATGTGGGCGGGGAGGGGATAAATCAGGAGCCTGGGGTGAACATACACACTCTACTATATATAAGATAGCTAACCACCAAGGACCTACTGTATAGCTCAAAGAACTCTAACTCAAATATTCTGTGATAACCGATATGAGAAAAGAATCTAAAAATGAATATATGCATATGTATAACTGAATCACTTTGCTACACACCTGAAACCCAATATTGTAAATCAACTATGCTCCAGCCAAATTAAAAAAAAAAAAAACTTTACTGAGAAAAAGAACAGTATGAAATGACCAGAGAAGTTAAAATTCATTTTCATCCAATGATTTAACATTTAAATGTCCTTGCAGTTTTCTGCAGACCTCAAGGATAATTCAGGGTTACTTATTGTCCTGTGGATTGGAGTGGAGTGAAGTCGTTCAGTCGTGTCTGACTCTTTGCGACCCCATGGACCGTAGCCTACCAGGCTCCTCCGTCCATGGGACTGAAAGGTTGTTGTTGAATCACGACGTCGGGATTCTTGGCCCCGAAGGAGAAGAATTCAATCTGGGGCCAGAGACAAGGCTTGATCGCTCAGAGCTTTTGTGTAATAAAGTTTTATTAAAGCATAAAGGAGATAGAGAAAGCTTCTGATATAGGCATCAAAAGGGGGCAGAAAGAGTACCCCCCTGCTAGTCTTCAGCTGGATTTTATATAGTCACTAGCAGTCTGTTAATTAAAGAATGTCTTAAAACTCAGAATGGCACCAGGCCCCTCACCCATAAGATGCATTTTGGGATACTCTTGTCACCAAATGGTTCATCCTGAGCCATAAAATGATTAACTTGAATCTTGAAGAAGGGCAGATCACCATACAAATAGTTTCATTTACACAGATTAGAGGAACAATACCTGAGTATAACATACTGGTTTGTCAAGTAGGTTCTGAGCCAAAGGGCGGAACTGACTTGAAGACAGAGTTTGGGGTAAATGCATAGTACATTAACATAGCTTAAGATAAACATTTCCATAAGAAAAAGGCACTGGCTATGTCTAGGTTTGAGAATAGTTAACTTCAGGTGAAACCAGGTGTCATTATGGCAACACAGAATTTTAAGAGAAACCTCTTTTTAAATTTGTATAGAGAAGGAAAAAATATAGCTAGTTTGTTTCCTCCTGCCGCTTAAGAGAGATAAAAATGTCTGACACTGCAGGCTATTTCCTCCATTTGGAGACCCCTGGCCTTCCTGCCTGTTACCCTCTCAGGATTTTCCAGGCTATAGTACTGGAGTGGGCTGCCATTTCCTTCTCCATATTGTCCTGTAGTTTCTCCACAATTGAAAGAAAAATAATTCTTACACAATGATGGAGGCCACTCAACTGAGAAACTGCTTCCAATACCAAGAGTAAGAAACTGAACAATCCCTAAGAGTGACAGTTCTATTCCTGTTATGCTCATCATCTGATGTATTTACTGTAGTCAGCATTCCCAAAATGTCTTTCAACCATTTAAAAAATATTTATTGATGGCATTGCATTTTGAACCACTTTTAAGGCAAATATCAAAATTTAATTACATATTTTAATATTCTCAGCTACCATGAGGCTTCATTCAGTTTTATGACTTTCTCCTTAATGAGGTATTTTGCCTTCAGGCTTTTGTTTTGAAGCTTTAAAAATAAAATAAGTGAAAATGAAGATATCACATATAAAGAAGATGAATAAAACATATATATGCAGAAGACTGAAGAAAATATATACAATATATTATATAACATTAAAATTCTCATAAAACAATACTATGTAACCACCAATCAGGTTATGTGGCCAGACAGATTCTTCTCTTTTTCCATATAGTGAAGTGAAGTGAAGTCACTCAGTCGTGTCCGACTCTTTGCGACCCCATAGACTGCAGCCTGCCAGGATCCTCTGTCCATGGGATTTTCTAGGCAATAGTACTGGAGTGGATTGCCATTTCCTTCTCCAGGGGATCTTCCCAACCCAGGGCTCGAACCCAGGTATCCCGCATTGTAGATAGAGGCTTTACCGTCTGAGCCGCCAGGGAAGCCCATATAAGATTATCTAAACTGCACATTTGTCATTTGTGACCACAGGTGTAATATAGTACAAAAAGCACCTAGGGTGATACCTGGTACCCAGTCAGTGCTCAGTAGGTACTCATCCTAATTGTAATACAGTGGTTTATTCAACAAACATCTATTGAATTTGTATCCTGCTGTATCAAGCCCTGGAGGAAAGAAGATGGCTGGGACATGATGTCCCATCCCAGGACTGAGGGGGAAACAGATATTAAACTGATGAAGCTGAAAATCGATTACAATCTACACCAAAGGAGAGCTTGACCCAGTGGCTCCTGGATGCAAAGGAAGGAGTGATTCGCTGGGGCGGGTGGGGGGGGGGGGGTGGCAAAAACAAAACAAAAAGGGCACTGTTCAATCAGCACGGTGGGAAGATAGCGGATTGTGCCATCACAGGGAACAGCTGAGTGGAGAATGGAGGCTTATGCCAGCAGGCTTGGCACTGTGCCCTGTGGGGAGGGTGGGATGAGCCGCAGGGGAGAATCGAAGAAGGAACTGTACTTTCTCCTCGGGAGATGAGAGACCCAATAGTCACGTATGCCCTTATGGGCATCAAATCAAGGTTGCTGTCATAGTGGAAGTTTTGAGCTAATGTAAAAATATCTTTCATCACCATCTAATGACTACTACTAATAATAATATTTATAGAGCTTACTGAGCACCATGTATGCATTATATCATTTAATCATCACAAAAATCCTGTGAGGTATATACTGTTATAGTGATAGAAGTCAATCATTATGAAAACATACTTTTAACCTATTAGTGTTAAATATCCCTGTTCCACACCTACTGAATATAAAGTTTTAGGCAAGAACTTAGCCTTTCCAGGCAGTGGTGTGATGAAAGTGCCAAGATGAGGGGGTTGTAGAGAGGTACACTGATTAGAATGATGCCTGTGTGATGCTAGTGTTTAAGAGGTATTGCTTCTTATGGGCCCATCCTCTCACGGAGGCAGAAGAGGCCTGGGGAGGAAAGGCCATGATTTCAAAGGCACACAGCCAGTAAGTTGTGGATTCAAAACTCAGGAAGTCTAACCACAGAGCCCATGCTTTTCATCATTAACCCAGCCAGGTTTGGTTGCTCAAGCGTGGGCAGATTTTTGACCTTAACTCTGTTTCAAGGACTTTCTAAAGTTATGTGCCCTGAAGTGTCCAGCCAGCGGGGAGTGAAGAAATGATCCTCTGTTTGGTCATCACCACCTTCAGGAAGCTGCTAAGTTAATGGATTCATCAAACATTGTTAACCTGCTGAGCCCCTCCTAAGCATCAGACACGACGTTTTGCCATTTCTCGTGAATTATCTCCGGAGAAGGCAATGGTACCCCACTCCAGTACTCTTGCCTAGAAAATCCTATGGATGGAGGAACCTGGGAGACTGCAGTCCATGGGGTCACTAAGAGTTAGACAGGACTTCACTTTTGCCTTCACTTTTCACTTTCCTGCAGTGGAGAAGGAAATGGCAACCCACTCCAGTGCTCTTGCCTGGAGAATCCCAGGGACAGCGGAGCCTGGTGGACTGCTGTCTCTGGGGTCACACAGAGTCGGATATGACTGAAGTGACTTAGCAGCAGCATGAATTATCTCAGGTCCTCTCCACCACAAAATGTATATGATTATTCCCATTTTATCAGTGAGAGAGTTGATGCTCAGAGGAGTGGCTGACTTTTCCAACACCACACAATTACTATCGACTTCCCAATGTGCACTGCACAACATCTGTAAGGGCAGGACTTGATAAGCAGAGCAGACCTTGGAATTCAGATCCCTGTTTCCAGTGGGAGAACCCAGGCCTAAGCCAATCAGTGCAGAGCATTCTGTTGGCTATGGGATTAGTTCAGAAATGAACATCGATTTGAATCAAAAAATTGTGAGGGAAAATTTTCTCTTTTGTAAATATCATCTTCACTCTTTAGAGCAGGGCTTGGCAGGAGACGATCTCATCCTCTGACATTGTCATGTATGGTTTTGGGGTCTGGGTACCACAGCCACCTCACCATCAGCCTGAGCGTGACTTGTGCAGGGGTGGGCATGACCAGGAGAATCAGACCATGGGATTAAGTCAGTCCTGAAGCTTTCAGTTCCCTGGGCCGATGACTGTCCTTATTGTTCCTAGCAGTTTGAGTAGAGATTTGTGCATAGCCAGCAAGGCAGGGAGCTGGGCTCCAAGTCCAAGACCAAATCGTGGGCTCCCCAATCCACACTTTCCTACAGGGCCTGGCTGCAGACATGGTTCTCCTACTCAGGTTGTTTACCATCTGGCAGGAGGCTTTTGGCATTCTGCTGTAGCGGCAGATTTGATCATCAGTCACAATGCCAAGGGGATGGTGGTTTGAGTCATTGTTTATCTGTTGGTCTAATTCTTTCATAATAAATATGCATTGCTTAGATAATAAAACAACAAAAGGGAAAATTCCATGTGAGGCAGAGATAAAAAAGCTCTGCTTAAAAAAGAAGGCTTATATAAAGGTAAAACTGTGTGATGTGTGTTTGGCATGTTTTTTAAAAAGCTAAACAGGATCAGGCCAAAAAGACAGGAGCAAGGCATCACATCTTTTATCACAGGCTAGATGCCAGTTCCCTTTGAGATCTGATTATTCAATTGGAGGAGCTGATTGTAACTATTGTCAAACTTTCCTGATTTCCCCCCACCAGAGAGGACCTTACATAGAAATACCGTAATCATGACAGCTTCTGAAGGCATGGGCCCAGCTCAGAGAGCTCCTGGAACTGAGAGGTCCTACAGATTCATGTAATTCTCAAGCCAGAGAAAGCCCGAGGAAATCTACTGTCCATTGGAAAGCTGGCTTAAAGCTGTGTTTTTATGTGGCTTTGTTCACTTCCCTGCTTCACAGGGAGAACCTCAAGGACATAGACAGCTCCCTCTCCTTGACAAAGAGAGCCCCTCATAATCAGGGGTAGTAAGGTTGTACCACAGAGACAGAGAGTGAGAGAGGAATGATGGAATCACAGACAAGGCAGCCTTCTGAGGATGCAGAGGGCCCAGCCTGGCTTTTGGCACCAGTGGCACAGAGGGGCGGAGTCCTTTTGGGAAAAGGAAAACTATGAGTGAAGGTTTGTCAAGAAGCAGATGGAATTTGTCTGTTGTGCTACTACGGGTTGTTTTAAGGCCATCTTTAGCTTTATGCATTCTGACTTTGGTTCCTCACACAAACATATTAGAATGCCCCACATCCCATGATAAATGGAATTTATACATGACAAATTATAAAGTTATAAGCTGTAAAAATAAAGTTATGAAAGTTTTTATGATGCATTTTGTAGACATACTAGATGAGACACATATTAATTTAGATTTTATTGCTTTCATATTGCAGGGTCAAAGATTTCATATTTGAAATCTCAAAGATTTCCCTAGGTCCTTAGAAAGCTTGCAGGTCTTAGATACTGTTACCATGCAGCCTAATAGCTAAAACAGCCCTAGTGGATGAGAAGGTCAGTTGTCCATCTGCTGGGCTGTGGGCAAGGAGCAGATGCTTTGATCTCTGCTTTTCTCAATGTCTGGCAAATAGCAGGGAACTCGGTGACAATGAGCAGACTGATGCTTAGGTAGGACAGGAGGCTGAACTCAGATAAGGGCTGGTCTTTCAGGAAATCAGATGGGGGTTTAGGCCAAAAGCTGTAGGCAAGACTTGGGTCATTCTACAGTGGATTCTCATGCATTTTCTTAATTTCATTTTTCTAAGTATAGGGCAGTGACGACATAGGTAACCGAAGAAAACCTCTCTGGGTCAGGCACTGTGTACGTCCCTCTTACACATCATGGTTTCAATGAAATCACAAACAAACCTGTGCAGTAGGCAGTACTTTTATTACGTTTTAAAATGATGAAACTAAAGCTGGGTAGGTGAAAGTCGCACAGCAGAGCAGGAACTCAAAGTCTTTTGTCAGAGAGGAAGAACACGCCCTTCCCTAGAGAGCTTTCAAGGTAGTAGGTGAGTGCTGGGCAGAGAAGGGGTGAGGGAGAGATGTGGAGAGCTCTCTGGAGAGCGTTTCTGAAACCCGGTTTCTTGGGATCCTTGTCTCCTTGGCAGATGTCCTCTCTGGTCCCCTGCAGGTGTCCTGCTGAGCCTCTGGCTCTGTGGACCTGACTTCAGCTGCCTCTTCATTGCTAAGGACAGGTCATTTTGCTGGGCTTTGCCAAGGGCCTTAATAAGACAGATCCTGTGACTATAGCACACAAAGGTAGGCAAAAAAAAAATTACTCTGATTCAAAAAAACAGAAAAGCACCCTCGAGCTAGAGCCCAATGCCTGACCTTCCTACCCCCAAGGGCATAGGCTAAGATTCCTTTTCTCCCCATTCACTAGATTAATTTCAGCCTCCAGAGAATCCCAACCCCCAGCCGTATTTGCCTACTGTTGTTTTTAACCTCAAACAACATCATAGCAACAGAACTCGCAGGAAAAACCACAGTGTCTGAAGTTAGACATGCATTCACATCCCAACTCAGCCTCTTGCTAGAACTCGAATTTTGAGTGGTTAACTTCAGTTCAGTTTCCTCTCTATGAAGGGTTGGGGGTAAATTAAATGATGGAATATAAACTTACAAATGTATTGAATTACCTGGAAATTCTTTTTTTTTTTTTTTTTTAAGGAAGTACAGGGCAGAGAAGCAAGAGAGATGCCTTTATTTTCTTTCAGGGCAGAGGGTAGAGGACAGGGAACAGTTTTTTAAGCTGAGAGAATAGACAGTGCAAGGCCTCAGGACAGACGAAGTCCAGTAAAGCTGGACTTCCAATAAACTATGGGGAAGGGATTGAGGGGAAGCAAGTTGAGGCTGGAAATCTCAGGCAAATCCAGATAGCTGAAAGCTGCATAAGGACTTAGCACATGATCGTAAAAGAAATGAGGAGTCACCCAAAGGTTTTAAGCAAAGAAGCACCATGACTTTATTTATGTTTTTATAACTTCATTTTCCTGGGTCACGAAAAGATTGGTAGAGGGTCAAGGCTGGAGACAAGCTGCCCAGCTGGGAGGCTGGTGACCCAGTCTAGGTGATGGAGTGGCAGCCTTGATGCGGAGATGGAGGTGGGTATAGAGAAAAGTGGGCGATGGTTCCATGTGCTCATCCTGTGGCTTTGGATAACCTTGCTGAGCCTCAGCTTGTTTTTCAGTTGTTTATGGAGGATAATAACAGCATCCTTGTCCCCGAGTTGTTATGGGATTAAATGAGATCATGCAGGCAGCGAACGGAGCATGGCGTCGGCCACACACTGAGTGCCGGCAGGATGGAACTGAGTGTCATTGTTGCTGGTGGCGGCAGCAGTGGTGCAGGGTGCGCTCAGGGTACACTGCAGCAGCAAAGGAAACAAACCGCATGGGCAGCGAGTACTAGAACAAGCCCCTTTCCAGAATGAAATCCTGGTTAAAAGGTACAAATGGTCCTGGTGAGGAAAGAAGGAAAGGGGGAGGAGGGAAGTCGTCTAAAGAGGTCAGTGTGCCTGCTTTTGTGAGCTGAATTAGGTGTCCTAAAGAGACACAAAGAGACAAAGAGAAGGTGTCCTAAAGGTGGCAAGTGGGGTGGGCGGATGGGAAAGCCTTTGAAGAGGGTGGGGAAAGAAAGCTTGAAAATCTCTAGGCGGATGGAAAGGCTATTTTTTAGTTTGGTACAAGAAGCCCACAGAAGATATACAGCCTGTATCCTGAGTGTTGCTGTCCTCCATCCTGCCTGCCAGGAAAATCAATCACTGAGTCAGGAGTGGAAACTGAAGTTGGTTAGAGGGAATAAAGAAATAAAAATCCATGAGAGAAGAAAAGACAGTCTTGCTCTGTTAAATACATTCAAGTCGCATGGCTCAGACAAATGGCATGTGAAGATTCATTTCAAAATGGGAATGTTTTTATTGTTTTTGTGGATTTTAAAAGAATGTGTGCTCAATATAAACTTCTCAGACTGTTGAGAGGGACTATTTTGAGCACTAACTTGTGGCAGGAACTTGGCATAGACATTTATATGCATTTATGCCATTTAATTATCACCCACACTTACTGTTTAGGTAACATTAACCATTTTACAGCTGGAGAAACTGAGATTGAGAAGGATACGTGACTTGCCCGGAATCACGCAACTATTTCTACAACTTGCTAGTTGGGAAAATTTACTTCACCTCCCTGAACCTTGTTCTGTTTCGTCAGCCACAAATTGGCACTCGCCACTACCTCTACAAGGATTAAATCATGTGCCGCTGCAGCTGCTGACCTTCAGCACCCCTGAAGGAGTTCAGGATGGAGAGCAGAAATGAGGCATTCTGTGCTCCAGGGAAACTGACAGGGCAGGTCGTCCGATAGTTAGATATTCTCAGGAGCCGATTTTATGAGCCCAGTTCTTATACTGCCTCATACCTAGAAAAGCACTCAATTCCTTCATGGTGACAATTGTTTCTTAGGACTAGATAAGAATACCAAGAAGATGGCATGTGAAAACTTGGAAGATAAAACAGTGGTTACAAAGAAGGATCAAAGTGTTACCAAGAACAAGTCCTGCTCACCTTCTCTGTTGGTTTGTTTATACATGATCTGCTGGGAGGATGGCTAGAGACGTGCACATGCGGATTTTAGCGTGGCATTTTCCAAAATCTCATTATGTCTCTGTGAACAAATGACCAAATACTGATGGCATCACTGCTGAGTGGAATCGTCACTGAACAACTGTGTCCTGAGATTGCTGACTAATTGATTAATGACAACCTGGAGCAAAGGTCTCTTCTGAGGAGTTCTGGCTTTGGTCTTGTCCAGTTCAACATTTTTATCAATGTTTCATGTGAGAGCATTGATAGTTCTCTAATCAAATCTGAGAATGTATCAAGGCTGAGAGGAAGAACAAATGGATTGTAGAATCAGGATTCAGAAAACTATCTATAGGCTGGCATGAAGGGAAGAAAAGAGCAAGTTGAATTATGCTAGCAGTAAATCTAAAACATAGCCTCCAAACTTTCAAACACTAGAATGAGGTAAGTGAGTCGTTGTTGTTGTTTAGATGCTAAGTTGTATCTGACTCTTTGCTACCATGGACTACAGCATGGCAGGCTCCTCTCCTCCACAACCTCCTGAAGTTTTGTGCAAATTCGTGTCCACTGAGTAGGTGACACTATCTATCGCATCCTCTGTCCCCTCCTTCTCCTTTGGCCTTCAGTCTGTCCTAGCATCAGGGTCTTTTTCCAGAGAATCAGCTCTTTGCATCAGGTGGCCAAAGTATTGGAGCTTCAGTATCAGTCATTACAATGAATATTCAAAGTGGAGTTCCTTTTGGATTGACTGATTTGATCTCTTTGCAGTCCAAGGGACTCTAAAGAGTCTTTTCCAACACCATAGTTTAAAAGCATCAATTATTTGGCGCTCAGCCTTCGTTATGGCCCAGTTCTCACATCCATACATGACTACTGGAAAAATCATAGCTTTGATTATATGGACTTTGCTGGCAAAGTGTTGTCTCTGCTTTTTAACATACTGTCAAGGTTTGTCATAAAGTGGTAAAGGGTAAGTGAGAAAGTTGGCTTAATAACAGACTTTGAAAAAAAGACTAAAGTCTTGCCTTTATGGTAAACAACCTTAGACTGTTGGAACATATCAAATTGTCAAAAGCATAAAATGATACTTTGGGTTACAATTTTGGAATCTCTTTGGACAGAATAATGCTGGGCACCTAATATATGCTCAGCAGATACTGTTTAAAATAACACATGATTTAATGATTTTCCTGGAACATTGTGTTGAGTTATGTGTGCAGTCACTCAGTAAATTTTTTTTTTTTAGGACTAGAGCCAAGCTGCAGTTAAGTGATGGGTACACATCAGTGAACAAAATCTATGTGGAAAATGGAAACATTTTTTTAACATCCAATATATACCAGACACTGTTAAGGCTGTAAAGATGAATATAGTTCCTGCCTTCAAATCCTTGTTAAAGAAATGAAAGTATAAATCACAACCCAGAAATGTTACGTGCCATTAAGCCTTTAGAAAGAGGAGGTCCTGAGAAGTGTATGATTAACTCATAAGAGGTGTCTGGAAAAGAGTTGGGATGGAACATACGTGAGGTTTTTGGTATGTGACAAATAGATATTTGCTCATTCTTGGTACCCATCTGTGTGAATGTGTCCAGAAGAAGACAAAAGGAATTGTGGATAAACCTGAAACTTGCAATATATAAGGTAATAGAGAAGGAACTTGGATTTTTGTAAAACCTGGAGAAATTCTAGGGATAGGGCCAGCTTAATGGGCCTGTAAATGTGAGATATTGTTATATAAAATAAAGAATGGTCTTGTCCTGTGTAGACTCAAATAATGCCTTTAAGATACAGCTGCAAGTTTCAGGACGACAGATCTGGGTTCACACAAGGAAAATCTAACAGTAGTTTATCAGCGGAAGGATGTGTTTGCAAAGTAGGGGATTCCTTCTCATTTGAGCCATTCATGAAGAAACTGCAGTGGACACTTCAACATATGATGAAGATTGACTCACGTTGATTTGTGCTTTGGACTGAATGGCCTCTGAGGTCAGATTTAGGCCTGAAATTCTGTTTTATAAACTTCCATATATTGTATTTAACAATTTGTATCATGCATTGCTATTTTGCAACATGTGTGTAAATCATTGCACCTTAAGTCAGTTTTGGAGAAGGCAATGGCAACCCACTCCAGTACTCTTGCCTGGAAAATCCCATGGACAGAGGAGCCTGGTGGGCTGCAGTCCATGGGGTTGCGAGGAGTCGGACACGACTGAGCGACTTCACTCTCACTTTTCACTTTCATGCATTGGAGAAGGAAATGGCAACCCACTGCAGTGTTCTTGCCTGGAGAATCCCAGGGATGGGGGAGCCTGGTGGGCTGCCGTCTATGGGGTCGCACAGAGTTGGACACAACTGAAGCGACTTAGCAGCAGCAGCCTCAGCAAGTCAATTTTGGACTTTCTGAGAGCCTGAAAAAAGGTCTGAATTCTGTATGGGAGGAAACATGAATTTGAAATTTGTTACAATACCAATACACTGTGTTCCTTTTGGTCAAGCTGTTCATCTTCTCTGCAACTCAATTTCCACATCTATGAAACAAATGGAATAAAATGTATCCTATTGTGTTGCTGCTAGGATAAGCTATAGTGTGTGGGTAAAGCATTGCAAACAAAGGAACACACAAAATGGATGTACATATAATGGTAGTTATATTTATGCTATATATATGTGTACATATATATATTATTCATAGTATATCTAATATTATTCCACAGAGGAATGCATAGATTAGTTCTATCTCTCAGGATACCTGTTCAGTTCAGTTCAGTTACTCAGTTGTGTCCGACTCTGCGACCCCATGAACTGCAGCATGCCAGGCTTCCCTGTCCATCACCAACTCCTGGAGCTTGCTCAAATTCATGTCCATTGAGTCAGTGATGCCATCCAACCATCTCATACTCTGTCGTCCCTTCTCTTGCTGCCTTCAATCATTCCCAGCATCAGGGTCTTTTCCAGTGAGTCGGGTCTTTTCTAGTGAGTCAGCTCTTCGCATCAGGTGACCAAATTATTGGAATGTCAGCTTCATCATCAGTCTTTCCAATGAATATTCAGGACTGATTTCCTTTAGGATTGACAGGTTTGATCTCCTTGCTGTCCAAGGTACTCTGAAGAGTCTTCTCTTCAAGTCTACCTATTGGGTGAATACTAAATGCTGAGTGATATTTTGGGGCCCAGCAAGCCAGAACTTCAGTGGTCACTGATTTTTTCCCCAAGGAGAAAAGGATTTTGCTCTATTCATTTTAGCTATCTGCTCCTTTGCATTATTCTTCATCTGGCTCCTCAGTGTTCATCACTGTAGGTTTGGGAGCTGCTTGCGTGTAGAATGCTGGATTCAGAGCACCCTCTAGAGACATGTGCTGATGTGAGAGTTGGACTATAAAGAAGGTTGAGCACTGAAGAATTGATGTTTTCAAACTGTGGTGCTGGAGAAGACTCCTGAGAGTCCTTTGGACTGCAGGGAGATCAAACTAGTCAATCCTAAAGGAAATAACCCTAAATATTCTTTGGAAGGACTGATGCTGAAGCTGAAGTTCCATTACTTTGGCTACCTGGTTAGAAGAGCTGACTCATTGGATAAGACCCTGATGCTGGGAAAGATTGAAGGCAGGAGGAGAAGGGGGTGGCAGAGGATGAGATGGTTGGATGGCATCCTTGAGACAATGGACGTGAGTTTGATCAAACTCGGGAGATAGTGAAGGACAGGGAAGCCTGGCATGTCTACGGGGTCACAGAGTCGGACACGACTTAGTGACTGAACAACAGCTAGAGACAGCAGCGGGATTTGTTACCCTTGAGAGAAGCAGACTTTCCTTACCGTTCGGTTGCTGGTGCAGGTGAAGTGTGGCGGAGCGAGTGAGATGTGGAAGCAGGGAGCAAGGGAGGGAGGCTGGATGGGATGCACTTCTCTGACTACTTATATGCCCAGCCCCCAGATAGATCTGAGGACAACGAGCCACACAGGATTTCTGTTCCTGAGCACGGGGAGTCAACTGGGAAATTTTCAATGGGACTGTAACTGACTCTAGTGAATCCCAAATAGGTCAATGACTCAGGGCTAAGGAACCCACTAAACACAGTGCCTGATTTATCTTCTTGGGCGTCTAGGTAACATATCCTGTTCAGTTGTCAGAAGAAGGAAGAGAAGAGCTTATTCAAGCACAGTGAACCACGAATGAAATATTATTTTTATTTTTCAAATATTTATTATTTATTTGGACTGCACTGGGTCTTAGTTGCAGAATACAGGATCTAGTTCCCTTGCCAGGAATTGAACGTGGGCCCCCTGCATTGGAAGCACGGAGTCTTACCCACTGAGACCACCAGGGTAGTCCCTGCAATTTTAACTATAAAATTTATCCTCAAATATTTAATCTCCAGTTCTTTCTCATACTCAGTTCTTTTTTTTTTCATACTCAGTTCTTTTAAAGTTCCACATCACTGCTGTCACTAAAGAAACCTGAAGAACAACACATTTCCTGAATGTAGAAGGGAAGAATGTGAGGGGCAAGAGGAGAGGGGACGGGGGGCAGGGGTACTATGGTGAATAATGATGAGGAGAGTGTGATAAGACCCAATTCAGGACCCAATTTTGCCTTGAATAAGTAGCAAGAATTATCAACTTACCAAAAATCAGAACACATATCTGTTTCTCCTCTTTTTTCAAATGTGGACCATTTTTTGAATCTTTATTGAATTTGTTACAGCATTGCTTCTGTTTTTTGTTTGTTTGTTTTTTTAACTCTGAGGCATGTGGGATTCTAGGTCCCCAACCAGGGATTACATTTGTGAGGTAAAGAAGTCTTAACCACTGGACCACTGGGGAGTTCCCCTATTTCTGTTTCCGAAAGAAAATGATGAAATAAATTTCTTAGAGTGAGAATGTTAAAACTGTTAAGTTTATCAAAGAAATCATAAAGGAATTTGTTTCTAATTTCAGTTAGGCAACTGCTCTAAGCAGGACAAAAACCGACGAATTTTAAAAGAAGGTAACTGAGACTTTCGATCTGTTCAAGATGTACCATGAACAGAGCACATAGGTAATCCAGAGAATTAGAATAGAAATTTAAAATTTATAGTGAAGTGAAAGTCACTCAGCTGTGTCTGACTCTTTGTGACCCCATGGACTATACAGTCCATAGAATTCTCCAGGCCAGAATACTGGAGTGGGTAGCCTTTCCCTTCTCCAGGGGATCTTCCCAACCCAGGGATTGAACCCAGGTCTCCCGCATTGCAGGTGAATTCTTTACCAGCTGAGCCACAAGGGAAGCCCTTAAAATTCATATGTATCTGATAAAACATGTAAGAGTAAAGCTTTAAGATTTCTTGCAATCAATAAAAAAAGATAATCCAGTTTAAAAATGGACAAACAGCTCATTCTCAAAGGAAGGTATCCACGTGGCCAGGAAGCATAGTTAAAAAGGTGCTCAAGGAATTACTCTTCAGACAAATGCAAAGTAAAATGACAATGAGGTATCACTTCACACTTAACAAAATTGATACGTTTTAAAATATTAATGCCGGGGGGCGGTCCTAAGATGGCAGAGGAATAGGACAGGGAGACCACTTTCTCCCTCACAAATTCATCAAAAGAACATTTCAACGCTGAGTAAAAAATACTAATGCCAAGCGATGGTGGCCATGTGGAACAACCTGAATTCTTAACACTTGCTGGTAGCAGTATAGAATAGTATGACCTCTTTAGAAACCAGCTTAGCAATTTCTATTGCAGCGGAATATACCCACCTTATGACCCAGTAATTCCCTCTTGGGTGTATTATATCCAGGAAAGATGAGTGCATACGAGATGAGTGCCTAGGAGTACTAATGAAAGTATACAAATATGTACTTAGTAACTTTATTTACAAATAAAAGAAAGAAAATAATTAACAAAAATTTGGGGGTTTCCCTCATAGCTCAATCAGTAAAGAATCTGCCTGCAATGCAGGAGACCCAGGTTCGATTTCTGGGTCAGGAAGATCCTCTGGAGAAGGAAATGGCAACCCACTCCAGTATTCTTGCCTGGAGAATACTATAGACAGACAGGCTACAGTCCAAGGGATCTCAAGAGTTGGACACTACTTGTGACTAAAGCACCACCAACAACACAAATTTTAGGATAGTAGTTATTTGGATAAAGGGAAAGCAGGAGGGGATTCTAAGGGGCTTTTGGTGTATGGCAACACTACATTCGTTTGGCTTGGGTGGTGAACACATGACTCTTCACTTAATTATTACTGTAATTGCACTGATACTTTATAATTTTATGTGTAGTTAATTTAAAGTATTTTCGCATTTAAAAAAGATGAATTGCAGGACTTCCCTGGCAGTCCAATGGTTAAGACTCTATGCCTCCACTACAATGGGCATGGATTAAGGTTGAGTATCTAAGATGACACAGGCTGGGTGGTGTGACCAAAAAAGCTAAAAATAAAAAAGATATATCGTGTTAAAAACTGCTGCCCAAATGTGGGAACTCACTTCCTTTTTAAGCCTCAGCCTTTCCATCTATAAATTTATTGGGATGGAGTGTAATATTCAAGGTGTCTTTTTGTTCTTACACACTATTGCCCTCGAACCACTGGGAGGCTAGGCAACGTGAAGATGGAAAATAGCCCTAATCAGGAAATTATAAAAGATCCATCAGTATAAGTGGTCGCTAGTTAGCAGAGTTGGATATCTAGGCTTGCACCCTGATACAGAAGCAAAGCCTTCTAACTTGCATGTATCATTTTGGGAGAGACTAGATGTCTGACTTCTAGTCAGTCTTGTCTGACTCTGTGACCCCATGGACTGTAGCCCGCCAGGCTTTTCCATCTATGGGATTCTCCATCCAAGAGTACTGGAGTGGGTTGCCATGCCCTTCTTCAGGGGATCTTAACTACCAAGGGAGTGAACCCGTGTCTGCTGCACTGCAGATGGATTCTTTTCTGACAGCCATCAGGGAAGCCTGGAAGAGACTAGACTAGCAAATAATAATGGAAATTGGTTAATAATGCACCTCACCAAAACCTTGAGAAACAAACGAGTGAGACAAAACAGGGCATTTGAGGAATCACTTACCAGAAGAGCTTCCTTCTCAAGTTGGTTTCCTTGGGGAAGATAGAAGACCTCTTTGCATGTGAATTGCATATAAATGCTCTTGTTAATGGAAACCTCTAGCCCAGATCCTCAGAAAACCCAGGCTGAGGAAGAACCTTTATGTGCAGATAATTTACTGGAGGGTGCACTCTTAGGGCACCGGTTGTATATAAAATTGGAAGTAAGGCAAAAAAAGAGAGCAAGTAGTCGTATGTTCCCATGCCCATCAAAGATTTACAGTAGATACTGCTGATGTTAGACTACACATGAGCACAAAGGAGCCTTGAAACTACTGCAGCTCAGAACCACCCATTGGATTGTGATGTGAGGGAAAATGTATGTTTCTGATTTCCCCCTTTTCTCTCTTCTATTGATTAAAGTCTGTAGGAGAGGTAGATAGGCTGACTAATGCCCGCCCCGCCCCCCAACACGATATAGCCATATCTTAATCATTGGTTGTTGTCGTTGTTTAGTTGCTAAGTCGCGTCCGACTCTTTGTGACCCCGTGGACTGTAGCCCACTCAGCTCCTCTGTCCATAAGATTTCCCAGGCAAGAATACTGGTGGGTCACCATTTCCTTCTCCAGGGAATATTCCTGAACCAGGGATTGAACCCGCATCTCCTACATTGCCAGGCAGACTCTTTACCACTGTCACCAAGGAATCACTGGACACATAACAGTTTGTCATCCTAATGTAACCAAAAAATGCCTCTTCAAAAAACGTGCTCTGAAGATTGCACAGGTGCCAGGGACCAGCCCCGGTGGATCCAGGGAATTCGAAGCGGGGACGGCGTTGGCGAGGGAAAAACTTATTTATTTATTAACATAAGATTAGATTAGGAAGAAATAGTGTAGTAGGAAAATTGAGTGGAGAAAAGAGGCTGATTAACTTGGTTTATGTGGAAAACCAATAAAGTTCCAGACAAGAAGCTGCACCATCTACGTTAGGCCGCCGGCGCCCGTTTGAATATCAGAGAGTGCCCAACCTTGGGCTCTCTCTCTTACGGATCTTAAAAGCTGGGACAAGTAAGTAGACATGGTGAGCCTCCACTTTCCAAGGGATCAGCCTGAAAAGGAGTAAAGAGGAGACACGGGGAAATCCAGTCCTTCCAATGACTGGCCTGGCCCCGCCTCTATTGTCTAGAAAGGCCTTTTATACCTTTTTGATTGTACATAGAGATCAATGGGTAATACAAAATTATGTAGCGTTAGCAGCCCAGACTCTTTCTGTATATCTTTGTGTATACAAAAGGTCTCAGGTGATTTACAGTGCCTTCTGGCCAAGAGGCTTGCTAACACTTTTTGGCTCTCTTCCTTAATGAATGTTAATTTCGTTTCCCCTGTAGTGTTTTTCTTTAATCTGCATCTCCTTAACGCACTAAAGTTACGTCTCTATAGAACAAAGGCACGGTAGGTTATAACAAAGAAGGTGCTTAACTCAAAGATCTAATGTTGCTACTTGTTTTTTCTATATACCATATATATCAACAAGTAAAAGATATGAAAATTTGGCAGCAAGTATTGGCTCAACAAATGAAACCTTTAATCAGTCCTATTCTAATGATTTTGACTCCTCGGAAGCCCCTACATTCCTAGGATGTTTTAAGCTTCCTGTGCCTCCTGCAGTCAGGAGGCCTCAAACAATCACATGCACACCTGTGAAAAGCCATCAGAGGGGTTTTTGGATTGAAACACCCTTTCAAATGCAGAAGACTAAAGCCTTGAGATGACTTTTTCCAAGCAGCCATATTCTTATTTTTTGGGGTGCACGCTCAGGAAATACCAGGGGGAAAACCTGAGATCTGACTCGACCTTGCCCATCAGATCTCTGCCGCATGACCTTGTCATGGGTGGGATTCCTCACGCTGGCTCCCGGCACACAGGAAAATGTTCATGAAGGATTCTGCAACTTTAAAGTTCCTGTGGCAGTTCACTATCATTGAGTGGTGTTGCTGCTTAGGAAAAAAAAAAAATCTGGAAAATATTAAAACAGAATATATGATCTCCATTATCTTACCTGCTATATTCATAAAGGGCTCAAAAGTTATGTTAAAGTGATTCTTTCCCTCTTTAAATATTTCTTGCCTTTTTATGGTTCCAAAAAATATATTTTTTTATACATAAATACAGATTGTGTTGGAGTAGGAAATGGCAACGCATTCTGGTATTCTTGCCAGGAAAATTCCATGGACAGAGGAGCCTGCCAGGCTATGGTCCAGTTCAGTTCAGTCGCTCAGTCGTGTCCGACTCTTTGCAGCCCCATGAATCGCAGCACGCCAGGCCTCCCTGTCCATCACCAACTCCCGGAGTTCACTCAGATTCATGTCCATCGAGTCAGTGATGCCATCCAGCCATCTCATCCTCTGTCGTCCCCTTCTCCTCCCCCTAATCCCTCCCAGCATCAGGGTCTTTTCCAATGAGTCAACTATGGTCCATGGGGTGGCAAAGAGTCGGATACGACTGAGAAACTGAGCATGCAGGTTGTGTAGATTATAGACTGTTCTCATAATGCAATTTTAAGTGTGAAGGGGACACTAGTCACAACTGCAGTGGTACAATATGAAACTGCATTGGCGCACATACATAAACTGCCACATCCACAACTGTGTGACACATAAGGGGTGGTGCAGCTGAACACCAGTGGTCAGATTTAAATGGTCTTGTTGGTTTACACGGCTTCCTTGAAAATAATGGGCTGGAAGGGCTTTGGGAGGGCTTCACTCAACTTCATGAAAAAGGCAGATTTTGGTGGCGATGGAGCTTCTCAGAAGCTCCAGGTGGCCTTCTTTGTCCCATTTTTCCTGGATGGTCCCATTTTTTGAGGACCTATACTCAAGATACATAGCAAAATGAAGAAATTAAGAATGAACTCATGCATTTTATGATTGTTAGGACCAAACTGAAGCCAGGACAGGCTCTAAGGGGCAGACTAGGCCTGAGGTTTAGTTTCTAGGAAAGCTGAGGCACTGGGAACTCCCACAGGCAGTGTAGCTTGACCAATCAGAAAAAAATCCCTGTAGCCCCCCGCCCGCGCCAGACCTGAGCCAATCTGGATAGGGATGCGAGGTTTAAAAGTCCTGCGCGCGCATACGGTTTAACCAATCAGCTATGCTGTTACAGGAACAAAGAAACGTCTATATAAAAGTAGATGTGATTCAGAGCTTGGGGCTCTCGTCAAGACTCTACTGCGCTGGATGAGACTTGAGCCCTAGCTCGAGCTAGCAATAAACCCCTTTATGCTTTTGCATTGCTGTAGATGTCTTATTCTCTCAGTTTTGGGGACTCGGACACTGGGCATAACAATGATCAGCATATTTCTGTCTCCCTCCCTCCCATCCTTTTTTAATTATGATCTTACATCAAAAAAAAAAAGAAAAAAAAATTATGATCTTACAGGTTCTCTTCGGGGTTTCTCTCTAGTCTATGGGAATAGGATCCTGTGCTACTTTTGTCATAGTTTTTACCACACTGAATTATAACCCCTTCCTAAGCACTCGTGTCCTTGACTATACCTGAAGTGTCCAGATTGTAGTCAGAATTCAAAGTATATTCTCTGAATGTATAAGTGCATGAATTGTTTTTCTTATCACATAGGCAGAATCATATGTTTATAATATAAACTAATTATATTTTATAATATAAAATAATACCTTTATTATAAACTTTCTATCTAAGGACCACTTTCTGTAGGAATCAATGCAGAAAAATCCAGAAATCTTATTGTGCTATATTGCTAAAAGACACAGATCAGTGATACTGAAACCCACATAAGCATTACAGTCACTTATGGGGCTCAAAAGGCTCACTGATACCCTGTCTGCACTCTCTTCTAAATCTGAGTCCCTGGTTGTGGAGCTGAGGTTAATGATGTATACTAGTCAGTCTGATGGAACTCACTGTTTAGGTATCCAAGTGACAGAGCAGATGTTCAGACCTGAGTGGAGATTTCCTAATCCCCAGCTTATTGGTATCTTTCCATGATACCACCTTGCCCCTGATTTTGTGAGAATCGCCACTGCTTCAGTGTGAAATATGTGCTGCCACACTGCACAGAAATAATAATGATATTTGCAAAAGTACTATGCAAGCTATTTTTTCAAACTAATTATCCTTCAGTTCAGTTCATTGCAGTTGCTCAGTTGTGCCTGACTCTTTGCGACCCCATGAATTGCAGCACGCCAGGCCTCCCTGTCCATCACCAACTTCCGGAGTTCACTCAGACTCACGTCCATCGAGTCCATGATGCCATCCAGCCATCTCATCCTCTGTCGTCCCCTTCTTCTCCTGCCCCCAATCCCTCCCAGCATCAGAGTCTTTTCCAATGAGTCAACCCTTCTCATGAGGTGGCCAAAGTACTGGAGCTTCAGCTTTAGCATCATTCCTTCCAAAAGAAATCCCAGGGCTGATATGGTTGACATATGGGCACTATCGATGTCTTTTTTAGAATATAAAGTTAACTTATCCTCTCATATACATGACCACACTTAAAAATTAACAAACAATCTGAGTATTCATGCATGTCTTGTATGGTATGCTCTCTCAATTCACCAGGTTCAGCCATTTTCTCTAATCTAGCAAAAAAGACTTGTCTCTAAATGTTTTACAAGTGAGTTATTTTTCACATTGTGTTTGCCTGTGTGTGGGTGTGTGCATGTGTTCACGTGCATGTGTTAACTGAGTGGTCTTTCTTACCACGTGAATCAAAATGTATCTCAATTTCCTTACTACGTTTTCCCAATTCTAGAGAAAGAACTAAACTAGTGGGAAATCACCAGGTCTCTAGCCAAGAGCTGCAGTACTAGTGGGTGAATTCTTAGTGAGCTTCCAGCCAAACATCAATATTCCATTTAGGGAGCACTTCTTGTTATGTAGTTGACTATGGGTCACCTGTCCCATTGCCAATTTATGTATATTAGATTGAAATGTTTGCAGTGTCAGTACTTCCCTGATTTTGCCCCACAAAACAGCAATTTTGAATGGTTTAGCTTACTATAAATAACAATATGCAGATGGAATCCCTTTTTTGGAGATCTTTTCGAAGTACAAACCAACTGCCTCAAACGCAGTTCACTCCTCAACAAGATGGTGAGGGGATGGGAATGAATTTGTGCTAGTGATACTTTTACCCATAAGAGTTCTCCCGCATTTCTTTATAGATACACTAAATGAACCTAATGCGTGTGTTTGTCCTTTCCACACACCATGAATAGCAACTAGAGTTACAGCCTTGGGTCTCTAGTGGTACGTCAAATATCCTGAGAGCTTTCTAAACATATAGGTAATTTGCATCTATTCCCAAGTTCCTGATTCAGTAACTGGGATGAAATTTTGACATTCTGATGCATAATCAGAATTAAGAAAACAATTCATAGGCACTGAAGAGAAGAAATGCCTTGCTTCAGTAGTCTTTATCAAGTGCATTTGGGAGTTTAACTGGGCCTGTGAACATTACAGCCAGAGAAAGGAAAGACCAGTAAAAGCAAAAGAAAACTATCTCTCGCCATCTTCACCAGGTATTCCCAGAGGACCTGGAGGGCCTGGGGGACCTCAGGGTCCCAAGGGTTCACAGGTTCAGAATTTCCTTCAGTCTTGAGATCAGCTACGGCTGATATGATGGACAGAGCCCGAATCCAGAAGCCTAGAGCAGAAGAGTAACAGAAAGTTCTCACAGACTGGAAACCAGTGCTGCTGCTCAAAGGATCGTATTCCCGCCCCATCAAGGGGTGCAAACCCTCACAGTCCCAAGAAGTATCTGTTACTACAGGCGTCCACATCAGTGCTGGGACTAGGGTCAGAGGAACTTACGAAGGTTCCAAGGGCATTATCCCAAATGCCCTCTAGATGGGACATGGAGAAGGCAGAAGGGACCTGCTGATCTTTCCTATTGTAATCCAGTGTCACTTCTTCCAACTTATGCTTCAGCTGGCCTGAAGCCTCCGGCAGCCACACCTGCTGCTTGTCTTAGTTGTGATGGTTGCCACCTGAAGTCCACTCATTTAAGCACTGACGTTTCTTCCGTGGAGAAATTGCCTAGTTTCACTTCTTCTCAGTTTTTCCACCTATACATAAAGGGGTAATTACGCCTATCTAAGAGGGTAGCATAGGGTTTGGGGATAATATAATGAAGTGTTTAGTACAATGAAGGCACAAGGCTGACAGCCTAAGTAAGATTATCCTGACCATTGCTCTCCTTGTCAATATATCTAGGTGGTAGAAATTGTCCTTGATTGACATCCTTTATTCCCATTAACAAAGCAAAGCCTGAACATGGACTTAAATCTAACAAAATATGTCAACAATAAATATAAATTCTAGAGGAAACTGTCCCTAGTTGTCCTAATGACTGAAAGCTCTGTCTGTGCTGATAAATCAACTACTGTGGCAGAGTGGTCCTAACTGTTATTACAAGTCTAAGGTCTGTGTCCTCTTAATAATCTTAACACTTGCTTTAAAAGACAACTAAGCCACCAGTCATATCCTTGGTAATAAAACCTGGCTGTAATTTCTGATTCCATTGATGACTTACAAAATGTTAAGTCAAGTAATTATGAGTGTAAATCAAGACAATTATTTATCAAAATAATCTGAGAATTTGTTTCTCAAAGTCAGACACATTTTCACACATGCTAGCTCTGACATTTCCCAACTGTGCAACCTTGAAGGAAATAACTGAACTCTTTCTCAGCCTCAGCTATAGTGGTGCTATGATCTCTGACATAAGTCACAGAATTGCTTAGAGGCAGATGAGAATGATGTCATAAATATGCCTGCCATGATGCATGGTACATCAAACAGTCCCATGTAGTACCTGGCCCCTGGCCCCTACTTTCTGCCTTCTAATGAACACACTGTACATATTTGAGCATCTTTATGACCAGAAATTATTGATGGTTTCTCATATGAAAGCCTTGGGGCATCTTTGAATAATTTTAAAATGGTCATGAGAAAAATCCCAAGTGTTCAGGCTTCCATAGCCCTTATTTTATTTTTGTAATTTTCTAGACCTCTGTGTGAGGTTGAGAAAGTTTCAACATTACATTCCTCATTGGAGTGAGGAAAAAATTGAAGTCCCGGAAAGGGAAGTATTTTGACTTCTTTGAGACTGTTTTACAGGATGGAACTTTCGTTCTATGATATTGTTCTGTTTACTCTTTGGTGATTGTGCTGTTATTTAGTTATGGCCGAATCGCACATGACTGGAGATGAGTGGGGAATACCTTGTACGTTCAGAGTCTAAACTGTACCCTACAGCACCTGCCCCCAAACAAATATACACAGACATATACCTGCTTGCCGCTCAAACACAAAGTTTTCTCTCTCACACACAGTCATTCAATACAGGTTGCCTAGTGCAACAAAGAGTGAATTTAATAGTTTTTGTTAGGTGCTATAACACTGTCCTCAGCGATATTGTAATAGTACTTCCACTGATTAGAAAATATAACCACCACTGGAAAGTGGTATTAAATAATCAGTTGACTTATTTCATGCAATGCTCCTATATGAAATCTTTGGGAATAATTTTTTCCTATCCATATTGCAAATTCCCAAAGAAAATGCATATTTCCCATTATTGACAACGAGAATTATATAAGGGGACTTTTTTCTGTTTTGTTTTGCCCGCAGGAAACTCAGCTTCATATTTCCAACTAAAATTTTGAAACTGGGTAGGTGCACACATCTGCACTTTAATTGATCATTTAGTATGGTTTTACTTTTTGTCTTTTGTCTACTTCTAATTTTCTCCTGCTTATATTTTTATACCTTGTACTATTAATTTATGTAAGGTAACTCACATAATATTTAATGCTAACGTTATTTCAGAACACACCAATGAGGGTTCATATTATGACTTGCTTTTGTGGATGATGAAAAAATGGACCCTTATAAATGTTAAGAAGCTTGACCAGGGATGAGATATGACCTGCACTGTTTCCTTTATAAGCCAAAACTCACACTCTCAATCAAGATAGCATGTCAATCCCCACAGGAAGGCTAATGTGATGTCGACATTCTGATTGATGCATAGCTTGCTCAGACAGAAGTGAAAGAAAATCTCAGGGGAGCAAGGATGAGATAGCTAGTGGGTAACAAGCTGGAGTTTCCAAGCTCTGAACAAGAGTCCCAAAGTACAAAACTGAAACAGTCCTGAAGTGGTTGGTACTGGCCAAGTACAGAATAGCAGTCCTCGAGACTCTGTTCCACGAAAGGGTAAGCATCTGGATCTGGGGATGCCAGGCAGAAATAGAGCTAGCGTTGCTTTCAGTGGAACACTATACTGAGGACTCTGATAGCACAAGGGGAGCTAGAACAGAAGTCGAAACTCTGATATATTGGAATCTAGACAGAACAACCCAGAGAGGAGTGCATCTCAAAATCAGCCTGTGAAATCACAACACCACGAGTGCATTCTGGAAGGACTCAGGCTCCTCTAAGGAATTAGTTTCCCATAGACTGCTCTGTGTTTCTCCTAGAACCTATTGGGTTGAGAGGTGAGCCAGGAATCCCAAGACTGGCAAGTCTAAATGTAAAATGCCCTTGTGGAGAAAGGTCAGTCTTCACAGTGAAGCTCAATGCAAGCCTTCCTCCACCCTCCACAATTGTCATCTTTCCAGAAGGACTTAAAGGACTTACTTGTCACCCTGCTTCTTTAACTTATATGCAGTGTACATCTTGTGAAATGCTGGGCTGGATGAAGCACAAGCTGAAGTCAAGATTTCCAGGAGAAATATCAATAACCTCAGATATGCAGATGACACCACCCTTATGGCAGAAAGCGAAGAAGACCCAAAGAGCCTCTTGATGAAAGTGAAAGAGGAAAGTGAAAAAGCTGGCTTAAAACTCAACATTCAAAAAGCTAAGATCATGGAATCTAGACCACTTCATGGCAAAGAGATGGGGAAACAATGATAACAGTGACAGACTTTATTTTGGGGGGGTCCAAAATCACTGTAGATAGTGACTGTAGCTATGAAATTAAAAGATGCTTGCTCCTTGGAAGAAAAGCTATGGCCAACTTAGACAGCATATTAAAAAGCAGAGACATTACTTTGCCAACAAAGGTCCATCTAGTCAAAACTATGGGTTTTCCAGTAGTCACGTTTGGATGTGAGAGTTGGACCATAAAGAAAGTTGAGTGCTGAAGAATTGATGCTTTTGAATTGTGGTGTTGGAGAAGATTCCTGAGAGTCCCTTGGACTGCAAGGAGATCCAACCAGTCCATCTTAAAGGAAATGAGTCCTGAATATTCACTGGAAGGACTGATGCTGAAGCTGAAGCTCCAATACTTTGGCCACTTGATGCAAAGAACTGACTCCTTGGAAAAGACCCGAGTGCTGGGAAAGATCGAAAGAAGGAGGAAAAGGGGACAAAAGAGAATGGGATGGTTGGATGGCATCACCAACTTGATAGATATGAGTTTGTGTATGCTCTGGGAGTTGGTGATGGACAGGGAAGCCTGGCGTGCTACAGTCCATGACAGGTTGCAAGGAGTCAGACACGACTGAGGGACTGAATTGAACTGAGCCTGCAGGATTCCTAAAAATTACTATTTCAACTTTGACGTAGAGCTTTAATATTCCAAAGTGAAGGTTTAGCTAACGACGAACCAAACTCAAGTTTTGGAAAAAACATCTGATGGCCAAAGAAGAGTATGATAATATTTTTGATGCTATAATTATGTTTCTGGAAAAGGGGGATAAGGTGTGGCTAGAAGCAGTTGAAAGTGAGGATAAAAGCAAGCAGAAGTCACTGTTTCTCAGGTTTCCTTAATTCATCCCTGAAACTCTAAGCCTCATATGAGTCTGCAACCTGAAAGGGAATAAAGCCAGGTTTCACTTTCTAAAATCTTGGATTTATTCCTCTCCCTCTTCTGAGAAAAATGCTTGCATATTTTAAAAAAGGCATTTCTACTCTCTTTAAAACTGGGGCTTGAAAGATATTATCAGAATCAGGAAATTAACTCAATCAACCCCATCCTTAAGACCAAGGATATTCTTGTTTACAACCACCCCGACTAGAGTCCACGGGACCCCAATTCATCTGTCTTGGGAAGATGTGATTAATACATTCTCCCCACTTACCCTATTCACATCCCTTTTTTTTTTTTCAGAGTTTTTTTGTGCCTGAAGATCTTATTCTCTGTGCGTTCTTTCATGTAAATAATTTTCTTTAATTCAACCCATTGGCGCTGTCAGGGGCTTCCTTGGTGGCTCAGTGGTAAAGATTCCACCTGCAGTGCAGGAGATGAGGGTTCAATCCCTGGGTCGGGAAGATTCCTTGGAGGAGGAAATAGCCCACTCCAGTATTCTTGCCTGGGAAAATCCCATGGGCAGAGGAGCCTGGCGGGCTACAGTCCATAGTGTTGCAAGGAGTCAGACACAACTGAGCAACTGAGCATGAACTCAAGGCTCTGTCAAGCCTATTTGTACTATTGAAGGGGCTGAGGCGAAACTGGAACTTTCCCCTGACAATAATAGAGGGCTAACAAACTGTGATCGTTCCTCTTCTTGAAACATGAGGATGAATTAAAATACTGTATTAGAAAAAGTGACAATAGCTGCTGTAGCATCGTCACCTATAACTCTCAACAGCTGAACAAAGTGTTCACAAAAACTCTGCAAGGGTATTTCTGAAAAAAGAGTGAATCTCTTTTTAGTAGTAAGAGAACCAGGGTCCTTCCTTATTGTGGATGGGCATCTTCAGCATGCGCTTCCAGGTTCTGCACATTCAAAGTGGCAGAGGAGAAAAGAAGATGGATGGGAGTACATGGGAGAAACCTGTGGACAAGACTTCAAAGTGACTCCCGTCACGAGTGCCAATACTGGGAGCCAGTTGCATGGTCCCTACTAACTGCAAGAGGGAGAGGAGTTCCATGTGAAACCGAGATGAAGGAGAAGCAGTTTGGGTGAACAGCTAGCCAGTCTCTGATACAGAGATATCCATCTATCCATATGTATAGATATATTCTGTATGTATATCTATATTTGCCTTAATAGCATGTCAAAGCTAACATATGTTAAGAAAGACACAAGGCTGAGTTTAGAGGTAAGAGAAGTAAAAAGGGAAATTAAGACACAGGAGCTAGCTGCTTTTTCCCTACAGAAGGTATTTTCTAATATGTTCATATAGGAGCCACCATTTAATTGCTTTATGAGACAATGAAGACAGAAGTAGTGTCCCAGAACTATCCAAGATGGGGAGTCTTATGAAAAAAGTGACTAAGCTCCTCAGTGATTAGATCAGGATAAGAAAGAAACAGAACTAAAATTTCCAACTTTTTCCAACTACCGAAGAGTGTAAAGAGAATATTGCCTTGGTGGATCTATCTTTTTTTTTTTTTAATTTTAAAATCTTTAATTCTTACATGCATTCCCAAACATGAACCCCCCTCCCACCTCCCTCCCCATAACATCTCTCTGGGTCATCCCCATGCACCAGCCCCAAGCATGCTGTATCCTGCGTCAGATATAGACTGGCAATTCAATTCTTACATGATAGTATACATGTTAGAATGCCATTCTCCCATATCATCCCACCCTCTCCCTCTCCCTCTGAGTCCAAAAGTCCGTTATACACATCTGTGTCTTTTTTCCTGTCTTGCATACAGGGTTGTCATTGCCATCTTCCTAAATTCCATATATATGTGTTAGTATATTGTATTGGTGTTTTTCTTTCTGGCTTACTTCACTCTGTATAATCGGCTCCAGTTTCATCCATCTCATCAGAACTGATTCAAATGAATTCTTTTTTACGGCTGAGTAATACTCCATTGTGTATATGTACCACAGCTTTCTTATCCATTCATCTGCTGATGGACATCTAGGTTGTTTCCATGTCCTGGCTATTATAAACAGTGCTGCGATGAACATTGGGGTACATGTGTCTCTTTCAATTCTGGTTTCCTTGGTGTGTATGCCCAGAAGTGGGATTGCTGGGTCATAAGGTAGTTCTATTTGCAATTTTTTAAGGAATCTCCACACTGTTCTCCATAGTGGCTGTACTAGTTTGCATTCCCACCAACAGTGTAGGAGGGTTCCCTTTTCTCCACACCCTCTCCAGCATTTATTGCTTGCAGATTTTTGGATCGCAGACATTCCGACTGGTGTGAAGTGGTACCTCATTGTGGTTTTGATTTGCATTTCTCTAATAATGAGTGATGTTGAGCATCTTTTCATGTGTTTGTTAGCCATCCATATGTCTTCTTTGGAGAAATGTCTATTTAGTTCTTTGGCCCATTTTTTGATTGGGTCATTTATTTTTCTGGAATTGAGCTGCATAAGTTGCTTGTATATTTTTGAGATTAGTTGTTTGTCAGTTGCTACATTTGCTATTATTTTCTCCCATTCAGAAGGCTGTCTTTTCACTTTGCTTATATTTTCCTTTGTTGTGCAGAAGCTTTTAATTTTAATTAGATCCCATTTGTTTATTTTTGCTTTTATTTCCAGAATTCTGGGAGGTGGATCATAGAGGATCCTGCTGTGATTTATGTCTGAGAGTGTTTTGCCTATGTTCTCCTCTAGGAGTTTTATAGTTTCTGATCTTACATTTAGATCTTTAATCCATTTTGAGTTTATTTTTGTGTGCGGTGTTAGAAAGTGATCTAGTTTCATTCTTTTACAAGTGGTTGACCAGTTTTCCCAGCACCACTTGTTAAAGAGATTGTCTTTACTCCATTGTATATTCTTGCCTCCTTTGTCAAAGATAAGGTGTCCATATGTGTGTGGATTTATCTCTGGGCTTTCTATTTTGTTCCATTGATCTGTATGTCTGTCTTTGTGCCAGTACCATAGTGTCTTGATGACTGTGGCTTTGTAGTAGAGCCTGAAGTCAGGCAAGTTGATTCCTCCAGTTCCATTCTTCTTTCTCAAGATTGCTTTGGCTATTCGAGGTTTTTTGTATTTCCATACAAATCTTGAAATTATTTGTTCTAGTTCTGTGAAAAATGTGGCTGGTAGCTTGATAGGGATTGCATTGAATTTGTAAATTGCTTTGGGTAGTATAGTCATTTTCACTATATTGATTCTTCTGATCCATGAACATGGTATATTTCTCCATCTATTAGTGTCCTCTTTGACTTCTTTCATCAGTGTTTTATAGTTTTCTATATATAGGTCTTTAGTTTCTTTAGGTAGATATATTCCTAAGTATTTTATTCTTTTCGTTGCAATGGTGAATGGAATTGTTTCCTTAATTTCTTTTTCTACTTTTTCATTATTCATGTATAGGAATGCAAGGGATTTCTGTGTGTTGATTTTATATCCTACAACTTTACTATATTCATTGATTAGCTCTAGTAATTTTCTGGTGGAGTCTTTAGGGTTTTCCATGTAGAGGATCAGGTCATCTGCAAACAGTGAGAGTTTTACTTCTTCTTTTCCAATTTGGATTCCTTTTATTTCTTTTTCTGCTCTGATTGCTGTGGCCAAAACTTCCAGAACTATGTTGAATAGTAGCGGTGAAAGTGGACACCCTTGTCTTGTTCCTGACTTTAGGGGAAATGCTTTCAATTTTTCACCATTGAGGATAATGTTTGCTGTGGGTTTGTCATAGATAGCTTTTATTATGTTGAGGTATGTTCCTTCTATTCCTGCTTTCTGGAGAGTTTTTATCATAAATGGATGTTGAATTTTGTCAAAGGCCTTCTCTGCATCTATTGAGATAATCATATGGTTTTTATTTTTCAATTTGTTAATGTGGTGAATTACATTGATTGATTTGCAGATATTGAAGAATCCTTGCATCCCTGGGATAAAGCCCACTTGGTCATGGTGTATGATCTTTTTAATGTGTTGTTGGATTCTGATTGCTAGAATTTTGTTGAGGATTTTTGCATCTATGTTCATCAGTGATATTGGCCTGTAGTTTTCTTTTTTTGTGACATCTTTGTCAGGTTTTGGTATTAGGGTGATGGTGGCCTCATAGAATGAGTTTGGAAGTTTACCTTCCTCTGCAATTTCTGGAAGAGTTTGAGGAGGATAGGTGTTAGCTCTTCTCGAAATTTTTGGTAGAATTCAGCTGTGAAGCCGTCTGGACCTGGGCTTTTGTTTGCTGGAAGATTTCTGATTACAGTTTCAATTTCCATGCTTGTGATGGATCTGTTAAGATTTTCTATTTCTTCCTGGTTCAGTTTTGGAAAATTGTACTTTTCTAAGAATTTGTCCATTTCTTCCACGTTGTCCATTTTATTGGCATACAACTGCTGATAGTAGTCTCTTATGATCCTTTGTATTTCTGGGTTGTCTGTTGTGATCTCTCCATTTTCATTTCTAATTTTATTGATTTGATTTTTCTCTCTTTGCTTCTTGATGAGTCTGGCTAATGGTTTGTCAATTTTATTTATCCTTTCAAAGAACCAGCTTTTGGCTTTGTTGATTTTTGCTATGGTCTCTTTTGTTTCTTTTGCATTTATTTCTGCCCTAATTTTTAAGATTTCTTTCCTTCTACTAACTCTGGGGTTCTCCAATTCTTCCTTTTCTAGTTGCTTTAGTTGTAGAGTTAGGTTATTTATTTGACTTTTTTCTTGTTTCTTGAGGTATGCCTTTATTGCTATGAACTTTCCTCTTAGCACTGCTTTTATAGTGTCCCACAGGGTTTGGGTTGTTGTGTTTTCATTTTCATTAGTTTCTATGCACATTTTGATTTCTTTTTTGATTTCTTCTGTGATTTGTTGGTTATTCAGAAGTGTGTTGTTCAACCTCCATATGTTGGAATTTTTAATAGTTTTTCTCCTGTAATTGAGATCTAATCTTAATGCATTATGGTCAGAAAAGATGCTTGGAATGATTTTGAATTTTTTGAATTTATCAAGTTTAGATTTATGGCCCAGGATGTGATCTATCCTGGAGAAGTTCCATGAGCACTTGAAAAAAGGTGAAATTCATTGTTTTGGGGTGAAATGTCCTATAGATATCAATTAGGTCTAACTGATCTAATGTATCATTTAAAGTTTGCATTTCTTTGTTAATTTTCTGTTTAGTTGATCTGTCCATAGGTGTGAGTGGGGTATTAAAGTCTCCCACTATTATTGTGTTATTGTTGATTTCCCCTTTCATACTTGTTAGCATTTGTCTTACATATTGTGGTGCTCCTATATTGGGTGCATATATATTTATAATTGTTATATCTTCTTCTTGGATTGTTCCTTTGATCATTATGTAGTGGCCTTCTTTGTCTCTTTTCACAGCCTTTGTTTTAAAGTCTATTTTATCGGATATGAGTATTGCCACTCCTGCTTTCTTTTGGTCTCTATTTGCGTGGTATATCTTTTTCCAGCCCTTCACTTTCAGTCTGTATGTGTCCCTTGTTTTGAGGTGGATCTCTTGTAAGCAGCATATAGAGGGGTCTTGTTTTTGTATCCATTCGGCCAGTCTTTGTCTTTTGGTTGGGGCGTTCAACCCATTTACGTTTAAGGTAATTATTGATAAGTATGATCCCGTTACCATTTACTTTATTGTTTTGGGTTCGGGTTTATACACCCTTTCGTGTTTCCTGTCTAGAGGATATCCTTTAGTATTTGTTGGAGAGCTGGTTTGGTGGTGCTGAATTCTCTCAGCTTTTGCTTGTCTGTAAAGCTTTTGATTTCTCCTTTGTATTTGAATGAGATCCTTGCTGGGTACAGTAATCTGGGCTGTAGGTTATTGTCTTTCATCACTTTAAGTATGTCTTGCCATTCCCTCCTGGCCTGAAGAGTTTCTATTGAAAGATCAGCTGTTATCCTTATGGGAATCCCCTTGTGTGTTATTTGTTGTTTTTCCCTTGCTGCTTTTAATATTTGTTCTTTGTGTTTAATCTTTGTTAATTTGATTAATATGTGTCTTGGGGTGTTTCGCCTTGGGTTTATCCTATTTGGAACTCTCTGTGTTTCTTGGACTTGGGTGATTATTTCCTTCCCCATTTTAGGGAAGTTTTCAACTATTATCTCCTCAAGAATTTTCTCATGATCTTTCTTTCTGTCTTCTTCTTCTGGGACTCCTATAATTCGAATGTTGGAGCGTTTCATATTGTCCTGGAGGTCTCTGAGATTGTCCTCGTTTCTTTTAATTCGTTTTTCTTGTTTCCTCTCTGATTCATTTATTTCTACCATTCTATCTTCTATTTCACTAATCCTATCTTCTGCCTCCTTATTCTACTATTTGTTGCCTCCAGAGTGTTTCTAATCTCATTTATTGCGTTATTCATTATATTTTGACTCTTTTTTATTTCTTCTAGGTCCTTGTTAAACCTTTCTTGCATCTTCTCAATCCTTGTCTCTAGGCTATTTATCTGTGATTCCATTTTGATTTCAAGATTTTGGATCATTTTCACTATCAATATTTGGAATTCCTTCTCCGGTAGATTCCCTACTTCTTCCTCTTTTGTTTGGTTTGGTGGGCAACTCTCCTGTTCCTTTACCTGCTGAGTATTCCTCTGTCTCTTCATCTTGGTTATATTGCTGCGTTTGGGGTGGCCTCTTTATATTCTGGTAATTTGTGGAGTTCTGTTTATTATGGAGCTTCCTCACTTTGGGTGGGGTTCTATCAGTGGCTTGTCAAGGTTTCCTGGTTAGGGAGGCTTGTGTTGGAGTTTTGGTGGGTGGAGCTGGGTTTCTTCTCTCTGGAGTGCAGTGGAGTGACCTGTAATGGGTTATGAGACATCAAAGGTTTTGGGATAATTTTGAGCTGCCTGTATATTGAAGCTCAGGGGAGTGTTCCTGTGTTGCTGGAGAATTTGCGTGGTATGTCTTGTTTTGGAACTTGTTGGCCCTTGGGTGGAGCTTGGTTTCGGTGTAGGTATGAAGGCATTTGATGAGCTCCTATTGCTTAATGTTCCCTGAATTCAAGAGTTCTCTAATGTTTTCAGGCTTTGGATTTAAGCCTCCTGCTTCTGGTTTTCAGTTTTATTTTTACAGTAGCCTCTAGACTTCTCCATCTATACAGCACCGATGATAAAACATCTAGGTTAAAGATGAAAAGTTTCTCCACATTGAGGGACACTCAGAGAGGTTCACTGATCTTGGAGTCAGGCAGCTAATTTGCACACTGGCTTAACAGATGGATAACTTATCATGGACAAACTCTTTCCTTTCCCTCAGTGTCTTCATCTGAGCTGCTGCTGCTAAGTCACTTCAGTCATGTTCGACTCTGTTCGACCCCATAGACGGCAGCTGAGGCACTACTCCAAAACCGCTTGATAGGAGAGGTGGAGGGAAGCTGTTCTCCGGGGCTGGCCGCTGAAGCCGCCTACTGCAGAAGTCCTGAGCCCAGGAGCAGAAGAGGCCCCTGAGTCTGCACGAGTGGACGCTGAAGACGCCACCAGGGGCTTTCCCAGCAAGCCTGGATCTATCTTATTAAAGTCCTGGTTGGCTGTTCCATTCCCCCAACAACCTTTAAAATTTCTGGCTAGTCCATTGCTTGCTTTAACTATTGTCATGATGTCAGACTAGCTGTGGTGTTGGCTTTCCCTGATCATTGGATGCTTATAACACTATTTTGACAATGTCCTGGGCATGGGCTTTTCCACCTACTGCTCAAAATAAAGTCAGCCCCCTCTCCTACCAGTCCTCCTAGCCCTCCCCACTCCAGCAGAACTTCTGGCCCAGAGTTAGGAGTTAGACGGCAGCAGCCTCCGATAAAGAAGCTGTAGACTACCACTGTTACCTAATGAGATTCAGTGGACTTTTAAAATAAATATTTCTTAGTTTTTTTGGTACTTTGATCATTTTCCAAAGTTGCAATTTTTTTGTGTGGCAGTTTTGCCCAGTTTTATTTTTGCTTTTTAAAGAGAAGATTGTCAGGCTCTTTCCTCAGCTATTTCCAAGGTCTCATTCTCAATTAATTATATTTTTCTTAACTTAGGTTCACTTTGGCAAGCACAGAGTGCCTGGTTAGCACACACAGGGATGTCAGTAGATTGATTATTATAGAAAAGCAAAACGTTCTCAGAAAATATAGATAGTAAGGGAGAGAAGCAGAAGAAAAATCTCCTGGGCTCTAATGTAGGAGAAAAGTGTTTATTATTCTATATTTAGCTCCAGTTTTATCCACTAAATCACTTCCTCCCCTGGGCTAGTATTACAGTCTATAAAGCTATGGAGTTAGACCAGAGGAAATGGGATAATAGTCCATCTCTCATAATTCTGTTATCCTGGAAGAGTCAGAGATGGGTTTATCTCTAACAAACAAAGTTCATCAGCTTAATAGTCCCAGGCTTGGCCATCACAAGAAGAGATGACTTCCAGATATGGGTGGACAGAAGTATTTCACTTTGAATGTCAATTTGTGAGCTTTCCTGGAATATTTGAATGTTTGATTGATCTGGTTAAAAATTAACTTTGACTTCAGCTTCATGAGACCAGAAAATCAAATACTGAGAAAAAACCAATCTATTAAGCCATCTACCATAAACTTTCAAAAACAAGCAGATGATCAAGTTATAGGACAGGTGAGGAGGTGGTCAACAAAAGCGCTTCGATGCCTAGGGGAAGGGGAAGAGCTGGGTCCATGAACATTGCAGGTAAGTTTTCTTATTAATATCTACCATAATTAAATTAACCCATTGCATTGGTAAATAGCACTTTCTAAAGCACTTTAGTCTCCCAGCATGTGATTTATATTATTTTTTAAAAATTGGAACATCTCTGGAAGGCAGCTGCCTATAAGCTGGACAAAAATAAAGACGCTTTTTCAAATTTGCCAATTGGATATTGTAAAGGGAGTATAAGGAATAGAAGCTAATGGGGGACAGGGCGAGACCTTTGCTTTCATTATGAAATCAATATCAAATCATTCAAATTAAATCAAGGTCATTATGACATAAATCAGGGATCTCCAACCCCCTGGCCATGGACCAGGGGTAGAAGGTTCAATGTGTCATAAAGGGGACAATATAACAAGTGCATTAATAGGAGCAAGTATAATGCGAGCATATTGATCTTATCAGCTTGATACTTCAAAGTGGAATGAAGGCTACTGCACTAAGTAAAAGGTTTAGGGTAGTGGGAAGTAGTAGTTGGCTGATTCAGTCTTTGGTATTTGTTGATTCATTCACCAACAAACAGCCACTCCTTATATATCTTCTGGTGAGATTACTCTCACCAGTTGTTTAAAGATCACTGCTAAACAGATGGCAGGAGGCTCTGAGTCCATGAGGGGTTTGCATAAGATTGAAAAAGCAACACTGATTTCATATAGCATAAATTAGAAGATTTATTAAAAAATTTCATTGTGTTCAACGTGAAAGTATCTCAGTTCAAAGTGCTTCCTGATATTGTCTGGAAATATCATAGCATTGGTGCATGAAGTACTTCATGGAACTAAAGATCAAAATAATATCAGTTTCTTGGAATCGTAAAACCATCCAGCCAGTTGACAAAATTTGTGGCACAATCTCTTTAAGAGAGTCTGAACCATCTCCCAAGCTATCTGAAACTTCATTGATTTTTCTTCTGATCCAGGTTTCTGGATTTTAGCTCAGTTTGTCCTCTTACTTGTGGCCGATGTCAAGTCTTCAGCAGACTCTCAGCTGTGTGAACCTCGCGGGCCCCAAGGACCTCTGGGACCCAGGGGTCCTCCAGGGCCACCTGGTTATGCAGGTGAAAAAAATTCAATGGCTCTCTTAGCCTCCATAGTGTCTCTTTGGTTTCAGTGTTCATAGATTCCGTGAAATCTTCCAGGTGATCTGATGAAAATATTGATCATTGAGATAAGTTATTTTTTGGTAACGAATGACTATGGCCTCTTTTTCTCAATTCTGTAGAGTCCTAAGATTCATCTACTAAGACAGCCTCCAACTCCCAAGAAATCTGTATGCTCAAACAGCTGTTCAGGCATACCGGATGCGCAGTGCAAGTTGAAACATAGGAGTACAGCCCCATCTCTGGAAGTGCAGAGCACTTATGTTGGCATCACACGGGGCAGGTATAACCTGACGTTCGCCAGTGATATCACAGGCGTATGGAACAGCAGATACTTTGACATCCTGTTCCCTTGCCATCTGCTGAGAAGTACATTTGGTTAAGCTCCCATGGAGATCCCATCAGCTTTGAAGACTTGTATTCAACTTCTAAAGCAATGGTTTTGAAATCTGGCTGAGCATCAGAATCACTCACAGACTTGTTAAACATTTAGGTTCCTAGTCTCCATCCTCAGAGAGTCCTCTAGAGGCCTGCAGTGTAGACTAGCCCTGAGTGACTGGGGGACTCTGGTTGGATGGCGTTCCACAGCTGTTCTGATGAACAGGCATGTTTGGAAACCCCTGTTCAGAATTTCCATTTGGTCCTGCCGTAGTGTGATCTGTAGATTTATCTGGGTAACTTCCAATAATGATCCTTAATATTCAGCCTTATAGTAAAGAAAAGACATGGCAGAACATGTCTAAAGATCTATTCATATACTTATTAATTCAATTTCTCACTTATTTAATGTGTATTGAGTGCTAATTTTATAAATGATGCTGAGTATGACATTTAGGAAGAAAATGAAGTACAACTCTTGTTCCCAGTTTGGATGAGGCCGTCACTTAAGGGAAGGATTATAATTCTTTGTGGTAATTCTTTATAACTATGGGAACAATTAATACCAGATGTGGTACAAGGAGACAGAACTTTTCCAAATCTAGAGGAGAGAGGCGAGCCTTCTGGAGGCAGTGATGCTTGAGCTAGGCTCTGACCAGTGAGAAGAAAGTAGTTGGAAGGGCAAGAAGCATAGAAAGGAAGAACTAATTCATTTACTATGCAAAATACAAAACCTTAAATGGTATCATCCTATTTTCTGTTTATTTTGGAATCTAGGACCCATAGGTATGCCAGGACCAAGAGGGAGACCTGGGCTTCCTGGACTGGTTGAGAAATGCCCACCCGTGCCTCAGTCTGCCTTTTCCGTCAAGCTGAGTGGGCCTTTCCCAGGACCCTCCCAGCCCATTGTCTTTCAGGAAGTTCTGTACAACCAGCAGGACCACTTCAACCCTGCCACTGGTGTGTTCACCTGCAGCGTCCCTGGTGTGTACCACTTTGGCTTTGACATTGAGTTGTTTCAGAGTGCTGTCAAGGTGGGTCTCATGCGGAATGGCACCCAGATCCGGGACAAGCGAGCAGAAGCTGGAGATAGCCACGAGCAGGCTTCTGGAAGTTCCATCTTGGAGCTGGAGAAAGGGGACAGGGTCTGGCTGGAGTCTAAGTTGGACAGAGAAGAATCTGAAGAAGGAACTACTCACACTGTGTTTTATGGGTTTTTGCTCAATGGGAATTAAGACAGCTAGGGGTAACTGCACGATTCTCTCCCTCAAGTAACCCTGAATTTAAGAAAAAAATCTTCCTACATCCCAAATATTTTATCTAGAACTGCTAAATGATGAACAAATCACTAAAACAGTAATGGCCAACTTGAACAAAATGAATGTATTACCAATTGCTGAAACCAATAAATATGCATGGTTCATCAATTTATCAGTAATTTCTTGTGATTCCCAAATTTCAAGATCCTGGGTGGCAAAAAGTGGGTGAAAAAACAAAGTGAGGTAGGAGGCTGCCCAGCCAGGTTGCTGTTAAACACACCAGGAAAACCCCCATTCAGCTCCTGGTTTGCTTGCTCCCACCCCTCCTCCCTGGTGGCTCAGCGGCAGGTAAAGAATCTGCCTGCCAATGCAGGAGATGTGGGTTTGATCCCTGGGTCAGGAAGATCCCCTGGAGAAGGAAATGGCAACCCACTCCAGTATCTTGCCTGGGAAATCCCATGGACAGAAGAGCCTGATGGGCTACAGTGCTTGGGATCACAGAATTGGATCATGACTTAACAACTCAACAACACCCCACCTCACCCCAGGGGACAAAAACCTCACTGAAACTCTCAAATCTATTTTGGGAATTAAGGATGTAAATATACAAGTAAGTATCTCTGGCAGAGATAGCAAGTTTGCTTAAAATAGCAAATGAAGATGCTTCCCATCAAATGATCTAAAGATAATTGGATGAGTGATAGTAGATAAGGCAGAGGGTCAAAGATGGAAGTGAAGGAATTTCTGTGGCTTCGTAGTTTTCAGATTAATAATTTACTCGAGTTCAGTTCAGTTCAGTTCAGTTCAGTCACTCAGTCGTGTCCAACTCTTTGTGACCCCATGAATCACAGCACGCCAGGCCTCCCTGTCCATCACCATCTCCCGGAGTTCACTCAGACTCACGTCCATCGAGTCCGTGATGCCATCCAGCCATCTCATCCTCTATTGTCCCCTTCTCCTCCCGCCCCCAATCCCTCCCAGCATCAGAGTCTTTTCCAATGAGTCAACTCTTCACATGAGGTGGCCAAAGTACTGGAGTTTCAGCTTTAGCATCATTCCTTCCAAAGAAATCCCAGGGCTGATCTCCTTCAGAATGGACTGGTTGGATCTCCTTGCAGTCCAAGGGCCTCTCAAGAGTCTTCTCCAACACCACAGTTCAAAAGCATCAATTCTTCGGCGCTCAGCCTTCTTCACAGTCCAACTCTCACATCCATACATGACCACAGGAAAAACCATAGCCTTGACTAGATGGACCTTAGTCAGCAAAGTAATGTCTCTGCTTTTGAATACACTATCTAGGTTTGTCATAACTTTTCTTCCAAGGAGTGAGTGTCTTTTAATGTCATGGCTGCAGTCACCATCTGCAGTGATTTTGGAGCCCAAAAAAATAAAGTCTGACACTGTTTCCACTGTTTCCCCGTCTATTTCCCATGAAGTAATTTACTCGAAGCTGCTACTTATTTACTTACTTACCCAATATCCGTTCTAGCAATTTCTATTTTAGCTAATTTTGTTCACATTGCCTCAATGAACCCAGTTAAAAAAAAAAAAAAAGGAATTTGACCAGCCTCTATTGCATTCAGGGTGGCCACAAAAAACACTATCCCTCCTGGTGAGATGTAAATGTATGGTACTTACAGGAGTCTTATTTAAAAGGGATATGACTCAACTGGCTTATGTTTTTGGCCTTCGATCTCTGCCCTTTGCTTTTTCCTTTTCTCCTATAAGGAATGAAGATGCAGTTCTTACAGCTGTAACAACCATCTTGCAGGCATTAAATCAAAGCCACATAATCCATGGTTGAGCAGGAGGATAAAAGTAACAATGTTTTTTGTACACTGACATAAGTCAACTTTATGCTACTGATGACTAGACTTGTAAAAGAATATTGGGGACTTTCCTGGTCGTCCAGTGGCTAAGACTCTGCTCTGCACTCCCAATAAAGGAGTACTGTATTCAAATCCTGTTCAGGAAACTAGATCCCACATGCTGCAACTAACCATCTCGTATGCCACAACTAAGACCCAGTGCCAAATACATAAATTAATATTTAAAAAAATAAAAGAATATTGGTGGCTTTCTTTTTATTATTGAAGTATAACTTAAATACAGTAAAACACAAATCTAAAGTAAACTGTTTAATTAATTTTATATAAATACAAGCATGGACCCATCATCCAGATTGATACATAGAACATTTCTGTCATCCCAGAAGTCTCCTCGGTGCCCTTCCCATCCACAATCACATCTGCATCATTGAATCTATTTTTCTGACTGTCAGCATCATTTATCAATTATCTTTGCCTATGCTCATGCTCAGGAGCGCAGGAGGAGAAGGGAACAACAGAGGATGAGATGGTTGGATGGCATCCTGGAGTTTGAGCAAGCTCTGGGAGTTGGTAATGGACAGGGAGGCCTGGCATGCTGCAGCCCATGGGGTTGCAAAGAGTTGGACACAACTGAGCAACTGAACTGAACTGATGCTCCCTCTCAGTTGCTCAGATGTGTCCAACTCTTTGCGACCCCATTGACAGTAGACTTTGAAGCTCCTCTGTCCATGAGATTGTCCTGGCAAGAATACTGAAATGGGTTGCCATTTCCTCCTCCAGGGGATCTTTTCAACCCGAGGATAGAACCCGCATCTCCTGCATCTCCTGTATTGGCAGATGGATTCTTTATCACTGAACCACCTGGGAAGCTGTCATCTTTGCCTATGCCTGTACTTTGTATAAATGATATAATCCAATATAAAATGTTGTGTGTCTAGTCTTTTTTCACTCATCATCATGTCTGTGAAATCCATCCACACTGTGGTAACAGTAGGAAATGTTTCATTGAATGGAAATGTAGTCTTCTGTTACAAATATGCCACAATTTATCTATTTGTCTACTCTTTTTCTTTTATCTACTCTATTTATCTAACCTACACCATTTATCTACTCTTCTGCTGATGGATATTAGGGTGACTCTGTGATTGAGACTCAGTATAATGAACATAAGATCCATTTAATAGAAGAATCACAGATCCAAAATGGTATCACTTGTGCTAAAGCTCATGATACCAAACTTAGATTTAATACCTAACCTAACTGTAGTTTTGATCTTCCTTCAAAATGTGATCTTAATCAACCAGCTTGGAATTTTCTTGTCAGCACCAATGAGAAGATGTCACGTAGGTTCTTTCCATCCTGCAAAGGAATGAAGCAATCCATGTGATGAAGTTCTCACCATTTCCTTCCCTCCAAAAGACATTGTTGTTCCCTAGTATTCTTTATATTATGTACCACAGCTTGTTCATCCATTCATGAATAGTGACTCATTGGTTTGGGGCTATAACAAATAAAACTATCTGAAACATTTATGCACAGGTTTTTACAGAAATATACATTTTCATTTCTCCAGGATAAATACCCAGGAGTGGGATTGCTGGTTGTAGCTTTTAGCATACAATATCCTGTACATGTTTTATTAGACTTTTATACAAGTATTTCATTTCTTCAGAGCTATGATATATGATATTGTGTTTTTCATTTCTATTTGCAATGAGTTCACTGATAGTAAACAGAAATATGACCGATTTTTGCGTGTGTGCTGACCTTGTCTCCTTTAACCTTGTGTAACTCACTAATTAGTGCTAGAGGTTCTCTTGTAGAGTCCTTGAAATTCTAACATAGACAATTGGGGCAGGTTTGTTTATTTTGTTTCCTGATTGGCATGCCTTTTATCTCCTTTAACTGTTTATTACAATGGCTATAACGCCTAGTACTATGTTGAAAAAGAGTGAGGGCAAACGTACTTACATTTTCCTGATCTTTGGGAAATGAAATTTCATGGATACAAATCTGAGGAGTCAGCCTATGATAAGTTGAAAATATATACGCTAAATGTTACAAAAATCATACTTAAAAAAAACACCAATAAAACCAAAGGCATAGATAATAACCCAATAGTGGAGAGAAAGAATATATATATATATATATATATATACACACACACATATAATTTGTATAAGGAATACTACCCAACCATAAAAGAGAGTGAAATTTTGTCACTTGCAGCAACATGGAGTGACTTGGAAGGCCATACAGAGAAAGACAAATGCTGTATGCTTTCACTTTTATGTGGAATCTAAAAAATACAACAAACTAGTGGATAAAAAAAAAGAAGCAAACTCACAGATACAGACAACAAACTAGTGGTTACAAGTGGAGAGAGGGAAGGGGGTTAAGAAAAAGGAAAGGGTTATTATGGGATTATATGAAATCATGTGTGTGAAACTTTTGAAAATGTAAAGCACTATAAATCTAAAGAATCTTTCATTCGATTAAAAATAAGTAAAAATTTAAAGAGCCACTATAACCAGTGTACATGCTCTTCAATAGGAAATAGTTACATTAAGCATAGGATATCCACGGTGATGTCGGTGGTTTAGTTGCTAAGTTGTGTCTGACTCTTGTGACCCCATAGACTGTAGCCCACAAGGCTCCTTTGTCCATGGGATTCTCCAGGCAAGAATACTGGAGTGGGTTGCCATTTCTTCCTTCAACAGGATATCGGACGGCGGAGCCTGGTGGGCTGCCGTCTATGGGGCTGCACAGAGTCGGACACGACTGAAGCGACTTAGCAGCAGCAGCAGCATGCAATACTATATATAAACAATAGAAATTTGAAAAAAAAGCAAAAATAAACAGAAAAGTTATATGCATATGTGTATGGAAAAATACAAAAGGACTAACACCTAAATAAATAAATCAATAAAATTTTTATTCTCAATTATTCCAGAAGTTAGTAAAAGAAAAAAGAGGGTACAAATAACACACAGAGCTTCTGTCTGAACATCGGCTGGCACAACTTCACTCTGGTTAAAGACCAACTGAGGTCACTGGCCTCAGACAGGCAAAAAATTAAATATTAAAGAATATTGATTTATTAGAACATCTTCCTCGTACCTTTGAAAGGCAAACAAGTGAAAGAGGAACAGAGCAGCTGAAGACATACCCCTTACAACAACTTCCATCTTTGCATCAGGATGCCTGGGAGAGGAGGACAGTCTCTCTCCATGGTGTGTGTAGGTAAGTGTAATCACTAGAGAATCGATTCCATATGTTGTTACAAAGAACTATCCAAAGGACTGTCTCCTGCCAACACTTGTGATTCATTTTATGATCATGATAATTCTGAGATACAATTTCCCCACAACACAGGACAAAAGGATAGATTTCATATCAGCATTTCCAATCAGATACAGCAAATATAAGTGGTAACTTCCATTTCTACCCCCTTAGATTTGGACTGAAGCTTATGTTATCAGTTTGTAAATAGCCCTAATTACTAGCAAATTAGCACAAGGGACCTATGATATAAAGTAAACAGAAGGAGAGATAATGCAAAAATTTCATGTATTTGACTGTGGAATGTGTGTTGCTGTTTCCCTTCTCTCCGTTGATGAATACAATATCAAGCTCTTCCCCATTTCACAAGATGTCAAGAAAAGGAGATTAGAGACGTGAAGGACACATGTCTAGACACCATAGACAATTTTTGTATGTCCATCGTAGAACTGCTTTGATGGATGCTCTGGGTTGTCATGTTAGTGACCATCAACACTTTGAGGGGTAACCTTCCTTTGCTGGGAAATCAGCATAGTATACTCATAGGAAGGTCAGAAGACCGAGAGGGAAGTGACACATGAGGATGATGGGGATCTTCTAAAATTGGATGGTGGTGGTGGTTACACAACTGTGGGGATTTGTTTAAAATCATTAAATTTTGCACTTAAAATCAGAGTTTCATGATATACAAACTATATCTCAACAAAGAGCTGGGGTTTTTTATTGTTGTTGTTGTTTTTTAGTGTATTTTACCTGTTGAAATGTTAACACTTGGTCGTGCATACTTAACAAAAGTTACTTCATCAGTGTTTCACTGATGATATGAATTTCAGTTTTCTAGGATAATTTTTCTTTGTACATATGCTAACCCATAAACAGAGGCACCCATCTTAACAGATTTTCTTCTCATCTCTATGCTGTAAAACCACTGCTTAATTAAGGCAGGTAAAGGGGTGTCATTCAATGAAAGTCCTACATGTTCATATATTTTCAGTTACTGGTTGAGCATTTTCTTTACAGCCAACAGTGTGTTAGATGCTTTATTTGTCACTGATTCTCACCACAACCCTCATTGTCTCTATGTCACAGTTTGGAAAGAGATATTCAGAGATACTAAATTTCTCAGGCTCTGATTTTTATTTTGCTATGATATACTATCTATTTACCAATTATTTTTGTCACTTAGGCCTGGAATATATTTTACATAACCATATATACCATTATAAAATGAAGTGTGATACTTTTTTACTGATTAAGAAAAAAAACAAAACACCCAACAACATCATTTCCAATGACCAACTTGTGTTTCAGTACTTCAGGATCAAGCAAAGGTCTTTGGATCCCCAAATAACTGAAAGTTATTCCACTGTTTGGCATAAACTTCTTTATCATCACTTGTTCATTTGACAGCTTCTCTTTCTGTGCATTTTAAAATAAAACAAATTAGTTCCCTTTGAGGAAATCATGGAGGATATCCCAAGATGAGTGAACTCTGAATTTTTTAAAAATTTATGTATTTTTAATTGGAGGATAATTGCTTTGCTGTATTTTGTTGGTTTCTGTCATAAATCAACGTGAATCAGCCATAGGTATACATATGTCCCCCTGTCTTGAACCCTAACTGTTTTTTAAGGATGGAAAGACGTTTACCATGCAGATACAAGGAAAACATTTGGTAAGCAGTGTAGAATCAATAAATGAAACCCCTAGTCAATTACTTGTTTTTGAGGAAACACCATGCTTAATTATTAAGGGCTGCAGGTGCCTAGCTGTCATAAGGATAATACCACAAGACTATTTACTTAAAGAGACAAGGAGGGGAAAGACACTGGATGTTTGAGTGTCCTAGAGAAAACCTCTAGGTCATCAGAAGTTCACGTTTCAGTAAGAATAGTAGCAGCAAATACAAGGAAACTATAGATTATCTTTGGCCCTGATTGCACTCCATTAAGTAGGAAGGCGGGCGGTGGGGGGCGGATTTCCTTGGCAGTCCAGTGGTTAAAACTTCCTCCAATGCAGGGGTTGTGATTTTAATCCCTAGTCAGGGAGCTAGGATCCCACATGCCTCTCAGCCAAAACACCAAGACATAAAACAGAAACAATATTGTAACAAATTCAATAAAGACTTTAAAAAAAGAAGAAGGAAAGTGGGGGGAAGTCTCTCTTTATGACTGAGTTCACAGTTATTTCTTGAGACTGGGAGATCTGGCTGCCTAGACAGTGTTGGGAACATAATCTTTCAAGAGAAGCAGCACCGTCTTTCAACTTATGTGAATATTTATCTGTTTGACCCCCTGCTCTAGATGTCTGGATTTTAGCTTTGTCTGTTCTATCAGTCACGGCTGATGCCACTTCTCCAGAAGTTACCGGGTCCTGTGATTCTCAAGGATTTCCAGGGCCGCCAGGCCCTCCAGGGTTACCTGGCCCTCCAGGTGAGAAAACATTTTTCTTCACATTGCATTGGTCACTCTTTTCTGACTGAAATATCTATAAGCTCAAGGAAATATCCAGATGCTTCTGATGGTCAGTAACAATGGAGACAATGGTTTTTGGAGGCAAATTGCCAAGGTCTCCCACTTCCCAGCCCATCTACACACCTAGAGTCTTAAAGCAGATGATGAGGTTTTTACCCCAGAAAAACTCCAGGGATGGGTTCTGAAGAAGCCACCATGTGAACCTAAATGGCAGACAGACATCATATTGGTGTACTCTTTAACATAGCATGGTAACTCTGTGCTGTGCTTAATGCTCAGTCGTGTCTGACTCTTTGCAGCCTCATGGACTGCAGCCCACCAGGCTCCTCTGTCCATGGGGATTCTCCGGCAAGAATACTGGAGTGGGTTGCCGTGCCCTCCTCCAGGGGATCTTCCCAATCCAGGGACTGAACCCAAGTCTCCCACATGGCAGGCAGATTCTTTACCATCTGAGCCACGAGGGAAGCCCAAGTATCCTAGAGTGGGTAGCCTATCCCCTCTCCAGGGGATCTTCCCAACCCAGGAATCGAATTGGGGTCTTCTGAATTACAGGCGGATTCTTGACCAGCCACGCTACCAGGGAGGCCCATAAGTACTCTGTGTTCACCCTTGATCCACACTGGAATACTGTTGAGTTTCCTGCAAACTCAAGGGCAAAATGGTATTGTAGAAAACAACTGAGAATAAGGCATTATGCACTTTCTCCTCAATTCTGAGAACTTACTTTGCCATCTCAATCTCACTGGAAATTATTCACCAGAGTGATCCAATGATTCCTTAACCTGACTGCCTTTAAATCATCTGTGGACATTGGTTAATATTCAGGTTCCAGGTTTTATCCCCTTGAATTCCAATTCAGATGGTCACGTATTGTTAATTAAGACACTACTGTTCACAGGTTCCACAGCTGACTGTCATGCACAGTCCAGCCAGGGAAACATTGCTCTAATACCCCTTTTTATTTCTGGAATGCTACAATTCCTAGAATTCCCTGTGTCAGTGTCTTCCCTGAGTGCTCCTTACTTAGCGTTTATGATAATAAAAACATCATACCTATGAAACGAATTTAAAGGGCAATTCAAGAAATTATTTATTTAATCACCGCTTCCAAAAATATACTATTCCTATCATCTGGACCTTGGATATCATATGATCATGTTTTAGGAACAAAATTAGGTAGGGCACTAGCTCATCATCTTTTTAAGGAAATAAAACAAGTACTTAATGGGAGAGATGACTACTCAGTGTAAGCAAATGCTACAATCAAAGTAAACGCTGGATTCTGCCACTGTAATGACAGAGAGGAGGAGACACTTTCTGGGAAAAGGATGTGTAAGGTGATCCTTGAAGGGAGAGTGTAAGTTAGTAGGAGGGGTGGTGTGGAAAGACATTTATGGACTGTGAAATGTATGAACTTCAAATCTCCTCTATCTTCCTTCTGTTTTACTTTGGTGTTTAGGGCCCCCAGGTCCTCCAGGATTGCAAGGACCGACTGGGATTCCGGGAGACACTGAGAGTTGCTTGTCTCCCCCTAAATCTGCCTTTGCAGTGAAGCTGACTGATCCCCTCCCAGCCCCCTCCCAGCCCATTGTCTTCAAGGAAGCCCTGCATAATGACCAGGACCACTTCAATCTTACCACGGGAGTGTTCACCTGCACCATCCCTGGCGTGTACCGCTTTGGCTTTGACATAGAGCTATTCCAGCATGCTGTGAAGTTAGGGCTCGTGAAGAATGGCACTCAAATCCTGGAGAAGGAGTCCAAGGCCAAGGACGATTATAGGCATCTTTCCGGAAATGTTGTCTTGCAGCTGACATTGGGAGACAGAGTCTGGCTGGAATCCAAGCTAGACACAATGGAGACCGAGAAAGGACCAATTCAAAGTATATTCTTTGGGTATTTGCTCTATGGACATTATCCTGGCTAAGGGGTGATGGCACACTGGAATTCCTCAAGTGGTCCTAAACCTCACAGCAAACTTCCCTCCCTGCCCCAGTACTTTTCAGTGATCACTGAATAAATCACATTAAGAATGCCCTATTTTACCCATGTGAATGTAACCCTAAAGAGCAGTAAAGATTAATTATTCATTAACTGGTCAACAATTTCTTATTGAAAGCCCATGAAATTTCATGTATTCTGCTATATCCCAGGAACTCTGGGGAGAGGGTAGGTCAGGAATCAAGGGCTGGTTGAGGCTGGGGAACCAGGAAAGTCATCATGCCTTTTGTTTTTTTCTGATAGTTTTTCACCAGAGGGGAAAAAATAGTGTTGATCACAGCCCTTGACACCAGTTCAATTTCACAATTTATAGTATAGCTAGGAAAGCAAATATCCCAAAGAGATGAAGAAAATTTGCTTCAAGTCACACTAAGCTATGAATATAATCTACCAAGTCCATATTTTGCATTTGATGCATACTGGAGAAGGCAATGGCACCCCACTCCAGTACTCTTGCCTGGAAAAGCCCATGGACAGAGGAGCCTGGTAGGCTGCAGTCCTTGGGGTTGCTAAGAGTCAGACACGACTGAGTGACTTCACTTTCACTTTTCCCTTTCATGCACTGGAGAAGGAAATGGCAACCCACTCCAGTGTACTTGCCTGGAGAATCCCAGGGACGGGGAAGCCTTGTGGGCTGCCGTCTATGGGGTCACACAGAGTCGGACATGACTGAAGTGACTTAGCCGCAGCATACTTTGAAGATGGTTTGAGCAAGGAGAAATGGTACAGATTCAAGGAATTATTTTGTTGCATAATACTCCTCAGATACTATGCAGTACCCATTCTATCACTTGTTAGATTTATTTCTAACAGAGCTTGAACTTCGGGTTGTCAGTGAACCTAGTTAAGGGCATGATCTTCACCCTCTTTGCAAACCATGGGTCACCTGTGACACCATCTGGAGAATGAAATATAGTCAGGCAGGGCTTCCTGGATGATTCTTTCAAAGACAAATCCTCAAGTGACTTGCTTCTTTGGATTTTTATCCTTTGCCCTCTGCTCTTTCCTTTTCCCACATTACCCCGCCCCTACTCCCACACCCAGGAAGATGCAATGCCTGTGGCAGAGGTAGCAGTTTTGCAAACCTGAGAACAAAAGACATGTATTGCTAAGCAGACTGAAGGAGTAGGAAACATATCAGATAACGTCCTTGCACAGACACACCAGACTTACAGATGAGAATAACAATCCCTGATTTGAGTAAGCCAGTGTAGACTAGTTTCTGCTAAATGTAACCAAATGCAGCCCTGATAAACCTGTTCTCCTTTACAGACTTGCTCTCCCCTAGAGACTTCACCTACCGTCCTTCACTCTCCTTACTCTTCCCCCTTTCCTTTCCATCATCTCTTAAACATCCATACTGTGCTAAGAGACAATCTCGAACCTTAGCGATCCCACTCTAGTTCACACACAGACACAAGAATGAATCACACCTCTGTAATGTGTACCAGAGATCAGAGATCAGTGATGCACACAGTGGCATTGTCAGGATTGCCGTATCGATGTGTCCAAAACTGAGTTCATGACTGCTTCTTCCTCCAGCACCTCCTGTATTTCCATTGTTTCCTTTCCCCATGAACATCACCATCCACTGATTAGGGCCACCTACCTCCCTTCATGTCACCTCCCCAGTCCAATCTGTCACCAAGCTAAATAAATTTCCATCATTACATTCCTACAAGCAACACCATCATCTTCACCTGTCACTGTGCTAACTGGTGGGCCAGTCCTCCACTCGGTGCCTCTTTGATTGGACTTATCTGTCCCAGCAATGAATGCTCATTGCACAAAAGACAAGATTATCATATTAATCTCTGATCAAAATCATTTCATGGCTTCTCATTTTTCTTAGGATTAAAAATCAAATTGTAATTATATACTCGAAAATTGCTGAGAGTAAATCTTAAAAGTTCTTATCACAAGAAAACAAATTCTGTAGCTATGTATGATAACAGTTATTATGTAGACTTACTATGGTGATCATTTCACAATATATATGCAAATATTGAATCATTACGTTGTGCATCTGGAAAAAACTCCATTTTGTCAATGATATCTCAATAAAAAATAAATTATTAATATGATTTACTTTACACCTCTCCATATTTTCTTCCTACTACAGTTTTCCTTAGTGACTGGTTTCCAGCTACACTGAAGTTTTAGTCCCTTAAATGATGTATGGTCATTGGACCACACTGCCATAGGGCATTTACACTGTTCAACCCTCTGCCTAGGTCACTTATCTCCATAACCACCAACATTGTTTGTGGTCAGTCAGAATTCAGAAATAGCTTCTTGAGAAAGGAACTGATGATAAACTAACTGGCCCCTTTTATGCATTCTTACATTATGATTTTCTTACTTCTTTATAATAACAGCCATCACTTTATTCTTTCATTTAAAAAATTCTCAGACTAATGTCTCTCCCCTCTGCTAAACTATAAGTTTCATGATATCAAAAACTAGCTTTTATTTTGGTCTTTATTGTAATCTCAAAATCCCACATATGTCTAGCACATTCTAGGTGCTCAATAGTTTTTGAAACAAAGAGAGCAGAGAAACACTTAGCACAGTTGTTAACACATGGTAAGTTTAACTTGCTATAATCAGATTTGTTATTTTGTTGTTACTAAAAATTGACTTTGTTCCAATCATAACTTGTAGTGTGATTTAGTCTACACTCACTCAAACCATTCATGCATTTATTCAGTAGAAAGATATTTTCAGAGTGATAGGGAGAACGATGGGGGAGCCTGGTGGGCTGCCGTCTATGGGGACACACAGAGTCGGACATGGCTGAAGCGACTTAGCAGCAGCAGCAGCAGCAGGGAGAACAAGAAGAAAGAAAATTATACATACTAAGTACTTACTACGCTCCAAGCCCTTCACTCTCAATAAAACAAATTTACCTGCTTTTGTCTTAATTTACCTGGTGCTCTATAATATCCAAGAATATTTTGAAAGAAGACATATTGTTTCACCAGTATTTTTTAGTTACTTCTGAAAAATTGCAAGGAAGATAGAAACAGTGTATTTTCTTTCTTTCAAACATTTTAGTTGTTTCTGGATATGAAGTCTCTACTAATGGTAAAGAACATCAGCGAGGCACTTTATCCATCTAAAACCTTTTTAATATAAATTTTCCCACTCAATTTCTCACCATTTTTAGAAGGCATTTTTATAACTATATAGGGATGAAAAAACACGTAAAGCACAAAACTGACACTTGCCACTTCTGACTTCCAGTGTGTATGTGTGTGTGTGTGCGTGCACACACGTCCACACACGCACATGCGCATGTGTAGCCAAGGCGTGAAGGTAGGTATAACTCTTCCCATGAGTGGGAAACAAACATTTACTACTAATTTCTACTTACTAACGTAGACTTAAAAGATACACAATGTGAGAGTTGCGAGCTAAGTTTTATTTGGAGCAAAAATGAGGACTGCAGCCAAAAGACAGCACCTCAGCTCTGAGTGACTGCTCCACAGAGGCGGGGTCAGGGTGGGGGAGGTCAGTATATATGTGATTCTGGTAAAGAGGGGCTACGTGGAATCAAACACACGTTTTTCCAGAAGGTTTCTGCTGCTCTCGTGAAGCTTTTGCTAGTCACAAGCAACAGTTGTCACCATGAAGGATTTTAGTGCTTTCTAGAAATGACAAGACATAGAATTGGGCTCAAAAAATTGGCTCTGGAAAATATGTAACTCTCTGAAGACCTGTTCTGCCTGCTTTTCCCTGAGCACAGAGTACCTCATTTCTGTTTTCTACCCTGAACTCCTGTCAGGGGCTGTTGAAGCTCAGCAGCTGCAGCAGCTCATGATTTAATCCTTATAGAGGAAGATGGTAAGTGCCAATTTGTAATTGACACTAACAATTGCGGGAGGCAGAAGAAGGAAAGATTAAAACATTATAGCTTCTACTATCCAGAATGAATGACCTTTTGTTTAAACACTGACATGGTTTTAGGGTATGGAAATGTTGACCAGGCCATGCATCTCTGCTAAATGTTTGCTTTCAGTGTAATAGAAAGTATACACATCATTTGTCTCACTAGAAATACGGACATGATTTCAGCAGCGTGACCAGCTTAGACTGTCTTTCTGTTCCCTGCAGCCAATGCTCTAAGTCCCTTTTGTCCCATTTGGATGAACCACAGGTGAACTGAGCCGTGAGGAGTTCAGAGGTTTGTCCCTAAACATAATCCTAACCCCTACTTTTAGATATGTTGCCAAAAAATAGTCCAATTTTACCCTCAACTTCCTAGCACTTATTTTTATATCATTTGTAGTTATTTATGTATATTAGAGTTAGCACCTTATACTTTTAGATTTTAATAACACAGATACAAACTAACTTATTCCAACAATCATACAGAAACACATATATTATCCTAAAACATACACAATGTGTATGAATATATATGTATACAAAATTTTACCTATATATAATTATATATATAAGCTGTATATATAATTATATTTTTATTTATATATTTTTACTTATTTAATATTTATAAACTTTCCTTTTTAGAAATCAATCTTGAGGGGCCCTCTAATTAATTTCCAAGTACACAGACTGTTTTAAAAAAATCCTTAGATCTGAAAAGATAGACTTCCAGCCAAAAAGTAAGTGGGTGTGTATCAAGCTGGTTTTAGAAAAGGCAGAGGAACCAGAGATCAAATTGCCAACATCCTCTGGATCATGGAAAAAGCAAGAGAGTTCCAGAAAAACATCTATTTCTGCTTTATTGACTATGCCAAAGCCTTTGACTGTGTGGATCACAATCAACTGTGGAAAATTCTGAAAGAGATGGGAATACCAGACCTCCTAACCTGCCTCTTGAGAAATCTGTATGCAGGTCAGGAAGCAACAGTTAGAACTGGACACGGAACAACAGACTGGTTCCAAATAGGAAAAGGAATATGTCAAGGCTGTATATTGTCACCCTGCTTATTTAACTTCTATGCAGAGTACATCATGAGAAATGCTGGACTGGAAGAAACACAAGCTGGAATCAAGATTGCCGGGAGAAATATCAATAACCTCAGATATGCAAATGACACCACCCTTATGGCAGAAAGTGAAGAGGAACTAAAAAGCCTCTTGATGAAAGTGAAAGAGGAGAGCGAAAAAGTTGGCTTAAAGCTGAACATTCAGAAAACGAAGATCATGGCTTCTGGTCCCATCACTTCATGGGAAATAGATGGGGAAACAGTGGAAACAGTGTCAGACTTTATTTTTTAGGGTTCCAAAATCACTGCAGATGGTGATTGCAACCATGAAATTAAAAGACACTTACTCCTTGGAAGAAAAGTTATGACCAACCTAGACAGCATATTCAAAAGCAGAGACATTACTTTGCTGACTAAGGTCTGTCTAGTCAAGGCTATGGTTTTCCAATGGTCATGTATGGATGTGAGAGTTGGACTATGAAGAAAACTGAGTGCCGAATAATTAATGCTTTTGAATTGTGGTGTTGGAGAAGACTCTTGAGAGTCCCTTGGACTGCAAGGAGATCCAACCAGTCCATTCTGAAGGAGATCTGGGATTTCTTTGGAAGGAATGATGCTAAAGCTGAAACTCCAGTACTTTGGCCACCTGATGAGAAGAGTTGACTCATTGGAAAAGACTCTGATGCTGGGAGGGATTGGGGGCAGGAGGAGAAGGGGACGACAGAGGATGAGATGGCTGGATGGCATCATGGACTCAATGGATGTGAGTCTGAGTGAACTCCAGGAGATGGTGATGGACAGGGAGGCGTGGCGTGCTGCAATTCATGGGGTCGCAAAGAGTCGGACACGACTGAGCGACTGAGCTAAACTGAACTGAACTGAATCAGTGTAAAACTGTGAAGGAAGAGAAAGGGCCTGAAATACGGCAACAACTTTAAAGAACATGGGAGGCTCAGATTTCATTCCACTTAACTTGTCTGCACAGCTGTGATGTAAAGCTTTTCCATCTAACATCTTATGTAAGATCTGCTGCCGTAAGTATATCACTTAATTGACTGTCAGGATAACAATCAAAGTAAAAGCCCTGAAGTTTATGCCACGGGTACTGTAATAACCTGAAAAAAACTGAAACGACACTGAAAGCATGCAAAATTAGACAGCGGATGGCCAAGTGTATATGCTCAAAGATGTTCCCCTAGAAGGGGTAGAATTTGCAGTAGTGTGCCTTTCTGGCCTAGCACACTCCCTAACCCTTCACATCCCCTATAGCCAAATACAGCAGAGAAGTTTGTAGCCTTACCACCCACCTAAGGTGCCAGAAAGAGGAGTTCAGAGCTGGAAGAATCACCTGGAAATTTAAAGGAAGTAAGTGTTGGCAGCTGGAGAGTCTCTAGACCCAAGATGTGAGTATGAACTCTAAGCAAGTACTGGCTGAGAATTCCATATGCATGAGACAACAGAGGGCCTCCTGAAAAAGCAGGCAGAGGCAAGAAAGAAACCTGTTCTTAAAAGAGACAGCAGCCCAGGACAAGGCTTGTGATTTTCTGCCTTTTCAGCTGAGCGTATCTCACAGCAATGCAGTTTGGACCGAACACTGAAGCCCTGTGGCCTCAAGGTGGTAGAGGGTAGAGCCGGCCCTGCAGTGGGAGACTGGGCTATCCCCCCAGGCAAGAGGCCCACAGGGCGAGCCCAATCTCTCTCTAAATTCTGCCTGTATGTTTGGCACCAAATTACGCAAGCATCGGGGAAAACCCACAGAGGTCAGGTTAAAAATAAATCAATCAAGAGTTAGAAACCCAAGAAAGAGAGCAGAAATATTAGCAGGGCAAATATTTGCAGCTAGAGTTCAGACATGTTAACTGCCTAATAGAACAACATAGAAAATAATATAGAAATATAATACATGGAAATATATATTATCTATATATTATAAATAAATAGAAACAATATAGAAAATAACAATCCTCAGAACAGCTTAACAAAACCCAGAGTCTCAACGATGTATTATCTATGATAACTAGTTTTCAAGCAAAAAAATTACAAGAAACAGAAGCATGAGAAACACATTCCCATCTTCAGTGAAGAAAAAAGAGCAGTTGATAGAAATTCACTTCAACCAGGCCCAGATGTTGAAATTAATAGAAACTTAAAAGTAACTATCATAAATATATATATTTCTACATAAGGGAAGTATGTTCAAAAATAAAGGAAATACATGTTTAGAGAGGGAATTGCAATAGCAAAATAAAAATTACATTCAAAAAGTAAATTTGAGAGCTGGAAAAGAAAATACTGAAATAAAAATTAAATAGATCAGGTCAAAAGCAGATCGAAGCTGGCAGGGGGAAGGATCAGTAAATTAAAAATCAAGGGAATTACCCAATCCAAAAAACAGAATGAGAAAATATTGAAGGAAAAGAAATAAACTCTCAGTGATCCTTGGGACAAATGTTATGTGATTCAGCATAAGTATAATTCATCAAGCTACTAGAAGCTTGCTTTGAAATGTAAATGGTATAATGTTAATTCTTACAAAATATTTATAATATATATTTCAACAAGTTTTGAGTTTCCATCATTCTTTCTAGGATGTTTATTTTCTGAAAGCCCATTTAGCAAAATATACAATCATTAAATAGCTCATTTTAAACATAAATGAATATATATGCTAAACAGAAATAGACTGACGAATGTAGAAAAACTCATGGTTACCAAAGAAGAGAGGGAAGGTACAAATTAGGGGTAAGGAATTAACAGATACAAACTACTATGAATAAAGTAGATAAGCAACAAGGATATATTGTATAGCACAGGGAATCATAGCCACTGTGTTGTAACAGCTTTTAACAGAGTATAATCTGTAAAAATACTGAATCACTGTGCTATACACCTGAAACTAACATTGTAATTTAACTATATGTCAATTAAAATTATTTTTTAAATAAAGAAAAGATGAATAGTTAGTTGCTCTGACATTTGATCCTCACCTTCCCCATGGAAGTTTGTAAATGTAACCAGTCAGACATTTTCTAAACCTTAGAGCTAATGCTCTTGAGTGGTTTATTTTAAATAAATATGCAGCTTACTAATGTATTGATAAAACGTGGAAGCTAGTCATGAAACCCTTATGACCAGAAGGCCCAGGTGACTCTCAAAGTATAAAGCCCTGCATGCGTGTCTGGTTGCTTCAGTCGTGTCCGACTCTTCGCAACCCCGTAGACTATAGCCTGCCAGGCTCCTCTGTCCATGGAATTCCCCAGGCAAGAATACTGCAGTGGGTTGCCATTTCCTTCTCCAGGGGATCTTCCTGACCTAGGGATCAAACCTGCATCTCCTGCAGCTCTGGCATTGCAGGTGGATTCTTTAACGCTGAGCCACCAGGGAAGGCATAAAACCCTAGAGATCCCCGAACGAAATGTCTCTCCTGCGCCATCGTGTCCTGATCACACAATTAGCAGCCAGCACTCTGGAACTTGATCATTTTCTTGGATGAGAAAAGAGATCCCATAATCTCTGCTTGACATATTCAGAATCTCCCAAATGTCTCTGTAGTATTTGGGATGGCTTCTATGTCGTGTTCTTGGCCCATCTTCAGTAAAGTGTGTTTCCTGTAGGATTACTATTTCATGGGACTGTGCTGACCATTCAGCACTGTCTGATACCTCAGCTGGAGTTTGACGTCTAGGAGGTTGGTCTGGAAAGAGACATTTCTGGAACTGTCAGCATCTAGAAGCTATTTAAAAGCACAACATGGGATGAAATCACATGTGGGGTGCATGGATTGTTGTTGCTGTTTAGTTATTAAATTGTGTCTGATTCTTTGTGACCTCATGGACTGTACCCCACCAGGCTCCTCTGTCCATGGGATACTCTAGGCAAGGATACCAGAGTGGATTACCACTTCCTTTTCCAGGGAATCTTCCTGACCCAGGGACTGAACCCACGTCTCTTGGGTCTCCTGCACGGGGAGGCATATTCTTTACCACTGAGCCCCCAGGAAAGCCCCGGGGTGAAAGGAGGTAAGAAGTAAAAAGAACAAATCTAAAAAACAGGACATGCCAACATATAGCGGATTGAGAGAGAAACCTCTGGGGCTGGTGAACAATCAGGCAAGTGTGGTGGCACAGGCGTCAAGGGAGAAATGTAGCAACAAGCCAGGGATCAAGTGTGTCAAGCAAAAGGCTGGCTGATCATCGGGATCCAATGTCACGGTTATTCGTGACATTGATAACGACACTTTTGGTGGGACAGTACAGAAAGCTTGAGTGAAGTATGTTGAAAAGAAAGAGGAATTAGGAACCAAGGTATAGACAACTGTTTTAGGACCACGGAACTGGGTAACTGAGCTGACATTTCCTCTCCCATGGTTCTGCAGGCTGGATATCTGAGATCAAGGTGTTGGTAGGGCTGGCTGTCTCTGAGGCCTCTCTCCTTGACTTGTAGACGGCCACCTCCTTACTGAGTCTTCACATGTTTTTTCCCTCTGCACCTTCCTGTGTCCAGATTGCCAGTTCATAACAGGATCAGGATCCCCCCTCAAGACTTTAATCACCTCCTTAAAAGTCCTGTAATATTCTGAGGTGCCAGGGGTTGGGACTTCAGCATGGTAATTTCGTGGATATATAACTCAGCCCATAGAAACTTTCTTGAGAAGATTTTGTGTAAAGAGGATAAACCAGGCAGTAGTCGGAGAAGGCTTTGGTGTCAAGGGAGAATTTTCTCTTTGAAGATGTGGAAACCTGGTGTGGTTACATACAGAAGGAATGATCTAGTAGAGAACAAGACTAGGTGAGAAAGGGGAGACTTACTAAAACTATGTCTGCAAGTAGCTCAAGAAAGCAGGACCAAGTGCACAAGTGGAATTCCTACACAGCAGTGTAGGTGTCAGCCGGAGGAACAAGCCAGGAGGCAGAAAATTCAGCTGAGGGGCAGAACTGTGAGTCAGTGCGATGGAAGGACTTTGAAAATTTTCTTCTAATTATTTGGTTTTCTAGGCAAAACAGAACGCAGGGTAATCAGCTGAATGTTGGTGCTGGAGATCTTTAGAGAGAATGAGGGTGTGAAATTGCAAATGGGAGTGAAGGACACAGCATGGAGTTGCTAAGCAACGCAAAGGATCTAATTGTGACCAGTGGTCCTGAATTGAGACTGAAATCACTGTGGCTGCATACTAACGATTTCCTAATTGTGAACAAAGCCTGAATACCAAAAAGTGCAAAGCATAAACGAACAATGTGATAAGTGAATATAAAAAACTGCCTGGGCAGAATTCTTTTAAAAGACCCCATGCTCCTATTAGGACTTGTTGCTAATTTTTCTTCATCTTAATACACACTCATCAATCATTTAAAAATGTAGTTTAGGGCTCCCCTGGTGGTCCAGTGGTCAAGACTCCACCTGCCAGTGCAGGAGGCATGGGCTCCACCCTTGGTTCAGGAAGATCCTACATGCTGGAGGGCACCTAAGCCCACGCGCCACAACTACCCACACTCTAGAGCCCGAGAGCGGAAACTGCTGAGCCTGCACACCTAGAGCCGGTGCTCCAGAACAAAGAGGAGATCCTGCTCAAGGCAAGTGGAGAAAGCCCGCATGAAGCAATGAAGACCCGACCCAGCCAAAAATAAATGAATAAATAAACTAACCAAAAACATTGAAATGTAGTCTAGGTTTGCATGGTTTTTTTAAAAATGTTTATTTATTAATTTTAGTACGTGCTTTTTTGTTGTTTTTGTTTCTGTTTTTTTATGGGATCTCAGTTTCCCCATCTGGGGACTAAACCCAGAATCCTAATCATTAGGCCACTGGGGAGCTCCTGGTTTGCATGTTTTTTAACTTTATAAACATGGGATATTATTGTAAGAATCCTTTAAATCAATAGTACTTCACAGTATGTGTAACACATGTGGGCAATGCTCATTTAATTTCACTGTATAGCACTCTGTGACATGTGTGCTCCGGGAGTCCTGTTTCTATGCTACTGTCAAGGTACATCTGAGTTGTTTCTATGCTACTGTGAACACGCTTACCTGCTGCTCAATATGGCTCCTAGTTCTTTAAGGATACACTCTAGGCATATTCCATACAAAACACTGCCCCATAACATCTTTCTTTATCTGACTAGGAATCCATCGATGAATGCTATCAGCCAGTTCAGGGGAAAATGCATGCATGTTAAGTCTTACAATCCCTGAACAGGGTTTCTCTTTATCTTATTTAAAACCTTTCAGTAAAAATGTATACTATTCTCCATAATAGTTTCACAATTCTGTTAGGTCTTGTCCTAGATACATTTGCTTTAAAAAATAAAAGATACAGTGACCTCTGTTACTCTGGGCCTTCCTCCCAGCAGCCAGTAGGCACAGGCCTGTCGGAGGCAGAGCAGAGATGGCCGTGGGAACCACCAAACAATGGGAGATGCGGTTGGATCAACCCCTTCTTGCTCTTTTCTGCTGGCTCACTCGGTGAGCTTGGCTCCCTCTTCCCCAGCCCAGGTTACCTATATTTGCTATTTTTGTTGCTAGTTAAATTGCATGGTTTTATTATATATTCTGACTAATTGATTCTGCTATAGAAAGCACAATTGATTTTTGGATTAAATTATATCCAAAATGTTTGTTAATTTTCATTAATTTAATAACACATGAGTGGTTTTTTTTCTTCTGCTTGAATTCATACACTGGTAATATAATAACTTTGATTCTTCCTAACTTTATATTACTTCCTGCTTATGCTGTGGGTGAAAATCTCGGTACAGTACTCAGTAGAAGTGATTGTGAGCTTGTGACTTTAGCTCTCAGTCTGCAAGCTCACATTCCAGGGTGAGAGGCTCTGTGTACAACCTTTCAGTCGTCACTATCAGATTAAGAGAATTCTCGGGTGGGATGGGGAGGGAGATGGGAGGAAGGTTCAAGAGGGAGGGGAGGAATGTATACCTGTGGCTAATTCATGTTGATGTTTGGCAGAAACCCACGCTATTCTGTAAAGCAATTGTCCTTCAATTAAAAATAAATAAATTTAAAATATAAAAGAGAAAATTCTCTTTCATTCTTTATTTCCTAACAGATTTTTAAACTTTTAAGAAGTTCTGATTTTTTAAAGAATCAAGTGCTTTTATTGTCCTTTTAAATGGCCATGTAATTTTCTCATTTAATTTGTAACTATGATAAAGGATTCTTCCAGGCAGTAATGTGGATTTAGGGACAAGAAGAAAGATGACCTTGGTATCTATGAGAAGAGGGAGTTTTAAAAATTTTTGTTGGAGTGTAGCTGCTTTACAATGTTGTGTTAGTTTCTGCTGTTCAGCAAAGTGAGTCAGCCGTACGTATACATAACACGTCTCCTCTTTTTTAGATAGCCTTTCCATTTAGGCCACCGCAGAGCACTGGACAGAGTTCCCTATGCTATGCAGCAGATTCACGCTAGTTATCTATTTTATATATAGTAGTCTATATATGCCAGTCCCAGTCTCCCAATTCATCCCGCCCTCTCTTCCCCCACTTTATAACCATAAGTTTGTTTTCTACATCTGTGACTTTATGAGAAGGGTGGTTTTTAAGTGTTTAGAATCTATTACCAAAATTCCACACTTGTGAAGGAGGTAAAGTTAGGGATAACCAATGACTGAATTTTTGTCAACGGCATGCAAGCAAAACTTTTGTGACCCATCTCTTGGCGTTCCCCAGTTCAAAAAACATCTCCCACAGGCCTCTGCAGGATCTTTCCACTTTGGCTCTCTTGATGTAAGGGTAATGGAAGCTCGTAAGCCACATGTCAAAGACAGCAGAGCCATAAAGGACGGAAGGATCACGTGATCCCAGAGTCACTGTTCAGGAGAGATTCATCCTCCAGCCAGGAATACCAGTACTGGAATTTTAATAAGTGAGAAGTAAACTTCTATTGAGTTAAGCTCTTTCCCCCGTTTCATCAGTGTTTCCTTAAATCATATAAATTTCCCCAAGTTTTTGTTGTTACAGAAGGAGGATAAATCTTATCACTATCATAAGCAGGATGATGGCAGTGTGTTTTTCTTCCACCTTCTTCAACCATAAAAATGACTTGACCAGATTCCTGGTGTGAGTGACAGAGAGGGAAGGATTAGAGAGATGAGGAGGCGCCTGTGGTGAAACTTGTCACTTAGATGGAGAAGTCGATTGGGGAATGGGAGGCACCGTGAGCCTATTTCTCTTGGATAAGAGGGTGTCCATCCAGTAATGGGGATCTGGGGACAGGGAGGCAGATTGGCCCTGAAAGCTATCAGAAGAGTGATTTAAGTGAAATAATGTCATGATTTCTTAAGTAGAATTCAAAGGTCCAGTTTTACTGTGACCAAACCTACCAGTTCCCTCATATGAACAGAAAATCTATTCACCAAAATTCCAAACTGTTAAGGAAAGGAAAGCCCAAGAGGCCAAGATATAGTGCATATTTTATTTGTTTGCTTTTGACAGCAGAATCATAAGGCATTTGCTTTTGCTACAGAAAGAGGACAGAACTATGTTAGGAAACCAGAGAAATAAATTGTGACTCTGGCTTGCTCTGGCTTCTCAGTTTCCACTTTTGCTTCCAGCCACACCTTCTCGCCTACGTGCAGCGGCAGGGTCAACATGCCAGAGAGATTCCTGGGCTCTTTGGTGGAGACCTGATGCTTTTCTAAGACAGAATTTTTGTCCCTCATCAGCTGAACAGTCACCTTGCAGTGATGGAGATCCACATCGAAGAGGAAATGGTAATTTCCTGGCACCCTGCATGTGAAGACCCCAGTGTCCTCCTGTAAGTCTCTCTGGGCATTGTACAGGACCTCTGTGAAGGGGACAGGCTTCGAAGGTGAAGGCAGCTGGCCACTGAGCTTCACAGTGAAGGCGGACTTTCTCTGGCATGGGCATTTTACACTTGGTCCTGAAATTCCCGTCACACCTGGTAAACCTGGTATTCCTTAGAGAAATGGACAAGACACAGTAAAAAGGTCATAGAATCCAATAAAAAGATGATTCCCAGTCAGTGTGTGAAACCACCACTTTTTATTTTGTTAAATAACATCATGGCTAAGAGATTGATATTTGCTGTATGATTAAATGGTTTCAAGTCACATCTCTGAAACTGACCAGCTGTGTAATCTTACTAAAAGTTAATCAACCTTTCTGGGCTGTATTTTCTCATCTGAAAATATTATTATTGACGTCTCATGTGTTTATTGTGAAGTTGTAATGAGACAATGCGCGTAAGGTACTTATAGTACATATGCGTGGTGCATATGTATTATTTGATAAGGCCCATGATAATAGCCCCATAAGAGATGACACACAACTGTGATCTTTCCTGAGAGCCCCTCTTGGTCTGGTCTCATTGGCTACAAAGAAGTCCTGGTAACCAGGACAGAATCCGGGAAGAATCTTGCTTTGTACTCAGGTGCTCCCTGGGCATCATCCTTGTATGCGTGCTGCATATGTATTATTTCCTATATATTATTTCATCCTGACTTGGGTGGGACTAATTCTTGCTACAGCTTCCCTGGTGGCTCAGTCAGTAAAGAATCTACCTGCAGTGCAGGAGACCCGGGTTTGATCAGATTAGAATCATTAGCAAGAATTTTCCTTCTCCAGAGGATCTTCCCAGCAGAAATTTTCCTTCTCCAGGGGATCGTCCCAACCTTGGGAAGGAAAATCCTTGCTAATGATTCTAATCTTACTGAAGACAATGAAAAGGCCTGGGTGTCTAAGTCTGGGGACCAGAAAGCCTTTGGATTACCAAATCTAAACCTTAAGGCCCATGATAATGGCCCCATAAGAGATGACACACAGCTGTGATCTTTCCTGAGCGCCCCTCTCGGTCTGGTCTCATTGGCTACAAAGAAGTCCTGGTAACCAGGACAGAATCCGGGAAGAATCTTGATTTGTACTCAGGTGCTCCCTGGGCATCATCCTTTTCATAAGAACTAGGTTTGGGGTTCTAAGTGCTCAATGAAACCCAATGTTCTGATGATATATGATGCCCTGCTACACTTATTAAACCCCCCTTTTTTGCTGTTTATCAGACAGTCTGATTCATGATGCTGACTCTACTTAGCACATGTTCCCAGCGTGACTAACCCACATGGATACTAGTACCCTGGTTCTAGAACTAGGCCAGTCTCTCTTGTTCCCTGTGACTTGAGCTCTGGTTCCCCTGCCCTGGGACCCAGCCGTACAGCTGACCATTTTCTCCACATTCTTTTAATCCTCAATGCATTGTGCTCCTGAGTTTATGAGGATTATGACATTCCTACCAAAAACATGAAACAGGAGTTGCAAATAAAAAGCAGAGGAATGTATTTCTCACCTCTGGGACCAGGAGGCCCTCTTATACCTGGAGGTCCTGGGTGTCCTGGAAGCCCTGGAGGTCCGGCACACCCTGCTTTCTCCAGGACAGCATTTGCCATTAGGATGACGCTGACCAATATCCGGAGATCTTGATTACAGGAACAGAGAGGTTTTTTTTGTTTGTTTGTTTTTTATTTTGTTTTATTTATATATGAAGGGTGAATAGGTAGAGTTGCAACCTGGCCCAGGAAAGGTATCATGTCTAGAACTAAACACATGGACTCAAATAACAACTTTGCCCTTACTAGCAAACCGAGCAAGTCACTCCCTGAAATTTCCTTATTATTATACAGCAATAATTACTCAGTTAAAACTGTTTCTGAATCCTGAAAGGTCAACATTTTTTCTTCATCTGTCCTTGAACTGCTAGAACACAGAAAGCACCCAAACACAATTCTTAAATACAAAATCCTTTACTCTTATGAGAACCTACCACATCTCTCTTTCTCTTTAGTCGCTAAGCCGTTTCCAACTCTTACGACCTCATGGATTGTAGCCCGCCAGGCTCCTCTGTCCATGGGATTCTCCAGGCAAGAATACCGGAGTGGGTTGCCATTTCCTTCTCCAGGGGATCTTTCCAACCCAGGAATTGAACCCAGGTCTCCTCAATTGCAGGCAATTTCTTTACCAGCTAAGAGGGGATCCCCAACCTACTACATATTGAATGCTTATTATGGAAAAGACACTGGGCTAGCAACATCATATCAGTAAGAAGTCATCACATGCCTGGTATTTTTGCCATAAGCATCTTTGCCCCAAGCATTTTCACCACAATCATTTTTGCTACATAATTAATTTGCCATAAGGCAATTTTGCCATAAAAGAAAAAACAGTTCAGTTTCAACTGGCTGACAGTTGTTTGGTTATTTCTCCATGGATGCAGTACTCCCATTTTTATGTTACATAAATCTTAGTCCTCATAATGGTCCTGATAGTGATGAGTAGGCGTGGTGATCTTAAAACAGTGGATGATAACAGCTACATATAAAGACTTGATAGAAAATAAGTGGATAAAACTTACTACAAGTGTGAAATAAGATAGTACAAAGTCAGACTGCATACCATCCTAGAAAATAACAACATATCAGTTTGCAAATCCTTGGGTAGATTTGAAGGCAAAGAGTTGAACCAGTATTTCCCATGGAACTTTGGAACATCTGTCATTGGACATGTGACACAATGTTAAGAGAGCAACAGTCCTGTAGAGGATTTCACAATGCAATACAGAGCTCAGTTACAAATATGCACCTTTAGTATTTGAAAACTGAAGGAGGAAGTTTTAGCAAAAAAGTGCAATGCTGAATGAAGAGAACTCTACAAGTAAAAGAAAAAAAAAAGACAAGTGCTTAAGTACAACCTACAAAGTAAAATCAGTTATTTGCATGATATTGTCATGAATCTGCACATTTTTAATGTATTCAAATAATTGTACTTCACAATTAATTTTTTAAAATTTCATTATTCATTTCTTAAATGTTTTGTTATATCCTTTAAGTGTCCCTCTTGTATCTTTCGTTATTTTTATCTTTTAGAGCAAAATTGCCTTGTGGCCGGTTAGTTATGAGGCAAAAATGTCTGTAGTGAAAACGCCTGGGACCATGATGTCTGTGGCAAAGAATCTGGTGGTCTAGAACTGTACCTAGAACTGTTCATTACACCCCTACAAGGGAAAGTTTAGATTTCATTTTACAGATTAGTGGTTTAAGATTCAAAGAGGTAATTCTACTTACTTCCAACCAGATTGCTAGTCAGCTACAACCTGAGGGTGCGTGCTTGTATGCCCAGTGGAATCCAACTCTTTGCAACCCCATGGACTGTAGCTCGCCAGCCTCCTCTGTCCATGGCATTTTCCAGGCAAGAATACTGAAGCCAGTTGCCATTTCCTCCTCCAGGGGATCTCCTGATCTAGGGTTCGAACCCCCGTCTCCCGCATTAGCAGGTGGATTCTTTACCACTGAGCCTCCTGGGAAACCCCAGTTACAGTCTGAGGCAAGATTCTTATTCAAAGCATTCTGAATTAAGAATCAGCGTTCTCAGCTATGTGCTTTCAATTAGTTAATTAATTGTTAGCTGATGGCCCTGCCCTCTCATTTCTCCAAACCCTCTGCTCTTGGCTCTCACTTTTCTCATCCAGCTAAGTCTTATAGCACAGCAACCCACAAGAAGCACCTTGATTTGGATTGTATTCACTCTGTGTTTATGTTATGTTTCTGTCTTCCAGAGAAATAATTTCAGAAAACCTATTTGGGGCACTAGAATATTCACCTCCGTTAACAAAATGATACACTCCATCTATCCTCTTACAAATACTTGACCCCCCTCCCACAACCTCCGTCCACCTCCTACCAGCCATTCTCAGGACAGAGCCTTTCCTCTGTGGGATGGGCGTCTCTCAGATTTCTTTCTGAAATGCCTAGCTGTGTGTCTGAGTCTTGGGCTCTGGTCACTGCTCACTCCGTCAAGGCCTTAGCTAAATGATACGAAGCTGCCAGTTCAAATATTTATCCCTGGTTGAAACTGAGAAAACAAAATTAATATTTAATCACACAGTGGACTTAGGCCACCCCCTGTTTCTGAATTTGGATCTTGGGCCCAGTAGGACTGTTAACTAGAAGTCCTAAGTCATTTTCAGATTTCCCTTCCAGCAGGTCTATTATGGAAGCAGCTGTCAATACATATAAGGCCAGGATAAGGAGGTCATTTCTCCTGTTCTGACTTCTTTCTGAAGATTTATCCCTTATGTTTAACCACAGATCTGGAGACATCACAGACCGTTTTCTGAACAGAAGGCCAAATGCAGAGCAGGAAGTCTAGAATTGAGGGTAATTCCCAGTAAGAATAATGTACTAGGGGAACCAACATTGTGATACATAATTAAGCGGTCAAACAAATGTGGAGTATGCAGTGCTAATTAATATTAGATACTATTTTACCACGGGCTTCCCAGGTGGTGCTAGTGGTAAATAACTCACCTGCCAATGCAGGAGATGTGAGACTCAGGTTTGATCTCTGGGTCGGGAAGATCCTCTGGAGAAGGGCATGGAAACCCTCTTCAGTATTCTTGCCTGGAGAATCCCGTGGACAGAGGAGCCTGGGGGGCTACAGTCCATAGGAGTGGAAAGAGCTGGACACTACTGAAGTGACTTAGCACGCACGTGTTATTTTAACATGCATGGCACTTGCCTCTTTTGATCCCAATGACAATCTTATAAGGAAAATATCTGTAATTTATTATATTTTATACAAATAAAACTATTTATAGAACACTCCATATTCTTATTGCTGCTGCTAAGTCGCTGCAGTCGTGTCCGACTCTGTATGACCCCATAGACGGCAGCCCACCAGGATCCTCCGTCCCTGGGATTCTCCAGGCAAGAAGACTGGAGTGGGTTGCCATTTCCTTCTCCAGTGCATGAAAGTGAAAAGTGAAAGTGAAGTCACTCAGTCGTGTCCAACTCAGCGACCTCATGGACCGCAGCCTACCAAGCTCCTCCATCCATGGGATTTTCCAGGCAAGAGTACTGGAGTGGGGTGCCATTGCCTTCTCCGCCATATTCTTATTACCCTTTTAAAATTCTTTCTCCCTGGAATTCTTATGCCCCTGAACTTTGATGAACTCTAAAATTTGGGTCAAATGTTTCCTTTCGTATTTGTATCAAATATATAAATGTATGGGAAGAAGACATTTTTATAAAGAGAATAAATTAGAAGTTAGTTCTGAGTTAGAGTAGGGGACAGCTCAGTACTGAATGCAGTGAAGTGGGTGAACTATAATTCAAAAGCGAATAACTGCTTGTTATTTTCCTGTAAACCACTACTTGCCTAGGATGCAAGGCCAACTGGCATATCAATGGTTGTCAAAGGGAATAAATTCGTCTGATCTAGCACTGGACTGTAAATGCCCGGTAAGCAACCCAGAACACGTAGGTAAGTGAATCCTTTGACTTCACTTCTAGAATATTTTTTGCAAGCAAAGGGTTGAACTGTTGTCAGTACTTTGCTTTTGTGTAATAAAATATTGATCTTTTTTTAAAAAAATCAATGTTGTACTAAGGATATATCTAATTGATGATAATAGAGATTTCCTTCATCAAGGAAAGGTTAGAACTTGACCGCACATAGAATAAGATGGGGAAACACTTTATCTTCTCATGTGTGCCCTAAATTCTATTTGGAGAAAGTACTTCTTGTCAGGGAGAGTCCTTGCTAAGGATATGTGTTTTGATGTGGCTGCAGCTGGAGCCAAAGCCACAGGGAAGAGAATTAAATGATCATGCATGCACCAGACATAATTTTCAGACCGTAAATATGATGTCCACAGTAGCTGTTTTGGAAGATGTTCTTTATCAAGTTGAGGAAGTTCCCCTTTATTCCTAGCTTGCTAAGAGTTTTTATTATGAATATGTATTGAATTTTGTCAAATTATGTTTCTGCATCAATTGATATAATCATATGATTTATGATCTGCTCAATTTTAAGATTTAGTATATAATGTTCGTGATCAAGACACTGTTGTATTGGCAGAGGGATACAAACGTACGTCAGTGGAACATAAAAGAAAGCCTGCATAAATTACACACAATCAGCCTATTTTTCACAAAGATGCAAAGCTAATTCAGCAGAGAAAAGATAGTTTTCAACAAGAGGGAATATATGTACACGTGTAGCTGATGCACTTTGCTGTGTAGTAAAAACTAACACAACATTATAAAGCAAAAGGACTCCAATAAAAAATTTAAAAATGATGTTGAAACAATTGGTGGTCGAAAAAATTAGTATTAACCTAAACCTCATTTGTTGTTTGTTTGTTCAGTCACTAAGCAGTCTGACAGTTCAGTCTGACTCTTTGCGACCCCATGGACTGCATGCAACACCCCAGGCTTCCCTGTTCTTCACCATCTCTTGGAGCTTGCTCAAACTCATGTCCATTGAGTCAGTGATGCCATCCAACCATCTCATCCTCTGTTGCCCTCTTCTCCTCCTGCCCTCAATCTTTCCCAGCATCAGGGTCTTTTTCAATGAGTAGGCTCTTCACATCAGGTGGCCAAAGTATTGGAGCTTCAGCTTCAGCATCAGTCCTTCCAATGAAAACCTTATGCCTCATACAAATATTGACTCCAAGTGGATAATAGATCTCAATGTAAAATGTAAAACTGTAGTACTTTTAGAAGAAAACATTGGAGAAAAATATTCCGAATCTTGGGCTAGGTAGAATTCTTGATGGAGGAGAAGGCAATGGCATCCCACTCCAGTACTCTGGAAAAGCCCATGGAAGGAGGAGCCTGGTAGGATGCAGTCCATGGGGTAGCTAAGAGTCAGACCCGACTGAGCGACTTCACTTTCACTTTTCACCTTCATGCTTTGGAGAAGGAAATGGCAACCCACTCCAGTGTTCTTGCCTGGAGAATCCCAGGGATGGGAGAGCCTGGTGAGCTGCCGTCTATGGGGTCATACAGAGTTGGGCACGACTGAAGTGACTTAGCAGCAGCAGCAGCAGCAGCAGCAGAATTCTTGAACATGACATTGAAAACTTAAATCACAAAAACCAAAATTCGATAAAGGGACTTTCCGGAAAAGAAAAATTTTGCTCTTAAACACTGCTAAGAGATGGACAAGCAAGCCACAAACTGGAGAAAGTATTTGCAATCTCTGACAAGGAACGTGTAAAGGGAGTACACAACAAATTCTCTAAACCTAAGCGTAAGAAAACAAACAATTCTTTTAGAAAATGGAAGGCTTGAACAGACATTTCACCAAAGAGGATATACAGATGGAAACTTTAAAAAAGTATATTGAAGTATGTTCCAACACCATTAGTCATTAGGGAAACACAAATTAAAGTCAACGTGGGACGTGGCTACATACTTACTAGGAAAATTAAAATTTAAAAAATACTAATAATACAAAGATACAGAGCAGAAATTATCCTCCAATTAAAATAAATTAATTAATTTTAAAGAAAGATACAGAGTAACTGAAGCTCCCCACATTTTTAGAAGGAATGTAAAATGGTACAGCTGCTGTGGAAAACATTTTGGGAGTTTTATTAAACATACCAACTGTATGATTCAGCAATTCCAATCCTGGGTGTCCATCCTGAGAGAAATTAAAACATATAGTGGCTGAGAGAATCATTCCCCCAGGATTTCATGCCCAGCCTTCTGTGGATGGGATTTCACGTCTGTGATTGTGCTTTGTCATACGTGCAACTTGTTACCTGAAAACTAGGTTTGCCTTTTGGTGGATGTGGAGCCGATAGACACAACCAAGCCAAAGGCTGAGAGAAGAAAGGGTTTATTATTACTTGCAGCAAATAAGTAGAACACCGAGGCTCTTTCCCAAATCAGTGTCTCTCCAGCAGCAAAATTGAGTAAGTCTTAAGCTAAGGTACATGCATATATTCATGAAGGCGCTTGAGCAGAGGAGAATTCAGCATATGATTGGGGCATAGTTGACAGAGTTCCAGCTTTAGCTGATTGAAGTCAGAGGGGTCAGCATCATCATTCCATCCTGCATGCTCTGCCTTTAGTTCCTGCAGAACTCAGATATATTCTTACGTACAATTCTTGAGGAGGAATCATCAATGCAATGCGTGTGTGCATGCTTCAGTTGCTTCAGTCTACTCCGACTCTTTGTGACCCCATGGACTGTAGCCCACCAGGCTCCTCTGTCCATGGGATCCTCCAGGCAAGAATGCTGGAGTGGGTTGTCATGCCCTCCTCTGGGAATCTTCCCAAATTGGGGATTGTCTGCACTCTGACGTCTCCTGCAGCAGGTTCTTTACCACTAGCACTGCCTGGGAAGCCCTGTCAATGATATAGGGTTGTTCATTTGCCTTTTCTTTGTCCTAAATTCCTTTGTTCCCTTAAGATCATTGATGACTGAGACCTGTTCAAAGGCAAGCACTGCAGCAAGGCTTAGATCACAAAATGGCTTCTCTTAAGTCAATAAAGCTTGCCTGGTTCTCTTTCTCCAGAGACCCCTTTCTTATCAGCTTACAGACCGATCTTAAGGAGATAATCCTCGGTTGTCTGGGGCAGCCCTAATGTAATCACCTGAGCCCTGATAAGCAGAAACAGAAGGCAAAAGAGAAAGGCAGACAAATGGACAGCTGAGGGTGAAGGGCAGCCTTCAGGAGCTAAGCATGGTCCTAAACTTGAACCTCAGACCTACATTCTCATGGAACAGATTCCCCCAACAGCCTGAATAAGCTTGGAAGCAGTTTTCCTTCTGATGCCTTCAGAAAGGAAGGCACCCCTATGGGCACATTGATCCTGGCCTCCTGGGACTCTCAGCAGAGAAGTCCTCTTATCTATATTATGCCCATGATGCCGAAAGCTTGGCCTCTGTGCGCCTGTTCTGAATTGAATCTCAAAGACAGAGTTTGAGATGAAGTAGAAAAGGGTAGCTTGGGACTTCCCTAACGGTCCAGTGGCTATGACTCTGCACTCCCAATGCAGGGGGCCCGAGTTCTATCCCTGGTCAGCAGACTAGACCCTGCATACTACAACGAAGATGGAAGATTCCCAGGTGTTGCAACTGAAACCGTGTGTGTGCTTAGTCGCTCAGTCGTGTCTGACTCTTTGTGACCTCACGGACTGTAGCCCGCCAGACTCCTCTGTCCATGGGGATTCTCCAGGCAAGAATACTAGAGTTGCCATGCCCTCCTCCAGGGGATCTTCCCAACCCAGGAATCGAACCCAGGTCTCCCGCATTGCAGGCAGATTCTTTACCATCTGAGCCACCAGGGAAGCCCAAGTATACTGGAGTGGATAGCCCATTCCTTCTCCAGGGGATCTTCCCGACCCAAGAATTCAATACTTCAGTGCGACATTGCTGACAATGTTCAGGTGTGTGCATGGTTTGAGGTGGTTGTTTTCCTAATCTTCATTAGTTTCTCTGGTCCCTTAAACCTTGCCTTGGGTGGTTTCTTGGCTGCTCCTCCCTTGATTAGTAACAGTTGGAATCCACCCTTTGGAATTCAGGGAAGGTCTTGGAGGCTGGAATCTTGCCTACAAGAAACAGGGGACAAAAGAAAAGGCTTCTATGCCCAGGAACCCACATGGTGCTCCCCCACTCCCACAGTTTCACCCAGATTTCTGACTCATGGAAACTATGAGATAATAAATGGATGCTGTTTTAGCTCCTAAATTTGTGGCAATTTCATGTCAGCCATCGAGATGCACATAGGACATGTGGCTTTCATGCCTTTCCCACTGGCATCCTTTAATTCTTAGCTGGTTTTGTGAATGCCAAGGAAAAAATCTAAGCTCATAAACCCAGTCCTATTCAGTAGGTAGAAGGAAAAATAAGGGAGCAGCTGGGGTCATATTCTGGGGCTGTGATGTGGCTCAAAGAGGAATAGATGCAGGGTAGAGTCCACTTACTTCAATAATCAGATTCTGGTCTCCAGCAACTCACTGCCAGAGGGGTGTAGAGGGAAGGATTCCAGTGTGAATGTCAATTGCCCTAAATTTTCTCTGGTTAAAAATTAACCAGCCTATTAGCCTTAAGAGAGATAAGAAATCAAACATTTATGGAGATCAGTTCATTTAATCAGCCTACTTAAATCTGTCTAAATGAAGCTCAGGAGATAAGAACAGGAAAAACAAGAGGCTCTATAGTTGTTCAAGTTTCTTTCTACAAGTCAGGATGCCTGGGGAAGGAGGAGGAATTTTCTACAAGGGAATTACAGATAAGAGTTCCTTATAATCTTGTAGCCAGGAGTTCCAGGAAACAAACTCACTCAGAAGGACAATGTAGATAGGGGATTGCAGTTTATTACACGGGTGGCCCAAGGCGGAGTCTCCTCTTAGTCAAGGACCCCGACCAGTTTTTGTGAAAACCTTATACACCCTAAGCATACGTGCCCAAAGCCACCTCCCCCAAATTCCCTGAAACTAGTCTGAACAAAGGGAAAAGAAAGATGAAATCAAAGTTAACCCCAGACTCATAAACCTTAAGCCTAGGTAGTTAACAGTGGACAATTATCAATAGGCCTGTGGTCCTACCCCAATAAGCATAATAGAATGTATGATTCTATTCGGTTACACAGATAATTAGGGTGTTCTTTTAGGTGATGGAGAGCCCTGGGGCTCTTCCTTCCGGGGGCCTGGTTTTCCTTTTGGTATGTCGTTTCCATAGATACTGGGCATATAGCTCAAAGTCCACAGTCCGGCCCAAGATGGAGCCCTGCTTTCAAGATAGAACCTATTGTTTCCTCCTTCGATAAAAGCAACGATATTAAAACTGCTTACTTTGTTTTAAGCTTGATTTTGAGTTTTTAATATGCTTTTAATTATTTCATTCCCATAATATGTAGAATAACTTACCCTAGCACAAAAGAAAGAAACATACTTTACTCTAGAGGTGGTTATTTAGAAGCTTAAGAAAAAAATGCTAATATTTCATCCTATTATATATAACTTCATCATTTGAGAAATCTCAATTTATTGATTTATAAACAATAGTGAAATTAAAAGACACTTCCTCCTTGGAAGGAAAGCTATGACAAATTTAGAGAGCATATTAAAAAAGCAGAGACAACAGTTTGCCAACAAATGTCCATATAATCAAAGCTCTGGTTTTTCCAGTAATCATGTATGGACTTGAGAGTTGGACCATAAAGAAGGCTGAGCGCCAAAAAATTGATGCTTTTGAATTGTGGTGCTGGAGAAGACTCTTGAGAGTCCCTTGGACTGCAAGGAGATCAAACCAGTCAATCCTAAAGGAAATTAACCCTGAATATTCATTGGAAGGATGGATGCTGAAGCTGAAGCTCCAGTACTTTGGCCACCTGATGCGAAGAGCTGACTTATTGGAAAGACCGTGATGCTTGGAAAGATTGAAGGCAGGAGGAGAAGGGGATGACAGAGGATGAGATGGTTGGATGGCATCACTGACTCAATGGACTTGAATTTGAGCAAACTCTAGGAGATAGAGAAGGACAGGGAAGCCTGGTGTGCTGCAGTTCATGGGGTCAAAAAGAGCCAGACACGACTTAGTGACTGAACAACAACAATAAAACTAATAGCTAACACTTACTGTGAATTTATTATCTATCAGGCTTTGCATGTTTATTTTACCTAATGCGCAATGAGCCCATAATATTCGTTACTATTAATATCTTCACTTTATAGAAAGTGAAACGGAAGCAAAGCAGCTGTTTGGAAACTTGTCCAGAATCCACCTTTGAAACAGGGACTTTGACCCTAGGGGCCACAGGTTTTAACCACTCTGCTCTTTTGACCTCTTTCTATAAACCCAATAACTCCCATGTACTCTGTTCTGTTTAATCCATTCATTGTGAAAACAGAGGCACATTTAGTGAAATGTCTGTCTAAATCTACAATTTGTAAATCTATAAATTCTTACGAATTTAAGTTAAAAATTCAATACAAACAACTCCAACTAGGGTGATGGTATAACATCTGACTCAAGCTATCTCTGTCCTAGGTTCTCTTTCCTATTCTAACTCCCAGCCAGGTACATCCCACCACATTCCTTCCCTGGGCCCATGAACTGTCCTCGTGCTCTAACAAGCCATACCAATTTCCTAACCCTAATCCATGAACACTCTCCCAGCTCCAGGACTGCGCATATTGACAGGATGCACAATTCCAACTTTGGGGGCAGTTATGGAATTCAAGAGCGCAGTAGTTGCCTTACCTCCGTCTGAAGAACTATCACTTCGGCACTTCTGCCTAAAATTTGCTAAACCATGGGTCCCCAACCTCCAGGATGTGATAATGCCTGACGATCTGAGGTGGACCTGATGTAATAATAATAGAAATAAAGCGCACAGTAAGTGTAATGCACTTGAAGCAACCCAAAACCATTCCCCTCCCCATCCCCCGGTCCGCGAAAAATTGTCTTCCTGTGGTTCCTGGTGCCAAAAAGGTTGGGGGCCACTGCTCTAAATCTAGGAGCTCCAGATTGAGTTTTGTAGCAGTTCTGCTCATGGACCACATAGATAGGCAATAACACATGGACTCCATCATCGTAGAAACCAACAAACTTACAATATAGTCTCTTGTAGTCTCTCTCCACTTTAATTATGAGGGACTAACCACGGCACTCTGACTCCATTCAGGAACATTTTGCTTCACAGAAGTAAATCTTTTGTGAACACTGACATATAATTCTTTGATAACATCAGAAAATGGAATTCCACAATATATTAAAAAGTATCTCTTGCCACAGGAAATAGTTACTTATTTGTAGATGTCCCCAGGCTTGACTAGATGTTAATTACAACTAAGATAATGCTGCATTTAATATTCAACTTGTTAGGATTTATTTCTCAAGGAAATCCTTTCCTTCTCCGCCTATGGAAGCCAAGTTCTGTTTTAGGTACTTAGAGGTCCCCCGGGACCCTAGCTCCCTCAAATAAATCATACATGATTATATTTACATCCTCACTGAAGCAGGAATATTTGAGGTCAGAACTGTGTTAAGAGTTGACTTGCCTTCCCTGCCTAGATGGGTAAAAAGTTGCTGAAACCCAGTCAGCTCTTAGAGCCAACAATAGTTAATTTATCTAGTGCCCTAACTCCCACCTCTGTGACTCCTTTTGGTAAAAGAATGAAGTTCTTTTTCTCACAGTGTGCATGTCTCAAATACATAGGACAACTGAAAAGGCAGGAGGTAGAGTGGGGTAAGAGCCACTGACAGTGAAAATGGCTCACAAGCACCTCGTTCCACCCTGTTGACCTTGGAGTTGAGGACCCTGTGGGATTCCGGGACCAAGAGGGCTGGAAGGGTTACCTGGGGATATTGTTTTGGGTTAGGCAGAATTTTCTTCAACAGGATACTAAAGCTTGAATTCATTAAACTACTGTTTTGGCCATCTCTCACATGCCCAGAAAGGTGCCAGTCTTTATGCACATGTTTGTGTGGTAGAAAGAGAGTGGTGCTTAATTGCAATGATTCTAAAACATCCAAGTGTTCACAAACATCCCTTCCATCACTTAATTGTGGCATCTTCCCACCCCAGCCCCCCCCCCCCACGCCCCCCACCCCTGCCGCAGCTCTGGGGGCAGAGTCTTTCCTTTTACAACTAAAGATGACGCTGCTGATGTAAATGTCTCTGTGCAGGGTGAACAACTGCTTAAATTACAATAAAAATAAAACGTGCTGATGACTCTCTGAGCCAACTTTGGTAAGGGAATGAATGGAGAGGAGAGTAGGGCTCAGAAATATTTTCTGTTGAGTCTTTCTCCTTGTTCACACTAAACAAGTCAAGCCCTGGTAGCATATGGGAATCCACCAAGTCAACATACAATGTTTACTGTTGTGTGGGAGGGAAGAACTTCTCTACTTTCCTGATGAATATTTTGCCTCTCTGCAACACAGGTGTGTCCTTCAGTGTCCAAACTAATAGGTTTATCTTCTAACTTTGCCATTAATAAGTAATGTGACTATGGGCACCTTGCCACATACTTAACCGTAAGAAGATCGCTTATAGGGCTTCCCTGGTGGTCCAGTGGTTAAGAATCTTTCTTCCAGTGCAGGGGACATGGGCTTGATCCCTGGTCCAGGAAAAATGCGTGCGCCACAGCTTTGAGCCCACGAGCCTCAGCTACTAAACACTGTGCTCCCCAGAGCCCACTCTGCAGTGAGAGAAGCCGCTGCGGTTGACTTAGGTGATAGAGGGGCTCCAGGTTAGATATTTACAGCTGGCTTCCCGTTTTCATTTCATGGGGAACGAAGAAGTGGGCTGGATACTCACAACTGTTAGCATTTCCTGAGACAAGAGATAGGTAGGCTCCAGTTGAGGAATTTAGTCTCCTGTTTGCCCTCCAAATTGGAAGTAACAACAGAAACAGGGTAAATAGCCGGTGTTTGTCTCTTGTGAACAGCTTATGGTAAAAGTCATGGCAAGGACAAAGAGGGGCAAAACCCCGCTTGAGTAAAGGATTAAGGGATCTCCATTCCCCCCTCTTTGGGGACAAGGGAGACACTATACATGTGCAGAAAGGCCCCTTGTGGGTCAAAAGTCGGGGGATAATGCCAGGTCATATGAGTCTTGCTCCTCCCAAAATCCTTCACTTCAAGATCCATCTTGGCTGAGGGGAGCATGTGCATCCAGGTTAAGGTCCTAGGGTAGGTCAGGTGTGCAAAAATAAACCAGATATTTGACCTGATGGAAGACAAAGACCCAGAAGAACTGCTTTATATAAATGACTAACCACGTCTTTACTTGGCTCCTCCTCACTGGGGAGGACACCCACACTCTTTCTTTCTCTCCGGGTGTGCATCTCTGCCTTGCTTCTGTCTCATCTAAACAAACCATTTCTCTGTGTGCTCTCCCACTTGCTGTGCTTTGCCTCTAACAATTTTGTACCTGCATTTATGGTTTTTGCCTCTGTGATGAATCCATTTGTTACTAGAGGCAAAAATCCACGGGAAAATAGCTTCTAGTCCCCAGTTCTCACTGGTCTAGTGGCTAGGATTCCTGGTTTTCATCCAGGCTACCCAGGTTCAATTCCTGGGCAGGGAATTAATTAAGATCTTGCTTCACACCTCTGCTCACTGTTGCCTTGCCAAGATCACAATGAGAAGCCATAAATAAATAAATAAAATTTAAAAGGTGGATTATAGGAGATCCAGGTAGTGTATTTAGGAAAGAATGTTCCATCACTTGGCTGCCCTAGTGCACGGTCCAGGGGCCTCTTTCTCTTTCCGCTTTGGGTTATTTGGCTTGAAGCAGAGTTGAGTTTGCTAATTGAAGAAACATGGGTTCTCTAATTGATAGCTGCCGTGTTGGAATGGAAATTCTCCTAGCTAAGCCCTAATCAGGTTAGTTCACCAGCCAGGTGAACTGTTTCCTCTTTCTTTCTGAAATTCCCTGTGATTTTGTATAGTTATGGGAATGAGTCCTTCTATTGGAACTTTCCTTGGTGTTTCCAGGGTGGCCAAAGCTATTGACACACTTCTCAAGAGAACGAGAAGAGGAGAAGGGGAACAGCACGCCCAGCTGACCCATCTGCTGAAGTAGTCCACCAATAAAATTACTTTACATTTATGTTACATGGCGTGTGTGTGTATGTGTTCTTGACCCTAGAAAAACATGTTATCAATCAACCAGGGTCTCAATTCTGCTTCCACTTCAAAATCAGTTTGAAAGCCAGGTTCCCTCTTTCTCTTCATCAGATATTTTTAGTTGTCCCAATTCAGAGCAGGCTGCCCAACTGCCTTACATATTCCTCAGGTGGGATGAATGGTCCTAACTCCCAAAAAAATGATTGCTGAAAATGGCTTCAAAGTGTCTTTCCCTCTTAGTGGGTGGACAACGCCACCCAGTGTTCTAAGGGGGGACTGTTGAGTAATGATCCTTGAACGCCTTACTGCTCCATTTCTCCATCAATTCCCAGGTGTGCCAACAATATCTCTATTATTTGGCTATGGTTAGGAAGGCTTCCACAGCTTTCCATGCTTTTAAAGGGTGTATGGAATGGTTATTTATAGCGAGGGTAGAGTTTCATGAGATGAAGCTGGAAAGGCAAGCAGAGAGTGATGACATACATGCTAAGCTAAGACCCACACACACTTGCTCATTTCTCCCCGCAGCATCTCAAGCATTTTGGGTTTCTGTGACTCTGTCTATTCTGCTTCCTTTTCCCAGGATGCTTTCCCCACCCACTCCTCCTTAAGATGCCCACTCTTCTTGGGAGGTTCAGCTGGAACATCTATCACCTTCTCTATGAAACTCTGTCTGATTACCACCCCTTGCTTTCCCCTGATAAAAATCAGTCATGTATTTCTTTCTGCTCCTTCATGCCCTTTTCCCTATACCACTTAAATGTGTGTTTCAATGTTTATATAATTGTTTTGCATGTAAACTCTAGGTTCTGAAATGAGACAGACCATCTTATTATTCTGTATGTCCCCAGGGTTTAGCAGGGGGTTTTGCATATTATAAGGTGCATGATTAAAATGAAGACTAAATGGGAAAATATGCACATTGGTTCTGAGGAATCAGATTAAATGCTCTTAGAACAGAAAAATGAATGCTATTAGGAGAGAGGGAAGAAATACTGAAAACATGAGGGTGGAAGAGCTAAGAGCCAATGGGAAGTGATCATGAATTCTAAGAAAGAAACTCATTTCACTGCCAGAGAAAGAACTATTTGTGTAATGCTAAAATTCATATAATAATAATCATTATCTTTTTTATTTCAGAAGGACAAGAGAGCCACATAAAGGCTTATGCAGAAATTAATGGGCTACAATTCAGAAGATCTCTAAAACCATTAGAGAAGATTCTAACTTTGCATTTCACTGAAATGTCAGGTTTCTTGCTTGGAAATATCTCCATGTATGGGCTCATCATCCTCCCAAGGTAGAAATCATCAAGATATCTCTAATCCGCCACTATCCCTAATTCCCAACACCCAACTAATCATCAAGGTCAAATGCTGTGCCCCGAGAAATGTCTCATTGCTTGGCTCCTGTCGGGCTGCTAGTGAGTCTCTCATCATTCCTCACAGAGATCATTCTGACAGTCCCCTCACCAGCTTAGCCCTAACTTCCCCCTTTCTAATCCATCATCCATCCCAAGGTCATTCTACCTGAACAATCTTTCTTGTAGGGAACAAGGTATAAGGAAGGTTGAGAAGTGCTTGCAAACGAGACTCTCAACCAGGGCTGAACATTCTTGCAAACGAGATGTTCAGCTAAGAATCCTATTTGTTCCCGTGGGAAAAGAACATTTCTTGCACACAAGGATGTTTCTCTGATTCCTCAAAAGGAACAGACCCAGGGACAAAACGGATTCTAAGTTGATAAGGAAGTTCCCCAAAACAAAGTCTTAGCTGCAGTAAATAAGTCAAGGTAAAGGTTATCTCGCCCTGCGCCTGCGCACTCTATAGTCACTAAATCATAGTGCTTGGCAACTTGCCTTGTAGGTTGTTGTGCAAGGGATATAAAATAAAGCAGCTGTAAGAAGCAAGTGTTAAAATACAAAGATTCAAACCACTCTGCAGTGTTGGTGTTTCATTCCGTCGCCAGCACTTTCTAAAACCCAGATGCTCTGACACTTCCCAGGTGAATATTCTCAGTCTGAAAGAGAAAGCCCAAACTCCTTGGTGTGGCACAACTTTCACATGCTGCCTTTGTGTGCAAACAATCTTAGACCCCACTGCTTTCTGCAGGGCTGGACCTCTGCCTCAGTTCACGGGCTCCCAGAACCAGTCATGCTCTTTTCAACCTTTAAACGCTTTCACTTCATGCTTTTGAATGTGGTATTCCCCCTGCCAGGAATATCCTCAAATCCCTTTTCAAAGGTTAAGGTAGCATTTTTCTTGGAGACCCAGCTCTGAGAAGAGACTTTCCCCACTTCATGAAGCAGAGGTGAACTCTTCTCAGCTGTGTCCCCACTGTGCATTGTTGATGCCCTTATTCCTGAATTTTTTAAACTTCTATTATAGAAATTATTAAGTTCTTTTGGAAGTCTCTTGGTCTGCCCTCCACTGGCTGAAAGTAACTGAAGTGTGGTATAAAGCTTTGGTATCTTTACAGTCTTTATTTCTAGCACAAGGATGGAAAATGGCAAGCGCTGAAAGCACATTTGTGAAATGAATGAATAAATAATTGAAAATGAATGAATGGGCAAGCATGAAGAAACTCTAAATGTCCCTGCTACATGCCCAGTCAATCCACGCAGAAGATCTTGAGGGTGGGATTCATGCATAAAATTGTTTAAAGCTTTCTAGAAGTTTCTGGTATGCAGACAAAGTGAAGAAACACTACTGTAAGGTAATCCAGAGTATGTGCTCCTTTCCCATGAGTCCATCAGTTTCCTTTTTTAATTGAAGTATAGTTGATTTAGGGCTTCCCATTTGGCGCTAGTGGTAGAGAACTCACCTGCCAGTACAGGAGATATAAGAGTTCTATCCTGAGTCGGGAAGACCCTCTGGAGGAGGGCACAGCAATCCACTCCAGTATTCTTGCCTGGAGAATCCCATGGACAGAGGAGCCTGGCGGGCTACAGTCCATGGGTCACAAAGAGTCGGACATGACTGAAGCGACTTAGCACGCTCGCACCCATATAGTTGATTTACAATGTTGGGTTAGTTTCAGGTGTCCATCAAAGTAATTTAGTTATATATATTTTTTCTTCAGATTCTTTTCTATTATAGGCTATTACAATATGTTGAACATAGTTTCCTGTGCTATACAGAAGGTCCTTGTTCTTTTCTTTCTTTCTTTCTTTTTTTTTTTTTTTTTTTTACCTATTTTGTATATAATAGCGTGCCACTTTCCTTTTAAATCCTCCTCAGCCTTGGTCCTTGATGAAGGGATCCCTGCCTGCCTCCGCTGTTAAGCCTCCACAGGGAAGCAGCGACAGGATCATCTCTGTTCCTCTGCTGAACTTGGTGAAGAAGGAAGCCAGCTGGCACAAGGGTGACATCCAGTGGTGAAAATGAATTTATTCTCCCGCTGTCCCATTCCCTGAAGAATTACAAGTCCATGAGAGAACCCAGTCTACACACCTCCTTGCACTGGTTCAGTGGTGGGTTTTTTTGGTCCCAGGTAACTGATGCCACTCCAGGAAGATGCCTGGCCTGAACTGCACTCTTGGAAACTCAGCGGGGAGGTTTTGGTCTTTGTGGAACTTTGGTCTTCGCCTTCCCTGTGCTCTGTCTGCCTGCTGACCCCCCTCTGTGGCTCTGTTCCCAGCCCTGGTGTCATTCACAGGCATGGGTCCAGAGCCCCTGCCCTCCAGCCTCACACCACCCACCTGCCACCCGCTGTTGCCACTGAGAAAGGGTCAGTGCGCTCGGTCACCTGGCTGGGTCTCCCAGGTTGCAGGCAAGACACATGGGAAGGGGTGCTTCTGGTTCTCACTGGCTCCTAGGCTCCCCCCAGGTTCTGTGCCTCCTTCTGTACCTGGCACTGCTGCTGCTCCCCAAATACGAAGGAAGCTGATGCTCATGCCATTGTTTCAGTTTGCTGGGGTAACAAACAAAGTACAAGGTACCACAGACTGGGGCTTAAAAAATGAAGATTCATTTTTTTCTCACGTTCCTGGAGGCTGGAAGTCCCAGATCACGGTGTTACCAGCATGGTTTCTTCTGAGGCCTCTCTCTTTGGCTTGCGGGTGGCCGCTTTCTCCCCATGTCTTCACCTGGTTGTCCCCCGTCTGTGTACTAGTCTCCTTTTATGCAGACACTGATCATATTGCAGAAGTGGGGGAAGGGCAGTGGTAACTGACTCAGTCCCCCTACCCGATATTGGTCTGTTCATATTTTCATGTCTTCAGTGTTTAGTCTTGTGTGCTGCGTGATTTCAGAAATGTATCCATGTTTTTTACCTAGGCTATCCAATTTGTTGGCATACACATCTTCATAGTATTCCCTTATAATCCTTTTTATTTCTGTGGCATGGGTCATAAAGCTCTCTCATTTCTGGTTTTATTATTTGAATCTTTTCTCTTTTTTTTTCTTAGTTAATCTAGCTAAGGATTTGTCAGTTTTGTTAATCTTTTCAAAAGACCAATTCTTAGTTTAATTTGTTAAAATTGTTTTTCTGTTCTCTATTTCATTGATCTCTGCTCTAATCTTTTTTATTTCCTTTTTCCTGCTAGATTTGGGTTTAGTTTGTTTGTTTTTTGTTTTCTAGTTGGACCAGGACAACTACTCATACAGTCTGGTGCGAGGTCTGGGGAAGCGCCAGTGGCTCAGCAGAAAAGAGCTTGCCTACAGCTCAGGAGACACAGTGGACATTCCATCTCTGGACTGGGAAGGTCCCCTGGAGGAAGGCATGGCAACCCACCCCAGTATTCTTGCCTGGAAAATTCCATGAACAGAGGAGCCAGGCAGGCTGCAGTCCATGGGGTCACAAGGAGTCAGGCGGGCTGCAGTTCATGGGATCACAAAGAGTGGGACACGACTGAGCACTCCAGACAGTCTGGAGTGTCCAGAAGTTTGCATTGCCCTCCTAGTGGCAGGGCCATGGCCCAACTGGTTCCAGAGTAGTGTCTGGCCTGTAATGCAGGATTATGGCTTTCTGCTTATGCTCCCGGAGAAGGCAATGGCACCCCACTCCAGTACTCTTGCCTGGAAAATCCCATGGACGGAGGAGCCTGGTAGGCTGCAGTCCATGGAGTCACTAACAGTCAGACACGACTGAGTGACTTGACTTTCACATTTCACTTTCATGCATTGGAGAAAGAAATGGCAACCCACTCCAGTGTTCTTGCCTGGAGAATCCCAGGGACGCGGGAGCCTGGTAGGCTGCCGTCTGTGGGGTCGCATAGAGTTGAACATGACTGAAGCGACTTAGCAGCAGCAGCAGCTTATGCTCCCTGGGGGCTCAGAAGTTAATTAAGGCTTCTTAGTGGGAGGGGGCAGTGCAGGTGCAGGGGTGGGTGGAGCTGGGTCTCTGCTCTCAGGCGGGCTGGCCTTGCCTGGAGGCATGTCCAAAGGCAGCTGTGGCTCTTTAGTGGTTAGGAAGCCTGTGGGCTGATGGGAAGGGCTGTGTCTCCGCCCAGCTAGTTGTTTGGCTTGTGAGTGTTGGCTGATGCCAGGTCTCCGGGCTAGCGAGGCCAGATAGCAGCCGTCGCAGGGCCCTGTGGCTGAATGCTCCCCAATAAGTGTCTCCGTCCCCATGGTGACCTACAACCACCCCTCCCTTCTCCAGGAGAGGCTCCAAGACCAGCAGGTAGGTCTGGCCCAGGCTTCTATCAAATTACTGCTTTTGCGCTTGGGCTCAGTGCGTGCGAGATTTAGAATGCCCTTTCTGAGTGAAGACTTATTTCCCCTAGTTCTGTGGGGCTTGTCTTCCCGGTGCAGGGCCCCTCACCCCTCTGCCCTCGTCTGGGGAGCCTGACGTAGGGCTCGGAACTCTCATGTCTGCAGGAGAACCTCTGTGATATCTTTCTCCTGTTTATGGGTCTCCCAACCAGGGAGGATGGGATTTGATTATATCTCGAGTCCACCCCTCCTTTTCATCTCCTTGTGTTTCCTTCTTTGTCTTTAGTTGTAGAAGGTCTTTTCTGGTAGGTTCCAGTCTTTCTCATAGATGGTTGTCCCGAGGTAGTTGTGATTTTGGTGTGCTCGTGAGAGGAGGTGTGCTCAGGGCCGTCCTGCCGCCGTCTTGACTATTCCCCTAGTCCTTTTTTTTAATGTAAACATTTACAACACTAAGTTTCCCTCTTAGCCCTGCTTTTGCATAGTTTTAAGTTATTTTGATTCTGATTAAAGGGATAATATAAAGATATAAAGTTATCTGTAAGATGCAACGCCTAGAGTTTTCATTACCAAAAGCTGCTGCTGCTGCTAAGTCACTTCAGTCGTGTCTGACTCTGTGCGACCCCATAGATGGCAGCCCACCAGGCTCCCCCGTCCCTGGGATTCTCCAGGCAAGAACACTGGAGTGGGTTGCCATTTCCTTCTCCAGTGCATGAAAGTGAAAGGTGGAAGTGAAGTCGCTTAGTCGTGTCCAACTCTTAGCGACCCCATAGACTGCAGCCCACCAGGCTCCTCTGTCCATAGGATTTTCCAGGCAAGAGTACTGGAGTAGGGTGCCATTGCCTTCTTACCGAAAGCTAGTGTCTCTCATAACGATGGCTGTCTCATAACGTTTTCTCATCACAAGAATCACCTGAGGCTCTCCTAACATGTAGACATGGTACCTCGTCCCAGGTTTTCTGAGTTAAAATCTCTCTAGTACTTAAGGACAACAATCAGTATTATTAACAACCTTCCCAGGAGAATCGATCTCATGCTGTGAGTGCCTGCGCAGTCCTGTCAGACTCTTTGGGACCTCATGGACTGTAGCCTGCCAGGCTTCTCTGCCTATGGGATTTCCCAGGCAAGAATACTGGAATGGGTTGCCATTTCCTCCTCCGGGGGTCTTCCAGACCCAGGGTTTGGACTCGTGTGTGTCTCTTACATCCCCTGCCTGGGTAGGCAGATTCTTTACCAGTGCACCACCTGGCAAGGCTCATGCTAAAAACTGAGCAACTCTTTCCCACTCTGTGCTGTCTCCTTCTAATAGTTAGCATAGTACTTGCACAGAGTAGAGATCCAGCAGCTTTGCAGACAGGAGTGAACAAAAGTATGAGCCAGCAGGGCATTTATCTGGAAAGGAACCTCAGACCTTTCATGTCTTCCTGATTCCAAATCCAGTGCAGTTTCCCTAATCCCTATTGGATAACACCCTCAGGATCTCTTCTGAAGTCAGGAAGACATTAAACCATTGTCAGAAATGGCCCTCTGCTGGTTTTATTTTTTGGGGGGGGGGGGTTGTTTGTTTTTTACTTTTGGTTTAATTTTTATTTTATATTAGATATAGTTGATTTACAGTGTTGTTTTAGTTTCAGGTGTACAGCAAAGTGATTCAGTTATACATACATATATATATATATCTCCATTCTTTTCCAGGTTTCTTCCCCATATGGGCTATTACAGAATGCTGAGTAGAGTTTCCTGTGCTATGCACCAGGCTTTGTTGACTACTTATATATAGCAGTGTCTATGGGGTCGCACAGAGTTGGACACAATTGAAGCGACTTAGGAGCAGCAGCAGTGTGTATGTAATTCCTAATTCATTCTTTCCCACACCTTTCTCCTTTGATAACCATGAGTTTGTTTTTGAAGTCTGTGAGTCTATTTCTGTCTTATAAAAGAGTTCATTTGTATCATTTTTAAAGATTCCACATATAAGTGGATATAAGTGATACCGTTTATTTGTCTCTTACTTAATATGATAATCTCTAGGTCTACCTATGTCTTGCAAAAGGCATTATTTCCTTCTTTTTATGGCTGAGTAGTATTCCACTGTATATACGTACATCTTCTTTATCCATTCCTCTGTCAGTGGCGTCTAGCTGGCTTCCACGTTTTGGCTATTGTCAACAGTGCTACAATGGGCCCTCTGCTGTTGATTCTGAAGGCTGTCTTTCAAGCTGTCACAACTCAGACCTCATGTCTGCTGGACTTACTGTCCAGCCTGCCCATGAAGCAGGTAATTTGTCTGAAGCTTAGAGCAGTGGCTAAACTCAGATTTCCCCCCACTGTCACCAGGGATAATTTATTCCCAATAGAATCTTTCATAAAGGATCCTCCCCCTCAAAAAGCCTTAGTCCTGAGGGGGAGAAAGAAACTTTGAGATTCCTTTCTGATAAAAGCCCACTATAACCTTGATGTCTGTTGTACTATTCTATAAGGACTGATAATGCTAGCCTCATCCAACTGATGGTGAATTTGATTCCATCCTGAATTCCACTACTGTGGACTCTGGGGAAAACTGCTAACCTCTCTTAATGGAAGAGGACAAAGAAAGGCCATCTCTGAACTTGTGAGGTCACACACAGCTCAGGGAGCATGGAGTTTATTGAGTTTGCTGCAGCTCAAGCCATATTCTCAAAATGACTTTCTCTGGGGAGCGATATTATGCTAATATTGTTACAAGCTCAGAGGTTAGGTTATAAAATGATATTTGCCTGTTTTGTCAGCTTAATGTTTTAACAGTTGTTTAAAATGTGGAAAAATCAAGGGGAAAAAAGCCCCACACCAAGTAAAAAGACTAAAGAAAGAACAGAGGGGAAGTGGAGAGTAAGCATAGAAAAAGAGAGCAAACAGATAAAAGAACTTGCTATTCTGAAAAGGGGAAGAAAATTTAGGTCCTGCCTTCCTCCCTTTCATTTAAAGGGAGGGTGGCATAAGTTTTTCACTTTTGTGACCCCCCACTACCCACCCAGACTGTCCATGACCCTGTTCTTTTTTTCCTCTTCAATTCCTCTTAGGTTTTGAAGGATAGTCTTAGAAAGTTTTCAATTGCTTGAGTGTGGCACTGAGGCTGTGCACAGACTACTCTGAGTCAGATGCTGCTTAACAGAGGATACAGCTGCAGAAAGGAATCAACTTTTGTATCTTGTACATTTTAACAGCCCACACTGGCTTCCCTCCTTCCTCTCCCTTCATCTCCTGGAAACTCTTCAGCTGAATCCTGCAAGCTCGTTCTCTTAGGAAGACAGCTGCATGTAATCCCTTGCTATTTAGGGTACAGAGATTCTGCCTTGCATGGGTAGAGCAAGACTTCTGGGCTCCAATCTGCCTTATTATCTATCCTACTCCAACGAGAGAGAGACCATGAAAAATTGAGAGGGAGGGTTCCCATGGGGCCCTAGGTTTCCAGTCCCTGCCACATCTTCCTCACCACACACACCAGAAGCAAAAGTATAGGATATCCTCCTACCATTAAGGAATTTATTAAATTATAAGGTGTGTCACTTTTCTGCTCAATGTTTTGCACTTGTGAAAAAAGGGAGAGGGAAGAACAAAAGGGGAGCTTAGTGGTAAAGAATCCACCTGCCAGTGCAGAAGGCACTTAGATCCCTGGGTCAGGAAGATTCCCTAGAGAAGGAAATGGCAACGCACCCCAGTATTCTTGCCTGGAAAATCCCATGGAGCCTGGTGGGTTACAGTCCATGGGGTCACAAAGAGTCAGACATGACTAAGCATACATACACAAAGAACAGAAGAATTCATTTGACATACAATTCTGGTAACAAGTATGATGTTGTTTACATCTCTAGCAAACTCAACTATAAACATCCAGGGAAAGTGGCTGTGCCATCTTTTCCTATACCCACCTCTCCCTCTCCCTCCCCCTCTCCCCCTCTCCACCCCCTCTGCTCACCTTGATTCTCTTCTGCAAGTGGCTACCTGCCAAATGAAGGCCAGGCCATAGTTTTGAAGTCTGAATGTTGCTTCTACTTTGTATTAAAAATACTAGTTATTAAAACTGAGTATAACTTGCTGTAGTCCCACTTGCTTATTGTTGCTTTTGTTCCCTTGGCTTTTGGTGTCAAATTGAAAGTGTCACTGCCGCACCAGTATCAAGAAGCTTATCCCTGTGTTTTTTCCGGAAGTTTTATCCCTTACGTTTCTTCCAGCAGTCTTACACTTTCCAGTTTCACATTCTATAATCTATTTTGAGTTGATTCTTGTGTGTAGTATAAGACAAGGTTCTAGTTCCATTCTTTTGTGTGTGACTTTCCAGTTTCCCCAATACCATTCATTGAAGAGACTCTCTTTCCCCATTGCGTGTTCTTAGTGCATCTGTCATAAATTAATTGACCACATATGTATGCATGGGTATATTTCTGAGCTACTCTGTTCCATTGATCCTTGCGTCTGTTTTGACACCATACTGTTTGGATTATTACAGCTTTGTCATGTAGTTTGAAATCAGAACATGTAAAGACTCCAGCTTTGCTTATTTCTCTCAAGATTCCATTGGCTATTCAGGATCTTTTGTGATTTCACACAAATTTTAGGATTGTATTTTCTATTTTTCTGAAAAGAATGCCATTGGAATTTTGATACGGATTGCATTGAATCTGTAGATCATTTTGGATAATAGGGACGTTTGAGTAATATTCCTGGCCTTTTTCTCCATAGGAAGCGAAACGACCTATTACAGAGTTTCCAGACCTTTCTATCTTCTCTCGTATGGGATCCACTTACCTGCATGTCTTTTCTCACCTGCTCTCTGCCTTGTTGTAAAGGGCCTGCCTGCCCCTATATGGGGAGCTCTGTGAGTGTGAGAAGTTGGGTCAGTATCAGGATGAATGAGCATGTCTTACTCAGTATTAAAATTAGCAAGACCACTTTACAAAAAATCGGATTCATTTCACTCCAGTCTTGTCTGTCATAAGGGTAACATTTTGATATCCATCTGCCTGACTTTTTTGACCATTTCTCAGGTGGAGAAGATAGGCTGTTACTTACTCCCTAAAATCTCAAACTGATCAATGCTAATGAGGCATTACCATGAGGAGCAATTGAACTGTTTTCTCCATTATAGTTTATTATAAGATGTTGACACAGTTTCCTGTGCTGTACAGTAGGGTCTTGTTGTTTACCTGTTTTATATCTAGTAATTTGTATCTGCTAATCCCAAACTCCACATTTATTCCTCCTCCGTTTCCCCTTTGGTAACCATAAGTTTCCTATATCTATGAGTCTGTTTCTGTTTTGTAAATAAGTTCATTTGAATCATAGTTTAGACTCCATGCATAAGTGATACCAAATGATATTTGTCTTTCTCTGTCTGATTTCACTTAGTATGATAACTCTAGCTCTATCCATGTTGCTGTAAATAGCATTATTTCATTTTTATGGCTGAGTAATATTCCAGTGTGTGTGTGTGTGTATGTATATATGTATACACATACCATATCTTCTTTATACGTTAATCTATTGATGGACATTTAGGTGGCTTTCATGCCTTGGCTATTGTAAATAGTGCTGCTATGACGTATCTTTTTCAAAGTAGAACTTTCTCTGGATAAAAGGTCAGTTTTCATTCCAGTCCCTAAGAAAGGCAATGCCAAAGAATGGGAATTACATTCCCACCAACAGTGTAGTGGGATTTTCTTTTCTCACACCCTCTCCAGCATTTCTTATTTGTAGACTTCTTGAGGATGGCCATTCTGACTGGTGTGGGGTGATACGTTGAAATAGATTTGATTTGCATTTCTCTAGTAATTAGCAGTGTTGAGCAGCTTTTAATGTGTTATTGACCATCGATATGTCTTCTTTGGAGAAATGACTATTTCCATCTTCTGCTCATTTTTTGACTGGGTTGTTTGTTTTTCTGCTATTGAGTCGAATGAGCTGGTTGTATATTTTGGAAATTAAGCCCTTGTTGGTTGTATCATTTGCAAATATGTCCTCCTAGTCCATACGTTTTGTTTTGTTTATGGCTTCCTTTGCAGTGCAAAAGCTTATAAGTTTGATTAGGTCCCAATTATTTATTTTTGCTTTTATTTCTGTTGCCTTATAAGGCTGACCTAAGAAAACATTGCTATGATTTATGTCAGAGAATATTTTGCCTATGTTCTCTTCTAGAAATTTTAATGTAAGTGTCTTATATTTAAGTCTTTAAGCCATTTTGAGCTTATGAGGGAGTGTTCTAATTTCATTGATTTACATGTGGCTGTCCAGCTTTCCCAATACCACTTGCTGAAGGGACTGTCTTCTCCACTGTGCGTTTTTGCTTCTCTTGTTTAAGATTGATTGTAGGCATGTTTATTTCTGTGAGCCAAGAATATTGATGGTAGGCAAAATCAAGATTTAAAGGAACAAGATGCTCCATGTGAATCACTTGGCAATTTGCCTACTGTGCACCTTCCCCAAAACATTTTGCTTCCATCTATGGGAAAGTGGTTATAATATGCTAATTTGGATGGACTAAAACAGCTTACTATCATCTGCCCAGAAACTGCCACAATTCAAATGGTCTGTGCTTCAGATGGGGGTTGCATAGTACCCAATCTGTCCTATAGTCCATGAGTCAATGCCGTGTCCAACACCATGTTAGGGGGAAAGTGGACGGACACCCATACACCAAATTCCTTCATCCTTCATTCAGTAGAGACATCCTTCATGTAACTCAGTCCCTCAAAGGCCAACTCTCAAATTGGCCACGTGTGACTCATTTTGCTCTTGGAACCATACTTGTTATACATAAATGAAGATGTCCGAGTTCTTCATGGACCAGCCTCTAGCATTACCTGATTTTAGGTCTCTGGTGCCAGACCTTTCTCAGATCTACCAAGCTCCTGGGCCTGCAGCTTGCTGTTGCTAAATGCCAGTCACCCAACCCTGAAACTGCTCACTGATGCTGATGTGGCCCAGTGTCTTTGTACAATTCCCATTCCGATACTCACCGTCTCTGCAAAAGCCTAGCATAACGGATGCTCAAAAAGCTATTTAGTGAATGAATAAATTAACACATTCCCCTTCTGTGTACACAGTACAGCTTCCTCCTGGTGTCAAATTTGCCTAAAATGTATTAATTTTTTTAAAAATTGAAAACATTTTATTTCTTATGAAAAAGATGAAAGCTGCATAATTTAGAAGTCTAATCACCATAAAAGATTCATCTTAGACTGTGTATATAATGCCACAAGTCAGATAATGGATGAACTGTTTCAACAGGTTTGTTGTTATGAGGAGGAGAGTACTATAAGCTAGGATTAATAATAGACACTAAATCAGTCACTGGTTGATTCTGCCAACTTTTTCAGTGGATGTTGCAAGACATAGTATAACATATCACTACTTTAAAAAAATAATTGGGATATAATTGCTTTGCAGTATTGTGTTTTTGCTGTACAATGAAGTGACTCAGCTATATGTCCCCTGCATATATCCCCTGCTTCTTGGATTTCCCTCCCACCCACCTTCCAAATGTATTCATTCTTATTTTAACTTTTGTGACTTTTTCTATACCCGCGTTCTGCCCATACTAGTATATTTTTAATATTCTTTAAATTGAATCACCTTTTTTTTTCTTAAATGTTTGAGGAATAAAAATCCTACTTTAAAGGGTACTTTAAATTCTAAATAGGGGCTTCTCTTGTGGCTCAGTTGGTAAAGAATCCTCCTCCAATGTAGGAGACCCTGGTTCAATTTCTGGGTTGGGAAGATCTGCTGGAGAAGGGATAGGCTACCCACGCCAGTATTCTTGGGCTTCCCTTGTAGTTCAGCTGGTAAAGAATTCACCTGCAATGTTGGAGACCTGTGTTCGATCCCTGGGTTGGGAAGATCCCTGGAGAAGAGAAAGACTACCCACTCCAGTAGTCTAGCCTGGATTAGAATTTCAAGGACTGTATAGTCCACGGGTTCACAAAGAGTTGGACACGACGGAGCAACTTTCACTTTCATATTCTAAATGATAAACAGCATCTCAGTATCTTTGTATCACAGTAAACTGTTCCAACCTCACACGACCAAAAACCGTGTCAGGTACAAACACTGTGAAGGCATCACCCTTCAGAGAACACTGACCTAGGGTCTGGAGTGCACCGTGTCTTAAATCAGGACCCGGTGAGCTCCCTGGCGCCAGGTGAATAATGCATCTGATCCTTACCTGCAGGCCTCATCAAAGGGGGTTCAGATGATGACACGTGTCAGTAACAGGGAGAGCCAGTGTTTAGAAGGGTTGGGAGAGATAGGCCACAGGCTCCCAGGCTGTCAACCCTTGTCTAAAGGAGACAGAGCCACGCATGACAGCCCAAAGTAATGAATCAGAATAATTATTCAGAGTCATTTGTCTGAAGGAGAAGCAGAAAGAGACTGTCTTCTTTTGCAGGAAGTGCTTAGGTGACTGTGGAGCCTGCTGGACAGACAAGCTCGTGTCAGAGACCTATCTCCACACTCCCCGATGAAGTTTCCTTCGTGCTTGTTGTCAGGGCTCTCAGTGGCTCACTGAGAAAGCTTCTGCTCAGCATCTGACAGAAGACATTACTTTCCTATGTCTGCTTGGCTGTAGATGTAGGGAACAGGTGTTGCTAGGTGGTATCAGGGACCAGCCAGGTCAGGCAGCCGAGAGTGACTTGCTGAGCAAAGCCCTGGAGGATGCTCTGAGCCCAGGAGCAGGGCTGGAGGAGCTGCCAACCTCTTGGTCTGAATGCTGGGGTGCCTTGGGAGTACCTTAGTTCACAAAGGTTAAAAAAAAAATGAGAAGAAAATGATCAACATTCGAACATCCATAATGTGCTAGGGACCATGCCGGCTCCTCTAAAGATAGGCGCTGTATGTCTTTGACCAAATTTTAGAGTAAGTCTTTTATTTCCAAATAACTAATATCAGCATTCATCCTGAAGCTTGCTGGAAGGACAGGGCATCTCCCAGGAATTTCTGAGACTTCCCAGACTGCTTTATGCTCCAAAAATCCGCTTGTTTCTTGCCACCACTCCCTTTAGGCTGCTTTATGAACTTAAGTCTGTTTGCATTGGTTGCCTCAAAATCATGTTTCCATACTGTCACCAGCCTTCCAGGGGCCACTTTGCACATTGCCATGTACTGCTCACCACCACACTGTAGACAGGACCCTCTTTGAAGTCCCAACACACAGCTAATTGATGCTGGATGCTTCTGACCAGAGTTTAAGAATGAAACAAGGACACTGCACAGCACCTGGACATCCATAGTCACGGCTTCTAGGACACATCAGCCCTTCCCTTCTCACGAAGCTTGTCTTGTCACTGTGACCCACACACTGTGACCCACTCAGACTCATTCATCTCTCCAGACAGGAATTCTCTAAGTCCTAACAATGTCATTCCAGCCCCCTTCTCTTTCCCCTCTTTCTCAGAGCCTCACAAGAGGAAAATTAAATAAGTAGGAACAATTCGCTTGAGCTATACCACCTGTAATGAAGATAGCACTATAATTATTAAACCAAAAAAGTGTCCATTCAAGTATATACACTTGAAACTTGGCATTTGCCTTTAGTTCTGAGTGACTAAGTTATAAATGAATGTAGGTAGGTAGGGTGGTTTTCTTTTTTTGGCCATGCGGCATGTAGGATCTTAGTGCCCCCGCCCCTATCCCTCCCCACCCCGCACCACAGCTTGAACCTGTGCCTCCTGCAGTGGGAGCACAGACTCTTAACCACCAGCCCACCAGGGCAGTCCCTGTTGGTATGTTTTTAGAAGACCTGCAGAATCCTGCCTGAGTGCCAAATACTTAGCTCATGATAACAATCATATGAAGTAACATCTGCTTTGATAGATGAGAGCACTGAGGCACAGAAAGCCTGAGTAATTTGCCTGATGTCACACAGCCAGCAAACAACAGAGCAGGATTTAACCCAAGTCATTTGGCTTAGTAGCAGCGCTCTTAACTACTGGACTAGGCTTCGCTGCAATGGTCCCCCTCTGTTCAGAGAGAGACCTAGTCCCAAAGACAATACCAAGCTTACGTGGTGGGGCCTTAGAAAAGAAATGCTGTCAGTTGTGTCCCCTCTTTCTGCCATCAAAGTTTCAGAAATATTGTTGATTAGGTACTGGAGCCCCTCCCCCAGTCGTATTATCTAAGTTTCTCTTTATAACAACCCTGCTGGTTTATGTTCTTTCCATATCACCTTTGGGAAAAAAGGTGAGTAAGTAGTAGAGCTTGGATTTGACCCTACACCTGTCTGGATTTTAAAAAAACATGCTCATTGCACGATACAGAGCACTGTATCTACATGGCGCTACCAAAGATAATTTTTTAATTTGCTTCATTTAAACCTTCTATCTATAGTTACAAGGCTTGCTGAGTTTAGAAGGAGAAAAGCCAGATTTCAAAAGCCGCCTGTAATGATCAGTTGCATAAGTAATGTGCTTGGGGCCATGGCAGAAGGAAAGAGCAATTTGCCACAGTTCTAATTGGACTGTAAACCTCTGGGCTGGACGCATGCCTGCATAGCTTCCTTGACACACTTCTTACTTCCTGGTTCTCTTGCCCATCAGTCTTCCATTTGCTCACACTCAGGGAGGATCCCACTCAAATCCTTTCTTCTCCAAACACAATGATGATGATAGTAATAACAGTAATGTCAGCATATTCCTATTCATCCAGTGGGTGTCTATGTAGGTGCTCATTAGAGGTACTCATCTATCAGAATGGCCAGATTGGAATACTAGTGCAGTTGCACGCATGCTCAGCTGTCTGACACTTTGCGACCTTTGAGACCCCACGGACTGTAGCCTGCCAGGCTGCTCCGTCCATGGGAGTTCCCAGGCAAGAATACTAGAGTGGGTTCCCACGCCCTCCTCCAGCGGATCTTGCCTACCCAGGGATCAGACTCATGTCTCCTGCATTGCAGGCAGTTCCTTTACTGCAGAGCCGTAGGGGAAGCCCTTGTACTGGACCCACCACCTACCAGCTGTGTGACCATCAGCAAGCTACGTAGCTTTTCTGTATCTCAGTTCTTTGTGGTAAAGATAAAATGAAATTGAATGTGTGGAGCAGGTAGAGCAGTGCCTGGCACAAAAGTAGGAGCTCAGTAAATGTTGGTTGTTGTTTTTATCATTTGCCAACTGTAATGACAGATATCCGGGGTACAAGATAAAAGATGAATGTAGTGTGACTGGAGCTCAAGTTAAATCATTATAAATGAGATGGTAGTACATCCTTACCTTGACTGCCTCACTGTGAAGCAAACATTATATGGGAGTAAATACTGACCTAGCACAATTGTTCTGTTCCTTAACCAGTTGCCTCAAAATCAGAGGGATGCTACAGAAGCAGCGTGGAAGAAAACCTTGTGTATGTTTTGAATGTTGGCTCTGTCTGAAAACTGAACACCTGTGATGCCGACTGAGGGCAACTTCTGACAGTATGTCAGACCTGATGTCGCAGGAATTCTTAGCGCTCCAAATACTCACTAAGTTAAAACCAGAAAAAGTTTAAAACAGAGCCTGTAAAATATGTACTGTTTTGGAAATTTTCCTGGTGGTCCAGTAGTTCAGATCATATGCTTCTGCTGCAGCGGGCACAGGTGTAACGTCCAGTCAGAGAACTAGGTTCCCACATGCTGGGAGGTGCGGCCAAATAAATAAATTCAGTTAAAGATTTTTATTAAATACACCTTGTCCCAAATATTGCATATTAATACATATATATGGAATCTAGAAAAATGGTACTGATGAACCTGTTTGCAGGGCAGGAATAGAGAGGCAGACGTAGAGAACAGAGGTGAGGGCACAATGAGGGAAGAAGAGGGTGAGACGAATTGAGAGAGTAGCGTTGAAACATACGTTACCATGTATGAAGCAGACAGCTAGTGGGAAGTTACTGTAAAATGCAGGGAGATCAAGGAGCGCTCTGTGAGAGGTGGGATGAGATTGGAGGTGCAAGGGAGTTCCCAGAGGGAGGGGCATATACATACCTATGGCTGATTATTGTTGATGCATGACAGAAACCAACACAATATTGTAGACCAATTATTTTCCAATTAAAAATAAATAAATTGAAATGAAAAAGAAAATACACTTTTTCTGTTGTAGCAGCCATGTGCTTGACCTTATGTTGAGCCCAAAAGGAAGAAAAAGAAATATGCAGCTGCTAGAAACAAAATAAGTTGAGGAAAATATGAAGCAAGAAATGATGCTTAAAAAAAAAAGAAATGATGCTGCACAGGGTTAGTGGTCTTATAAATAGGTCATGTTAGCTATGGACTGGGATATTTACAGCCATATGAAGGCAAAGAGTCTTGGCTTTTGTAGCAAGGTGAGAGAGAGAAGGAGAGAGCTTTAACAAAGCTAGGAGCCTTGAAGTGCTGTGCCATCTGTTAAAAGGAGATAAAACTTTGTTTTCCTGCTCAGGTAAGCTTTAATATAAATGAGTGAGAAAACAAAGTCACCATAAGAAATAGAAATATTGAGCCTGAAGCATCCTGGTAGGTAAGCTGAATACCATTATTACCATATTTCAGAAAACCCCAAATAGGAAATAAAGGCTGAATTTGTTGTGGAATTAGTGTGATCACAAGGATCTTAGCAGCTGCAAATTCAAAACCACTCTGTAAGGATACCTTTGAGACACATGGACCTCCCACTGGGGGGGGAAAATCATATGAACATGAGTTTCCATATAAAATTATAAATGAAATAACAATTATCATGATAAAATTCAACAAGTAATAAAGAGAATTAGTACTCACAGATTAAGAAAAGAAAACAACTTGAGAAAATATTAAATGATATATAAAAAGAAAAATTATTAAATAGAAGTAATAACAAATAAGCAAGGAAAAACCACATTAAAAATTATCAAAATATTGAAGAATAAAGAAATACAGTCATTAAAATAAAAAAACAGTATGGTGGATTTAAATACAAGATTAGATATAGCTGAAAAAAGAATCAATAAACTGGAAAATAAACCCAAGGAAATAAATTATATTAAAGAGGAATAAAATTTATGAGATAGTTTTTTAAAATTTAAATTTATTTATTTTAATTGGAGGCTAATTACTTTACAATATTGTATTGGTTTTGCCATACATCAACATGAATCCACCACGGGTGTACACGTGTTCCCCATCCTGAGCCCCCTTCCCACCTCCCTCCCCATATCATCCCTCTGGGTCATCCCAGTGCACCAGCCCCAAGCATCCTGTATCCTGCATCGAACCTGGACTGGCGATTTGTTTCTTATATGATGTTATACATATTTCAATGCCATTCTCCCAAATCATCCCACCCTCTCCCTCTCCCACAGAGTCCAAAAGACTGTTCTATACATCTGTGTCTCTTTTGCTGTCTCGCATACAGGGTTATCATTACCATCTTTCTAAATTCCATATATATGGGTTCAGTTCAGTTCAGTCACTCAGTCGTGTCTGACTCTTTGCGACCCCATGAATCACAGCATGCCAGGCCTCCCTGTCCATCACCAACTCCTGGAGTTCACTCAGACTCATGTCCATCGAGTCAGTGATGCCATCCAGGCCTCTCATCCTCTGTCGTCCCCTTCTCCTCCTGCCCCCAATCCCTCCCAGCATCAGAGTCTTTTCCAATGAGTCAACTCTTCGCATGAGGTGGCCAAAGTACTAGAGCTTCAGCTTTAGCATCATTCCTTCCAAAGAAATCCCAGGGCTGATCTCCTTCAGAATGGACTGGTTGGATCTCCTTGCAGTCCCAGGGCCTCTCAAGAGTCTTCTCCAACACCACAGTTCAAAAGCATCAATTCTTCAGCGCTCAGCCTTCTTCACAGTGCAACTCTCACATCCATACATGACCACTGGAAAAACCATAGCCTTGACTAGACGGACCTTAGTCGGCAAAGTAATGTCTCTGCTTTTGAATATGCTATCTAGGTTGGTCATAACTTTTCTTCCAAGGAGTAACCATCTTTTAATTTCATGGCTGTAGTCACCATCTGCAGTGATTTTGGAGCCCCCAAAAATAAAGTCTGACACTGTTTCCACTGTTTCCCCATCTATTTCCCATGAAGTGATGGGACCCGATGCCGTGATCTTTGTTTTCTGAATGTTGAGCTTTAGGCCAACTTTTTCACTCTCCTCTTTCACTTTCATCAAGAGGTTTTTTAGTTCCTCTTCACTTTCTGCCTAGTATACTGTATTGGTGTTTTTTTTTCCTGGCTTACTTCACTCTGTATAATCGGCTCCAGTTTCATCCACCTCATTAGAACTGATTCAAATGTATTCTTTTTAATGGCTGAGTAATACTCCATTGTGTATATGTACCACAGCTTTCTTATCCATTCATCTGCTGATGGATATCTAGGTTGCTTCCATGTCTTGGCTATTATAAACAGTGCTGTGATGAACATTGGGGTACACGTGTCTCTTCCAATTCTGGTTTCCTCGGTGTGTATGCCTAACAGTGGGATTGCTGGGTCATAAGGCAGTACTATTTCCAGTTTTTATGAGATAGTTTTAAATGAGGACATAAGATGCAAGGAGACTAATAGACTAATTTCTAATAGAAATTTCAGAAAGAATATAAATACCTCAGAAGGAAGGAATAGAATAGGGAAGAGGCAATATTTGAAGAGATAATAGTAGCAAAGTTTTTTAGAACACAGATGGCTTGAAAAGGCACACTGAGTCTTGAGAATAATAAATAAAATCCAACCCATACATCAACACATCATGGTGAAACTTAACATCAAAGACAAAAGAAAACCTTGAAAGCAACAAGAAAGGAAAAAAAGATTACCCTGTAAAAGAATTATGATTAGATTAACAGTAGAGTTCTTATGAACAATAATGACCAGAGAACTGTAGAATAGTATCTTCGAAGTTCTTAAATACATACTCTCCTGGAATTAATGCCAACTCTTTCCTATTCAAGAGCAGTGGTGAAACCCTGCATTGATGAGCATCCTAGATCAATTAGTTCCAAACCTTGTCCTGGTAGAGCAATGAAAAGGCCCTTGGAAATCAGAGTGCATGCCAGTATTTATGGACCTAGAATTTCCTAAAAATAAAGCATCTTTTCCTTTCTAGAAAAAGGAAAAACACTCATGGCATATAAGTTTGTGCTGATTTTAGGTTCTTAACTTACTCCAACCTCTGAGAGTAAATCCTTTCTCAGAGATGGGCTGGGCTGGTAGTATGGGTAAGTGCTGTGTGCTTAGTTGCTCAGTCATGTCCAGCTCTTTGCGACCCCATGGACAGTAGCCTGTGAGGATCCTCTGTTCTTGGGGATCCTCCAGGCAAGACTAAGGGAGCGGGTTGTCATGCCCTCCTCCAGGGGACTCTTTCTCAACTCGGGGATTGAACCCAGGTCTCCCTCATTGCAGGTGGATTCTTTGCTGTCTGAGCCACCAGGGAAGTCTGTATATGGGTAGGTGATTGAACTTGCCTACTGGCCTGGGAGGTTCTAATGGAAGACACACATAGTTGTCTGGACTGATCAGGAGGACATTGAAATTGTCACAGATCTCAAAGAACTTACAAGACACTGAATGCAGTAAGTTTATATTCATTATAAAGAATGGGTGTGCTCTTAAGTAGAGAAATGGGATGTGATGGCCACCCAGAGAGGAGGTGTCTGTCTCATCATCTGTAGTTCAGACGTAGCTTGGCACCCTAGGCCTTTCACCAACAAGTCCTTTGAGATAATCTACTACTCCCCAGACTAACCCTCCCCTCAAAATGATTGGACTGCTCACCAACCCTTGAAAACAAGTCATATTTTATGAACTATTTATTAAATAAATATCGATTGTTTATTGATTGATTAGTTGAATGGTTGAATAGACAAAAGCAATTTATATATCTTTAAGTCTTGGCCTCTCAGCTGTACTACACCACTCGATAGATTGTAACACCAGATTGTACATAGAAAAAGAAATCTTCCATATGATACAAGCCATGTGCCCTACCCTCCAAACTGTAACAACTCTCCTTAATGCAGGATAGTATAGTAAACAGTTTAGACACAAGCTTTGGAGCCGTGTTTCCTAAGATCTAACTCTGACTCTAGCACTAGCTCTGTGGCCTTGGGTAAGATGTTTAATTTCTTTATACCTCAACATGGAACCATAAGAATAAAAGAAGACATAGCTCATAGAGTTCTTTTAAGAATTTAATGAAGAAATATGCATAAAATTGAAATATTCTGGATACATGGCAATGCTCAATATAAGTTAGCATAAATTGCTATTATTTTTATTAACACTTAAATCACACAGAACAAGGAAGCAACATTTGCTATTCAACTTCCATGTTATTGCAATTAGAGAAGGACATTTAAATGAAGATTTGGAGAGGACTATAAAATCTTCCAGTTTTCTAAAATTCTACACCGACTCACAAAATGTTGAGGAGCTACCAAGACTTAGACGTCAGGTCTCTTGATTCTTAACCTACCACTTATTCAGTTAGCTCTATCACTTGTACAGCCTCAGTCTCCTGGCTCATGACCAGCAAGTTCATCACTTTACTACTATTATTACAACTGCTATTACTAATACTTATATTTCAACTACTGCTATTATAGCTCCTATTACCACAACCATAACTAATAATGTGGCTGTGAAATTCTCACTGTCTTACTACCAGAAACCATGTATGTACCAATCTTACACTAGACATGTTTAAAAGCAGCATTTCTGCAAGGACTCTATTTATCTCTCCATTTTTACAGATGAGGAAAATGTCTAAAAAAATTGCTCGCCACTCAGAGGCAGTGAGCAGAAGTATCAGGATTCAAACTTAGATCTCTCTGCATCCCCAAACAGTGCCTTTTCCACTTCAACAATCTACTTCTCAACCTAAAATGTATTTGAACACAATGGAACAGATTTTTTTTTACCAGAGTTTTACAGCTGTTTCTCTCAGCCTGCAAAACAGATTGCTCCTGGTTGCTGAGCCTGACGATCGGTACCAATTTGTCAAAATGCCAGTGGCATATTAATTATTTAGAAAAAGCACAGGCCGACAGCTTTCTTTACACCCAGCAGATGCCTGTGTTTTAAGAACGGTAACAGTACCAAAGTGTGGCACACCCACTGACTTGCAATGTTTCCTGCAAACGACAAGTCTGTGTACATCCTCTGGGGACCAAAGGCAAGGATGAACTCTGTCAAGCTCATCTGCAGGAAGAAAGAGAAAAAATAAACCAAGAGAAAACCACCACAGGGCCATGAATCTGGCAGTGGATGGCCTGAAGATTAAGTCCCATCTTCCTTCCGGTGTTTGGAAAGCCTGACCTTCTGCCTTCTCAGTTAGGCTCCCCCCTTCCAGCTGTTGCCATGATTATCTTGACAAAGCGCATCCTAGGTGATGGCCTTAGTGAGGTCTGTTTGACAGGAACACAAAGCCGTAAAGGGAGAAGGAAGCTCTGTGGCATGGAAGCCGCAGATAAATGGGGCTGATTGGTAAGGCAGGGTGAAGAGTGGGAGAGTGATGGTAGCCATTTCACAAGGTACTTAACTTATGGACTCATAAGTCTTTCAGGACTTGGCAATCGTGCTTCAAAACAATGGAGAAAAGTGAGAAAGCGATGGCACACCAAATACAACTTAGCTGTCTGAGAGCAGAAAGCAGGATTTTACCCTCATGACTCATGAGGTATCTGTGTGCACCATTTATCATCTGAGTGGGGGAATTCATAGGCCTTGGAGACCTCTGCAGAGCTTCCAAGGTAGGATGTGCTTTGAATTCTGTTATTACAACTCATTGAAGTTTTCAGTTTTCCAAGGGTTGCTAACCATTATCAGGAACTGGCTTTCTAAGGCAGGTCCAGACACAGCATGCTCGGGAGTGAGGAGGAATTCTGGGAGGCTCTTGGGAGACAACACAGTGAAGGTGGAGAAGTAGTGAACTTCCAGGTAGAGGGAGTTGCCTAAGTTAGGTTGTTAGCAGCCTGTGTAGTGGTGGTGATGATGGAGATGATGATGGCCATACAATAGTAGCAGTGACCACTTGCAGAGCATTTATTCTATGCTGCACCTATGCTGAGAACCTCCATACATAGAAGGTGTCGTGTGTCTTCTCCTACCTCCTGTCTTCCCTCTGGCCTCCATCCTACATCCTGTGTTTTTAGTCCCCTCCCCTCTTTACTCATTTGACCTTGGGATTGAAAGGTCTAGGTCATGGGGGACCTCAGACGATAAAGAGAGAATGCATGATCAGCTTTCCTTGGTTAGAAGTATGATTGCAGATGAGAAAAGAGTTCCCAGGCTAGTGTGAAGGGACAGTATGAGAGATGACACAAAGCTCTGGTCTCTAAGAAAAAAGTCTCATAGCTGGACACCCTCAGAGAAGGCTGTATTAGTTCTCTAGGGGCTGCCCTAACAAAACACCACAGACTGGGTGGCTTCAACAACAAGAATTTATTTTCTCATGATTCTGAAGTTTAAAAGTTCAAGATCAAGATGGTAACAGTGTTGGTTTCTTCTGAGTCACCTCTCCTTGAGTTATGGATAGTTAAGTTGTCTTCCCTCCACTGTTTTCACATGACCTTCTAAGTGAGTCTGTGTCCTAATATCCTCTTCATATAAGGACCCTAGTGATACTGGATTAGATGACCACTGCATGTGTGCTAAGTCGCTTCAGTCATGTGCAACTCTTTGCAACCCCATGGACTGTAGCTTGGCAGGTTCTTCTGTCCATGGGATTCTCCAGGCAAAAATTCTGGAGTGGGTTGCCATGCTCTTCTCCAGGGGATATTCCTGGTCTAAGGATTAAACCCATGTCTTTTGTGTCTCTTGCATTGGCAGAACCAATACCTGAACTGCTGGGGAAGCTCATTTGAACTCAGTTACCCCTTTAAAGAACTTATCTTCAAACACAGTCACACTCTGAGGTTCCAGGGGTTAAGACTTCAACATGGGAACTTTACAGGCACACAGTTCAGTCCATAATGGTGGCCTAAGGGATCAGGAGCAGAAGGGGAAACTCAAAGGATTCGCCAGATCTTCTTTCCCAAATAAGACCCCGGATCGATAAATGCTTGTGCCACAGTGTTTGCTAAATATTCCGAACATTATTCCTGCTCTGTGCCCCTGTATTATACTGCCTCCCATGGACCAGAGTGTCCCCACCAATGCCTGCACTAGGGAACACATTGCATCAAGGATAGACTGCAGTAACAGCCTCCACATCCTGTGGACTCATCTACAAAATCTCACTCATGCTCCATGTCTAACGTGTCACCAAGAGTCTCTGCTCATCATAGTTGCTCAGGGGTAGTTCATGAAGCCTCCATCCTAATGTTTGCTTGTACACTTACCAAGGTAGAATGAGACTGTGGCATATGAGACACTCTTAATGCTTCCATAGGAGGTGATGCGTGTCTTGTCTGCTTACATTTCAGTGGGCAATGGGCATCATAAAGTCATACCTATCCTCAAAGGGTCCAACCCTGCCACATACATCTGGAAGGAAGGAAGGAGAATTGTTTGGCCAGGTGTCCTGGTGATACCACACATGCCCAGCACTTACAATACAGAGGAAACTGAGAAACCCAAATGTTCTGAGATTATACTTCTGACACAAGGGACTTATAAGAAAATCAAGTTTCAATAAAATTAAGTAATTGTATTTAAAGAAAAAAACCTGAGTTTCCCAGCTGAGGTCTGTATATGCTACAGTGAATTATTTCATCAAATAATTACAAAAAATACTCTGAGATGAATAGTTTTATTCCTATTTTATAGATGAGGAAACAGCTCAGGAAAATTGGGTAACTCACATAAGAACACTAACAAGTGCCGCAGCTATATTTGAACCCCTAGACAGCTTGATTCAAGAAACTTCCAACTTTAAAACACAAGCTGTCATTTTCCCATTCATTCAGCAGTTACCTATCGAGAGTCCCCTGTGTGTCAGGCACTCTGTGAACCTGGGAATAGAGCGCTAAACAAGACGGGTCTCTTCATCATGGAACATATATTTTAGAGGAAGAAGAGGAGATCCAGAATAAAAGCCAAGCAAACAACTATGCAAGCAAGTAAATGTCAGGTGACAACAATATTTGGGGGTTTTATGATAGAGTGGCTACTTTGAGAGGTGACATTTGAGCTCAAGCCTGAATGATAGGAAGGAGTCGCCCATGTGCATGCTTGAAAGAAAAATCATTTGGGGAGAAAAGTTCATTGCAAGGCCTCAGAACAAACTTGGAACACTTAAGAAATGAAAGGGTCTCTCATACTGTTGAGCAACCCACTCCAGTATTCTTGCCTGGAGAGTCCCATGGACAGAGGAGCCTCATGGGCTATAGTCCATGGGGTTGCAAAGAGTTGGACATGACTGAGTGACTAAGCACATACACAGAAAACTTCATTTCCATTCACCATCTCAGAATGTGACCTCACTTTATTGGGTCCTTGCTGATGTGCTTAGTTAAGCTAAAATGAAGTCATACTGGATTGGGGTGAGCCCTCCATCATGACTGTATCCTTATAAAAGGCGGGACACAGAGATACAGGGAAGAAACCCATGTGGTGATAGAGGCAGAGACTGGAGTGGTGCAACTCTAATCCCAGGAGCACCAAGGATTGTCAGCAGCTCCAGGAGCTGCAAAGAGGCAGGGACCATCCTCCTTCAGAGACCCCACAAGGAACCAACCTGGTTGACACCTTGATTTAGGATGTCTGGCCTTCAGAACTGTGTGAACATTAATTCTGTTGTTTTAAGCCTCCCAAATTGTGGTAATTTGTTAAAGCAGCCCTAGAAAACAAATGCATGAGTGAGAAAATGAACTCCACCCCTTGAAAAAAGTGTGTTAAAGTCACATAGAAGACGAGAATAACAATGGGAGACAGTGTCAGGCCCAGGCTTTCCAGGTGGCACAGCGGTAGGAATCCGCCTGCTAGTGCAGGAGACACAGGATATGGGGGTCCAACCCCTGAGTTGAGAAGATCCCCTGGAGGAGGAAATCACAACCCACTCCAGTATTCTTGCCTGGAGAATCCCACAGACAGAGGAGCCTGGTGGACTATGGGCTGTGGAGTTGCAAAGATTCAGACATGACTGAATGACTGAGCACACAAACACACATTGTCAGGCCCATCTTTGCAAAATACAATTTGCTATTACTGTTCATATCTCCAAACAGTAACAGCCTCAGTAGCAGTCAACTTGGCTTCCCCTCCCTTTAGTAATTCCTATGTTCTGTTTCTATGGGTGACCCATGATGCAATTTAAAAAACGACAGAATGATCTCTGTTCGTTTCCAAGGCAATCCATTCAGTATCACAGTAATCCAAGTCTATGCCCCAACCAGCAATGCTGAAGAGGCTGAAATTGAACGGTTCTATGAAGGCCTACAAGACCTTTTAGAACTAACACCCAGAAAAGATGTCCTTTTCATTATGGGGGACTGGAATGCAGAAGTAGGCAGTCAAGAAACACCTGGAGTAACAGGCAAATTTGACCTTGGAATACAGAATGAAGCAGGGCAAAGGCTAATAGAGTTTTGCTAAGAGAACACACTGGTCATAGCAAACACCCTCTTCCAACAACACAAGAGAAGACTCTACACATGGACATCACCAGATGGTCAACACCGAAATCAGATTGATTATAATCTTTGCAGCCAAAGATGGAGAAGCTCTATAAGTCAGCAAAAACAAGGCCCAGAGCTGACTGTGGCTCAGATCATGAACTCCTTATTGCCAAATTCAGACTTAAATTGAAGAAAGTAGGGAAAACCACTAGAACATTTAGGTGTGACCTAAATAAAATCCCTTATGATTATACAATGGAAGTGAGAAATAGATTTAAGGGCCTAGATCTGATAGATAGAGTGCCTGATGAACTAAGTGAATGAGGTTCGTGACATTGTACAGGAGACAGGGATCAAGACCATCCCTCTGGAAAAGAAATGCAAAGAAGCAAAATGGCTGTCTGGGAGGCCTTACAAATAGCTGTGAAAAGAGAAGCAAAAAGCAAAGGAGAAAAGGAAAGATATAAGCATCTGAATGCAGAGTTCCAAAGAATAGCAAGGAGAGATAAGAAAGCCTTCTTCAGCGATCAATGCAAAGAAATAGAGGAAAACAACAGAATGGGAAAGACTAGAGATCTCTTCAAGAAAATCAGAGATACCGAGGGAACATTTCATGCAAAGATGGGCTCGATAAAGGACAGACATGGTATGGACCTAACAGAAGCAGAAGATATTAAGAAGAGGTGGCAAGAATACCCAGAAGAACCGTACAAAAAAGATCTTCATGACCCAGACAATCACGATGGTGTGATTACTCACCTAGAGCCAGACATCCTGGAATGTGAAGCCAAGTGGGCCTTGGGCCTTAGAAAGCATCACTATGAACAAAGCTAGTGGAGGTGATGGAATTCCAGTTGAGCTGTTTCAAATCCTGAAAGATGATGCTTGTGAAAGTGCTGCACTCAATATGCCAGCACATTTGGAAAACTCAGCAGTGGCCACAGGACTGGAAAAGGTCACTTTTCATTCCAATCCCAAAGAAAGGCAATGCCAAAGAATGCTCAAACTACCGCACAATTGCACTCATCTCACATGCTAGTAAAGTAATGCTCACAGTTCTCCAAGCCAGGCTTCAGCAATACATGAACTGTGAACTTCCAGATGTTCAAGCTGGTTTTAGAAAAGGCAGAGGAACCAGAGATCAAATTGCCAACATCTGCTGGATCATGGAAAAAGCAAGAGAGTTCCAGAAAAACATCTGTTTCTGCTTTATTGACTATGCCAAAGCCTTTGACTGTGTGGATCACAATAAACTATGGAAAATTCTGAAAGAGGTGGGAATACCAGACCACCTGACCTTCCTCTTGAGAAATCTATATGCAGGTCAGGAAGCAACAGTTAGAACTGGACATGGAACAACAGACTGGTTCCAAATAGGAAAAGGAGTCTGTCAAGGCTGTATATTGTCACCCTGCTTATTTAACTTCTATGCAGAGTACATCATGAGAAACGCTGGGCTGGAAGAAGTATAAGCTGGAATCAAGATTGCTGGGAGAAATATAAATAACCTCAGATATGCAAATGACACCACCCTTATGACAGAAAGTGAAGAACTAAAAAGCCTCTTGATGAAAGTGAAAGAGGAGAGTGAAAAAGTTGGCTTAAAGCTCAACATTCAGAAAATGAAGATCATGGCATCTGGTCCCATCACTTCATGGCAAATAGATGGGGAAACAATGGAAACAGTGTCAGACTTTATTTTGGGGGACTCCAAAATCACTGCAGATGGTGATTGCAACCATGAAATTAAAAGACGCTTACTCCTTGGAAGAAAAGTTATGACCAACGTAGATAGCATATTCAAAAGCAAAGACATTACTTTGTCAACAAAAGTCTGTCTAGTCAAGGCTATGGTTTTTCCAGTGGTCATGTATGGGATGTGAGAGTTGGACTGTGAAGAAAGCTGAGCGCCGAAGAATTGATGCGTTTGAACTGTGGTGTTGGAAAAGACTCTTGAGAGTCCCTTGGAGTGCAAGGAGATCCAACCAGTCCATTCTGAAGGAGATCAGCCCTGGGTGTTCTTTGGAAGGATTGATGCTAAGGCTGAAACTCCAGTACTTTGGCCACCTCATGCGAAGGGTTGACTCATTGAAAAAGACTGTGATGCTGGGAGGGATTGGGGGCTGGAGGAGAAGGGGATGACAGAGGATGAGATGGCTGCATGGCATCACCGACTTGATGGATGTGAGTTTGAGTGAACTCTGGGAGATGGTGATGGACAGGGAGGCCTGGCATGCTGCGATTCATGGGGTCGCAAATAGTCAGACACGACTGAGCGACTGATCTGATCTGATGTTCTGTTTCTATGGGTGACCCATGATGTGTGATATGCGTGTGTATTCCTTGCTGTAAGTCTCAATATCTTCTTCAGAAAGTGTTGGGGTGTGAACACACCAACAATATTTTCCCCTGGGGTAAGTATAGCTTAAACGTCAGCCTGTAAGTTTCACTTTTTTGCCAGACTGAATTTTAAACTTTTCTCAGTAGTATGTAGAGATTGAGCTAAAGCTTTGACAGTTCCTGAGCTCCTGTTCTGACTGAGATCAAGGAACTGTAATTAATCACCCAGGTGTTGTTGGATGCTGCTGTCACTTTTCCCCATAAGGCACAAGAGCCAGTCCAGTTCAAAGCTAGGAGGAGACCACAGGAACTGGGCATATGTGACCAGTATCCGTGGATCTAGAAAGAATGGAGCATGTCCCAACCATACTCGTAGAAGAGAGAGACTTATATGAGACTCCTGTGCCTCAGGAAGTCCAGCTGTTTGCCAGAACCCCAGATTTACAGTTTGAGCAAGCTCCAGGAGTTGGTGATGGACAGGGAAGCCTGGCGTGCTGCAGTCCACGGGGTCACAAAGAGTCAGACACGACTGAGCAGCTTACAGTCATGTAAGACTTACAGATTGAACCTTAAAGACCATCAAACTACTGAAATCTCATTGTCAAGTGAGACAGTGGATATGGAGTTGTTTTAAAAAATGTAACAAGTGTAAGACAGCAGAAATTACCATGGATGGTTAGACAGTGATGGTCTCTAGTCCAGTTCTTAACAAATTGACCACAAAATAGTCCTTAAATAAAACTTAGCAAATACCAAAGAACAAGTATTTTGCAGTGCCATAAAATTAGAAATCAGTAACAAAAATACAATCACAATCTGCTAAAACCATGCTTGGATTGTAACAGTAATAATTAGAGAATACTAAGAATCATATGGAGAATCATTGGAGAAGGCAATGGCAAACCACTCCAGTTTTCTTGCCTGGAGAATCCCATGGACAGAGGAGCCTGGCAGGCTACAGTGCATGGGGTCAAAAAGAGTCAGACCACCACACTTAGTGACTAAACAACAACAAACAAGAATCATGTAGCAACGAAACTAGTGCATTCAGAAGACTTTGTGACATTGCTAATGCAATGCCTTGTGGGAAATTTATAACTTTAAATTCATATATCGAGAAATAAAGAATACTGAAAATAATTTAGGAAGCTGTCACAATCAAGAAGATGAAAGAAAAAAGAGCAGAATAATCTCCAAAGGGAAGAGAATGGAAGAGTAGGAGTCAAAATTAATGACAGAGAAAACAGAAGAATCAATGTTCTTTAGAAAGACTAATAACTGAATAAAAGATCAATCAAAAAAATAAAGAGCAAAAATTGACCTTATTAGGAATGGAAAAAGTGGACAAAGCTATATATTAAACTGTAAGTAACAAATATGACATATTAAATAATTATGTTTGTTGCTGGTGGAATTGATCTCCTTTTATTTAGGAACATCCCAGAAACCTATCTAAGTAGTAGGCAGAATCCAGCACTGTTAACAATTTGGTAGACTGCCTTTCATGAGTGAGTTGTATTTTCCACTTTGGAAGTCTCAAGATCATTTTTCTTGGTGATTTTAGAAACTTTTATTTTGATTCGGTGATTGATGTTGTATTGGAATAAAATTGTTATTGAGAGGAAAGAAAAAGAGATCAATGTGTTGTACTGAAAATTCTTATTATTCTATTTATGCTGGAATTTGGGGGAAGGGTATATACCTAGGAAAATTTCTGGGTAAAAGAGGATATTGTGTATTGTTAATGTATTTCCAAAATAATTATAATAATTCACACTTCTACCAGCAGTGGGTGATAGTGCTCACTTAGCCACAGGCTTGCTAACACTTAGTAACAACAGGTTGTTCTTTGGGGCTTTTGGTTGCAACCATGTGAAATGTTGTATCATAGTGATTTTAATGTACACTTCCTTGGTTGTCAGTAATTTAATGATGTTTCTGTATATTATCTTCTGTGAATTGCCCTTTCAAATTTTACATTTTTACTATCATATTGTTTGCATTTTTCTCTTAGATTTGTAGAAACTTGTTGTAAATTCCAGACAATATTATTATGTCATTTAAATGCAGAACAAATTTCTCCTGTAGTGGAAGAAAATATATTTGCAAGTCATTTTGTGAACATACATTTTAATTTTTAGAGACTATATGCCTAAAAGTGGAAAGTCTGGATCATAATACAGAAATGCACTACATTTTGTAAGAAACTGACAAACCATTCTCCAATATAGTTGAATCAGTTTACGCTCCCACCAGCAATGTATAAAAGATCATGTTGCTCTGCATTCTCACCAGCATTTGATTTTGTCTGTCCTTTAAATTTTTGTCATTATAATAGATGTGAAACATTCTTTCTTGCGGTTTGTTTTCAATGTTCTGAAGACTAGTAACATTTGCATACTGCCCATTCATAACTGTTTTTCAAGTGTCTTTAAGTCTTTGTCCATTTGGGGGAATGTTTGCCTTTGTATGTGGACTTCCCTGGTGGCTCAGATGGTAAAGCATCTGCCTACAATGCGGGAGACCCAGGTTTGTTCCCTGGGTTGGGAAGATCCTCTGGAGAAGGAATTGGCAACCCACTCCAGTACTCTTGCCTGGATAATCCCATGGACGGAGGAGCATTGTAGGCTACAGTCCATGGGGTCGCAAAGAGTCGGACACAACTGAGCGACTTCTCTTCTTTTTGCCTTTGTATTATTGATTTCAAGGACTTCTTTATATTCTTTTATTTTGGGTATGACTTTTTTTTCTTTTCTCTTTTCTTTTTTGGCTGAATGGCATATATTATCATAGTTCCCTGAAAAGGAATCAAACCCACACCCCTGCAGTGAAAGTGTGGAATTTTAACCACTGGACTGCCAGGGAAGTCCCCCCTTTTTAATTTTTTTCATAAATAATACTCATTTATTCTTGCACCATTTGTTAAAAAAAACAAAACCAAAACCCTCCATCTTCCTCTGAATTGACTTGGTTCCTTGGCAGAAAAATCAGTTGACCATATACGTGTGAGTGTACCTCTGACCTGTTAGGGTCCACTGATCTGTCTCTCCTTGTGTCAGTAATAGTGTCTGGTTTTCCTCAGTTTCCAACATTGCTTTGGCTCTTTAATATTCTCTGTGGTTTTTGGTGGGAATGTAAATAGGTACAGCCACTATGAAGAAGAGTATGGAGATTCTTCAAAAAATTACACATAGAGTTACCTTACGATCCAGGGATCCCACTCCTGGGCATATATCCAGAGAAAACTCTAATTCAAAAATGTTACAGCAGTGTTACAGCCAGTGTTACAGCAGCACTGTTTACAATAGCCAAGCAACCTTATGGAAGCAACCCAAATGTCTATCAACAGATGAATGGATAAAGAAGATGTGGTACACTACTCAGTCATAAAAAACAAGATCTAGATATTAGCTATTCTGAGTGAAGGAAGTCAAAGACAAAGATATGCTATCACTTGTATTTGGAATCAAAAAAATGATATAAATGAACTTCAAAATATTCCTTGTGTTTCCATATAAGTTTTAGAATAAGCTTGTCAATGACAAATATATATAATTCTTTTTGGCTGTGCTGGGTTTTTGTTGCTGCGTGGGCTTTCCTGCAGTTGCTGTGAGCGGGGCTACTCTGTTGCAGTGTGTGGGCTCTCAGTGTGGCGGCTTCTTTTGTTGCAGATCATGGGTTCTAGATGCATGGGCTTCAGCGGTTGCAGCATGCAGGCTCAGTAGCTGTGGCTAATGGGCTCTCAAGCTCAGTAGGTATGGCACACGGGCTTAGTTCCTCTGAGGGATGTGAAATCTTCCTGGACAAGGGGTTGAAGCCATGTCCCCTGCATTGGCAGCTAGATTCTTATCCACTGTATCACCTGGGAAGTCCATCACTGAAGTTTTGATTGATATTGTATTTAGCTTGTATTAATAAATCAGTTTGGAGAGAGTGGACATCCTTACATATTGATTGGAAAGCCATTGATTTGGATGAACCCTTTCTTGTCCTCTGCTAATCTACCCTATGTCTAGGCACTATTTATTTGCTGCTTGTTCTGTGTCTGAACTCCCTAAACTCTTCACTTTGTCGTCCAATTAAATTTAGCTTGGTACCAATATTCTCTCTTGCTTTGATGCCTTACCTCTCCTCTAATTACCAACTCATAGCTTATCTCTGAGTTCATGGTTTGTCTTCTTCCTGGGTGAGTTCTGCTCAGATTATCTACTCAGTATTGTGACCTCTCTGTCTTGGGAACCAGGCACTCTCATTTACAGTTTCCATGGGATGCCTTATACTCCTGGGAAAAGCCAGGAGAGCAATCTCCAAACAGCTCAGTATGGTAGACAAGCTTTTGAATGGGGGAACCTCTCTGATTTCCTCACTTACCCTCATTATTTTATATTACTGCTTCAGCTATCATGAGCCACTAGTAGTTCCCTGAACGTATATTCTGTTTGTTGCTGTTCAGTCGCTCAGTCCTGTCCAGTTCTTTGCGACCCCCGTGGACTGTAGCACAGCAGGTTTCCCTGTCCTTCGCTATCTCTCAGAGTTTGCTCTAACTCATGTCCATTGAGTTGGTGAGGCCATCCAACCACGACATTCTGCCACCCACTTCTCCTGCTCTCAATCTTTCCCAGCATCAGAGTCTTTTATAATGAATCCGTTCTTCCCATCTGGTCGCCAAAATATTGGAGCTTCAGCATCAGTCCTCCCAATAAATGTTCAGGACTGATTTCCTTTAAGATTGAGTGGTTTGATCTCCTTGCTGTCCAAGGGACACTCAGGAGTCTTTTCCAGCACCACAGTTTGAAAGCATCAACTCTTTGGCACGCAGCCTTCTTTATGGTCAAATTCTCACATCTGTACACAACTACTGGAAAAACTGTAGCTTTGGCTATACAGACCTGTGTCAGCAAAGTGATGTCTCTGCTTTTTAATACACTGTCTATTTGTCATAGCTTTTCTTCCAGGGAGCAGGAGTCCTTTAATTTCATGGCTTCAGTCACCACCTGAAGTGGTTTAGAGCCACTTCAGGCTGGTATTCACATGTCTATAAGAATTTTCCACAGTTTATTGTGATCCACACAGTCAAAGGCTTTAGCGTAGTCAAAGAAGCAGAAGTAGATGTTTTTTTCCTGAAATTCCCTTGCTTTTTCTATGATCCAACGGATGTTGGTAGTTTGATCTCTGGTTCCTTTGCCTTTCCTAAGTCCAATTTGTACATCTGAAAATTCTCAGTTCACATACTGTTGAAGCCTAGCTTAAAGGATTTTGAGCATTACCTTGCTTGCCTGTGAAATGAATACAATTGTGCAGTAGTTTGAACATTCTTTGACATTACTCTTCTTTTGGATTGGAATGAAAACCAACCTTTTCCAGTCCTGCGGACACTGCTGAGTTTTCCACACTTGCTGGCATATTTAGTGCATCATCTTTTAAGATTTGAAATAGATCAGCTGGAATTCTATCACTTCCGCTAGCTTTGTTTGTAGTAATGCTTCCCAAAGCCCACTTGACTTCACACTCCAGAATATATGGCTCTAGATGACTGATCACACCATCGTGGTCATCTGGATTATTAAGATCTTTTCTGTACAGTTCTTCTGTGTATTATTGCCACCTCTTCTTAATCTCCAATGCTTCTGTTAGCTCTTTGCTATTTCTGTCATTTATTGTAACCATTTTTGCATGAAACTTCCCTTAATATCTCTAATTTTATTGAAAGGATCTCTAAATCTTACCCATTCTATTGTTTTCCTGTATTATTATTATTATTTGCATTGTTCACGTAAAGGTTTCATCTCTCTCCTTGCTATGTTTTGGAACTCTGTGTTCAGATGGGTATGTCTTTCCTTTTCTCCTTTGCCTTTTGCTTCTCTTTTCTCAGCTATTTTTTCCACAGTTTTCAGGCATTCTATCAGATCTAACCCCTTGAATCTATTTCTCACTTCCACTGTATAATCATAAGGGATTTGATTTAGATCATACCTGAATGGTCTAACGATTTTCCCTACTTTCTTCAATTTAAGTCTGAATTTGGCAGTAAGGAGTTCATGACCTCAGCCACAATCAGCTCCCAGCCTTGTTTTTGCTGACTGTATAGAACTTCTCCATCTTCAGCTACAAAGACTATAATCAATCTGATTTTGGTATTGACCATCTGGTGAGGTCCATGTGTAGAGTCCTCTCATGTGTTGTTGGAAGAGGGTGTTTGCTATGCCCGGTGCATTCTCTTTGCAAAACTCTGTTAGCCTTTGTCCTGCTTCATTTTGTACTCCAAGGCCAAACTTGCCTGTTACTCCAGGTATCTTTGACTTCCTACTTTTGCATTCCAGACTGTATGATGAAAAGGACATCTTTTTAAAGTGTTATTTCTAGAAGGTCTTGTAGGTCTTCATTGAACTATTCAACTTCTTTGGCATTAGTGGTTTGGGCATAGACTTGGATTATTGTGATAGTGAATGGTTTACCTTGGAAACGAACAGATCATTCTGTCATCTTTGAGATTGCATCCGAGTACTGCATTTCAGGCTCTTTTGTTGACTATGAGGGCTACTCCATTTCTTCTAAGGGATTCTTGCCCAGGATAGTAGATATAATGGTCATCTGAATTAAACTTGCTGATTCTAGTCCATTTTAGTTCACTCGTTTCTATAATGTTGATGTTCACTCTTGTAGTCTTCTTTCTGACCACTTCCAATTTACCATGATTCATGGACCTAACATTTAGAATAAAACCCCATACCCGCCAGAGATGCTCAGAGGGCTCAAACAAACCTTGTGTGCACCAGGACCCAGAGACCCCACAGAGACTGAGACAGAACTGTGTTTGAGTGTCTCCTGTGGAGGTACAGGTCAGCAGCGGACTGCCGCAGGGGCAGGGACCAGCAGACCTGGGTACGGCATATGCCCTCTTGGAGGAGGTCATTGTTAACCCCACCATAGAGCCACCAGAACTTACACAGGACTGGGGAAACAGACTCTTGGAGGGCACAAAGACTCCTGGACAGGAGTCTCTGGTGGAGGCGTGGGTCGGCAGTGGCCTGCTGCAGGCCTGGGGGCACTGAATGTAGCAGTGAATGCATGGGACCTTTTGAAGGAGGTCGCCATTATCTTCATTACCTCCACTATAGTTGGTGAAAGTGAAAGTCGTTTAGTCATGTCCAGCTCTTTGCAACTCCAGACCAGAATACTGGAGTGGGTAGCCTTTCTCTTCTCCAGGGGATCTTCCCATCCCAGGGATCGAACTCAGGTCTCCCACATTGCAGGTGGATTCTTTACCATCTGAGCCACAAGGGAAACACCATAGTTTGGCCCCAGGTAAATAACAGGGAGGGAACACAGCCCCACCCATCAACAGAGAATTGGATTAAAGATTTGCTGAGCATGGCCTCACCCATCAGAACAAGACCCAGTTTCCTCTCAGTCAGTCTCTCCTATCAGGAAGATTTCATAAGCCTCTTATCTTTCTCCATCAGAGGGCAAACAGACTGAAAGCCACAGTCAAAGAAAACTAACCAATCTGATCACATGGACCACAACCTTGGTCTAACTCAATGAAACTATGAGCCATGCCATGTAGGACCACCCAAGACGGATGAGTCATGGTGGCAAGTTCTGACAAAATGTAGTCCACTGGAGAAGGGAATGGCAAACCACTTCAGTATTCTTGCCTTGAGAACCCCATGAACAGTGTGAAAAGGCAAAAAAGATAGGACACTGGTCCCATCACTTCACAGCAAATAGATGGGGAAACAGTGGAAACAGTGTCAGACTTTATTTTGGGGGGCTCCAAAATCATTGCAGATGGTGACTACAACCATGAAATTAAAAGACGCTTAGTCCTTGGAAGAAAATTTATTACCAACCTAGAAAGCATATTAAAAACCAGAGACATTACTTTGCCAACAAAGTTCCATCTAGTCAAAGCTATGGTTTTTCCAGTAGTCAAGTATGGATGTGAGAGTCGGACTATAAAGAAAGCTGGACGCTGAAGAATTGATGATTTTGAACTGTGGCATTGGAGAAGACTCTTGAGAGTCCCTTGGACAACAAGAAGATCCAACCAGTCCATCCTAAAGGAAATCAGTCCTGAATATTCATTGGAAGGACTGATGCTGAAGCTGAAACTACAGTGCTTCGGCCACCTGATGCGAAGAGCTGACTCATTTGAAAAGACCCTGATGCTGGGAAAGATTGAAGGTGGGAGGAGAAGGGGACAACAGAGGATGAGATGGTTGGATAGCATCACTGACTCAATGGACATGAACTTGAGTAAGCTCCGGGAGTTGGTGGTGGACAGGGAAGCCTGGCATGCCGCAGTCCATGGGGCCGCAGAGTTGGACATGACTGAGCAACTGAACTAAACTGATGGACCTAACATTCTGGGTTCCTATGCAATATTGTTCTTTACCGCATTGGACTTTACTTTCACCACCAGACAAATCCACAACTGGGCATCATTTCCTCTTTGGCTCAGCTTCTTCATTCCTTCTGGGACTATTTGTCCGCTCTTCTCCAGTAGCATATCGGACACCTACCAACCTGGGGGGTTCATCTTTCAATGTCATATCTTTTTGACTTTTTGTACTTTTCATGGGGTTCTCAAGGCAAGAATGCTGAAGTGGTTTGCCTTTGCCTTCTCCATGGACCACCATGGAGTTTTGTCAGAGCTCTCCACCATGACCTGTCCATCTTGGGTGGCCCTACACAGCATGGCTCATAATTTCACTGAGGCCAAACTATGCTAGGGTAATGGCGACTTCCTCTAAAAGGACTCATGCCAACACATCGTGCCTCCCAGGACTGCTGCAGTCAGTGCCCTTGACCCCATGCAGGCCACTGTTGACACATGTCTCTGCCAGAGACTCCCAAATACACACAGGCAGGTCTGCCTCAGTCTCTTATGGGATCACTGCTCCTTTCTCCTGGGTCCTGGTGTACACCAGGTTTTGTTTGTGCCCTCCAAGAGTCTCTGTGTACCCAGTCCTATGGAAGCTCTGTAATCAAATCCCACTGACCTTCAAAGTAAGATTCCCTGGGGATTCTCAGTCCCTTTGTGGGATCCCTCAGTTGGGAAGTCTGATGTAGGCCTAGAACTTTCGCAGCAGAGTGAGAACATCTTTGGTAAAGTTGTTCTCCAGTTTATGGATCGCCTACCTGGTGGCTTTAAGTGGGGCTAATGGCAACCTCCTCCGAGAGGGCTTAGCCACACATTGCACCTCCCAGTACTGCTGCTGCCAGAGGCCCTGTGCCCCACGGCAGGCAGCTGCTGACCCATGCCTCTGCAGGAGACCCTCAAACACTCACAGGCAGGTCTGGTTCAGTCTGTTGTGACGGTCACTGCTCCTTTCCCTGGGTCCCGGTGCACACAGGGTTTTTGTTTTTAAAATGTATTTATTTTGGGGCATGCTAGGCCTTGGTTGCTACACATAGGCTTTCTCTAGTTGTGGGGAACAGGGGCTACTCTTCATTGGAGAGCATTGGCTTCAGTAGTTGTGGCACATGGGCCTAGTTTCTCCTCTGCACGTAGGATCTTCCCCAGTGAGGGATCAAACCCGTGTCCCCTGCCTTGGCAGGTGGATTCTTATCCAGTGTGCCACCAGGGAAGTCCCTGCACAAGGCTTTGTTTATGCCCTTCCAGTGTCTCTGGCGGGTATAAGGTTTGATTTTAAATGTGATTGAGCCCCTCCTACCATCTTGCTGCAGCTTCTCCTTTGTGCTTGGACATGGGGTATCTTTTTTGGGTGGATTCCAACATTTTCCTGTCGACGATTGTCTAGCAGCTAGTTGCAATTTTGGTGTTCTCACGAAGACGACGAACACGTGTTCTCACAGAAGAAGATGAACACATGTTCATGAACACATGAACACCTGCCATCTCTTGGTGAACGTATACACTTTCTCTCAAATCTGGACTTTTGCACATCCTATTACTTCCACCTCAAACAATATGTTCCCCCAGACACACCCACTCCCCATCCTATTAGCTTTAGAGATTGATCCTGATTCCTCAAGGGTGGTTAAGATGTTCATCTATGAACTCTCATGACAGCGTCTTGCAGTTCCTCATAGCAGCACTTAATGCTGTGTTTCTCAAAGGTGGGAGCTGGGTTTTTCTCACTGGTAAATTTCCAGCTCTTAGTACAGTGCCCGGCACAGACAAGGCTCTCCACCAATATTTGTTAGAGGAAAGAATGAATAATAAGTGGATGGACTTCCCTGGTGGTCCAGTGGTTAAGACTCTGCACTTCCACTGCAGGGGGCACGAGTTTGATCCTGGCTGGAGAACTAAGATCCCACAAGCCACTCAGTGTGGCCAAAAAAAAAAAAAATCGATTAAAAAAATTGATAGATACTGTCAATATGTTCATGGTACACTCTTAGGAATTGGGAACCCTGACTCACTAAAGACGTTATGGCAGTTGTGTACCTGTGGTGGAGACAACAGGTTTTTGGTTACGAGACAACAACCTATTTTTCCCCAACACTTGTTAAAAAATATCCCTTGTCCAAAATCAATTTATTTGCACCAACCAAGATTCTAATCTCAATGCCCTTCTCAAGCAGATTTCTTAACTGGAACAGATATGTGTTGGCTGGGTAACACAAAATAGTAGATAGATTCATGCTGTAAATAAGTATTTTGGCCTCTACTTTTTAAAGCAGTTCTACATAATTTTGGTCAACATGGATACAATCTCAGAACTTCTTCTGGGAACCGAAAACACTAAGTTGTTCTTCCTTTTTTTCATATATACATTCCCCAAGGAGAGCAGCTCTTATTTCTCATGTTTTTTCCCTCATAGGATCTAAATTAATGTTGAAGATCTTGATAACATTTGATAAACATAAATTGAATTTAATGATTAACAAGGCTGAACAGTAAACTCAAGGGACATGAATTAGTTTGTTAGGGCTGTTGTAACAAAGAACTGCAAGCTGGCTGTCTTATAAACAGAAATGCGTTTTCTCATAATTCTGTAGGCTAGAAGTCTGAGGTGGTGGCAGAGTTGGTTCTTTCCGTAGATTGTGAGGGGGAATCTGTCCCATGTCTCCTAGCTTCTGGTTGTTTACTGGCAATCTTATACAAGCATCATACTGATTTCTGCCTTCATTTTTTTTTTTTTTTTTTTTACTACGCCAGGTCTTGTGGCATGCAGGATCTTCAGTCTTCATTGTGGCGTGCAGGATCTTCCCTTTTAATACTTTTATTTATTTATGGTTTGCTGGGTCCTCATTGCTGCATGGAATTCTCATTGTGGTGGCTTTTCCTGTTGCAAAACACAGGCTCTGGGGTGTGTGGGCTTCAGTAGTTGTGGCTTGCTGGCTCTGGAGCACAGGGTCAATAGTTGTGGGGTAAGGGCTTAGCTGCTCTGTGGCATGGGGAAATCTTCCCCCACCAGGGATCAAACCTGCATCTCCTGCATTGACAGATGGATTCTTTACCACTGAACCACCAGGGAAGCCCCCAGTATCTTTTTTTAAGTGCAGTATGCTAACTTAGTTGCGGCATGTGGGATTTAACTTAGTTGCTAATTTAGCTGTGGCATGTGGGATTTAATTCCCTGACCAAGGATTGAACCCAGGCACCATGCATTGAGAGCATGGAGTCTTGGCCACTGGACCACCAGGAAAGTCCCTGCCTCCTCCTTCAAGGGATGTCCCCCTTGTGTGTATCTCTGTGTCAGAATTCCTCATTTTTATAAGGATGCTAGCCATTTTGGATTAAGGGCCATCCTCCTCCAGTATGACCTGATCTAGTTATATGTAACTGCACCTACAATGACCCTATTTCCTAACAGTCACATTCTGAGGTACCTGGCATTAGGACTTCAGTATAAATATGTAGCTCTAGACACCTCCCACTTGCAGGCTGTGAGAGTTTTAGCATCTCAAAAAACTCTGGACCCCAATTTTATTCATTCATTCATTTACCCAATCTTTACAATGCTCTGTTTTTTTTAAAAATGAATCACTGTCTAAGCTACTAAGGGTATAACATTGAACAAAACAGTCATAGTCACTACCCTCATAAAACATGTAATCCAGTGAGGGAGTAAAGATAATAAAACAAGCATCAACCAGAAATTAAGGTAAGTGCCATGAGGTAGAAATTACAGAATTAAATAGGAGCATAGAACAAGATTATCCAGCCTTGTTTGGGGTCTGGGGTAGAGAGCTGTGAAAACTTTCCCTGGGAAGTGACATTTAAAGTAAGCTCTTAGGCTATAGCATCCAGGTGAGGAGAATGTAGAATCAAGCTTGTGGGGTTATCTGGAAGATTAAATTGGATAAAGCCATTTATCTGAATGTTGTCTTCATGCTCCCATTTATTTCTGTGAATGCACCTCTTTTGGACTTTACTGTCGTTTATGGACCTGCTTACTGTGTGTCAGGCTCTATGCTAGTTTCCTACATCTTCTCTAATTTCCCTCTAATTTCTTAATGGCAACCATGGAGACAACATTTAGAGTGCTGTCATATTTTTAAAAGTGATGACAAGAACTATTCTGCTCCTCAGGATACAGCATGCTTGGGGCTGGTGCACGGTGATGACCCAGAGAGATGTTATGGGGAGGGAGGTGGGAGAGGGGTTCATGTTTGGGAATGCATGTACACCCATGGGGATTCATGTCAATGTATGGCAAAACCAATACAGTATTGTAAAGTAAAATAAAGTAAAAATAAAAGACAAAAAAAAAAAGAACTATTCTGCTTTGGGCTAAATTCTGCAAAGTTCAAAATGCTACTGATTCAAAAGTACTTTTTTGAAACATACAAGTAATGAAAATAGTAATGATATTACAAATATAAATTATGGAGAGATCTCCATACAATACGTGGTGAAGAGGAATTCAAAATAACATTGTAGATATAAATTAAGGAAAGGTCTCCATACAACATAGAGTGAAGAATAAATCCTCAGCCAAAAAATATTAAATATAATAGTAAGTATCTGAAAATGTATTTTATTGAGCTTGCATTCCGTTTACTTCTGCTGCCTAGGGAACTGTCAGTTTTGAATCCTTGCAAATACTGACAGATAGCCATAGAAATGTACTATTTTCAAATAAAATAGTGACCTCTTTGGTAATCCAGTCACGTTTTCTCCCCTCAGTCCTTGCACCAAATAATGCTTAATAGTATGATATATAAGTGAATTGTATACTCAAATGGAGAAAAGAGTCCAAAACTCCAGAGGCATTATTCAAAGTATATACCAATCATACCACTGCAGAAAATTTTATCAAACTAGTCAAAAAGTTAGCGAATTTTGGATTAAGGAAGGGCCAAAAAAAATTTGCAAAATTCTTTCACCATATAACATTTTTGGACCTCTAGTTCAGTTCAGTCTCTCAGTCGTGTCTGACTCTCAGCGACCCCATGGACTGCAGCACGCCAGGCCTCCCTGTCCATCACCATCTCCTGGAGTTTACTCACTCATGTCTATTGAGTCAGTGATGCCATCCAACCATCTCATCCTCTGTTGTCCCCTTCTCCTCCCACCTTCAATCTTTCCCAGCATCAGGGTCTTTTCTAATGAGTCAGCTCTTCGTATCAGGTGGCCGAAGTGTTGGAGTTTCAGCTTCAGCATCAGTCCTTCCAATGAATACTCAGGACCAACTTCCCTTAGGATGGACTGGTTGGATCTCCTGGCAGTCCAAGGGATTCTCAAGAGTCGTCTCCAACACCACAGTTCAAAAGCATCAGTTCTTCGGTGCTCTGCTTTCTTTATAGTTCGATGCTCACATCTATACATGACTACTGGAAAAACCATGGCTTTGACTAGATGGACCTCTGTTGGCAAAGTAATATCTTTTTACCTTACATTTTATCAACTGTAAAAAAAAATGTGAAGAGGAATTACTAGATGTACATTTCTAGTGTATGCTTTGCTTTACATGTAGCTCATCACACTCGGAGAAAGCAATGGCAGCCCACTCCAGTACTTTTGCCTGGAAAATCCCATGGATGGAGGAGTCTGGAAGGCTGCAGTCCATGGGGTCGCTGAGGGTCGGACACAACTGAGCGACTTCACTTTCACTTTTCACTTTCACGCAGTGGAGCAGGAAATGGCAAGCCACTCCAGTTTCTTGCCTGGAGAATCCCAGGGACAGAGGAGCCTGGTGGGCTGCCGTCTGTGGGGTTGCACAGAGTCAGACACGACTGAAGCGACTTAGCAGCAGCTGCAGCAGCATCACACTGGTTTGCAGAACATAAGTCAACTCCTTAAACATGTATAGTGCACGTGTTACAAAAACAAACTTGGGTCCAGCTGCTTGCTCCTGGTAAAGCCAATCTACTGAGACCGGGTTGTGGTGAAGCAACATGCAATGTATTGCAAGGCTCCAAGCAAGGAGTCGAGGCAGATAGTGCTTAAACTCCTTGAATGGCTTCCAGGGAAAGGTTTTTAAAGACTGGCTGAGAGAGGGAGATTTTGGCTCATCAGTTCGTGGACATTCTTCTGATTGGTTGCTGGTGAGGTAATCAGGAGTCAACATCATCAACCTGATTCCAGCGGGTCTGGGGTCTATGTGCTTGTGGGCAGTATCCAGTAAACTTCTTCCACTTGTTAGCAGCTTCAGTATCTGCAGAACAGCTCAAAAGACGTGGCTAAGAATATTATCTATAGCTCTTGAGGAGAAACTAAAGGTCCTTGAAATTATTTAATAGCTAAGCTATTATTATTTGTCTTTGTTTTTCTTTCTTTCTGAATTTTCTCACTTTTATGTTTAAGTTTATTCTTTGGAACTCAGGGAAGGCCTAGGAAGCTAAGGTTTTTTTACAGACAAGAGGCAGACAGAGGACATGGATGGGGATGAGAAGGGCCCAAAGAGTCCTGCTCTTTTCCACATATATGACAGAAAAGCATTCAGTAACCTCTGATCATTGAAAGCTTGTGTTGTAAGAAAACTTTTTTCATTTAAATTAAAGTGATTTTGTGAGCCATGAGAAGGACAGTACAGATGCAGAGGCCCCACACCGATAGAGCACATGTATTTTTTAGAATATTTTATTCCCAGAGGCTAATCAGTAGCCAACAATATGCCTCCCAATCTTGATCCAAGGTTGAAAAAAAATGGAAATTTTTACCATGATGAATGAAAGCCTGTATGTGTGAATTTTTTTGGTGCTATGTGTTGAAAAAATGGTTGGTGTATACAAAACTCTATTTTTCTTTTCATGCTGATGCATAGTGGCTGATAAAAACAAAATGTTCTCTTCTTTTCAAAGTTAGGGATAAAAAGGAAACATTTCTTTGTGACTTGATTACTTCAATTACTTGGAATGGATTGATATATTTCAAAATGGGAGTCAATATCTTGAATAAACTGAATCTATCATTTCAGAGATAAAGGATTATAATTTTTAATATTTAGGACAAGATAGCAGAATTTCTTAAGAAGACCAAACTGTAAAGAAATTCTTCAGTCATCATGATAATAATTTTCTCCCACTGTCAGATAAAGAAACTAATGATATATTACTGATAATGTTTGAAAAATCACTTCAAAATGCTGTCACAAACCATGTAGAAATATTTTCCAGAGATGCATTCAATGCAAGAATGAATTGGTATTCATCTTTCAGGTTGGAAGATTAAAGTTAAAACTTTGCCTATGATGTGTTCATGTCTAATGAACATGGAAAGCCATCTTCAGTGATACATTTGTTCTTTCCGAGTCAGTGTTTTAATTGAATAGCCAGAATTATTTAAACATCCTTACAACGATGAATTGGGATCTTCCAATTTAGAAGGTGTAAAGATTAAGGAATTATCTACTGATTGTGGAAGCTGGACATGTGTTGAGCTGTTCATGATTAAACTGGCTATGGACAAACTAAAACTGGTGCCTTGTGTGCAACAAATGCCCATGAAGTGTCTGCAAATGCTGAGAAATTGAGACGGTGCTAGACATTCTGATTAGGTTTCTCTCTCCTCTAAAAGCCCCTACCTCTGGAGCAGAAAATCAGTTCGAATCACACACCACTGATTTAGTTAATATCAATCCTCATTTTGGCCACATCTTTCCCCCCCAAGACTGGAAACCCCTCTTTGATTTTTTGACCCATGACTAAATCTGATTGCTCACTACTTGATGTTTCCAGGTGGTGCTAGTGGTAAGAACCCACCTGCCAGTGCAGGAGACATAAGGGACATGGGTTTGATCCCTGGGTGGGGATGACCCCCTGGAGAAGGAAATGGCGACCCACTCCAGTATTCTTGTCTGGAGAATCCCACAGACAGAGGAGCCTGGCGGGCTACAGCCCATGGGGTCGCAAAGAGTCACAAACAACTGAAGTGACTTAGCATGCTTGTATGCTCACTTGGACCCTTGATATTGCACCCACTCTGTTGAATATCCTGGAGCCAAGTGCTTAAGTTTGGCGTTAAGATAGATTACGGTGTTCCTTTGAATATGGACCACTTGTGTCCTTCTGGAGCTTGTTGTTGAGAAAGACAGGTTTCTTCTTTACTCCTGATGATTTCTTCCATGTGGAGGTAGCTCCACGAGTCAAACACACCAGGCCTTAAGTATCCTTTTCTGTGGGATTTGTAATTTTAAAAACTGTATTTTCTTTCAATTGTGCTGGGTCTTCGTTACTGCACGTGGGCCGCCTCTATTGGTGGTGCACGGGCTTCTCACTGTGACGCTTCTCCTGTTGCAGGCCACGGGCTCCAGGGTGCCGAGGCTTCGGCAGGTGCGGACGGGGCTCAGTGGCTGCGGCTTGTGGGTCCCAGAGCATGGACTCAGTGGTTGTGGCGTACAGGATCATTTGCCTCGTGGCACGTGGAATCCTCTCAGACCAAGGATTGAAGCCACATCCCCTGCACTGGCAGGCAGACTCTGCACCCTGGGCCACCAGGGAAGTCTGGGATTTGCGATTTTTGAAGAAGAACCTGGGCATGAGTGACCCCGAGCCTTCCTCTGGTTTCCTCTCAGAACCATGTGAAACACAGAAAAGGGGGTGCCCTCACATAGGCAGTCTGGCCAGGGTCCCCCATGAGCTGTGGCAAGGTAGACAGATCTGTCTGCCTTAGGGCTTAGGATTCAGCTGGCCTGTGTGGCACATTTACCAATATCACCTTTTCTTGGTAAATGAAGTAGAACTTTGTTCTCCCTGTACTTATATTTTCACCTCTTTCACCCAATTCAAAAGCTTAGAAGAGGTATACTATTATTCAGCTTTGTTCAAATTCCAAACCTGGCCTCTGTTGCCAGGTCAGTTTCCTCCGCTGACCTCCCACCTTGATGCTGGGAATCTACACAGGCTTTCAGCTCACTCCTTGTCCCCATCAGCTGGGAAACAATATGCCTGGGCCTCAGAGAAGTTCACTGTGGTAAGACTGACAAGTAGTCAGCAGCCTTTGTTTATGGTGATTTAACAAATACCAGTCAGTCCATATATCCTCATCTTGTCTGTAAGCTATCAGAGTCCATTTCAAAGGGTTTGCTGGAATTTAAATGTATCCCTACCAAGCTAGTAAAAGTATTAAAAAATATAGTAAGGCTGGTTATGAATTTTTGCTGGGAAAAAGCTACTAAATTGATAGTAAAGCTATATATATATATATATATATGTATGTATGTATGTATGTATGTATGTATATATGTATGTATTGTTGTTCAATCGTGTCCAGGTCTTTACAACCCCATTAACTACAGCACCCCAGGCCTCCCTGTCCTTCACTATGTCCCTGAGTTTGCTCAAACTCATGTCCATTTAATCAGTGATGCCATCCAACCATCTTATCCTCTGTTGCCCACTTCTCCACATGCCTTCAGTCCTTCCCAGCATCAGGGTCTTTTCCAATGAGTCAGCTCTTTGCATCAGGTGGCCAAAGTATTGGAGCTTGAGCTTCAGCATCAGTCCTTCCAATGACAATTCACGGTTGATTTCCTTTATGATTGACTGGTTTGATATCCTTGCAGTCCAAGGGACTCTCAAGAGTCTTCTCCAGCACCACATTTAGAAATCATCATATCTGTTTGTGTGTGTACACATACATACATACAATTAAATAATTAATTTTTTTATTTGGCTAGGTCTTCTTTGCTGCAGACGGGCTTTCTCTAGTTGCAGCAGGCTGGAGCTTCTCATTGCTGTGGCTTCTCTTGTTGCAGAGCATGGGCTCTAGAGCACTTGGGCTTCAGTAGTTGTGGTGCATGGGTTTAGTTCCCCCATGGCATGTGGAGTCTTCCTGGATTAGGGATCAAACCAGTGTCCCCTGCGTTGGCAGGTGGATTCTTAACCACTGGACCACCAGTTCAGTTCAGTCGCTCAGTTGTGTCCGACTCTTTGCGACCCCATGAACTGCAGCACGCCAGGCTTCCCTGTCCATCACCAACTCCCAGAGCTTGCTCAAACTCATGTCCATCGAGTCGGTGATGCCATCCAGCCATCTCATCCTCTGTCGTCCTCTTCTCTTCTGCCTTCAGTCTTTCCCAGCATCAGAATCTTTTCTAAGGAGTCAGTTCTCATCAGGTGGCCAAAGTATTGGAGCTTCAGCATAGTCCTTCCAGTGAATATTCAGGACTGATTTCTTTTAGGATTGACTGGACTGGAGCACCAGGGAAGTCCAAGTTATATATTTTTATAACTTCTCTGTCTGGCACGTATGGATGAAGACTGACCCCTGCCATATCAGTAAACAAATGGTGTTGCAGCCATCAAGGCATCAGCCACTGCAGCTGCCTCTACTGTGCACCTGAGGGGCTTCAGGATGGAGAAAAGCAGGATCCTGGCCCTATATAGTTTAGGAGCACATCAAAGGTAAGGCCCAGATTCTTGCATCTTCCTATATGTATAAAAGGGTTAAATTCATTAACTTGAGGTGTCTGCTGCTGCTGCTGCTAAGTCACTCCCGTCGTGTCCGACTCTGTGCGACCCCATTGACGGCAGCCCACCAGGCTCCCCTGTCCCCGGGATTCTCCAGGCAAGAACACTGGAGTGGGTTGCCATTTCCTTCTCCAATGCATGAAAGTGGAAAGTGAAAGTGAAGTCGCTCAGTCGTGTCCGACTTTTCGCGATCCCATGGACTGCAGCCTACCAGGCTCCTCCGTCCATGGGATTTTCCAGGCAAGAGTACTGGAGTGGGGTGCCATAGTTTTCTTTAATTACCGGTACTTTTTGACTACTATTTTTTATTTTGTAAAAACTCCTATATACCCTGGCTCCTCCTTCACCTCTTCAGAGCCATCCCACAGAGCTATTTGAGAGGCTGCCTTCTGGGCTTAAGTCCTCAGTGAGTTCACCAAATAAAACATAATTCTTAACTTGTAGGTTGTGCATTTTTTCAGTCAACACATGTATTACGTACTGAATAGATGTTTGACAAATGAATAAATTAATCATATGATTTATTTTTTCTAGCTCCTAATAGTCTTTTAAAGTTTTTAAATGCTTATAAACCATATTTTTAACGATATTTCCTTCAGGTTTTCTTGTTCTAATTTCAAAAACTTTAATAGTTATTTCTAGAAGTCCTCTTTTTTACCTTATTGGTAAAACAGAATGACATTTACCTTCCCCCAGTCTTCCAGCCTAACTCTCCTGCTCCATCATTTCTTAAAGAGCAGAAATGTTGACTGCATCAACAAAGATACATTTTATTAGTACATTTTGTGCCCTGAGATGTAATTATTCTGGTTCTGGGAATTTAAAGTATGTTAAATGCTCTTTTATTATCATCTTTTATCTTCGGGGAAGTGTCCTTTTAAAGACAGTTTTTCTACCATTTATTGTTAGAGTTATTCCCCTTGGCAGTGAAGCAAAGTAGGACTTGAATCATTTACTTTTCTCTGTTTCATGTGATAACATTCTAATATCTGCTGTAGTATGTAAGAATTAAAGATATTAAAATTTAAAAAAAGAAAAAAAAAGAAAAAAAATAATATCTGCTGTAAAGAAGTGAGTCTGTTCCTTTCTTTGTTTGCTTTATTGTATTATTTATAACTATGTCAACCTCTGCTTTTCCTGGCAAAATTCTTTTGGGTTCAATAATTTGTCATTGTTGTTTGGCTATGGTTCCCTTTCTCTGGATTTTGTACAGACACTTCTGTTTAAGAAAACAGAACCTAGGTGATTCTTTCTGAGATCGCTCTCTTTCTCTGAGCCTACCACCAGATGTAGGGTTGATGCAAGGTCATCATCCCTCTTGACTGCAGACTGGACAAAGGATGGACACCTAGGGAATCAAACTCTTTCTCCCAGCAATTTGGAGCTGAGAATGAGTTGGTCTTTTAGTCTGGGTTGACTGCTTGAATGGACAGATTGGGACCTCAGAAGTTGTGAAATGCAGCATAATTGGACTGTACACAATGAACTGGTAAGAGAGGAAAATGGACAGATGTACAGAATGACGTACAGACCGTGAACCAAGGAGATGAGCTCCTGATGACTTTCCCGGTCCGAGCAAATCACGGCTTCCCTGGTCGCTCAGATGGTGAATAGCCCGCCTGCGATGCAGGGGACCTGGGTTCAATCCCTGGGTCGGGAAGATCTCCTGAAGGGCATGGCAACCCACTCCAGTATTTTTGCTTGGGAAATCTCATGGACAGAGGAGCCTGATGGACTACAGTCCGTGGAGTCACAAAGAGTTGGACATGACTGAGCGAGTTTCACTTATATAGAGCAAATTATGGCAGGCTTATTTTTTGAAACTTCAATTTGCATTTCTGTGTGTCCCTACTCCCACTATGAGGTGGTTGCTGGATTGCTGCTGTTCATATTATAGCATAGTAAGCAAGAGCTGCCTAAAGCTAACACACAGAAACAGTATAGGGTGGTGAATACTAGCAAGTGTTCTCCAGCTGGGCCATCTGATTTAGAAGATCTTGTATCACTTCCTGGCTGTGAACCTGGGCAAATGACTTAATCTACCTGTTGTCCCATCTGTAAGTTAGAGATCTATGCTGCCTACCTCATGGTGTTAGTGTGACAATTAAATTAAGTAATAACATAACATTCTTACAACCATCATCCTGTCATAAAGGAACTAATAAGTGCAAGTTATTATTATTATCATAATTCCACCCCCCCACCACCACCGAAGACCCAAACTAATTGAAGAACAGTACCCCAGAGGATGAGATGAGGGAGAGGAACACCATGTAGGATACTGTGTGTGTTGGGAGGAGCGGACCATGTAGACAGCAGAGATTAGGGTGGCCTGGCAGAGCAGTAGTTCGTGCAAAACTCTGAAGCAGTGTCTGAGGATGGGCTGAGCCTCAGAGGGGAGCACTGCCTTCTTCATGAATCTGGGAAAGCAGGACTCTGCTCCTAAGCTTCCCTAGAAGTTCCTAGGCCCAGAGGATGGCAGGGAAGTCATACTGCTAGCAGCTTCCCAATTTCCAGTCTTTTTTTATTATTCAGGAAAAGAATGCCAAATTTTAGTCAGTCACCCCTGCAAAAATGGCTGGATTTCCTTTTTTTTTTTTTTTCGCATGAGAGGGAAATAGACTTTTGAGGCAAGAGTACAGGAGTGGGGTAGGTTTCCTTCTCCAGGGGATCTTCCTGACCCAGAAGTCAAACCTGGGTCTTCTGCATCACAGGCAGATTCTTCACCTGCTGAGCCATCAGGGAAGCTCCGTAGACTTCTATCTTAACCATTGCTCTTTTGTTTTTAAGTTTTGTATATAGCCATATTAAATCTTATGTGATTCAGCAAGAAAGAGAGTTTCAAGACCTGAAGTTCGGACTGGGACGATGGGAAAATAACTAGGACAATAGAAAAAAAAAAAAGGAACAACAGATGGAAACTGACCAAAGACTGGAGAGACCTTCTCTCTGGTGCTCCAAGGACAAAGATGGGCAAGAGTGTCCCCCAGATAACCAAGATTTTATATCCCTTCAGCCTGGCCAATGGGAGAGCCACAACCAGATGTTCACTGGTGCAATATTTCTTGCGTATCTGAGTTTACTGTTTGAAACCCAGAAGCACTAAAGGGACTTAGCTGCCCATGGATTTTGTGATATTTCCCAGGATGCTTTTAATGTATTCTGCTTTATTTGATTCTTCTAAAGTTCGTTCAAAGTGATTTGTTGTTTCTGCCCAAAAGGACCCTACCTAAGATATAGACCCCAGCTAGGCAGCTGTATTAATTTCTTAAGATGTCTCTTTCTTTCATCTCTGACTAGGAATATTGTAAATTATATTGTGAGATTTCATTTTTAGGGTCTTCTATCTTAAATGTTTTGCTTTTTTGAAGAGTCAGTTTCTGGGATCATGTCCATTTTTTTTGCCTTACTTTTGACATCTGTGTTATCAAAGTTTAGAGCCCCAGGAGGTGAGTGCTGGGACTTCTTCCTTTTACCCCATGCTGCTGTTTCTTTCATTTCAGTGTCATTGCCAGACAAGCAGTCAGTGTTTCCTTATTGATCTAAATCAAGTCCAGAATGGCAGTTCTTGCTGCTTCCTCTACCAGCTGAGCAGGGAACTGTCAGCAAGGCAAGCCAAGAATTTATCAGCTGTAATTCTCCTGCAGAATTAATCTACCGAGAGATGCGTGGCTCCTTGAATCTTTCAAATATGATTTTTATACATCTGGAGGATATAAGAAGAGATTCTTAGGCATGGTGTGGATAACACCTGTGGGGACTGCCTTTATTATTAAAACCTTTCACAGATTCCAGCACTTTTGGAAATTGGTTGACTGTTCAAACAAATTGAAGCCAAACGCTGGAGAGAAGTAGCTGGAAAGAACACAGAAATGGGCGCTGGAGTGTAAAGCTCAAAACCCCTGCTTTGCCATTTATTCACTCTGTGATCCCGCAGAGTGAATGAGCCTCTCTGACTTGCTGGATTTTACACTTTCCATCTATGAAATGGAGATGCTTTTCTCTCTTCTGGATAGCTCACAAAATTGTCTGGTACCAGTGTTTAGGAACATAATTCATTTCGGGTCAAATGTATATTATTGTCATGATCTCTACATGCCCCAAGCCCCAGTCTGCTGTTCCCATATGGAGAATTGTTCAAGTCATGTCTGTGTCTGTTTCTGCCCTGCAAATAGGTTCCTTTATACCGTTGTTTTAGATTCCACATATATGCATTAATATACGATATTTATTTTTCTCTTTATGATTTCGCTCTGTATGACAAACTCTAGATCCGTCCAGGGCTTGTTTACACTCCTGGAAAGAGAGGTAAAGGAATGAGTAGCTGGAATTCCAAGGGCTCCTTTGTTAATGACACATACTGGTGCTTGTTTTCTTCAGTAATTGCAATATTTTTATGACATGACATGAATTTATGGACATGGAACTCCAGGGAATTTGCACCTGTAGACAATATAAGCTCAGTTTACAATAATCCATCTTTTCACTGTCATCCAGGAACCCAGTTAGGTCCTAGTTCATGTCACTCCTCTGCTCAAAGCTCTCCAGTGGTTTCTCAACCCACTCTGAGCGAAAGCCAGGCTCACCATGGCCCCACGGGCCCTGTGTGTGTGTCCTCTCTTGCCTACTTCCTGGCCCTCCTCGCTTGTTACTCTCCCCTAGTCTGCCCTGCTCCCATGCATCTTGCCAACCCTCTAGGCTGCCAAGGATTCTCTTGCCTCTGGGCCTTTGCATCTGCTATTGCCCAGATGTCCACGCATCTCACACACACTTCCTTCAAGTCTCTGAACGTCTCAGTGAGACTTCCCCTGAGCATCCTTCAACATTTCGAGTGCTGTCTCTCCCTACAGCCTTCCCACATCTGAAAGAAGTCCCTTCCTCCTTACCAGGAGGAGGAAATAAAACTGCACCTTCCAGGACACAGAAAGCCTTTAAACAGCCCTTCACAGCATCAGACCAGGAACAACTTTAGAAACCATTGCCATCAATTCTTTAATATTACAGATAAAGGAGGCCGGTAGCTGGGGGGAATTACTTATTCAAGAATGAGGAGCTGTACAGAGATGGGTCTGGGAAGAGAATGCAAGATCATTCATGTGTTTATTCACCTAACAGGTATCTATTTGAGACCTCCTACCTGTTAGGATCTTGAATAAAACCAGTTTCAGTTCTTACCTACCTCAAGAACCTACAGCCTCAGGTCAACCTTACTGAACAAATCATTACATAAACAAGTGTGAAACTCAGCTGTGACATATGTTGCAAGGGAGAAGTTGTTGGTGCTTTGAGAACATAGTTTGGAGGTTTGACTTGAGCAGGGAGCTCAGTAACACTTTGTTTTTCTCTGTTAGTAGGATTTTTTATTTAAATCCTTTTTTAAAATTGAAGTGTAGTTGATTTACAATGGTGTGTTTCTGGTATAAAACAAAATGATTCAGTTATATATATACATATATGTGTATTCTTTTTCATATTCTTTTCCATTATGCATTGATTATAGTTCCCTGAGCTCTACATTATGACTTTGTTGTTTATATTTTACGTATTGTTTGTATCTGTTAATTTCACGCTCCCAATTCATCTGTGAGTCTGTTTCTGTTTTGTAGATAAGTTCGTTTGTGGCATATTCTAGTTTCCATGTATCATATGGTATTTGTCTTTTTCTTTGTGACTTCTCAGTGAACACTTTCTTGATGGAATAGTGCTAAAGCTGAGAATGAAAGGGTGATAGGCAGCTGATGGAGGAGCAGGGCATTTTAGGCAGTGGGGTAGAGTGCGGTGTGAGATGAGGTTAGAAATGAAGGTGGAGGTTGGAGCCTGCAGCACCCTATAAGCCGTGATAAGAAACTTTATCTTTATCCTAGAAATATTGCAAGGTTTATCTGATTCCTATTTCTATTCCTTACCTTTAATCGCACTGTCAAATAATGTTAAGGATAAGTAATAGAGGAGGCAGATTCAATTTCTATTTATATCCAGAAATCATCGAAAGGGCAAAAAATAAACTTGAAAGAACATTCCTTCAGTCCCTTGCTTCATCCTACTTCCCTGCCTGCCTAGGCAGTCAAATGCCCTCTCTTTATTTCCAATCCAGATTTGCATGAACACTGTACACACACGCGCTTGTGCACACACGCACACACACACACTTGCTTCATATGTACTTCTTCATTTTAGCAAACAATGTCTTGACATTCCTGATACAGAGATAGTAGAGCTTATTTTGATTAATCTCATTTAATTGCAATTAGTTTATCCTCTTGGGTCATTTGATCTGCAATCACTTGCTGTCAGGGTGCTGAAAATAGTGCCCATCCTGCTTTCTACAAATGATGGCAGTGGATCCGAGAGGTCTTTCCTGGTATTGTAAAGTTCCACTCTCTGGTTCCAGAATGAAGAGAAGACCCAGGAGCACCATTATCAACTACTTTGCAGTTTTGTGGTGTAACCTGTTTGCTTGATTAAACATCGCTCTTCTGTAAGACCCATGTGTGTCCAACACCTGGGGCTTTGTTGACCCTGGAGAGGTGGCCCCTCCCAGAGTGCATCTTCCATATGCAAGTCAGCGAATGCAAAGCTCACTTCTCCTGCCTCCTTTATCAAGCTCTGACACTGAGCCACTTCTCTGCACCAGTCACTGCAGGGTCAGGTACCAGACAAGGAGAGAAAGCCCTTCATCTAGAGCCTACTGAAATTTTAACTAGCCAACCCTACGCCTGCTTAGTCTGTCTCACCTGTTCCTTCCCTGGAAACCACAGCAGGGCCTCTTGCCCACATTTTTCTCCTATTCCTTCTGCCTCTGGACCGGTCCTGCTACTTCCTCACATGGCCCTGCATGGTGTGCCAGTCCCCTTCTCTTGGGAACTGTGAGTAACAAACTCTATTTTCAGTGACAACCATCTCCTAATCTGTTGGCCTCATCATTCCTGAATAATGGCAAAACTTACATTTTAAAGGGCTTCCCAGGTGGCTCAGTGGTAAAGAATCCACCTGCCAATGCAGGAGATGTGGGTTCAGTCCCTGGGTTGGGAAGATGCCCTGGAGAAGGAAATGGCAATCCACTCCAGTATTCTTGCCTGGGAGATCCTATGGACAGAGGAGCCTTAGTGGGCTATGATCCATGGAGTTGCGAGAGTTGGACATGATTTAGTGACTGAAAGCAATATTTTAAAACCTCTTCCTCAGACTGGTTTCTTTCATTCCCTTCTGAGAAATCCCATGTGACATCCCTCTGGTCTTCTTGGGTATGCTGGTGGAATGGCAAGGATTCTGGAGCCAGGCACACCTGAGTTAATTGCCTTGATGCACCCCTTACCAGCTGCAAGACTGTGGGCTTTTGCTTCACCACCTTTTTTAAAAAAAAAATTATTTATTTGGTTCTTAGTGGCCACACGTGGCATCTTCATTGTGGTGTAAGGGCTTCTGTCTCATTGTGGCGTGTGGGCTCCAAAGCACCTGGGTTCAGTAGTTGTGATGCACTGGCTCAGCTGCCCCATAGGATGTGGGATCTTAGTTCTTTGACCAGGGATCGAACCCACGTCCCCTGCACTGGAAGGTGAATTTTCAACCAGGGAACCACCAGGGAAGTCCCCTTGCTTCCCCTCCATGACCCTTACTTCCCATGCACAGGGAAGAGGATCACAGCGTCTGTGTCCCAGGGCTGCTTGAGGATGAGGTGATGAAGGTCCTGCAGCCAGCACAGGGCCAGGACAGGGCGGCTGCTTTCTGCCCGTGCGTTCTCTCCTCCTGTCTGGGACGTAGAGCCACCTCTGCTGTCTGCTTTCTGCCTGCCTATTTTTGTTGCTGTTCAGTCAACCAGGAATCTTGAAGAAAACCCGTGGATGACTTATTGTAAGCTCTTCAACCTTTGCTTCCTGTATTTGTTAACCTCCAGCCAACCAGAACCTTTTATTTTCCCATTCATAAGCCCCCTGCCAACCCTGACAGGCCCTGAGAGTGGGTTTTTGATGAACTGCTTGGACCTAACGTTCCCTCCAGCTGCTCCCCTCTTGATGATGGCTCATCAAAGAATTATCTTAAGAGCGCAGGGCTTGGAGTCTGGCCTGAGTTCCAGTGCCGACTCTTTCTTATGTAGGACCTGGGCACTCTGGTTAACCACTCTAAGCTCTAACTTCCTCATTTGCAAAATCAGGTTAACAGTGTACACACTGCCTATATCTCGGGGCTGCTTTGTGAGGCAGATGGGACAATGTATACACGAAGTGTAAAGGGATAGAACACTAGGAGGGACTGTAGTTAAAAATACAAGCGGCAGTTGGGGTTGGCCCTCTGTTTCTCCTCTTCTGTGTGTCTTGTACAGCCCTCTCTACTTTCTGGTATCCTGTATCCTGCTCCCTCCAGCCCAGGTCTCTCACTGCTCTAGCCTCTCTTCTTCCTCTCCCCCCTATGCTCTTGATGGTTCTCAGAGTCCACACTTACAGACCTTTCTTTCCTACAGGGATTTGCAGAGGAAGCACCTGTGAAAGGGGCAGAGAAGCCACAGGGAAGATGAAAGGAAAAGAAAGGATCAACTCTCTGTGTGACTACTATGTCCCGGGTACTATTTCACATGAATTTCTTAGTCCTGGAAAGTAGGAATCCTTAGCAGTGTCACTTTGCAAATGAGGACATGGAGGCTCAGAGAGGTGCAATAACTAGCTGGGAAGCAGCGAATCCTTGATTCAAAATGAGATCTGTTAAAGTATTTAATTTTGGCTGTGCTGAGGTTTCACTGCTTCACGGACTTTTGTCCAGTGGCGGCGAGTGGGGGCTACCCTCTAGTTGCAGTGCGCTGGTTTCCCGTTGCAGTGGCTTCCCTTGTTACAGAGCGTGGGAGCCAGGGCCTTGAGGCTTCAGCAGCTGTGACTCCTGGGCTCTCGAGCACAGGCTGAGTAGTTGTGGCACATGAGCTTGGTTGCTTTGAGGCATGTGGGATCTTCCGAGACCAGGGATCTAACACATGTCTTCCTTCACGGGCAGGTAAATCCTTTAGCACTGACCCACCAGGGAAGCCCCAGTTGCTGAATCCTATTAACATTGTTTAAGTTCTAATGGTAGATTTGCTATGTCATGTCAGGCAGGTAGGACAGGCAGATCTCTGTAGACCAGTGGAAGTGTCTCAGTCCTCTCTGTCTTGCCCATTCGTAGGCCCTCAGATTGCTGCTTTCTCCTGCTGCCAGGAGGAAGACCACAAAGCAGTGTCCATCTCCTCTCTGTCTACCGGAGCTGCTCTTTTCCTGAGCCCATGGCCCCTCATATTCAGTGATTGGTGGAAATCATAAAGTTCCATAAATAGTATGTAGACAAAGCTCATCTCTGAGCTTATCCCCATTACTTACCACATATGCAGGACCAACTATTAATACATAATCTGCGGTGTGTGGTGTTCAGTGGTGTTGTGTCTGACTTTCTGCAACCCCATGGAGTGCAGTACACCAGGCTTCCCTGTCCTTCACTATCTACTGGAGTTTGCTCAAACTCATGTCCATTGAGTCAATGGTGCCATCAAACCATCTCATCCTCTTTCGCCCTCCTTTCTTGCCCTCGACCTTTTCCAAAATCAGGGTCTTTTCCAAGGAATTGGCTCTTCACATCAGGTGGCCAAAGTATTAGAGCTTTGGCTTCAGCATCAGTGCTTCCAATAAATATTCAGGGTTTATTTCTTTTAGGATTGACTGGTTTGTACTCCTTGCTGTCCAAGTGACTCTCAAGAGTCTTCTCCAGCACCACAGTTCAAAAGCATCAATTCTTCAGCATTCAGCCTTTAAAAAAATTTTTTTTTTATTTTTATATTTTACTTTACAATACTGTATTGGTTTTGCCATACATTGACATGAATCTGCTACCTGAGTTCCCAATCCTGATCCCCCCTCCTACCACCCTCCCCATATCATCTCTCTGGGTCATCCCAGTGCACCAGCCTCAAGCATCCTGTATCATGCATCAAACCTGGACTGGCGATTTGTTTCTTACATGATAGTATACATGTTTCAATGCCATACTCCCAAATCATCCCACCCTGTCCTTCTCCCACAGAGTCCAAAAGACTGTTATATACATCTGTGTCTCTTTTGTTGTCTCACATATAGGGTTATCATTACCATCTTTGTAAATTCCATATATATGTGTTAGTATACTGTATTAGTGTTTTTCTTTCTGGCTTACTTCACTCTGTATAATTGGCTCCAGTTTCATCCACCTCATTAGAACTGATTCAAATGTATTCTTTTTAATGGCTGAGTAATACTCCATTGTATATATGTACCACAGCTTTCTTATCCATTCGTCTGCTGACGGACATCTAGGTTGTTTCCATGTCCTGGCTATTATAAACAGTGCTGCAATGAACACTGGGGTACATGTGTCTCTTTCAATTCTGGTTTCCTTGGTGTGTATGCCCAGCAGTGGGATTGCTGGGTCATAAGGCAGTTCTATTTCCAGGTTTTTAAGGAATCACCACACTGTTCTCCATAGTGGCTGTACTAGTTTGCATTCCCACCAACAGTGTAAGAGGGTTCCCTTTTCTCCACAGCCTCTCCAGCATTTATTGCTTGTAGACTTTTGGATTGCAGCCATTCTGACTGGTGTGAAATGGTACCTCATTGTGGTCTTGATTTGCATTTCTCTGATAATGAGTGATGTTGAGCATCTTTTCATGTGTTAGCCATCTGTATGTCTTCTTTGGAGAAATGTCTATTTAGTTCTTTGGCCCATTTTTTGATTGGGTCATTTCTTTTTCTGGAGTTGAGCTGCATAAGTTGCTTGTATATTTTTGAGATTAGTTGTTTGTCAGTTGCTTCATTTGCTATTATTTTCTCCCATTCCAAAGGCTGTCTTTTCACCTTGCTTATAGTTTCCTTTGTTGTGCAGAAGCTTTTAATTTTAAATAGGTCCAATTTGTTTATTTTTGCTTTTATTTCCAGTATTCTGGGAGGTGGGTCATAGAGGATCCTGCTGTGATGTATGTCGGAGAGTGTTTTGCCTATGTTCTCCTCTAGGAGTTTTATAGTTTCTGGTCTTAGGTTTAGATCTTTAATCCATTTTGAGTTTATTTTTAGCATTCAGCCTTTTTTATGGTCCAACTCTCATATCCATACATGACTACTTGAAAAACCATAGTTTTGGCTATACAGACCTTTGTTGGTGAACTGATTACTCTGCCTTTTAATATGCTGTCTAGATTTGTCATAGCTTTAGTGCCAAGAAGTAAGCGTCTTTTAATTTCATGGCTGCAGTCACCATCTGCAGTGATTTTGGAGCCCAAGAAAATAAAGTCTCTCACTATTTCCGTTGATTCCCTGTCTATTTGCCATGAAGTGATGGGACTGGATGCCATGATCTTAGTTTTTTGAATGCTGAATTTTAAGTCAGCTTTTTCACTTTCTTCTTTCACCTTCATCAAGAGGCTCTTTAGTTCCTCTTCGCTTTATGCCATAAGGGTGGTGTCATCTGCATATCTGAGGTTGTTGATATGTCTCTCAGCAATTTTGATTCCAGTTTGTGCTTCATCCAGCCCGGCATTTCTCACGATGTACTCTGCATAGAAGTTAAATAAGCAGGGTGAAATATATACAGCCTTGACTTACTCCTTTCCCAATTTGGAACCAGTCTGTTGTTCCATGTCCGGTTCTAATTGTTGCTTCTTGAACTGCATACAAGTTTCTCAGGAGGCAGGTCAGGTGGTCTGGTATTCCCATCTCTTTAAGAATTTTCCATGGTTTATTGTAATCCACAGAGTCAAAGCCTTCAGCATAGTCAATGAAGCAGAAGCAAGTGTTTTTCTGGGATTCTTTCGCTTTTCCGATGATCCAGTGAATGTTGGCAATTTGGTCTCTGTTTCCTCTGCCTTTTCTAAATCCAGCTTATACATCTGGGAAGTTTTCAGTTCACATACTGTTAAAGCCTGACTTGAAGGATTTTGAGCATTACCTTGCTAGCATGTGAAATGAGGACAACTGTGTGGTAGTTTGAACATTCTTTGGCATTGCCCTTCTTTGGTATTAGAATAAAAACTGATTTTTCCCAGTCCTGTGGCCACTGCTGAGTTTCCCAAATTTTCCAAATTTCCAATTTCCAACTATTGAGTGCAGCACATTTACAGTATCATCTTTAAGGATTTGAAATAGATCAGTTGGAACTCCATCACCTCCACTAGCTTTGTTTGTGGTAATTTTTCCTAAGGCCCACTTCACTTTGTACTCCAGGATGTCTGGCTCTAGGTGAGTGATCACACCATTATGGTTATCTGGGTCATTAAGACCTTCTTTGTACAGTTCTTCTGTGTATTCTTGCCACCTCTTCTTAGTATCTCCTGCTTATGTTGGGTCCTTACGGTTTCTGTCCTTTATTGTTCCCATCTTTTCATGAAATGTTCCCTTGATATCTCTATTTTTTTTAAAAGAAATCTCTAGTCTTTCCCATTTTATTGTTTTCCTCTATTCCTTTGCATTGTTCACTTAAGGCTTTCTTATCTCTCCTTGCTTTTCTTTGGAACTCTGCATTCAGATGGGTATATTTCTCCTTTTCTCCTTTGCCTTTTGCTTCTCTTTTTTTCTCAGCTGTTTGTAAAGCCTCCTTAGACAACCATTTTGCCTTTTTGCATTTCTTTTTCTTGGGGATGGCTTTGGTCACCATCTCCTGTACGATTTTATGAACCTCTGTTTGTAAGGAGGTTCTTCAGGCACTTTGTCTTCTCAGATCTAATCCTTTGAATCTATTTGTCACTACCACTGTATCATCATAAGGGATTTGATTTAGGTCATACCTGAAAGGCCTAGTGGTTTTTCCTACATTTTTCAATTTAAGGCTGAATTTTGCAATAAGGAGCTGATAATCTGAGCCACAGCCAGTTCCCAGTTTTGTTTTTGCTGACTGTATAGAGCTTCTCCATCTTTGGCTACAAATAATGTAATCAATCTGATTTCAGTATTACCATCTGGTGATGTCCACGTGTAGAGTCATCTCTTGTGCTGCTGGAAGAGGGTGTTTGCTGTGACCAGTGTGTTCTTTTGGCAAAACTCTGTTAGCCTTTTTCCTACTGCATTTTGTACTCCAAGGCCAAACTTGTCTGTTACTTCAGGTATCTCTTGATCTCCTACTTTTGCATTCCAGCCCTCTATGATGAAAAGGACATCTTTTTGGTGTTAGTTCTGTAAGGTCGTGTAGGCCTTCATAGAACCGTTCAACTTTAGCTTCTTCAGCATTAGTGGTTGGGGCATAAACTTGGATTACTCTGATTTTGAATGGTTTGCTTGGAAGTGAACTGAGATCATTCTGTCATTTTTGAGATTGCACCCAAGTACTGCATTTTGGACCTTTTGTTGACTATGTCATTTATTCTAAGGGATTCTTGCCCACAGTAGTAGATATAATGGTCATCTGAATTAAATTTGCCATTCCCATCCATTTCAGTTCACTGATTCCTAAAATGTTGATGTTCACCCTTGCCATCTCCTGTTTGACCACTTGCAATTTATCTTGATTTATGGACATAACATTCCAGGTTCTCATGCAATATTGTTCTTTACAGCATCAGACTTTTATCATCAGCTACATCCACAACTGGGTATTGTTTCGCCTTTGATTCAGCCTCTTCATTCTTTCTGCGGATATTTCTCCACTCTCCTCCAGTAGCATTTGGAATTCTATAGACCTGCGGGCTTCTTCTTTCAGTGTCATATAATTTTGACTTTTCATACTGTTCATGGGGTTCTCAAGGCAAGAATGCTGAAGTGGTTTGCCATTCCCTTCTCCAGTGGATCACATTTTGTCAGAACTTTCCACCACGACCCGTCTGTTTTTGGTGGCCCTACATGTGGATTGAACCTGGGTCTCCTGCATTACAGGCAGATTCTTTACTCTCTGAGCCACCAGAAAAGATAATAATCTGTGGGGCCTAGTGCAAAATGAAAATACGGGGCTCCTTGCCTAGTAATATTTCTTAAATAGTGAACCAATCACTTGAGTTGGGGTTTCTAGAGTATCTAGTGATGACTCTGGACATGCAATCAGGGCTTCATAAATATTTGGGAATAGCTGATTGATTCTTAAAAGTATGCAGAGATGGTATTACGTGTGGTCCGTAGACCAGCAGCCAGTGTACCACATGGGAGTTTGTTTGAAATGCCGAATTTCAGGCTGCATGTAGTGAATCAGGTTTTAAGATCCTCCCAAGTGATTCATTAAAGTTTTGAGAAGCACTGGTGTGGGGAAAAAAAAAAAAAAAAAAAAAAAAGATATGATCCTAAAGACTAGGCTTATTGTTAACTACTAAGGATCTTTCAAAAGTGAAGATTCTATAATCTCATGTTTATCTGAATCCTTGGGAAACTGCAGATAACTGACAAGGTTGTAATCCATGGGCACATAGACCTGGGTTCAGTTTTCAGAACTCTCATTTTACCTCTTTGAGTTTCTGTTCCCTTATCTTCACACCATATTTTCTATTGCAGATGAAATAAAATCATGTATATTGTTCAGCAAGTGTTTATTCCATCCTGCTCCTTCCCCCAGTTCTGGACTCAGCTTTACCTGCATTGTTGAGAATGGTTTCTGATTACCAAGCAGCATTAGGAAAAGAACTTTAAGGTGGGAGGCCATGTGTCTCCTCATTCTTTGTCCTCACATCCCATACTCATGTCACTTCATCCACCAAAACTGCAGAGGACAGTCCTAGCAGTCAGACAAATAGTGTTTGAGATGTGGCTCCCAAACTGCTTCACTTCACTGGGCCTCAGTTTCCTCATTTATGGAAAGAATAATCCCACCTCTTCTGGGATTCCAACAGGCAAGAGAAGCAGCAGATCTAGCCCACCAACACATAAGTGCTCCATCAGAGGTAGCAGTGGTTGGTTGCAGGTGGCTCTAACACCGTTAGAATCTTCACAGCAGATCAGTTGTGGGAAGACGTGATTAAACAAGGTCTTCATGAGCCTTTTCTGTTGGATTAGACAAAGGCTTTTATGTTTGTAGGTTTTATGTTCTAAGTGACTCAGAGTTGATTAAATTTCCAAGCTCAGAGTTGCCTTTGGTTCCATAATGTATATAGGACGCCCTTTAGACTACAGAGTGCATCGCTTATGGAGGGGTTTCTGGGATTGTGGAATCTGAGAGTGAGTAGCTTTGTGTGGTGCAGTGACCATGGGCCAACCAGAAAGCAGAGGCATTTCTGAGACTTCTGAGGGGCAGCTCTTTGTTTTGAGGCCAGATTGCTAAGCCAGTCTACACAAAGAGAGCTCTCGGCCCTTTTCTTTCATGGGTGTTAGTGTCATGGGGCTAAGTGTCTTCTCTCACCTAGTTTCTAATCCATGAAAGGTCTGAATACTGAATATTTATCATAATATTCTTGGGAAGAAAATCAAGTTGCTCAGTTCTACCTAAATGTTAAATAATCCTTGGGGAGAGTGGAAACATTAGTGAGATAGATAATGTGGGCTCATATACAATGAAGTCAGGGAAGGGTCTAGAATTGTTGTTTTACCTTTTTTCTTATAGATCTGGGAAGCTGAAAAACTCCCAAAGGCTCACATTTATATCTGCGTATAACATGCACTCATCAGAACACACACAGCATTTCAATTCGTGGCTATATCTTAAATGTTGCTACAGAACTTGAAGCAGGGAGCACTTCCATTGTCAGGTGATAAGGCAGCAGAGTGGGGTGAAGGAAGTGTCCTGTGGCAGCGTGCTCTGCTACAGGGCACCACTCACGTGACCGTCTCAGCAGCACACGTGTACAGACTGGTGGGGAGCCGTCTGAGTTCCAGCTTCTTCAGCACCATCTGCCATAAATGTTTGTTACATCTTGTGCTATATAGTATTAATGAACTCAAAAAAGTCACATATATATACATATCTGTTTTCTGAATTGCCCTGTATATGTGTACCTACCTCTCATTCAAAACACTAAGCTAGCAAGACAACTGTCTGTGCTCTTCAAAAATGTCCTTGTCATAAGGGGCAAAAAAGAACCAGGAATTGTTCCTCCTTAAAGACTACGGGCAACTAAAATGTAGTATCTTGGACAGGGTCTTGGGATCAGGGGTGGAGGTAAGTGATGGACATTAAAAGTGTTACCGATACAAAACATTACTAGAACAACTGGCAGGCTTTAAATGTAGGCTGTGAGTTAGATGATAGTATTACATCAGTGTTAAACTGCTAAAATTTTATCAGTGCACTGCAGTTACAGATGGGAATGTCTTTATTTAAAAAATACGTGCTAAAATATTGGGATGTAAGGGGCATGACATATGCAATTTACTCTGCAGTGTTTCAGAAAAAAATATTATAGACAGATATGAAGCATATGTGGCCAAATGTTAACAATGGGTGAAACTAAATAAGGGTATACGAAAGTCATTTGTATTATTCTTGCCACTCTTCTGCACTGTAAGTTTAAAAATAAACTGCTTCCATGAATGTAATATGGTGAAACATCTTGGCATCGTCTGTTTACTTTTCAGTTAACTAGATGATTCTATGTGACACAAAAATAGATTGGGCCTGGCTTACTGTGGTATTCACATGCCCATCGTGGAGCCGATACTCAGTTGTGTGGAATACAGAAGAAGTGATAAAGATGCTACCCCAGCCTTGCCTTCTTTCCTTTGGAACCACAGCAGCATTACTTACCCGGGAATCTGTTGATGAGTCTCTCCTGAGCAAGCCCTGTCAATCATTTCGTGGCAGTGTCCGGCCTCATTGACCAGATAGTCTTGGTACCTGAGAACCAAGCGAGAAACACTTTCCCACTGACTGACTGACACTCCTGCGTTCCAGAAGATGCTATCTCTGAAGACTATTGACTGTGTTGTAATAGACCAATAATCCATCAAATATTCACACGAGAACCCCTACATCTTTGTGGAGCCCCACTGTCTCCTTTCAGATATCATCAATCATCCCTTGAAACTAGAGAACACTTACTAAGAACATTCTTGTTAAATGAGTGAAAACAAAGACAGGTATATCTTTGATACTAGATTCTCCGGATCTGAAACTTCTTAGAATGCATTTGGTAGATAACTGACTATCCTAAACTTTACTGACACTGGACTGAAAAATAAACCCTTAGGATTAAAAAAGCAAGAGGGAAAAAAAAGCATGCAGTCATGAACTACATGAAGATGGAACTGGATAAGCCCATCAGCCAAGCTGATTTCAATATCTTAGGAGGCGATAGCAGCGTAGAGTAGAACAACATGGGTTTCAGATGTCAGCTAGGTTTTGATTCAAATTCCAGCACCTCCTTAACAACCTCTGTGAATTAAGGTAAATAACATAATTTCTTTCAGGACCAGTTCCATTAGCTAAATAATAGAGATAATAATACCTTTCTTATATTATAATGTTGCTGTGAAGACCCATCAGTGCCAACTCCCATAGAAGTCTTGGCTCTGTAAATGGTAGCTCTTATTATCTTCAGCAAGAGGGTGCAGGGGCCGCATCTGAGAGGGGATTTTAATCACGTTTCTTCCACTAACACAGAGCTCCCTAAAGGCCTGGTGACCACAAATGAAGCCTTAACTCAAAGACAGTAGAGTCTTTGAGAGGAACAGAATTAAAGTAGGGTCTGTCCTTTCATGATGGGGTACAAAGATGCTATTAGTCAATTCAGCAAATATGTCCTCTGTAAATCAGCTCAAGGCATTTGGAGAGATGACCTTGAAGTGGCACGCTGGTGAGGTCCAAAGGGGAGCTGAAAACTTAGGTGTTTCTACCTGGGCCACACCATCTAGGAAATAACCCAGGAGAAGTGTGCAGGGAATCAATTACTGCCCTCCTAGAGTTGATCTCAGCTGTCTATATATGGTTATAGATTTCCCAGACCTGTTTCAGATGAATTTCCAGAAAGCCCGTGAGCATTGCAAGTTTTTGAGCATCTAAAAAAGGGATGCTCTCTAGGGTGTGCACATTATTGGAGGGATGGTGAAGGATCAGGAATCTCTTAATATTCCATTGGTTCAAATCCTGTCAGTATTTAAATATTTATTTATGGCTGTGTCAGTAAGTTGTGGCACATGGATTCTTCATTGTGGTGTGGGGGCTTCTCTTTAGTTGTGGCATGTGGACTCTGTAGTTTGTGGCGCTTGGACTTAGTTGCCCCATGGCATGTGGGATCTCAGTTCCCCAACCAGGGATCCCCTGCATTGGAAGGTAGATTCTTAACCCCTGGACCACCAGGGAAGGCCCTCTGACAATATTTAGTACATTTCTCTCTCTTTTTTTTTTTTTTTTGTTGGGGAAGAGAGCATCATTGCAGGTTACATGGCTTTGGATTTAAACAGGTAGGCTTGGGTTTTAAATTTTGATTCTGTGATATATGGACTATGTGAATTTGGGGAAGTTACTTAATTTCCCAGAGCTCAGTTTCCCCATCAATAAACAGTAATATCCACTTTTCTGTTTTGCTGCAAGGCTTCAATGAGCTCATACATGCCAAAGGTCCTTGCACAGTGGTTACTCAATAAATCTCAGCTCTCTTGTACACTGAGTATTATGGGGGCTGAATGAAACAATCCTTTCCTTCCTCCCAGCTGAAAGCCAAGACGGCATTGGCTTATTTAAGCATGAAAACATCAGTGTGCCCCATTTATAAGGTTGTTTTACCCTAGGAAACTGATACGAAGGAATCGACATCTGCAGCAGTTGCTTCTGCCCAAGTGGCTGCAGCTCCACACACAGGAGCTGGGGCTGGCAATGAGCTGCTGCTCACAACATAAGCTCTGGGAATTCACGCCACTGGCTCTACAGACTTCAGTCTCCACTGGGCTGGCAGTCTCTGTGCTGAACTTGGGCATCAGCCAACATCTGAGCTCTAGCCTTAAGTGAGATTGGCTTCAGAGTGACAGGACCTGTCTTAGGGGAAAGTAGGATTTTTCTCTTACTGGTATGGAGTGTCAGATTCTGGCTTTAACAAATTCAGTGTACGTGAAGCAATACCATCCCCCAATTTATACCTATTGTGTCTAAGTAATTAGCACCTTCTTTCATTCTCAGAGGTGACCCACTTTGGATAACAAATTATGTAGACACAACCATACTCATAGAAATGCGAGTGAAAGCAAGGTGGCTGGGCATGATTCAAGGGCCACGAAAAATTAAAAAAATAAGTTTTAGGGAATTAAAATTTGATTTTCAGCACTGAGGAATTAGAGCTACCAGCATATGAAGGTTTGAGAGAAATAGACTGTGTGTGTGTGTGTACAGGGAAAGGAAAGTGTGGTGTGCCAGTAGACGTTTGACAACCAGCTCTCAGGGCTCTGGTGCCCTGGTTTGTGTTTTTTTTCTGATTTCCATGGTGTAAATACTATGGTCACAGATGATTTCATGCTACAAATGTGATGTTACTGAACGCAGGAGTAAGAAAGAGGTGTGCACAGTAAGTTCTCCTGAGCTGGTATGAGCTGGCTCCCATGCACCAGTGGAAAATGGGGATTTAACATGAACTTTGAATACTTCTGTGATGTTTCACTTTTTACAATATTCATGTATAACTTTCATAATAACAAATCCTGCATATATGTAGTATATGTACATGATATATATACATATACACACAAACACACACTCTTGAGACATAAATACACACACGCACTTACATATTGGGTTGGCTAAAAAAATTTGTTCGGGTTTTTCTATAAGATCGTACCAGAAACCTGAAAATTTTTTTGGTCAACCCAACATATCTGTGTGAGAGTTAGTCTTAATAGTCTTCCTAAAGTTTTTAGTAAATTTGAGTGGATACACTTGAGTGCGTAACACACTGAGGGGCTCTCATAAATCCGGTTGCCACAGGGTTTCATAATTCCATAATTGTCATAAACTGCCACGATTTTGGAGAAGGCAATGGCACCCCACTCCAGTACTCTTGCCTGGAAAATCCCATGGACGGAGGAGCCTGGTAGGCTGCAGTCCATGGGGTCACTAAGAGTCGGACACGACTGAGCAACTTCACTTTCACTTTTCACTTTCATGCATTGGAGAAGGAAATGGGAACCCACTCCAGTGTTCTTTCCTGGAGAGTCCCAGGGACAGCGGAGCCTGGTGGGCTGCCGTCTATGGGGTTGCACAGAGTCGGCCACGACTGAAGCGACTTAGCAGCAGCAGTCATGATTTACCTTGCTAGCCCACATCTGGTACCTAAAGCCCCTGGCTTCCATGTTGTGATGGAAGCTAAATGGACAGTGGGAAACTGCTTTGAGGTTGTGAGTGTGAAATGAGACCTAACCTCAGGTGGGGAGAAAAAGGAGTTCAAGTTCAAATGACGAGTGAACACAATGGGAGGACAGAAGTGTAAAGTTGCCATTTATCGACTTTGCTTTCTACACTGAAGTGTCTCCAGCAGGTCCTTAAGAGAGTGGGAGGGGAGTGAGGAAGAAACAGTCTGTACTTGCATTTATTGACGCAGCGCCTGCTGGTCACACTGCAACTCGATACAAACAGCCCGGCAGAGAGTGGGGCCCTGACTCTTGTTCTCATCAATGTAAACACAACATTAATATTGAAGATTCAAGAAAATGGGTAAAAAGTCCAGTGTCCCCTCAGTCTGTGTGATGGTGAAGGTGCTGGCCTACCCTTGGATGGGTCCCCAAGGGAGCCTGAGGTCATGACCTTGGCCCAGCCGCTGCAAAGCAGACAGGAACACAGAGGAGCCCCACACATTCTTCCCAGAGTTCTCCCAACGGGCTCATGAATCTTCAGGACTGAATAATGAAAGTTCTTCTAAAGGCCTGAGAGGTTCATACCTTTCACGTGCACAGAAACCATCCATTTAAAGCCCTGTCCCCGTGACTCAGTCACTGCCCAAAGAAAACGAGACCAGCTGTCAATAGCTGGTCTTTGCACTCCCACAGTCCTCTGTAGCCCCCGGATTCTGAACAGTTGGGATTTAAGGTCATGGGGCCTTGAGGACCATCCTGAAGAAGGCTACCCATGTTTAAATATTGGTTGACCTTGTCTTCTTGGTTGAGCCACTGCTGATCAAGGGATGTTAGCTGAGGCAGCTGGTTTTCCTTCGGAGCCTTAAAGGATCAGGTTTTCTATTTGGGATTCCCAGACTCAAAACAAACAAACAACTCCCCCCACCCCACCCCGAAACAAAACAAGAGTGACCTTGAGGATAAGGAGCCAACTGATCCTACCTCCAGGTCCTATCAAGTACAATGTCAAGTACAATAGTTCGATCATTGGCGTGCCCTCCTTTTGGATACATGGTTAAACTGTAGGGTGAAGAAGAAAGTTTTCTCTGATAAAGAGACATTTTTGCTTTTATTTCCTGGGATGGATAACTCCCAACACCCTGCCTTCCCTTTTAAAAAAAAAAGAAAAAGGAAAAAAAAAAAACAATGAAAACATCCCAAAGACCTGGTTGTGTGGCTTTGTGGAAGGATAACCCCTTTGCTCCCTCTCACCCTCCGTGTCCCGTTCTTGGAGAGACTGCGTAGATGGGTGATTTCCCCTGCTCTGGGAATGACGGATCATGGGCCAGAGCGGGGTTGGCCAGATCCTTGTCCCAGATCTCCATAATGAGGGCAGCTTAGTTGGGCCAAAGAGACAAATAAAAAACCAAAACGGTGATGCTCAATTTGAGTTTGAAGGCTGGGCCCCAAACAGCAAGTGGCTCTCCCCACCCTGCAGAACATCTGTTGCTCATGGTGGGCTTCCTGGTGCTAGCTGTTGTTCTCGGCCGTGAGATATTTGAGGGCAGCAAAGCCATAGCGGCGGGACATGTCCTGCTGAAACTCTTCCTTCAGGGTTTTGAGACAGATGCGGTATTGCTTGTTGGACCGGAACTTGGTGATGTCGAAGCTGGGGGCGTGAGGCATGTGGATCATGTACGCATTGGGCAGCACGATGAATTCATACTCCTGGAAGCAGACAAGAGCTGACTGAGACCCTCAGAGTCCCCCAGTGATGTACAATGAGCACCCAACCAGACAGCTACTTGACTAAACAAAGGAATGAAGTCCTGTATGACACCAGTACCAGGGCAGCACCATGGACAGCATCACCGCGTGGATGAGGGCAGTTAGTTCAAGGTTGTCTCCATGACCCTGGGTACATTATTTGGCTTCTCTGAGCCTTAGTTTTGTCGTCTATAAAGTGAACGTAATTCTCCTCCCTTGAGACTACTACCACAGTCACACCTACAGTATACAGTCTATAACTGAACTACGAAGGCAGAACTGAGGAGCTCGAAAAGAAACTTACCGGCCCCACAAATCCCCCTAAATCTACTATCTGGTCCTTTGGAGAAAAGCTTTGCAGACCTCTGGTTTAACCTATAGAATTCTGTAGGCGATTTTGAGGCAGGTGCTCAATAAGTATTAGCTGAATGAATGAAAGGGTTTCATGATCAAACACAGCCTGAAAATCACTCCTTTAGTTATGGGGTAGAATAGCTGCACCTTATCTGCATGTTTTGTGTCATTTGTACAGAATTCCTAGAATGCTCTGTGTCAGTTACATGATTCACAGGCTGAGTGATGAATGGTCATCATTCACTCATCTTCATCACTCAGTTGAATGAGGATGAGGGGGTGAAATGGTTTGTTCCAGGACACTCAGATGTGCTGGGGACCTGGCTGGGAACCCAACTGTCACCCAAGGGAGGAGAAAGAAAAATGGATTAGGAATCAACAGAGCTGAGAACAAGTACTGTCACATTCTTCCTCTAGGACCGTGAGCACATATTGTTTCTTCTTGAGTCCCTGCCTTCTTATCTCCAAGGGCCTTTCAGCTCTGAGGTACAGGCCTCCCCTCCCCACCCCCCTACTGCCCCCACAGTACTGGGGCCATAACATTCTACTCTTCTCACCTGGGCATCTAATTCCATGATGTGAGCCACCTTGTTCCAGCCAAAGCCCACAAACCTCCGGTCGTACTCAGGGCAGTCCCGTCTCACAACAACATACGGCTCGAAATCGGCCTCCCACTCAACCCGGTAAGGCGTGGTGGCAGTCCGCCACTTGGCGAAGTTTGTGGGTGCATGGCCTTTTGTCCAGACATGGTACCTGGGACACAAGGAGAAAAGCCATTGGTGGAGGGGAAGGAAGCAGAGGTTTCCAAATGCTGGTCTGGAGGATGAAAAGGTATATGCTGATATAGTCTTTGTGGTGGGTTGAATTTTTGTCCCCATTCCTCGCCTTCCCCTCCACCCTGGCCAAAGCTATGTTCAAGTCTTGACCCCTAGATCTGTGAATGCAACCTATTTGGAGAGAAGATCTTTGCAGATGTAATCAAGTCAAGAGGAGGTCACAGTGGATTGTTGTGGTCTCTAATCCAAAGTCCTTATAAAAGGAGGAAATTTTGGACACAGAGATATGCAGGAGGAACTCCATGTGAAGACGTGGGCAGAGATGAAGTGAGACACCTCCAAGCCAAGGGATGCCAAAGATTACTGGCAACCACCAGAAGCTAGAAAGAGGCAAGAAAGAAATCTGCCCTTGAGCCTTTGGAGGAAGCAAGGAACTACCAACAACACCTCGATTTTGGACTTCTGGTTTGCAGAATGGTGAGGATAAGTTTCTGTCATTTTAAGCCACCCAGTTTGTAGTACTTTGCTATAGCAACAAAAGTGAAAATTGCTCTGTCATGTCTGACTCTCTGCAACCCCATGGACTATACAGTCTATGGAATTCTCCAGGCCAGAATACTGGAGTGGGTAGCTGTTCCCTTCTCCAGGGATCTTCTCAATCCACGGATTGAACCCAGGTCTTCTACACTGCAGGCAGATTCTTTACCAACTGAGCCACCAGGGAAGTCCGAGAGTACTGGAGTGGGTAGCCGATCCCTCCTCCAGTGGATCTTCCCGACCCAGGAATCGAATCAGGGTCTCCTGCACTGCAGGTGGATTCTTTACCAGTTGAGCTACCAGGGAAGCTCTACAGCAACAGAGACAGCCCCCTTACATATTTTTTTAGTGTTAGAGTGATTGAGCAGCTTGACCAAGACCAAGTGATTAATGTTGAAATATATTTTCCCTGAATTCCTAGTTTTTTTGTTTGTTTTTTTCTACCCTTGTGCTCATGTGCTCAGCCGTGTCTGACTCTTTGAGATCCCATGGACTGTAGTCCACCAGGCTCCCCTGTCGTCAGGATTTTCCAGGCAGGAATGGTGGAGTGGGTTGCCATTTCCTTCTCCAGCAAATCTTCCTGACACAAGGATCAAACCTGTGTCCCTGCGTCTCCTGCATTGCACACGCATTCTTTACTGCTGTGCCACCGGGGAAGCCCCTTGGGTTGGCCAAAAAGTGTGTTCAGGGCTTTCCATAACATCTGAAGGAAAACCCTGAATGAACTTGTTGACCAATCCAATACAGCCTTCACTAATGAAGAGGCTATCACTATGAAAAGGTACATGACTTTCTGGATTGCTGTCTGTCATTTATATGGAACAGCAGGTTAGTCTGAAACAGGAAGTGGAAGGCAGAAATCTGGGATGACTTTTGGTGACCCTTCCCTAGTACAATGTCCTTCCTCTTGAGGCAGGACCTATGAGCGTGATATCACTCCTGCAATTATGTTACATTATATGGCAAGAAGGATTTTTGTAGATGCAGTTATGGTTACTAATCAGTTGACTTGAGACTACGGGGGTGAGCCTGACCTAATCATATGAACCTCTAGATCTGGGTTTGGAAGAAAGCAAAAAGCCATGTGTGAGCTGCCTATGGGGGTCATGTGGCAAAAAGCCTGTGGGTAAATGGTGACCCCAGTCCTCCAATCACAAGGAAAAGAATCCTGTCAGCAAGCAGTGTGCCTGGAGAACCACACACTCTAGGGACAACTGCAGCCTCGCCCACACTGATTTTAGCCAAATGAGAACCATAAGCAGAGAATCCAGTCATTCCATGCTTGGACCTCTGACCCTCAGAAAATGACTGTGAGATAATAAATTTGTATTGTTTTGAGCTTCTAAACTTGTGGTAATTTGTTATATAGCAATAGAAATGAATATAACTATGGGTGGCGCTAGTGGTAAAGAACCCACCTGCCAATGTAGGAGACATAAGAGATGCAGGTTCAATCCCTGGGTCGGGAAGATCCCCTGGAGGAGGAAATGGCACCACACTCCAGGATTCTTGCCTAGAGAATCCCATGGACAGAGGAGCCTGGAAGCCTATGGTCCATAAGGTCAAAGAGTTGAACATACTTAGCAGCTGAACAACAACAATAATAATGATAATAGGCTCTAGTAAGCACTTAAGCTGGTTATACTGTCCTACCCATAATTGTAAGTTCTCATAATATACCCAATATCAAGTTACAAATAGCAGTAGGTAGATCAGGGATGCACACCTAGGCAGCCTGGTTCAAGGGCTAGGACCTTTCATCAGGTTAAAGTTTGAGTTAACTATGCTGAGTTACCTCTTTTTATATCACTGTCATCACACTCTCTGGCCTGTATCTAGAACAAGTAGTCAGCGGGGCCTGTACACCAAGTTGAAAGAGAAATCTAAAAACCTGACAGGCACCTACGACAGAAGCCAGCTAGTGGGGCAGGGAAACATCTCTGGATGCTAAAAGAGATGGGAGCTGAGAGCCAGTGAAGCAGCAGATGGGGCCCGAGGAAAAGAAGATTCTAGAAAGAAAAGCTTCAGAAAATGCCCCAGGAGACCTACTGTCACACCAGTAGACAGTGGTCTCCAGAACTTGCTTTCTGAGACCACCACCATTAGTCTCAAAAAAAAAAAAAGAAAAAAGAAAAAGAAAAAAAACAAAAGACAGTGATGAGAGACATTTCCTGAGTCCACTTTGTGGGATGCTGCTTAGAAGAAACTCAGGGCACTCTGCATTGAGCAGAGGTTCTCCAGCTGGCATGTGTATCAGAATCCCCTGGAGGACTACTTAACAGTCAGATTGCTGGATTCCACCCCCAGAGTTTCTGATCCAGTAGGGCTGGGGTGGGGCTTGGGACTTGGTGCTTCTAACAAGTTCCCAGTGGGTACTGATGCTACTGGTCCAGGGACCACACTCAGAACCGCTGCCCTGGAGGACGGGTAGACCTGAGCATGACTTATTAGTTCAGGTGCTGTTGGGAGTAGATTTCAGCGGCTAGGAGGTTTAAGAGTTCATTTGGAGGGAAGGTGACAAAGCAGTTTCTTGGAAGGAAGGTTTGTAATTCAGCACTTGGCATGATGGCTTGCAAGCTCTTGGCCAGAGCAGCAATCATGGACACAGCAGGCCAACCCCCAGCTCTCCCAGCTCTCAGGCCCTTGGACTTGGCCTTGAAATGAGTTCTTAAATAACCTGGGGATTTGGAAGGAGGGGTGCTTTGGAGACTTGCCAGGTGATCAGCCTTTGGGAAGATCACCTGGAGTAGGAAATGGCAACCCACTTCTGTACTCTTGCCTGAAAAATCCCATGGACAGAGGAACCTGGAGGACCACAGTCCACGGGGTCTCAGAGCCAGGCACCACTGAGTGACTGAGCACACACACAGCCATGAGGCTACGGAATCCAAAGTCTCCACTTCTGCCTGCATTTTCAGATGCCGGTAAGTAAATTCAGGACTTGACCAGTGGTCTGATGGTATTTTGGTTAAGAGCCCAGGCTCTATGGTTTTTAGACCTGGGCTGAATCCAAGCTCTGTCATGTACTGGCTGTATCGTTTGGGCTAGTTATGTAGCCTCTCAGAGCCGCAAGTTTATGTGTAAAATGGGGATAGCATATCTATCTCATGGATTTGTTGTGAGGATTAAATGAGCTGATCCCAGTGCTCAGCTCATGCTTTGTTGTTCAGTTGCTAAGTTGTGTCTGACTCTTTGTGACCCCATAGACTGCAGCACACCAGGCTTCCTCATCCTTCACTCCACTCCTCAATTCCTTTATCTGTATGAGAGGTGATAAGGGAGCTCCTCTGGATTGTTGCATGAATAACCTATCTCATAAAGTTATCTTCACAAAATAATGTTTGCTTGAGAAAACCTTCTAGAAACTTCTAGTAACTTAACAGTGGTATAAAAACCTAAATTATTATTAGGATCTTTTCAGAAAAATTCAGATTGCATAGAAATGTATGTTTTGGGGGGGCTTCCCAGGTAGTGCCAGTGGTAAAGAACCCACCTGCCAGTGTGGGAGACATAAGAGGTGTGGGTTTGATCCCTGGGTTGGGAAGATCCCCTGGAGGAGGGCGTGGCAAACTACTCCAGTATTTTTTTTTTTTCTCCACTTCAGTATTTTCTCCTGGAGAATTCCCAGGGACAGAGGAGCCTGGCAGGCTACAGTCCATATGGTCGCAAAGAGTCAGACACGACTGAAGTGACTGAACACGCACGTGGTTTTTTTTTTTTTTAGTTCAAAGGAAGTGTTTATACTGTTTAAAAGGGAGGCCTTTCTTTAAAATGGGAGCAGAAGGTGGGCATGGCTCTCTCTCACAATCAGGAGACTGAGCAGGATTCCTGCTCACCCAGGGGTGCTCCCCTTAATGCTGCAGTCTGTCCCTGGGGACAGAAGCCATCTGCATCTGTGCCATCATGCAGACTTCCTGGCCCTTTGGACAGGGGGACGGGAAGCTCCTCTGCTATGTTTCTGGAGGGCTGAGGATTCTAGGAAGTCAGGGAAATGAGGGATTTGTTTGAAACTGTCACTTGGGCAACAGGACAGACAGCTGCCACACTGCTGTATGCAATCTTGGAGTCACCTGGATGCCTTTAGCTGTTGAAGCTACTACTGCTGCCCATCCCAGGCCTGAGGACCTCAGAGAACAGACCGCTCACAAGAAAAGAAAACGAGAGATGGCCACCATGGCCCTAATGTGACGAAGCCCACTGATCAAATGAGTGAATGGATGAGCAAACCAAAAGGAGAAGTCAGAGTCAGCAGACAAGGGTGGAACATCAGCTGATTAAAGTGGGAAAGAGAGAAGCTGACCACCCTACAGACAGGGGCAGCACATCAGCTGATTAAAGTGGGAAAGAGAGAGGTTAACCACCCTACAGACAGGGGCGGAACATCAGCTGATTAAAGTGGAAAGAGAAAGGCTGACCACCCTACAGACAGGGGCGGAACATCAGCTGATTAAAGTGGAAAGAGCGAGGCTGACCACCCTACAGACAGGGGCGGAACATCAGCTGATTAAAGTGGGAAAGAGAGAAGCTGACCACCCTACAGACACGGGCAGCACATCAGCTGATTAAAGTGGAAAGAGTGAGGCTGACCACCCTACCCAGCCTCCCTGTCCTTTCCATCTGGGTACACAGGGTGAACTCTCTCTCTCACATTGGTAAGTTGTGTCTGACTCTTCATGACCCTATGGACTGTAGTCTGTCAGGCTCCTCTGTCCATGGGATTTCCCAGGCAAGAATACTGGTGTGGGTTACCATTTCCTCCTCCAGGGCATCTTCCCACCCAGGGATCAAGCCCAGGTCTCAGGCATTGGCAGGTGATTCTTTACCACTGAGCCACCAGGGAAGCCCTCCAGGTCAATCACATAAAAAGCACCCAGCACGTGGGAAGAGAAAGAATTATGCCAAGCACACAGTTTGGGCCAGCAGCGCTTCTGTGGCCTTAAAATGGTCTAAGGCCAATGACAACCGTCTAGGCCAGCAGCTCCTCTGGCTTCTGGTTTCCCAGGAGTGAGAAGGACTTTGGGCTCCCCCTCTTCCAGGGGGTGGCAGTGAGGGCCACTCACCTGAATGTGAAGAGGGTCCCCATATCTAGCATCGAGAGCAGCTCTGCCTTCGACTTGGGGAAGGAGAGCCGGTAGCGCAGTGTCTCAAACGCGGGGACGATCATGGCCTTCTTGGTGTTGGCGAGGTCCAGCTGGATGACAGACTTCCTGGAGAGAGGGCAGGCAGAGAGACAGGGCCCCTGTAATGGCAGGTAGAGGCTGCCCCATGCAAGGGCGTGGAGGTGGCTGGTACAAGGAGGGGTCGTGGAGAAAGCCAGGGGCAGCCTCTCAGTTTAAATATAAGGGAATCCAAGACCTGGGGGAGGCCTGGAAGCTTGTCCAGCAGCACTCAGGAGCCTGGCTGTCTCTGGGCCAGAAGGCGGAGTCTTTCTGGGGAGGGAGCAGAGGGACTGCACATTCGCGGTGCGTGCCCCTGTCAGAGCCAAGTGCAAAAGCCAAGAGACCAGGGATCCACAAGCTGTGGAGACCAGCCTGCTTGCTGGGTCCCCTGGGCTGGCCGCACGCCTGATGCATCACTGGCCACAAGCAGAGCTGGACACAACGCTGATGAGATGATTGCCAACCTGGGCATCTGTGGTCCCATCTCTGGGACTCTTCACTCCTTGGACTCCTTCTGATGCTAAGCCTTCAAACTCGCCTGACACAACATGCCAGAGCTCTGGCCCCCGCCATCCTCTCACTCCTGCCTTCTGTCCCTCCGAGACCCAGCTCCTGCCTTCTGGACTTGTCTGCCTGGAGCCAGCTCTGAGGCCATCATTTGAAAGAGAGAAAAGTCACGGTGCATGAGGCTGTAGTGAACCACAGATAGGACTTAAAAGCCTGGCTCTTCACTTTAGGTGTCTTGCCATATTTTACAAGTAATTCAGTTTCTCATGACCTCAGGTTCCTCCTCAAAATGGGGCAATAATATCTCCCTGCTGAGCTGCTGTGGAAACTGGACAAGGTACCAGAAACAGTAGTACTGCCAGGCATACCGGGCACATGGCAAACAGTCCCCATTATACTGCAGTGCCATCCCATTCCCAGGCATCTCTTTGGCCATGGCTGTGATACTTCATGCTGGCTTCCCGCTCAGATTACTGACCCTCGGGTCTCAGGCCAGCCTGAGATGCTCGTTATCTCTGAGACAGAGAAAGAATTCTCCCTTGGAGTAACACGAGGTATTTCGCAAAAATGCTGTAAGGAGCAGTCATCCAGAGCAATACAACTGCTTCTTACTTAAATTAACTTTACTCAATAGAACTTTGAGCCTGCGTGTGCAGGCCAGGTTGGTCTGCGAGGAGCAGTACCTTGTGTAAGGAAGTAACTTGTGAGCCCAGGCCAGCATGGGACACGAACAGAGAAGCAATCCAAAAAAGAAGAGCAGCAGGGTTCGGTAGCCACAGATGAGGGGGAATCTGGACCAGGTCAAGATAAGGAGGGGTTTCTCGGAACCACTCTTGGTGAAGGGGGTCTCACCAGCTCTCAGTGCAAGAGTGTGGTTGAAATGGACTGGAAGTTGACATGAGAATTCTTCAAGTATCATTTGCAGTTCACTCTATAATTATGTTTCAGTTAAGTATATACCAAATGATATATGACCCTCACATCACTATTTCAAGACAGATTTGTAAAGGATGATGCCAAGATAGAATCTGGGTGAGCTACCCTTGGCCAGTTGGAGGATCAGAGGTCTGAGTCAGCCTGTTCTGGCCTGCATTCCTCTTGTCTTTCTCTAAGCAATGCCTCTATACAAACACCTAAGGTTCCCTGGCCTGTGACCAGACATCCTCTTTCATATCAACCTTATGCTGGACACTGGCAGACTGGGGGCTTCTTACCTTTCCTCCAGGAAAGATACGTCGTTGTTGTTGTTGTTGAATTGCTAAGTTGTGTCTGACTCTTTGTGACCCCATTGACTGCAGCACACCAGCCTCCTCTGTCCATTTCCCAAGCAAGAATACTGGAGTGGGTTGCCATTTCCTTCTCCAGGGGATCTTCCCTGCCCAGGAATCGAATGCTCATCTCCTGCTTGGCAGATGGATTCTTTACCACTGAGCAACCTGGGAGACCCAGGAAAGGCATGCATCTTATTTATTGCCACGGGTGTTAGGGATGGGACATATGGGTCTAAAGAATATCCTTGGATCAAAATGGCAAAGCCCCTGGAGGGAGGGAAGATATCCCAGCACTGATGGGTGGTCGCTATTCCTTCACCAGTCACCATGCATTTACTATGTGCCAGGCACTCTGCTTGGAAATACAGACCACCACCTCCAAAGTCTCTTCCTGTCTGATGCTGACATTCTCATCTAAGGTGTTTCAGGATGCTAAAAGCCCAAGGGCAAGGATCACTAAACTAGGCTCAAGATCGCACTTGCAGCTAATCACGTGAAGATATGATTGCTGTAGAAATGGAGTGGGAGGCTGGGAGGGCTGAACAACAAAGGGACGGCGAGGTGTGCACACATACACAACAGTTACAGATGTCTATGAATGTGGGTGTCTCTAGATAAACCTCAAATTGCTGTTACAGCTAAGGTTATTATAGAAACCACTTCTTCAAAAATTTTTAAAAAACATTTTATTTCTCTGACTGTGCCATGTCTTAGTTGAGGCATGCAGGATCTTTGATCTTTGTTGCTGCATGGGAGATCTAGTTCCCCGACCAGGGATCGAACCCGGACTCCCAGCACTTGGAGCATGGAGCTTTCGCCACTGGGCCACCAGGGAAGTCTCTAGAAGCCACTTCTTGGAATAGAAGATAATTCCCCTTCTCATGGTCCCTGTACACAGGGGCAGCCCTGAGCTATGCTGCCCTACGTGAAGCCCTGACCAGGTGTTCAGGGGCAGACACTAAGGTTTTAAATCAATTTCTCACTCTTGGAAATCTGAACAGATGCAGAGGCTGGAGACCACAGAGCTCACTTGTGCTAACACCAGGCAGCACTCCAGAGGTTTCTGAATTTCTGCTGCACAGGGGCCCAGAGCTGCCACGGGTTACTTATGGTCTCAAGGACTAGTTTTCTGAATCCTACTTTGATTCCGTAAGATAAACCACTCAGCAATTATGCTTCCCCTTTGATTTCTTTTCATTTTAATTAAGCGTCCAGCATTGGTTTCTGTTGCTTGCAACCAAACAACCGATACACTGCAAGGTCCATAGTAAGCAGGCCCAGTCAGCAGCCGGCCGCCCAAAAACTGAGTCCTAAGCAAGCTTATTTCCCTCTGCATAGACAGCATGAGATTCTGGAGTGCTTTCTGTAAATTCCATTTAATCTCGCTGAAACACGAAGTGCCACGGAGATGGATTTGTCACTAGATAGGTTCGTTTCAACCTCAGTTCCAGGAGGCTTTCATATCGATGTCCTGAATGGTTCTTATTAAGAAGCTGTTTCAGCAACAAAGTGGTTTCAGGGCGCTGACTCTGAGAACATCTGTGCCCTGAGCTGGTAACGGCAGCCTGGGCTTTCCTGCACCAGTGTATCTAGCCAGCACCTCCCACCTTGGCTGGCCTGCTGACCACCTTGAGTGGCATGGTCTCTGGCCACTTTTACTAGAAAGTGAGTCCAGGAGGGGACAGAATGTCTCCAGTGCAGGCTCTTCCAGGAGCAGAGGGGGGATGGTGAAGTGGGAAGGCTGGCCCAGGGCCAAGAGACCTGCGTCCTGGAGCCAGCTCTGACAGGCTGAACAGCTCTGGAGCCTGTCATTCACCTCTCTGAGACTAGTTAATCTAGAGCATTCAAACTGGAGATTTTTAAAAAACAGTATTTTTACTTATTTGGCTTCACCGGGTCTTAGCTGTAGCACACACAGGCTCTGATTTCCTTGCGGCACGTGGAATCTTTAGTTGCAGCATGCGGGATTTAGTTCCCTGACCAGGGATCGAACCTGGGCCTCCTGCACTGGGAGCAGGGAGTCCTAGCCACTGGACCACCAAGGCAGCCCCTCAGCTGAAGATTTTGGAGGGCAGTCTGGTGCGGTAGTAACTAGGCAGCTTGGTTTCTGGCCCTGACTCCATCACTCCGCTTGGGCAAGTCACTTGGGCCCCTGAGTCCAGGGTTCACGCACATGTAAAACATTCTGATGAGAAAAGGCGTGCGTTGCATACGGTAGCGCTTGGTGCAGCACCTGGTACGTCCTAGGCGCTGGCTACTTGATGGTGGCCGCTCCTCATGGTTTGTTTATGTGTCAGGCTGGGCTGTGGTGCCCAGCTGGTTGGTCAAATAATCCGCCAGATGTTGCCGTGAAGGTATCTCATGGATGTGATTAACATTTAGGATCAAGTAAAAACCCTTACCCTTGATAATGTGGGTGGGCTTCGTCCAAGCAGTTCAAGGCCTTAAGAGCAAAAATTGAGCTTTACTGGGAAAGAAGGAATTCTACCCACAAACTGTAGAACAGGAATCCTGCCTGCATCTCCAGCCTGCTGGTCTGCTCTCTGAATTTCAGACTTGCCACCATCACAGTTCCTTAAAGTCACTATCCAGCCATCTAATCACCCTATGGTTCTGTTTCTCTGAAAAATCCTGACTGGCCCACTTGCCTTTGCCCACGACCCCTTCGAAATTATTCACAAGCCTACTAGAATGTTTTGGGCATGCAGAACTCTTAAAAGTCACCTTAGTTATTTACAGCAGCAATTCATAATCTTGCTGGTATAACAGAGCACCCAGGTAACACAGTGACTTGGAAGCAGCCAGCAGCAAGTTCAGGCCTTGCCTGTCACCCTCCTGTGTCCTTGGGGACCTTGCAGTCACAGCCTTCCCATCTGTAGAATGGACATGATGTTCTCATCAGTCGGAACTGCTGTGAGGATGAAGTGAAACCATCGCTCTAGAGACATTCTAGAATAACTAACAAATGAGCTAGCGTTCTCTTTTCAGGTTTAGCTTCCTGGTGGGTCTGCAGCAAGTGAGGGGGTGAGAGCAGAGGGCTCAGGAAAGGCCACCAACTGCGTAAACCAGGGTCCTTTCCTGGCTTGCCAGCCTGCCTGTCTGTGGAAACAGAGTTGATTTGATTTCAGCCTGTGCCAGCTCCCTGAGCCCTCTTTCACATCACAAATAATTCAAGTGTTCCCGACAGAGTCCATTCATCCCATCCAGCCTGGCCCAGCTGACCTGCTGGGAGACTGTGAGCCGCCACTGTCTCCCAAGTCCCCTGTGTCCTCACCTGGGCGTCTTTTCCCCACAGCCTCTCGTGTTAGTTTGCTCAAGTATGCAAACTGTTCACAGACTGTGTTGCTCCCACTTGCTAAAACTGGTGACTGGTGGGGATGAGGAGGGAATGTGAGAGTAGCAAGGTTCCCTGAGCCAGTCGAGGGGGTGGAGGTGGGCAGAGACTGTAGGCTTTCATGGGGCTCAGCATTATGTCAAACAATAGCACGAAAGGGTAGACTTTCTACTGTAGGTAGATGGGCTTGCTGGAGCTTAAAATGACCAAACTCCAGGACTGATCCTCGTAGTTGACTGCGTGTATACCCACCCCCCCGCCACCCCTCACCCCTTCTCTTTATAACTCCATCCTCCATCCTAGAGGCAGGCATCTGTCATCAGGAAAACAGCCCAGGTTTCTGACACGAGAAGATGATGGGAAAGAGTCTCAGAGAAATTAGAATCAGGGATACACTGTGGGTTCTAATGCAGTAAAGATGAGGGCTCTGAGGCTGAGGGCTTAGGTTTGCACCCCAGCTGATTACTTAACCTCTTTGTCTTGCGGTTTCTGTCTGTAAGATGGGGATGGTGATCCCAACGTTGATCTCAGAGGGTGCTGGTGAGCGCTGAGCTGGTGAGCATTGAGTGCTCGGCCTGTGCCTGGCAGATGACAAGCTGTGGTGTGCACTGCTCATCAGCATGGGCGCCTGTCCTCTTTTTATGCTGGCCTGCCCACAGCCTGGCACCCACCCTGGATCTTCCCATTTCGCTCTGTCATTGGTTCATTTCCTGGCTTGTTGCACCCTGTACCAGGCGCTGCTGAAACACCTGGGCTACACTGGCAAACAGAACGGGCAGACATCCCTGCCCTTGTGGAGCTGACATTTTGTGGTCGGGGGACAGATGAGAACGGAGTGAACAGCATGGCATGTTGGAGAGTGAGAACTGCTGAGAGAGAATGGCGCTGGGTGAGGGATGTTAGGAATGCCAGAGGTGGGAATGGGTTGTGGTTTTAAATAAGGTGGTCCAGCAGGCCTCACAGAGAAGGGGATGTTTAAACAAACGGCTGGAGTAGGTGAGGGAGCACGCTGCATGGTGACCTGGGGTAAGAGCTTTCTGGGTTAAGGAAACAGCCAGGGCAAAGGCCCACCTGAGAAAAGCACAGTAAGGAGCAGAGGGGGTTCCTAGAACGGGGACTGGAGAGGCGCCTGCAGATTACACGGGTTCACAGACCACCGAAGGGTGCAGTGGGCAAATGAACCCCTGCCCCCAAGGCCAGCCACCTCCCAATCCCAGGAACCTGCAGATAGTGACCTTCCAGGGCCAAAGCGATGCTGCAAATGTGATTAAGGATGCTGAGACAGGAGGGTTATCCTGGATTACTCAGGTGGACTCATTTTAACAGTGAGGATCCTTGTAAGAGGGAGGTAAGGGAAGGAAATGGCAACCCACTCCAGTATTCTTGCTTGAAGAATCCCATGGACAGATTAGCCTGGCAGGCTACAGTCCATGGGGTCACAAAGAGTCAGACACACCTGAGCGGATAAGGCACACACACACATACGTGAGAGTCAGAGAAGGCGGGATGATGCAAGCAGAGGCTGAAGTGATGCAGACACAAGTCAAAGAATGGGGGTAGGCCTCCAGGGAGCAAGAAAACAGCTTTTCCTCTAGGGCCCCCAGAGACTGTGCAGCCCTGCAGACACCCTGACCCTTCTCAGAATCCTTACAGCAGCCACAGGAAACTAATACAAAGGTCTTGGGTTTTACTCAGTGAGATAAGCCACTGGGGAACTCTGAGCTGAGTGAGGGGTGAGAGGATCAGTTTTCTGTATTAAAAAAATCACTCTGCTGCTGAGAGTTGACTGTAGTGTCTCCCAGGAGATCAATCACAAAGCCCTTGACATAATATAGGTGCTGCCCCATAGGACGGCCAGATATTCTGATGTTTCAAGAGGAGCCGACTAAAGCGATCACGCATGTGAGGGCTGGCTGTGTCTCAGGGGATGCCGATTTGGAGAGACTGAGAAGTGAGGAAAAGAGCGTCACCTTTTACATCAGATGATGCCGATTCTATCAGCACCACTAATTGTGTAATCACAGGCACTTTTCTTAACTCTGGGCTTTTGTTTCCTTATCTTGATAAAAGTAAATACTTCACAGGCTTGGTTATTAAGAAAACTAAGATAATATATTCATTAATTAGTGAATATTTATGAAGCCAGGCAGAGATACAGAGTCCAGAGCTGAGAGAACTGGTGATCATCTCTGTCGTGGCAGAGGCCAAAGAGGAGGGAGTGAGGAACACAGAAATGGAGGGTCTCTGGTGTGGAGTTTCCCATCACTGAGCTGGGTTCTTTTTTTTTTTTTTCCCTAGAGAGACAAAGTATCACTATTTGAAAGATTATTAGGTACTTAAGGGAGAGGGAATGGGGAGTTACTGTTTGGTTACAGAGTTTCAGTTCTGAAGGTACAAATAGTTCTGGAGATGGATAATGGTGATGGTTGCAAAACAATGAGACTGAATGCCACCAAACTCTACACTTAAAAGATGCACAGATGGGTTAGGATGCTGCATTGTTAAAAATTACAATTTTATTGGAGTATAGTCATTTTTTAATGTTCTTTTCAGGTGTATAGCAAAGTGATTCAATTATACATACGTTCATTATTTTTTCATCATTTTTTTTTCACATAGAGTATCATGGAACATTGAGTAGTTTCCTGTGCATAGCACAGGAGAACTTGGTCCTTGTTGGTTATCTGTTATTAATAATACATAGTAGTGTGGGTGTCTGTGTGTTCATTCCAAGCTCCTGATTTATCCCTCCCCACCACCTTTCCCCTTTGGTAATCACAGGTTTGTTTTCGATAATTTTAAGTCTATTTCTGCTCTGTAAGTTTCATTTGTATCTCTTTTTGAAAACCTCAGATTCCACATATGGCTGATAACATGTGTTTGTCTTTGACTGACTTCACTCAGTGTGATCATCTCAAGGCCCATCCATGTTGCTGCAGATGGCACTGCTGCATCCATTCTTAGAGCTGAGTGATATTCCAGTGTATGTATGTCCCACATCTCCATCCACCCATCTGCTATTGTGAATAGAACTGCAGTGAACACTGGGGTGCGCTTATCTTTCTGAGTTATTGTTTTCTCAAGATATATGTCCCAGAGTGGGGTTCCTGGATCATATGGTCATTCTATTTTTAGATTTTTAAAGGGTTCTCTATAGTGGTTGTAACAATTTACCTTCCCACCAGCAGTGGAGGAAGGTTCCCTTTTCTCCATACCCTCTCCAACATTTATTGTTTGTAGACTTTCTGATGATGGCCATTTTGGGTTTGAGGTGACACCTGATTGGAGTTTATAGATAATAAACTACATTTATTTCTCCAGTAATTGGTGAAGTTGAGTATCTTTTAATGTACCCGTTGGCCATCTGTATGCCGTCTTTGGAGAAATGTCTGTTTAGTTCTTCTCGTTTTTCAATTGGCTTTTTTTTTTTTTTTTTGACAGAGCTGCATGAGCTATTTGTGTATTTTGGAGATTAATCTGTTGTAGGTTACTTTGTTTGCAAATATTTTCTGCCATTCTGTGGGTTGTCTTTTGGTTTTGTTTATGGTTTCCTTTGCTGTGCAGAAGCTTTTAAGTTTAATTAGGTCCCATTTATTTTCATTTTCATTTTTGTTACTCTAGAAAGTGGATTAAAAAAGATGCTGCTGCAATTTATGTCAAGTGTGTTCTGCCTATGTTTCATAGTGTCTGGCCTTACATTTATGTCTTTGATTCATTTTATTTTTTTTTTGTATGGTGTTAGAGAATGTTCTAATTTCATTCTTTTACGGGTGGCTGTCCAGTTCTCCCAGCATCACTTATTGAAGAGACTCCCTCTTCTTCTTTGTGCATTCTTGCCTCCCTTGTTGAAAATTAATTGACCATAAGTGTGTGGATTTATTTCTGGGCTCTCTTTCCTCGATCTATATTTCTGTTTTGGGGTCACTACCATACTGTCTTAATTACTGTAGCTTCGTTGTATAGCCTGAATCTGGGAGTTTGATTCCTCTAGCTTCATTTCTTGCTGTAAGGACTGCTTTGGCTATTTGGGGTCATTTGTGTTTCCATTTAAATTTTAAGATTTTTTTGTTCTAATTCTGTGAAAAATGCCATTGGTTAAGCTGTGTTCTAAGAAGCAGGAGTTAGCCAGTCAGGGGGAGAAGGAGGTTCAAGGTATCTGCAAAGTTTGGAAATAAGGAAGCATAAAGGACCCAGGGGAACTGCATTTCTTATAATGTGCCTGATATATTGTAGGTGGTGAATACACAGTAATCAGAATTACCTGTATTTCTTCAATGTATTCAGTATCAAGCCCCGTGCCAGGCACTCTGTATAGACATTACTCCTTGAATCACTGCAACCTGTGACATATGTACTAGTGTTCCGAGTTTACCAAAGAGGACATTCAGTCTCAGAGAGGCTAAGTAATTTGCCTTAAAGCACAGCTAGTGGTCACCACCATCATTAACAAAGGATGAAGATGCTGAAATCAATACTGTATGAATCAAGGCTACACCAGTGTAGAAATAACCTGGAAAGATCAACAATCACAGGATCTGTATGGACCAGGTCTGTTAACGCGGTGACTTGGCAGCTAGAGCAGTGAGCCTCGTGGGAGTTCATGGATCAAGGCAGCTGGTGGGAGAGGTTAGGAAAGGGATGGAGGGAGATGGCAGGAGGCTGGAGCTGGCAAGAAGATGTTCCTTACACAGCATCCCCACAGGGGATCATACCTTGTAGCAGCTAACTGAGCAGAGGCCAGGATGCAGGCATATTTGGAGATACAGAGGTGTGCACCGACCTCCTGGCTTACTGAGCTTCCTACACTGGTAATGTTTCTTTTCTTTACCATCCACGAGTTTCTCTAACTACTACAGTCCGCTTTTGACAACTTGGATCAGGCCAAGGTCAGAAATGGCCCCTCACTGTCAAATCCAACAGATTTTGCCATTCTCATTTTTCTTGCCTTTCCTTTGAACTTGGTGCTGAAGACCAATCCTGCTGCCCTTAGCTTGAGAACACCATCTCCCACTCTTTCTGCTTTGTGCATGAGCCCTCTTGGTGCTCGTTGTCTTCTGGACATCTCTTGCTGCCCCTACTCCCTGGGTAGGGGTGAAAATCCTCACTCTGGTCATGAAAGCTTCCATTCCATTAACAGAAGTAGCTGTGCTGATTTCCTTGTGTTGGTGCAATGAATGGCTGAGGCTGATGCTGACAAGTGACAAACTGCTGGGAACCATGGGGCTGAAGGTACGGGGGCTGCTGTCAGGCTGCCAGGAGAGAACCTCAGCTCTCAGAGCTTGGATACCTGCAGCATCAAAGGTCACAGAGTCCGCTTTTTAATGAAACCTGAGTTGTAAGGAATCTAAGCGATGCTTATACAAGTTCCCAGGACTCAGGAAAGTTATAGTAAAAGGAACAGGAGGAGGGAAAGAAATTTATGCTGGAGTGTGCCTCTGCTTCCAAAACCAGAACAGCATCACTCTTCTCTTAAGGCTTTGTGAGCAGCCAATTAGAGGAACTTGCTTCCCTGCACCTCCCCGGACCACCTCTGTTGGTCTTGACGTGTCCCGCTTGATGGGGAGCTGCATCTTCTATGGGACTGGTTCATTCTGGACTTTAAAAACATTCATATTGCAGTATAGTTGAATTACAGTGTTGTTAGTTTCAGGTGTATGGCAGAGTGGTTCCGTTATACAAATATCCATTCTTTTTCAGATTCTTTTCCTATATAGATTTTCATAGAATACTGAGTTCTCTGTGCTATACAGAGAGGTCCTTATGGATTATCTTATTTTCCTGCCAATGCAGAAGACTCTGGTTTGATCCCTGGGTTGGGAATATCCCCTGGAGAGGGAAGTGGCAACCCACTCCAGTATTCTTGCCTGGGAAATCCTATGGACAGAGGAGCAATGTGGGCTATAGTCCATGGGGTCACAAAATGAGCTGGACACAATTTAGCAACTAAACAACAAGTGTATCTTAATCCTAAACTCCTAATTTATCCCTCCCCACCTTTGGTAATCATAAGTCTGCTTTTGAAGTCTGAGTCTATTTGCATATTATAAATAAGTTCATTGGTAGCATTTTTAGTTTCCAGATATAAGTGCTATCATATGACATTTGTCTTTGTACTTCACTTAGTATGATCTCTAGGTCTCTCCACGTTGCTGCAAATGGTAGCTCATTCTTTTTAATGGCTGAGTAGTATTCCACCGTATATTTGTACCACATCTTTATCCATTCCTCTGTTGATGGACATTTAGGTTGGTTCCATGTCTTGGATATTGTAAATATGGCCAACATGAACACTGGGGTGCATGTACCTTCTCAAATTACGGTTTTCTCTGGATATATACCCAGGGCTGGGCTTGAAGGATCATATGAGAATTCTATTTTTAGTTTTTCAAGGAACCCCCATACTATTCTCCATAATGGATGTACTAACTTACATTCCTACCAACAATGTAAGAGGTTCCCTTTTCTCTCCATGATTTCCAGTATTTATTGTTTGTAGACTGTTTGATGATGGCCATTTTGACTTGTGTGAGGTGATACCTCACTGTAGTTTTGATTTGCATTTTTCTAATAATTAGCAATGTTGAGCATCATCCTGGACCTTTTGCTCACTGGGGACAGTGGGTGGTGGCAGCGTTAGTAACGCACAGGACTGCCTGCTCATGTACCCATCAGCTCTGCTACGCTTGATGTCAGGGATGAGCCTTGCTCATGGTTATGTTTCTTGCTCCAGCACTGTGCCAAGCACACAGCAGGCATTAAATAAATGTGCAGGGGATGAAGGAATCAATCTGCGGTTATCTTACGTGGCAGAATGGATGGTACTGTGAAGGCGGCCCTTGGAAAGGACAGGGCGAGATGGCAGTTGTAGTTCTGCTACTTGGGGCTTTTGATCAAGTTTATCTTCTGCATTTAAACAATGGTAATGCTTGTGATAAAAACAATCACATTTGTCAAGCACCTAGTGCAACTTCTGGTGCATGGAGGGTGCTTGGAGACATCCCTTAGTCTGCAGGGATTGCCTGCACCCTCAGATCCTCCTGGGAGGCTCACGAGGAGTTGATGGGCACAGCTGGGGTGATCCCTCCTTGAAGAGGAGGCTGAGACATGTGTCTGAAATGCCCCCATACTTCTCTGATTTCTGCTTATTCCTGGAACTGTGTGGGTAGAGTGCAGATGAACCAGTGAGCAAGCTGGCAGATGGTGAGAAGCAGCAGGGTTAACATGGCCACAGACACCACCAACCCTTGGAGGGGCACAGAAAAGCGTGTGTGTAGCTCTGAGAGGCCCCCATGTCTCCCGCTGCCCCACACCCCTCACACTGCCTAGCTTCAGGAGGACCCGAAAGAAGCCTGGCTTCCACTAGAGCAACAAGAGATCAGCTGAATAACACCTCTCAGGTGGGACTTAGCAGCCTACCTCTGGGCTAGGAGTGCTGCTCATCTGCGTGATAACTACAGAGGCCGACCTGGGCACAGCCTGTCCCAGGCCTTGCTTCACACCCCTGCTCGGGCAGCCAGGTAATATGGTTTTGCTCAGATTCTATTGCAGTTGCCTAGGAAATAAGTTCCCAGTAGACAGGCTTCCAGGAGGTATGTGGGGACAACAGCAAGGACTTGCAAATGAGGGAGGTAAGACTGACTACAGGGAATGGAGCCGTAAGACACACCAGGAACGCAGGCAGAGATGGGCAGAGTCCTCTGAAACCTGGGGTGGTGGGGCAGCAAGACTGGGCAGTTTCTGAATTGATGGTATTAACGCATCCAGGTGAAGTTATATCAGGTAGGGAGGGGCAGAAAAGAAAGAAAAGCTATGAATGAGCTTTCAGGGCAAATTAATAAAAGAGAAAGCTATTGTTGATTGCACCCAGATCTCTGCCAGGGACTCGAGTCAGCATCTCATGTTCCTCTCAACATCCTTATTCATTCCTGCTCCTGCTGCTGCTCAGTGACTTCAGTTGTGTCCGACTCTGCGACCCCAGAGACGGCAGCCCACCAGGCTCCCCTGTCCCTGGGATTCTCCAGGCAAGAACACTGGAGTGGGCTGCCATTTCCTTCTCCAGGATTATTCATTCCTACCTGTTAGCAATTATGTAACCCGTTTCCAGTTAGCAATTACGACTGAAGGACCAAGGGTGCTTTCTGTGTGCTGTCCTGGGTTAGTTGTGAGCCAGAGGTCACTGGAGGGGCTGTCAAGAGCTTCAGCTTGGAGGGCAGCCTGCGCAGATTCAGGCCCTACTTGGACACTCACCTGCTCTTATTCTCCAGCAACTTACATCTTTGTGCCACTGTTTTATCCTCTCTGAGCTGGGGCTAGTATTAGGACCTTGGCAGGGGAGTTCTCTACAGATTAAATGGGTCATCTCATGTAGAAGCGAAGGCAGTGCTTCAGTGCATAGAAGGCACTTGATAACTACAACTTGGGAGGATGATCACGGCTCTAACAATGATGGCAGAGATGGGCCCATCAGGCATTTGGACCCACAAACAGGTTAAGCACAACAGTAAAGGAAAGCAAAAGCAAAATGAAAAAACAACTATGGGATGGAGAGAAAACATTTGTAAACAATACAACCTACAAGAGCTTAATTTCCAAAATATGCAAACAATCCAATCAAAAAGTGGACAGAAAACCTAATCAGACATTTCTCCAAAGCAGACAGACAGATGGCCAACAGGCACAGGAAAAGATGTTCAACATTTCTAATTATTAGAGAAATGCAAATCAAAACTATAGTGAGGTATCACTTCACACCAGTCAGAATGGCCATCATCAAAAAGTCTACAAACCATAAACGCTGGAGAAGGTGTGGAGAAAAGGGAACTCTCCTACACTGTTGGTAGGAATGTTAAGTGGATGCAGCCATTATGGAAAAAGGTATAGAGGCTCCTCAAAAATACTAAAAATAGACTTGCCACGTGATCTGACAGTCCTACTCCTGGGCATATATCCAGACAAAACTCAAAAAGGGTACAGGCACCCCTATGTTAACGGCAGCCAAGACATGGAAACAACCTAAATGTCCACTGACAGATGAGTGAATGAAGATGTGATATATACAATGGAATATTAGCCATTAACAAATAAAATAATGCCATTTACAGCAACATGGATGGACCTAGAGATTATCGTATTAAGTGAGCCAGCAAGAGAAAGACAAATACCATATGGTATCACTTACATTGGGCTTCCCTAGTGGCTCACATGGCAAGGAAATCTGCCTGCAATGCAGGAGACCTGGGTTCGATCCCAGGGTCGGGAAGATTGCCTGGAGAATTCCATGGATTAGAGGAGTCTGGCAGGCTACAGTCCACGGGGTTGTAAAGAGCTGGACATGACTGAACAGCTAACACTTTCATTTTCATCACTTATACGTGGAATCTAAAATATGGCACAAATGAATTTATTGCAAAATAATCTCACAGACATAGAAAACAGAGTTGTGGTTGTCAAGGGGCTGGGGAGGGATGGAGTGGGAGTTTGGCATTAGCAGATGCAAATAATTATATTAATACACAGAATGGATAAAGAACACGGTCCTACTGTAAGCACAGGGAGCTATATGCACTATCCTATGATAAACCCAAACTGAAGAGGGTATATATATGTCTAGCTGAATCACTTTGCCATAGAGCAGAAATTAACACAACATTGTAAATAAACTATACTTCAATTAAAAAAAAAAACAGGTTAAGCACAGAATGCCTTTGGATAAACGCAGGCTAAATGAGTTTTCTTCTTAGTAATGCTGTGCCTGTGGGTGTGTTATTTCACCCAGGTGTCTTCATCTGTTAAATGAACTGTGATAAGGTTAAATGACAAAACACATGCAGAAGTGCTTGCCACGGTGCTTGGCCTATACTACACGCTCAGCAAATGTTCACCGTTGTAGAAACAATGACGAACACAAGGAAATGCCACCTGGCCATGTCCCTCGTCAAGTAGCCAGTTGGCCTTGTGTGGCACCACCTGTTCCTGGCCCTTGCTCACATGTCTACCCTCATTCAACCGGTGCTGACAGAGCAGCCATCACATGCCAGGGGACTCGTGATGGGGGAGGATGGTGAGACTCCATCCCGCAGAGGACATGACAAAAGTGGAATTTGTCACTCCCGTGCAGCCAGGATAAACAGTCTCGACCAGTGGGGCAGGTCTGTCCCCTAGGGAGCAAGGCAACATTGGCAAAAAAAAAGCACAGCAGAGAGGTTTAAAGCTACAAGCACTGAACAAAGATGAGGATTCTGCTGGGTGAGGGAAAGAGGTGAGAAACCTGCCCCAGTCTTATGGACATGGGAAGTTCCAGCTGATGGAGCTGTCTGAGCTTCGGCCATTCTGCAACATTCCTCAAACATGCCAAGACATTCCATGCCTGTTCACCAGCTACTCCTTCATGCCTGAACTATGTTCAAGGCCGCCCTGCCCACCCACACTGGGTCATCTTCTTGAGGGTCTCAGCTCCTCTCTCTCTCTCTCTCTCCCTGTGTTGCTAAGAGTAGTGGCAGTGCCCACAGCTGGAGCGCCCTCTAGAGTGTAGACCCCGTATGGACAGGAACCTGGCCTGTCCCAGGCACTGACATCCCGAGTGCCTAGACGGGGCCTGGCCATCCAGATGTGCCGCCACACCTGCGCAGTGTAGGACATTTCAGCCATGTGCTTCCCAGCTGTCACTCCACTCAATCCTCCCAGAACCTTAAGTGTGAAGAAATCTATGGTCCCCACCGATGAAAGCTTGAGAGGTCAAGCACCTTTGGGAAGGCCCAGCGAATGTAGGGTAGCACGCGCTCAGTGCTGAAATGCAGGTCTGAGTGACTCCAGGGACAGCACGGCCACGATGCTGCCTGCTGCCGAGTGTATAATAGGTGCTCACTCGATAGTTTTAAGAGTGAATGGGTATGAGTACATAGTTTCTCATTTCTTAAAAAACGAGATCGTTACCAACTAAGTTGCCAGGCTGTACTGAAGGCAGCAGAGTTTGCAAGAGTGGGGGTTCTAGAGGGTGGGGGCCTGGCAGAGACATTCAGTTCCGTGTGCTGAGAATGGGCCAAAACACAGACAATTAACTCCTGCTGAACGCCTACTAGAGCCCCCACAAAGCTATTATTAGCCCCTTTACTAACTGAGGAAATGGGATTGGGGAGATGAAACAAGCAGCCCCAAGGCACATCCCTGATGAGCACAGCAGAACCTGGGTTCCAAGGCAGGTCTGCGTGACTTCCACCATGCCTGCGGAATTTCACTTGACATTTCTGAAATCAGGAGTGAAAGCTGCACATCTCCACGCTCGATTTTTAGAAGAAACAGGTGGAGGGGGTGGAAGAGAGATTTCAGCAAAACTTTGCAGCTATGTCTATGCATAGAGCCCATTTCATTATTTCCCAATTGATCTGTTTGTTTTTGCTGTAATGTTAGCTGGTTACTAAGCAACTGCTGGAGAGCTAGGATGCTGAACTTTTTTTGGTAATCAAATAACCCCCTTTCCCCTCCAAAAAGGTGATATGGGTAAGTATTTGGGGATCTGATCAAAAGACTGCCAATCAGACTGCTCTGGTATACTGAGTTTCAAGGGGGAATATAGCTGCTTTCACTTACCGAGCAGCCTAGGTGTAGGGACGTCTACCTTTCTCCTTGGACAGGAAGAGTTACCCTCCCTGGGCATCATTTTGGTCACCCGTTATAACACTTACCTCATAAAGAAGTGTTGAGGAGTCGAGGACATTTATATAAAGCAGCTGGCAGGGATGCTGTTAGCTGGTGAGGGTTCAGTCAATAGCAGCTACCATCACTTTTAGCAGTAATGCTTTAACAAGGCTTGGGTAGAGTGTTGGATATCTGCGCTGAAGAAGTCAATCTTTGGGGGTGCTGCTGGGGCTCACAGCTGCCATGACAAGCTGTGCCCTGAACCTCTTCCCAAACCAGTGCTATATGATGCTGCTCACGAACAGATCCACTTCTAGAGTTTGGATCAGGAACAAATCTATCCCACTCACTGGAAAAAATTTCCCTTAAGCCTACGGCAAGTCAATATGGTTATCTTCACATGAAAAGGACTGCGTGCTGATTTGGGACTTACTCTGATACAATCATATTCCTTACCAGTTCCCCAAATTTTAGTTCCTAGGGATGGTCAAGATGAGAGGTCACACTGACAAGGGATTAATCACCAAAATTTACAAATAGCTCATGCAGCTCTATGTAAAAAACAAAACAAAAACCCAATACAATACAAAAAAAAGAAAAAAAAAAGGGAGGTCTAAAGATTCTCCAAAGAAGACATACAGATGGCCAAAAAAGAACAGGAAAAGATGCTCAACCAGAGCATCTTTTAATTACCAGAGAAGTGCAAATCAAAACTACAATCAGGTATCACCTCACAATGGTCAGAACGGCCATCATCAAAAAGTCTACAAACAATAAATGCAGGAGAGTGTGTGGAGAAAAGGAGCCCTCCTACACCACTGGTGGGAATGTAAATCGGTTCAACTCCTAATGTCCTAATGGAGAACAGTATGGAGGCTCCTTAAAAACCTTGGAGTAGACTCACCATATGATCCAGAATCCCACTCTGGGGCATACATCTGGAAAAAAACACAATCCTAAAGGATACATGCACCCCTGTGCTCACAGCGGCACTGTTAACAGCAGCCAAGATGTGGGAACAGCCGAAGTGTCCATCAAGGGAGGGATGGTAAAGAAGGTGCGGTACACACATATATACAGTGGAGTGTTCCTCAGCTATAAAAGCATGAAATATGCCACCGGCAGCAACATGGCTTGACCTAGAGATTACATACTAAGTGAAGCAAGTCAGAAAGAGCAAGACAAATATAGATCAGTCATACGTGGAATCTGATTTTTTAAAAAGATACAGATGAACTTATTTGCAAAACAGCAGCAGACTTATACTGAAAACAAACTTGCGGTTACTGAAGGGCAGACATGGGTGGGGAGGTGTAAGTCAGGAGCCTGGGGTAACACATGTGCACTGCCATGTCCAAGATAGATGACCGGCACTCTAGCCAACACACTGTAATAACCTATATGAGAAAAGACTAAAAAAGAAATATAACTGAATCACTTTGCTGCACAGCATAAACTAGCACAACAATGTAACTCAACTATGCTTCAATAAAATTTTTTTTAAAAGGTCAGAGGTCACAAACTGGTGGTCTTTGGGGGTAAGAAGGTTCTATTCATCCTGAAGACATGTTTGGTCTGACTCAACAGTGTGTCAGGCTTTTTTAAAAAAATTAGTTGTCAACGCTAGAAATTAAAACATGAAAATCCAGATTTCTCGTTCCTCTTGCAAAATATAAAGACCTTATGCCTGACCTCTACCCTCACCAGTAAATTCCACATCAGAGTGCACAGATGGAAGCTGTCTGAGACGGGGACTCCTGTCTCCCTAGCAATGAATCACGCTCATCACCCTTGGTTCCTTTAGGCCAAGGTCCTGGCCCCAGTGGGCATCTGTGTTTGTGACTCCTGATATGTCTGTTTCATTTCACAATGAGGAAACAGGCTGAAAAAAACGGAACTGTTGCAAGTCACACAGTTACTTATGGCACAGGGTGCAAGCTGGAGTCAGGGTCATCCGCTGTAACACTCAAATTCAGTGACATCCTGCTCAGCCCAAGAGGGACATAGGCACAGCAGATCAAGAGGGGCCAGTACAAGAAACAGGCCAAAGCAGGCAGGACTTCCAGGTGCAGACTTTTGCAGAGGAAGTCTTGGGTGGCAAGATTTGAAAGACGTTCCCTGTGTTGCCTTCTAAAGCCCAGCCACCTTTGCAGACAGTTCTTGATTTCAGCTGCAGAACTGCTCTCTGGTCCATCTACCTGTCTCTGCTGCTACTTCCGATCCCTTTGCTGGCCTTCATCTCTCACCAGAATGAATGCAGTCGTCCCTTATCTTCTCTTGCTCTACTGACTGTGATCCTTTCCTGATGCAATGAAAATGATCTTCCTTAAATGGACATCTAGTCACGCCATACTTTCAGTGTTTTTCCATTGTCCCTCCACCCCTGCTCATAAACTCCTTAGCATATCTTATGAGAAGTCCTGCAGGACCCACCCTGGCTTGCATTTCTGGCCACATCAGCTCTTGCTGTTCTCATCAGGGCTCTGGCCATCCTGCCGCTCCAGAATGGATCTCTCTCTCTCCACCTGGAACATCACCCCTCTACTGGTGAACTCCAGCTCAGTCTTCAAGCCTCCATTTAGGCTGAACTCAGTAGGACATCCATCCTATACTGCCTCCACCCCAGATCAGCTGACAACCCGGGGACAGGACACACCCATCAGCGTACCTACAGAGTCTGTCTTTAATCAACCGTCATTCCTCGTCATTAGACCGTCATAGGTCTAAACCTATGGGATTCACAGGTCCTATCCATGTGGGTCACAAATATGGGGGCCCTAAGGTACCTTGTCATGGTTACTCACTAAATGAATGGTAACTCTGGATGGAGGAGAAGAAAAGTCAAGGAAGTCCCACTATCTTTTCACCCTAGATGGGAAGTCACTTCGCTTCTCCGGTCTCTTTTCACATGTGCACTAAAAGAGGCTGGACGAATTGACAGATGAGCTGATAAAGAAGTTGTGGTACCTATATACAACAGAATATTACTCAGCCATAAAAAGGGACACATTTGAGTCAGTTCCAGTGAGGTGGATAAACCCAGAGCCTCTTAGACAGAGTGAAGTAAATCAGAAAGAGAAAAACAAATATCGTATATTGACACATATATATGGAATCTAGAAAAATGGTACTGGTAAACCTATTTGCAGGGCAGGAATACAGATACAAACATAGAGAACAGACATGTAGACACAGTGGGGGAAAGAGAGGGTGGGACGAATTGGGAAAGTAGCATTGAAATATATACATTATCATGCGTAAAACAGATAGCTAGTGGGAAGTTGCTGGATAACACAGGGAAGTTAATGCTGTACTCTGTGACAACCTAGAGGGGTGGGATAGGGTGGGGAGAAGGTTCAAGAGGGAGGAGACATGAATACTTAAGGCTGCTTCATGTTATTGTATGGCACAAACCAACGCAACATAGTAAAGCAATTATTCTCCAATTAAAAATAATTTAAAAAGCACTGGATAGGAGCAGTTATTCTCGGCTCAGGGTCTTGGCCTGTGAAGAAAGGAATGGGCTTTTAGGGGCAATTTGCAATATTTCAAAATGTACAAGGGAAACCACACATGTTCCTCTGATGTGGCTACAGGCCAACAGAAACTTCAGGTCACTCTGCGGTAAGAAAGCGCTAATTAATGGGCAATACCAGTTATATCACATTGGGTAAGGTCATGATTAGCAATTATTGACATCTTTGATCAATAAAACACAGGAAGATAAAACACATTCTGAACAGTCTGTTCACGTGTAATGTTTTTAAAATCACGAGGACCATGAGGCAAAATAATAAAACAGTCTTTGGATGGGAGAGCAGAGACCAGACTTTTAAGATGGGGCCAGTTTACCTTTCAACTAGTTGGAAGGCAGTCTCCACAGGTGCTCCTGCACAAGAGCCCCAGAGGGTGCAGGGTGGGCTGTGGCCCAGTCCCGAAGCCTCTCTCTGGCAGGTGGAGCTCAGCTCTCCCCACCACCACCTGTTCGCTTGGAAACCCTACCCGATGCACCCAGAGTCTGTCACCAACTTGCAAGCAGCTGGTCTCAGGATTCACAAGAATCAGGGGCTGAAAGCGTGGTCTTGCCACGCGGGGGCGCCCTCACTCCACCCACCGAGATCACAAGGCCCAGCTGGAACCGGAGGACAGCTCCATTCCTGAAGCCCCTGCAGGGTCGTGGGTTCATGGTGCTCAGTTTTGCCACTGCCCATGTGTTCTGAGAAGACATCTCCCATCCTGCCTGACAGAGGGGTGTTGCCTTGAGGTCACTCATCTGTAATTCTTAACGGAGACAGGCTGGAAGGGACTCTACCTGCTCAGAGGGGAGAAACATCCCAAGATAAGCCTGGATGGAAACTCAATTCAGAAAGTGGACAGAGAACACTGGCTGCCTTCCCCTGCTGTCGAGAGCAGGGTGGGGGTTGGAGGGGGCGGGGAACGGGTGTGCTCACATCAAACACATACTCTGGCTTCAGGACCAAAGGTTTGAAGACTCTTGAGGGAGTTATTTTAAGGCTGTAAGACTGAGAGAGAGAGAGACAGGTACACATGACGGAGGGAAGTGGGGAGGGCCAGAGACCAGGCGAGGAGGAGTTCTGACCCTGCTCCGTTAGGCACAGTCATAAGCCACAGAGCAGCCAGACAGGTGTGAAGCAGGCAGGCTGTAGAGCTGGGGTCCGAAAGATGTTGGTTCAAATCCTGAAGCAGCCCACGTGTACCTGAGCAGGTTACCTTGACTCCCCGAGCCTCCCTCTTCACCACAATAATAGGGAGAGTGTAACCATACCTGCCTTTTAAACTTGATGTATGGATCTAGCAGGACAATATATGCAAACCCTCATGGTACCTGGATCAGAACGGCACTCAGGAACAGAGGTAACTCATGCTGACGTATGACAGGGATAAAGGGTAAAAACAAACTTTGACCAGTTACATGATGTGACCTCAGTTTGCTTGCTCGGGGACTTTCAGGCTAGGTGGATTCTACAGTCCCTTCCACTTCAGATGGTTTGTTATTCCGTAACAAATGCCACTCCCCACACAGCCATCTATGCCTCTCACAAGCTGAGAGCTTTCTCTGGCTGCTGGACACCTGCCCTCCACATTGGGAGGGCTGGAAGGGAATCACAGCTTCCAAGGCAGCAGCAGTGATCAGTACATGACCCTGGGGTCAGGCCAGCTGCCCTCAGCTCCCACTTTCGTAGGTATGCAGGCCCACATACCATCTCAGTCCCTCAGTCTCCCACTGGGAAAACAAAGATTAATAATGGTACCTGTGGCAAGGATTGCAAGGGGAGGGAATGAATGCCACTTGTCAGGCATTCAGAACTGTGGCAGGCACTCAGCGAGCACTTCAATACATGTTAGCCATCACTACCACTTTGATTTGTTTTATATAATAGGCAGTGATCTTACTGGAATGCTTAGATGGAGGCTGTCTGATCCAAAATTAGAAGAGGGATGTTTTCATGAAAGCTACAGACAGAGCATTAGACTGGGAGACAAGAGATGCTTCCTAGACCAAGCTCTGCCTCAAACATTTCATGACGTAAACTGGGATTTCAAGCCAATAGTCAGAAAAATGAAGGCACTGGGTAGCCTTAGGGCCCCTGCAAACCCGGCAGTCAGCGGCCGTATCCCTGGGTGGATTTAGGTAGTTCCCATCTCCATGGGGTCGCCAAGAGTCGGACATGACTGAGCGACTTCACTTTCACTTTTCACTTTCATGCATTGGAGAAGGAAATGGCAACCCACTGCAGTGTTCTTGCCTGGAGAATCCCAGGGATGGGGGAGCCTGGTGGGCTGCCGTCTATGGGGTCGCACAGAGTCGGACACGACTGAAGCGACTTAGCTGCAGCAGCAGCATCCCCTTCTGTGTTGCAGCCGCCCCATTCAGAGGGGCGTGGAGCCTGCACCCCGCGCGTCCTCACCTGAGGTACTCATAGAGTCCGTACATGGGCAGGAAGTCGATGTCGGACAGGAACATGTAGGGCGTGCTCACGTGCTTCATGGCCACGTTGCGCAGCAGGTTCACAGGGTAGAACTGGCCCTCCTTGTACACGATGTGGTAGGCCACGTTGTGGCGGCCCATGAGCACCTCGGAGCCCTGCGCGTAGCGGAGGAACTGCTGGGCCTCGGCGTCCGACAGGTAGAGTGCCAGGCTGACGGGCCCCTCCCAGTGCTTGCAGATGGCCTCCAGCATCTGGAGCCTGCAAGCAGAAAGGACACCTGCCGCACCTGCGCATGCGCGGGCCTCACCGGCGTGACCAACAGTTATCTGCGTATCTGCGCATCGCCCGCCAGCCTGGGGCTGGTGCCAAATCCAAACCCCTGCTCTAGGCATTAATTAAACACTGTGTGACGGGGGCCAATCACCAAACCTCAGTTCCTTTATCTATAAAATGGGCGCAAAACATTCACCTTTTTGCTTCTAGCCTTTGAATGTTTACAACCAGACAGGTGACATGGAGTCATATTTCACTATAAGCCTTTTCAGGCTCCTCTTTTCAACAGCGGGTGGGGAAATGTACATGAAATGATGTAAAGATCCCTTTCCAGCTTAAAAGTCCCCCACCTCCCCCTCTCGGTCAGCAAAGGTAGACAGCAGTGCTTCTGCCCTCCTGAAGCAGGGACCGCCATAGGAGGCTTAGCCGAAGGGAGGCCGTGAGTTCCAAGGAGCATGGAAACAAGCTGTAAAAGTAAGAGTGATAATAACCACAATTATTGACTCATTACTATGCACCAGACACTTTCCAAATCCTGTGCCCCCATCTGTCATTCCCCCCATTCTGGTGAAGGAATTGAGGCTCCAGGTGTCCAGTCAGCTTTAGTTCTTGAACCTTGACTGTGTGGACAGGTATCTGGACAAGACTTTGAAGACAGACATTGGCAAAGGGAAGGGAAAAAAACAAAACATGTGAATGCTGGAAACAAAAGTGAGCCTGGGGTGATGCTGTCTTCATTTTTTAGAGCCCTTCCTGCTCTAGGGCACCTTGCAATTTGGCAAGGCTACCTGGGAGACACTGGGCCATGGAGAGTAGGGGGGAAAAGGGAGCCCAGATAAAAAACAAAAGGTGCTCCCAACCAAGAGAGTTCTGCAAAAATGGAGAGAGATCTAGAAAAAAAAAATTTTTTTTTCCTCTAGAAGCATTAGAAGTGCCTGCTACATAAAATCTATGGTTAAAAAAACAGCAGAAGCCCATTTCAGTTTTTTCCCCCCACCCAGCAAGAGGTACAGAATCAGAATGCTCACTTTATTTGGACAATTACCAGGAAATAGATTCCATGCATTTCCATGCTTCTAAACAAAAGAAAATGGGCACACCTATCTTGTGTCCATGGTTTTCCTGATAGACTTTCAGTTTCCTCTCAGTAATTCTATGGATTGGTATTGCCTGGATTTGCTTCCTCTTTGACTAAGGAGGATTAAGGTATTCATCGGGGTAAAATGCCCTCCATTTCTCATACTTTATAGCACTTGCTAATCAAATTGACCACAGCCAGTTTTGAAAGAGGCACTATATTCTCCACAATGCTTGATTTCACTGAAATTTGTGTTCAGCCTCTGCTACAAGGCCCCTGGTTTCTGCTGGGCTCTGAGACCCTGGGATTTTGAATGATCCCACTTGCAACTCAGTCTCTGTCTGCAAAATGGAAGGACTCTGCAATTGGATGAGAGAGCTGTTTATACAAAGCCTTTGAAATTTGGGGAGTAAAGGGCAAGGATAATTTCTGCATCCATGTGTATGTCAGAACTGCTAGAGGGGATGGAATGCAGGAGGCATGACTGAGTGTGAAGGGAGGCCAGCTTTGGCTGTGGACTCTCCCACTGACCTGCTTTTGGACTCATGTCTGAGTTTTCTAAGCAGGGAGCAAGCCCTGCCTAATCCAGTTCATTCCCCCCCCCCCCCCCCCCACCTCCCAGCAAAGAGTTTAGAGTGAGGACAGAGACACAAAATACTTAGGGTTTTCGGGAGAAAGGTGCTGGTAATGTGACAGACATCACAGCCACGTGGACTCTACAGGAAACAGCTCCAGAGGTTCCAGAAAACCTCAGTGAGTGAAAACGAGTGATGGCGCGACCACTTCCTGTCTCTCTGCCACCGGCTCCAATCTCTCTTGTCCCTTAAAACCAGATCTCTGCCGGGATCTGAGCAACAGGCAGACGGACAAACCGAGGTTCATCATAATGATGATAACAGAGAGAATGTGATCGTGACACAATAAACCACATACCGGTTGTTTACGCCATGCCAGCCACATTTGGGTTGTTAGCGCTTTTAAGACTCACAGTAACGCTATAAACACAGTGCGGATTTTCATCACTGTGTTACAGGGGAGGATGCTCCAGGAGGTGAAGTGACTTCTTTCAAGTCACATAGCTACAAGGTAGATAGGCTGGACCCACACACCCAGGTCTGACTCCAGCGCCCGGGATCCAGACCACTACTCAGCATGAACTGGGCTTGGCTGAGAAAGATGTCCCCATCGCCTGTCTCCCCAAACAGGAACCAGGTCTAAGCTTAGCGTCAGTTTCCCTTTATTTCTCCTCCTCCTCCTTGGTCTCTCTTGGGGTCAGAGGCCCCCCACCCTCTTCATTCTTCTCCTGGTTGTTTCCCCCTAAACACACTTGTTCCCTAAGGTCTATCCCTGTATAGTTCTTGTTGACACCAAGCTTTGTGCTGAGTCTTTCTTAGGTAGGAAGATAAGGGTCTGGCATATCAAGGACCTGGACCAATGTAGAGGGTTTCAAGAGACAAAGATTAATTCTGCAACTGCAGTATCATCCATTTAGAAAGAATCTCTGAGATTTTCAGTCTGATTACACCATCATTATGATGAAAGGGCTCAGCCTCAGGGAGGGTCTTAAGTTGCTGAAGAGCACACAGTGTACGAGAGGAAATGCTGACACCAGGACCCATCCTGACGCTCTGTCCCCTGCTCTCCCCTCCCTGTGAGAGCCCACCATTGCTTCATGCTGGGAAGAGGAGGGCAAAGGCTCAGGAATGCCTAGAGATGTCTGGAAGGCCTTCCGCTTTCAGATGTCTGAAAGAGGCAGGGCTTCCCCAAGGGGGTCCTACTGAGACGGGGAGCCCCAGACAGTCTGTGGAGGTGTCAGGGAGCAGGCAGGGAGATGGCAGAGTCCAAAATCTAGAAGACTTGGCTTGGAAGGAATTCTAGAATGTCAGTCATCCCAAGTAGCCAGACAGGTGGCCACTCAGCCTCTGCTGGAATGGGGAACCCGCTCCCTACAAGGCCGATGACTCCAATCTGGTACCCTAAGCCAGGCAGGCTGAGGGGTCCAGAGGGTAACTGAGGGTTCTGGGCTCAGGCAGAACTAGGTCTGAACTCTGACCTCTGTCAGTATCTCTGGGCAAGTCACCATAGTTGTTTGTGCTTCCATTTCCTCACATGCATATAGGGGACAATAATACCTTAGTCAATGACAAATTGGCTATAAACTCTTGCCCCTCTATCTACATGCTTTGCTATTACCCTCCCCTCTCACTGATTCTGGGCTGGCCATGGGACATGCTTTGGTCGATGGGACATTAACAAATGTGACACAAACAGGGGACTTGAAAAGTGGTTGTTTGGTGGGGCTTGCCCAGAGCTGCTCTTGGAACCTTGTGGCCGCTGCCCTGTGAACAGCCTTAGTCATGACCATCACATGTCTGTCATAGAACTGGATATGCAGCAGGCACTCGGTACATGGGGGCTTCCCTAGTGGCTTAGTGTGGGAGCTTCAGGAGATGTGGGTTTGATCCTTGGGTTGGGAAGATCCCCTGCAGGAGGGCATGGCAACTCACTCCAGTATTCTTGCCTGGAGAATTCCATGGACAGAGGAGCCTGGTAGGCTACAGTCCACAGGGTTACAAAGAGGTGGACACGACTGAAGCAACAGCACACATCCATACTCGGTACTTGACACCTGTGATTCCTGCCTTTCAAATACACACACCTCCAGCAAATATCGACTGAGCATCTGCAGGTATTGTGCTGGGCCCCAAAATGAAAGAAAAACAAGGGTTTTGAATGCACTTCTAGAGAGAAGATAATAAGCAGACCAAGATAAGATCAGGGTGAACTGAGGGCTAGAGGGGTCACAGAGGAGGAAACGGGATGAAGAGTAAGGGTGAGGGCAAGTGGAAAGGTCAGTGTGAGCCCTGGACAAGCAGAAAGCCTGGTCTTGATCTTGAGAAAGCCTGGGCGAAAAGTTTTCCAAGAAGAGGGAGGAGCCCTTGGGATACAGAGTTTAGTGTGTTCTCAAGTAAGAAGAAACAGGACCAGTGTGGATGGCATATGGACAAGCGAGGGGCAGAAGGAGAGAGGTGTTCGGGGATGGTCAGGGATCAGGTCATACAGGGCTATCAAGGTCTCGGCGGGCAGCTCTAAGACTATTCTTGAGGCAATAAGAATGCATCAGAGTTCTAATGATGTGGCCTGCTGTATATATTTAAAGATCGCCCTGGCTGTCACATGGTGAAAGGAGTGCTTTTCACTCTCCAGAATGATGCTTTTCAAGCTTCAGCAGGCTGAGGGTCACCTGGGAGGCTTATTACAACACAGATTCCTGGGCCCCACTGCAGAGATCCCTGTTGGGCAGATCTGGAGTGAGATCCATGTATCTGTGCTCTAACAAGGTCCCAAGAGATGCTGTGCTGCAATGGGACCTAAGAATGGGACCCCGTTAGCTCAGCTCGTGTTCTCTTTCCCTCACGTGCAGAAAACAAACAGCAGGCCCATCAGCCACATGAGTCCCTGGAACTGCAGATGGTATTTCAAAGGCTTCATTCAAGAAGCAGGGAAGAGCAAGCGTCTCCTGGCCAGGTGGCAGCGATGCTGTAATCAGGATCCCTCCTGGCCAGCTCCCTCTGTCCTTTCGATCATCCTCGGGAGTGAGTGGCTGGGCAAGAAGCAGCCCTGCCGGGTCCACCACTGCAGCAGGCGACATTCATTCTTCCTGAACGGAATTCTAGAGGGAGCTGGGCACAGGAGCCCACATGCCGGCTCCCCTAATTCGTTGTGGCACTCACGTAGGGCCTACTTCTGACTCAAAGGTTTACAAACATACCCGAAATGTTTCTTCAATTAAAAATCAATCCAAGAGGCACCAGTCAGCCGGCTGCATCATAATTGGATGTGTGGGATGGAGTGGAAGGAGGCATTTCCGCCGTTCTCATCAGCTTGTGTGCTGCTGCTTTATAATTTCTGATTATGTCCCGCTAAGCGTCTCTTGCTTGGGTGTGGAATTCCTTGAGTTCTCTGAGGTATTGTCTGGATGGCAGTACTTGTCACAATGCGTTAGGGGGGAATCACCCGCCTGCCATGCTGGCGGATGCGTGTGCTTTGAAGGGAAGGCACCTGCGCTTGGTATTTGCAGCTGATGTGAGAGGTGCCCGGCCTGTCTTTAAGGGGGTGGTGAGGGCAGGTGCCAGGTCTCCTGCAGCCCAGGCCGGGAGGATGCTCAGGGCTGGCCACAAAAGGAGGGGCTCTGTCCTGTCTGTATTCTTTCATTGATAACAAGTATATACGTAAGGATGGATTTGGGTTGTTAATAATTTAATTTTTTTCCTTTTTCTTGGCGGGGCGGGTGGGGGGCGGGTTATGATGTATATAGGATCTTAGTTCCCCAACCAGGGAGTGAGCCAGTGCCCCCTGCAGTGGAAGTGCAGATTCTTAACCACTAGACCACCTCTGAAGCCCTTTCCTTCTAACTGTTGGTGAATTCCAGGTTGCAAATGCCATGGCCAGCATAAAGGTAAAAACCATTCAGAGAACTGTGCTCGTGTTTGTGGCACATTTGCTAATCACTGGGTACTTTCCAATCTCTTACTTTGTAAAGCATAGATGGTAACCTATGAACTTGACGGTATTATTGTCACTTCATAGGTAAGTAGCTGCTGCTGCTAAGTCGCTTCAGTTGTGTCCGATTATGTGCGACCCCATAGACGGCAGCCCACCAGGCTTCCCCACCCCTGGGATTCTCCAGGCAAGATACTGGAGTGGGTTGCCATTTCCTTCTCCAATGCGTGAAAGTGAAGTCACTCAGTCGTGTCCGACTCTTAGCGACCCCTTGGACTGCAGCCTACCAGGCTCCTCCGTCCATGGGATTTTCCAGGCAAGAGTACTGGAGTGGGGTATAGGTAAGTAGAGTGAGGCTCAAACAGCCTAAATAACTTGTCTAAGTTCATATGGTTAGTCTGTAGTGCAACTTGACTTTGAACCCAAGTCTTCCTCTCCTTTATCCCTCTACTTTATTTTCCCTCTCCTAAATACCTACCCTGTGCAGATGCTGTGGTCAGAGTCTCTGGATCCAGCAAGCACTAACTGAACATCATTATGTCCCGGGCTTTCCCAGAGAGTCTCACATTTTTCTCCTGAGTTCACAGGTGGCCACTGGCTACTGATCTTGATGGAGAATATCTTGGCGATAAACTGAATATACAAATAGAAGGTGTGAACGTGACCAAGGAAAGCCAGGATGCTCTGAAAGATGGGAAACTGGAATCGCCTGGAACTCACTCACCTGGGCAGATCATAGTATCTGAGCTTCATGTGCCTCCTCTGGGGGGACTGAGATATATTTACGCTGCCTGGAGAACAGAAGACCAAGCCTGACCATCGTTCAGCACAAGGATCAAGGATTAGGTTTTGTTTTCATTTTAAATGGCACAGAGAAGAAGGAAGAATAAACACAAAGAGTGGACTGTTCTGGTGGGCGGCCTGCTGTTGTGCTTGGTGGGAGAGGGCGTGTGCACCCAGGCTGGTAAGGAAGGGGAGGGGTGACTTGGGACATGGGTTTAGGTCAGCCCCTCATGCAGCCTCACTGGCAGCCTGGCAGGTTTGAGCTGGAAGGGTTGGCCACCTACCCTGGTTTCCCCAAGCCCTGCCTTCCTGGCTGACGTCATTTGCTCTCCTCTTCCTCACCCTAGTACCTAAGCCCTAACTGTGTGCATCCCAGCAGGCCTGGCGTCCTCTCCTTCCTCGCAGGGGGCTCCTCCTCTCCCTGCAAGGCTTCTACTGTCAGTCCACTCAGCCTCCAGCTCAGTGTAGGCAGAACCCCTCCTGGGGGCATTCCCCACTTCTTCCATTCTCTGCTCCAGCCAGGACAGGGCCTCCTCCCATGGGTTCTCATAGCACCTGTCTGTTGTCTAACCTGTTCCCTGCCTGTGGCAGCCTGAATTCTCAGTTGGCCCCAAGACTCTTGCCCCAGCTCCTGGTGTATGGTCCTGGATCACCTTTCCCTCGAGTGTGAGCAGAACCTGGTACTATTCTATACGATAGACTAGTACGGCTGTGATGATGTCATATAACTGACCAGGGAGATTCTCCTACTGGCTTTGAAGAAGGAAGCTGTGGAGAGAACAGAACCTTTGTGCTTGAACAGCTGCCAGAACCTCCGTACTTGTCCTTTTCGTCCCATTTGGTCTTTGTTGTTACCTGTTATGAAATTTTCCACACAGCTAAGACCTAAGGGTGGCCTCTAGGAGCCCAGAAGGATCCCAACTAACAGCCAGCAAGGAAATGGGGACCATGGTCCTAGAGCTGAGTTCTGCCAAAACCTGAATGAGCTTAGAAGTGCACCCTGACTCCCAGGTAAAACTACAGTCCAGTCAACACCTGGATTTCAGGCCTGAGACCCCAGGCAGAGAACCTGCTAACATGTACCCAGACTTCTGATCCATGACACAGTCAGAAAAGAAAAAAGTGTTTCTAAAGCTGCAAGATCTGTGGTGACTGATTAAACCACAACAGAAAACAAATGCATGATCTGAGTCCTGAGTTCACTACATGTTCTGTGAGGGCGGAATGGGGTCTTATGTATTCCCAGCCCCACAAGAGTCGGCCACAACACAGTAACAGATGCCTACATAGTATCTGCTGAGAGATCATGTGAATTTTGCAGATGAGAAAACTGGGGTCGTGAGAAGGGAAAGGCCTTTCCTGAGAGGACACAGCAGGTCAAGGACCTAGCTGCTGCCAGAACCTCTCTTTGTTGTTACCTGTTATGAAATCACTGTGGACAGTGACAGCAACCATGAAATTAAAAGATGCTTGCTCCTTGGAAAGCCATGACAAAGACAGACAGCGTACTAAAAAGCAGAGACATCACCTGGTCGACAAAGGTCTGTATAGTCAAAGCTATGATTTTTCCAGTAGTCATGTACAGATGTGAGAGTTGGACCATAAAGAAGGCTGAGCACTGAAGAACTGATGCCTTCAAACTGTGGTGCTGGAGAAGACTGTTGCGAGTCCCTTGGACTGTAAGGAGATCAAACCAGTCAATCTTAAAGGAAATCAACACTGAATATTCATTGGAAGGACTGATGCTGCAGCTCCAATACTTTGGCCACCTGATGCAAAGAGCCAATTCATTGGAAAAGACCATGATGCCTGGAAAGACTGAAGACAAAAGGAGAAAAGGGTGCAGAGGGTGAAATGGTTAGAGAACATCCCCAACTCAATGGACATGAGTTTGAGCAAACTCTGGGAGATAGTGAAGGACAGGGAAGCCTGGTGTGCTGCAATCCATGGGATCGCAAAGAATTGGACATGACTTAGCAACTGAACGATGGCCAGCAAGTTCTGCACAGGTGTTCTGGAGTCTGTGCATCTCCAGGAAACCACTAGCCATGAAGCAGTTTAATTCCATGAGCTGTCATTTGCTAAGAAGCAGTGGGACTCACCGCCTCCACTGCTACTGTCAACACACATCACTCCCAGATACCTCTGGAGGCCAGGTTCCCCCTCATTCTCTGGGACTCTCGGGCTGCTTACTATCTGTGAACCATCTTGTGTCCCAGTGCTTGTTTCTTCATTTTGCCGATTCTCTAATCGCTTGTGACTAATCACAAGTGACATTTATTGAACACTTACTAAGTGTGCCAGGTACTGTCCTCAGCACTTTAAAGGCATGAACTTATTTCCTCCTAAAACCACCCCATGAAATCATATCCACAGGCATCTCCAAAGTGGCTCAAAGACAGAATGAGGCCATCAAACTCCCTTCCTAACTATGGGAGTCGAGAGGGAATGATGTGGAGAAAGCTGGGGCCAGGGCAGCCACTTGCACACCATGTGTCAATTGGAGAGGAAGCTGGCAGGAAGCACACAGGATGGCCAGAAAGAGAAAAACTGCATAACCCTGAAAGGCTTTGAATCCACTCACCTCCTGGCAGCCAGAGATGTTTTCAAAAACATAAACTGAAGAAAAAACTCTGTGTAAATTTCTACAATAAATTCCCATCACGTTTAGAATAAAATCCAAATATTTTATGAATTTCTAATTTTTATAATCTTAATCTCATGCAGCTTCCATCTCAAGTCCCTCTCAAGTGATGCTTCAGCCACACTGGTCTTGTATCAGGGTATCTGAATTTGTATATAATTTGTATATATATTTGTGGCTCTTCCAACCACAGGGCCTTTGCACTTGCTATTTTATCCTGCCTGGAAAACTTTTCTTTTTTTTTTTTTTTTTGGCAATGCACATGCTTCTCTGGTGGCTCACACAGTGAAGAATCTGCCTGCAATGCAGGAAACCCAGGTTCTATCCCTGGGTTGGGAAGATATCCTGGAGAAGGGAATGGCTACCCACTTCAGTATCCTTGCCTGAAGAATTCCATGGACAGAGGAGCCTGACTATAGTCCATGGGGTCACAAAGAGTCAGACATGACTGAGCAACTAATACTTTCACACTCCCCCACTATGCTTGACTCCTTTTCTTATCCTCAAGTCTCTGCAGAAATGTCCCCTCCTTTGAAAGACCTCCCCCTGATCATACCACCTAAAGAAGGTCCCTCACTTGACATTGTTAATATCGATCACTGTTCCTTCAAAGCACTTATCACAATGTTAATTATTTGACTTAACTATTTACTAGTCCCATATTATCAATGCTGGATGCACATGGCAAACCTAAATGATGCAAGGTCTTCACAAAGAATCTTACTTAACTAGTTTGCAATGGAGCCAGACCATGAATTTTTTTTTTTTTCTAAAGCTCCTTCGATAATTTGATTTGTCCCCAGTTAAGGCAAAGAAAGGTAATGCCAAAGAATGCTCAAACTTTTGAGCATTTGCACCACACAATTGCACTCATCTCACACGCTAGTAAAGTCATGCTCAAAATTCTCCAAGCCAGGCTTCAGCAATACGTGAACCGTGAACTCCCTGATGTTCAAGCTGGTTTTAGAAAAGGCAGAGGAACCAGAGATCAAATTGCCAACATCTGCTGGATCATGGAAAAAGCAAGAGAGTTCCAGAAAAACATCTAGTTCTGCTTTATTGACTATGCCAAAGCCTTTGACTGTGTGGATCACAATAAACTGTGGAAAATTCTGAAAGAGATAGGAATACAGACCACCTGACCTGCCTCTTGAGAAATCTGTATGCAGGTCAGGAAGCAACAGTTAGAACTGGACATGGAACAACAGACTGGTTCCAAATAGGAAAAGGAGTACGTCAAGGCTGTATATTGTTACCCTGCTTATTTAACTTCTATGCAGAGTACATCATGAGAAACGCTGGACTGGAAGAAACACAAGCTGGAATCAAGATTGCTGGGAGAAATATCAATAACCTCAGATATGCAGATGACACCACCCTTATGGCAGAAAGTGAAGAGGAGCTAAAAAGCCTCTTGATGAAAGTGAAAGAGGAGAGTGAAAAAGTTGGCTTAAAGCTCAACATTCAGAAAATAAAGATCATGACATCTGGTCCCATCACTTCATGGGCAATAGATGTGGAAACAGTGTCAGACTTTATCTTTTGGGGCTCCAAAATCACTGCAGATGGTGATTGCAGCCATGAAATTAAAAGACGCTTACTCCTTGGAAGAAAAGTTATGACCAACCTAGATAGCATATTCAAAAGCAGAGACATTACTTTGCCGACTAAGGTCCGTCTAGTCAAGGCTATGGTTTTTCCAGTAGTCATGTATGGATGTGAGAGTTGGACTGTGAAGAAGGCTGAGCACTGAAGAATTGATGCTTTTGAACTGTGGTGTTGGAGAAGACTCTTGAGAGTCCCTTGGACTGCAAGGAGATCCAACCAGTCCATTCTGAAGGAGATCAGCCCTGGGATTGCTTTGGAAGGAGTGATGCTGAAGCTGAAACTCCAGTACTTTGGCCACCTCATGCGAAGAGTTGACTCATTGGAAAAGACTCTGATGCTGGGAGGGATTGGGGGCAGGAGGAGAAGGGGACGACCGAGGATGAGATGGCTGGATGGCAAGACTGACTCGATGGACGTGAGTCTGCGTGAACTCTGAGAGTTGGTGATGGACAGGGAGGCCTGGCGTGCTGCGATTCATGGGGTCGCAAACAGTCGGACATAACTGAGCAACTGAACTGAACTGAACTGAAGGCTGAGAATCAGTGCAATAGACTGTAAGCCACATAAGGGTAGGGACCACATCAGTACTTCCTGATAAAGGCTCCAAGAATGATCCCTGCATCAACACATGTGTAAGAAAAGAAATAGCAGTTGCTTTCCAACATCAACTGTGGGTCCAGTCCAGGTGTTTCCTTATGATACACCTCCCCCTTTCCTTGAGGTAAACTGACTAGCTCTATTTTTTAGAATTGTTTCTTCCTCCATTCTCAAAAACAACCAGCCTCATCAAAATACAGGAGCCCTTGGTTTTCAGAGCTGGAGAAGGGAGGAGACTAGGCCCTGTGTTAGCAGGCTTCCACGTTCCAAGCTGGTGGGGCCATTTCTGCCTTCTCCAGGTGGGGAGCAGCTGTGAGGAGACGGGGTGGGCAGCGGGGCCCGTCTGCCTACCTGTCCATGGAGAGCTGAGCGACCAGGGTGACATCTGTGTTGTCTGAAGCGGGCTCATACTCATAGTGCAGGAAGTACAGGTGGGTTCGGTGGACAGTGAACCGTTCTCTCCGGAACTCGTAACACAAGTCATCCTCGTCCAGTTCTGAGAGCTGCTTCTGGAGCTGAAAGATAGTAAAGAAGGCTTGGGAACAAGAAGGAAATCCCCAAGGGGGTCGGCCTGTTGTGCCCTGTCCTTCCCTGAGTTTCTTATCCACTGGACCTTGTTGATCGGCCAGTCAGAGAAGGACAGGATCCTGTCTTTGTTTTCTTCTGCAATATAATCTGATTTCAAAGAGGTGATGATAGGGGGCAGCTGGCTCGTCATCTGAGGAATGAGACCCTCTGAGCTGAGAGTGAGGGTCTCATGGTGGCAGCACTGACAAATGGATAAGCACCCACAAACTCCTTACACAAAACAGAAAACATTTTCCCTGATGACCCAGCACAACAATTTCAAACAACAGGTGGTAACTGTCAAAGAACAGAGTAATGAGAACCAAATTGAACAGTACCTTTGTGTGACCTGATGCTTTTCTCTCCCTAGAGCTACAGACTTAAAACTCTATACCAAGTACTGGAAAGGAAAAGCGATCCCATAAATAAAAAATCTCTTCCTTTAATTTCATCCAAGTTCAGTCAGTCTCAGTGCCTGCTCTTTTCTCTTTCTCCTCTCCTGGTGCCCTGAGATCTTTTATTTCATTAATCTGCCAGTAGGACTTCTTCACTTAGCTCTTCTATCCTCCTTCCTAACCAACTAGTGAAAGAGTGAGCTGTCCCACGGACAGGAAAGGAGGAACTTAGCATCCAGCATAAACACGTGCAGATCTCAGGTTTCCAGAGCTGCTGATACGCAGTATCCCTCCCAGGCAGAGGTGACTATACCTGTTCTACAGGTGAAGAATTGCAATGAAAAAGTTAATGAACTTTGATAGTGATGGAAATCAGACCAGTGGATATGCAGTAGCAGAATGAAAGGGCTGGGAAGAGACAGGAGAGAAGCTCTTTGGGTGATGGGATGTTTTACGTTGCAATCAAGGTGATGGGTATATGGGAGCACACATTTGTGAAAATACATGTACACATAGAATGGGGGGATTTATTATATATGCAAATCGTATTTCAATAAAACAATAATTTGCCAAAGGTCACATGGTTGCTTCCAATATTTTTTCTGTTACATGAGCCTTGTCCATTATATGATGATACATAGTTGAATACGGATGAAAGTTTACATGGCTAGAATTATTAAGATTAATAGCTGAATACGATAGAATATTTTCCCAAGAAGGTGTATATATATATAAATATTCTTTTTAAATCTCCAAACCAACAGTGTAGTAATCTAGAACAAAATACATTCACTCACTTCTCTATGACCTTCATATGACTTTCACATGATTTCTATCAGTTAAGACCATTGCCTTGATAGGTTAAACCAGGGGTCCCCAAGCCCTGGACCAGTATTGGTCCGTGGCCCGTTAGGAACCAGGCTGCACAGTGAGAGGTGAGCGGTTGGCGAGCAACCAAAGCTTCATTTATATTTACAGCGGCTCCCATCACTCTCCCATCACCTCCAAATGGGACTACCTAGTTGCAGGAAAACAAGCCCAAGGCTCCCGGTGATGCTACAGTATGGTGAGCTGTGTGTTTCATTATCTATCACAATATAATACTACTAGAAATAAAGTACACAATAAACGTAACGTGTTTGAACCATCCTGAAACCATCGCCCCACCCCTGCTCGGTCCATGGGAAAACTGTCTTCCACAAAACCAGTCCCTGGTGCCAAAAAGGTTGGGAACTGTTGGGTTAAACTATGATATTATTTCTCAAGATGTGTATTCTGACAGCTGACTGCATTAAAAGGTCTGATTTCTTCGCTTCCCCTGCCCCATATCCTTGCCCTTTGTCATGTGACTCTTGGTGCTGCCTACTACAGAGGCAAAGATTATTTCCCTAATCCTTGAACCTCTTGGCTGGACTTGTGACTTGCTTTGGCAAACAGAATGGAGGGGAAGTAATGATGTCCCAGTCGTGAGGGATCAGGTTCAAGAGGAAGTGCATACTTCTTGGGAAAATGCCTGGACTGGCCTGCTGGGAGATGAGACAGATGGCACAGAGTGGAGTCTCCCCAGCTGCCCATCATGTGAGTGAGCCCAGCCAAGGTCAGCAGAGCTGCCTCCACGAGCGCTCCTCACTGTTCACGCTTCTCTCTGTACGCCACTGAGGTTTTATGGGTTTTGAGCACTAGACGACAGATAGTGTCACTTTCATTACATGAGTCTGTTCCACACAACACAGGGTGGCTAGCCTCCTGGGCCCCGGCCCAATAAATGATTGTAGCATTCTCCAGATGGCTGAGTATAACTCCAAATGCGCCCATACATTCCCAAAGGCCACTTGGGTAATCAGTTGTGATCCAGTGATCTATGAGACATGCTCAGCTATCTTGAACATTTTTAACCTTTAGAAAGGATGCAGTGAGGGATATTTCTCGGCTTCTCAAGACCAATTTGATGTCCTTGCCTATTTGAAAGTTCCCCCTATGCCAACAGGGTAGCTAACTGATATAAGGCTGGAAACTAGAATTCTCCCTCCACCTAAGGCCCTAGGAGCCAGGTGACCCCTTCTGACTGCAGGATTAAATTCAATGTCTCCTGGCCTACAGGAATCCTCCCTGATCCTTGCATGCCCAGCAAGCCTCTAGTGGATATACTCATAGCCACTCATAGCATGTTAAGAAAGGGAAGAGTGGCCAATGAAAGTGCTTCTAGAGTCACTTTCTAAGAGGGTCTACCAGCAGTCCTGGGGGATAAGTAGCCTTCATCTAGGAACTGCATTGTACTGATGTGGTTCAGTGGCAGCCACTTCCCAAGGTCACCCCTAACCATCACAATGCTTAAAGGCTAGGATTTATAACATTGCTGTTTACTAGCCACACAGAGGGCTGCGGAGAGCCCAGCGGACATGACATCAGACAACATGAGAGTCTAGAACTCTACACCAATGCCTTCCTTGAGTTTTAATATCAATCATTAACATAGTGCTCTGCACCTCTGCTCTGACGTGGACTGAGCAGTGCTAGGTGTGCCAGGTGCAGTGCTAAATCAGACACACTGCTTTGTCTTCAGCACAGATCTCTGTTTTACAAAGGAGGAAACTGAGGCCCAGAAAGCGTCTGTCACCTGCCAATTACAGCCAGAGAGCAGCAGTCTGGACTGTGAATCCAGCCCTTGGACCTTTCACACCAGGAACATCTCACGACACAATTACTTCTTTCCTGGGGGATGGATGTGAAGGTCAAATGTGCTGGAAGATACCATGCAGTGTGAACAAAGCAGGCCACAAAAATGCATCTGCAGTATGATCACAACACAGTGAAAAGACAGACCAACCAACCCCAGGTGGAAACAGACGAAAGGGAATCCATTGCAATGTTAACAAAGCTCTTTTCTGAGTGGAGGATTCACAGATGAATTTTATTGGTCTTGTTATACCTTTTTGTACTTAAGTAATTCCCTGCAATTTTCTCAAATGAGCTAATGCATGTACAAGTGCTTTGTAAACTGTAGAGTGCTACACACACCTCAGAAATATTATGATTGCATTATGTTCCTTTTCAAATTCTAATCTAGGACTGCTCACTGCTGACTGCATGGCTGATGGGATTTCAGGCTGATCCCAAGGAGAGGACTCAAGCAGCTTGAAACCTGTCTCCTTCACGTCCAGGTAATATCTCCAGGGAGATGCCGAGCTGGAGGGCAAGGGTGGTATGGCTTTTGTTAACAGGGTCTGAATGCTACCCCCACTCCACACTCCAGTCATGTGGGGAGCAGGGGGTTTCCTGACCAGTAAGTCGCAGAAACAAAAGACAGATCCCTCCTGAGACAAAATGCATTTGCTAAATTGCTTCTTTGGGCAGCCAGCTGAGGCACAGGGAAATTTGGACTCAGAGGAAAATGGCCTTTAAGCCGTTTGCATTTATTTCTTCCCATCCTTAAGGACAGTGGCCTAGACTGACCCCTGAGCTGCCAGAGATGATGGCTGTCATGCCTGCGGACTCTAGAGGGACAGGAACAGTGTCCTGGGGCTCTGGCCTCTGAACTTCTGCTCAAAGTCAGGAGAAACTACATGGAGAGATTATGGGGATCAGTGGGCAATGAGGCCTGACCTCTCTGACCCTCATTTGCTATGTAACCTGGAGCAAGTCACTTCTCCGGCGAGCAGGACAAAGACTTTGGGTTGTAAGCCTCATGTGCTCTGCAGGCCAGGTGAGTGCTGAGAGTGCTGCAGGCACTTCCTCATTAATACTCACATGGGTCAGAGACCACCAGCAGGCCTGTTTTATAGACGAAGATGATCATCGTCTGAAAGCTTTGGCCATTTGGTCAAGGTCACAGTAAACGAACAGAGCAGCTTAGATTCACAACTAGCGGTATTTCCTCCAAGTTCTTGTACATCATAAAGTCACTGCAATGCCTTGTTCATCAACCTCTGGGTCTAATGCTAGATGGTTCAGTGACTGTTGAGTTCTGAATCATGTGTCCCCCTTGGTGACAGAGATCTTTGGTGCTCAGGCTGAGAGAAGTGGCCAAGTTCAGGTCAGTAGAACGTGGGTAGATTCTGGCTACTACAGGCTCCATTTTTAAGACTGCCTCATGCAAAAGCAAGAGCACCTAGTGGAAGATGCTCCATGGAGGGCAGAGCCACAAGATGGAAGGAATCTGGACCCTGATCATGGAGAAGAGCCACCTGCCAATTAGGAACACCTGCTTGGACTTTGTGTGAGTCATAAACTTCCAGCCTGCCAAGCCCATTTTATAAGTAATTGTGTTCCCATAACTAACATGCTTACTTGAACTCTTTGAGTCAGTAAGTGATGAAGACAGTACTACAGACCAATTCAGAAGTCTCTAAGGCCACCCCTTCTTGTGACACGTGTCCTTCTGACGCCTTAGGACAACAGGTAGAAACACGGGGATAAAATTACACTCAGGAGTGTTGCTTTACACTTTCGGCACTTTTCACTTTCAGCAGCCTTGATATCCATTTCTTCATCTGTCCCTCCCAGTAAGTGTATGAGACCAGGAGGGCTACCCTCTTGCCCCTAGTTGACGGATGAGGAAACTGAAGCTCCAGGGATGTGCTCAGAAAAGCTGGGACCCTAACACATCTCTTGGAACCTCATTCACGGTTCTTCCCTGTGGTTTCCATGAAGCAGTTAAATTTTATTAAACCACATGGACAGGCAGAAAAAGATTACCAACTCACTGGTTGCCTGCTGTGTGTACTAATGATCAAAGTTCCAGGAACCCAAAACACTGTTTTCCAAGGAAACCAAACCATGGGCCACTTTCATTCTTTCATGGGAAGGGAGAGACATGGGCTTAGGACCATTCAGTGAAGGTTCAGAGACGTCTTCCCAGCACTGACGAGGCTCTGAGAAGATAAAGAAGAAAATGGCATGGTCTGCTGCCTCCCAGGTATCACCATTAATGTGAACATCCCACACAATTAAGAGGCCCTTATTTTATGCCAAGCCCCACGCCAGGAATGCGGAATGAACCCAAGTGTCTGCACTTAAATTGTTTATACCATCTGGTTGGGGGAATAAAGAAGCGAGTTAGCAATTGTAAAAACTGTGTATTCATAATACAAATAAAATGATGGGGGGCTGGGGAGGGAAGGGTGGTGGTGTGCTGTGTGCTACACTGACCTAAGCTCCTGACCTATCTTTCCGTATTTAGCCCTCATCAAGCCTACCAGGTAGGAACAGTCCTACTTGCTTCCCATTTTATAGATGAGAAAACTGAGGCACAGAGTTTGAGTGGCCTGAAATCCCATAGGGAGTATTCCTACCGTTTTACATGAGGCATTGTTGCTTCAGAGCTTTCCCTTATGTTTCATGCAAGGAGCCAGTTAGGGCAAAAGTAAAAGTAGGCAGAGGTCTGTGACAAAGATGTGGGAGAGTCAAGCACCTGGCAGGTTTGGACAGATGATGTTTGGATAGATCAGAGCCTAGGGGTGTGAAGGAGGGGTGTGTGCTTGCGGCCCTGTGACTCTCTGGATCCTGGGCTCCTTCTTCATCCCCTCTCCTGGCCACCCAGGCAAACACTGGGATGCTTCAGCTCTGGGATTTAACATGCCAAGGAGGGTCACTGGAGGCCAGCCTTGGGCAACCTGTCATGGGACTCTGAGTGCCATCCACTCTGGGTTCCTCTGCCCACTGCGTGATGAAGGAGCTGGTGACACGCGGCTCGCATGTGAGAGCAATGATGCACTCCAGGGTTTCTCTGGGGTTTCTTGGGGATACAGCTGTTTCTACAGAGCCATCTGTTCCCTGGAACTGCCGTGCAATGATGCTGTAAAGGGTTTGTAGGATCTGTTTATATGTGTCTTATTTTTAACTTCTCGTTAAATCATGGTGGTGCCGTTTTCTTTCCTTCTTAGTGAGCTCAGTATCTGGGTGTGTGACCCTGCAGGCAGCCCATCACCCTTGCAGCACGAGGGCATTAAGCTTGGAATCCCTCATTTCAGCAATGAGGCAGAGATCTCAGAGCAGCTGGACGGGAAGGTGTCCAGGATGATATTTCTGGTCAACATTAGTAATGAGACCTCCTGCACCCTGCAGCCCTGCTCACACCTTACCCCTCTGAGCTCTCATCCCAGCCTGGGCTCGGTTTGTTTACTGACCATTTTATAAGTGAGAAAACTGAAGCTCATGGAAGGCTTACATGTAAAGAGTTACAGTTGAAGGCACAGATCTAGTCCTAGGGCCAGGTTTTCTGATTTTTAAGTACAGGGATCTTTCCAGAGCACCACCAATACTTTAAGACAAGGATTTGTAATAGTTAATTTGTTTGACAAAATTTATCGAGCACATACCAGGCAGTCTTTTATAGGCATAAAGTTATACTGATGAATGAAACAGATAAACAGCCACACGATCCCAGAGCTTACATTCTAGTTGGAGAGATATAACCAAAAAAATAAATAAGTCCAGAATATAATCATTGATTGGTGATAAGAGCTGCAGAGAAAATGAGAAACAAGAGCTCTGGGAGACGGGGTGTGGGGGTTGGGGCAGATATGACAACTTTAGATTGGGGAGTGTTTTTAGTAGTTGTAAAATGACCACTCAGCTTGACACCAGTTCCAGAGCTGCTGCCAACCTATCCTCTGAATTCCATTCTCTGAGCCTCCTTTTCTTCCTCTAAAAAGTAATGCTAATAATAACCACCTTGCAGGCTCATAAAAGAGTAAGAAAAATGATACAAACTAAAAGCCGCTAGAAGAATCACTGAATGACTTGTAGTTCCTCTTATGCTAATTATGCATGTCTTTCTGGGGCTTCCCTTAAGGCTAGGTGATAAAGAACCTGCCTGCCAAGCAGGAGGTGCAGGTTTGATCCCTGAGTCAGGAAGATCCCCTGGAGAAGGAAAGGGCAACCAGCCCACTCCAGTATTCTTGCCTGGGAACTTCTATGAGCGGAGGAGCCTGGCAGGCTACAGTCCATGGGGCTGCAAAAGAGTCTGACATGAGTTCGTGACTAAAGAACAGCAGCAATATATTTTTTTGGCCATGTCACGTGGCATGCGGAACCTCCCCAAACAGGGATTGAACCTGTGTCCTCTGCAGTGGAAGCACGGAGTCTTAACCACTGGACCAGCAGGGCAGTCCATCTTCTGTTAATTTTAAATAGGGATCTACATTCACTTGAGAAGCACGGCTTCAAAGTCAGGCAACCTGGTTTCCAATAATGGCCTCACCATGTAGGAGTTGCTTGACTCACATAACGCATCTCCTCTGAGCTTTCTTATCTGTGAAATGTGACTTGTTGATGCCTCCCTCCCTTGATTGTGGTAAAGAAGAAAGTTGCATTTCCTCTTTACTTTCTCTGCAGGAAATCTCTAATTGTTAGAGGCCAGAAGAAACAGAGAAAGCTCTTTGAGCAGCACAGAGAGCTCTTCCAAGACAGGAGAGAGCACAGTGGCTGAGGCATAGGGCATGGATGCCCCCAGGAGGCTTTGGCACCTCGTGTCATCACTGGGAAACTGTTACTGGTTCACTGGCGTGCTGTCTTGGGGAGGATTCTGAGTCTGGGGCTGGCCCCAGATGGCTGAGCGAGGTCATCAATTAGTGATGTCTGCTGTGGGCATGGGATAAGAAAATTCTAAGTTGGGGGCTTCCCTGGTGGCTCAGTAGTAAAGAATCTGCCTGCTAATGCAAGAGACACAGGTTTGATCCCCAGTCAGGGAGGACCCCACGTGCCATGGAGCAAAGCCTGTGTACAACTCTTGAGCCTGTACTCTAGAGCGTGAGAGCCGAAACTACAGAGCCCATGTGCCACAGCTACTGAAGCCCGCCCGTCCTAGGGCCTGAGCTCCACAACAGGAAAGCCATTGCAACGAGAAGCCTGCACACCGCAACCAGAGCGCAGCCCCTGCGCAGGGCAACCGGAGGGAGGTCCAAGCATCAGTGAAGACCCAGCAAAGCCAAAAAGAAAGAAAGAAAGAAAAAAAAACTGTTTGCTGACACTGTCTACTGACTTACAATTACATATAAATGTGAAAACTCAGTGATGTCCGGTCTTTTTTTTTTTCACCCCTTGGATGTTTTGTTTCATAATTTAACTAACATGACAGTGGATAATTATTTTACCATTGGACTTTGACCACTGGATTCCGCCTCCCCGCCCCCCCCCAACCCCGCTTTTTTTTTAATTGGCTGCCAGAGGAAGGATGCACAGGGTGGTGAGCCCAGAAAGGGCTATTCTGAAGTTGATGAACTGAAAGTGACAGCTGTCAGAATGAAATCTGCGGAATAAGCAGCGAACAGTCTGAGGCCATTTCCCGCCAGGATAAACAGCATCTCCCCTCCTCTGGCCAGTTCCTGCCCCTTCAGCCTACTCAGTGCAACCTCAGTCACTGAAAATTAAGGAAGGGCATGTACTTCCCATCCAAATTGGAAAGTATAAAACATCTATAACAATATATATTTTAATGGCCTTGCATTTAAAAAGGTGAGTTTCTTTTATCTGGAAAAAAAATCCCTGAGGTGGAGCCAGGCACTCTTGATGATAAAAGCAGCCTGCTATAAACACAGTGCCTGGGGGACAGTTACATGTTTCTGGATAACACACTGTATGGAAGCGACACTATCTGCCCAGCTATTGGGGACCACAGGGGGTGTCCTTATTTTTCACTGCTCCAAAGGACAGCACTCAGATTAGTGGATTATTTCCAGAAGCGGGGATTTCAACTCAACATGAGGAAGAATGGGGCTTAGCATCTGGAGCTTTCTAACAGTGCAGTAAGCTGTTGGAGATGGTGGGCTCCCTGTCTTTGGGAACATTCCAGCAGAAGCCAGATGCGAGCCTGTTAGGGATGCTGTGGAAGGATTTTTGCATGGATTAGGGGGTGGAGAATATCCATGATTATCCAGCTGTGTTCTGAGGAGTCCCAGGGTTTCTTGGCTATGCTTGAGGGGCTGGGTTGCTGAGGAAAGGGGAGAGAAATGCTAATATATAAAATTCTAGCCTCCATTGCGACTTCAATCAAATTATAGTAACTAAAGCCTAGCGAGTGCTTATGGCATTACACAGATTAATTTACTGGTTCCAGGAAGAGATGCCCAGACAAACTACGGGACAGGAGCGACTGTGTCCCATTAGCTACTGTCATTCTGACCACACGTGGAGCCCGAGCTCTTCCAAACAAAATCATCTTGCTTTGGAGCAAGTACCTCAGAGGCTGGAAGATGGGGTCTGCTGCTTACTGAAGGGTTGAATCCCCAACTTCCTGAATTTATGTTCTGTCTCTCCTACTTTTCCTTTTTCCTGTCTCTTTCCCTCTTTCTTTCTGGCACCGAGACCAACCAAATGGCCTCTTCCTTCCTACCCAAATTCTCTTAATTGCAGGGAAATCTACCTGGGATTGATTGTTTGAATCAGAGCAAATGTGATAGACCCCGCTCATGCTTTATACACAGAGATGTAGGTCCATTTCTCTACTAGGCCTTCCAAGAAAAAAAAAAATCTTAAAGACCCCAAACCCATTTGTGTAACAACAGATTATGATCAGGCAGGTGGTTTGTAAAAAACCCCATCTCAATGAATATTGTGTTCTGGGTGCTGAGCCCTATTTTTGGCGATTTAACTTATCTGTGAGACACTATGACAAAGGCATCATTTCCTGCAGCTACTTATCGGATGATGAACCTGAGGCCCAGAGTATCCATGTGACCTCTCCAAGGTGCCTGTGTCTACTGAATGAGCAGCCTGGAAAGGCCACAAAGCTTATCATCATCACCTTCTCCATAAAGGAATAATAATGACACAAAGCCGAACTTGCGCAGTCCCCTGTATACTCATGCTGGCTTTGCTAGAGGCAGAGTGCCATGCTCCTGTTCACCTCTGGTCCCCACTGACCATGCTGCTCCCTCCACTCTCCACACCTTCTCATTCCTCCTTATTCGTCCTTTGAATTCCACCTCCTCCAGGAAGTCTTCCCTGATGCACCTTCTCTCCTCTTCTTGTGTGCTCTCAAAGCACCACACTGTCCCGGCACTTCTCACACTGATGACAACCTCCTGCCTGTCTGCACCCCTCACTAGATAAGCGCTGTGAGAGTCGGGCTTCGATCTGCACTGCTGCCCCAGATCACTGGCCCTGTGGCTGGTGACTGTTTGAATGACTATCTGCCGAGTGGATGAACATGTCTTGAGACTTGGTGCCTGCCACTGCAGCCCTTTTCCACCTGGGATCTGCAGTTCAGTGGAGAGGTCCCTGACTTCCTCACTTTAAGAGGACCACTATCAATACACTTCTCATGGCTCCAATGACCTCTTCCCAGAACTGAGAGCAGTCGGCTTTGGGCCAGATCCAAGGTCTTACCCCTTCCCTGTGGCAGTGGTTACAGATAACACTGGGCAGGCAGCAAGAGACCAGGGCTGCAGAGATATGTTTCCAGGCTGTATGTTACAGACTCCTGCTCTAGCCCCTCTCACTTTGGGCCAGCCAGGCTGGAGGCGGCTGCCTGTAACAGGGCCCAGGGACCTGCTGCCTTGGTTTATGGGTACTGGCTGCACTTGCTCCCCTGTCCTCAGTGCCCACAAAACACTCCAGCTGACTTTGTCCGCATTGCCGCTGCCCCTGCTCAGAGCCCCACTGCCACCATTTTTGCCTGGGATGCAGCAACGGCCTCTCTCTAGGCTCCCTGCTTCTAGTCTAGACCCTTCCATTCTCTTCTCCACCCAGAGCAACTTTTCTCAAATGTAAACCTGACTGCATTTGAAGCCCTCTGGGGACTCTTCACGGCCAACAGGATTCAATTTAAATGCCCAAGCATAGCCAAGGCCCTGCAAGGGTCAGCTTCACTCTCTGCCCTTCTCCCGATATGCCTCTGCTCCAGCAGAGAAACCACCGGCATTTTTTTTGTGAACTCTCTACTTCTTGGTTTTCAGGTCTGGTCCTTCATTCTGCTCTTTTTGTAAATATTTAAAGAGTGTTCACTATGTGCTTGCTGCTATGCTAGGGGTGACTGGTACAGGTAGAGTGTCTAACAGTCTTATACTTGGGGGAAAAATAGGGAAAAAATGACATGAATAAAGTAATTGTGGACAGCATGTATGTGCTGATGAAAAGAAAATAGGGCACCTCACAGAGAGTGATGTAAAGGGTTACCTGAGGTTGGGACAGGCCGGGTATGCCAGGACTTGAGAAGCAAGGCCCTGAGGAGGGTAGGGGGAGCCTGGGACGTTGGAATGAACGCAGAGGTGGTGGGTGTGGGCTCAGTGTCAAGGCGAGAGTTTTTTGGGGGACAGTTGGTGTGAGCCTTAGAGAAGGCCACTCTCCCCACACCCGGGCAGACTGTCCTCTCACCATCTCTGACACTGACCATCTCCAGGGCCTGGAGCAGCCTCTAATTTCAACCGTGGTGCCCTGCATGGCACCTGGCAGGTAGCCAGCTCTCCTAAGTACTTATTCACCAAGTAAATGCAGCCACAGATTCCAAGAAGGACCATAGACGATTTCTCCCCTCTGATGATCCACCAGGGGAGACTGGCGTAGGAAGGGCTGGTGAGTCACTGTTAAAGGCAGTTCCACTTTGTAAGGCATTGAGCAGCACACCACGGGAACTCACCCCTACAGAGATTAACGGATGACATCACCCTGCAAGGCTTTGTATTTGAGCCTCTTCTGTGGAGGAAAAAAAAAAAAAAGGGAGCAGGAGAACAGTTTATATTTAATGTTTGGGGGAAAAGTGCTGAATGGGCACTCAAATATTGATGATGATAACAAATTCTGACTTGAGTGAAAAGAACGGAAGGAAAACTCAGAACAACACAGTGTTTGTGGAGACCTCTAAGGGCGTCCCAGAGTCTGAGATGGAGGTCAAGAGCTTAATGGGTTTGTTTCCTCTCTGGCGAGTGGAGAAGAAGGGCAGATGCTGAGGAAGGCACGGAGGGTGACTAGAGAAAGGCTGGAGATTGAGGGGATGATGCTGTGACCTGGGGGTAAGTGCCAGAGAGCGGGGTGGCCGTGCTACTGGTCATCCTGATAAAGGGCCAGGTAGGTGCATGCTGGCAGAGCCTCCCGCTCCACCCCGCCCCGCCCCCACCTGCACTAGAGTCTAAAAGAATCCTCCTGACATCCAAGAATACAAGCAACAGTAGTAAGACAAAATCCAGACTCTCTAACCCACTCCCAGCATCCTTCCAGCCTGCCTCCTGCTTCCCCGCTGCTCGGCATCTCCTGCTCTCCACCTTTCCTATCAGCCCCTGGGCACACGGTCCATCCTTCCAGTCCTCACAGCAAGCCTGCCTGGCCTCAGGACATCCATGCCAGCGACTCCATCCACCTGGAACCCGCTTCCTTTGCTGTTCTCGTCCCCTTTCCCACTTTCTGCAGTGTGCGTATGTTTAGTCACTCAGTCATGTCCAACTCCTTGTGACCTTTGAACTGTAGCCTGCCGGGCTCCTGTCCATGGGATTGTCCAGGCAAGAGTACTGAAGGGGGTTGCTCTTTCCTCATCCAGGACCCAGGATCAAACCCACGTCTCCTGCGAGTCCTGCATTGCAGGTGGACTCTTTACCCCCTGAGGCATCAGGGAAGCCGTACTGCAGTATAGTTGGTCTACAAAAAAATGACACACAGTTAGCACAATCTAGTGAGTTTGGCTATATTTATGTTCTCATGCTACTGTGACCACATTTAAGGTATTAAAGATAACCATCGCCTCCAAAACTTCCTTGGTTTTTCCATTGTGTGTGTGTATGTGTGGTTAAGATCACTTAACACGAAACCTACAGTTTTAAATATATTTGTAGAGGGCATCTCTGGAACGAACTGCACCTTTATAGCCCCTGGACATCAAGTCCTCATGATCCCCTCTCCCCAACCCCTGGGAGCCATCATTCTGTTGTCAGCATCAGTACATGGGACTAGTTCAGAAGCCTCACACATGAGGACTTGTGCAGTGTTTGTCCTTCTGTGACGGATTCATTTCATTAAAACAATGTCTTCCAGGTTCATCCATGTTGTCACAAATGATAAGACTGGCCTCATTTTTAAAGTGGAACAATATTCATTGTGTATGTACATACTGCCTTTTCCTTATCCATTCACCTGTCAGTGGATACTTAGGTTGCCTCCATAGCTTGGTTATCAAGAATACTGCTACACTGAACACGGAAATGCAGATGCTGCTCCAGGATTTCAATTTACTTTGGGACATATGCCCAGAAGTAGGGCTGCTGGATCATATGACAGTTCTACTACTATTATTATTATTATAATTTTTTTTTTTGAGGAACCTCCATTCTGTTTTCCATAGCAGCTACACCATTTTACATTCTACTGACAGTGGACAAGGTTTCAACTTCTCCATGCCTTTGCCAACTCTTATTATCTTTTGTTAACAGCCTTCCTGACAGGTGTAAGGAGATACCCCCTCCTCGTGTGACTTTGACTTGTATTCCCCTGATCCTGCACTCTTCCACAACTGTCTCTTTCTTAAATTTGAGTCTCAGATAAAATGTCACCTCCTCAGAAGTCCTCCTTGATTTCACATGTCATTATGTAACACGTGCCACTGGCTGATGATTTTTCCTGATAGCTTGTCTAGTTATTGTGTCTTCCCTACTAAAATATTAATCTCAGCACCCTGAGAGCAGGGATCATTGTCCTGTGAATGAATCCTCAGTGCTCAGAATAAGAAGGCCTTCAATAAATGTTTGTTGACTGATTGAATGAAACAGTTACTCATGTGTTTAATACTAAGGGTCAAGGAAAGGACAGGGACCAAATATTTATCAAGCATCTAACATAGGGCAAAGATTGAAGGCAGGAGGAGAAGGGGATGACAGAGAATGAGATGGTTGGATGGCATCACCAACTCAATGGACATGCTGCTGCTGCTGCTGCTAAGTCGCTTCGGTTGTGTCCAATTCTGTGCGACCACATAGATGGTAGCCGACCAGGCTCTCCTGTCCCTGGGATTCTCTAGGCAAGAACACTGGAGGGGGTTGCCATTTCCTTCTCCAATGCATGAAAGTGAAAAGTAAAAGTAAAGTCACTCAGTCGTGTCTGACTCTTCGCGACCCCATAGACGGCAGCCTACCAGGCTCCTTTGCCTATGGGATTTTCCAGGCAAGAGTACTGGAGTGGGTTGCCATGAGTATGAGCAAATTCCTGGAGAGGGTGAAGGACAGGGAGACCTGGCGTGCTGCAGTCCATGGGGCCACAAAGAGTCAGACACGACATAGCAACTGAACAACAACAACGGCAACATGGGGCAGATGCTGACCGAGATGGATTACACAGAGTTTCTCAGTCTCAGAATAGCCCTGTGGCAGTTTTTCTTATCTCTATGTGACAGATGAGGAAACTGAAGCACAGAGAGATTGAGTAACTTGCCTGAGATCACAGAAGTGGAAATCAGAAGGGATTAAAGCCCAGCCAGGCCAAGCTGACCCCATACGCCCTGCCTTTTCCACTATAATAAGCTGCTGCCCCACATCCTGCTCCTTAGAGCTTCAAATCAGTCTCAACTTTGCTCCTACGTGCTGTGTGACCATGAGCAAACTGTGCAACCTCTCTGTGTCTAAAATGTCTTCAACTCTAACTGGGGAAAAAAAGGTTTCTATGAGCATCAAATAAGATATACAAAGAAATTATAAACAGTGAAGAAACAGGATAATACAGTACATGCCAGCTATGTCTGTGATCTAGCTATGAAGATATTTTGTGCCTTGTACTGATCCTGAATCCTGGGTCTCCCATGTGGGTGCCGTGTCCACAAAGCCCTCAAAGTCCCCAGGTGTGGAGAGACCTTTGGCCTGTTGTTTCACTGAGGTTTTTCTCACACTGATCCCTCTGCTTGACAGCTCCCTTCTGACTTCACCTGGTCTGGGCACACGTATCCCTGCTGCATCCACAGAGATGAGCATGGAAGCGACCTACTGATGTGTCCCCCACCCTACACTGCCCTGTTCCCCACTCCAAGGTGGGGATGGCACCTGGTTCCTTCTGGGCTTGCCCTGAGCCTGGCACAGAGCCAAGCACTGGAGGTCCTTGGCAGACCAGCAGAGAGGCCACCCCTGCCTGCGTGGCCGAGTCCTGGGGCCACTCACGTTTTCACTGTTGACGTCAGCCTCACTGGGGCAGCCGAACAGCTCTCGTCGCAGGAGGTTCCCATCATACTCCAGGAAGGTCAGGTAGAGGTTGCGGAAAAACTCCACGTGCTTATTCTTCACCCGCAGCTTCTTGGGGGAGTTCCAGTGAATGACCTGGTGGGCAACAAAGATACAGTCAGGCCAGGAGGACCTGTGCTTGTCGGAAGCATGGCTGGGCACTGGTCTAAGCATTATCTTGGGGCCTTCCCATCCATCCATCCATCCATCCATCCATCCATCCATCCATCCATCCATTCACCCATCTATCCATTCATCATTCAGCATTTATGGTCCAGGGGTTAAGAGCCAGGTGCTGAAGCCAGACTGCCTAGAGTCAAATCCTGGCCCTGCTCTGGGTAGTGGTTTAATCTTGAGCCGATTGCTGAATCTCTCTGTGCCTCAGTTTCCTCATCTGTGAAATTGAATAGTAACAGCTCCAGCTGAGATCAGTCTTTTAAGCTTTTGCCTCTCAGCTCCAAACCTGCTTTCTGATCCTGAAGCCAGGACTCTGCAAACCCTACTTCTGCTCTGCCAGCCACTTTCTATTCATGAGAGGGAGACAAAGTCAGGAGGGGGAGAAAGAAAGACTTGCCCGTTCCTTTTGCTTCCCGTCCCTATGTCCTTTCTCCTCCCAGCTGTGGCACTTCCTTCAGCAGCAGCTAAACCCACTCTGCAGTTTTTCCAAAACTCAGACCCCGCTTCATGGTCCTTTGTCCCCGCCTGGTGCTGCTGGCTCAGGAGTTGCCTGCAGACCCCACCTCAGAGTGTGGCTTCCAGCCCCGAGCTGGACTAATTTCCACCTCTTCCCTCTGTGCCTTCAGCTCCAGAGGTGGGAACTGCTTCCTGCAATTTTCTATTTTTGCTTTTATAGTTACCAAGTGAACTCTTTACATCTAGTTATCATTTTTAAAGATTAAATTCTCTGTTCAAATAATTGGTATGGTTTTTGCCTCCAGCCAGGACTGACGGATGCACTGTCTCCCAGAGCTGCTGGGAAAAATCAACTCATTAATACATGTAAAGCATGGAAGTACTGCCTGGAATAGGACAAGTATATGCAGACTCTGACTATTAAGTGCCTACAGTATACAGAGTCGGGAGATGGCAGAGGCCCCTGTTGGCAGTGCCCGTCTGTGGCCTGCTGGGGAGATGGGTCCCCAGACAGGTAATAGGAGGCAATCATGGAGGGAGGATCAAGAAGAAATGGCATCTCTGGAAGCTCAGAGAAGCATCTCTTAGAAGGAGACTTAGCCCTTGCCACCAGGTGGGGCTTGAAGGGTGGAAGAGGGGAGACTCTCCTGAGATATGCCCAATCGGGGCAGAAGGAGGTCCCGGGCCAGACACTAAAATAATTGCATGCGAGCTGGTGACACTCACACCCAGTGGGGATATGTCTTTGCTGTGAAAGATGCCGGTGCTTGCCAAGTGCTGAGCCAGCAGGAAGGCTGATGGATGTGCATCTGACTCAGGAAACCTGAGCTTCTTCATCAGGGAGAAACTTTAACTAAGGGGGAAGGCAGGGCCGGCCTGTGAGCCTCCCAACAAACAAATCGTAACTTCGCATTCACAAACCTGCCGGAAACTCTGGAGACACCGTGTCCTTAAATGCTCCAAATGAACCCATTTGAATCCCACTGTCCGTTTTACAAAGATGGTACTTTGACCTGCCCATATTTCACAGCAGTCAGGTTGCAGAGCTGAGACACAAACCTAGCTCTGAATCCCAAACCCCAGGTTCCTGAGTGCTGTTGTGTTCTGTGTTAATGGCTGAGAGTTTTACAGGTGTGGAGAGGGAAACCTGCAGAGAGACGGTTCGCTCACAATCACGTGGTGAGTTTGGACCAGGCCAGGGCTGGGAGGAGGATACAGGCTCCCAATGCTCCCCCACTGCCTCCCACCCGCCACTTACTCCCGGCCATCTCTCATCCCATTATGCCTCATTCTGCTGTGTCTGCCAAGGGATCTAGATTTGTGAATCATCTAAGGCAAAATATGAGATTATATAAAAAGCAGCAAAGGTTAAAGGAAGGTAGGAGGAGAAGATGGTGGGTCACTAGCAGGCCAAGGGGGTTTTAGAAAACCCTAGGAACATGGCTTCACTAGTGGCTCAGACGGTAAAGAATCCGCCTGCAGTGCAGGAGACCTGGGTTCAATCTCTGGGTCAGGAAGATCCCCTGGAGAAGGGAGTGGCTACTTACTCCAGCATTCTTGCTTGGAGAATCCCATGGACGATGGAGCCTAGTGGTTGCAGTCCATGGGGTCCCAGAGAGTTGGACGTGACTGAGCGACTAAGCAGGCATGAAGCTGACTGCCCTCTGATAGGTAAGTGCACTCGAAGTCTATTAATATATATTCAGATTTACCTTTGCCACCTAGGATTTAATCACCAGAACACAGAACACTCCATTCCCCTTTGCTAGGCTCTACAGAAGTAAGTAAAATATCTATTGTTTCACGTTCACTTTTCACTTTCACGCATTGGAGAAGGAAACAGCAACCCACTCCAGTGTTCTTGCCTGGAGAATCCCAGGGACTGGGGAGCCTGGTGGGCTGCCGTCTATGGGGTCGCACAGAGTCGGACACAACTGAAGCGACTTAAAAGCAGCAGCAGCAGCAGCAACACTGATTATATGCTAGGCATTGGCCAGGGTTGCTGGTGTGTGTGTGTGTGTAAAGTTTTATATTCAGTCCTCAAAACAACCTGGCAAATTTTTTTCTGTTATCATTCTTATTTTACAGGCAATAATCCTGAGAGTCTCTCAGTAAGTAGTAAATCCTAATTCTAAATTGGGTCTTACTCCCAAATCTTTTTCTTTCTACCACATCACTCATTCATTCAAAAAAATATTAGAATGAGCAATAACTCTGTCAGGTACTGACAGGGTCTGTGACTGCATTGCGTGCATATGCTAAGTCGCTTCAGCTGTGTCTGACTCTTTGTGACCCCATGGATTTTGGCCCTCCAGACTCCATGGGATTCTCCAGGCAAGAATACTGGAGTGGGTTGACATGCCCTCCTCCAGGGGAATCTTCCCAACCCAGGGATGGAACTCATGTTTCTTAGGTCTCCTGCATTGGCCGCAGTGATGTACTCAAAAAATCAAAGTTCTATGTCTGGAATTTACAACTGAGGGGAAGAGGCAGATATTACATAACCACCCATTAAGTATGACGCGTGCTTTTTAAAGAGATGGTAAAGAGAGGCTGTTGGTGGTCATTTTTGGGCTGAGTCATTGCAAGTTTAGAGAAACTAAGACACAGAGGGAGAAAGGGACTTGCCCAGAGTCACAGCAGGGGGAGAAGTGGCGCCCAGCTCTGCCTCCCAGGCCGCTGCTCCTGCCACTAAGTCATGAGCCTGCTTCTGAAACTCCGACTCAGAATGAGTATTTCTGATAATTCTGATCAGCACGTGTCTGACTACTGAGAAATCTCATTTCCTGGTCCCTTGAGGGGCAGAATCACCCACCATCTCTGGCTCAGGGGCAGCAAGTTGGTGGTGTGGATGGTATACATTGACGAGCTTTCACCTATGAGAGAAATTGACACTGGGAATGTGCCCCAAAAACATTTTTGCAAGAATCCAGAAGTACTTCTGAGTCTCTGAAAACCGATCTTAACTTATTCTGCTTGCTGGGACACATTAGCACAGTAATAAAAATATTACTAATATTAGCAGCTAACACATATTGGATGCTCGCTATGTGCCAAGCACTGCTCTGGACACTTCACTTTTTATAGCTCATTGATCCTTTACTTAATACTACAAGTGATATTCTCACGATCTCATCTTACAGGTAAGGGAAGTTCAGCAAATCTCCCTGAACCACATAGCTAGAGAGTGGGAGATGCAGGATTCAAACCCAAAGAGGTAGAGACATTAAGAATCTCTCTCTCTTATTTCTCCCATGCAATTATCAAATGACTGATTACAGCAATGAACATGAGATTTTCAGATTGCAGGATGAGAAATGATACCTGCTCTCCCCTCCTGAATGCAGAGATTGCACCCAAACCTGGAATACAAAGCCTGCAGGGTGATTTAGCGCTTCTCAGATATACAAGCTGAACCTCCAACAGAGGGAAGTTGAGGGGTGGCATCCACATTGCATGGCGGGTGGGCTGCAGAAGCTGCCAGGCACTGGGGGCCCCAGGATGTGATCTGATTGGATCTGAAAAGTCTGTAAAGGCTGAAAATACGTGCAGACTTAGAGTCAGCCTGAGATAAGCCTGAGAAGTTGATGGAAATTGACTACTGTCCAGGAAACTTAAACATTATCTGAGAAGACAGCGGAAGTCAACGTGATTAAAGGAGAAACAAACTGTCACCCATCAAGGGTGCAGGAAACAGCATTTCAAAGACTGAAACAAGACCCTGGTACAAGGATAAGGCTATGGGAAGAGTGTAGCCAATACTTTGACTTCTGAAGTACTTGGAACCCACAAGTGAAAGCGTTAGTCACTCAGCTGTGTCTGACTTTGTGTGCGCATGGACTACAGTCTGCCAGGCTCCCCTGTCCATGGGATTCTTCAGGCAAGAATACTGGAGTGGGTTGCCATGCCCTCCTTCAAGGGATGTTCCTGACCTAGGGATCGAACCTGGGTCTTCTGCATTTCAGGTGGATCCTTTACCATCCGAGGCACCAGGGAAGCCCTCTGGAACCCACAGGACTCATAAAAATAATAGATGGTGCAAAACTGCTAAGAAATCAGAAGCTGTGTGCAAATGCCAGGTAAATAAGAACACAGGGCTAATGTGTTCCAAGTTACGGAGATAAAGAGTATTTGGAAAATGGGTCTCTGTCTCAAAAGAGACAAAGTGGGGCTCTCTGGCCCACTGACTTTCTTGGTTCACAGAATAACAACTATCCTCTTTAGATCGGCAGTGAAACCTGTTCCACTTACAATTCCAACTCTAACTCCAGGAGAAAAGAACTTTCTGGTATTTCTTGAACATGTCTTCCATGATTCAGTGCCTCTGCATATGCCCGCCCCCCTCCCCTGCCCCCAGAATATCCTTATTTCTTCTCTACCATACACATGCCTGCTTATCCTTCATGGATGAGCTCAAATGCACCTCTTCTGTAATTCTCTCCTTGATGACTCATGTCAGAAGGTTGCCTCTGAGCAGTCTTTCTCTCTTCCCTATTTTTCATTCCTAACATTGATTTTGTTTGTAATTGCAATGTTCCTAGCCCCCGTGACTGGCTCATGATTCATTCAAGATCCACCTAATCATGATGATTCTACTTTGATTTCCCAGACTCCCTTGCTGCTAGGGGAGGCCATGTGGCCCAGGATTGCTCAAAAAGAGACAGCAAAGCATATATTTGATTTCTTAGTCATAAGGTTCAGATAAGATATCATTCTCCCACCCACTCACCTTTCTGTTGTGAATAGAGATGTGAAGATTGGCACTATGACAGCCATTCTGTGACTGTGAGGTCAACACACTGCTAATCTACAAACCAATGTTATCATTGCTTACACCAGAACTCTTAGGCAAGAAATTCAAACCCCTTGTTTTATTTTTAGCCATTACAAATTGGGTCTTCTGATTTTCATTGTGAGTATTCCTAATATAACACCCAAGGCAGTTGTTGGGTCCTTCCTTAATGCTCTTATAGTTAATTCTATTAGAGAACTCATTGCATGCTCTTGTAATTAGTTATTTACATTCCTGCACCTGGCAGCGTTGGAATAGGAATTTCTGAACCAGCAGGGACCATGACTTATTATTCTTCCTGAGTGCCATACAGCCTGCCAGGTAGTTAGTATTCAATAGTTGCAATTTCATTCAAGAATGGAAATCATGATGATGACATTCTCAATAATCCTCATTTTCTGTCTGTCTACAGCAAATCAGTTATAAAAGCCCTATTCATGTGGGCTTTAGGATGGAGAAACATAGTCCCCTTTTCTTCGTCTAAGGACCAAACAGCTTGCCATTTTCTCTTGAAGGAGTTTAAGCTCCTCTGTTCTTCCCTTGTCTGGTATTTCAAGAAGGACAATGGTCTCACAAGTTCCTTTCCTTGTCATCTTCAGGATTATGATGCGTGCTAGAAAAGAATAAGACATACACCTTATCCGAGACCCAGCTCCAGCTCTTATCTGCAAGGTGGCTTGGACATGGCTGCCTAGTATCATGAAGACAGTCCCTCATCTATAAAAGGGATTAAGAGCAACTGCCTTGCAGTGTGTGGTCAAGACCAGGACTGAGGGATTGATGGGCATGAAGGCATTTCACTTGTATTTATTAAATTAAAAAATAAACCTGGTTATAGACTTCATGAAACAGCCACCTTATCAACTAGGAAGGCTGGATGAAAACAGGAACACAAAGAGGAATAAGCAATAAGACTTAAGAGGATAAACTGCAGGTTGAGGGAGCCGGGGGCAGAATGGTGGGATGCATACAGACAACACAGCCCCGAGGTGGGCCCTCCTAGTAGAACCTCAAGAAGGGGCTACGCAGGAAGGCTGACACCCAGGTGGATTTAACTCCTTGGGCAGAGGCTGGAGAGTGCTAAAAGGCAGGGGAGAGAAGCAAATGTTACCTTCGCTTTTCCCAATTCTGTCGTCCAAACAACTTAACGTATCTGCACCTCTATTTTCCAATCTGTTAAAAGGAATTATCAATAACAATACATGCTTCAGAGGACCAGTGAGACAAGAAATGGAAAGATGTCCGCTGTGGAGCCTGAAACAGACCAGCATTCAGTGTGCAGGAGTCTCAGGAATATATGTGATCTGTCCCCATGGGATTGTCTTTAAAGTGATGCTGACCCTCAGGCTGTACTTAAACCTAGACTGTTGGTTCTATGAATGCAAGACCTATGTTTGCCCATCTCTGCACACACAGTGACAGGTTTGGCCAGTGATTCCTGACTGCCATGGAATCCACTTCAATTTCCCGCTCCCAAACCATCAACTGCTAAAAGATTCTATCCCAATTCTCTCCCTTCTCTTTTCTCATTCCTGACAAGTGCCAGGTAGCTGCTATTAAATAAAAACAGTGTCCTTGATACTCAAGACTACAAGCCACAGATCCTGTGACTCTCCGCCTCCTTTTACAAAGGTTCCTGTTGTTTCTTGGTCTTCACAAGACCCGGAAAAAAATTCTCCCCAGACAAAAATGCATCATTACCCAGGAAAGGGGAAGAAAGACCAAACTAGTGATTATTTAGCTCCCTCATCTGGAAACTGTAGACACTTAGGCCAGGGCGTGCACCTGAGGCCTGTCTTACAGCTGATCATGTCTGGTCTGTCATCTGTAACATTTCTCATTTTTCCCTGCCTGAAGTGGTAGAGGTTGAGGAGAGGCAAAATGAAAAAACAGGAAAGTGGGTAACTGAAAATACTCAGGGCTGGGAGGGCCGTAACTCTAAGGAGATTCAGTTATGTTCTCAAACATTCATCATGTTCAATGTTTTGTTTTGTTTTCTATAAAACTGGGAATACCAGTCAACTTGAACTGGATTCTGTCTGGTCTATCTGAAGAATTCCAGATGGCCCTCTCAGAGCCAGAAGTGGGAAAGTGATGCACTCAGCGCAAGGATTTTCTATGACGTTGCCTAGCATGGCTTCTCTGCAGTCACTCGACCTGTGGATGGGGACCAGCCCTATGTGTTCCCTGCAGAGGGAATTAATTACTAAAACTTTACACCAAGTCCCCTGTATCCAAACATATGAACGAGAGCACATGCATAAGTCCAACCAAGTTAGCCTAGGCACCCAACTAACACAACTGGCTATATAGTGCTGTAATAGGATTATAATACTTTCCACACAAAAAATACATAAAAACAAACACAAAAAATAAAACATTTTTCATCTTACAGTACAGTACCTTGAAAAGTATAGCAGTGCCAACTACATCACTGCTGTTGTTAATGCTTACTTATGGATAGCCTGGGCTTGAAGTAAAGATACTAAACTATTGTACTCTATACAGTCAGTAGTCACTCAGTTGTGTCCAACTCTGCGACCCCATGAACCGTAGGACACCAGACCTCCCTGTCCATCACCAACTCCTGGAGTTCACCCAAACTCATGTCCATTGAGTCAGTGATGCCATCCAGCCATCTCATCCTCTGTCGTCCCCTTTTCCTGCCCTCAATCTTTCCCAGCATCGGGGTCTTTTCAAATGAGTCAGCTCTTCACATCAGGTGGCCAAAGTAATGGAGCTTCAGCTTCAACATCAGTCCTTCCAATGAAAACCTAGGACTAATCTCCTTGTGGATGGATTGGTTGGATCTCCTTGCAGTCCAAGGGACTCTCAAGAGTCTTTTCCAACACCACAGCTCAAAAGCATCAATTCTTCAGTGCTCAGCTTTCCTTATAGTCCAACTTTCACATCCATACATGACTATTGGAAAACCATAGCCTTGACTAGATGGACCTTTGTTGACAAAGTAATGTCTCTGCTTTTTAATATGCTGTCTAGGTTGGTCATAACTTTCCTTCCAAGGAGTAAACTTTTCTTAATTTCATGGCTGCAATCACTGTCTGCAGTGATTTTGGAGCCCAGAAAAATAAAAGTCAGCCACTGTTTCCACATCTATTTGCCATGAAGTGATGGGACCAGATGCCATGATCTTCGTTTTCTGAATGTTGAGCTTTAAGCCAACTTTTTCACTCTCCTCTTTCACTCTCATCAAGAGGCTCTTTAGTTGTTCTTCACTCTCTGCCATAAGGGTGGTGTCATCTGCATATCTGAGGTTATTGAGATTTCTCCCAGAAATCTTGATTCCAGCTCATGCTTCTTCCAGCTCAGGGTTTCTCATGATGTACTCTGCATAGAAGTTAAATAAGCAGGGTGACAATATACAGCCTTGATGTTTGGAGCCAGTCCGTTGTTCTGTGTTCAGTTCTAATTGTTGCTTCCTGACCTGCATATAGGTTTCTCAAGAGGCAGGTCAGGTGGTTTGGCATTACCATCTCTTTCAGAATTTTCCACAGTTGATTGTAATCCACACAGTCAAAGGCTTTGGCATAGTCAATAAAGCAGAACTAGATGTTTTCCTGGAACTCTCTTGCATTTTCAATGATCCAGCAGATGTTGGCAATTTGATCTCTGGTTCCTCTGCCTTTTCTAAAACCAGCTTGAACATCTGGAAGTTCAAGGTTCACATATTGCTGAAGCCTGGCTTGGAGAATTTTGAGCATTACTTTACTAGCGTGTGAGATGAGTGCAACTGTGCAGTAGTTTGAGCATTCTTTGGCATAGACTTTCTTTGGGATCGGAATGAAAACTGACCTTTTCCAGTCCTGTGGCCACTGCTGTGTTTTCCCAATTTGCTGGCATATTGAGTGCAGCACTTTCACAGCATCATCTTTTAGGATTTGAAAGAGCTCAACTGGAATTCCATCACCTCCACTAGCTTTGCGCGTAGTGATGCTTCCTAAGGCCCACTTGACTTTGTATTCCAGGATGTCTGGCTCTAGATGAGTGAGCACACCATCGTGATTATCTGGGCAATGGAGATCTTTTTTGTACAGTTCTGAGTATTCCTGTCACCTCTCCTTAATATCTCCTCCTGCGCAGTACACAAAAGCACAACCATCTGTAGAGGAGGCACACATGTACCAGTCTACGCCAGACACACGAACCAACTTACAAGACTGTACCTGCAAATGCATGTTCACATTGTTGAAAGTTTACAACTTGAAGGTTCGTATGTAGAGGACTTACTGTACTCACTTTCAAAGAATCCGCACAGGGCCCTCCAGGGTGTCTCTGTTGATTTGAGGACAAGGAGGACAGAAGGACATAGGTTCCACCTCCAGAGAGAGGTATGAAGTCTTCAGGTGAGCGATGCTATCGAGGCTGGTTGAGACGCCAGTTTGGTAGAATGTTAGTAACACCCCCTGAGTCATTGCTTGGAAACTCCGAGAAGGCAAAGCTGGCTTCCAGGATCCCAGCAGGCCTTGCTGTCGCTTTTCTGTGTGCTCTGCGCTTCCCTTCACAGAATCAGACCTTGCTTTCTTCCGATGATTATAACAGGACTACTGGCCAGGCTTGACAGGGCAAAGGCATGCAACTTGAAGGGCATAGCCAATGAGACATTTCAGACCATTCACGGGCATGAGTCCCAGAAAGGGGCAACAGAGTTGCCCTGCAGGGTCACTGAGGGAGAGAGGGGTCTCTCTCTTCAATTTGAGATCCTGAGTACTAGTCATTTTTACATTCCCTTGCTTGGATTTCTTCACAGTGTGTTTTGCTGCCTGAAAGGACCAGTTTGATCATTTGTTTTCTTAGCTGATATCTGTATTCTACTCTGGAATATAAGCTTCAGAGAGCAGAGCCACCACTGTCTGGTTCGCCATGTATGATCAGTGCTCAGTGTCTGGCCCACAGCACGCATGCAATACGTATTTGTTGAATGACGAAGCTCTACATACTAGCCGAGGAGGCTGCTGGAAGTCACCTTGCTAGGACAGAGGAGGCAGAGAGCAAGAAACAGAGAGAAGGAGAGGCAGGAAGGGCTCTGTCACTGGAGCTTCCGTGTCTCACTGTGTCAGTGCAGAGGGCAGGATCCTGAACTCTCATACTGAGAGTACTGAGAAACAAATATGCCTGGCTAAGTGTATTACCAATCATACTAATATCTCTTTCAGTGCATTTATGAATATTACTTGATAATAACAATAATATTTAACTAAAATAACTGTCACAAAACGAACAAAGGACTTAAAAAGAGTCCTGCATTATAACCCAAAGTACAAGATAAATCTATACGAGCCCATGGGGATATGACTTCATGGTCTAAGAAATAAGTATAAATGGGGGAAAGAGATAAACTCCTTGGAGAAGAACCCTAGTGATATACGTAGATTCCACCCCCTCCCCAGGAAGTGGAGATCAATTTGCTCACTTCCAGTGTGGGGTAGGTATCATGACTCACTTCCAAAACAGGAAGAAGGAAAGGGAAACTAATTTACAGCACAGAAGCCTGGCAAGGTGGTCCAGTGGCTGACTGCAGGGGGCTCGGGTTTGATCCTTGGTCCAGGAACTAGATCCCATATGCTGCAATTAAAGATCTCATATGCCACAACAAAGACCCAGCACAACCAAAATAAAATAAAATAAAATATTCAAAAAGAAAAAAGAAAAAAAAAAAAAAGGAAAGGTGGTTCTCAACCTTAGTGGTGCCACAGGTAGAGATGAGATTCCTCCAGACAGAATGTCATGAGGAGGGCATTTCACTTCTGAGACAGTCTTGCCAAAGACCTATATAACCTCGGTCTGAGCACGAAAGAATATACATTTGAGGGATATTTATAAACTACCGTTATCGGTTCACACCTCTGAAGTATCAAGGTCAATCATGAAAGAAAAACAAAAAAAGACTGAGAAACTGTCCGAGACTAAAGCAGACTACGGACATAAACGGTAGAACTGGTGAAATGAAGCTAAAGCCTGACGTTTACTAACAGCAATGCACCCATGTTGGTGTGTCAGTTTTGACAAGTTGGCAGTTGCTACATAAGATGCTGGCATCTCCAATGGCTCAGCAGGTAAAGAATCTGCCTGCAATGCAAGAGACACAGCAGATGCAGGTTCTTTCTCTGGGTCAGGAAGATCCCCTGGAAAAGGAAATGGCAACCCACTCCAGTATTCTTGCCTGGGAAACTCCATGGACAGAGGAGCCTGGAGGGCTACAGTCTAAAGGACAGCAGAGTCAGACGCAACTGAACACACAGACACTCACAAGATGTGAACATCAGGGAAAACTGGACTCTACCTGCTACTTTTACATTTTTTCTTCAAGTCTAAAATTCTTCCAAATAAAAGTGTGTATTAAAAACAAAAAAAGAGTTCTATCTACAAAGGGACGACAGATTGAGCACACTAACAACACAAGCACGTGAGCAGAAAGAAAACAGCCGAGCTGTTATTTCTGTTCCCAACACAAGCTCTTTCTTAGCTACATCCTCAAGTACAGAAATGCCTATCTAATTAGATCTGACAAGAAATTGGTTAAAGAAAAATTAAATCCTCAAGACTACCTCAAAAACAATTTACAACCATGATCGTTAAGGAAGAACTTCACCCCAAGTGTGTATTATGCCTCCAGATATTACTTAACGTTAGTACAAAGATGCATGATTAGCAAGACATTTAAAAACAAAGCATCCAGAATATGAAGATGAGCCTCTATAAATTTTTGATGACGTTTTAAGTCTTCTGATAGCCAGTCTTGAACTTTACAATGTTCACTAAAACCCCATGAAAAGGGTTCTGCAGTTTCTCTGGAGATTTCATACATCAAAATGAAAGATAATAAAATCCAATAAGGAAAACACTTGTTTTTCCTGCCTTGGCAAAAATGGCTGGAAAAATACACAGAAGATAATCTGTTAACAAACGAAGTAAATTCCTTGGTCAGCAAGTATTGTAGGAAGAGTCCTAGAAAACAGATGAAGAAAGCCTGAAGAAACTAGTATTAGAACAAATTACATGGAAGATTTGCTACAGAGTAAAATCAAAGTACAGAGGATTCTAACATGCATCATCTTATGTTATTTGCAAGATTCTGTTTAGAAAATGAAATACACAAAAAGCAACTCCCCAGTGAGTGCTACAGGAAAGATGTCCTGAGGAAATTCTATTCTGCGCAGTGAATTCCTACTTCAATGACGATTATGTTTTATGGAGAGTGCATGTGTAGAATCACCGAAGGTACAGTTGCTTTAACTGGAATAACAAGAGGATTCTAAGAAAAGTTACAGAGGGAGTGCCCCTTACTGAATTCCTGTACTGCACCACTGATGGGCAAGTCTGTAACAAAGCACTGGAGGCCCGTGTGCATCAGTATGTCGGTACTGTTATTAATAGATGGTGTCAATTTGGGTAACTGTAAAGACTGAAGATATCACAGACTTTTTCCAATACGTTCTAATGACATGTGAATGAGAATGAAACCCTCTGGCCAACATAGAGCTTCACTAGTTAACTCATGGCAAAGGAGGTATAATAGATGGCATATGTAAAGATGATTCACGCATTTCTGCTTTTATGAAAAAATGGTTGTTGGTGGTATGCTGTCTCATGCTTTTGGAAAAAAAAAATACACCCCTGAATCTGACCTTCAATGTAAACGTGATGAATGTAAAAGTAACTCCTTTTATAAAGAATCTGTAACATAGATGGAGCTTTTAGAAATAAATATTTGAAATTGTTTCCCTCTTGATATAGGGATTTTTAGGTAGAAATGTTGTTCCCTATCAAACTGATCATTTCTCCATTCTTAAAAACTTCAGTGGCTCATGTCCATAATTAACAAATACCATTTAGTTGGTGCTCCACTCTCTCCTTCTCAATAGAGCCCAGTGTATCTGGGGAAGTGTTCCTTGTGGTGGGCTTCTCAGGAACCTGTCCCAAAGGCATTCCACAGTCACAGTTCTGTGTGTTGACACAGAATATGTGGGGGAAAAGGCTGGGGGATCCATAAAATTGGTCAGATTTCCCTGGTGCAGGATTTTATAATATGGCATTTGGTACAGTACCTAGTATACAGAAATCCCCTCTCCCCAGCTCTCCTCTGTCTTAAAGAAATTCCATTAATGGTTCTCAGAACCGTTTGGCCATATGCTCCACAAAGTGCTATATAGCAAGGCAAACTCTAAAAGGGTCCTCACCTGGCTTCTAGGGTTGATGTTTCCAGGAATAAATGCACCTGAACTTCATCAGCTTTGTGTAACCAAGCCAGCAATGGATAACTTAAATCAATAACAATCAAAGAAGTTCTAAAAATTACCCAATGAGCCAAGAATGGGTGAGCGTTGAGGAAAGATGAAAGACTGAGGCTTTAAGCACCTTAAGTCCCTTCCACTGAGTGAGCCATTCTCTAGCACAATGTCAAGACGTCAGGTGATGGGCGACCCATCAGTGCTTAACCTGGGGTGAGCCCCTTCCCCTCTGTGGGTCCCTGGTTCTGGTCTGTGAAATGTAAGCACTGGAATGGATGAGGAAGAAGATACCTGGTTCACAGGTTTTGCCTACTAGTCTGACTATTACCCCAAGAGAGAGCACAAACAATACTCACAGGTTGTTAACAATAAGAATCCTAGCTCAGCTCATTGTTCCGTGATGACCCAGAGGGGTGGGATGGGGAAGGCGTTGGGAAGGAGGCTCAAGAAGGATGGAATATATGTATGCATATAGCTGATTCACAGTGTTGTACAACAGAAACCAACACAGCATTGTAAAGCAACTATGCTCCAATTAAAAATAAACAAAAATTCAGATATCAAAATAAAAATAAAACAAAGGACCTATCTTTAATGGACTGGAGTACAATTCACAATGGAAATACAGCAGTCACGCACCTTTTCACGTCAAATAACAGTCCAGATCTAGACAAACAAAGAGACAAGAAAACAAAAGACCACAACTGAGATGTGCTATAGGAAAATATCTTTTTATAGGCTGGGGCTCTTTAGCACTGCCAGGTGAGAAACCATCCTTCTCTTTGAAAACAAATGGAATTAAGAAATTGGCAGTTTTTGTTTTTTTAAAAGAATACTAGGTAGAAGAGATACATACCACTATATATAAAACAGATAAACAACAAGACCTACTATATAGCACAGGGAACTATATTCACTGTCTTGTAATTACCTATAATTACAAGATAATTACAAGATTAATTACCTTGGAGAAGGTCCACTGGAGAAGGGAATGGCAAACCACTTCAGTATTCTTGCCTTGAGAACCCCATGAACAGTATGAAAAGGCAAAATGATAGGATACTGAAAGGGGAATTCCCCAGATTGGTAGGTGCCCAATATGCTACTGGAGATCAGTGGAGAAATAACTCCAGAAAGAATCAAGGGATGGAGCCAAAGCAAAAACAATACCCAGTTGTGGATGTGACTGGTGATAGAAGCAAGGTCCAATGCTGTAAAGAGCAATATTGCATAGGAACCTGGACTGTTAGGTCCATGAATCAAGGCAAACTGGAAGTGGTCAAACAGGAGATGGCAAAAGTGAACGTCAACATTCTAGAAATCAGCTAACTAAAATGGACTGGAATGGGTGAATTTAACTCAGATGACCATTATATCTACTACTGTGGGCAGGAATCCCTTAGAAGAAATGGAGTAGCCATCATGGTCAACAAAAGAGTTCGAAATGCAGTACTTGGATGCAATCTCAAAAACAACAGAATGATCTCTGTTTGTTTCCAAGGCAAACCATTCACTATCACAGTAATCCAATCTATGCCCCAACCAGTAATGCTGAAGAAGCTGAAGTTGAACAAGACCTTTTGGAACACCCAAAAAAGATGTCATTTTCTTTATAGGGGACTGGAATGCAAAAGTAGGAAGTCAAGAAACACCTGGAGTAACAGGCAAATTTGGCCTTGGAATACGGAATGAAGCAGGGCAAAGGCTAATAGAGTTTTGCCAAGAGAACACACTGGTCATAGCAAACACCCTCTTCCAACAACACAAGAGAAGACTCTACACATGGACATCACCAGATGGTCAACAGCGAAATCAGACTGATTATATTCTTTGCAGCCAAAGATGGAGAAACTCTGTACAGTCAACAAAAACAAGACTGGGAGCTGACTGTGGCTCAGATCATGAACTCTTTGTTGCCAAATTCAGACCAAAATTGAAGAAAGTAGGGAAAACCACTAGACCATTCAGGTATGACCTAAATCAAATCCCTTATGATTATACAATGGAAGTGAGAAATAGATTAAAGGGCTTAGATCTGATAGATAGAGTGCCTGATGAACTATGGAATGAGGTTCATGACACTGTACAGGAGACAGGGATCAAGACCATCCCTATGGAAAAGAAATGCAAAAAAGCAAAATGGCTTTCTGGGGAGGCCTTACAAATAGCTGTGAAAAGAAGAGAAACAAAAAGCAAAGGAGAAAAGGAAAGATATACCCATTTGAACACAGAGTTCCAAAGAATAGCAAGAAGGAATAAGAAAGCCTTTCTCAGTGAACAATGTAAAGAAATAGAGGAAAAGAACAGAATGGGAAAGACTAGAGATCTCTTCAAGAAAATTAGAGATACCAAGGGAATATTTCATGCAAAGATGGGCTCAATAAAGGACAGAAATGGTATGGACCTAACAGAAGCAGAAGATATAAAGAAGTGGCAAGAACACACAGAAGAACTGTACAAAAAAGATCTTCACGACCAAGATAATCACAATGGTGTGATCACTCACCTAGAGCCAGACATCCTGGAATGTGAAGTCAAGTGGGCCTTAGAAAGCATCACTATGCACAAAGCTAGCGGAGGTGATGGCATTCCAGTTGAGATATTTCAAATCCTGAAAGATGATGCTGTGAAAGTGCTGCACTCAATATGCCAGCACATTTGGAAAACTCAGCAGTGGCCACAGGATTGGAAAAGGTCAGTTTTCATTCCAATCCCAAAGAAAGGCAATGCCACAGAATGCTCAAACTACCACACAATTGCACTCATCTCACATGCTAGTAAAGTAATGCTCAAAATTCTCCAAGCCAGGCCTCAGCAATACATGAACCGTGAACTCTCTGATGTTCAAGCTGGTTTTAGAAAAGGCAGAGGAACCAGAGATCAAATTGCCAACATCTGTTAGATCATCAAAAAAGCAAGAGAGTTCCAGAAAAACATCTAGTTCTGCTTTATTGACTATGCCAAAGCCTTTGACTGTGTTGATCACAATCACCTGTGGAAAATTCTGAGAGAGATGGGAATACCAGACCACCTGACCAGCCTCTTGAGAAAAAAACTATATGCAGGTCAGGAAGCAACAGTTAGAACTGGACATGGAACAACAGACTGGTTCCAAATAGGAAAATGAGTACGTCATGGCTGTATATTGTCACCTTGCTTATTTAACTTCTATGCAGAGTACATCATGAGAAACGCTGGGCTGGAAGAACCACAAGCTGGAATCAAGATTGCCGCGAGAAATATCAATAACCTCAGATATACAGATGACACCACCCTCATGGCAGAAAGTGAAGAGGAGCTAAAAAGCCTCTTGATGAAAGTGAAAGAGGAGAGTGAAAAAGTTGGCTTAAAGCTCAACATTCAGAAAACGAAGATCATGGCATCCGGTCCCATCATTTTATGGGAAATAGATGGGGAAACAGTGGAAACAGTGTCAGACTTTATTTTTTGGGGCTCCAAAATCACTGCAGAGGGTGACTGCAGCCATGAAATTAAAAGATGCTTACTCCTTGGGAGGAAAGTTATCACCAAACTAGATAGTATATTCAAAAGCAGAGACATTACTTTGCCAACAAAGGTCCATCTATGTAGTCAAGGCTATGGTTTTCCAGTGGTCATGTATGGATGTGAGAGTTGGACTGTGAAGAAGGCTGAGCACCGAAGAATTGATGCTTTTGAACTGTGGTGTTGGATAAGACTCTTGAGAGTCCCTTGGATTGCAAGGAGATCCAACCAGTCCATTCTGAACGAGATCAGCCCTGGGATTTCTTCAGAAGGAATGATGCTAAAGCTGAAACTCCAGTACTTTGGCCACCTCATGCGAAGAGTTGATTCATTGGAAAAGACTCTGATGCTGGGAGGGATTGGGGGCAGGAGGAGAAGGGGACGACAGAGGATGAGATGGCTGGATGGCATCACTGATTCCACAGACGTGAGTCTGAGTGAACTCCGGGAGTTGGTGATGGACAGGGAGGTGTGGTGTGCTGCAATTCATGGGGTTGCAAAGAGTCAAACACAACTGAGTAGCTGAACTGAACTGAATTACCTATAATGGAAAAGAATCTGAAAAGATACATATGTGTGTGTATATACATACATTTATATATATACACATAAACATATACATGCATATGTATATACATGCACACATACATATATAAGTGAATCATTTTGCTATACACCTGAAACTAATACAACATTGCAAATCAACTATACTTCAATTTAAAAAAAACACAAAAGGCAAAAAAGAAAGAATACTAGGCTTACTACATGTCTCATATTAAGGTCCCTTTTAATCTTCACATCTCCTCCATAGAATGATTTCTTCCCTGATTTCTCAGATGAGGACAAGGTGCAGAGAGGTCAACTAGCCCAGTGACAGCCCTGCAGTCTGGCCCACAGTGGGTGCCCCCCAGTTTGCTGGGTGAATGGGTGATTCCCAGGTATGAGCCTAGAGCGACAGTGCCAAAAGGCAGGCTCCCTGGATAGGGGCAGCTGCGTCAGATTCAGTCCCATAACTCCTCGGGTTTACCAGCCATGGCAGTGCACAGAGAAAAAGAAACACTCGAGTCCTCAGACGGGGGTCATGCAGTGAAATCAAACAGGCACTGGCCTGAAGGAAAGAGAGGCCTGGATGGAAGGTAATTCTAGATTTTAGATCTTCTCCCCCAACGCAACTGTTTTTTCTTCCTCGATCCATCCCAGTCTTCCAAAATCAACCTCACCATTCATCATTCTTATTACCCCTTCTCAGGCTTCCCCTGCTTCATTTTTCACTGCAGTCTGCTTAGCTACGGTAAGCTCAGGATGCTAATCCATGGTGGTCCCTTATCTTCCTCAAAAGATGCGAAATCTGACATCTCTCTAAGTATTATAAAATGTTTTAAAACTTGAGTTATGCGCTACTTCTCTTATGCAAATGCTACAGATTGCCTCTAGGAACATAGATCATTCCCCCATATGGATGGCATGTTTTCTCTTGGTTTTTCTCCTCTCCTTTAGGGTTTTTAAGTGCACGCAGTTCCCAATTCAAAAATTCAGCATCCATGCCTGCTGCTTCAAATTCAAATATTCTTTCAAGGAGAGAATGTTATACTAAGGGTCTCTGTTCTGGGGTTAGCTCTCAAAAATCCACTTAATGTAAAGAGGGTTCACAAGAATTTGGGCTTCTCAGGTGACACTGCTGCTGCTATGGTGCTAAGTCGCTTCAGTCGTGACTGACTCTGTGCGACCCCATAGATGGCAGCCCACCAGGCTCCCCCGTCCCTGGGATTCTCCAGGCAAGAACACTGGAGTGGGTTGCCATTTCCTTCTCCAATGCAAACTTGCCTGCAGATGCGTTAAGAGATGCAGGTTTGATCCCTGGGAAGATCCCCCTGGAGAAGGGTATGGCAACCCACTCCAGTATTCTTGCCTGGAGAATCCCATGGACAGAGGAGCCTGATAGGCTACAGTCCATGGGGTTGCAAAGAGTCCGACACGACTGAAGTGACTTAGCACACACTCATGCACAAGAATAATTCTATAGAATTGTTAACCAACATAAAACATTTTTCTGGGAAAATACATTCAGGTGGGAACTCAGCTCTGGACTGGGACTAAGACAGCTCACCTCTGTCATACTGAGCTGTGTAATTTGGGGCAAGTAAATGACTAATGTGTATGATGCTTCATTTTCTGATGTATAAAATAGACTGAACAGAATTCACCCGGTGAAACCTCTGTCAAGATTAAGGGACACCATGCTTGGAACACCATTCCCATCCAATCTACCTGGAATATTCCATTTCATCCTTTGAGGTCCTGGTCACAGCTGGCTTCCTCTGAGATGTTTCCTGTTGATCCCAGAAAGGGGTCAGTGCATTCCTGGCAGGTGTTTCTGTAGCCATGGAGCCGTCCCTATTGTTTGCCTACCCAGCATCTGGTTTGCCCTTCCTAACTTGCATGTGAGTTTCCATTCCCCATTCTCCAAGTCCCTAAGTAGAGGAACAGCAGGGAAAAGGCTTGGAGAGAGGGCCAGCCTGGGTGTTTGGGGGCTAAAGAGTGACATGAGGGCAGAGGACATGGAAGCAGTCAAATTTGTATAACAAGATGCAGAAATCCCTCCAAGACACAGATGGCGTCATGCTCCCAACTAGACAAGGATCCTCCTGCTGCCCTCATTCTCCCTTTATTTCCCTGCTTCATAGCACGTAGGGCTTCCCTCGAGGCTCAGATGGTAAAGAATCCACCTGCAACGTGGGAGACCTGGGTTTGATCCCTGGGTCAGGAAGATTCCCTGGAGAAGGGAATGGCTACCCACCTCAGTATTCTCACCTGGAGAATCCCATGGACAGAGGATCCGGGCAGGCTATGTGGGGTCGCAGAGAGTCAGACATGACTGAGTGACTAACACTATCATTTCTTCCCTTTTCACAGCACTTAGCAGGCTGCACTGGGATTTTCTGTTTCCTTACTGGTTAATCCTAGTCTGTGACCTTCCCAAGGGCAGGAATCATGGCTTACTCAACCTTGGGCTCTTCAGACCTGAGGACTGGACCCTCTGCTTGCTACTTCCTGGCCTTGCCCATTATTTCTGACTAGGGCTTCCTCACCTAATAAGTCTACTCAAGACTCAAGGACCAGTTTCCTAGAATATCTTCCTATCTCCCTCCTTTAAGCCAGCCCACAGCTTCTTCGCTGGTCTCCTGAGTCTGCACTCCTGGTGAAGGAATAAAAAGTTGCTCCTCTAGGTCCTTCTCTTTTAAGACTCAGCCAGGGAAGGCTGAGTCATCAAGCTTTAGGATGGAAGAGATAAAAATGAAGGTCTTTGAAACACAAAAGGCTGAGGTAAAGTCAAGTGCATTTCAATGGAGCACTCAAGGGGCCTGGCTGAGAATGGGGCCGACAATAATGGCCTCCAATTTACTGAGAATCTTATAACTGAGCCTGAGAGGTTAAGTGACTTACTCAAGTCCTTCAGAGACAGAACTGGTAAGAGGCAGAACTGTCATTAGAATTTACAAGATTGCTTTGCTCCAAAAGCCTATCTACTTCTGCCTCCTCAATGAAACCATTTCTCCCCTTAGACCTTCTCTTAACCAACCTATACTTAGCACAAAGTTGCCGGCTGATATCCAGGGCAGGCTAGATACCAAGGCTGGTAAATCCTGCTCTAGCAGGAGGTGGGAGCCTGTCAGCTCCTACACTTGAGCTCCGTGCTACCAGGAGGAAGCTGCATTTGTTACCAAACGTGTTTCTACACCACTTCTACTTCAAATGTGATTGGAAATGCAATTAACATTCTTTGAATTAAGTGAGAGTCACTATTTCCATGAAAGGCAAGTTAAACATTCTGGAACAACTCAATAAAAAGAAATGACCAAAAAAAAAAAAAAAAAAAAAAGACCGTCAGATGAGGTGTGGGTGAGATAAGCGTAAAAGAGTGGAGGAAATGCAAAAATCCAGGACTCTTCTTCAGTTGATTAATGTAGGTCCTTAAGTGCTTGCTTAACTTGAAGGAACATGAGAACCACAGAGGACCAGGAGGCGAGTCATGTGAGTGTTGAACTACACAATCCACCACAAAAAGACCTGGCCCTGGTTGCCCTAAAGGACAGTCAAGTTAACATATTTTTACGATTCTTGCTTAAGCTGACATTTACCATCAGCTGACCGAGCTCAGGAGCTGGTGGGTCCCACAGGTGGGCTTCTCAGGTTGGCTACCCTTTTGGGCAACAGAGTGTGATCTGATGGAGAGCAGAGCTCAGGGTACCCTGGATACTCCCCAGGAAGTGACATAATAATCAGCAAATAGGAGGTTCTTTATAGATGTTGAACACAATGAATGAATGAATGAATGAATGAATGAATGAAGAGGGTGGGGGGAAGAAGAAAGAAAACGTCCAAGTTGTACCTTTAACTGGAATCTGAGGCCCAGGTTGGCCTGGAAGGACCTACAGACATGCTGGGTTCTTGGACCAGCTCTTTAGGATCCTCATCAATGTTCAAACTCTGGTAAGACCCAGAGGGTGGGGCTCAGACCTTCCAATCTCTCCCCCTCATCCCTTAATTCTCTCCCTCCACTCCAGGGCAGTTCCTCTTCTTATATATGGCCTGTATTTCAGGGTTCAGTGTCAGCCTTTGTGAGATAAGCTATAAGTGGGTAAAATGACTTCTTTTCTAGGTTTATCTAAAAAGATATGGATGAATGAAGTGAAAGTGAAGTCGCTCAGTCGTGTCCGACTCTTTGCGACCCGTGGACTGTAGCCCGCCAAGCTCCTCTGTCCATGGGATTCTCCAGGCAAGAATCCTGGAGCGGGTTGCCATTTGAATAAACTTGGTTTAAATCATTCTTTGTGGTTTTGTCATATCATCGAAATTCCTCTACTTACATACAGAAGAGGCTGCCAAAGAGGGTTCACAAATCATTGTCACCTTGAACCCATCAAATGAAATAATGAAGCAACCACTAAGCAAAATCAAGTTTGCTGCATCAGTGCCGAAGCTGGATGTGGCCAGTGGCTTTGTCTGCAGCATCTGTAACAGTGCCTGGGTCTAGTACCAACAGTAAAGACCGGAGCAGGAGCACACTGGTACATGCGTGGTGGGAAGATGGGACACACACTTGGAGACCAAGCTTTGTTGGCATCTATAAAATGTCAAAATTGAAAGTTCACAACTGGCTGCCAATATAGAGCTATTCAGAAATCACACCAAATATACTGGCTTAGGACTGGTTTCTTTAATGAAGCTCATAGACGGCAGCCCACCAGGCTCCCCCGTTCCTGGGATTCTCCAGGCAAGAACACTGGAGTGGGTTACCATTTCCTTCTCCAATGCATGAAAGTGAAAAGTGAAAGTGAAGTCATTCAGTCGTGTCTGACTGTTCGCGACCCCATGGACTGCAGCCTACCAGGCTCCTCCATCCATGGGATTCTCCAGGCAAGAGTAGTGGAGTGGGGTGCCATTGCCTTCTCCGACTAATCCTTCTAGGAACAACCAGTTTCATAGGATACTTGCCAAGTTCCTTCCATCCCTGTAGTTGTTTTTTACTGTGGTAAAATATACATACAAACTACCATTTTAAGCATTTCTAGGTGTACAGTTCAGGGCTCTTAGCACATTCACACAGTGGTGCAACCATCAGCACTGTCTGTCTCTAGAACTTTCTCAGCATCCCAGACTCAGACTCTGTACCCATTAACTCCACATTCTCCCCTCATCCCAGCCCCTGGGAACCTCTGTGCTACTTTCTGTATCTGTGAATTTGACTATTCTAGGTATCTCACATAAGTGGACTCATACAATATTTGTCCTGTGTTTGGAGTGTTTCACTGAGTACGTCTTCAAAAGTCATCAATGCTATAGCCTGTGTCATAATTTCTTTCTTTTTTAAGGTCTGCCAAGGTTTTTAGTTGCACCAATTTTAGTGGAAGTTTTATGTTTTCCTTTTTGATATGTAAATACGACTTGAGAGTTTAAGTCCACCACATCCTCTCCTACTCAAACAATGTCAATTACTGTGAGGATGCGGGACCGGACTTCCATCTGTCTCCATTTCCTTTCTGCAAGAAGTCATCCACATCTCAATTTTTGACCAATTACAGCCAAGCCTTAGGTTGTAAAACAGGTATGACTCCAATTTTACAAGATGGTGCCAAAGTGTTTATTTAATTGGATTGTATCCACTTATACTTCCATCAGACTTAAACTGAAGAAAGTAGGGAAAATCACTAGACCATTCAGGTATGACCTAAGTCAAATCCCTTATGATTATACAGTGGAAGTGAGAAATAGATTTAAAGGGACTAGATCTGATAGACAGAGTGCCTGGGGAACTATAGATGGAGGTTCATGACATTGTACAGGAGGCAGTGATCGAGACCGTCCCCAAGAAATGCAAAAAGGCAAAATGGTTGTCTGAGGAGGCCTTAACAAATAGCTGAGAAAAGAAGAGAAGCCAAAGGCAAAGGGGAAAAGGAAAGATATACCCATCTGAATGCAGTTCCAAAGAATAGCAAGGAGAGATGAGAAAGCCTTCCTCAGTGATCAATGTGAAGAAATAGAGAAAAACAATAGAATGGGAAAGACTAGAGATCTCTTCAAGAAAACTAGAGATACCAAGGGAACATTTCATGCAAAGATGGGCACAATTAAAGGACAGAAATGGTATGGACAGAACAGAAGCAGAAGATATTAAGAAGAGATGGCAAGAATACACAGAAGAACTGTACAAAAAAGATCTTCCCAACGTAAACAAACATGATGGTGTGACCACTCACCTAGAGCCAGACATCCTGGAATGTGAAGTCAAGTGGGCCTTAGGGAAGCATCACCACAAACAAAGCTAGTGGAGGTGATGCAATACCAGCTGAGTTATTCCAAATCCTAAAAGAGGATGCTGTGAAAGTGCTGTCCTCAATATGCCAGCAAATTTGGAAAACTCAGCAGTGGCCACAGGACTGGAAAAGGTTGGTTTTCATTCCAGTCCCAAAGAAAGGCAATGCCAAAGAATGCTCAAACTACTGCACAGTTGCACTCATATCATACGCTAGCAAAGTAATGCTTGAAATTCTCCAAGCCAGGCTTCAACAGCATGTGAACTGTGAACTTCCAGAGGTTCAAGCTGGATTTAGAAAAGGCAGAGGAACCAGAGATCAAATTGCCAACATCTGCTGGATCATCGAAAAAGCAAGAGAGTTCCAGAAAAACATCTATTTCTGCTTTATTGACTATGCCAAAGCCTCTGACTGTGTGGATCACAATAAACTGTGGGAAATTCTGAAAGCGATGGGAATACCAGAACACCTGACCTGCCTCCTGAGAAACTTGTATGCAGGTCAGGAAGCAACAGTTAGAACTGGACATGGAAAACAGACTGGTTCCAAACAGGAAAAGGAGTCTGTCAAGGCTGTATATTGTCACCTTGCTTATTTAACTTATATGCAGAGTACATCATGTGAAATGCCAGGCTGGATAAAGCACAAGCTGGAATCAAGATTGCCGGCAGAAATATCAATAACCTCAGATATGCAGATGACAACACCCTTATGGCAGAAAGCAAAGAAGAGCTAAACAGCCTCTTGATGAAAGTAAAAGAGGAGAATGAAAAAGTTGGCTTAAAACTCAACATTCAGAAAACTAAGATCATGGCATCTGATCCAATCACTTAATGGCAAATAGATGGAGAAACAATAGAAACAGTGACAGACTTTATTTTTTGAGGTTCCAAAATCACTGCAGATGGTGACTGCAGCCATGAAATTAAAAAAACGCTTGCTCCTTGGAAGAAAAGCTATGATCAACCTAGACAGTATATTTAAAAAGCAGAGACATTACTTTGTCAACAAAGGTGCATCTAGTCAAAGCTATGGTGTTTCCAGTAGTCATGGATGGATGTGAGAGTTGGACTAGAAAGAAAGCTGAGTGTCGAAGAATTGATGCTTTTGAAGTGTGGTGTTGGAGAAGACTCTTGAGAGTCCCTTGGACGGCAAGGAGATCCAACCAGTCCATTCTGAAGGAGATCAGCCCTGGGATTTCTTTGGAAGGAATGATGCTAAAGCTGAAACTCCAGTACTTTGGCCACCTCATGTGAAGAGTTGACTCATTGGAAAAGACTCTGATGCTGGGAGGGATTGGGGGCAGGAGGAGAAGGGGACGATAGAGGATGAGATGGCTGGATGGCATCACTGACTTGATGGACATGAGTTTGAGTAAACTCCAGGAGTTGGTGATGGACAGGGAAGCCTGGTGTGCCGCAGTCCATGGGCTTGCAAAGAGTCAGACATGACTGAGTGACTGAACTAAAACTTCCGTCAACACTATAGGAGAGGGACATCCCTGGCAGTCCAGTGGTTAATACTCCAGCTTCCAATATAGGTGCCTGGGTTTGATCCCTGGTTGGGGAACTAAAGTCCCACATGATATAAATAAATGTATGTTAAAAAAAAAAAGAGTACTGATTTCATTCTTTATCACCAGTGAAACTTAGGAACAGTCAAGGTAAACACTAAAAAAATAGAAACTAAAATAACAAAAAATACAGGATAGAAGTGTTCCTGCTGATAAATAAGACTGTATTACTACCACTTTTGCAATTATCTGTGGTCTTAATTTTCACTTCCCTGATTAACAAAAAGGTTGTCCATCCTTTTAAGTGTTTATTGGCCATTTTCTTTGCAATTCTGTGAAATGATTCTATAGCTTTCACATGTTTTTCTTAAAAATTAAAACTTTCTCTATACTTTGTTTACTAGTCCTTTGTTAGTGCTCCATGTTGCAACTATCTGTTTTCTCTTTTTGATACCACTTTGAGGAGTTACTAATTTCAAAGTGGTTGAATTCACTGATGTTTTCATTTTGATATATATGCTTTTGGTGTCTTGGGCTTTCTTGTGGCTCAGACGGTAAGGAATCTGCTGCAATGCAGGAGATCTCGATTTGATCTCTGGGTTGGGAAGATTCCCTGGAGAAGGGAAAGGCTACCCGCTCCAGTGGATAGTGCTGAAACATTCTCTTGCCTGGAGAATTCCATGGCGAGAGGAGCCTTGGCAGGCTACAGTTTATGGGGTTGCGAAGAGCTGGACACAGCTCAGCAGCTATCACTCTTGGTGTCTTACTGAGTAAATTCTTTCCTATTCTGAGGTAATAGGCTAGTTTCCTAGTTTTTTAAAAATAAACGTTTAACTTGGCCTTTCACTTTTTATTTTTTTTTGTTTGTGCTGTTTGGCATGTGGGATCTTAGTCTCCTGGCCAGGGATTGAACCTGTGCCCCCTGCAATGAAAGCATGGAATCTTAACCATTGGACTGCCAGGGAAGCCCTCTGGCCTTTAAGTCTCTGCTCTATCAGAATAAGTGTGTATGTGTGAGACAGGGACCCATTTTCATTTTTTCTTGATTCTCACACATAATCAAGTGTCTCAACACCATTTATGGAAGATTACATCTTCTCTCCAATGGCCAGCAATGCCATCTCATATACATGTCTCAAATAATGTTATATATCAAATTTTCATAAATGTGTGGGTGTTTCTGGGCTTCCTATTGTTTTCTTTTCATTTTTTAGCACAGCCCTTTAGCAAAAGCTTGCTGTAGGTTTTCAGTAGATACTATTCATAAGAGGTTTCATCACAAACAAATATTTAATTTTATCAAATAATTTTCCTGCATCTCTTTAGATAACCAGACAGTGTTTCTCCTTTAACCTATTAACATGCTAAATGACTGCTGTGGATTTTTTCAGTGTTAGATCACTTTTGGATTTCCTGGAATAAACCCAACTTGGCCATGATGTATGATCTGTTTTATACATGGCTGGATTTAGTCTGCTAATATTTTGCTTAAGATTTTTACATAAATATTCATGAATGAGATAGGCCTGCAATTTTCCTTTTTTGATGCTTTTGAACAGTGGTGTTGGAGAAGACTCTTGAGAGTCCCTTGGACTGCAAGGAGATCCAACCAGTCCATTCTGAAGGAGATCAGCCCTGGGATTTCTTTGGAAGGAATGATGCTAAAGCTGAAACTCCAGTACTTTGCCCACCTCATGCGAAGAGTTGACTCATTGGAAAAGACTCTGATGCTGGGAGGGACTGGGGGCAGGAGGAGAAGGGGATGACAGAGGATGAGATGGCTGGATGGCATCACTGACTCGATGGACATGAGTCTGAGTGAACTCCGGGAGTTGGTGATGGACAGGGAGGCCTGGCGTGTTGCGATTCATGGGGTTGCAAAGAGTCAGACACGACTGAGTGACTGAACTGAACTGACTGGTTTTGGTATCAAGGATAGCCTGGTCTCACTGAATGAATTAAAAAGTGTCCTCTTCTCCTATTCCCTGGAAAAGTTGACTTAAAACTGGAAATATCTTTTGATTAAAAAAATGGGTAGAACAACTTCTTTTCACTATCTAGGGCTGCTACTCTCTTTGTAAGGAAGCTCAATGACTAGAAAATAATCCAGACTTTTAATTTTTCCTTAAGTCAGTTTTAGTAAATTATACATTTCTAGGAATATGATCCTTTCGTGGTTTTCAAATTTATTGACATAATTTTGTTCACAGTATTCTCGTATTATCCCCTATAAGTCTGCTTAATCTCCTAGACCGAAAGCCCCATAAGTGCGAGGCTTTTGTGTGCTTTAATCTTTGTTGTATTCCTAAAACTCAGAAGAATCACTGGGCTCAAAACCATCTGGAGAATAAATGAATTAATGAGACTGCATGTGTGCCTACTGATTGATTTATTGGTGAGTTCTCTCGTTTTTCCTCAATGAGTCCAGCCATGGCTTTGTCCATTTTATTGGTGTCTTTCAAAGGACCAACTTTGAATTTGTTGAAGATTTTGTTGATCAATTTCTGCTCCTTTTTAAACTTTCTTTGAATTTATCCTAATATTTTTCATATATCATCTTAAGTTATATACTTGGCTTAATTATCAGGCTTTTCTTTTATTATAAGCATTTAAGGCTATAAGTTTCCCTGTATGTTTATTTCATTCCACTAATTTTGGCATGTACTATTTTTATTTTCATTCAGTTCTAAGTACTTTTCAGTTTCAATTATGATTTCTGTTTAGAACGTATGACATTGTATGATTCTTTGAAATGTGCTGAGATTTGTTTTATGGTCTAATACGTGGTTACTCTTTAATAAATGTCCTATGTAAGCTTGAGAAGAATATATATCATTTTTTCATGTCTGATCTTTCAATTTGAAAAGGATATGTTAAAATATTCTACTGTGATAGCAGACTTGTCAGTTTCTCTCTGGAGTTCTATTCAGGTTTGCATACATATATGCTACTGCATGACAGGCACACAAGTTTAGAATTCTTAAATCTTCTCGATGTACTTTATGTTTTTAAGTTGTGACAATCTCTGTACCTACCAATGTTTTGTGTGATATCAAGATAGTTACCTAGTTTCCTTTGGGATGATTTCTGCTTGATATTCTTTCCAAAATGTTTACTGTCAAACTTAATGGGTTGTTTTGTATTAGGCATATCTTTTGTAAATGGCATATGTTGATATTGTTTCCTATTCAATATGACAACCTATCTTCTTACTGGCAAAACTAGTTTATTTGATTATTGATATATCTGGACTTATTTATATCATCTTGATTTTTTGTTTTCTACTTCTCCCTAGTTTCACTTTTACTATTTTTTTTTTTCTTTTCTTGCAATCTAATTTTTCTTTTAAATAATTGAGGTGTTTTGTTTGGTTGTCTGGTTTTTTCTTATTTCTTACCATCCCACCTCCTTTTTTTAATTCTATGAGAGCTTAATCTTGAAATGTTAGCATGCATAGGCTAGTGCTAAGTGCAAAGTGCAAACTGAAAGTGCTAGTCGCTCAGTCGTGTCCAACTCTGCAACCCCATGAACTGCAGTCTGCCAGGCTCCTCTGTCCTTGGGATTCTCCAGTCAAGAATACTGGAGTGGGTAGCCATTTCCTTTTCCAGGTAATCTTCCTGACCCAGGGATCAAACCGAGGTATCCTGCATTGCAGGCAGATTCCTTACCATCTGAGCCATCAGGGAAGCCCATGCATACAGTTCTAACTTATCTCGTATCGCTCTTCAACAAAGCAATAATTTCAGAGTACTTTAATTCTCACCATTTCCCTCCTGATTACGCACTGTCATTTTCTGATAATTTAGGCATAATGTTTTTAAACCAACATGCCATAGTATTATTATTATTACTATTATTGCTATCGTTTAGAAACTCTATTTAGAGTTCTGATACATTTCTAACTTGCTTGTTCAACATTCCTTCTTGAATGTGGAACCATTTGCCAATGGACTCCAAAGCATACCCTTTAGAAGTTGCTTTGCATATGTATGTTGATGGTAAATCCTCTTTGTTTTTACTCATCTAGATATTCCTCTCTCATGCTTGAAAGATTGTTTTCATAGGTATACAATGTGTTGTTATTGTTTCTCAGCACATCGGAGGTATTCTTTTACTCTTTTCGGACATCCGTTGCTGTTGGAACTCTCATCACACATGGAATTGCTGTGTAGAGAATCTGTCTTTTCACTCTGGCTATTTTTAAAACCACTTTTCTTTACCTTGGTGAACTTTCACTACTGTAAATCTAAATATGACTTTCTTTTTATTTAAACTGTTTTGCAAACACAATCCTTTCTCTTTATACTGCTTAGAAAACACACGGATACATTTTAACAGTTGAAAAATTCCCACTCACCATCCCATCCAGTGATGCCTCACTTCCAATTTTTCTCCTTATTTCTTTCCTATAATCTAATTAGATACATCCCAATATCTTATCTTCCCTCTGTTTTTCTATCTTTTTTTCCCCAGTGTGTTGTGTTGGGTAATTTCCTCAGATATTTCTTCCTGTTCACTAAATCTCTCTTCAGCTGGCACTAATCTATTGGTTAACACATTCATTTAATTTATACTTTCAATAATTGTATTTTTCACTTCTAAAAGTTCTAGTTGATCTAAATAGGCCTGTTCATCTTTGGTAATCTCTTGTTCTTCTAACCTACTTACGATATTCTTTTTGTTATTTCTTATATAATACAAGGGAAAGCAAGGGAATTCGGGGAAAAAGTCTACTTCTGCTTCACTGACTATGCTAAAGCCTTTGACTGTGTGGATCACAACAAGCTGTGGAAAATTCATAAAGAGAAGGGAATACCAAACCACCTTACCAGCCTCCTGAGAAACCTGTATGCAGTTCAAGAAGCAACAGTTAGAACTGGATACAGAACAACAAAATGGTTCAAACTTGGGAAAGGAGTATGGCAAGGCTGTGTATAGTCACCCTGCTTATTTAACTCATATGCAGAATATACCATGCAAATGCTGGGCTGGATGAATCACAAGCTGGAGTCAACTGTCAGGAAAAATATTAATAACCTCAGATATGCAGAGGACACCAGAAAGTGAAGAGAAACTAAAGAGCCTCTTGATGAAAGTGAAAGAGGAGAGTGACAGCCGTTAAAAAGAATACATTTGAATCAGTTCTGATGAGATGGATGAGACTGGAGCCGATTATACAGAGTGAAGTAAGCCAGAAAGAAAAACACCAGTACAGTATACTAACACATATATATGGAAATTAGAAAGATGGCAATGATGACCCTGTATGCAAGACAGCAAAAAAGACACAGATGTGTATAACGGACTTTTGGACTCAGAGGGAGAGGGAGAGGGTGGGATGATTTGGGAGAATGGCATTGAAACATGTATACTATCATGTAAGAAACGAATCACCAGTCTATGTCCAACGCAGGATACAGCATGCTTGGGGCTGGTGCACAGTGATGACCCAGAGAGATGTTATGAGGAGGGAGGTGGAAAGGGGGTTCATGTTTGGGAATGCATGTACACCTGTGGTGGATTCATGTCAATGTATGGCAAAACCAATACAGTATTGTAAAGTAAAATAAAGTAAAAATAAAAATTAAAAAAATTAAAAAAAAGATTATCACTCTAAAAAAAATAATAAAAAAAAAAAAAGAAAGAGGAGAGTGAAAAAGTTGGCTTAAAACTCAACATTCAGAAAACTAAGAGTATGGCATCCAGTCCAATCACTTCATGGCAAATAGATGGGGAAACAATGGAAACAGTGACAGACTTTATTTTTTTGGACTCCAAAATCACTGCACATGGTGACTGCAGCCATGAAATTAAAAGATGCTTGCTCCTTGGAAGAAAAGCTATGACAAACCTAGATAACATATTAAAAAGCAGAGACATCACTGCCCACAAAGATCCATATAGTCAAAGCTATGATTTTTCCAATAGTCATGTATGGATGTGAGAGTTGGACCATAAAGAAGGCTGAGTGCTGAAGAATTGATGCTTTCAAACTGCAGTGCTGGAGAAGACTCTTGAGAGTCCAAGGGATCTCCAGCAAGGAGATCAAACCAGTCAATCCTAAAGGAAATCAGTCCTGAATATTCATTGGAAGGACTGATGCTGAAGCTAAAGCTCCGATACCTTGGCCATGTGATGCAAAGAGCCGACTTATTAGAAAAGACCCTGATGCTGGGAAAGATTGAGGGCAAGGAAGAAGGGGCAACAGAGGATGAGATGGTTGGATGGCATCATCGACTCAATGGACATAAGTTTGAGGAAACTCTGAGAGATGGTGAAAGACAACTCATGATAGCATTCCTTTGTTTGAACAAATAATTATACAGTTATCTACCTTGACACCAGGCTCCCAGCCACCAAGAATCAGCAAATACCCACATGCAGCTGCTTTTTGTAAGTCTGGAGTCACATGTTATCATTGTTTTCTGGACTCTGCTTACTTCATTTACCATATGAACTGATCAACTCTGCCTTCAAAACATTACAAAATTTTTATGCAGCATTTTAGGTGTTCTTTATAAGGCTGTTTTTACTTTCCTCCCCTTTGAACTTTTTGTTCATGATTTTCTTAGAAACACGTGCATTTCATCTGTTTTCCTTATGTCATGAAGTACATGGCCTATTGAATGAATTGCATAAATGCTGATTGAAAGAATGAATAATGCAAGTACTTCTGTTTTAAATATTTTGCAGTGAACTTCTACTGTGTTTAAAAACAGTTCTTTCTTTTTGACTCTGTGATCTTACTCCTGAGAAGGTGTGAACTTTGAGCTGTTGATTTTAACATATTTATATTTGCGAAAATATAAGGTACCAGTTATGGCTATGTAATGGAAAAGTATAAAATTCCATGTATATTGTGACCATGAATGAGATATAACATGGACCACATAATGTAGACACGGACCAAAAGTCAGTAAGAAAAGGCTGACTTATTAGAAAAGTAAGATTTGGTCCCCTTTTCCTTTTTATAACTTGCAATTATTGTTACCACATTGTCACCTGGGCAATGGGTATAAATTTTTAATGAAATAAACTCTCTATGGATACACGTATCTTGTTCCTCTTTGTTACAGCCAGAGGGCAAACACCCTTGGTGTCAGACAGGCCTAGGTTAAATCGTTACGCTGTCATTTAATAGCTGAAGTCAGCTCTTCACTCTTTCACTCCTTCACAACTATAGGTAAGGAATTCTTTTTTTTAATATATAACTTTATTTAATTGGAGGCTAATTACTTTATAATATTATATTGGTTTTGCCATACATCAACATGAATCTGCCATGGGTGTACACATGTTCCCCATCCTGAAGCCCCCTCCCAACTCCCTCCCCATACCATCCCTCTGGGTCATCCCAGTGCACCAGCCCCAAGCATCCTGTATCATGCATTGAACCTGGACTGGCGATTCGTTTCACATATGATATTTTACATGTTTCAATGCCATTCTCCCAAATCATCCCACCCTCGCCCTCTTCCACAGAGTCCAAAAGACTGTTCTATACATCTGGGTCTCTTTTGCTGTCTTGCATACAAGGGCTATCGTTACCATCTTTCTAAATTCCACATATATGCGTTAGTATACTGTATTGGTGGAGAAGGCGATGGCATCCCACTCCAGTATGCTTGCCTGGAAAATCCCATGAACGGAAAAGCTTGGTAGGCTACAGTCCATGGGGTTGCGAAGAGTCGGACACGACTGAGCAACCTCACTTTCACTTTTCATTTTCATGCATTGGAGAAGGAAATGGCAACCCACTCCAGTGTTCTTGCCTGGAGAATCCCAGGGACGGCAGAGACTGGTGGGCTGTCATCTATGGGGTCGCACAGAGTTGGACACGACTGAAGCGACTTAGCAGCAGCAGCATACTGTATTGGTGTTTTTCTTTCTGGCTTACTTCACTCTGTATAATAGGCTCCACTTTCATTCACCTCATTAGAACTGATTCAAATGTATTCTTTTTAATGGCTGAGTAATATTCCTTTGTGTATATGCACCACAGCAAGGAATTCTGACACATCGCTTAACTCTGGGCTCACTCCCACAATTCCTTTGGTACATAGGATGCCAGCAAAAAGGATTCAGGTTTCCTTATGTGCCCGAGGGCTTCCTTTTCTACCTATGCTTTGCTGTGGGAACAAGCTAGACTGGCCAGGTGATGGGACCCAGTAGGTACTAGAAGAGAACCAAGTTGCACTAGCAGCCAGACTCCTGGTCTGAAGCTGACCACAGACATTTGGCTAAGCCACTATCAGACAGTCATCCAGCCAGCTTTTAGACTTATCAACTGAACTGTCTACAATTAATGATTTAACTGATGATCAAATCAATGATTTAAGCCCTTATTAGAATAGCTTGTTATGTACCATTGTCTATGGCAGTAGGTAATTGATACATCCCTTCTTCTTTATCTAATGCTAGGCCCTACCAGGTGCATTTGGAGACCCCACAGTGAAGGCTTTTCTGTCACTGTCCCTTCTCCTTGGGGTTGAATGAGAAATTTATGCTATCATAAATAGCTATCCATCTGTGTGTGTTAGTTGCTCAGTCATGACCGACTCTTTGCAACCCCATGGGGTATAGCCCACCAGGTCCCTCCGCCCATGGGATTTCCCAGGCAAGAATACTGGAGTGGGATGCCATTTCCTTCCCCAAGACCCTTCTCCAGGGGATCTTCCTGACTCTGGGATTGAACCTGGGTCTCCTGCATTGCAGGCAGACTCTACCATCTAGGCCACCAGGGAAGCCCTAGCTATCCATGTAGCTATCCAACAGCTCACCTCATCAATAGCTATCATAGCATCTGTCCCTTTTTTTTTTTTAAACATTTATTTCTTCATTTGTTTCTCTGTTCCTCTCTGCCAAGAATGATTTGAAAGTAGAAAATAAATTGTTCATCTCCATATCTACAGCATCTGGCTGTATAACATCTACAGAGTAGACCCTCCCTAAATGCTGTGTTTGAATTAAATGAATCCAAACAGCCAGCAGCAGGTGGCAGGAAGCATAACCACACAGGCTGGTTCTTGTGCTGGGAGGCCTTATGCTTTCCAGAAAGCCCAAACAAGGCAAATGGGGAACCAAACAAAGAAGAGAAGCACATTCATACTGCTCTCCTGCACCCTTCTCTTTTTCCCCACACTGCACACAGGCTCCGAGCCACTCATGCCCCCGAAGGGTGCTGCCCCATCCGGGTTCCCTCTGCCACTGCTGGGCACCTCACTGTATCCGGGGGGTGAGCCGATGCCCACTGGGGCTTTCCTTATCCTACCTTTAGATCAGACACATCTCTGTAGCACTGCTCGGAGCGGGTGTGGTCCGACAGCTGCACATTCCAGAAGCAGGGCAGCTGATACACGAGGAAGGGGTTTTGTTTGATGACGGCGTTGAAAATGTCCTGGGGGATAAAAGACAGAGACAACTGTCAAATAGTCAAATGGGCTCAGCTTGTGATGCTGGCTCTTGAGGCATGACATCTCCTATGCAATCTCTCATGAGCCTCCTGCTTGGAGCACAGGCTGGCTTGCCCTGCTGGGCATTTCCCGTGCCTTTTATCTCTAGAAACCAAGCAATCCTGTTTGGATAGATCCCATTACACTGGGGGGAATGCCCCATGCTGACTTGATGTCCACGGGTCCTGCTGGTCTCAGTGATCCCCTTGCAGCAAAGGGACATGGGGGCAGACACGGAGCATCTTTTCCACTCGAGCTGGTCTATGATAAATGAAGCCGCTTTTCCGGCCCTCTTCTCACCTCATAGAGGAACCCTATGTCATCCATCCTGCGCCTCCTGGAGAGGAAACTGTGTGATGACAGGTTGCTCTGCTGATCTAGGGGCTGAGACGAATGACACCCCTGCTTCCGCCGCATTTCCTGGGGCTCTGGGCAGACTTGATGATGGATGTGCCTAGGCTTCCTGTGGGCCAGCGTGCCTGTATCTGCGCGCCCCATCTCCAAATTCAACTCTGACTTTTCTATGGGGCTTTCCCTCTTTCCAGCTCTTCTCCAAGCTCCTGCACCACTAGGCCATGCTTATTAACTAGCTGCTGACAAGTGGTGCTGGAAGGTGAATTATGGGCCTTCAGAGAAGGAGATGGCTGAATAATCTATCCTCTTTGGACATGGACATGCAATTGCTAGCTTTTGGGGACACACTCAAGTCATTGTGACCTGACCTGAAATATGATGATGGAGGACAATTTTCCCCTCAGGTTTAAAACAGCTACCTGGGTAATTTTTAACTCATTCATTATACCATATCTCTGGTATGAAAAAGGAAATTAGTTTCTGGTTGCTTGGGAAATACTGAATAATAACAATGCTAAAAAAAAAATAGTAAAGTAACCCTACAGAGTTTCTTGTTTTCCTTCATACTAGAACACTCTCCAAGAATTCAGTGAAACAGGCAGCTGAATGAACAAAAACAAGGAGAGTGGCCTTGCTCTTTGGTTGAACAGGGAAGAATAACATGCAGCGAACACAGAGATATTTTTACATTTCGAGATGGCCACATATAACATGGGGATCTCAGAATCAAGATACGTGACCCTAGTAGATTCAAAGTCAAAGGCTCAGCAAAAATGAGAAATGGGGATTTTATGAATTTATGTTAGTTGCTTGGTGGCGTTCATGGACTTTTTCAGACTGCCTGGATTAAAAGCTGATTTCACCAGCCAAGGAGGTTTGTCTCTTCTATTTAAATTCATTCCCCTTGAGGATAGGGGTCACAGTACAGGAGCTAAGCAAAAGTCTTGGCTTTAAAGGTTTGATTCTATTTGCCATGAAGGCAAATGAAATCTTGTCCAGGAAATATACCTTGGCATTTCGGAATCTCAGGGGGCAGACACTGTGCATTCTACATTGAGGTGAAGACCGTGACCTCCTCTTAACACACCAGATTATCATCTACTTGTGAGTCTACAACAATAAACTATGAACTTTCTGAGGCCAAGGATTCTGTCCTTCGTTTATCCCTGTAATCCTATTTCTGAACATAGTTCCTGGCCTGCAGAGTGTGCAGGAAAAAGTGTGATAAACATGGATGAACAAGGGGAATGCACTAAGGAGAGGGCTGTGGTCTTAGGCTGGCAAGAATGAGGCAGATTTATCCAAGTGTGAAGTCATGCAAGAGCTGGAAAAATAACGTAGACCCAGCCCCATGCAAGTTTGAGAAGCAGCACACCAGGGTGCTTGGGAATAACCGTACCTTCTAGGCTGGTGACTCACCTGGTCAGCTAAGGATGTAGAGAGCATGCCCATCAGCTCCCTCTCTGCGGTCAGCCTCCACATCTGCTCCCACTTCATCTTCCGCAGCTTATCTAGAAGCAGCAGGATCACCCCTGGACAACAGCATAGGATGAAAGAGAGGAAAAAACCACAGATAAGAGAGAGAGCCAGGCATGCCTGACCATGTGTTTTGGAGATGAACATGCCTGGGTTCCCCAGGCTCTGCCAAGTACTTGGTATGAGACGTTAAATAGTCTCTCTGAAATATCCTCACTGTATGGAGAATATTAACACAGATTTCAGAAGCTGCTACAGGGACCAAGTGAGATGGGCAAAGGAGCCTAGCACTCCCTGGAGATAGATGGTGATGATGGTCATACAACATTGTGGATATACCTAATGCCACTGAACTGTATACTTAAAGATGCTTAAAATGGCATTTTTATGTTTTCTATATTTTATCACCAGAAAAGAAAAAAAAAAAAGCCTAGCACGGCACACCTAACACATGGTACATACCCTGTAAACACGGATTCTCTCCTGTTTTTCCCCAGATAAATGACAGCCTACCGAGGGTTAGCTGATAGATGGTGTTTGTACAACCTGTGTCATTTATCTTTACAGAAACAAAGCAGATCCTCTCTGACTTTATTATGGGTACGTCCTTGCCAATTTGCTTTATGCCTCTTGACAAGCCATATGAGCTCATTGCAGTATTGCTGGTTTTAAGAGCTTTCTTTGGCCCAATGCATTAGAAACTATGGCGAAGGCTGTGCTGACGCTGGGAGTTCAAGATGGGGCCCCAAGAGCCTTCAAGTTCATAAGAAACTGTCAGAGGTCGCTTCCTCCTCCTCTCTACCCTCTTTTTTTTGGGGGGGGGGTGGCTTATGGGAAAGACTTGAGTGAATGGGGGATTGTATAGGAAGGAGAGGGATTTCCTGGAGGCTCAGTGGTAAAGAATCTACCTGCCAGGGCAGGAGACGCAGGTTTGATCCCTGGGTCAGAAAGATCCCTTGGAGAACGAAATGGCAACCCACTCCAGTATTCTTGTCCAGGGGAAATCCCATGGACAGAGGAGCCTGGTAGGTAGGCTACAGTTCATGGGTTTGCAAAGAGTTCAACAGAGCACACTCTACCACACAGGAAGGGAAATTGTCATTTTATACACCTTTGTATTTTTAAAAATGTTAAGAACAACTAAATGTATTATTCAGGTATAAATAAATTAGTACAAGTCTAAAAAGAAAAGTACATTTTTGGCTTAGCTGAATAGCTTAGGAGCGAGTGTCTACTAACTGGTTGGTGAGCATATGCAGAGAACGCACACAGCACAGAATGCAAACAGTGAGAAGGACGCCCCTGCAGGCTACTGCAGTTAATCTGGCGGATGGAACTGTGGCACCCATGGGCTCCCAAATCAATCCTCCTCAGGAAGCTTAGCTCAGCAGAACAGTCAGTGGAGAAAACTCCGGGCAGCTGAAAAATGATCTTACTTGATACCTAGTACATACATTTCTAAGATTGTTGGAAAGAAACCGATTCTCCAAATCACACATAAATGTCAGTGCTGAGACTTTTTAAAAAAACTTATTCCAGTGGAACATATTTGGAGAAAAAAGTATATTTACTATTTTGTGAAAGGTGTTTGGTCCATTGGGTAGAGTTGAAATAAAAAAATAATACATATATATGGTTATGGCAAGAATGGGGTAATACACAGAGATCTGAACTTGTAAGCCAAAAGGGCAAATCATACCTATTGCACATCTCCCTGGTGCTTTCTTAGTTTTTTTGGCACACGGATAAGCTAGATACTGTCACCCTTATTTTGCAGGTGGGGAGGCTGAGTGGGGTGGACGCTAGGTCAGACACTTGAACAGTTCACTGTGTAAGAGCAGTTCTATGAGATCCAAAGTCAGATCTGCCTAACTCCAAAGCCAGAGCTTCTTCAGTGACACCACCCAGACCAGAGTCCCAGCAATGCCTCTGTGGAGTTCTGTGACTCAGACAAAGACTTGTTCTTTTTCTGACTTTTGGTTTCCACCTGGGTTGTTGTAGTTTAGTTTAGTTGTTAAGTTGTGTCTGACTCTTTTTCGACCCCATGGACTGTAGCCTGTCAGGCTCCTCTGTCCATGGGATTTTCCAGGCTGGAGTGGGTTGCCATTTCCTTCTCCAGGGGACCTTCCTGACCCAGGGATTGAACTCCCATGTCTTCTGCATTGCAGGCTGATTCTTTACCATTGAGCCACCAGGGTTACTTGCCCTTGCAAACTCAGAAAACTGCCGTGTGCCCCTAGTGGTAGGCTGGTAAATGTTTAACCATGAGCATTTCAAAAAATGCCAAGAAGGCTAAGTGGTTGTCTGAGGAGCTCTTACAAATAGCTGAGAAAAGGAGAGAAGGGAAAGGCAAAGGAGAAAGGGAAAGATATACCCAACAGAATGCTGCAGAGTTCCAGAAAACAGCAAGGAGAGAGAAGAAAGCCTTCATAAGTAAATAGTGCAAAGAAACAGAGGAAAACAATAGAATGGGAAAGATTAGAGATCTCCTCATGAAAATTGGAGATATCAAGGGAAAATTTCATGCAAAGATCAGTACAATAAAGGACAGAAATCATATGGACCTAACAGAAGAGATTTAGAAAAAGTGGCAAGAATACACAGAAAAAGTATACAAAAAAGTCTTAATGACCTGGATAACCATGATGATGTGGTCACTCACCTAGAGCCAGACATCCTAGAATGTGAAATCAAATGGGCCTTAGGAAATGTTACTATGAAAAAAGCTAGTGGAGGTGACGGAATTCCAGCTCAGCTATTTCAAACCTCAAAAGATGATGCTGTTAAAGTGCTGCACTCAATATGCCAGCAAACTTGGAAAACTCAGCAGTGGCCACAGGACTGTGAAAGGTCAGTTTTTACTCCAATCCCAAAGAAGGGCAGTACCAAAGAATGTTCAAACTACTATACAACTGTGTTCATTTCACAGGCTAGCAAGGTCATGCTCAAAATCCTTCAAGCTAGGCTTCAGCAGTATGTGAACTGAGAACTTCCAGATGTACAAGTTGGGTTAGAAAAGGCAGAGGAACCAGCAATCAAATCGCCAACATCCACTGGATCCCAGATAAAGCAAGAGAATTTCAGAAAATGACCTACTTCAGCTCCATTGACTAAGCTAAAGCCTTTGACTGTGTTGATCACAACAAACTGTGGAAAATTCTTACAGAGATGGGAATACTAGACCACCTGACCTGCCTCCTGAGAAATCTGTATGAAGGTCAAGAAGCAACAGTTAGAACCAGACATGGAACAACTGACCGGTTCTAAATTGGGAAAGGAGTACATCAAGACTGTATGTTGTCACCCTGCTTACTTAATTTATATGCAGAGTACATCATGTGAAATGTTGGGCTGGATGAATCACACGTGGGAATCAAGATTGCCAGGAGAAATATCAACAACCTCAGATATGTGAATGATACCACCCTGATGGCAGAAAGCAAAGAGGAACTAAAGTGCTTCTTGATGAGGGCTAAAGAGGAGGGTGAAAAAGCTGGCTTAAAACTCAACATTCAAAAAATTAAAATCATGGCATCCAGTCCCATCACTTCATGGCAAATAGATGGGGAAAAAGTGGAAACAGTGACAGATTTTATTTTCTTGGGCTCCAAAACCACTGTGGATGGTGACTGCAGCCATGAAATTAAAAGACGCTTGCTCTTTGGAAGAAAAGCTATGACAAACCTAGACAGAGTATTAAAAAGCAGAGATATCACTTCAGCGACAAAAGTCTGTATAGGCAAAGCTATGGTTTTTCCAGTAGTCATCTGCAGATATGCGAATTGGACCATAAAGAAGGTTGCAAGGCTGATAACCAAATAATTGATGCTTTCAAACTGTGGTGCTGGAGAAGACTCTTGAGAGTCTCCTGGACAACAAGGAGATCAAACCAGTCAATCCTACAGGAAATTTATGCTGAATATTCATTGGAGGGCTGATGCTGAAGCTCTAAAACTTTAAAAGTGTCTGGTATAAGCCATGATTTATGATTTTCTACCTTGAAATATCTTCCTTGATATTTCTTCCTTGAAGATCTTCCTTGAAAGACCTTCCCGGTGGCTCAGACAGTAAAGCATCTGCCTGCAATGAGTGAGACCCGGGTTCAATTCCTGGGTTGGAAATATCCCCTGGAGAAGGAAATGGCAATGCACTCTAGCACTCTTGCCTGGAAAATCCCATGGATGGAGGAGCCTGATAGGCTACAGTCCATGGGGTTGCAAAGAGTCAGACACAACTGAGTGACTTCACTTTCACTTTCTTTCACCTTGAAATAGAGTCCATGACATTAAAAAAATTACTGAGTACAGTAGAAACTGTTCTCAATACTGCTGACTTGAGAAATATTGATAATAAATGTCTGTATGAACTCATTTATTTATGAACCTAAATTATTTGGTCTTTCTAAAAATCCCTTTGTGCAGGTAGAATGCACTGGACACTTAAAAACTGTGAGATATTGCCAGGTCCATATTGCTTCTTAGTCTTTTGTCAATAGGAAGCTTGACTCTTGAGAGTCCCTTGGACTGCAAGGAGATCAAACCAGTCAATCCTAAAAGAAATCAGTCGTGAATATTCATTGGAAGGACTGATGCTGAAGTTGAAGCTCCAATACTTTGGCCACCTAATGCAAAGAACCGACTCATTGGAAAAGACCCTGATGCTGGGAAAGATTGAAGGCAGGAAGAGAATAGAATGATAGAGGAAGAGATGGTTAGATAGCATCACTGACTCAAAGGACATGAGTTTGAGTAAGCTCCAGGAGATGGTGAAGGACAGGGAAGCCTGGTGTGCTGCAGTCCACAGGGTCACAGAGTCAGACTCGACTGAGCTACTGAACAGCAACAGCTTAGGGGGTCATCACTGAAGCACTTTCATGACTAGGATATCCCTTGGGGATATTGCAAGCAGCTGCCAAGGCATACAACCCACAGGAAATTAAAAAAAAAAGAAGATTGAAGGAAAGAAAATACACTCCAGGGCTTCCTGATGGCTCAGTGGTAAAGAATCCACCTGCCAATGCAGGAGACAGAGTTTGATTCCTGATCAGGAAAGATCCCCCATGCCGCAGGGCAACTAAGCCTGTGCACCGCTAGTACTGAGACTGTGCTCTGGAGCCTGGAAGCCACGGCTGCGGAAGCCCGTGCACCCTAGGGCCGCAACAGAAGCCATCTCAACAATAAGCTCACATATCGCAGCTAGAGAGTAGATCCTACTTGCCACAACTAGAGAAAAGTCTGCTCAGCAGTGAAGACCCAGCACAGTAAAAAAACAAAAATTAATGATTTAAGAAAAAAGAAAATACACTCTAAGTATTTACAATCATGTACATAATTGTGTCCTCAAGCAGCTAAGGAGCCTGCTAGGCTGTTAAATATAATCACATGGGTATGTACTTGTAAGATAATCTTCCTGTCTTGTCAAAGGTGGGGAATTTGTACCTAGATTATACAAGAGCTGAAAAACAACATTTCCAAGGGAACCACAACTCTCAGTACTTACTGACCTCACCCCAAAGGTACTGAGAGGTTTTCCCTGATGAATGATTGTGAAGGCCTCTGCAAATATGAAGTGGTACATAAAAGCTTGTAAATAACAGTTACAGAAACTATACATTTCTTCATTAAGGGTACCTAATTATCACTCATTGAACTTGCTTGATTCCCACTCGAATTAGCACAAATTAATGGGCATGCACGCAATGTAGGAGGAAGCTTTTTCAGTGAACCCTAGTTAAAAATGATGAAAATGGCTCCTTCTGCAATTGTACCCTTTCAAGCTGAAATAACGCAGGTTTGGCTTTGGAATCTGGGCCCCAGGACAGAGATTGACACTGCTTCCTGCTGTCAGGGGGACAGAGGTGCCAAAAAGCTTGACTCTGGCCTTTGCCTGGCATTTGCTGCTACGTAATCTGCCATTTCTATTCTTGCCGTTGGGGTCTGGGAGCGAAGAGCAAGCCCTTGGCCCCGGAGGCCAGAGCTCTGCACGGAGGCAGCATGCTTGGAATTTGAAAGGCCTTCCCAATGGAGTTGGCTGGTATGTGTGGGGCTTGCACAGCCTTACCTTCTGCTGCTGTGCTGGGAGCTTAAGAGACTAACACTAAATAAATAAATGAATAAATAAATGAAAAATCAAAGGCTTCTCCTGTGAACATCTGGTCCAGTGGTGGGGCGTTTCATCTCCGGATCAGAGGACAATGTTTCTTTTTCCCAAACTGAATATGTAGTAACAGCTTGGTAGCCAATATGGCAGGGAGAGGAGGCTGGTTGTGAATGCGGAGACAGAATATAACGCTTTTTAAAAAAAATGAGCCAGATACTGATTTTTTTTTTTTTTTACCTCTACAACTGCAAGAGGGAAGCAGAATAAAAATGGTGACAAGCTGATGAGTGTCACTTACTATTTATTAAGCAACTGTTGTATCTGAAAGACAAGGTGCATGACCTAAATAACCTCCGACTCTGATGAGCCAGCTAGGTTCATGGAATTATTTCCATTTTTGAGATGACGAAACTAAGGCTCTTGTCTAGCTGGTAGGTGACCAAATTCTTCTCACTCTTAGCCCTGTGGCCTTTTGAGCTACACTAGACCTGTGTGTGTCTGTGTACATGACCATAGTAAATATGGTGAGACTCTGCTGAATTTGTGACCTGAAGCCAAAAGAAGCCAGGGAGCTCCTAGAGGAACAGTTAGTGAATGTTTAGAGGATTCTGCGAAGACCACAGGCCAAAATCAGAATGTTTGTGTCAGAACCTGGAGGAAACCAAGCATACAAAGACAGGAGAGGCAGGGAGCCCTGTGTGACCGAGGCTGCTCATGTAGGTGGGGTCTGAACCTGTATAAGGGACCAGGGGTTGCAGCCAAGAATAATTTAAAACAGTGTGCTGTTCTATAGCTAACATGTCAATTCCCCTCCTGCATGGCACAGAAATTCTTTTCTTTCTGTATCTGAGTCCACAACTAACCTCTTAGCCTGTGCTGTACCACCTCCTGCAGGCCAGGAGAATCCCTTAAAACCCTTCCAGCAAAGGGAAGACCTCAAGCTCTTATTAAAGAAAATCTGCTGTTTAAGAGGAGGTTCTGGGACTTTCCTGGTGTTTCACTGGTTAAGACTCCATGCTGCCAGGAATCTGGGTTTGATCCTTGGCCAGGGAACTGGATCCCACATGCCACAGCTAAAGACTGCATACCATGACTAAAAAGATCACCGCGACTCAGTGCTAAAGAATCTTCCTGTAATGCAGGAGACGCAAGAGACACAGGCTCTATCCTGAGTTGGGAAGACTCCCTGAAGGAGGAAACGGCAACCGACTCCACTATTCTTGTCTGGGAAATCTCAAGGACACAGGAGCCTGGCGGGCTATAGTCCATAGGATCGAAAAGGGTTGGACATGACTTAACAACTGAGAATACACGCTGCAACAAAGATCAAAGATCCTTTGCGCTACAACTAAGACCTGGCACAGTCAAATAAATACTTTTTTCTTTTTTAAGTGAAAAATGAGGAGGTTCTGCCTCTGCTTTCTTTCTTTCTTTCCATGCAGTTTGCTTTCACGCTTCAGCCAAGCTAAAGAATACGGCTGGGACAGACTAGGTCAATTCCAATCACGTGCTTCCTTAAATCAGAAGAGGAAACTGAGGTTCAAAGTGGTACTTGATGCCTTTGACCAGTGGAGAACAAATTTCAGATTAAACCTTCTATTCCCAGAGGCAGTGTTTCCCACAGTATGTTCCATGGCCTGCTGCAGGATGCTAACAGCCATTATGGGAAGCAGGGTCTGCTATGTTAAACAAGTTTAGGAGATAGGGGGTTAAATACAGTTAAACTGTGTTGGTTTTATCAATGTGCCTGGTGAATCTCAAAGGTGGTTGCCGCATCTGACACTTTCTAGATTTATTTGCCAGGACCTCTCCCCCAGGAAACTGGTAGGACATTGCTTTTTCCCTTTGCCTGAGTCCTCTCTGGCTTCTGTCTGCATTGTCTCAGCTTTCCGCCTGCATTTCAAGAGCTGATATATGAAAATGGAAGTCTATCCCTTGGTCCTTCCTTTAGCCCTTCCTGTAGCTTTGCTGGCTTCAATCAAAGAAACAAAACTTTAAGTGGAGATGGAGTGGTTGTCTACGCAGCAGCCTCTGGGGAAGATGCCAGCTTTCATCCCAGAAATGCTTATGACAATGTCCCACATAATTCTGACTTTCTTCTCTTCTGCTTTGAAGCACTAGAGTTCTCTTCTTATGCATGATGACCCAATAGGTGAATTTATTAAAATTCGTTTAATTTAAAATCCCCTGCTGATTTTACCTAGGACTTACTTTTGATCGTATAAATTAAAAGGTTCTACTTTTCGCTTTTTAAGTGCTTTCCTTCTCAAAAACTCTATCAGAGAGAGAGAAAATGGAAATCCTTTCTGCTGAAGCGTTCCCTGATTTTGCTGGGGTTTCTGAAAGCGTGAATGGATGAAGTATAAAAAGCAGCTCAATCTTATAAAAGGCTGGTGGTCATTCACTTACTCACTCATTCGTTCATTCAATAAATGTCTATCAAGTGACTTTTACATGCTAGGCAATAGGTATACAAAGATGAACAACACAGTAGTCCCCGCTCTCAACAGCCTGGCACAGTTGGTAAAGAATCCACTTGTCAATGCAAGAGACACAAAAGACACAGGCTTGATCCCTGCGTTTGGGGCACTGAAATAAGAAAAGCGTGTTTCAGGCAAGCAAGGTTGGTTCAAAAAGAGGTGAGTTCAGATCTCCCATCACAGGGAGTGGTCCTTTAAGAGAATACAATGTTACCATAATCTCTTCTTCTCACTGAGCAGAGCTGTGATAGGATGAAGAACATAAAGGGTTTGGTGGCTGGCAAATACCTTTTAACCACTCCTTTTATAAGTGAACTTATATTGAAGTATTATTAATATATACACTCATAAAAGTATTTAGATCTTAAGTACATTGTGTGATGAATTTTCACAAAGTGAAATCACTGCTTTAACTGGAACTTGGACTAAGAAACAGAACATCACAGATAGACCAGAATCTCTCTTACTGCGGGCCTAAAGTCACATGTATACACACAGCCCTGCTGCGGTCCTGCCTTCTCACACCATAGTTCAGCTTCCTCAGGTTCCGCCAGCTGGCCAGTGCATGCTCAGTCACGTCCAACTCTCTGCAACCCCATGGACTGAGCTCCCTCCAGACTCCTCTGTCTTTGGAATTTTCTAGGCCAGGAACACTGGGGCAGGTTGCCATTTCCTACTCCAGGGGATCTTCTGGATGCAGGGATCAAGCCTGTGTCTCTTGTGTCTCTTGCATTGACAAGTGGATTCTTTACCAACTGTGCCGCCTGGGATACCTCATCAGGTTCTGAATTATACATAAATTGAATCATAAAGTATGGATTCCTTTTATGCCTGGCCTTTTGCCTCAATATTACTTCCGTGAAACCCATTGATATTACTGCACGTCATTGCAGTCTGTTCACTTAACGCTGCTTTGTTACCTACACTATGAACATATCTCACCCTGTTTATCCACTTCATTGCTGACAGACATGCAGCTTGTTTTCAGTTCTGAAGCTGATATAACATTCTGGAACGTGTCTCTTGGTGTCACAGGTATGCATTTCTGTTGAGTGCAAACCGACTGTACTTCAGGTAGTTATTAAAGACTTCAGCCCATCTCTTTCAGTTTGAAGAAAGTGTTTTTTGGATTTGTATAGGGGAAAAATACAGAGTGTCCAAGATTTTGAACTTAAAATGACCACTGAACAAAATGGGACATGTTTTGGTGCTTAAAAAAGTCAAGGGTGGGTGCAAAAGCTGAGGACAGTGCCGAGCTTGCATAGGGGTCCTAAGGCCCACAGACTTTCTATTAGGAACCGAAAAATAATTACTCTGTGAAAAGAAGTCAGATCTGCTGCCCAGCTTGTCAGCATGCAGATTTTAATTTTTAACAAATAATGAGCCTGCATCTCCCTACCAGTCTGGCTAGATGCTTCGCTGCACAAGATGATGTCTCATTTGCTCACCAAGAAGGGAGAGATGGCTCGGGAGGCCAAGCGGTGTGGACCAGCCGAACGTGTACTAGAGCCTGACTGAACATCGCTCTAATGGACAGCGGAAGGGCAAGGAACATTTCTGCAACTTCCAACTTAAACAAAGTGAACCCACACAGAAGGGCACCCTAAGTATCTTCATTGCTCACTCGCTCACACACTTGAAGGAAAAGTAGGTGTTAAAAGAATAGCTGGTGAAGAACGTAGAGCTCATGGCCTTCAGAAGGAATCGCTTGGGATCCCTGGTGGCTGGTTTCCCATTGGAAACATCGCAACGGACCAGAGGGAGAGACGCACGAGGAGGTGGTCCTCTCGGCACATTCTTGGGTCTGGGCAGTGCTTCCAGCAGGGCCTGTCTCCTGACCCCTGCAGCTTCTGCCAGGCAGCTACCCTTCACAGCTCAAAGTCCCAAGTGGTGTCTGACAGCATCACCTCCTTCACATCCTGTTGTGCGCTGAACTGTGTCCTCCCCCTAATTCATATGCTGGAGTTCTAACCCCCACCCAGGACCTCAGGATGTGACTATATTTGGAGGGAGGGTCTTCAAAGAAGTGTTAAAGTCACGAGTGCGGGCCCTAATCCAGAAGGAACAGTTATCCTTATGAGAGGAGGACATCTGGGCAGACAGGCAGAGAGGGATGACCATGGGAACATACCAGGAGAAGACAGCTGTTGTGCGAGTAAAGGCTGGAGGCCTCAGAAAGAACCAACCCTTGGTCTTGGACTTTCAGCCTCCAGAACTGAAAGAAAATACATTCTGCTAAGCCGCCCAGTCCGTGGTCCTTAGTTACAGCGGCCTCAGGAAACTAACACATATCTCTTGGCCCAGAGCTGGTAACAGTGACTGCTTCTGCTGGTCTCTGGGGCCTCAGCCTGCTTGCTGACACATCAATGCTCTCTGTCCACTCCATAAACAGTCCTTTCATTAAAAGAACTGGAATTAATCTGATCAGATGATGGACTCCTATTACACATATGTTACTTTATTTAATCCCCTGGACTGCCCCCATTGAAATTGGAATGATCATGTGTATTCTGGGCTTCCCTGGTGGTTCAGTGGTAAAGAATCTGCCTGCCAAAGCAGGAGACATGAGTTCGATCCCTGGATCATGAAGATCCCCTGGAGAAGGAAATGGAAACTCGAATATTCTTGCCTGGGAAAGCCCATGGACAGAGGAGCCTGGCAGGCTACAATTCATGCAAAGAGTTGGCCATGACTTACTGACTGAAGAACAACAACAATGCTTATTTTATGGTTAAGGAAATTGAGGCTCAGAGAGGTCATACAGCTCACGAGTGGCAGAGCTGGTATTTCTACTGAGGTCTTCCTGACCCCAATGGCAGTGTGGCTGACTGACTCTGCAGGCCTGCAGCATGCTGAACAAACAGGCCATCTCTTTGAATCAAAGGCCAATAATGCTGTATTGTTACCTATGCTATGAATACATCTCACCCTAGTCATGCATTACTTTGCTAATGGATATGTGGGTGGTTTCCAATTTTGAAAGCTGACATAATATTCTTGAACATGCCTTTTGGTGTCATAGGTATGTATGCATTTCTGTTGAGTTCAAACCTACTGTAGTTAAGGTAGTTATTAAAGACTCTTCAGCCTGTCTCAGTTTGAATAAAGAAGCCCATCGAGTAGGAAGGACTCACAGACATCATCCAGGGCAATCTCTTAATTTGCCATAAATAGAGAAATCAAAACTCAGAGAAGTGAGCTCAGTGTCCTAAAGCCAGGATGCTTACGCAAGTGGCAGAATCAGGATTTGAGTGTAAGTCTTCTGACTCCAGTTTCAGTACTTTTGTTGCTTCCCTGACTGGTTTGAGAAAGACGGCAAGAAGAGAGTCCCTTCTCAAGCCCCACACTTGGATCACCTGGGGGAATTGACACAAAGATTAGAGCAAGGTCCCAGCATCCATCCACATGTCAGCTCCCCGTTTACCAGCTCTATGACCTTGGCTATGTGCCCTAATTACTGCTCTATGTACTCTGTAAAATAGGTATATATAATGACTCATAGGACTGTGGGAAGGTTTAAATAAAACAGACCACTTAGCATAGTGACTAACACAAAGGCTTTGTGGTTGTTTAGTTGCTAAATCACGTTGGTCTCCTTTGCAATCCCATGGACTGTAGCTCACCAGGCTCCTGTGTCCATTGGATTTTCCAGGCAAGAATACTGGAGTGGGTTGCCATTTCCTTCTCCAGGGGATCTTACTGACCCAGGGATCGAACCCAGGTCTCCTGCATTGCAGGCAGATTCTTTACCATCTAAGCCACCAGGGAAGCATTGGTACTGCCTGGGGAAGATTTTTTTAAAACCTAAACTAAGGTCCTATTCACCTGTAGACACCAAATACATAGGACTGTGGTAAGGATTAAAGAAGATAAAAGAGACCACTCAGCACAGTGACTAATACAAAGGCTTTGTTGCCGTTTAGCTGCTAAATCATGTCGGACTGTTTTTTTGATGCCATGGACTGTAGCCTATTAGGCTCCTCTGTCCACAGGATTTCCCAAGGCAAGAATACTGGAGTGGGTTGCCATTTCCTTCTCCAGGGGATCTTTCCAACCCAGGGACTGAACCCTAGTCTTCTGCATTGGCAGGTGGATTGCTTACCACTGAGCCATCAGGGAAGCCCAATACAAAGGCTAGTCTCAATTAAATAAGAGCTATTGTTATTACCTGGGGCAGATTTTTTTAAAACTCAAAATAAGTTCCTATTCTCTTGTAGGCACCAAAGCCACCACTCATAAGCTGACCAAAAATAAATGGTGACAGTGACAGCTAACAAAGCTGGCAGCACACCACTGCTTGGTGCCCGCCAGGCCCCAGCCATCACCCTCTTCCTTACAGCATCCCAGAAATAGTAAGAGGCTAATACGGGAGAACCCGGATTCATACATAGTTTCCTCTGGCTCCCAAGCCCGTGCATTTTCTAATACCACTGTTGATAAGATAAAATGAAAATGAAAGTGTTATTCTCTCAATCGTGCCCAACTCTTTGCAACCCTGTGGACTGTAGCCCACCAGGCTCATCAATCCATACAGTTCTTCAGGCAAGAATACCGGAGCGGGTAACTATTCGCTTTTCCAGGGGTTCTTCCTGACCCAGGGATTGAACCTGGGTCTCCCACAGTGAAGGCAGATTCTTTGCCATGTGAGCCACCAGGGAAGCCCATAACGTGAAGTATGACATGACTAGTATAGGAAACTAGAGGCAGAAAAGCACTATGTGACCAGTCTACGTGTGACATTGACATTGAAATGCACAGCGAGTGTAGATACATACAGGCAGTCATGCATCTCATTGACTACAGCTTCTGACACTATCTACAGCACACGGCAAGTCTGCTCATTCAAGCATAATGACCTGCACTGGTGTTGAATGGAACTGAATACTCTCCAGGGAGCTGGATCTCAATAGGCAAGTGCCCAGAGCAGAGGAGGGGTTGAGATGGTTCTTCTATTAAGGTAAATCCCTGTTGTACCAAAGCCAACTTCAATGGGACATTTCAATCAATGAACAGGTAGTTCTATCCCCTTATTTCCCAGCACAACCACAGTTCTAGAGAAGGCTTTGGATTTGGCTGAGTGCTGGCTCTGTAGTGTCAAAAAGACTTAGAAGCCAAAGATGCAGGTTAATTATGGATCCATCACTTGTTTTCCATAGAACCTGTGGGTGAATGTCTGTAAACTTCTCTTTGTTGTTGCTGTTCAGTCACTCAGTCGTGTCTGACTTTTTGTGACTCCATGGACTGCAGCATGCCAGGCTTCCCCGCCCATCACCATCTCCTGGAGCTTGTTCAAACTCTTGTCTATTGAGTCGGTGATACCATCCAGCCATCTCATCCTCTGTCGTCCCCTTCTCCTCCTGCCTTCAATCTTTCCCAGCATCAGGGTCTTTTTTAATGAGTCAGCTCTTTTCATTAGGCGGCCAAGTACTGGAGTTTCAGCTTCACCATCAGTCCTTCCAATGAATATTCAGGATTGATTTCCTTTCAGATGCATTGGTTGGATCTCCTTGCAGTCCAAGGGACTCTCAAGAGTCTTCTCCAACACCACGGTTCAAAAGCATCAATTCTTCAGTGCTCAGCTTTCCTTATAGTCCAACTGTCACATCCATACATGACCACTGGGAACACCATAGCTTTCACTATGCTGACCTTTGTTGGCAAAGTGATGTCTCTGTTTTTCAATATGCTGTATAGGTTTGTTATAGCTTTTCTTCCAAGGAGCAAGCCTCTTTTAATTTCATGAATGTAGTCATCATCTGCAGTGATTTTGGAGCCCAAGAAAATAAAGTCTCTTACTGTTTCCCTTGTTTCCCTATCTATTTGCCATGAACTAATGGGACCAGATGCCATGATTTTAGTTTTTTGAATGTTAGGTAAACTTCTCTTACCTAACCTGTAAAATGGTTATGGAGATACTGTGTTTATTTTTTTCACTCAATGGATACCTGCTGAGAGACTCAGATATATCAGAACCCATTCTGCAAACAGAAATACTTATCCTCATGGAGCCTTCAGGCAAACAGAGAACAGACAGTAAACAAAGTAAGTAGGTTAAACATACAGGATGACATATGATAATGGCAGAGTAGAGAAAGCCAAGGGGACTCAGGTGGGGGAACTATTGAGATTTTCAATGGGTGGTTGGCAAAGGCTTCTCTGAGAAGGGATATGATTCAAGCAAACAGCTGCAGGAGGCAAGGGAGCATGCCATGCTGATACAAGGCAGGAACTCAGGCAGAATCAGGGACAAGTGCAAAGGCCCTGAGCGAACTGATTGACTGCAGGAACAATGAGGAGTGCCTGCCTCCCGGATTGCTGTGAAAGTTAACCAAGATAACAATCCATTTGAAATATCACATTCATAACAAGTGCTCAGTAAATGTTAGCCAGGACTATTAATGTTATTCCTGTGGGCACACAAAGGCCCCGATTTACTGGAAAGTGACTCTGGTAGGCGAGGAGGCCAAGGTCACCCTTTGGGGTCTGGACCTTCACTAATGGATGGGCTATGTGCTCTCTGCCAGCCTGATGTGGCAAACCCATGGGCTGTCCAGTTTCTGGGAAAGGCTTTCCTGTAAACTGGATTAGCAGGGCATGCACTGAGTGCTGGGGAAAAAGAAGGAAGAACTAATAATAAACCCAGCTTTGTTGTGGTGTCGTGTGGCGCCAATGATTTTAAAGAATGCGCAAAATGATCCCTGGTTCAAGCTTTTGGGCAAGAGTGATCAATGTCCTTCCCTTGATAATTTTTTTGCATTTAATAACACAGAAAGAAGGAAGGAAGAGTGGGGGATGGTGGAGCCAAGTCCTTCATCCTTTTAAGGAGCTCTTTAATGCAGGGTGAGATTTTTTCCCTAGAAACCAATTTCTGCTTCTCTTAAATGGGGGAAGGGTAGCATGTGGTGAAAGCTGAACCTGTCAGCAATTGTTCAGGGGGATTCTCAGGAATCATGTAACCAAGTGAAGTTAAGTCGTTCAGTCGTGTCCGACCTTTGCGACCCCATGGACTGCAGCCCACCAGGCTCCTCCGTCACGGATTCTCCAGGCAGGAATACTGGAGTGGGGTGCCATTTCCTTCTCCATCATGTAACCAAAGGGGATACCAGATGGATGGACTCTGTATTGGGAGGCTGGGGATCAGAAGACAAAGGAATTTGCTGGCCTCCTGATGTTTGCTTTTAAGGGCATGCAGTTATCCTAAGCTATGCTTACTTTCTACTTCTCTTATAATTGGTCTCTTCAAGACAATGATGAACTCTTTAAAATCATGGAACTATACTTTAAAAACCAATCAACTAACCTCATGGAAAACGAGATCATATTTGTGGTTAACAGAGGTGGCAGCTGTGGGGGTGAATTGGATGAAGGTGATCAGAAGGTGCAAACTTGCTGTTATAAGGAGAGTGAGTACTAGTGATGTAGTGTACAAGCATCACTAGCACTGCTATATGTCACATGGGGACAAAACAAATCAAATTCAACAAAATGTTAACAAAACAAATTCTAGGAATTCTCATCACAAGGAAAATGTTTTTTTGTTTGTTTTTTCCTTTCTATTTTGTATCCATATGAGACAATGGATGTTCACTGAACTTACTGTGGTGATCATTTCATGACGTATGTAAGTCAAAAAATTATGCTGTACACCTTAAACTTATACAGGGCTGTATGTCAATTATATGACAATAATACCGGAAGAAAAAAATCATGAAATTCTGAGCTCTTCTCCCTCTTGTCTTCCTTTACCTACTTCTCTCTCTGCTTCTTGCCCTTCCCAGTCTTCTCTTTGAATGCCTTCCTGGACCCTGCAGCACAGCTGGCTACACACCTCTGTGCCCATAAGCTGGTCCCTTACACTACTCACCTTACTTCTTGGGGTCCCCTCTAGATGATGAGTTCTCTGAGGCAGGGAGAACCCATCCCTATGGCAGACCGGGCAGACAGACCCAGAGAACACTTAAGACTGAGCTGATAAACAAATGAATGAGCTCAGAAATAAGATAGAGAACCTGCCCAGAGGTACCCAAAAGAAGTTCAGTTAATATCTACTGAATGGCTAATGGTAAAAAGGGTTTTGATACATGCAAATAAACTGGTTAAAGACAGAGATCTGAGAAGCCCTGTGGAGCATAGTAAGCGTGTCCTGGAAGGGTGGCCAGGACAAATCAGACCAAGTCAGAACACTGCTCCTGTATTAAATGACTGTCTATCTCCCAATCACAGTGAAAGGTGTCACAACTTTGCATCAGAAAGCTCCTCAGGCCATCTCCTTAGCCCACTTGCTAACTGTGGGCCAAAGCAGAGGGTTTTGGAAAGAGCTAGGGTTAGAAGTCAGACAGACCTGGGTCTGAACTTGGTCTCTGATGCTCTCTGGTTGTGTGACGCTGGGACAGTCACTGAACGACTCTATTCTCACCTGTGAAATGGGGACAGCAAATACAGCTCTTTTCTCCAGAGGCAAGATTCTCTCTGGGGATATTCTACCCTGTGAGGAGTTACTTCTGTGGCTGTGTCCTTCAAATACAATACTTATACTTCAGTTATACAAAGATTTTAACATACCTGTTGATGATAATTACAAAGAAGGGAGGCAATGGGGGAAGAGGATGGTAAGATAAAGCAGTAGAAGGTACTGGAATGGCCATGCTCCACAGTCCAGAGCCATCTGGGGTATCTCACCTGAGTGCTGGAAGGAGCCACAGGAGGCCAGAGGTGGGGAGATGATGCAAATATCTGGCTAAGAAACACTGAAGGGCGAGTGAAGGCTACTGGGAGTGCCTTTCACCACAGTCATTAAGTCACAGCGGGGACCCAGAATTGGGAATGTCTCCCTCAATGTCCTACAATCGTATGAACATTTGGAGAGAGTACCAGATATGGTGGGCAAAGCAAAGCACACTGATAAACAGCTTACTGAGATGCAAGTGGGGGCATGTCCTGTAAAATCAGCATTGAATGAGTAACGATATATGGGAATTGATTTTATAATAGTCATTATTACTAATTACTAATGGACAAAAGATCACTGATGTTCTCAGCTAGAGGCTTCTTTATCACCACTGTGTTAGAGAACAAAATCCACACTCCAAAGCATCTCATCACAGCCGCCCAGGAGGCTCCCAGCCTCACCTCCAACTTCTCCTGCCCCTCACCCTGCAGTCAGTTCCAGAACAAGGCAAGGGTGCACCTCCCATCAGGGCTGTAGTGCTCTTGTTTCCAGATCAGGCCCATGGTCGGCTCCAATGCACCCTTCAGGTCTCAGCTCAAACACTATCCCCTCAAGAGAAGTCTGTCCTGATATCCTCACCCACAGAGTCCTGATTCTTTACTTCAGGGAGTAATCACAACCTATAACTCCTGTCTTTCTTCCCTCCTTCTGTCTCTTCCTTGTAGGTGGCGAGTGAAGATTTCAACAGATCACATACATACCTGAGTCCCATTCCTTTCCTCTTTATTTTTGGGGACATCTCTCTCCAGTCATGAATATTCATTGGCAGGACTGATGCTGAAGCTGAAACTCCAATACTTTGGCCATCTGATATGAAGAACTGACTCACTGGAAAAAAACTGATGCTGGGAAAGATCGAAGGCAGGAGGAGAAGGGGATGACAAAGGATGAGATGGTTGGATGGCATCACTGACTCAATGGACATGAGTTTGAGCAAGCTCTGAGAGTTGGTGATGGACAGGGAAGCCTGGTATGCTGTAGTCCATGGGGTCGTGAAGAGTTGGACACGACTGAGCGACTGAACTGAACTGAACTCTCCAGTTAAGTGTAGGACTAAATCTCAAGCAATTCCATCCTTCTTTCGGTGCCTAGAAATGAAATCATATCTGCACATCGATTAAGGTAGGAGAAGATAACCAATATTGATGGAGCATCTACACTAGTTATCACCTGCCTGCCAATGCAAGAGACTGTTTGATCCCTGGGTCAGGAAGATCCCCTGGAGAAGGGCATGGCAATCCACTTCACTATTCATGCCTGGAGAATCCCATGGACAGAGGAGCCTGGTGGGCTACAACTCTTTGTTGGACATGACTAAAGCTACAAAGCAGGCGCGTGCGCATACGCACACGTGCGCGCGCGCACACACACACACACACACACACACACTAGTTCTAGATCATTGGATTCTGTGCTATGTTCACAATAGCTTATTTTATCCTCACAATAGCTTATTAAGGACATCTTCCTATTCCCATTTTCCTGATGTGGAAAACTGAGTGGCAGAGGTAACATCTTGATCCAAGCTTGAATTCCCCAAAATATGCTCTTTCTGCTAAGCTACAAACTTTCCCTGGTCATCTTTTTCTTTAAGGGCCAGACTATATGTGTGTGTATATATATATATATATATATATATATGGCATTGTGAGCCAAAAAGTCTTTGCAGCAACTGCCCAGCTTCTGCCATGTCAACCCCAAAGCAGCCACAAACAACACAAAAATGAATGGTGTGGCTGTGTATCACTCAATCTTAATTACTGGACACAGAAATTTGAATTTTATGTAGTTTTTCTTTTTTATGTGCCATAAAACATAACTTGTCTTTTGATTTTTCCCTCAATTATTAAAAATGTGAAAACCATTCCTCGCTTGACACAGACAAAAGCAGGTGGTGGGTAAATCTGGCATGAACCAAGCCCTGCTGTAAACAGTTAAGCATTCCTCAAAAAGATATTAAATCAACTCTGAATAAGATTAAGAGTTCCATGTTTCCTCAGTATATTTGCCTGCTACTCCAACTTGATGCTAGGGTTTTTAAACTTTTTTTGAACCAAGAGCCATGTTTTCTACTTCTCTTCTTGCCTCCCTTGAACAAGCTTCCCTGATGGCTCACACAGTAAAGAATCTGCCTGCAATGCAAGAGACCCAGGTTTGATCTCTCTCTGTCAGGAAGATCCCCTGGAGGAGGAAATGGCAACCCATTCCACTGCTTTTGCCTGGAGAAATCCATGGACAGAGCAGCCTGGCAGGCTATAGTCCATGGGGTCGAAAAGAGTTGGACATGACTGAGAGACTAACACTTTCACTTTGAACAGAGATGATGAAGAGTCTCTCTGCACCATGCTGGGCATACAGTCTAGCCTGAATGAACACATGTGGGTCAAGTCAGCAAAGCCTGCCTGAAAAGAGCAGCGTCAGGGGCCCAGAGATGGGCCATTTCTCTTGGATAATTGTCTGAGCTGAGATTCCCTTACTTGTAGCAGGTCCCACAAGGCTCCAGTAACCAATTCAGGATCCGCCATGTCATTCTGATTCAAATACATCTGACCTGCTGGGGCAAAAAGTCACCTATGGTCTAAGAGGATATTCAATAACTGAGGGCTTGGGGGACAGGGAAGGGGTGGGGCAATAGGGATGCTCAAGTGTAAAGGTTGCTGAAAACGACCGGCAGGCTGCTCTCTCCCTTTCTACTGTCACTCACATTTTTTGCCAGGTTCCATCAGTCCCAGAGAAAGCACAGGATCGTAATCCAGACAAGAACCAGGTGCAGATCAACCCCTGGAAGGGGCATTCCTGCATCCCCTTTTCTCTACAAGTAGCCCAAAGGCTTTCTCCATCTGGGCATTTATGTATGATAATCTCTTGTAATTTCTCCTAAGTCTTCCTTTGGTTTTCAATATTACTGAGGAATAACTGACCCATAGCTGTGTATGCTTAAAGTGTCCATCCTGATGATATGGTATATACTGCAGAATGATCGTCAAGACAGTTAGCACATCCATCACCTCACACAGGTAACTCTCCAAATGAACCGAAATCAGTATCTTGAAGAGATATCCACACACCATTTCACTGCAACATTATAGTCAAGATATGGAAAAACCTACATGTCCCTCGAGGATGAATGGATAAAGAAAAATATCATATATATATATATGAAGGTTAAAAATGAAATGTTTCCTCAGTGTGGGTATAAACAATGTGTACACATGCGCACACACACATACAAACACCGGAAAATTACTTAGCCCAAAAAAAAAAAAAAGCCATCCTGCCATTTGCAATACCAGGGATGAATCTGAAGGGTATTTCATTGTCCTACATCCTTCCTGACAGTAGCCTTTCAAGGTCAGGATTCTGGTGTCACTTAAGCATCCCCATAGCCTAGTTGGGGGAATGGTATTATTCACAGCTAATACTCAAAATATCTCTCCTGAATGAATATACAGAAATTCAAACAGCTATGGAGTCCCAGAGTCTGGTGATGGTTAGGAAAACAGGACAAAGAGGGAAAGAAGGTTACAAAAAAAGGTACTAATGTGTTTTTCTAATGCAATATTTGCAAAGATAAGCAAGCATTACTATCTAGTAGATAGGAATCACCTGCATGCTTCTACTTTTTTGGTTGAAGTATAATTGACTTAGAGTATTATATTAGTTATAGATGTATACCTGCATGATTTTGGGTTTCCCACATGCTCAGGGGTAAAGAATTCACCTGCAATGCAGGAGATGTGGGTTTCATCCATGGGTTGGGAAGATTCTCTAGAGAAGGAAATGACAACCCACTCCAGTATTCTTGCCTGGAGAATCCCATGGACAGAGGAGCCTGGTGGGCTACAGCCCATGGACTCATGAAGAGTCAGGTATGACTTAGAGATTAAACAACAACAACAAAAAACTGCATGGTTTTAGAAACTACTAATGGAGGGTCCCATATCAGAGGTTCTGATGATTAAAGGAGAGCCTTAAAATGACAGAATGATTTCTGTTCGTCTCCAAGGCAAACCATTCAATATCACAGTTATCCAAGTCTATGCCCCAACCAGTAACGCTGAAGAAGCTGAAGTTGAATGGTTTTACGAAGACCTATAAGACCTTTTAGAACTAACACCCAAAATAGATGTCCTTTTCATTATAGGGGACTGGAATGCAAAAGTAGGAAGTCAAGAAACACCTGGAGTAACAGGAAAATTTGGCCTTGGAATGCGGAATGAAGCAGGGCAAAGACTAATAGAGTTTTGCCAAGAAAATGCACTGGTCATAGCAAACACCCTCTTCCAACACAAGAGAAGACTCTACACATGGACATCACCAGATGGTCAACACCAAAGTCAGATTGATTCTATTCTATGCAGCCAAAGATGGAGAAGCTCTGTACAGTCAATAAGAACAAGACCAGGAGCTGACTGTGGCTCAGATCATGAACTCTTTATTGCCAAATTCAGACTGAAATTGAAGAAAGTAGGAAAACCGCTAGACCATTCAGGTATGACTTAAATCAAATCACTTATGATTATACAATGGAAGTGAGAAATAGATTTAAGGGCCTAGATCTGATAGATAGAGTGCCTGATGAACTATAGAATGAGGTTCGTGACACTGTACAGGAGACAGGGATCAAGACCATCCCCATGGAAAAGAAATGCAAAGAAGCAAAACGGCTGTCTGGGGAGGCCTTGCAAATAGCTGTGAAAAGAAGAAAAGCAAAAAGCAAAGGAGAAAAGGAAAGATGTAAGCATCTGAATGCAGAGTTCCAAAGAATAGCAAGAAGAGATAAGAAAGCCTTCTTCAGTGATCAATGCAAAGAAATAGAGGAAAAGAACAGAATGGGAAAGACTAGAGATCTCTTCAAGAAAATTAGAGATACCAAGGGAACATTTCATGCAAAGATGGGCTTGATAAAGGACAGAAATGGTATGGACCTAACGGAAGCAGAAGATATTAAGAAGAGGTGGCAAGAATACACGGAGGAAATGTACAAAAAAGATCTTCACGACCCAGATAGTCATGATGATGTGATCACCAATCTAGAACCAGACATCCTGGAATGTGAAGTCAAGTGGGCCTTAGAAAGCATCACTAGGAACAAAGCTAGTACAGGTGATGGACTTCCAGTTGAGCTGTTTCAAATCCTGAAAGATGATGCTGTGAAACTGCCACACTCAATATGCCAGTGCATTTGGAAAACTCAGCAGTGGCCACAGGACTGGAAAAGGTCAGTTTTCATTCCAATCCCAAAGAAAGACAAAGCCAAAGAACGCTCAAACTACCGCACAATTGCACTCATCTCACATGCTAAGTAAAGTAATGCTCAAAATTCTCCAAGCCAGGCTTCAGCAATATATGAACTGTGAACTCCCTGATGTTCAAGCTGGTTTTAGAAAAGGCAGAGGAACCAGAGATCAAATTGCCAACATCCGCTGGATCATGGAAAAGCAAGAGAGTTCCAGAAAAACATCTATTTCTGCTTTATTGACTATGCCAAAGCCTTTGACTGTGTGGATCACAATCAACTGTGGAAAATTCTGAAAGAGATGGGAATACCAGACCACCTGACCTGCCTCTTGAGAAATCTGTATGCAGGACAGGAAGCAACAGTTAGAACTGGACATGGAACAACAGACTGGTTCCAAATAGGAAAAGGAATATGTCAAGGCTGTATATTGTCACCCTGCTTATTTAACTTCTATGCAGAGTACATCATGAGAAACGCTGGACTGGAAGAAACACAAGCTGGAATCAAGATTGCTGGGAGAAATATCAATAACCTCAGATATGCAGATGACACCACCCTTGTGGCAGAAAAGTGAAGAGGAGCTAAAAAGCCTCTTGATGAAAGTGAAAGAGGAGAGTGAAAAAGTTGGCTTAAAGCTCAACATTCAGAAAACGAAGATAATGGCATCCGGTCCCATCACTTCATGGGAAATAGATGGGGAAAGAGTGGAAACAGTGTCAGACTTTATTTTTTTTGGGCTCCAAAATCACTGCAGATGGTGACTGCAGCCATGAAATTAAAAGACGCTTACTCCTTGGAAGAAAGTTATGACCAAACTAGATAGCATATTCAAAAGCAGAGACGTTACTTTGCCGACTAAGGTCCATCTAGTCAAGGTTATGGTTTTTCCAGTGGTCACGTATGGATGTGAGAGTTGGAATGTGAAGAAAGCTGAGCACCAAAGAATTGATGCGTTTGAACTGTGGTGTTGGAGAAGACTCTTGAGAGTCCCTTGGACTGCAAGGAGATCCAACCAGTCTATTCTGAAGGAGATCAGCCCTGGGATTTCTTCGGAAGGAAGAATGCTAAAGCTGAAACTCCAGTACTTTGGCCACCTCATGCAAAGAGTTGACTCATTGGAAAAGACTCTGATGCTGGGAGGGATTTGGGGCAGGAGGAGAAGGGGACGACCGAGGATGAGATGGCTGGATGGCATCACGGACTTGATGGACGTGAGTCTGAGTGAACTCCGGGAGATGGTGATGAACAGGGAGGCCTGGCGTGCTGTGATTCATGGGGTGGCAAAGAGTTGGACACGACTGAGCGACTGAACTGAACTGAACTTGGATTCAGAGCGTTTTAAAATTTCCTCAGGTGATTTCCATGTATAGCCATGATTCTGAGGGATGTTCTAAAGAATGACTTTTGAATAAGCATGTAAACCTTGCAAAGAATATATTGAGAACTGAATGAAATAAAGCATGAAAAGCACTTAGCACAGACTTGCCACAAAGTCAATGCTCAGTGAATGTTAGTTGGTGATCTGAACATATATGTGTGTGTATGTATGTGTGTGTATTCTCAATTAAAGGATGGCACCAGATTTACAAGATGGTTCTCAGCTGTCTAGTCCTGTGTATTGAGGAAGAGTCTCTTCTGAGCAAATGCTCCATCAGCCTGAAGCACTGAGCACCAAGCAGAGACTGGAAGGTAGGCTGAGGCACTGGGCTCTGTGGCCTACTAGCTGCCAACTGGTGGATTCGATTAGCCTCTCTGCAGCTCCATCGGCTCCTCTGTAAGGGGGATTACATGAGCTAATGCACATGAATGCATGAGTCAAATTGAAGAGCTGGGGACTGTGAACTCGAGAGACCTCCAGGAAATCAGATGCCTCTTCACATCATAAATATGCCTTCACGGAAACTGTGCACTGAATAAACACACAATTATTTTCCTTATGGCAGGAGGATTCAGGATCACATCTTCCCGTCTCTCCCTTGCACTGCAAACTGAGTAACACAGCATCAGGGTGGCTGGGTCACAGCTCCTATTAGCTCTTACTATGCCACGACCTGAGGGAGTGACACAGAAACCACTAACCTTGCATGGGTCAGCAGAGCAGGGCAGAAACACTTTCAGGAAATGGCTACCCCCTGTGTCCACTCACAGGCCAGATCAATTTGCTGAAATACCAGAGCCAGGTAAAGTTATCCACAGCAAGGAAACGTCCATCATTTATGGCTTCAAAAGCCTGGCTGACCCTTTTAGTTAAGAGACCATTGCCCATGTTGACAAAAGCTGAAATTAGGTTCTCTGTTGGGTGATTTGAGATGCTGCATCAAAATATGGACTCTGTAGCTTATGCAACAGAATTTTCTCAGAGTTCTGGAGGCTGGAAATCTCAGATCCAGGTACTGGCACAATGAGGGTTTTCCTCATGGCTTGCAGAAGAGAACTGTTTCATTGTGTGATCAGGCGACAGAGAAAGCAAGCTCTCTGGTCTCCTCTTAAAAGGGCACTAATTCCACCCTGAGGGCCCCACCCTTTTGACTTCATCTGAACCTAATTACCTCCCAAAGACTCTATTTTCAAATAACTCACATTGGGGTTTAAGGCTTCAACACATAAATTTTGGGTGGGGGACACAATTCAGTCCAAAGCAGGTTCTTCTAGAGCAGCTACTCTGCAAAATACCAATTCTTCTGCAACCCACACACTGTATTCCCAGTACAGAAACCAAACAAGCAAAAGATACACACACACACACACACATTTGTTTAATTTTAAAATGGTTTACTTACAAATATTACTTCTATTTTTACCTATCTGACCTCTGACACATTTGGTATTTTACAAAGCATAAAAATTAAAATATCTATACTACAGCAGTACCATTTCACAGAATTCACTGTATCAGCAAACAAAGATGAATATAAAGGATGTTTGCATGTGCTGCTGCTTATAACTGGGGGCATGGAGAATCTAGGAACTAAAATACCAATTAAGAGGAAATGAGATAAATTATGGTACATTCATCAGATGGAAAAACTATGCAGTTCTCAAAAAAATACTTTAAGTATCAATGTAGAAAGATAACCAACATTTTGTTTTTAAGTAAATTGAGCATTTAATAATTAAAAAGGAAATGCATATACAGAGAGAAATAGATAATTACACAAGTGGAAAGAGAAGAATATACTGCAAACTGCTAACAGTGTTTAATTCTAGAGAACATGATAAGGAGGGGGGATTTCAAATATTCATCTATTTCATTGGCTGTTGGTAAAGGTTTGACAAGAAGGGAGGAAGTGAGGAAGGAAGGGAGGGAAGGGAGGGAATGCAGGGAGGAGGGAAGAGAAGGAGGAGGAGAGGGAGGAAGAGAGGAGAGGGAGGGAGGAGGGAGGCAGGGAGAGAGGGAGAGGGAGAGAGCAGCCCTGATTTGTCCTGTTTACTCATTCCCGTGGTGTAAATACTCCCACCGTGGCAGATTTCAGGGTACTAGCAAGAACTGGGAAGCTATGTGCAGTAGGTCATGCAGTGTTTCTAATAATACCGTATAGAGCAGATATAAATAACTTTAAGAGCCTAGGCAACAGTAAAATGATTAGGAAGTAAAGACTTTTGAGCATTTGGACCATAAAGAAGGCTGAGTGCTGAATAATTGATGCTTTTGAATTATGGTGCTGGAGAAGACTCTTGAGTGTCCCTTGGATGGCAAGGAGATCAAACCAGTTAATCCTAAGGGAAATTAACCCTGAATATTCATTGGGAGGACTGATGCTGAAGCTCCAATACTATGGCCACCTGATGCAAACAGCCGACTCATTGGAAAAGACCCTGATGGTGGGAAAGACTGAAGGCAGGAGGAGAAGGGGACAACAGAGGATGAGATGGTTGGATGGCATCACTTACTCAATGGACATGAGTTTGAGCGAACTGCAGGAGATGGTGAAGGAGAGGGAAGCCTGGTGTGCTGCGGTCCATGGGGTCGCAAAGAATCAAACAAGACTTAGCGACTAAACAACAACAAAAGGTCACTGGGTTGGAGCCCTCAGGGATGGAATTAGTGCCCTTATGGAAGAGACCCCACAAAACTCCCTCACTCCTTCCACTAGGAAGGCAGCCGACTATGAACCAGGAAGTGAGCTCTCACAAGACACAGGATCTACCAGCTACGTTGATTTTGGACGTCCAGGTCCCCAGACCAGGAGGAATAAACATCTGTCATTTATAAGCCCTCAGCTTACGGTATTCTGCCACAGAAGCATGGAAAGACCAAGACAGCATCATTAGTCTCAATTCACAGAAGAGGACACTGGGGTTTGGAGACGCCCTAAGTTCAGAAGCATAAGCAGTAAGTTACAGCCCCAGGAGGGAGCGCCCTGTGTCCAGTTCTACAGCCTGACAGATGCAGCCCTTCTAGCTCGTGCGGACAAGGGCAGGTGAGGCCCAGCTCAGTGGAAAGATTTTGGTTCCTTCTTGTTTTGTTTCTCATTATCCAGCATGCAGAAGCCTTGCAATTTACTTAGCAAAGAGGGAGGAAAACCATACTGTCAGAACCACTCAGAAATAGAATCATTTATAAGGAAAATAGTTCAGGCGAAAAGGTTTGATAGAGGGAGAAGAGAAGCTGGGGGCAGTCTTCTTGCACTTAAGGTCAGATTCTGGAAGCCTCAGATTACATACACATTCTCTCCCCACCAAGAGGCTGTGCAGCCGGAAGAGGGAAGCAATGGCAGAGTAACTCTTCTATAGCAGCGGCTTTGGCTCAGGAGGGCGGGTGATGGGAAATCTTCCCATCCTTTTAGGATGCAGCTGGGAGAACTCTTCAGCAGTTCAGCTTAATAAGAGCCCCCCCCACCAAGCCCAATAAGGGGGGTGGGGGCGGTGCTCGCACTTGGCTGCCTCCAGAGGGTACTTCAGAGGACCCAGCGCCACTGAAGGCGATGCCGTGGGTTAAGTGCCCAGGGCTTGCTGACGGGAACTTTTGCATAGTGTTTGAACAGGCTGAGCCCCTGAGTTAGGAGATGAAAACTCGGCTCAGGGACAAGACATAAATGGAGACCATATAAAGAGATGAGGATGGTGGGTGAGGGTGGTTTCTCCCTGAGGCCTGGAGTGAAACTGTGCACTGTTTAACTGACCCCCTTCCTGAAGCCAGTGGATAAAGCTGAACTGACTCTTCAGCATTCAGACCTTTGACCCACCCAGCTCCCAGCCTCCCTGCCTAGCCTGCCTACACTTCCCATCTAGCTCCATGGCTGGGCTAGAAGTTCCAGTAATCCTGTACAGAGTGCTTCCTGTTTGCTAGGTATTTCCATTCACTTCTTCTTTCCCACGGCACTTCCCAGGTGGTCCAGTGGTTAAGACTCTGTGTTTCTACTACAGGGGGCACAGGTTCAATCCCTGGTCAGGGAACTAAGATCCCAAATGCAGAGCAGTGCATTTAAATAAATAAAAGAAAACAAATAAAATAAAATCTTAAAATACAGATTCCAGCAATCCTGTGAGTCTGTGCCGATACCCTTACTACACAGATGAGAAAAGTCTGACCAACAGACAAAACCCAAGACAAAAAAGATGAAGGAGTGTACCCAAGGTTGTTCTGCTAATAAGGATGGAGACCGAGTTTGGGGACTTCAGCATACCCTGTGTACTGGGCAGATCACACAAGTGATTAAGCAGACAAACTGTGTGTTGTTCCCTAACCCTGCCAAGTATTTCCACACTTGCTCTTCTGTTGGCCTGGAACATCTACTCCATCTTCCCCACCTACAGCCCTCCTGGCTCTGACACCCTTCTCAATGTATCCAAGCCCACCTCCAACCTAGCTCTTTATACCATGGATGTGCTCCTCCATCACAGCACCCAACCACATGGCATTTAGCTGTCCTTAACCTGCTGACCTTTAGTTATATGGTGGACCAACTGTAGGGGGCAGGGGGTCATGACAGTGCAAGCAGAGACTTTGTTATTGTTCAGTTGCTAAGTCGTGTCTGACTTTGTGACTCTGTGGGCTGCAGCATGCCAGGCTTCCCTGTCCTCCACTAACTCCCAGAGTTTGCTCAATGTCATGTCCATTGAGTCGGTGATATTATCTAACCATCTCATCCTCTGCTGCCCACTTATCCTTTTGCCTTCAATCTCTCCGAGCATCAGGGTCTTTCTCAATGAATAGGCTCTTTGTATTAGGTGACCAAAGTATTAGAGCTTCAACTTCAATGTCAGTTCTTCTGATGAACATTCAGGGTTGATTTTCTTTAGGACTGACTGGTTTGATCTCCTTGCAGTCCAAAGGACTCTCAAGAATCTTCTCTAGCACCACAATTCAAAAGCGTGAATTCTTTGGTGCTCAGTCCTCTTTGTGGAGACTATTATCTTATTTCTGATTTCAACTCCTGGTGCAAGATCCAATGCCAGGCAGCCAGTACTGCTGAGGGCTCTGCCTATTGAATGGGCAACATGGTAAGACCTGGGAATACAGAATGCTTCTCATCAACAGTTTTCCATGCTCTCTCCCATGACCAGAAAGCCATGAGTACAGAAAGCTAGAATTCGCTTCTTCATTCAACAAGTATTCATTGAGAGCTTTTCATGTTCCAGATAGGGAAACAGGAGTAAACAAAGCAAGATCCTTTCTCTCAAGGGACTTTCATTTTTACAGGCAAAGTCAGGGACATGAGTTTCCTCTTGCTGCCATAACAAAGAATCTTAGTGACTTCAAACATATCAGTTTGTTATTTCACAGTTGTACAGGTCAGAAATCTAGGGCCTGGGCTGGGTTCTTTCCTTGAACTCCCACAAAGTCACAATCAATGTGTTAGCCAGCTGAATCTTACCTGGAGGCTCTGGGGGAAAGTCTATCCCAAGCTAATCAGGTTGTTGGCAGAATTCCGTTTCTGATGGTTGTAGGACTGAGCTTCCCTAGCTTGCTGACTGTGAGCTGGGACACTTTATTGGCTCCTAAAGGTTACTTACATTCCTTGTCACTTTGTCCCCTCTATCTTCAAACTAGTTAAGGCACAATGAGTCTTCCTTGTGGTTCAAATCTGAACTCCCTTCTGCAACATCTGTTCTGCTTCCAGGTGGAGGAAGTTTTCTGCTTTTAAGGACTCCTGTGATTAGACTGGGCCTCCCGGATAATCCAGGATAATCTCCCTATTTTAAGATCCATAATTACAGCTGCAAAGTCTCTTTTGCCATGTAACATAACAACCACAGGTCCAGGGATTAGGGCATGGACATCTTTGGGTGGGTAGGCATTCTGCCTACCAAAGTGGCAGCAGGGGAATAACCAAAATGTTATTTGATTTCTGTATTGATATTTTTATTTGATTTATATATTTTATAATGTTGCTGGAAAGTGCAATGTAGAATAAATCTGAGTGAGGGCACTGGAGGTGCTATTGATATTTTGGATAAGACAGGGAGGCCCACCATGAGGAGATGACATCCAAGAGGACTGAAGGAAGTAACGGGGTGACTGGGAGTGTGGGGGGCCGGTGGAACAACAGTCCAGGCAGAGGGTAGAGGCCTGGGATGGAAATGCATTTGGGCAACAATCAGAGGCCAGCAGGGCTCAACAGGAGTGCCCAGGGAAGAGCAGGGGCCACGTGTCTGGAGAGCTAGCCAAGACCAGCCCAGGAAGACCCTTGCCCAGATGTTGGGCTTTGACACAATTCACTCTGGGCTGCTGGTGTTCTTTACAAACTCCAAAGCTAAGGCAGGAAAACAGGATCAAATGCACAGTGCTAAAGCATGTTAATCAATTCATGGAGCTCAAAGAGCATGGAGGGAAGAATTGACAGCATTCTCAGTCTGAGAACTTGCAGAATCTGACTCACTAGAGCATCACTAGAGTGTAGGCGAGGGGGACAGGAATGGCCTGGACATGGGCTCTTCATCTGGAGCCTGGTGAAGTCCTGCCTGCTTGATGTCTCTGACCAGGGGGTGTGAGGCATGATGATGTGAAAGAAACAGATACATCCAGGTCCACTTCCACTCAGAGGTCTCTGCCGTCAAGAGAGGCCTCTGCCTAGAATATTATTATTCTAGATCTCTGCCAACTTCCCTTCCTCAGATCTTTAGCTCAAATATTACTCTCTTAGAAAACCCTTCTGTAAAAGAAGGTTCTTTCTAGAAGAATCCAATTCCCTCCCATGCTTCTCAGCCATCACACTATGTCAGGGTTTTCCAGACTCAGAACTATGACTTTTTAAGTTGGATAACTCTTTATTGTAGGAGACCCTCCTGTTTACTGCAAGATGTGTGGCAGCCTCCTTGGCCTTTATCCACTAAATGACAACAGCATCTCCCCAGTTGTGATAATGAGAAATGTCTCTGGACATTTTCAGTGTCCCTAGGGCATCAAAGATGCCACCAACATCCTTTGATGACCACTGTTCTATGTTAGTCTTCAAAACACCATCTTCCAAAATTATTTCATTCAACAACAAAAACTTACTCAATATGTAAGTAGTATACTATATGCCAGGTATAATCCTAGGGACAGGAGATAAAGTAGTGAAGTTAACAGACAAAATTACAATCCTTGAGGAGCTTACATCCTCATAGAAAGAGACAGATAATTATGAAGAAAATGGACAAAATGATCACAGACCAGATGGCAATGAACACTATGGAGAAGAATGAGGCAGGCAAGGGTTAGAGTAAGGTTGCAGTCTGGAGGTGGGTGGAGAGGCTCACAAGGTTAAATAGGGGTGTTCAAGGAACAGCAGGAAAGGCAGAAGGGCTGGAGTTGGGTGGGTGTGGGAGCCCAGGAGACGACAACATCAAAGGACACCAGGGGAAGATTGCTTCTCTCCCACGATGACAAGAGATCTCCTATGAAGAGGGCTCCTGTCTGTCTCAGTCAGTGGCATCTCCAGGGCCTTGAAAGGTGCCCAATGAATGGACACATGGATGGTCAGCTCTGGGGAGGAAGAGCTCAGCCCCAGGTGTCTTCACTGGACAAGAGACAGAGCTAATATCAAAAGATGCTGAAGAGTCACACTTGTCTGCCCCGCCTGTGAATCTCAAATAGAAAAGGAAGGGGCAAGTAATACTAATATCTGACAATTTATCGATCTAAACATCATCCCAAGCACTTTTCAAACATAATCTCATTTCCTCCTCAAAGCAACCTCGTTAGGTGGGAACTCGTCTTGTCCCGATATGATAACTAAAGAAAGAAACTGGTCATTGCCCCAAATCATGGAGGCAAGACTTTAACTCAGGACAGTTCATCTCCAGGACATAAGCAATGCTATCTTTTAATAGGAAAAGTGAAATAGGAGCTCGAGAAGCATAGAGTGATCAACACGGTTAGAGGTCAGACATCCTGCAGTCTCTTTTTCTACCTTGTAACTGATGACAACATGCAACATACGTTTACTGAGCCTTGACTTAATTAGCCCTGATAAGCCCATCTTGTCTTATCATCTTAAATGCACTCTGTGATCTCACTGGCCTACAACAATCCTCTGTGATGTAGAAGGACCAGCCATGTTCATCTTACTCTGGATAAACTGGGGCTCAGAGAATCAGTACCTGCAGGGAACCAGGGGTGGTGAGTCCCCAGAAGAAGAGGCTACGATGTACTGTTCATCTTTTCTCCCTCAGATACTTATGGGGTCATCAGGTAGACGAGGGAACAGACTTATCCTGTGTGAATCCACAAGGCAGCACTAAGGCCAAAGATTTTGGTTTAGGACATGCCTCAGGTAAAATAATCAAACCTTAGAAAAAAGTTAAGTAGAGAAAAGTAGCTTGGATGGAATATCTGCTGAGTAGATTTCTGGTGGATTGAACCGTCTCTGTGAGCACTCTTTTTAAAAATTTATTTTATTTAAGTATAGTTTATTTGCAATGTTGTACTCATTTCTACTGTACAGCAAAATGATTCAGTTATACATGAAGTGAAGTTGCTCAGTCATGTATGACTCTTTGCGACCCCATGGACTGTAGCCTTCCAGACTCCTCTGTCCATGGGATTTTCCAGGCAAGGGTACCGGAGTGGGTTGCCATTTCCTTCTCCAGGGATCTTCCCAACCCAGGGATTTAAGCCGGGTCTCCTGCATTGCAGGCCAATGCTTTACCATCTGAGCCACCAGGGAAGTCCAGTTATACATATACATTATATATATGTATATATATTCTTCTTCATATTCTTTTCCATTATGGTTTATCACAGGATACTGAATATAGTCCCTTGTGCTATACAGTAGGACCTTGCTGTTCATTCATTCTATTACCCTTCTTGTTGTTGTTCAGTTGCTAAATCATGTCCAACTCTTTGTGTCCCCTTGAACTACAGCACATTGGGCTTCACTCTCTCTCAGAGTTTGTTCAAACTCATGTTCATTGCGTCACTGATGCTATCCAACCATCTCATCCTCTGTCACCCCCATCTCCTCAATCTTTCCCAGGATCAGGGTCCTTTCCAGTAAATTAGCGTCTGCTGCTGCTGCTGCTGCTGCGTCGCTTCAGTCATGTCCAGCTCTATGCGACCCCATAGACAGTAGCCCACCAGGCTCCGCTGTCCCTGGGATTCTCCAGGCAAGAACACTGGAGTGGGTTGCCATTTCCTTCTCCAATGCATGAAAGTGAAAAGTGAAAGTGAAGACACTCAGTTGTGTCCGACTCTTAGCGACCCCATGGCCTACAGCCTACCAGGCTCCTCCATCCATGGGATTTTCCAGGCAAGAGTACTGGAGTGGGTTGCCATTGCCTTCTCCAAATTAGTGCCTACTAATCCCAAATTTCCTATTCATTCCCCGCCACCACTCCAGGCAGGAGCTCTCTTACTCATTGACGTCAATGTCCAGGAGGATCTTGGGCGCATCACAGCTTCATGAACCAGCCTGTAAGATCTTGGATTCATGATCCTCAGTGGTGACAGAGAACTCCTTTCCAAGACAGGCTGGCACAATGAAGAGTATACCTGCATCTCACTTGGGCCCCATTGGACATTCATGTTATGCTTGTGTAATTTAATTGCTGTAACTATCTGAGCCTGAAACTATTAATACTACTACTTCAGAGTGGTTTTTTTTTCTTTGGCGGGGGCGGGGGCCGCATCATTTAATCGACACTGAACTTGGAATACAAATCAAGAAAATATGGTACTTCCTGCTCTCTGAAGAGTCACTCGCTAGTTTGGAAAACTTGTCACAAATGGAAAACCCCACTCAAGGAACATGGATCACCAATCTCCCATTAGAACCATCTTGCTTTGCAGTTGTCATGCTGAAGACAACTCTATCCCAAACAAAGAAGCAGTTAGTACTTCATTATGTCTTTGTAGCTAAGCCTGAACAATTACATGTTGCAGTAAATATTATTTTATAGTAAATTAATTTCCTTTTTGTCTTTATATCATAGCTAGGGCATTGTATTGATTTTATTGAAATTACACTTGTAGACAGTGTAATATAGGCACTCTTTGAATTTTATTCCAGGATTGCAAAAGAGGCGCTCAAAATATGTGTCACAGAAAACAGGGCAAGACCATGAGCTGAACGAAAAGAAGGCATTTTCATTATTTTTTTGATGGACCCTAAGTTAAGAACTAAAATGAAGTCAAATAAAACACACAAGCAAAAGTGACACCTTAAACAGGCATGTTAAATGATTCAGAAAAGTGGGTGAAACTGTGCAGGTGGACGTGTGAGCCTCCGATAGTCTGATAAGAGCCAGAGCATACCATCAGAATTAGAATTTCTCTCACGCAGAGAAATCGGGCTATGGAGAGGTGACCTACCAATCAAGATTAAAGCCATCTCACTCCTCATTCTTCCACATGGAAAGTTCTGGAGGGCTGTTGTTTGATGACTAGCTCAGATATGCAACTGCACACATGTTGTTAAGAAGGTGCAATGTATACACTATTGATTCTATGTATAAAATAGATAACCAATGAGAACCTACTATATAGCTCAGGGAACTCTACTCAGTGTTCTGTGATGACCTAAAAGGGGAAGGAAATTCAAAAAACAGGGGATATATGTATGTGATTCACTTTGCTATGTAGCAGAAAACAACACAACATTGTAAATCAACTATTATTCAATAAAAATTCATAAGAAAAGGTGTAATGATATGGTGTCTATGTCCTTACAGTAGGAAAATGAATGAGATCCTATAGTATGAAAGAGAATAAACATTTCTACTAAGCGTGGTATCAGATGAATGGTTCCTAAAACAGCAAGCATCTTTCCCAGGGACTATTCTACACACTCCATTTAAATACTTGTATGCCAAGGACTTGGGATACAGAGCTCAAAAAGTGATAACCTCCATCCCAAGTTCATGTAAAGGTGGTTTTTCCCAAACCTGTTTCCATATTTTTAGGATCAAGCAGGAGTGGGGAATGCTAGTGGGTTTAACAGCTTCACCTCTGGACTTCCCAGCATTTCTAATATGCCAGCATGGTGAATGTCCGAGGGAGGGATAGAATATGCGGATTTCTCAACCTCTCTGTCCACGGTTTCTGAACACATATTACCATCTCCTGCAATATCTTCTAGAATTGGTCTAGAAAATACCAGTCCAGGGTTACTGCAGGGCTGATGTTCAAATCTGAATCTCAACCAGGCTACAGGCTCAAGTCACAATGAATTTATCTGTAGATATGCAAACTCTCCTCTACTAGACAATCATCTTCTTGAAGGAAGGCTCTTGGTATCACATTTAAAAAATAATTTTCTGTCTCAAATAACAGGCATTCAGCATGTGCTGAATGAACAAGATACATTTAAATCTGGTTTCTCTGGATGAAATTATTATAGACAGAAATCATCCAATCACAGTATTGCTTTCCAGTATGAAGAGATCTTGGTTCCTGACCCAAGGAGGGCTCAGGGAAATGAAGACTTGCCTAGGGTTGTAGAATGCCCTGTGTCAGAGGCCAGAGCAGAGAGTTGGCCTACATCTCATACTGCCAGTCATCCCACTCAAAGCATCTCTTTCACAGTTATTTAGCAAGTTGTCAAATGTTGGTTTCCTTAATCACCACCATGAACTTTACCACGGTGTCCAACTTTGCCATCAATTACCTTTCCCTTACTTGTTCATGACCCACTTTGATCGAAACTCAGAGGTGAGTCAGTCCTTGAATATCCCAATTTTGTTGTTCTGCAGATAAGGATTCCTAGATAAATTCTTCCTCCCTCCCTAGAGAGCCAGGTCTCCATCTGCCTGCCTCTGGCCTAATTTGGAGACTGAAAGGAACAGGATGCAGTTTACTTTTAAATTGTTCCTTAAAGCACATCTTCTGGTTAATATTATGTCCTTAATACAGAAGGACACATCCTCTCTGTAAGCAATGTCTGGGATCCTGTGCAAACAAGCCTCCTATAAACTTGCCATCTTCTCTCAGCTGGCCTGCCTTCCCCCACTCCTTCTCCAATCACCTGCTACTTTGAGTTGTCTTCCCCTTCTCTTTTTCACTGGTGTTTGTTTTTAAGATACTCACTAACAGCATATGAACTGAAGTGGGTTGAATCTTTATGAGACTATCATCATCTTAGTTTTATTTGTTTTTAAAGTTCTGCAGACAGCTGACTGCTGGGTGAATGACAGCTGCTTGCATATAAGAGATGATGAATAGATAGAACAGTTGGGAGTGAAAACATCTCTGTACAAGGATGTGGGAGTTCCCCTTTATTCCACGTGGGCAGCTGTGGCAAGGACCCTGTGCTGGTGTCTATCTGGTCATCCACAGCTGCTATGGTTTAGGGGCTCCTTTAATACAGAATTAACATATTATTGACTACAGACATCTGCTCATGACATATTGTCATCACGAGAGACATATTAATACATCTTTGTTGCCTGAACGTTATTGACTGGAGACATATCAATACATTTTTAGAGAGTGATGCAATAAACATCACCATGGGAAGTTGTTAGAACTTAACGTTGATTGTTATCGCTCACATTTTGCTCCATTGTGTTTTTGTTCCAATCTTGCATATATTATAAATGCAAAATTTTCAAAAATGGCCCATTGTGAAACTTCGAGTGAAGAGGAAGTTATAGGTGAATTTTATGCAGACATTTTCTCTTATTATCCGAGCAACACATATACTAGTGTCTCAGAAGATGATAGCTCTTCAGAATATAGTTCTGATTCAGAAGATGTGAATATTAGATCAACAGTAAGACCAACAACTTTAGTGACTGATTCTGATACATTAAGTGAACATGAAACTCAGGGTGCTGGAGAACGCTCCTTAGCTCCTATAGAAGAGTGGGTTGAAGACACTTCACGAAAGTTAGAAGACTTTATAGGTATGTCAAGTGTAACTATTGACTACTATAACCCATTGGTAGTGAAATACCAGAATTAATTAGTTTTGGGGCAGCCAAAAGAAAAACCACCAGCCATAGTCATTAGTTTCTACAAAAATCCCCTGGTCAGTAATGGGTTAAATCATAAATCGCTTCAATAAGAAGGGAGGGGGCTAAATGGGGTAGGTAGGCAGATCTTCCCTCCTATTTTAGGGGCCTGTGGGTTCTGTGCAGCTGACTGGGAAAGGGAAACAAAGAGGAAGGGGATCTGGCTGGCTCTTCGAAGGTGAATGTCTACCATAGAAGATAATTCTAGGAACTAACAAATACAACACATGGTAACGGTGCTCTGTAGGATGGCTGGTGAACACAGCTGAATCTGATCAACATGGCTGAAACACGAATTCCTTGAAAACAGGTACTCGGCTAGGCTATGGTCAAGAAGAGAAAGAAAAACAACCAAGTTCCAAAATCACCTGGATTTACCAGCCCTGCCTGGAGCTATACCACCACCTCAGAGCCTTTCTGACGGCCCTGGGTAGGACTATCATTCTCAGATCACCGACAAGGAACTCAAGGCTTGGAGAGCCAGAAAGTGAAAGTGGAAGTCACTTAGTCCTCTCCAACTCTTTGCGACCCCATGGAACACTCCAGGCCAGAATACTGGAGTGGGTAGCCATTCCCTTCTCCAACGGATCTTCCCAACCCAGGGATCAAACCTGAGCAGCTTTCCAAAGGCACAAAGCAACAAGGTCAAGTCTTGAAGGCCCATCTTACAACTCTAACATTTCATGCATTTTCTGGGGATTTTCCAAGCAGAACACAGCTGATACATAAAAATTGTCATTTTTTCCTAAAATAATATGAAACAGTTAACCTTTTCTAGGCAGTGGAGAGATTAAAAACTGCAAGGTGACTATGTCATACTTTTCTTTTGTGTGTGTGTGTCTGACTCTTTGCAACCCCATAGACTGTAGCCTATCAGGTTCCTCCATCCATGGGATTTTCCAGGCAAGGGTGCTGGAGTGGATTGCCATTTCCTTCTCCAGGGGATCTTCCTGACCCAGGAATCGAACCCGGGCCTCCCGCATTGCAGGCAGACGCTTTACCATCTGAGCCACCAGGGAAGCCCATGTCATACTTGGGGAAAAGCAAAAAAGGGACTTTTTTTTTTTTTTCTGACCCAAGGGCTTAGGAGACCTTGGCAAACCCTAGGCAATCAGTTAACCACCACTTTTACAGCAAGTGGGGGCTTCCCTGGTGGTAAAGTGGTTAAGAATTCACCTGTTAATGCAGGGGACATGGGTCTGAACTCTGGTCCAGGAGGTTCCCACATGCCTCGAGGCAACTAAGCCCTGTGCCCTGGCTACTGAGCCTGCACGCCCAGAGCCTGTGCTCTGCAGCAAGAGAAGCCACCGTCAGAAGTCTGCACACAGCAACTAGAAAGTAGCTCCTGTCTACAGCAACTAGAGAGAGCCCACGTGCAGCAACAAAGACCCAGTGCAGCCAAAAATAAGTAAATAAAATCTTAAAAAGAAAGATCATGTTAAAAAAAAAAAAGCAGGTGGATCTCATTCTCTAACGGAATAAGTGGTAGAAAAATACCACAGGCCCCAGACTAAAAGCTGATGAAACAAGTTACCTCATTAATATTCACACTCTCGGTGCTGTTGTTATTTATCCTATTTTACCAGGGAGAGAACTAAGGTTTAAGGAGGCAGCTTGGCTAAGCTCCCAGAGACTAAGCAGCTGAATTCCAGCCTAACCCGAACCTGCCTCAGTTTCCCAGCACCAAGCTGAAGGCTCAGCACAGGGCTTTGCTGAAGACACCCTGTCTGGATGCCTGAGATGCACTCGGATTCAGGGAGACAGGTTCCCTCCAGTGGAGTCCTCACGATTTCCAAGAGAATCTAAATGACTGGTCTGGATGACTCATCCACTGATGTGTGGTGCAATCCTCAGTCTTAAAATAACAAATCCCCGTCATGAAAGTCAATGCATTTTGATGTCCCATAAATCCTTTTCTAATGATCACTTGATGTCACTGGCTGATTTAAATGGACACATCACTTCTAACAGGGCTTTCCCCCATCTGCTCTGCCCTTTCAAAAGCAGCAAGAAGGGAAGGAACTCACTGGCTTGGCATACCAAGTAGGAGCTGGAGAGGGTATAGGTACCTGTCTTTCTCCTGACCTCACAGTCAGAGATAGACCGGGAGGAGCAGGAGGGGACATGCCATTTTGGTCATAACAAATTCCCCAGTGTGCTACATTTTTCTTTCCCCCTGCAAACCCAGATTGATGACCGGTGGTTTTTGTTTGATGTGGATAATCACGACCCTGATCCTGTGCCCTGGAGGCACTGTAGTTTATCTCCATGTGACATGTTCTATTATTCCATGCTATGGAAAGCAGGGACTAAACACACACCAGGGTTTACCTGTGATGCCCCTTCACCCATCAGAGAAGCATGGGTGGCTCCAGCTTTAAGAAAGCCCGGAGTGAAGGTGTTGAAATCCAGGCACAGGAGATCAACATGAGGTGATCATTCTCTGACCAAAAGAAGCAGGCGAAGCCCTCTCACTGGCCCACTGTGGATCTCTAAAGGGTCCAGCCTCAAAGGCACTGAGAAAACAGTCCCTTATGGTGGGGGGAGGGGAGGAAGGGGAAACAAGGTATCATGTTTAATCAGCGCAGATCCTTTCACCTTCTGCTCCAGAAACATCTTGGAGACTTGGTATAAGGCAGAACCCTGGGCTCCTCCAGACCTTTCAAGGTGCAGAGTCTAGATATCACATTTTTAAAAAACAGTATTATTCTGTTGTATTTTGCAATTTGTTGAATAAGATAACAAAAGCATCCAGAGTTCTTACATTATTGTTTGCCTAAAATATTGCAATGATTCCAAAGTCACAGAAATATATTATTTTCATGCTTTCTCTTCTTGATTGGATCAAATTTCTCTCCATGCATTGTTAACTTTGTAGTTAAGGTAGAGAAATGATTTAAACAATTTTGCAGTTCTCTTTCCTCACTTTGTATAACCTGCATGGTCCAGGAATTTCACATAAAAAGGTGCTTTACAAAGACCAAAGTCACTTCGTTCAGAACTTTCTAGCAGCTAAAATGATCTAATATGCTCATAGATATAAGTAGTGAAATCTCGCCTGTCCCCAGTTCTTTGACACAGAGCCAGGTGACTAGCGGACAGTCCCAACTGAAAGTGATTTACAGAGACAGGGTTATTTTTTAAAAAAGGATTCTTGATTCTGAAGCCACTAAAATTCAAGCTAGGAAGTTTAGTGGTTAACAGCAGGCTCCTTACTTATCAGACTCCAACCTTAAACTCACTAAGCTTGAGTTTCCTAGGTATAAAAGAGAGATGAGAATAGTTCCTGCCCCATGAGGTTAGTGTGAGCATCAGATGAGAGTAACACCTAGAACACACTGGGTACAGTACCTGGCCAGTACTTAGCTGGGATGCAGAGACATTGCCTTGCCCATTACCATAACAGTATACCTCTGCACTGCTTTGAGCCCATTTTGGGGGCCCCTCCCTGAACCTGAAGAATTGATGCTTTCAAACTGTGGTGTTGGAGAAGACTCTTGCGAGTCCCTTGGATAGCAAGGAGATCAAACCAGTCAATTCTAAAAGAAATCAACCTTGAATATTCATTGGAAGGACTGATGATGAAGCTGAAGCTTCAATGCTTTGGCCACCTGATGTGAAGAGCCAACTCACTGGAAAAAGACTCTGATGCTGGGAAAGAGCAAAGGCAGGAGGAGAAAAGGATGACAGGACAAGATGGTTGGATGGCATCATGGACTCAATGGACATGAGTTTGAGCAAGCTCCGGGAGACGGTGAAGGACAGGGAAGCCTGGAGTGCTGCAGTCCATGGGATTGCAAAGAGTCGGAGCGACTGCACAACAACCACCCTGAAGCTGGCCTCTCTCAGGGATGCCCCAGAATCCCCCACCATTCCGTGACTCAAGGGTTAATGCCCTGTACAGCAGGGAGGTGCTGGAGGTTAAAATTCTTCAACTGCAACCCTGCAGGTTGTGATGCCTGGTAGGTGTTACAGAGGAAAACGACATCCTGTGAGGCACACCTGGACCTTCTGGCAAATGTCAGCTAAGGAATGTCTCCCCACTCAGGACGGCTTTCTGTACAGGCATCCCTGACCTCTGGCTGCCAAGGACATTCAGCCTGGACCTTTCTTTCCTCGTCTTATTCCAGCTTTGATCCCACTCTGACCTGATCTCTGAATGTGCGCATCTGGATGCTCAACTCTCATCCTTTGTCCTGTGGCCGCTGGAGTCTCATATTTGCATCTGATCCTCAGCACTCAGAGCTGACTGACTCCTCCCACTACAGACTCACCTGAGTCTCCAGGATCGGCTACCACCTGTCACCTTCAGGGGGCACCATCCCCAGACCCCTGCCCTAACTCAGTAGAGCTGGTCTAGGTTCCGAGTCCCAGCCTTTCTTGGTCTGACCTATCCTACTGCTCTCCTTGAGCTCCAAGTTCTCACCCTGACCCACAACACAGGTCTGCACCCTTGAGAACGGGGTATCAAGGCAAAGAGGATCTCCAGAGGCATTCTGAAGGTAGACAGTGGCAGGGCCAGAGCCTGAAGAGGGGAGGTTACTCTAGTTTCCTTCTTTATAAGCTCCACGAGGTCATGGGCTATGTCTGGTTCACTAGCGCAGGGCCCAGCACAAAGTAAATGTTAGACAGACAGGAGGTGAACCAAGAATGAACGAATGAACAACACTCCTGATGGAGACAAAGAAGAGAGGAGACCCACGCGCGGGGTTAGCAGCAAGACAGAAAATGGATTTGGTTTCTGACACAGAGTGTACAGGGGCTGTGCTCCTTTTAAGTACCAATTACCAAATACATCTGCCTTTTCTCCTTCCAGGCACATGGCTGTGTTACACTTGGCCACACCCAGTGAAGGTGGGCACAACCACATGGCGTCCTTTAGCCAATTTAATGTTGTTGGAAATGTCACTTCTTGGAAAAGACACATGCACCTCAGTGTTCACTGCAGCATTATTTACAATAGCCAAAACATGAAAGCAACTTGAAAGTTCCTTGTTAGATGAAAGGATAAAGAAGATGTGGTGTATATACATGATGGAATATTACTCAGCTACAAAAGGATGAAATAACGCCACTTGCAGCGACATGAATGCAACTGGAGATGATCATACTAAGTGAAGGAAGCCATTCGGAGAAAGACAAGCATCATGTGACATCACTTATATGTGGAATCTAAAAGAAAAAGGTACAAATGAACTTATATGCAAAGCAGAAATAGACACACAGACATGGAAAGCAAACTGATGGTTACCAAGGTGGAAAGGGGGGGGGATAAATTAGGAGTTTGAGATTAGCATATATATGCTACTATATAAAAAAATAGATAGCCAACAAGGACCTACTGTATAGCACAGGGAACTGTACTCAATATTTGTAAAAACCTATAAGGGAAAAGAATCTGAAAAAAAAAAAGATCTATGTATGTATAGCTGAATCACTGCCATACATCTGAAACTAACACATTATAAATCAACTATACTTTGAGTTAAAAAAAATTACAAAATATTATGTCACTTTTAATCAGAAATTTTAAGAGTCAGTAAGACATCAGGGGACTTCCCCAGGGGTACAGTGACTAAGGCTCCACACCCCCAATGCAGGGTGCTTGGGTTTGATTGCTGGTCAGGGAATTAAGGGCTTCCCAGGTGGTGCTAGTGGTAAAGAACTCTCCTGCCAATTCAGGAGATGTTAGAGATGTGGGTTCAGTCCCTGGGTTGGGAAGGTGCCCTGGAGGAGGAAATGGCACCCCACTCTGGTATTCTTGTCTGGAAAATCCCATGGACAGAGGATCCTGGAAGGCTACAGTCAATGGGGTTGCAAAGAGTCAGACACGACTGAAGTGACTTAGTACCCACGCACACACAGGGAACTAGATCCTACATGCTGCAACTATGACATGTCGTAGCCGAAAAAAAAAAAATCAGCTACTTTCACCCCCATACAAAGACAATGAATCCTACAGGTGACACTCGTAAAGATGCCAGCTGGATCAGGGACTGAAGGTCAGGAGAGAATGCCACCGACTGCCACGGCCCAGTAGCAACACTGCCTGCAGCTGCAGCCCTAAGCAAGAACCAGAGGGCCAACTCGAGTACAGTCCACCGCCGAACTCAGGCAACCAGGTGGCTCCTCCCGTGCTTTGACTTACCTCCTCTTCCTGAGAAAGTCCTCACATCACATCGCACCCCACCCACCAGTGCCCAGCATGTCACCCTCCTGAGTTTACCTGTGTTGTAGCCTCTTCCAAGGGCAGGCCAAGGACGGTGATTTTTCCACAGGTTTCCAAGGTACCAGTCACTCTGGTTCTCTACCAGGCCCAGGACCTGCTGACCTGCAAAGCACAGAGAACGCAAAAGTTATAAAAGAAGCCGAGCCATGTAAGTACAGAACAGGAAACAACAGCAAATCATTGTAACGCAGCTTTCATTTATGAGGTACCGAGACCTGATTTAAGTGCTTAACTTCTATTAATGTATTTAATTCTCACACTTAGGCAGCCTAGCCATTTTCATTATCCCTATTTTATAGAAAAGAAATGGAGGTCACCCACAATAGCTAATTAACTTGCCCAAGGTCACTCATGGTTTCCCAGGCGCCACTAGTAGCAAAGAATTTGCCTGCCAGTGCAGGAGATGTAAGAGACGTGGGTTTGCTCCCTGGGTCAGGACGATCCCCTGCCAGGGGGCACAGCAACCCACTCCAGCATTCTTGCCTGGAGAATCCCATGGACAGAGGAGCCTGGCAGGCTACAGTCCATGGGGTCAAAAAGAGTTGGACAGGACTGAACTGACAGTATGCAAGGTCATTCAGTTAATCTGTGATAAAGCCAGAATCCCCAGTCATTCATTCATCTATCCACCCATCCATCCATCCCTTAACTCATGCAACATGTATTACTATATTACTGCTATACTCATCTTTAAATGTTCCAGTTATTTCTCAAGGTATATTAATGTACTGGCTTTCAGGGCATGAGCTAATTTTCTCACTCAGAAAGGAAGAAAGGACCCTTGGCTAATGAGAAAGTATATCCCAGAGAAGAGCTACCCTCTCACAGCGTTTTGCTATTACATCCATTTTGTCTTGTGTCAGTAAGGCAGGAGTGTTTCCCAGAGGATCAATTGCTTCTCTGTCCCCAGAGCTTGGTTCTGACATTGGCGTTGCTTGTGAGTGTACTGAGACTCACAGAGGATCGAAGGTGAGTCAGGTTGCTCAGTCAATTTTGTAGCAGCTTTAGCACCTCAGGTGAGTCTGCCACTCACCCCAACCTCCTTGGGTGTTGATGTTTCTGGACTTAGGTCTTCTAGGTGGGGCAGGTAAGCATCAGAATCAACTGTCTTCTCTTAGACAACCCTATCCCACCACGTGCAGAAGCCATTCCTCCATGCAACTATGATCAACAGCTATTATAGACTGGGAAGCTGAGGGCTCACATAGGCTCATGATTTGCACAAGTAGCAATGGAGCCAAGATATGCATCCACAGTCATCTGACATCCGGATTCTTTCCACTGGCAGCGCATTATTGCTTACCTTTAGGACAAATGTTTGAGGTAGACATGATGAATCTACATTTTCTAGGATGAGAAACTGAGACCCAGAAAGTTTAAATAACTTGCTAAAGGTCACAGGAGATGAACAGGCACTGTCTGTCACAGCTAACCAATGCCTTCCGCAGCTAAAATTCTTATATCGTTGGCCAGTCTGAGAAATAAAGCCATTTCTGACCAAATGAAAGCCCAGCAGCACGTGAAGAAAACACAGTGGTTCTCCGAGAATACCATGCTGGGTGAAATAAAACCTCCTTGGTGTGATGACAGCTCCTTGAAATGATGGTGTGTGGGTTTGGTGTAATTTACTTGATCAATTTATCGAGCTCCCATCTAAATCACCACCCCAGCACAAATACATCAATTAGAGGCATAGGAAAAATACTACCACCCACTTTGTCATTGTATATGATCATATCCAATACGTGTAGAATCCCTCAGAAAAACAGATCACCAATTCAGCAAGTGCAAGAGCCAATCAATTTCACACGCAACAAGCTTGGGACGTTTGTGTAAAACAGAACTGAAAGGCGCGGTGCCCTCAGTCAAGCAAGCTATGTGCCGAGTCCTGATGCTTGTTAGAGAGCCTACTAAATAACCTCGCTCTGAGGTCAGAATGCAAAGGGGATATGGGTTCCTTGGGGGAGCTTGTTCATCATTACTAATGACCCTAGTTGGCACCATCATGGCTTTTTTGGTACGATGAAGGAAGAGTGTCACCTGCTCAGAAATGATAAAAAGGGAATGAGGTTTCGTTGAATCTAGGATGTCCATGTGAATTTCACGAAAGATAATATTCAACTGTCTGAAAGTCCAAATTCCACTTTCTGGAATTCCATGAATTGTGTTCTGCCTCAGTCTACTTCTGCAGGTGAATTCTCTCATAGCCACACAAAAGCGCACAGTTCTGCTGCTCGGGTCCTCACGTCTGTCTTGCTCACACAGCTCTTGCTAGGCCTGCCCACCTGCCAACCCCCAACAGTATTCCTTTCAGGCTCATCTTCTAGCAAGAAGATGCCTGTGATGGGGGACATTTCTATCTAGCATTTCTTCTGGGTATTTCTGCCATCTGCTGACTTACGTCCTGCCAGGAACACAGTGGATGATATTCACATACACATCTCATCTGTAAATGTCCATCTCTCCATTTGACCAAGGGCAAGGACTGTGTAAGAGCTAACACACTAACGCATTAATAAATGTCTGCTAAATAAATGATGTCTGGTACATAAATCTCTCCTGATTGGAGACCGCTTATGTTAGTATATTAGCGTCCCCACATTTCTGACACTGCAAAGCATTACATCCTTTCCCCATTTGCCAAAATCAACACATTCTCCCACTCGGCTCTGGGAACCCTGGTGTCACCCTCAGTTGCCTGGAAAACTGCAAACATGGGGTGACAGTCCCTGAAGTGTTTTTTATATGGGTTGCTCTACTGGAGTCTTCACCTGAAGGTCTTCATCTCCAGAGAAGAAGTAATTTGCATTGTTAAACTTAAAACATGTGATCTCAAAGAATAACATCCAAGTGCTCCTTCTCTCACTTTGCACCTGGGCTGCATTTCTCATGATGGTGGCATACAGCCCTTTCACGTTATGCCAGTCCTCTTCAAGGTGAAGAAAACAAATCCTTAATTAGCAACATGATAGTTAGAAGTTTAATATCCACTGGTTGGGAAGGCAAAATAATAAACAGCCACTAAGACTTCATTTTGCTTTTTTAGATAAATTCATTAGCTGCTCTGTCAATGAGTAAATTGATAGCTGGGGTTTGCCAGTGGGTTTTGAAACACCCTGGGTGAACTGCTCGGTGCCTTTACCCCTGCAGAGATCTGTGTCCGTGGATAGGGAACCACTTGTAGCAGTGTAGCCAGAGGGCAAGACTGGAGCCAGACGTCCTGGTTCCAATTTCTAGCCCTGCCACTTTTCAGCTATGCAGCCTGGAGAAAATTACTTAATCTCTCTCTGCCCTAATATCTAACTATTGTGACTTCACGCGTTTAAATGACTTCACATATGTTAAGGGCTAAGAAAGCCTTCTTCAGTGATCAATGCAAAGAAATAGAGGAAACAAACAGAATGGGAAAGACTAGAGATCTCTTCAAGAAAATTAGAGATATCAAGGGAACATTTCATGCAAAGATGGGCTCGATAAAGGACGGAAATGGTATGGACCTAATGGAAGCAGAAGATATTAAGAAGAGGTGGCAAGAATACACAGAAGAACTGTACAAAAAAGATCTTCACGACCCAGGTAATCACGATGTGGTGTGATCACTCACTTAGAGCCAGACATCCTGGAATTCAAAGTCAAGTGGGCCTTAGAAAGCATCACTACGCACAAAGCTAGTGGAGGTGATGGAATTCCAGTTGAGCTGTTTCACATCCTGAAAGATGATGCTGTGAAAGTGCTGCACTCAATATGCCAACAAATTTGGAAAACTCAGCAGTGGCCACAGGACTGGAAAAGGTCAGTTTTCATTCCAATCCCAAAGAAAGGCAATGCCACAGAATGCTCAAACTACCGCACAATTGCACTCATCCCACATGCTAGTAAAGTAATGCTCAAAATTCTCCAAGCCAGGCTTCAGCAATACGTGAACTGTGAACTTCCAGATGTTCAAGCTGGTTTTAGAAAAGGCAGAGGAACCAGAGATCAAATTGCCAACATCTGCTGGATCGTGGAAAAAGCAAGAGAGTTCCAGAAAAACATCTAGTTCTGCTTTATTGACTATGCCAAAGCCTTTGACTGTGTGGATCACAATCAACTGTGGGAAATTCTGAAAGAGATGGGAATACAGACCACCTGACCTGCCTCTTGAGAAATCTGTATGCAGGTCAGGAAGCAACAGTTAGAACTGGACATGGAACAACAGACTGGTTCCAAATAGGAAAAGGAGTACGTCAAGGCTGTATATTGTCACCCTGCTTATTTAACTTCTATGCAGAGTACATCATGAGAAACGCTGGACTGGAAGAAACACAAGCTGGAATCAAGATTGCTGGGAGAAATATCAATAACCTCAGATATGCAGATGACACCGCCCTTATGGCAGAAAGTGAAGAGGAACTAAAAGCCTCTTGATGAAAGTGAAAGAGGAGAGTGAAAAAGTTGGCTTAAAGCTCAACATTCAGAAAATGAAGATCATGGCATCTGGTCCCATCACTTCATGGGAAGTAGATGGGGAAACAGTGGAAACAGGGTCAGACTTTATTTTTGGGGGCTCCAAAATCACTGCAGATGGTGACTGCAGCCATGAAATTAAAAGACGCTTACTCCTTGGAAGAAAAGTTATGACCAACTTAGATAGCATATTCCAAAGCAGAGACATTACTTTGCCGACTAAGGTCCATCTAGTCAAGGCTATGGTTTTTCCAGTGGTCATGTATGGATATGAGATTTGGACTGTGAAGAAGGCTGAGTGCTGAAGAATTGATGCTTTTGAACTGTGGTGTTGGAGAAGACTCTTGAGAGTCCCTTGGACTGCAAGGAGATCCAACCAGTCCATTCTGAAGGAGATCAGCCCTGGGATTTCTTTGGAAGGAATGATGCTAAAGCTGAAACTCCAGTACTTTGGCCACTTCATGCAAAGAGTTGACTCTTTGGAAAAGACTCTGATGCTGGGAGGGATTGGAGGCAGGAGGAGAAGGGCACGACAGAGGATGAGATGGCTGGATGGCATCACTGACTCAATGGACGTGAGTCTGAGTGAACTCCGGGAGTTGGTGATGGACAGGGAGGCCTGGCGTGCTGCAATTCATGGGGTTGCAAAGAGTCGGACATGACTGAACGACTGAACTGAACTGATGTTAAGGGCTAACCACAGGGGCTGGGCCATGTGAAACACCATATAAGTAATGTAACAGCTCTTCTGAAATACCATCATTCAAGCTCAACTGTCAGCTTCTGAAAGATAGCGAGCCCATCCACATGGTTTTCTTTTTGGAAGTCAGCTAGCACTTTGTTTCTAGAACAAAGATTTTCCAGAATTTTTTTTTAAGTTTTTTTTTTTTTTGACATGGACCATTTTTAAAGTCTTTGTTGAATTTGTTACAGTATTGCTTTTGTTGTTTATGTTCGGACTTATTGGTCATGAGGCATGTGGGATCTTAGCTCCCCAAACAGGGACTGAACCCACACTCCCTGAAGTGGAAGGCAAAGTGTTAGGCCACTGGACTTCCAGGAACGTCTCTAGAACTTTGTTTCTTTAAGTGTGGTCTGAGGACCAATTAGGGCTTCCCTGGTGGCTCAGATGGTAAAGAATCTGCCTGCAATGCAGGAGACCTGGTTCAATCCCTGGGTTGGGAAGACCTGCAGATTTCTGGGCCTCAGCTGTGAAATTCATTGTGGCTGGAAGGCTGCGTCCCATTTCTCATTAAGGGCATGTGGAAGGAATTAGCTGCCCCCATGAGTTTCAGAGAGAACTGAGTTCAGGTAGCTCAGCCCCACCCTCCCTCCTCCTCCCTCCCAGGAGCCAGCCAGCCAGCAGAGTGCAGCCTCAGATGAGTCTCACAGGGCAGGCCCCCTCTGAACGAGGCTGCAGTCTCCACGTGCTTCCTGTGGCAAGCTGGGCCATTCCAGCTCTGGGGTTGGTATTCTGAATATCCACTGCTGTTGTCGTTTAGTCACTCAGATGTGTGCAACTCTATGTGACCTCATGGACTGCAGCACGCCAGGCTTCCCTGTCCTTCACTATCTCCCGGAGTTTGCTCAAATTCCTGTCTGCTGAGCTGATGATGCCATCCAACCCATCTCATCCTCTGCTGGCCCTTCTCCTGCCCTCAGTCTTTCCCAGCATCAGGGGCTTTTCCAATGAGTTGGCTCTTTGCATCAGGTGGCCAATGTATTGGAGCTCCAACTTCAGCATTAGTCCTTCCAATGAATATTCAGGGTTGATTTCCTTTAGGAATGACTAATTTGATCTCCTTGCTGCCCAAAGGAACACTCAAGAGTCTTTCTCCAGCACCACAGTTCAAAAGCATCAATTCTTTGGTGCTCAGCCTTCTTTATGGTCCAAGTCTCACGTCCCTACATGACTACTGGAAAAACCATAGCTTTGACTATAAGGACCTTTGTCTGCAAAGATCCACTGTAGATGCACATTAAGTCAAATCCTCCAAACTTACTGTTACCAGCAAAATCAGGTGACATTTTGTTCTCATTTTTCTGTTTTATCTCTAAGGTCTGGGAGTGTGGGTGTAATATATATTAATTACCTCATCGCCTAACACTCATCTAAATAAGAATTCTGGCCATTGAGTCTGGTAATATGCATTCAAAACTTCCCCAGGTAATTTGGATGTATATTAAAATTTGAGAATTATTCATCAAGGTCTGGGAGCGCTGTCTCTGCTTTAGTCAACGGCAAGGTTCCCCCGAAGGGCCACTGGCACACAATCAACTCATGTGGTGTATAAACCCAGTTCATCAACCAGCAGAGTTCAGCGTCCTCCTCTAGCACGACCCTTCCCGCATACAGTAAAGTGGTGAAGAAAATGAATGACACAGCCGGACTGCCTGGGTTCCAATCCTGGCTCCTTTCCCAGCTGATAGCTGTGTGACCTTTGACTAGTTACTTAATCTCTCTGTGCCTTTTTTTCCCCCATTCATTTATAACACAGTGTGGACAAAAAGTACATACTTTAGAATTAAACATTTTCTTTTCTCTAGGTACACGGCAACCTGCTCCAGTATTCTTGCCTAGAGAATCCCATGGAAGGAGGAGCCTGGTAGGCTACAGTCCACGGGGTCGCAGAGAGTTGGGACAGGACTGAGCGACTTTACTCTCAGGTACAAGTTAGGGCTTTCCAGGTGGTACTAATGGTAAAGAACCTGACTGCCAGTGCGGCAGACTCGAGGGACGTGGGTTGGATCCCTGGTTAGGGAAGATCCCCTGGAGAAGGGAGTGGCAACTCGCTCCACTATTCTTGTCTGGGAAATCCCATGGACAGAGGAGCCTGGTGGGCTACAGTCCTTGGGGTGGCAAAGAGTCAGACACGACTGAGCACACACACACACACACAGGTAATTTGTGAAAATGAACCTGTGTTCTTTGCTTATTCACAGATTGGCAGTAAACAATGTCCATAAAACAGTAAAATGTTCAGTAGGTATCTACACTTAACATTATACCCAGAGTCCACCAGCCCTATACTCTTCCCCCTCTACCTGGATTCAGGCATCTGTGGTCTCAGCCGTTTCCTCGCTTCCTTAGCTGACACCACCCTTACTCTGCCTAGGTTTTGGTTCATTTAATACTGACTGAGGGTTTGCTTTGTGTCAGATACCACACAAAGTACTAAGGAATCAAAGACAAATAAAATACAGTCTGCACCCTAGAGGCAGTTAGAAGGAGAAAGACAAACAGTTATGACTCAGCGAGATGCTTGCAATGATGGAAATGCTGGTAAGTCAGACGAGGGGAGGGCAGGGAGTAGTGGATTCTATGGGCAGGGTGGGTGAAGTCTACTTCCCGTCTCTCCTGGAGCATCTACCACAGACCCTGATGAACTGCAGCCACACTTGCCCCTTCCACCCAGACCTCCAAGCTCCCGGGCTTCCCCTAAAGCTTTTTGGATGACACCACTGTCCTGTCACACCCTCCTAGACATCAGGTCCCCCCAGGTCCCCAGTGACAGCACACGTGAGACAGATTATCTTTCACAGCTTCGCCAATCCCAGCTCACCAGCCAGGTGGCATCTGCAGTCTGGGTCTGGTCTCCGGAAGTCAAAGTCTAAAGTCTTGATCTTGACAATGCAAACACATCCTGGGCTTGCCACCCTATTAAGAGGAAAAATCCCAGGGAATCCTCTCGGGGAGATGACCCGGGTGGCTGACATGCCGCCTCCCTCAGCGTCCCACACCGCCTGTCTCCCCTCTTTAGGAGTTATTATCATAAAACACCAAGGCGAACAGAAAAGGCTTTGTCACTGTTTTCTGTGCTGGCCCTGTGGTTATGATTAAGTGCACCGTTTCCCGTCTTCCTTACTCCAGGCACAAGTTAACTTATGGAAATGAAGCTGTCTTCTTTGCTTATTCATACATCACCATGAACAGCCAGACAAGAGCGAACAAGCTTGCTATTCTGTTGGGGCCCTGGTGTTGGTGTCACCAGGCAGCAGACGAATGGCTCCCTCCTTCTGCAGCTTTTGGCTCCAGGCAAGGCTCCTGCCATTCAGGAGGTGAGGGCCCAAGGGAGCAGGGCATGGTGATGCTTCCAGGTGGCACGCTGGATGTGGCAAGGACAGGTGGGGCATTCATCCACCAGATATAAATGAGAAAGACAAAGGGTTTTAGAACGAGGCAAAACAGAGCTCTAGCCTCCGTTCTCTATGGCTTGACCAAGGCATAATTTCTCTGAGCCTCAAGTTCCTTATCAGTAAAAGGACAAGAATAGAATTCCCCCACTTGCCTCCAAAAATAAATGTGCAGATAAATAATACACATCAATAAAGCACCCGGCCCTTGGTAGGTGCTCAACTGCTGGCATTTTTCGACTTCTCTTTTGTGGTTCATTGTTCATGAAGTCTGGGTTTTCTGTTTGAAGCACTGACACGAGCTGTGTAGGCAGGACTCTAGGAAATTTGGCCAACTGCTCCCCTACCTGCCACCCTCCCGGTCTCTTCCCTGCCCCACTGAAGCCTTTAACTTCGGTGACACCAATCTCCTGGCTGTTTTCTTCCCTCTGAACACTCCTTCCCTGCCTCCTTCAGGGGCTCCCTTCCCTCTGCCTCTCCTTCAAAGCTGGGCTCCCAACTCCCATCCTCGGCCCCTCTCTTTGCTCTACATTTTACCCCTGGGTGATGGAATCGACTCCAATGGCTTCAAATACTGCCAAGAGGAAGGTCACTGCCCATCTCCATCCCAGACTGCTTTCCAGAGCTTCTTACTCTTAAATCCAACTACCTGCTCATGGCTTCATTTGGCTCTTCCACAGAGACCTTCAACTCAAATGGGTCAAAATCAGATCCACAATTTTCTCTTCCTAAATAGCAGCCTGACTCCTGCCTGTTCTGTTGGTTGGTAGCATCAAGACCCAACTTGTTGCCAAAGCCAGGACCTTTGAGTCAACCAAGACACCCCAACCCCTCACTTCTCACATCACTGCTATAACCAGCTCCTACAGGTTTTATCTTTTATTTTTCAAACTCATCCCCTTCCTGGCTCTATCCTCATCACCTTTCTTTCCCTGATACCTTAGCAGATTCATACTTGGTCGCCTTTCCCTCAGGGAAGCCCCTTGCTACTCTTGGGTTGGCCAAAAATTTGTTTGGGTTTTAGTATGCTGCTATGGAAAAACTCAAATGAACTTTTGGGGCAACCCAATATTTTGCCTTACTTGGCCACAGAAATATTTAGAAGTCAAATTTAATGGTTTTGCTTCCTTGATTGAAAAAGTTAATGCTCCTGGGGCCTAGTATAGTGTGGATGGATGGACAGATGAATGGATAAATGAAAAGTAAATACTATCTGTTACCCATAAGCCTAGCCTATCTGGAACTGGTGGGGTCTATGTGAATGGCATGGAATTAGGTGGGCCCTAGTTAACCTCTCCAGGTAAACACCAGGAGCAGTAGCTCTCGTCCTGATCATGGATGCTTCCAGAGCTCTCTTTCCTCACCCCCTGGGAAGCTCCTGGGTACACAGAGGGAGTCTGCAATCATTGCTGCACACCAAACCAGCCATGCTTAAGGCATCAGGTGAATATGAAAACTGTCCTGAGTATCAGCAGAGAAAGTTAACAATGCGCTTCCAACCTCTTACGTATTCTACTAAGCTATTTTAACAGAGAAAGGCTTTAATAGCACCATTCCATGCATGTCTGAGTGCAGGATGGCTGTAATAAGGAAAACACAAGAGTATCACATTGTCATTTACTAAACATCTGAAAGAACAGCTTCACAGCCACAGGTGCACCCCCACCCCACCCATTACTAGTGGGTGCAGAGCAATAAAACATCTCCTGAGAAGATGCGATACAAAGGGTATTTAAACAACCCTGAAAGGGATGAAAAGGACTGTTTCTGAACTTGCAGGTTTCACAGCTCCAACTTCTTCTGTTCAGCTCCAGCTAAATGCACTCTCGGATCACAGAGGTTCACAGGGGCTGAGGAGGGCTGAGTAATTCCTCTCGAATCACCTACTTTGACAGATGAAGCCCGTAGAAAGGGAGGGAGATGGGAGATGCTACGCCGTCAACACAAGTGGTGGGACTCCACCGCCAGCTCTACACCACATGGTTTGTTCTCTCCCTGTGTTTAAGCTTCTCCAACTTGGCCTCCTCTTCTTTCCTTGAATTTTAATTCTCATCTGGTTCAGGTTTCTAGCTCTTCTATGCCTGAATGGTAATCCTGGGCAAATTCTTAGCTTCGGAGGTTCTGCCTCTCTAAAATGGCAAAGGATTCTATTTCACGAGGGTGCACTGAGACCCTTAACCAGGTTTCCATACCCCACGGTTATGCTGCATGTCCTTGAGATGGAGTCCACGTGCTCTAGTTAAACAGGTCCCATCGTCCATCCTTCTGTTTCCTTTGGGCTGCTTGTTGAAGCACCCCTGGCTCCAGTTTATACCTTGGTTCAGCCAACCCTGATTTCATTTGGACAAAAATACTTCACCCTTACTGACCTCTATAGCTGAGGGATAATCCCTTCTAAGAGGAATTAGAATCAGTGTCACTCTAGAAGGTAGAATTAGGCTGCATGAGTTAAGATTGAAGGAAGATAGATTTGCTTCTTATAAGCCAGACTGTAAGTACCACCGGAGTTCACCCAAACAGAAGTGAGCTGCATTTTCAGGGAGAAGTTTCCGGGCACTGGGACAGTTCTAGATGAGGCTGCATGATTGAACCCCTACCTGGCAGGTGTTCATCACATCCCTACTGTGCACTGGGGACTCTGCCAACCGCGGGAGACAGCGGTAAAGGAACAGACCCAGAACATAACCTTCTGGGTTATGTGATCTCTACAAAAAGCTTCTCAAGCCTTTTGGCTGCGGTCTGCCAGGCCCTGCCCAAATCTTACTGAAGCAGAATCTCCCAGGGTGAGGCCAGGGAGTTTCTCTGCAAAGGACAGCTGCATGAATTCTGACTCAAAGCTTGCTTGGGGACCTTTGGGAGTGGGAGGTCACCCAGCAGGCTGGAGGTGGGAGAGGGCTTACCTACACCAAGCAGAACTCTAGATTTGAGGACCTCGAAGCTCCCTTCCAACCTGACCGTGAGATCTCTTTATTCTAGGCTAGCAAAGCCTTTCTCCTCATCCTCAGACATGTTCTTCCTATGTGTGTATGCACAGCTGAAGGCTGTGTTCCCAGGGCAATCCCTGCTCAGTGAGCACTTCACCCAGGCACCAGACTATGTGCTTGTCTTGCATCATTTCAGAGTGCCTTACCACAAGCCAGTGAGGTGAGCACAGAAGGGAAATTGAGACTGAGAGGGAGAGTCATGTGTCAAAGACGTGTGACTAAGGACCAGAGAGCTGGGGCTTGTGTTCAGGTTTCCTTGTTGCAAAAACCCATGTTTTATAGCTACGCTCGTGGTTGGGAACCAGCTGTAAGGTATTCCTCTCCCCAGGGGAAGGGCTGCAGCTGGCATAGCTGTGGGCAAAAAGCTCCAAAGGACCTAGAGAAGATGGGGGGAAAGGCTGGTCAAGGAATATGTGAGAGCCCACTGTTTCTGCCCATGGTACCTCCTGGGACTACAGGCAGAGGTTAGGGTTAGGGGACTCTAAAGAGTCCTTTGGTCCCCATCAGGGCACTCTGAGTCTAATCTCTTTTAGCGGTAATCCCAGGGTGCTCAGCTAAGAGCACATCCTACCCAGGAGCATCCACGGAGAATAAAAAAGGCAGGACTGAGACACAGAGAAACACCTGCAGTTCAATAAAGGTCCAGACGACGATTTTGTCTGCCAAGTTACAAGGACAAGTTCCCATCCCTCGAGTCAGCCCCAAGTGAGCCCACTTTAACTTAATTTATGGTTTGAAAACTCCTGCTCGATCTCAAATAACGATCTCTCTCTTCTTCCTTCCATGATCTCTGGTCTTTGGAAATGGGAAAAATGAAAAAGGGATGTGGAGTCAGCCGCTGGGCTCTCTTCCAAGGCTGCTTTTATCACACCGACTCCCAGGACACTCGGCTGCTGTCACCTCTCTGACGGGGCCTCAGCTGGGGCACAGAGCTGGCCTGAATCCAGCCACCACTTCCATCCGTGAACTCCTTGGGTCAGTCTCTCTTTAAAAACACAGTGGGTTGGCATCTTTCAGATCCTTCACTCAAAGACACTCCTTGAATCACTAATAAAAGGGCCTAGGAGAAGCCCTCTAACTTTCCCCACTTGGGTTGCATAAGAAGTACTTGCTTGCAGGATTCAAAGGGCAACATTTAAAGTTCTGGCTTTTCTAGTTACTCACTGTATACAACCTGGGCCCAAATGACTCCATTTTTGAGCTTTAGTTTTTATTATTTTGTTATTATTTTCATTTTACAAAATGGATGATGATAAAATTCACCTTTATGCCATCATAAGGTTGTTTTAAGGGTGAAATGAAAAGTTGTAAACTATAAAATACTGCTCAACTTTAAGTCTTATCATTGTGACCAAGCCTTTCTGAATCTTATGTAGCTATTACCTAATTTTCTTTCCTCGATAGAAGTGTTTCTGAAATTACAACATTATTATTCACTGGTATTCTATTTCTGCAAAATACAGATACTGAGCAAACTTTATTCTTTGACACACAGCCTAGCAGGTGGGAGAGGCCCTGTGTGTCTGAGAAGCACTCAGGAAGCTTGAGCACAAAACCTCTCTATATTCTTAAGGCTGGTCCTTGGGCAGATTATCAAGGTGTAGTTATGTTCCTTCTGTGAAGAACAGGCAGAAAATTCAAACCAGAGAAACTGAAAGGATAAAGGAGCATTTCCCATGGACCACTCTGTACAGGGTTAACGGAATATCCATATTTCAAAGATCTCTGTCTTCACCTTGAGGTAAGTAATCCATACATTCACCAAACAGCTAATGAATACACATCAGAGCCAAGCTGAGTTGTGGGGATGCAAAGATGGGTGGACCCTGAGATGGCTCCTCCCCTTGGTGGGGCTCACATCCTTATAGTGTGTATTAGTTTGTTATGGCTGTTGCAACAAAGTGCCAGAGGCTGGGTAGCTTAAACAGCGGATAATTAAGGCTCAGATGGTAAAGAATCTGCCTGCAATGAGGGAGACCTGGGTTCGATCCCTGGGTCAGGAAGATCCGATGGAGAAGGGAATGGCTACCCACTTTAGTATTCTTGCCTGGAGAATACCATGAAACGAACAGCCAAGCTGGCCTCAGTCCATGCGGTTGCAAAGAGCTGGACACTACTGAGTGACTAACACCTTCACAGTTCTGGAGGCTAGACGTTTGAGTCTGAGGTTTTGACAAGTTGTTTCTTCTGAGGTCTCTTTCCTGGGCCCACAAAAGGGTCATCTTCTCCCTGGATCCTCCTGTGGTCACTCCTCTGTGGGTCTGTGTCCTCATCCCCTCTTATAAGAACACTAATCAGATTAGATTAGGGTCCACCCCAATGACCTCATTTTACCTAGTGACTTCTCTTAAAACCCTTAGTTCAAACACAGTCACGTTCTGAGACACTGGGGGTTAGGATTTCAACAAATCAACTTTGGGGGACATAATTCAGCCATTCCATAGGTGAACGTCCCCTAACATTCACAGCAACAAAGGCGGAACTGCGACCCTGAAAGGGATGGGAGGGAGCAGTCCAGAGTAACGTCCAGGGTCTGTAAGAGGGGATGCCAGTCAGGAAGTCACCTGAAGAAATAAGGATTAAACTGAGATCGGAAGGAGGATGTTCAGAGTGTAAAGACAAGACGAACAGTGTGCTCTAAGACCTTGCAGGAGGAAGCTTGGCCGGAATGAAGGCTGTGGTGCCCCAGAAAGATGTTTGGTGTTCGTCCCTGGCTCCTGGCACACAGCGCCTACAGTCCTTGGAATTTCCTGAGTGATAAGAACATCTTTTGTTCTAATGAAGAAACCCTCAGCAGCTTTGGAATGAGGGCTGCTTGTCAGAAAAGCCATGCCTTGATTAGAAGCTTAGAACATTCAGGTCCACCCTCCCATCTCTGGGTGAGAAGTAGGTGGAGTAGAGAACGAGTTAGTCACTGACGGCCAGGGACTTCCCTGCTGGTCCTGTGGCTCAGACTCTGCGCTCCCAATGCAGGGGCCTGGGTTCTACTCCTGCTCAGGGAGCTAGGTCCCCCTTGCCACAACTAAGACCAAGTGTAGCCAAATAAGCAAATCAATTAGTGTTAAAAAATCACTGATGGTCAATGATCATCACTCATGCTTGCTGGATGGAACCTTCATACATGCCCCTAAATGACAGGCTGCAGAGAGCTTCTGAGTTGGTGAACACGCGAAGGTTCTGGGAGGGCAGTGGGCCGACAGAGGGGATGCGCCCCGCCCCCATGCCTTGCCTTGTGCGTCTCTTCCACGCGGCTGTCTCTCAGTTGCATCCTTTATGGGTAACCAGTAACAGTAAATAATAGTAACATTGTTTCCCAGGTGCACTAGTGGTAAGGAATCTGCCTGCCCATGCAGGAGATGGGAGTTCGATCCCTGGGCCGGGAAGATCCCCTAGAGAAGGAAATGGCAACCCACTCCAGTATTCTTGTCTGAGAAATCCATGGACAGAAGAGTCTGCGGGCTACGGTCTCTGGGGTCACAAAGAGTGAGACACGACTGAGCACACACGCCAGTGTATATAAAACCCTTTCCTGAGTTCTGTGAGTCATTCTAGCAAGTTAGCAAACCTAACTAAGGAGAGGTGGGTTTGGAAACCCCCTGACTTCGGAGCCAAATTTGACAGACGTGGGGGTAACCCAGGGACTCGATACCTATGACTGGTATCTGAAGTATAGGCAGTCTTGTGGGTCTGAGCCCTAAACCCGAGGGGTCTGTTGCTAACACCACTACCGGAACTGAAATGAACTGTAGGACACCCACTTGAGTTTTCAGAGAACTGGAGAAAAGTTTTCAGGCAACAACACTCAATCATGCATGCATCCTCAGGAGTCGGTGTGGGGATAGAAGTAGAATAATAATGAAATAAAGTGTTCAGCCATAAAAAGGGACACAGTACTGATACGTGCTGCGCCTTGGACGAACCTCAGACACATTACACTCAATGAAAGCAGCCAGACACAAAAGGCCGTCTAGTCTGTGATTCCTCTTATAGGATGTATCCAGAGGAGGCAGATCCCTAAAGATGGAAAGCAGATCAGTGGCCAGCAGAGGATAGGGGAGAGGGGATGCACAGGGATTATTTGATGAGCGCACGGTGCTTATCTGGGGTGATGAAAACGTCCGGAAACTAGACAGAGGAGATCACCTCATAATGCTGTAAGTAACTAAGCACCACTGGATTGCACATTTAAAAAATGTCTGACGCAGGATGCAGCATGCTTGGGGCTGGTGCATGGGGATGACCCAGAGAGATGTTATGGGGAGGGAGGTGGGAGGGGGGTTCATGTTTGGGAACGCATGTAAGAATTAAAGATTTTAAAATTTAAAAAATAAGAAACTAAAAAAAAAGTCTATTTATATGAAATCATGTGAATTTCAACTTAAAAAAAAATGAGGATGATACAGCTAGTATGGCAAGACAACTGCAGTAGGCCAACAGTACTTTTACACAGTTTATCCTGTTGAGTCTTCACTACAAAGGCTGGTGTGCCTGGGACGCCCCCACTCCTGACTCCAACCCCCACCTCCCCAAGCTCTTCTCTTTTCCATTCCCGCCTTGCACCCTCGGTCATGTCCTCCAGGCCACTGCTTCAGATACCACCTATATGTCGATAACTTCAAAATTTATGTCTCTGGTCTGACCTCTATACTGAGTTCCAGAATCATAAATTCAACTGCCCACCTGACACCTCTACTCTAGACAGCTAAAAGGTATCTCAGATTTAAAATCCCAAATTGAAATCTTGACTTTTCTCCTCTGCACCTGCTCTAACCAGTGTCACCCAGGTCAGGAAAGAGTTGCTCACTCTCGCCAGCTGCCCAGTTGCTTAGGCCAGAAACTATGGAGTCATTCTTTCCCCCTAAGCTTTATTGAAGTACAATAAAACTCAATAAATTCATCCATGTTAAGTAAGTGCAGCTTTGACAAACTGTGGCAGTTGTGTACAGTCACATAACCATCATCACCATCAGGATACAGGACTATCCCAGCAGCCTAAGTCTTTTTATGGCCCTTTTGTAATCAATCCACTTGCCTGAAACTCAGCTCCAGGTAACCCCTGATCTCCTTCCTGTTACCACAGTTTAACCCTTCCTAGAATTGCACATAAAAAGAATCACAAAATCACAGAGTGTGCAGTTTTGTGTGACTGACTGCCTGTACTCAGCACAATGTTTTTGAAATTCACCCAAGCTGTCACTTGTATTATTATCACATTCCTTTTCATTGCTGAGTGGTCTTCCAAAGTATGGTGACAGAACCATTTGGGCGGAATCAGGAGTTCTGTTTTTCCTAAGTTATGCCTGAGATCCAAACTGCAGATTTTGACCTTAAATGATATTTAAAAACATAAGCTCATGTATAGGAGAGGTTAGCGGAAAAGAAGACCAAGGTGGAGGGCTACCCTGCCCCCCCAACGCTTAGCTGCTGTTGAGCGAGAGAGGAAGAGAAGCCAGAAAAAAAGTCTTCCTGAAAGAGGTTGGGCATGTCCCCTTCCCCCAGTAAACAGCAGAAGGCCTCCACGTGGTGTTGTCAAGAGGAGCCAATGGGGATCTAAGGGTCGAGATTCTAGTTGGTCCCTGTGTTAGATCTTCCTAGATCTGAAATCTGCCAACACACAGTCTTGACCCCAAAGCTCATATTTACCACCAATTAATTATAGCTGTCCCCACCTTTCCTTCACAAGATGCTCTACGAGATCCTGAGATCTGTAATAGACTTCCTCAGCATCCTCAGTGAAAAATCAAGGTCTCTTCCTCTCTTCCGCTTCAGCTGGAAACACCTGGTACCCATGTGTCATGACGCACATTCTTCCAGGAGAGAAACCAGTGCTGGTCCTTCCCCCTAGAGCAATAGGATGGCCAAGCCAGCCTACTTCTGACGGAAAGCTGAGCCCCAAACACATTCATCTTTGTCAACGACCTGAGGGCAGCTGCTCACGCAGGAAGACTGTGCCTCCCGCGTGCAGCGAGGCCTCTCTGTGTCGAGGGAAACTCCTGCATCCAAGAGGAGGTTTTTGTACTTTTGTTAAACCCCGATACAGCATTATAGCACAGGATATCAAAACTGCAAGGGCCTGGGGAATATTTTGAGCCAAACTTTTCATGTGAACGATGAGAACTAAAGCAGAAAGAGGGCCCTAAGCAAGGCCACGTGGTGAAGCTGCTCTGCTGCTGCACACTGCGCTGTTGCCTTTGCCATCGAGCAACATGAGCTGAGCACCTGTTATTTTCAGGACACTGGGCTATGAAAGGAGGAAACACTTCCGCAGGTACCACGATGTGCCCTGACTCTTAGCATCCTATAGTCCTTTTTCAGAAGTCAGTTCAGATGTTCCAAGACAGATAACAATAAAGGTGTCATAGACTAAGACGCCTGGAGAACAACTGTCAAGGGTTGGCTGGGAAAGCTCTGAGGGGAAAGGGTGTCTTGAACTAAACCCAGGAGGGGACAACTAAAATCACTGAGAACCTCTTGGATACAGAAGAGTACCTCTTGGTACTGAGCTAGAGGCTACTTTGATCCTGCAACCAACCCTGCAAGGTTAGTAGTATTTATTCTCATTTACAATGAAGAAACCTGAAGCTCAAAGATGCAAAGTAACCAGCACAGTTTCACGCAACTAGGTAGTAAATGATGGAGCTGGGATCTGAGTGTGGTCCCAAAGCCTTGGTGTTGTTTCACTGGGATGAAGTTAAAGGAGAAGGATTAGAAAGAAGTTTCTGTATCCAAGAGGTGTCAGAGAGGGCATGCATGGGTGATAAGATCCTGAGAACCTATGCAGGGATGATTTATGAATTCTGCACAAGTTACCTGTCTTTGGGGATGCTTCACTGCATGTTTATAACTCAACCAATGAGTATGCAAACGCAGAAGGAAGAGGTGGGTTGTGCTGGTCACTGAACGCACGAGTGCTGGGGCACTGTGTCAGTCTCCGGGGGCCAAGTCTGTAGAGAAGATGGCGTTCTCCTCCTTGAGCAGGTGGTGGGACAAAGCACACAGGACCAGATAGACTGAACTATTAATACGTGTTATGGAGATATGCTAACAAAAGGTAGACTTTAAGAGGAAATTTGAGCACCATACAAATAGGAGATCTTTCTTTGGAAGGAATGATGCTAAAGCTGAAACTCCAGTATTTTGGCCACCTCATGCAAAGAGTTGACTCTTTGGAAAAGACTCTGATGCTGGGAGGGATTGGGGGCAGGAGGAGAAGGGGACGACAGAGGATGAGATGGCTGGGTGGCATCACTGACTCGATGGACGTGAGTCTGAGTGAACTCCGGGAGTTGGTGATGGACAGGGAGGCCTGGTGTGCTGCGATTCATGGGGTTGCAAAGAGTCGGACACGACTGAGTGACTGAACTGAACTGAACTGAATGTAATTAAAAACATTACACCGGCAAAAACGTTAGTAATCATGTAGTCTAACTTTTTCCACAGTATACCAAATGAAATTGAGTTGTAGCCAGGAGAAATGATATTCTCAAGATCACACAGCTGAGAAGGGACCAGAACCCTTGTTTCTTAACAAAACTGAGCCTCTCAGCTGCTCCATATCAACTTGGAAATGAAGGCTGCTGAAATGAACAGCTAGAACAGGGTGTGTAGATGAAGCACAGCTTCCTTCAGGCCCTGCCACAGACTATTCCCACCCAACATCCCTGAATGCTGAGCAGCAAACATACCACATGACCCCCCTGGGGATTCAGCTAGAGAAGGCCCCCTCTATAAGCCTGCACCTTGCTGTCCTTCTGGGAGAGAGTCCTCTCTTAGCAAGCCAAGGGCAACATGCCCAGAAGAGTCACCTAATGGCCTTCCCCTGGAATGGCACCAAATCACCAACAATAACAAGGAGCAGGACCTTGCCCTTCATAGTTCTGATATCCTTTCTGACAGAAGCTAAGTGCAGCCTTCCAAGCTCAGGGTAGAACATTTTTGTCTGGTAAAGTCACAGCCATGGCTGGGCAGTGGCTGGGAGAGCAAGAGGGGAGGATGCCTGTGATGAGCACTAAGCAGTCACTTTGAATAAGGAGCCAGAGACTGCGCTTCAATCCAAGTTCGCCCGCTCAGCCACTCATCCATCCACCTATCCATCTGTCTGTCCACCCACCCATCCACCTGTTCGTCCATCCATCCATCCATCCTCCATCCAAGTGCCAGGCACTGTTCTGGGCTCTGAGTCATAAACAACAACAAAAACAAAGCCCAAATCCCAGGGTCTCTGTCTCTTGTGCATGTTCATTCCGGCAAGGAAGCTGGACAAAGAGATATATGATAAAACTCCGAGTGATGCTAAGAGATACGATGAAAGTAACATAGATGAAGGGATGAAAAGTGACGGGGGTGGGATACCTACTAGAGAAGACGGAGGGCAGGGCTGAAAGCAGAGCTGAGCTGCTATTTGAGGAGAAAGGACATTTTCCCTGCTCAGAGCATTGCCGGGGCAGCAGAAAGAGCGGCAGGTGAACAGAGAGGCTCCAGCGCTGAGGCCTCCAGAAAAGGCATGCTGGGGGCAGCTCCCACGTGTCTGTCCCAGGTGAGCTGACTGCATAAAAAGCTGTTGTCACAGGCTCGACTTGGAAAAGGTCACCAACTTTGTAGCAAGTGGCAGGTGAAAACAGGCCTGGGATGACATTTGTTCCTTATTTAGGGCTCAGGAGTGTTTGACAATGAATAGGTCAGCAAGGCATCTGGCTGCATGGTGGATATGTCAGAATAACACTCCAGAGCCATCCAAGGAGGGGAAGATGCCCAACTTGGGTAAAGACTGAAAACTGCAGAAAAATGACCCCCTCGCTTCAGCCCACAGATTTGGAAGCTCCAGTGTGACTCTCTTGCAGATGGCTGCAGTTTCCCCATCCTCTTTCCTAAGCCAAAATGAGGGCTACCTCAATCAATTTACATTATAGTTTACAAAATGGTCTTTTTTTTTCTCTGCAAGAAATTAATGCTGGACAATCTGCTATGTAGGTCTTCCAAAGGCCCAGAAGAGAGAAGACACAGTGGTTGACTCTCTGAAGGCCAGTAGGGGAATTGTAGAATCCTGCATGCCTGACCCACACTGCCTGGGTTTGCACTGAAGGCTAGTGCCCTTAGGGGAAAGCGGGATGCTGGACACAGAACAGAAGGGCTTTGTAAACCTTTCCGCTGCATTTATAGCAGGGATAGTGTTGAGGACACTGTCCACTCTGGTTCTAGGTCAGTATTCCTTTTGGGAAATCCAAAGTAAGAAATTCCTTTCAAAACTAAACAATGGGATTAACTCAAATCCACTGAAAATAAATGATATATATTCTTTTGGAGCAAGAATCCTTTAACTGACTGAGCGGACTGCCAAGAGGCTCAGAGTTCAACTTTCAAAATAGAGTCAGATACAACCAGGTGGCGCTAGTGGTAAAGAACCCGCCTGTCTGTGCAGGAGATTTAGAGATGTGAGGTCAGTCCCTCAGTTGGACAGATCCCCTGGAGAAGGACATGGCAACCCACTCCATTATTCTTGTTTGGAGAATCCCACAGACAGAGGAGCCTGGTGGGCTACAGTCCCTAGGGTCACAAAGAGTCGGATACGATTGAATCAACTTAGCATGCAAAATGATGCTTTACATAAATTCCTGTGTCTCTTCTTACAGGTTGCCTAAAACCTTTTGTAAAAGAAAGCAGGCTATAAATGAGTAATAAATAAAACAGAACATTTGCACACACACAGTGCCTGTTAGATTCCTGTTTGTTTAAACGTCTTCCATGGTCTCTGTGACTTGCTGTACTTGAGTTTTCAAAACCTATTTCCCATTTTCCAGTTTCTAATAGTGGGCCAGGGACAAGCTGACTTCATTGTCACCATGTAAAAACTTAGGACTGTCTTAGAGCTAAGACTTTGAGATGCTGACCTTTCACTGGCTTCCAAACGTGGACAACTCCATATACTCAGTCTGGTATCCCACAGAGCAAGCCACTGGCACCCTCGCAGTGGGCAGGGTTCGCAAGCTGTATCTCATGCACAGAGAGTCAGCTGCAGTCAAGGACAGAAAGGCTCACCCATGTCACCAAGGGCCCTGGCCCTGAACATGAACTTTGACCTGGAGCACAGCCAACAGCTGCCTGGGGCCACTTCCTCCTCATTCTGTCTCCATCTGACTCTGTCTCCCTCTCTCTCCTGGATCCTGCTTCTTTCTTTCTTTTTTTTTTTTTTATAATTGGTTCTGGCTAAATTCACACAGAAGTGACTCTGCTCTGATCTCCAGTTCCTATGACTGTTTTACTTCCTGTGGTTTCCACTACTTGCCTGGGTTCTCTCAAAGTTTTCTCAGAAAACTGAAAAATGGGAAAACCCCTCATTTTATCCTTTACCCATAACGTTTTGAACATACATCAGAGGTGCTCTTCATTGAAGCACATTTAATTTAGGTACTGGATGAAATGACATTGAGGGTCAGATCTACAATGGTTGGAGCTCCTTCCTAAAATCAAGCAATCCCGAGGCACGAGCCAGGCAGAGAGAAGCCAGGATGGCCAGTGTCACACCCTGATTCCTCTCCTCACTGGCAAGCGCTCTGGCCCAGATGAAACGTATGAGGTCTCTGAGCTGTGTTACGTATCCTGCCATCACTTACACTAAAGGGAACATGTCAGCCATGAACCATCCCTATTGTATATTCCAACAGTTACACCATTTATGTGCTATTGTCCATGGAGCCCTGTCCCATAAATCCACTGATTAGCTTTGTTTACCATACGCTACAGACTGAATGGGCTTCCCAGGTGGTGTCAGTGGTAAAGAATCCACCTGTCAATGCAGGAGACACAAGAGATGCAGGTTCAGTCCCTGGGTCAGGAAGATCACCTGGAGGAGGGCATGGCAACCCACTCCAGTATTCTTGCCTGGAAAATTCCATGGACAGAGGAGCCAGGAGGGCTACAGTCCATGGGGTCACAAGAGTCAGACGCAACTGAGCACACATACAGACTATTTATGTACTCCAAAATTCACATGTCAAAGTCTCACCCCCAATGTGCTATGTGGAGGTGGGGCCTTTCGCAGATTATTATGTCATATAGGTAAAGCTCTCCTAAAAGGGATAAGTGTTCTTAGAAAGGATCCCCAGAGAGATCCCCTGCCCCTTTCTCCACTTGAGGACACAGCGAGATGGCCCTTCGTGAATCAGGATGCAGGTTCTCACCAGACTGCAAATCTGTTGGTGACTTGATCTTGAACTTCCCAGCCTCCAGAACCCTGAGGATGAATGTGTGTTGTTTCTAAGTCCTGTAGTCTATGGTATGCTGTTACCGCAGTCCAAAGAGACTAACACACCATATTAATCCTAGTACAGGCTGCTAGAGGGGACCCACAGATAAGAACTCCCTCCCAGCGACTTCCCTGGTGGTCCAGCAGCTGAGACTCCACACTCCCAATGTAGGGGGCCCAGGTTTGATCCCTGGTCAGGGAACTAGATCCGACATGCTGCAACTGAGAGCTCATATGCTATAGCTAAAGATTCTGTGTGCCACAATATGACCTGGTGCAGCCAGCCAGCCAGCCAGCCAGCCAGAGAGGTAGAGAGATGGAGATAAAGAGACAGATAAATAGATGATAGATAAGAATTCCCTCCCAATGAGTGCTACAAGTGTGTGACAGAAGTTCCATCATTGACATGCTGATACATACCAAGTCACCCTTCTTTCTTTCTTTCCTAGGTCCATAAAGGGAGGGGTGGTGGTTTAATCGCCAAGTCATGTCCGATTCTTGTGATCCCATGGACTGTATATAGCCCACCAGGCTCCTCTGTGCATGAGATTGCCCAGGCAACAATACTGGAATGGGTTGCTATTGCCTTCTCCAATAAAGGGAGGGACTGCATTGCAATACACTGAGGGCCTGCTACCAGCCCTTTCCTTCTTTCCCAGGAGTATTTTTATATGGATGGGAGCATACGGCACACAGAACAAAGCTCACTAGGAGCAGCTCTCAGCACGTGGACCTGCCCCTGTCCCCACACCCATCGGGTTGTGTGTTTACCAACAGTGAGTTGTGGTTGTTCTCAAACCTGTTTATATCAGTTCTTATTGTTGCAATTAAATATGCTAAGTAAATATTATGTAAATGGATTAATTACAAGTGTGAAAAGAGAGCTGTTTCTCTGAAAACTAAATTGAATTCTTGAAAAAGATTTGATAAGGATGAGTGCTTAAAAAATACTATTGTACTAGACAACTCAGAAAGGTAGTAAGAATCTAGCTGGATTCTGGATTTCAGTGCTTGAAGCATGCCTTTAAATATTAACTCTGCTTTAAATAACTGGAATTGGAAATAAAATTACAGGTATAGGCTATGTAAGAAAAATGCCACAAAAGTCTAATAAATGGACTCTAACTCAAAGAAATATCTGTGGCTGTAAAAACACCTTCACTTGGAGCAATTCTCCGATCATGCAGTGATGATTTATTTGTACATTTCCTTCCTATGTCGTGGCCGGCTTTGTGATAGTCTGAGTCACTGCTACAGACAGTATTAGAAAAAAGCCACGAGAGACCTTGGGTTCTAGGCCAGGCCCAATTGTTCTGAGACCTTGACCTCCACTTTTGTGAAAGATTTCCAAAAAATAACCCCAAAGGCTCTGCTGAGTTCTCATAGTCTAGGATTCTATGGCTGTCGATTATTCCATGGCCGTTTAAGATCTAGACCCAATCACTAGTCCATCTGTACCACAAAATCTCTCATATGATCTAAGAACCTCAACTTACATTATTTGCTGACTCAATACTCCTCATTTTGGGTGTTTTGAATCTTAGAGGAAGGAAGATTTTGGAAATATCACTGTCGTAACAGTTTTCAAACATAAAGTTTTTGGTTTGCCTGTGACTTTTGCATCTGTACCTAAATCAAAGTGTAGACTAATCCTGAACATCTTATAAAGTCTTTTTTGCCTTTGTGCTTGATGTTTTCCATTTCAATTAACTTTCCACTGAGATGTCACTGAATAAAAGACATCGGAGAAATGGAAGAACCTGTTATAAATGCAACCTCTTAGCCCCAGAGAGATTCTAATTCCACTCCATTTATGCAATTTTTGACTGATGCTAACCCAGGAACTCGGGTATAAGGCTCCTCATGGTGAATCACTTTAAAGAGCCTGTACTTGGTGGCAGCTGCAGCTCTGATCAGAGAGAACTTGACATGCTGTCCAGTCACCTTCTGCAGACTTGGAATACCATGCCAGGTGAGAACTGAGATGCCAAAGGGGGCCAGAGAGAAAGACGCAGACTGGGCACAAGAGGTTTGATCCAGCCACCATTTCCACATCATATGCGACACGGGCAGTGGGAATTTCTTTTGCTTGCATGCTGCAATTGGGCAACTGTAGCAGACTACAGTCAGCATGTGAAGACAGAAGGCTGGTCTCAAGCTCTTTGGGGAGAAAAGTGCATATTCAATTTTCTAAGTAGGAGAAGAACATGAAAATAATCCTTGTCCTATTTATCTCTCAGGGTTTTTAAGAATCGTAAGAGCAACAGCAAAAATAACAAATAAAAGCACCCAGTAGCCACTATACTGGGTACTTAAGTTTTCTGACAACCTTAGAAGACAGATATCATTATCTTCCATGTAACAGAAATGGAAAAATTCTGAAGCTCAGAAAGATTGAAGTCTTCTGCCTCTGGTTATGCTGCTAGTAAGTTGTAGAGCTGGGATTCAAAACTAGGTCTTCCTGACCCTAGATATGGAAGCCTCTTGAACTGTTCAGCATTTCCTTTCAAAGTGGATCTAGGGGTATGGTTCACTAGATCGACTAGATGTGAAAGCCTTTACAGGGTAGTGAAGAGTAAGGTTAAACAAAGCTCTATGGACATCATAGGGTTTGGTACAGCTCAGGATCATGTAAGAATGGGATCTGACCTCCTGAGAGTTGTCTTCTTGGCAGAATCCTCCCAGGCAATATAGCTGTAATTCTTTGACTTTCATGCTCTACCTGTCAATTCAGAAAGCCCACTGCATACCCTCAGTTGGACCAGGGAGCAATGCCAGTGGATTCCTGCTCTGTAAGCTGGACTCCTGGTAGCTCTGAGCCCATGCAATGGGCAGACACGTGGATGGGTATTAGCAAGTACCAGGAGCGTTATAACACAACGTAGGTCAAGTCACGTGATCTCGATACACACACAGTGAGAAGATGGCTGCCTTGGGACATCCCCCAGGGGTGTTCAGATACATGGAGTGATGCTGATGTGGGGGTGTTCACACACCATAAAGCTAACTGCAGCAGTTAAAGGACAAAAGAGAGTGTTTAGAAAAAAAGCAATTTCCTCCTCTATAAGACCTTCCCCAACTTTGTGGGCCAAATTTAGCCCTCCTGCTGCACTTCTGTTGCTTCCGGACCATGTCTTCACTGTAATAATTATCTCTTAGCAGTAGTGGGCATCAGGTTCCTCTGGGGAGACTTTTTAAAAAATATATATATGTACTTGGCTCCATTTCAGGAGATTCTAATTTGCTAAGTCTGGGTTGGGCCAGGGAATTTGTATTTTTAAAGTGCTTTCTAGGTCCATGAGTATCCAATACCATGGAAGGCAATATATCCTGAAAAATAAAACCATGGTAGAGAACAATCTAAAAATGGTGAATCAATAGAAAGTAATATATGTATATATCAGTGCACATGCGTATGTAAGAAAAAAAATGAGTAGGCGAGAAAATGAGGTAATTCATCAGATTCAGTAATGAAAATTATAAGAGAGCACAGTCCAGACAGGGAAGCAGGCTGAAGGCAGGATGTAAGCTGGAGAGCCTGCCCATCCCTGGCATCATGAAGCACTGTTTCAAATGAGCCAAACATAGCTCTGTGTGAAAGCAGCCTGGAGAACAAGGTATAAATCCAGTCTCCCAAAAGCCAGACCCTCGGAGGGTGAAGTGGCAGAAAGCCAGCACCATAGAAGAAGAGGGGAAAAAACTTGTCTTAGTCTTGGATCTGGGTGAAAGGCAATGATAAAGAGGTCACTACTGAGAATGCTCAACTCTAGGCCCAGAGTTAGGTAGTTTGAGGGCCAGAACTCATAGCTATCTTTTTGGTCTCATGGCCATGGTGAAAACTGTTGTTTGGGGGAAGGAAATACAGATTCTCTCTAGAGGACTGTATTTTAAAACCTGGTCTCAATTTCCACAGATAAATATTCGAGGAAAATGAACTGACACACAAACACACACGCAAAATCTATCAGGAAACAAACGCTGCAGAAGTAACAGTGAATTTAACTCCAAAAGACTGATTGAAATTAACATATATAGAACACAAGGCAGATCTGTTTAGTATATTTAAAGAAGTAACAAGAAATAGGTGGTGTGGTTTTACAATACATCACCAGATTCTTTCATTCTTTTTGCATGAAAAGACAGAGTCTAAACCCCCTCCTTGGTCTTTTAGAATTAAAAGATGTTTGCTCCTTGGAAGAAAAGCTATGACAAACCTAGACAGCATATTAAAAAGCAGAGACATTACTTTGCCAACAAAGTAGTTTTGAATAGTCAAAGCTATGTTTTTACCAGTAGTCATGTATGGAATGTGAGAATTGGACCATACAGAAAGCTGAGTGCTGAAGAATGGATGCTTTTGAACTATGGTGTTGGAGAAGACTCTTCAGAGTCCCTTGAAATGCAAGGAGATCAAATCAGTCAATCCTAAGGAAGTCAATTCTGAATCTTCATTGGAAGCACTGATGCGGAAGTGCCAATCCTTCGGCCACCTGATGTGAAGTACTGACTAACTGGAAAAGACCCTGATGCTAAGAAAGACTGACAGTAGGAGGAGAAGGGGATAACAGAGACTAGATTGGTTGGATGGCATCACTGACTCGATGAACTTGAGTAACCTCTGGGAGATGGTGAAGGACAGGGAAGCCTGGCCACGGGGTCACAAGGAGTCGGACACAACTGAGCGACTGAACAACAACAAAACCCCCTCCCCCTTTAAATGCTTCATTTCAGTGGCTCTTTTCTGATGAACAGAATGCGGCAGATGTGATACTATATATGACTATATACGATATATATGGTACTATACATGGCTCTTGAATCCAGGTGATGAAAAGGGTACCACCTCTGTTGGCTCACTATCCTTACCTATCTGCCTGTTTATTCCTATTATCTCTGTCCTCCTCTCTCTCGCCGTTTACTCACTTTGAGAGAGGTCAGTCTCTATGTCATGGGGTACTCAAGCCGTACTGTGAAGAGGCTCCCAGGGAAGGAAAAGAAAGCCCCTGGCCTACAGCAGTCATCAGTCTGCCAGCTATGTCAGTGCATCTTAAGTCAATTATCTAGTCTCTTCAATAAATGATATTGGAAAAGTTGGATAACCACATGTAGGAAAGTTAGACCCTTATCTTATACCAGTCACAAAAATTAATTCAAAATAGATTACAAACTTAAAGAACTGAAACTAAATAAATTTACATTAAAAAAAACTTGGCAAATATACTTAAATATGACACCAAAACAGGACAACCTAGAGAGGTGGGAGGGAGGGAAATTCAAGAGGGAGGGGGCATATGTACACTTATGGCTGATTCATGCTATTATATGGCAGAAACCAATGCAACATTGTAAAGCAATTATTTTCCAATTAAATTAAAAGAAACATAGGAATCAAAAGCAAAAATTAATCAGTGGGATTGCCAAATTAAAAAGTTTCTGCACAGTGAAATAATCAACAAAATGAAACAAAAGCTATGAAATGGGAGAAATATTGCCAATATCTATATGATAAGGGTTAATGTCCAAAAGAATTCTTACGGTTCAATAGCAAAAAAAGTCTGATAAAAAAAAATGAGCAGAGGACTGAAAAGACATTTTTTCAAAGATATATAAGATATACAAAAAGTATCTTACCGTCATGAATCATCAGGAAAATGCAAATGAAAACCACACTGAGACATCACTTCCCATCTAGTTAGAATGGGGTGGCAGCACTCCAATTTTAAAAAAAGAATGGCTATCATCAAAAAGATAAGAGATAAGAAGCATTAGCAGGAATGCAGAGAAACGGGAACACTTGTGCACTGTTAGTGGGAATGTAAATTGGTGCAGCCACTATGGAAAACAGTATGGAGGCTCCTTAAAAAGCTAACAACAGAATATCACACGATCCAGGAATCCCAGCTCTTGGTGCATGTCCCAGAGAACCGAAAACAGAATCTCAAAGAGACCTCTGCATACACACATTTATTGTAGCATTATTCATAATAGCCAAGAGATGAAAAACCTCAGTGTATATCTATGGATAAATGGATAAGGAAAATGTCCCCTGCCAAAGAGTGTACTATTCAGCCATAAAAACAGGGATATATTGTCATTTGGGTCAGTACAGATGGACCATGAGGGCATTATGCTAAATGAAATAAGTCAGAAAAAGAAAGATATATGTATGATCTCGCTTATATATGAAATATGAAAGTCAAACTCCTAGAACACAGAGACAAGAACGGTGGCTGCCAGTAGCTGGAAGGTGGGGGAATTTGGGAGATGTTGGCTAAAGGTATACATTTCCAGTTATGAGTTAAGTTCTGAGGAAATAATATAGAACATGGTGATCATAGTTAGTAATAGCATATTATATGCTTGAAAGTTGCTAAGAGACTAGATCTTAAATGTTCTTATCACCAAAAAAAAGAAGTGGTAATGTGACATAATGGAGATTATTACCTATCACTATGGTGGAAATCATTTTGCAGTGTTTAAGTGTATCGAATCAATGACGTATAGACTTTAATATATATACAATAAGTCAATCATATCTCAATAAAACCAAAACCAAAAACAAAACCCAAAATACCAACACCATAACACAATATCATTTTTAATTAAAAAAGTCAGTTATCCAGCCCAAGCTGACACAAGATGATAAGTGCATGAGAGCTGCCAAAAGAGAGGAGCCTAGCTGAGACACAGCTGAATTTCTAACAGAAACCATGCAACCTAATAAAGCAACTTGTCTGAACTTACTATGTTTTATTGTAACTTGTTATACATGAATAGACAACTATACAGACTATAAAAAGTACAACAAAGAACAAGAAAACTGTCAAAAAATGACCCAGCATATCTGAAAATGAACCAAGTAAAAGGTATAGAAATGAAAAATAACTGACAGCTGACTTATCAACAGAAACAATGTAAGCCCAAGAGAGTGGAAGAACATCTTTGGTGTGCCAAGAGGAATAACTGTCAACCGAGAATTATAGATCCAGTGAAAACATCCTTCAGGATGGCAAAATAAAGACTTTTTTCTCAGAGAATCAAAAACAGATGTTACTAGTAGCAGACACTCACTACGGGAAATTTTAAAAGATATATTTCAGGAGGAAGAAAAATGATTCCAGAAGGAAGTCTAAAACGTGAGAAAGGAGAGTGAAAAAAGAAAACAGCCCATTTATAGATAAAATTCTTAACATGCACAAAGTGAAATGGCAACCCACTCCAGTATTCTTGTCTGGAGAATTCCATGGACGGAGGAGCCTGGTGGGCAACGTTTTGTGGAGTTGCAAAGAGCTGGACAAAACTAAGTGACTGAGCATGCACTCAGGCGCCAAGTGAAAATCAACAATACCATGTAAGGAGAGAAACTGGAACAACAAGAAAATAAATAAGCATACTTTAAATAACGGCATATAATTCAGGAGGAGGTAATTATAGACAAAGCATTCTAAAGTTCTCACATTGTTTAGAAAAGGGAAGATACTAATTTCAAACATTAAGTATTCATGTTAAGATCCCTGCTGTGTAACTTTCAACTAGTAGATGTTAAATGTTGAATGAGTAATAAAAATCCATAATCAGCTCACAGAAGGTAAGAATGGAGAAATAAAGAAACAGGAGACAAACAGGAAGCAAAAAATCAAATGGCAGAAATAACAGCAACCATATTGGTAACAGCTACCTGGCTAAATAAACTAAACTTCCTGGGAGAAAGAGAGATACTTATACAAAATTTTTAAAACTGCAGCTTTATATCATTGAAAACAAAGAAACTGAACATAAAAAGATGAAAAAATATCCAAAAGGAAAATATGAAATACGGCTATTAGTAAAAAGAAATTATTATAGGATGTGTTTTCATTATAGAAAACTTGAACTCTGTTGATAAATTATTGAAATCAGCAAGAGAGTTTAGTAGGTTCTGAACAACACACATTAATTGCCTTTTCATATACCAGCAATAGGTAAAAAAATGCACTGAAATATCACTGGCAATGTCAACAAACTATATTAGATATCCAGAAATACCACCTCCAAAAGATGTGTGAAACTTGTATGGGGAACACTATAAAATGTTATTGGAAGATATGAAAGAAGAACAAACCAAAAGAATAACAAATCAATTTTATAGACAGGGAGACTCATTACCATAAAGACAACAATTCTCAAAATGATTTATGGATACAGAGTCAATAAAATTTTAATCAAAATTCCATTGTGTGTCTATACGTGTGTGTATGTATGTACATGCACAGAACAAGTCTATTCTAAAACATGCATATTTGAGATTAGCCAAGACTGTGATAATTCATTATGCTACGTACTTATTAATATGTAAACACAGTATTCTTGTTACAGGTCAATTTTTTAAAAGGAAGGAGAACAAGTGAGGGGACTAGAGCTACCAGATGTTAAAATTTATTATAAAGGTATAATTATATAAAGATAATATGATATTGACATAGGGATATGCAATGCAACAAAATAATGCATATGTAGGAACTTGACCTATGGCAGATAAATGAGGGAAAGGTTATCTGAAAAATTATCTTGGAACAAATGGTTACTACACAAAAAATAAACAAAAACTTAATCCATACTTCAGATAGGAATCACTCCCACATGAATGAAATAGTTAAATGGAAGGCAAAACTCTAAGGAAAATATTTTTACAACCTCAGAGTATCAGTTATTTTTTAAAATCAAATATAAAAACATGCTATCCATAAAGGAAAGCCTGATAAATTCAACTACACTACAATTAAGAACTTCAGTATATCAACTGAAATTGACACCATAAGAAAGTGGAAAGACACATAGTAAACCCAGAGATGATAACCGCAGCATGTAAAATTGGCAAAGGCTTGGCATCCAGAACATATAAGGAATGGCTACAGATCAATAAGGGAAAGATGAGCAACTCAACTAAAAATGTGCAAAAAACATGGACATAGAATAGAAAATTCAACCAGCCAATAAACATATTAAAAAATGTACAACCTCATTAGTAATAAAAATGTGAACGAATATGCCATTAACATATGATACTTCATCTACTAGGTTGGTAAAGATTAAAAAGGGAAACTACTCTTGCTTGGAAAATCCCATGGACAGAGGAGCCTGGTGGGCTGCAGTCTATGGGGTCGCGACTGAGCAACTTCACTTTCACATTTTACTTTCCCTGCATTGGAGAAGGAAATGGCAACCCACTCCAGTGTTCTTGCCTGGAGAATCCCAGGGACGGGGGAGCCTGGTGGGCAGCCGTCTATGGGGTCGCACAGAGTCGGACACAACTGAAGCGATTTAGCAGCAGCAGCAGCAGCAGCAGCAGCAATGAGCAAATAATGCTGAAGATGGGTAGCTGTGGGAACTGTTCATCACTAGGATGGGAATGTAAATTGTAACTACCACTTTGCAAAACCGTTGACAATCATGAACAAAGTTGAGCATATATACTTTATAATCCAAAGTCCTCAGGAAAACTAGCAGATTTTAAAATAACATTCACAGAAGCATTATTGTGAATAGTCTAAATGATCTGTGACAAAAGAATTGATATACTGTGACTTATTCATACATGGCATGAGAATGAATGAGCTCGATTAACATGCTACAACGAGCCAAAAAAGGAAGCCACAGAAGTGTGTATGTAGAATGCTCCCATCTACATGAAGTTAGAACAGGCAAATACTATGTTTGGGAACATGGGAGTTTGACTACCAAGAAGATCATGGAATTGGTAAATCTAAAATACAGAATAATGTTTAACTCTGAGTCATAGTGTACATAGGGCTTCAAAGGGTTTGATGAAGGTTGACTTGTTTAGCTTGGTGGTAGATAAATGGATGTTGGAGTTTTTAATTACTTAAACAAAACGTAAATATATATTCCTATCCACGTAGAGTATGTATCATACATTTTATTTTCTGTTGAAAAACTAATTGTTTTTATTTCAAAATCACAGGTTAGAAGGAAATTTTTTCCATCTATGTATATAGACTACAATGTCCTTGTTCTTTAATCTTGAATGTTTTAACGTAATTAGCACTTTCTCATGTATTACAATGATGTTGATGTACTTATTTTTAGATGATAGTTTTTAGGAAACATTTAGGAAATGCACATAAAAACTGAAAATAAGCCCTTAAAGCTACAATTACTTATATTTCCGTCCTCTCCCTGGCTTCATTTTAATGCGTGTGCATGGCCCTACTGCTATCTGGCACATTCAATGTAAACACTGTCCACCTATGAGGAATTTTGAAACACAGCGTTTATTTCATTTTTACTATTGCTCCTATCTGCAGGAATTTGAGTTGTTTCTAATTACTCATTATTTTCATAGGCATTTGTAATAATTTTTTTTTTACCTTTTTATTTTGTATTGGGGTATAGCTGACTGACAATGTTGCGACAGTTTCAGGTAAACAGTGAAGGGACTCAGCCATACCCATATATGTATCCATGCTCCCCCAATATATATTTTAAATATCTAAGCAAGACCAAAATGACAACAATTGTTACAAAATAAATATAAACCAGAGTGGGGAGAACAAATGAACAGGGGGACTCTAACAAAACCTCCAGCTGCAAGTATGTACCTACAGGTTCTATTACATTCTATTAAACGTCTTTCTGTTTCAACTGTGAGCCCAGAGAGGGCAGGGCCTGTAGTCCACTTGAGTCCATTTCCTTAGCCCTGGCTGGGGAGGTACAGAGCACATTGTTAACGGGCCACCAGCATTTGTGGTGACCACATCCTCCTCCTGTTGCTCAAGCCAGAAAGCTCAGAGTCAACCCTGATTCCTCCCCCTCCCTCATCAACCACATCCTAGCACCCCAAAATAGCACATCTCAAATGCATGCGAGGTCCAGTCTCCTCTCTGCAAATGCTGCTGTGTACTGGCCACCCTGCTTCTATGCTTGTCTCCTTCAATTCATTACCCACAGCACACCAGCAGGGCTTTTGGAATGCAAATCACATATCACTACAGCTCTTGGCCCCCCACTACAAAACTCTATTTATAAACATAAAAAGCAAACTCACTATCATGGCCTCCGGGTCCCTTTAGGAACAAGCCCCTGTCCATCTCCTGTCCCTCCCAACACTGCCTGCCACTCACTCTTCCAGCCACAGGGGACTTCCTGTTCCTCCAAGGCTATCAGCTCTTTCCCAGCCCAGGCTCCACACAAGCTGGAATGCTCTCCTCCACTTTTACCCCTCTTCAGTATCAGCAACTCTGCACTCTTTTAGAATAAATGCCTCCTCCTCAGAGAGGCCTTCCTTCACAACCCTCTCTCCAAAGTAGCTCCGAGGCTCTTATTCTCTAATTCTCGATCTCTGACATTTCCTTCATAGCTCCCATTGATATGTTTCTCTTGCCTCTCTTCCATACTTGGACATGAGCCTCTTAGTAAAGGCTGTGAGTTGTTGCTATTATATATAAACATCTAGAGCCCAGTAGGGTCTGGAATATAGTAAGTGCTCAATAATTTTTTCTTAATTTTAATTTTTTGGCTGTGCTGGGTCTTTGTTGCTGTGTGTGGGCTTTCTCTAGTTTTGGCAAGTGGGGCCTACTCTCTAGTTGCTGTGCAAGGGCTTCTCATTGTGGTGGCTTCTCTTGTTGCAGAACATGGGCTTAGTTGCCCCACGGCATGTGAAATCTTCCCAGAGCAGGGATGAACCCATGTCCCCCACATCGGCAGGTGGATTCCTAAATACTGACTCACCAGGAAAGTCCACTATTTGTTGAAGGGGGGGAAAAAAGTGGTAGCCTGGATTAAAATTGAAGGTATTCTTTAGATGAGCCATTAACTGTGATCCCAGATGTTCTTCCTCTTTCCTGATCCCTCACTTAACATCTGCTTTCCTAAGGAAAGAACGCTTCCTTGTAACAAAAGGGCAGCAGAACAACCAGCCCCTGCTTCACTTTTCCCTGATTTTCCTGTTCTCCCCACTCTGCCACATACACAGCTTAAGAGGTTGTTTCCCCACCCTAATCCTATCTTCTCATCACTTCTGAGGGAATGATATTATTGTTTCAATAGTCTCTTGTACTCTCCAAGGGTCAGGGCCAACTCCAAAGAAAAGCCTGGAGAAACCCTTCCTTCCCTTGGTCATCCTTCTTTGCACTGACCCCATGGCTATCTCTGAATCTATACAAATCCTAATACTCAGTTCAGTGTGCTCAGTATTGAGATGATCCCTGGAAGGAAAAAACAATTCAAAAAGAAATAATGTTCATGCACAGGGGACCTGGTGATTACCAGAAAAAGCCCTCTAATCTCATCAACCATTTTCCTAATTAACTAGTCCCTTTTCGCCTTAACTGATGCATATTCCATTTTTTCTTTCATTATAGCTCATTCATAAAGAGGCAGAATCCAAAGAGAAGGCCTTGTGAGTTTTGTTCAAAGGAGTCAAGTTTAAAAAGCAAATAAGGTGAAGGATTAACAGAAGGTTCAAGTTTCATTAAGTAGATGTGTTGATGTTTCCGGAAAGTAAAGTACAGTGGGCCAAGCCTTTCCATTCCCTGAACACAGCACTGCCCGTAATGAATTCTGCACAGCATTGCTTGCAACCCTGCAATATCTCATTCATTGATTTTATTGTCAAATGAGAAGGCTCTGGCTCCAAGTGGCATTTACTGAGACAGACGGGGAATGACCCAGACTTCATTACTTGGCACTCGTGCTCTGGATAATTTCAATGCTACATGGGAGGAAAGCAATAGAACAGGGTGCTCTGATTCTAACATCTGGAGTGACTTCAGTTGAGTTCCAAGCCACCTGAAGCCTTGCTTATTAGTTCACTCATCTGTGGGGATGGGCAGAGCTCAGGATCTCCAGAATGCTGCAAAGTTCCAGTTCAAGTTTCTCTCCTATCGTGATGGGGCTCTGAGGGGTGGCCCCATGAGGAATCTGACAGTAACATCTGAGAAGTATCCTGTTGAACGGAATTAAGCAGCCTGTTTTCTAAAACATGGTGGTGCTACTGAACACAAAGACCCCAGTCTCCACTCTGATTCTATCACCCTCTCAGCAGGAAGGACCTATCTGCTAAGGACTACCCACTCCAGTATTCTTGCCTGGCAAATTCCATGGAGAGAGAAGCCTGGTGGGCTACAGGCCAGGGGTCACAAAGCATTAGACATGGCTGATAACTAACATTTTCACTTTTCATCCACATCAACATTCCCAGAGCTACTCACTCTTAACAAATCTCTTCTGAGTTTCATGTCACCAACGCCACACCAGATGTCCAACTAGGCTGTCACTCAAATTCAACACATCAAAAACTCAAACTCCTAAATTTTCTAACATGGTCAGTATTTTTTTAGGCAACACATCTGGGGCCTTGAACTCAACTGGTTATCAAATCCTGATCAATCATTCCTTTGGGGTAAAAAAAGCAAAGACAAAAAGGCACAGCATTTGTTGATTATTTCCTAGGCACAGGAACTTCACAAGTATTCTCTGCTTTATTTTTTCGCAGGACCTTTCTGAGGTATGTATCTCATTTTTTATAGATGAGGAAATTGAGGTGGATGTCTGAGGCTTCTTGTCTGGGGCAGATTGTTAGACACTGGCAGAGCCAGGATTCAAACTCATGGTTGTGAGGCCACAAAACTTTGTTCTTTCAATTACCCAGGCCTATCTCCTGGAGGGTCTCATAGCCTCTCAGCTCTTCCCATCTGGATTGCTTGTGAGCCCAGACCTCTGTCCAGACCTTCCTCCATCTCACACCACCATAGTACTCTTGCTATAACACCAAGGCCACCATTAATCATTCCCTGGGAGCTGTGAGTTTCATTAGTAATTAGAAACCACAATATTATTAATGGACTGATAGGTTCTCTCTTGCTGGAGACAGGTTCTCTCTTGCTGACATCTTTAAGTCTAAACTCCTTGTTTGGGGACTTCTCTGGTAGTCCAGTGGTAAAGACTTCACCTGTCTATGTGGGGGGTGAAGATTTGATCCTTGCAGGGAACGAAGATCCCACGTGCCTTATGGTCAAAAACAAAACATAAAACAGAAGCAATATTGTAACGTTTTAAATAAAGACTTTGAAAAACAGTCCACATTAAAAAATGGTATCGATGAACCTATTTGCAGGTAGCAATGGAGACGCAGACACAGAGAATGGAGGAGTGGGCACGGTGGGTAAAGCCAAGGGTGGGGCGAATTGAGAGAATGGTATGGAAACATAAGCATTGCCATATGAAAGAGACAGAAAGTGGGGATTTGCTGTGTGCCACAGGGAGCTCCACCCAGTGCTCTGTGACAGCCCAGAGCCCTGGGAGGGGGAGGGGGGAGGGAGTGGGGTTCAGGAGGGAGGGGACATGTGTATACCTGTGATTGCTTCATGTTCATGTGTGGTGGAAACCAATATAATACTGTAAAGCAGTTGTCCTTCAATTAAAAAAAATCAAATAAAAAGTCTGTCCTAATATGTAAGAAATCTCAAAAAAAAAAAAAAAAAAAAGACTCCTTGGCTTGACTTCAGCCTACCCACACAACCTTCATGGGCACATTTTTCAGGCACCAACTCTGTTTCAGGCATCTATATTCCGTAGCTTGGGGAGATAAACATGAACAGGCAGACTTTGGCCTTAAAGACCTCAAAATCTGTTCCTTTTGTTCCACATTCCCCTCCCTGTCAAAACACACGTAAGTGCCTCAGTTCAGTTCAGTCACTCAGTCATGTCCAACTCTTTGCGACCCCATGAATCGCAGCATGCCAGGCCTCCCTGTCCACCACCAACTCTCAGAGTTCCCTCAGATTCACGTCCATCAAGTCAGTGATGCCATCATCCTCTGTCGTCCCCTTCTCCTCATGCCCCCAATCCATCCCAGCATCAGAGTCTTTTCCAATGAGTCAACTCTTCGCATGAGGTGGCCAAAGTACTGGAGTTTCAGCTTTAGCATCATTCCTTCCAAAGAAATCCCAGGGCTGATCTCCTTCAGAATGGATTGGTTGGATCTCCTTGCAGTCCAAGGGACTCTCAAGAGTCTTCTCCAACACCACAGTTCAAAAGCATCAATTCTTCAGCGCTCAGCTTTCTTCACAGTCCAACTCTCACATCCATACATGACCACTGGAAAACCATAGCCTTGACTAGGCGGACCTTTGTTGGCAAAGTAATGTCTCTGCTTTTCAATATGCTATCTAGTTTGGTCATAACTTTTCTTCCAAGGAGTAAGCGTCTTTTAATTTCATGGCTGCAGTCACCATCTGCACTGATTTTGGAGCCCCCCAAAATAAAGTCTGACACTGTTTCCACTGTTTCTCCGTCTATTTCCCATGAAGTGATGGGACCGGATGCCATGATCATAAGCGCCTACTGGCCCAATAATCCTGGTTTCACTATGAAGCCTCCCGGCTCTCTTGCAGGCACGCCCCTCTCCCTCATCTCCCGGGAAGAGCCCCTCATTCCCTTTAGAAATCTTCCATTTCTAGACCTCGTTTGAGTTCCAGTTCTTCCATAAGGAAGAGCAGGCCCTGGCGTCCCTCTTGTATAGCCCACACATCTCATGCTTCATGTAGACTTGTTCCACAACACCCATTGTGTAAAGACCAGTGTGGTGTTACAGAAACCACACCAGTGGATAGGAGCCAATTACCTTCTGGTTGTGAGACCTTCATCAAATCACCCATTCTCACTGAGCCTCAGGTTACACTTCTATAAACTGGGAACAGGAAGCAGGTTCTCCTGAGCACAGTTGCCTTGCCTCTGTGGATTCAACCAACGTTGGATGGAAACTATTTGGAAAAAAATTCCAGCAAGTTCTGAAAAGCAAAATTGGAATTTTCCATGCCCAGGGAACTATTTACATAACATTTACATTGCATTTACAACTATTTACATGGCATTTATATTGTTTTAGGTATTATAAGTAATCTAGAGATGGTTTAAAATATACAAAGGATGCGTAGGTTACATGCAAATACTGCATCATTTTATAGAAGGGAGGCGAGCATCTGCAGATTTTGGTATCTGCAGGGAGTCTTGGAACCAATCCCCATGGATACCAAGGGATGAATGTTTATATGATAATGTTGCTAAAAGTGACTTATAAATGCAGTGAGATTCAACATCTGAATTGTTGTTCTAGCCCTGAGACGTGGATTTTGGAAAAGTCCGAAAGAACCCCATGAAGTATGGAAACAATAATTATTATATTTTTATTGTTCTACATTATTATTGCTGTTATTACTGCTGCTTCTCGAGCAGTAGGAAACATCTGCTCACATTCTCAATGTGTTCTCTAATTTCTTTCAGGTCTCTTTTCTCATTCATCTCTAATTTTGTATGTCTTATCCATACGATTTCTCACCACTGAACCTCACCCAACTTGAAAAAATGCCAATATGTAATATGTTGAATAACTGGTTGAGAGCAAATAAAAGACCACCCAGGATATTCTACTCCAGCAGGTGTGGGTCTGAGCTCCCTCCTTCCATCCCATTGCCAAGCGAGGAGACAAAAAGAGGCTGGAGACACTGGGCTGAATTTATGATCCACAAAAGAGAAGCAGATCTGAAGCTGAAGCTCCAATGTTTCAGCCACCTGATGTGAAGAGTGAACTCATTGGAAAAGACTCTAATGCTGGGAAAGATTGTGGCCAAGAGGAGAAGGGGGCTACAGAGGATACAATGGTTGTATGGCATCATCAACTCAATGGACATGAATTTGAGCACACTCTGGGAGACAGTGAAGGATAGGGGAGCATGGCGTGCTGCAGTCCATGGGGTTGCAAAGAGTCAGATACAACTTAGCAACCAGAAACAAGAACGGAAGAGAAGTGGAGACTCAGGTGAAAGTCAGGGAAGGGATGGAAAGCCCACCCTCCAGTCTGTTAGCCGCAGCTGGAGGTGAGCAGCTATCCCTGAGTTAGTGCTGTGGGTCATTTTACAGATGATCCAACTTTTGTTTGGTTTTATTTACTTATTTTTTTAAATGGAAATTTGGGCTTCCCTGCTGGCTCAGACAGTAAAGAATCTGCCTGCAATGCAGGAGACCTGGGTCGATCCCTGCGTTGGAAAGATGCCCTGGAGGAGGGCATGGCGACCCACGTCAGTAGTCTTGCCTGGAGAATCCCCATGGACAGAGGAGCCTGGCAGGCTACAGTCCACGGGGTTGCAAAGAGTCAGACACAAGCACAGCACTAAGCACAGCAAAGCACAGTTAATTTACAACGTCAGTTTCTGCTACATAGCAGAGTGATTCAGTTATACACATATTCTTTTCTGTCACAATTTATTATAAGATACTGGATATAGTTCCCTATGTTATAGAGTAGGACCTTGCTGTTTATCTATTTTACATAGTTTGAATCTGTCTGCTAATCTCAAACTCCTAATTTATGTCTCCTCTTTCCCCTTTGGTAATAAGTTGTTTTCTATGTGAGTCTGTTTCTGTTTTGTAAATACGTTCATCTGTATCATATTTTAGATCCCACATACAAATGATATCATATGATATTTGTCTGTCTCTGTCTTACGTACTTAGTATGATAATCTCTAGGTCAATCCATGGTGCTGCAAATGGCATTATTTCATTCTTTTTATGGCGGAGTAATAGTCTCATCTATAGATATCACATCTTCTTTATTTATCCATCTGCTGATGGACATTCAGATTGCTTGTATCTCCAAGCATACTTTTAAGCCATTTGTGGACAAAGATGGTACCTATCTGTAGACTTTTCAGGGAGCACTTTGCAGGATGTTGTACCTAAAGAAAATTTCAACAGTTTATAGTTGATGAACGAGGGGGAAAAAGAACAAGGAGAAAAGGACAGTCGAAGGATTCAGCTAATACTTTATCTTTTCTTAAATATTTATTTCTTCTCAAATATCTAGTAGAGTGGTTTCCAAGGAAGACAAGACTGCTGTTCAGTGGATATTTCAGAAGTTGAAGCATGTGGTTGGTTGTTGCTTTGACTGAAGGATGCCACTGGCTAAATGGAGAAACAAAGTCAAGGGATATCAATATTCTGCACTATATGGGACAATTCCACACAACAAAGAATTGTCCCTTGCTTCTCATGGATTTCAAAAGATATTCATTTAAGTGAAAAAGATGTCAATGATCATTTGTGTATAAAATCTAAGTCATATTTTACACTCAAGCTTCAAGGGTTTTGTCATCGTTCAGTTACTAAGTCATGTCTGACTCTTTGTGACCCCATGGTTAGAGCATGCCTGGCTTCTCTGTCCTTCACTACTTCCTGGAGTTTGCTCAGATTCATGCCCATTGAGTTGTTGATGCTATCCCAGGGTTTATGCACCTGTTAATATATGCTGAATGTTCTAGCAACGTACAGCTGTGGAAATTGAGGGAAGACTGACTCTGTTTTGTTTGGAATTTTACCAAAATTGTTCATCCTTTTGCAAAATAATGGCAACAACAGCAATGCTGCTTGGAGTCCCCGAGTCACCAACACAGCCACCCTCGCATCCTTCTGCAGGTATGGCTATCACGCGTACAGGAATGCTGCATGCTGATGCTTCGTATCATGCCCCCAGCATTTCTTCTCGAGTGGCCACTCTGAGCGTCAGGGTGACTAATCGTCCTGATGGGGTTCCTGGATGTAGGACTTCTCATGCTAAATCAGGAAAGTTTCGGGCAAAGTGGGATGAGCTGAACACCCTATTAACAGGAACATTTAAAAATACGCTGGGTGGTCCAGACTAACTGCGTGATTAAGACTGTACTGCCAATGCAGGGGTTGTGGGTTCAATCCCTGGTTAGGGAACTAAGAACTCATATGCCATGTGATGTGGCCAAAGGGGGGGAAAAACCCCACCAAACAAAAATAAAACCCTCTTCCCCCCAAAATACACTGTATTTTCAAAATCATATCACCTCTTTTCCTTCATACCCTCCATACATAGAGTACAGTTCAGTTGCTCAGTCATGTCCGACTCTTTGCCATCCCATGAATTGCAGCACACTAGGCCTCCCTGTCCATCACCAACTCCCGGAGCTTACTCAAACTCATGTCCGTTGAGTCAGTGATGCCATCCAATCATCTCATCCTCTGTCGTTATCTTCTCCTGCCTTCAATCTTTCCCAGCACCAGGGTCTTTTCCAAGGAGTCAGTTCTTTGCATCAGGTGGCCAAAGTATTAGAGTTTCAGTTTCAGCATCAGTCCTTCCAATGAATATTTGGGACTGATTTCCTTTACAATTGACTGGTTGGATCTCCTTGCAGTCCAAGGGACTCTCAAGAGTCTTCTCCAATACCACAGTTCAAAAGCATCAATTCTTTAGCACTCAGATTTCTTTTTTTTTTAAATATAAATTTATTTATTTTAATTGGAGGTTAATTACTTTACAATATTGTATTGGTTTTGCCATACATCAACATGAATCCACCACAGGTATACACGTGTTCCCCATCCTGAAGCCCCCCTCCGTCCTCCCTCCCTGTACCATGTAACTCTCACATCCATACATGACTCCTGGAAAAACTATAGCTTTAACTAGATGGATCTTTGTTGGCAAAGTAACGTCTCTGCTTTTTAATATGCTATCTAGGTTGGTCAGAGCTTTTCTTCCAAGGCACAAGCATCTTTTAATTTCATGCCTGCAGTCACCATCAGCAGTGATTTTGGAGACCCTCCCCCCCCCAAAATAAAGTCTCTCTCACTGTTTCCATGTTTCCACTAGTACCTGCACATGGAAAGTGCTGAAAAAATATTATTAAATGAATGGGAGATGAAAGAAAAAAAAACAGAGAGAGGAGGGCATTTTTTCAGTTACACAAATTTCACCCCCATTCATGCTCCTTGCTAGAAATGTGTGGCTTATGTGAAGGTGCACCTTCTGACCACCCTGTAACGTGATGACATCTCATACATAGTCTTACAGTTGAATGCAAAGTTGCTCCCCAACACATTTTTTTCAGTGGCAAATAGGCTGACTCAGCTTCCACAAAGAAATCATATCATCACGGGATCATGGACTTTCACTGGAACCTCAAAATCATTCAAATGGAATAATCTTTTTCACTCAAAGGGTCTCAGACATGTATTCGTGGCCACTGTGTCTAGCCTGTCCTTTAAGAGGCTATATAACTCGACAGGTGACACACTTAGTTATGATTCCTGAGACAGAATGCCTCTCAACCTGCATTTGGAAAGCTCTGTGTACTGACATGACCTCCCTTCTGCCTGCATACATATGAGTCTGAGTGCGTGCTCTGTGACTTGGAGACACAAATACGTTCTATATTTTGGATATGTGATCTTGAGTCTCACCTTGAACATCTGCTTTGAGATAATCAGCATGAACTAAAAAACAGTTCTCTGAGAAATTAAGCTGTGGTCACAAGAGCAAGGCGATCAAAGCTCTCAGGAAAATAAAGGCAGGCAGAACAGGAGCAGGGTGCTGTTGGTGGGCTGATGTCCCCAGAGGAAACTCAACTGTCAGCAAAATGTGAACGTGCCTATACCCAAAGCACAGCTGCTCATCTGCAATCTTGAAGCAATTTTGTTTAAGGGAGAATTGTTCGCAAAAGCAGACAGACGAATGGAAGTGAGAAGCCAATAGCATCCGCTTCTGAAATGTCAGGATTTAACAAGACCTCGTGGCCTCTTAGGTTGAGCCACACCTCTATATGCAACCATCTTTGGGAACATAGAAGCAGTATGACAAGGCACAGACAGAGACCTGAATTCTGGAAACGGGACAGGGAGTCAGCTCACTGGCATGGAGCTTTGGGATGTAAAACAGTGCATTTAGAATAAGTTTGTTTGTTTGTTTTTTCTCCAAAATCCTGATCCAAAATCGAGTGTGGGTTCTGGGGTTGTACCACTAGGGTTCAAATTCCTATCAGTCAAAGCCAAGTTGACTATTGAAGAACTGGCTGCCTTATTTGTTTGGTAAGGATTTGCAGTTGTTCAGTCACTCAAGTCACGTCTAGCTCTCTGTGACCCCATGGACTGCAGCACGCCAAGCTTCCCTGTCCTTCACTATCTCCCAGAGCTCGCTCAGACTCGTGTCCATTGAGTCTGTGATACCAACCAACCGTCTTGTCCTTGGTCATCCCCTTTTCCTCGTGCCCTCAATCTTTCCCAGCATCAGGGTCTTTTCTAATGAGTCAGCTCTTCGCATCAGATGGCCAGAGTATTGGAGCTTCAGCATCAATCCTTCCAATGAATATTCAAGGTTGATTTCTTTAATAACAGAATTTATACCACAGAGGTTGTTCTGAAGACAACTGAAGGAGAACATGCAGAGAAAATGTTTCGTCCAGTTCCTGCTTCATTCTGGATATTCAATATCAGTTATCCATTATTTATCTTTTATTTACAGTTTTATTAAGATATAATTAATGCACTGAACAAGTAGGTATTCTTTTAAATCATATTACCACTACCAACACACTGTCCAGAAACCATAGCTTGAATAGGAACAATTAGAGATGGCTGTCATTTAAACAAGGTAACATTTCATTCTTATTCTGTTCCATACTTACACCTCAGGGAGTAACTGAGTATTCATTATGCAGGCCCTAAATGCATGGCAAGGTCACGAACAAAAAGGAGAAGAATCAAAAGACCAGAATGGCTGCATTGGGGTGTTCCCAATGGGTTTTTCTTTATCAATGCACAACAAGATTCAGTGACATGACTCAGAAATGCAATGTGATATCTTGCTGTTAGGAACTGAAAGTTTGCATCCTTCCAAAATTCTCCTGTAACTCAAAGAGATGGGATTTATAGAGGGGGACTTTGGGAGGTAATTCAGGTTAGAGGAGGTCATGGTGGCAGGTCCGGGTCTGATGGGGTTAGTGCCCTTCTAATAACTTTTTAAGAGGAGACATCAGAGAGCACATGCTCCCCGCCCTGGACTCCATTGCTCCACGGACACAGAGAAGAGGTTGTGTGAACCCAGGGTGAGATGGCAGCCACCTATAAAGCCAAGGGAAGAGGCCTCCTAATGAAACCTACCTCGCTGGCACTTTGATCTTGGACTTCCTAGCCTCTGTGCTCAGATTGGCAAGAATCTGCCTGCCAATGCAGTGTCCGAGGGGATACAAGAGACATAGGTTCGATCCCTGGGTCAGGAAGATCCCCCGAAGTAGGAAATGGCAACCCACTCCAGTATTCTTGCCTAGAGAATCCAATGGACAGAGGAGCCTGTGGGCTACAGTCCATGGGGTCGCAAAGAGTCAGACACGACTGAGCAACTGAGTATGGATGCACGTGCATTCCCAGCCTCTAGAACTGTGAGAAAATAATGTCCAAGCCGCCTGGTCTATGGTGCTGTGTGACGGCAGCCTGCGCAGATTAGTACACTGGCTACTCCTCAGTCTAGCCTGCTTGAAGTGAAGGGCAGTGGGGAGGCACAGTGCTGCCCAGGACACGAAGGAACCTCTTGTAGGAGGCTGCCTCATGAGCCTGTCACAAGCTCTCCTTTCTCAGGTCATGCAGAAATAACTTCCTTGGAAAAAGTTTTCAAAGAGATGAAGAAGTGCTAAGAGCTTCGCTGTGACTTACAATTTTCAAAGTGCCACTGGTGACAAGGGGACTGTTAGGAATGCTCTTAGAAAAAGTCCCACCTGGGGCTGGAGAAATCCTGACACTTGAATGTATAGATTCTCCCTTCTTATATGAATCGGGAGGAGCTCAGCAGACTGTCATTACAACACAAGCAAAAGGGAGGCATGAGCAATGGGTCTCTTCTGAGAAAGAATTTACTTGTCAGTTCCTATGACTTTTTTCCCGGAAGCCCACTTCTCAGTCTACAACTATTTCTATGACCGTCTTCAGGGTCAAGGTCAGGGCCCATTTCACTCCTTTCCTCAGACACCACTTCAGTTCTAACCACGACAAGTCAGTGGGCACTGGTGAGAGGAACACAACAGTCTCTGTTTATATCCAGAGGGAGGCAAGGGCATGGAGCACAGGCCATCCTCAGAGCAGCAGCTCATCAGATGCGTGTTAAATGGACAATACTTCCCAAACTGGCGTCCGCAGGGCATCAGTGCCCCGAGGCACTGTGCGTTCGTCTGCACCTACTGCAATTTCTCCTCGAGTTTCACAGTACTTGGGGGGGTACTGAAGGCACGGAAGAGTTCCCTCCCGAAACCTGTGTAACTCAGTATCTCCTCAATGGATTTAACCACAAACACCTACTGGCATCTTGTCTTCTACAAAACAGTCTGGGACACAGCACTGCATTAGGAAGCAGGGTGAAATAATTGCTGGGAGAGAACTTCAAATGGAGTGCCAGAGGGTACACTGTCGTCCACGTGGCTTTCCTAATTGCAGGAGGGAGCGGTGAGACAGTTCTGTTTGGGAACTGAGTTTAGCAGTTAGATACCTGTGACCTTGGTCAAGTCAATTAACCTCTCTGAACTACTATTTCATCATCTGTGAAAACATAGTGAACCGTTTGTCACAGGATTTCTTTGAAAATTAAATGAGATAGCACATAGAGGCATCTGATACAATGCCTGGGAGAAATCTAACAGGTGATTGATAGGAGTTTGTTTCTTGTCCCTCTGGTTGTTCAGTCGTCAAGTCATGTCTGACTCTTTGCAACCCCATGGACTGCAGCATGCCAGGCTTCCCTGTCCTTCACTATCTCCCAGAGTTTGCTCAAACTCATGTCCATTGAGTCAGTGATGTCATCCAACTATCTCATCCTCTGTTGCCCCCTTCTCCTCCTGCTCTCAGTCTTTCCAGTATTAAGAGTTTTTTCCTGAGTTGGCTGTTCACATCAGTGACCAAAAGTATTGGAGCTTCAGCATCAGTCCTTCCAATGAATATTCAGGGTTGATTTCCTTTAGGATTGACTGGATTGTTCTCCTTGCTGTCCAAGGGACTCTCAAGAGCCTTCTCGAGCACCACAATTCGAAAGCATCAATTCTTTGGCACTTGTTCCTCTTAGTTCATGGAATTCCTTTCCTAGAGACAGTGTGAGTCACTGACTTGGCATTTAAAGGTGTGAGTGAGTACTACTAGCTCTCTTCTCAGGATGCTCCTTGGGGCTCAGACCTTGGGTCTCCCAAGACTTATACTTTCACTGAACCCCAGAATGCAGCAGGTGGCTCAATGCGTGGTTGACTTTGAGGATTTTGCCAGTTTCCCCAAGGAGCCTTATTATTTGCATGCTGTAATGCATGTGTCAGCAGCTACCTCCTCAAGAAGCTGTACTATCCACCAGTGTGATTTTGGAGAAATGGCAACATCTTCTGACTCCTTGAAGCCCGGTTCCTGAGGCCCCCCTTTCTACCAGAACAGGTGAACCACAGTGGCAGGAACTAGATCATGGCAGGTGCCCCTGTGGTAGGAACTGAGGTGAGCTGCCACTGGTGGGGGGTGGGGGCCCATATGCCCCCTTGGCACCCTGCAGTTGTGTCTGGCATAGGTCTTACGGATGCCCCAGACCTTGTCTCATTTCCTCCATTAAACTCTATGACCTTTCAGAATGTGGATGGGGTCTCTTTTACCAGTATCCACCAATGCCTAGCACAGCACCTGGCACCTGAAGAATACTCAATAAATGGTAGATGGACAAAAAGAAGGAAGGGGGATAGGAAAAAAAGAGAGGAAGGAAGGAAAAGAAGGAATAAAGAAAGGAACTAACCCCAATGCTCCTGGAATATAAACTCCCTAAAAACGACACCTTTGTCCCTCGTTAGCTCTCATGTATCCCGTGGGACTAGGACATTGCCTGGCACTGGTAGAAACTATCTGTTGAATGAAGAGATGCATGACTGAAAGCTAAGCCAAGCCACCACTGGGAAAACTGGCTCCGAAGGATACTTACTCACTGACAGATGAAACTGCTCTCAGACTGCTTTCTGGTCTGTCTATTCTCCCAAATTATTCAGGTATTTTAATCTTCATATAATCCAAAATGAGGGACAGTAAGAAAAATGAGTGTCTCCTGCATGCTAAGCTGCAAACAGAATTCAGGGGATGCAGGACAAGGTCACTGTCCTCCAGGGGCACGAAGATCCAGAACCCTGCCTGGACTGAACAGCAGTCCAGGGTGAGAGCAGCTCAGGGAGAAGGAACACCACCCTCGGCTTCAAGGACCGCTGAGAAGGGACACCCATCCCCACTGGAGTGTGCTCTGATGGCAAGCAGAGACTGACAGCATCAATTAATCCCTCTGTGATCCCAGTGTCAGAAATGTAAGCCTTTTATGATGCAGTAAAACAATTTTTATGGGTTTTTCCATCCGTTTCATGTCTTGATGTATTTTTTAATCAAAAGGGATAAGAACAGGAAGTCAAGTGGGTATAAATCTCTTGCTCGTTTCTCTGGTTCTCTGTCCCTCCCCCCACCCAGGGAGGAAAGGTGAGCCTCCAGTGCCCCAGAGCAGACTGTCCTTTCATCCCTGGGCATATTTTCCAGAAATAAACCCTTATTCTAATTGTAGAGTCATGCGCTTTGCTTTCAACAATAAACACGTTCTCCAAAGGTGATTCCATAGATGGAATCCCAGTAAATCAAATCTCATGTTTCCAATAACTTTACATGAATATTACCTTTATTTCTGAGGACAAAACCAAAGAGTGTTCCTTGCATGAAATGTGCAAAGCAGAAAAAGCACAGACACAAAACCAAAAATTACTTGCAATCTTACCACCTTGAGATGATATTAGACTGTAATCAGACTTTCATAACATGTTTGGATATACAGACACATGTCTTGACAAAAATAGGATAACAGAATTATTATGTAACCCACTTTTACAGCTTGTCTATGAATGACTGGAAAGATTGAAGGCAGGAGAAGGGGGCAACAGCATACGAGATGGTTGAATGGTATCACCAACTCAATGCACATGAGTCTGAGTAAACTCTGGGAGATAGTGAAGGACAGGGAGGTCTGGCCTGCTGCAGTCCGTGGGGTCTCAAAGGGTCAGAGAGGACTGAGTGGCTGAACAACAGCAGCAGCAATATGCCAGCTCTACATCTTACTTATTAGCTTCATGTTATTCTGTTATATGAGCACACCAAAATTTAACAAGCTTTTGTTTTTAGAAGCTGGGTTTCTCGGAAATATTTTCTTATCATAAATAATGATAAGACCTCCCTGTTTTCTTCTGCTATAATTTTCTAGAAATGAATGTGCTATGTCCTGACTCACTTTGCTGTACAGTAGAAACTAACACAATTTTCTAGGAACAAAAACAAATTTTTTAAAAGTGCTATGTTACACACACACACACACACACACATATATATATAGTTTTAAAAATTAGATCCATTTTGTCAAACTGTCCTACAAAAATGCTTTTGTAATTTATAGTATCTCCAGGAAGAAGGGTCTACATTTTTTTAATCTTTACTATCACTGAAACTATGTATATAAATTACTGCCAGTGCTTAATCCCTGTTATATTTTTCCTTTTTTTTGATTACTTGTGCCATAGAAATTTTCACATGTGTCAACTGACTTGTAGTCCATGACACATTTAGAGGGCACCAAACTCTTCTTCCCCACTCCAGCACTCTTGCCTGGAGAGTCCCGTAGACAGAGGAGCCTGGTGGGCTGCAGTCCATGGGGTCGCGAAGAGTCGGACATGACTGAGCGACTTCACTTTCCCTTTTCACTTTCATGCATTGGAGAAGGAAATGGCAACCCCCTCCAGTGTTCTTGCCTGGAGAATCCCAGGGATCGGGGAGCCTGGTGGGCTGCCGTCTATGGAGTCACACAGAGTCGGACACAACTGAAGCGATTTAGCAGCAGCAGCAAACTCTTCTTAGAAAAGATAGCATTTTTACTTTTAAGCATTGAATTAATTATCAATATTAATATATTTATTTACTATGTATTAATGGAAATGCTCTCCCATATGACCAGTAGTCCAGCAAAGCTTGGGGATACACTGGAAGCTTGAGGAGGAAAGGATGGATGGTAAGCGGGTAAGGACAGTGAAGAAGCAGGTTAGAAATTGTACGATGGAAGCTCAGGGCACTTAAACTCAGAGGGAGGTAAGTGAGGGTGGGCAGAGGAGTAACTACAGGGAACTAAAGAGTAGACTGCACCAGGATAATAGATGCTTATGACGATCGCTGATGCTCTTAATTATAACCAGAGGCACTGTGGATCCTGCCTTGTTAAGGAACAATTAAATTATCTTCAGTCAGTTAAACTGATGGAGGCAGGGCAGTGGGCCCCTGGCTTTTAGAATCCTCTTCAGAAACAGGGATAACACACCAGAGGGCTGGAGATCTCAAAGGGGTAACACACTTGGATGGGCAGGAGAGCTGTACCTGTTAGCAGGTACTTCCCATTCCTTGTGAATTTCAGTCTGCTGCTGGGCGTCTCCTCGTGATGGGTGTAGTCATCACGGTGGTTTGGGAAGGTGAGACCCAGGCCAAGATAGCTGTGAAGTTTTTAGATTTTCTGTTAGTCCTCAAGCACATCTGAGAAGACAGTTGACTGTACGGAGTGGAAGGCAGTGATCTAGGCTGATGACCACCGCCTCCTCCCTACATAGACATTTCTCTCTCCAAAGATGCTCCTGAAGATGACCACTCTTCACTAAATAAACAAAGAAACTGGGATAACATTAAACTTGGGGGAGATTCTGGTGTCCCTATGTTTAAAAAAACTAGTTAGCTACATTTTCTCGGCTCCTTTCACTTTCTCAAACACTCTTTTCAGATAAAATTAATAAATATTTATGGGGCTAGGTGCTACGGGTGATACAAAGAAAAATGAGCCACAGTCTCTAACCTTGAAGAGTTTCAACTTAATGACTATTTAAGAGTCTCCCCTCCAAACCAAAACTCAGTGTCATCATGATTTAAATGCAGGAACAGAACTTAGTAAATCTTATTATGAATCATACTTGGAAAGGGAATAATGCTTCTGGAAAACAAATGTTAAAGGATGATAAATTCCTCTTTCCCATCTTCTTGGAGTTTCTGCATCTAAAGGTGGGAGCAATGCTGACGAGCTTGAGGACTCTCATGTCTTAAATTGAGGAGGGACAGGCATGCAGGAAGGCTCTGGAGGAGCTTCAAACTGGAGAAACACAGATATTGGAGAGGCTGAGGAGGTATTCTCCTGCTGACTTTAAGGGTCAATCATAATGGTTGCTGTTTCTTTCCTTCTCCCAAGTTCTTTTAGTTAAACCTGCCAATAGATGCTGAGCCAGAACTGAAGCCCTGCCCTCATCTGGTACTTGAGTTCGATCTCTTTCCCCCCACACCTCTCACTCCCTCCCACACTGGCTTGCCGCCACTACACTACGGTGAAATCCCCGCATCCAGTGTAATCCATGAGTCTTTGGTTTTTTTTGTTGTTGTTGTTTGCTTTTAAAATTACTTAAGGAATATGCATTTCTTGTAGAAAATTCAGAAAGTAGGAAAAAAAAAAGACAAAACAGGGAATTCCTTGGCCATCCAGTGGTTGAGACTCCATGCTTCCAATGCAAGGGGCATGGGTTTGATCCCTGCTCAGGGAACTAAGATCCCACATACTATGTGGCACAAAAAACCCCCCACAAAATCAAAATAATTATAGTCCCATGAATCAGAGATTGGCACTGTGAACATTTTGGTGGATGTTCAATGACTTTATCAATTTTGCTTAAAAAAAAATCTTGAACTACTTTCTACCAAATTCTTACTTTGAATTTGGGTTTTAACACGTTACTGACTGGGGCGGGGGAGTGTTTTTTAAAGAAACTAATGTCTGCAGCCAACAACTTTTTATGTAAACAAATACTGAAACACCCAGGGACAGGGGTGCTTGGTGGGCTGCCGTCTATGGGGTCGCACAAAGGCGGACACGACTGAAGTGACTTAGCAGCAGCAGCAGCAGGTGTACTAACACGTCTCTGTCAATAAGTTACGTCAGACCACTGTCCAAATTCAGCAGTTAGTCTAAGTGTCACATTATCGGCAAGACCTTGCTGACCCACACCTGCCATTTACCACAGAGACCCCCTTTCCGGGAGCCCTGGAGTTCCCAGTCTCCCTAACTCTGGCTTGCTTTACATCAAGGCAGATAATACCATCTAGTACGTAGATATTGACACATTTTCCCAAGGGAGACTATGAGCTCCATGAGGACATGGATTTTGTTTGTTTGTGGCCATATCCCCAGTGCTCCAGGGCAAAGGATGCTGAAGAATAAGCCCAGATTATCCAGAGAACAGTGAATGCTTCTCTTTGCCAACAGTCAAGAGCTGTTAGGAACAGATGATGGCCTTTGCAGGTTTCCTGCTCCTTGGCACTTCTGCCAGCAGAGGGGAGGGAGGGAGAGACAGGAGGAGAACAGGAAACCCTTGGCCAGTGTGGGCTCCGTTGCTAATTTCTGGGTTGAGTTTGAGCACGTAGCTTGTTCACCCTGAGACCCAGTCTCCTGGCTAACGCAAATGAGAGGGCCTAATGCCTACAGGCTCTTCCATTGCCTTGCTCCTCAATACTATACAGACTCTGTGGAGAACATGAACCCAGAGAAAGCAGGGTGTGTATCTAACCACGACCTCTCCATGCAGTCCACCTTCTTCCACTGGCACAGCAATGGACAGTTCTCTAAGTGATTTCATTTCGCTTATCTCACTAATTTGTTGTTGTTTAGTCACTAAGTCATGTCTGATTCTTTTGCAATCCCGTGGACTAGAGCCCACCAGGCTCCTCTGTCCATGGGATTTCCCAAGCAAGTTTACAGCAGTGGGTTGCCATTTCCTTCTCCAGGGGATCTTCCTGACCCACGGATCAAACCCGTGTCTCCTGCACTGCAGGTGGATTCTTTACTGCTGAGCCAACAGGGAAGCCCATCTCATGAATTCACCTACTGGCTAACCAGTGTGAGATTCTCAAACAGAAGCATGGAGGGCACCCAAGACACCTTGACTGAGCAGGACTAAACAGAAGAGACGGAGAGGCAGCTGAGAAAGACCAAGAAACTCCATCCACCAGATTAAATGCTAACTTCAGAGAAAAGGAGAAGAGGCCCCAAAAGGCAGGGGAGCTAATTTTCACACAATCCATCCAAATCTTACTGAAATCCTCCCTATGCAATTGTCACACTGCACTAATCCCACGGGGATTACCCAAACAGGTGCCAATCTGAACCTGGCGCCGCCGTCTCCACCCCTCAGAGGGGGAGCAGGAAACTAGGAAGGGTTGCGGGATCCCCCGAAACCTGCTGCTAAATCTCCCATAACTTATTTAGGAGAATATATCCAGATTTCTATCGAATCTGTTTACTGCATTATATAACTATCTTATTGTGATTCTGTGACTTTTATCAAAAGGCTAGATCTGAATTGCCGACAGAAATATTCCTTCTCACATTCTCTCCAGATGAGTGATTGCAGTCCAAGTTTATTCTCCAGTCTTTCTGGATTGCTGTAAGCTTGCAAGAGCAAATACCATTTTTTTTTTTTTTTAAGGAAGAGTGCTTCAGGACAACAGCAAATTTATACTCATCAAGTGATTTATTTGTTCACCTGTTCATCCATTCACCAAGTGGTTATTGAACATCTCCTATCAACAAGTCACTGATCCAGGCAAGGGGGATAAAGAATGCCATTCAAACTTGGAGAAAAAGATGCCATTCACCAGAGCCAGGAGTTAGAAAGCAGTCTCCTGTCCTCATTGCAGGTCTGCTGAATCCCTGGACCCTGCTCCCACGTGGAGATGGAGACCGTCCTCCAGATGGAGACCTCCTGCTCCGACTTACATCAGTCTGGGGGTTTCTCTATGGCAGCCTATGTTCTTCCTTTTTCCTTCCAAGTCCTTGTCCCCAGTACATACCCCCTGGCAGCTTCTCTGGCTTGTGACTTACCAGAGTCAGGACCTTTGGAAAGCACTTTGGTTTTTAAAGGCCTTACCTAGCTGGGTAATCAGAGGACGCACCTATCCATCCATCTCTCAGAGTCAGCATATGGACTGAATAAAGGAGATGGGCCAATGAGTTGCAAAAGACACAGCGTATGTACTGGTGCTGTGCAGAGGTCACTGCCCTCATTTAGCAGAGGAAGGTGATAAAATGCACTGAAATCTGGAAAACAAGTTTGCTTTTTGGCCTGCTATTCAGGAAAGCACAAACAGACTTGGGTAAGGAATTTCTCTTCTGCTACTCACTGGCTGCAGGACCATCTCGGGTGCTGATTTAAAACAGAGACGTGGATGGACCTGGAGCCTGTCTTACAGACTGAAGTATGTCAGAAAGAGAAGAACAAATATCATCTATTAACACATATTTGTGGAATTTGAAAAAAAATGGTACAGATGATCTTATTTGCAAAGCAGAAACAGAGACAGATGTAGAGAACAAACGTCTGGACACCACGGGATGAGATGAACTGGGAGATTGGGATTGACACATACACACCAGCGATACTATGGATAACTAATGAGAAACCACTGTCTGGCACGGGGAGCTCTCCTCAATGCCCTGTGTGACCTAAATGGGAAGGACACCCGAGAGAGAGGAGCTCTATGCACACATAGCTAATTCTCTTCACTATACAGCAGAAACTGACACAACACGGTAAAACAACTACCAGTTCAGTTCAGCCGCTCGGTCACGTCTGACTTTGCAGCCCCACAGACTGCAGCACGCCAGGCCACCCTGTCCATCACCAACTCCCAGAATTCACCCAGACTCACATCCATTGAGTTGGTGATGCTATCCAGCCATCTCATTCTCTGTTATCCCCTTCTCCCACCTTCAATCTTTCCCAGCACCAGGGTTTTTTCAAATGAGTCAGTTCTTCGCATCAGGTGGCCAAAGTATTGGGAGTTTCAGCTTCAGCATTAGCCCTTCCAATGAATATTCAGGGCTGATTTCCTTTAGGATGGACTGGTTGGATCTCCTTGCAGTCCAAGGGACTCTCAAGAGTCTTCTCCCACACCACAGTTCAAAAGCATCAATTCTTTGGTGTTCAGCTTTCTTTATAGTCCAACTCTCACATCCATACGTGACTATACTCTAATAAAAAAATGTGTTTCAGTTTCCCTATTTGTAAAATGGAGATGAAGAGCTCTCGCCTCAGGGTTACTGTGAGGATTAAGTAAATGCTACCTTTATTGAGCATTTACAGTGAGTCAGGCAGCATGTGAAGCATTTTCACAAACAGAATCTCATTTAATCTCAGTTGTTCAAACTCATGCTAGCCGTGGTGAAGGATTTGCCTTTTCTGTTTGCCAGGAAGAATGTTTTCCTGGAGCAACCAAGGTAGTTCCAGGATTAAATCAATGGTGCACACAAAATTTGGTGAAATCTCAGACAGAGTTGATCCAAACGTCTACAGTGATAGCCACCAGCCACATGTAGCTACTCAATTTCACATTAATTAAAATTAGATCAAATTAAAATTTAACTCTCCTAGTTACAACTGCCACATCTCAAATGCTTAATGAGCAATGTGGTTAGCAACTACCTTATTGAACAGTGCAGATATAAATCATTTCCATCATTGCAGAATGTTCTGTTGGATAGACTTGGGAGATGGAAAATCAGTTATGACAGGAGAAATAGAAAAGTCAACAGGAGGGCCTGAGGGTCAATTCCACTGAGGCTCATGCAATTTTTACATGGTTTCAAACATTTGTGGGGACCAACAGTTTTCTCACTGGTGGACTGTCCTGAAAAAGTGCTTTCAGGATATTTAATGGCTTTATAGGGCTTTTCTTTACCACTACCCCCCCCCCCCCCCCCCCCCCCCCCCCCCCCCCCCCCCCACACACACAGTAAAGAATCCGCCTGCCAATGCAGGAGACACAGGTTCATCTCCTCCTGGGTCAGGAAGATCCCCTGGAAGAGGAAACGGCAACCCACTCCCAGTACTCTTGCCTGGAAAACCCACGGATAGACGAGCCTGGTGGGCTACAGTCCATGGGGTCGCAAAGAGTCGGACACGACTGAGCACGTCAGAGAAGGCAATGGCAACCCACTCCAGTGCTCTTGCCTGGGATGGGGTCGCACAGGGTCGGACACGACTGAAGTGACTTAGCATCAGCAGCAGAGCATGTAGAACAATGGTTCTATAAGACAGCTCTAATAGCTATGGCTACCAACAGTTCAGCATCGTTCAAAGGTATCGTGTTTTCAGATCTTTTACTAATTAGCAAGACATTTTTTAAAAAGTCATACAGAATCCACTCCTACCATTTGCCCTGACCATGTTAATTCTGACAATCTGTCCCTAAGGGGCCACTTTCCAAATACAAGGAGCGGTAAGCCTAGTTTAACCTACCATACACTAGTGCTCCTAGCCTCTCTCAGGTCACACCCAATGCTCCTTGTAAAATGCAAATGTGATCACATAACCCAGCTTCAGAATTCCCTTAAAGCACTCCACTTCCCAGAGTACCCATCAGAAACCCTTGGGCTGTGGCAGGATCCCCTTCACAAAGGGACTATGCAGTTTGTCAAATCTCTCACCATCACTCCTTCACCCCGCCCTCGCCCTCACAGCCTCTTCTCCATCCAACCCTCCAGCGGCTGCCTCATTCAGTCACTCATTCCTCCCACAAATATTAATCCAGCACTGCTATGTGCCAGATACTCTAGGCACTAGAGATGTGGTAGTGGAAACAACAGAAAACAAGATTAGATCCCTGCACTCACGGAGCTTCCACTGTAACAGGAGAAGATGGACAACAGAGAAACAAACATGTTTAAGATACGTACTGATAGGATGCCAAATAGTGATGGTGCTACAGAGGCCAAAAGATGGGTGGTGGGGGGCAGTTTTTTATATTTAGACATTACATTATTCTCTTACAGCCTTTGAAACTGTATTTGTTCATTCATTCACTCAATGAGATTTTGCTGAACTCTTAGTATGTGCTGAAAGATGCTATGTGTGCTGGGATTAGACCAATAAACAGAAAAGACAAAATCTCTGCCTGGAGGGAGCCTACCAATCCTAAAGGAAATCAGTCCTGAATATTCATAGGAAGGACTGATGCTGAAGCTGAAGCTCCAATACATTGGTCACCTGATGCGAAGAACTGACTCATAAAAACAGACCCGGATGCTGGGAAAGATTGAAGGCAGGAGGAGAAGGGGACAACAGAGGATGAGATGGTTGGATGGCATCACTGACTCAATGGACATGAGTTTGAGTAAACTCTGGGAGTTGGTGATGGACAGTGAAGACTGGTGTGCTGCAGTCCATGGGGTGGCAAAGAGTCAGATGCGACTGAGCGACTGAATTGAACTGAACTGAGGGAGCTTATGTTCTAGTGGCAGAGAGAGACAGTAAATAAGATGATACTGTAAAAGCTCAGATGAAGGTAAGGTGGATAAAGCAGGTGAAGAAAGATGGGAGCACACAGATGGGGCTGGCGTAGATGGTGTCCCCACCCATAGAGAAGGTCACTACATCTGCACGTGCAGATTACATACGTGCATGGCTTACAGTTGCTGGAATGCGCTTTCTCCATGGTGCACATGGGGCTACCTGCTCCTTCAAGCCCTGACTGCAATGGTGCTTTCTTGGAGCTTTTCAGATCCTCTCTCAACTGGGTCCTCCCCGTACCTTGCAAATACCCTGATTTACATAGTATCATGTGATATTACATTATACTTTTGTGTTTAGGCTTATGTTAGTTCTGTTGGGTTTAAACTCCTGGAGGACAAGGACTGTGTCTTATTCATCTCACTTATTCACTCTAGAAACTTTCATGGAACACCCACCGCAAAGCCTGCCCAGCTTCCCTTATTGTAGGGAATAAAAGAGGAACCCCTGACATTTTGTCCCTGCTTGAAAGACTGCCTTTCTTTTTACTGCACTCATCAAAAAAGAACTCATGTGCCATTTAAATGAAATAATAGATGGAAAGTGTCTACAACAGTACCAGAATGTAGAAGCTGCTCAGGACTTATGAGCAATTTAGATTATTATTAATCTATATCATTTTTGGAGATCCACTATAATAACATGTTCTGTTACCTAGTATACTATTAATACATTTCTGATTTTAGTCTCTGACCAGAGTAGCCCTGCAGTGGGTGCTACAGTTTCTGGGAATTCTGTACAGCTTGTCTGCTCACTAATGAGATGGTGCAATGTCTTCAAAGATGAGCTGAGTTAGAGGTGACCTATGTCACTCCCAACACTCTTCATACTCAGACATGGTGGAGAGACTCTTTGTCTTCAAAGCCTACAGTGCTGACTCTTGTGGCCCTTTGCTCCCGAGCCTGAGCTGCAGAGCAGCCCTCGCTTCATAAACCTCTGCTGTTTGCCTCCTCCTACCACTGCTGCCAACTCCCTGGGGATTCTTCCCTCTTAGCCCCCTATTTCTCCTCTTTTATGTCGCCTAGAGATCATTCTTTAGAAACCAGAAACAACCTCAGCAGCCCACCCAGACAAAACTGAGTGTGGCACCCACCTGTCCCACTTAAGTATGTGAGACCAGCTTGGGCAGATATGTCTCTGGGTCTCAGAATGTTCTTGTAAAGTGGGGACCACACTGGCTTTTTGTTTGTTTTTATTTTGGCTGAACTGGGTCTTAGTTGTAGCATGTGAGATCTAGTTCCCCAACCAGGGATTGAACCCAAGCACCCTGCATTGGGATGGCAGAATCTTAGCCACTAAACGTCTAGGGAAGACCCAACACTGGCTTTTAAGGCAGCTAAGAGGATGCTCATATCTTCACATAGCAGGGCCAGCACACAGGTTGGATTGTTATTAGTGCCATGGCTGTTTTGTGTCTGCTTCCAGGCTCAGGGACTTCTGAAAGCTTGAGGACACAAAAACATTCTCGCTGAATAGCTGGCCATCTACTTGATGTGGTTATGTAAGACACAGCTCAAGAATTATTAATTAGGCTCAAGCAGGAACTATGTCATTATACAGAGCTAGGAAGAGACTGAGGTCACTAGACCTGCATCAGAGGCAGGTCAGACAGAACTGCTGATAAAAGTAGTTAAGAAGATGAATGCATGTTCTCCACTGTGCATCCCAACCAGTCAGGACTCAGTAATTTAAAAGACAATGCCAGGCACTCATTTCAAGGTGAGAGGAAATTCTGAAGATGAAAGAATCTTCTCAAAACTTCCTTTTAATTAAAGTGTTGGTTGGCTGCATTTCCCCTGAGCTTATAGCTCTTTGTTTATGATGAAGAAGTCACAGAAGGCTCTGCCTAGACAATAAGCCACTTAATCTGAAGCTGGAACTCTATCACTGGCTTTACAACTCCATTTCTGTGCCCAGCACTGGGTAGGTTTGAAAAGCTTTCAGATAGCATGGATCCATCTGTCTTTTCAACTATTGCTGCCTGTGTAGCTGAAACTAAGCAAAACTGTCCAACTGACACAGAAAAGAAGAGGAATTCAAGATGTAGCTGGACTACTATAAAATGCAGACACGGTCAGGGGTAAAAAGCATTCCAGAGGCAGCCGTAAAGCAAAGTTTTTGTTGAGATGGGGACCAACCCACTGAGGGGGCTGTGGGACTAGACAGATGACAAGAGTTTCACCAAATATTAGAGAACCAGAAAGATGCAAAAGTTGCTGTGTTCTATCTGCACAGAGTGGGTGCCAGGAAAGTGCTGAAGTACTAACGGGGTGATGAGAGAAAAGAAGAAAAGCAAGCAGATGAATAGGTAACAGTGAGACTGATGGAGACTGGTTGTCCACCGGCAGGTACAGAGGAGACAATCTGTCACCAAGGGAGATGTGAGAAAGGCACTGAGATGCTCTGGACTCCAGATGAAGCTTCTGTAGTGGGGAGGCACAGAGGGCTAGCAGTTCGGGCTGCAGACTGTAAGGCCAGCAACAGAGCCCACCTTGATTCCCCAAGGCCAAAGCGAAGCTGAAGGAGGGTGGGTGAGGAACTGGGTGTCAGCCACCTGCTGGGCACTGTGCTCTATCTGGATGCGGGTCATCTCTCCTGATGCTGCCCCCAATTCACCCAAGTGGAAAGCAATATTATCTTAATTCTACAGCAGAGGAAACTGAAGCTCTGAGCAACACTCTGGTTGCACAGCAAGTGGGAAGCAAGTACAGACTCAGGCTGATCTGTCCAAAGGCACAGATCGTGCGCTCCCAGAGCTCTGCACGTCCTATCACTAACATAATCCCTAAGAGTCCTTGGAAATGGATATATGCCCAAATGAGTCAGGAGGACAAGGGGGTCACAGAGGATGAGATGGCTGGAGGGCATCACCGACTCAACAGACATGAGTTTAAGCAAACTCCAGGAGACAGTAAGGAAGACAGGGAAGCCCGGGGTGCTGCAGTCCATGGGGTTGCAAAGAGTCAGACACGACTGAGTGGCTGAACAACAACGACAACTGTATGGATGGGCCTCTTGACCTTGTCTTGGGGTTTAGAACAGTATCTGCCATAATAGCGAGTTCCCTTGGAAGGGCAATGTGGGATGATGACCAGTCTGTCTTGAAGGGGATGTATTATACCATCCTGCCTGCTAACATTTCATTTCCAAGGCCAAATAGGAAACAGCAGCATACCCCATCAAAGTTATGTTTAATGGCTGGGGTGGTGAGGAGGGTAGTAGTGCTCAGGCAAGTAAAATGTGTGTACTCTCTCAAACTGAGAAAGAACATATCTCTGCTACCTTCTTGGGAAAATTCATCTCTGTCCAAGTGGATGTCCCTGCAAGCATGGTGTGTTTTTTGTTGTTGTTGTTGTTGTTGTTGTTGTTGTTTTGTTTTGACATGCTCACATCTATAAGCACCTTTTGTGGAAGTAATACAATTGCTCAGTCTAATGGAAATGACAGATTGACTCTGAGTGCTGGTCCAGTCCATTGGCCAAAGGGCTTGACATGAGTTCTGCCCAATTAGCCATCCTCAACAGCCCTGTGAGGTGGGCAGCACAGTCATACACATTTTGCAGTTGAGAGAACTGAGGACACAGTGGTTGAGCCACTGCCCCAGGAGAGGACCCAACCCAAGCTAGGACATCCCGGGACTGGGATTCACAGCTGTGTGATTGGACTCAAGAGCCTTCATTTCACCCAGTGGTCCCAGGCAGCTTATCTCCTTGGTCCACATATGCATCACACAAAGCTAGTATACATCAGCATCCACTCTCTTGACACAGTTGTGAAGCTCTGCTAACGTATCTGTTGGATCCTGTCTTGTGACAGTAGCACTCATGAGGCGCTTTCTTTTTGCAAAGTGCACAGCAGTCATTCAATCCCTTCTACAGGTCCTCATCTCAAAGGTGTTACTTCAAGCATGGCGATGCCCATCCTAAGTTTAACATGGTACAAGGGTAAATGCCCAAGAGACATTTGCTTTTGAATCTCTTCAGCCAAAGAGCTGAGTCTGAGTATTAGGTAATTTGTAGATATCAGCAATGCTTACAGCTATAGAGGACTTTGCCGAGAGGAGGCAGTACATTGTGGTCAGATGATCAACTATGGAGACAAACAGCCCTGGGTGTAGATCTGGAATTTTTCCACTTATGGGCTGCAAGCTTCTGAGCACTGAATCTAACCAACATCTTTGTTCCCCCCACTTGTAAAATGCAGATAGCAATGCTTGTCTCTTGGAGCTCTTGTAAAAAGCGATGGAGATGAGCTTCCCTAGGTAAGTGCTACCTGATGGGTTGTATAAATGACGGGAATGGCTGAGCTGCTGCTAAAATCCAACACAGATTACTGCCCATGAAAGTGTTCAGCACAGTGCCTACCAGGTAGTGAGCATTCAGTAAGTGGTAGCTGATGATGACAATAACTGTGTCAAAATATTAGACACTGTGTTGCCATTTATACTTTGAATTGATTAGATCAATAACATTAATGCCTTGTGAATTTGTATCTTTTCAACTGTCTCAAACTGCTTTCCCACTAGTTTTTCCAGTGGAGAATCACAACTCCCCTTGCAGGTAGGTAGCTCAACTAATATAATACTCATTTTGCAGATGAGAAATGTGAGATTAAAGAAGTGGCTTCAAGGCACTAGGTTAATGAATATCACTTCTGTGGCGAAGACCAGGAACTGGATTCTCCTTTTTAATCTGCCACTGCTCTTAGAAAACCCCTGCAGGTCCTGCAGAATCACAGCCAAGAGAGCTCATAGACTTCTCCAGGACCACACAGCAGGCCCATGAGAAGGCAGGAAACTGTCCTGGGTCTCTGTCCTCTCCCTGCGCTGCCTTCAGGCAGAGGGCTGCATCCTGGGGTTCAGAGGGGGAGCCAAACTCCATTCACAGATGCCATCCGAGCCCCAAGTCCAGGAAGAGTTACCGACTTCCTCTCTTCTCTCTGCCTCCTGCCTGCAGTTCATCAGGAAGTCCTTCAGGAACTAGTCTGGCTCCTGCTCCTCCCTTTGCTTCCCTTCAGTGACCCTGGTTTCCTTTCTCTTCATCAAACGTCACTAACTCGCTCCTGCTTCTGCACATGCTCTTGTCTGCTTAGAACACTCCTCCTCCGGCAAGTGATGGTATCTTCTCTCGGCTGAGCCTTCTCATCTTTTGTGACCTAATTTTTTAAACTTCTTGGCAGTGTTGCATGGCATGTGGGATCCTAGTTCCCCAACCAGGGATGGGACCCAAGCCCCCTGTCTTGGAAGACTGGAGTCTTAACCACTGAACCGCCAGGGAAGTCCCTCAAGTTTTGTGACTTTAAACAGTAGCCTACTATAGCCTCCAGCTCCCACCCCTCAATCTATCATGTTGCTCCTTCTTGCACTTCTCACAGCACTGACTCCCATCTGAGATAACCCCCTTCTTTACGGTCTGTTTCCCCCAACTAGAAATCTACAAGCCCAGTGCCTGTATTGTTCACTTCATGCAGCTCTTGGAATTTAGCAGGAAAAGATTCATGCCCTCACAGTACCTGCCTAGGGGAGATCAAAACTGAAGTTTGTATTTCAATAGACTGGCATCAAGGCAAGCTCTAACTTGGTCCAACGCGATGTTTTCTCATCTTTTCTAGTCAATGAACAACTTTGTACATATGAATTTATTTTTTCCTATGCAGAACGCAGTCTTCAGACTCCATCTCCTATCTGACCTTCCCCTTTTTGCACTTAAAAAGTCAACTTTTCTCTCTGCCATCTATTCAGTAATTTTTCCCCATTGGTGTGTGTTCCCTAACAGGAAGAGGAAGTAATACATTCAACTTTGTTTCTTTTCATTGTTTTTATGTTTTCTTTTTATATTTCTTGATTTTTGTTTTTTGCTTCTATCCATGAAAACTGGGCTCTTTCTGTAGTATTCTGAGATACCTGGAGAAGGACCCAAATCCTAGGCTCAAGATCCAAACTGTCACATTCAGACCCCATTTTTGCTCTTTTCTTAATTAAGTGAAATAAACAGTCTATGCTTTAGTATACTCAGTAGACACTAAGGACCATGATAAAATGCCTGCCTCATGGTGACTGGCCAAGAGGGCTCTGTAAGTGCCCGCTATAGTAATTATTCTGCACAGCTTTAAAAAGAGTCCTGTACTTCAGTGGAGATGATTCATGGAAGATTATTGCCAGAAGCACAGGGCTATATTCATGTCACTTTCTCAATGCGATAAAACATACAAAGTGTCCAGAAACTATTGAATAAGTAAGAGCAACACTTCTAGTGGAGGCATGAGCATCAATGTAATATACTATTAGTTACTTCTGACTTTTTCCTAATACCCTGTTTCCATAGCACCTTATGTCATCAGGCCTTACAATAATTATTAGATATGTGAATGCAGAGTCAAAATTTTATATAATAAATAGATTATGTACACATTAAGACACATATGCACACATGTAAACATGAGATAATATGTAGCTCTGCTTATATGTTTCTCTTTTCTTCTTTGTGTAAGCTTCTCAGAGTAGAAAATGGGTTTAATTCACTTTTGAATCCCTGGTGCTTAGCACACAGTGAGGTGCTAAGTGGGAGAGGATTCTCTCAAAAGACCATCACATCTGTTAATGGATATTTTGGTGGCTTTCACGTCCTGGCTATTGTAAATAGTGCTGCAATGACCACTGGGGTGCATGTATCTTTTTCAATTATAGTTTTTTCAGGGTATATGCCCAGTAGTGGGATGGCTGGATCATATGTTAGTTCTATTTTTAGTTTTTTAAGGAATCTCCATACTGTTCTTCATAGTGGCTATATCAATTTACATCCCCATCAACTGAGGTATATATATATATCCACAATGAAATATTGTTCAGTCACTAAGTCATGTTCAACTCTTTGAGACTCCATGAACTGCAGCATGCCAGGCTTATTGTAATGGAATATTACTCAGCCATAAAAAGGAATGCTACTGGGTCATTTATAGAGACATGGATGGACTTAGAGTCTGTCATACAAAGTGAAGTAAGTCAGAAAGAGAAAAATATCGTGCATTAAAGCATTTGTGTCGCGTCTAGAAAAATGGTACAGACGAACCTATCTGCAGGGCAAGAATACAGGCGCAGATGTAGAGAATGCTCGTGTGGACACGAGTTGGGGAAGGGGTGGGTGGGACAAACGGAGATCAGAACTGCCATACACGCTGCCACGCATCAGACAGACAGCTAGTGGGAACCTGCTGCACAGCACAGAGAGTCCAGTTCAGTGTTCTGTGATGACCTAGATGGTGGGGTGGGGGTGGGGGTGGGAGGGGCATCCAAGGGGGGGTATACGTGTACATATAGTGGATTCACTTCACTGCACAGCAGAAAGTAACACAACATTGTAAAGCAACTACATTCCAATTAAAAAAAAAATAAGACCATTACATTTAAGCTTTGGAACATCTTTAGCCAGTGAAGGAATTAGCACGGTACTTACTTCATCTCAATCTCCCCCGAATCCCTAATCTCACCTGTCCAATTATAGGAACAAACACCATTTGAAAACCATGATGTTGACAGTTAACGCAAGGGAAAGTATTATTTAAAGTGCCGAATCTCCCAAGGGAGACTACTCAGATATACAAATTCTACTGCGTTTTTCTTAAAGAAAAACATGTCCCATCACTTCCTGGTTTATAAGGTGGTTAGTGTATGTCCTTGCACCATTCTGTCCGATTCTAAGTGCAGAGCCTCTCTCTGCTGACTACTTAACCTCCCTAAATCTGTGTGTCCTCATCCATAAGTGGTGCTAAAAAAAAAAAAAAAAAAAAAAAAAAAAAAAAAGGACTTTTCTTTCAATGATTGTTGGGAGATTAAATAATGCAATATGTATGAAGCCGTTACTCTAATGACCAGCTTTATCAATAAATGGAATGTCTTATTATTACTGCTGGCATTACTACTATTATCATTGTTATGACTTTAGTACTTGCTAACACAGAGGCCAGTCCAAGCAAATGACCTAATGGAGATTCACTGAGCAGTTAAAGGAAGAGTTGCCATCCCCAGAAGGACGGGAGGAGGATCGCGTGCCCTCAGCTCAGATGTGAGTGCAGTGGAGAGGGGCAGACCTCCATCTCCGGACCAGTGAAAGGATGCAAGCTTCTGGAGGTCCCATGGGAGGCCCAGCCCAGGACCCTCCACGGACAGGCTTGGAACATAAAGAGGAAGCAAGAGAGTGACGGTGCGGTGCAGGAGGGTGGGGGGAGGTGCTGAGACACTTCAAAGGAGCTGCTGGGCTGAATGTGAGAAGTACGGGATTGGAAATGATACATTAAAGAGTTGGACTGAGAAGGCGAGTGGATTAGAGCCACTCTCCAAGTCAGGGATGAAGCTAATGAGGCTTTTCTTGTCACTATCTGTAAAAGTTTATTACTTATACTTCAAAGGCAGGGAGCAGCAGAGGGGCTGGGGAGAGGCACTGATCCTCCGAAGAGGAGCAGGAGACAGAACATGCTGCCTTGGAGAGAGCGTGGGAGGTCGGCCCTGGGTTTCTGCTGCAAAAAGAGCCCAGCTCCAGGCGCGCATGGATCTGGATGCATGCACCTGTGGTGGTCGGGAGCTGGCAGTGGTCACGGGGTGGGAGGACAATGGATCAGAGGGACGATTAATGAACTTTATTGTGGGGTAGGAGATGGGCTGGCTGCCCTGAAATTGCCTTCTGGCAGCCCTCAGTTCTGGTCTCATGTGCTCTGGGGTCCTTTCCTGGATCTGGTAGGAAGTGCTCCAAGTCTTTCTTAATCTCAGCCTTGCTGAACACCTGGCTGTCCATCATCTCATGTTCTAAATAAACACAGTGGTCCAGATGGGATGGCAGGCAGCTTGCACAACAAGGCGCTTGTTCACTCACCCAGGCATGATGTGGATGCTGCTGCCTTCCAGCTTAATCCAAGGCACGCTGGACAGTTTGTAAAGACAGGGAGAGGAATGGGTATTCGTCCCCTCATTAGATGTTAGTTGAGCATTTACTACGGTGTGTCAGGAGCTGGGGATACATTGGTGAACAATGGCAGCCCAGGCTCTGCACTCCTGGGGCTCACAGTCTAATGGGGGCACGGACATTAATCAGAGAATCACGCAAACACAGGTGAACGTAAAGTGACAGCCAAGGTAAGTGCTACAGAGGGAAACACATGCTGTTTATGTAGAGGTAAAGCAGGAGGAACTGAGCTGACACGGGGAAGGCAGCTCCGCCAGGAAGGAGGAACATGTGCAGAGGCCCTGAGGAGGGAAGGAGTTTCACTCCAGAAACACGGAACACCAGTCTTTCTGGAGTGAGCTGGGAAGAGGTAGGTGCGGACAGGCAGAGAAGAAAGCAGCCTGGTGTGGACTTTTGTCTGTATTGTCCACTGCTTACCCCTCCAGCTCCTGCTATGTACTTTGATAGTGCATAGAAGGAGTTCAAGTAGAAATACCAAGGGGATGAAAGAGTACCTACTATGCGCTAGGCTCTGTGCCAAGCTTTTATATCCTGTACCACACTGATTCTCATCAGATCAACTCATCTTGCTGACAGAGACTCGATAAACCCGGAGTTATGGAAGTGGTGTACCCCAAGGGCGAGACCCCAATCCAGTATGCTTCAGAGAGTTTCCTGTTTTGTGCAGTGGAGTAAAAAAATCACCAGGTGAGTTACTGAACTAGAATAATGAGGTGGGGAAAGTTTGCCCAGAATACCTTAGACACAATTCCTGCTCTCAGAAAAGCAGTCAACAACAGTGACTAGGAGATGGTACAGTCACCACGGAAAATGGGGTGGCAGTTGCTCAAAATGTTACATATGGACCTACTACATGACCCAGAAATTCTAAGTATACATCAAATGAAGACATACATCCGTGCAAAAACCTGTACACAAATATTCATGGTAGCACTAGTCATAAAAATTAAACAGTGGAAATAACCTAAATGTCCATCAATTGATGAATGGATAAATAAAATGGAGTATATTCATGCATCTATATTACATACAGAAACATAACCCTGCTCCTTGCAGTAATGTGAATGCATCTTGAAAACATTATGCTAAGCCAAGGAAGCCAGTCACAAAAGGCCATGTGTTGTATAAATCAATTGATATAAAATGTTCAGAACAGGCAAACCCATGGAGAGAGAACGTAGATTAGCAGTTACCTAGAGCTGAAAGGATGCAGGAATGAGGAATGATTGCTCATGGGGACAGGTTTCCTTTTGAAAAAGTTCTAAAATTAGATTGTGGTGATGGTCACACAACTCTGCAAGCACACTACAACCACTGAACTGTACTCTATAAACGGGTGGATTTTTACCTCTGAACTATGTCTTAAAAAAAGAACAGTAAGAGTTCAAATATTAGAGTCTGATGGGATTTTGAATCCTAGTTCTACTAATCGCTAAGCCATGTGAAATAGGGCAGGTGAATTTTTTTTCTCCCCAAGCTTTAGTTTCCACATCTGTGCAAGATGCATAAATCAACTCACGGGGCTGCTGCCGCTCCAAAATGAAATATTTCACCTGAAGTCTAAGTATCCCATTTGCCATAAGACAACTGCATCTCAAAGGGAATAGAGCAGTTAACAAAATTAAATCCCACGGCTAGATGCTGTGATTACTGAAACAACAAATGGAATTCGGGAGTACAGTGAATCACCTTTTCAGGCAAGTGCTGCGTTACTCATGCGTTTACTGTCCTAGTCTGGATGTGGAGACAGAACTCAGGTGGCCAGCCCAGGTCCGAAGGTAGGCAGTGGCTGAAGGCATCAGGGGTGAGGAGGCACTGAAGGGTTGATTGCCAGACTGACAATAAGCTGCTCCATTTCTAACAGCTCAATATTCAAAGTTGAAAACGCTCAGAACATAGGGTCTTCCTGAAGAGTCTCTGCTTGTCATTCTAGCCAAAACCGAGTAGGCACGTGACTTCAAGAGCCCATGTGTAACTTACAAGAGGAGATCTGGGACTCAAGAGGAAGAATTTTCAAAGGTCAAGAGCTCTTTGGAGCAGGTATGGTGGGTTGCAGCGAGAGGTAGTGAGTTCCCCATCATTGGGGTGTGTCTGTGTGTGTGCGCACAGGCTGATGATGATTTAGGCAAGACAAGCAGGCATCCCAGGCTTTCAGGATTCCTTGTCATGCTGAGTGGGTCATTTTTGGTGTTATCTCTCACTTCTTGTCATTTGGAATCAATTTCCCTTGTCTTCCCTCACTTATCAATGCTTAAGAAAAAGAAGGATCTGACGACAACTGTTCTCCAGGGCAACCTGCCCTCTGCTCGACAAAGCCCGGGCCACTTTATACTGGATGTAATGATGGTGCTGTGCTGCCAGCCTGGCCAGGGGCGCCTCTAGTCCCAGACACTCTGGGGCCCTAAGGCACAGTCAGAGCTGAAAGTCCAGGTCAGAGTGGCAGCAGCACCCACTATGCTTTACAATTACAAAATGTCCTCAGTATTAAGACTCACTGCAATGCATTCTCCCTGACACCTGCCTGACTCTCCTCTGAGGCTACATCTTCCCTGAAGGGACAATGCGTCTCCTTGCAAACCTCTGGGCCTCACAAGATGCCTTGAACACAGTGCGTGCCTGCATGCTATGTCGCTTCAGTTGTGTCTGACTCTTTGTGACCCCAAGGACTCCAGCCTGCCAGGCTCCTCTATCCATAGGATTCTCCAGGCAAGAGTACTGGAGTGGGTTGCCATGCCCTCTTCCAAGGGATCTTTCCGACCCAGGGATTGAACCTACGTCTCTCGTGTCTCCTGCATTGGCAGGCGGGTTCTTTACCATTAGTACCACCTGGGAAACCCTTGAATATAGTATTGCTGCATAAAATCTATGTAATGTTTTAATCAGAGAAAGAGATATTCTTCTTACTTAGGGCTAGGGAGGCAGCTGCTACTTCTGGAACAATTTTCCCATTTAAACCCAGCAGTAAATGACAACTGTGGACCAGGCATAGAAACCACACAGCTCCTGGGGCCAGAAACTGACTCCCCTGGAGCAAGAATTCAGCATGAGGGGTGTATGACTGCTGATGTATCCTATGGGGAAGACTTCTTCTTTGCCTTGGCTGGACACCACTTGCATAATTCCATCCAGGAAGGAGCTGAGATAGTATTATAGAGCTAGATAAAGAATCTGTTTGGTCCCAAGTGGATCTCCTTCATTCGTAAAAATTCTAGTGAATTTTTCAGCTTTCTTGCCTAAGATTAGCAAGCTGCTCAGAATCATCTGAACAACGGAGGTTACGAGCACAGACTGCAGGGCTTTGTGCCAGATATTTGGGAGACCTCAGAGCAAGAGTCTCTGCTTTCAGGGTCCTCACAGGCCGAAGGGACCAGGAGTGAAGCATTGTGAAGAGATAAGGAACTGACAATTATGAGAGGGGCAGAGAATTGCCAATTATGAGAGTGTCACAGGTGTGAGCCACGTAAATAGAGGGATGTGAGTACCCAGCCCGTGGTGACACCTGAGAGAAGCCTTAAGGATGAGTTGGAACTTAGCAGGTTGATAAGATGAGCCTTGGAGCATGGGTACGAGCTTTTGCAAATGCACAAAGACCCGAGAGCTTGTGAGTCTAATGAACCACAGAGTTCAGCATGGCTGAAACAAAGGATCTGTGTGGGCGCCTGGGGCTGGAAGGGAAACCTAGAGAGGAACCCTGAACATATAGCTAAGGATGCTGATGTAAGTACACGCCCAGAGAAATGAAACTGACACAGGCTACTGCATGGATGGACCCTGAAGGCTTTATGAAAAGAGCTACTCACAGAAAGAACAAACACCGAATGATTCCATTCATAGGAGGTACTTAGAGCAGTTAAATTCATACAGATGAAAAGTACAATGGTAATTGCCAGGCATGGGGACGGGAGGGATGAGAAGTCAGTGTTAAATGGATATAGAGGTTCAGTTTGGGAAGATTAGTGGATGGGGTGATGGCTGCATGTAGGGTGAGTATACTTAATGCCACTGTATACTTAAATGGTTAAAATGCTGATTTCTGTTATATATATTTTACCACCATAATTCTCTTTTTTAAAAAAGAATGCACCCAGGAAGGATGGTGTGCTGGTAAACACATGTTTAGGACCACCCTTCTCTAATCTGTAGAAGTTCAGAAATCTCAGGTTGTTTTGCACTGATGTGATATGGGAATCATATACTCATGGGAACTGTCTCAGGCTCACTGTTTACAAATAATCGAGCAGTTTTAAGTAGCTCTCGCCTCCTGAAAGAGGTGAAACTTCCAATCACACAATTTTCCCCCTCCCCAAGTTTTTTTTTTTTTTTTTTTAACAAATGCCCCTAATTTTATACCTTTGGGTTGAGGGAAGGAAGAAGACAGCTGAGACAGCCAGGCTTCCCTTTGATAACTTGCTCCTTCTTCTAATTAACAAGACCCTGCACAACTAAACATCTGCCAATTTCAAAAAACTTCACAGTGATGAGCTTTGATCACAGTAGAACACACAGCATCTGCTCTGAACAGGAGAGTTTCACAAAGCCCAAATCAGACCATTCACTCCAACGCCACTCGACTTAATCCAACCTCCTGAAGACTGTTGGGAAAGTCAACCCCGGGTAAGGAACATACAGTCACTGCCAACTGGAAGGAGCACCATGGGTTCCAAGGTAGCCCTTCCCCTGTTCCAATACACCCCATCTTCATGGACAAGTGGATTGGAGAATCACGTTAATCCTACCCTTCACCATTTTTTGGAAGAATTCTCTAAAACCTGCATTTGGTAGCTCTATTTGTAGCTTCTTATAAAAATGGAGCCATCATATGATCCTGCAGTCCCACTCCTGGGGTATATCTGAAGAAAACCATAAGTCAAAAAGACACATGCACCCCAATGTTTCAGTTCAGTTTAGTCGCTCAGTCGTGTCCGACTCTTTGCGACCCCATGAATTGCAGCACGCCAGGCCTCCCTGTCCATCACCAACTCCTGGAGTTCACTCAGACTCATGTCCATCGAGTTGGTGATGCCATCGAACCATCTCATCCTCTGTCATCCCCTTCTCCTCCTGCCCCCAATCCCTCCCAGCATCAAAGTCTTTTCCAATGAGTCAACTCTTCACATGAGGTGGCCAAAGTACTGGAGTTTCAGCTTCAGCATCATTACTTCCAAAGAACACCCAGGACTGATCTCCTTCAGAATGGACTAGTTGGATTTCCTTGCAGTTCAGGGGACTCTCAAGAGTCTTCAACACCACAGTTCAAAAGCATCAATTCTTAGGCACTCAGTTTTCTTCACAGTCCAACTCTCACATCCATACATGGCCCCTGGAAAAACCATAGCCTTGACTAGGCGGACCTTTGTTGGCAAAGTAATGTTTCTGCTTTTGAATATGCTATCTAGGTTGGTCATAACTTTCCTCCCAAGGAGTAAGTGTCTTTTAATTTCATGGCTGCAGTCACCATCTGCAGTGATTTTGGAGCCCCCAAAAATAAAGTCTGACACTGTTTTCCCATCTATTTCCCATGAAGTGATGGAACCAGATGCCATGATCTTAATTTTATGAATGTTGAGCTTTAAGCCAACTTTTTCACTCTCCTCTTTCACTTTCATCAAGAGGCTTTTAGTTCTTCTTCACTTTCTGCCATAAGGGTGGTGTCATCTGCATATCTGAGGTTATTGATATTTCTCCCGGCAATCTTGATTCCAGCTTGTGCTTCTTCCAGCCTAGCATTTCTCATGATGTACTCTGCATAGAAGTTAAATAAGCAGGGTGACAATATACAGCCTTGATGTATTCCTTTTTCTATTTGGAACCAGTCTGTTGTTCCATGTCCAGTTCTAACTGTTGCTCCCTGATCTGCATATAGGTTTCTCAATGTTTGCTGCTGCTGCTGCTAAGTCGCTTCAGGCGTGTCCGACTCTGTGCAACCCCACAGACGGCAGCCCACCAGGCTCCCCTGTCCCTGGGACTCTCCAGGCAAGAACACTGGGGTGGGTTCTCAATGTTTACTGCAGCACTATTTATAATAGCCAACATGGAAGCAATCTAAATATCCATTGATAGATGAATGGATAAAGAAGATGTGTACATACACAACAGAATACTACTCAGCCATAAAAAGTTACAAAATAATGCAGTCTGAAGCAACATAGATGTAATAGAGATTATCACATTAAGTGAAGCAAGTTAGAAAGGGAAAGGCAAATACCATATATCACTTATATGCGGAATCTAAAAAAAAAGATACAAATGAACTTAAAAAAAAACTCCACAGACATAGAAAAACAAACTTACGGTGACCAAAGAGGAAAGCAGGGGAGATAACGAGCAAGGACCTACTGTATAGCACAGGGAACTATATTCAATGTTCTACAACAACCTATAATGAAAAAGAAACTCAGAAAGGATATATATATCTATGTATTTTCATAAAGGAATCAGTTTGCTGTACACCTGAAACTAATACAACATTACAAATCAATGATGCATTGATTAAGAACCTGCATTTGGTAACTCAACACCAAGGTTTACATATTTGATTTCCTATTTGACAATTATCCTTTTCTTGGCTTCTCTTCCTTCCCTTTGGGTCTATTCTCACAAAATTCAGAAGGAACTGTCACTCGGTGAGCTCATCCATCAATTTCTGTCGTGCCGATAAATCACTTTTCACTTCCTGGAGAAAGTTACAATGTATATCCTGACATCTCTATAGTGACTATGCAGGGTGCATCCCAAAGGTTGATCCACAACTTCCGAGTGCGCCCCAACTGAATCAGCTCATCCCGGCATTCATTAAACACACCACATGTGTCGCTGCTTCACGTGGTCTTGCCTCAAGAGAAGCATCCATCCTACTGAGATGGTGTTTGCATGCAAAAGACAAACATGGCAGGTGGGTATTGAAGAAAACTCTGAGCGAATTCAAATGGTGGGGATGTCTTTGAACCACAACTGCTTTCCTCTCTAGAGTCATTAGTGCTAATTACTAACAACTACCCTGGTGACAAGTGCTGGCAGTTACTTAGCTGCTAATTGGCTTCAATTTACCGCTCTGATTGTGTGGTCACAGGTATATATTTGCTTGGGGAGTGAGGAAAAAGAGCAGGTATACCAGGCCTCGGGCTGGTCTTATCAAAGGGATCACCTACCTGAAGTGTTCGGCCTAACCCAGTGGCCCTCAAACTGTCCCATGTGGCAGAATCACCGGGAGGGTTATGAAAGCCCAGACCACTGGGCCCCACCCTCCAGAAACTCTGATTCAGTAACATCTCAAATGTTCCCAAGTGGTGCAGGTTCCAGGCGGTCTGTTGAGAATCTCTGGCCTCAGAGTATATGCATGGTCATTGTAACAACCAGTGATGAAGCCTGCTGCGCACCAAGAGGTAGCAGAGTATGAGTCTCCATCCCTGCAGCCCCCTGAAAGAGTGAGGCAGGACCGCTGATACCCGGGAACGTGCACACAGTGCCTGCTGGGTCCACACTCCCTCTGAGCGCTGTGCAGGTATCTGCTTATTTATTTCAGCACCAGACAACCCTGTGTGTTAGGAACTTCACAGATGAGGAAACTGAGCCAGAGAGGTTAAGTCACTTGGCCAAAGCCATGCCGCTAATAAAAGGTGGAGGTAAAATGTGTGCCCACGTTAACTGGCTCCAGAGGGTCCTACTGACTAAGGACTAAGCTGCTGGTGAGTGATGTCGCCCATCTTTCAGTGGATAAGAAGACTGCAACCTGCAAAGTTAGAAACTGACTTAGTTTTTGATTCTGAAGTCTGCTATATGCCCAGGGCTTTCTGATGACAGATACACAGTTCCTGTTTTTGAAAATGGCAGGCTCATAAATGCACAGGTTTTAAGGTGGAGGGTGCCATGGTGGTGCTATAGTGTCAAGCCATCCATCACACACAAAGCGACTCTCTTCCTCTTCTACTGATGGGCTATTAAATGACTAATGACACCAATCTGGGGGAGCCAGATTTTGCTCCCATTCGGCCAGATGTTTCCACATGTGGCAGCTGCACTTGGGCATCTTCACACACAGCTTTTATTGCTGCCTCTTCCTCATGCCGCTGGTACCGCCCGTATGAGTGGTACCTGTGTCTTCACCTCCTTATGCCTTTACGTGGAGAGATCTGGAAGCTAAATACCTTACGTGGTAATATTTGCGTCTCCTTTACACTGTTAAGGAGGCTTGAAGGCTTTGACACAGATAGGACGGGTGGTATTTTCCTGGCATTTAAGGAGGTTTTCTACATGTTATCCATGTTGCTACTACAGAGAGCAAAGCAGGAATCAGCTTTGCATCATAAACCCCAGAGCCTTTCCGGCTCTGTTATCATAAGTTCCCAAATATTCTAAGGATTTAGGTGAACTAAGCAGTTTCACCACTGAGATTAATCCCATAAAGACAGGATGACTCTGGACTAGAGAATGACGTTTGCCAGCCCCTATGGCAGGGATGGCACGCTTCAGGAGAACGAGAAGAATATGTTTACGCAGAGCGTGTCTTCTCACACCTAACTGCCTCCACGGCATCCTGTTTCTATCTCGAGGCCCTTTCTGCCTACCCCATCTTCCTGAGACAAATTTGAGTGATGTCAAAGTTGCTTTTTCCCCATGAAATCAAATGCCATTTTTCTACTTAGTGGCCAGCCTTTCCTCCTTCTACTCCACCAGAAAAGATGCTTCTGTCTAACTGTCTACCTGTAAAGGCCACCCCAATGCAGGAAGGGACCAGGGTGTAACATCTCATCTCATCTCTTCATTTTACAGGGAGGAAAACTGAAGTCCAGGAAATGGAACAGTCTTTTTGTCAGATGGTGGGTGTACAATTAAAATGATTTTTTTGAAAGCCACTATTCCTCTCCACTTTTTTTTTAAAAAAAAATCAAAACCATCCTCTTAAAGAAAAATCAAAGTCATGGGCATAACTGCATCAAACATTAAATTTTACCTCTGCTAGGGTTCTCTCTGACATCTTTTTTTGGCACTATAAAGCAGCACATGCCTTTTAAGAAGAAAATCAACACTGTAGATTAAGAACCTTAGGAAAATTCAAGTCCTTTGACTCAGAAATCATATTCTGCTCATTTATACTCAGTGATGAACCTCAAAGAACAAATGGTATATGCTAAAGAAATTCAAGAAAGTCTTCATTAAATCTACAAAAATTCAGAAACATCCTAACTGGTCCCAAATAAGAGAATGTCTTAAAAGTAATAATGATGACAAATCACTATATGGAACATAATCCAGCCAGTGAAAGTGATTATGAAGATCAATAATGTTATGTGAAAATACAAAGCAGGAGTCAGAACTGTGCATAGACGGAAGACAACTATATTTAAAAATATGCAGAAAAAGAAATTGGAAGTAACTAATCAAATAACGGCAATCTCTAGGTAGGCAATACATGATTTCTCTCTCCTCCCTCCTGATTTTCTCTAGTCTCCAACATATTCTGTGATGCAAATGCTTTATTCTATAACAAAGAAGCATATCCACTTAGTTTTTATATCATTTTTAATGCCTGAGCCAGATGTGTTGCATCACTCAGACCAAAGTTTTTGCAAAAAGAAGTCCTTAGTACCCAAGGATCCCAGACGATGCAAATACTGCATCCAGATGCCACTGATGGTGAAACACAGGTAGAAACAGGCTGTCAGGATGTGCTCTGCTGTGACCATTAATCAAATGCTCAAATAAAAGTAAGCCATGTAAAAGAAAGGCACTGCAGGACAGAAGGCTTTCTGCAGAAAAGGAACCATGTGCTGGCTAGGGAAAAAAAGATTTGTAACAAATGCAGCCAGTTAGTAAGATTAATGAAAGGAGAAACTACTTTGCATGGTGGTCAATCTTCAATAATTTAAGGGTAATCGAGACTAATTTCAAGGTAATAGGAAAAGCTACCCATGTCTAAATTTTGGCTGAGCCTCCTTTGTGTGCTAAATGGGCTAACTCTTGTGAAATCTGAGTATTATTGAGCATGGAGCTATTCAAGCACTTTTTGGTTCCAATTCCAGACTGTTACAAGGCTGGGGTCCTGAATCTTACAAATGACAGATGGATGTGGACCAGCAGCAAGAAAATGCTTCTGCCCCAGGAAATCTGAAAGTGGTAAGCAGGTTGACGGGTAGAGACCAAGGAGGGAAGGAGAGTCAACTTGCAAAAAAAAAAAAAAAAAACAAAACTAAGACATATGCAAAAGAGGAAGTGAGATCTCCCTGGATTACAACAGGAATGATAGAATTCTTGCGTTGGAAGGGTCAGGAATTCATTTTTCTGACCCTGGAGCCTACCTGCAAGTGCAAAAGCAGCAGGTCTCAGAGGCTAGAAGGGTGGCTGAAAGGTTGTGGTGCAGTGCAGAAAGCTTTGGAGACTTGGAAACTGAGGGGGGTGTGTGTGTGCGTGTGTATGCGCATGCAAACATACACCAATGATGACGCATACACACAGATAGCACAGGTATATATATGCGGAGACTTATGTACACATATTAGAGAAGGCAATGGCACCCCACTCCAGTACTCTTGCCTGGAAAATCCCATGGATGGAGGAGCCTGGTGGGCTGCAGTCCATGGGGTCACTAAGAGTCGGACACGACTGAGCGACTTCACTTTCACTTTTCACTTTCATGCACTGGAGAAGGAAATGGCAACCCACTCCAACATTCTTGCCTTGAGAATCCCAGGGACGGGGGAGCCTGGTGGGCTGCTGTCTATGGGGTTGCACAGTCGGACACGACTGAAGTGACTTAGCAGCATGTACACATATATATTTATACAGACACATTCAGTTTTATTGGACTTCACAGATACTGTTTAATTTTTTTTTAAACAAAATGAAGGCTTGTGACAACTGTGTGTCTAGCAAGCCTATTAGTGTTATTTTTCCAAGACTATTTGCTCACTTCATGTCTCTGTGTCACATTTTGGTAATTCTCACAATATTTGAACTTTCTCATTGTTACTGAATTTGTCACGGTGATCTGCGATCTCTGATGTTACTACTGCGACTCAGTGAAAACTCTGATGATGGTTAGCGTTTTTTAGTAATATTTTTAATTAAGGCACGTACATTGGGTTTTTTGGACATAATTCTATTACACACTCAGTAGACTACAGTGGAGCTGACTCACTGGAAAAGACCATGATGCTGGGAAAGATTGAAGGCAGGAGTAGGGGATGACAGAGGATGAGATGGTTGGATGGCATCACTGATTCAAAGGAGATGAGTTTGAGCAAGCTCCAGGAGATGGTGAAGGATAGGGAAGCCTGGTGCACTGCAGTCCATGGGTCACAAATAGTCAGACAGGACTGAGCAACTGAACAACAGCAGCAAAGCATAGCTTGTGCGTGCACTGGGAAACCAGAGATCCGAGGGGCTTGCTTTTTGCAACCTTTGCCTTACTTGCACTGGTCTGGAACTCAACTGCCACATCTCTGAGGTATGCCTGAACCTACACAGAGATGAAGACGTCACACACAGCCACATTCCAGCTGGCTGGTCTACGTGCGCAGGAGAGACAGTCATCCGAGTTCCGGCACGACTCAACTGAGTCTGAAACGCAGACTCACGTGGAGCTCAGACACGTACTTCATCTTATAGGAGAAGACAGCAAGGCCCGACTAGGCTGACTTGTCTAAGTATGCTGAGGGTGTGATGACCAAAAGGAGCTGTGAACAGCAGGGTCACACGAACAGCAGGAGCCAGGCCCTGGACTCGGTGCCTCGTGGGCAGCGTCTCCAAGGTGAGGGGAGGTGTTCCGACCCCACCCTCCAGATGAAGACAAAAACAAACCCAAACGGACCCTCTGAAGTTATGAGCTCATGGTCTCAGCAAGCAGGAGAGCCAAGACAGGACCTGCATGGAGTGACTTGAGAGCACAAACTCTGGATTCCAAGTCACTCCTGATGGTGGCGAGGGCTAGACTTTAAGCTGGGTCTCTAGACTTGGGTCACAATGCTCCTTTCTTTACAGTGTGATGATAGGTTTTGTCAATGCTAACTGATCCACTCAGACCTTGGCAGACAGCAGACCCTTCCCCACCAGCCTGTGTGTCCTGGACATCTGTGAAAACGAACTCCAACGGGCAGAGGTTTGGTGTGTTGAGTTTCACTGCTGGTTTTTGAAGGGCTAGAAGAATCCCTGGCATATGTTAAGCACTGAACACACAGTTGTTGAATAAATGAATTAATTTTGACAGGGATCAGAGAAGAGGAAGCCAAGAGTGTCTTTTCTAGAATGTTGGAGCTGGACGGGAACTCTGGGCTCAACCAGAACATATTCAATAGTAAAATGCAGAAAAGTCTTCCTTTTACAGACTGAAGAACGCAGGAGAGGGGTGGCGGTGCTCTGACTTGATCTGACTAGTAGGTAGAGCTGAGGGTGGACGGGGTTTGGTCTCCTGACGTGCAGACCGCCATGGTCACGCCAGGGTGAATACATAACCATGTATACTCCATAGACTGGGCTTCCCCAGCGGCTCAGCAGTAAAGAGTCCGCCTGCAATGCAGGAGCCGCAGGAGATGCGGGTTTGATCCCTGGGTCAGGAATATCCCCTGGAGGAGGGCATGGCAACCCACTTCAGCAGTCCTGCCTGGAGAATCCCATGGACAGAGGAGCCTGGCGGGCTACAGTCCATAGCTTCGCAAAGAGTTGGACACGACTGAAGAGACTTAGCAGGTATGAACATACTTCAGAGATCACTGGTGCCCTGTGATGCTTGATGAATTATAGCTTCCTGTGGCCTAGTAAGTTGGTGAAAAGGAATGTGTATCAGCGAACAAAGGGCTCTGAGCATCCTGTAGTCAAGCATCAGGTGACCTTGTCTAACTCATACTCCTTCAGAGCCCTCCTATACCACAGCCCTTAACACGCCTTGGAAAGGAGTGTGTTTTAGCAGATTCTCAAAAATCAGTGACAAATTCGGCCTCTGTCACATCAAGGCAGTTTCTCTGTTTCATGGTCAGGGTCCTGAATCTTACCAATGGCACCCAGAGGGATGGAGACCAGGAGGATGAAAGAGTTTCTACCTGAGAAGATCAGTGATAAGTGGGCCAAGAGTCAGAGGCAAACCTTCACCATTTCCTTGAACTCTTAACTCTTGGCTTGCCTTCATCAGCTGGCCCAAGCACCCCAACTTGTGCACTCCACACACACCTGTGTGCCCAGCACTGCACCAGCCCTAAAGATGATGTTGGGGAACAATGCCAATCAAGCACCAGTCTTCCAGGAGCTCACGCCTTGCTGGGGTGAGATCACTGATAAATGATAAACAGGGAAATACATAATGAGTCATATCTTTATTGCAAAGGATGCAGGGAGAATGTGAAGACAGACCAAGTGTCACCACTAAATGACATCTGAGCAGAAATCTAGAGAACAGAACAGCAAGCATGAAGCTATGAGGCAGGCGTGTGATCAGCATGATGAAGGCACCGTAGGGAGCAAGCCTGAAGGGCAGTGGGGCTAGGGGAAGGAGCCCCACATGCTAGCATCCCAGCCACGGCTGGTTGCAGGGTCCTGTGACCTGCACAGTCACACAGGGCCCTGTGCTGAGAAGGAGCCTGCTTGGTTTGAAGCTCTGCTATGTCACCATTTTGGAATTCATAACTATCACTCTAAAAGGGCCCCATGTTTCATTTTGCACTGGACCCCACAGATTACAAAGTTGGTCCTCTTCCTACCACTCCATTGGTGGAGGACTGACCAAGTGCACCCTAGAGAACAACACCTGCATTAACCAGGGTAAGCACCCCAATTTTCTCCTACTTAAGCACCTGTCTCTCATTTAATAGAGAGTGATGACAAGACTCCCACAGCAAAGCCCACAAGGACAGCATCATCATTTACTTTTTCCTAGAGCCTTAAAATAAATAAACAATAATGTAAACACTCTTGTGTTGGGTCCTTGGACTCCAAACTGCAGCCAACTCTTAATTATCTACAACAATAAAGAGAATGAGGAGTGTGAGTAATTCAGACGAGCTGATGAGAATGCCAGCTCTGGAAGGCAGTGTGCGCCTTTCTTTTCTGCCGATACTCCTTAACTGTGAATAAGTCCTGGCTGATCATCAGGAGGCCCTACAACCTTAGCCATGGGAAAGTGAACCCTAGATGACTTCAAAAAGCAAGTGAAGAACTCCTCGGCACATTGGGGGGGGAAAAAAAAGAAAGTGAAAATGTTAGTTGCTCAGTCATGTCTGACTCTGCGACCCCATGAACAGGCTCCTCTGTCCATGGGACTCTCCAGGCAAGAATACTAGAGTAGGTAGCTACTCCCTTTCTCCAGGGGATCTTCCCGACCCAGGGATCAGACCTGGGTCTCCTGCATTGCAGGCAGATTCTTTACTGTCTGAGCCACCAGGGAATGCAGTGATCTCTGGCAAAACCAGAAGACCCCTGAGCTGCCCACGCTGGGGAAGACAGAGACACCCCAGAGAGAGGTTTATCCCTTAGAAGATCTGCTAAGGTAAGGATTCCCCTTCTCAGGAGAGGAAAACTGCCAGTGGGCTTAGATTTGCACGTTATACTTTAAAACCCCACTCACACCAGAAGGGGGCACTGTTACCTCTAAAACCCACCTTAAGATACAGGTCTTGAGGCTACTTACCTGAGCTGCTAATAAAACCAAGCAGACCCTTCAGAAACTGCCATTCAGGTCCCAGATCAGACACTAGGCTCCCTATCTCCCGCCCCTAAGCAGTTAACCTCCTAAATATTTTTTTAAAAATTGATATAGATTCCTTCTCAGATTTCATCTAAATCATTGCCCTTTCTACATCCTCTACTGAAGAAAGTCTGTTACTTAACAAAAGAAACAACTTAGTATTTTAAAAGGAGAAGGAAAAAAAAAAAAAAGAAAGCAAAGGAAAGCCAATCTCTCAGAGATCTGATCTGGAGGACTACATCCATCGCCAGCCTACAGTCTGTTTATACTTTGAGGTATAAAAAAGAAGATGACCAAGTCATGTTCTCAAGGAAAAGGGGATCAGTTATTCATTTGAGGAGCATTTTCTTCTCCTTGGGGTTAAACAGTTTCTCCATCTGGCCTCCTCTGGTAGGCTAAGAAACTATCCGTCTATTCCAGTGGTTCTTAAGCTGCTGTGGGTCTGAGATACATGTGCAGGAGTTGATAAAATGTCCTTTCCTGGACCCCACAGCTGGGCAGAAAGAACCCTCCAGGCTTCTGTTTCCAACAAGCATTGCAGGTAACAGACTTCTCTCTGCCAAACACAGAACAAGGTCATCTCTAACACACATCTCTAACACATGCCCCCACTATCCTTCTGGGAGTTAGGTCAGTTCTGAACCAAGGTCCGTTCCACCACTGCTTCCCAGGTCCACGTCTGTATACGTGGTTCCGAGAAACTTTGTCCTGGAAGTAGGACACTGTATCAGTTAGCACTGCTGTGTAACAAATCACTCCAAATATAGTGATTAAAGGTGCAGGTGGGCTATCTGGCCTGACTCAGTTGGGCTGCCCTGGATCTGACCCGGTATGGCTGATCTCTTGGCTGTTCTTGCCCAGCACCTGTGGACCAGCTGGCAAAGCTACCACATGCCAGTCCTGACAGCTCAGAAGACCGGGGCTTCTCTCTGCGTGGTCCCCCATCCTCTGACAGGCTGGCCCGGGCTTGTTCCTATCACAGCAGCAGGAGAGTGAGCTCCAATGCAAGCGCTTTCAGGTTTCTGCTCCCAGCACGCCTCTTACTGTTGCGTTGGCAGTAAGCAATAAGGGCGGGCCAGATTCAGGGAGTTAAGACGGACTTCTCTTCCTGGGAGGGGCTGCCAAGTCGTGACCCAGGCACAGGGAGGGGAGGAATTTTCGGCTACCTTTGCAAACAGGCACACACATGCACACGCTACTTTCCTACTCACATCCCACTGGAAAGAACGTGCAACGTGTCTGGGAGGGGAGCTGGAAAGGGTTTTCTGTATCTGCTTAGGCACTTTCCAGTTGCATTTGTATTACTATGGAAGGGAAAAATGAATCTTGGAGAACAGTTAGCCATTTCTGTTCCAGGAATTGTGTCAAGACTGCCAAGTAGGTGTCTGTAGGGGGCTGCGTCCATTTGGGCTGCCACCAGTAAAGCCTGAGAGGGTCTCAGCATTACCAGCAGAATGTATTACCAAATTTTTAGAGTTTTCAGTAAACTAGGAGTTTAAAAATGGCATCTTGGTATCTTTAAATTTGCTTTACTGTTTAAAAAATTTTTTTGATAGTGGTAAAGTTAAGTTTAAGAACCAGTCCTAACCAGTGGTTAGGACTTTATGCTTCTACTGCAGGGGGCAGAGGTTCAATCCCTGGTCAGGGAACTAAGATCCCACAAGGTTCAGAGCATGACCAAAGAGATGAAAATAAAAAATATATAAAAAAATCTGTACTTCCTCCTCTGTGAACTATATATTCATATTCTTTGACCATGGTTATTGGTCTTTTCCATATTAATTTCTAGAAGTTCTTTGTATATAATTTTGAGATTAGCCCACATGTCACAGACATTTTGGGAAATCTTAATGACAGCCACTACATTAGTCACAGTGGGGCTATCTTTCTGTTTTAAATGTCACCGTTTGTCAGAAGCCTAATAGAGGTTACACCTACCTAGAGGCTAGGCCATTATTTTCACTGTCTATCATATAATTTACTTTTTTCTGTTTGCATTACTATTTTCCTTTTTTTCCCCCTCCCAGGTTAAACATTTTTTAAAAATTTCTGAAATAATTATAAATGCACAGAAAGTTACAACACAGTGCAAAGAGGTCTCAAGTTCCATCGCCTTAGACAGCTACAGCAACCAAACTGGGAAACTGACATTAGCATCATGTGTATATACCACTTTATCATAGGTGTAGATTCATTAAACCATCACAGTAGTCAAGATACAGAACTGTTTCATCACCACCAAGGTCTCCCTAATTCAACCCTTTAAAAAATCACAGCTATCCCCTTGCACTCTCCCCTCCCCCATCATCCCTAACTGCTGGCCACTGCTAATATTATTTCCTTTCTAATATATTGATTCTTTCTTCATACTCTCATCAACTTATACAATCTTCTCTAGTGCTCCAGGTATAGGATTAGATATAAAACTTGTTCACTTGAGCAGAGCAGACTTTTGACTGGTCCTGGAGTCACACAATATCTCACTCACTGTTATTTTCCTGAACTCCCCTATTCTCTATAACCACCCCTTTCCTAGAATTATCACAGGTGCCAGACAACTGTCTCCCAGTCCAGAGATCTAAGGAGCAGCCCATCTCTTTTCTCATTCCAATGTGGGTGTGAGGAAAAGGGAATAAGGTGCACCTGGCGGTCTGAAAAGGCTCCTTCTCTTTTCTGGCTAGCTGAAGTCACAGGTCTACCAAAATTCACAAGGTAGAGATTTTTTAAAAAGATCCCTTGGTGGCACAGAGGTAAAGAATCCACCTGCCAATGCAGGAGACACGGGTTTGATCCCTGGGCTGGGAAGGTCCCCTGGAGAACAAAATGGCAATCCACTCCAGGATTCTTGCCTGCAGAATCCCATGGACAGAGGAGCCTGGTGGGCTACAGTCCATGGGGTTGCAAAGAGTCAGACACGACTGAGTGCATGGACACGCAGAAGTTAAGCTAAGCCTGGTGGGAGAAGGCACCGCACAGGAGCCTTTTCTTCTCCATGCATATCTACTAACTTTGTCTCTGGGTGGCGCAGCAAGGACTCCAGAGAATCTGCCTGAAACACAGCAGGGTTGCTACCGCTGAGATGGATAAGCATTTATTAATTTAGTACAAAGGTCTTGTAGTTTAGGAAGCATTTACGTGTTTCATTTTGGTTTTGGATCTGTCAGGCAGATATTGACATAAACATGGAAGTTCCATCTCAGTTGAGACACATAATCAGGGCAGGGAGGATGGAGGACAAGGGTCAACCCTGACTCCATTCAGAAAAGTCCCATTACATGTTCTGCTATCAGGATCAGAGGGATCCCTAGGCCTTCTGGCAAGAATATGCTCAGCTCCATTCTTTCTCTTGGCCCAGAGAAGAGATGTCTTCAATGAAATCGTGTCCTGTGCAACTTCCACCAACACCCCAGGGCCACAGTATCAGCACAATTTGCATCTTAGAGCATGTAACCTCCAATTAGAGATTGGAGGGAGTAAGAATCTTGATTGTGACTATTGTGCAAAGGAAAAAAGAGACCTAAGCAAGTGGAAAAGCTGCAAAAGATAGATTTTCAAATAATTTTGTTACATGTCACTGAAAATAAAGACAAACCAGTGCAAGTGATATATGATATGTAAATAGGATATAGGCTCAGACATGGGAATCTATTAAATGGCATCATGCCTTTAGTTCATGGTTAAACAACTTCATCTGTTCCCTGGTGACCCCTGTGATCCTCTGTGTTTGAACCCAGTGCACTGGACCGACTCATTGGGTCTGAACTGGTGCCCAGCGTGGCTGCAGGGATGAGAAGATTCTGCAGTTCTCCACTCTACATTCATCACCAGCTCCACCTGTCTGATTAGCTGGCGTGCAACAAAGATACAGAGCATTGGTATTTTTAGCACACGAACAGCTAAGTCCAAGATAGAGGTTTGCAAATGGTCTAGTTGCTTGGGCACAAACAATCTGGCAGTTCCTCAAAATATTAAACAGGAGTCACCCTGCTTAGGAATGACACTTAAGGGATTCCACTTCTAAGTCTATTCCCAAGAGAACTGAAAGTATATCCACACAAAAACTATGCATGTGAATATTTATAGCGGCATTATTCATATTGGCCGAAAGTGGAAACAATGTCTATCAGTGAATGAATGCATGTAAAAACTGTCGTACACCCATACAACGGAATATGATTTGAGCTTAAAAGATAAAGCAGCACGGTTACATGCTGCAACATGGATGGGCCTTGAAAACATGATACTAGGCGAAAGAAGCAAGTCACACAAGATCACAAACTGGGTCTGTGTATATGAAACATCCAGAACAGGCAAATTCTAGAGACAGATTAGTGGTTACCATGGACTCGTAGAGGAAAGAATGATGGTGAGTGACTGCTGACGGGAAAGAGGTATCTATTTCAGGGTGATTAAAATGTTCTGAATTAGAAAGCCGTGATGACTGCCCAGCTCTTTGAATACTCAAATATACTAAAAAATTACCGAACCACATACTTTAAAAGGGTGAATTTTAAGAATTATATCTCAATAAAGCTGCTATTTAAAAAAGAAAGAAATGGGCTTACCCAATAAAATACTTGAAGAAAGACCCAGTAAATGAATGCCTGCTAAAAAATTAGTACTATGGGAAAAAAAAATCAAAGCCAAGTTAACCGGTATCCTTATAACTTTGGAAGATGAGTTAAAGTAATTGGTCTCTATGCTACTGTTATAAAAGGATAATAAAGAGCCTGCAGCCCCCCTCTTAGCATCTTTCTCCATTCATAGCCTGATCCACTGCTTAATCATTCATTTTGTGAGATTCAAGAAAATCAGAAGCAGGGGGATGAAGTCAGCTAGTTCTAAAGAAGCATAACTAGCATCACTCAACCATTAACCAGGGTCACTCCATTAAGCTTTTATCCATTCCAGAAAGATTTATATGCCAGCTATGTATACAGCACTGGAAGTTCTGACTTCAAGAGCTTCTAGTCTAATGATGGAGATACACACATGAACATATTAAATAACTACAATGCAAAGCTCTTAAAGAGGTCTGTTCTAGAAACAGGCAGTGCTTATATAAAGCAGAGATGGACCTCGTCTGGCTCGGGGAGAGAAGAATCCACTTGAGAGAGGAGGTGATGCTCACACCGGACTGGGGCCTCGGGAGGCAGTGATCAGGTGAATCCATCTAGTACAGGCATCTGTTTATATTTCAGTGAGGTTCTCTGACTGAGGGTCTGGCTTGAGATTATATTCTGCACAGTACAAGATCTGGAGCCTGCAGTCTCAGTGTGTATGACTCAGGACAGCACCTGCATTGAGTGCAGCCCTGAGAAAAACTCACACGGAGAAGTCAAACACAAGTCCTTAAATCATAAAGGCCATCCTGGTCTTTCAGGGCAACTTTGATTAATTTTGTTTTGCTTTACTCTTAGGAAACTACAACTTTCCATTTCCCGGAATACCTTCTATTCTCTTTGTATCCTAATTAATCAAGTAACTCAATTAACTCACCATTCAATTAAAAACAATTATGCCAGGCAAGGTGCTGGGAATGCAAAGACAGGGGCACAGAATTGCTCCCATGCAGCTCAAGCAGTTTTGCAAAGCATGGCCCAAAGACTGCAGTCCCACCACTGTGTGAAGGTTAAAAGTGCTTATCACCAAGGACAAATCCTAGTGGGTCTGGGGAGACAGACATGGAAATCTGCTTTCTCAAGGATGCCCCACATGCTTCTGGCCTGTGGTCCTGAGAACAACCTTGAGAAACACAGGCGCAGTGACAATGATACTGTCATGTTGCAGGGGCTCCAAAGGGCCAAGTGGGTGTGGACAGGTGCAAGAGCAAGGGCAGTGAGATTTATCCTCACAGTGGAGGTCAGTCTTCACAAGACTCGTGGCTGGTGGTTCCGGAGGGGCGGTTCAGAGGCCCCGTCAAAAGCGAGACAGCAAAAGAGGCACAGATATATAGAACAGACTTTTCGACTCTGGGAGAGGGAGAGGGTGGGATGATTTGGGAGAATGGCATTGAAACATGTATACTATCATGTAAGAAACGAATCGCCAGTCTAGCTTTGATGCAGGATACAGGATGCTTGGGGCTGGTGCCCTGGGATGACCTAGACAGATGATATGGGGAGGGTGGTGGGAGGGGGGTTCAGAATTGGGAACTCATGTACACCTGTGGCAGATTCATGTTGATGTATGGCAAAACCAATACAGTATTGTAAAGTAAAGGAAAAAAAAAGTGAGTGCCAATGTTAACCATCACTGACATTAGTAATCAAATTCAGGGTTGATTTCCTTTAGGATTGACTGCTTTGCTCTCCTTGCTGTCCAAGGGACTCTCAAGAGTCTTCTCCAGCACCACATCAATTTTTTGGCACTCAGCCTTCTTTATGGTCCAACTCTCACATCCATACATGACTACTGGAAAAACCATAGCTTTGACTATCTGGACCTTTGTTAGCAAAGTAATGTCTCTGCTTTTTAACACACTGTCTAGGTTGGTCGGAGTTTGCCTTCCAAGGAGCAAGCATCTTTTAATTTCATGGCTGCAGTCACCATCTGCAGTGATTTTGGAGCCCGCCAAAATTAAATCTCTCAGTTTCCATTGTTTCTCATCTATGATTTTGGAGCCCAATAAAATCAAATCTGCCACTGTTTCCACTCTTTCCCCCTTCTATTTGCCATGAAGAGATGGGACCAGATGCCATGATCTTAGTTTTTTTTGAATGTTGAGTTTTAAGCCAGCTTTTCCAATCTCCTCTTTCACCCTCATCAGATGAGCCACTCTGGGAGACTGGCCTGTCCTGACCATATTGCAGCCTCCTCCCTGATAACCTGAGACCAGTAGCTCTGCACTTGTGGACAACTGGGACCCCCACTCCCACGTACAACACTCGTATGTAAAATTACATCAATTAACCCTCCCACGACCCAGGGGCTGGACACCACTGTGACCTCCACTTCCTTTTGAGGGGCCCTAATGCAGAGCAGCAGCAATGCAGATTGATTGATTCACTACCTCAAGGTCATGCAGCTGGAAACCAGCAGAGCTTAACAGGAAACAGTTCCTACTCTGTGGTTATGTGCTGCTGTCCCAGCTAGGGGTCCTGTGAACTTGGAAGCCTTTTCTTAGGGTAATTCAGAGTATTTGGCTGGAGTAGAGAAACTCCCAGGCACTGCGGAAACAGCCTTCAGTGACTAGAAGGACAGTCAGAAGAGGATTAACCAACCTTGGCCGTATGGTCTCAAGGACAGAACTCACACCAGAGAGAGGAAATAACAGAGCCTTGGCTCAGGCTCATACCAAGTTTATTACAGATGCCCGGAAACAGAGAAGACTGTCTTGCCAGAAGAGCTTCCTTCCAAGGGATATATACAACTGAGGCTGCACACCTGCAAGGCAGGGTTATAAGCAAGGGCTTGAAGCCTCAGGAGCACCAAGAAGATTCAGAAACCCATTTAAGTACAATTTTTATTTATTTTTACTTTTTAAATATAAATTTATTTATTTTAATTGGAGGCTAAGCACAATTTTTAAATGAACTTAGATGCAGCAATGGTACAATTCTATGTGTGACACACAGTGGACATTTAATTAATATTTGCTAAGCAAGTGAACTGAAAAGAACAGGGATGAGGAGGACCAGGTATTTCCCTTATTTTATCTCCATCATGTGCTAATAGTACTAACCTCTATAAATCCTTCTTTTCTTGTACAATGAGAGCCATGGTCTTGTTAATCTCTCAATGTCCCGATTTTTCCCCCAGCTATAACACCAGTTATGCTTGTTTCTGTTCCCACAGGGATGGAAGATGGGTATGTGCCTGTAACAGGTGAATGCACAGATGTGCAAGTCCTAAAAAGAGGGAGATTATAGAACACAGCAAGGGGATCAAACCAGTCAATCCTAAAGGAAATTAACCCTGAACATTCATTAGACAGACTGATGCTGAAGCTGAAGCTCCAATACTTTGGCCACTTGATGCGAAGAGCCAACTCATTGGAAAAGACCCTGATGCTGGGAAAGATTGAGGGCAGGAGGAGAAGGGGGCGACAGAGGATGAGATGCTTGGATGGCATCACTGACTCAATGCACAGAAGTTTGTACAAACTCCAGGAGATGGTGAAGGACAGGGAAGCCTGTTGTGCTACAGTCCTGTAGACTGTAGCCCTGGAGTTGCAGAGCAGGACATGACTTAGCAGCTGAACAACAATGGTGAATACCTATTTATTGAGCCCTACTCTTGTGCAGGTGCCAGTTTGTGCCTTTCACGTGGATTATCTCAAATAATTGAGATACTGCCACTCTAAGGCTGAGATCCTTCACCCCCAATTTACAGACATAAAAACTGAAGCTAAGAGGGCATGACTGTCCTTGATTCAAGAGTAGACGACTAACAGGTGACATGGTTCTTGTCTGCAAAGGATCGGCATCATCACCATTATTAATAGTTGCTTAAGTTCTAGGCTTCCTCCTCCTGGTATCTATAAGACATAACATTCAGATTGTGCTGATGTACCAGGATGAAAGTATTCAGTCTTATGACCCCTTTCCTTTATATATACAAGTTTGTGTTCATTCCTCCCTGATTGTCAAACACAGTGTTTAAGCACAACTGGGCTGGCAATGGCTGCGAGATAATCTCCAGTTAGGATGGCATCACACACAGACTAGATAGATGGACATGAGTTTGAGCAAGGTCCGGGAGTTGGTGATGGACAGAGAAGCCTGGCATGCTGCAATCCATGGAGTTACAAAGAGTCGGACACAACTGAGTGACGGAACTGAACAGAACTGATTCATGAGAAATGGCCACAGAGATGGTAAACGAGATGGTAAACCAAATGCCAGCACAGAGCAAGACACATGGGAGGTAGGATTCCAGGTATGCTTGTTGAATCTGAATTCTTGACTTCAAGATCTTTCAGTGGGGGTCATTAAAAAAAAAAAAACGGTAAAAAATATTTAGAACAAAGAAACACCAAGCAGATGCACTTACTGGAAGGACCACTTTAGAGGAGGGGGTAAAAACCTGATGCATCAGCGAGCATCCCAGAAGGAGTGAGCCACGGAGGCTCAGCCACAAAGCGCAGATTCAGTCTTTCAGGAGCTAACAGATGTTCATTTCATGAGCAAAGGCAAGAGCTATTCGAACTCTTCAGGTATCTATACGAATCTGGATAATTTTAAGCTATTCTAATAGCTGCCTGACAATTTTATTAATGCTGTCAGCTGCCGGGTGGCCCCATCCTTGCCTGAGAGAACAAGACTTCACTTGGGACTATTCCTATCAGCCAAGTTCTATTTGGAACACCTTCCTGTTTTTAAATTAACTAGACAATGAAGAGGCTGTCTGTCCATATGGCCCCTCAGAAACTTTCTGGCATGGTGCCTCTGTAGGCATGCAGCTCCCCTTCTCAGAGGCACAGAAGATTTTTAATGGGAGCTGTGAAATCAGGCAGTGATCTCTGAGCATCAGTTTCTCAATGCAGCACAGGTGAAACTCTCACATCTTGTGGATTTTTCACCAGTAATCAATGGGATAATAAAAGGGAAGAAAAGTGTGCCCAGCGATCTCGCACTTGGTGTTCAATAAATGTTAGTGTTTCTCTCTCATGTGCTTAAAGACATGTGAAAGAACCTAGATGGTGAGGCTCCCTGCTAAGCAGATATGAAGCTAAACAATCCTTATTATTTATTATTACTTATCACCATTATTAAAATGTTTATGCAATATTGTGTCAAGAGCTTTGCTAGATGTCTGTATTTTATGATATACACTCACAAGAGTTCCATGAGGGACTAAGTACTGTCATCCTCATTTTATTTACAAGAAAATAGAAGTCCAGAACTACTTAGTAACTTTCTTAAGACCAAAGGTTATTAAGTGTCAGGGTCAGAAATTCCCTATGCCTTGATGTTTCTTAATTATTCACTGTGCTGAGCATTTGTTGAACCCATTCAGTCTGGAAATGCAGGCTTAAAAAATATAAAATAAGCAACAAAGACCTATTGTATAGCACAGGGAACTATTCCATATCTTGCAATAATCCATAATGGAGAATGTAAGGGAATGTAAAATATATACACACACATATAACTGAACACCTGGAACTAACATAGCACTGTAAATCAACTATATTTCAATAAAAATTTAAAACAAGAAAAAAGGTTTTCTCATCTTCTCTGATTAGATGTAGGAATCTTCTCCCCAATTGATCCTAATTATCTTCCATCTCCTCTTTTCTCGATCTCTGTCTCTCTGTGTTGCTTCAAGAACTGTTCAACCTTGTCTTCTAACTTTTGAACATTCTATAACTTATCAGCTCTCAGATCTTTCATTTTTTACAGTGACTGTGTTCTGAATAATCCTTTTTTTTGTTTAAACATAGGATCTGCTCATAGCTTATGATTGAAATAGCCGTTTTCTCCTCTCTGAGGACACCGACCTTAGCTTTTCTTTGAAGTTTCCTGCTCCCCTCTGCCGTATCTTTGTTTCTTACCTACTCCTTTTTTAATTTGTCAAAACAGACCCTTGACCTTTCCATTCCTTTTCCCTCCAGCATCTGCTGACTCTGCACAGTACAGATGGGTAAGGCCCTAGAGACGGCTTGGTAGCTTTGAGTCTGTGGGTGAGCCTCCTATCCTCAGCTTTGTTGCGATACATACCACTCTGTAGGTTTAAGGTGTACAACATACTGATTGAATACATTTACAAACAGAAAAATGATCACCACTGGTGTTAGGTAGCCCCTCAGTCCCATCACAGCTGCATTTCTTTTTAGTGGTAAGAACATTTACAATCTATTCTCGCCGTGCTAAGTATGTAAGATGCAGCATTATCAGCTATAATCACCCTGCTGCACACTGGGTCCCCAAAGTGCTAATCTTGCAGGTGGAAGTTTGTACCTTTTGACATCTCATGGGGGTGGGCTTCTTGGTGGCTGGGCTTCACTAAAGGGTAATAAAGCAAACCATGGACTTTTACTGGGTCCATCCATCAGGCTCCATTCAAGAAACAGGAAGCCCTCATACAGAAATGTTAATAAAGACCCGCTCACCAGGTACAATGGACTGTGAAAGCAAAAGGGCAATACAAAGACAGCCTATAAATAGCACCTAAAAGTGGCAGCTGCCATTTCTAGGGCTGGGTCAGTGCCAGGAAGGGGTCAGGATGCCTAGGCTTTTGGAGCTTGGAAAGAGGGCCACAGCACAAGGACCCAGCCTCGGAGAGAGGGAATCTAAATGCAGGGCTGCAGACCAGAATGAACTGCACAACCAGGTGAGGAAGCCCCGCCGGGATGGTTCTCCCCAAGATAGAAATGGACAAGCAGAAGCAGAACCCTTCATTCCCTCCAGCCTCAGTTTCCCTCTTTCCCCAAAGTCGACCTTCCTAGGAGCCCCTGGCAACACCGAAATATTAGCAGGGTCCCTGCCTAGAGCTCAGTCCAGAAGGCTGGGTTTGAAACTGAGACTAATCCCTTAAAATTACCTTAAGTGAGCACAGTGGGGTGTGGGTATCCCCAACATCAGTACCAGATTCTTTGGCTGGGTTTTTTCCCAGAGACATCACACAATTTCTTGTCTGCAGAATACAGTACCAGCCTCTGACCTCTTAAGTTCTGAGTAGAGGAAGGGGCTGAGGGGTCTTTTCTTTCTGGATGCAGACTTTTACTCTAGCACCCTGTCCAGCTCTATCTGTGCATGGTGAGCTGTGTCCTGAGCCACGAGGGTGTGGTGTGTCCCAAGAGAAAAGTTCCAGCACCTTGGGGGACAGGGGTGAATGGCTGCACTGAGGAAGGCTGGAGTCCCAGCTGTCTTTGTACTCATTCCATGCTGCATCTGGGATACCTGCAGCCTCTCATGGCTGAGCCTCATCTGAGATCAGCGGAGCCAAGCACTCATCCCCTGTCCTGTGACCCAATCAGATCGATGCTCTGAGATGCCATTCCCTGCCCTTCCATCTACATTCTGGCTCCCAGACTTGTCTGCTCTTCTCTTTTTCTATTATCTTTGCCCTTGTGAACTATGTCTGTTCTTTATTCTTTCCCTCCACTCTAGTGGACTTTGGGAAAGTATTACAATAAGCTCCTATGTTCAATCTGCCATCTTGTATAAATCACATTTTTAAAAAAGAATGTGTGGGTCACTTAAAACGTATATATGCAAGTCAGACTTCTCCTCTGGAACATCGCCAGGCACTGTAATACTATACCCTGCATAAGGGAAAGCCAAATAATTTGGGTCATTTTGCTTGGAAAGAGAAGGTGGAAGAATTAGTGGTATAGGAGAGACCGTTGGAGGACAGGTGGCAGCTCTTCTCTTGCTCTGAGAACAGAATGACAGGTCCTGAGCATGAAAGGGCAACAATAAAGGGATTTTAACCAGATATGAAGAAAAGGCATCTCTCCTCTGGATCAGTGTGCTGACCACACTTACCTGGGACCCCTCCCTCTATAAACAGCTTCTGTGCTGTTCCTTTCTCTGCTCTGATTTAGGACCTTTAAATACAACAGTGCCTGCGTTCAGTCATTCACCAGTTAACTGTGGAAGGTGAAAGAGGCTGGGACCCCACTATATACTAGCAGACAGCGATGACTGGATAGGTGTGGTCCCTTCTGATCATATTTCACCGGAAATAAAGACATGTCAACATGCACTCCCAATAAGATGTAAAGCCCATCTGTGATTGCTTCTCTTAGCTCATCTCTATCTGCTTCCTGGCCTTACTTTGTGCCAGATCCCCAGCCAAGCCTCACGCGCAAGTTTACATATGCAATCCTCACCAGAGCCCTATGAGGGTGTTCCTCCACTATTACTCCTCCCATTTATCCCTGCGCTTGAGAAGAGGTCATTTTCAAAGACTGTTTTGGCATTGTGTTAGTGTCTTCATGGCTGTCAGAAGATACCGCGAACTCAGTGGCTTAAAATCACACACATTTATTATCTCATGGTTCTGGAGATCAACACAAACCCTATGAGGCTCAAGTCAAGGTGTCAGCAGGGCTGCGTCCCTCTGGAGGCTCTGAGGGAGACTCTGCCTCCCTCGCCCTTTGCAGTTTCTGGTGCTGCCTGCACCTTCTGGCTCATGGTCCTTCCTCAGAGTGCATTGCTCCAGCCACTGCTTTTGTAATCATCTGGCTTCTCCCTGCAGTCAAATCTCCCTCTCTCTCCCTCCTCTGAAGACACTCAGAACTGCTTTTACTCATAACACCTGGGACATCAAATGTATAGGCGTTTTCCTCACCCCAACAGTCTGGACACCACCTGGGTGTCTTTCAACCCAATTTATTTCTCATGCTTATAGAATTGGCACAGACCCTAGCAGTTGAAGGGCTCAGTCTTAAACGATGCCCTCACCGTAGATGCCAGTTGCCAGTGTTGGGTCTCCAGGGTACCCATGCTTCTGTCCAACTTGTCTAGAAAGTCAGGGGTGCCCTCAACCCTTGCCTTTCAGGTTTGATAATTTGCTAGACTCAGAGAACTCAGGAAAGCACTTTACACACTATGACTCATTTACTATAAAAGATTCAATTTGGGAACATCCATATGGAAGAGATGCATGGGGCAGGTAAGGGGCACAGAGCATCCAGGTTCTCTCTGGGTGGACCACCCTCCCAGGACCTCCTTGTATTCACCAACCTGGAAGCTCACTAAATCCCATCATTTAAGGGTTTCTATCAGAGCTTTCAGGCCATAGAAGGATTGATCAAATCATTGGCCAGTGGTGACTACTTCAATCTCCAGCCCCTCCCCTCTGCCTTGAGGTGGTGTGGCTAAAATTTCCTAACCTTTAATCATGCCCTGGTCTTTCCAGCGACCAGCCCCATCCTAAAGTTATTGAGGGGCCAGGAGTGGCCTTAATAGAATAAAAGACGTTCCTATTTTCCTTTGGAAAATTCCAAAGAGTTTAGGAACTCTCATGTGAGGAGTCTGGGGCAAAGACCAATTACATATCTTTTATTATATCACAGACACATTTAGGGCTGACACATACAGTCCAGGACAATCTTCCCACCTTGAGAACCTTAACTCAGTCACACCTGCAAGGTCCTTTTTGCCTCATATGTTACCTTTCCTAGGTTCCAGCAATTAGGATGAAGATATTCTTCTACAAGGCTTCCCTGGTGGCACCAGCAGCAAAGAATCTGCGTGCCAGTGGAGGAGATGTGAGACTCAGGTTTTACCCCTGGGTTGGGAAGATCCCCTGGAGGAGGGCATGGCAACCCACTCCAGTATTCTTGCCTGGAGAATCCCATGGACAGAGGAGCCTGGCAGGCTGCAGTCCATGCGGTAGCATAGAGTCGGACACAATTGAAGTGACTTATCACACATGCCTGCAGACAGAGGAAAGCCTGGCGTTCAGATCAGAATCTTGTGCCCACAGACCAAATGCTCAACTACCCTGCACACCCCCTTCCCCCTTGAACCTTGAGCTTTAGCCACACCCATGGCCACGGGGCCCCCACCGTTACAAGGCCATTCCTCCATGTCTTTTCCAAGGTGTTTCTTTGGCCTAAAAGTTCCCTTTACTTGGTGCCTTACAAACTCCTACTGAAACTTCAAGGCCCAGCTCAAGTGCTTCTCCTCAGTATCTTTTTCCTACCACTCCTGGGCAGAACTGGCTCCATCTTCAATGCCCCCAGAGAACTCTGGTAACTTGTCTGTATAAGCAACAATCACATACCTTGGCAGCTCTTTCTGCTTTTTCTCTCCTTTTTCCTGTTTGTGCAGGCATCCCTTTCTGTACGGAGTGTTTAGTGCCTTCCATGCCCAACACTGCCTGGCACAGAGCAGAGCACTCATTACATGTTCCCGAATTAAACTGAAACTAGCTTAGAAAAAGCAAGGAAGTGCATGATAAAAGGCAGACTGTGCAGCCTCCCCCAAAGACTAAGTGAAAGAAGAGAATTGAGACTTTTTTTTTTCATTTCCCCCCGTCAATTTACTGAGCCCAGTGCTGTGCATTATACCAGCTGTTAGCAACACAGAGATGAATAAAACATGACACCTGCCTGGGAGGAAAGGAAAATGAGACACACTGAGTCCTCTACTACGTGCCCACCACTGTGCATGACACCCCGACATGTTAGCTCATTTAAAGGACCTCAGTGGAGGTCTGCCAGGGAAGAGGGAAGTAGCCTCAATGAGATCCCCGTGGCCCCTGCCAGCACGTGGATTTCAGAAAGTGAGTTCATGATCTCCTCTATGATTATAGGCAGCTCTGCTGAACTTCAGAATGCTTAACATGGAGTTAAAAGGCACCTTCAGAGACCTTCTGGTCCAATATTTTGCAACTAGAGTTTGCCACACACTATAGGGTTGAAAAAATAATTGAGTGGATTTGACAAGCATTTTAACAATTAAAACACCAAATAAACTGAACATATAAACTTCATTGAACACAGTATGGTGAGGTATTGTTTTACGAAAGAAAAATTTAGGTTGCACATCTACATAATGTGTCTGTATATACATATGTGGGCTTCCCTGGTGGCTCAGACGGTAAAGAATCTGCCTGCTAATGCAGGAGACCCGAATTTGATCCCTGGGTCGGGAAGATCCTCTGGGGAAGGGAATGGCTACCCACTCCAGCCATCTTGCCTGGAGAATTTCACGGACAGAGGAGCCTGGTGGGCTCCAGTCCATGGGATTGCAGAGTCAGACATGACTGAGTGACTGACACACACATATACGTATATGTACAGATGTTTATAACATACACCTGTGTATTTTTTGGATTGTGATGTGAAATGTATTTCCTACTGTGGGATACAATAAGTCAATAAGCTATGACAAGTATGGATGGGCCAATATCTCCACCTGGTTACAAAGAAAAAGCAAAGCCTGGCAATGGACTCCACTAGCTCTTAATTTTTTTTCACCAGTAATGCATTTTATTGGGCATCTTTCCCACCAGCTCTTTTAATAAAAAGCAGGCAAGCTCCCCAAGCCCATGGGTATCTGTATTTCACATCCCCTCCATTGCTAACCCTGAGCATTGGGATGCTCTTTTTTCTTTTTTTTTTTTAGCCAGTGGGGTTCCCATGTGAGCCCCAAGGGGGAAAGGACCTGATCATTTTGTTCCACTATCTCCACTGGCTTTAAAAATGTACATGGAAAGTTCTCTTAAACAGCCTTCAATGGGATTTCCTTCTCATTGTCACAATCAAGATCTGATTATCTAGAAATGGCCTAATTAAATCCCCCTAACTATTAAGATGTGTAGCCTTGAGGGAAAAAAAAAAAAAAAAAGGCAGGCTTTACAGTTCTGCTGACCTGGGACAAAATCTCCATCTCTGCCACTTGGTGGCCGTCTGACTGACTCGGGACCCTCAGCTGCACTGTGGGCACGGGCTGGGGTAAGGGAAATGGGCTGTCAACCCCTGGAAAGGCATGCTCAGAATAGGAGCTCAGTAAACATTCATACCTCCTGCCTTCTGCTCCCCTTCTCTTTCTCTGAGTGTTTGCAGAGAAGTTACAAAATAACCACATGCCAACTTCACTAATGAGTCAAGAAGAACCACTGCTGAGAAAATGGCATTTCTCCTCCTTCAGTAAAAGCAACAGAGCTATGTGAATCTCCGTTCTTTGGCTGGGGGTGCTGTGTGCCTGGGTCTGGCTGAGTCCTCCTGCCCCCAGCTGAAAGTCTGGAGCTGACCCAGTGCCAGCCCCAGTGCGGCTGTGTGCGCCTGATCCCGTAACCAGCCCAACCCTGACCTTTTCTGGTATTTATGATGTCGGATCGGATTTTGATCACTATTTGAGCTCTCGACACAAAGTAAACAGGTTGGCATACTTCCCTGGGAGGTACAAGTGCCAGGATTTTAATCCTGGTCTCCAAACACTTCTCCTAAATGCTACCCTGCCCCAGTGACAAAACAGCCAAGACACAATGTCTCTTTTGTTGCAGTCGACAGCAGATCCTGGGTCAGTAACTTCTGTGCAGTGAGCATGGACCCATCTGCACTTAAGCCTTAGATAAGGAGCCTGGAAAGTATGGCTGTCAAGGGTCCAGACTAGACATTCTGGCTTGGTTGGCAAAGGGCAGACTTGGGCATCATTCTTCTTAAGGTGCAATCCACACCCCTAGCCATGATTCTAACCTGCAGCCAGTGTGAAAAATAACTGCGTTTGGGAGAAGTGAAGGGAACAGAGAGGTAGATGATCTGGTCCAGTACTCTGGCCAGCCTCTGTGAACTGGTGGAGAAAGTGCTCCATTTCATACCAGGAATATACAGCAGAGAGAGGTTACCTGGCTTATCCCAAGATCACATAGCCACTTGGCACTTGGACGCAGGGCTGTCTGACTCTTTCTGTAGCCATGACATTGCACTGTTGAGCTCAGAGCATCTACAGACATCTGTATGTGAGCAGCCTCAGGCTATAGTCTTCTGAAGTTCAAGAGAGGACTAGCATTTTGCTCTTTTTAGAAGACCCAAAGCAACTGGAAACAGACTGAGAATCCAAGGCTTGAACAGACAAATAATAGTCATGGAACACCAGAAGCATAACAAATGACCTGATGCATAAGGTGGGGAAACGGTTATAATATGTAGGTAAAGAAAAAAAATACTAGAATATAAACATTACTATAATATGATCCCAACTTATGTATTAGAAACACAGAAAAGTGCCCGAAAGAAAATAACTAACAGCTATGGAAGTGGAAGCTGCTCAGCTGCGTAGACTCTGCGACTCCACGGATTACACAGGCCCTGGGATTCTCCAGGCCAGAACCCTGGAGTGGGCAGCTCTTCCCTTCTCCAGGGGATCTTACCAACCCAGGGACAGAACCCAGGTCTCCTGCATTGCACGTGGATTCTTTACCAGTGGAGCCACAAGCGAAGCCCAAGAATACTGGAGTGGGTAGCCTATCCCTTCTCCAGTGGACCTTCCCAACCCAGGAATCGGACTGGGATCTCCTGCATGGCAGGAGGATTCTTTACCAACTGAGCTATCAGGGAAGCCAGCATAACTATAACCACAACATTTAAATAACAAGTAACTAACCTTTTACCCTAAAACGTTAATGATACTTAACTCTAGGTAGTAGAAACACAGGAGGAATTGTATTTTCTTCATTGTGTGTTATGGACAGGCACTGTTTTATTCAGGACACACACATATCAAGGAGATCCACATACTGAACCTTACTGACGCCTGCGACGGAAGAGTCTACTTTTGAAAGGGTCCGGTAAAATCTTGTTTCTGCTGCTGAAGTGAAGGGCTTTCAGTACTGTAATGCCTGGGGACACTTTATGCTGCAGTTACCCCGTCCTGTCTGGAATTCTGATCTTATGGTTCTACAAAGAATACATATTTTCCTTGAAACTAATATGTATATATATACACACACACACACATGTGTACATATATGACATATATAATATGGACCTCCCTGGAGATCAAGTGGTTAAGACTCAGCTTCCAAAGCAGGGGCATGGGTTTGATCCCTGGTCAGGGAACTAGGATCCCATATGCCACATGGTGTGACCAAAAAATAAGCAAAAACTATATACAATATATATTATATAATAAATATACTCTCTCTCTCTCTCTCTCTCTCTATATATATATATATATATATATATATATATATATCTATATATATATATATATATATGGCGGAAAGGGAGGGGGAGGTCTCTAAAGTCCTAAGCGAAACAAGCATTGAGGAAGAGGACCTACCGTATGCTGCTATGAACAGCTTCCAGGAGTATTCAAAACTCCACCTCCCACCATAGTGGCTTCCAAGACTGTCTCCAGAGATAGAGACTAGAATCTAGCATGGGTTTGGAAGCCCCAGATTTCTGTTCTGAGATTCTCACTAGGCTGAGCCAACATGTCACCACTCACTCTTGGGAGATCTAACTTTTCTGGGAACTCTGTTTGGGGCCTGACCTCATCACTCCCCTGTACTCTTTGTGTCTCTGTTTCTACCTTACATAGTGTTTTTTTGCCAGTGTAGGAACTTGGTGGTGCAAGCCCCCAGGGTGAATCCAGGCTGTCTGCGGTTTGCCACTTCACAGGAGTAGGCAGGGAAAAAAAAGAATGTTGTAGAACCCAAAGGGCCACAGAAACTGAAAAGCTAATTTTGCTCATTCAAGACAAGGCTGTATATTGTCATCCTGCTTATTTAACTTATATGCAGAGTACATCATGGAGAATGCTGGGCTGGATGAATCACAAACTGGAATCAAGATGCTGGGAGAAATACCAACAACCTCAGATATGCAGATGATACTAATGGCAGAAAGCAAAGAGGAGCTAAAGAGCCTCCTGAAAAGGGTGAAAGAGGAGAGTAAAAAAGTTGGCTTAAAACTCAGTATTCAAAACAAACTGAGATCATGGCATCTGGTCCCATCACTTCATGGCAAATAGAAGGGGAAAAAGTGGAAACAGTGGCAGATTTTATTTTCTTGGGCTCCAAAATCACTGTGGATGGTGACTGCAGCCATGAAATTAAAAGATGCTTGCTCCTTGGAAAGAAAGCTCTGATAAACCTAGACAGTGTATTAAAAAAGCAGAGACATTACTTTGCTGACAAAGGTTCAGATAGTCAAAGCTATGGTTTTTCCAGTAGTCATGTATGGATGTGAGAGTTGGACCAAAAAGAAGGCTGAGTGCCAAAGAATTGATGATTTCGAACTGTGTGTGGTGCTGGAGAAGACTCTTGAGAGTCCCTTGGACAGCAAGAAGATCAACGCAATCAATCCTAAAGGAAATCAACCCTGAATTTGATTTCTAATGTCTTTCATTGGAAGGACTGACGCTGAAGCTCCAATACTTTGGCTACCTGATGCAAAGAGCAGACTTATTGGAAAAGACTCTGATGCTAGAAATGGTTGAGGGTAGGAGGAGAAGAGAATAAAGAGGATGAGATGGTTGAATGACATCATCGACTTAATGGACCCAAGTTTGAATACACTCCAGGAGATACTGAACGACAGAGAAGTCTGGTATGCTGCAGTCCATGGGATTTCAGAGTCAGATACAATTTAGTGACTGAAAACAAGCCCACTCATGAGTCATTTAGTATTAATAGCTGCCTTGGTTATTAGATGGGATGTCGAGGTATTGTGATGCTTATGTTCAAGGAACCCTTGTTTTACTTAACAATGGCCCAAAGCCAAGAGTACGGATGTTGACAATGGATACTCTCTTACTGTGCCTAATTTATAAATTAAACTTTATCATAGGTAGGTACATATCAGTTCAGTTCAGTCACTCAGTTGTGTTTGACTCTTTGTGACCCCATGGACTGCAGCACACCAGGCTTCCCTGTCCATCAACAACTCCCGCAACTTGCTCAAACTCGCGTCCATTGGGTTGGTGATGCCATCCAACCATCTCATGCCCTTCTCCTGCCTTCAACCTTTCCCAGTATCAGGGTCTTTTCCAGTGAGTCAGTTCTTTGCATCAAGTGGCCGAAGTATTGGAGCTTCAGCTTCAGTCCTTCCAGTGAATATTCAGGACTGATTTCCTTCAGGACTAACTGGTTTGATCTCTTTGCAGTCCAAGGTACGTATCAGTCCAGTTCAGTCACTCAGTCATGTCCGACTCTGCAACCCCATGGACCTCAGCACACCAGGCCTCCCTGTCCATCACCAACTCCCAGAGTTTACCCAAACTCATGTCCATTGAGTCGGTGATGCCATCCAACCATCTCATCCTCTGTCATCCCCTTCTCCTCCTTTCCCAATCCTCCTCGATCTTTCATGAAACATGAAGAGTTTCAACTTCATCATCAGTCGTTCCAGTGAACACCCAGGACTGATCTCTGTTAGATGGACTGGCTGGATCTCCTTGCAGTCCAAGGGACTCTCAAGAGTCTTCTCCAACACCACAGTTCAAAAGCATTAATTCTTTGGCACTCAGCTTTCTTTATAGTCCAACGCTCACATGCATACATGACTACTGGAAAAACCATAGCCTTGACTAGATGGGCCTTTGTTGCCAAAGTAATGTAGGAAAAGACATAGACTATATAACATTTGGTCCTATCCAGTTTCAGGCATCCACTTGCAGATAAGGGGGGACTATAGGAGCTAATTTTTTAGCATCAACCAGGCTCAGACTGGGACAGACCTTGAAGGCCGAGCCAACAGATAAATGCAGAGCATGAGGGCAAGAAAGATATCAAAAGTACTCACACATTATATGGTTCTGGCTCTGCTTCTGCCAGTGTGAATTTGTATAAGATTCGCAGGCCTGAAAGGAGCACTGAGATCCCAGTCAAACCTATTTTACAGACTCATTCATCTCTTCACCGATCATTCAACAAATACTTATTGAATGATATCCTTGGATCAGAAAGGGAGAGAGACTTGCCTGAGGATAGTGACGGTAGAACAGAGACCCACATCCAAGTTAAGTACTCTTGCAACTGCATCACACAAATGCAAGACCTTCTGGATCTTCTTTGCCTTTGCAACAAAAAGCAGTGCACTAGTTCCCAATCTCTAAGATTCTTTTCAATCCTAGTTTCCATGTGTGTGCATGCCAGCAAAGCCACGCTACAACTTCCCTCGTTTCCTGTTTCTGTACAAGACCGGAAAGAAAATTTATCTTTCAACATGTCACCTTTTCACTTTGACAAACACTGATTTATTTTGTAATTGGTGTCCCAGGAAGGCACACACCTCATCTGCTTGAATGATGACACAATTAATTAGACCAAACAAGGAAGAAAGGCCAGGACAGAGCCCAAGCTGCAGGTACTACTTACCACGAGCAGCGTGCGATTTCTCAGAGCAGAGCAATTTGCAAAAGGGAAGATCAAGGAGATATCCAGGTATGTTAAACTTTCAATTTAGGCCACATCTGTGGGCCAGTAGGTTCCAAAATCTACCTTCTCCACCTAGACATAACAGCACTCTAAAATGCTAAAGAAAAATCTCTTCAGGTATCAAAAATGTTCAAATGTCTATTACCTGTTATGGTCATGGAGGAGGACCCTGTCTGTCTAAGACAGGAAATGGTGATGCGGGTTTGTGGGAAGGGAATAAAAAAAGAACACTGTATGTAGAATGGGTTCTATTAGCCAGTGTACTCCTTAAGGCTGCAAGTGACAGAAATTTAAACAGACTTTAAGAAATTAAAAAAAATAAAGATATTTTGTTCCCGGCATGGCTGGAACTAGAGAGTGCAACACAGCATAATATGGAATTTGTCTCTCTTCTCAGGATATCTGAGTTGCTCTCACTCTCAGACCCAGCGGCTGTGCAGGAAAGAGGTTACACACCCAGCCTGAGGCGGCCATCCTTAGAAAGACCTGCTTGCAAAGCCAGCCTTTGGCTGGCATGTGTGAATGTGGTTTCCAGGAAGGTTCCTATTAATATTATTCCCTGGTAAGAATGGCCCAATGTGTTTAAAATTGCTTATGCAAACATTATAGTTTATGATGAATATCCGCTTTCCTTTTGGGAATCTTGGGTTTTGCTATGTGCTAGAAGGCAATGGCATCCCACTCCAGTACTCCTGCCTGGAAAATCCCATGGACAGAGGAGCCTGGAGTCCATGGGGTCTTCAGTCCATGGGGTTGCAAAGAGTCAGACACGACTGAGCGACCTCACTTTCACTTTCATGTATTGGAAAAGGAAATGGCAAACCACTCCAGTGTTCTTGCCTGGAGAATCCCAGGGATGGTGGAGCCTGGTGGGCTGCCGTCTATGGGGTTGGACAGAGTAGGACATGACTGAAGAGACTTAGCAGCAGCAGCAGCAGAGGATGCCTGGGGCTTCCCAGGTAGCTCGGTAGGAAAGAATCTGCTTGCCAATGCAGGAGACACGGGTTTGATCCCTAGGTCAGGAAGATCCCCTGGAGGAGGAAATGGCAACCTTCTACAGTATTCTTGCCTAGGAAATCCCACGGACAGAGAAACCAGGTGGGCTACAAGAGAGTCAGAGAGACTTAACGACTAAACAACAAGAGAGGATGCCTACATGACCAGCCCCGAATAAAGGTCTTGGGTGCTGAGTTTCTAATGAGCTGCTCTGGTGGACAGCATTTCACACACTGCCAGAAGAATCAAGTGTGTCCCATGTGACTCCATTGGGAGAAGATTCTGGAAGCCTCAGCCTTGTTTCCCCTAGACTTCACCCATGCACTTTTGTCCTTTGCTGATTTTACTTTATATCCTTTCCTGTAATAAGTCACAGCCATGAATTCCACTCATATTGACTCCTCCTAACAGAACACTGAATCTAGGGGTGGTCCTGGGGACCCCTGACACAGTGGCAAAATGACCAACAAAAGTTCCGGTCTTATCTTTTCATAGTAACAGCAACTGTAGTAGAAAATCTCTCCCAGAAGTTCCAATAAAAGTTCTTGGCTTATCCTCATTAGTTGCGATGGATTCAGCTTCAGGCATACCACCACTGTGGACCAGCCACCAGAGCCTGAGAGACGACTGTAGTCCCACTGCTAGGCAGACAGGGTCATGCCCTTATCCCTGCAACCAGGGACTGGATCACCAACCCTTACACACACTGAAAACCAATCACGACAAGGAGAGACATCCTGCTGATGCTGGTGGAAGTGGGGCATGGATGCTGAGCAGCTAAGACAGAACTTCTACCACAGTGGGGCACAAATGGGGTGCATTATGAGGAAGCATTTGTTATATAAACATTAACCGCCAGCAGCAACAGCACAAAATCACAGAACCAAGAGAGCTGAACTTACTTTCTTACCCTAAATATATGCTTTCTCTTGTGTTTCCCACCTAATCGTCTAAACTGGGAAACTAGAGATGAATCTTTTCTCTCGTGTGCCACATCTTACTGGGACACCCATCTTTAAATGATTTTGTTGTTCCATCTTACCCCCACCTTAGCTCAGGCAATGATCATTGGTTTCTTGGATTACTGACACGGCCAACTGACTGGACTCTGCTTTTGGTTTTGCACATCCAGCCCATCCCACCCATTGTAGCCCAGTTACCTTTCTGTCCTGAGGAGAAGGCCTGATTAGGTCACTCTTCGCCTTAGAGATTGTCAATGGATTCTCACCATCTCCTAGAAAAGCCCAAATTCCCTGGTGTGGCACGCCACACCACACCTTCCGTTATCTTGCTCCCACCTACTTGGCAATCTTCCATCAGGTTCCCAATCCATCCGCCCAGACTCAATTCTTTGCACAGAAAGAATTCCAGCAGTAGGAATGCCCTGAAGTTCAGGCGACATGCCATCCTGTTTCACGTCATGATTTTGGTCCATTTTGTTCTCCTTGGTCCCACTTTCCTATGTGGAGATCTCCAGCCAACCCACAAGACCCATTTTTTCTTGTGTTCTGAGTGATGACTTTCCCAGCTCCCAGAGTTAATCTCTCCTCCCATGATGGCAGCATTGTGCTTGGTACATGCCCGTAGCTCTCACTATAACCCCTTCTTAGTATTTATTTGCCCTTCTGAATTCTCAACTAGAGTTCACCTTCATGAAGGCTGGTGTATCGTCTTACCCATCCTTACAGCTCAGTACTGATTTTGAGGACAAGGAGCATTGCTTAAAAACCTATGGACTAAATCCACAAATGAAAAAAGACAGGCTGAGGGCTGAGGCTGTGGCTCTCCCACTTACCAGGTAGATGATTTGAGTGTGTTGTTTAACTTTTTAAAGCATTAGTTCTCCTTCTTGTAAGACACAGACTGGACCAGCCATCTGTCAGGACTGTTGTGAGGATGAAAGGAGCTAATGTATATGGAACACCCAGGTGCATGCAGAATCTGGACTGTATCAGGCATCTCATCAAAGTAAGGTATTCCCCAAATGTACCAAACTCATTCAAGATATTAATGAGGGAAGCTGGGTGCAAGGTATATGGGGACTCTGTACTAACTTCATAATTTTTCTGTAAATAATAAACTATTCCAAAAAATTTAAAAGTTCACTTAAATAAGAAAAAAGCAAGTTCCATCTCTGCTAACCAACCCTCCCCTTCCTCCCTTCTTTCTCACTTCCACCCAAAAATCCTTCAAAGGATGCCTCTTTTTTTTTTTTTTTTTTTTAAATATTCTAGTATCACATCATTTTCCTCCCTGCCCCAGAAAATGGATTATTGGGTAGATTTGGGAAATCCTTTTTTAATCTTTTAAGAATTTTGCCATCATGGGATATGATCTTTTGATATCTAAGCTGAAAAGAAGAGAAGCCTCAAATTGCCACACCTTCTCTGTCCTGAGACCCATCAAAAGGCAAACAAGAAAACAGAAACCCAAGCTTCCTGGTCAAATGGAGATGGTGGATAATGAAAAAAATATCCTTCTGCTTCTTGGGAAGCTGGCTCCCAAGAAGCCACTCCGTCCTATGCTGGCTGACAGTGTTCCCTTCAACAGCCCCTCCATCCATCTCAATAAGGGATCAGCACACACAACTCTGCCCACTGCACTCTCCAGATGCGCAAGCCCAGGGCACCGCATGGAGAAGAGAACAGCCATTTGTCTTCCCTGACAGGCCATGTCTGTCCTTGTCATATATTAGATGCTGCTAATAATCTATGTGTACGTGTTTAGGAGAAAAAAAGTGTCCTTGCGATAGTCACAGAATGACATGATTTCCTCTCTTCACAAGTATGGAGATGAGCAGCCTGTTGGGTCTTCTGATTCCGAGGGAAAAGTCATCAACTCCAGAGGGTCCTACCCAAATTTATGGCTAAGAATGCATCTGAGTCAGGTCAATTCAATCATGCCTTCCCTTGGTATCGAGTTTCCTTCCAGGTACAAGAGAATGAAGGCATTATAAAGAAGGCTGAGCACTAAAGAATTGATGATTTTGAACTGTGGGGCTGGAGAAGACTCTTGAGAGTCTCTTGGACAGCAAGGAGATCAAACCAGTCAATCCTAGAGGAAATCAATCCTGAATATTCATTGGAAGAACTGATGCTGAAGCTCCAGTACTTCGGTCACCTGATTCATAGAGCCAACTCATTGGAAAAGACCCTGATGCTAGGAAGGTTTGAAGGCAGAAGGAGAAGGGGGCAGCAGAGGACAAGATGGTTGGATAGCATCACTGATTCAATGGACATGAATTTGAGCAAACTCTGGGAGGCAGTGGAGGACAGAGGAGCCTGCTGTACTGCAGTTCATGGGGTCACAAAGAGTCAGATATAACTTAGCTACTTACAACAATAAATTCATCTTCTGAAGGAGGAAATTCAACAGTGGTTATTCAACTATCTGTAGCCCTAAGAGAGGAAAAAAATCATAGATCAAGCATCTTGGAAGCTAGTGTTGAGCATAAAAAAGGGGGACAGAAAGTCTGAAGTGCACACAATAGAAGCTTGAGCATAGGGTTGATTCCGAAAGTCATTCATTAAAGGCACGTGCTAAGGGGGTCTTCAAGATATGAACTGATGAACAAGCGGCAGAAAGTTCAGATTTCATTTCTTCTTTGGCCCTGGGCATTATCGACCACATAAAGCAGCACCACCAGCACTGGACAGCCTATACCTTTTTTTAAAATCAGTAATGGAACCACTAAGGAAGTGGTTCATAACAGAGAAATACTGTCCTTCAGGGGACACTTGCAGATGCCTGCAGATACGTTTGCTTGTCACATCTGGGGAAGGGGGTGCAACTGGCATCTAGTGAATAGAGGCTAGGGATGACAGGACAGCCCCCGATAATGATGAGTTAACCAACCCCAAATGTCAAGAGCACTGAGGTAGAGAAACCTTGCGTGAAAGCTGCTGCTGCTATATCGCTTCAGTCGTGTCCGACTCTGTGCGACCCCACAGACGGCAGCCCACCAGGCTCCCCCATCCCTGGGATTCTCCAGGCAAGAACACTGGAGTGGGTTGCCATTTCCTTCTCCAATGCATGAAAGTGAAAAGTGAAAGTGAAGTCGCTCAGTCGTGTCCGACTCTTCGTGACCCCATGGACTGCAGCCCACCAGGCTCCTCCGTCCATGGAATTTTCCAGGCAAGAGTGCTGGAGTGGGGTGCCATCGCCTTCTCTGAATGCATGAAAGCAATGGTAGCCAAAGCATTGGTGCTGTCCAGACCGCTGGCAGAAGACGGGAGGGGCCTTGGAGTTGCACAGTTTGCAAAGACACCACAGGTAGTTAATTCTGATACTGAAGCCTCCACCCTACAATTCAGAATTACTGCTCAGAGAACACAGTTGCAAACAACCATGAGCTGCTTGACCAGCATATGCCTGTTAATCCGATTTGGTATTTCACTAATATAGACTTGGAACAGAGCTAACCCTCAGGGAAGACCCCTTTGGCCCAGATACTTATAGAACAAGAAGAACAAAAAGCCTTCTTTCCTGAGCATGTGATTCTCAAGATGGGCTTTGTCTCTAACTCCGTAAATTTATTTAAAAAAAAATTTTTTTTTTTTGATGTAGACCACTTCTAAAGTCTATTGAACTTGTTACAGTATTGCTTCTCTTCTGTGTTTGGATTATTTGGCTATGAGGCATGTGGGACCTGAGCTCCCTGACTAGGGATCAAACCGGCACTCTGTGTTGGAAGGTGAAGCCTTAACCACTGGACTGCCAGGGAAGTCCCTTCACAAACTGATTCAGTAAGTATTTGTTTCTTGCCTCTTCCTGCTACTTGGTTTGCATCTGTCTCTCACAGTCATCCCCACTAAGTCTTTAGCACCTTTATTTGATCCTGCCCCACCCTCTCATCTCCTAATTCCTCCAGAATGACCTAGGACAGCCCATGCATCCAGGCACCCACAGGGGCTACATTCACGATCACAATTTCCTTCACTCAAGGCAGCTGATATCAGAAAAATATTAGAAAAGCAACCGAAGTGAGTAATTCACATTAATGGCAGGTAACCCCAAAATGTTCCCCGGAAGTGTCTGATATTTTTCAAATGAGGATGAATTAGTCACATGAATTTCCACCGCATCAGGCCTTAGATGGCATAACTTGTGCATCCAGGACCAAGCAGGCGTTCAGTAAACATTCATCGAGTATCTGAATGAGCAAGAAAATACCTCTGGGCAGAGGAACTCCCTATAGTTTTAATCTTTAAACTTATCATTATCTCTCCCTGAAATTTTAAAAAAGTCCTGTGGGCCTGACAGGAGGTGGTAACCATTCTAACTGAGACTCAAGCAAGGTATTTACCAAAAATGGCAACAGCACAAGGTTCCAGGACCCTGTGGTCACATAATAAAAGGTCCTCAGGGGACCCTAAGATCTGAGACCCTAAGATCTTTCTCTCTCACTGATTCTAATCAGCCTCCCAATTCAGTTCTTCCTTCTCTAGCCCAGAACTCAACCCCCCCACTCCATTTTCCCTCCAGCACCCTAAGGTAAAAGGAAAACTAGAGAAATAATACTGATAAAAATGATAGTGGCATATTTTCTAGATTCCAAAGTATAAGTGAAAGTGAAGTCGCTCAGTCGTGTCCAACTCTTTGCGACCCGTGGACTGTAGCCCACCAAGCTCCTCTGTCCATGGGATTCTCCAGGCAAGAATACTGGAGTGGGTTGCCATTTCCTTCTCCAGGGGATCTTCCCGACCCAGGGATCGAAGCCAGGTCTCCCACATTGCAGGCAGACGCTTTAACCTCTGCACCACCAGGGAAGCCCTTAAATACAAGAATACAGTCTCTCAGAAAACCTTCTACAGAGACACAGAACTTCAGATCCAAGTACTAACAACAAAGATTTCAAGGGAGGAAAGGAAGCCAGGTTGAAAGAAGAAGGGGGAGGAGGCGAGAGCGAAAGGGGTGGCCGTACAGACATCTCCTGCCACCTACAGATACCCAGGCGTTATGGAACTTTTCCCTGGGCCTCCAGAGAAGGGAGGACTGGAACTCGGCCCTACCAGAAATCAGACCAGACCAGAACCAGAATTCGAGTTCTCCGCCAAGAGGAGGTGATCAGTCTCCAATCTTCAGCTCTAGATTCTAAGGGGACACTTAGAATAGCAACACATTTTCTAGGAGAAAAAGATTAGCAGTCAAGGGGCTTTGTTAAGTCACATCTCAGTTTCAGAAACTGCAAAATGTGAAAAAATCTGCATCAAAAACTGAGATAATTTAACAGATCTCTGCAAAGGACTAGGTGAGTTACATATTTTGCTTCTGAATTATTATTCCTATTAAAACTGAAGTGTAAATTACAGGGGAGAGCTGGACCTCCACTCAGGTCCTAGAACCTCACACTCCACGGTCTCTGCTCTACCCACTGAGACACACAGTTGGTGACTCCCATCAGGACAAAATCCTGACTCTTCTTATATGACCCTCCTCCCAAGCCCCCATCCTCATTAAAAAAATTTTTTTTTATCATTTAGCTTTTTACTTTTTATTTTGTATTGCGATATAGCTGATTAACAATGTTGTGACAGTTTCAGGTGAAGAGCAAAGGGACTCAGCCTTACACATACACGTATCCATCCTCCCCTACACTCCCCTCTTAGCCAGGCTGTCTCATAACATTGAACAGAGTTCCCTGTGCTCTACAGTATATCCTTGCTGGTTATCCATCTTAAACATAGCAGTAAGTGCAGGCATCCAGAAGTTTATTCTCTAAGTCTGTGCTTTTCTGTTTTGTAAGTTCTAGTGTATCATTTCATTTTAGATCTCACATATAAGGGATGTCAAACTTTTTTTCTGACATTCCTTCTCTGGCTTCCTTTCTCCTTCTCTGACTTATTTCACTCAGGATGACCATCTCTAGGTCTATCCATGTTGCTGCACATGGCATTATTTCCTTCTTTTTAATGGCTAAGCAATATTCCATTGTATAATTGTACCTCCCCCTACCCCCGGCCCCCACCGTCCTCATCTTGACTGAGAATATCTGGGGAAACTTTCTTATTCATAGAGGACTAACACCATCTCCTCTAAGATGGAGATTTTCCCATCCTGGCTCTTTCAGGGAGACAGACAGCTGTCTTACTGTGATGACAGCAAAATGATTCTCATATATTCGAAATAGCAGCCACAACACTGCTGGTCATTCCGCTGCATCAGGACCCGTTCTGAGACCTTTTTATGTCTCATTTCACATCACCCTCACCACGTCTCATCATCCCCACTCTGCCAGTAAGAAACAGAGGTCCAGAGACATGAGTAGTGCCAAGGTTAGAAAGATGGTGAGCAGATGGATGGGAGGCAGCCTTAGAAAAGGCCCTGGACGTCTATGTCGGATGACTCCAGGAGTGGACCCTTGAGCTGAACGAGGACGAGGTGGAAGAAATACCTCACAGCACTCTGGAAACTTCTCTTTCCTTCTCTTCCCTAGGAGACTCATAGTGTCTCTCTAGCTCACTTCACAGAGAGCCTGCATCCCTGTGCTTGAAGGAAATTCACACAGTGGACAGAGGTCTGGTCGCCCCATCGGGGGCCCCTGGGGAACATAGGTGTGGCTGTCCTGTCCCATCCCATGAGCCAAGCAGACAGGGCAATCAGGATGTGGCTGGCTTGGTGACACAGTGGTAACTAGAGGCAGGAACTGACATCACTCACTGGGTGTGAGCTGCACCATCAGGGTCTCCTGACACAATCAGTGTATCCTCCATGACCCTTTCTCCTGAGAAGCCTGATCCCCGTCCTTGCTAATCGCAGCCTGCCAATCACACCCCGCCCAGCCTTTAGATGTGCTGACCCCCACCTGCCATCACCCAATGAACCCCCCACTGGATAAACAGCAGATCCAGCCAGCCATCCTCCCTTCAGGGCTGGGAACCACAGCATGGTACCCCTGGATTCTATACCTGGAAATTGGAAAAGGAAACTGTCATAGCCCAACAGGAACATTTTCATAAAACAGTTTTGTTTTCATTCCAAAAATGAATCACCTAAAGATACCTCCAGCCCAGACTCTTTTGTAAGATCCAGACCTATTCATTCCATCTGCACACGCCCAACATGGAACTCGTCACCTGGGGCCATCCACTCCACTCCCGCCTTCGTCTCTCTTCGACATCACTTGCTGCCCCCAACGGCAACATCCTGCTGTAGGGCCACTGTCATATCTTGCTTGGACCACAGCAGTAGACAACCTCCCACCTGCTGCCAAAACTTTCTTTCAAGGCACTGGTTTCCTGCTTCATCTTATAGAACCACCCCATGCTGTAGCCAAAGAAGCCTCTTCAAATCTGAAAATCTGAACATCCTCTTCTGTACCTAAAACTCTCAACTGGTTTCCAGTTACCTTTAGATAAAACCCAAAGTTGCAATTGACAAAACCTTTCGTGGTTCTCTTGCCTTATTTCCTACCCTGCAAACCTGGAATCACATGTTTTATCTGTTCACTTATTTAAGGAGCACCTGCCAGGTATTGTTCTAGGTGCTGGGAAAGCGTCAGGAAGAAGACAGAGACCCCTGCCCTCAAGGTACATATGTATTAGCAGGAAAGACACACGATAATCAGGTAAAGCCAGCCTGGTCCCCGGTATCTAGGGGTCTGTGCGGCTGCCTGGGTGGAGCAGAGCAATCTTAATAAGCAATTATGGACTAGATTAGAAGATGATGGATGCAGTAAAAAAAAAAAAAAACAAAAAAAAAACCAAACCAGGAAAGAACAGCATGAGAGGGATGGGATGGTATCCCAGGTTGCAGGATTAAAGGGGCCAGTTGGAGCAAAACCTTAAAGGGAGTTCTGGCAGCAAGACAGGGAGGGACCTGGGGGACCAGCATTCCCAGCACGGGGACATCAGAGCAAATGACCAAGGCAGGGCCCGCCTGGTCTGTTTGAGGAACAGACTGCAGTTTCGGTGTCTGCACGGCTCTCTCTCTGGACCTCTGGCCTCTGGACACTGCATCCCTTCTAAGTGGGGCCATCAGGCTAATGTTGCCATTGCTTCTTCCCTTCATAAGCCTCCCTGGCTAGGACTGCTGCTGCTGCCTAGTCGCTTCAGTCGTGTCTGACTCTTTGCGACCCTTTGGACTGTAGCCCACCAGCTTCCTCTGTCCATGGAATTCTCCAGGCAAGAGTTACTGGAGTGGGTTGCCATTCCCTTCTCCAGGGGCCCTTCCTGACCCAGGGATCGAACCTGGGTCTCTTGCATTGCAAGCAGATTCTTTGCCGTTTGAACCATCAGGGAAGCCCCTTGGCCAAGGCTGCTTCCCCTCAAGTGTGATTCTACTTCACTGTGAATTCTGCCTTTCAAGGTACTTTCCACACTTTAATGCAACTGTGAGTTCAGTTGGATCTAGAATCTAGTGGTTAAACATCTAGTAGGCTCTGAGGTCAGCCTGGGGTCGGCCTGGCTTCCATCCAGGCTCCACCACTGCCTCGCGCAGGCTGTAGGATCTCAGGCAAGACACTTAAAGACTTTTGAGGGGGAAATAAGATAGTCTGGCTCCCAACACAGAAAAAATAGGAATTAGCAACATGGGGGCAGGTCTGGGTCTGTGTGACTTACTATTTTATCCCCAGGGCCAAGGACAGGTCCAAGGGCTCAAAAGACAATGAATTAATGAATGAGTGACTGAATAGATGTGGAAGGTGGGGCTGGAGGAGTAGGGAAGCAGGGGGAAGGGATGCGAGAAGGTCCCACACAAAGGGCCTAGAGGGCCCAAAAGCCCCTTCAAGGCAAGTGATTAAAACCACAGAAGTTCTTAAATGTCTTGTCAAAAACAATGCTTCCAAAGTCTTCATATTTGGCCTTTTTACATTATTGTACACTTCAAGCTGCCCCATGGCTTTGTGGGCAAAGCTGCAAGGTAATGGAGCAGATACCCATTAATGGTATCTGCTGTTACCCCACAGCTGCTGGCAGGAGTCCTCAGAGAACACGGAACACGGGAAGAATAGTGCAAACTATCTGTGCATTTCCTGCAAGGGCCCTGCTGGCATGGTTCTTGGCTCACTGAGGCCCAGAGGAGTCAAGCAGCCTGCCTGTGGTCACAGGGTCTCCAGAGGAGCTCCAGTTCTGGCTTATTCTACTGGACCAGGATGAATACATGCAGAGGCTTCCTAGGGCTCACAGTTACTCTAAAGAGGGTGTCCTGGAACTTCACAAGCTGGGCCAGTATTCTGCAGATGGAGGTTTTATTTCTCAAATCTGGGGAAAATCACACTTCCTTATGCCTTTGATTCTGCCCCCACGCCAGATGGAGTAGACTTGATCAGGATGCAGAGCCAGGCAAATGCCACACAGGCGATGACCACGGCAGAGACTGAGGCTGGTGTAAGTCCTCTTTACCAGGTTCTCCATGTAATGAGTTTAGGTAAGGGGGATTTCACAGCATCCTTCAGCAGTCAAGTCTATATGAGACAACACTAGTCACTGCAGCCCAGATAAATGAGGTGTTCCAGACCAGAGAAAGCCCAGCAAGGCCAAGCGGCATCAGTGTTACTCCAAAGGTTTACAGTGAAAGATATCAACTGCGATTACCTTTATGAGAGGGGAACCTTCCCTCCTGCATCAGAGTGTTCCACATTTATCGGTCTGTCCTAAGGGACTTCCTTCCTATTCCGTGACCTGGCTTCTAATCATTCGGTTTAGAAAAAATAATCACACACACACACACAATGCTATACTAAAGAGCGCCATACAGAAAAGAGAAGAGCTTACTTTCTTTTCATTTCCTTCTTTTCCCAGAAAAGTTAGGGTGGGCATGGGAAAACCTCAGACGCTTGTTATACTCCTTTGCTGATGACAGCTAGACACAGACACAGTATTCCTTCCTTGAAGGCAGGTGCCCTGTTTTAACAACAGCATCTAATATATTTCTCTGCACTGTGGGGGCCTGACTAATGCTCAAAATGAACCAACGAGAGGATGAGCAATAAAATAAAGCCCATTAACTGAACTCCTTGCAGTCAAACTTCCCCAGCCCTGACCTTGGCCCATATACTCTGCTCTGCCCCAGGAGCTGCCTTGAGTCTCTGAGCCCTCCAAATCCACGTCCTTGGGTCATCTCTGGGAGCAGCAAGAGCCTTGGATGCCTTCCCATCCACAGGGATATGGGGGTGGGCAGGCTTAACACTAGGATTATTACTGTGGTTGTGACTGGCAACAGAACCCTACCAGCGCTGTGGCAGGTCCTTGCTGGGACAGAATAGATGTGATTTCCCAGGGACAGGTTACCTTTAGGGACCACCTGTCCCTGGGATCTTGGTGGGTTACACTCATCCAGGAGAGACTTGCAGCTCTGAATGTATACGGCAGGCTGAGTTTCTCGGCAAGTAGATGCAGGAATGGGAGTGAGCACGCCGGGGGTTAACTTAGGGAGAATTCTCAGGACAGCATCTATGAAAGGGGCAACGTGCCAGCAGGACTGGGCACAGGGAGAAACGGGGCTGCCAGGCAGACGCCAGTGGATCCTGCAAGATTTCACATGCATCATTCAGTCCCTGGTGTGGGGCATGGCCCCGGGCAAGGTGATTCTCTTCACCTGAGACCATTCCCCAAAGAGGGCTGAGAGCAGAGCCCACCTGCAAGGAGTCTTTCTGCAGCTGGAGGAATGAGCCTTTCCCCCCAAAGGGGAATGTGAGTGTCCACCACACACAATTACTACTCTCATCCTGCAAGACGGATATGATCATCACCTCTACAGTGACATGGTCCCAGCTGGAGGTGGAGGTCCCTCCCTCCATGGGAGGTGGTGACTCTCCCTCCCCTCCACTTCTCATCATACAGCCAGGGCCCAGTGGATGACTCCTTACAGCCGGTGACCCCTGGCGGTGATGCAACAAATGCCTGCTGAATAAATACATCACTGAAAACTGAAGGTCAGCACTAAAATAGGAATAAAAAGCCACATAACTATAGGAAAAAATGGCCCTAATGAGTGCAGTGTAATCAGGAAAAAATAAAAACAAATAGATGTGACGGGGCACAGGGAAGGCAATACACACACGCACTGTGGTCTCAGCTCCAAGTGGAACCTTGCATCCCGCCAAGCTTCTGTCCCTTTATTTGTGAACTGAAACGACAGATCGAAACATTCTACGGAGAAGAGCTCAGAAAGCTGAGACACACTCTGTTTCAACAGAGTCTATTAGTGTCATTATTGACATGAATAAGGAAAGTTTTGATCCTGACAAGGAAAAGAGTCCAAGGCTCAGAGTGTTTTGCCCCCATGGTGCGCTGAGGACTTTTTTCAATTATCCCAAAGCTGGGAGGCTCCCAGAAGGAAGCAGGCAGAGACTGCAGTGGGTGAAAAATTTACTCTTCTCTCAGTGAATGGAAACAGAAACCAACTGGAATAGCCTGTGAATCTTGAGAATGCTGTGATTTAAAATCACTAAGCAATATTTCACCTTCAGAGGATAAAGAGCTATAGAGAAGAGGCAGGAGGGATTTTAAACACAGAAGCCAGCGTGCAGAAGTCAGAAAAAAAAAAAAACCACTCACTGCTAGGTTTATCTCTCAATGTATTTGTCTAATATTGAGAATATAAAACTAATAACATAATTTAAAGGATAACACCTGGGAGAGGGGTATTAAAATGGACTGAGATGACCCAGACGGATGGTGCGGGGAGGGAGGAGGGAGGGGGGTTCAGGATGGGGAACACATGTATACCTGTGGTGGATTCATGTTGATTTGTGGCAAAACCAATACAATATTGTAAAGTAATTAACCTCCAATTAAAATAAATAAATTTATATTAAAAAATAAAATAGTAGTACGGTTTGTGCCTGCCACTTCTCTCATGAATCCACATCAGTTATGAACACTGACTGTCCTCACAATTTCCCACCTGATACTCACACATACCTCGGGGCAGTGACAAGAGTTAACAATAAAAACTAAGAAGAAACTGACTAGAAAGAACCTCTTAGAACGCCGAACTTACATACTTCTTTAAAATGATAAACCATCAACTTTTTAATGAAAGAAAAAGTCATAAGAACATTTTCAAACACTCTATAATGAATACCATCACCACCATCTCACAGGCTTTCTCAGCAATCAAAGTATCATTTGATAAAAAGGGAAAACCGATAAACGCATGTCTCCACACAAGGAAGCCAACACTCAATTATGGGCACACAAAATACACACATTTGATGTCTGTCTCTTACAAAGCAATTCAACAACCCTCAGTTGGGTTCTTCCTATGAACACAGATCTTACCTCTTCAATTATTAAAGACATACAAGCCAATCCCTGTTTTCCTCTAACAAGTATCAAATGAGAGTAGAACTGATGCTCACCTCTATTTATAATTCCTTGTCTATTTCATTAGCATGACCTCCTTAAGAGATGCCCTCACATTAAAAAAAAAATACAATTGCTATTCTTGTTATGTCAGTCGACACCTTCAGATATCAGGAAAAAATAATAGAGCTACAATTACCTTTGAACTTGTGGAACACAGCCCAGAGCTCAGCAATGTCTGTTGCAAAGGTGATGTCTGTGTCAAGGACGATGACCCTCTCCAGGTTGGCAGGAAGAGTCTTGGTGAGGACAAGCTTCATCAGACCATAAATCCCAGAGTAGTGTTTGTTGGGGATCCAGGAAACTTCAGACTAGACAGGGAAGTGAAGAGAAAGAGTAGGAGAAAGCAAAAAAAAAAAAAAAATCACTACATTAAAATTTTTGCACAAGCATTATAAATAGTGCCTGGTACATAAAAAGTTTCTGATAAAAATTGTTGAGTAAATGAATGAATATTTTCTTAAAGATTTGTTCATGTAATTTACAGTTTGGCTTGTGAAGTTCTTTTGGAAGAAAATGTATCTGAATCAAGGGAGAAGGAGAGTAATGTTTTTGAAATAACTACCCCATGCAAATACATTAAAATAAGATTTCTGTTATTATAGAAATTATATAGGCTCACTGGAGAAGACAATATTCACAAAAGAAGAAATACAAGTTTCAAAAATGGAATCATACTGTATATATTTTTGCAACCAATGTCTAATTGTTCCTGGATAGATATATTTCTTACAGTCTTATTCCATTTCTGTGCCATTAAAAATGATTACTTAATGGTATCATTAAGGCGTACACTTATCTATTTTTTATTTTTCAGATGGACTTCTTTTTTTATATAAATTTATTTATTTTCATTGGAGGTTAATTACTTTATAATATTGTATTGGTTTTAGCAGGTTATTGTTACTCCATTCTTTTTTATTTTTTTAGTTTTTTATTTTTTAAATTTTAAAATCTTTAATTCTTACATGCGTTCCCAAACATGAACCCCCCTCCCACCTCCCTCCCCACAACATCCCTCTGGGTCATCCCCATGCACCAGCCCCAAGCATGCTGCACCCTGCGTCAGACATAGACTGGCGATTCAATTCTTACATGATAGTATACATGTTAGAATGCCATTCAAAGACACAGGAAGGACTTGGTCATGGTCTATATGCCATTCTTCACTGGGTAGCAAGACAGGATGTACACACAGAAGGGTGACCCACGGAGTGCTATACTGAAATCCTCACATGCTATTCAGGATTGACAGGTGGCTTAGTGGTAAAGAACCTGCCTGCCAGTGCGGGAGAGGCTGGTTCAATCCCTGGGTCAGGCAGATCCCGTGGAGTAGGAAATGGCAACCACTCCAGGATTCTTGCCTGGAGAACCCCGTGGACAGAGGAGCCTGGCGGGCTACAGTCCATGGGGTCCCAGAGAGTCAGACACGACTGAGCAACTGAGAACATACAAGAATAAACAAAGGAATGGCAAGTGTCCCTCAATGGTGGGAACATCAGCCACACACCCTAGCACCATTTGATAATACTGCTGATGATACCACTAGCACTACTCCTAGTGCTACTGATAATGAAGGCTAATAATACCGAACGCCAGTGTGATGAAAGCTTCCAGAAGCACAGGTCACTTATGAAGACCCTGCGGCAGGGTCTCGTCTCAGCTGTCACGGGAATCTCCATGGAAGCCAAAGTACACTTGTTTTCAAGAAATGAACATTTGGAATGGGACCCTTTAATGGAAAATGTGGTCACATCATAAAAATTCCAAAAAATATTCTCCCTTTTGGTCCTTATAATTCCATTCGAGGACACTCTTTTTTTTTTTTTTAAGTCACACTTAAGAATGAGATCAAAGTTTTATTCCTGAAGTTTATCACCATGTCATAAAAGTAAATAAAGAGCAACAATCCAAATGCCAAAAAATTAAACAGTTAATTAAAACATGGTATTTAAAAAATTTGATAGAGGACTTTCCTGGTGGTACAGTGGTTAAGACTCCACACTCCCAATGCAGGGGACCCCAGGTTCGATCCCTGGTCAGGGAACTAGAACCCATATGCCCTAAGATCCTGCATGCCATAGGTAAGAGCCAATATTTGTTGCTGTTTAGTTGCTAACTCGTGTCCAACTCTTTGTGACCCCATGGACTGTAGCCCACAAGGCCCCTCTGTCCATGAGATTTCCCAGGCAAGATTACTGGTGTGGGTTGCCATTCCATTTCCTTCTCAACAAAGAGACCACATGCTGTGGCTAAAGAAAAAAAAAATCCTGCGTGTCACAACTAAAAACTGATGCAGACAAAAAACACTGATAGCACACTGTGCAGTTGTTACAAACAACACAGATTAAGATGAAATGAAAAGAAACTGACATATGTTAAAAGTAAAAATAAAAGGAAGCTTAAAAATTGCTTTTGCTTATTAACCACTATATATAATCAAACAATATGAAAACGTATCCACTCAGATTAATGCAAAGAAAAAAGAAATGGGAGCACAGCATCAAACACTGACATCAATCATTTGGGGGATGAGAGGAGTACAGTCTCTCTCTATAGACAGATACAGATATGAGGAAGTGTTAGTCCTCAGTCGTGTCTGACTCTTCGAGACCCCATGGACTGTAGCCTGCCAGGCTTCTCTGTCCACAGAATTCACCAGGCAGGAATACTGGAATGGGTAGCCATTCTCTTCTCCAGGGGATCTTCCCAACCCAGGGACTGAACCAGTCGTGTCCAACTCTTTGTGACCCCATGAACTGCAGCATGCCAGGCCTCCCTGTCCATCACCAACTCCCTCTTTGCATTGAGTACAATTTTGACCAGAAAAAAAGAATAAATAAACTGAACTCTTCACCATGTGTCAGTTTCAAGAGAAAGAACCACTGACTGCCTACAACCTGTCCCCTTGCTCCGGGGTAGCATGGAGGAGGGAAAAAGAAACAAAAGTTAAAATCTGGACTCTAGCCCCACATGAAGGGTTGATCTCAGCCTTGGTCTCTTTACGGGTAAAAATGGAGCTGCTGCTACGTCACAGTTCAGTTCAGTTCAGTTGCTCAGTCGTCTCCGACTCTTTGCGACCCCATGAACTGCAGCACACCAGACCTCCCTGTCCATCACCAACTCCCGGAGTTCACCCAAACCCATGCCCATTGAGTTGGTGATGCTACCCAACCGTCTCATCCTCTGTTGTTCCCTTCTCCTCCTGCCCCCAATCCCTTCAAGCATCAGGGTCTTTTCCAATGAGTCAGCTCTTCGCATCAGGTGGCCAAAGTATTGGAGTTTCAGCTTCAACATCAGTCCTTCCAATGAGCACCCAGGACTGATCTCCTTTAGGATGGACTGGTTGGATCTCCTTGCAGTCCAAGGGACTCTCAAGAGTCTTCTCCAACACCACAGTTCAAAAGCATCAATTCTTCAGTGCTCAGCTTTCTTCACAGTCCAACTCTCACATCCATACATGACCACAGGAAAAACCACAGCCTTGACTAGATGGACCTTTGTTGACAAAGTAATGTCTCTGCTTTTCAATATGCTGTCTAGGTTGGTCATAACTTTCCTTCCAAGGAGTAAGTGTCTTTTAATTTCATGGCTGCAGTCACCATCTACAGTGATTCTGGAGCCCAGAAAAATAAAGTCAGTCACTGTTTTCACTGTTTCCCCATCTATTTGCCTGGACATGGAACAACAGACTTGTTCCAAATAGGAAAAGGAGTACGTCAAGGCTGTATATTGTCACTGTGCTTATTTAACTTATATAACTTATATGCAGAGTACATCATGAGAAATGATGGGCTGGATGAAGCACAACCTGGAATCAAGATTTCCAGGAGAAATAGCAATAACCTCAGATATGCAGATGACACCACCCTTATGGCAGAAAGTGAAGAAGAACTAAAGAACCTCTTGATGAAAATGAAAGAGGAGAGTGAAAAAGTTGGCTTAAAGCTCAAGACCATGGCATCCGGTCCCATCACTTCATGACAAATAGATGGCTAATGTAAAAACTGAAGGAGTTTAAAGGACTCAACTGCTTGGTACACAAAACATCCTCAGCAAATGTGGTCCCACCCTTTGTCCTGATTCTCTCTCCCCATTTCCAGTATGTACATAGCTATGCTTGGGTTTGATCTCTGGGTGAGGAGGATCCCCTGGAGAAGGGAATAGCAACCCACTCCAGTATTCTTACCTGGAAAATTCCACGGACAGAGGAGTCTATGGGGTTGCAAAGAGTTGGATGTGGCTGAACAACTAACAAAGAATTGATGCATTTGAACGGTGGTGTTGGAGACCACTCTTGAGAGTTCCTCGGACTGCAAGGAGATCCAATCAGTACGTCCTAAAAGGGGATAAGTCCTGAGTGTTCATTGGAAGGACTGATGCTGAAGCTGAAACTCCAATACTTTGGCCACCTGATGAGACGAACTGACTCATTTGAAAAGACCCTGATGCTGGGAAAGACTGAAGGCAGGAGGAGACGGGCACGAGAGAGGATGAAATGGTTGGATGGCATCACCAACTCAATGGAGATGAGTTTAAGTAAACTCTGGGAGCTGGTGATGGACAGGGAGGCTTGGCATGCTGCAGTCCATGGGGTTGGCAGAGTCAGACACAACTGAGTGACTGAACTGAGCTGAGGAACTAACACACACGCGCGCATACGCCTCTTCAATACTTAATACTGAAGTCTGGGGGCATCTCTGGGATCTAGTACAGAACTGAACCTTGGGTCCTAGAGTCAGATATACTTGCATTCATATTATGATACTGTCAATTAATCACCATGTCCACTTGGCCAAGTCTGCTAGGCTTGAGTTTCTGCCGTTTATAAAAGGGAGTCACTTCCAGTGTATCATTATCGGTCAGGGTGTGGGTGAATGCAGAATTTAAGGGCAGAAACAAGGCACTGGGCAGGCTTGGTGAGGGGAAGAGTTGGGGGCCATTACCACTCAAGGCATGAAGGGCCAATGCCAGCTGCTGCTAGTATCCAAAGAAGGGAGTCAGATGAATAAGCCCCTTAGCAGGAGCAGTGACCTTCAGAAGAGAGACATGACCTTGCTGCAACAATCCCTCAGGATGGATCAAGGAGAGAGATCTCAGCTCCCTCTCTCCTCCTGCCCCTAGGACTCCTGCCAGGGTAGCCCACTGGGCAAACCCAAACATAATCCAGTGAGAAAGTAAGCTTGGGGATGCAGCCCTTAGGCATCAGCCCAAGGGGAAGAGTGAAGAAAGATGAGAAAGACCCCAGAGGGACAAACCTAACAGAACAGAATGGCCATTAATTTAAACAAATGACGGCAAGATCAAAGCACCAAGCCTTACACATCACAGACACAACACACATCTGCAGGATGGCTGGGGAGATGGAAGGATGCATGGGGAGACAGATGGATGGGTGGACGGACAGATGGATGGCACAGGAAGGTGACTGATTAGTCGCAAATCCTCACCAAGCAAGATGCAAAGCTATAGCTGGAATCTGTCAGGCGAAATGTTTATGTTCCTCTCCGAAACCATAGTCTTCCTTTGAAGTCAGCTTCCAGGCCAGCCATCACCTTAAGATCTGACGCCTGAGGACTCTGAATAATTCCCTCCTGTGGGTTTTATAAAACTCTTCCTCGTGTAAGCCTGGGCCTTTGGAACTCAGCTTGGTTTCCTCACTCCCCTGAGAATTTGCCTGAACTGAAGCTTGGCAATCACCGGCCCATGCCGCAGAGTCGTGCTATTTAATCAGACCTTTGATTAACTTATTCATCTATTTTGGTTACCATCAAAGCAAGAGAGCTTGGTGGAGGCCGAACACCAGCACGTTGGGTTAAGCCGTCTAATTAGACAGCTCCATCTCCCGGCTTTATTTTTCACACACAGGCGAGGCACTCGGATGCATCACAGAACAGTAGGACTATAGGAATAAATTAATCTCAACGTGAGCCCAGGCCTGAACGTCGCCCCAAGTCCCTGACTTAATACATAATCAATTAAGTTAGAGTGTTCAATTAGAGGTAAAGGAAGCATTCGAATGGGTTTGTATTCAGAAAGAAAATCCCAGAAAGCAAACTAAGGAATCTAGAGGGGGGAAGAACGTGTGGTGAGAAGCAGATGTATTTGTTACAAATGGCTCCTTCCCTTAGACGCAGTATGGAACCTGCGCTCTCTGCCTCTGTCCAAATCTTGCTCTTCCTCCAAGTCCCAGCTTGGAAGGAACCAGCCTCCGGCCCCCTTCCCTGCTGCCCAAGGCTGGATGAGGGCTCCCAAATCGAGCTATTTCCTTTCCTTCGGCACAGCAAGCCATCACACTGTGTCTAATTTTCCATGCCTTTTCCCAGCTCTGGACTAGAAATCCTTGAGGTAGGCATGATGTCATTCATATTATGGTAACAACACAGTCATTTGATCATGTGCATGACTGCAGACTTAACCAGGCCTCAGTTCAAATGCCACCTGTGACATTTTTGCCAATTAGGAGAAGAGGCATCTGTAATTGCTTGGGTTCAGATCGGTACAGTACATTGAAAAAGGCACAGCTTGTTGAGCCCCAGAGCCTGGTTTTTAGCACGAGTTCTAATAAGCTTATAAGCTATGTGACTCAAGGCAAATCACTTAACCACCATAAGCCTCAGTTTTCTCATCTGCAAAATGGGAACTTCAAATGCTCACTTCACAATATTGCTGTGAGGATTACAAAGCATCTATTCATTAAGAGAAGGGAAGAAAATGGGCTTCCCTGGTGGGTCAATGGTAAAGAAGCTGCCTGCCAAAGCAGGGGACACGGGTTTGATCCCTGGTCCGGGAAGATCCTCATGCCTTAGATAAACTAAGTCTGTGTGCCCCAACTACTGAGCCTGTGCTCTACTGAAACTACTAAAGCATACGTGCCCTAGAGTCCATGCTCAGCAACAAGAGAAACCAGAGTGAGAGCTCCAGACACCACAACTAGAGAGTAGCCCCAGCTCGCCGAAACTAGAGAAAAGCCCGCACAGCAAGCAAGACCCAGCACAGGCAAAATATGCATATAAATTGTAACCAAAAAAAAAAAAAAAAAAAGAGGGAAGTGAAGTCCATTCCCTTCTCCTAATGAGTGTGTGTCACTGCTACCCAGATTCAGATGATACATGATTTGGAACATGATAAAGACAAGACATTAAACCCAGGGATAGAACTCAGGTCTCCTGCATTGCAGGTGGATTCTTTACCAGCTGAGCCACAAAGGAAGCCCAAGAATACTGGAGTGGGTAGCCTAGCCCTTCTTCAGCAGATCTTCCTGACCTAGGAACCCAACCAGGGTCTCCTGCTTTGCAGGTGGATTCTTTGCCAACTGAGCTATCAGGGAAGCCCATAGTATTAATAACTTTGACAATAAAAGGGAAACAGGGAACAGAGATACTTCTGACAGAGAAAATAAATCACCCATATCTTTTCCCTATATTTCTATATATAAGATTAATAAATCACAAACTGGGATCTACTGGGAAAGGTGAAGCCCTCTCTAGCGAATCTCCAAATTGGACCACACATCCTGGGTTTTAGGAGGAGGGGAAAAATGGGTGTGAGTGGCCACCCATATAACTTTTACGGGGAGTCTCCCGGTACAATCCACACTGCTACTGATTTCACTTCCAGCCTACATACAATAAACTCCAGTCCAACTGAGGATATTAAATTCTTGGAATCAACAGAAAGAAAGTAAAAGTGTTAGTTGTCCACTAGTGTCCAACTCTTTGCAACCCCATGGACTGTAGCCTGCCAGGCTTCTTTGTCCATGGAATTCTCCAGGCAAGAATACTAGGGTGGGTAACCATTCCCTTCTCCAGGGGATTGTCCTGACCAGGAATCGCCCAGGTATCCTGCACTGCAGCCAGATTCCTGACCTTGTGAGCCACCAGGGAATCAGTGTGGAGAAGACCATCTTCAGAGGCAAGTTACAGAGACCTGGAAGGCGTCATGCAGACTGGCCCCCGGAGTATGCTGTAGAAACACCACCACCTAGCTGAGCAATATCCTAGCATGTTCCTCATCACTGAACACGCCAAAGGGTTCATGTAATTAAAATAATAAGAATGAAAGCTAGGTTTATGTTAATGGACAGATTATTATCCTTCCAATGGCTGTTAATAATTCTAGGCAGACATGCTCTAAGATTTAATTAGCAAAAATGCAACTGAGCTTAAGATACCACTGAATGCACTTACATAAAGGAGCATAAGCAATTCTTACGGGGGCACTGGGATGCCCCCATAATGATAACACTATCTAGCCTTTGCTGGGGCTTGAGCTGTTTACTGGCCATCAGGCCCTGTGAGGGGCTCCTTGGGGGGCTTCCTAGGTGGCGCTAGTGGTAAAGAACCCACCTGCCAATGCAAGAGGCAGATGCAACTTCGATCCCTGGATTGGGAAGATCCCCTGGAGAAGGAAATTGCAACCCATTCCCGTATTCTTGTCTGGAGAATCCCATGGACAGAGGAGCCTGGTGGGCTACAGTCCATAGGGTTGCAGAGAGTCAGACATGACTTAGCGATGGAGCACGCAAGCACACAGGCACTGTGGGGAGAGCTTTCTATATGCTATCTTATTTACATTGCTTCCAACTAGACTAAAGGTCAGGTATTAATATCCCTGTATATGAACTGTGGGGGTAGAGGACTGAGTCCTTTCCCCTTCCTCAAATTTCAGCCCCTCAGCCTTAGATACTCTGCTCTGAAATGATGCAGTGTTTCTTTCTTCTTTACCCTTCCCATAGTTACTGGTCTATTCAGAGCTGTCCTCCACTCCTCAGGGCTAGTAACTGTAGGGTCGTAGCCACGACCCTGCCTCCATCAGTGAAATCTACGTTCGCCAAGAAGGAGCTTTTTTCCAAGGCAATTAGATACAAAGACTTTGGAGTTGGGTATTCCTGAATTGAAAATCTGTGGATTTTAATTTTTTCACAGGAGTAAGAGTAGTATATCTTGCTCCCTTCCTAGGGAATTGCTCTGTTTCTAATCTGGAATCTTTCCTCATCATCCTAGGAATATTTTCTGCTCAAAATAAATTTCTTCAGCCAGGACATGGAAGCAACCTAAATGTCCGACAGAGAAACGGGTAAAGAAGACGCGGTACACATGACTCGGCCAATCCTGAAGGAGACCGACCGGACTACTCCCTGGAAGGACTGATGCCGAATCTCCAATGCTTTGGCCACCTGATGCGAAGAGCCGACTCACTGGAAAAGACCTGATGCTGCGAAAGATTGGAGGCAGGAGGAGAAGAGGGTGACAGAGGATGAGATGGCTGGATGGCATCACCAAGTCAACAGACATGAGTTTGAGCAAACTCTGGGAGATAGTGAAGGACAGGGAAGCCTGGCATGCTGCAGTTCATGGGGTCACAAAGAGTCAGACACAACTTAGCAACAACAATCATTAAAAGGAATGAAACTGAGTCACTTATAGAGACATGGGTGGACTTGGAGACTGTCATACAGAGTGACAAAGTCAAAGAGAGAAAAACAAATATCGTCTATTAATGCATTTATGTGGGATTTAGAAAAATGGTACAGAGGAACCTATTTGCAAAGCAGAAACAGAGGTATATGTATAGAAAACAGATGTATGGACACCAAAGCGGGGATGAGGGGGCATCGGATGTACTGGGAGATTGGGATTGACATATATACACTATTGATACTATGTATAAAATTGATAACTACTGGGAACCTACTGTACAGCGCAGGGGACTCTACTCAGAGCTCTGGGTGACTGAACGGGAAGGACCTAAAAAAGAGGGGACATGTGTATAGATATAGCTGATTCACTTTGCTGTATAGCAGAAACTAACACACACTGTAAAGCAACTATATTCCAATACAAATTTCTTTCAAAAAGGAAAAAACAATACATTTATTTTACCTATCCACTTTTTCCTGTGGATTAAAAATCACCTTGACTCATTTTTAAAAGTTAAAGAAGAAATCATCCTGGCTGCAGAATGTCTGAAAAGTCATTTGCCTTTCATGTTGTTTTGGAATGGTTGTCTTGGCAACCAACCTGTATGTTCAGAACATAATTGCTGAGAAATGGAAGATAAGAAACTCAGGTGGGTGGGGGACCTTGGGCCATGCCATGGAGGACTGTGAACTGAACATAAGCTTGGGAGTCTGAACGGCCAGATTCCCACTGGCGAGCTCATTGCTCTCGTCCTCAATCTGCTCACCCATAAAAGAGAGGAAATAAATATGTATCCCATGAGGTTTGCCAAAGCACTAAACGAGGCAAGATAATGAAAGGGTCTGGTACAGTGTGTGCTATACTGCAAGCGCTCAACATAAGCTTTTCAATTGGCTAACAGCTCGCACTCTGGAGTCTGACTGCCTGGATTTGAATCCTGGCTCCATCACTCACCAGGCTGGGCCACTTTGAAGTAATTAAACTGCTCCATGTACCTCTGTTTTCTCATCTGCAAAATGGGCATCCACACAGAACATACTCCATAGGCTTGTGAGAATTCTGATGCTGTATATAGGTACTGACAATTATTTTTAATTTGTAGTATTACTGATGATGTTTAGAAGAATAGAAGAGATTATTACCTACAAGATCAAGTCATCTCCATTTGTATTTACCCTTGCCAGCAAAAGAAAAAAAAATGCTCCAGTTTAGCTCAGTTGGAATCATTTAAATCAGCACTGACGGAACACTTAATATGGGTCAGGTACTGAGAAGGGGCTAGGGACTAGCGTCCACAATGAATAAAACGTGGCTGGTGCTTGAAGAGTTTATGGTCTAATGGATATTCATTATCCTTTGCTGCATAACAAGTTACCTCAAGACACAGGAGCTTAAAACCACAATAATTGTTTATTATCTCACACAGTTTCTGTTAGGAATTTGGAAGCCCACTTTCTGGGTGGCTCTGGCTCAGGATTCCTCACGAGGTTATAGTCAAGACCTTGGTTGGCCTTATAGACATCTGAATGCAATGGGATCTGCTTCAAGATGGCTCACTCCTACTACATGCCTGGGAATCGATGCTTGCTGTTGATTGTTGTGATAGTTGTTCAGTCATGTCCGGCCCTTTGTGACCCCATGGATTATAGCCCCGCAGGCTCCTCTGTCCATGGAATTCTCCAGGCAAGAATACTGGAGTGGGGAGTCACTTCCTTCTTCAGGAGATCTTCCTGATCCAGGGATGGAACCCGGGTCTCCTGCATTGCAGGCAGATTCTTTACAGTCTGCACCACCAGCGAAGCCCACCAGGGCTGTTGGTAGGAAACTTCAGTTCTTCACCAGATGGACCATCTCATAGGTCTGTCTGGATGCCTTTACAACATGGCAGCTGGCTTCGCCCAGAGTAAGAGATCTGAGAGATAACAAGAAAGAAGCTAGGATGTCTTTTATGACTTGGCCTCAGAAGTTGCATGGTGTCATTTCTGCAACGTCTTATTGATTATACAGGTCAGCCTTGGGCGACATGGGAAGGGATCAGACAAAAATGTGAGTACCAGGAGATGCCGTCATTGAGGGCTATTTTAGAGACTGGCTTCCACAATTCCAATACTAAGACAGTAATAAGTGGACTACGATAAGCTCCAGGCGTATGCACAGCAGCAACCTATAAGAAGGACAGTCAAAGGAGGGTGGCTGGAAGGAAGGGAGAATAATCACAGATGTCTGGAAAAGATGAGCCTTCAATTTGGTCTGGACAAAGTGAGCTGAAAGTTGAGTTTTTCAAATATTGAGAGAAAAGCAGGATGGGAGAGGTATCTGCATCAGTGAAGGCACAAAGTTATAAATAAACAATCATGTGTGTTTGTGTGTGTAAAATAAGTACAATCTGATATATCTAGGTAAAGCTTGAAGCTGCAAGTGATGGAAAAGGCCTTGGGGAGGAAGAGACAGACAAATGTTGGAGTGCTCTGATACCACGCTAAAGAATTCTGGATCATATCCTAGGGCCCGGGGCAAGAAACAAAAGGTTTTCACTAGCAAAGACACAAAATCTCAATTGTAATTTTGAAATATACTCTAGTAACCCATGGAAGAGAAAGAGTAACAGAAGGCAGTTGACAGGCATCAAGACCTTGGAGGACGTCTACAGAAAATGCAGATTGCCAGGATCATTGCCAGAAGTGATGATTTATCAGGTCCAGAGTAGAGCCCAGAAGTCTGAATTGTTAACCAGAGCGCCATGAACCCTAAAGCAGGTGTTCCAGAATACACCCTAAGAAACACTAACTTGGATAAATAGGAAGCATTTATTTCTTCAGGCATTGTTGGTGGAGTCATTTACACTGGATCACCAGGTAGCTTACTGCTCAGAAGATATAAGATAGCCCTGAGACTTTCCTGGTAGTCCAGTGGTTAAGACTTCACTTTCCAATGCAAAAGGTGCGGGTTTGATCCCTGGTTGGGAAACTAAGATTCCACATGCCTCCCGCCCAATAAAACAAAACATAAAGCCGAAGCAATATTGTAACACATTCAATAAAGATGGTCCACATTAACAAAAAGCCTTGAACTTGACAGGGTTGGATGTATAGGGAGAGAGGACCCTTTTCAAGGACTAACAAAAGAAAGTGTTGACGGCAGATCAGGGGTTCTTTAGATAATCCTATGTCACATGGCATGGAGGTTTCCTGGCTATTCTACTTCTAAACTCAGAAATCCCATTTCAACAAAAGCATCTCTAGGTCACCTCCTGTGAAATTCTAAGTGACCAGTACCAACAGGAGAGCTAAGTGAAACAGTTCCCATCTCCCCACAATGGGGTCTCGCAGGAAACCTTGTAAGAGCCCCCAAATTAGTCTTTATGGGCAACAGCGATCTTATGAGGTGCCAATGAACATTTATTCAGAAAATATAACCCCAGCACACTATGCAGCATCAATGAACACTTATTCAGAAAATATAACCCCAGCCCAAAATGAGTTATCTAGCTTTCACCTGAAATGCTCATTATTCAGAAATCGACTGAGCAGCCATCTTCCGCAAGCATAATTAATTCGAGGATGATAACAAAGGCACAGTGAATCAAGAGGAATGTGATCACAGATCTGTAAACACATTCCTCCCAGTATCAGTGGCAACAAGATCCCTTCCTCGCTCATGCCTGGCAAGAAGCATCCTCTATTTAGCTCTGTGAAGCTTGGGGGGATTGGTCACTGGACCATTTATGGATCGTCTGAACCTCTCTGAGTACTTTATGTTATGAAATGGAGCATTTCAAAGCACTTGGAGTTCTGATTTGTGAACTGGACTGTTACAGTGGTTTAATTTCCTGAAATATTGCTGCCTTCTTAACTAATAGATTTTTCAATGCACTGAGGAGAAAATTGCATTAGCTCCTGCATAGCCTGGACTTAATATTTTTAGAAGCTGCGATTTTTCTTATTACAGTCCACGGTACGTATTTATGTATGTCTACTTAGCACAGTGTCTGACACACAGAGGCACTCAGTGAATAGTTTTGAAAAACCGGAACAATACATGTAAACAAGCAATGCTTATTGAGAACCATTCCTTTGATGGGGATACATCGGTAAACCCGCTTCATTCATTCATTCGTTAATCATTCCTTCCTTCAAAGATTAGATCAATGCTCGGAGATAACAGTACAGTTGAGGAGGCATGAAAACGATTTCAAAAAGCATTGTTACAGCATTCAAATTAGAGGTTTACCTTGGTGGGGATTGGAGGAGGTAGGGTGATGGAATGGGAAGGCATCCAGGTATATTTGGTGATATTTTTCTAGTTCTAAGTTAGATAGTGTGGTGTTCTATTGGTATATGTCATAATCTATTAATCCACAGTCTTCAACCATCTGCAGATGCCTGTGTGTACAGGAAAACATCACAAAGGACCAAGGGGGAAGAATGCGACCGGGAGTGGACCTAGCAATTAAGGGGACCCAGGTAAAAGTCACAAATATGTACAAATATACCCATACACACACATGCACACTCAGCTCCTGCTAAGAATGCAGACAATCACTTTGCTAGTAAATGTGAAGAAAAAAGAAAACTCTTCTTCCCTTACCATAAATTACTCTTTAGCATTCATTCTTTAAAAATGCAAACATTTTGCTTCTTGCAAGAAAGCAAAAATTACTTCTTGTGGGATGAAAAAATCTTGGATATTACTATGATTTGTTATTAAAGTCTACTGGGAGGGACAATTAAAAAATATATTAAAAGGCTCCTGGGGAGGGGTGGGTGATAACACATTTTTCAAAAAAGTTGAAAAACTTTACTCTGTAGGATCATATGACACCAAACTAGCTACAAAACAGAAAAGTGTGTGAAAACAGAAAAGTAAGCCCAAACCTGAATCCAGACATTTGCATGTACTGAGCTGAGCGGTTCTTCCTGCCTTCCCGAGTTTCATCAGAAGGCAGTTTAATCACAAAACACACCAGATCTGTTCTCAAGTTCACCTGGAGAGTGGAGGATACTTTACCCATTCTCATCCTCTCACCCCCATTCCTCCTCCTCCAGGCTCACCACCTCCCTCACAGGGAACCATCTAAAGGGCAGCCTCAGAGGCTGCAATTAACGAGGCCCCGTGCTGCTCTGCGTTAATGAGCAGCTTTTCCGCTTCCAGAGGGCTCTGTCATCCTTTGGAGGTGAAGCCTTTGCCTGTGACACTCTCTGTTCCCGGCTTCAGAGATCCGCCCTGCAGGTCAGTTTTACTCTAAACGCAGGGGAGGGCAACGCCAAGCCGGGAAGGAGGGTGAAGGAGGATGAACCAGAGGTGCCACTTAATTAATTTCTGGTTGGTTTGAAAACTGTTTTCTTCTAATGAAACATGGAAGGCAAAACCCTCCTGGTGTTGTAAAAAGATCCAAAGGAGAATTTTGTCAATGACAGCCAAAATGTCTCCTGGCTCACAGCCAGAGATGACCCTCTTCACTGGTCACCCCTGAAGAGATGATGCCTTTACTCAACTCTTATAATGCATCTAGGAAACATTAACCAAAGGTTTTATTATCATTTCAAATATTTTAACCTTGACCTTGAAAGCCTTGTTTCAAGATGACTTAGACCAGAGATATATTGGCATCCACCCCCCCATAACAGGCCCTTACTATTTATATGAAGGGTTGTCAAGGAAACCAGGTGTTGAGGATAGCTGCCTCACTTGTCTAGATTTATAATTTATCATACGTGAGAATGCAGAATGGAACAGAATGTCACCCTTAGAAAGTACTACAGATGATGGTACATGGTACAAGATAATTCCATTTAAGCCTTTGCTTCCACTTGGGGATTTGGTTACTCATCAAAGGAATTCCTAACGCTCTAAAACCCCCTTCAAAAGAAAAAATCACCTAATTCTGAAAATGACTCATTTATCTAAACATTCTTTGTGTGTGCCAGATTCTGTACTAGAAGTTATGGGAAAAAAAAAAATAACAAATGTGGAACATTCTGATTTCCTAGGAGATCACAGTTAAAAGAAAAGAGTATTATATTTATGATAATTACAGGAACACATTTGTTGAATACTCACTTTGTAACAGACACTATAAGAAATTTACAAATATTATCTTTTAAGTTACACAATAACCCTAATAAAGTAGACTTCAAGGAAGTCGCGTAATCCTGAAGAACTATAGGAGCTGGGGCAGAAAATCTGATTTGCTTCATTCCAAAAGTCTTAATCTTTGTGGAAACTGACTCAAAGAAGATATTCAAATGATCATTAGGCAGTGAAAGCTAAATATAAAATCTTATTAGAATTCTTGAGATAGAGCACCAACTGCACCTGGAAGTAGGAAGTGAAATCCGAAAAGGAGAAGGCGGCCACTATACTGAGCTCCGACGTGCAACACAAACACACACTGCACCATGGTGGCAGTCAGTGCAACTAACAAAGGGTCACCAACCTTCTCAGCCCAGACGCAGCTCTCCAAGTGGCCGGCAACATTCTGCTAGGCCATCTGTTAACAACATCACATAAAAACACAGGAAGAAAAGCCTGAAAAATAAGTCTAGATCCCAAAAGCCTTGTTTCAAGATGACTTAGACTGGAGATGTATTGGCGTTCACCCCCCATAACAGGCCCTGTGCTACACAGTTAGGTCCTTGTTGGTTATCTATTTATATATAGTAGTTGTTGTTCAGTCACTCAGTCGGGTCGCACTCTTCTATCCCTATGGACAGTGGCATGCCAGGCTTCCCTGTACTTCACAATCTCCCAGAGTTTGCTCAAGTTCATGTCCACTGAGTCAGTGATGCCATCCAACCATCTCATCTTCTGTCACCCTCTTCTCCTCCTGCCCTCAATCTTTTCTAGCATCAGGGTCTTTTCCAATGAGTCGGCTCTTTGCATCAGGTGGCCAAAGTATTGGAGCTTCAGCATCAGCCCAGTGAATATTCAAGGTTGATTTCCTTTAGGCTTGATTGGTTTGATCTCCTGGCTTTCTAAGGGACTCTCAAGAGTCTTCTCCAGCACCACAGTTTGAAAGCATCAATTCTTTGTGGTGCTCAGCCTTCTTTATGATCCAACTCTCACATCCGTTCATGACTACCAGAAAAACCCTAGCTTTGGTTATATGGACCTCTGTCGGCATGTCTCTGGGCATCTGTTAATCCTTAGCACCTCAAGAGGGAGCCAGAGAAAATCTTGGCCTCTAATGCTCAGCCTTTCATATGAACAACACTCATAGCAATGCTCAGTGGGCCCAGAACAAAAGCCCTCTGGAGGCTGGGTGCCCTTCTCCAGAAAGTGGATGAAGATCAGCTGCACTCACAACCCAGATGAGAATCACCTGGGCCCACTCCCAGGCCTGTTCCAGAAAAACTAACTTGGGGTATCTAGTGATGGGGCCTGGCATCACTGCTTGTTTTGGTTTCATAAAGATCACACAGGAGTGATGCTAACATACAATTAAGGGGAAGGGCTGGTTTTGTTTTTTGGGGGGTATTGTTTGGCATTAAAAAAGTTATCAAGTGATTCCTTTGTGCAATCAAGCGTTAGGTACCCAACAACTGGAGAAATGAACCAACCAATCCATGCTAACTTCCGGCTGGGACCGTCAACACTCAGATTCACGGCACAGCTTTGTAACTTCAGTGCGCTATTGTTACCTGCACAGATATCATCAAGCCCCTGACAATAGATGTTTGTTTGTTTTTCACTCTCTGGTGCGGGAATACTTAAGCCTTCTTGATCTGAAAGCAACCTGGAACAATGAAAGGAGCCTAGACTCAGAGTTGGAAAGCACAAGCTGGGGTCTGGTCCATCCTCAGCTCTGTCTCTCAGATTCAACATCTGAAAAACAGAGACAAAGCCACTGATACTGGTTCTGGGAGACTGAGGATGGGATGATGTACACAGAAGCAGCTAGCAGAGGGCCCGACAGGGTCTGTGCTCAGGAGCTGCTAGTTAATTCTGAATCCAGAATAAGGAATATTTCATTGCTTGACAAGCAGAATAAAGGTCTGATCACAGGGAGGGAGTTCACAATGCCAGTGCCTCACCACAGCTGCCAGAACCTGCGATTCCCCTCGCTTCTTTATAATGGCTGGTTGTGGAGGGGAGGGCTTATGTACTATGTATATAAATGTAAAGGCAACAAGCACACTCGGGGACACAATGTACATTAAGTAATAGCAGCATATTAATAATAACAGGGGGTGAGAAAGGGGAGTTTCAGCAGCACTATTATGCCTGTGAATAAGATGTTGATCACTGCTTGCTATTTTCTCTTCAAACGTATTATTTAGCCAGTAGTGAGCAGATTTAAAACCCACTGGGGTTCTTGAATTCAGCCTGGCTGAGTGGTTAAATCCAATGAAAACATCCTAGTTAGATAAGTTTTTAGCCAAGGGAGTTGAGTATATAAATGGATATTTAACAGGTCAGTTTCTAAAGATGTCCATCTTTCAAAAACAATAATAGGAATAATGATGGTATTGATGATAACCATCACGGATGCAGGGCATTGGCTAGGTTTGCAAGGCAGTTTCATATCTCTTTCATTTGATTCTTGAAAACATTCTGTGAATCAAGCAAGGAAGGAATTTGTATCTCCATTTTACATACAGGAAACTAAAACTTCAAAACATCATCATCCACAAGGACCTACTAAATAGCAAAGAGAACTCTGCTCAATGTTACATGGCAGCCTGGATAGGAAGAGAGTTTAGGGGAGAATGGATTCATGTATGGGCTTCCCAGGTGGAACCAGTGGTGAAAAACCCACCTGCCAATGCAGAAGACATAGGTTTGATCCCTGGATCGGAAACATACACTGAAGGAGGGCACAGCAACCCACTCCAGTATTCTTGTTCTGGAGAATCCCATGGACAGAGAAGTCTGGTGGACCACAGTCCAAAGGGTTGCAAAGAGCAACCTTTGGTTGCACAAGACTGAAATGACTCAGCACACACAGATGGATACATGTGTATGTATGGCTGAGTCACTCCTGCTATTCACCTGAAACTATCACAAAACTGCTCATCAGTTAGAATCCATATAAAATTAAAAACAAACAAAAACATCATTGTTCAAAGTCCCATAGTTAGTAAATGGTAAGGTTGAAACTCGCTTCTTCTGACCTTCAGGAAAATCACTTCTATTAAGTCTAGGGCCTTCTGATGCCTCTATGTGATACTTCGACTTGATTATGGGAAGCAGACAGAATTTACAGACTGTGAAGTCCTGTCTATTGTTCTTAAACAAGAAAACTCACATTTTGACACCTTTTGCCAAAATCCAGTTGGTGATATGGTACAATGTGGTGGGAAAACTTGAAATGTTTCCAAGTTTCTTATTCAATGTTATCCTTGTTTTGCAATAATCCTGGAGTGCTTTACATATATCCTGTTTACCAAAGAGGATCTGGCCCCTTGGTGTCCCAAATGAGGTCAGAATATGAATGAATATCACCATGGACCATGGGGTCCTCAGGTCAAGCATCTAGTAATGAACATCTACTTACATTTGATATGACTGGGAATAAAAAGACATAAATCCATCTGGCTGGTCTCTGACATAGGGACTTAATTTTCTATCCCATTGCCTTCCAAAGTACCACAGGTTGGTCAGGGCTTGCTTAAACAGTGGAGTCACCCTTAATTTTTTCAGATTCTAATGCAGTGCTTCTCAACCAGGGGTAAATTTCCCCCTAAAGGGCATTTGGCAATGCTTGGAGACATTTTTGCTGTTGTGACATGAGGGAAACAATGCTATTGGTACCTAGTGGGTAGATGCTAGAGAGACTGTCAAACATCATCAGACACAATGGCCCCTGCGACAAAGACATATCAGGCCCAGAACATCAAGAGTTGAGGCCCCTTGATGGGAAGTTTTAGTGAAGACTCAGAAAAATTTGAGGAGAAGGCAGTGGCAGCCCACTCCAGTCCTCTTGCCTGGAGAATCCCAGGGACAGAGGAGCCTGGTGGGCTGCAGTCCATGGGGTCGCTAAGAGTCGGACACGACTGAGACTTCACTTTCACTTTTCACTTTCATGCATCAGAGAAGGGAATGGCAACCCACTCCAATGTTCTTGCCTGGAGAATCCCAGGGACGGAGGAGCCTGGTGGGCTGCAGTCCATGGGGTTGCGACAAGTCGGACATGACTGAGCAACTTCACTTTCACTTTTATGCATCAGAGAAGGAAATGGCAACCCACTCCAGTGTTCTTGCCTGGAGAATCCCAGGGACAGGGGAGCCTGGTGGGCTGCCGTCTATGGGGTTGCACAGAGTCAGACACGACTGAAGCGACTTAGCAACAGCAGCAGCAGAAAAACATGTGGATGAACAGCAGGTTCTTAATTTGATCCTGGTACAAGAGTATACGTTTTGCTCAATTTTGACCTACTTGAAAATTCTACATTATCCAGAGTTAAGGAACTGCTTCTGAGGAAAGAGGTTAAGGCTTTAACCTCCTCAGCATCTTGACTTAAAGAAAAAGTGACAAGTCCACAACCCTCCACAAGTAAGAAAGATAATTAAATGAGGCTTTACGAATGAAAGAATACAAACTTGAGACAAAGAAGAATGTCCAGGGGCAGATTCAAGAAAGAGACTTAGTTGGAGCAACGAACCCTCCACAAGAGGGATTCCACATTTCCACGTGGCTGAATGTCTCCTCTGCCGACCAGGTAAGCCTCATCTTAAACTCAACTTCACACTGAAGCAAGGATGCTGAAACTGAAACTCTAATACTCTGGCCACCTTATGTGAAAAGCTGACTCACTGGAAAAGACCTCGAGGCTGGGAAAGATTGAGGACAGGAGGAGAAGGGGGTGATGGCGGATGGGATGGTTGGATGCCATCACTGACTCAATGAACATGAGTTTGAGCAAGCTCTGGGAGACGGTGAAGGACAGAGGAAGCCTGGCATGCGGCAGTCCACGGAGTTGCAAAAGAACAATGTTGATAACCCTAACCCTAGCAGACAGAACCCCTGCTTCTCCCACTAAAGCCTGTCTCTTCCTCAGTTTTCCCAACCTTTGCTAATACCACCAGGCACCCGCCAGCTTGTTCCAGAATTCTAGGAGTTGAACTTGATCCCTCTCTTCCTACATCCAGCAGGTCCAGATCCTGTTACACCTGCTGTTAACACCTACCTGCCTTTCAAGGCAGTCACCCGGAGAGGATGAAGGCAGCCTCCAGAGGCACTGTTTAACAAAAACACTCAAGAGTTTTCTCTTTGGGAAATATCGTGGCACACAATGGTAGATCTGGAGCAGAGGAGCCAACTCTATTCTTTCCTGATGTTCTACTCATCTCCCGTGGTATCTGACTACATTGTCACCAGGTCTCTAGACCTGAGGACCTTAGGCTTGGTATCTTGGACTCACTGGTTCATTTTAGCAATGCCCCTAGGGCAAGAAGCTGGCTTTCTGTTGCACATTATCTAATAAATAAGAGATAAAGAACTTCAGGCAGGAGTTTAACAAGGCCTATCCCACCCAGCTGTCTCTTTTGCCCTCAAACCCACTGAACAGGTTAGGGAAACTGGTTTTAAAATGAACTCTGAACGTAAAATGAAAGTTCAGCTCTCCAAATGTAAGGCCAATTAGCTCCACGCTCATCTGCTTCTAAGCATGCTTCTCTCCACCTTATTTACTCCACAGGTAACACACTCCGGCATTCATGTATCTATTAATTATCTCCCCATACAGGCATCCTTTTTATCCTTCATGGAAGACTCACAATTTTTACCTTGGAAACTCCCTTAGTGCTTTCCAAGACATTTTGCAAATAAAAGACAGTCCATTTGTTTTTCGTTCAAATGTGGACACAATGACTACTTGGACAGTGAAGACCAGAGGTAAAATGATCCAATTTCCCCATCTATAGGCATCCTGAGCAGTGCTGGGAGATACTTTTCATAATCTGGTTTATTAGGTGCTTCCCCTATGAAAAGTTGTAGCCTTCATAAGTGAAAAACAGAAAGAAGTGCCAGGCAGATAAAAGAAATGCATTTCTTTCTTTTCTGACAGAAAAAGTGCAATGATAAGGGTATTAAGTTTTACAGCTAAGCTCAGCAGATCATAAGCAGGCAAAGGAGTTCCGCTTGGGGAAAGCTACTCTCTTCTTCAGGCAATGAAAGCCTACCGTTAATTCATAGGGCAAGATAAAAAGCTCTCCACCTGTTCCTGACCGTGACGCACCTAGCACGGGGAATGATTCTGACCGTGACGCACCTAGCACGGGGAATGATTCTGCCCCTTCCAGAACTCACACTGCCCCCAGGCCCAGCTCCAAGTCCCATCTGTCCCGGAAGCCTTCCCTGACTATCCAGCTGCTAACTGATTGGCGCTGCTCTGCTTCCTACTGCTCTGTGCTGTGCTCAGCGGCTCAGGTCACATCCAACTCTTTGTGACCCCATGGACTGTAGCCCACCATGCTCTTCCGACCATGGAATTTTCCAAGCAAGAATACTGGAGTGGGTTTCCATTTCCTACTCCAGGGGATCTTCTCGACCAGGGATCGAATCTGCGTCTCTTGCGTCTCCTGCACTGGCGGGTGTATTCTTTACGGCTGTGTCACCTGGGAAGTCGCTCCCTATTTCTCTGGTTTCCAATTAAATCCTTGGAAAAGACATTAGCTTTCCTGCATCTGCATTCTCCACAGTGTGCATTCAGCCCATCCTTATCTCCTGATTGATTGGCACCCGGGCACCGACCTGAGCTGTTTCCTCTTAATTAGGAGAGAATTCAGCTACCTATTAATTAGTCAGTATCAGCTTTCCCAAGCCAGCCAGCTGCCCTGCATTGCTGAGAGGATGGCAACTACTGGCAGTCCACTCACCTTGGTCTTACTGGGGGCACATGAGCACCTCCTCTTGTACAGACTAAGTGCCTCAGGAAATCCCAACAAAGCCAGCCAACCCAAGCTCCAAACTAGTTAACTCAGAAGTCTCAGATGAGAGAAAGAGATGGGGATGGCAACACTTACAGTGATCATTCCTGCTTCCTAAGCACGCATTTTCTTCTCACAGCAAACCTATCGAGGGTAGTGTGAGAGACTGTTTGCCCACCCTAAGCCACTCTGCTCATTCTCAACTTAAAGACTGCAACCTGCCCCTCTCCCCCCGCAACATACACACACACTGAAGCCCTCACTTGCCCAGTCTCCTCTGTAGATAGTGAGTGGACAGAGGACACACTCATGGCCAGTGCAGCTGAGGAGAAGTCAGCTGGGAGGTTTGGGGAGAAAGAGTCCTTCCTTGGTAGAGAGGAATAAAGCTCTTTTCCCCTCCCCTGTCCTGTGAGGAGATGACTGCTGGATTTGCAATGACCACAGTGACCACGAGGAACCTAGGAGAATCCCTAAGACTACCAGTCTCATATAAAGCTGCCAAACTTTGGGCTTCTTGCTATGTGAGGAAAAATAACTAAGGTGTTTAAGTCGTCTTTACTGGGGTCCCCCACCTACTTGCACCAAAAGCAATCTATTTGATATAAGACCATCATGTTAACGACTAGGAAGCAAAACACTTTTGTTTTAACCAAAACACTTCTCCTGAGAACTGCTGTAGTCCAAAATGGTTAAGTCTAGAATAGATGAACCAACAATAATCGGACCACACAGACAGAGCAAGCGTCTCTGGGGCTGACAGAAGGGTGTGAAGCAAATTCCTAATGCTCTCTCCCCACATCAGGCCCCGTTATCTATTCCACAAACACACCTCAGATATGATCGGAGTCAGGACTACCCAACTTGTTTGGCCCCAGGGATCGATTTTATGGAAAATAATATTTCCACTGACCAGGGCAGGGAGGGGATGGTTTCCAGATGATTCAAGTCCATGACATTCACTGTGCACTTTATTTTTTTTGTTATTACATCAGCTCCACCTCAGATAATCAGGCATTAGATCCCAGAGGTTGGGGGACCCCTGATCTAAGTAAAAAGATGGGTTCTCCAAAGGACAAAAAGCCTTGAGAAATTCTTAGAGGCCCCTCCAACCAGCTTCTCGCCAGCAAGCCCCTCATACATAAATGATCACACCCCTGACAACCACGATGCGTATTCAGGCAGGTTGGACCCCACATCACGTGCGCTCTGATACCTGTGAACAAGCCGTGCTGCCCTCCACACTGGGAGAATAGGCTCTTCTTTTGGTTACCTATCTGTTTCATGTCACTATCTTCTCTTTCCTTTTCTCCCTCTTTCCCTCCCTTCTTTCAGAAAGAAAATCATACTTGTTAAAAACTGTGGTACTACAGAAACTTTGTAAAATGGACCAACAAAGAGATCTAGATTTCTAGTACCCAGAGGGGACCTACTGTTCCTTTTGCAACAATTCCTGTATAGATGACTTCAAGGTATAGGAGAAGTAGCATTGTCTTTTTTTTTTTTAAATGTAGTATTACATTGCAAGTATTTTTCATTTATTCAAGTGACGCTCAATTTTGTGTTATTAAATCAACATGTGTGTGTGTGTTAAGTCACTTCAGTTGTGCCCGACTCTTTGTGACCCCTTGGACTGTAGGCTATCAGGCTCCTCTGTCCATGGGATTCTCCAGGCAAGAATACTGGAGTGGGTTGCCTTGCCCTCCTCCAGGAGATCTTCCTGACCCAGGGATTGAACTCACGTCTCTTAGGTCTCCTGCATTGGCAGGCAGGTTCTTTACCATTAAATCTTGTTAAAAAGAGTGATTTTTGAGAAGCTTTGAATGTGTCACTGTAAGGATGTACTATAGTGCATCTATCCTTTCACCACTGTAGAGCTGTAAACTGTGTCTAATGTTTGCTGCTGCTAAGCAAACAATACCACAATGAGACTGTTTGACCACACATTTTTGTATCATCTAGCTTGTATATAATTTTAAAGAATCTTGATAAGTACTGCAAACTATTAAAAAGAAAGGTTACTCTGATATTCGTTTATAACAGACACTTTCATGAGAGTTAGTCTTGCTAGATACTTGCCAATATTAGATGATACACGCTTAAAGCTTTTGCCATTTATATTGTTGTTGTTCAGTCGCTAAGTCATGCCTGACACTGTGACCCCGTGGACTGCAGCACACCAGGCTTCCCTGTCCTTCACTCCCACACTTTGCTCAAATTCATGTTCATTGAGTCAGTGGTGCTATCTAACCATCTCATCCTCTGCTGCCCTCTTATCCTTTTGCTTTAGATCTTTCCCAGCATCAGGGTCTCTTCCAAGTGAGTTGACTCTTCACATCATGTGGCCAAAGTATTGGAGTTTCAACTTCAGCATCAGTCTTTCCAGTGAATATTCAGGGCTGATCTCCTTTAGGATCGACTGATTTGGTCTCCTTGCAGTCGAAGCGACTCTCAAGAGTCTTCTCCAGCGCCACAGTTTGAAAGCACCAATTCTTCAGTGCTCAGCCTTCTTTATGGTCCAGCTCTCACCACCCATACATGACTCCTGGAAAAACTATAGCTTCGACTATACAGACCTCTGATGGCAAAGTGATGTCTCTGCTTTTTAATACACTGTCTAGTTTTGTCATAGTTTTGCTGGCAAGGAGCAAGCATCTTTTATTTTCATGACTTCAGTCATCATCTGCAGTGATTTTGGAGCCCAAGAAAATAAACCTGTCACTGCTTCTACTTTTTCCCTTCTATTTGCCACGAAGTGATGGGACCGGATGCCATAATCGTAGTTTTCTGAATGGTGAGTTTAAGCCAGCTTTTTCACTCTCATCTTTCACCCTCAATCAAGAGGCTCTTTAGTTCCTATTCACTTTCTGCCATTAGAATGGTATCATCTGCACATCTGAGCTTGTTGAAATTTCTCCCTGCAATCTTGATTCCAGCTGGTGAGTCATCTAGCTTTGCATTTAGCATGATGCACTCTGCATATAAGATAAACAAGCAGGTTGACAATATACTCCTTTCCCAATTTTGAACTGGTCCATTGTTCCATGTAAGGTTCTAACTTCTTGGTACACATACAGGTTCCCCAAGAGACAGGTAAGGTGGCCTGGTATTCCCATCTCTAAGAATTTTCCACAGTTTGTTGTGATCCACACAGGCAAAGTGTTTTGTGTAGTCAAGGAAGTAGAAGTAGATGTTTTTCTGGAATTCCTTTGCTTTCTCTAGGATCCAACAAAAGGTGGCAATTTGATCTGCCATTTAGATATAAAAATCTTATTTCCTATTTCATTAAATAGTAATATTGTTATGTTTCTCTCTATATATGTATATTTTAAACCATTTGCTTATCTTATTGTGTGAACTCCTTTATTCTTATCCATTACTCATTTTCCACTGGTCCATTTATTTTCCTATTGATTTGTAAAAGTCCTTTATATGTTATCTGCTATGTTTGTTTAAAGTATAATTTTCCCAGTTTGTCATTTGCCATTTAACTTGGTTCAGTTGCTGACTGACATTCAACAATTTCCCTTTTTTTCCATTTTAATTAATCACATTCACCAGACTTTTCCTTTGACAATTCTTTCTGTCTCACTTGGCCATATGCAAATTTTCCTTACCCTCGGGTGAAAATGTTCATATTCTTCTTCCAACTTTAATATGTTTAATGTTCATATTTTTTCCAGCTATGTTTTAAACTTAACTCTTTAATCAACCCAAAATTTATCTTTTGCATCCGACGATTTTCTATTTGACATTTTCCCCAAATTCTTAATCTTTACAATAATGCTTTTTGCTGCATAATCCACTCTTTCTCTATAGGCTGCTAACTCTTCCTTAAGAAAGGGGTGGCAGATTCATGTCAATGTATGGCAAAACCACTACGATACTGTAAAGTAATTAGCCTCCAATTAAAATAAATAAATTCATATTAAAAAAGAGAAAGGGGTGACAAATACCTAGGACATAAGGTATCTCTCTTGCTCTTTTTCATATTCACAGCTGAGAGAAATAACTGCTCCTGGGACTTTTCCTCACTGAATGGAGGGAAAAACTTCAGCGTCCTTACCAAGACTTCTTCATTCAATTGTTTACTTAGAGTCAATTATGGGAAAGCAACATGCCAACAGGGATGGGGTGGTTAAGACCATCCAGTGGATTTTACTTTGTACTAGATGAGTCAGACTTATAACCAAGAACTTCAGACTTTGAAGATACTTAACAATTATACAAGGAAGATACTGAACAAATAATTATACAATGACAAGTGTATGCGAAAGAAAGCACAGAGTGGCATGAGAATCCGTAAGAGGAGGACCCAAATAGCAACAGAATGGGGGCCAAGACCAGTGGCCTTGAGATCAACCGGAGGTCTAAATGATAGATGCCTGCTCCAGGTGACACGGTAAGCTAGATAGCCCCAAACCACTCTCTCTGGGACATGTATATATTGTTGTTCAGTTGCCCAGTCATGTCTGACTCTTTGCGACCTCATGGACTGCAGCATGCCAGGCCTCCCTGTCCCTCACCATATATACATATGTATACGTAATTTTATATGCATATATACTTATATATATGATATATTCAATATAGGCTTAATATATACATATTCTATGCATATTATATACCTTATATATACACAGTATATATTGGACTGCCCAGATGGCTCAGTGGTAAAGAATCTGCCTGCCAATGAAATAGATGCAGGAGATGTCAGTTTGATCCCTGGGTAAGGACGATGCCCTGGAGGAGAAAATGGCAACCCACTCCAGTATTCTTACTTGGAAAATCCCATGGACAGAGGAGCCTGGTGGGCTACAGTCCATGGGGTTGCAAAAGAGTCAGACACGACTGAGCACATATGCATACCATATATATGGATGAAACTGGAGCCGATTATTCAGAGTGCAGTAAGCCAGAAAGAAAAGCACCAATACAGTATACTAATGCATATACATGGAGTTTAGAAAGATGGTAACGATAATCCTGTATGCGAGACAGCAGAAGAGACACAGATGTATAGAACAGTCTTTTGGACTCTGTGGGAGGGGGAGAGGGTGGGATGATTTGGGAGAATGGCATTGAAACATGTATAATATTATACATGAAACGAATTGCCAGTCCAGGTTTGATGGATGATACAGGATGCTTGGGGCTGGTGCACTGGGATGACCCAGAGGGATGGTACAGGGAGGGAGGTGGGAGGGGGGCTCAGGATGGGGAGAACATGTACACCCATGGCAGATTCATGTTGATGTATGGCAAAACCAACACAATATTGTAATTAGCCTCCAATTAAAATTAATAAATTTATATTAAAAAATAAAGGCAAGGGAAAGCATTCAAGGTCTTAAGGATATCAAAATGTATATCCTTATGTATACAAAAAAGATATATAATAGTTGTGCATAAGTCAGTATTATGTACATATAATTATATATATATTTATACCATATATATATATATATATATATATATATAACATAATTGGGAAAAACTACAAACATTAAGAGCAAAGCAAAGTTGGACAATTAGACTATAAGTAATTCCTGAAACCAAGCGTTGCCCTGAGGGAAGCAGCCCTTGAACTCTGCTTTCATTGCCATGGTTGGGGTACAGAAGAGAGCAGGCAGGGATCCCGGTCTGCCCTAATAAGACGACAGAACACTGTATAAAGCTAGGACCCGAAAGACTGTACTCCCTGCATAAAGGTGATCTAGAAATAAACTCCACCATCCAGGAGAGAAAAGACAGGAAACACCTGGTCTTTAAACCTGGTGGGGAACTGTGGCTGGATGCAGGGAGGGAGCCTTGAGAATGAGCACCCATTCTGTAAGCTGTACCATACTCAGGATACCTGTTACTCCAATAAACATCAAGTGGAGAATTTAATTCAAAGTAATCAGGACTGACAGTGCCTTAGGCAACTGGCAGCAATGAATGCAAGCACTATTTCAGGCCAACAGAGGATTACACCCCACCAATTTCAGCAAGGGATTTTACACAGTGCTATGTGTTGGTTAAAACCCAGACCTAGGGCGAAGCTGAGGGGCTTCTTTCCTGTTTCCACCCCTAACACAGAGGTTCTGGCCAAATTATCTCTTGTTTCAGCCACTCATCTCAGGTTTCACATCTGCAAAATGGGATCATATAGCACTGATAACAATGGGTTGTTGCGAGAAATAAATGAGTTAATCTACATTAAATGCCTTTGACTATATATATCTGGTATGTGATAAATACCAAATAAACTATTGGATATTAATGCTATTTTTTATCATTTTTATCTGTATCATTGTATACTATCTTCTTTATTCTTTAGCTTAATATTTTCTCCATTGTTCATTATTAGATTGCCAGATGTCTGTCATTTTCTATACACAGAAGCAGCTTTGAAAATTGTAATAGTTTTCTGTTTTTTTTTTTTAATTTTTCTTACTTCATGGACTTGTGCTGCTAACTTTATTTCCCTTCTGCTTTCCTCAGGTCCATACCACTGTTCTTGTCTAAATTACCAATTGGAATGTGAGATTCATTGATCATCATCTTTGAGTAATGAAAGCGTTGAAGGGTATTAAACCATCTCCAGTGACAGCTTTGGGCACATGCCATAAACTTTATTGTAAAATGTTCTTCTTTTGCTGTTTCCAGAATAGGCAATCATTTTAATTTTTATTTCCTTTTAATTAAATAAGCATTTAGAAAAATTCTTCACCCTCTCCTAATTTCCAAGTAGTTTGAACCACCCATTCAAAAATTTGTTTTTTCTTTAAAATTATTTAAAACTGAACTATAGTTGATTTATAAAGTTGTGCCAATCTCTGATGTATAGCAAAGTGACTCAGTTATACACATGGAGAAATACTTTTTTAATATTCTTTTCCATTACAGTTTATCACAGGAGACTGAATATAGTCCCCTGTGCTATAGGGTAGGACCTTGTTTATCCATCCTATAGATAGGTTTACATCTGCTAATCCCAAATTCCCAGTTCTCCCCCCTCAACCCCCTCCCCTTGGCACAAATGAACCCATCCACAAACAGAAATAGACTCACAGACACAGAGATTAGACTAAAAGTTTGTTTCTGACATGCAGTTTTACTACACTGTGGCCAAAAGTGGGGCCTATATAGTTTTTATGATTTGAATTTTAAGAAGGTTTTCTTTGGCCTTCAATTTATGTGAGTGTTTCAGGAACACTTGAAAATCCATTTTCATTCCATTTTATGGATATAAAATTCGATACCTATTGATATGGAATAGTTTTATTTTTATTTACGTATTTATTTTTTCTTTTTTTAAATATAAATTTATTTAATTGGAGGTTAATTACTTTACAATATTGTATTGGTTTTGCCATATATCAACATCAATCCACCACAGGTATACATGTGGAATAGTTTTAAAACTATGTTTTTAAGAATACAATTTGTATTCTTAGTGGCTGAAATTCTCCCAATACATCTACTATTTCTATCAGCTTTTGCTTTATATATTTGGAAGATTTCTACTTGGAAAACATGTTGGCTATTATATCCTCTTGGGAAAACCACACTCCTTCAAATGTAATTAAATCAAATACATTTAATTGGATAAAATTAATAATTTTGAACTGATGAAATTATTAATTTTATCCAATTAAATATATTTAATTATATTTGTATTCATCTGCAATTAACATATCTGTGCTGTATTTGTCTTTGTAAGTCTGAGACATGATATATATTTTTAAGCTCTATAATTTATATTAGGTGTGCTTCCTAAGCATAGTAAGCACACAGCTAAGATACCACTGTTGAATCAAGTACCAGAGTTTTATCCAACAATAGAAGAGTTTAAGACATTTATATTTATTAAAACAAGGATGTTGGTTTTGTTTCTGGAATAGTAATTTTATGCTTTGAGTAAAAACTATTTTTGAGCTTTGAGAAAAAAATTTAAGAACATTGCAAAGAGCCCTTTAAAATGTACAATTCAATGAAAGCACAGTCTGAAACTGCCACTGCGAGCACTTTCTAGAACAATTCCATCAGGCCCCAAAGTTTCGTCATGCCCCTTTGAAGGCAATCCCTATCACTCTACCATTTGATCCCTAGTAACTTCTGACCTGCTTTCAGGAATTCCATATAAATGAAAGGATGTAACAGTCAGTCTTTTGCGCCTGGCTTTTTTCACTTAGCATACCACTTTGAGAGTCATCTATACTGTTACAGGCATCATATATTTCATTGCTGAGTGACATCCCACTGAATGGATATGCCACATTTGTCTTCTCCGATGGAGAGGCCCTAGAGTTCTATGAATGAAGTTATGTTTATTCACACACACATTTTTGTGTGCATGTACATTTTATTATTTCTCTTGAATGAATACCCAGGAGTGGAATCATTGAGCCATATTGTGAGTACAGGTTTTCTTGTTTTTCTTCTTTTGTTTTTTTTTTTGAGAAACCAAGGAATTGTTTTCCAAAGTGGTTGTACCATTTTATACTTCCACCAACAATGTATGAGAGTTCTGGCTGTTCCCCATTCCCAACAACACTCATTATAGTCAGACTGTTTGACCTTAGTCATTGTAGTGAGTGTGAAGATGAGAATCTTAATTTGCGTTTCCCTGATGACTAACAACGTTGAACAGTTTTCAGAGATTTCATTTGGAGGCTATCTTTATGTCCTGTCCAGTGATATATCTCACAATATGATTGCCCATTTTCAAACTGAGTCATTTATGCTTTTGTTATAAGAGTTCTCTATATACATTCCAGATACACATCTTTCATCAGATATACGCTTTGTAAGCGTCGTCTTCCAGACTGTGGCTTGTCATTTTCTTAATGTCTTTGGAAAAACAAAATCCAGCAGTCTAGGTGAAGTCTAATTTATCAATATCTTTCTATTTTAATTTGCATTTTTCATATCCTATTGACAAAATCTTTACCTAACTAAGATTTTCACCCCTGTTTTCTTCTACCAGTTCTGCATTTGTGGCTCTTATGGTGAGGTGCGAGATTCAGTTCAAGTTAATTTTTGTCTATGCTGTATGTGCTGTGGAGTGCTTAGTCCCTCAGTCTTGCCTGACTCTTTGCAACGGTAGCCCACCAGGCTCCTTGGTTCACAGGGATTCTCCAGGCAAGAATACTGGAGTGGGTTGCCATGCCCTCCTCCAGGGGATCTTCCCAACTCAGGGACTGAACCCAGGTCTCCCTCACTGCAGGCGGATTCTTTACCATCCGAGCTCTTACACTGAGGTATAAGATTCAAGTTATAGTTTGCATATACTATATAGTGAAGGTCAAAATTCATTTTTCCACATATGGCTATTTAATACTGCAGCATCATTATTTTTCTCATTTTCTTTGCTTCTTACATATTTTATATAGTGTCTGTTTCCTTTGAGGTAATCATCTGCAATAATTTTAAATCTATTAAACTGTGGTGCTGGAGAAGGCTCTTGAGAGTCCCTTGGATAGCAAGGAGATCAAACCAATCAATCCTAAAGGAAATCAAACCTGAATACTCTTTGGAAGGACTGATCCTTAAGCTCCAATACTTTGGCTACCTGATGCAAAGAGTCAACTCACTGAAAAAAGCCCTTATGCTGGGAATGATTGAGGGCAAGAGGAGAAGGCGGTAACAGAGGATGAGATTGTTGGATGGCATCACTGATTCAATGGACCTGAGTTTGAGCAAACTCCAGGAGATAGTGAAGGACAGGGAAGCCTAGTGTGCTGCAGTCCACGGGGTTGCAAAGAGTCTGACACGACTTAGCGACTGAAAAACAACATAACTTTACCAGTGATCACTTTTAAGCTATACAGAAACATCTATTTTTTCCTGATAATCAGAATGAAGGGTTAAATACCATCCGAGTTACCCCACACAATGCCTGAAGCAAAGCAGGTTTCAAACCCATAATTCCAAAGCTGCTTTAAAATGCCTGTGATCAGCTGGTACGTTTGCAAGAGCAATGTTCGACATCTGCATTCCGCTTAGAAACTGACTCAAAATAATTATTTACAGATAACTCCATGTGTAACTTCTTCCAGTATATAATGCCTGTCCCTTTAAAACAAGACCTCTTCAATTATGAATATTCATTTTGACTGCTTTTTGGTTGGCTGGCAAATAACTTATGATACTTTCTTCAAGAACTATATACTAGTGCATATCTTGTGAGCACTTGCAGAGCATTTCTCTTTTTTCTGTTGTCTTTTACATAAGAGAACTTGACTGGTCTTCTTGGGTCTCTGTCTTGCTCAAAACTCTATAGACATTGCAGTAGAACGTTTATTATTATAGTGAAAATTTTGGTTCTTCAAACACAGGACGGTTTTCTCCACTTACCCTTGCCTTATGAGGTAGCCTTAGAGAGCAAGCTCTACCCTTTGCCCATGGCTCCAACCATATGTGGCTACTAAGCCTGTGAAATGTAGCCTGCTGAAGTTGAGAGAAATAAAACATATGCTGGACTTCAAAGACTTCATGTAGGAAAAAGGTATGCAAGATATCGCATTAGTAATTAAAAAAATACTGATCCCATGTTGACATGATGCCATTTTAGATATACAGGATTAAATAATATGTACTATTAAAATTCACTTCAATTGTTTCAGTTTGTTGGATCATAAAGAAGGCTCATCACCGAAGAATTGATGCCTTTGAACTGTGGTGCTAGAGAAGACTCTTGAGAGTCCCTTGGACTCCAAGGAGATCAAATTAGTCCATCCTAAAGGAAATCAACCCTGACTATTCATTGGAAGGACTGATGCTGAAGCTCCAATACTTTGGCTACCTGATGCAAAGAGCCAACTCATTGGAAAAGACCCTGATGCTGGGACAGATTGAAGGCAAAAGGAGAAAGGGGGTTAAAGAGAATGAGATGGTTAGATAGCATCACTGACTCAATGGACATGAATTTGAGCAAACTCCAGGAGATAGTGGAGGACTGAGGAACCTGGTCTGCTTCAGTCCATGGCGTTGCAAAGAGTTAGACACGACTTAGCGATTGAACAACAACAATAACAAGGGAACTTTTGCTTATGTGTGATTCATCATTACAGCTCTACTGGAAGGCAATGCTCAAGAGATAGACTACCCGGATTCCTATTTTGGTTCCATAGTATTGAGTGATTTCCACAAGTCTCTTTTATAAGTTTCTATTCCCTCACCTGGAAATGGGTGAAAATAGTTATACTCACCTCAAGGATTATTATGAAAATAAAATAAGATTATGCATGTGAAGCTATTAAGTTGGCACATAATCAATACTTATTAATGAGAATTATTCTTTTTTTAATGAGAATTATTCTTAAAGGAAGAATTTTTACTTTATAATTTATTTTTCTAACGGACTGGGAGAAAATATTTGCAAATGAGGCAACTAACAAGGGCTTTATTCCAAACCATACAAATAGCTTATACAACTCAATAAGAAAACAACAAACAACGCAAATGAAAAATGAGTAGAAAATCTAAATAGACATTTTCCCAAAGAAGACATATAGGGGGCCAGCAGATAAATGAAAAGATGTTCAACATAGCTAATTACAGAGAAATGCAAACCAAAACTATAATGAGGTACTACCTCACACTGATCAGAACAGCCATCATTAAAAAGTCTACAAATAACATATGCTGGAGAGGGTGTAAAGAGAATCCTCCTGCACTATTAGTGAGAAAGTAAGTTGGTATAACCACAATGGAGAACAGCATGGAGGTTCTTCAAAACATTAAAAATATAGTTGCCATGTGATCCAGCAATCCCATTCTTGGGCATGTATCCAGACAAAACTGTAATTCAAAGAGATACACGTACCCTAATGTTCACAGCAGCACTACTAATAATAGCCAAGACATGGATACACTCTAAATGTCCATTAACAGATAAATGGATAAAGAAGATGTGGTATATGTACACAATGGAATACCTCTCAGCCACAAAAAAGAATGAAATAATGCCATTTGCAAAACCATGGATGGATCCAGAGGTTATCATACTGAGTGAAGTAAATCAGAAAGAGAAAAACAAATAGCATATGCTACCCCTTATATGTAGAATCTAAAATATGACCCAGCTGAACTTATCTACAAAACAGAAGCAGACTCACAGACACGGAGAACAGATTTTCGGTTGCTAATGGGGAGAGGGCATGGGGGAGGGATGAATTGGGAGTTTGGGATTAGCAGATGCAACCTAGTATATACAGAATGGATAAATAGCAAGGTCGTACTGTATATTCAATATCCCACGATAAACCACATGGAAAATGAGAGGAAAATGAATATTTTATATATATATATATGTATATATAAAAAACTGATTCTCTTTGTTATATAATAAAAATTGATGCAACATTGTAAATCACCTATACTTCAATAAAATAAACTGAAAAGTTTTGTTTCCAGGGTGTAGCCTGATGTAGGCAACTTACCACTGATTTGACCAGGATTGTAGGGGCCCCTTTTGATCTACCTGCATAGAATTGTTTTCTGCTCCTGACAATTTTTCTTAGATTTCATCAAACTCTGGAGGAACCATCTAACACCTTGACTTTGAAGTGATGAGCCTACAGCCCTTAATTTTCGTTAGCTTTTCACACTCAGTCACTCCATGCCAAAAATGTACCTCCTCTAAAACACTGAAGTTCTAATGTTTCACTCCCCAAATCCAGCCTTTTATTCTTTCAAAGCATTTGGACAGAAACTCCTGTTCTCACTATAAAAATTTTCTAACCACACCATAATCTCCAGTTTGCTCTGGTTGTTACCTTTCACTATCCATGAAATAAATACCTCTGGTCTCTTTTTCACTCTTTTTTATTTTTTGGGGGGTGCAGCTCACATTCCCAAAATCCATCATTACAGCTACTCTCTTGAATCACTGAAGGTGTTTTTCAACTCAACTTCTGAGCAGGTAAGATCTGTGGTATAAGAGAACAACAGTGTATTGAAGGCCAAGAGAATTAGATTTTAGCATCACTTAGACCTCTGATTAGCAGCATGCTGCTAATTCCTTTGATAAATTTTTATTAACCACAGAAAACATATGATGTTCCTATAGCATGGGATTCTTGAAAACACACAATGAAACCAGGTACGGGAAAGCATTTCCTTCTTTATCAAGAGGAATGGACAAGAAAACCACAGCAATGAAAATGCAAAGGGATCAGTGTTCCAGATGGGGAAAGGGTGAGTCAGGGGACATTTAATTGTTTTAAAAATGAGTTTAAGTCTGAGCTCAGACCAATTACAGCTCCAGCTGGGGTATGTCACATACACACATCTGGAACAACTGCTGTATTCTGAAGAACCACAGAGAATGGCAGACATGAATGAGAGAGAAAAAAGTGAGCCCATTCATGGAAGATAAGAACTCAGAAACCACTTATCATGTTAACAGGTCAGAGGACACATTTAAGTGTTAACTAGGCTCCCTGTCATTCTGATCATGGCTGAGGGAACGGGGATGATGAACAGTGGACTCAGTAAATACAAGGGGTCCTCAACCTCCTGTCTGACTTACTCGGCAGATCTAAGACAGAACTCATGCAATTTACGGAAACCACCACGAGCCAGGTTTTATCCTAAACCCTGGGCCTAAAGATAAACGGTATAGGCCTTGTCGTCCAGCTCCTCCCAGTCTGGTGAGGAAGGCAGACAAGTGACCAGATAATGACAGATACACTCACATTTGGCCTTTCTTAATACTCAGGACCAATGTGGGGGAGGGGGGAGATAAGATGAAGATTTTAGCATAGCACGAGGTGAACATTTCTAATTGTGTTTCTAAATATGGAACAAGGTCCTCTGGGAGGTAATGATCTCTTATCTCTGGAAGGACTCAAAAAGAGAAGATTAATGACCATTTATATAGAATATTATAGAGGAAAATGGGAGGTTATGCTAGATGAATGCCGAGTTCCTGCCTAATTAAGATTCTATGATTCTCAAAAGGGGAAGGGCCCATTCATTAAGACACTATGTTACATAAAGAAACATTTGCCTGAGCACAGAGTGAACTGTACAACTGACACAGTTTCTTTTCTAACACAGATGAGTTTCTGTTGGTTGTCTACAAGGTTCCATGTTTCACATTTAAAAGCCGAAGATCAGTCTTCTGAATATAGAACAGCATGTCACACATGTCACTTATCCACATTTGTTCTGTGACCTCATCCTCACTATCAGAGAGAAAAGCCTGACACAAGGGCCTGAGGTACATCACAGGCCTTAAAGAACCAGCTCCCCCATTCACAAATCATGTGTATAATCTAGGAACCATAAAACAATAAAGCAAGTGGGAAAATGCCACCTTTTCCAAACCTGGAAACCTCAGCCAGTCCTCCTGCATAATGTTTGACCTACAAAGCAGAGGAAGAACAAGAGCCTACATTCATAAACTCTTCTAGGAAAGCAATCTAAAACATACACCCTCTAAGGAGTGGTCAGTGGTCACCTGTTTCTTCGATGTAGGGGAAGAGGTGTGCTGATGTGGTAGCTTTGGAAAAGAGAAGACTTAAGAGGTTAATCGCAGCCATCTTCAAATACACTGAAGAGGAAGGGAAGGAAACAGAATCTGCTGAGGGCCTTTGCTGCTGCTGTTCAGTTGCTAAGTTGTGTCTGAATCTTTGCAACTCCATGGTCCAAAAGGAAAAGAGGGTGGCAGAGGATGAGATGAGATGGTTGAGGGCCTACTATGTGTCAAGCACCATGCTTTCCATTATAAGAGCTCATTTAACTGCATCTCTTCACCAATAAAGGGGACCTAGAGCCACCAACTTTGAAAGATGATCATTCTTCTCATGACCATATAATGAGTGATGCTGGACAAGGTAACTCTGAAGACCAAATATTGCTTGTTTCATCTCTCATTCTTGTGCAGGGCATCTCTGAACATATCCTACTCTCCATGAGAAAGACACGTCTGGGGGAGTTGGTCCTTCATCTGCAGGTCAAGTCTAATCAGAACTGCTCCAGCCCATGGGGGTATTTTGTCACTGCACTGGAAGCTTGGCCATTGCCAAGTGTGTGGTCCCCCAGAACTATAATCCAGGCCCCGAGATCATACAATCTGAATCCAATTTGAGGAAGAGGACTGACTGGAAAGAATCCTATGTGAGATTCTGGTCAATCTGCTTAACCCTCCACCACGAGGCCTCATTTGCCAAAAATATAGCTACGAGTATTGAGCTTCTTTTTAACCCCGAGACTCTGAGTTCATGTCATTATCAATCCCTGCCGAGTGAGCATGTCCATCACTCAGGAGGCATAGCTTCCTAGGAAACAGGTGAGGCAGGCAGTCATGTCTCCACCTGCCCCAGGAAGAGGAACAATAGACGTTTGTCTCCCAGAGGACAGCAGGTGATGAAAGACGGCGGTTTTCTAAAGAGAACCTCTACAATACTCCATAGGGACCAGCACAAAGGCAATTGAATGTGAGTAGCAAGCCAATTTTTAGAGTCAACCATCAACACCTTCTGTAACCACAGTCCTGAATCCTACTTCATCATCTTTCTGATGCTGGTAACGAGCAAGCATCAGGTCTAAGAGAAAAGGAGATAAATGAGGGCTCCCAGTGAGACAGGGGCCTCATGAAACAGCCCCTGCTCCAGACACTTCCCTTCCTGAGCTCTGGATTATCCCCCAGTGGGGTCCAGGGGTGACTTCCCGGGCCAACCAGGGGCAAGATCAAAAGCAGGGTATTCAGGGCCTCGTCTGAATACTGACAAATATCTTGCTGATTTAAGGCAAACTGTCCAAAGTGAGGACTGCTTAGTTTAGTGATCCTTGGTCGGCAGGGATGGGGGCGTCCTAGCTCTCAGCAGCATCATTAGTAAAACACACTTTCGTCCACAGCAGGAAGGCCGCTCCCCGCAGGCCTTTAAATGGAGGAGTCACGCTTAACACATTTGTTCTTCAGGAACAACCAGAAAAAGAACAGTACTGAGAGCTCAGAGGACCTTTGTCTAGACCCAGTTGCAGTATCTTAGCTTAAAAACAGGCCACAGTGAAGGAACCAGAACAGAGGAGAGAGAACATGGATTGTGGAGTCAGTTCTGGGTTTTAGTCCTGGCTCTGCCGTGTACTGGGCCTCCCAGGTGGCTCAGTGGTAAAGAATCCACTTGCCAATTCAGGAGATGTGGGTTCTATCCCTGGGTGGGGAATATCAGCTAGAGGAGAAAAGGGCAACCCACTCCAGTATTCTTGCCTCAGAAATCCCCTGGACCGAGCAGCCTGGTGGGCTACAGTCCATGGGGTCACAAAAGAGTTGGATATGACTCAGCAACTAAACGACAACAACTGCCACATACTAGCTATGCATGTGATTGGGGGTTAGTATTTTATCTCCTTAACCCTCAGTTTCCTCATCTGTAAAATGGGGATCATTATAGAATCAGTCCACAGAGTTATGGTGAGCATTCCATGTGAAAACCATGGAACATAAGAGAGACATTGTTCCATATATAGCAGAGGTTGCATTGTAGCCTGGGCTTCTCTGGTGGCTCAGACAGTAAAGAATCTGCCTGCAATGCAGGAGACGTGGGTTCAATCCCTGGGTTGAGAAGATCTCCTGGAGAAGAGAATGGCTACCTACACACTCCAATATTCTTTCCTGGAGAATTCCACGGACAGAGGAACCTGGCAAGCTACAGTCTATGGGGTCGCAACGAGTAGCACATACATCAATGAGTAACTAACACACACCATAGCATATGGGGTTCAAAGTCACTGCAAACGGAATTCTGAGTTCAAGTGCAAGTCAACAGTGGCAATGTCATCCCCCAGTCAGGTGGCAGCCCACATTCCCCTCCTTTTCTTCAGATCCATCCCACCTCCATGTCTGCTGAGTTACATGACCCCGGATCTCACACCATTTCATTTGGAAAGGAAAAATCAAATAGCGGTCTCAGCATTTATTCACTGCCTAATCTCAGGGAAATATCCTTCACCTCTGTGCTTCAGTTTACAAAGTGCCTGTGAGATGGAGGTAATGAAGCTCCTCTTTCCACCCCACGGGGTGGTCCCAAGACATGAGTGATGCATGCCACCACCTGCAAAGCTCCGTGAAGTCATGGTCCTCATCCTGCTGCTCCCTCCCCTGGTGACAGGGGCTTCGTGTCCTGAGTGGGTGTGGAGGCACTCAGTCCTGGGAGCCTGTGGGTCTGGGAACTAGAAAGCCAGAAATGAACGAACCACAAAAACATCAGAAAGACCAATGAGTGTTTCACAGGCCACGGGGATGAGCATGCTGAGCGATCACTGTTTGCAAACCCGCACTAACCGGTCATTACGGAGAGAAGCGTACCAGTACAGCTCAAACAGCTTGTTTTTAATCACACACTGATCCTTCATAATTTCCTTTCCCCATTTGTCCATTCTCCAGCACTGACAGACAGAATAAGGGCCCCACAGGAGTATTTCTGGGAAATGTCATTTCCAACAGCTATATAAAATGATTTCTCAGCCGTATCGGGGGAGGCCATCTTATGCGTCTGCTGTGGGTACCATCCGATACGTTTCCTGGATGCAAGTGCAGAATCAGCATGATTCTACGTCATCATCTGTCCCTCCTCTAACATTATCTGGTGGATGGTGTTTCAATACATCGCCTTCCTGGCTTACCTGTCATGGAAAGACGTCTGCCTCACGGCTGCTCTTGGGATTAAGGTGGGTTGGTACAGATGGAGACGTTTTCTCTGTGCTACTGCAGGGTCAGACAAACACCTGGCTGTCTGCCAGTGCCCTGAGGTACAATGGGCCTCAGGAATGTGGTAAGTCCTGACAGTGATCCAGAACTCCTTCCTCAATCTAATGTCCATTGACAGATGAGTGGATAAAGATGTGGTACAGATACACAATGGAATACTATTCAGCCATAAAGAGGGCAATGATTCCATTTGCAGCAACATCAAGGCAACTAGAGATTATCACACTAAGTAAAGTTGGTCAGACAAATAGGCATCAAATATCACTTATATGTGGAATCTAAAATATGACACAAATGAACATATGTATGAAACAGAAATAGAATGACAGACATAGAGAACAGACTGGTTGCCAAGGCGGAGTGGGTTGGGGGAGGGACAGATTGGGAGTTTGGGATCAGATGCAAACTCTTTTATGTATAGAGGATGGGTAAATCACAGGATCCTGCTGTAAACCACAGGGAACTATATTTAATATCCTGTGATAAACAATAATGGAAAAGAATATAAAAAAGAATGCATATATATTAATATATGCTCAGTTGCATCTGACTCTTTGCAAACCCAAGGTCTGTAGCCTGCCAGGCTCCTCTGTCCTATAATTTTCCAGGCAAGAATACTGGAATGAGTTGCCATTTCCTACTTCAATACACATGCTCACACACACACACAATTGAATTACTTTGCTGTACAGCAGAAAGTAACACAACATTCCAAATCAACTACACTCCAATTAAAAAAAAACAAACTGAAATCCTTTCCTAATGACTTTGCGTCTGTCTCTTAGGCACCCAGCACTGAGTTTACTGCATATTCATTTAGCAAACATTTTCATAGGCCAGGCATCATGCCAGGTGGTAGGGATACAAGAGTGATAAAAACCAGAAGCCTAGCTCTTTTGGACCCTACACTTGAGGGAAGGTAGACATTTACCTGCTCATCATACAAAGGCATGAAAGTTTACACGCAGCGGTGAGTTTCCAGAAGAAATGTATGTGATCCTCCAAGAAGGTATAACAAAGCCCTATGAGATGATGAAAGCAGAGAAGGTTTCCTCAAGTACACAGAGGTTCAGCAAAATAATAGGGAATTAATTAGCGATGGGGAAAGAACAGACTCCAAATACAACAGACAGAAGAAATAGCTTGTGCAAAGGCCCCCAGCAGAAGGGAAGGAGCAGAGCAGCCTGGAAAATTCAGCAGGTGAGCAGTGGTGCTAACAATACTGGAAGAAGTTGGAAGGAGGCAGGAGCCAGAAACACAACTCAGTTAAGGACTGTACTCTCCATCCTAAAAGCACCAGGAAACCATCAAAGGTTTTACACAGAGGACAGGGATGGTGTAGTTGGGCTTTCCTATGGGAAAGTTGATTTATGTTACTGATGAAGAACAGATTCAGTAAAGGAGATGTAGGCAGATAAGAAGGGAAGAGACTTGTCTGGGGAAAAATCTCACATGCTTAGACTATGACAGTGTCAGGGGAGATGGAAACAAGCTTGGACCTCGAATGGTCAGATACAGAGAGAGAGGGAAAGGGACTCGTTGAGGCAGACTCTTAGTTCTGGATGAGCAGCTAAGTAGACGGTGGTGCTAGATATGCGGAAGGCTCAGGTCGGGAGAGTGGGCAGATCATGATTTAGGTTTTTCAAGCAGAATTATGCATAAATTATTATGACTGTTCTTATGAATTGTGGAAAAATTACATTTTACAGAATGCCTCATACTCATCGTCCTTACTGGATTCTGACAACTTGCCTTATGGGATACAGGACTGTGGGTGATAGACGTTTAAGTGGTAAGGAAATGAAATGCAGGTGGGAGGCACTTTGCGTTGCAGTCATGAGTAGAAGGCAGGGTCAAGGGCAGGACTCCAGAGACCATATCCTTCAGAATACATCACATGGCAATTTTCTTTTTCTTATTTTTTAAGCCATGCAGTCTTCAAATGGATAAAAATTCAGTGTGCAGGCTTCCCTAGTGGTCTAGTGGTTAAGAATCTGCCTCCCAATGTAGGGGACATGGGTTTGATCTCCAGGCTGGGAAGAGTCCACGTGCTATGGAGCAGCTAAGCCCTTGCGCCACAACTATGGAGCCCACACTTTAGAGCCCGTGCTCCATAACAAGAGAAGCCACCACAATGAGAAGCCCATGCACCCCAACAAAGAGTCGCCCCTGCTCGCCACAACTGGAGAAAGCAACGAAACAACGAAGACACAGTGCGGCCAAAAGAATAAAAAAAGTGTGTAAACATAACGGATACTTGGATTCATGTGGGCATGATGGAGTCAGAACTCCAGTCTTTCCCAATCTCACCTGCCTCCTTTCTTCCAGGATGCTAAGAAAGTCTTGGGGTTCCCAGGGGCAGGTTACATACAGGGCACAGTGCCTTACCTTTCAACCTCCCAATGGCCCAGGGATTTCCCTGCAGGCCATACAGTTAAGAGCATTTTAATCCTACATTGCCGTGGCTACAAAGAGGAATAAGGGACTATCAAGAACCTGCCGCATCTCAGGCACTGCTGGGCCTTCACGTGAGTTATCTTATTTAATCCAGTATCTTGCTCTGTGTCTGGTAGTGTCCTACCCATTCGGCTCAGAGGTAAAGAATCTGCCTGTGATGTGGGAGACCAGGGTTTGATCCTTGGGTCAGGAAGAGTCCTTGGGTCAGGAAGGGAACGGCTACCTACTCCAGTATTCTTGCCTGGAGAATTCCATGGACAGAGGAGCCTGGCAGGGTTATATTAGTCCACAGGGTTGCAAAGAGTTGGACACAGCTGATTGACTAACACTTTCACTTTTCACTTTCACGGCTCAAACCCAAGTCAGACAGCTCTTTCGTGGCAAGATGGAATATGAAGTTGGGGTTTTTTTTGAACCACTCCGTGTTCTCTTAAAAAGCAGGGGTGGTCCAGGCTTACAGAGCACAGATTTGGAACCACATGAAGACAGAAGAAGCCGCCTTCTGTGCCAGACACAGCTCCTCCCCTCCCGTAGCTCTTCCCCATGGAACTGGTGCTCAGACCCTGGGAGACAGAGTGGCTTGCTTTCACCTTAATTAGTGCAGCAATTTGCTAAATTTTGTTTTTCCCTTTTTAAGAGTGTTAATCAATTTTAGCTCAGAATAGATTGGAATGGCACACAAATTGCCACGACAATCCCCAAATGCTAAATTCTCAACATCTCGATCAACCTCAGAGCCTGAAATACGGGAAAATCAGAAACTCTGGCTGGCATCTCAGTGATCTATTTAAAATGTTACGGCTCTGAAATGAAAAGATAATGGCTTTATGAGGTTTAGAACAAGCAATTTGCTAAAATCAGCCTCACGCCTAGGTGTTTAGTCCTTCCCAAGGTGACTGGAGATGGAGCAGCCACAGTTTCTGCAAAGTTACGTGTTCCACTAATAACAGCAATTTGTAAAATCCACTAGCAGCACAGGGTAACAACCAATGCACCAGAAATACAGAACAGAACAAGACGTGTTCCCAGCCCCGTCCCCCATTAAGAAGGGTCTAAACTGAAGCAGCAGTTGGACAAGTGAACAGAGAAGATCTTCCTCTTCCCTGAGGGAGTCGCAGACAGATCTCAGAGCAGGTGGCCATTGAGCTGAGACCCGAAGGGTGAGTGGAGTGGTGACAAAGCAGCTGGAAGGGCACGTCGGACAGAAGGAAAGGCTCAAACACAGGAAGGAGGGCAGAGAGCCCAGAGGTGGTTTCTTAGAGCCAGGTAATAAGTGAATTTGCAGGAATGGCCAGAGACAAGACTGGAAGAAGGGTCTAGAGCCAGAAGATGAAGGGCGTTTTAATCAGACTGTGAAACTCAGGCTTGACGCAGACCACGTGGTACAACAGCAGGATTTCAAGTAAGGCAGTGATGTGGCCAAATGATCTTCATTTGGTTGAAACCTTCCGGCCCAACATAATCCTTCATATTTATTCCGCCTAATCTTGTGGGGGTTATTCGGCCATGCCACATGGCATGAAGGATCTTAGTTCCTCAACAAGGGATCGAACCTGTGGCCCCTGCAGTGGAAGTACAGAGTCTGAACCAAGGGACGGCTAGGGAAGTCTCTATTCAGCACAGTCTTTTAAAGCGCACTCAGATATATTCTCTCATTTGAGCCATTACTCCACGAGGTTGTTGTTATAATCACATTTCTACTCATGAAAAATCAGACCCAGAAAAGGTATAACTTTGTGTCTTATGACCAGTAAATGATAATACACAAGTTCAAACCCAGTCCCATCACACTCTGAGTTCAGTGCTGACCTAACCAGGTAATCAAATTCTCTAGATATCAGCCACCATGGGCCTCCTTTAGATACAGACCAGGCCAGAGGCCTCCAGCCTCCACAGAAACGCTTGCTGGTCAGAATTGCATAGATCAACATGTATCCTGTGCTAAAGAGGTGGTTACTTTAATGCTTCAGATAATCAAATCAATTTCAAGTGGCAAAAACCCTCAGGTACACCTGGACGTTTCCAGTTGGGAGTTGAGATTTCTGCCTTTGCTTCTGTCTACTAAACCATAAACAAGAAAAGCATGACTCCCTTCCCACCAGTACCTTGAGCTCATCAGCGTTGTAGAAGTCTACACGCACCGCTGGTACCATCCAGGTCTGGAAGAGTGTTGCCAGGATCTGCTCAGCGATGGAGTCAGCGATGAGGTGGAAATGGAGGGGGTTCCGCCTGTGGGCAGTGAGAGGAGGAGTCAGGAGGGAGAACCAAGACTTTTGAATTCTAGCCACAAAAACCCACTCCTACCAACTGGTAATATTTGGGTTCCCCAGTGCTCAGTGGTAAAGAATCCTCCTGCAAAGCAGATGTGGGTTTGATCCACGGGTCGGGAAGGTCCCCTAGAGAAGGGAATGGCTACCCACTCCAATATTCTTGCCTGGGATGTCCTGTGGACAGAAGAGCCAGGCAGGCTACAGTCTACAGGGTCATAAAGAGTTGGGCACGACTGAAGCAACTGAGCACACACACAACCAATCTGTAACAGCAACAGGGAAGGTCAACCAGGCATGTTGCCCAACCAGTGCCTGCTGGGGAGGTCAGGGGTGACAAGGGGAGAGGACATCTAATCCAACTCAAGATTTCAGAGACGTGGCAACTCCAAGGACCGGACAGGGTAAAATCATTGGTGACACTCCATGCAAGCCAACCACCATACCTGCTATTAGGGCATCTGTATTTCCAAAAATCATAGCGTGTGTACAATTTGGTCAACGCCTTATCTTTACCACCTGGATGTAGTGGCCTCAGTGAAGCATGTAGACAGAGGATGAGGTCTTTAGACTGGCTGTATGGAGCTGGAAAGTACTCTCATAGCACAGCACTAAATCCCGCCTTCTGCTTGTTCCCCTCCATGTCCATTCCCACCCCCAGGGAGCCACAGTGGCATCACCTGGGGCCCCCATTACTGAATATCAGCTCACCCTCATATGTAATATTTCTAAGGTCTGTATCATTCCATCTCAGTCGGCCCGCTGTCACACTGAGCCAGCACCCAAAATACAAACGAGCAGCACACAAGGGCAAAGCTTCTGATTCAAATGTAAATAGGTCTGAAGCCCAGATCTAGCATCTATGGAGGGGGCTTTGAACATGTCACTTATACCTCCGCACTGCCTCTTCATTGTGCACAATGAAGAGTCCCCTTGGGGCTACTGGGTCAATAAGATGGGATAAGCAGTACAATACTCGCTGCATCTCAACAACAAACATGCTGCTGCTGCTAAGTCACTTCAGTCATGTCTGACTCTGTGCGACCCTATAGACGGTAGCCCACCAGGCTCCCCGTCCCTGGGATTCTCCATAGAGGCTTGTGGAGAGGGGAGGAGAGGATGAGATGTATGGAAAGAGTAACATGGAAACTTACAAGAACAGTGGAGTGGGTTGCCATTTCCTTCTCCAAAACAACAAACATAGGTGGGATAATAATAGACAGTGGAGCTGCCTTCTTGAGGGACTGCCAGGCACAAAGCCACAGTTCAACTCAGCAGAAATACTACCATAGATACCATAGTGCTAATAATAAGAGAATGCATCGTGGTGAAGGAGCACCTCTGAGAAATCTAAAGATGAGAAGGACTCCATCCCCCTGCCCCAATCTCAAGGAGCTCTTACCATTTAAAGAGATAGTTAAATATAGACAAAATTAAATATAAACAGGAGGTGGGATGTGGTAACAGCTACAACAGAAGACAAGGTTCCATTAGACTAAAGAAAATGAAAGGCGAGTCTGGACTGGGTCAGAAGGATGTGTAAGCACTGGGGGAAGCTTTATCCTTGGCACAGGAAGCAAAGGAAGAGGGGACATGATCCAGGGAGAATAATAAGAGACGGAATGGAGCCCAGCAGGCACTGAAAGTGTGTTGGGACAGGAAGGTTAGCAGGGATTCGGGGGTTGGAACAGAGAAGGGGAGAGATGCAGGCATATAGTAAGCAGTGCAACAAACAGTCTGTACTTCATCAGCTCAGCAGAGGGAGTCACACGACCTGCCCCATAGCTCTCAACCCCTGTACAGTGGCTCCCCAGCACTGTTTGAAGTTCCAGACACATAAACGTCTTTCAACTCTCCCTTCCCCCATGCACTCTTTCCACCCAGGGCTTTGCGTTTGTGGTTTACTGGGTAGGAAATCCTCATGCATTTGCTTATTCTACACTTACTGAACACCTGTTGATCACCAAGTGATGAGCAGGATGCTGGGACATGGTGGTAAGACCCACCATCCTTGCTCTCACATATTCCAGTCCTGTCCTCTCCGTCCTCCTCCTCCCTCACTTTCACAGTTGCCATTCAGCATCTGGTTCTCTCTCACCCAGCCTTCACTTCTGAGGTCGGCCATCGGGTGCTCCTGGAATCCCTCCCTGATGACCCGTGATGAGGTCAGGGGCCCTTCCTAACACACAGTCCTCTCAGCATCTGTGCAATGCTTAGGCTGTCACTGTCTGTTCACTCGTCTGCATCCCTCCTTGACTGTGAGCTTAAAAAGACGAAGGATAATGCCAGTGATGCTGAGTCCCAGGGTGGAGCTCCATGCCGCAGATGCAGTAAGAGTTCGATTAAAAAAAACGAATGTGAAATGAAAACCTGACTTCACGTCTAGAGAAGAGCAACAAAGAACGAAGAAGTCAAATCTTGAGGGATTTCAGAAGAAGAGATCTCGGATATGAGGACACTAGCGAGGAAGAGGAGGACAGCGGGGCTCCCTGGGCTGGTGGTGATGCCTCTAGGACAGAGGACATGGGAAGAAACGCAGCTGGAGGAAGATGGTGGGCTTGGTATTGGATACAGCGAATTGAAGGTGAGGGTAGCAAAGCCAAGTGGAGCTGGGAGGATGAGTCTAGACCTGAAGAACGTTATTATCCAAGGTCAATCTGCCAAACACATAATAGGTGCTCAAGGGTGCTGAGCTGAATCAGTGACTCAAAGAAGCCATCAGAACCACTGAACTTCTCCATGGTACCCACTGCCTGAACACAGCAAACTCTCCGATTAAACCACGTATGCTCAGGAGCAAGTGGTGTGCCTGCCCTACAGCCTTCCTGGAAGCTCTATAGGAAGCTGCCAGTTGCCATTGCTTCCTGAGGTCCTAAGAGATGACCAGAGGCATCAGGGAGTGATGATGTGCTTGCTCACTGGCCAGTGACTTAACCTGGATGTTAGGCCAGGGGTAACTTGTCACTCCTTGGAAGACAGAGGGTCCCTTTAGCCCTCAGTATTGGCACAACCACCTCCCTCTCCCACGGGAGGCACAAAGGAATCTTATGTATGAAGAATGGATAAATGTAAACTGTATAATTGTCAACTTGCATTTTTATCCATGGTGGAGGGATGGCATAATTTTAGATATGGGGATAACTATACCAAACAAACCAAGGTACACATATGTGCTCTAACACATCACATTTTCTACACATCTGTATCTTTGCCTGTGCTGTTCCTTCCCCACAGAATTCTCCACAATGCCTGTGATTTCCTGTTCATCCCTTCAAACTGTTTGTCAGTCATCTCCTCTGTGAGTGCCTCCAATGAAAAGCTAACTGAGCACACAGCGAAGCACCGTGAGATCAAATTCAAACACCTGTATTCAAGGCAGTACGGTACTGACACAAAAACAGAAATACAGACCAATGGAGTAAGATAGAGAGCCCAGAAATAAACCCATGCACCCTGGGATGACCCAGACAGATGGTATGGGGAGGGAGGTGGGAGAGGGGTTCAGGATTGGGAACACGTGTAACCCGTGGCGGATTCATGTTGATGTATGGCAAAACCAATACAGTATTGTAAAGTAAAATAAAAAAAATAAAAAAATAAACCCCATGCACCTACGGGGACCTTATTTTTGACAAAGGAGGCAAGCATATACAATGGGACAAAGACAGCCTCTTCAATAAATGGTGCTGGGAAAACTGGACAGCTACATGTAAAAGAACGAAATTAGAACACTTCCTAACACCATACACAAAGATAAACTCAAAATGAATTAAAGACCTAAATGTAAGATCAGAAATTATAAAACTCTTAGAGGAAAACAGGGGCAGAACAAACAATGACATAAAGCAAAGCAAGACCCTCTATGACCCACCTCCTAGAGTAACAGAAATAAAAACAAAAGTAAACAAGTGGGACCTGATTAAACTTAAAAGCTTTTGCACAGCAAAGGAAACTATAAGCAAGATGAAAAGACAACCCTCACAATGGGAGAAAATAATAACAAATGAAATAACTGACAGAGGATTAATTTCCAAAATACACAAGCAGCTCATACAACTCAGTGCCAGAATAACAAACAACCCAATCAAAAAATGGGAAAAAGACCTAAACAGATAATTCCCCAAAGAAGACTTACTGATGACTAACAAACACATGAAAAGATGCTCAACATCGCTCATTATTAGAGAAAGGCAAATCAAAACACTGCAGTGAGATATCACCTCGCACTGATCAGAATGGCCATCATCAAAAAGTCTGTAAACAATAAATGCTGGAGAGGGTGTGGAGAAAAGGCAATGCTCTTGCACTGTTAGTGGGAATGTAAATTGATTCAGCCACTGTGGTAGACAGTATGGAGAGTCCTTGAAAAACTAGGAATAAAACCACCGTATGACCCAGAAATCCCACTCCTAGGCATATAACCTGAGGAATTCAAAATTGAAAAAGAGTCCATTGCAGCACTGTTTATGATAGCTAGAACATGGAAGCAACCTAGATGCCCATTGACAGACGAATGGATAAAGTTGTGGTACATATACACAATGGAATGCTACTCAGTTATAAACATGAACGCATTTGAGTCAGTTCTAATGAAGTGGATGAACCTAGAACCTATTATACAGAGTGAAGTAAGTCAGAAAGAGAAAGATAAATATTGTATTCTAACGTATATATACAGAATCTAGAAAAATGGTAAAAATCTAGAAAAATTTATAGGGCAGCAGTGGAGGAACAGACATAGAGACATGAAGACTTATGGATAGACATAGAGGTTTATGGATGGGGGGAGAGTGGGGGAGAGGATGAGATGCATGAAAAGAGTAACATGGAAACTTACATTACCATATGTAAAATAGATAGCCAATGGGAATTTGCTGTATGGCTCAGGAAACTCAAACAGGGGCTCTGTATCAACCGAGAGGGGTGGGATGGGGAGAGAGATGGGAGGAGGTTTCAAAAGGGAGGGCATATATGTATACTTATGGCTGATTCATGCAGAGGTTTGACAGAAAACAAATTCTGTAAAGCAATTATCCTTCAATAAAACAAACAAACAAACAAAAAATTCAAATACCTGGCTTCTTCCCTCCACCATGAGGCCTCCAAGGACAGCAGCCACCTTTTCATTTCCACCCCCAGTGCTGGGCAGAGAGGCTGGCAAGTAACGTGTGCTCAAGAAACACCCGTACAACAGGGAAAGAAAGCCAGCGCTCTCTCCTTCCCCATCACTGTTCACATTTCCCATAAGAAGTGAAAGCAGCTGAGGACACGCTTACATCAATGGTTCAGGGCTGGCGTTCTGCTCTAGAACATTTGGGTCGGAACCCTGGCTGCATTAATGACTAAGTGAATGCAAGCATGTGACTTCATCTCTCTAGGCCTCAATTTCACTTCAAATCGGGAACAATAATGTAAGTAAGCAGCAGTATCAATATATTGGCTAATTGTGACATGTGATATATATAAAGTGCTTAGCAAAATGCCTGGCATGTGGGTAGTATTTCAATACATGTTAATAATTGGTATGGTCTGAATGTTCGTTGACCCCCACCCCAAATTCATTATGTTGAACCCTAACCCCTCAGGTGAGAGTACCAGGAGGTGAGGCCTTTGGGAGGTGACTAGGTCCCTGGGCAGAGTCCTCCTGAAAGGGGTTAGTGCCCTTACAAAAGAGGCTCCTTGGCTTGTTTAACACAAGAGAACACAGAAGGAAGTCTGCAGTCTGTGATCAGGAAGTCGGCTCCCGCCAGAGCCAGGTCATGCTGGTGTCATGACCTTGGACTTCCTAGCCTCCAGAACTGAGGGGAAAAAATAAATTCCTGTTGTTTATGAGCCACCTGGTCTGTGCTATTTTGTTACAGCTGCCTGAATGGACCAGAACTGTTATCAACATGAACTTATGAAACTGTTATTTTCTCTACTGCTTTTACATCACTTTTCAAATAAAGTATTTTCAATTAGTTCTTCCACTCATAGACGAAAAAATGCATTGAATGGATAAACACCCAACAAAGAGCTATCAAGCATCAAGTAAGGCAGAATAGGGATTTAGGCGATGAATGAGCTCAGAGTCCTCTCTTCAGGCAGCAATCAATGTAGCCGAGACAGAGAAAGAATACAAATAACCACATAAATGTTAGCACATAAGGGCTCTGTAACACTGGGCTGCACACACAGCTGCAAGTTTGGGAATAGCAGGCCCTCCCTGCTGCCCTGCAGCCATGTGAAGACACTGACCTGAATGGTGAGTAAAGGGATTCCTGGAGCTGGATAGTGAACAGCCTGCACAGCCGTACAGAATGGCCACACAAGGACACACACACATGTTCATGGAGAATAAGAATGAAGGAGATGGCCTCTCACCAGTGGAGAGTCTAGGCAGTTTCCACGGATCATGTGGCAAGCAAACCGGACCTTTGGATGAGAAAAGATGAGGGAGAGAGAAATGTATCCTGCAGTATGTAACAGAAATAGGAAAAGAACAGAGGTGGAGAGGTTCATAGTGTGTCTGTGAAAGAACTACAGTCTTATTAGAGCAGATCATACAATGTTTATTGAATGCACACTGTATGCCAGGAATGGGGAGGAAAGAAAAGAGAGAGAGTATTAACAACAGGATGGGCCAGGGTATGTGAATTCCTAAAAACAGAATTTGATTCTCCAAGTGAAAGACAGCCAGATAAGGTTTATAGGGCTCGGCAGGCAGCAGACCGAAGCTGTAATTCAGAAGGTTAATCTGGTTATCAAGCAGAAGATGGACAGCGTGAGTAAGAAGAACAGGCTCTCAGAGGATGATGGTGCCAGCATTTCTCCAGGGTTTTTCCCCTCTTCTGCATTCTTCCTCAGGAATAAACCAAAGTCTCCTTCAGGAATACACTGAAATCTCACCTTCTCAAAGAGGCCCGCCATGACCACTCCATCCAAAGCCCCTCTCCCTACCCATCACGCCTCACCCCACCGCCACGTTTGGTTTCTTTCCAGCAGTGACTAGCAGGGCTGGAAATCTTCCCACACATCTACAGATCTATGTCCACCCTCCAGTAGAACGTGAGCTGTCTAGGGTAGAGACTGTCTTATTTCACAAAGCACCTACTCTCTTGTCTACTCTCTCCCCAACCCTGGTGCCTAGAAAGTGCCTGGCCGCGAGTTGGCTCAGGGCTTAGCCTTCCCATCGGCTGTGCTCACGCTGGAGTGGTGTCCATAGCTGCCTGCACGGAACCACACTTCTTGCTTCCAGCCTCCGGCTCTCAGTTCAGACACCACAGCTCCAAGGAAGACATTCCATGGTGTCAAGATGCCCTTTCTCAGAGCCTCCCACTGAATTCAGGGCTCAAAACTTACACTTTTGCAACTGTTCCCTGTTAGATGGAGTCCTGGCACTGGGAACCACATTTTGTAAATAATCTTTCTCCCAGCTATCTCAAGAAAGAGGAACCGAAGGAGACATGATTAAATGCAGTATTATATCCTGGATGGGATTCTGGAACAGAAAACAGAACTTAGGCAAAAATTAAAGAAATCTGAAACAAAGGACAGGACTTTAGTTATAATAATATATCAATGAGTAATGAGTTTTATGTGCTCGGTCATGTCCGACTCTTTGTGACCCCATGGTCTATAGCCTTCCAGGCTCCTTTGTCTATGGGCTTTTCCCAGGCAAGAATACTGGAGTGGGTTGCCGTTTCCTTCTCTAGGGCGTCTTCCCCACCCATAGATCGGACCTGGGTCTCCTGCATTGCAGACAGATTCTTTACCGTTTGAGCCACCAGGGAAGGGAAGCTAAGTCTGTAAGTTAGCACAAATACAACTACCCAACCAGTACTGGTGGTCTGGATGCCTACCATTTATTATTATATGAGAAAGACACAAGTGTTGCTGTTGTTTAGTTACTAAGTCATGTTTAACTCTTTTTGGGACCCCATGGACTGTAGCTCACCAGGCTCCCCTGTCCAGGGAATTTTCCAGGCAAGAATACCGGAGTGGGGTGCCATTTCCTTCTCCAGGGGATCTTCCCAACCCAGCGATCGAACCTGTGTCTCCTGCATTGCAGGCAGATTATTTACCTGCTGAGCCACTAGGGACTGGTTCATTAATTATAACAAATATACCATAAGATGTCGTAAGAGGGGAAATGGGCTGTAGGGTTTTGGAAAATCTGTGGTATTCCTTTTGTAATTTCTTTGTATAATCGAAAACTGTTCTACAAAATAAATTTTATTAAAAATAACCTTTTCCTCAGATTTTAAAAAACAATTCCTTATAGATATAATCATCCAGTAATAGCCTATCAAAAAAAAATAGACTAAAAGGACAAATGAATAATTACTAAAGAGATCCAAATTCCCTCATAGTGGACACAGTTACTTGCAACTCTGGCGTAGAGGCCCTTAGAAGAAAATGTGAGAGCGTTATCTTTTAATCTGGGGTTAGGTGATGGTTTCTGATGCAAGACATCTAAAACTCAAAAGAAAAAGAAAAATAAATTCGTCTTCATCAAGATTAAAAACTTTTGTGCTTCAAAGAGCACCATCAAGAAAGTGAAAAAGATGGCTACCAAATGAGAGAAAATATCTGCAAGGCATGGATATACCTGGTAAGGGACTTGTAACCATAGTATAAAAATATTTTACAGCTCAATACAAACACAAGTTAAGCAGATTAGAAAATGAGCAAAAGATCTGAACAGTCATTTCTCAGAGAAGACATACAAAAGGCCAACAAGCACAGGAAAAGATGCTCAACATCACTAGTCAGTAGGGAAATGCAAATCAGAACTGGGATACCACTCTGAAACCCACGAAAATGGCTAAGATAAAAATAACAGCCAATAACAAGTGTCATTAAGGATGTAGAGATACCGGAACCCTCAGCTGCTACTTGTGGGATTATACAATGACTGTAGCTGCTCTGGAACACAGTTTGGCGGCTTTTCAAAACATGAAGCATAAAGTTACCATTGCTGACTTACCCGGAAATCCTACTCCTAGCTACAGGGTTGGCCAAAAAGTTTATTGGGATTTTTCTGTAACATGTTTTGGAAACACCTAGACAGTCTGTGGCCAATCCGATATCAACAAATAATATATGAAAATGTGTTCCCTCAAGAACTATAACACAAACATCCACACTGGCATTATCTGTCACAGTCAAGACGTGGAAACAACCCAAATGGTCACCAAGTGATGAGTAAACAAAATGAAGTAAATTATTAGGTAATGAAAAGGAATGAAGGACCGGCAGATGCTATAACATGGATGAACCCTGAAAAGATTATGCTACACAGGAGAAGCCCGTTCCAGGGAGACAAAGGAGCATGTGGTCCCATTGATCTAAAATGTTCAGAATGGACAGTCCACATAAACAGAACGATTAGTGGTTGCCAGGGGATGCAGGGGGAGGAAAGTGGGGAGTGATTGTTCATGCGGACGGGTGTTTCTTTATGAGATGCTGAAAATGGGCCATTGATAATATTAGATGGTGGGGATAGCTGCACAATTCTGAATGTTCCAAAAACCACTGAACTGTCCACTTTTAAAGAGTGAATGTCACAGTATGTGAATTACATCCCAATGTGTCTCCACTGGCCTGAGATGGAGAGTGACAGTCTAACCTATGAGTCTGGGAGCGGGAATGAGGTCTGGTCTACTCAGCTGTCTTAGAAGCTGTGTTGTATAAGAAATGATCTGCCTAGGTAGGAAAAGCCAGCAATTGTCCAGGTTGGCTCAGACTATAAGTAACCCCAACTCATGAGGACAAAAAAGTGCCCTCAATTCAAATAACATTCCACAATTCAGGATGAACAGCAACACAGGTGATATTTCATTCCCAATGTGTAATCCCCAAGGCTGATTTTGCATTTGGTTCCTAACTCAGGATGGTAAAATCGTTTTAATGCTAGAGGTCTGCAAATCCCCAAACCAGCCAAAGGTGAGGAACCTCCATCCTATTCTCTGTTGTTTGGAGGGAGATTAGCAAGAGTTAGACAGATGTTAAGAACATATTTATGCCAAAATGAGTTTCATCAACTGAAAATAATAAGAACTCATTCAGAAGAATCACAAAAGGAATGATTTTCTTAATATATGATTCAGTGTCTATTAAACAACTAAAATAGCCTTTAATATCAGTCCACCAGTTACATATGCATTCTGGGAGCTATGCTTTAAGCCCATGGGAAAGGCTTCTACCTGAATGGGCCAGCTTCAGTACACATCTTCAAATACAATGGGTCCCACATAGCTTGATTGGGGTTGAGCAACCCAGACATTAGGTCTCTTCTAATTCAGACCAGATCACGCTTTCCTAACAAAGAAGGAAGCAAGTGCATGCTTCGTCTTCAGCAGAGCCTGCAGATTTTGCTCATAATGAGCAATGCTCCTGCTGCCTCTGGTCTCCTTAACTGCTCCCCTGTTCCAGGCTGGGATGCAATAAATATGGTAATACAAAGAGGCAAAGATGATTAAACCTTAGCTTTCTCCCTGCTTTTCCTTTCTTATTTCTGTCAGGAATGTGTCACAGTCCCTATAAGGCAACCCAAGGTCTGTTTTTTATTAAAATATACAAGGACAGCTGAGTTGAATAATCCTTAATTATTAAGTTTACAATGGAATTGCAATTTTAGAAAAAGAAAGAGCCTGTGACAGCAACTCAAATGCTCAGTGAATCTGTTACACTGAGAGATTTAATGGAACTCACTGCAGGAAAACACAGAAGCCCAAATGAGGGTTTTTTGGTGTGAGCTCTTGGTGTGGGGGAGGACAAGTGGCCTTGATAATGTGGGGAGAATCGAGGACACCTCAGTATCATGTCAGAAGAGCTCTCCAGTGGAGAAGAACAGAGCAAATCAAAGACCTCATGGTGTAGTAAAAGCAGCATGGACTCCAAGGTTGGCCAGAGCCAAGGGTAGAACCTCAGGAGCATCACTTATTTACCTGTGACCTTGAACACAGGATTTAGCCTCTGAGCGTCGGTTTCCTCATCCATTTGTGGGTATGCACCTGTACATGGCTGGGATGAAAGTCAAATACAATGACCTATCCTTGGGACCTATAAACTATAGCAACTAATTCTTTTTGGTTTTACATGCATGACTACATAGCACACATCTTTTACCTGTTCAAAGATCTTACATGTCCTTGCTATTTCCTTCCCCCGAACTTCACTGAGGTATAATTGACAAATAAAAATTAGTGTATTTAAAGTGTATTATATACTTTGTGTTTCCAAAGTACATTAAATACTATGAAACATTTAAGGTGATATTTTTATATATGTCTACATTGTGAAATCATCATTGCAGTCAAGCTAATTAACATATCTATTGTCTCGTGCAGATTTTCTTTTCATTTCCCCGTGCATTTTCTTAAGTCTTACTAGAACACTGATGTTCAGTCCAGGGACTTCCCCAGTGGCCTAGCAATTGATTCCACATTCCAATGGATGGTGTGCAAGTTTGATCCCTGGCTGGGGAACTAAGATCCTAAGTGCTTCATGGGGCAGCCAAAAAAGAAACCCCACTATTTATACGTAATACTTCAAAAATACATAACCTGGGTGGGGGATAAAGATGGAAATGGATCACAGGAATAGTAACAATGTCTACATGGTCACCCAAAATGATGAGTGAAAATAAGAAAATCACACTCAAAACAGTAACTTTTCAAGAGTTCGGACCCTGAAGCTAGACTGTCTGGGTCCAAACCCAGCCCCGCCCTTCCTCTCTGTGACCCTGAGTCATAACTTCACATGTGGATCCTCAGTTTCATCATCTGTAAAATGGGGATACCAGTAGACCCCCTCATGGAATTAGAAGAACATTCAGTGAGTTGGTATCTGAAAAACACTCAGAACATAGCCTAACACAGAGTGAGAACTACCCTTCTATTTGTTAAATAAATAAAATACAGAAGCATTTCACATTGACTACCTCTTTGGATATTCACAACAGGGCTCTATGAGAGACTGGGGAACAAAACAAAGCTCCAAGGAGAAGAGTGACCTCCCTGGGTCAGCAGCTCACAGATAGAAAGACCAGAATCAGAACCTACTTCTAGTTCTTTGTTTTATTCAATCCTAGGTTCCTCCCTGCAGAATCTGGAAACGGCTTCTACAACAAGTGTAAGCCTGAATAAGCAATAAGACAATTAGAGGCAAATACTGATCATGAAGATGTTGTTTTATCCTTTCTGCTCTTGAGGGGTACAGATTTAAAAACACACAAAAAAGTTGCTTGATATGAAAAGCAAGGCAAACCACCCAGTCTCCTCCTGCCAACAGGGTGATGGAGCGAGCGAGTAAGTAGATCTTCCTAGCAAACAAATATTAACTTTTTACAAGCTGGGCCACCTTTCCAACCAGGAGGTAAGCACTTAGTGACTAAGTAAGAATTTTTTTCTCTGCTCACTTAAAGCTCAGTTTCCTTACAGAATAGCTATGTCTCCCAGTTTATCTGCAATTAGGATTGGAGGTACAGGTATTCCTCCAATTTCTCTTTAAATAGTATCCCATCCAAGTGACAAAGACACGATACTGTCTTATTTTCAACGAGGTAAACCTCTGCTCACATGTACCTTGCCTTTATTTTTTCTCATCCACTTTTTTCCTTCATTACAAAGGTTGCAAAAGGAGATGACCAAAAATGTAAAGAGAAAACAAAACCAAGGTCATTTGCACTTTTTCCATTCTGAACATACAAAAATTCCATTTTTCATGTATCTTTTGCTACTCTTTCACTTGCTGTATGTCAACCATGTAGATGTGTATGTGTATGCATGACACACGTGTGTGCATGTATGTACATAGTGGAACCATGATAAGTGTGACTTCTTGAACTGTCTTGTCACTTACTTCATATCATAAACTATCACTTAGCCATGTTATAACATACTTTTTATAACCAATTAAGAATATGGTTTACTATAAGAGGGATATTCCATTATTTAGACTTACTGTTTAAGTATTAATAGAATTTTTAGGATTATAAGCAATATTTCACAAAAAATTTTCCCCTGATGTTGGGATTATCCATTTAAGGCAGAATGCCTTAATGTAGTCATATAGGGTAAACATCTTGGGCAATAATACTATGAACTTCTAAAAGGTTATAGCAATTCTTAATGCCAGCATCAGTATATAAGAGTGATCACAGGAACTTCCCTACTGGTCTGTCCAGTGGTTAAGAATCTGCCTTCCAATGCAGGGGATATAGGTTAAATCCCTGGTCGGGGAACGAGATCCCACATGCTGCAGGGCAACTAAGACTGCAGGCTGCAACCACTAAGCCTGTGTGCCACAACTAAGGATCCCATATGCCACAACAAAGACCTGATGCATCCAAATAAATATTAAAAAGAATAATTAAAAAAAAAGAACTGTGCAGATAGCACTCCTTTCCTATCTTTTAAAATGTAGTGTGTCCACTATCATTAGGCATGCTGCAGAAAAATTGATTTGATGTAACAAAGCAAACCTTAAATGAAATTTTGCTAAAAATCTTGTCCGGAAAATGAATCTAATTACTGTAATTAACAGTGAAAGCCAAAAGAAGCATCCGGCACCACTATTATTATATTATTAACATTAGGAAGGTACTCCATTTGTCAAAGAATTTTATAATCATGTATTAGTTAATCCTCATAACATGCATTGGAAGCAATGAAGCTATTTATAGCTGGGCTTCCTGAATGGAATGTCTTTCAAAAGTCCTTTTGTCTTGATATCTCAAATCATTATGACCAGCATATCAATTCACAGAATCATTCTTATCTGTAGAATCCCAAGGGACTTAATTGGCTGCTCAGTTCAAGGAGATCAAGCAGGCCCTGATGTGGGGTGCAGAATTTTCATATCACATGCTGAGAATTTGCTTTCTTCTCAGATCTCCATGCCTCCATGAAAGTACGGCCTGCCATAGGCAGCTGATAATGAAACCACTGCTATTTCCAAATTGAACATCTTTGTGCTGCAGCTCCTGTAGGAGGAAGAGTTTATACTCAATAGGATTCTCACAATTTCAACAACTACTGGAATTACTTAGGTTTGTACATATACATTATTGTAGCTGCAAGAGTACTTACACCCAATACTACCATAAGAACTTTTTATGATCTTAAAATGTGCCACAATTGAGAAAGAGCATAACTACCTGTAATCACATGATGTATGTCTGCTGTGCTCAGTAGTGTCCAACTCTTTGCGACCCTGTGGACTGAAGCCCACCAGGCTCCTCTATCCATGGAATTTTCCAGCCAAGAATACTGGAGCAGGTAGCCATTCCCTCCTCCAGGGGATCTTCCTGACTGAGGGACTGAACCCACATCCCTTGTGGCTCCTGTATTGGCAGGTGAATTCTTTACCACTGTACCACCTGGGAAGCCCAAACATGCAAATACTCTTCTTTAAAGAGTGTTTTTTTCTTTTTTTCCTCCCAACCAGGAAGGGACCTGAGTTCTTTAGTGCAGACAAGGAATAAATATTTAGTTGGCCAAAAGGTTTAAAAACCCAAATGAACTTTTTGGCCACCCCAATACATAAAGGCTGAGAACCACTCATCTAATTCAATGCTCAGCCTACATGATGGCTGGTTTCAAGCGGCAGATCAAGGCTGCAGAACCACGACTCCCCAAAACTGCACAGAAACCAGGATTGTGGGAAAAGGCTCCTCTTCATTCCACATTCCCATTTCCTCCTCGGATGTACAGCTGAAAGCACAGTGGCAACTGGACAGAGCTACCAGGAGGACCCAAGTCCCCTAGTGGTAACTGACCCTGTGACGTATTCATCAGTAGCTCCCACCTCCCTTCCCTGCTCCAGGAGGGCAGCCAACCCGATGTTTTGTTAACCTGCCAGCTGACTGCAGGAACAGGGCAGCCCATCAAGAACCAGCCAGGTGAGATCAGTACAAATAGCTGAGCTAGGAAATAAATGCTGTCTTTTACCAAGTAAGTTTTGGGGTGAACTGATTCCTAACTAACTGATATAAGCTAACTGATAAAAAAAAAACCTCCAGTCTAAAGAGTGAAATGGCCTGCTGAAAATCACTGAGCTGTATAGTGGCCTGAATGTGAAGTGAAATAAAATTAAGTCTGGGTTAATAAGTAACTGGTTGAATAAATATGTCTTTAGGTTATTTATTAATGCAGGCTCCTCAGTTCAGTTCAGTTGCTCAGTTGTGTCTGACTCTTTGCAACCCCATGAACCGCAGCACACCAGGCCTCCCTGTCCATCACCAACTGCCGGAGTCTATCCAAACCTATGTCCATTAAGTCGGTGATGCTATCCAACCATCTCATCCTCTGTCGTGCCCTTCTCCTCCTGCCCTCACTCTCTCCCAGCATCAGGGTCTTTTCCAATGAGTCAGCTCTTCTCATCAGGTGGCCAAAGTACTGGAGTTTCAGCTTCAACATCAGTCCTTCCAATGAACACCCAGGACTGATCTCCTTTCGGACAGACTGGTTGGATCTCCTTGCAGTCCAAGGGACTCTCAATAGTCTCCTAGGTTTAGTTATTAAACAAGGAAACATTTATGGAGCATATAAATAGTACTTTGCTGAGATACTGGGAAAATAGGAAAATCAAGGCATGGTGTCTTATCTCCACAAGGCCCAGATTCTGCTAGAAGATACAACATGTATAGATAAAGAAAATATAATGTGATAAAGATAATAATGAATACATAGGACTTTATGGGCTGGTAGAAGGGGAGCCCTGACCCAGGCTGAGAGGTACAGGTGGGCTTCTGGTTACTAGGCACATACCCTGAGAAAACCATAGTTCAAAAAAATACACATGCCCCTTTGTTCACTGTAGCACTCTTTACAGTAGCCAGGACATGGAAACAACCTAAGTGTCCACGGACAGGCAAATGGATAAAGACGATGTGATACATATATGCAATGGGGTGTTACTCAGCCAGAAAAAGGAATGGAACTGTGTCATTTGTAGAGATGGGAATGGACCTAGGGTCTGTCATATAGAGTGAAATAAGTCAGAAAGAGAAAAACAAATATCGTCTATTAATGCATGTATGTGGAATCTAGAAGAATCGTACAGATGAACCTAGTTCCAGGGCAGGAACAGAGATGCAGATGTGGACACGGGGTATGGTCGGGGACGGGGAGCATGGAATGAATTGGGAGGGACATATAACACTACCATGTGTAAATGAGACAGCTAGTGGGAAGCTACTATAAAGCAAGGAAGCTCAGCTTGGTGCTCTGTGATGACCTGGGGGTGGGATGGGGGGTTGGGAGGGAGGTCCAGGAAGGAGGGGATATATGTATACATGCAGTTGATCCACTTCATTGTATAGCAGAAACCAATATAACATTGTGAAGCATTTATACTCCAAAAAAAAAAAAAAAGTCAGGAAAAAAAAATGATGCCAAGCAAGGCTTAAAGAACAAAGGGAGTTTGCCAGCTTGGAGTGGAGGAGGATGGGAGAAAGGCACGGTAGAGCAGTAAGAGGAAACAAGAGGCAGGGTGCACCTCAGTCAGGGTGTGGAGCTGCCAGCAGGCGAGTGCTGCTCGAGACAGTGAGGAGCAGCGTGGGAACACTGCTGAGAATGACATCAGATCCTGGATGCTCCCTGTGCCACGGCAAAAAGCTTCAATTCTCTATCCTGGACAAGGAGAAGCTACTGAACAGCTGTAGGAAATCACATCAGCATCTCTGAAACATCATTCTGGCAACACAGAGGATGGGTCAGGGAGACAGAAAGGACAGGTGAGAGTCCATGGGGACATGAACTATGCCAGTCACAGTGGGGATGAACAGGAAGAGGTGGAACTGAAAATCATTTAGGAGGGAGAAGCTGGAGGCGTCAGTAATAGACAGGCTGGCTGGGGGACTGCAAGAGAAGGCAGACACAAGATGAACCCCAGTTTCCTGCAGGGTGGGTAGGTCTTAGATGTCCACCATCTTTCCCAACTCTGTTTATGCTTTTGACAGTTAGATGTGGGTGTAAAACCTTGATCTCTGTTCAGTTAAACTCTGGGAGCTTTTCATGCCTGTTCCTACTGCTAAGATCCTTCTGGATCCTGCTATGGCTATCTGATACATTTCCACACTGGTGGCTGTAGCTGTGGATAAGCTTCACCCAAATTCTTGGTAAGAAGGTAAAGGCAGAACCACGGACCTTAGCTGGAGTTGTAGACTCAAATCTGGATATACTCTGAATAGAATTAGATATACATCAAAACAGTGAAGGGACAGAAGAAAAGTCCCATGAAAAAGGAAAAGTAAATGGCAGGTGTTTAACTTGGAGAAGAGGTGACTCAGGAGAGGATGGTCACTTCCAGGTGGAAGAGGAATCCATCTTTTGTAGGACTGTCTCCATGGTGGTATACTAGTGCCAGAGAACATCATCACACAATCCACAGATTGGAAAAGTTCAGCTTGGCATGAAGCAGGACTGTCTAAGGGTCAGAGACACCTGGAGCTGGGGTGGGCCAGATTGGCACAGAGTAAGCATCTGTATAAATTTGCTAGAGCTGCCCCAACAAAATGCCACATGCTGGGTGCCTTAAATAATAGGAATTTATTTTCTCTAGTTCTGAAGGCTAGAAATTCAAAGTTGAAGTGTCAGCAGGGTTGGTTTCTTCTAAGGTTTCTCTCCTTGGCTTGCAAATGACTGTGCCTCCATCCTGTCTCCTCTTCTTATAAGGATCCCAGTCCCACTGGATGAGGGTCTACCCATATGACCTCATTTTAATTGAATTACCTCTTCAAAGACCCTAACTTCAAATTCAGTTTGAGTTACTGGGGTTTAGGATTCCCAAGGATACATTTTAAGGGATCACAATTCAGTCCACAACACAACCTGTCAACAGGGATGTGTAAACAGAGGTCTGATGACTGTCAACCGGAGGAAACCAATGAAGAAATTGAAGTAACAAATTCAGAGCGTCCTTGAAGGTCCCTTGAGGTCTCAGAGCTACGATTCTCAACATTGCGAGAGGGCAAACTCAACCCTGCTGTTAAACATTATTAACACAATAATCTCCCCGGGGCTTCAGACAATAATTACATTTTCATGGCAGCTTAAATGATGGATGAGAAATGTTGCTTTGCTTTAACCCTTTTTGGAGGAAAGGCGCGGGCCGGCAGCTACACACGAACCTGCAGAGGACAACCGCGAGCTTACCTGTGAAACAGGACAGACTTCACCAAGGTGACTACGTCCCGGCTGGCATTGTATCCGGCACAGACAATAGCAACGTGGATTGTCTGGGAAGAGAGCAGAGGAGCAATTAGATGGAGAAGGATCTTCCTGGTGCTTCTGACAGCATGAGAAAGTGCCCTATTTCTTGTTGGGATGGTCGGGACACAAGGAACATTGGCGGCAGCTGTGAAGAATAACTCCAGACAGTTTTATTAAGGCCTTTTTAATCGGTTTATGGAGCTATCATCATTTAGAAACCATTAAGGCTCTTTTCAATTACATTTTGGGGACGAGAGAAATGGCAATTGGCTTGAATAGGCAAACAGTGCATCCTGTGCCCCCAAGCCTGGAGACAATGACAATCGGTAACAAGAGAGGAGAAAGAAACACGCCTGAATATATGAACTGACAACCGGGGATCTCAGTTGGAGACGTGGTGGCTCAGAGTTCAGGAAATGTTCTCACAGGACATCGCAGGTCAGGGGCAACCTGATAACAGGACAAAGGGAACCAAGAAACACCGAAGGGCCCAGCTGGGATACCATTCAGGGAACTGAAGGCTGGCAGAATCAACAGGACATGGATGGATCATCTCACCGAAGCACTTGGGAGCATGGGCCCCGGCACGCCCGTTAACCGTGGGTGACCCCGGAAAGCTTCAGCATCAGGTGACTCACTGTAACATGACGGTCAGGACGCACCTCACGCGGGATGTCGCGGAAGGGAACTATGTCAAGTACAGAGATGCAGCACACCGCGGTCTGATCACAGGAGAAAGCCCCTCGAGAGCTGAGCTCCCGAAACAGGGGTGATTTGCCATCTTGGTGTGCCGTGAATGAATTACAGGTGATGAAGATGGCACACCTCTTCAAGTGAGAGTTCCAGGCTACCAGGCAGGGCTGCCCCGCAGGCTTGGCTGCCCTCTGCTGCCTGCAAGTTCTATGTTCCTCTGGGCACCCAATACTGAAATTCAAAGAAGGGGTCTGGATAGGCACCGCTTCGTTTTCAGAACCATACGTGGCCCTTCCTCCTAGCGCATGGCTCCCAGGCTCCCCATTCTCCTCACCAGCCACTTCCAGCCGCAGGGAAGTTCTGACGTCCTGCTCACTTCCATCCAGGCTTCCCCAGACCTATGCCAGCCCATGTCTCCAGACATCACCAAGGAAAGGTTAACCATATCCAGGATAAACCAACCGAGAGTCTAGGATGCAGTTGCAAGACCTTTTCAGTTCCAATGACCTTCACTCCACCCTGGCCACTCACTCTCAGTGCCAGGTACTGAACCTCACTTCCTCCAAATCATCACTTTAGAGAAATTATCAGTTCACCCACAGCTCTAGGATTCTCAGAGCCTCTCACCCCTGCAGCTGCCCCTCCCCCTTATGAAGACCCCTCACTTCGCCCTGTGTGCCAGGCCCTACCTGCTTACCTGACCCATCTACCCTGCCCTTGGCTCCCTGAAATGTTCAGCCCCCATATGTTCATCCCCCACTGGCAATACGCAAGCCAGTGCCCCACAGTCAGGGCAGCAGGATCCCTGCTCCACACTTACACGGGGGACCAAGAAGGAAGACGAGGGAAGACAGGAGAGAAGAATCACTACGCTAAGAGCTAGTATTTACTGAGCAAATTAGTACATACTGGGTACAGTATTTAGCACTTTACACAGATTGCCAGGTTTAAGCTGTACGAAACAAGTACAGGGTTATTGTTTCAGTATTAGAGATCAGGAAACAGGCTGAGAGAGATGGCATTTTAATTCTGCATAAGAGATTCTTCACCCTGCTGGTGGTGCGTCAGAAACACCCAAAAGATCTCAAAAATGTACCCTGTGCCAGCCCTGTCTCATACCAATTAACTCACACTCTCAGATGTCCAAGACCTTAACTACCCTACTAGAAGGCAGTGGTTCTCGGTAGGGGGTAATCCACTCCCCTTTGCCTCCCCTACGACACGTGGCGATGTCTGAAGTCATTTTGGGTTGTCACTCCTGGGGATGCAAGGAGTGGCAGTCTATGGATGGAGGCAGAGATGCTGCTCTGCATTCTACAATGCACAGGGTGGTCCCCAAAGAATCACCCTATGTGCAAAAGGTCAAGAGCACTGTCTCTAGGAAACCCTGTTTTAAGGAAGGAGAGGGGCAGTGAGGGGAGGCTCAGATCCCACAGGACACCAAAGCCACCTTTTCAATCTCATTTCTGCACATCTCAAGTTCCCCACCTGTAAAATGACGACAGCCCCACTTATCTCTGGAAAATATCTCCCAAAGACTTAGAATCAAAATCTGTAAGGCAGATGCAACTGTCACTGTTTGAATAGTGGAGGAGATGAATAGGAAAATGCCTGCCCATGGGAGGTATAACCAGGGTGGGAACAAGAATGGGTAAATGCACGCTGAATCAGGCTCTTTGGAATCACAAATATTTAAATACCCAGCCTCCGAGATATCAAACTTTGTCTTGGCTTCAGGGTTCAGGGACTTTTTAAAATGGGCCCATTAAATGTAAGCACAAGTGCACACATCCTCAAACATTTTACATAAATTTCCCAATCTCTTTAGTTTCATCCAGTACACCTGCCACCATGAATAAATTCATCATCTGCAGCCGCCACCGCAGAGCCCTGCTACCCAGGAAGGCAGAAAATTGGAGTGTCACGAACACGTACCTGAAAGAGCTCGGGATGGTCCCAAATTTTATGGGTGCAGAAGAGAATGGCAGAAGTGAGGCGAGGCTCGAGGCAGGAGCGGGGACAGTCTGGGGACAGGGATGAAGGTTCCTTGACAGACCAGGGATGCATACATGGCCTCACTAAGAGAATTTTCCATTCTGAAGCTATGAAGTCCAGGTTTCAAGTTTCTCAGTGTGGTGGCTTAAAGATGGTCCCAGATACCTGGATGTTCCTCCCCTCAAAGGAAAGGGTCTGGCATCAGATTCTGTGACCACTTGTCCATTCCTCCCCTATACTTGGTAGACATGATACTTGCCTTTATTGGTCAAAATGTCTGAATATAGTGTGATCATGGACTCACTGCCCTTTTCCAACGGGATTTGTGCACTGAGAACCTTTTTTAGACTGAATTAATTGGGTTCTTGTCACCCTGCTTATTTAAATTATCTGCAGAGTACACCATGCAAAATGCTGGGCTAGATGAAGCACAACCTGGAATCAAGATTGCCAGGAGAAATATCAACAACCTCAGATATGCAGGTGACACCACCCTTATGGCAGAAAGCTAAGAGGAACTCTTGATGAGGGTGAAAAAGCTGGCTTAAAACTCAACATTCAAAAAACTAAGATCACGGAATCTGGTCCCATCACTTCATGGTGAACAGAAGTGGAAAAAGTAGAAGCAGTGACAAATTTTATTTTCTTGAGCTCCAAAATCACTGCAGATGGTAAGTGCAGCCATGAAATAAAAAGATACTTCTTTCTTGGAAGGAAAGCTATGATGAACCTAGAAAGTGTATCAAAAAGCAGAGCCATCCCTTTGCCGACAAAGGTCCATCTAGTCAAAACTATGGTTTTTCCAGTAGTCACGTAATGATGTGAGAGTTGGATCCTAAAGAAGCTGAGTGCTGAAAAATTGATGTTTTTGACCTGTGGAGTTGCAGAAGACTCTTGAGTGTCCCTTGGACTACAAGGAGATCTAACCAGTCGATTCTACAGGAAATCAGTCCTGAATATGCATTGGAAGGACTGATGCAGATGCTACAATACTTTGGCCACCTGATGGGAAGAGCTGACTCACTGGAAAAGATCCTGATGCTGGGAAAGACCGAAGGCAAAAGGAGAAGGGGACAACAGAGGATGAGATGGTTGGATGGCATCGAACTCAATGGACATGAGTTTGGGCAAAGTCCGGGAGAGAGTGAAGGACAGGGAAGCCTGGCTTGCTGTGGCCCATGGGGTGGAAAAGAGTCAGACATGACTCAGGGACAGAACAACAACAATAACAACAAACTGAGTTCCTCCTGCCTCTGGTTTCTGCTTGAGTTTGGTCAATGGGAGACCTCAGCAGGAGTCCAAAGCCCCTTGCCCTCTTTTACCTCTAGTTCTGGTTCCACAAGTCCTCCTCCTGCCCCCGCAGGCCCAGGGGTTGTGGTGACTCCCTCCTGGGAACTTTACAACCCTCACTGGTACCTCGGAACCCTGCCCATGCCTCTGGCCCTGTGTTAAATCCTCTCCCCACCTTTTGTGAGTGTGCCCCGTCTCTTGCCAGGACCTGACTAATTCAGGTAACTACTCCTCAGCACCCCATCTATCCTGGGGGCTAGATGGGGACTTCTGATGACTTTGGGGCATCCATAGATGTATCACTGATCCCTAAGGCAAAGCAAGGCAGAAGGACATCCAAATAACAAACCTGAGAATGGATAAATTGTAGGTATAAATTGGAAGGGACATTCCCTGGAGATCCAATGATTATGACTCAGTGTTTTTACTGCTGAGGGCTGGGTTCAATCCTTGCTTAGGGAACGAAGATTCCACAAGCCATGCAGTGCGGCCAAAATATATATTTTTTTAACTTAAAAAAACGTTAAAGCACTATACAAAATTCTCCGACACAGAGACCACAAGATTTTTTATAAGGAAAGCTTCCTGCTTTCTCCCTTTAGTCATCAACACGATGCTGCAAGCTGTACCTGGAGACACAGGTAAGAGTGCCAGGGCTGTGGACTGGCCTTCCTTCCTGATACCACTGGGGTCAAGTAAGTGACCTTCACTGTTGGGGCCTGCAGGAAGAATTCAGGCTTGACATAGGTGCTTTTAGAGAGATTGATGTGCCAGGCGCTGTCCTGGGATCAAAGGATAGAAAGGTCAATTGGCCTTTGTTCCCCAGGTCAGGGGACAGGGAGAAATACAATCAACCAGACAATCCCATCAGAGACTGCAGATGCTCCCATGTCCACAGGCTCAGTGTCCCTGCCGCCCAGAGTGGCCAGCAGCACTGAGACCAAGCGGATGCAGGATCAACTTCCAGCAGAAGACACTACGGTTACTAGACTAGGGCAACACTCACTCCAATCTCCAGTCAGCAGGGATTCACAGCCATATTAGCCTTCTCATAACCTGAGAGAGAACGGCCCTCCAACAGGAGACAGTCCCACAGGGCTGTGTGCTCATACGTGCATGCAGGAGAAGAAGAGCCTCTGCCCCAAATGAAATTCAGACCAAACTAATAAGGGACGGCAGGCAAGCCATGGCCTGGGCAGAAGTAAACACCACTCTGCTTGCTCCGCTTCCCACTGACACCATTAGCAGAGACCTGAAAGCTCAGGTCTCTCCTAGCAACACAGGAGAAGACTCTACACACGGACATCACCAGATGCTCAGCACCGAAATCAGACTGATTATATTCTTTGCAGCCAAAGATGGAGAAGCTCTATACAGTCAGCAAAAACAAGACCGGGAGCTGACTGTGGCTCAGATCATGAGCTCCTTATTGCCAAATTCAAACTTAAATTGAAGAAAGTAGGGAAAACTGCTAGATCATTCAGGTATGACCTAAATCAAAATCCTTTATGATTATACAGTGGAAGTGAGAAATAGATTTAAGAGCCTAGATCTGATAGATAGAGTGCCTGATGAACTATGGAATGAAGTTCGTGACATCGTGCAGGAGACAGGGATCAAGACCATCCCCACGGAAAAGAAATGCAAAAAAGCAAAATGGCTGTCTGGGAGGCCTTACAAATAGCTGTGGAAAGAAGAGAGGTGAAAAGCAAAGGAGAAAAGGAAAGATATAAGCATGTGAATGCAGAGTTCCAAAGAATAGCAAGAAGAGATAAGAAAGCCTTCCTCCTCAAATCAATGCAAAGAAATAGAGGAAAACAACAGAATGGGAAAGACTAGAGATCTCTTCAAGAAAATTAGAGACACCAAGGGAACATTTCATGCAAAGATGGGGTCAATAAAGGACAGAAATGGTCTGGACCTAACAGAAGCAGAAGATATTAAGAAGAGGTGGCAAGAATACACAGAAGAACTGTACAAAAAGATCTTCACGACCAAGATAATCATGATGGTGTGATGACTCACCTAGAGCCAGATATCCTGGAATGTAAAGTCAAGTGGGCCTTAGAAAGCATCACTACGACCAAAGCTAGTGGAGGTGATGGAATTCCAGTTGAGCTATTTCAAATCCTGAAGGATGATGCTGTGAAAGTGCTGCACTCAATATGCCAGCATTTTTGGAAAACTCAGCAGTGGCCACAGGACTAGAAAAGGTCAGTTTTCATTCCAATCCCTAAGAAAGGCAATGCCAAAGAATGCTCAAACTACTGCACAACTGCACTCATCTCACATGCTAGTAAAGTAATCCTCAAAATTCTTCAAACCAGGCTTCAGCAATACGTGAACTGTGAACTTCCAGATGTTCAACTGGTTTTTGAAAAGGCAGAGGAACCAGAGAACAAATTGTCAATATCCGCTGGATCATGGAAAAAGCAGAAGAGTTCCAGAAAAACATCTATTTCTGCTTTATTGACTATACTAAAGCCTTTGACTGTGTGGATCACAAGAAACTGTGGAAAATTCTGAAAGAGGTGGGAATACCAGACCACCTGACCTTCCTCTTGAGAAATCTATATGCAGGTCAGGAAGCAACAGTTAGAACTGGACATGGAACAACAGACTGGTTCCAAATAGGAAAAGGAGTTGTCCTCCTGCTTATTTAACTTATATGCAGAGTACATCATGAGAAACGCTGGGCTGGAAGAAGCACAAGCTGGAATCAAGATTGCCAGGAGAAATATCAATAACCTCAGATATGCAGATGACAACACCCTTACAGCAGAAAGTGAAGAGGAACTAAAAAGCCTCTTGATGAAAGTGAAAGAGGAGAGTTAAAAAGTTGGCTTAAAGCTCAACATTTAGGAAACGAACATCATGGCATCTGGTCCCATCACTTCATGGGAAATAGATGGGGAAACAGTGTCAGACTTTATTTTTTTTGGGCTCCAAAATCACTGCAGATGGTGACTGCAGCCTTGAAATTAAAAGACGCTTACTCCTTGGAAGAAAAGTTATGACCAACCCAGATAGTATATTCAAAAGCAGAGACATTACTTTGCTGACTAAGGTCCGTCTAGTCAAGGCTATGGTTTTTCCAGTGGTCATGTATGGATGTGAGAGTTGGACTGTGAAGAAAGCTGAGTGCCAAAAAATTGATGCTTTTGAACTGTGGTGTTGGAGAAGACTCTTGAGAGTCCCTTGGACTGCAAGGAGATCCAACCAATCCATTCTGAAGGAGATCAGCCCTAGGATTTCTTTGGAAGGAATGATGCTAAAGCTGAAACTCCAGTACTTTGGCCACCTCATGTGAATAGCTGACTCATTGGAAAAGACGCTGATGCTGGGCAGGATTGGAAGCAGGAGAAAAGTGGACGACAGAGGATGAGATGGCTGGATGGCATCACTGACTCGATGGCTATGAGTCTGAGTGAACTCTGGGAGTTGGTATTAGACAGGGCGGCCTGGCACGCTGCAATTCACGGGGTTGCAAAGAGTTGGACATGACTGAGTGACTGAACTGAACTGAAAAGCTCAGGTGCTCCCCTCAGGGCATTCTGCCTGGGGGGCACAATGCAGTGAAAGCCTCTGCTAACTGGGAGCCTTTAGGAGTGGGAGTGAGAGTGAAACCTATTTAAATGCTGGCATGTGATGCGAGGGGAAAAGTCAAGGCTAGGTCTAGATCCTGAACTGCAGCTGCTGGGGACAGGGGTGGGGAGGCAAGACCTCCCAGAGGATAGATGCTGTCGCAGCAGCTGGGGAGAGGGACACAGCTGGCTGCAGAGGCCGTTTCCCCAGTTAGTGGGGAAAACTCAACAAGGGTAGAGAGACCTTGGTTTGAGCAGCAATGTCAACACAAGTCACCGTGTGATCTTGGAACAGCTGCTTTATATCCCTGAACCTCACTGACTCACCTGTAAAATGGAGATAAAAATAGATGCCCCACTGGATAACTGAGGGGATCAGACACATAAGTGCATGACTGAACTGATGCTTGTTCACATCACTGACTGCATATGCAGCACCAAGAGAAGCTGGGCATCATCCCCTGGCTTTGACTTCCTTATCTGTAAAATGGGGGGCATGATTCTACTTACCCTCAAGGAGTTGTTTAGGATAAGTGGTCCTCAAACTCTAACATCCGTCAGAAGCCCTGGAGGGTTTGTTAACACAGAGTGTGGGGTCCCTCCCCCTGACAAGTTTCTCATTCAGGAGGTTCTGTAGGAGTCTGAGGATTCCCCACATCCAGGTGATGCTAATGCTGGTGGTCTAGGGACCCCACCTCAAGAACCACTTAGCTAAAGCTCTCTGAAGGGTGTCTCTGGTTAAACACTCCACAGATGTTAGCTGTGATTCTGTTGGGAGAGGAGGAGTGTCCACAGAATCTGTTTCCGACTTTCTCTGAGGAGCACCACCCCCTCACTTCTAGAGAACCAGGAGAGGCAGAGCTCCGCCCACAGCTACCCCAGTCTCCCATGGCCTTGGAACTGACGCCTCCTCCAGGGTGAGGAAAAGGCAGAGGGGACAGAACAGGGGACACAGGCTTCTCCTGCACAAAAGTAAAGCCCTGGAAACCAGAAGGGCCAGACGGCGGCCCTAGCTCTTCCTCTGGCCAGCTGAGTGGTCTTGGACAAGTGACTTAAGCTCCCTGGTCCTCAGTGACTCCTTTATAAAAAGAGGGATTCAGAAGCCCCCAGCCAGGCCAGTGTGCCAGCTCGGAAACAGATGCCCCAGCCCCGATTAAGCCTTCAGCGGAGGCAGCCCCAGCAGATGCTTGAACTGCAACCTCAGGGGAGACCCAGAGCCACAACCCCCAGCTAAGCTGCTCCCAGATTCCCACTTTTCAGAAACCATGAGATAATAAAATGCATGTGGCATGAGACTGTTAAGTTTTGGGAATAAGTTGCCCCAAAGTAATAAATAATATCCTCAAGGGAGGCATCTGAAAGGCCACACTTAGAGCTTGGGTCCCTGAAAATCACTACAGAAAAAAGTCCTCCTAGGTACATTCCAGTGGGCTTCCAGGTGGCGCTAGTGATAAAGAACCTGCCTGCCAATGCAGGAGATGCACCAGACCCGGGTTCAGTTCCTGAGTCAGGAGGATCCCTGGAGGAGGACATGGCAACCCACTCCAGTATTCTTGCCTGGTAAATCCCATGGATAGAGGAGCCTGGCGGTGTGTAGTCCATGGGGTGGCAGAGATTGGGACATGACTGAAGCAGCTTCATATGGAGGTACCTTCAAGTACAAGGTCCCCTAGTTCAAGGGTGCGACATTCAGGGGAAAATATTTTAGCAGATTTATGTCCTTGAAGGAGCCTCAAAGACAACATATGAAGCAAATGAAATGTGAATCCAAAGGCTGTACAAGTATCTTCCAATGGTGACATGGTGTATGAAAAGATGTCAGACAAACCCCTTCACTGTGGGGTAATTATAGAAAGACCCTGAAGATGAAGTGAAAACAAAAAGATCAAAATTCTGTTGGGTTTGTTAGGGACCCAGAAGATGCAGGTAAGAGGTGTCAAGGTTTATAAACACAAAACCTAAAGCAAAACGCTCAACTCCTGCTTAGCTGACAAATGCAATCACAATCTGGCAGGCACCGCAAAACGACCCAACTTCTTTTTAAAGAACAGTCAGGTCTTTGCTTAGACCACAGAGGAATGAGTACCCCCATAGGGCTGTGACAGCCCCCAAGCTGAAAGGTGACCCCCACATCTTTCATGCCTGTCACCCAGAAGCCTTCTGAGATGAGGCACCTGCCAGGCAGAGAATAAGGACTGCAGCTCTGAGCTGATGCAGCACAGGCCCCAGCAGCTCTAATTCACAGTGCTCAGTACAGTGGTTCAAAGCATAGGCTCTAGGAAGCCAACTGCCTAGGTTTAAATGTGAGCTCCACCTCTTCCTGGCAGTATGACATTGCCATAATTATTTAACTTTTCTCAGTGGTAGCTTTCTACTCTATAAAAAGAAGAACGTATGTTATGCAGATTAAATGAGATATTTCATGTAAGTTTTAGCATACTGTTTCCTACACTTGCAGGACTCAATACACGTTCACTTTTGTTATTATCACATTGCTATTACAGTTTTGAATACAGTCCAAAGCATGGGATAGAAGGAAAGAGATACTTCCTCAAGGGGTGGTGTGACACCAGCCATTACCATTCACCTGACTTTCCATGATAATAATATCAATTGTTGCTGCTTCAGTTCTTCGACATTCCTTCCATTCAGAGATGGGGTGTATGCCCTTCTCCCTTCAAAGTGGGTTAGATTTTGTAACTGTTTCAACCAACAGACTATATTATGGACGAAAGTGACACTGTGACTTTTGAGACCAGGTCATTAAAGTGTTTCTGTTCTGCCTTGCTCACTAGAATACTTGTACTTAAAAGCCATCAGCTGCCATGGAAGTAGCTGGCCATCCTGGAGCTGCCATGTTGTGAGGACGCCCAAACCAGCCATGGAGAGACCACACGGAAGGCCCCAAACCTATAACAGCAAAGAAAGACACCAGGCCAGTGCCCACAGCTCCAACCCTCGCCGTTCCTGCTCCAGCCACCAACTAACTGCACGAGCCCTTCTACCCGCCAGAATCGCTCAGCTACGCCCTTCTCAAATCCCTCACCCACAGACACCATGAGAGCTAACAAAATGATTGGTGTTGTTTTAAGCCATTTATGTTTTAGGTGATCTCTTAGGCAGCAATTGGGAACTGGAAGATTCATAATAAGCATATGTGACACCCATCCAGGGTTACTTTCCCACCTGCTATCTCGTTTCATCGTCACAAATGCATAGGGAAGAACACATTATTATTCTCATTTCATAATAAAATAGATCCCAAGAGAGTAACTGAACTGCCCCAGGTCACATGGCTAGTGAGTGGCTAAGTAAAGATTTCTGGTTAGACATTCTGACTCCAGTTTACAGATTTTGTGCTGAACCATGGCTGACTCCCAGAATGGACCAGAACCAGAAATGCAAGAAAAATGCACATATCTGTACAAACAGAGGCAGAAGCGGAGATCAAAGAGGATCATTCTATTCCAAGTCCAGAAGCACAGAGAAACCAGTCCCTCGTGGAAGCAGAATTGCCCTGACAACAGAAATATGCAGGAAGAAAACGGGCAGCAGCGACTTGAAGGGGACATCATTAGGGAACCATAAGAGGGCACAAGGCCCCGGTGTCTATCACCAGCAATCTCAGCTGACAGCCCAGGCGTCATTACAGAAGGGTTTTCAGAAATACTTGTCATAGCCCAGAGAAGTTCCAGCGCCACCAGAGATGATGACAACGTCCTTAGTTACGAGGCCCTGCACGCTGACAGAGTGTCAGGACCAGCTTGAGCACTTGTAACCATAAGTGCTGCCGAAGGAGGAGGATTCTATTTTGACTCCACTGACTGACATTTCTTGTTTGGCTCTATGGAATTTTCCCTAAAATCTTTAAAGATGCCAAGTGATGGAAACAGAAGAAGCATATTGCTAATAGGTCTAAAGCCAGCATCTCAGGGCACGTGTGCCCCTGGAGGAGACAACATTGAAATAAGATGCCAGCAGGCCAGAACTTGCTAATTCATCTATGGAAACTCTGAACAGAATCCAGGGTTCATCATAGGTGAATTCCACCATAAAAATAAGTAGTAACATTATCAAGACACACAAAACGTATAATAAACGAACAAGGATTTCTCTGGCACTCCAGTGGTTAAGACTCTGAGCAGGGATGGGTTCAATCCCTGGTCAAGGAACCAAGGTCCCACATGCCATGGTGTGTGCTCAATAAATAAATGTACAAAACCTAATTCTCAGGTGCAAAAGACTAAAAGATAAGTTATGGTAGCAACAAGCCCAAGATCTTTATCTCTCAAAGAGCATAAAGTGAACCCCATAATTTATTCTAGTTGTTCTTTAAAGCAGTAGTTTCCAAACAGTTTCTACTAGATATCTCAGAATCACGTGGATACAAAATTTTAATACCTAAATTTTGAGCCCTATTCTCAGAGATTCTCAATCAGTAGGATGGATGGGTTCCATGAATATGCATGTTTGGGTATGTAATTCTAATGTACAACCCAGTTCGGTAACTACTCATTTGACAGAGAATATTCACTGTAACCATAACATCGGTTCTCTAGTAGCCAAGGGCCTCCCCAGTGGCTACTGGCTCAGACAGTAAAGAATCTGCCTGCAATGCAGGCGACCTGGATTTGTTACCTGGGTCTGGAAGATCCCCTGGACAAGGAAATGGCTACCCACTCCAGTATTCTTGTCTGGAGAATTCCATGGACAGAGGAGCCTGGCAGACTACACTCCATGGGATCATGCATAGTTGGACATAACCGAGTGACTAACACTTTCACTTTCTAGTAGCCAAATTCCAAAATGTTAACAGAGAATACGGCTTCTTTGAAGAAAAATCTGTTTTCTAGGCTCCCTTGCAGCCAGGTGGCAGCTAAAGGTACCAGCTAAATGAAGTTCTGCCAGTGTGATCTAAAAGGGACTGACTGTGAAATTTCTAAGACATGTTCCTAAAGCAAGCTGATACTCTCCCCCTTCCTGCTAGATGGAATGTGACTGACAGAGCTGAAGCTCTACCATGCAATGACCTTGAGAATGCCAGTCATGCCAGCTGGGTGACAAGATAAAGGAAGGCTGCCTTCCAGATATGAACATCCCTACACTGGCAGCCTCCAGACTTCTTACATGTAAACAGAAAAATGGTGCAAAGTAGCTGTTACTTGGGATTGCTCGATAAATCACGGTGAAGTCAACTACTAACACAACTAATGATGCTACCATTTGCCTAAAGTTCTAGTATACATTGTTACCACTGAAACAGTTTGAGGCAAGAACTTGATTTTAATTCGTAACATACACACAAAGAAACCCACACGCAGAAGAGCTATGTAAAGTGCTCAGAGCCTCACCACCATCAAGGTAGGAAGGGAGCCAGATTTGGGCTCCTGTCTCCCACTTTGAAAGCCTTTAAAAAAAAGAGAGGTATAACTGTTTTACAACCTTGGGTTGGTTTCTGCTGTATGACAAAGTGAACCAGTTACATGTATACATGTAACTCCTCCCTCTTGGATCTTCCTCCCATCCATCAAAAACATGTGTACCCCAATGTTCATCATAGCACTGTTTATAACAGTCAGGATATGAAAGTAACCTGAATGTCCACTGACAGATGAATCGATAAAGAAGACGTGGTACATATATACATCACTGAAATATTATTCAGCCATATAAAGGGATGAAATTGGGTCATCTGTAGAGAGGTGGATGGACCTAGAGTCTGTCATACAGAGTGAAGTCAGAAAGAGAAAAACAAATATTATATACCAACACATGTATGTGGAATCTAGAGAAATGATACAGATGAACCTATCTACAGGGCAGGAATAAAAGCCAGTGGTCTTTTGCCCGCACTATTTTGTGGGATACTTGGGGCAGAAGCCCTCTTTAGAAATGGGATGCGTGTATCTCAGAAAGCTGAGCAGAAGGAAGCCACTGGCCACACAGGCAACAGCAGGAAGAGGAATCCTCTGTTTTCGCCCTCTGTTACATTTGCACCCTCCCATTTCTTTTTTTCCTTTTCCTTTTCTATTTTTCACCTCCTTAATCTTACCCAGTGGTTTAAGTCAGTCTGAGTCATAATAATGTATACACACTCGAGGAAAAGCATTTCCTCCCCCGGGCCAGCCCACATTCTAAACTGATGTCATGACCATAACCAGAGAGTAGAGAACCTGAAAGAAATCAAACCAGCCTTCACTCAGGCAGGGAAAGACCATTCCCAAGTTAGGGCCCACCCCAGACCAGCCTAGATCATGAGCGTTTAACTGTTAAAGTTGCTAAGTGCTCATTTTCAAAGACGTAAAACAGAGATCTTCCATAACAGAGGCCACTGGCAATGGCTGTGGACGATTAAATGAGACTGGGCCTGGCATACAGTCAGTACCTAATTATAGGAGGCAGATCTCTAGGCAGTTTAACATAATTCCTGTCTTATGCTCTCCCGAATGCATACCATGCCTTGCCTAAGCCATTGGTTCTTTTCCTAGGTAGAAGGAAGGATGAAGAATTATGCAGTTAACAAATGACTAGCTGGCTCTCTACTCCCCAACAGCGCCCCCAAGCAACCTGCCAAGTGGACCATGCAGGCAAGATAATACTTGGAGGAGTCAGTCACACGATGGAGAAGGATGCAGAACCCAACTTCCTGCCTCGATGACTCAATGAGATCCTCCCCTTCTCCCCTTTCCCCTTTCAAACCTGTAGGACTTCCCTGGTGGTCTACTGGTGAAGAGTCGATTTGCCAATACGGGAGACATGTGCTCAGTCCCTGGTCCAGGAAGATTCCACGTGCTGTGCGGCAACTAAGCCCGTGAGCACTACTGCTGACCCCTCACTTAAAGCCCATGCTCCACCACAAGGGAAGCCGCCGCAATGGGAAGCCCATGTAAACTGGAGAGGTAGTCCTCGCTGGTCACAACTAGAGAAGACCTGCACACAGCAATGAAGACCCAGCACAGCCAAAAGTAAACACATAAACGAACAAATGTTTTTTTAAAGTGAAACAAAAATGAAATTCATTAAGGAAAAAAGTATCATGGCACAGCACAATCTTCAGAGTCGGTCTTGGGTCCCAAGTCCGTCTTCTCCTCAGACTGCCAGATTCAGGATTAAAGCATCTTTCCTTTCTATTAATACTTGCCTATCAAATTACTGACTTTTGAATGGCGAGCAGACAAACCTGAGTTTGGGAACAAACGGAATTTCTCTTTTCGTCCATCATCTCTTCCTGACTTCCCACCTCAGAAGGTAAGAGCCAGAAGAAAGGGAATTTTGTCTCTTTTCCCATCACTGCTATTTCTTAGCATACAAAACTGTGAAATCCACAACAGAGACTCAACAAATACTTGTTGGATGAATGATGATACCGCAGCCACTTCCCTGCCTGGGTTCTCTGGGCTCACCTGATCAGCCATCTCACCATGCCCTAAATCCTCTCTTGCTTGACAGAGTCTCGTTTCACATTTTTCCTACCCACACACACAATCCTCATAGGACATCCTCCATCTACTGTTCTCCGTCTCTCTACCAGCTCACACTTCAACCAGCGTGGAGAATCCCCAAGAAATCTCCTAGTCCTCAGGGGCTCTCCCTGACCACTATAGTCTAGAATCCCCTCCCTGACCTTGCACAGACCTGACTCTACATCACTTCATAACTAAGCCCTGTATCTGCTTATGACATACTACACAGTCTCACTGACATCACTAAAAACCCTCTTCACATGAACAGCATCTTATAGTTTGAAAATTCTTTTCTCTTCAGGAGTTCAAAGTCTAAACATTATGAGAATGTGGTCAGGAAACAGAATAAACAAACTCCAGGTAATATCTGTCTGTATCTAACTGAAAATAACAAAAATGACCCACAATTGAAAACACAGTCTGTACCAGACAGTATTTGTGGCTTTCTCTGGCCATCCCACTTCCTTTTCACAATACTGTATGAAACAGGTGTTATTTTCTAGAGTTTACTGAGGAGGCATATCTGAAGTTCAGAGAGGTTAGGTAACTTGTTCAAGCACTCACAGCAAAAGCCAACAGAGCTGGGAAGTGAACTCAGGCTTCTTTATCTCAAAAGGTCTTGCTCTTAACAAGGAGGGGCTTCTCTGGTGGCTCAGATGGTAAAGAATCTCCTGCAATGCAGGAGACCTGGGTTTGATCCCTGGGTTGGGAAGATCCCTTGGAGAAGGGCATGGCAACCCACTCCAATATTCTTGGCTGGAGAATCCCATGGACAGAGAAGCCTGGAGGGCTACAGTTCATGGGGTCTCAAAGAGTCAGCCACGACTGGGTGACTAACACTTAACAGAGATACTCTAATTTCCCTCCACTAGGACTGGAAGAAGCATCAAATGAGTGTGTGTGTGTCTGTCCTCGTGCACATTCAGAGCACACAAAAGCACACATGTATGAAGGAGGGGGCTGAGGGGCAGCAAGGAGAGGCAGTGGGTAAGTTTTTCAAATGACCGAAGAGTTGCTAAGAAAGCCAGCATACCCTAAAAGGGGGAAAATGAAGGAAAGCTATCAAAGTCCAAAAAACTGCTTAGATGAGCAAGTCTCTGGTTCTGAATTACAGAAGCTGGGTGTAAAGTGAGAATGAGGTCCAGGGGAACTGCCCAGCTGGGCCACAGGCCAGGGATACCACTGCCACTGGAGGTTAAGAAACAGGGCCCCCAGGATGACAGCTAGAAATTCTCAGCATGCCAAAACAAGCCGCAAAGAAACAAGCAGCAGTTTCCATCAATTGGCTGCTCTTAATACCTCTGTGGTGCAGGCTTTCTTATCCCCATTTTTCAGATGAGGAAAACTGAGGCTGAGGCTTAAACAATCTGCCAGGCAAAGTGAGTAACCTGGCCAGATTCACACCCAGGCCTGAGTCTAGCATGCCAGCTCTTTCCAGGCCCCTGGCCATGCTTCCAGGAGGCATCGGCCATGGTGGGCAATGAGGGGCTGGGTCCTTGGAAGGTTCTCAGGGCTCTTTACCTCGCACTTCTCCACGACCGGCTGCTGCCCGCACTCGGAGCTGTTGCCCGCCACGATGCCGGCACGAAGATTCTCACTGTCGCCGGTGCCCTCCTCCATGGAGTAGGTCTTAGAGTGGTTGCCACGCCGGTGGGTTGGGCTGCGGCCCTGGGCCAAGCTGAGCTGCCGGCGGAGGGCACGGTTCTCCTCCTCCACCTCGCGCACTCGCACCTCCAGGCTCTCGCGCTCCCGCTGGCTGGACGCGGTGTACCGGGGGCTGTGTGGCTGGGCCTCCAGCGGCGACAGAGACACCGGCTTCCCATCTGTGGGCACGGAGAGACGGGAACAGTTAAGGTCCAGGAAAACGATGTGAGCCCCTCCATGTACCCAGGACATCCAGATTCCCTTCACAGTCCCACCGAAAAGGGAAAGCAGGTGGAAAGTGAGTTATAAATGTATGCATCCAGAGGGAACTGGGAACAGAGTTGAAAGCAGAATGACTTGCCACGGGGGTAAAAAACTAACATGCTGCTTAACTATTTACAATCGCCAAGACCTAGGAGTCCATTGACAGGATAAAGCTGTGGTATATACACGTGGGAACATTACCCAGCCATGGGAAGAAAGAAATAATGCCATTTGCAGCAACATGGACGGACCTAGATATTTTCATACTAAGTCAAAGGCAAATATCATATGATATCTACTATATGTGAAATCTAAAATATGATACAAACGAACTTATTTATGAAACACAAAGAGATTCAAGAGACTTAGAAAACAAACTTTGGTTATGAAAAGGGATATGGAGAGTAAATTAGGAGTTTGGGATTGGAACATTCAAACTACAATATATAAAATAAACAAGGTCTTACTGTATGACACGGGGAGCTATATACAAAATCCTGTAATAAAACATAATGGAAAAGAATATGAAAAAGAATATGTATATATGTATAACTGACTCACTTTGTTGTACAGCAGAAACACAATATTGTAAATCAACTATACTTCAATTAAAAAAAGAAAAACTAACAGGCTGTTTAGAGAAGACAATTGTAATTTTCCTAATTAAATCCACTGTCTTCTTTTCCCTACTGGGCACATTTCCAGGTGGATATTCTTGTTAGCAATAAAATATGAATATGAAGGAGGAGGCGGTAGGAGGGAAGGAGAAGAACGGGGGTGGGTAGGAGGAAGTGGAGAAGAGCAAAAGGAAGAGAAGAAATGAAAAGGAGAAATACTAAGTTTATTTAGTTCTTCCTATGTAAACTCCTATTCATCCTTCAAAACCCAGTTTCAGAAGCATCACCTCTCAAGGGAAGCCTTCTTCAATTTTCAGATAAAATATCTATCAGCATATTTCAACACAGCACTAAGACAAATATGTACCTATCATACTGGATTTGCTAAAGTGTTTTACTAAATGTCTCCTTTGAAGATTGAGAGCTTAATAAGGATAAAAACCGGGTCTTACTTATCTTCGTGGTAACATTATATCTGATAAATGCTGGCATGGTGGATGCATCTGTCCATGTCAAGAGTGAAATAGTTAAGTGCAAAAAGGAAGGAGGAAGTAGGAGCATAATCATGGAACTGAATGCCAGAAACAGTCTATACACTGTCAGAAACCATACACAGAGAGGGCAACGACATCTCTCAAAGTCACACAAATGGAACACAGGGGAATCAGAATTTGTACCCAGGTTACTCTTGTCTCAGAGCCTGTGCACTCTCCACTTAAATGCGATTTCATAAAAGGCCACATGAAGAGCCATGGATTTAAAAATTAATACAAAAGTCCCATCTCTAAGGATACTTAGCATAACCCCTTGTATACAGTAGGTGCTCAATGCAATCTTACTGTTGAGGAGCCGCAGGGACACAAGACACACCCCAAACTGTCCCATGCTGCAGAAATCCCGGAATCCAGCTACAACACAGCTGCCTCAGAGACAACCAAGCAAAAATCACGTCTCTAGAAAATTACTCTCTCTCAGCCGCCTGCTAAAAAAAAAAAAAAGCTTTTTTTTTTCTCCCCCGCTTAGAGTTTTTCTCCTTCCTACCCAGACCCCACTGAGCTTGCAGACTGTCCCAGGGAGACTGTGTGACTCACAAAACTCGAGGATCAAAGACTGTGATGAATCACACCCTGTGAGTTTCACCTGTGTTGCCTTGCCGAGCCGGCCTGTGCCCAGGGCCTTTTGATGTGTCTGTGGGTTTGCACAAACACAACTCCTTTTTTCCCTCTTAATCACCTCAGGGTAAAACACCTGAGCTCCGAGTCCTCTGCTATCCACACAGCAAATATGACTTGCTGAATTCCACTGCTTGGGACCGCAGATCAAAGGCCGAGGCAGAGTGTGTGGGGACATGAAATCACAGGTTGATTAGGACTGCATTGTTACCAGGCTCTCTGATTACAAGCTCGACCCAGGCTTTTGAAACCTGTCTCCTTGCTTGGTAAAACCAAATTAGTTTCACTGAAAATGAAGAAGAAAAGGTAGCAACAGCAATTGTGTTTTCTCAGCCAACATCGACCCTTCCAGCAGGGGTGAGGAAGATGACCACCAAGCTTCCATCAGTGGGCAGGACAGTTAGGCTTTATACCTGCTATGGCTCTGTGTGGGGCTGGGTAGTTGACACTGGTAATGTCTTGGGTTACCACAGCACAAGCAGGTGGCAATTGGTGTCTCCATTACAGATGAGGGAACTGAGCCTCTAAAAGCTTAAGCCGTGTTCCCCTTGTGGTGACAGGAAACAAGGTCTCTGTGACTGCACGTGGCCGAGCTCCTGCATTTAGGCCCTGAATTGGAGGTATAGTTGTTCTGGTGTCTCAGGGGTCTTCTTTTTTCTGAAAGCACCTTGGCATATTTGGGGAGGAACCCAGGAGGCTCTGGAAGCCCACCAGGACCCCAGAAGCTCCGGAAAAAAATGTAACAAATGGAAACGCTAATAAATTTGTTCTTTAGAGGGATTAAAAGCTCTTTGGTTTTCCATTCTCTGAGAGTGGAAACGCTAACCCTGCAAGGGTGATAGGAAGTGTAAGTAAGACACTGAAATACCAACCATTTGGCCTCTTGTTGGAAGGCATTTGGTGTCAATTAGTTGCTGCAACCCCTGTCCAAGGGGTGCAGGTGATGTTATGGCCAAAATGAGCTGATGATGTCAATTAGGGTGCTGAGGGCTCTCCACCTACTGAATATAGGCTGTTCTCTGAGTGGTCCTTGGGAGCAAGTGGTCAGCAAACTTTCACTTACTTTGCTACGTGGCATCCCTGCACCTTCTTCCCTTCAGCCTTAGGCAGGTCAAATTTCATCCAGAGGCAAAAGAGAAAAGCAAACAGGGTTCCCATAGGGACCCGGTCACTTCCTCTAGCTCCTCTCCCCAAAGCTCCACATTTTGCGTTATTTCTAACTCTTTGACTATGTGCTCCTAAAGACACAATTATGTAATCCTGAAGCAATTCTAAATCCAGGGTAGTGAGGGGGAAAATGCTTTCAATAACCTGTGTCCATTTCCTGCTTTAAATCCCAGCTGGTTTTGACCAAACATAGCTCTCAAAGACTTGCAGGTGTTTTCTCTACCGTAAAACTCCATAAATTGGTCATCGATGAAGTCACATAAAAATAACAAAGTAATAAAATCCAGGCCTCAAAGAGGGGGGAGCTGATGTTGGAGAAAGCAACATGCTTGACTATGCCCAGTGCCTGGCACCTAAGAAGGGGTTGGTAAACAGCAGGGAGGGAGATGGGAGGGAGATTCAAAAGGGAGGGATATATGTATACCTATGGCTGATTCATGTTGAGATTTGACAGAAAACAAAATTCTGGAAAGCAATTATCCTTCAATTAAAAAAAAAAAAGAATTGGAATTGCTGGTGTGTGTGTGTTTGTCTGAACAGTGCGTCACCTTGAGCAGGGCCCTTCATCTTCCTCAGCTGGTTTTCATTCTGACAGGGAGTGTCCCGGAGATGTGCTCCAATGCCTTTCTCAGCTTTAACTTCCCAGGAGCTCAAGTACAGATGGACCCTCCGTCTCTAACCTGGGTGACCCATCCAGTGCTGGGTGGGCAGAAATCAAGACAGTGGGGCCCACTGCCTGCCACATTCGCAGCTCATTCCAGTTTTATTCAGCCTGACTCTGGCTTTTGTTCCTGGACTACTCTCCTCTCTGGCTCCTGCCCCTTTTGCTCCTGCATCTCCTAACCCTCTGGAGGTGGGGTGGGGAGAGAGTTAGGACAGTGCAAGCTCTGCTCTCTTAGAAGTGGCTTGAACATCTCTGTGATGCCTTCTGGGCCCTGGTCTCTCCCATCACATGGGACTTTTTGGCCTATGGAAACTACTGTACCCACAGCAGTTATTTGTCATGCTGGCAGTGGTGAAGCTTTCCCCTCCAATCCAGCTTGGATAAAATTCCAGCCCAGAACACATGCTGAGTACATAGCCTGCCCCATGTGCAACTCATCACCTGAATTCAACCAAGTAGTCTATACACTAGTCATCAAGATAGGTCCACTGGTGCCTGTGGCTCCACACCTGCAGATTCAACCAACTGAGATACATATTCGTTGAAAAAAATCTGCACGTTGAGGGTCAGTGCAGTTCAAACCTGTGTCATTCAAGGATCAACTGTACTTACAAAGTGACCTCATTATAATCTGAATTACTGGGGGAAGTGGGAGAGATAGCCAAGAAAAGCAAACAAATCACATCTATTCCTAAGAGTATGGATTTGGAATAAGAAAATGCTGAGTCTGAATTATGGTACTGCCATCTGTTTATAACTGTGTGTTAGTCAGTCAGTCATATTTAACTCTGTTTGACGCCATGGACTGCAGTCCACCCAGCACCTCTGTCCATGGGATTTTGCCAGACAAGAGTACTGGAGTGGGTTTCCCTTCGGGCAAAGTACTTACCTTCTGTGACTCCCTGTCCCCATATGTAGAATCGGGGACAGGTGTGTGTGTGTGTGTGTGTGACAAGCATATTACCCAGCATCAGGCGTATTCAGAGTAGACACTCAAGTTTCCCCTTTCCACCCACCCCACCAAATCTGGAGGCAGGACACAAAGACATGGTGAAGAGGATCCTTCATTTCTGAGCCCCTTTAGCCTTTGCTTTTCTGTTACCTTTCCTTCCAGGTTTCTTTCTTTTTTTTTGATCTATACTTAATTTGTACACAGAGAGCATCTTTATCACATGATGCCTATATGTTTTGCTCTACAGTTCAGCCCACTTTTAAAATGTCAAACAAGACATCATTTGAAATCTCAGTTGACAACATCTTCCTCCTCCCTCCCAAACTTCTTAAAAAACATGAATTTATCACTGAATTTGAATCTCTGAATCCACTTGAGATGAATGTTCTGAATTAAGAATCAAAACATCTAAGATTCAGAACAAAAAAGGTAAATTGAAAATCAACCTCCGTGCAGTGCGGTGACAGAGATTAGGGACTTGGCATCCAGAACGTCTTAAGTGATGATCTGAATCAATTTGTGTGTGCTGAAATCTCTCTGGAGTGCTGGCATTTCACACCGTGATATCCATCACTGAAAATGGATAGGACTTGGGGCTCGTTAATGGAGGCAGGGCCCCTCAGCCCTGAGGCCATCCATGTCGGGGGCTCACATCAGCCCCTTCCAGAGGTGACACCCCTAGATCTTTCTAGGCAAGGACACTAGAGTCCCTGCACTCATGCTCAGATTTCATGAAGGCTGTCCCCGCCCACCGCCCCGCCAATTACATCATCCTACCCATGATGAAGACACTGCGTCCCTAACCTTTATACAGCAAAATCCCCCTACGTACAATCTGTTGCCAGGGCCTGCCAATTTTCCCTTCCTGATGTTTGAAGCACTTGTTTCTCATTCTATTTCAAACATTCCATCAAATCCAGCCTTTTAATGGTATCCTAAAACAGGGGTCAAACTTTTTCTATAAATGCCCAGAGACTAAATATGTTTTACTTTGCAGGCCATGCAGTCTCGAATGCAAGGACTCAACTGGCATGGCAGCACAAAAGCAGACACAGAAATTCCCAACTCATTCCTAATGAGTATGGCTGTGTTCCAACAAAACTTTATTTAAAACAACAAGTGCTGGGCCAGATTTGGCCTGCGAGCCCTAGCTTGTGGGCCATTGTTCTAGCACATTGGTCTCCTCAGTTTGTCTCCCCATTTCCAATCTCTGTTCCAGCCAGCCTTACTCACAGGTTCCAGGGATCATGTTCTTAATGAGAACTCTATTCCCATCACATTTTGCAATTTGAAAAATGTACAGAAGTCACTCCATCTGCTTCAATGTCATCAATCAAACACTTGGTCAGTTCCTATTGAGCACATGTCCAGTGCTTAGAGGCTGTGTCATTTCATTTTAATTCATACAACACTTTAAATGAAGTGGGTGCTCTCACTGTGTTAGACAAATGGGAAAAAGAAGAAACAGACTCATGACTTGTTCAATTTCATCCCAGCAACAAACAGCAAAGGGAGCAATCTGAACTCAGGTTCACTGGCTCCAGATCAATTTCTCTATTTGCCCCAACCATAATGTTTCCTATTTGCCCCTCTCCAAACAAGTACAATCTAGTTTGTCGTTTCTTCTGCTTCATCTCTTGGTCCCTTAGGCCAGTTGTTCTCAATCTTGGCTACCATTACAATCCCTTGAGAAACAACAACAACAAAAACTCTCATATTAATTAGCTCAGAATCTCTGGAGATTAAGGTCTAGATATCAGAATTTTAAGAAGCACCACTCTCCTGGTTCTCCTCTGTAGCTGAGGTTGAGAAACCGTGGCTTAGGAATTTCCCCCAGTTCTCAGGCTGAGATACCATAAGCCCCAGCCGCCACTGTTTGCTCCTTAAAGCAAATTTAGGAAACTAGCTTAGACACAAAGAGGGCTTCAGCAGCACTGCTGCACTTTATTCTGGTGCTGCTCTAACCCAGGGCCCAGCTTCTTTGCTTGAGTCTCTACTATATTCTTAGAAACTCCCGTCCTGTAACCCAGGGAAACAATTTCCTTTATACCCTAGGCTACTCAGTGTTCTAGCTCCTCCAAGCTTGGGGCGGTTGCTGCTATCAATTCTCCTTCCTTCCAGGATGAGAGCTCTTCCTAAAGCAGGGCCCTATGACTGCAGCAGCCAGAACTTCCAGCTTCCCTGGTTCACCCAGACACCCATCTCTAAGACCGATAGGTCACTTCATTCCAATGAACTCTCCAACTCCTCACCTTCCACCTAAGGTTCTGCTCATTAAGGATGCATTTTGTTATTTTAGAAAACACAATGCCCTTCTTTCAATCAACATAAAAACTTCACATGTGTGCATGCTAAGTCGCTTCAGTCGTCTGACTTTGCAACCCCAAGGACTGTAGCCCACCAGGCTCCTCTGACCATGAGATTCTCCAAGCAAGAATACTGGAGTGGGGTGCCGTGCCCTCCTCCAGGGGTACTTCCCAACCCAGGGATGGAATCTGCATCTCTTTTGTATTCCTGCATAGGCAGGTGGGTTCTTTACCACTAGGGCCACCTGGGAAGCTCAAAACCTTCACACCCTCCTTCAAGGCATTTTGAAATGGCAAAATAAATTGAATATTGTGGCCAAAGTCATTTTAGAAAAATTTAGAAATCTCAGTGCAACCTTGAAAGTTGCACGTTTTAGTGAAAGTCACTCAGTTGTGTCCGACTCTTTGTGACCCCATGGAATATACAGTCCATGGAATTCTCCGGGCCAGAATACAGGAGTGGGTAGCTGTTTCCTTCTCCAGGGGATCTTCCCAACCCAGGGATGGAACCCAGGTCTCCCACAGTGCAGGCAGATAAAACTGTTGTTAAATTTGAATCACTGGAGCCCCACGTGACAGTTAATTCTACTGACATGTCACAAGTCCAGGTGTCACTAATTCTTGGTAGTTGATAGTTTCAGAGGAAGACACAGGTCTGGGTGGAGCCACTTCCCCAAGTTCTGGAACTGTGGAATCCAGCTCACCCAGAGAAGAAGAATGGGAGTGATGACATGAAAAGCCTGCTTACTTGCTATGGGATAAATAGGGTATGTTTTACCCCAAGATTCTCCAAAGTCATTTTCTGGAAGTCATGTTCAGCAACCAAAGCAAACTTGAGTTCCAGCAAAGACCCTGAAGGTCATCTGGCAAAGATCAAACACAACAGTAAGGAAAGAGCACCCCACAACTTCTAGAAAGAATCGGCTTGTATATTCTGGAGATTAATTAATTCTTTATCAATTGTTTCAGTTGCTAATAATTTATCTTATTCTGAGGGCTGAGTTTTCTCCTTGCTTATAGTTTCCTCCGTGTGCAAAAGCTTTTACGTTTGATTAGGTCCCATTTGTTTATTTTTGTTTTTACTGCCATTATTCTAGGAAGTGGGTCATAGAGGATCTTGCCATGGTGTATGTCAGAGAGTGTTCTGCCTATGTTTTCCTCTAAGAATTTTATAGTTTCTGGTCTTATATTTAGGTCTTTAATCCATTTTGAGTTTATTTTTGTGTATGGTGTTAGGAGGTGTTCTAATTCCATTCTTTTACACACAGTTGACCAGTTTTCCCATCTCCAAAATATACAAGCTCATGCAGCTCAATACCAGCAAAACAAAGAACCCAATCAAAAAGTGGGCAGAAGAGTTAAACAGACATTTCTCCAAAGAAGACATAGAAGCCATTCTCCAAAGAAAATGGCTAATAAACACATGAAAAGATGCCCAACATTGCTCATTATTAGAGAAATGCAAATAAAAACTGCAAAGAGGCAGCATCTCACACCAGTCAGAATGGCTATCATCAAAAAGTATATAGACAATAAATGCTAGAGAGGGTGTGGAGAAAAGTGAACGCTCTTCGACTGTTGGTGGAATGTAAATTGATACAGTCCCTATGGAGAGCAGTATGGAGATTTCTTAAAAACTAGGAATAAAGCTACTATATGACCTAGTCATTCCGTTACTAGGCATATACCCTGAGAAGCCAGAACTGACAAAGACACCTGTACCCCAATGTTCACTGCGGCACTATTTACAATAGCTAGGACATGGAGGCAACCTAGATGTTTACTGGGAGATGAATTGATAAGGAAGTTGTGGTACATATATACAATAGAATATTACTTAGCTACAAAGAGGAACACATTTGAGTCAGTTTTAATGAGGTGGACGAACCTAGAGCCTGTTACTGTGAAGTAGGTAAAAAAGAGCAAGACAAATATCATATTAATGTACATATATGTGGAATTAAGAAAGATAGCATTGATGATCCTACTTGAAGGGCAGCCAAGGAAACACAGACATTTTGGACACAGTGGGGGAAGGAGAGGGTGGGATGATATGAGAGAACAGCATTGAAACATGTACATTACCGTATGTAAAATAGACAGCCAGTGGGGGTTTGTTGCATGATGCAAGGAACCCAAAGCCAGTGCTCTTTGACAGCCTAGAGGGGTGGGATGGGGACGGACGCAGGATGGGGGTTCAAGAGGGAGGGGACATACATATAACTAATGCCAAATCATGTTGATGTATGGCAAAAACCATCACAATATTGTAAAGTAATTGTCCTCTAATTAAAAAAATAAAATATACTAAAAAGAGAGAGAGAGAAAAAAAAAAGGCAGAAAAGAACTGCAACCAGCAGGCTAGAAAAAGCGGCCTAGATTCATCTCATCGTAATAGATTTTTCCTTCATGAAACTGTTTTCCAGAACCTTGTCTTAAAGAGCTTCATTAAGTCAAGAAAATGAAGACATTTTTAGCACCAATTTGCTGTCTCCCTAGCTGGGTTTTGGCTAGAAGTGCTTAAAGGTATCCTAATAAGCAACAGTATCAGTGGTTTGCCCCTTGAAACTTCAGGATCAATGATTTCAAAGCTTCAATTTTTTTTCCCCCCCCCAAACATCCTAAGTTCTAAAAGTCGGAGACAGTTGGTCTTTGAACCACTGTTCTTATAGAAGTGTAACTGAATCTTTCCGCTTCTAAATCTGGCCAATCTTATTTCTCTTTGATGTCCAAAGAATCTAAGTATTAACAGAAAGACTTTGTTGGTAGCATTGAAATCGTCAGCAAACAAGTATAATGTATTTAGGGCTCTATTTTTTATATAATTGAATGACATGGGCTTAGACCACTTAGGTAGTTTAGAAAACAACTATTGGAGTTTAACAACACGGTGCATCCCAGAAAATGTGGTCTTTATTCCAGTCTCAAGAATCAACCAGTGTGTGAAAGCAAAATAAATTTACATTCCCATCACCTTTGATCACTCTCTGCCCCTATTTAGTTCACTAACTTCAATCATGTTTTTCTTGCGTAGCCTCAAAGATGCCAAGCTTTACTGGTGACCTTCAATGGCTGTTTCCTGTTCTACGGTGCCTTGAGACATAGTTCATATACTTGCGATAGTTGGAAAAAGTTCCCTTTATTAGGAGAGACTTCAAAACCAGAAGCAAAATGAGCACAATGATCTTATCCTTTGCAAAGTGTGAAATGGACATGCCACCCCAAGTTACCAACCAACATGGCCTTTGACTGAATAATCAGAAATATTCTAGAATTCCTCCTTTTAATTTCCTTTTTGGAAGCACTCAAGATAAACGACTTCATATTTTTCCATTGATCTATTTTTTTTAGCCTTAGCAATAAATGTGCTATTTTATATGAAATATTCATAGCCCATATAAAATCCCACTAATATGTTCCAAGAGTAGCAAATCATATATGTTGGAGAGAATCATATTTTATAGTAAACCATTCTTAATGAGGCTTACTCTTTTTTTTTTTTTTTTTTTTTTTTGGTAACTAAAATCTTGTTCACGTCAAGAAAGCTACATGGGATGAACTCTTCATCGAGGTTTTAAATTTTATATCTGTCACACTAAGGATACTGAAAACTATTCTTTTCTAAAAATGTGAACTCATACTTGGTGTAAGCCTCACATTGTCATTCTCAGTGGCCATTTTTATTCATCAGAAAACATTGAAAAATAAGTTTAATGGGGAGTATTGACAGGAAAGTCTGGTTTGGATTATGGAGGGATAGAAGATTTCAATGGCAGTCAGCAGCTGCGTCAGGACTCAAGACAAACCTACAAAGCCCTCACTCATCCATTCTGCTCCCTTCTCTTCCTCAGGGCTCTTTGTTGCTGTTGTTGTTTAGTTGCTAAGTCACGTGCGACTCTTTTGTGACTCCATGGACTGTAGCCTGCCAGATTCTTCTGTCCATGGGATTTTCCAGGCAAGAATACTGGAGTGGGTTGTCATTTCCTTCTCCAGGGATTCTTCCCTGCCTGGGGATCAAACCCATGTCTCTTGCATTAGCAGGTGGATTCTTTACCACTGAGCCACCAGTGAAGTCCCCCTACCCCAGGGCTCCTAGGTTATCTCATTTTAGGGGTGAAGTGTCAGAGTGGAATTCAGATCTAGGGAAAAGAGTCAAGGACTCTTGTAAAAAGGACTCAAAAGAATGACTGCCTTCTAGCATGCATGCATCTTTCACTGGACTGTGTCAGACTTGAAGGACGGTGCTCCGCTCATCCAGGAAAGAAGGGGACAACCAAACAGTACAGCTGGACTTGGATATTCTCCTGTGTTTGGAGGACGGCACATTCTCATGAATGTTCTGGGAGTGAAACAGGAAAGTGAAGTTCCTCAGTCGTGTCCGACTGTTTGCGACCCGTGGACTGTAGCCCACCAAGCCTCTCCGTCCATGGCATTCTCTAGGCAAGAAAAAGGAAAACTGAGTGCAAACCATGGCTAGAAGTTGAGACAGTATTCCTCAAACTCTATGTCAGTGACGGTCATCAGTGTGCTTATCCGCCATGGCATCTGAAATGAGGCATATGCCAATCTGAGCAAAGGCTCTTTCTCGGGGCTGCATGTAAGTGAGGATCAACACAGGGAAAAACCCCCTCTCCCACCTCTAGTGTTTCAGGAGCTCCTGTGTCAGTGAGGACTGGCTTGATCTGCATCACGTTTTCTGGGCCCTCTGACACACCTCATCTGCTCTACACTGAACTGGCTTTGAGATATAGCCACTGCTCTTCATGCAAACCGCATGCAGAAAGCACTGCCTCAGGAGAACCCAACTTGGCCTGCAGTGTTCATGATATAGTTAGACCTGATGAGATACTGAAAAAAAGGAGTTGGGAAGCAGATCAGTAGAAAGAGTTATCCAGACAAGCAGGACTCTTGACGTGCATGGTTAAAGTCTGAAATGGCTATGGAGCCCACCACCAGCACCAGTTGTTGCCATAGAGAATATCCCTACATCTCTCCAAGGAAGACACAAAGATGACCAAGAGGCACATAAGAAGATGCTCAACGTCACTAATTATTAGAGAAATGCAAATCAAAACTGTTACCACAATTGAAGTATCACCCCCACACTTGTCAAAATGGCCATCATCAAAAAATCTATAAACAATAAATGCTGGAGAGGGTGTGGAGAAAAGGGAACCCTCTTGCACTGTCGGTGGGAATGTAAATTGATATAGCTACTATGAAGAACAACACAGAAGTTCCTTAAAAAACTAAAATTAGAACTATCATAGGACCCAGGAATCCTACTTCTGGGTATATACCCTGAGAAAAACATTTAATTCATAATGACACATTGTACCCCAATGATCATTGCAGCACTATTTACAATAGCCAGGACAAGGAAGCGAGCTACAATAGGCAGGACAAGGAAGCGAGCCAAATGTCCATCAACAGATGAGTGGATAAAGAAGGTGTGGTACATATACACAATGGAATATTAGTCAGCCATAAAAAGGCACAAAACTGGCTCATTTGCAGAGTTGTGGATGGACCTAGAATCTGTCGTGCAGAGTGAAGAAAGAAAGAGGAAAAAAAAAGCAAATATTGTATATTAATCCATGTATGTGGAATTTATAAAAATGCTACAGATGAACCTATTTCCAGGGCAGGAATAGAGATGAAGACATAGAAAATGGGCAAAGGGCAGGGCGGGATGAATTGGGAGGCTGGGATTGACATATACACACAACCATCTGTAAAACAGCTAGTGGGACCTGCTCTATAGAGCAGGGAGCTCAGCTAGGCATTCTGATGACCTAGGTGGTTGGGATAAGGGAGGCTCAAGAGGGAGGGGCTAGATATAAACCATACAGCTGATTCACTTCATTGTACAGCAGAAACTGTAAAGCAATTATACTTCAATAATAAAAGAGACTATTTCTACACATTTCAAAGACCAGAGGAAGCGAGTATTTTTGTGAATGCGGTTGATTCTTTCAACAGCATCCCCTTCCTGTAAACTGCCACGTCACCTAAATCAATGTTACCAGCCTCGGCTCAATTGTAAATTAAAAACAAGAGAAAGCAAGCAAAAGCCTGCCTGAGCATCCCTTTGCCTATAAATGACTGCTCTGCTTTTCTCTCTCTCCTTTTCCTTTCTTCACAGTCTCCAATGCCCTCCTTATCAGTTTGACTTAAAGTTATACTCCAATTGCCATGAGCATCTATTAATATAGGGAGACAAAATTTTTAAAAAGAAGAAGAAAAACCCTTATCATCCTTTTTTCACCCTTTCCTGACAAATCCAAACTATCCCTTGGGAGGAAATAAGAAATGAAGCATGAGGTTTTATCAGCATAGATTGGGGGCGGGGATAGATAGAAGATTTTTATCAGGAGTTCAGTTTGACAGAAATAGTATTTTATCAGGATGGGCACTTGGAAAAGATAAGGCATTACCAAGAGCAAGATAGATGCTTGGGTAAAATATCGTGCTAATACCTGTTAAGAAAAAGCTGCCATCTCTACTTTTGACAGATTGTTATTTTCTCCCAAGTCCTACTCCAGGGGTAATGGAGATTTTTCTAGAAGGTCCTTCCAACCTTATCACAGAGGCATAAAAAAAATGAAGGACTCTCAACTCAGCTCCACTAGGAGGCAAAGCCAGGAGTTTTCTTGGCAAGTTCAAAGAAGCATGGGCTTGGGTGCAGGGAGCACCTAGAGAGGATCCGAGGGATACCTGGGTGGTGGTGCTCCAGGACCAGACTGCAGTTCCTGGCCACAGACAGGAGATGCCCTGGCAGGCCAGAGGCCCACCTGAGGCTGTACTAATGGGACTGACCTCAGAAGCCACGTCTAGATGGGGTAATTGGAGAGGATCTATCATCAAGAGGAAATCCTTATTCATAGGGCTTTCTGGAACTGCTCTTGAAATCTCCTGCACTTTCTGACTCCATTTTCTGCCTGAAGTGTAGCTCCAAGAACCAGGGATCTTCACTGCCCAGTTATCTCCAGAGCCCTTACACATGGAAGCCCTGGCAACTGGAGTGTGCTGTCTCATCTGCAGGCCTTGTCACCTGGTGAATCCCCACTGCCTCTCCAATACCTGGCTCAAAAGTCCCTTCGAGGCAGCCTTATCCAATCTGCCCAGAGTGGGCTGGGGGCTCTGTTCCTCTCCCAGTATCTAGATTTCCTGGAACCCCTCCCACGGATCTAAGGGGATGGGTCTCACCGCATTTGTAGCAGCTGTTCGTGCAAACTGCTTGGCACTGGGACTCCCATCCCCTCAGCACCTGTTCAAGGCAGATACGGTGCCAGGGAAGGCAGGGATGACACTGAGCCTCTTGACTTTCCTGAATGTCCAGCAACATGTTTGTAAGTGATAGGCATTCTTACATGCTCCCAACTGTGGAAAGATGATGACGACTGAGGAGTGAAGTGATGTCCCCTCATCCAAAGAGAGCCTTTCCTGGGACCTCCCTGGTGGTCCAGTGGTTAAGGCTCTGTGTTCCCAATGCAGGGGGCCCAGGCTGGATCCCTGGTCAGGGAACTAGATCTTACATGCCAGAACTAAAGGTCCTGCGTGCCATAACTAAGACCCGGTACAGCCTAACAAAACAGCAAAACAGATTAGAGGCCTTCCCAAACCTTCTGCTCCCCACTTCAGTCAACAGCATTATTGCTGTTCCCAATGCAACAGGCTCATCCCTGAATTTCTTCCCTCACTTTCCACACACAACGTGTCAGAATGTTGGCTCTGCCTTCAAAGTCCACCCCGAATCCACAGTCTGACCACCACCACCACGCAAGTCCCAGGCCCCACCATTTCCCACCTGGATTTATGCAACAGCCTCCTACCCAGCCACCCTGCTTCAGTCCACTCGCCACTCAGCAGCTGGAGGACACTTAAAATGGTTCTCAGGCCCTCTCAGTACCGTGCTCAAACCACCACTCATATGGCTTCCCATCAAACCAGAAACAAAAGCCAAACGCCTCACCGTGGGTTACACAGGTCACGAACCTTGACCAGAGTTATCTATCTGACCTTAGACAGTTCTTCCACTCCCTCTGCAGCCGCCTCACTGGCCTTCTAGATGCTCTTGAATGTACCAAGTACTGTCTCACCTTGGGGCCTCTGTACCCGCTGCTGGCTTCCACACTCTGAACTAGGAGGCCTGCTTCACTACCAGTCCTTGGAGAAGAATCTGTGCGCCAGCCCCTGAAGCCCCATCCCTGCCCGTCTGTCGGCCCAGTCTTGCTCACTCCATCTCTAGCTCTTCTTCTCCACATATCACAGCATTCTCCCCATGCAGACATTTGTTTCCTTCTTGTTGGCCTGTCTCTACCCCGGAATACAAATTCAGTGGTAGAAGGGTATTTTGTGGATCTGTCTCAGCCACTATTATACCTCCAGAACCAAGCATGTAATAGGCCTGCAATCAAGGTCTTAAATGACCAAGGCAAGGAATACAAGCAATTACTAGAACAGGTCAATGACAGTGATTGGGTTCCGAAAGAGGAGGACAATTCTGAGCACCCTTACTGACCATGCATGTTGGCTGAGTGAGTCTCAGACATTATCTTATTTAGGTCCTAAATCTCTGAAGAGGGTTTTATTGTTTCCATTTTAAAAAGGAAAAAGCAAGGGCTCACTGAGCTGTAGTAACTTGTCAAGACTTTCTGCAAACAAGGGAAGAGGTTGAATTGACACCAAGCCCCGCCCCCCACACCCCTGTTTTCATTCCACCTTCTGCCTCTAAATAGCTCTTTCAAGGAAATCAAGGTTGCATTCCCATGTGACAAGTGGGGACACCCTGCACGGCGTATACTTATGAGAGAGACAAGCAGTAGAACAGTTTCAGTAGGGATCAAGAAAGTAAAGAATTTCCTGAAGAAAGATGGATGTGAAGAAAATCCTCATAAAACCATTTCTAACAGCCCTCTGAACTCTGTTCAAACACAGCCAGAACACATGAGGCTGACAGAGCAACCCAAATACACTATCAGATATCCTGAAGGACAAGCACACGCAGAAGAAAGAAAAGGGGAAGCAGAGAGGAAAATTCCTGGCATTTTGATCTCAGATATGCAGATGATACTACCCTTAAGGCAGAAAGTAAAGAAGAGCTAAAGAGCCTCTTGATGAAAGTGAAAGAGAAGAGTGAAAAAGTTGGCTTAAAACATTCAGAAAACTAAGATCATGGTATCTGGTGCCATCACTTCATGGGAAATAGATGGGGAAACAATGGAAACAGTGACAGACTTTATTTTTTTGGGCTCCAAAATCACTGCAGATGGTGACTACAGCCATGAAATTAAAAGATGCTTGCTCCTTGGAAGAAATGCTATGACCAACCTAGATAGCATATTAAAAAGAAGAGATGTTATTTTGCCGACAAAGGTCCACCTAGCCAAAGCTATGGTTTATCCAGTAGTCATGTACGGATGTGAGAGTTGGACCATAAAGAAAACTGAGCATCAAATAATTGATGCTTTTGAACTGTGGTATTGGAGAAGACTGTTGAGGGTCTCTTGGCTTGCAAGGAGATCCAACTGTTAGGTAGTTAGAATAGAAAACAGGAGTCCAAAATGGCAGTGGCTAAAAGACAAGGAAGGGCAAAGCCCGCGAAAATAGAACAAAGGAAGGTCCGAGGACCCGAGTGAAGACCTCAGGAAGAACAAACAGCACTCCTGGCTAAGCCCAATTTGCACAGGGCAGGCCCAGGGGAGGAAAAAACACATAAGAGGAGGAGCCAAAGCCCGTTCTTTCTCTCTCCCCGTCGTGCGTGTGCGCTCTCTCTCTCTCTCTCTCTCTCTTTCCCTCCCCCGTGCGCTGGCGCGCTCCTCCACTCTCTTCTCTTCGCGTCTTTGGGTTGGCATGCCCTCACACTTCGAGGATGGATTCTCCTTCTATCTTCTAAATAAAATAGAGCTGCAACACTGATTTGTCTAAGAGCTATAACATGGTTTGTCCAAGACCCGAGAGCTGTGACGCGCTGAGGGCTTTAATGTCCGTCGCTCCAAATCTTTGTTGTGACAAGACAGAACTGAGGAGAATACACTCGCCTGACACAACCAATCCATCCTAAAGGAAATCAGCCCTGAATATTCACTGGAAGGACTGATGCTGAAGCTGACACTCTAATACTTTGGCCACCTGATGCAAAGAACTGACTCACTGGAAAAGACCCTGATGCTGGGAAAGATTGAAAGCAGGAGAAGGGGGCAACAGAGGATGAGATGGTTGGATGGCATCAGTGACTCAATGGACATGAGTTTGGGTAAACTCAGGAGTTGGTGATGGACAGGGCGGCCTGGTATACTGCAGTCCATGGGGTCTCAGAGTCAGGCATGACTGAGCAACTGAACTGACACTGATCTTGATCTCAGCATCCTAGGTGCCCTGCTGTGAAGTCCTCTTGTGTCCTTTCACCATCAAATTTTATGTTTTAAATTTAAGTACAGTTGACCTTGGGGGCTTCTCTGGTGGCTCAGACAGTAAACAATCTGCCTGCAATGCAGGAGATGCAGGTTCGATCCCTGGGTGGGGAAGATCCCATGGAGAAGGGAATGGTTACCCATTCCAGTATTCTTGCCTGGGAAATCCCACAGACAGAGGAGCTTGGCGGGCTACAGTCCACGGGGTCGCAAAGAGTCAGGCACGACTGAGTGACTAACACAGCTGACTTACAATGCTGTGTTAGTTTCTACTGTACAGCAAAGCGACTCACTTATACATATTTATGCATTCTTTTGTTAAAAAAAAACAACCAAACATTTATTTGATTACCCTGGATCTTAGTTGAGCATGTGGGATCTAGTTCCCTGATCAGGGATCAAATCCAGGCCCCCTGCACTGGGAGCCTGGAGTCACAGCCATTGGACCACCAGGGAAATTCCTCTTTTTAATGTTCTTTCCCGTTATGGTTTATCCCAGGACACTGAATATAGTTCCCTGTGCTACTGAGTAGGACCTTGCTGTCCACTGGTTCTATATGTAATAGTTTGCATCTACCAACCTCAAACTCCAAGTTCATTCTTCCTAATCCCCTTCCCCATCTTGGGTCCTTTTGAAAGAATGCCAGCCTTTGGTCACCTAAGCTGGAGAGCTACTATAGGAGTTAACATGAGGCCATTATTTGCGAAGCTGTGGAGAAGGCAATGGCACCCCACTCCAGTACTGTTGCCTGGAAAATCCCATGGACAGAGGAGCCTGGTAGGCTGCAGTCCATGGGGTCACTAAGAGTCAGGCATGACTGAGTGACTTCACTTTCGCTTTTCACTTTCATGCATTGGAGAAGGAAATGGCAACCCACTCCAGTATTCTTGCCTGGAGAATCCTGGAGGAGCCTAGTGGGCTGCCGTCTATGGGGTCACACAGAGTCGGACACGACTGAAGCGACTTAGCAGCAGCAGCAGCAAGCAATCCCAGGGCTGCAAATAGAGATGGACCTATTCTGCCTTCCGTAGTCTATGCAACAGAGAGCAGGTGGGGGCAGAGGAAAGATGCACATACGATGATAAAAGGAGTCGGGAAGGCTCAGTTGCCAGACTCCCACCAGACAGGAGAAGGGAAGAATGGGGGGAAATCGGAAACTTTGTCTGCCATCAACAGAGTATTCAGAGGCTGGTTGGAAGCAGCAGTCTCCAGGGGGACCTAGAAATGGTTAACTCACAGTTTCTCTCCTGATGAGTAGCTTCAGCTGCTCATCAATAGAATCTCCAGCTGATAATTATTAAGTGAAACTGGGGGCTTGCATTTGCATATGTAAAGCATACTTCTCTCTGAAGCCACAATGGGAGGGAGAAGCACTTCCTGATTGTGCAGCCCTGGGGAGGCTGGGGCCGGGCGGGGCTCCAGCCTGCTTTGTATGTGCTTCTCCATACTCATCAAGCCAGATACTCAGCAGAAATAAACCCCACATCTCAAAATGCGGCTTTGTCAAAATCCCCAGCTCAGATAAGAGACCTCCCTCTCAGCTCTGGTGAAGAGGCAGTCTACTGTGATAGGTGTCTGTAAGGCCTGAGATTATCCAATCTGGCACATGTGGGCAGGCGCGCACACACACACACCTGGGTTATTGTACAGGATGATGGAGCAGTTATTAGTTTCTCCAAAAAGAAGGCTTTTATCCTCCTCACGTATTTGACACTTTTCAATCTTGGCACCTGTCGATTAAGAAGCTTCAGCCCCAAAGAAGCAAGAAGGAAACGCAAACAGCATCAAATTCCAAGTATCTGATGGCTCATCTCTGTTATGACATTTATCTTGGCTTGTAAGGAGGAAAGAAGTTACTGAGCTTGTCTCTCCTCCCACGGGAAAGGATGGCACACAGAAAAAAGCCTTCATTCCCAGGAGTAGAGCGAGGACACTGTCCTTAGTATGGCTTGAAAAATCAGGGACTTTAAAAGACCAGTCATTTGCTGGGACATGACTGTAATAAGGAAGCTGCCAGGATTGTCTAAATTGTGTAGGATGTCCAAGATGATACCCATGACATTCTAAAGACAGAAACAGACAACAGGATGAAGAAACAATATAAATGATTAACTCCGGGTCTTTCCATCCTGAGCTAAAGCCCATGATCCTCTTGGCACCTCAGTTCCCCTATCTGAAAAATGGGAGTAACGATTCTGCAGGAATTCTTATGAGGCCAACCACATTTTAATGTAAGATCTATAAACATCTATAAACATGCCTTCATTAGACAATGTTGTGAAATGAAGCTACGACTTCTTCTGTAAGAACATGCTCAGGTAGGAAATTCTATTAAACATCGCCTTCCTGTTTCATGTGCTGAAACCACAAAGAAGCTGCCAAATGCTTTTGGCCTAGGTATCTTTAAGATGTAAGGAAAATGTAAAAAAAAAGACATTTGTGAAGTAATCAGAGTACAGCATTCTTTTCTCATTTTTATCTTTCCCTCCATTTTTTTTTAGTTGTCTTGTTTATATTTAATTTTTATGGCAATCAAGGTTGTTCCAAAATATACAACTTAGTTGTTTATTGACATGGTTCTTCCTGTACTATGTCATTGTTATATAATAATTAAATTCTGTTATTAAACTATAGTTTAGTTATATTAATTATACCATTTAATTATATGGTAAAGGTATACCCGAAAGTCTTGATGATAATATTAAAATGACTTTAGCTAAGAACACAGTTCAAGTGGGGGGAATCAGCAGTGCCAAATGGCATTAGAAAACAGCCAAGAGCGAGAGACTCCACATGCCCCAGACGGTGAACAGTGCTTGAGAGAGGGCCTGGAGGAATGCTAGGTTACTGGGTGTGTTCTTATGTGGAGTAAGAAATCTTCCACTGAGTACCTACCTGGTGGCACTGCTGGGATGAATGCATAAGATAATGCACAAGAGGCATTTAGATTCCCATAATAGGTATGAAATCAAGACTTGGTAAAAATTTCTTAGTAGTAATTTATCTCATTACATCAGTCAAGCCACTTTTCCTGTCAACGATGGATGCGAGCTTTGAAATCACTTCCCATGTGCTTCTGATAAAAATAATACTCCTTTCCATTGGTGGAACACCCGGAGACCAATTTGGAGCATCTGTGGATGTGCTAGTCCATTGTTCCTTCACGTGAAGTGATGTAGGTGGAGAAGTGATAAGTGGCAAGTGAGATCCAGGGACCCACAGGCAACTGCCTAACGTGTTTGGGAATGTTAGGAGCAGGACCAGGAGGCAAAAGAATTCTCTTTGTGCTACTTCACATTTCCTGAAGTTATTCTATTGCATATGATGCTGCTTCTTATACTCCTTCTCAAGTTATAAAGACGCTATTATTTAATGGCATGAAAAGGTGAATAGAAACAGATATTCCTTTGCAAAAACATCAGGAGTGAGTAAGTGGAAACATCTCTGCAGACCCCTCAGCCCTCCATGGCCTCCCACAAGAAACACTGGCCAGACCTTCAGTCCTGAAGCCTCAGTCTGTGTAACAAAAGTCCTCAAGGACTGCAACTGGGAGGGAAATCTTTGCCTGCAGTGAGGGAGTCAATGCCGAGGAGAAAGCAGAGGGTTTCCCAGCTGAGCTGCCCTTGGGAAGTTGCTGAACACTGCTAAGCCTCAATGAACAAGGAACAAACTTTTCTGTCACTTTCCAGGGCCATTGGGAAAAGGTTTTTTTTTTTTTAAAAAACAAAAACAAAAACAAAACAAAACAAAACAAAAGCCTATGGGAAAGGCCTAGATCGGACAGGCAACCTTATGGGAATAGGACACAATGTTCTTCCTAAGTGAAGATACATAGGACTAAGTCCGTATCACTATTCTGATGAACCTGTTCTTTAATTTACTAGTAAAAACAGCCCTCTGTGCTCATGAAAGCATTACCATCCTCATATTATAAAGATAAGGCAAAACTGAAGACAACAATGTTCACAGAGCTCTGAAAAGCCATGTGAATCATTCCAACTTGGTGGAGTGTACTCATCATGTCAGAAGGCTCCTGATGTTACTTTAGTTCCAGGAATAGACATGAAAAATAAACAAGACAGTGAGCAGACCCCTGACTGGCCACCATCTGCTGGTCGAGGCCTGGAGTGACCTTGCCCACATGCTTTAGTGTAAAACCCAAGCCCTACTCCCTCTGAGAGGAGCCGTGCCACAGTCCTCAAGTCGCCATCACCTCTCAGTTAAGTAGCTGCAAGCACAGCTGTATTTTCAGAATATTACAGGGGCCTGGGAATCCAAGCCATCAGGCAACTTAATATATTTCCTTCTCAAGGAAACGACAAACACATCTGAAACAGGTTAAATCTACAGTTTCTGAGCCAAGAGATGTATGCATGGGTCAATGCCTCACAACACGAATAAATGCAAAAGAATCAAACTGCCCTCCACTGTTGTCAGTATTATGATTTAGAAGGATGATGTGCTTGTTCCCAGAGAGGTCGGGAGAAAGTGGCCAGAGAGAAAACGAGGCCATGGGGAGAAATAGATATGGCATGCCCTTAAGGTCAGGCCATTTCAAAAGACAAATGAAAAGAACTATTATTTTATTTCCTGCAATATACAAGCTTATTCCAAACCAAATTCAATAGGTTTTCATTCACTCATTCATTCATTCATCCAATCTACACCTTTATGAAGCATCTGCAATATGGTAACATGAGGGCAGTTCCTCAAGGAACCGAAAGCCCAGTGCAAGGAAAGAGAAGTCAAAATGACAGTGTGAAGGGTATAGGACCGAGGACAGTGTGTGCGAGGGGAGCACGCAGGAGCACCTCCGAGCTTAGTCTGAGAGGCTCAGGGAGCCTTCTAGGAGGCACCACATCCATGCTGAGAGCTAAAGCATGAGAGGTGACACGTTCAAGCAGAGTTAACAGCAAACGCAAAGGCTCAGAACCATAGTTCCCATACTGTCTGCCCAGGTGGCCCAGCGTACCACAGTAAACCCCCAGGGCCACCATGGACGTTTGCAAAGCTCCCGAGAAGTATAGCAATTCTCAGTATCTCTGGGCACTTCCTGTGCGACCAGGTAGTTCAAGGTTTCCACAGATGATACCACATCCTGTATTTTTCAGAATTCTCTGTGATAAAAAGCAGTAGTTGCATGAAAATTAATGTGCAATGGGTGTCCAGTCTGATGCTAAGGTCTGACAAGAAGGTCTGTGGATGTTTGCCCAACAGGTAAACAAAGAATGGGACAGAGGATGAGATGGTTGGATGGGATCACTGACTCAATGGACATGAGTTTGAGCAAGCTCCAGGAGCTGGTGATGGACGGGGAGGCCTGGCGTGCTGCACGCAGTCCATGGGGTCATAAAGAGTCGGACACAACTGAGTGACTGAACTGACTGACTGAAACACCCCACAAGTAATTGGTTGTGGTTATTTAGGAGGGAAATAAAAATATTTTTTCCTTCAGTTTATGTGTTCTCTTTTCAAACAACTACTAAACTGTTAGGACGTAACCACTTAATAAATGGAATAGCTAAGTTTTTGATTTGGCCCATGAGTGGTGTGAAAAAATTACTGAAATTTTTACACCAAGGGTCCCAAGAAATGAGAAAACGTGGGAAACCTTTGGATTAGAGCCCAGAGAGACAATCCTTAGAGCAGATAGAAAATCCTTTCATATGACTAAGACTCCGAGGAAAAAGTGAGGCCTGGATTTGTGAAAGATGATGCTGGAAAGGTAGATAGGGAAGATCCCAGAAAGTCTTGCAAGCACATGTATGAACTTGGCCTTCACTCTGAGGCCAGGGGAAGCCACAGGAGAGGTTTAAACTTCATTGTTGCACAAAATACCACCTGACTTTTACCGGATTTTACTCAGTTCTTGGAAGCGCTGCATTTCAGCCATGTGGACACCACTCTGTGGAGCCCACTTGAGGAATGATGGGTGAGAACAGGTGAGAACCAGCCCAGTTCTGGTAGAAGCCCTTGTGAGGCTTCTGCAGAGTGGCTTGCAACATCACCTAGCTCACTGACCCTAAGGAAAAACAGAGTGTAAAGTATAGAATGCTTTGCAAACAAAAGCTATCACTAGCTAGCATTCTGATATGCGAGCTGCATATTCTAAAAGTAGCCAACCAACAGTGAATATCAGTCCGGCCTTGACACCTTCTTTGGTGGGTTGCTAACATCTCCTTTCCTTATTCTGTATCACTGCCAAAGCTCATGCATGGTTATTCCTCTAATCCTTAACACAACTTTTGGAAAAAAACAAAAAAAAAAGAGCTATATGGTAAACTCTGGACTGTTTAGCTTCAGGAGGCATTTGTTTTTACTGAAAGTGTCAGTTGTGTTTCAACAGGCTCCTCTGTCCATGGAATTCTCCAGGCAACAGTACTGGAGTGGGTAGTCATTCCTTTCTCCAGACTGCTTAACTTCAAGAGACATTTGTTTTTATCGAAGTATTGTTGATTTACAATGTTGTGTTAGTTTTTGCTGTATAGCAAAGTGATTCTATATATATACATATATATATAGTCTTTTTCTTTTCCATAATGGTTTATCACAGGATATTGACTATAGTTCCCTGTGCTGTACAGTAGGACGTATTCTTTATCCATTCTATATGTAAGAATTTGCATCTGCTAGTCCCAAACTCCCACTCCATCCCTCCCCTAAATCCCTCCCCCTAGGCACCACAAGTTTGTTCTCTATGTCCATATCCATGAATCTGTTTCTGTTTTGTAGATAAGTGCATTTGTGTCATATTTTAGATCCCACATATAAGTGATATCCTATGGAGATCCAACCAGTCCATCCTAAAGGAAATCAGTCCTGAATATTCATTAGAAGGAGTGATGCTGAAGCTGAAGCTCCAATACTTTGGCCACCTGACGCAAAGAACTGACTCACTGGAAAAGACCCTGATGCTGGGAAAGATTGAAGGCAGGAGGAGAAGGGGACAACAGAGGATGAGATGGTTGGACGGCATCACCAACTCGATGGACGTGAGTTTGAGTAAGCTCCGGAGTTGGTGATGGACAGGGAAGCTTGGCATGCTGCAGTCCATGGGATGGCAAAGAGTCAGACACGACTGAACGACTGAACTGAACTATGGTATTTGTCTTTCTCTTTCTGACTTACTTTGCTTAGTACGATAATCTCTAGGTCCAACCATGTAGTCGCAAATGGCATTATTTCATTCTGTTTCATGGCTCAATAATAGCCCATTGTGAAGGAGCATTTGAAACAATGCATGTTGTCATTTCTCTGAAGTGTAATCTAAGAGTTTTAAGAATGCTGACTCTTCTTGTCTGCCTGTGTGATACGATTTACAATAAGTACGGAAAACCCATCTCCTAAAACATTTTACATGAAGGTTTCTTTTATCCTTTAAAGTGTCATATTGAAGAAAAACTTCTTACCAGTCACAGGAAAGCTTCATCAGCCTAAAGCTAAACTGACTTCATCACTCCCACTCCCTGGCATGTCCATAAGTTAGAAAAAAAACATTATAGTAACAGGAAGACAAAAGTCTTCCTGGCCACCCTGGGTCTTTGAAAGATGGAAGGAGGGGATGTCTTAAAGGCTGACCGAGAGTGAGCGCCTAGCAGAGGAGCCAGGAACACATGTGTATCACAAGCTCCTTCTCCTGTGCAGGACAGAGAATGGTCGGGGGACAGAGATACTGGCTATTCCCAAGATCTCCAGCAAAACCTACTAGCTCTGAAAATTGCATCTAGAAAAGCTATCCTATGTTTACTAACCCTTCCACCTCACTGCTCAGGGTTGCAGGAAGAGTGAGCTCTATAGAGCCACAAACAAGCTCGGGCTGTCCTCCCAGCCATCACTCACTCCTCCCCAGGGAAGAGGAGCGACACAGCTGATCAGGAGTCTGTGTGAAGGATGCATTAGCTCTCAGCTTGACCCTGCTTCCATGCTCTTTCAAGCTCCATCTGCCTATAGGGAGCATGTGTCACGAGTCCCCAGGAAAAGGACCTGATGTGGTTTGCTCTGCTGCTAAGATGGTCTGATTTGGGTGAGGAAATAAGTCTACCTCGTAGAGACACATTCATTTCCCAAATGATTTCATAAGAACAAGTGGTATCTTGATCTCTTTCTGCCTGGTCCTATGCGTCTCTCTCAATGTGTTCTCATCTCAGATATGGAAGGGAGGGGTACTGTGTATTGATCCTTACAACCTTAACTCTATAAAGAAAGCAAAGAACCAAGTCAGCTGGTAGAAGGGTAGATTTGACAAACCATAAATCATCTGCATCTCAATGGCTCAGCAGTAAAGAATCTGCCTGCAATGCAGGAGACACAGGTTCAATGCCTGTGTCGGGAAGATCCCCTGGAGAAGGGAATGGCTACCCACTCCAGTATTCTTGTCTGGAGAATTCCATGGGCAGAGGAACCTGGTGGGCTACAGGCCATGAGGTCGCAAAGAGTCGGACACAACTGAGCACAAATATAATACGGAGTCTCCATTGTATTCAAGACATTATTTAGCTGATGGGGACACTTGGGGAAGAAGGCAGATACGGTTTTTCCTTGGGAGCTATTTATAGTTCAACAGGAGTATAATTAATGCCCCCACAGTTACTTATTTAGTCATATTTGTGGTAAGTGCAAAGTGCTGTGAAAGAGACCTCATCAAGAATCTCTGTCTTACAGAAGAAAGAGCATATGACATTCCTTATATGAGGAATCTAATATGGCAAAACCAATACAATATTGTAAAGTAAAAAAAAAAAACAAACCATAAATTGGAAAAAGTAAAAAGAAATGATACACACGAACTTACTTACAAAAGAGAAAGAGACTCATAGACTTAGAGAACGAATTTATGGTTGCAGGAGGGAAGGAGAGAGGAAGTTAGGGAGTTTGGGATGGACATGTACACACTGCTATATTTAAAATGGATAACCAACAAAGACCTACTGAATAGCACAGGGAACTCAGCTGAGTGTTTGGCAGCCTAGATGTCAGGGGAGTTTGGGGGAAATGGATACATGTGTACATATGGCTGAATCCCTTCGCTGTTCACCTGAAACTATCATAGCATCATTAACCAGCTATACTCCAATACAAAATAAGAAGTTAGAAAAAAAAGAAATTATCTGTTGTGGTCAATGTCTCTATCACATGGGCAAGCCTAAGACTCAGGAACCACTCTCAACACCAACACTGCACCCTCCCCCATCCCTTGCTCCTGCTGCTAAGTTGCTTCAGTCCTGTCCGACTGTGTGTGACCCCATAGATAGCAGCTTACCAGGCTCCACCGTCCCTGGGATTTTCCAGGCAAGAACACTGGAGTGGGTTGCCACTGCCTTCTCTGCACCGCCCCTGCTCCTGGACCAGAGCTAATCCATCATCCAATCCTAGCTACTTCATCTCCCCATCACCTTGCAGGCAAATCAGACTCTCTCCATCCCTACCAGGAACTCCACACATCAATTTCCCAGTTGGTCTCTTCCCCTAACTGCTGCAAATCATCTTCCAATTGATCTGCTTGGATCCATTGTTTTTTAAAGTTGTTTTTAATTGTGGTAAAATAAACATGGCATAAAATTTACCATCTTTAAATGTACAAGGAAGTGGCACTAAGCACATCCTTATTGTTGTGACCGTCACCACCATCCATTTCTAAAACTCTTTTCATCTAGCAAAACTGAAACTCCATACCCATCAAACAAGAATTCTCCATACTGCGACCCCTCAGCTCCTGGCAAAACCCTTCTACTTTCTGTCTCTCTGAATCTAACTGCTCTAGGTACCTCCCATAAGAGGAATCACACAAGATCTGTCTTTGGACAGCTGGCTTCCCTCGCCTAGCAGAATGTTCTTGGCTCACAAGTGCCTGATTTCCGTTCTCTGCATCACCCAGCATTGGGGAACAAATGAGCACAAGAGGAAAACCTGCCTTGCATGGGTTCAGGAAAGGCATATGCCTGAGAAAGGGAGATTTGATCCAAGAACTGAAAAATGATAAAAACTTAATTGGCAAACACAGGAGAGATAGTAGATCCAAAATAGAAGGGCAGGAAGTCAAAGTCCCCATGGGAGAAGGAGGTTGGTAGACTTGGGAAACTGGAAAACAAACTGCATAACACAGAGCAAAGACCAGAGTGGGGGAGGCGCATGAACAGGGAGGGGGCTTCAGGGGATGGACTGCCCCAAGCAACAGGACCTAAAGGCCTGAGCAAAGAGAATCAGACTCCCCCGGTGGCTCAGATGGTAAACAGTCTGCCTGCAATGCAGGAGACTCAGGTTCAATCCCTAGGTCAGGAAGATCCCCTGGAAAAGGGAATGGCTATGCACTCCAGTTTTCTTGCCTGCAGAATTCCGAGGACAGAGAAGCCTGGTGGGCTCCAGTCCACAGGGCTGCTAAGAGTTAGACACGACTGAGAAACTGACACTTTCCCTTTCAAATTGATAATCTCTGAAGACTTCCAATCCCAGCAAGTTCTAGTGTAAACAGTACTATACTGTTGAGGGGCTTTTCAAAAGAACTGTCTCTAAGTAACTCTCTAAGACTACCCTTCAGTTCAGTTCAGTTCAGTTGCTCAGTTGTGTCCGACTCTTTGCAACCCCATGAATCGCAGCACGCCAGGCCTCCCTGTCCATCACCAACTCCCGGAGTTCAGACTCACGTCCATCCAGTCAGTGATGCCATCCAGCCATCTCATCCTCTGTCATCCCCTTCTCCTCCTGCCCCAATTCCTCCCAGCATCAGAGTCTTTTCCAATGAGTCAACTCTTCGCATGAGGTGGCCAAAGTGCTGGAGTTTCAGCTTCAGCATCATTCCTTCCAAAGAAATCCCAGGGTTGATCTCATTCAGAATGGACTGGTTGGATCTCCTTGCAGTCCAAGGGACTCTCAAGAGTCTTCTCCAACACCACAGTTCAAAAGCATCAATTGTTTGGTGCTCAGCCTTCTTCACAGTCCAACTCTCACATCCATACATGACTACTGGAAAACCATAGCCTTGACTAGACGGACCTTAGTTGGCAAAGCAGTATCTCTGCTTTTGAATATGCTATCTAGGTTGGTCATAACTTGTCTTCCAAGGAGTAAGCGTCTTTTAATTTCATGGCTGCAGCCATCATCTGCACACATAAGGACTCCACACATAAGGATTGTAGGCAGGGCAATAACCCTAATTTCTTATATGCATTGTCTCAATTAATCCTCCCAACATCTTTTTGAAGTAAACAATCCTCTCCAATCTACAGGATAGTAAATTGAAGCAAAGACAAGTAACTAGCCCAAGGTCCTTCTGCTGGTGAGAGTCTAAGATCTGGACAAGATTTGTTTTCAACATCCATGAAGTTTTCACCAATCATGTCCTTTTGAAGCCTGAAGTGTTTTTTTGTTGTTTTTTTTTTTGTTGTTTTTTTTTTAATACTTATTTAAATTCTTATTCCAAAGGACAGTTCTATGTTTTGAGGCATCACAGACAATACAGCAGTCTAAGCAAGTTGTAGGTGATATTCTAGTAGCAAAGGATATTAGGATTTTTTAAATTTTGTTTTGTTTTGCAGAAAATATAAAAAAGTAGCTAATACAGATTCAGTGCTCACTGTACTTGCTGGGAGACTCATGTCACAGCTCTAAGTTTCCCCAAAGAAGCCAGGTTCTGGAAATGAAACCAGAGGAGCAAGAGCCAGTCAGTTACAGGTGGGAGAATCCTCCAAGCCATCACTGGCCACAAGCAGTTCTTTGCATCTGACAGTGTGTCTGGTAGGTTCAACCGGAACATCACGTGGTTACAGATTCAAAGGGAAGAAAAAACATTTGTTGCTGCCCAGTTGCATCCGACTCTTGGCAACTCCATGGACTACAGCCCACCAGGATCCTCTGTCCATGGGCTTTCCCAGGCAAGAATAATGGAATGGGGTGCCATTTCCTCCTCCAGGGGCTCTTCCCACGGTAGGGATGGAGCACGCATCTCCTGCATGCGGGTGTATTACTGACCACCTATCCCAGAATGCTTTCTAAAGACAGTTATAGAACCAAGAATGGCATCAAGTATATTAGACAAATTTAAGTGAAAAGCCAGAATACATAAACACCAATAGGGCTAAACAATAAAACGTGAAAGTCTAAGAAAATATACAACAGGAATAGTAGGATGCTATTTTATTCATTCCCATGGAGACTCTGAGGTCCTTGAAAAGGTGTTGGAAAACTTTTCCTATAAGGGTCCAGATACTAAATATTTTTGACTCAGCTGGGTCACTCGTAGCTCAAAGTAGCCACAGACAGTATATTAAAAAAAGCTGTGCTCCAAGAAAATGTTCTTTACAGAAACCTACGGTGAGCCTGATTTGACCTGCAGTCCATAATTTACCAACCCTCCTGCCTTCCACCCCCTCTCTCTCACCCTGCCCATCCCTCCCTCACTGTCCTTCCCTTTCTCTCTCCCCTCCTTCCCTCCCAACCTCCCTACCCCTCTGTCCAAAGTCGCAGAGTCTCCCAGCGATGCTCTCCGTAGGTGCACACAACATTCTCCCTGCTCTACTATCCAGTGTTCTCTGCTAACTCTTGGTGCCTGCCTTCACATCCCCAGCTGACGTGAGAATGGGTACACCTGCCAGAGTGGCACCAGTGCCCTGACGCCACCTTCTCCTTCTGCTCTGGACCCACAGCTTCTGCCCAGTGTCTCTCTGTCCGAATTCTTGGGATGGAGCATCCAACTGGTCGCAAGCTCGGGGACTACCCAGGCCTGGGTCACAGGTGCATTCTTAGCCCAAACAGCCATGGTCAAGGATGGAGCAGGCCTGTGATGCCAGACACATTTAGGGATGCCTGCCGGAGCCATGGGCCACAGCCAGTTCTTTGAGAGGGGCCGGCGTTCACCTGAGCCATTCCTAACATCAGAAAGAGAGGAAGGGTGACTGGGATCTACGATCCAAGAGCAACAGCAGACAGGCTGGAGGAGCACAAAGCCAAGCTGGAATCAAAAAAGTACTTAAAAGAAGTGGGATGTGTTTACTCAGTTCGGGAAGAATCTGAAGATTCTTGGAGAGAGACCAAATGAGAGTGATAAAAATAATCATATGGATGAAAAAATCCAGTATGCAAAACTATAAAAATACAATTGTGGCGAAGGCTGCTCTTATCTTATGTAAAAAGGGGTACTACTGAACAGTTGCAGAAAGCTGCTTTTTAACCCCATAAGGGGCAGAATACCAGAGAACAAGAACCCAAGCAGGGGCACCTATCTGACTCAAAGAAGTTGATAGTAAATTCCAACAGAAGCTGTGAATGGCTACAACACAGTGTCTGAATCGACTTAAATAACTAGGTATAAGTTAACCTGAATGTGTACACAGAACATGGGAAGGGGGAGGTTAACTAGCATTGCAAACAATTCTTCACTTTATATCAGAATTCAACATGGAGATGCTAGACCAGGAAAACTCATTAATTTCTTTGATTTCTCTGTCCAAATGGACCTTAGGCAATGAGAAAATAAATCTCTGCTCAAGTTCTGTTTTTAGAATAAGCACTGGAACCAGCTCTCTCCCTCTGCTTCTCCAAGCTGACCCAGATCTCTCAGCGTTCTTTAAACACATGCTGAGATCTGAGGGCAGTGTGTGGTTATGAGGTGGCTAATCCTCCACAATTCCGAGCGGAGTTCCACTATAGGATGGAACCCTTCATGACCACCAAAAGGAAGAAGAGCATCTGAGGGAGTTTTGCATCTCAATGGCCAAGACATCATGGTGGGGGCACAAGTGACTCCTCCCCCAATTCTTTTTCTTGATGTTCTGCTAGTAAAAGAATTGCACACTGAGGACATAATCTCAGGGTTTTAGGCAGTGAGTCTTAATGGCAGAATTATCTTTAGACTTTTGTAAAAAAATAAGTAAAAATAAAAATATTTGCCAGGTACCCACCCACAAAACTCCAATTCAGCATGCATCGCATTATGTTTTTTAGTTTAATATGGATCAAGGAATTGATTATCCATCACCTGCCAATATGAGAGACTTAAGAGACTTAGGTTCGATTTCTGGGTCAGGAAGATCCCCTGAAGAAAGGCATGGCAACCCACTCCAGTATTCCTGCCTGGAGAATCACAAGGATAGAGAAGCCTGGTGGGCTATAGTCCACTGGGTCCCAAGGAGTTGGACATGATGGAAGTGACTTAGACAGCATATTAAAAAGCAGAGACATTACTTTGCCAACAAAGGTCCCTCTAGTCAAGGCTATGGTTTTTCTAGTAGTCATGTATGGATGTGAGTTGGACTATAAAGAAAGCTAAACACCAAAGAATTGATGCTTTTGAACTGTGGTGTTGGAGAAGACTCTTGAGAGTCCCTTGGACTGCAAGGAGGTCCAACCAGTCCATCCTAAAGGAAGTCAGTCCTGGGTGTTCATTGGAAGGACTGATGCTGAAGCTGAAACTCCAATACTTTGGCCACCTCATGCGAAGAGTTGACTCATTTGAAAAGACTCTGATGCTGGGAAAGATTGAAGGCGAGAGGAGAAGGGGATGACCGAGGATGAGATGGCTGGATGGCATCACAGACTCGATGGACCTGAGTCTGAGTGAACTCCGGGAGTTGGTGGTGGACTGGGAGGCCTGGCGTGCTGCGATTCATGGGGTTGCAAAGAGTCGGACACAAGTGAGCAACTGAACCGAACTGACTGAGCACACGCGCAGAGTCCTTCAGAGGCTCTTGTCATACAGTCAGCCTCGAACACTGCTGGTTTAGGGCAAGAAACATTTAAACAAGGATGCAGACACCTTAGCCAAGGAGGGAAAGCAGATGAGTAAAGATGTCTATGGGCCAGCAAGTGAGGTCTGGAGCTGCTTGTGCAGGGGCGAAGTACTGCAGCTGAGTTCACACCTAAGAGGTGGCTCAGGAGAGGGCTGAAGGCAGAGCCCCACTGGAGATGTCAGAAGAGGAGGCTCATCTCTGCACCAGGTGGGAGGAGGGGCTGAATGGATGTGGAGTTTCTCTGAAACTCCATGAATCCAAGATTCACACAAGGTAGGACTCCCTGTGGTGTCTGGAATGGTTTTCCAGGCTGGTGTTCAGATTCAATGAGACAGAAGATTCTGGGAGTTCTACCATGCGGTAAGTCTAAGTTGCTTTTCCCTTTTCCCCTAACATGCTTACCCATCTCTTATTTATCAAAATTCACTCCCAAATCCTCAAAAGGTGCTTTAAAAATAACCCCCTCACCCCAAAATACCTTCTTGAACGGACTCTACACACATACACTCTTTATGAATGTACAACACATATACTATTAATGAATGTACAATGAGCACTTGTCTCGAACACACTCCTTCTCGAGATTTCTCCATGGCTTACTCCTGACTTCAGTGAAACTTGGCCCAAATGTCTGCAGGTCCAAGACACCTGCCTTGAGCACTCCGTCTAAAACAGCCTCCTATGCCAAGTACCACTGGTTATCTGCCCTTCCTCTTTTTCCTTAGAACATACCACCATTTGCCATTGTATTTTTCAAATTTAGTATCTGTCTTTCCCAGGACTTCCCTGGCAGTCTAGTGGCTGAAGACTGTGCTCCCAACGCAGGGTCCACGATTCCAGCCCTGGGCAGGGAACTAGACCCCACATGCGACAACTAAAGACCCTAAAAATAAATATATATATATTTAAAAATCTGTCTTTCCCATCATGAAGTAAACTTCCTGAGATCAAGAAGTCTGTTTTGCTCACTGGTTACCTCCAATGTCTAGAACAGCACCTGGCACAAATTTCTCAGATCTTCACTGACTGAACAATGAATGCAGGAATTGATCTAGGTACCAGCCACTTGCTGGTTATAGGCTGTAATGGGTTGACCCATGTTTTCCCCAACTTTGTACTTTGACACACTAACCTTGGAAACAGGGTAGTTGTAGGTAACTAGCTAAGATGAGGTCACCTTGCAGCAGAGTGGGGCCCTATTCCAGTATGACTGGTGTTCTTGGAAAATGGGAAATCTGCAAAGAAGCACGCAGGCAAGAGACAGCTAGAAAATACCAGAGTGACTCAGTCACAAGCTGAGGAATGGCCAGAGGGAGACGCTAGATGGACCTGCGCTAGCAGCTTCGATGGAGCACGGACTCACTCCCATCTGGATTCTGGACTTCTGGCCTCCAGAAATGTTAAGACAATAAACTTCTTTTGTTTGAGCCACTCGGTTTGTGGCACTTTATCATGGCAGCCCTGGCAGACTAGTACACAGGGACTCGAAACCAAGGAAACGCCATTCTAGTCTGGAGCTATTCACGCTTCCCATCTGGGCCACCCAAAACTGCATTCTCCAGGCCACTGTCAAAAAACAGGATTTCCATGGAACCTCTGAACACTGAGTTTCTCTGGTGGATCAGATGGTAAATGATCTGCCTGCAATGCAAAAGGCTCAGGTTCAGTCCCTGGGTTGGGAAGTCCCCTGGAGAATGGAATGGGTACCCACTCCAGTATTCTTGCCTGGAGAATTCCATGGACAGAGGAGCTTGCAGGCTATAGTCCATGGGGTCACAAAAAGTCAGACACAAGTAAGCAACTAACACTTTCACAGAGCCTTTGAGCAATGATAAAGGGAAATAAGCATTGGGAGTAAGTGGACAGGTAAATGAGATAACCATTTCTGGGGCAAGTACCCTCACATGAATTCAGAGGTACAGGCATGTTTACATCAAAATCAGTCGGTAGTCTCTCATCTGAACCTTCCCAGCTCCAGAACTGAGAGAAAGTCCAAAGGAGATCTTTGATAAACAAACATGTATCCTCCAGGCTTTACAGTAACGATTAGCTGGGAGCAGCTCTTGCCCCACCTGACAAGCTTTTGGGAGGCGCATGAAAAACAATCTGAACAGCTGTGCCATCCTCCTGGGTCCCAAAGAACAGACTCTTGCCTTTTGGAAAGGGCGAAGCCCACCCATGAGGGTGGAAGATGCAGATTCTTCTCGCATTTAGCAAAGAGAATCCTGACTTTCAGATGTCTCATTGAGACGCTACCCAGAAGGCAAGTCATTATTTCAACTCAGATGTCTTCCCAGAATACCCCCTTGTCATCTGCTTTCAAAAAAACTGAAAAGATGATGTTGTTGGAAATGTCATCTGCCTGTTACGCAGAAGTAAAATCAAAGTGCTCTTTGTGTTAAATGTGACTATCATCTCACTTGAAATCCAGAGCATAAACGTTACTAATACCCTCTGCAGTCACCCAGCCCGCTATCAGCTGGAGGAGGCTGCAAAGACAGATTTGGATTTCATAATTTTGCCACTTATTTTTTCTTGTTAATTTAAAAATAGCACAGAGTTTTAATTGCACTCAATTTAATGTATATACCTGCCAGTTCCAACACCCTTCATTATTTATATTGCTGGAAAAGCACTTAAAAATCAAATTGCATAATTTGTACTTGTACATCTTTAAGGTAGATTTATATCTGAAATTGTCAAATAGCAGTGGGCAGCATGGCTCTGAATATTAAGTTTTAACAAGTCGTCAACCCCTAAACACATTCAGGGAATGATGAAAACGGGTCATTAGTTATTTGGGTAGGTAGCTACTAAAAGATGAGTTGAAAGGTCAATTCATGTCTGTAATTTTTAGGCGCAAGGGATCTAGGGCCAGACTCTTGGGGGGAAGAGAGGAAAGCAAGGAAAAGCAAGCAATCACGTGACACAGGGACGTTCCAAATTCTGTTACCAAGGTCCCTCCCACACTCATGCTGGGAGACCAACACAGCACCACCTGACATATTAACATCACGTTGATAATGTGAACTTCTTGTTGGCTCTGCAGTTTTGTTAGAAATATTATATAAATCTGTGTATTGCACTATTCCAATTAATTCAAACTGTCTCTTCACAGCGGTTGCAACAAAGTTGTACATTAAAGTAACACCATGAAAGTTACTTGTGTCTGTGAAAATTGCGTTGCTTGGGAAGGGGACTGCAAGATACTCAAGTTGAAGAACTAAGCCTGAAGAGAGACATATGAAACAAATGGCCTGTGACCTGGCCCTGGTACACCCCTACGCCCGTCCCTTATCCTTCACCAGAGCACCCCATGCTATTCCCTATCATCCAGGCCTCTACTATTTCCTCCAAATGGAAAATTCTCAAACAACTCTCAAGTCTCCTAGTACCCATCTGCAGAACTCCCGGAGGCAGGATTTAGTTCTTCTGTGATTGGTTCTGCCACTTTGCATGCGGTCTTCCACTTCAGTAACTGTCTCTTTGTATGAAACCCTCTCTGGTCACATCTGTGTTCTCAGAAAACAGAAGGCTGCTGCAAACCATATACCACGTGCCTCTGAATCACCGGATTTACCCCAACTAATGCACAATGTGCCATAGAGCAGAAGCTCGGTGAAAATCCACTTCTGAGTGCATAACCCACTGTGGGCCAGGCACTCTTCTGGGTGCTCGCTACCGTGTTATCTGAACCCAAAGGAACACCGGAGGCATGTGGTTTGATTTCACTGGGACTTGGGAGGCCAATTCTTAGCCCAAAGTGACACCAAGAGCAGGAAGTAGAGCGAGAAGTTCATCCCAGGTTTCCTGGCTTAAACCTACCATGTAAGAGGAAACAGGAACAGTGATGGAAATAGCAATAGGTAACACGTTATAACCTCCCATGTAACAAGTACTGTGCTAGGCACTTTGCATTTTAATTTTAGCCTTAGAACACTGTAAGACATATGCTGTTATTATTTCCATTTTTAGAGGAAAAGAATGATTAGGCAAGGTACCACAAAGCCCACAGCAACTAAATGGTGGAAATGGTATGTGAACCACCCACCATACCTGCCTCTTCCCAGCAGGCTGACTGTATCCCACCAGGATACCAGGGAACCCTTTCAGCAGCCCTTGGTGGAAAGCCCAAGTGTGGGTCCAGAACTACTAGACTAGAACAGATGTCTTACTGGAGGCAAATACCGCCCCCCAGCCCCACCCTGACCCAGAGTCTAGGACACGGCAGCATCTTCACATTACTAGCATTGGTTGTAATAGTAACAAGACTGCTCGAGCCTGAAAGCTGCCCTTTGACGTGGAAGCCAGGAGGTGGGGTGGTGTTGACACTAAATCATCCTGAGATATTAACATAAGAATTTTACAGTCAGAAGCTCTTTAATAAGACATGAAGCAAGATTTGGTACCACATATGCTTGCCCTTAAGTCAGCAGCATCAGAAATCATCTCGGGTGGTACCCATGGTGAGCACAGAATGTGGCTGGGGAAGGAGTGTCATACAACCCTTCTCTCTGGAATCCCTTCTCTTTGGCATCTGTTCCCTTTCTCTACTCAAAGGCCCCATCAGTGCCACCTAGACAACAACTTACAGGAAACATTTGAGAGAACCATGGCACAGTGATAGAGACCAGTAAGAGTGCAAAGACTGGCCACGGGCTATCCATGTGCTTTATACTCTCACATCCCTGGTGCAACTAGGGTGCAACCTACCCTCAAGGAACAGGACTGACGCAAGAGACCCCTTGATGACGTTTTCCTTGAGGATTAATCTTGTGTTTCATTGGTTTCCTAAGTAGTACTGCCTATTGGCAAGGGAGTGGCTCACTTAGGGACAGTCATGGCTGCAGAGAACCCTGTGCAGAAATGTGGAATTTCAGTACCTAATTCACTGGAGGTCCCCGTGTATATCACAACATGTTTCACATTAGTCATGAGTCATGCACCCAGGGATGGAGAAAAATGTTGCCAAGCCTGCTAAAGTATAGCCAAGAAACAGAACCAGCTATAGAATGCTACACTCTCCTCCCTGCAATTCCCTGCACATTTGGCCATGGTGGTTTCTCCAATCCCATTTGCCTTCTCACAGCCACCTCCCCTTTCTTCCCTCCAGCCCTCCTATTGTCCCAGCTGAGGTCTGAGCTTTTTATTTCCCTTCCTTAAGGTGCCCAGTGACTTCTGATGAGGGTCCACATCATCTCGAGTCTTCATTTTGATGACTTCCTACAGTGGAACCGCCATGCTTCTCCAGATTTCTAATAGCAGAGATCTCCCTGGCAATGAGTATGTAACCAAGACAGAGTCCACTGAACTCTGTCCTTCAACTCTGCACCCAGGGAGGGGAGGAGACAGCATCTGGCTCAGGAAGGGGTGTGGGGGCAGCTGTCACAGGTCCTGGAGATGGAAGGACAAAGGCAGTATGATGAAGGCTGGGAAACCTTTGGTACCAGGTGAGTGCTGAAAAAACACAAGGGCATTGATACACAAAAGAAACCCAGAGTGACTCTGCCTGGAATGCTGAAAACAGATCCTCTTGGAAGCCTCTATGAAGACATGTGGAAATTCCTGAAAATATGAATATGAGGAACACATGCTATTAAACTACATTCAAAACTGCACTCCTAACGGCCAGACTATGGAATCAAAACATACCCACTGGACATCTCGGGGAGCAGAGGTTTTCTATGTTTGGCATGCTATAGAAATGATGGCATCAGAATCAACTGTAAGGTTTATTCAAATGCATGTTCTTGGGCCATAACCCTGTTCTGATCGAACCAGAATCCCAGGCAAGGATTTCAGGAATCTGTTTTTTTTTTTTTTTTTAACAACCCCTCTCAGTGGTTTTTATTCCCACTAAAGACAGAGGACACAGTGATATAAATTTGGGGACTCAGAACTGGATTCTAAGTCTGGTCCTAAGGATGAGGACATCTTTGGAAGATGTCTCTCATCTAAGCAATGTCCTTGCTAAGAGCTGAATGTGGGACTAGTATTCACAGGCCCACAACCCTGTAGAGAACAGAGAAATACTCCTGACATAAGTAAAGCAAAGAATGTGCATGTCACATTCTCACTGCACCTTGACTTTCTCAGCTGTAAAATGTGGACGATCCCAGCCAGTTGTGCAAGACTCAGACAAGAGGAGGCAGACGTGGAGAGCAATTAGCAGAGGGTCTGGCACAGCCTAAGTGCTCAAAAGATATATTCTTCTATGACAGTATCTATTGATCCGTCTATATGGTTGCATATAAATTTACCAAGTATACAAACAGATGCAGCAAAACATGGCAAATTGCCCTCCTTTCTGGGCATCTGAACCTTTAACCCATCAGAACTCAGGGATACAGTAGGCAACCTAGCCCACAGCTTACCAGGCTGAGAAACAATGCTTCCTTTTGTCAACCAGAGCTTAGGAACCAGCTTAAGACCATCTGACTCCCTCTTTCCATGGCATATCCAATCCATCACCAAGTCCCTTAGGTATCACAACATTTGTTCTTATTGTTCAGTTCCTCAGTTGTGTCCAGCTCTGCGACCCCATGACTGTGGCATGCCAGGCTTCCCTGTCCTTCAGCGTCTCCTAGAGCTGGCTCAGATCTGTTGAGGCAGTGATGCCATCCAACCCCCTCATCCCTCTGTCATCCCCTTCTCCTCTTGTCCTCAATCTTTCCCAGCATCAGGGTCTTTTCCAATGAGCCAGCACTTCGAGTCAGGTGGCCAAAGTATTGGAGCTTCAGCTTCAGCATCAGTCCTTCTAATGAATATTCAGGGTTGGTTTTCCTTTAGGATGGACTGGTTTGATCTCCTTGCTGTCCAAGGGATCTCAGGAGTCTTCTCCAACACCAAAAGCGTATTTCGAAAGCGCTTCCAACCCAAATACTTCTTAGCCCCTACACATGGGACCACCATGGCTTGGACCAGCCCCAGCTTGTGGAAGACAATGCCTCCTTCTGGGTCCCCTGACTGCAAAATTGCTCCCAGCCAACACTCTCTCCAAACAGCAGGCCCCTGCTCTGAGCCCCTCAATGCAAGGTTGCCAGCATTCAGCAAATAAAAATACAGAATGCCCAGTTATGTCCAAACTATACAATTAACCATGGCTTATCTGCAATCCAAATTTAACTGACCATCCTGTCTTTTATCTGGCAACTTTTATCCATGGCTTTCTGCTGCACTTGGAATCAAAACCAGCCTCCGGACTAGCATCTGCAAGCCTCACTCCACTGGCGTCGGCCTCAGCCTCTGCTCTCATTGTTCCCTGAGCACATCTATCTCGCAGCCTCAGGATGGCTACACTTGTCATTCCCTCCATCTATGACGTTCTTCTCTCAGATCTTTGCTTGGTCCTAGCCCTGGCTCCATTCAGCCCTTTACAGTAAGTATTCTACACACGAACGAGCTCTGCTCCGAGAGTGCGTTGGTGAGTCCGATTTGTTCATAAGTAAGTCCAACAAAATTAGCCTAGATACCCAACTAATACAATCAGCTGTAAAATACTGCACTATAATAGGGTTTATAATACTTTTCACACAAAGAACAAACACAAAAATAAAAATTTTCTATTTATACACTTTTTTCATTTTCAATAATTTTTGTTAATATATATGCATATAAAATTAAATTTGCATATGCATAACTATTTTGTATTCAAACACACACTATTCACTCAACAACAAATTTTTTTGAGGATCTGCTATGAAAACATTTTTAATCTTATAGTACAGTACCATGCAGCCATGGAATTAAGATGCTTGCTCCTTGGAAGAAAAGCTATGACAATCCTAGACAGGGTAATAAAAACCAGAGACATCATTTTGCCAACAAAGTTCCATATAGTCAAAGCTATGGTTTCTCCAGTAGTCATGTAGGCATGTGAGAGTTGGACCAGAAAGAAGGCTGAACACCAAAGAACTGACGCTTTTGAACTGTGGGGCTGGAGAAGACTCGAGAGTCCCTTGAACAGCAAGGAGATCAAACCAGTCAATCCTAAAGGAAATCAACACTGAATATTCCTTGAAAGAACTGATGCTGAAGCTCCAATACTTTGGCAAAAGTATGCCTGATGTATACTCCAATACCTGATGCAAAGAGCCAGCTCATTGGAAAAGACTCTGATGCTGCGAAAGATTGAGGGCAGGAGGATAAGCAGGTGACAGAAGATGAGATGGTTGGATGGCATCACCCACTCAATGGACATGAGTTTCAGCCAACTCCAGGAGGGAGTGAAGGAGAGGGAAGTGTGGCGTGCTGCAGTCCATGGGATTGAAAGAGTCGGACATGACACAGGGACTGAACCACCACAGCACAGTGACATGAAAGGTACAGCAGCACGGTACAACACGCAGAAGCGATGGCCCCCACTCCAGCACTCTTGCCTGGACAATCCCATGGATGGAGGAGCCTGGTGGGCCACAGTCCAAGGGGTCGCGAAGAGTCAGACACGACTGAGCGACTTCACTCTCACTTTTCACGTTCATGCACTGGAGAAGGAAATGGCAACCCACTCCAGTGTTCTTGCCTGGAGAATCCCAGGGACGGGGTAGCCTGGTGGGCTGCTGTCTATCGAGTCGCACAGAGTCGGACACGACTGAAGCAACTTAGCAGCAGCACAGTACAACAGCTGGCATAGAGGGGCTGGCATCAAGTGAACAGTCAAGAAGGGTTACTGACTGGAGGAGGGAGAGGAGGTGGGAGATGGCAGAGCTGCAGGGTCCTGAGCAATAGGAGATGGAGGGAAATTTCATCACACCCGACACTGATGGCGCAGGTTCCTTGCTAGAACCAGCTGCACATGTGCATCTTTGAAATCATAACCTGAACGTTCCTATGTAGGGGATTTTTAAAAATATAAATTTATTTTAATTGTAGGTTAATTACTTTACAATATTGTATTGGTTTTGCCATACATCAACATGAATCCACCACAGGTATACATGTGTTCCCCATCCTGAACCCCCCTCCCTCCCCGCTCCCTGTACATCCCCTCTGGGTCACCGCAGTGCACCAGCCCCAAGCATCCAGTATCATGCATCGACCCTGGACTGGCGATTCGTTTCATATATGATATTATACATGTTTCAATGCCATTCCTCCCAATGTAGGGGATTTACTGTAATCTAATATGGCCTCTTCAAAGACATTCTCCCTCAGGGTCTAGCTCTTTACCTTATTATAATATTCATTGCTAGTGGACAGAATGTCTTATCATTGCCCTTACTGGGAAGCAAGTTTTATGAGGACAAAGCCTCTCTTAGTTAGCTCCTCCCAGAGCTGAGGAGCATGGGTGGCGCCTAGTGGGTACAAAATAAATAATCGCAGAGTGAAGGAATGTTGGAGAAGGCATTGCGTTCCACTCCACTCATGAGAGCCCCACAGACGCTGTGCGAGCTGGAAGCACCTGGCAGGTGGCAGTTAAGAAGCATACATGAACTCAGGTACAGTTCATGTTGGGAAAGTGGCAGGGCAGGAGCGGGCTGGGAGGCAGTAACGGGACCTGTTTGTCAAGGAGGTCTGATGCCAACCGGGATGTCTACCTAAATAGCAAAGATACCTCAATGCCAATCCTTGGCCTATTCTTCCTCAAAAAGAAGGGCTCTCACATAGAAAACAAACTTAGGGTTACCAAAGTGGAAAGGCATGGGGAGGGATAAATGAGGAGTTTGCGACTAACAGATACACACTACTATATATGAAATCGAAAATCAACAAATACCTACAATACCGCACAGGGAACTATATTCAGTATCTTGTAATAATCAACAATAGAGAAGAATTTGAAGACAATATATACATATGTATGTAAAACTGAATCACTTTGCCCTGTGCTGCTGCTGCTAAGTCGCTTCAGTTGTGTCTGACTCTGTGCGACCCCATAGACAGCAGCCCACCAGGCTCCCTCATCCCTGGGATTCTCCAGGCAAGAACACTAGAGTGGGCTGCCATTTCCTTCTCCAATGCATGAACGTGAAAAGTGAAAGTGAAGTCGCTCAGTCGTGTCCAACTCCTAGCAACCCCATGGACTGTCCATGGGATTTTCCAGGCAAGAATACTGGAGTGGGTTGCCACTGTCTTCTCTGCCATTTCCTCTAACAGGAGCAAATACAGAGTGAACCCAGAGGACGCTCAAGCAGCCATGCTCCATCCTCCGCTCCTGTCCACTGTGCCATGGGAGGCCCTACAGATCCCGGGGCTCATGTCATGCTGTGCATCTGGGGCCGACTTCAAACCCTGCTGGAATTTCAGGACTTGGTTTGGCAAATACCAAAACAGGAAAAAACCACTGAATTGAGACAGAGATGGGGGAAAGAAAGGAGAAAAAAAAAAAAAAACAACCCAAAACAAGCATGGAGCAGAGGGCTAGGAGGAGAGATTTAGGGAGACAAAAAGGGAAGGGAAAATCTTTGGGGAAAACACACAAAAAAAGGGAAGGAGAAACATATTTCGGGGAGTCCAAAAGGTAGAAGAGACAAAGGAAAGAGGATGGAGGGCTGGACCAAGTCCTCAACACAAGGGATAAGTAGAAACATGAAGAGAAAAAAAAAAGGATAAATTAAAATGGAGAGAAAATATGAATATTTTATTTTATTTTTATAAATTATTTTGTCAAGGCAACTTTTTAAAAAATATTGTATTGGTTTTGCTATACAGCAACATGAATCTGCCACAGGTATACACGTGTTCCCCATCCTGAACCCCCCTCCCTCCTTCCTCCTCCCTCCCCATACCATCCCTCTGGGTCGTCTAAGTGCACCAGCCCCAAGCATCCAGTATCAGGCATATAATGTACATCTTTCACAATGCATGTTAAAGAACTTTTTGCCCATAGATGTTCAATGAATGTCATTGCCCCAAGCACTAGATGCTTCCATGGGTAATCCTGTCGTGGTGTGAAGGGTGAAGCCAGGCAGGCTGGGGCCAAACACAGCCTTCCATCCTATAATAGCTCTATGACTTTCAGCAAGTTGGTGGACCTCTCCAGGTCTCAGTTTCCTCATCTACATTGAGGATAACAGTTTTGTCCCATGGGTGGCACTGAGAATTGAATGCACACATGTTGAACCAGTAAGTGTCATATAATCATCAGAGCTACCCAAGTTTACAAGACTGCCCTGATCACTTCATCCTCCCAACAACCTCATGTGGGGATACCCGCATCCCCAGTTAACCCTTGAAGATGCTGGTACCCCAGTTAATACACCCAATAAGCAGCAGGAGATGGAACTCAAACACACTTCAGGCTCCTTAGACTACAGACCACAGGGGAGGGGAAGAAGGGAAGGAGAACATGTGAAAGAGAAAAAAAACAAATAGAGGGGGACATATCACTTTCTCTTTAGGTGAAATGGAAGACATTAAGAAGGCAAAGAAACCAGAGAAGAGGGAAGAGGAAAAAGACCAGAGACCCTGCCTCGGAGCTTCTTCAAAGCATGTGGATCCCATCCTACTTCCAGAAGTTGCATTAGAGCTGATGAAGCATCAGGCCCCACAGCCCTCTCCTGGGGAGCACCCAGCTTGACTGTGCAGCCCTGGCAGTTGCAAGCATCACCCTTTGGCTTGAGAGCAGAGTAAATTTGCTGTGGACGTTACCAAGAGAAAATAAATACTGAAACTCCACAAGGATTCCATGCAAAGGCTTTCCAAAGTCCAGCCACGTGCTGTAAGCAGATGTGGAGTCAGCCCCGACTGCAAAATCTGAATTCAATTGACATTTTCAGGGAGGAGGGGGAGAAGGAGATGAGGTTGCTGGTCAGGAAGAATGGTTTCATACCTTTCTAAAAGATGGGGGGAAGGGGGAATTAAAAATAGATTTGTTGTCGCTGTAACACTGCAAGCCACACACACAACATTGATCAGAGAGACTCCACGTGGCTGAGTATTGGACATGGAGGTACCAGTGGACTCATTTCTCACCCACAAATACTGACTGTGCAGTAAGAAAGCCTGCGAGTCCAAGACTGGATCATGGACCTTCATAGGCCAGCAAGCAAGTCAGCAAGCAAAATCCATGCCTCTTGGCTCACATCCACCCATCGCCCATACACACTCAGACACAAAAACTGACCAAGCCCCCCCAATAACCTCTCCTAAGCCTTCCAGTGTGTCCTGGCCCACTCCTAACAAGCATGGGCAAAGGCCATGACTCCTCTCAACAGTGAGCCTGGCCCAACTCTCTGGGCCAGCCCCTTGATGGTTCTGATGTGGACACAATGGGAGGCTTTTAAGGAACCAGGGAGAGAGAGGGTCTAGGAGGGACCCACCCTGTTCATCTCCAGGTAGCACCAAGAATTCTGGGGGAGCAGGCTTCTTCCCTCCTTTGCACCCATATCCCTTCTTCTGTGTCTTAGCTTCTGTCACACACCTTTAAAGGCAAGCATCTCCCTTATTCCAGTAACTCATTCCTTTAAATACAATGTCCTGAGTCACAAAGCTAACAGGGAACCAATTTCCCATAATTTTCAATGGGAAAAGTTCTAATTAAAATTATAAATTTAGATTGTAATTGAAACTTAACAGTGCATTCGATGTAAAGCCAACTCTCCCCTCCCAATTTCCTAACATGAAATAAAGACATCGTAAACATCAAACACCTGTGCAGAAGCGACAAATTCTCCTGTGAGGACGTAAAATGTTTATAACACTGCTTCCTGATCAGAACAGTCTCCGTGCTGCTGTCAACCTGCAGTTGCGCCTGGCCATTCTCAGTGCCGGCAGCATGCACATCCCTGGCTTGTTCAGGCTTGGAGGTGTCTCAGAGTGTCTGTTAGGATGTGTGTGCGTGCGTCCTCAGTTGTGGTCTGACTCTTGGCGACCCCATGGACTGTAGCCCACGAGCCTCCTCTGACCAGGGAATTTCCAGGCAAGAATACTGGAGAGTGTTGCCATTTCCTTCTCCAGGGGATCTTCCCAACCCAGGGATCAAATTCACATCTCCTGTGGTGGCAGGCAGATTTTTTACCACTGAGCCACCAGGGATGCTCCAGAGTATCTGTAGACAATTCCAATTTTCTACCAACTGGATCTGGTCTAGGACTTATTTATTGTATTATTTTATTTCAAATACATTGATTTTTACAAATAAAAATGATCTCTATATAAATATCATCCTCAAAATACACTACTGAGATATGTACTTTCCATTGTAAAGCAACTATTTAATGCAATAAAAATTAATTAAAAAATAAAAGGAAGTGTAGACACGTATTTTCATACCTAGCCACCAGGCTCATTTCTCATGTCAGTTTTTTATAAAATTCCCTGCAGTTTAATCACCCAAATTAAAGGGTGAGAAAAACATTCATAAAAAAGTTTTCCACCAAAAACAAAAACAAAAACAAAAAAAGATACGTACTTTCTACAAAGTATTAAAAGAAAAAAAGAAGGGGAGCAATAATATTAGCTGCAGTCCACAAAAGATAGAAGAACCCAAATATTCATCCAAAGATGAATGGATAAGCAAAATGCAGTACATACATACAAGGGAGTATCACTCAACCTTGAAAAGAAAGGAAATTCTGATACATGCTACAATGCGGAAGAACCTTAATGATACTCTTCCAAGTAAAATAAGCCAGACTTGACAAATAATGCCCGATTTCACATATGTGAGGAGCTTAGAACAGGCAAACTGATGGAGACAAAATAGAGCTGCGGTTACCAGGGGCCGGGGGAGGGGAAATGAGGAACTGCCGTGATGAAACCATTTTGGATATGAAATCTGGTGATGGTTACACATGCTGTGAATGTACTTAATGCCAGGGAGCACACTTACTGACTGAGCTGGTACATTTTATGTTATGTTTGTATATATATATATGTTTTGTTTTTGCAACCCCAAGAGGCATGTAGGAGCTTAGTTCCCCAACCAGGGATGTAACTCACGCCCCCGGTAGTGGAAGCATGGAGTTTTAACCATTGGACTGCCAGGGAAGTCCCTGTGTTTTATTTTATGACAATTAAATAAGAGGCACTCTACTTGGAAAACCTCAACCCAGAAGCATGCTATAGGTTATATGTTATCAGTATCTGGATCTAGTGAATTTGGAATGAAGTTTTCTTGGTGACAGAGCAGCTTGTTAAATGGCATATGGACTGTTGGAAAAGAGGGCTCATTGGTGAGACAAGGTTTTCAAGCAATGTGGAGTGGATAAAATATTTTAGAGGTTCTCTCCTCCTTTTCATAAGCAGACTGAACATCTAGAGAGACTAGAGTCAGCAGCCTTAGTGATGTCATCCCAGGGGTGATCGCTAAGCAGTCTTGTTTCCAGACTGTTTGGAAAGACTTCTTTCTGTTTGCCTGACATGAGCTATTAATAATAATGTGAGAGTTATTGACCCTATAATAACACCATGCCTGCCTCTTGTTAGCCTGTCTGCGAGGCGCTGGCCAGAGCATCTGAAAAGATCTAAGGCAGACAGGTTGATAGAATCATCTGAGGACTGTTGACTAATGAATATAGTGAGAGTGTAGTGGGATGCTAACCCTCTTTCACCTCAAACCTTATGGCCACTGGTGTTACCAAACAAAATCATTCAAGATTTTTGCATAACTGATTTAGGTAAATTCATAGAAAAAAAAAAGAAACAGGGGGGCTTCCCTGGTGGTCCAGTGGCTAAGACTCCATGCTCCCAAAGCAGGGGGCCTGGGCTGGATCCCTGGTAAGGGAACTAGATCCCACATGCTACAACAAAGATTTGGCATGCCAAAACAAAGACAAGATACTGTGAGCTGTAACTAAGACCCAGAGCAACCAAATATATATATATATATATATAAACAGAAACAGGATTAGGTAGTCCTTTGGTCTCTTCCAACTATAAAGTTAGTCGCTCAGTCATGTCCAACTCTTTGCGACCACATGGAGGGTAGCCCACCAGGCTCCTCTGTCCACAGGATTCTCCAGCCAAGAATACTGGACTTGGTAGTCATTCTTTTCTCCAGGGGACCTTTCCAACTCAGGTTCAGTCCCTGGGCTTGCAATGCAGGGTCCTGGCCTTGCAGGCAGATTCTTTACCATCTGAGCTATTAACCTCATCTCTGAAATAGCTGGTTGTAGTCTTTGCATGGCTGGCCCTGACTCTGCAGTGCAGTGACTGGGATGGGGGGCAGAGGGGAAGAAATCAGAGTTTGGGATTATCATTCAAGAGTAAGATAAGTAGTTAGCTTCTTACTGGGCATCATCTGTGGATGGATGCTCTATCCAGACTTGATCTTCAATTTCAGCTATTTTAGTTACCTACATTTTTGAGAGTTCCCCACCCCCCCTCCCCGGTGGTCTCCATCCAGTTCAGTAAAAATCACTTTGTCCCATAAAGACACCACCCTTATGGCAGAAAGTGAAGAACTAAAGAGCCTCTTGATGAAGGTGAAAGAGGAGAGTGAAAAAGCTCATTTGAAACTCAACATTCAAAAAACTAAGATTATAGAATCCAGTCCCATCACTTCATGGCAAATAAATGGGGAAACAATGGAATCAGTGACAGACTTTATTTTCTTAGGCTCCAAAATCCCTGCAGATGGTGACTGAAGCCATGAAATTAAAAGATGCTTGCTCCTTGGAAGAAAAGTTATGACCAACCTAGACAGCATATTAAAAATCAGAGACATTACTTTGCCAACAAAGGTTCTTCTAGTCAAAGCTATGGTTTTCCCAGTAGTCATGTATGGATGTGAGAGTTGGATTATAAAGAAAGCTGAGCATGGTAGAATTGATGCTTTTGAACTGTGGTGTTGGAGAAGACTCTTGAGAGTCCCTTGGACTGCAAGATCAAACCAGTCAATCCTAAAAGAAAAGGAATGATACTGACGCTGAAACTCCAATACTTTGGCCACCTGATGCAAAGAGCCAAATCATTAGAAAGGACTCTGATGCTGGGAAAGATTGAAGGTAGGAGGAGAAGGAGATGACAGAGGACAAGATGGTCAGATGGCATCACCGACTTAATGGACATGAGTTTGAACAAGCTCTGGGAGATGGTGAAGGACAGGGAAGCCTGGCGTGCTGCCGTCCATGGGGTCACAAAGAGTTGGACACAACTGAGCAACTGAACAACAGCTATCCAGTTCAGCAAAAATCACTTCGTCCAATAAAGTAGTGTCAGAGAACTGGAGTGACCTTAACCAACTGCTACCTGAGGCAGCAGAGGAAGGAACCAGTCATTCTGTGATTTTTTTTTTATGACTTCCCCCCCCTAACATTTTATGAAAGTTTTCAAACATACAGTAAAGGTAAAAGAATTTTACAGTAGACATGAAAATCCCCACATGTATATTCTACCATTATTAGCATCTTATCATACTTGCTATATCATACCTACCCATTCTTCTCACCATCCATCAACCCATTTTTTTTAAAATTTAATTTAATTTTATTTTTTTCCATTCATTAGGTTTTCCTTTTTTTTTTTTAATTTTAAAATCTTTAATTCTTACATGCATTCCCAAACATGAACCCCCCTCCCACCTCCCTCCCCATAACATCTTTCTGGGTCATCCCCATGCACCAGCCCCAAGCATGCTGCATCCTGCGTCAGACATAGACTGGCGATTCAATTCACATGATAGTATACATGTTAGAATGGCATTCTCCCAAATCATCCCACCCTCTCCCTCTCCCTCTGAGTCCAAAAGTCCGTTATACACATCTGTGTCTCTTTCCCTGTCTTGCATACAGGGTCGTCATTGCCATCTTCCTAAATTCCATATATATGTGTTAGTATACTGTATTGGTGTTTTTCTTTCTGGCTTACTTCACTCTGTATAATCGGCTCCAGTTTCATCCATCTCAACAGAACTGATTCAAATGAATTCTTTTTAACGGCTGAGTAATACTCCATTGTGTATATGTACCACAGCTTTCTTATCCATTCATCTGCTGATGGACATCTAGGTTGTTTCCATGTCCTGGCTATTATAAACAGTGCTGCGATGAACATTGGGGTACATGTGTCTCTTTCAATTCTGGTTTCCTCGGTGTGTATGCCCAGAAGTGGGATTGCTGGGTCATAAGGTAGTTCTATTTGCAATTTTTTAAGGAATCTCCACACTGTTCTCCATAGTGGCTGTACTAGTTTGCATTCCCACCAACAGTGTAGGAGGGTTCCCTTTTCTCCACACCCTCTCCAGCATTTATTGCTTGCAGATTTTTGGATCGCAGCCATTCTGACTGGTGTGAAGTGGTACCTCATTGTGGTTTTGATTTGCATTTCTCTAATAATGAGTGATGTTGAGCATCTTTTCATGTGTTTGTTAGCCATCCGTATGTCTTCTTTGGAGAAATGTCTATTTAGTTCTTTGGCCCATTTTTTGATTGGGTCGTTTATTTTTCTGGAGTTGAGCTGCATAAGTTGCTTGTATATTTTTGAGATTAGTTGTTTGTCAGTTGCTTCATTTGCTATTATTTTCTCCCATTCCGAAGGCTGTCTTTTCACCTTGCTTATATTTTCCTTTGTTGTGCAGAAGCTTTTAATTTTAATTAGATCCCATTTGTTTATTTTTGCTTTTATTTCCAGAATTCTGGGAGGTGGATCATAGAGGATCCTGCTGTGATTTATGTCTGAGAGTGTTTTGCCTATGTTCTCCTCTAGGAGTTTTATAGTTTCTGATCTTACATTTAGATCTTTAATCCATTTTGAGTTTATTTTTGTGTGCGGTGTTAGAAAGTGATCTAGTTTCATTCTTTTACAAGTGGTTGACCAGTTTTCCCAGCACCACTTGTTAAAGAGATTGTCTTTACTCCATTGTATATTCTTGCCTCCTTTGTCAAAGATAAGGTGTCCATATGTGTGTGGATTTATCTCTGGGCTTTCTATTTTGTTCCATTGATCTATATGTCTGTCTTTGTGCCAGTACCATACTGTCTTGATGACTGTGGCTTTGTAGTAGAGCCTGAAGTCAGGCAAGTTGATTCCTCCAGTTCCATTCTTCTTTCTCAAGATTGCTTTGGCTATTCGAGGTTTTTTGTATTTCCATACAAATCTTGAAATTATTTAAAATGCATTTCAAAATAGCTCATGATTATTCTCTAGACACTTTGATATGTATTGTATTGACTAGGGTTTGATAAAATTACATACAACGAAATGCACAGGCCAACCACTGGGTGAGTTTTGACAAATGTCTATACCTATATAACTCAAATCACTTTAAAGATACAGACCATATTGGGGTAATGATGTAATTCACTCAACCCACTTCCCACTTTATCTCTCTGCCTACACTCCCCATATGCAACCATTTTTAAATTTATTTCCATTATAAATTAGTTTTTCCCATCCCAGAACTTCATTAGGATTCAAAGTATATCTTTTAGGTATGCCTTTTTCGGAGTGTAACATTTATGAGATATACCCACATTGTTGCATTTATTGGCTGTCTGTTTCTTTACTGCTCAATGAATGACGCACCATTGTATTAATAAATCACTACCACTCTCTTATTGATGAGCACCTGGTCTGTTTGCAGTTCTGGCAATGACTACAATTCAAACTGAAGAGTCAGAAGGCAGGTGTCTGTTTAGTTTTATAAGAAACTGCCAGTTTTCAAAAGAGATGATCCATTTTATACTCCTACCAATGAAGTATGAGAGTTACAGTTGTGCCACATTCTTACTAATATTTGATGTCAATCTTTTTAATTTTAGCTATTCCAGTGGGTTTGTGGAAGCATCTTGTCATAGTTTTTCCTACCTTTTTGTGGGGTCCTCAAACTTTTTCTTTGAATAGAATTCCACTGATTTGCATATGGTGTTTCTCAATGTGTCTCTTCATATGGCTTTTTGAGTGGTTGCTCTGAATATTGCATTATACCCACAAAACTTAGCAACACCTACTGGGGCAGACACTTTATCAGTTTGAGCCAAGTGCAGAAACCTTACCTTTCTTTGCATCCCTTTATTCTCTCCCATTTACAATCGAACCGTTTTAATATTTCCCCGACATACATTGAAAGCCACATCAGACATTTTCAAAATGCCTTTATATCTTGGACACCTACTGTGAAACTTAGTTTCCAACAAGCAGACACACCTGTGTTAGATTAGATGCAAAAATGAACAACAGGAGGTAGGGCAGCTCTTCCGTTGCCTTGAGTCTTTCCTGGCAAGGAAAAGATGTTTGTTTTTTTCAGAGCCATCTGTAGTTAGATCCCCAAGTCCAGTCCTGAACTTCACAAGAGCCAAAAAACACTGCCTGAACTGCCCTCGCAGATGTCTGAAGACAGGGTGCTCCTTATGGGAAGAGCGGTCCCAGGGGCTTCTTAACCGTTTCCCCGGTGGTCTGGTTCTGGGTGGTTCCTGGAACTGCTCCTCCCAGCTCAGCTGAGAGTCAGTGTCTCCAGCCTCTCCTAGAATTCTGCAAGGCACCTAATAACGACAGGAAATCCTTTTCTGCTTAAACTCATGCATTCACTAGTGTGTAACTAAGCTCTGATAGACAGAGTCCCATGACTAATTACTGGCAGAGCAGGGATCAAAACCTGATCTCTGTTCTTTCTTCTACTGTGCACTGCTGGAGTCTCTCTCTTGACAACGTTCTTCAAAGGAGAAAGAGTTGAAAGTCCCATACTCTATTTTGAGGATATGCGCTGGGAATGAAATGTTTGTATTACTATGTCATTTCCTTTGCCCACTTTCCTACACCCGCCATCATCATTACCTGGGTTGGACCCAGACACTGTGGGTACTTCCCAGACCACACAGTGGTGACAGCCACGGGGACGTTTTTCTGCTGTGCCTCACTACTGGATCTGAATCAATCAAGACGTGTTTCTTTGAAGATTAAACTCACTCTAGTAAACAGAGAAGGATGTAATCTAAAGTGGTTTCCCATACTCACCTGCCTGTGGACAAACCCTGAACTTGGAACTTAAAGATCTGAAAATTACAGTCCAGCTATGTTCCAGCATGGGTTACTGATCAATCCCTTTTTTTTCTGAGCTTCCACTGCTCCAGCCCCTTTGGCATCCTTGCTGTGATAAACATACTTGGTCTCTGTGCCCAGTTCCTGACACACTGCATCTTAAACCTTTGGAGTTCTGGAATGATGAGGGTCTTACATGTGCTAATGAGTTGACTGGTGGCTGGGTACCCCTAGGTAGCTTGAGGATTGGGTGTGGTCACCAAAAAGACCATGGTAAGATTAGCGAGCTGCAATTTTCAGCCCTACCAGGCCCTCAGTGTCCAGGAAGAGTTGAGGGGCTAGAGGTTGAGTTAAGCACCAGGGGCCAGTGATTTAATCAATCATTGCTGAACAATGAACCTCTAGTATTGTATTGTTCAGCCGCTCAGTTGTCTATAACCCCCTTAAAGGACAGGGTTCAACACAGCTTCTGGGTTGACAGAGAAGGTCCTAAGAGAAGGATGCCTAGAGAGCATATAAGAGTATGCAACCCCTGCCCCCACCATACCATGTTCTTAAGTTGTATCCTTGAACAGTAAACTAGGATAGTAAGCAGAGCACTTTCCTGAGTTCCAGGGGAGAGAGGTGTAGAAACCCCCTGAATTTATACCCAGCTGGTCAGGACAGGTGCCAACCTGAGACATGCACTGAAGTGGGAACAGTCTTGTGGAATGAGGCCCTTCATCAGCAGTGCCAGAACACAGCTGGAGTGAAGAGAGTTGGAAAACTGGTGTGGGACGTAACCCCCATGCATGTGGTGTCAGAAGTGTAGATAAAAATTGTGTGGACTTGCTGTTCCTCCAATAAGACAAGCATATTCCTGCCATGGGACCTTTGCACCTGCAATTTCCTCTGGGTGGAACCTGCATCTTTGTATGGCATGTACTTCATTCCACTCTAGTGGTTACTCAGAAAGCCTTCCCTAATAACTGGCATGACTTTCCCAATGGCTCAGCAGATAGAGAATCTGCCTGCAATGCAGGTGATAGGAGATGTGGCTTCCATCTCTGGGTCAGGAAGATACTCTGGAGGAGTAAATGGCAACCCACTCCAGTATTCTTGCCTGGGAAACCCCATGGGCGGAGGAGCCTGGTGGGCTACAGTACAAAGGGTTACAAAGAGTTGGACACAACTGAGCAAAACATGAATGAAAAAATGAATCCCTGGCATATCCTGACTACTGTTGTTCTTATAGCACATATGTGATTCAGTCTTATGACCAGTCTTCTTTCGGTATATATGGGGGATTGGTTCCAGGACTCCCCCCTACATCATACCAGGAATATCAAAATGCTCAAGTCCCGTATATAAGATGGTGTAGTGTTTGCATAAAACCTACACACAGCCTTCTCTATACTTAAAATCACTTCTAGATTATATATCTCAGATTATATCACTTCTTATTATATCTAATACAATGTAATTGCTAATTAAATAGTTACTGGCCTGTGGAAAATTCAAGTTCTAGCTTTTTAGAATTTTCTGGAATTTTCTTCCCAGAGTATCTCTGATCCAAGGTTGGTTGAATCCAGAGATGTGGAACGCACAGTAACAGATGACCAGATGTAGCTATTTCCCATGTCAGTATTCCCAGTGCTTAGAATGATGATTGGCACATAGTAGGAGCTCAATGAATGTGAGGAATGAACTCAAACTGCCTGTCTGTATGTTTAAAGGGGACCTAAGGGTCTCACCTCTAAACCTGAGCTCACAAGGCTGACTTTTAACAACCATCATAAATACTGAGATGGGTTATACGAAAAGCTGTAACAGTGAAACACATGGTGGCTAGTTTTGAAAATTTACTGATTCTAGGACAAACTGGTTTTAACATTGAAAACACCTCTGAAATCAAGCAGCCAACAGCAATAACCAGCGACCACACAGCAGTGGTGCACAGCTTGCACATTCAGAAATAGGTGGACAACAGGTGTCAGGGGCCCCAGGAACCTCTGGCAGTTGATGGGTGAAGGGGGTTCTCTCTTGTAACTCTGTGCACCAAATGCTTGTGGGAAGGGGCAGGGGGAGGGTCAGATGTGTTTGCAACATTCCCAAAAGAGGAGCCAAGAGTAGGCTTGCTCGACTACAAAGTGGGCATAAGGGCCTTCTTCGTGGGATTCTTATAAGAAACCTGATACTCACAATAATGCGGAGGACAGTACGATGGAGAAAACACAGATGGCAATGACACTAAGTAGAGGAGGAATTCCAGAGTGAGGCTCAACGTGAGGAAGCTTTAAGAATACGTGAACCAACATGTTTGCCCATATTTTCCTTCATACGTAGGCAGAGCAGTAAAATATGATAAAAACCCGTCTGATTAGGTCTAAAAGGGCTCTTTCAATAAATATAAAAGATTCAAACGGATGAGAAAGCATTGTGTCACAGCTTAATTAAAAGCCTTTTAAAATTTCTTGGCTTAAGATAAAATGATGGTGCATCTTACAATTGGCAGTGTCTAAGATTAGACGATATAGGAAATTTGTTTGAGAAAAAAATTGGCAACAAAATTCTCACACACTCTTGACCCCAAGTATTTTTCTCCTGGTTTATCCATTGACTTAATTTTCCTGTATTTAATCCCTGTGTCTATTTTCAGGCCTGATTTATATCATGCATTTCCCCATGGGGAAGAAGCAAATCTGAGTGTTTCTCAAGGATAATGATCTCTTGAAGGATTATCCTAGGGCTAGCAGGATCAGTGTCATCTGGCAATTTTTTAGAGATGCACACCCTTAGGTGCTCCCATGCATGCGTGCTAAGTTGCTTCAGTCGTGTATGACTCTATGATCCCATGGACCATAGTCCACCAGGCTCCTCTGTCCATGGGGTTTCTCCAGGTATGAATACTGGACTGGGTTGCCATGCTCTCCTCCAGGGGATCTTGCCAACCCAGGGATCAAACCCACGTCTCTTGTGTCTCCTGCATTGGCAGGTGGTTTCCTCACCACTAGCACCACCCGGGAAGCCCCAGGCCCCCCACAGTCCTCCTAAATCAGAAATTGTGGGGAGGGGAGTATAATAAACAGCTTTCCAGCTGATTTTGATGCACTCTAGTGTTTAAGAGGCCCTATTTCGGGAAAATCACCAAGCACCATATACCAGCAGCTTGATCACTCAAGTTTAACTACTCATTGAAGTTTAATTGAACATTCTGAGAATGCATCCTATGCCAGGCACCATGTGAGGGCGTGCAACTCAGAAAACCAAGTGGTCAGGAAAACCACTCGGAGGCAGTTTGCCTGCTGAGATGTGTCCATCCTCGGCCTCTCCCTGCTTCTTGGCTGCTGGTCTGCAAGAACACTGATGCCCATGAGCCACACTGGACACTGAAATGCCTTGGCTCAGAGCTGAGGATGGCAAAACTGCAGGGTAACATTCTGGGATCTGACGACACTGTGAGGCTATCACGCCACCCGACACTGCCAACACCCTGACTTCTTGGATGGGAGAGAGAAACCAGCTTCCCTCTGGTGCAACCACTGTTACAGGGGACCTGCTGTCGTATGCTATGGAGCCGAATTGTCACTGGTGTGCCACTCTCTTTCCACCGGCCTCTTTCTGGTCTGCAAAACTCCAGGTTCTTGGTGAATACCTCAGCTCCCACCTCCCATCTTCCCCTCCATCCACAGTTGTTCTTCTTGAGAACATTCTCATAGACCCACCCAACCCTTTAGGCTGACAACAAAATAAGGCCATCTTTTCCAAGTGTCTTCACCCACACACCCTGTAGCATTCCCCCCTACACTTCACTGCTCAAAGTATGACCCAGGGAGCAACTTCAACAGCATCACCTGGGAGTTCGTCGGAAAAGCAGACTCTCAGGCTTACCCCAGGCTTATGAATCAGAGCCTGCATTTTGACAAAATCCCAGGAAATGTGTCTATGTCCATCACAGCTTGAGAGACACTACTGTCACCATCATCTTCACCTACAGTTGCTCACCTCAGACCACAGACTGGGAGATGCAGGCTCTGGCTACACCCTCTCCCCTCCCCTGGGCCTCTCACTCTTTGTCAATCTTTGCTACAACTCTAAATGCCACCTAGACCACCCTGAATTGCTACTCACTCTTTCATGGACAAAATAATTCATGCCCTTTAATTTTTTTCCTAATTCCCTCTGCCTGGGATGCCCTCTGAAGCCTCTGAATACTTATGGATCCCCTTATTCACCTTTCAATGTGCTCTCAGTTCAGACGCCACCTCCATGAGGATTTTGGGGAGAGAGGCCAAGTCTTCCACGTCAGCAAGGTGGTACAGCAGTGGGCTCTGAAGCCCGTGCCACTACTAGAATGTAACTTAAAACATTTGAGGCATTTTCTCTCGGCCTCAGTTTCTTTACCTGTAAGACTCAGACAACAATGGGACCCTATGTATCACAGGGCAGTTCTACGAATTTGAAGAGGTGATAGAATTAAAGCATTTGGAACAATGTTTGATACCTAGCCACTGTCAGTGTTAGTTGCTCAGTCATGTCCGACCCTTTGCAACCCTGTGGACCATAGCCCACCAGGCTCCTCTGTCCACTGAATTCTTCAGGCAAGAATACTGGAGTGGGTTGCCATTCCCTTTTCCAGAGATCTTCCTGACCCAGGAATTGAACCTGGATCTCCTGCATTGCAGGCAGATTCTTCACGATAATAACCACTTAATAAATGCTAGACATTAATCCTGGACACCAAGCCCTAGCATGGGAGCAGACACACAGTGGGCTCTCAAACATTGACTGGATCGAACTTACAATTTCTGCACTGACATCGTGCCTTAATTTTTGCTGGGTTCATAAGTCTATCACACCAGCTCTTCTCCACAGCCGAGAAAAAAGCCCAAATCCACCCCCCACAGGGACATTATTTAGATGAAAGAACAATTTCTGCAGCCATCCAGTCCTCAGAGCCTCACCAAGAAATTGAAAAGCAAAGCAATATAAATGTTAATAGAAATTGTCTCTCTGCTCTAACTTAGGCTGCTCTCCCGCAGCCCAACAAAGAGGGAATCAGCCGGCAGAAGGGACAGGAAAACATGGTACTTGGACATACTGAAGCCCAACGGACTTCGGGTCCTGGGAGGAAATGCAATTCCAGGCCAACGGGAATAGAAATTAGGACAAGCGGCTTCTCCTTGGGAACGTCTTCAAGGTGGGAGTCGTGCTCCTACCCTGGGCCCCTGAACACCCATCAACCAGCGCCTAAGAAGTGCAGCCCTGAGTCTGCATGGTAGGAATGAGAAAGTGATTACAGTGCAGTCCCTGTCTGCAAGCTCGACTGAGACAGACAAACTGGTAACTATAGTACAGTGTGAGATAATGCTACTAAGGGTACAGGCGCAAGATGCTAGGTAAGCAAGGAGAGGCGCATTACCTGACCAATGAGACAGGAGAGGAAAGAGGTTCAAGAAAGTCTTCTTACAAGGAAGACCCTGAGGCTGGGTTCTGAAAATGCATTCGAGGCAGCAAAAAGATGAGGCACAAAGACTGGGGACATATCATGGTAGGCTGAGTAATAGTCCCCAAAGATGCCCAGTGCTAATGCCTGGAATTTGTAGATGTTAATTACATGGCAAAAGGGACTTCGTAGGTATGACTAAGATTGTGACATGCAATTATCCTGGAGTATCTGGCTGGATCTGATATAGTCACAAAATCCTTGTAGAGAGGCAGAAAGAGTCAGCATCAGAGAAAAAGTCACTGTACTAACGGAAGCAGGGATTGAAGAAATGCACTTCACAGATGAAGGATGGCGCCACAAGCCAAGAAATGCAGGTGGTCACATGAAGCCAAGAAAGATCAAGGCAATGGGTTCTCCCCCCAGAGCTTCCGGAAGAAACCAGCCCTATGGACACCTTGAGATTATCCAGGAAAGCCTGATGCTGGACTTCAAATCTCTAGAAGTATCAAAGAATAAATTTGTATTATTTCAAGTTGTTAAGTGTGTGGTCATTTGTTAGCGCAGCAAGAAATTAATATACATTATTTAAGGTGCATCTTCACTAACGTTAAAGAAGCATGACAGAAAGATGAAACCAGCTGAGGATGCAAGCCATGGGCCAAAGCATGAGAGGCTTTGTGTACCAGGCTGAACTACCTTCCATGTGAAGCTGCTGCTAACAGATATTAAGTAGGGGAATGAGAGAACAAAATTGCTAAAGCTCTGAATCCTGAAACTTGGAGACCATAACTCTTAGGAATTACCACATGTCTAATTCCCCACTTTACTGACTCGCATTTTTTCTCATGGGCTGTAATGAATTTAGGAAAAGAAGGAATAACCAACTGGTGGGTGTAACTATTTCCAATCCCCTGATTCCATTCAAATGTTTCTGAAGATGCATGCATGGCTATATTTATAGAGCTGCAATCAAGGATGAGCGTGCATGGGCAGGCAGCTGGACTGCACCAAAATTGGGAGTTTTCCCCCAAATTCTGGCCAGATGATTACTATATGTCTTAAAAGGCCATGAGGACTTCCCTAGTGGTCCAGTGGTTAAGAATCCGCCTACCAGTGCAGGGGACACAGATTTGATCCCTGGTCTCGGAAGATTCCACATGCTGCAGAGCAACTAAGCCTGTGCATCACAACTACTGAGCCCAAGCACCCTAGAGCCCATGCTCTGAAACAAGAGAAGAACTTGAGAATGAGAAGCAATAAGAAGCCCATGTACCACAATGAAGAGGAGCTGCCACTTGCCGCAACTAGAGAAAGTCCGTGTGAAGCAACAAAGACTCTGTAGCCAAAAATAAATGAGTTAATAAATTTAAAAAATTAAAAAATAAAAAGGCCATGCAATCAAATAATCAACAGCCCCCTCCCGCACCTTTAGGAAGGGGGAAGGAACCTACACATTGAGCGCTGACTCAGGGCCACAAGTGTGTGAACACCACCTTGGTGGATTCTGAGGATGGGCGATTATCACCCTTCTGGGCACACACTAGGTGCCAGGGGCCCTGCGAGTCTCGTGTGACCAAGCTCCATTCCCTGAGCACAAAGCCCACCAGAGAAACCAGGCACAGGAGACTATCCCTCTGTCCTGCACCCCACAAGCCTCTGCCCAGGGTCTGCACACAGAACAGCCTGACATACACAAATGCAGCAACCATCAGGCTCCCTGCCCCCCAGATCCTCTCTGTGCATCACATTCTCTCCCAACATCCTCCTCCTCTTCCAGCCACACCCTTGGCTGAATGTCAGTTCAGTTCAGTCACTCAGTCGTCTCCAACTCTTTGTGACCCCATGAATTGCACCACGCCAGGCCTCCCTGTCCATCACCAACTCCTGGAGTTCACTCAGACTCACGTCCATCGAGTCGGTGATGCCATCCAGCCATCTCATCCTCTGTTGTCCCCTTCTCCTCCTGCCCCTATCCCTCCCAGCATCAGGGTCTTTTCCAGTGAGCCAACTCTTTGCATGAGGTGGCCAAAGTACTGGAGTTTCAGCTTCAGCATCATTCCCTCCAAAGAAATCCCAGGGCTGATATCCTTCAAAATGGACTGGTTGGATCTCCTTGCAGTCCAAGGGACTCTCAAGAGTCTTCTCCAACACCATAGTTCAAAAGTATCAATTGTTCGGCGCTCAGCTTTCTTCACAGTCCAACTCTCACATCCATACATGACTACTAGAAAAACCATAGCCTTGACTAGATGGACCTTTGTTTGGCAAAGTAATGTCTCTGCTTCTCAATATGCTATCTAGGTTGGTTATGACTTTTCTTCCGAGGAGCAAGCATCTGGCCGAATGCCACTTGCTGCCAAAGGCATTGCCAATGTGGCATCGAAGCAGCCCTGGATCTCAACAAGCTGGCTTTGCTCTGGCACCACCACCCAACCCCTGAGGCCATGGCATAGGCCCAGTTCCAAGGCAGTGCCCTGGCTATGGCCAAAGCAGGAGGACCACGGGGAGCAGTGCTCAACTAACTGAAGAACCAATTCCAAACATCACTAGCCCTCTCAGACCTCAGTTAAAATAGTAAGTCACTGCCTTCAGAGCAGAGCTTGGCTCCTTCCCAAACGGGACACCCCACAATCTGAAGGCCATGTATGCTTCCCAGGCTCTGACATTCCCCACAGCCCCAGAGGGCTCCGTGGTATTAAAACACCCAAGATGCCTGACACCTTTGAGCACATGTGGGGTCTCCTATTTGACCTGCTGGGAAAAAAACTCACCTGCCAATGCAGGAGACATAAAAGATGCGGGTTGGATCCCTGGGTTGGGAAGATCCCCTGGAGGGGGATATGGCAACCCTCTTCAGTATTCTGGCCTGGAGAATCCCATGGACAGAGGAGTCTGGCAGGCTACAGTCGTGAGGTCGCAAAGAGCTGGACACGACTGAAGGGACTCAGCATGCACACATCCAAAGAGCACTGCCACAAAGCCCTCTGGCCGGCTCTGTGCTACCTGGCTCCACCTTTCCTTTAAGAATCTGTATGTGGAGACAGCACATTCCTAGAAAGAGAATTACTGAGTTTAAGGGCAAGAACAATTTATAGTTCTTGGGATGAGCCAGCAGTTTGCTCTCCAAGAAGGATGATGCAGATGTGACCAGCAATCCAGATTGGACAGCCGCTGATGGAGCCCTGGCTTTGTCACAAAACCGAGCTAAGCGCCTCTCTTCTGTCCTCTTTTCAGTGGCCCACAAAGGTCAGTAATTATTGTTTAGGCACTAAGTCGTGTTCTCATTCTCTCGTGACCCCATGGACTATAGCCCGCCAGGCGCCTCTGTCCATGGGATTCTGCAGGCAAGAATACTGGAGAGGGTTGCCATGCGCTCCTCCAGGGCATCTTCCCAATCCAGGGATTTAATGCTCATTTCCTGTTTGGCAGGTGGATTCTTCACCACTGAGCCACCTGGCAACCACAAAGCTCAGTTAGCCCCATTCAGTTGATGTGGAAAGCGAGGTCATAAAATAAAATGATTGGCCCAGATCAATACAGTTCTTTTGAGACAGCACTGGGAGAAGAATCTAAGTCCCAGAATCCTCCAGTTGTGCTGTATCTGCTGAATGACTCAGATCTCTCAGGTTTTCCACATGATGACGAAAACAGCTTTCATTTATTAATGATAACCATAGCCCAGGTTCTAGGCTGGGTGCTTTATTATGTATGCTCTCACATCCATCCAAGTCAGTGAGGCAGCCATAACGATGATGTTGCCTCTGATAAGGCTGGCACCAACCGGCTCTGAATGCTAACATGTGAGGCATTGTGCAAAGCCCTTTACATTCCTCGATTATTTTAACTCTCAACACCTATGAGCGAGTATCTAACAGGACCGGTTTATAGATGAAAAGAGTGAAGCTCAGAAAAGCAACTTCCCTCTAGAGCACCCACAGATTATAAATGGAAAACACATCCATTGGTAAACGAATTTGAACACAGGGCTGTCTCCCAAACCTAATCATTTTGTTGCAATGCTAGACTGCCCCAACAGCCAACATTATCCGGTGGGCGGCAAGGAAGAGGGTTTCTAAAGAAGATGGTGAGAAAAATCAGCATTCCATTTTGCTTCCTCTTGCCCACTATGCACTCGCCGTGTGTAGCTTGATCCATGAAGCGTTTATTTCAACACCATCCGGCTGGCTGCATACAAACGCAGTTCTCTCTCTTCTGAGAGCTGCTTCCCATTATAGCAAAGGAAAGCCACAAGGATTGGTACATATCCTGACACAAGCCTCCAAGGGCTAAGAGGGCCCTTGTCACCAGAGCCTGGAAGAATACAGGAAGGCTCCCTCTCAGGGGCGCCCTCTGCAGTGCAGAGGCAGGAGTAGAAAGTAGCTAACAGGTTTGTGTAAGGGGAACAGCATCAGCCTGGGAAAGAAGTCACAAGTTCAAGTTCCAGCCCTGCCAACAACCCAAAGTGTGACCTGGAGCAAGTCAGTCTTGGCTTCATGGACACTAGCACAATCATTAAACAACACGATGTAATTCTGAACTTCCCTCTGGAGGAACTGAGGGTGATTCTTAGTGAAGAATGACTTAAATTCTTAAAGAAAGGATTCAGCAAATCAAGACAAGATACCTGGGTCCTAGATCATTTGCACAAGTAACCTATCATCTTAGAAGTTCTCGTCCTCAAAATTCACAGGCAAAACCCCATGTATTGGCCCCTTTCCGCCTTAAGGCAGCTACCATCACAGCATCTTCATGATCTTACACCAATTCACATCTTGGTAATACTGCAGATTGAAAACAGTCTAAGAAATAAATCATCATCTCCATCAAATAGACTTCCCTGGTGGCTCAGACAGTAAAGTGTCTGTCTACAACGTGAAGACCTGGGTTTGATCCCTGGGTTGGGAAGATTCCCTGGAGAAGGAAATGGCAACCCACCCCAGTACTCTTGCCTTGAAAATCCCACGGATAGAGGAGCTTGGTGCAGGCTACTATCCATGGGGTCGCAAAGAGTCGGGAACGACTGAGCAACTTCACTTTCACTTTCCATCAAATAAGAATTTTATCATCTCCAAGAGATCCAGAATTGGCACAAGGGATTCCAATGCCAGCTGAATAATGGTATGACTAGTGAAGAAACAGGCGGGAGAAGGGGGAAAAGTCACTCCACTTCCCCGCCTTACTGCCCCAGTACGAGCAGAATGTGCCTTTATCCTTGTCATCCTCCTGCAATGGCTAAAGGGAGACCAGCCCTGCTGTCTGCCACCAGCGCCATAATGGTTTTCTTGTGTGCCTATCAGTAAAATACACAGAATGCCCAGGTGAGAAGGAAAAGCATTCACGCCAACATAACAAAATTCATAAAGTCAAGTTTGGCTTGCCAAAGATGCTCTTTTCATCATAACTTCGGAAGTCTCCAGGTGTTAACAGCTGGGAATGGTTACTGGGTTACTCTTGCTGGGGTTTACAGCCATATTCACAGTGTTCAACCAAGATTTTCCGAGCACACAAGACTCCAGGCATATATGCATCAGCATCCCCAAGCCCAATCTCTCTCCGATTGCTCTAGCTTCCCAGCCAAACCTACTCCGTGCTCTCAGTTCTTTGGAATCAAAGGAACTTAAAAAAAAATCAAGCTGCTTGGGGAAAAAAAGATGTCAATTTGTAAATTCCCTACTTGGCCCTGTCTACCTGTAAAAACACAGAAAAGTCCGGGGGAAGTAAAAGAAGAGGATTTTGTTTCTCTTTTTAGTTTCCAGATGGAGCTGCCTCCCACTGGCTACCCACATACCCAAGAGGCTGAAGGCACTGGTGTGATTTTAGTAGTACTGTGCAGGCCTTAGGCAAGTACCCCCATAAAAATCAACAACAGCGAGCACATCTGAGCAAGCCAGAGAGATAAAAACGAGAGAACCAATGTGTCCTTGGCTCTGAAAATGTCTGCAGCAGCGCCAAGCAGAGACCCATCAGAAGGACATTTGTGCCCACGTGTCAGCCAGACTGAGCCAAGGTCTTTCAGAGGTAAAAACACTCCACCAGGCCGACAAAATCTGGGGGGCTGAGAATGATGTGGCCCCAAATGACACCTGACAGGACCCTTAGGAAAAAGGTCTTTGACCATTTCCCTGGATGGAGAGCTCAACTCATCAGCCACATGGCCTAGAGGAGAAAAAGTGCCTTCAACGGAGCCTGGCACTGCCATGCAACCAGCCTTCCCAGATTGAAGGGAAGTTGTTGACACTCAGAGGAGCTCCCATTAACAAAGGAATCTAGTTAAATGCTCGTACCACCAGGCCCTGAGTCTGTCCACCAGAAGGGGGGCCACAGAAGGTGGCAGCAGTAATGAACGTGTCCACAGAGAGGCCAGCCTGACCCGGTTTCACATGGCTTTGCCAGGATGCCTGCCATGTGCCATGCACCCTGGCCTAGCCATCTGATGGCATGCCTTCTGAGTCATCGTATCTGCTCAGGTGACCGTCATGGTAGTAGGGCTGCCATAACCAAGGCCAAAAGGTGGCTTAAATGGCAGAAATTCGCTTTCTCATAGTTCTGGGGTGTGGAAGTCCTAGATCAAGGTGTCGGTAACGTTGGTTTCCTCCATGGCCTCTCTCCTCGGCTGGCAGACAGCCGTGTTCTCACTGTTCCTTCACATGGTCCTTCTCTGTGCCCCAGTCTCCGCTTCTTGGCGGATTCTTGTTGATGTGATGTACGGCAAAACCAACACAATATGGTAAAGTAATTAACCTCCAATTAAATAAATTTATATTAAAAAAGACAACAGTCATACTGGATTAGGGCAGCCACACTGTCCATACTGGACAACAGTCATACTAGACATGACCTCATTTGATCTCAGTTACCTCTTTTAAGGTCCCGATTGCAAACACAGTCACGTTCCAAGATACTGAGGGTTAGGATTTGAACATAAGAATGGTAAGGGGGACAAGTCAACCCATCAAAATCATTACCATCTATACACCACTGAGGGACGCGAGACACAGAGGAAGCAACTGACTTCTCAAAAGACACACCACGCCCACCTAAGATTCAAACCCTTATTTCCTATTCCCTAACAACACAATCCTTTTGCTCCAAAAGAGTTGCCTCCTCAGACTTCCATGGTAGTCTAATGGTTAAGAAGCTGCCTGCCAATGCAGGGGACATGAGTTCTATCCCTGGGCTGGGAAGTAGGATCCCACACGCCAGGGGGGAACTAAGCCCATGTACCGCAACTACTGAGCTTGCACTCTAGAGCTCAGACTCTGCAACGAGAGAAGCCACCACAGTGAGAAGCCTGTACACAGCAACTAGAGAAAGCCCATGCACAACAATGAAGACCCAGTGCAGCCAAAAATAAATAAACTAATCATTAAAAATAAATAAATAAACAGAAGAGCTGCCTCCACCCAGTGCTCCAGAAGGTGAAGGAGCTTACCAGAGAGCCATGAATCTTAAAAGCGTGCCGCTGGGACTTGCATCCAGGGTCTAGCTAACGCTATCCCCAGTAGCTAATTGCACAGAACACGCCAACACGACTCAGATGAAAACTGCTCTTTGTTGAGTCAGTATCTGCCCATCATCCTAACTCATTCTCCTCTAGTCAGAGTTGTCTAGACACCATGATTGTGCAGCGCTACACACTCGCCATCGCACAGCAAAACTGTTTAAAGAAAAAAAAAAAAACTTCATTGCAGGCCATTCAGTTGTAGAATCATGACAACCCTCAGAAAGTCCCCATTTGATTGATGCTTGTTCTCTAAATTGGATTTCATGCTTCCTAAGAGCCTCGTGATGGTGCCCAGCAGAAAACCTCACATGTAGTAGACAGCTGATAAGTATTTGCCAAACGGGTGAATGTATGTAGGAATGGCTGGAGTAGTCAAGGCAACCAGCTTTAAATTCCATGATCTGATGCAGGACGTGCCACTTGATTGCTGCTTCATGGGTGAGGACTGTATCAGACCCAAACCAGTGCCTCTCCCTCCTGCTGCGTATCTTCCTCCGCCCAGTCAGCGCGGCAGGGCAGCGTCACCAACGGAAACGGAAGTGCCCTCGAGGATAACAGCCCTTACCCAGGTTCAGCGCGGAGAGTCCAGGGACCAGTGAAACTTTTCCCTTAGAGTTAATCCCAACACTAACTTGCTGTTCTTTCTTCTCTTGCCAGACCCTTACTGGGTGGAAAGAAAGAAGGGAAGTCTCACAGTCATTATCTGACCCCACTGTCCCTGTGATCTACGCTCCTTTGTGGAAAATGCCATTGTCATTCAAGGAATGTGTTTGAGTGATTCTATAAGCAAAGAGTTACCGCGAGCAGTTTCCAAAGAAAGCATTTACCAAAGAAGCAAAAGACGATACAACTCAAGGCATTTACAAGTAATTAAAGGAAATAAAAAATACAAGAATGCAGAATGGTATAATGCAAATTATATTAACACATGTTTATTTTTTGAAGAATACTCAGGGACCAGTGGATAGCTAGGATTTTAGAGGCTTTTTGAAGAGAAGAGACTGTGGATCAGTAGATCAAAGAATTAAATAGGAAACTCAAACTGGAAACTTTGGCCTTGATGACAGGAAATAGCTAGGTCTGGGTCTAACGGATGACCATGAGCATAGACTGACCAGGGTGGTAAGCAAGTTAGAAAGAACAGCGGCTTAAATTAAAGGCCCAGAAGCTATATCACATGTCATGGAAAAAGGGAGAAAAAGGAGGTGGGGTGGTCTGGAGAAGGAAGATGGAGCTGACAACCACAGGGTGTAGGAGGTTCCTGGGGGGCCATAAGTGATCCTTTCAGCTGAGGCATTTAGACTGGATACAATGGGCATCCGAAAGCCATTCCATTATCCTGAGCAGAGGAACAAAATTATGTAGGAGGTTTCTGAGGAATTGATAGCATTCCAACTGCACTGCTTTGATTGGAGTCAAATGAATCAAAGAAGTGACCCTCAATGGCAGGCATGATGATTCGAGGGTGGTGAGGAGGACCCATGCATTAGAGAAAGAAAGAGCAAAGTTCCTGAAAACAAGGGACACATTTCAACAGGAAGTTATTCCTTCAATGATAGGGCACTAGAGCGGAATATAAGTGTTGTATGACGTTTTTCTCAAAAGACCAGTTATAAATTTTAGAGATTTCCAAAGCAGCAATCATGGACTGGAAAAAGAGCTCTAAGAGCAAATTGTTCCAAACCCTTATTTTAGGGAGTCATTCATTCTTCACTTATTGAGCCCACACTGTGTATGAGGCACCATGCTAGGCACAGAGCAGGCATGAGTGTGCCAGATATTACAAGAGAGGTAAGGGAAGCGAAAAAGTCAAAGTGTTAGTCACTCAGTCCTGTCCGACTCTTTGCAACCCCATGGACTGTAGCCCACCGTGCCCCTCTGTCCATGGGATTTTTCAGGCAAGAATACTGGAGTAGGTAGCCATTCCCTTCTCCAAGGGACCTTTCTGACCTAGGGATCGAACCCAGGTCTCCTGCATTGCAGGCAGACTCTTTATTGTCGGAGCCACCAGGGAAGCCCAAGAAACACCCGACTCCAAATTTGTTCCTCAGAGATGCGGCAGTTTCACACGGTGAATGAGTGGAGCCAAGGCCGAAGAGAGAAGAGGGTCTGTGCTAAGGCGGAAGGACAGAGCGTGGCCTCAGGGCCAGCAAATTTGTCAACTGCCGGAGCCGAGGGACAGAGAGACAGAGGACAGAGAAATGAAGGACAGAGAGAAGAAGGGACGGAAGAACGTAGCTTTCCAAGAGAGGAGGAAACAGACTCCAAGAGCAGACTGCACTGATCCCTGTCAAGCCTTCTCACCCTGTGATGTGAGACTCTGCTATACTCAGCCTCAGTTCAAATTCTTCATACGTGCATTTAAATGTGTCCTAAAATACTACACGGAGTAGAAGTCTGAGGAATGCTCTGGAAACCAGGAAAAGGGTTGATGATCTTACTGGAGAGAAGGAAGGTAAGTTGCCCACAGCAGACTGATCCATATGGCATGTGCCATTCAGAAAAAATAAGCGTTGCCTCCAGCCAAACGATATGAGCGGAAATACCCAAGCCCAGACAGACAGAAAAGAGCACAGAGGCGGGGAAAGCGAGGAGAGATGTGGGGTTTATATAAAAGTTGTTTCTTCCAGATTTCACAAAATGAAGAGAAGAGTTCCTGCTAGCTGCATATTTAGTGCTGTGCCATTTTATAGATGAGGAAATTGAGTCCCAGGGAAGTAGAGTAACCTGTCACAATTGCCCAACCATTAGACGCTAATGCCAAGATTCAACCCCATATAGTTTGCCTCCAGACAGCTTCAATCACTCCTGCTACCCAAAGTAACCACCTTGGGGGGTGAAGAACAAGATGGCGGATGCCACTTTGGTAGCTGGAACGACTTGGGAGGGAAGCCAGGAACTCGGATGCCAGGCCTTGTTCCAGGAAGGATGTCAGTCTCAGTTGGAGAAATGGTCCTTTCCTGAGCATCTAAGCTGTCTCGAGGCAGGCAGCATCAGTTGGTTCATGGGACCTGAGGTCTTCAAGGGGAGTGTTCACTAAGGCCAGGGACTCACTGGCTATGAGACACAGCAGAATGAAAGCCCAACTACTGGGCAACTAGGTAAGCCACACACTCCATTCCATCACTGATGGAAAACCATCAGGAAATCTCAACATGGCTCCAGGGTAGTCAAGACACAGAAGGAACAGGGAGAGAACTGGAGGAAATGAAAAGGAGTTAGAGTCACAGCAACAGAGAAAAAGAAGGACAGCGAGCTGGAAGGATGGAGGGAGAGGAGAATGGAGAGGTGAATGAAGAGATGGAGAGAGGGAAGGAGGGATAAAGAGAAGGGTGGAGGGGTGCACACAGGGATGAAGGATAAAGGGAGAGAATGTGTGTGTGTTGCGTGTGTGTGCATACACATGTGGGTGTCACGCATCCTAATGAGGGCAGCAACAACACCTAGTGATATACCAGTTTTATTTTTTAAAAGGAAGAAAAGGCAACAACGGGGAAGAAGGACCAGTGACCTTGGCCCCAACATTACTCAACAGCCTCAACCAGAATCAAGTTTAAATTACGTTCCCATGGCACAGACGCTAGTGCCTTCAGAAGTTTGCCATGCATAGCAGTCCTCACAGAGGTGTGTTATAAATATTTGGCGATGGTGACAAGGACAGCTACTAATTTACAGTCACCTAAGCTGCCCATCTCCATGGCTTTGTTTTGTGTTTGTCCTCAAAAATCTCCCCTTTATGAACCTCTCCATCTTGAGAGCAAAATCACATATACTTAAGGGATCAGTGAATCTTGGAGCTTCAATTTCTTATAATTAATTAGTTTTATTTAAAGAAGAGGGAGGTGATATATATATATACACATATATACATACATACATATATGTATCTACAGACCAAGGAAAATGGATACAATTTAGAGAACAATTATGCATAAGAGTCCCAGGAGGTTCTGCTGTTCAGATGATCATTAAAGAAATGGATGGAGTTGGTTTTAAAAAATTTCCAGCTCCCCCTGCCTCCCCTGAATTGGATAAAGAAAAAAGAGAGGGTTATCTCTACTTCCTTCTGGAACCACATTAAAATGTATCCCCAGACAGCCTTTCGCTAAGAACCTCCCACCTTGGCTGCTCCTCAAGGATATAAATTCAGGGCACCATCTCTGGCTTTCGGAAGCACATCAATTACAGTTCGGGGTTCAGTTCGTGGTTTATTTTTCAACACAACAGCCAGCACACACGTGGCTGGACACAGAAAACCAGGTTTTGACACTCTATTTAATCTGACAGTTCCTTAATTATCTAGTTGGTGGTTTTGTTTTAGGCTCCCCCAACTCCAGGTATAAATTTCTTAAGTTATAAATGATGAATCCCTGTATTTACTCTTCTTCAATAGTCTGGATTAAAAATCAGCCCCCACCAGTCAATAAGGATAAACCAGGCCATCTAGCAGACTGGTCCAGGAACTGGGGACTGCTTCCTGCCTTTCTACTGAGCTGGCTAAGACAGGTGGAAGGATAGTGGGAACTACAGCGGTGTCACGATGTCGCTATGGTGATTGACGGGCCAGAGATGGACTTTCTACTCTGCCATTTGACCACGTGACTCCAGAGGAATGAAAAGTTGATCTCTGCCTGGAAAGATTAAACTGTCTGCTCTGGGGTCAGATAAACCACTTCAAATCTTGACTTCTTTGTGCACTCTTGAGCACAGCCCTTCCCTCATTAAGCCTGTGGCCTCACCTGTAAACCAGGGGAAGGAATTACGCCTGCTTCATAGGATCAGATGGGCAAAGTCAAAATTGAGATAAAAGATACCACACTGGAGGCACAGGCATAAAGAACAGACTGTGGACACAGTGGGGGAAGGAGAGGGCGGGGTGAACTGAGAGAGCAGCATGGAAACATGTACATTGCCATATGTAAAAGAGACAGCCAGTGGGAACCTGCTGTATGAAGCAGGGAGCTCAACCCCCTGCTCTGTGACAACCTGGGGTCGGGCGGGGTGGGGGCTGAGGTGGCAGGGAGGTTCAAGTGGGAGGGCGTATATGTATGTATACCTATGGCTGATTCATGCTGGCGTATGGCAGAAGCCAATACTGTGAAGCAGTTAAACTTATTTATTTTTTTAAAGACACCACATTGGAGATACAGACCGTAAGCACTGCTTTGATCATATAAGTGCTCAATGGAGTATTGTAATACAAATGCACCTGAGTAACAAACCAATCGCAAGAAAAACAAAAGGAATTTAAAAAAAAATCTGCGGTGTCCAGGTAAAATGGAACATGACATCATCCCACCTTGCTACCCATAGTGCCTCACATGCACCCATCACTGGCCCCTCTAAGACCAGCCAGCCAAACACAGTTCTCTGACCCATTTAAACCTCACGCTGCCAGTGGGGCACCCTGAATTCCTATGTGAGCCACCTCAGGTTCTGGAAGGATTCAGGGTGGCCATCTCACGTGTCCTGAACATTAGGCTCTGAGGATGCAGAGGTGGCCCCAGGGAGACATCCTGGGATGATCCTATCAGAACAAGCAGAGGAGAGAAGGGGAAGGAGGGTGGAAGGTGGTGGAGGGAGGGAATTAGCCTCTCAATGTCTCACTTATCTCATCACCATGCCCTGCTGAGTCTGGGCGGCTCAGCCCATTGCTCAGATGGAAAAAGTGAGGCTAGATAGATTAATTTATTCATCCAACATCCTCTTGTCTACCTCCTCGTTTGGGAATGTCAACTTAGCTCTGAAGTCCTCCAAGATCCCCCTGGCTCATCCAAGGCCATCCTCTGGAATTCAAGTACAAGCCATCCCCAACTTACGTCCTCAGGAGACATGCTGCCAGAAGGGCTTGCATACAAGCAGGGGTGGGAGAAATGAGGTCCACAACACAGAGAGAAGGGAGCATGGATGGAAGCAGGGGTACCTGAAAGTCATGCTCAACTGGTGGGAACCCTTGCCTTCCACTCTCTTCGTGTTTTCCATTAGCTTGGAGATTCCCTGGTGGCTCAGACAGTAAAGAATCTGCCTGGAGTGAAGGAGACCTGGATTTGATCCCTGGATCAGGAAGATCCCCGGAGGAGGAAATGGCAACCCATTCTAGTGTTCTTGCCTGGAGAGTCCCATGGACAGAGGAGCCTGGCAAGATACAGTCCATAGGGTCTCAAAGAGTCAAACACAACCGAGTGTTTAACACTCTCACTTTGGGCTAGAAAGAATTGGAACTGGGCTGTTCCTCTGAGATCCTCATTTTCCACAATCAGAAACTGGAGTCCAGGAAAAGCAAGAACTGGGCAGCAAGTTCCTGGCCAGGTGAGGACTAGAACCCAGGGTACCTACCTATCACCCACATCTTTCCATCAACATGAGCCACTCCACCAACCACAGAGCCCTCCCCACTCCTCCTTCAGAAGTGCCACAGATCCTTTGCCATCTGTTTAAGTGAATATTCACTTAAAGGGTATATCAATAATCACATAAAGGGTAATCAATATCAGGGTAATTACTTAAAGCATATATAAATATCACAGTAACAGCTGGGCGATTACCTAGTCCGCAAGTGATCTCTCCAAGCCAGCTGTGCTCTGTCCCCACACTACAAGTGGCCCTTTGGTGGAATGCAAAGCTACCATTCTTCCACGGTTCCTCTACCAACTAGAACAGTAGCTCCCAAACGTCAGTGGACATCACAGTCACCTTGAGGTCTGGCTAAAATATAAGAATGCAGGGCCCCACACCACCAAGGCACCTGTTGCAGTAGGTCTGGAGGGGAGTCCAAGAATTTGCATTTCAAACAAGTTGTAGGTTCAGAAATTCCCTCTGCCAAATTCCCCCGTCCAGTGACACGTGGCCAAGAATCGCAAATCAGAGCCCCCATCTACGACGCCAGTGGCATCAGACACACCTGACTAAAGTCATTCTGCTTTCAGACACAGCTCAGACCTCTCCTGAGACCACAGACAAATGTCACTGAGCAAGGGACCCCTGTACTGACATCCTGTGGGTCCCAGCTGGCAGGAGGCTTTCTTTTCAGTGCTCTGAAACCAACACTAAAAAAAAAAAAGAACAAACAACTCTCTAAGGAGTTACAAACCATCCACAATTTATTTAATGTTGAGTTAATTCTCCATCACTAACTACTAATTCCAATTTCATGTTTCCCTCTAGATAAATTGTTCCAACCCTTTGCACAATCTGTGACCAAATTTCTACCTCATCCCATATGCTGAAGAATGATTCAGATAGGTAGCCCTCACTTTGCAAAACAGAGGTACGTCTTCACATCTATTTCCATAAAGTCACTCCTATGCCCTTAGGCTGCCAGATTGAGGAGAAAAATACAGGATACCCAGTCAGATTTGAATTTCAGATGAACTATATAAGATTTTTTTTTAAAAATATAAGCATGTCCCATGAAACATCTGGGATGTACTTATAGTAAAAATTGTTAAACATTTATCTGAAATTCAGATTTAATAAAGATTCTTGTGCTCTGCGGACTTCCCGGGTGGCTCCGTGGTAAAGAATCCACCTGCCAATGCAGGAGACACAGGATTGATTCCTGGGTCGGGAAGATCCCCTGGAGAAAAAAATGTCAACCCACTCCAGCATTCTTGCCAGGGAAATCCCATGGACAGAGGAGCCTGGGCTACAGTCCGTGGGGTCGCAGAGAGTCAGATACACCTTGGTGATTGAGCAGCAGCAGCAGCAGCTTGTGCTCTGAGATGACACAGAAGGGTGTGATTGGGGGCAGAAGAGGAACTCTCAAGAAGGAGGGGACAGATGTATACACATAGCTGATTCCCACTGTTGTACAGCAGAAACTAACACAATATGATAAAGCAATTATACTCCAATTAAAAAAAGAGAGAGCCTTGTATTTTAACGGACACTGCTACTATACCTGTGCACTCATTCAAAAGATATATATTAAACCTCGACTATGTGTTACTTGCTACAAGGCAAATAGGCAGGGGTGTAAGGGAAATGTTTAAAAAGTGGTTGTTAGGGCGGGGATAATTTTCAGTATTTTCTGAGACTTGTATTTCCTGCAACCAGCTTGTAAAATATGAGGAGACCACAGGTCAGCAGAGAAGCCCCCCCAGAGCAACAAGATCATTGAGCCATGCCACCGATGGCAACAACTGCCTCTCTCCATGATTATACATCAAGACAAGTACACTTCTTCTGGATAATGTACATTTTTTCCTTCATTTTTTTTAAGGGGAGAGTGGGATGAACTGGGAGATTAGGTTTGACATAAAGACACTGCCATGTGTAAAAGAAATAGCTAGTGGGAATAGCAGTGCAGCGCAGGGAACTCAGCTTGGTGCTCCGCGATGACCTGGAAGGGTGGGACGGGAGCAGGGTGGGAGGGAGATCCGAGAGGGAGGAATACATGCATACAGATAGCTGATTCACTTCAGCTGTATAGCAGAAACCAACAATGTTGTAAAGCAATTGCAATCCAATTAAAGAAAAAGACAAATACACCCTTACCTAAGACACTGTTAGTTGGTTTTTCTGCTGCTAATACCAAAATGATTCCCAATGGATACACAAAAGATACTCCTCTTTGCTATGTATGTTATCTTCTGTCTCTCCAAGTGGACCAAAAATTGTTTCTGTTGAAGAGTCATGTTGCTGGATCTCTTCTTTCCTCCCTTTCATCACTCATCCTCCTACCTACCCACCCATCACACACAACGCGCTGTGCTGTGTTTCGTCCCTCAGCGGTGTAGTCGTGGCTGACTCTTTGTGACCCCACGGACTACATAGCCCACCAGGCTCCTCTGTCCATGGAGACTCTCCAGGCAAGAATACTGGAGTGGGTTGCCATGCTCTACTCCAGGGGATCTTCCCAACCCTGGGGTCGAACCCAGGTCTCCTGCATTGTAGGCGGATTCTTTATTGTCTGAGCCACCAGGGATACACAATGGGTATCACCTTGTCTTTTTATTCAGTTGTAACACCCAACAGAGCAATGCTCTAGGGCTGTGGGGAGATATCCCAACTAGTGCCTCTAATGGACTCTGAGAGTCAATCACCAATGTTTACCATCAAAAGCCTCTCTAAAAGAGTACTTTGTAAATCTGCCCCTAGGGTCTGCCATAGAGTCCCAGCTTTTTTCCTTCTAGTACTGATAATCCCTGGACTCTCTCCTCACCTACTCAGTATATTTCCTTAAGGCCAGATTACAACCCTGTAGATCCATTCCAGGACACTAATAAATCCACTCCAGGACACTCCAGTACCCACAGTGGGGCAGGAGAGCTCCCAGACAGAGGTTATCTGAGAAGGCTGGTGACCCAACAGATTCTTCCTCTGTAAACCATCCCAAGCACTAGTGATTGTGCTTAAGAAACCAACTGGCACTTATTTATCTCTCTGGTGCAACAAATGGCAAAGGAAACTTAATGCATGAAGGATAAAGGTTACCACAACCATACATGAAACCACTTAACCAACTACAGCCTAAAATTTCATTTCAATGTACTCTTCTGAAGCCGCTTTGTCCCAAAGGGTCAGGCTGTCCATCCCTGTTTCAGCCCTCCTGGGCTGGGCCTTCCCACGCATTGCCACCATTACTTTCCATCTCTGAGACATCCTTCTATTTGTCATCACTCTGCTTTTGTTCCTTCCACCTCAGCTCTAAAGCTTCTCTCTTTCTAGCCTCTAGGTTCCTGCAATACTTTGACATAAAAGCCACAAATAAAATAATAAAATAAAAGCTCCATCACAATACTGAAGAGTAGACAACCATTTCTGTTGCACTGCTGACAACTTTGGGTACTGTCTTTACTGCTCTTTCAATCAAGCCAAATGGGCTGCTATTCTTTATCAGTTCACAGTCCCTTATTAGCACATTGACTGTTTCTACAGAGAAAATGTCCAAGGATGTCCATACCCTGAGGTATCGATCAAGAGGCAGACCATAACAAATCCCCACCTTTCTGCTTCAAGGATTCTAGGCTAAGTGTAGTCCATTAGAACCACAGCTGGCTCACCAAGACCATGCTGTGCAGAGCCAAATCAGATGCTGGGGGTAAATTTAAGACAGTGGATAATTTATGAAGGGAGCAAGGTGGAAAAATTGGAAGGCACAGAACGAGGCTAAGAAAACAGACAAGAGGCTCTCTAGAGGAAATCTGTTCACACTGAGGATAATTAATTAACATGTTGATGGGACTCCCCAAGGCAATCACGGAAGCTGCAGCCACGGTTATTTTAATAGACTTAGATTCCTATTGGATGGACGCAACATAAGTCAATACAAGAGCTTCCCGGCCACATGGTCAATGGGCTGAGTGTTCTCCTTTCTGATCCATGATTATTCTACTGAGAAATGAAGTGGTCACCCTACCAACTCCAAGTTACTGTCATTTTTAGCTTCAAACAGACTGAGACTGCACATTTAGAGGGAAACATCTTACTTGAATGGCCTGGACAGGTCTGTCATGTCTGTGTGTCCCACCACAACCCCACTCTCCCTTATACTGATCACACCAGCCAGGGATGCCCGATCCGAGGTGGTGACCAGGCAGGGGGGAGGGTGGTTCAACCAGCAGTGCAGAGCCAAATGTATTGATTATCCTGGAAATTTGACAGAAGGCACAAAAACAAGTTCTCACGGATGGTAAGTGTCTAAGCTGACAGGCATTTACAGCTGGGGCTGGAAGACCACCCAGCGTCATGCAAAAGATGAAAGAACAGAGGGAGCTGGACAGGTGAACGGGGAAGGAACACAGCTGGTGAACAAAGAAACCAAGGAGAGCACACGGGGTGGAGGACAGAGAGAAAACAAGAGAATCAGAGGGAAAAGAGGGAGAGACAGAGACAGAACTGGACAGTCCCCCTACATCCTAGAAGAAAGAGCCTTGATTCCAAAATTTTCAGGTGAAAACCGAGCTTTCCCTTCCTGCTCCTGGGTGTTTGGGCACATACCCAAGTGTCATAAATAAGACAGCCATCCCCCTCTTCGAGCAGATCAGTATGTCTTGCAACTTAAATATGGAAGAGTAGAACTGGCATCCACACGAAGACACAGATGTGTATAACGGACTTTTTGGACTCAGAGGGAGAGGGAGAGGGTGGGATGATTTGGGAGAATGGCATTCTAACATGTATACTATCATGTAAGAATTGAATTGCCAGTCTATGTCTGACATAGGATACAGCATGCTTGGGGCTGGTGCATGGGGATGACCCAGAGAGATGTTATGGGGAGGGAGGTGGGAGGGGGTTCATGTTTGGGAACGCATGTAAGAATTAAAGATTTTAAAATTTAAAAAATAAAAAACTAAAAAAAAAAAAAAAAAGAAATCCTCTTCCTGAAATAAGTACAAAGGTTACTGCCCTTTTAAAGTCAAAACGTGCCTCCATCAAACAAACATTTGGTTGAGCATCTTTGTATGTCTATGACCTTGTACGTAGTGTTGGGTTAGCAAAATGAATCAACACACAGCTGGTACCCACCCACAGAGTGCGGAAAACAGAAGGGAGATGACCAAGCACACACAATTATGAGCCAGTCTGGTGAGTGCTATTTATAACCGGTGTTAGCAAGGGGGCATGTAGAAACACAGAGCTTCTGCCAGGCAGGGGACAGGTGGGCGTTGGTTGAGAAAGTCACCCTGAAAGAAGCAATGTCTGAGAATCAACAAGGAGAGGAGAGAAGGGCATTCCAGGCAGCCTGGCTCCATTGGGTGCTAGAGCTGGCTCCTGACTGGTGGGAGAATTTACACTACAGAAATGGGCAAATGCCACCCATCAGAGCCTTTTAAAAATCCCTCTTTTCTGAGAATTGGTATACTAGTGCACATGTGAGGCCCAAGGCTGGAGAGGACAGTCTATGGTTATACAAGGTTGACATGTAAGATGTCAGAGAAGGAAATGGCCAGAGATGCAAGGTGGGCAGTGGCTACTCTGAACAGATCCAGAAATCTACACTGTCTTACGCCACTGTGGGGCAGGGTGATGGGAGGTAAGTCTGGCTGCAGAGTAGAAGATGGGTGCTAATAAACACTGAAGTGACTGAAGCTAGAGGGCCATCGGAAGCAGAGCTTGGTCCTCCTGGACTGCCATCCCCATGCAGAGCCCTGGCTCAGCTCTGGGAGGGCAATTCCTGGGTTCCTAGTGCCTATGGTATACCTGAAGGCTTGGAAGGAAGCCACAAATTCAAACCAGTAAAGGCAAGTCAGATTTTGATGGAGGGACTTCCCTAGAGGTCCCGTGGTTAATACTCCACAGTTCCAATGCAGGGGGCATGAGTTTGGTCCCTGGTCAGGGAACCAAGATTTCACATGACACACAGTGCAGGCAAAAAGGAAAAAAAAATTACGGAAAACAAAACCAAAGCCAGAGGCAGAAGGAAGTAGGATTCAGCAGTGCAGTGTCAACTAAACAACATAACTGGGCTTCATTATTTGCAACCACTTGCATGATTCAAATTTTTAAGTCAAAGTGAGTTTGGAATTAGGTGTAGGGCAAAGAGTGCTGAACTTGGAGCCACTGGCTCTAGATTGAAATCTTGGTTCTCCAGGTTTGCGACTTTGGGCAAGTCACTGAACAACAACAAAATGTGTATTCCTTCTGAATTTCAGTTGTCTCATTCAGAGAATGTGGACAGAAATACCTGTCTTCTCAGCTTTATTATGAAAACCGCATGAGAATCTGAATAGGCGAGTCTCTTCTAAGCACTGAGTTAGCCAAAAAGTTGGTTGGGTTTCTTGTACCATCTTACAAACACCCAAACAAACCTTTTGGCCAACCCAATACAATACTCGACAATTATGGGAGGTTGATCATAAACTTAGAAGTTCCTCACTTAACTTAAATGTCTGGGTGAATTGAGGCAAACAGTAAGAAGGGATACAAAGGCATGAGCACAAAGAAGAAATGCACTAAACCTTTTCATGAAGTGCCCTGAAGGGATGTCTTAAGCCAAATCTAGACTCCCAATCGAAGGGCATTGTGAAAACTCAGCAGATGAGACTAGGGCAGCCAGAGGATGAGCATGAGCACTGCCCCTTTAACACGGACTGGTCAGTGCAGCCTAAAGGTACAGTAGTAAGACTACAAGTGGTTTAAGAATAAACAGGCTTCTCTTCTCACAGAAGCTCCAGAACTCATACCACCTCTCCCCATAGAACTCTGACATGGTCTGAGCAGTTATTTTCCTTGGTGCCAACTGGGAACAGAAAAGCCTTGTGCACAACCCCAACTCCATTTCCTTTTTTAAAAGTGATTCCAGTAGTTCAGACCGTGCTTCCGCTGCAGAGGGCACAGCTTCGACTCCTGGTTGGGGGAACTAACCACATGTAGCCAAAACAATAAAAATTTTAAATAAAAAAATAAATAAAAGGAATAAAAGGAGGCAGAAGGCAAGGTCAGATAGAAAGTGATAGTGAAGTCGCTCAGTCGTGTCCGACTCTTTGCGACCCGTGGACTGTAGCCCGCCAGGCTCCTCCGTCCATGGGATTCTCCAGGCAAGAATACGGGAGTGGGTTGCCATTTCCTTCTCCAGGGGATCTTCCCGGCCCAGGGATTGAACCCGGGTCTCCCACATTGCAGGCAGACGTTTTAACCTCTGCACCACCAGGGAAGCCCAGATAAAAGGTAACAAAGGCTTATTCAAACAACACAGTTTCCTGCTTTAGAAATGGAGTGACTCTGATACATCAGGTGAAGAAGGCTGAACATACCAAGAGAAGAAGAGTCAAAGGAGGCTTAGTGGAGAGAAAAGCGTGGGCGAGGGACAGGGTCGGGGGAGAAGGGAACAGGAGGGATGCTGAGCGAGAGCCATAGAGGGCAGCAAAGGGGACATGCACAAGGAAACAGGCTGGGGAACCAGAGGTGTGTGGGTGATGGAGCCCACCAGGGCGACGGGCGGATTCTGCACAGGATGCTGAGTGCAAGACGAGTTGGAGGAGTGATGATGACAAAATGCATGTTTTTATTTCCTCCTGAAAATTCCACATGCTTTAGACGAAAAGGATGGCAATATCCTTCTTGCATGTTAGGGATGAGCAAAGCAGACAGCACAGCAAAGGTCCAGGGACGAAGGGCCCAAAATATGGAGACAAGACTCATGATGCTGTGGGTCAGAGGTGAGACCCTGGGGCTGTCAGATACAGTTCTACAAGGGTCGCCCTCCATGCCCTCATCTGTACGCCCAGGTGGGCTCGTTAACCAGGAGAAAATTATCTCGAGATAGAGAGGAAAGGATTGCCATAACATGGACTTGACCTTGTGAAAGTCAAAGTCGCTCAGTCATGTCCAACTCTTCATGACCCCTTGGACTATACAGTCCATGGAATTCTCCAGGCCAGAATACTACAGTGGGTAGGCTTTCCCTTCTCCAGGGGATCTTCCCAACCCAGGGATTGAACCCAGGTCTCCCACATTGTAGGCTGATTCTTTGCCACCTGAGCCATAAGGGAAGCCCAAGAATACTAGAGTGGGTAGTCTATCCTTTCTCCAGTGGATCTTCCTGACCCAGGAATCCAACCGGGGTCTCCTGCACTGCAGCCAGATTCTTTACCAACTGAGCTATTAGGGAAGCCTTGGACTTGACCTTAGTGAGAGTTTTAAATAGGTACTGACTCCGCCAGCACCCAGCTCATGGTAGGAGAAGCCCATCCCTCCCAGGAAAGGGTGAACAAAGGTTCTGCACAATCTTGGCAACTTTGTATTAACACAGAGTCTGTCTTTCTTTAAAGTGAAGTATAATTTACAATGTTGTGTTAGTTTCAAGTGTACAGCAAAATGATTCAGTTACACACACATATATATTATTTTTCAGACTTTTTTCTATTATAGATTATCACAAGATATTGAGCATAGTTTTCTGGGCCATACAGCAGGTCCTCGCTTATTTTATATATAGTAGTGTGAATCTGTTAATTCCAAACTTCTAATTTATCCCCCATCCCCACTATCCCCTCTGGTAACCCTAAGACTGTTTACAATGTCTGTGAGTCTATTTGCTTTGTGAGTTTGCTTGTATCATCTTTTTAGATTCCACAGACAAGAGATTTCATCTGATATTTGTCTTTCTTAACACAGAGTCACCTTAACATCTCCTTTCTTAAGCGAGAACCCGTCCACCTGTCCGTCCATCCATCTGTTCATCCATTTATCACCCACTGGCTATTACTGAGCATGCAGGACATGCCAGGCACTCTTCTGGACACTGAATAAGATGGACAAACGGCCGGTCCTCAGGACACTCACCTTCTAGAGGAAGAACACAGATAAGCCACAGCCTCGACGATGGCAGGACACAGTGGCTGTGTGAGGAGCTGTAAAGAACACAAGGCCAGGAGATACAGGCAGGGGGGCGAGAGGCTTGCTGTTTCATAAAGGGCCCTAAGGGAAGCGGGAGTTAAGGAATGGGCTCTGATGGATCTCGGGGGGAGAACATTCCCAGAGGGGCAGTCAGGAGAGCAACTGGTGGGAACAGGCGAACTGAACAGGCAGGAGGAGCAGCAGGGGCAGGAGAGGAGTTGGCGGGAGTGAGTCAGAGGTGAGGGAGGAGCAGCGTGCAGCAGTTCCAGAAGATTCCAGAAGGCCAGTGGTCAGGTTTGATGGAGACTGTGGAGCAGAGGTGCTGTGCGTGGAAAGGACCCTCCTGCTGCTTTATGAGGTGCAGACTGAGGAGGCGGCGGTGCTCTCCCAACAAGATCCTGGCAGGAATTCTGAAAGCATCAAGGAGCAGCCCCAGTGGACAATGGCTGCCCTTTCAAAGAGCCACTGCTCTGGGTCAGGGTCAGCCCTTCCTAGGCCAGGTGTCAACAGGAAGCAGGGGATCAACCCACAAGGGAGTTTCCTCTCTGCGTCACCAAGTTCACTGGAAATCAAAAGAGGAGATCTGTCTACCAGGAAGAAGCCTGAGAGCCAGTGAGCTTGCCTCATCATCGTTCTTCTGCTGTGATCAAGTTGGGCCAAAACACTTCAGGCAACATTGGAAGATTCTCCTACCCCATCATAACCTGCCAGAGGGCAGGAGCCACAGGCTGACATTATTTCCGTGAAAGTGGACAGTGAAAAAGCTGGCTTATAACATTCAAAAAACCAAGATCATGGCATCTGGTCCCATCACTTCATGGCAAATAGATGGGGGAAAAAAGGAAACCGTGACAGATTTTATTTTCTTGGGCTCCAAAATCACTGCAGTCAGTGACTGCAGCCATGAAATTAAAAGATGCTTGCTCCTGGGAAGATAAGCTATGACAAACCTAGACAGTGTATTAAAAAGCAGAGACATCACTTTGGCAACAAAGGTTCATATAGTCATGTACAGATGTGAGAGCTGGACCATAAAGAAGGCTGAATGCCAAAGAATTGACGCTTTCGAACTGTGGTGCTGGAGAACTCTTGAGAGTCCCTCGGACTACAAGGAGATCAAACCAGCCAATCCTAAAGGAAATCAACCCTGAATACTCATTGGAAGGGCTGATGGTGAAGCTGAAGCTTCAATACTTTGGCCACTTGATGGGAAGAGCCAACTCCTTGGAAAAGACCCTGATTTGGGGAAAGTCTGAGGACAGGAAAAGAGGGCAACGGAGGATGAGAGTGTTTGATGGCATCATCCACTCAAGGGACATAAATCTGAGCAAACTCTGGGAGAGAGTGAAGGACAAGGAAGCCTGGGATGCTGCAGTCCATAGGGCTGCAAAGAGTCAGACGTGGCTTAGTGACTAAACAACCTCAGTTTATCTCTCTGAACTCATGCCATGCAATGTACAGAGTAGGCACTACATAAATACTTGGGAGATAAGTTAAAGAATTACGTCTCTATCACCATCATCATCAGAAGAACAGTGATGTTTTTAGGAACACTTGATGAAGTCTTATTCTACGCCAGTACGTCTCAGCTGAGGGTGACTTTGCCCCCTGCCTCCCACCCCGGGACATTTGACAATGACTGGAGACATTTTTGATATCACAACGGTACATGCATGTGTCAGGAGCAGGGAGCCACTGGCGTCTGGCAGGTAGAAGCTGGGTAAATTGCCAAACTTCATTCAAATACAAAGAATTTTCAGGTCCCAAACATCTAAGTGCTGAGGTTGAGAAATTCTTTAATCTTCTAATACTCTTTGAGAAACCTGAGCCATTAACTTGCCCAAAGAGAGCGCAGTGAACACCATGCTGAACTACAAAATGACAACAGTGCAAAGCAACAAACAGGTTGAACTCAACATTTCTGACATCAAATATATGTGGTTTTTTTTTTTTTCCCTTCCCTCGCATATCTGAGTGCCCTCGAATCCAGTTCAATTCTGACATTACCTGGAGTCAATGCCAACATCACAAGTGAAAGACTCAGCTCCCAAGAATGTGTCCCACTTTGGACACCAGCCACAAGTTTGGGCCTCCTGAACCAACCAGCTCTAAAGTCTGGGAGTTTCCAAGATCCCCTCCTCGAGCTCTATGATTTGCTGAACTGACTCATAAGACTCAGAAAAGCACTTTACCTACAACCACTAGTTTATTTTAAAGAATACACACAGCTCAGAAACAGCCAAATGGAAGAGATGCACTGGGTAGGAAATAGAGAGGGGCTCAGCACACTCATGCCATCTGGATGCCCCACCCTCCCAGCACCTCCAAGTGTCCACCCACCTGGAAGCTCTCCAAACCCTTTGCTTCCATTAAGTGGCCATGGTTGATTTTATCATGGTTGATTAAATACAATATATACAGAACTCCAAGTGCAGACTTGGCAAGAGGAGATACATGATGGGGTACGGAGTTGGAAAGGAGATAATCACACATTGAGTCCCAGCAAAGACAGTGACTACAACCAACCCTCCCATTGAAAGGGACAGTCAGGGCAGGAAAGGCAGATGAATTGAAGAAAGTCTTTCTCAAGTGACCAGGGCAGGGGCAATAAACAATGTCATGGGGAAAGCATTAAAAGCCAGCTTTGGGGGGACATATACAAGCCTCAGTGCATTATATTAAGAGATGAGGACCCAAAGATATCCTTATGCTCGGATGCATGAAAGAGCAATGTGCTAAGAACACAATGAATCAGACTGGAGCCCTCCAGACCTCCCACAGCCACTGACTTCTGTCTCCCCCAGAGAAGCATCTTAAGAGGTGTTTCATTTACTCCAACTAAAAATCAGCTAAAAATGCCACCATTGCCCCCAAAGCAGCACTGCCCCCATTTGGACATGCCTTCAGAGCTTACTCCCAAGCAACAGACAATGTTGACAATAATGACGAAGGCCAACAGACAGGATGCAGGATGGACACCAGCCCGGCCCTGGCTCCTCCTGCACATCAGATGTCAATTTCTCAGCTTCATGCAGAAGCTGGTGTCAGGAGAAGCAGAAGAGACAGGTGTGTGAGGACCTGCACGCATCCACGTGCACACATACATACAAACACACACACACACACACACACACACCATCTTCATTCCCTACCCCTCTCATCCCTTTGGCATGTAATTACAGAGACTTATAACAAGCCAGGTACAGTTCTCAGTGTTGGGGTACAACACCATTCCACAAAGAGAAAAATCCTTAGTCCCATGAAGGTTTTATTTGTGTGTGTCCTGGGAAGAGATACAGACCCAAGTAAAGTAAACACACACACATGCAAACACACACACACATGCAAACACACACACACATGTAAACACACACACATGTAAACACACACATGTAAACACACACACGTAAACACACACACATGTAAACACACATGTAAACACACACACATGTAAACACACACACACACACACACACCACCTTCTGCAACATACTAATGAGTTAGAGCTTCCCTGGTGGCTCAGATGGTAAAGAATCCACCTGCAATGTGGGAGACCTAGGTTCAATCCCTGGGTTGGGAAGATCCCTTGGGCAACCCACTCTAGTATTCTTGCCTAGAGAATTCCATGGACAGAGGAGCCTGGCAGGTTACAGTCCATGGGGTCGCAAAGAAATGGACATGACTGAGCAAATAAGCACACAAAGAGTGACAAGTACTAAGGAGAAAAATCAAGTAGAAACTTAGAGATGATAAGTCATGGGAGACAGGTTTGCATTTTTATTTGGGTTGGCCCAAAAGCTTCTTAGGGTTTTATCAATAAATAGACTGAGTGATCAGAGGGAAATTATGGAGCAAGTGGTATTTCAGCAAAAGCTGGGTATCTGAGGGGAAAAACCCCATGTATTTCAGGAAAAGGAATAGCTTGTCAAATTCCTGACAGGAAGATGACACACTCCAATCAGATAATTTGAGGAGACAGTAATAAAGGAGTGAAATTCAGGAAATGATAAGCACCTCAGCAGCCCAGTGTTAGTGAGAGGAGGGACCAGGCTGTCCCAAGGCCTGCAGTGGTCCTGGGAATGAGACAGAAACGTACAGTTCCTGCAGACACAAGGTGTGTGCACAAGTGTACGTGTTCTGCCAGTGGATGGACAGGTGAGTGGTGGGTAAAAGTACGCAAATTATTTGCCAATGAGAAAAACAACAATGTGACTGAATTTCTGAAAAGTACCCTGGGACCTCTGCACCCAAACAACGGCAGTCACTTCCAAAGTACTCACAATCAGAGGCCGCTTTGCTTATCCCCATGCTGTAGCCACTGCTGGCTGTCACCGCAAGCCTTTTCTCAGGGATCTGCCTCTGGGGCCTTGGACTAGCCACAGTGCCTTTGCATGTGCTTTTTGGAGTCCAGAACACCACCCTCCCTGTTACCTGTGGCCAGGCGAATCACCTGTGACCAAGCCTTTTCTCACAGCTACCTTTAGAGACTGAGTATCCTATTCAATGCCCACAGCCCCCCTGCCCTATCACTTTTAATGAAATCAACCCTGAATCTTCATTGGAAGCATTGATGCTGAAGCTCCAACACCTTGGCCACCTGATGTGAAGAGCTGACTCATCAGAAAAGATCCTAATACTGGGAAAAATTGAGGGCAAGTGGAGAAGGGAGTGACAGAGGATAAGATGGTTGGATGGCATCACTGACTCAATGGACATGAGTTTGAAGAAACTCGGGGAGATAGTGATGGACAGAGAAGCCTGGCATGCTGCAGTCCATGGGATCACAAAGAGTCTGACATGACTTAGTGACTGAACAACAATGACAATTTCACTTCATTCACCTCTCACACGCCATCCAGACTACAAGCTCCTAACGGGGAACAGCTTACTGCTTTTATCTCTGTACCCCTGATATTCAGAGTTCCTGGCAGAATGTTTGCACTTAAATTTTGGTTGAACACCTGAGCGGATGAACAAATGAAATCCACACAGCATTAAGCAGTAGACCTGCATTGTTTAATTCCTGGTCCAGGACGCTATGGCATGAAGCAACTCTATTTTTAATACACCTCATATTCCTGAAGATGACTCTACAGCAGAATCACAGAAATACAGTGAATAGTTTACAACCTGTAACAGACTCAGCAACTCAATGACAACATTAATTTAATGAACTTAAACACTGGTGACCTCTTTAACACATCCAAAGTTATTTACGCTGGGATACGCATGCCTGAAGACTGCTTGCCAAAGAGAGACTCAAATAGAGGTGACGCATCTATCTTTCAAATGCTAATCTGCATTTTTAACTTTGACACAAAGAACTTAGCTCTTCTCTTTTGGAATCAAGAAAGATTAGTTGACTTTTTGATCCATCCATCCGTCCTTCCTGTATGACATATATGCCATTAAGCCTTAGGGAATTCAAACAGGTCATCCCTACCATCACAGTCTATTTAGAGGCACAAACAGAATTAAATATAATGTAATGTGTTAAGTATAATAGTCAAATGATAAACAGCTAGAAGTAGTGAATGGTTTGTTGGAGAAAACTATTCATGAAGATGGTGCACATCCATCTTTCGGGGTTGCTGTAAGGAAGTACCACAAACAGGATGGCACAGACAACAGAAATGCCTTCTCTCTCATTTCTGCAGGCTGGAAGTCCAAGATTAAGATGCCAGCAGGGTGGGTTCCTTTTGACCGCCCTGAGGGAGAACGGTCCCAGGCCTCTCTCCCAGCTGCTGGTGGCCTCAGGCACTCCTTGACTTGTGGCTGGATCTCCTCGAGTCCTTGCTTTGCACACGTGTGCATCCACATTTCCCCTTATCAGGATGCCAGTCATGTTGGATTAGACCTCACCCTCATGACTTCATCTTAACCTGACCCACCACAAAGACTATTTCCAAGTAAGGTCACATCTATAGGCACTGGGAATTATAACTTCAATATTGTTTGTGGCGGGTGGCAGGGTAGGGATAGAAGTCAACCCATAACATGGTGAAAAGCTGGATTTTAAAAGACAAACACAAGCTCACCGACAGGACAGAAGATCGCAGGCAAGGTCAAGGGAATGGAGGACTAGGAGAGAGTAGGACTGTCCAGCAAGCAGCCTTGTGACGCAGGTCAGGGCATGCAAGGTCAGATAAGGTCACTCAAGGCCTTGACAATGGCTCCCACCCTAAGAGCATCAAGAACCCACTGAAGGGGTTGAAGCACGGAACTGCGGCAACAGTGCAGTGCTCTGCAACATAGCCATGGCCATCTGCAACATACTTTTCACTTTGTCCCTTTGTCTGCCTTTGTCCCGAGAACCGGCAGGGAAGTCCCATTCAACCTCCACATTACAATGGGGGAGGGAAGAGGGGGTTCAAGTTTCTCTTTCCTAACAACCTTGCCTCCACTCTGGCACAGAACTGACCTGTACTTCAAGTGACAAGTCATCACAGTGGCCTTCTCCTACTTCTACTTAGACCAGGAGGCTGGTGAGCACACCCCTTTCACAGCCAAATGGAAAGGGAAGCGTCTTGGGACTTCCCTGGTGGCCCAGGGGTTAAGAATCTGCCTTGCAATGCAGTGGACGTGGGTTGGATCCTTGGTTGGGAAATTAAGATCCCACATGTCATGGAGCAACTAAGCCCACACACGGCAACTGCCAAAGCCTGAGTGCCCCAGAGCCTGCACACTGCAAAGGCAGAGGCTGTGTGCCTTGATGGGAGATCCCGCGTGAGGCAAACAAGCTCCTGAGAGCTGCGACTAAGACCCAAAGCAGCTGAATAAAGAGAAATATTTTTTAAAAGAGAAAGGGAATCATCTCCACACCTCCTCTTGCTGCCCTGACATCCCTCACATTAGTTTCCTAGAACTAGATAATACCCAAGCCAGAGGACACAGAGGCCCCCCAGATTCTGCCCCTTGGAAAGGTGATAGCATCTCTGGAACACCTTGAAAAGTGAGGTCAAGACAATGAACAGCTGAGAGAACCTGGGCCTCCTGGTCCTGCCTTTTACCCAAACCAGCTCCATTTGTATCTGTTGGTTTTCTTTTTTAAAAGAACACTTTATTGAGACATTATAATTCACAAATCATAAAATTTACCCCTTTAAAGTACACAAGTCAGTGGTTTTTACTATATCCCTAGAGTTATGCAACCATCACCACCATCTAATTCCAGAATAACTTCACGACCCAAAAAACAAACCCTCTACCCAGTCTTGTCACGCCCCATTTTATCCTCCCCTGACTCTGGGAAACCCTTGCTGTCTCTATGCAATGGCTTATTTTGACATTTCATACGAATGGAATCATATGTACGTCCTTTTGTGGCTGGCTTCTTTCACTTTTACTTTCAAGGTGCAGTCATACTGTAGCAGGTATCAATATGTCATTCCTTTTTGCGGGCTGTGTGCTAAGTCCCTTCAGTTGTACTGACTCTTTGTGACCCTGGGGACTGTAGCCCATCAGGCTCCTCTAAGGGACTCTCTAGGCAAGAATACTGGAGTGGGTTCTGAATAACATTCTGCTGTATGGCTATGTCAGATTAAAAAAAAATTTATAGACATTTGGGGAGTTTCTTTTCTAATATTATGAATAAGTTGCTATGAGCATTGGTGTATAAGTTTGAGTATCTGTTTCCAGTCCTTTTAGGCATTTACGTAGGAGTAGAATTGCTGGGTTATAGACTATGGAGGAGGAAGTGGCAGCCCACTCCAGTGTTCTTGCCTGGAGGATCCCAGGAACGGGGGAGCCTGGTGGGCTGCCGTCTATGGGGTCGCACAAAGTCAGGCAAGACTGACGCGACTTAGCAGCAGCGGCAGCAGCAGCAGCAGACTATGCATAACCTTGAGGAACTGCCCGACTGTTTCCTAAAGTGCCTGGGCCATTTTACATTCCCTCCAGCAAGGTCCAAGGGTTCTGATTTTTCCACATCCTATCCAACACTTGCTATTTTCTGTCTTTTTGATAATCACCACCCTAGTGGGTATGATGGAGAAGGCAATGGTACCCCACTCCAGTACTCTTGCCTGGAAAATCCCATGGACAGAGGAGCCTGGTAGGCTGCAGTCCATGGGGTCACTAGTAGTCGGACACGACTAAGCGACTTCACTTTCACTTTTCACTTTCATGCATTGGAGAAGGAAATGGCAACCCACTCCAGTGTTCTTGCCTGGAGGATCCCAGGGATGGGGGAGCCTGGTGGGCTGCCGTCTATGGGGTCGCACAGAGTCGGACATGACTGAAGCGACTTAGCAGCAGCAGCAGCAGTGGGTGTGAAGTGGTACCCAACTGTGGGTCTGATTTGCATTCCCCAATGACTAATGATGCTGAGCCTATTGGCTATCAAGTGCCTATTGGCTATTTGTAAATCTTTGGAGAAATGTCTATTCAAGTCCTTTGCCCTGTTTAAAGTGGGTTACTATATCCGCAAATCAATCAATGTAATTCACCACATTAACAAATTGAAAAATAAAAACCATATGATTATCTCAATAGATGCAGAGAAGGCCTTTGACAAAATTCAACATCCATTTATGATAAAAACTCTCCAGAAAGCAGGAATAGAAGGAACATACCTCAACATAATAAAAGCTATATATGACAAACCCACAGCAAACATTATCCTCAATGGTGAAAAATTGAAAGCATTTCCCCTAAAGTCAGGAACAAAACAAGGATGTCCACTTTCACCGTTACTATTCAACATAGTTCTGGAAGTTTTGGCCACAGCAATCAGAGCAGAAAAAGAAATAAAAGGAATCCAAATTGGAAAAGAAGAAGTAAAACTCTCACTGTTTGCAGATGACATGATCCTCTACATGGAAAACCCTAAAGACTCCACCAGAAAATTACTAGAGCTCATGAATGAATATAGTAAAGTTGCAGGATATAAAATCAACACACAGAAATCCCTTGCATTCCTATACACGAATAATGAGAAAGTAGAAAAAGAAATTAAGGAAACAATTCCATTCACCATTGCAACGAAAAGAATAAAATACTTAGGAATATATCTACCTAAAGAAACTAAAGACCTATATATAGAAAACTATAAAACACTGATGAAAGAAATCAAAGAGGACACTAATAGATGGAGAAATATACCATGTTCATGGATCGGAAGAATCAATATAGTGAAAATGAGTATACTACCCAAAGCAATTTACAAATTCAATGCAATCCCTATCAAGCTACCAGCCATATTTTTCACAGAACTAGAACAAATAATTTCAAGATTTGTATGGAAATACAAAAACCTCGAATAGCCAAAGCAATCTTGAGAAAGAAGAATGGAACTGGAGGAATCAACTTGCCTGACTTCAGGCTCTACTACAAAGCCACAGTCATCAAAACAGTATGGTACTGGCACAAAGACAGACATATAGATCTGTGGAACAAAATAGAAAGCCCAGAGATAAATCCACACACATATGGACACCTTATCTTTGACAAAGGAGGCAAGAATATACAATGGAGTAAAGACAATCTCTTTAACAAGTGGTGCTGGGAAAACTGGTCAACCACTTGTAAAAGAATGAAACTAGATCACTTTCTAACACCCCACACAAAAATAAACTCAAAATGGATTAAAGATCTAAATGTAAGACCAGAAACTATAAAACTCCTAGAGGAGAACATAGGCAAAACACTCTCAGACATAAATCACAGCAGGATCCTCTATGATCCACCTCCCAGAATTTTGGAAATAAAAGCAAAAATAAACAAATGGGATCTAATTAAAATTAAAAGCTTCTGCACAACAAAGGAAACTATAAGCAAGGTGAAAAGACAGCCTACTGAATGGGAGAAAACAATAACAAATGAAGCAACTGACAAACAACTAATCTCAAAAATATACAAGCAACTTGTGCAGCTCAATTCCAGGAAAATAAACGACCCAATCAAAAACTGGGCCAAAGAACTAAATAGACATTTCTCCAAAGAAGACATACGGATGGCTAACAAACACATGAAAAGATGCTCAACATCACTCATTATTAGAGAAATGCAAATCAAAACCACAATGAGGTACCACTTCACACCAGTCAGAATGGCTGTGATCCAAAAATCTGCAAGCAATAAATGCTGGAGAGGGTGTGGAGAAAAGGGAACCCTCCTACACTGTTGGTGGGAATGCAAACTAGTACAGCCACTATGGAGAACAGTGTGGAGATTCCTTAAAAAATTGCAAATAGAACTGCCTTATGACCCAGCAATCCCACTGCTGGGCATACACACCGAGGAAACCAGAATGGAAAGAGACACATGTACCCCAATGTTCATCGCAGCACTGTTTATAATAGCCAGGACATGGAAACAACCTAGATGTCCATCAGCAGATGAATGGATAAGAAAGCTGTGGTACATATACACAATGGAGTATTACTCAGCTGTTAAAAAGAATTCATTTGAATCAGTTCTGATGAGATGGATGAGACTGGAGCCGATTATAGAGTGAAGTAAGCCAGAAAGAAAAACACCAATACAGTATACTAACACATATATATGGAATTTAGGAAGATGGCAATGACGACCCTGTATGCAAGACAGGAAAAAAGACACAGATGTGTCTAATGGACTTTTGGACTCAGAGGGAGGGGGAGAGGGTGGGATGATTTGGGAGAATGGCATTCTAACATGTATACTATCATGTAAGAATTGAATCGCCAGTCTATGTCTGACGCAGGATATAGCATGCTTGGGGCTGGTGCATGGGGATGACCCACAGAGATGTTATGGGGAGGGAGGTGGGAGGGGGGTTCATGTTTGGGAACACCTGTAAGAATTAAAGATTTTAAAATTAAAAAAATAAAAAACTAAAAATTAAAAATTAAAATTAAAAAATTAAAAAGAATAATAAAGTGGGTTACTTGTCTTTGTTGAACTACAAACATTGTTCATCTATTCTGGATATGAGTCCCTTATCAGATAGAAGAAAATATTTGTAATCATATATGTTTTTAGCTGTCTTTTCACTTTCTTAATGGTATTCACACCATTGATTTAAATTCTGATGAAGTCACTTTTTTCTTTTGGCTCATGCTTTTAGTGTCATATTTAGGTACAACTGCCTAATTCAAGGTCACAAAGATTTACTCCTGTGTTTCCTTCTCAGAGTTTTACAGCTTTTGTTCTTACGTTTATTTGAGGTCTATGATCCATTTTGAGTTGATGCTCATTTTTACCCTTTGAGGGGATGGTAATCCACATGAAATTTAACTCTCCCAACACCAAGCCATCTTATGGCAAAGCTTCTAGAAAGGAGGCGCATCTTGACAATAAAGACCAAACCTCCTGCAATGCACCCACATCCCCAACGGTGTACGGGTCAGAAGGGTCCTCTCTCCCTCTCCACAGAGGCGGTGGCACCCCATGTAGACAGTAAGGTTCAGCCCTGCAGTGACCTGAGATGACCCTGCACGCCTGCAAGACTTGCCATGTCTGTCATCTGCTTATCACAGAACTCTAATTAATCTCAGACCCTGTGCCCTGCTCCCTGCCACACACTTCCCCCAGGTATGTAGGGGGCTAAAGGATCTTTATCAGAAAGATCAAAAGGATCTTTCCCCAGTGGACTGTTACCTTGCAATAAGAATTAAACTTATTGAACACTTAGCAGCACCTGTATTCAGCCCTGGGGATACAAAACTGAGCAAGATAATAGGGCTCCTACCCCGGAGGAGCTGTCATTTCAGTGAGGGGGACCTACACCAAGACCTGGTACTTTATCACCTTCCCAGTGTTCAATAACAACAACTGTAGTTGTAATATTAATTAATATATGCCTGGTTCTGTATTTTGTGCTCTACATGCATTCATGACTCTTTAACTTTATGACGTAGGGCTGGTAGTCCTCTGTTTACAGCACATATGAAGCACCAGTCTTACACAAGGCACTCTAATAGAAGGGTGAGTAAGGACCAGGAGCACAATGTGGACGGGGACACAGCCCCATGTACAAGGGGACTTGGGTTTGAGCTCTGATATGGGAATTTTTCTCCGGGGAGAAAACAGAAGGGGCAAAAATAAAGGCACACAAATATCTGCGGAGCTAGGGCAAAAGTGAGCAGAGGAAGGAGATGAGGCAAGCGAAGGGGAAGGGTGTGGCCTCTATCAGAATTCATATTCATGGACCACTGCCTGGATAGCCAGCAAGTTACATGGGGAAAAGCCACAGACAAACCCTCCTTGTGCTGGTACACAGTATCACCGCAGCAGACTCTGCCTTTGAGACAATCTGCCTCGCTCCCCCAAAACACTGCCAACGAAAAGGAAAATGGTATTAATGAAATACTGAGGATAAGATCGAGGCGTGGGGAGGCAGAGATGAGGTTGTTTGAGTCCTTACAATAAATACTTGTATTTCAGATAATCGAGTTTGGTTCTTAGCACTAATGTAATTTTCTGTTAATTTAATGTCCCTGGAATCCCTCTGAGTAAGAAGATTGCTGGTGGAATGCAAATAGAGCCCATTCTGGGAAAAAGAATCATCTCCTCAACCCAGGTGTGCTCAAAGGCTGCAGAGAAGGCCAGTCCCTCCGGGTAGAGGGAGTTAAACAGATCCTCCAAGGTGATCTGGGCATGGAGGCTGCGTGCTGAGCAGAAGGGGCAGTGGTTATTTGAGATGCTGTGGAATCAAACTCATCACGCCCTCCTGCACCAGGCATGTGGAGGACCAGCGGGACTCTCAGGGACCTCGGATGACTCCTGGTGACAGGAGGGGTACCGCAGAAGCCAGGGGAGGGCAACATGCATTGTGCCATCTCTGCTGCCAAAAGGAGCATGAAAGCATCCCCTTGCCCCAGGTGTAGCAGAAGCGTCTTAGTTTATCCTGAACCAATCCCCATTTAGTGGACTTCCCTGATGGCTCAGCAGGTGGAGAATCCGCCTGTGAAGCAGGAGACGCAGGTTCGATCCCTGGGTCTGGAAGATCCCCTGGAAGAGGGCATGGCAACCTACTGCAGTACTCTCGCCTGAAAAATCCCATGAACAGAGGAGCCTGGTGGGCTACAGTCCAAAGGGGCAGACACAACTGAGTGACTAAGCACCATCCTCATTTATGCCTGCTGTCCCAGCCTAATTATAGCATCTTTTAAAGCACTCCAGCTTGGACAATAAATTGTAACCACATTTCTAGGCCCAGTGGGCACAACATTAGTGATGAGCTGAGGGATGCTGGATGCCAGAAGGAAAGGAGGCTTGAGGATCACTCAGAGAATCAGGATGCAAAGGAGCTTTCTCCCAAGGAGGAGTCAAGAAACCAAGGAGAGAATGTGGTTCCCTCTCTGCTCCCCATCTCAGCCACCAGAGAAGCCAACCAGGTGGCGCTAGTGGTAAAGAACCCGCCTGCCAGTTCAGGTTAGAGGTAAGAGACACGAGTTCGATCCCTGGGTCGGGAAGATCCCCTGGAGGAGGGCATGGCAACCCACTCCAGTATTCTTGCCTGGATAATCCCATGGATAGAGGAGACTGGCGGGCTGCAGTCCATGGGGTCTCATACAGTTGGACATGAATGAAGGGACTTAGCATACACGCTGCTCCCCATGCCACCCCAATTGAGGTTCTGAAACTCCCAGTCTCAGTTTCTTCATCTGAAAAATGGAACAACAATACACATCTGGCAAGTTTGTGAGGATTCCACAAGACAATGTATGTAATTTCCTCATGCCAGCACATAATAGAACCTCAAGGCATGAGAAGTTGCTATCAGTAGTCAATTCAGATCAGAAGTGCTGGGACACTGAGCTTTGGGGAAAACATCCTTTCCATCCTAATTCTCTGAGTGATCCTCTAGCCTCCCTTCCTCCTGCCTTGCCCCCTGGCATCCAGTGTCCTCGGCTTACTGCTAATCACAGAAACAGAGCATAAAAAAAGGCACCCAGGTGCCAGCACACTTCTCCAAGGGCTGAATAGGATTTCATAAACCAAAAAGAGCCTACAGCTTCCAGCTGTGGTATTGCCCTGCTCTAATTTCCCTAGCAGCAGCGAGGACAATGAAGCTGGGAGTTTCCATTTGAGGGAACATTTTTTCCTTTCCCTCCATCCTCCAACAGTGGTCTTCAATTACAGTGCGTGATGCTTGGATACAGGGAGGCTAAGGGAGGTGGGCAGGGAAGTGACCCCCTGAAAGGCATCTGCAGAAGCAGATTACAGAGCTCCCCACAGACACTGGAGCAGTCTCTGAGCTCATGGAGGGAGCCCGGGGAGAGGAGGCAAGAGCAGGGGGAAAAAAAAAAGGCAGCCCCTCCCTGGGCCTGATGAAGATTAATATCTCCTCCCTGATGAGATGAGGCAGGCTTAATCGCTTCTATTAATACAGAATCACTGAGGGCCAAAGATGGAGGCGTGGAGGGAAGTGGGGGAAGGGATGTGAATGCTTTGCCAATACCATACAAAAGCAGAAAGGGACACTCTGAATGCACAAAGACAGGATTTCCTCAAGGCTCAAAAGTTATAACAGAAACCTGCTGGCTGAGGCAGCACATGAGACCATACAGTATTAGGCGTACTTGGCGCTTTTCCTACTAAGACAACCGGATCAATTTGGTTACACATGCTGATCTCAAAGACTGGATGGTCTCAGCAGAGACTGTCACCCCTTGCAATCTTAAGGCCCCAGTCAAGGTTATTAGCTTGGGTACAGCCTTCCAACTCCACTCTCCATGGACAACTCCAAGCCATGTTCCAAAATAAAGCTCAAGAGGCACCTTCTTCATGAAGCTTTCCTGGACATCCATCCCCAGAGAGTTATGAGTCTTTCCTTCTGGACTCCCAGAGACAGGTATACATACTTCTAGTACAGTAATTCCTGTGGATTGCAATTGGGAGCCATCCTCCAAAAAAAGATTACTACTCTTAGACTTGAATGTTTGCTTCCTATCATCCTGTAACTTTCTTTATCCATTAAACAATCTCTCTATCACCTCATCTCCTGCTTTCCTCCAAGGATCCACTATCTTTGAGGAATAAGCACACAGAGAAAGGTCATTATCACCCAAGACCACCAAGAGAACAATTTTTTTTTTTAAGGGCAAGGACCGTGTCTCAAAGTTCTTTGTTTCTTTCTCAGACTCTAGTCCAGTACCAACCACACACTGGCTTAATAAATATTAATATTTGTCCCATTATCTAAATAACAGGAGAACAGAGGAGTAGAAAATAGAGGCATCAAAACTGAGAAGGATGCAGGTGAGGAAACCTCAGGATTATGATGAAATGTACAAATATATCAGGGGTAACACAGCCCTTACCTGTTCAAAATATTAAGATACTCCTCAAAAGGTGGTCATTAAAAAAAAAAAAGCAGCAAAAAAGAGTATCTCCTCAACTTGTTGTTCAGCTGCCCAATCAAGTCTGACTCTTTGAGACCCCATGGCCTGTAGCATGCTTGGCCTCCCTGTCCCTCACCATCTCCCAGAGTTTGCCCAAGTTCATGTCCATTGCATCAGTGATGTTATCCAACCATCTCATCCTCTGTCACCCTTGTCTCCTTCTGCCTTCAATCTCCTCCACACTCTTTACGAATCCTCACTCAAATGCTGGGCGAATTTTCATCTCAAATAAGCTCAGGATTCCCAGTTCCCCAAATCCCACCCCAGCGGACAACTGGTCTTAAGGACTTGGGACATGTGGGCTCAGAAGGAAGAATCCCTGAAGGGCAGATCACCTGCAGAGGAAATTAACCTCTTATTTCAGAGTGAACTGGAATCATTGCATTAAGTGCGTGAAACTTCAGATGTGACGGGGGACTAGTTTGGGATTCACTCAAAAGGACAAGCCATCACCAAAATGTGCCTGACTAGCATACCATCTGTGTTAGGTATAGAATCATCAGCTCGTGGGAACATAAAGTACACAGAACACAGGATAAATGCAGCAGCCTGAGAAGTTTGGAGGCTTCTCTGCCCCAGCTTTTCATCACAGGCACACCCCGGAGATACCGGAGGCGGGGTTCCAGACAACAAAGCAAATATCACAATACAGTGAGTCACATGAAATTTTTGGTTCCCCAGTGTTTACAAATGTTATGTTTTATATATACTTAGGTGTACAATAACATTACATCTAAGAAAATCATGTACATACTATAATTTAAAAACACTTCATTGCTTTAAAAATCATGCTTAAAAAATACTAACCACTATCTGAGCCTTCAGGAAGTTGTAATCTTTTTGCTGATTGAGGGTCTTGCCTCAAATGTGGATGGCTGTTGAGTGACTGATCAGGCTGGGGTGAAGGTTGGGATGACTTTGGCAATTTCTTAAAAGAGGACCACAGTGAAGTTTGCCACACTGATTGACTCTTCTTTTCATGGAGCATGCAATGCTGTTTTATAACATTTCACCCATGGTAGGGCCTCTTTTAAAGTCAGTCTTCTAAAAATCTGTCTTAGCTTTATCAACTAAATTTATTTAATATTCTGAATCCATTGTTGTCCTATCAACAACTGATTAATTTCTCCATCTTCAACGGGTGTGGTTCATGGTGTCCCAAAACAATTACAGTAATAACATCAAAGATCAACGATCACACAGCAATCCCATTCCTGTGCAAATATCCAGACGAAACTAATTATAAAAGACACATGCACCCTTTTGTTCATAGTAGCACTATTCACAATAGCCAAGACATGGAAACCTAAATGCCCATCAACAGAGGAACAGATAAAGATGATGTGGTACACGCACACACTCACACACACTCACACTCATACAGAGGAATACTACTCAGCCATAAAAAACAAAATGATGGCATTTGTAGCAAAGTGGATGCAACTAGAGATTATCGTATTAAGTGAAATAAGTCAGAGGAAGACATACTCTATGATACCACTTACACATGAAATCTAAAATATGACACAAATAAACTTATCTACAAGATAGAAACAGACTCACAGACAGAGGACTTGTGGTTGCCAAGGCAGTTGGGGAGGGACAGAGCAGGAGTTTTCAATTAGCAGATACAAGCAGAGACTGGATAAACAACAAGGTCCTACTGTATAGCACAAGGAAGCATATTCATAGTATCCTGTGATGAACCATAATGGCAAAGAATATAAAAAAGAATGTGTGTTTATATATACATGTATAACTGAATCACTTTGCTGAACTGCACAAATTAACATTATAAGTCAACTATGCTTCAATTTAAAACAAGAGATCACTAATCGCAGATCAACCTAAGAAGAATGATGAAGAAGTTCAAAATATTGCAAGAAGTACCAAAATATGACAGAGACAAAGTGAGAAACTGCTGTGAGAAACCAGTGCCGATAGATCTGACGTAGGGTTGTCACAAACTTGCAATTTGTTTTTTAAAAATGCACTCTGCAAAGCACACTTAAAGCTAAGTGCAATAAGATGAGGTCTGCCTGTAGATTAGTCCTGGCAACACTGTAGCTCACCAATACCAAAAACAAAACCAAAGTTGATACATCATGCAATGACATGGCTCTCTCAAGTAAGTTTAAAAAGAAATTTAAAAAGTGGTTGATACAGGACCTCCTCCACAACTGAATCAGTCCCACTGTGGACAACATACAGTACAGGATTTGAAGAGCCCCAGGGCCAGTCTGAATCTTCAAGGCATTTCCAAGCTGATAGGAATGTAAGTATCCACAGCAGCTGAAGATCAAATGTGATTCACCTGAGCTTGGCTATAAGCATCTCTAGGGAATGGAGACTTTCCTAAATGTCCAAGTATGCCTGAGCCAAGTGCAGAAATGCTGAGCCAGCAATTACACCAGACCGGGCTGGGCTGTGAGTCCTCAGAGAGGCAGGATTATGGCTGAAGCACCAACACGCCTCCATCACTCAAGACTGTAATTTCTCACCAAGCTACATGCACGGGCGGGGGAGACCCAGTGGGAGGGGCACCAGGGCACCAGGATGCTGAATGAGGCAGCTGAGTCAAGAGCCCCTGAAGGGAGAAAAGGCAGCAGCACTGGGAAAACCTTGCAAAAATCCAGCCTTCCCAAGACCCAGGGCTAGAAGGAGAGAGCCAAGTAAGAGCATATGAGCCTGCATCCATGCAGAACCTCCAGACGGAACCTCCGCTCAGGATCTAGAACTCCTGGCCTCAGAGTCCCAGCAGAATCGGCTTCAGCTCTGAACATCCACCCACCAGTGAGAAACGTGCCAACTGCCACCAACCCGCTGAGTTTCTGTGCTTAATGTCTCAGTGGCTCGGCCTCCTCCCCCTGTAAGATGGGGGTGACCACGGATCCTCCCTACATGCAGAGATTGTACAATTCAGTAATTTACAAGAATGGTCCCTGGGGGCCAGATGGCAGGCTCCCCAGTCTGAACCCAAGCTGAGTGACCTTGGACAGAGTAATTTAACCTCTCTGGGCTTTGGGGTCCTTACCTGCAAGTGGGCATATGAATAGGACCAACTTCAAGATGGTTTTAAGGATTGAATGAGTGAATCTATGTAAATTACACACATGCATCCAGCCAGTGTGTTGTGACGTGTTATAGCAAGTGTTCACTAAATTAGTGGTTATTATTATTACAGATGATAATTACATTCTGCTCCCTTAGAGGAGGCGAACACTTGCAGAACCACCCCTGTACACCTAGTACCACACATGCAAGGCTCACATATTAGCTCATTTAAATATCACAACCACTCCCCAAACAGTGATGAGGAGCAGAGGGTCAGAAAGGTCAAAGGTGGCTCCTACCATGCAGCTAGCGAGTGGCAGAATCAGACTATGCACCCTACGTGCCATCCCATGCACTACCCACACCAACACACCTCTGTCGCTCCACCTGACAAAGTCACGGCTGGCACTCCAGGGCTACTTCAACCACACTTTTATGATAAAAACTGTAGTACAGTATAGACTTCATTTTGAAATTGAAAAAGGCATCTTTTTCAATTGAAAAATATTTTTTTTTCCCCATATTACCTTTTTTTTTTTTTTTTCTAGGAAAGATGGTTGACCCTGGAGTCCTAGTTCACCTCCCTGCTGGGCATCATCAGTTCAAGTGTCCCAACATCCAGGTGGGAGCAGGGTAGGGGTGCTGACTGTTAAATATTTATTCTGCTCTCTGTCCCAAACCAGTGAACGATCGCCTGCCCCACCCGTTTTCCTTCCAGGCCTCTCCACCCGAAACCCGCTTGCTCCCATCAAAACCTGGAGTCATCTTTGATTCATTCCATTTCTCACCTTCACAGCCCAAACATCCCCCCAAGATGCAGAGGCTCGGCCTCCAAACCCTGTCTCCTCATCTCCACTGCCACCACCTGAGTTCAGGTCACCTCACCGCTCACCTGGATGAGTACAGCGGTCACCTAGCTGGAGGCCTGGCCTAAATTCTTATGCCCCTTCAGTGATTCTCCACAGACACCAGACTGTTTGGAAACACACACCAGGCATGTTTGGCTGGATAGAACTGCTAGAGTTGTCCATGTCCTAAGCTCTGAAGCTATAACTAGGTTGACTTACAGGATTCTGCAGGTTTGATTAAATTAATGCACAGCCTGAGATGCAAAGATTACCCTAATTATCCAGGTGGGTATAACGTAATCATAAAAGTCCTTATAAGGGGGGAGGCAGGAGGGTCCAAGTCAGAGAGATGTCATGATGGAAACAGGTTGGGGTGATGTGACGGCTGGTTCTGAAAGTGGAGGAAGGGACCAAGAGCCAAAGGAGGCAGATCACCTCTGTAAACTGGAAAAGGCAGGAAGGAAACAGAGGCCCTGGAGGAAGTCAACGCCGCAGACATATCGATGTAAGCCCAGGGAGACTGACTTGAGATGACCGATCTCCAAGCTCTAAGAATGAATCTGTTGTTTCAACAGGACAGTCTGGTTGTGACTATATGTTACAGCAGCCACAGAAAACTAATACACATAGTCTTGCCTTCAGCCTAGACTCAGGCAGACAACCTGTGGACTTTAAAAGTGTCCAAACTCCTCTCAATGGCCTGTCCACGAGGTGTCTGCCGAAGTCCCCAACCTCATCTCTGACCCTGTACCCATCCACCAGATGCGTTTACCTCCAGCAGCTTTTCCCATAAACACCCAGTCCCATCTAGCCTCTGAGCAACTATGCTTGCTTTCTTTGCTGGAGTGTTGTCCCCACACAAGTGGCTCGCAATTATACTACAGGTATCCGTGCAAATATCACTTCGTCCAAGTCCTTCCTCATCACAACATCCAAAATGGTGCACGCAGGTGTCATTTTCTTGTCTATAAGTTAACTTATAAGCTCCATGGGAACTGGAGTATTTCCAAAGTACTCAAGTGTGCCTGAGTTACATTGAGCAGGTACTCAGTGAATTTTTCTTGAGTGAATAAGTACATGAGGCTTATGAAATCAACACAAGACTGCAGCCCCTGCTTCTCAATGCCTGGAGGATGGATAGCACAGGGAAGCGTGAATACTGGGGGTTGGGAAGAATAAGGCTTGGGGAAGAGCACTGGGAGGGCAGTGTGGCTTGAAGCTGGGCCTTGAAAGGTGGGCTGGAGCTGGGAAAGTGAAGGTGTGAGCTCAGGTTCCGAAGCTACTCTCTGAATAATGCAATGAGGCGTGTAATAAATTCAGAAATTCTCCTATGGAGCTAAATATCTCTACCATCTATCCCGCAGACCTCAGCTGTATTCAGAGGGAGGAGGCATTTATCTTTCAACTTCTATCCTAGCTCCTCGTGTGGACCAAAAGCAGTTTCTTATTTCCAAATGCTTTCTCCATTTCTAGAAAATGAAAATGGACTCAATAGGGGAGCCGTGGGAAATTACAATCTGGCAATGAAATTCCACCTGTCCTGGGAACTCTGCTCAATGTCATGGGGCAGCCTGGATGGGAGGGGAGTTTGGGGGAGAATGGATACATGTATACATATGGCTGGGTCACTTGGCTGTCCACCTGAAACTATCACAACACTGTCAGTTGGCTATAATCCAGTACAAAATAAAACATTTAAATAAAAGAAGAAAAAAATTCTGTTCTTTGTCCGGCCAGCTCACCTTTATATGTCATAGTTTCCTTCATGATAGATTCCGTCTGATCTCCATATAATCACTCTTAGAGGAAGTCAGGGCAGACAGTATCACTCCCATCCTACAGATGAGGAAACTGAGTCCTTATCGTGCCACATCACTGTTTGCTGATGAAGTCCATTCTAGGCAGTAATGACTTAAGGTTGGATGAGATGTATTCAGCTTCCCCAGATCCACATTTTCTCTAAGAGGAAGACAATGCTATCCTCGCTTGACCCAGAGCTGCTGCAGAACTAATGAGAAAGCCCTGACACTTATGAGCTGAGTGACCCTGAGCCAACCACTTACCCACTCTCTGTTCTCATTTTGCTTTTTCCATTATGCTGGCCATGAAAACAGTTCAACTGCATGCAGATGAGCCCTCTGCTTAATATTTATTGGCCAGCAACCATGTGCCAAGAGATTTTCTTATGCTATATTTTATTTGCAATTACAGATCTGAAGTTCATCAATAAATGACCCCATCAAAAATAAATGCAATAAAAAAAGGAGTAGGAATTTACAGAGAGTCCAATATACATCAGCTGCCTGCCTAAATCAATGATGAGACCTTCACATAAATCTGGATGGCGATAGGGTGGTTTCCATTTATATGTGAGAAAACGGAGGTTTAAAAAAGGGAAGAGTCACGCCTGGGGTCACACAGCTGCTACATGCGTGGCACAGATCGGTCTCAAACCCAAAGCTTTCTGGCTGCAAAGCCATGTCCTTCCCAACTCTGACCTGCTGTCCTCACTCCTGGGAGGTGATGTTCCTCTCTGACAGGCACTGTAGAAGCTCAGAACACTTAGAACACCTTTGAATTTTCCTTTCACCCAGGCTGTTGTCACTCCTGTGTCTAAATCTCTAACTTCTGGTACCTAATGACTGGTATGGTGCTCAGAAGAGAGAAGAACTCCATGCAGGCTACTGATCAGAACAGAAAGGAAGGGGGACAAGGTGGTGGGGAGGAAGCAGGAGGCTGAGCATCAGCAATTAAGAGCAGGGCTCCGAGTCTGACAAGCCGGGTCTGCACAAACCAGCTCTGCGACCAGGGAGGTTCCTGCACATGACCTACAAGAAGGGGATGATGGAGACAGGGGCTGGGAACAGTGCTCAGAGCAGACACTGGCCAATGTTAAGATCCTCCAAAATCACTGCAGATGGTGACTGCAGCCATGAAATTAAAAGATGCTTACTCCTTGAGAGAAAAGCTATGACCAACCTAGACACTACATTAAAAGCAGAGATGTTACTTTGCCAACAAAGGTCCATCCAATCAAAGCTATGATTTTTCCAGTAGTCACGTATGGACGTGAGAGTTGGACTATAAAGAAAGATGAGCACCGAAGAATTGATGCATTTGAACTGTGGTGTTGGAGAAGACTCTTGAGAATCCCTTGGACAGCAAGGAGATCAAACCAGTCAATCCTAAAGGAAATCAGTCCTGAATATTCATTGGAAGGACTGATGCTAAAGTCTCCAATACTTTGGCCACCTGATGCGTAGAACTGACTCACTGAAAAAGACCCTGATGCTGGGAAAGATTAAAGGCAGGAGGAGAAGGGGATAACAGAGGATGAGATAGTTGGATGGCATCACCAACTTGATAGACATGAGTCTGAGCAAGCTCCAGGAGTTGGTGATGGACAGGGAAGCCTAGCGTGCTGCAGTCCATGGGGTCGCAAAGAGTTGGACATGATTGAGCCACTGAACTGAACAGTAAGGACAAGAAGGGAAGAACTGCCTTACAGCCAAGAGGAGAGCAGCGATGTCACCTGGGAACGGAGCTAGTGAGGAAATGGAGAAAATACACAAGTCCAGGGTCTCTTTCTGATTACATGTCCCTGAACGATCTGGAAAGCAAGGCAGAGGTTATTTGGGTCGGAAGAGTGGACCAAAGGGAAAAGCAGACTCTTTTCTGCTCAAACAGGCATCAGAGCAGGACTCTCTATGAAAAGAGACTGGTGAGAGAGAAACAGAAAAATTTCATGAATACTCGCTCCCAGAGATGCTTACTTACCCGCCCCTTCATGCCACTCACTCAGAGTGTTTACCTAAAACACGAGAGGAAGTCGTGTGTGAGATGCTCCTCTTTCTCCCGACCTGTCTCCCTCACAGCCACCCTGGAACCAGCCCTGGGGGTGCCCTGCCTCTCCAGGCACGAAGGTGTCTGCGTTCATTTCTGGACTGCTGACTCCAGGAGTCCTGGAACCCTAACTGTCTCCAAGTCTCTCTGGAGCAAGCCGGGAAAGCATCCTGGCAACCACAAACCACAGGTACAGCTCCTTGGAGGGGAAGGCTAGTTACCTTCCTGCTCAGGAAGGGCTGACCCTCACCTGTCCCGGAGGACTGCGTCTAACCAGCCACTGGGTCAGAGGCAAGCAAGGAAAAGGCATGCTTTGAGAAGTCAGAAAGGTGCACACAGCTGAGCTCACTGAGCCTGCAGAAGTTTGCATCTAGTCGCTTTTTCGAGTATATGTGAAGGTTACCCTTGGAAATGACCAACTTTTCCCAGTCTCCATGGAGAGCGCAGCAAGAGGAAAGAATTTTACTTAGCAAAGAGGAAGATCAATGATGTCAATTTAAGGACTTCACCGGTGGACCAGTGGATAAGAATCTGCCTGCCATTTCAGGAGACACGGGTTTGATCCCTGGTCCCAGAAGATTCCACATGCTAAGGGGCAACTAAGCCTGTGAGCCACAACTACGAGAGACCAAGTGTTGCAACTGTTGAGCCTGCAGGCTGCAGCCACTGAAGCCCAGGTACCTAGAGCCTGTGCTCTGCAATGAGAGAGGCCTGCACAATGAGAAGGCCGCGCTCCGCAACCAGACATAGCCCCCACTTGCTGCAACCAGAGGAAGCCTGCACACAAGGCCCAGTGCAGCCAAAAAAAAAAAAAAACAAAAAACAAACAAACAAAAAAACCCTACTGTTTTTTTTTAAAGTTATGTCAATTTTAGAGGTAAACAAAACCTTGGAGAGATCTCAGTAAACACAGCTGCGGGGTTAAATCTTTTTCTTTTTTAATGCTTTCTTTTTTCTATTGTGGTAAAAGTCACATAATATAAAACATACTTTTTCAACCATATTTTACTATACAGTTCAGCGGCAGTAAGTACATTCACGTCATTTGCAACTCTCACCATCATCAAATTTTTCACCTTCCTAAACTGAAACTCTGTCCACATTAAACACTAACTCCCCGTCCCCTCTCCCCACCCCATCCCTGGGGACCCTGGCATGTACCAGTGTACTTTCTGACTCTATGAATTTGATTGTTCTAGGTATGCTTGGGTTAAATCTTAACTATCACTTACTAACTCTGGAAACTTGAGCTGATTATTGAACTTTCCTGTGCCTCATTGTCCTCATCTGCAAAATGGGACTATCAGTATCTACCTTATGTAGGGCACTTCTGAAAGACACACGAGTTAATACAAGTCAAAGATTAAATGATCCATAAAGAGCAGCTAATATTATCCTCGTCTCTGGCACTTCAGTGCCTATTAAGCATCTATTTTATCCCAGGTATTGTGCCGAAGACTAAGAATTCAGACATGACTACAGAAAGGCGAGGCCTCGCCATCTGAAGGGTGTAGAAATCAGAGGAAGTACAAATGACAATTTATCCAGACTTCATTATGCGCCAAGCACTTTTCTAAGTAATGCACACTATTAGGTCTACACAACAACCCTGAAAAGGAGGTAAGTTATGTAAGTGAGGTGCAATTCAACACAAGGGATTAACAGAGGCACAAATGATAGATTGGCTGAGGATAATAATATCGGCCTCAGGAACCTGGTGTGAGACTAAGGCTTAAATGTCGAAGGCGACAAAGCTGCTTTGTGAGACAAACAGCAGGCCCTCCATCAGCGCTGGCCATCACCGGCCTGATTCCACCTTATTAAACCCAAGCCCTGGAGGCCGGGGCCTGACGAGAGGAGAAAGATCACCCACCCAGGGCTTTCAGCTGATCCAGGTTAAACTTCCCAAGTGGGCCAGAAGGTAAGGATCACCTGGGGTCCTTGCTAAAAATGCAGATACCGGGGCACCTCCCCTGCAGACTCTGGTTCAGCAGACCTAGCACAGGGCCCTGACGCTGTGTTTCCTAAGTACTGCCCCAGGGTGGGCTGAGTTGTCCGCACGTCTGACAGATGCCTAGGTGATTTCTTCAATTTCTTTCTTTTTGGCTATGCCGGGTCTTGGCTGCTGCGTGGGCTTTCTCTATGAACAGGTGCAGCGAGCCGGGGCAGCTCTCCGGTTGTGGTGCTTGGGCTTCTCATCGCGGGGGCTTCTCTGTGGAGCACGGGCTCAGCAGTTGTGGCACAGGGCTTAGTGTCCCCACAGCAGGTGGGATCTTCCCGGACCAGTGTTTCAACCTCTGTCCCCTCCACTGGCCGGCAGATTCTTAGCTACTGCACCACCAGGCAAGTCCTGCCCAGGTGATTCTTATCTGGCGGTTTTGGAACCAGAGAGCCAGGTGACCTCCTTCCAGGCTGGAGGAGGAAATGCTCTTAGGTTCCTCTGAGGCAAGCAGCCAAAGGCAAGTCCAGATCGCAAGGAATAAGCTTCCCAAGGAGGAGACAGGATGAGGAAAGAGAAGTCAGAACATAGGTCCTAAGACCCGGTCACAAAGCGTGTGAAGTGCGTCCTCCCACCTTTCCTGGCTTTGTCCACCCTGCCCCCTCCTCTCCCTTCCCTCCAGCAACGCTGGCTGCTCCTGCTTTTCCGCAAAGGCACCAAGCCCTCTACACATCCAGCTATCCCCTTCTGCCTGAAATGCTGTGCCTCTTTATCTCTGCCTGGATGCATGAGTGCTAAGTCGACTGAGTCATGTCTGACTCCTATGGAACTGCAGTCCCCAGGTTCCTCTGTCCAAGAGATTCTCCAGGAAAGAATACTGGAGTGGGTTGCCATGCCCTCCTCCAGGGTTCCCGACCCAGGGAACGAACCTGCATTTCTTGCATCTCCTGCACTGGTAGGCAGGTTCATTACCACTAGCACCTCCTGGGAAGCCCTCAAATTCTGCTTGACTCTGCTTAAACATCACTGGAGAGCCCCTGTCCAGACCATCCTATCAAAAACATCTTCACCAAAGCTCCCCTGCTTTCTGTCTGTGGTGTGGATCACCACTCAGCAGACTATGAATTTATGAATCATCTCTCTTCCTGCCCTAGATAGTGAGCTGCATGAGAAAAGGTGGCACGCTTGTGTAATTCACAGCTCTGTACCTAACATCCTAAAATAGTGTCTGATGGTGTTAGTTGAAGGAATGAGCCACCTTGGAGGAATCACCTCAGGGTCCTGAAGTTCGATCACCTCATCTCAGAAATGGAAAATCCCCACTCCCTGATGGGGTAGTGGGAGGATTATTTAAATGTATATGGGAGAGCTTTGGTTAAACACCACCCTGATCCCTACCCCAAATAGCCACTATTGGTTCAATGCAGCAACTTCCTTCTGAGGCATCAGTGCACGCTTCAACCCCAGCACTGGCTCTGTATCAAGAGGAGAATTCATGATGGACAGGAGACGGGGCATGGGGTGCCCTCTGCTGGGGCAAAAATGACAAGTACCCACTGTCTGAAGATCCCACTCTAGAAAGAGAAGGAATCTGGCATTGTCAGGGTTCTTCCAAATAGTGTAATCTTAACACTTAGCTCTCTATTCCTTAAACAATTTGCTTCAGACACCTAGTCAGCACATAGAACCTGGCTGAACAAAAACTGACTCTAAAAAATCTATGCTAGGCACAACAGATTCCTTTTCATTGGCAGTAGCAGTGTTAGTCCCTCAGCCGTGTCTGACTCTTTGCAACCCCACAAACTGTAGCCCGTCAGGCTCCTATCTATGGGATTCTCTAGGCAAGAATACTGGAGTAGATTGCCGTTCCCTTCTCCAGAGGATCTTCCTGACCCAGGAATCAAAGCCAGGTCTCCTGCATCACAGATTCTTTACCATCTGAGCTACAGGGAAGATCAGGATAGAAAACCGCTATTCAATAGGAAGCAATACTTCCCACTTTGGAGGAAACCATTTGAGTTCAGAGAGGTTGAGTCACTCTATTAAGGACACAAAGCATTTAAGGGGAGGTTTGGGAATTCAAAGTGTGCTGACTCAGCTACAGCCCCCCTCAGAAAAATCTTCAGATAGAAAAGTGATTTCACTTTGCATCAGAGGATGGTCCTTTCCTCTTTGTGACTATTTACATGTGTGTGAAATAATTTTCTCCTAACATGGCTGCTGGGTCCACAGTTAGATGCGGGTGCGTTAATGACCTTGGCTGAGGTCCACAGGGGCAAAGAGAGTCAGACAGCAACTGAGCACACTCGCACACTACGTCTCCAGAGTCTCCCTGTCTCCTCCCACCTACCTTCTGCTTTCTAACTACAAAATGCCCGGAAACATAGATGGATAAGACATAAACAAATGGACAGTCACTCTTGTCTTCAGTAAAAATGTTAATGAAGACATGGATATCAAGCAGTGAGATCAGGTCTTTTCATTTTATTAAGGAAAGCCAGAAATCATGATTTTGTATGTGCCATCTCCAAATTTTTAACTGATAATAACAAATTCCAAAATGTAAAAGCAGTCAGCAGGCCAAATGGAACACACCTGAGCGGTGGTTCCAATTATACCACCGACCGAGGCTGTGAGTTTAGTTCATTAGATCACACGCTCTAGACCTCAGGTGCCTCAGTGAGCCTTATTCATACCAGGTGGGTGATCTTCTGCATCTTTCCCAGAATGACCTTGGGGCTTCCCAGGTGGTTCAGTGGTAAAGAATCCACCTGCCAGTGCAGGAGACACAGGTTTATCCCTGGGTCAGGAAGATCCCCTGGAGAAGGAAATGGCAACCCACTCTTGTATTCTTGCCTGGGAAATCCCACAGACAGAGGAGCCTGGAGGGTTACAGTTCATGAGGCTGCAAAAAGTTGGACAAGGCTGAGCACCTGAGCATGCTCGCATGCATGCACAATGACTTTCCAACATTCTAGGAAAATTCGAGAAGGAGAAAACTAATACTCACTGCCATTCAGTAATATGTATTCCACTTTACCCTGTTAACACCTGTATGAGCTACATAGTACATTCCCCTTCTCGTGGAGGAGAAACTGACCAGCAGTGATATTAAGCAACTTGTCATCACTGATTTAAGTGTCACCTGTCACTTATAGACACCTCACCTCCACCATCAGCCCTTGCTCTAAAGTCCTTGGGCAGTTTTCAAAGGCTTGATCTGTTTGGGTTGTAAGCCTGCCTAGATAATTCCTACTGTCCTTCTGTGCTCTTAATCGTATGAGTCTATGGCAGAGACAAAATGCAAATTGCACTGAAGGTCTGATCGAATTTTCTGCTTATTATCGGCTTATAATAATCTTGCCAGCCACAGAACACGGTCTGCCTTCTAGTCTAAGATGGTCCTGTTCCCTCGTCACAGGGTTTGTCTTGTCCTTGCCTAGAACTTGGGCATGTTGACTTTAAAATGTCATCTGCCAGTTGTTTCTGTATCTACAAGTTGCTGGGAGCGCAGTTTGCAGGGCCTTTACAGGCACGGCCTGGGTTCCGATGCTGGCTCCACTACCCGCTGGCTAGGTGAGCTTGGCCAAAGAACTAAACATCCCAAAGCCTGTTTCCTCATCTACAAAATGGGAAGGTGTGAAAGTGTTTGGAGAAATAAATGAGATTATGTATGCAAAATGCCTAGCACAGCACGTGGCAGACAATAAGCCCAAAGTTAACCTGAGCCAGCTGGGGGTCAGTAAGTGACATTAGCAAAGACCGGCGGCGGGGGTGGGGGGGGGGTTGCTCTTTCTTCTCAGTTTGGCTCTGTGCATAGAAAGACACAGGGACAACCAGGGAGGTAGGAACCATGGCAAACGGAAGCATCCATGCACTGCGCAAAGGAGCAGCACTAGGCTCCAGTCAGCGGATGCCGTGCAATGCGGGTCCAGTTTGCCAGATCTTTTGTTCTATTACTTAAGCCAGGAATCACGATCTTTAAGTGCCATCTCCAAATTTAACTATTAGTAACAAATTCCAAAATGGTAAAAGCTCTCAGCAAGCCAAACCCAATACACCTGCAGGCCAGAGGCAGCCAATTTGTTTTAACACGTGATAAACAGAAACAGTGTTCCTGCATGGAGAACTCCACGGACAGAGGAGCTTGGCGGGCTACAGTCCATGGGGGTCACACAGAGTTGGACACGACTGAGCAACTAACACACAAACAGAAACTATTGCTATTGCTTCCATTATGGTTATAGTTTAAATAGTACGTAGCCTTTTCATGTTTTCTATCCCCTATAACACAATAAAAGTCTTCTTTTCCAGGCACCAGGGCTTTATCAAGACGCATTTTTGTTGACTAAAGCAGATAGGACCATTTATCCAATGTGGTTTGGTGTCCTTGATATGAAATAATACCATTTTAATATTAATTGGAGCTATGTTATTGCCAGAATTGGGGTAGGAATACTGGTCTTGTTGCAAATGGATAAAAACACTTTCAGAATTCGGGTTTTATGAGCAGATTTCAGAACCTGAAATCAGAGCTGTGATCAGACTCTCACAGGGAGAATATGTGTCCAAATGATGAGGTATAGCATGAAGGAAAAATGGAAATGTGGTTGCACAGAAATGTTAAACATCTATCCCCAAAGAAAAGTCCCATGCTGGAAAAGCGTTTGAATTTCAAAATTAAACAGTGACATAGATTCGTAAATCGCAAAAGTTAATAAAATCCCTCTCATCTGAAAAGAATGCAAGAGCTACACCATCTCTTCAAATTCAGGTACTTATTTAACAAAGCCTGCATAGGTTTTTATTAAACACACACACAGGAAAATAAATCAGTGAAAAACTGGATGAACTGTCAAAGTGAACACACCTGTATAATCGTATAATCAGAGGTTAACAAGTAAATTCAATTATTGCCAGCACACAGAGTCTATTATCCTGCCCCAATCTCATCTCTACCCCTAAGTTGACTGTTTTCCCATATAACTGAAATCATACAGTATTTATTCTTTTGTGTCTGGCTTCTTTTGCTCAACACCATGAGTAGATTTTCACTGCTCTGCTATATTTCACAATATAAATATGCCACTATTGATGTGCTTATTTTTACTGTGGACAGGCATTTACACATACCCATGTAAACCTCTTATCTTCTGTGCTGATATAGACACATTTCTCTTTGGTACATGATTTAGGTAGGTGATAGGTTTAGGTGATAATACGAAGAGTAGCCCAAATAGTTACACAAGTGGCTCTCATCTACTTAAAATTGATGTACTCAACCATCAATAGGTTGATGAGATCCCCTCCTTTGTTAAATTGACATCTGAAACTAAAAATAAATCATTTTCAGACCAGAACCCTCGAAGAGCAGAAGTTCTGGGCCTTTCATTCTCAGAAAACCTTAACCCATCACTGGTTACTGATGAAGCACCTATTATAGACAAAGTATTAGGGTCAAAATTGAACAGGCAAACACGTCTAAATACAATGCCCTTTTTCATGAGCGCTAAGTCCTGCTAGTCATTCATGTATCCATGTATTTGATTGAAGTCAAAACTCCCGGAGCAGGGTAAGATATCTTTATGAGAAAGCAGATGGAACAACAACCCTTTGCTTTGTCTCTAAAGAACAAGATGATGGAGGGGATGCAGGAGTAGAGGACTGCAGGGGAGGGGTATGGAGGACCACATCATGGTTCCCCAATTATGTGCACATCCTAATCCCCACAACCTGTGACTATGTTATTGTACATGGCAACAAGGACTTGGTGGATGTGATTAGATTAAGGATTCTAAGATGGGACAATTGTCCTGGATTATCCAGGTGGGCTCAACATAATCACAAGGGAGGCAGGAGGGTCACACTTGGAGAAAGAGATGTGACCACAGAAGCAGAGGTCACAGTCAGAAAGAATAATCTGAAGATGCTACCCCTCTGGCCTTGGAGATGGAGGAAGGAGCCACAAGCTAAGGAAAACAGCAGCCTCCAGAAGACAAATGAGGCCAGGAAGCGGTTTCTCTCCGGGGCCTCCAGAAAGAACCAGCCCTGGCAACATCTTGGCTTCAGCCCAGTGAAACTCATTTTGGATTTCTGACCTCTGAAACTGTAAGATGGCAAATTTGTGTTTGAAGCCACTACATTTGTGGTAACACACTGCAGTAGCCACAAAAAACTAATACAGGGGCTGCTGGGGCTCGGGAAACCAGGTTTCCTGACCCCTCATCCAAGGCTCTTGCTATGAGCTTTTCCAGGAGATGTAGCCAACTGAGACTTCAGGGTCATTTTCTCCACCTCAGCAGGACCACTGATAGTATTTTAAGGTTAAAAGCTGGATGTAAGAAAAGTAGAGGTCACCTTAGCAACCCTCTCACAACCAGATAAAATCGTAGACCTCGACAGACTTGGGCTGCACTTTCACATTCCAAGACCCTGAAGAGATGCTTTTTGGCCTAAGGTAAGAACCGCTGACACACAGCCCTATTGTGTCCGTGCCCAGGCACCACTTGCAGCTTCTCGCTTGCACATTCTCATCCTTTGCAGACTTTTGCCTAAGCTCAGCACTAATGCTATTAAGTCCTGGCTAGAAAGGCCCTTCATTTCTGATCTTTTTAAAATCAATAGAACTTTTATATTACACTTCCCATTTCATTTCGCATTCAGCATCCTATGTTCTTATACCTCATAATATCCTTATTAACTGATACATCAGGGCCATCGGCAGGAAGGCAAAATGGTTTGGCTGCCATCAAAGCTGCCACATGGCCCAGCGCTAATGAAACCTTCAGCAAATTACCCACTAGCATCTTGTCTGAAATTCACAAACCTCCTGCATCAGGTCCAGGCTGAGGGATGGGGCAAGGGAATGTGGGGTTGGGCAAGCGGTTATGTTTGGACAAGCCCCCACCTCCCCTACTCCACCGTTCACGTGCCCCGTGGTCTCCCATAACGAAAAAGCAAGGAAAATGCTTTAACTTACAACTCCTTGGTTCTCACTGCAACTCTTCAAAATGGTCATATGCCAGGACATCATTTTCTCCTGTTGAAATTTACAGTAACAACTTGCAATCGTTGAAAGTAACCATTCATTTCAGGAGGAGCTTGTGTTGATAGAGCGCATGAACAGTGAGGGGAGGCTTCAGGAATGGCAAACGTGGGTGCTGGCTGAAATCAGCCAGGAATTAATATCCTGTGCCTGTTCATGGTACTGCTTTTAAATGTTCTAGATGCTACATCTCTGAAAGCATCTGCTTTTAAATAACACCCACAACCCTCACTTGCCCGCCTCCCGTGACCACAGGAAGTGCCTGTGCGGAGCTGGTAATGAATGCTCCGAGGGCACCATGTGTGAACCATTTTCTGAGTGACTGTAAAGCACCCTTCTCCACCTGCTGATAACTCAATAGCAGCTGAATGCCATCTCCTTGATGGGCAGAGAGGAAAGAACCACTCCCATGCCCATGAGAAAAGGCGATTCTGGCAGAAAATAACAGGCAGGATCTAAATTCAGAGATGTGTTTAAGCAGAACCAGTCAAGTCCCAGAATTAACATCCCTACCAAAAGGCAGGTGAGGCGTCCAGTGCCATATCCTGAGGTCTCAAAGTCAGAGATGCTCAGAGCACCAGGAGAAGCCCTTGTCTACTCAGGCTCCTACGTGCATGAGTACATGCTAAGTTGATTCAGTCATGTCCAACTCTATGAACCTATGGACATGAGCCTCCCAGGCTCATCTTTCCAAGGAATTCTCCAGGCAAGAAAACTGGAGTGGGTTGCCATTTCCTTCTTGAGGGGATCTTCCTGACTCAGAGATCAAACCCATGCCTCATTATGTTTCCCATGCTGGAGGCAGGTTCTTTACCACTAGCACCAACTGGGAAGCCACATGGGCGCCTGCTGCCCTTAATAGCAGAATCGTTTCCAGGCAACATTTATAAAGAACCGAGCAAAGTGATGCCCAGGCTTGGGGGATGTGATGATCAGTAAAACAGTCTGCTGTCTCAAGAATCTCACACACAAGTGGCTAGAAAGACACCAAGCAAGCAAAATATCCCTTGGTGAGTTTTGTCACAGAAGTTTTAAGACCAGATCAGACATTAGGAGGAAGTGACGCTGAGTATGGGCACTAAAGGAGCAGGCTGGGAGGAAGGGTTGTGGAAAAGAGAACCGTATCCTGGGCAGAAAGAACAAAGAGTGAAAATGAAGACGGGTTTTCTCAGGATGTTCGATGAGGTGTCCTCACCTGAGTGAAGACAGAAATTATAGACGGAGAGAGAAAGACTGTGAAAGGCCCCAGCGCCATGACAAGGAGTCTGTCGTAAATCAGGAGGGAACAAAGATAGCTGGCAACACTCAAAGCCTGAAGAATGCACGTTCCTTCGCTCAGTCATACATTCAGCAAACGGTTCTGGCACACAGTAGGTGCTGGAGACGGAAGAATGAACAGGCTAAACCACTTGCCTCCTGATGCTTACAGTCAGTAGCTGCTGTTCAGTTGCCCAGTCGTGTCCGACTCTTTGTGACCTCATGGACTGCAGCATGCCAGACCTCCCAGTCCCTCACCATCTCCCGGAGTCTGGCCAAGTTCATGTTCATTGCATCCGTGATGCCATCAACTATCTCCTGCTCTGACGCCCTCTTCTCCTTCTGCCCTCAATCTTTCCCAGCATCAGGGACTTTTCCAATGAGTCTTCGGTTCACATCAGATAACCAAAATACATCAAAAATGTCATCAGATGGCAAAATACAGCCAATAGAGAAATACAGTCAGTAGAGAAGACAGTGATTCCAAAGACAAGAAAAACCAAGTGTCCTGAGTATGAGGGAGGGGAAAGGACAGGGAGTTGGGGGTGGGGGCTGGAGCAGGGGAAGCCAACCTAGTTAAGGGTGAGGCGCTCTCATGTTTACGCTGAGACAGGAGATTCTAAGTTGGCCAAGCAAAGACGGGAGGGGAAGGAACAGCATATGCAAAACCCAGAGGACACCGAGCATGGAGGGAAGTTTAGCGTGGCTGGACAGGAACGTGAGGAAGGTGTGAGGACATGGGGCTGCAGGGCAGACGAGGAGTAGAGAGGTGCTGTGACTGAGGGTGGAGGAGACGGGTAGGAGAGCCAGCTGTTGCATCAGACCCGACCCCAAAGGATGAACGTGGAGAGCAGAGCCAGTGCATCAGAGGTGGTGAAAGCAGGGGAAACGAAAGACACAGCTGCACGAGGCCAAGATCAGACGTGACAGGACACAGCAACCAAGGGAATGACAAAGGAAGAGAACAAAGGCTCCACGCTTGGAGCCTGCAGCATGGGCAGCTGGGGATGTTAACCGCGATGGCAGAGGAACATAAGGTATGGGAAGACATGGAGTCAGCAGCGTTTAGGAACCTGGGGACTGAAGCAGCAGCAAAAACTTCCCCTGATGGGCATTCTTTTTCTTGTTGTTGTTGTGACGATTCTACTTTTTTTTTTTTTTTTTTTTTTTACTTTACAATACTGTATTGGTTTTGCCATACATCAACATGAATCCGCATTCTTTTTTTTTTTTTTTTTTTGAATCCGCATTCTTAACCAATGGTCACTGGCTTTTGACAAAGAGGTCCAGGAAGGAAGCTTTCCCAAATGGTGAATTCTAACACCTGGCAAAGGAGTTAGAAGAGGTATTCTTTCTTACACTAAGAAAACTCCTGCTTCCCATAACTTTTATGCACTGATCCTGGATCCGCATGTGTGCTAAGTGCTTTGGTCGTGTCCGACTCTTTGCCACCCTATGCACAGCAGTTTGCTGGGCTCCTCTGTCCATGGGATTCTCCGGGCAAGAATACTGGATTGGGCTGCCTCACCCTCCTCCAGGGGGTCATCCCAACACAGGATTCAAATCGTGTCTCTTAGATCTCTTCCACTGGCAGGCAGGTTCTTTACCACTAGTGCCACCTGGGAAGCCCACACTCCAGAGCAAATCACAGTAAGACTTTCTCCTTCTCCTGTCCTATTTCCCATTAACTGGAGAAGATTCTGGTCATTTCCAACTCATTCACATCCAATGCTTAGAATCATAAACATGTAGAATGTTGTGTCCCAATAGGTGAGCTTCACTTTGATAACATCATTTCAAGCAGAAGGAGAAGAGAAGCATGATAATGCCCCAAATTACCAGCTACTCTGAGTTGATTTTATAGTCTGAGATCCTGACTCCATCCCTTGCTCTCTCAATATATCATGATGTTGTGTGTAATCTGACTCCAAAATCATATTCTATCTAAAAGCATCCACATCTCAGGAAGCGTTCTAGGCTCTGTTCTCGGGAGATCATCCATCAAAATTAGACAGGGTTGAGAAATAAATAAACCCACCTAAAGTCCGAATCCAGGCAACAACTCTGTCCCTTATTTATGGTTCCACCTGCCTTAAGACAGAAAACTCAAGGGTGTCAATAAATGGACTGCAAAGTTGTCATGTTTAACTATAAAGAAAAGACTGTCTCTGCAGGCCCTTTTGGAAGTGTACTGATGCCTGCGGCAACTGGCAGGAACTCCAAGGAGGAAAATTTTTGTTTCTGAATAAACAGTCAGGCTTCTCTAGAGTCTCACGATCTCTGGGTCAGGACCAGGCAGGCAGTTCCCCTGTGCAACTGCCCTGATGATCACCCTTCCGTCTGCACACCTCTCATCCCTCCCTTCCAGGGCTGCTCATCCCAGCACTGGACAGAACGACCCTTATTATGATGATCTTGACATCTGGCTCCCTGCCACATCCCTCCATAGATTCAGGGGCTGTCAGAGTAAGCCCAATCTCTCTTTCAGATGGTGGCCCTTTGACTGTTTACTGAAACTAGTCATATACACCTGGAGCCTCTGTTTCTCCCAGGTAAACAGCCCCATTCTTTCTGCTATTTCATACAAAATAAGCTTTGAGATGGCACTGTCATTCACCTAGATTCTCCTAAGCATGCTGACTTATCTAGATTGCTGTCAAAGTGTAGCATCCAGAAATAAATGCAGTGGCCTGGCTATGGACTAACTGATACCTGGTGAAAGAAATGTGTCACCTTCATCCTCCTAGCTAGAAAGTGAAAGTGTCAGTAGTTCAGTCGTGTCCGACTCTTTGCGACCGCATGGACTGTAGCCCGCCAGGCTCCTCTGTCCATTGAATTCTGTAGGCAAGAGTACTGGAGTGGGTTGCCATTCCCTTCTCCAGGGGATCTTCCCAACTCAGGGATCAAACCTAGGTCTTGCTTCTGTTAATGTACCCAGATCAGATAGTTCAGTCACTCAGTTGTGTCCAACTCTACTGCGACCCCATGGACTGGGGCACGCCAGGCCTCCCTGTCCATCACCAACTCCCAGAGCCTACTCAAACTCATGTCTATTGAGTTGCTGATGCCATCTAACTATCTCATCCTCTGTTATCCCCTTCTCCCCTTGCGTTCAGTCTCTCCCAGCATCAGGGTCTTTTCAAATGAGTCAGCTCTTCGCATCAGGTGGCCGAAGTATTGGAGTTTCAGCTTCACCATCAGTCCTTCCAATGAATCTTCAGGCCTGATTTCCTTCAGGATGGACTGGCTGGATCTCCTTGCAGTCCAAGGGATTCTCAAGAGTCTTCTCCAACACCACAGTTCAAAAGCATCAATTCTTTGGCACTCAGCTTTCTTTATGGTCCAGCTCTCACATCATACATGACTACTGGAAAAATCATAGCTTTGACTAGACTGACCTTTGTTGGCAAAGTAATGTCTCTGCTTTTTAATATGCTGTCTAGGTTGGTCATAACTTTCCTTCCAAGGAGCAAAAGTCTTAATTTCATGGCTGTAATCATCATCTGCAGTGATTTTGGAGCCCCCCAAAATGAAGTCTGCCACTGTTTCCATTGTTTCCCCATCTATTTGCCACGAAGTGATGGGACCAGATGCCATGATCTTAGTTTTCTGAAAGTTGAATTTTAACCCAGCTTTTTCACTCTCCTCTTTCACTTTCATCAAGAGGCTCTTTAGTTCTTCTTCACTTTCTGCCATAAGGGTGGTGTTATCTGCATATCTCAGGTTGTTGATATTTCTCCCAGCAATCTTTTATTTCAGCTTGTGCTTCATCCAGCCCAGTGTTGCTCATTATGTACTCTGCATATAAGTTAAATAAGCACAGTGACAATATACAGCTTTGACGTACTCCTTTTCTATTTGAAACCAGTCTGTTGTTCCCTCTCCAGTTCTAACTCTTGCTTCCTGACCTGCATACAGGTTTCTCAAGAGGCAGGTCATATGTCTGGCATTCCAATCTCTTTCAGAATTTTCCACAGTTTGTTGTGATCCACACAGTCAAAAGCTATGGCATAGTCAATAAAGCAGAAGTAGATGTTTTTCTGGAACTCTTCTTGCTTTTTTGATGACCCAGCGGATGCTGGCAATTTGATCTATGATTCCTCTGCTTTTTATAAAACCAGCTTGAACATCTGGAAGTTCACAGTTCATGTATTGCTGAAGCCTGGCTTGGAGAATTGTGAGCATTACTTTACTAGCATGTGAGATGAGTGCAATTGTGCAGTAGTTTGAGCATTCTTTGGCTTTGTCTTTCTTTGGGATTGGAATGAAAACTGACCTTTTCCAGTCCTGTGGCCACTGTTGCGTTTTCCAAATTTGCTGGCATACTGAGTGCAGCACATTCACAGCATCATCTTTCAGGATTTGAAACAGCTCAACTGGGATTCCATCACTTCCACTAGCTTTGTTTGTAGTGATGCTTCCTAAGGCCCACCTGACTTCACATTCCAGGATGTCTGGCTCTAGGTGAGTGATCACACCATCATGATTATCCAGGATGTCTGGGTCTAGGTGAGTGATCACACCATCATGATTATCTGGGTCATGAAGATCTTTTTGTATCTGGATCATCCAACCCCTACTTAATGCAGTCTATCTGCCAGTCTAATAAAAGTCCATGGGTACAGTCACTCCATCAGCCAGAGCTGGACTAGAGAGCATGATGCTAGAAAGACACCTTTAAGTTGATATCAACCCATCACTAAGCACAGCCAGATCTGAGTTCTCCACAATCCAGATCAACTTCTAGTTTCCCCTCTTTGGGGAACTGCACCATGTAACTTTAGGGACCACCCCTCCCCAGTCTCACTTCACATGCTTCAGGGAACTCTGGTCTAGAAATAGCCACAGAGCTCACCCTCATCTGCCTTCCAACCACAGTGATTACTCTCCAGACCAAGAGGGACCAAAGGTAATCTAATCAGAGGTGATGCTAGGGAATTATGGGAGGAATCCCCTCTTTCTACAAGGGACTGGTGAGAATAAATTCTTGGCCAAAGTTTTCACTGGAGAGGAAAAGCTATCCTGAAAAGAACTACAACAGAGAAAAGTAGAGCAAAACAAAGTAGGGAGACAGAGCCACAAAGATATCATTGGGGTCCCTGGATCCAACTGTACCTGAAGCCGAATTTTTCCTTTGAACTTATCAGTTTCAGTAGTCACCAAATTCCCTCTTTGCCGAAGTCATTTGGAGTTGGGTTTCTACCAATGAGCAGAAATAAAAATTGTACAGCTTCCCTCATACACGCCCAGAAAGGTCACGTGACACCTTGCAGGTTCCCGTTTTCCCACCCAAACTCCCCTCACTGAAGCCCAGTCCACAACATGGAACTGCAGTTAAAACCTCCTGCTCTCAAGTCCAATAAGCCCAGGCCCCATCTTGACTGGCTTTGGGTCCCTGGGCATATCACCACAGCTGATCTTCCTAGACCTCCTCATTGGAACCCACCACACAGGGTTATTGGTAAGGAGGAGTTCAGTAGAGTGCAGTTCAGTCGCTCAGTCGTGTCCAACTCTTTGCGACCCCATGAATCGCAGCATGCCAGGCCTCCCTGTCCATCATCAACTCCCAGAGTTCACTCAGACTCACGTCCATTGAGTCAGTGATGCCATCCAGCCATCTCATCCTCTGTTGTCCCCTTCTCCTCCTGCCCCCAATCCCTCCCAGCATCAGAGTCTTTTCCAATGAGTCAACTCTTTGCATGAGGTGGCCAAAGTACTGGAGTTTCAGCTTCAGCATCATTCCTTCCAAGGAAATCCCAGGGCTGATCTCCTTCAGAATGGACTGGTTGGATCTCCTTGCAGTCCAAGGGACTCTCAAGAGTCTTCTCCAACACCACACTTCAAAAGCATCAATTCTTCAGTGCTCAGCCTTCTTCACAGTCCAACTCTCACATTCATACATGACCACAGGAAAAACCATAGCCTTGACTAGATGGACCTTAGTCAGCAAAGTAATATCTCTGCTTTTGAATATGTTATCTAGGTTGGTCATAACTTTTCTTCCAAGGAATAAGTGTCTTTTAATTTCATGGCTGCAGTCACCATCTGCAGTGATTTTGGAGCCCCCCAAAATAAAGTCTGACACTGTTTCCACTCTTTCCCCATCTATTTCCCAGGAAGTGATGGGACCAGATGCCATGATCTTATGTTGAGCTTTAGGCCAACTTTTTCACTCTCCACTTTCACTTTCATCAAGAGGCTCTTTAATTCCTCTTCACTTTCTGCCATAAGGGTGGTGTCATCTGCATATCTGAGGTTATTGATATTTCTCCCGGCAATCTTGATTCCAGCTTGTGTTTCTTCCAGCCCAGCGTTTCTCATGATGTACTCTGCATATAAGTTAAATAAGCAGGGTGACAATATACAGCCTTGACGTACTCCTTTTCCTATTTGGAACCAGTCTGTTGTTCTGTGTCCAGTTCTAACTGCTGCTTCCTGACCATGCGTTAAATCCTCACAACAATGCCAGACATGTAGAAATGCTCAGAATATTACAGTGTATGTTGTTGTCATTATCATTATTGCTGCTATACTCTTATTACCAATCTAGTCATATTGTCAAAGTCAACATTTCAATGCATTAAACCTGTACTGACATTAAGGCTCTTGGCTTTCTTTCACAGGGTTTCTGCCATCATCCCTGGAAAATGCTTCCTTCTACTTTTTTCACTGCCAATACCAACTCACCATCCTCCCTCTGATCTCTTTACCAAAACTTAGCCATCCACGGCGATGGCATAATCTATCACCCACAGCCATGGCAAAATCCACTCTATCTAGATGCTTAGGTAACAGCTTTATCTGCTACTCCAGGGAGGTCTGGGGACAGGAAAGGGACAGGGGTGTGGTACTGGGCCCTTCCCTGATCTGAAGGGAAGAGTTCCAGCTCACTGATACTCAGCCAAACAAATTCAGGGCGAATCTCAGAAACAGAAGTGGAACTGCCAATTAAAAGGTAGCCTTGAGCTGTCAATACAATTATGCATAAAGGAAATGTTTAGAAACACAGTAGTGACCTTCTAGAGACAGATTTTCACTGGAGATGTATGTGTATATATATATATATATATATATATATATATACATATATACATATATATATTTTTTAAGTCAAGTTTGGGGGTAAATAAAAGGAAAGTAGGCTCTTCAATACTGCCGTTCCTTCCCTCCCTGAAGCTTAGGAAAGCATCTCTGATACACAGAGCGTGGCACTGTATTAGAAACTCCTGGCTAGAAGGATGGTTCGTGCATCTCTTCTGTGGATTTCAGGAAAGTGGCAGGGAGGAGTGTTTGTTGTTTGCTCAGGAAGGGCGTCTGCTTTGCTGAACCCCGGTACTCAGTCCATCAGCATCACTACGCATCTTCCACAATCAGCCCACCTGATAGTGCTGACCACCCTGTCTCCCAGCCCTGTGAGCTTGCCTCATCTTAAGGAGTTACCAGGTACAGCAATGTATAGCAATCACGTGTTAACCTGTCTCCTCCATGACACTCTGAAGGTTCAAATCTGTTATCACCGGATTCCCAGCACCTAGTTTAGCATAGATGTTAAACAGTTGCAAAATGTTGGCTGAACAGATAAGTGAATGAATAGATGAAAGAATGCATGAAACATTTGACTCCATAAACTGCATGAAGTAATCCCTGCAGGACTCAACCTTTTCCCATTATCAGCACAGCGATCAGCCTACAAAGCTGGTACCTGACATTTGTGTAACCTCCACTATACTGCTGTATCCAGAGGCACCTTGTTTTTATCTTTGTATTTACCTTTTGTCTTCCCATCACTGACTCCCTGCAGTTTCCTTTGTGTGTGCATGCTAAGTAGCTTCAGTCGTGTCTGACTCTTTGCAACCCTATGGACTGTAGCCCACCAGGCTCCTCTGTCCATGGGATTTTCCAGGCATGGATACTAGAGTGGGTTGCCATGCCCTCCTCCAGGGGATCTTCCTAATCTAGGAAAATGAAGCCATGTCTCTTATGTCTCCTGCATTGGCAGGTGGGTTCTTTACTACTAGCATCACCTGGGAAGACCCAAACCTAGACAAATCTTTCCCTGTGATGGGGCATCAAAATTCCATTGTTCTACAGAATAAGAAGTTGGGATTGGAAGAGTTGGAGCTTGTTCCGAGGACTCCAAGGGCAGCCAGTGTTCCTTCTTCCCTCCACCCCTCTCCCTGTGGGAAAGCTTCCTTCTTACCTTCAAAGCTCCCGGCAAACAGGTAAAGCCAGGTGATGGCTGGGATGCAGAGCAGAGTCAATGAAGCAGCCAGGAATTTCCGTCTCCCTCTGCAGACCCCCAGCATCCTCTCAGAAGTGGCAGGCCCTAATCCCAGCGCCGTGTCTCTGCCCCGAGCGTGGCGTCCTCAGCCTCCCTCATAATACTTTCTGGAAGGAAGAGCAAAGAGGAAGGGCTGAGTTCTTAGAACTGTCGATGGATGCAAATTGCAGAAGAGAAACATCCTGCAGATCCTGAGAGTGGTTCGGCTCATCTACAGCTTCATCCCAAGAGACGATGCTGCAGTCTTGCAGTCTACCCAAACTGCAAGAGTTCTTTTCTTTTTCTTGTTGTTTTTAATTAATTTATTTTTAATTGAAGGATAGTTGCTTTACAGAATTTTGTTGTTTTCTGTCAAACCTCAAAAAGAGTTCTTTACAAAATAAACAAATGCAGGATGAAACGAACTATAACAGACACCCCCCCACTTTGTCTCAGTCTCTCTCTCTCTCATGCATATATACACAGACAAGTACACAGGTGAGTTTTGAAGCCTGGACTAATATTTATTAAAAAGAGTACCTAGTAAACATCTTATAAGTACCAAGCACTTAAACAAGGGCTGCGTTTTCAAAATTGACCAGAACAAGGGCTGGCTTTAAAGAGCACAGTCTGACAAGAAAGACCAACATCAGGAACCCCAAGAATGTGATGACTGGGATTTTCATGAACCAGTGAAGCTGATCCATCTGTGTTCGGTCAAGAAGGCAGAACAGTCCCCATGTTCCAGCAGAGAGAGATGCAGAAGGCCCAGCAGGCTGATGAACAACACACTCAAGAGAAAGGGAACTGGAGAGGCCCCAAGATCATGGTGGGGAGGCTGCACCTCAATCACTGTGGAAAACCTAGAAACATTCCACAGAGGGTGTCTTTATAGTTTTACCCCTTTCAAAGGGAAGATGTCCAGAAAAGCATGAAACAATTCACACTGGAACAGATCGGAGAGGAGAAGACAGACAACCTACAACCAGCCTGCAGAGGGACAATTGTAGACCACGTAGAAGGCCAGTAGAGAGAGGACCCAAAAGAGGCAGAAGGTCAATTCAGATGGACTAGAGGGCCCAGGATCTTTCACCCAAGTACTTGACCAGGAAGGGACATGACTTATTAAAAAAATGTAAACACCAGCAGGTCATACAGTCTCATCTCCTCCCAGGTCCTAACACGGACATCACACACTGGCTGGAAGTGAAAAGTCCACATGGACACAGGGTGGACAGGTACAAAAGCCTGCAGATTCCTAAGGAAGGGATGCCCATGGAAGAGCTGGTTTGAATGTTCCTTGGATGCATCCCTTAAACCCTATGGGACAAAGGTCTGGTTGAAGTGTCTCCTTCCCCGCCACCCTTGGTGCTTTCAGAAGGCAGGTGCCCCTGCGACTCACCTCACATTCACTAAGACTTAGCCTACTGCCTGTCACCTGCGGGCTTGCTGATTGTCTGTTGAACAAATAAACAGAATGGGATCCTAACCAAAGGCGACCCTCTCAAGCTTCAGGAGTCTGTGTTAGGCAAGTTGTTGGCAATGAACGCCTGATGGAGTCAATCTCAGCTATTAAGGCCAAGCTTTCTTCTGCAACCACTCTGATGGGATTTCCTGAATGGCTCTTTCTAGAAACGGATCAAAGACCACAGGGCTAGAGGGTGTGGATGAGGGAGTAAAACCTGAAAAAGCAAAATCTCTTTAAACAAGGAGAATGTTGACTTGAGAAGTCCCTCTTAGGGAAGTTTTACATTCTGAAGCACAGGAAACAAACCCTGCATACAGACTCCACTAGTCACTAAGAAGGAGGATGGAAGATATGCTGAGGATCTCTCAGGGAGAGGGAGTGGTGGAGGCTGTGCAGTTAGAAAGATCTGGATGCAAATCCGGGTGCCACACCTGAAGAGCCGTGACCTTAGCAAGTCCCGCTTCTCTGTGCATTGTGTGCTAAGTCACTTCAGTCACGTTCAACTCTTTCTGACCCTATAGATTGTAGCCACCAGGCTCTGTCTATGGGATTGATTCTCCAGGCAAGAATACTGGAGTGGGTTGCCATGCCCTCCTCCAGGGTTCTTCCCAACCCAGGGATCAAACCTGCATCTCTAACGTCTCCTGAATTAGCAGGCAGGTTCTTCACCATTAGAACCATGGGGAAGCCCCCTCTTCTCTGGGAAGCTTCATTTTTTCCTCTATAAGATAAGTGACATCTTCTGTCAGGGAGGGTGGTTATGAGTCTTAAACGAGAGTGCTCTAGAATAAGTGACTAGCAAAATGGTCAAGCACCTGGCAGAGGTGACCCTAACCCCCTTCCAAAATGCCAAAGAGCAGCCTTACTTATATTATTATCCCTCCACATAGCCACTCTCCCTAGCCCCCATAGAGCTTGGTTTACAAAAAGAGATCTCAACCAGTAGGTCTTGCCGGACATTCCACAGGGGTGTTTTAAACCTGAAAGACCTGCCTACTCAATTCTCCTTCAGGTGCGTGTCCTTGTTCAGTTGCTCAGTCATGTCTGACTCTTGCGACCCCTTGGATTGCAGCCTGCCAGGCTTTTCTGTGCGTGGGATTTCCCTGGCAAGAATAATGGAGTAGGTTGCCATTTCCTTCTCCAGGGGATCTTCCTGACCCAGGGATTGAACCCGTGTCTCCTGCATTGGCAAGTGGATTCTTTACCACTGAGCCACCAGGGAAGTCCCCTTCAGATGGTACCATTATATTCAAATCACTTTTTTCTTTTCTTTTTTTACATTCACTTAATGATAAAGAAAACCAACAGTAAATAGCACTTATTATCTGTCACACACTTTCCTATGTTTTTTACCTGTTTAACTCTCAAAATAACCTGAGGTAGGTATTAATACTATTTTTCATCCCCATTTTATGGATGAGAATACTAAAATCCAGAAAGATGAATTAACTTGCCAAAGGTTACACACATCTGGGGCAGAGACGCCTCAAGCTTTGCTCTCCTTAGATAATTCATTCTATCAACTCTTCCAGGGGGCATTTTCCTTCTGATCAAACTTAAATCTTTCATCTTGAATCTTATGATTATTTTCTTTCTCAGGGTCAAACATATCACCATTGTTTGCTCCCATTCCACACACACACAAAAAAAAAGTTAAATAGACAAAAATATAATTGGAAAGCTATAGAAAAATTTATACTTTAGGGAAAAGATGGAACATATATGGAGTGGAACTCAAGTGGCATTAATATTTAAATAACATTTTTTAAGACTCTTTATAACACTTATTTTCGTCCTCTCCTCTCTCCATCTGCAGAAGTTAATTTCAACTGGCACAATTTGTACAAAGTTTTAAAACCAAGTCTAGGGTGGTTTGCATTTTATGATAACATGGCATTTGAAATTAAACCCAGCAGGTAAAAAATATTCCTTCATGAATTTGACTTTTAAATGACACCTCTGTGCACTAAAAACACATTTTAAGGAAAAAAAATCTCAATTTATATCAGAGGTTTCTCCAGGAAGTTAATACTGGAATCAACACAAGAAGAAGAAAGGAAGGAAAAAAATGGAGGTGGGCTGCATATTATATCCCAAGCATGTGCAAATGTTCATTTATTAACTAGAAACCAGTCTCTAAACTGTTCTTGCCTGGGGGAAGGGAGAAGGTCTCACTTATTAACCCAGGTGTCTAAGAGTCATCTCTAAACGCACCTCTCTCAAATCCAACATCCAATTCTTTGGCCAACACTCCTCCTAAGTATCTACTCCATTTGTCTTCTCCCATCTATCTTAACCAATTAAATTCAAATCTACAAAATACACTGTATGTGCCAGAAAAATGATCATGATCTGTTAAGCCATAAAAGTAGGATTCAAAGTTGAACATTAAATATGATTGCAAGTACCTTCATCCAATGTGATAAACTGTTTATAAATGTATAAATACTATTGTAGCTATAGATATGAAAAGGGTATATATTAAAAGTTATCTCGGAGAGTAGAGAAAGATGGCGGAGGAATAGGACGGGAAGATCACGTTCTCCCTCACAAATTCCTCAAAAGAACATTTCAACGCCGAGCAAACTCCACAAAACAACTTCTGTAGGCTGGCAGAGGACATCAGGCAACCAGAAAAGCAGACCATTGTCTTCAAAAACAGATTTTTAATCTTTGCTCTTAGGTTTTTGTTGTCAATTTTGTACATTTAAAAACCCAAACTTCACTACCCAAGTTTACCTGAGAGCGAGATTACTGGCTTGACCACTCTCTCCTCCTCTGGACTCTCCTTTTCTCCACCAGGTGGCCTCTGTCTCTTTTCTCCCCATCTCTTCTCTATCCAACTCTGTGAATCTCTGTGTTCCAGACGGTAGAGAACACCTAAGGAACTGGTTACTGGCAGGATTTGTCTCTCTCCTACTCATTCCTCTCTTATCCTCCTGGTCACCTCTGTCTACTTCCTCCCTCTCCTCTTCCCCGTATAACTCTGTAAATACCTCTGAGCGGTCCAGACTACAGAGCGCACATAAGGAAGTGACTACTGGCTAGCTTGCTCTCTCCTCTCTTGATCTCACCGCATCTCATTCCAGTTACCTCTAACTACCCCTCCATCTTCTCTTCTCCTTGTAACTCAGTGAACCTCTCTGAGTGTCCCTCAATGTGGAGAAACTTTTCATCTTTAACCTAGATGTTTTATCATCGGTGCTGTATAGATGGAGAAGTCTAGAGGCTACTGTAAAAATAAAACTGAAACCAGAAGCAGGAAGCTTAAACCCAAAGCCTGAAAACATTAGAGAACTCTTGAATTCAGGGAACATTAAGCAATAGGAGCTCATCAAATGCCTTCATACCTACACTGAAACCAAGCTCCACCCAAGGGCCAACAAGTTCCAAAACAAGACATACCACCCAAATTCTCCAGCAACACAGGAACACTCCCTGAGCCTCAATATACAGGCAGCTCAAAATTATCCCAAAACCTTTGATGTCTCATAACCCATTACGGGTCACTCCACTGCACTCCAGAGAGAAGAAACCCAGCTCCACCCACCAAAACTCCAACACAAGCCTCCCTAACCAGGAAACCTTGACAAGCCACTGATAGAACCCCACCCAAAGTGAGGAAGCTCCATAATAAAGAGAACTCCACAAATTATCAGAATATAAAAAGGCCACCCCAAATGCAGCAATATAACCAAGATGAAAAGACAGAGGAATACTCAGCAGGTAAAGGAACAGGAGAGTTGCCCACCAAACCAAACAAAGGAGGAAGAAGTAGGGAATCTACTGGAGAAGGAATTCTGAATATTGATAGTGAAAATGATCCAAAATCTTGAAATCAAAATGGAAACACAGATAAATAGCCTAGAGACAAGGATTGAGAAGATGCAAGAAAGGTTTAACAAGGACCTAGAAGAAATAAAAAGAGTCAAAATATAATGAATAACACAATAAATGAGATCAGAAACTCTCTGGAGGCAACAAATAGTAGAATAACAGAGGCAGAAGATAGGATTAGTGAAATAGAAGATAGAATGGTAGAAATAAATGAATCAGAGAGGAAACAAGAAAAACGAATTAAAAGAAATGAGGACAATCTCAGAGACCTCCAGGACAATATGAAACGCTCCAACATTCGAATTATAGGAGTCCCAGAAGAAGAAGACAGAAAGAAAGATCATGAGAAAATCCTTGAGGAGATAATAATTGAAAACTTCCCTAAAATGGGGAAGGAAATAATCACCCAAGTCCAAGAAACACAGAGAGTCCCAAATAGGATAAACCCAAGGCGAAACACCCCAAGACACATATTAATCAAATTAACAAAGATCAAACACAAAGAACAAATATTAAAAGCAGCAAGGAAAAACAACAAATAACACACAAGGGGATTCCCATAAGGATAACAGCTGATCTGTCAATAGAAACTCTTCAGGCCAGGAGGGAATGGCAAGACATACTTAAAGTGATGAAAGACAATAACCTACAGCCCAGATTACTGTACCCAGCAAGGATCTCATTCAAATACGAAGGAGAAATCAAAAGCTTTACAGACAAGCAAAAGCTGAGAGAATTCAGCACCACCAAACCAGCTCTCCAACAAATTCTAAAGGATATCCTCTAGACAGGAAACACGAAAAGGGTGTATAAACCCGAACCCAAAACAATAAAGTAAATGGCAACGGGATCATACTTATCAATAATTACCTTAAGCGTAAATGGGTTGAACGCCCCAACCAAAAGACAAAGACTGGCCGAATGGATACAAAAACAAGACCCCTCTATATGCTGCTTACAAGAGACCCACCTCAAAACAAGGGACACATACAGACTGAAAGTGAAGGGCTGGAAAAAGATATACCACGCGAATAGAGACCAAAAGAAAGCAGGAGTGGCAATACTCATATCCGATAAAATAGACTTTAAAACAAAGGCTGTGAAAAGAGACAAAGAAGGCCACTACATAATGATCAAAGGAACAATCCAAGAAGAAGATATAACAATTATAAATATATATGCACCCAATATAGGAGCACCACAATATGTAAGACAAATGCTAACAAGTATGAAAGGGGAAATCAACAATAACACAATAATAGTGGGAGACTTTAATACCCCACTCACACCTATGGACAGATCAACTAAACAGAAAATTAACAAAGAAACGCAAACTTTAAATGATACATTAGATCAGTTAGACCTAATTGATATCTATAGGACATTTCACCCCAAAACAACGAATTTCACCTTTTTTCAAGTGCTCATGGAACCTTCTCCAGGATAGATCACATCCTGGGCCATAAATCTAAACTTGATAAATTCAAGAAAATCGAAATCATTCCAAGCATCTTTTCTGACCATAATGCATTAAGATTAGATCTCAATTACAGGAGAAAAACTATTAAAAATTCCAACATATGGAGGTTGAACAACACACTTCTGAATAACCAACAAATCACAGAAGAAATCAAAAAGAAATCAAAATATGCATAGAAACTAATGAAAATGAAAACACAACAACCCAAAACCTGTGGGACACTATAAAAGCAGTGCTAAGAGGAAAGTTCATAGCAATACAGGCATACCTCAAGAAACAAGAAAAAAGTCAAATAAATAACCTAACTCTACAACTAAAGCAACTAGAAAAGGAAGAGTTGGAGAACCCCAGAGTTAGTAGAAGGAAAGAAATCTTAAAAATTAGGGCAGAAATAAATGCAAAAGAAACAAAAGAGACCATAGCAAAAAATCAACAAAGCCAAAAGCTGGTTCTTTGAAAGGATAAATAAAATTGACAAACCATTAGCCAGACTCATCAAGAAGCAAAGAGAGAAAAATCAAATCAATAAAATTAGAAATGAAAATGGAGAGATCACAACAGACAACACAGAAATACAAAGGATCATAAGAGACTACTATCAGCAGTTGTATGCCAATAAAATGGACAACGTGGAAGAAATGGACAAATTCTTAGAAAAGTACAATTTTCCAAAACTGAACCAGGAAGAAATAGAAAATCTTAACAGACCCATCACAAGCACGGAAATTGATACTGTAATCAGAAATCTTCCAGCAAACAAAAGCCCAGGTCCAGATGACTTTACAGCTGAATTCTACCAAAAATTTCGAGAAGAGCTAACACCTATCCTCCTCAAACTCTTCCAGAAAATTGCAGAGGAAGGTAAGCTTCCAAACTCATTCTATGAGGCCACCATCACCCTAATACCAAAACCTGACAAAGATGTCACAAAAAAAGAAAACTACAGGCCAATATCTCTGATGAACATAGATGCAAAAATCCTCAACAAAATTCTAGCAATCAGAATCCAACAACACATTAAAAGATCATACACCATGACCAAGTGGGCTTTATCCCAGGGATGCAAGGATTCTTCAATATCCGCAAATCAATCAATGTAATTCACCACATTAACAAATTGAAAAATAAAAACCATATGATTATCTCAATAGATGCAGAGAAGGCCTTTGACAAAATTCAACATCCATTTATGATAAAAACCCTCCAGAAAGCAGGAATAGAAGGAACATACCTCAACATAATAAAAGCTATCTATGACAAACCCACAGCAAACATTATCCTCAATGGTGAAAAATTGAAAGCATTTCCCCTAAAGTCAGGAACAAGACAAGGGTGTCCACTTTCACCGCTACTATTCAACATAGTTCTGGAAATTTTGGCCACAGCAATCAGAGCAGAAAAAGAAATAAAAGGAATCCAAATTGGAAAAGAAGAAGTAAAACTCTCACTGTTTGCAGATGACATGATCCTCTACATGGAAAACCCTAAAGACTCCACCAGAAATTTACTAGAGCTAATCAATGAATATAGTAAAGTTGCAGGATATAAAATCAACACACAGAAATCCCTTGCATTCCTATACACGAATAATGAGAAAGTAGAAAAAGAAATTAAGGAAACAATTCCATTCACCATTGCAACGAAAAGAATAAAATACTTAGGAATATATCTACCTAAAGAAACTAAAGACCTATATATAGAAAACTATAAAACACTGATGAAAGAAATCAAAGAGGACACTAATAGATGGAGAAATATACCATGTTCATGGATTGGAAGAATCAATATAGTGAAAATGAGTATACTACCCAAAGCAATTTATAAATTCAATGCAATCCCTATCAAGCTACCAGCCACATTTTTCACAGAACTAGAACAAATAATTTCAAGATTTGTATGGAAATACAAAAACCTTGAATAGCCAAAGCAATCTTGAGAAGGAAGAATGGAACTGGAGGAATCAACTTGCCTGACTTCAGGCTCTATTACAAAGCCACAGTCATCAAGACAGTATGGTACTGGCACAAAGACAGACATATAGATCAATGGAACAAAATAGAAAGCCCAGAGATAAATCCACACACATATGGACACCTTATCTTTGACAAAGGAGGCAAGAATATACAATGGAGTAAGACAACCTCTTTAACAAGTGGTGCTGGGAAAACTGGTCAACCACTTGTAAAAGAATGAAACTAGATCACTTTCTAACACCGTACACAAAAATAAACTCAAAATGGATTAAAGATCTAAATGTAAGATCAGAAACTATAAAACTCCTAGAGGAGAACATAGGCAAAACACTCTCAGACATAAATCACAGCAGGATCCTCTATGATCCACCTCCCAGAATTCTGGAAATAAAAGCAAAAATAAACAAATGGGATCTAATTAAAATTAAAAGCTTCTGCACAACAAAGGAAACTATAAGCAAGGTGAAAAGACAGCCTTCTGAATGGGAGAAAATAATAGCAAATGAAGCAACTGTCAAACAACTAATCTCAAAAATATACAAGCAACTTATGCAGCTCAATTCCAGAAAAATAAACGACCCAATCAAAAAATGGGCCAAAGAACTAAATAGACATTTCTCCAAAGAAGACATACGGATGGCTAACAAACACATGAAAAGATGCTCAACATCACTCATTATTAGAGAAATGCAAATCAAAACCACAATGAGGTGCCACTTCACACCAGTCAGAATGGCTGTGATCCAAAAATCTGCAAGCAATAAATGCTGGAGGGGGTGTGGAGAAAAGGGAACCCTCCTACACTGTTGGTGGGAATGCAAACTAGTACAGCCACTATGGAGAACAGTGTGGAGATTCCTTAAAAAATTGCAAATAGAACTACCTTATGACCCAGCAATCCCACTGCTGGGCATACACACCGAGGAAACCAGAATTGAAAGAGACACATGTACCCCAATGTTCATCGCAGCACTGTTTATAATAGCCAGGACATGGAAACAACCTAGATGTCCATCAGCAGATGAATGGATAAGAAAGCTGTGGTACATATACACAATGGAGTATTACTCAGCCGTTAAAAAGAATTCATTTGAATCAGTTCTGATGAGATGGATGAAACTGGAGCCGATTATACAGAGTGAAGTAAGCCAGAAAGAAAAACACCAATACAGTATACTAACACATATATATGGAATTTAGGAAGATGGCAATGACGACCCTGTATGCAAGACAGGGAAAGAGACACAGATGTGTATAACGGACTTTTGGACTCAGAGGGAGAGGGAGAGGGTGGGATGATTTGGGAGAATGACATTCTAACATGTATACTATCATGTGAATTGAATCACCAGTCTATGTCTGACGCAGGATGCAGCATGCTTGGGGCTGGTGCATGGGGATGACCCAGAAAGATGTTATGGGGAGGGAGGTGGGAGGGGGGTTCATGTTTGGGAATGCATGTAAGAATTAAAGATTTTAAAATTTAAAAAATAAAAAACTAAAATAAAAAAAAAATAAATGAAAATTAAAATAAATAAATAAATAAAAGTTATCTCTGGGAATAGCACATGGGTAATTTCAACAAATATGAACACATATTTTTCCTAAATAGTATAGAAGGAGCATGCATTGCTTTTATCATTTAAAAATATTTAAAAACTTAAATCACCATGATTTCTTGCTGTATTGCTTGTGATTCAAAATACCTCTGTGCAGACAGTGTAGTATATATGTGTTACTCTTTCTTTGCATGCTAGGGGCAGTCAATTAACATCTGTAGGACGCCAGTTGGGAATATACCCTCCATGGTTGGCTGGTCACCACTCAAAAGACCAGTCAGAAGCTTACATTCCAAACACTGCTGTGTTTAGCCATCTCTCATCAGCACCAGAGGCTGTCCTTTAATTAGCATCATGGATATTAGAAATGATTCTTCATGGGTGTTCAAGATGTGCAGATTTTCCAGAAACACTGCACATGAAGAGGGAATAAAAATCTAAGTAACCTTCAAAAAAAAAAAAAAAAAAAAACTAAGGAAGTCAATGGTCAAAATCAAAAGGAATCACTTAGGATCCAAAAACTGATCCTACAGACATGTAGCAGATAAGGGCCACTAATTTGCCTCACTAAAAGATTGACCAAATCCTGAGAGTCAAGCATTGTCACCCCTATAGTAAGCAGGCAAAGAATTGTCTTTCACTGAGCTTATAATACAGGTCCTATAGCAGAGAGGAAGCCAGGTGGCTCAGTGGTATAGAATCTATCTGCCAATGCAGGAGATGCAGGTTCGATCTCTTGGTTGGGAAGACCCCCTGGAATAAGAAATGGCAACCCACTCCAGTATTCTTCCCTGGGAAATCCCACAGACAGAGGGTTACAATCCATGGATTTGCAGAGTTGGATATGACTGAGAACACATACACCCACCCCCACAGACACACAGCAGATAGACAGCTGACTGATGTTAGCTTGGCTATTACCATTATTCATACTATTGCTGGTATGACATCCTCATCTCATGTCTACACCAAAGCCATCCTCTCATACACAGCCCCAGTTCAGTTCAGTTCAGTTCAGTCGCTCAGTGGTGTCTGACTCTTTGCGACCCCATGAATCGCAGCACCCCAGGCCTCCCTGTCCATCACTATCTCCCAGAGTTCACTCAGACTCATGTCCATCGAGTCCATGATGCCATCCAGCCATCTCATCCTTGGTCGTCCCCTTCTCCTCCTGACCCCAATCCCTCCCAGCATCAGAGTCTTTTCCAATGAGTCAACTCTTTGCATGAGGTGGCCAAAGTACTGGAGTTTCAGCTTTAGCATCATTCCTTCCAAAGAAATCCCAGGGCTGATCTCCTTCAGAATGGACTGGTTGGATCTCCTTGCAGTCCAAGGGACTCTCAAGAGTCTTCTCCAACACCACACTTCAAAAGCATCAATTCTTCAGCCTCAGCCTTCTTCACAGTCCAACTCTCACATCCATACATGACCACAGGAAAAACCATAGCCTTGACTAGATGGACCTTAGTCGGCAAAGTAATGTCTCTGCTTTTGAATATGTTATCTAGGTTGGTCATAACTTTTCTTCCAAGGAGTAAGTGTCTTTTAATTTCATGGCTGCAGTCACCATCTGTGGTGATTTTAAAGCCCAAAAAAATAAAGTCTGACACTGTTTCCACTGTTTCCCGTCTATTTCCCATGAAGTGATGGGACCGAATGCCATGATCTTCGTTTTCTGAATGTTGAGCTTTAAGCCAACTTTTTCACTCTCTTCTTTCACTTTCATCAAGAGGCTTTTTAGCTCCTCTTCACTTTCTGCCATAAGGGTGGTGTCATCTGCATGTCTGAGGTTATTGATATTTCTCCTGGCAATCTTGATTCCAGCTTGTGCTTCTTCCAGTCCTGCAATGTCCTTCCTCCTCTGCTGAACCTCAGGAGGAATTTCAAATCATTGCTGTTCTCTGGAACCCTCCGGCAAGTCCTGGCTTGATGGCCTTCCTTCCCTTTTTTCCTAAATCCCAATAGGTGTCAAAAGCACATTTCCTGATCACATAATTGTTTTCTAGTCACTTTCTGTGCATTAATCTCTCTGCATCAGATCAAAACCCCTAAGGGCAAAGAATCCCAGTCTTCTACCAGTAACTAAGACAGAAGTTTATACTTAGCTATCTCAACTCAAAGTGTGGTCCCTGAACCAGCAGTAATCGTAGAAATGCAGAATCTCAGGCCCTATCCCAGCCCTACTAAGTCAGAATCTGCATTTTAACAAGATCCCAGGTGATTCAAGCACACCTTACTGTTTAAGACACCTGTACTCAAGCATTTGGTAAATAACCAGTTAATACCCAAAGCTGGCCTCCCACTGAAACCAAGCAGGACTCTGTGGGGCTCCTGGGCACAGAAGCCTTTCCATTTCTCCCATTTCTTGTTTGTAGGGAGTAGATTCCAGCCTCCGTGAGCTTCCCTGAGTTTCAAAGAGCAAATCTGAACAACCGCTAATCAGGGAAGGGAGACAAGAAAGAAGCAGTCAAGAAACAAGACTGCAGCCTTGGGGCAGGGTGCTGGTTCCACCTCAAGGGATACACATAACTGTATCTTTGAGTTCTTTACAGAACCAAAACTCCCAACAGGTCATCATACACATGTGCTCAATAGTGCCGACTCTTTGTGACCCCATGGACTGCAGCCCACCAGGCTCCTCTGTCCATAGAATTTTCCAGGCAAGAATACTGAAGTGGATTGGCCTTTCCTTCTCTAGGGGATCTTCCCGACCCAGAGATCAAACCCACGTCTCTTGCATGGGCAGGCGGATTCTTTACCACTGCGCCGATGGTAGGTATTAGCATTCTTCACCCATGAACCAGAGACACTCATCAGGAGACCACATGAGGCCAGATTAAAGGAGTGCAGGCCCTATACACACTCTGCTCCTTATTAGCAACTCTACCTTTGAACCACTGCTGTAGAACTCCTCACCAAATCCCTCTGGGTTGGGACACACTGTTTGATATGCATGAGCCTGCTGTGTGTCACCCTTTGGCTGGCAAAGCAATAAAGCTATTCTTTTCCATGGCACACCAAACTCTGTCTCTGAGATTCGGTTCGGCACCAGCGCACAGAGGCTGGGGTTTCAGCATCACCACCTTGCCTAACCTAGAGAAGGAAAAATGGCAACCCACTCCAGTATTCTTCCCTAGGAAAATCTCATGGACAGAGGACCCTAGCAGGTTACAGTCCATGGAGTTGCAAAGAGTCTGATGCAACTGAGCATGTACGTATCTCTCTCTTACCCCTCACCTTACCCTACAGGGCCCAGCCAGTGCAGAAGAGAGCACTGTTCACTTCCTGGACTTCTTTGATTGCATATTTACTACAACAGTTCTCTGGCAGATGGTAGCAGGTTTCTAGAAGGAGAAGTGTCTAATTAAACAGAAGCATCTTAAGGACTAATGGTATCTCTGATTACCCATCCTCTGTGTGTGTGTGCGAAGTCGCTTCAATTGTGTCCAACTCCTTGCGATCTTATGGACTGTAGCCCACCAGGCTCCACTGCCCATGGTATTTTCCAGGCAAGAAAGTTGGAGTGAGTTGCCATTGCCTTCTCCAGGGCATCTACCTGACCCAGGGATCTAACCTGCATCTCTTGAGTTGCCAGCATTGGCAGGTAGATTCTTTACCACTAATGCCACCTGGACCCATCCTGACCTTCCATCAAAACTCTTCTTATACATTTGAATAATGACTGAACAGTGCCGACATCACCCACAGAGGCATCATCACTTCAGCCATCTCACAGAAGGGGAAGACTAAGAGAGGCTAACGGTGCTGAATTAGTTATTGGAAACCCTGGAACTCAAATTCTACTATTTTCTGGAAAAACAGAAAATCAGTTCTTTGCTACAGGACACACCAGTGATGCCCAATCTGTCCCTCCCCAGTCAGAGCAGATACCTCAAAGGGGCAAGCACCTGGTCCATTTTGGCCACTCCTGTTTTGTTTGTTGCCAGCACTGTATCTGGCATATAAAAAGATGATCAATAAATATGTACTGAGTGGGTCAAGGCATGAATATCTCAGGCACAGCCAGCAGCCTCCCTAGATGTTCATTATCGTACAAATAACTCTTGTCACACAACCTCCAACCCACTCCTTCCTCCCCAATCCAACATGGAATCCTGTGGAACTTCTATTATGTGAGCAACAAATTCTGCTTTATCCTCAACTTCCCCTTGCTTCATTCTACCTCCAGCTCTTGAGTGAAGGCAACAGCTGTCCCCTAGACCACTGCTTTCCCAGGAGAAAAGTCTTTCCCTACTCTTTCAAGGCAAATACACACCAACTAGGGGGAAAAAACAAAAGCAAAACCTAAAAGTTAAGAATTATGTTTTATTCGGTGGACTTTCTGAATATTTCAGGCCCTGGAGGCAGCCTCTCAGATGGCTCTGAGGGAGCCACCTTGAGGGTCTTGAAGAGGTAAGGGGGAAGCCAGGATGTCTAGAAGTTTTGCAGCAACAACAACAAAAAACCCAGGTAGTTGGAACATCAAAAGATTGCTGTTAATTAAAGAAAACCAGACATCTCAAGTTAATGAATATAGTGCTTTTCTATGTATGGGAAGATACAAGGGCCTGGGCTCACTGAAATCATTCCTTTGATAAGCATCTTAGCTATCTGAGGCCAGGATCCTGTTCCTGGCCGTCCAAGTCCCATCAGGGTGCATAGCTCAGGGCAGCTGCAGTAGCTGAGGGTTTGATGGCCCCAACATTCTAAGTTTACTAGTACGGCAGGTGGCATTCTGAGTCCACATACCTAAGGGCTAGGAATTTGGTCTTTTGAAATGAAATATTTCCTGCCATATAGGTGGGCAGAATAAAAAAGGTCACAGCTATCAGCAATCTCTGGTCTCCTAATGTAGAGAAGGACATGGCAACCCACTCCAGTGCTCTTGCCTGGAGAATCCCAGGGATGGGGGAGCCTGGCAGGCTGCTGTCTATGGGGCATCAGACATGACTGAAGCGTAGAGGCAGCAGCAGCAGCAGCAGCAATGTGAATGAGGGCTCCCCAAAGAGAACACAATGCCTGAAATCTAGCAGATGCCGCCACCCCTTTCCCCATGGAGGTTGCTGAGGAGGTGGGGGTGGGTGGGGGTGAGGGCAAGAAGCAGCCATGCACCACACCTGTCACCCCTTACAGTGACAGGAAACAGGATTTGGCCCCAGACAGCTGAGGTGCATATGAAAGGAATAAATTCAGTGAGCCCAGAGGCTTGCATTTTCCCATACATAGAAGAACACTAAATTCCATGGCTTGAATCTGGTTTTCCTTCCTTAACAAAAATCTTTGATGTTCAGACTGCCTGCCCACTTTGTTGGAAACTAGTATGTAGCTTGACTCCCTCTCCTGCCTCCTTGGAGCAGTTTTCTCAGAGCTACTGAGATACTGTCTCCCGGTCTAGAAGTCCTTAACGTTCCCACCAAATAAAATAACTCTCTAATTTCAGGTTGTGACTAATTTTTAGTGCACAGTCTCCACCCTCCTGGCTTCTAGCTGTCACTACAGAATCTTACTGCCCCTACCTCGAAGGAAGATCACTGTTCCTTGGTGACCCCCATGGTTCTCTCTGTCCTTGCCAGTCATTTGGCAAGACCTAGTCACGCTTCTCCTCGGAAGAAAAGCTATGACCAACCTAGACAGCATATTAAAAAGCAGAGACATTACTTTGCCAACAAAGGTCTGTCTAGTCAAAGACAAAAACCATCCAAAAACCATCTGTCTACAGTTTTTCCAGTAGTCATGTGGTCATGGATGTGAGAGCTGGACCATAAAGAAAGCTGAGCACCAAAGAACTGATGCTTTTGAAATGTAGTGTTGGAGAAGACTCTTGAGAGTCCCTTGGACTGCAAGGAGATCAAGCCAGTCAATCCTAAAGGAAATCAGTTCTGAATATTAATTGGAAGGACTGATGCTGAAGCTGAATCTCCAACACTTTGGCCACCTGATGCGAAGAACTGACTCATTGGAAAAGACTGTGATGCTGGGAAAGATTGAAGGCAGGAGGAGAATGGGATGACAGAGGACGAGATAGCTGATGGCATCAGCGACTCGATGGACATGAATTTAAGCAAGCTCCAGGAGTTGGTGATGGACAGGGAAGCCTGGCGTACTGAAGTCCATGGGGTAGTGAAGAGCTGGACAAGACAGCGACTGAACTGACTGATAGCCAATTAACAATGTTGTGACAGTTTCAGGTGAACAGCAAAGGGGCTCATCCATACTTACCATGTATACATTCTCCCCCAAACTTCCCTCCCATCCAGGCTATATCGAGAGTTCCAAGTGCTATACAATAGGTTTCTACTGGTTATCCATTTTTAAAAATAGTGGTAGGTACATGTCCATCCCAGACTCCTTAACTATCCTATCCTTTGAGATAATTAATTTATACATTCCTTTTCTCCCCAGATGTCTTCTTTTCTGAACGGTAAATTCCAGGAGGTATTCCTTGAATGAATGGTCAAAGGTGCCAGGAGAGCCTCGGCGAGCACGCACCTTGCTGCCACTCTAGTATTGTCCCCAAATCCCTTTGAAACAAAAGCCTGCCAGTGAGTGGTCTGACCATATGCCATCTTATGAGAAACAAGATTCTCACAGTATCTCAATTAGGTCCTTGCGGCAATGGTGTGCCCTTCAGAAATCCTTTGTGACTTCTGAGGCTGCTTGCAAACTTCACTTTGGCAACTTCCTCTCCTTTCTCTGCCCCCGGAGGAAGAGCACACAAGAGGCACTGGGCCTAGAGCGTCCCCTTCCTTCAGGTTATCAGCAGTCACTTCCCTCCTCCATCTCCTTTCTGCGCATCAGGCCCCAAAGCCTCAGTCTCCTGTAGGTGACCCTTTGGCCTATCAAACTGGCACTCTTGATGTCTTTTTTCATTTAGAAAATGACATTTGGCCTGGGCGGCACTGTATAAAATTGGTCATGTGAACTGCAAGAGTAACAGCCACATGCAATATGCTTTGAAACAAACGCTGACAACGTGGAGTTCACTGTGATTTAAGGTCTCAAAGGGTCCATCCCCGCCAGCTCACTTTGTCTTGATCCCGCTGTGGAGTCAATTCTCCTGCTGTGGGAAAATAGGTTCTTTTGCCCTTGGAACCACTGTGATGGCCCAGATCAAGGGTGGAGGCCTTCCTAGGGTCATGACCTCAGTATTTAACCACCCATCTTTCCAAAACTTTGCAGTTAGGACATGCTATCTACAGCCTGAGAGTTTTGACCATTTTGCTTCTAATTATGTTAAAATACAACCCCCAGGCACAGCATGATTTCATACAGACCTCATGGCATTTACAGAGGAATGGGAGTCAGGACCTGGGCTCTTCACATTGGCTGCAGGATCTCAGAAAGTCATTCAATACCTTGAGACCATCCATCTCTTTGTGTGAAGACCCATGGCAATATCAAGTATTAAGGGTTGATGCAAGGATCAAAGGAGAGCAAATAAATTCCAAATACCTTTACACAACAACATAAGATGCTATGTATTAATAGTAGTAATAACATTAAAATGAATTAGTTGAATTTTAGCTGCTTGATCAAATTCTAAAGATAGTGCAGAGACTACTGCCTCCTTGCTGTGACATCCACAAAGTGTGCAGAAGGGCATCTGAGTTCATCTGGGCTGCTACAGCAAAAATATCATACACTGGGTAATTTACACAGCAAGCATTTATTTCTCACAGTTCTGGAGACTAAAAAGCTCAAGATCAAGGTACTAGCAGGTTCAGTGTCTGGTGAGGATGGTGTCTGGTGCATCCTGGTTTGTAGGTAGCCACCTTCTCCTTGTGCCCTCACATGGAAAAGGTGAGGGAGCTCTCTGGGATCTCTTTTATAAGAACACTGACCCCATTCATGGGAGTTCTACCCTCATGACCTAATCACTTCCCAAAGCCATCACACTGAAGTGTTAGGATTCAACACACAGATTGTGTGTGTGTGTGCGTGCGCGTGCACGTGTATGCTCAGTCACTCAGTAGTGTCAGACTCTGCAATTCCATGCACTGTAGCCTGCCAGGCTCCTCTGTCCATGGGATTCTCCAGGCAAGAACACTGGAGTGGGTTGCCATTTCCTTCTCCAACGCATGAAAGTGAAAAGTAAAAGTGAAGTCACTCAGTTGTGTCCCACTCTTAGCGACCCCATGGACCGCAGCCTACCAGGCTCCTCCGTCCATGGGATTTTCCGGGCAAGAGCACTGGAGTGGGGTGCCACTGCCTTCTCCGCAGTCAGGTTTTAGGGGGACACAAACAATCCATACAAAGGAGAGAGGATGAACAAACATGACTGTGCCATGTTCTGCCTCAAGGTGGCGCATATCAGAAGAGGGAGTACCATACAAGGGAAAGAAATCCTAACGTGTGTGCCAAGTTGCTTCAGCCACATCTGACTCTTTGCCACCCCTTGGACTGTAGCCCACCAGGCTCCTCTGTCCATGGGATTATCCAGGCAAGAATACTGGAGTGGGTTGTTATGCCCTCCTCCAGGGGATCTTCCCGACCTAGGGATCGAATCAGCATCTCTTACAACTCCTGTGTTGGCAGGTGGGTTGTTTATCACTAGCACCACCTGAGAAGCCCATCCTAACATCCACTAGGAGGGAAGAAAATATACTGTGCTAAATAAGCATATTATTCAATATGTCACTGCTGTTTATAAACGGAATACTTCTGTACTTTAAAAAGGGACTACCTCATGAAGCAAATTCTATTTCAGTATTTAGTACCTGGAAATGATTTTCCCATGAGGAACCAATATGCTTCCTTGGACAAGACAATAGTAGCTCTTATAAAACTCATCCTATTTTCCATAGCTACTTTTTGAAAGGTAGAAGTACATAAGGTAAGTTAAGGGACTGCCCTGGTGGGTCAGTTGTTAAGACTTTGCCTTCTGGTACAGGAGGTGTGGGTTCAAGTCCTGCTCAGGGAGTTAAGACCCCACATTTGTTTGAACTCAGATGCTCAGTTGTGTCCAACTTTTTGCAACCTCATGGACTGTAGCCCACCAGACTCCTCTATCCATGGAATTCTCCAACCAAGAACACTGGAGTGGGTTGCATGTCCTCCTACAGGGGATATTCCCAACCCAGGGATCGAACCCATGTCTCTTACATCTCCTGCATTGGCAGGTAAATTCTTTACCACTAGTGCTACCTGGGAACCCAAAGGGCCAAAAAACTAAAACATAAAATGGAAGCAATATTCTAACAAATTCAATAAATACCTTAAAAATGGCCCACATAAATTTTTTTAAAAAAGGGAAGTTCCTTTTAATAATATATTTTGTTCAATTTAGCATGTCTAAGTGAAGTGAAGTGTTAGTCGCTCAGTCGTGTCCAACACTAAGCAACCCCACGGACTGTAGTCTGCTAGGCTTCTCTGTCCATGGGATTCTTCAGGCAAGAATACTGGAGTGGATTGCTATTCTATTCTCCATTCAGTTCAGTTCAGTCGCTCAGTCATATCCGACTCTTTGCGACTCCATGAATGGCAGCACGCCAGGCCTCCCTGTCCATCACCAACTCCCAGAGTTCACTCAAACTCATGCCCATCGAGTCAGTTACGCCATCCAGCCATTTCATCCTCTGTCGTCCCCTTCTCCTCCTGCCCCCAATCCCTCCCAGCATCAGTCTTTTCCAATGAGTCAACTCTTTGCATGAGGTGGCCAAAGTACTGGAGTTTCAGCTTTAGCATCATTCCTTCCAAAGAACACCCAGGACTGATCTCCTTTAGGATGGACTGGTTGGATCTCCTTGCAGTCCAAGGGACTCTCAAGAGTCTTTTCCAACACCACAGTTCAAAAGCATCAATTCTTCAGCACTCAGCTTTCTTCACAGTCCAACTCTCACATCATACATGACCACAGGAAAAACCATAGCCTTGACTAGACGGACCTTTGTTAGCAAAGTAATGTCTCTGCTTTTGAATATGCTATCTAGGTTGGTCATAACTTTCCTTCCAAGGAGTAAGCATCTTTCAATTTCATGGCTGCAATCACCATCTGCAGTGATTTTGGAGCCCCCCAAAATAAAGTCTGACACTGTTTCCACTGTTTCCCCATCTATTTCCTATGAAGTGATGGGACCAGACGCCATCTTAGTTTTCTGAATGTTGAGCTTTAAGCCAACTTTTTCACTCTCTCCTTCAAGGGCTCCTTATATTAACAGCCTGTCTCCATCTGAACTATCCACACTTCAGGTGCTGGAGAACCATGATGTTAAACAGTACAAAGTTTAAGTATCTTCCAGGCCTTCACTTGATCCTGTTTAGGGAAGTAAGTTTGGCTGTGGGCTTAAGAATGGACTTGAGGCAGACAGCCCAGGTGAGTCGGTAGTAACACAGTTTGATTAGCAGTAGTCTGAGCTGGTGGTGGCAGAACTAGAGAGAACTGGATTCAACTGGAGGTGGGAGTGCTTGGGAAAGAAGACAATGTTCATGTACAACTAGGACGCCAGGCACCCCATTGACACTCTCCCATGGCCTTAGTTCACTCAGGCTTCACAATCAATCTGTGAGAGTCCACATTACAGATAAGGGCATCAAGGCTCGGAAGGTTTGGTAACACAGGTCACACAACTGGGAAGAGGGGCACTGGATTCATCCCAAGACTTTTGACTTCAGATTCAATGTGTTTTCCTCAGGATGACTTTAAAGGCCTCCAAGGTCTGACTCCTGCCAACTAAGTCACTCCAGGTCCACCATAATCACACCTTCCAGTACAGTCCCACAAGGTAAATGAGGGGCACCATGTCCTTCATACTTCCCTGCCTCTCCACCGGCTGCCTCCTGTTCCTATTAGACTACCTCCTGCTTATCAACATGGTAAGCCTCTAAAACAAGTAGTTCCCTACGGGGGGTGATTTTGCTCTATACCTACGGACATTTAACAATGTCTAAGGGACACTTTGTTCATAGTGATGCTTTCTAAGGCCTACTTGACTTCACATTCCAGGATGTCTGGCTCTAGGTGAGTGATCACACCATCATGATTATCTTGGTTGTGAAAATCATTTTTGTACAGTTCTTCTGTGTATTCTTGCCACCTCTTCTTAATATCTTCTGCTTCTGTTAGGTCCATACCATGTCTGTCCTTTATCGAGCCCATCTTTGCATGAAATTTTCCCTTGGTATCTCTAATTTTCTTGAAGAGATCTCTAGTCTTTCCCATTCTGTTGTTTGCCTCTGTTTCTTTGCACTGATCGCTGAAGAAGGCTTTCTTATCTCTCCTTGCTATTCTTTGGAACTCTCCATTCAGGTGCTTATATCTTTCCTTTTCTCCTTTGCTTTTTGTTTCTCTTTTTTCAGCTATTTGTAAGGCATCCCCAGACAGCCATTTTGCTTTTTTGTATTTCTTTTCCATGGGGATGGTCTTGATCCCTGTCTCCTGTACAATGTCACGAACCTGCATCCATAGTTCATCAGGCACTCTATCTATCAGATCTAGGCCCTTAAATCTATTTCTCACTTCCACTGTATAATCATAAGGGATTTGATTTACATCATACCTGAATGGTCTAGTGGTTTTCCCTACTTTCTTTGCCAAGAAAGGTCCGTCTAGTCAAGGCTATGGTTTTACCAGTGGTCATGTATGGATGTGAGAGTTGGACTGTGAAGAAAGCTGAGGGCTGAAGAATTGGTGCTTTTGAAGTGTGGTGTTGGAGAAGACTCTTGAGAGTCCCTTGGACTGCAAGGAGATCCAACCAGTCCATCCTAAAGGAGATCAGTCCTGGGTGTTCTTTGGAAGGAATGATCCTAAAGCTGAAATTCCAGTACTTTGGCCACCTCACGTGAAGAGTTGACTCATTGGAAAAGACTCTGATGCTGGGAGGGATTGGAGGCAGGAGGAGAAGGGGACGACAGAGGATGAGATGGCTGGATGGCATCACTGACTCGATGGATTGAGTCTGAGTGAACTCCGGGAGTTGGTGATGGACAGGGAGGCCTGGTGTGCTGCGTTTCATGGGGTCGCAAAGAGTTGGACACGACTGAGTAACTGAACTGAACTGAAGGGACACTTTTGATCAAGACAGGAGAGAATGGGGTACCAATCTTCCCAGTGAATTTGAGGTTCTTGTTTCATTAGGAAAGAATCTGAATTCAGAGATGAAGTGATAGGTAAGAAGTGGATTTGTTAGAGAGAAGCATACTCCATAGACAGAGTGTGGGCCATCTCAGAAGGCTAGAGAGAGCCTTGAAATATGGCCTGGTTAGTTTCTACTGTCTGGGTAATTTCATGGGCTACTGAGTAGAAGGATTATTCCATTTATTTGGGGGAAGAGACAGGGATTTCCAGGAATTGGGCCACCACCCACATTTTTACCTTTTATGGTCAGTTCCAGAACTATCTTGGGTGCTAATGTACAACAATGAGCGTATAATGAGGTTCAAGGTCTACTGGAAGTGAAATTTTCCACCATCTTGGACCCATTGATACTAACCAGTGTTTGTCATGTCCTATGGCTATGCCATTTTTTTAAAGGCTCATGAGAAGGTGTCCTGCCCCCCTCCCTCCTGTTTTACTAACATTTAGTGGGTAGAGGTCAGGGATGCTGGTAAGCATCTTACAAAGCACAGGACAGCCCCCAAACAGTTATAAAGCCCCAAATAACAAAGGGCTGAGACCCTTTGTTGCCTTTGGGAAACCCAGGTTGAAGGCACCATTTCTTCAGGGGGGACCTGTCCATCCCATATTAAAGGGCTCAGTGCATGTTTCCAGAGGGCAGAGGCCAGGAAGAACTACAAATTCACAGTGGTCATCTTCTCTTCCAGTCACCGCCTATGGCCTGGGAAAGCAAAATACATTTATCTCCATTTCAGGTACTTTTCCCAATTTCCTCCCCTTCTATTACACCATCCAACCTGGATTCTACTTTTTAAGGGCAGGAACTCAACTTAAATAGAGACATCCACAGGCAGGCAATGTGAATATCACTTCTAACACAGAGCTCTCTCTGGGGTGACACAGGTGGAGAAGCAGAAAAGGGGAAAAGAATTGTGAAGCAATCAAAAATTTCCACTTACAATATTAACCTCTCTGAACAATGCATTGCCAAAGAGATCTTGAATGCAAACTGATCTTTCCTGAGGATATACACTTTTCCTGGGGTCAGACTCTAGCTCCACGAAGGCTGATTTTCATGTTTTTCTTCTGAATGTTAAATCAGCTCTTAATCACATCCACGAGGCTACCCGTGAAGCCACCCATTGGAGTGTTTTGGTCTTCGTTCTTTTGATTTCCATTCTGGAAAGGGATGACTTAGGCAGGCCGGCCTCACATTTTCATTCTGCTTAAGCAAACACTCACAAGCATTTAACAAGGGCCGATACTGCAAAATGCACTCTAGTCTTCCCGACTGTTGGAGGATTACGTGTCTAACTTGCCGAGTCTATTTTTTCCTCTGCGTGCAGAGGCCGATGGAGATTTTATGCAAATAACTCTTGTGGCAAATGAAAATGAAGGCAGTGATTTCTTTACTTTTCCTCTACTCTCTGCCATTCATCCATTGCACACAGGCCATGTTTACTGGGCCCATGCTCTACTCTGGGCCCGGGGCTTGGGGCTAGGAATACAGAAGTGACTCTGACAGCCGCCCCGCCCCCCACCCCCGCCTTGAGGATCCCCTGTGAGAATGCAGCAAACAGACAGACACAGATCCCCTGAACATGAACACAGACAGGGCCAGGGGAGGCAGGATTCTCAGGAGAAAAACATTTGACTGGAGCCAAAGAGGATGCCACAATGTCAAAAGGCTGGTAAGGAGACAGCAGTTGTTGTAGAAGATGAAGGAACCACTAGGAGAAGTGAAAGGGCATGCCTGGGGTGGGGGATGGCAGCCAATCGCTCCTTTGCATGAGCAGAACACGGAGCCATCACATAACAAGGCTGATGGGCGGAGGGAGTGAGATTGAGATGGCCTTGACTTGCAAGTGAAGAAGACATCAACTTCATTCCACATCTCCTGGGGAGATTCCTACGTATCTGTGCTTGAGGAAGCCAACAACTCTGCAAGCAGCATGAGGACAGGGTTCGTGCTGAAGAAAGTGCAACCCAGAGGCTAACCTGATGGCTGGGGACCAAGCCAAGAGCCATGTCCTTGATTTGGGGACATTTCTGTTAATAAAATGCTGCTTTGCTCCATATGTGGGTATGATGAACTGAATGTATCCCCTCAGGTTTAATATATTGAAATCCTGTTAAGAATTGGGCTGCACAGTAAGAGGTGAGTGCCAGGCAAGCGAGTGAAGTTTCATCTACTGCTCCCCCACTGCACACATTACTTGCCTAGAAATCCAAGATCTCGGTGTGAGTAGGGCATGCTCTCTCTGAAGACACTTAGAAGAAGACCCATTCCAGATCTCTCTCTGAGCTTCTGGTGGTCCCTAGGCTAGGGCAGCACAGCTCTGGCCTTTACATGGATGGGGGCCCACCCTCATCGAGTATGATCTCATTCCAGCTACTGACAACTACATCAATGACATCTTAACGTATATGGAGGTCCTAGGGGCTGAGACTCCAGCATGTAAATTTTGGGGGGACACAATTTATTCCACAACAGTTACCTTCACCATCACACAAAGGTCGAGAAGAGAAAGCAACATGAGGAAGAGCCAGGGAGAGGCGGTTTGGTTCTACAGGGCCAGGGATACCCAGTCCCCAGGGGCCACAGGTCAAAGAGGAGCAGGGCTGACTCAAGACAAGCGGAGGATGGACGAGATGGCCTGAAAACTACCACGGGTCTAAACACTGTTGCTGCTCAGCCACTAAGGCATGTCTGACTCATTGCAGCCTCATGGACTGCAGCGCAACAGGCTTCCCTGTCCTCCACGATCTCCTGGAGTTCATGTCCATTGAATCAGTGATGCTACCTAATCATCGCATTTCCTGTCAACCCCTTCTCCTCCAGCCCTCAATCCTTCCCAGCATCAGGGTCTTTTCCAGTGAGTTGGCCCTTCGCATCAGGTGGTCAATACTTTAAACGGTGTCAAAGGAACAGCATGAAGGCAAGTTCTAGAAAACTGAGTTCTAGCAACGTACTTCATGGCCCAACTGGACCTGCACTTTCTTGAGGCCTCGGCATCCAATTAAAATAATTACAGGTTCCATAACTGATCTCTGACACCCAAAACACAACATCTGCTTATCAGTTCCAAAATCCATGGGGAGATTTAAATCCCTTCTCTGCGGGACTGCAGAACTATTCATGGTTTTCTAACAATCTCTTTCTTTTCTAGCTGTAGGTAAGAACTTTCAGCTAACATTCCTGCCACTTTCAAATTAAATCAGATTAAATCGCAGGCATCCAGCCTTCTATAAAAAAATCAAATTGTTCCGATATATCTCACTCCCACAGCACATTAGACAGATGCAGCACATAAAGTAAACAGTCTAGTTACGAAGTGCGAGTTCATTAGTTGTGGGGCTGTCAGGAGCACCCAAGAGCTGTGATAACACAACGCGGTTCCCATCTTAGAAGTCAAGCTAAATGCTTTCCATTTTTATCACCCAATTCATAACCTTGCTGTCTGGCTTTAAGAATCAATAGCCTGGTGGTTTTGGTATCCAATAAATTTGTCTTCATTTGGACGTTTTTCATTTCCCATGCCACTTGAAGAGAGAGGGATAAGGTAAATTGTTCCTCTCATGACATTTGTTTTTTTTTTTCAAATCTATAATTTCACACTGACACATTCCACAAACCAGTGAAGGCAAAGAGAGAGAAAGAGAGCAGATAGCAGAGGCCCCATCCTGAGATCAAAGAAGCTTCCAATTGGGATCATCTGAGACGATTAATTTAATAAGGGCACATAGGCAAAGGTCAACTTGTCTACCCAGTGAAAGTGAAAGTGAAGTTGCTCAGTCGTGTCTGACTGTTTGCGACCCGGTGGACTGTAGCCTACCAGGCTCCTCCATCCATGGGATTCTCCAGGCAAGAGTACTACCCAGGTGACCCATTATTCATCTAGCAAGGAATTTTTATCTAGTACTTACCATGTGCCAAACCCTGTGCTAAGTAATTTACATGACTTGTCTCATTAGTTCTCAGAGGAGAGGGGCCTGAAAGAAAAAGCCACTGTTTTATGCATACCCATACACAAATGGGAATACATAGTATATTTACTTATTTTGTATTTATTAGAACACTGAAACTGAAAGAAAGAAGGTAATTTCAGCTTTGTGGATAAGAAAAAGCAGAAAGAAACTTTAACAAGCATATTTAAGGCAAATCAATATATATAGGTACAGATTTAAAAATCAGTACGTTTAAATCTAAAAGAAAAGTTGCAGAGAAGCATTTCTTGAATCCAATATAAATTATGTGAATAAGGAAATGGGGGCTCAGACAAGGGAATGACATGTCCAAAGTTATCTAGAGAGCATAAGACTAGGATTAAGTCTAGATTCTGAATTTTAGTTTTCTTGAACTGTTTCAGTTTTATCATTATCATCAAATCAACACATAACTGGTCAAACCATATCTCACTCACACAGCTTCTAGCATCCTTTCTAATCGCAGGGGTCTCCAACCTCTGGCATCTAATGTTCTGACGTGGAGCTAACATAATAACAGAAATACAGTGCACAATAAATGTAATGTGCTTGAATCATCCTGAAACCATTTCCCCCACCCCTCCTAGAAAAATTATCTTCCAAAAAACCAGTCTCTGGTGCCAGAAAATTTGGGACCACTATCTTAATGCACCCTACTCATTAATTCTGGAAGGGCTGCTGTATTCGGGATTCACCAGGCTAACAACACAATGGTAATAACTAAAATATGGAGAAATTCAGTGCCTTGTTTCTCTGTAAAGTTTAAAGGCAAAAGAAACCTCTAAAGCCCAGGCAATCCTGATCATAGGCCCAGTTTGGGGGGGAATATGACATATCCCAATTTGGTCTTGTTTACAAATACTTTTAAGCTGATTGTCAAACAAAATGATTCTGTCTGTCAGATAAGATCCCAATTTCCTAAATTCATTAGCAGCTGATGAACAGAAAGGGTCACCCTGATGATTTAGTAATTTGGCCCCGACTCTTGTCAAAGACACTTGGAAAAAAAAAAAAAGTCCAAGCTGTCAGGAAAGAAAGGAAATGTTGCTGCTAGGTCGCTTCAGTCGTGTTCGACTCTGTGCAACCCCATAGACGGCAGCCCACCAGGCTCCTCTGTTCCTGGGATTCTCCAGGCAAGAATACTTGAGTGGGTTGCCATTTCCTTCTCCAAAGGAAATGCTATTTAATCCAATTTGTGCACTATTTTTGTGCAAACAAAGCGTAGATATTTACAGGCATGAGATATTAAGTCTCCACAACCAAGTCAGGATGGTGAAGAAACACAAGAAAGGAGAAAGACAGAGAATGTTTAAAATGCCCCGAGTTGGAAGCCACAGTCAGCTCAGTTCAGTTCAGTCACTCAGTTGCGTCTTTTTGACCCTATGGACTGCAGCACACCAGGCCTCCCTGTCCATCACCAACGCCCGGGATTTACTCAAACTCATGTCCGTTGAGTTGGTGATGCCATCCACCCATCTCATCCTCTGTCATCCTCGTCTCCACTTTTCTTCAATCTTTCCCAGCATCAGGGTCTTTTCAAATGAGTCAGTTCTTCGCATCAGGTGGCCAAAGTATTGGAGTTTCAGCTTCAGCATCAGTCCTTCCAATGAATATTCAGGACTGATTTCCTTTAGGATGGACCGGTTGGATCTCCTTGCAGTCCAAGGGGCTCTCAAGAGTCTTCTCCAACATCACAGTTCAAAAGCACCAATTCTTTGGCGCTCAAGCCATAGGCAGCTCTAAATTGCCTGGAAGCCAACTCTGCCTGCCTCTTTTTTTTTTTTTTTTAAATCCTGTAAGAAGTAAAAACATGCTTTCAAATTATAAAACTTGGGATCATAAGAAAATGAGAAATTCCTTAAGAAACTTGTAGTCTAGGGCATAAGTAAGTAGGGCACATGGCTTAGATGCTGGGAAGATGGAAAGATGGCTTTCCAAATTCCAATAAGGCCCTTGATAGAGGAAAACCAGTGTTTTAATATGACATGCATGCTGTGATGCAAAGGAACACCAAGGTTCTTATACAAGTGTATTAATCAGAATAAGCTGAAACTCCCATACTTTGGCCGCCTGATGCGAAGAGCTGACTCATTTGAAAAGACCCTGATGCTGGGAAAGATTGAAGGTGGGAGGAGAAGGGGACAACAGAGGATGAGATGGTTGGATGGCATCACCAACTCAACGGACATGAGTTTGAGTAAATTCTGGGAGTTGGTGATGGACAGGGAGGCCTGGTGTGGTGCAATCCATGAAGTCACAAAAAGTCGGACATGACTGCGTGAACTGAACTGACTGAATCAGAATAATAAAGCATCCCCAATATCTGTCTCCCAATTGTGCCATCATGAGCTGGCAAGGTAAAATTCAATGTTGCTACTCCATAGCCTAGGGGCACTTCTCCTTTGAGGAATTAGTCACGTTCAAAGGTTCTTATAGTCAAAGCCATGTTTTTTCTAGTAGTCATGTACGGATGTTAGAGTGCTAAGTGCTGAAGAATTGACGCTTTGGAATTGTGGTGCAGGAGAAGACTCTTGAGAGTCCCTCGGACTGCAAGGAGATCAAACCAGTCAATCCTAAAGGAAATTAACCCTGAATATTCATTGGAAGGACTGATGATGAAGCTGAAGCTCCAATACTTTGGCCACCTGATTGGAAGAGCTGACTCACTGGAAAAGACCCTAATGATGGGAAAGACTGAAGGCAAAAGGAGAAGGGGGTGACAGAGGGGATGAGATGGTTGTATGGTATCACTGACTCAAGTGACATGAACTTGAGCAAACTCCTGGAGAGAGTGAAAGACAGGGAAGGCTGGCATGTTGCAGTGCACGAGTCACAGTTACATCCCCTGAAATTCCATTTCAGACTCTCCAGATCTGGCAGAGGTTGCCTAGGAGAAGACAGATTCTTTTTTTCCCAGAAGTTGGGAAATGGTATGAAACATCCTGACCTTATATAAAGCCACCATGGAGGGAGGTCAGAGGCACAGTTCTCTCCCTACTCCCCAGACAGTTCTCTGCCCACTCTCTCCAGAGAGTCTCTGAGCATCTTCACCTTCCAGATCCGTTTCTCCTTTATCCCCTTAACATCCCACACAAGTCTCAGTTCTCACTTGCTCAGGGAATACCACTCCTTTCTGGCATGTACCATCTTTACAAAATACATTTATTTGCAAGGTTGTTTTATTTCTTTACTTTCTTCCCCTCTAGAGTATAAGCTCCCTCAGGGCTTCTTTCTAAGTAAAATAAATACATGTAAAATGGCTCATATTATTTTTCACCCAATTTTAAACAGGAACGACAGAAAATTTCTGAAGATCTTTGAAACACCCTGACTTACAGGTTAATCCAAAATTCTGAAAAATTGCTGGAGAGTAAAGTTTCATGGCCTGAGGACCAGGAGGCAGGCTAGTGACCTTAATCCAAGAGGTGATGTTATCATCCTTAGCAGGAAGTGAAAGCAGGTGGAGACTGACCAGGACATTTCCCCCTATGATCTTATTAAAAATAAGTCTTCACGGTAAAGTCTCAACATTCTTCATTAAAGGAGAAATGTCTTTTAATTTCCACAATTTCAGACTTCTATATTTTACACCAAATATAAGGGGGCAACGGAGGATAAGCTGGTTGGATGGTGTCACTGACTCAATGGACACGAGTTTGAGCAAACTCTGGGAGATAGTGAAGGAAAGGGAAGCTTGGTGTGCTACAGTTCATGGGGTTGCAAACAGTTGGACACAACTTATCGACTGAACAACAACAACAAATAAAATATATTTCAAAACCAATAAAATCAATTTTTATGACCATTCTTTTGAAATATGCTTATTCCCAGTTATCTGCCAGGTCAATTCCTAATTGTCCTTCCAGACCCCACCCAACTATCTCCTCCTCCATGAAACCTTCCCCACCAGGCAAGCTCAGCTCCATCTGAGTGAGAAAATCACTCATTCAACTCCACTTTATTTTTTTATTTTTTTATTTTCTTTTTTGGTTTTTTCAACTCCATTTTAAAAATCTTCCTATTTTGGTTTAAAAGGACTCAGTGAGAAGGTTTCTTCCTCCCTTTTCAACCCTCAATATGGCACTAGTATATCCTTACAGCCTCCAACACTTGACAAGGGGAATTGAGAATTCTCACTGCACAGCTTCTGGCTGGCAATGGCACCTGGCCAGACTTGAACACAGGATGGTTCCTTTGGTAATCTGCTGCTTATGGAGATGTTTATTCTTATCAAAGCCTTCACATAAATAATAAGGTCTTAGAAGATGTGACCAAACACGGCACAGGAAAATGGTAATGACAGAGCTGACAAACCCCTGTGCTTGCTCATGCTTAGCTGCTTCAGTTGTCTGACCAACTCCTTGTGACCTCACGGACTGTAGCCCACCAGGCTCCTCTGTCCATGGGATTACCCCAGCAAGAATACTGGGATGGGTTGCTATGCCCTCCTCCAGGGGATCTTCCCCGCCCAGGAATCGAACCTGCATCTCCTGCATCTTCCTGCACTGCTGAGCCACCTGGGACAAAGCCCTGCCCCACCATAAACTCCATGGGGCCAGGGACAGAGTGTCCAGCTGGTTCTCAGCTGTGTCTGTGCACTTGGCATAGTACCTGGAATGGAACTAGCCACTCAATAACTATTTGTGGAGGGAACCTGAAACTCAGGGACGCAGCTGAACCATGCAAGGACATAGCTGGAATTTCAGCCACATCTTACTCTAAGACTCTTCTTACTCTAAGACCCAAACGTTTTCAACTTTGCAACTCTATACCAAACTGCTTCAAAAGCCAATAAATATTTGTTATTTACTACACTAAGATAGTTCTTTTCCTTGAGGTATTTGTAATCCCAAAGAAATACTCAAAATTCATACCACCCAGGAATCTCCATCTATTCTTTTGCCTTCAAAGATGTGATGAAAAGCCAACTGTCCATCCATAGGAACTGATCCAAGTTTAGGTTTATCCTGAAAAACTCCATACCCAGAGGATCTACAAGTCTCACATGCCACCTTCCTAAATTCAGCAAGATATAAGAATTGACAGGTGCTTCCAAAGGCTGACTTGAATTTTCTTCCATAATAACTATCCAGAATATTTATTTAGATGACTCCTGGAGTTTCAATCCTTTTTTTTTTTTTTTTTTTCGCTTTTTTGCTTTAAATGGCCACAGGCACACGTCCTTTCAAGGTGAACTTCAGGTAAAAATTCTACCAAAAACAGCTGCGGTAACTTTTCTTTCCATACACCATAAACAAAATTTTCTTAAAATAAAAATTTAAAAAAATAAATAAAAATAAATAAAAAGAAAAAGCAAGAGAATTCCAGAAAAAAAAGAACATAAAGAGCTCTGCTTCATAACTTGTATTACCTATAAAGATGAGGCTTGAAATGAAGAAAGAATCCACTTTCCTAGAAGTAAATGAGAAAAGCCCATGAGTGATGAGATAAATCATTCAAACTAAAAAGTCTATGAGCTCCATACTGAAAAAGCTGTAGCCACTTTCAAATTTTTACCAAGTAATTGAGACATGGTGAGGATGGTCTGACAGCAGTGCTAAAGAAAGACGAGCAATAAAAAGCAGTCACAAGAACTACAAAAGCAGGCTAGTTTGGGGCCATTGACTGTTGGGGCAAATGGTTCCTCACACCTGGGTAATTCCCCTGGATTACAGTATAGTACAAAGGTGAAATGAGTCACAAGAAGGAAGAGTTTTAAAAGATTCAGACTTGCCTCTTTGAGAAGGGAAAAAAACACAAGTTTAAAACATCTTCCAGGACGGCATTATGCATTTTGGGGTTTGTTTTGGGAAATTTTACTGCCAAAAAAAGGCAAACTGTTGTTTCATCTGGAAATTCAAGTGTATGGAATACTTAACTACTAATAATGTCTTATCATTAGGCTTTGGGGCATTGCATGGATAAATTTCCATAGGAATAATACTGCTCAGTTGCATTGTTAATAATATTATTGATGATTAATATTATGTTATATTATTATTTATTAATATATGAATAATACTATCAGCAGCATGTTATGTTCAGTATAATAATATAGCAGATCATTATATAGAAATCCTCATGGACTTCCCTATGGAAGCTAAGCCAAAGGTTTACTGCTACCATTGGGTTGGCCAAAAAGTTTGGGTTTTTCCATACCGTGTTATGGAAAATGTCCATGTTTCCTGTGGAGGGACAGTTTGTAGAAGATTGTGTTTTGGGTGTGTGTACTTTTTTTTATAGTTGTGATTAAAGTTGATTTGGAATGTCGTGTTAGTTCAGGTGTACAGTACAGTGCTTCAGGTTATGGACAAACCCAAACAAACTTTTTGGCCAACCAAATATTAATACTAGCACTAGTATCACTACTATAGTACCACCATCACTAATAATGACTACTGCTGTCTTTCTAGTAAAACACTGTAACTCTTATTCTGTCTAAGGAAACCTTTATACGTCTTACTTGTTAGACACCTGCTCCGAGCATGGATAGGCCCTGGATCGTATCAGCTCACTCAATCCTCAGCAACAGCCCTAAGGAGTAAAGGACACTCTTCTCGTCTGTCCCCTCTTCTATCTGAGGAACAGAATGTCAGAGAGACTGAGTGGACATCAAAGCGCCTGCCACCAGCACAGGGCCAATGTCCATGCTCAGACACACCAAGTTCAAGGCAAGTGGTACTGTCACTCTGTGCGACAGGACACACTAGCACTGCAGATCAGGAGGAGAACCACATGACCGGGAAACCTGACACGGGATCCTCACAAAGAGGGCAGGTGTAGGGGACCGGCAAGGAATGAGAAGCATCTTTTACACCCTAACGGTGGCACTACAAACTAGACTCATCATCCTGTCTTCAAAACTGAAAAGCAGAGCACACGCACACCAAGAAACAGAGCAACAGATATAGAAAATAAACTTACAGTTACCAGGAGATATGTGGGGGAAGATAAATTGGTAGACTGGGATCAATACATACACTAGTATATTAAAAAAAAAAAAAACTGATGTGAAGAGCCAACTCATTGCAAAAGACCCTGATGCTGGGAAAGATTGAGGGCAGGAGGAGAAGGGGGCAACAGAGGACGAGATGGCTGGATGATATCCATCAACTCAATGGACATGAGTCTGAGCAAACTCTGGGAGATGGTGGAGGGCAGGGAAGCCTAGTATGCTGCAGTCCATCAGGTTGCAGAGTCGGACACGACTGAGCAACTGAACAACAAAAATAAGGAACTCTATGCGGCACAGGGAGCTCTGCTCTGTAACGACTTACATGGGAACAGAATCCAAAACACAGCGGATGTGAGTTTACGTATAACTGAATCAACTGTACTGTACACAAATACCACAACACAGCAGATCAACTATCCTCCAATAAAAATTATAGAAAGTACACACACCAAAAATACAGGCTTCCAGACTGTCCCTCCTTAGGAAGCACGGGCATTGCCAAGCCCCTGCCCCACTGCTCACACCAGTCTCCCTCACTCCCCTTACTACCCAACAAGACTGACTCCCAGAGGAACACAGACTTCCCTTCCCCAGGGGCCCACGCGTTTTCCCCAAACACCACTTCTGAAAAAAACAAAGAGAGGAAAAGGTGGGCAGGGGCTACACAGGGTGAGAGGCAGAAGGAACCATAGTACTGATGTGTTATTCAACATCCACGAATGATTTTTCACAAAAACAACAAAGACCCCCGTGTGCATTCAGAGAAGGGAGGTCCGTGACTGGCTGGGCCATCACACACCATACCTTCCTGATTTTGGAGATACCCACTGCACTCCCAAGGCATCTCCAAGACAGGTTTTCCATGGGGCATCATCACCCACATTAGTGATCTTAAAAAGACTTGGAAACATGTCCCAGAAGTTTGAAATTTCACTCTCTCACCATTCTGGATCGCTCCAGGACTGCCAATTTCCAAAACTGCAACAGCTGGGGAAGAAAGTAAACAGCCAACCACCCGGTATCTGGTAGGGGACACTGGCCTTCTCCAGTTTTAGAGGAGGAAGAACACCAGAGATCTCAGCTCCTGCCTGGCATCCCCACAACTGAGCAGAAAGGACCCTCCCAACCAGGGAACAGCTGCTCCCAACAGCTCCCCCATCTTTATTTGAATTAGGACTTTGGTTTCATTTTATTACAATTCCACTGTAGGAAATGAAAGCCTCCACTGCCCAGTCCCCACCTGCAGACCTGAAACCCAGCACTGGCTATGAGTGAGGAGAGAAGAATTCCCCTTCTCTCAGGAGCAAGGCTTTCCTTCCAGAATATGAATATAGTAGAAGTAGTGTTAGTCACTCAGTTGTGTCCGACTCTGCAACCCCATGGACTGCAGTCCGCCAGGCTCCTCTGTCCATGGAATTCTTCAGGCAAGAATACTGGAGTAGGTTGCCCTTTCCTTCTCCAGGGGACCTTCCCAACCCAGGGATCAAACCTGGATCTCCTACTTTGCAGGCAGATTCTCTACCATCTGAGCTACAAAGATGGACAGCAGCTGTCAATTTCCAAGTACCCCCTGCCACCCCGCAAGAACTCTGGGAAACTTCCTCCTCTCCTAACCACCTGGCAGGTTTGCTTTCCTTCCTCCTCCAGGCGGGTTTCTGCTTATTTAAATAAGGCCAGCCCCCTCTTTTCCTCAAAAATCTGTCTTTTTCTTGCCTCTCTGTTAAAATCATAAAAAAGGTGAAGGAGTTTCTTGCTTTCATGCAAACAGATCTGAAAATAAGGAAAAACTAACAAAAACAGAACAGATAGAGGTAGCTTTTCTTTTTTTTTCTTCTGTGTTTTGGGTTTGTTCTTTTTTTTTTTTTTTTTGCAAAAGAATGTGTTTAATTTCCAAGTTTTCTGTAGGGGCTCTCTCTCCTCCAACTGCAAGGAAAATAAAGAATAACCTGGGTGTGGATACTGGAAGGCCGAAAGCATGAAGATAAGCCTATGCTTGATGAGATGCTCACCCTCCTAAACTCCCAAATCCACAATCTTCCCAAGACCTGCCTTCAAGTCCGTGAAGTATGTGGTAGGACCCCATGCATCTGTGTGGATAATTTGTGGATAATTTGCAAATGCTGAAGGACATTGTGTCTTTTCCCAGATAGTGGATCACAGAAGATGGTGTCTGGTGGGAAGGAAGGAAGGAGGCAGGGAAAGGAGGGAGAAAGAGGGGAGAGGGGCTGAAGCCATGGCATCTCAGGCAACAGTAGTTCCAGGGGGCCTTGGAGACTCGGGCTAGAACATGGGGCTTCTGTCCACAGACCTAACTTTTCCAGCCAATACTGCTCTCAGGAGAAGCACGGAGGCAGCAGATCTCACAGGAACCAGTGGCTATGACAGCTGATCCTCTTGGCTCTTCTGGCAGATATTTCAAACCCAACTTGCCCTTTCCCTGCTATGTAGCCGTGGACAACTCACACAAGTTCTCTAAACTCAAATGTCCTTATCTGTGCAGCAGACAGACTCAATCACCCAAAGTGAGACCATCTCCAGAGTGAAAAGGAGCTTCATTCACAGAAACCAAATACCAGAAGGTGGTGGACATATGATGATGTTAGGAATGGCTTCCTCATCTCTAGCATGGACTAGGACTCAGCGAGTGGTCTTCCTCATCCCTAGCATGGACTAGGACTCAGTGAGTGGTCATCATTGCTGCGGGTCCTGTGTGAAGAGAACTGATCTCTAAAGAGATTCTGGTTCCATTATTATCAACTGTGTCACCCAGTAGAAATGACTGAATCTCTTAGCCTCATGTATCTTCATCTAAAAAGTCGGATGACACAATAGTAGCAACCTGTAAGACTACTGAAAGCTCAGCGTGGAATACTGTAAGTAAAGCAGTGAGCAGAATGCCTGGTGTTCAGGATATATTTAGTGAATTCTTAGCAATAACAATCACTGCTACTTATTTATATTTCTGTTTACATAGATGTTACCAATTTAATTCTGGCAGATTAATGGACATATGTATACGGAGGTATACAAATATGTGTGTGTTTGTGTGTGTGTGTGTGTTGTAAACACAGTAGACATAATGATTAAGAGTATAGACTCTGGAGGCACACTGCCTAGGTTCAAATCCTACCTCTGCCACCCATGGGGTATGTGATTTTATGCAATTCAACTGGCATCTCTGGACCTGTTTCCTCATCTGTAAAATGTGATAAAATATTATACCTACCTCATAGGGATTTTGTGGCGATCCAACCAGTCCATTCTGAAGGAGATCAGCCCTGGGGTTTCTTTGGAAGGAATGATGCTAAAGCTGAAACTCCAGTACTTTGGCCACCTCATGCAAAGAGTTGACTCATTGGAAAAGACTCTGATGCTGGGAGGGATTAGGGGCAGGAGGAGAAGGGGACGACAGAGGATGAGATGGCTGGATGGCATCACTGACTCGATGGACGTGAGTCTGAGTGAACTCCGGGAGTTGGTGATGGACAGGGAGGCCTGGCGTGCTGCGATTCATGGGGTCTCAAAGAGTTGGACACGACTGAGCAACTGAGCTGAACTGAACTGAAGTATATATTATATATGAAAATAGCAAAATCCTTGGGGAAGACCCGGGGGAAATAGAGACAGACACATGAGGGAAGAGGAGAAGACATTTCTACCTTAAAAGTGACATGATAAGACTTGGGCTCTTCTAAGAGTATTTCGAAAGGTGCTCATTAAAGTGAAACCCTACAAAAAACATGAGAAACAGATGGGTCATATTCAGTGGAATATTACTCAGCCACAGAAAAGAATGAAATTTTGCCATGTGCAGCAACATGGACAGCCCTGGGGCTTCCCAGGTGGCACAGTGATAAAGAATCTACCCGCCAATGCAAGAGACATGGGTTTGACCCCCAGGTTGAGAAGAGCCCCTGGAGAAGAAAATGGCAACCCAATGCAGTATTCTTGCCTGGAAAATTCCACGGACAGGGGAGCCTGGTAGGTAAGCCACAGTCCATGGAGTCACAAAGAGTCAGACACGACTTAGTGACTGAGCACGGGGATAGGCACAGGAGGATGGACTTGGAGGGCACTACGCTAAGTGAGACAAGTGAGACAGAGAAGGATAAGTCCTATATGATACGGCTGATATGTGGCATCTAAACAATGCAACAGACTAGCGACGACAAAGCAGCAGCAGACTCACAAATATGGAGAAGAGGCCAGCAGTTGCCAGTGGCAGGGAGGGGACAATCTAGGGGCGGGGAGTGAGAGGTATAAACTCTTGGGTGTACGGCAGGCTCAAGGACGTACTGTACACCTGGGCGAATACAGCCAATTGTATTCGCGTAACAATTGTAAATGGAAGGAGACTTTAAAAATTGCAGACAAAATAAAAAATAAATTTAAAGAATAAATTTTTTAGAAAAAGAAACAGATGCGGTGGGTGGGTGCATGAGTGGGTGACTGGATTTCAAGTTAATGTGGAAGTAAGTGGGTGAATGGGAGGGAAGGACACCCCTCGCATTCCGGCCATCCACCTTCCCAGCTGTGCCTTCAGTTCCTCAGCTACCATCGCATTCTCGGAAGGAGCCCTCAGAGCCCCACCTTGCCTTGTGCAGGTGACCTGAGGCCTCAGAAACTTGTCATCCACCCGCTTTACCTCCCAGGGATTTGCTCCTCTCTCCCCCTCCCAAAAGGTGCCCAGTGACCTAGCCCTTTGGGTTTGGAGGGGAGTTCATCACCTCAGGCCCTCTAGTTGGTTGCATTCTGTGTAATTAAAGCCCCCGTGCCAGTGACTGATTCAGGGTCTGCATGGGTCTGAGTTGCTCTGATGATTGTAGAACCCACAGTGGTTGAGGGACGAGAACACAGCCTGGAAACATGCCTGAGACACAGCCTGTGCCCTGGTCAATCTTGCCTGAAGGTCAGCCGGTCACTCAGTGGCTTATCTTGTTTTACTGTTATTGTTTTTTACTTTGGCAATGCTGGGTCTTCACTGCAGCCCAAGGGCTTCTCTAGCTGCAGCACGTGGGCTCTTTAGTCGCAGCATGTGGGATCAAACCCGGGCCCCCTGCACTGGGCACAGAGTCTTAACCACTGAACCACCAAGGAAGTCTCTCAATATCTTTTTTCCCTCTTAACAGACTCCTCTGCCAAACAGCACTTTAAATTTTGATTAAGCCCAATGTATCCTGTTCATTTGTTTTATGAGTTGTGACTTGTGCGTCCCCCTCCCCCTCTCTTTTAACCCAAGATTAGTTCAAAAGCAGAGACATTACTTTGCCGACTAAGGTCCGTCTAGTCAAGGCTATTTCCTGTGATCATGTATGGACGTGAGAGTTGAACTGTGAAGAAGGCTGAGCGCCAAAGAATTGATGCTTTTGAATTGTGGTGTTGGAGAAGACTCTTGAGAGTCCCTTGGACTGCAAGGACATCCAACCAGTCCATTCTGAAGGAGATCAGCCCTGGGGTTTCTTTGGAAAGAATGATGCTAAAGCTGAAGCTCTAGTACTTTGGCCACCTCATGCGAAGAGTTGACTCATTGGAAAAGACTCTGATGCTGGGAGGGATTGGGGGCAGTAGGAGAAGGGGACGACAGAGGATGAGATGGCTGGATGGCATCACTGACTCGATGGACATGAGTCTGAGTGAACTCTGGGAGTTGGTGATGGACAGGGAGGCCTGGCGTGCTGCGATTCATGGGGTCGCAAAGAGTCGGACACAACTGAGCGACTGAACTGAACTGAACTGAGTAAAGACACTTGAGTCAATCCTTAATCCGCCTATGACTCAGTTTCCTCACATGTAAAATGGGGAGAGTAATTATAGCACCTACTCAGTGAGTTATTTTAAGAATCCAGAGTTGAACTATATAAAGCACTTACACAGTACCCAACACACAGTGCTTGCTGTTATTATTAGTATTATTATTCTGCTTTTGATCAGACCACCTTGGGAAAATCCTGACAGCAAATGCCAGATAATTAACTATGAAAAAAATGTGGGTGAACAAACATCTGTGCAATGGAAAGACCTGGTGGAGGCAGAGATGACTAAAGAATGCTCTGAATACAGAAATCAGGCCAAGTTTCTCAAACAAAAGGTAAATCAGAAACAAAAGGAATTGTGACCCAAGGCAAAGCCAAAAATAAAATCTATAATTTGGCTTCTTCAACTCACAACTGTTGACTCCATTCCCACCATTCCCACTTCAAAGAGCTCGGAATTGCAAAGGGGGCACAAGAAAGCGGGCTTTGGACCCATGAGCATTTAGAGAAAAGTTCTTAGGCCCTGCTGAATGTTCCGAACCACTCAGTGGCAGTGTGTCCTTTGATTCCCACCGGCAGGTGAGGAAGGGTAATCTCCATCTGCCTTAGGACACAGCTGTGTCCTTAGCTGTGCACTAATGGGTGGCTCTGTGCCAGCTTAATGCCAAATGAAAAGAGTATTTTAAATTAACCTTTGGGGAAATCCCACAAGAGGAGGCTGTCTTCCCTTTACTTTGCTTAAATGACCATGAAGGTGGGGACAGAGAATAGCTCCAGCACTGGCGCCCTGGTTTGGATAATCTCCCAGGACACATGGTAGGATGCCTGTTACTTTCCACCTGGAAGTATTTGTTTCCACATCTCCCAACCCTGGCCATACACAGGAGGGCAAGGACCCCAGTCAACCCTCTTGTACCTCAATGCCTGGGACATAATCAATGCTCAGTAATGGAACAAGTTGCCCGGCAACACTGGATGGCTGAGTGAACAGGTAAGTGGATGACCGGGTAGACAGATAAGTGGATGGATAGGAAGATGGGTAGATGGATGGACAGACTGATGAAAACTGAAAGAAGAGTAAGGAATGCCAGGGAAAAGCAAAGTATTCTTTCTCCAAATCATCCAACTCTACTAATGCCTTACAGTCACTTCTGTATCTCTTTCAAGACAAGAATCATACACCTCTTCAATAAAAGCTATCGTTAGAAGTGGCAGAGAACTTCATTTCCCCAAAGTTCAGGGAATTTTGCTTTCACAGAACTTACATTTTCTCTCTCAAATTGAGATTGTATTTGTCTACATCTATCACTTCTATAGCTTACACGGCGCACCATATACGGAAATGGCTTGAGAACAAGTCACCCATGGAAGTATGTTAGGGTGTGAGTCAGTTTCTAAAGTTAAACTCACCTGGAGAGCTGCCCATTTGATGATGTGTTATGCATAGAGTGAGAACCCAGGAGATGCTAATGGCATTAAGTGGTCTATAAGGTAATATGACTGATGGTTTAATAAGGCAAACAAAAACAAAAGGGGGTGGGGGCTGTCAGAGCCCTCAGGTTCCCTGACTCTCCAGCCAGACTCACAGGACCCAGCACAAACTCACGCATACTCATGACTATGGCTTCCTACAGGCAAAGGACACCGAGTGGAATCAGCAAAGGGTAAAGGCAAGTGGGGTTAAATCTGAGGAAACCAGGCATAAGCTTTGAGGGTCCTCTCCCAGTGGAGTCACCAGGATGCACCTAATTCACCCAGCAATGAGCTGTGACAACACATATGACGTGGTCCACAGGGGAAACTCCTTGGAGACTCAGCATCCAGTGTTTCCACTGGAGACTCGCAGGTAAGCATCATTTGCCTAACATGTACTAAAAGCCTGGACACCCAGAAGGAGAGACGTGTTCAACATAAACAATACTGGCCATACAAATGTTTTAGGCACAGGAAGTCACTCTTCTGAGCTTTAGGAAAGGTGGGATCCCTCCTAAGGATCCCTCCCAGGGATCCCTTGATCCCTAGCCTTAAGCCAAGGGCTTTCTACGGATAGTGGTCAGGCTCATTAAGTCAACTTCTTCTCCAGAGGGGGTACACACAAATGAATTTTGGCCAGAGTAGTCTTCTTGGGAAGTCATTCACTGATTCTAACAATGCTGCCTTTGTTCATAACAGTTTGGGATTTCTCTTTGGCAGTTGCCTAAGAGCCCTATGTGCAAAATTTTTGAAACTTCAACCCATGAAGATGGACCTAATCTCCAACACCCAAGGTATAGACAAGCCTCTTTGGTTCAAACCACAAATTAACAATAAAATAAGAAAACTGGATCCTTCTACCTTGGTCTCCAAGCACAGAGGGTAAAGGCCATCCCTCCATTCATTCTTCAAACATGTATTTTTGTGTGTATGTTCAGTCGTGTCCAACTCTTTGCAGCCCCATGGACTCCTCTGCCCTCCAGGCTCCTCTGTCCATGGAAATTTCCAGGCAATAATACTGGAGTGGGTTGCCATTTCCTACTTTAGGAATCGTCCCAACCCAGGGATCAAACCCATGTCTTTTGGATCTCCCGCATTGCCAGGCAGATTCTTTACCACTAGTGCCATCTCGGGAGCCCTAACCATGTGTTTGGCACCTCTGAATTTCAGATGATTGTTAGCTGCTAGGGACACACATATGAGAAAGATGGCTGTAAGAACCCACATCCACACTCACTGCTGTTCAGTACAATAAACACTTATCATGCACATACCTGGGCACTGCTTCTCAGGGAAAGCTCTGCAGAGAGCCAGCTGTATTTGTGTGGTTTTGATACCATGAGCAACCTACTTTTATTTTCCCCTGGGAGTAAGGCTGTAACTCTTTGCTTTAAAAAAAAAATCTGTTTTTAAAAATAACTAAACCGGTCCCCAATGTTCCCAGTGCAGCCCAGATTTTATTTTTCCAGGGCACGAAGAGAGAGCAGCCAAGTTCAGGCTCCCCTTCTCTGCTTACACTCATTCTCTTACCAATCTCAGCCAGGCTTATGGCCTGAAAAGCCACCTAAATGCCGGCAACTCCCAAACTCTATCTCCCAGCCCAAGTTTGCTCTAGAACCCCAGGCTCGTAGCCAGCCACCTGCCCGTCCAGTGTCTTCACGCAGCTATCTGCCTGAAAAGCATTGCTAATTCCATAAGACTAAAACCAAACTACTAATATCCTCTTTGAAATTGGTTATTCCTATGATCTTCCCCATTACAGAAAATGGAAGTCTCCCTCATTCCTTCTATTAATTGCTGCTCAGTGAGAAACTAGATTCACCACTGACCCCTTGCTTTCTAGTTGGCACAGCCAAAGTACTGAACCAGCCTTGAAAGCACATCCAGATTCTGATTACTTCCCACCACTATTGCTACTGCAATTCTGGTCCAAGCCAGCAGCATCTCTTGCCTGAATTACTGGCCTTGTTTCCTAACTATATCCCTTCCTTGATCCTTGGAACCAGAGGAGTTCTTTTGAAAAGCAAGCAGGTCATCTCTACCCTGCTGGGAGCCCTCCAGTGGTTCTCTTACTCCATTTCACTTGGAGTAAACACCCTACACGTGACTTTCCCTGTCTGACCTCAGCTCTTAGCAGGGCCACCATGTGACAAAACACACCGTGCCCTGAACAAGGGGAGTGGACAGGGCAGGTGAAAAGCCACTCACCCCTCTCATGAGCCCTGCCCTCAGGCTGTACCTCCAACGAGTTGTCTTTCTAATTTGTACAAAGGCACTTGGGGGACAGAGGAAGTGCTGTCTCACCCTCCTCCTCACTCAGCCTGTTTCTAGACTGCAATGGCTATAATAGGGAAGAACAAATATGACTCCATACTGGAGCTGTTTCTCTACCTTTGGTATACTATTGCATTTGCTATAAAGTTAAGAATGCTGTCTATACCCCAAAATATACAAGACAGCCTATTCTCTCGGCTCTGACCTTTAGAGGTATAACACTTTTCCGTTCATATAGAGACAAACACTTGCAGAACAGAGAATCACATTTGTCTTGCTGGAGGTTTATAGGAACATTGTGACTAGACCTAGGTGGACAGCTTCAAGAACAAAGAATTCTGGCACCCCTTCCCCTTTTCGTATAAAAGAAGCCTGAATTCTAGCTCAGATGACAATTCTTTGGGACACTAGTCCGCCACCTTCTTGATCAACAGAGTTTCTGAATAAAGTTGCTATTTCTTGTCCAGCACTTCATCTCTTGATTCACTGGTGTATTGTACAGCAAGCAGTATGAGTTTGGACTCTGTAACATGGCCATGCTCTCTTTAGCCCTTTGCCTTGCTGTGCCCTCTGCCTGGGACGTTCTTTCCCCCACCTCCCTCAGGATCCCTCAACTGTCCCCTAATACATCCCTATGTAAAATGACAGCCCATCACCCCCTACCACATGATGTCCTATTTCCCTTCCCTTTTCTTTCTTCTATTCTGAAACATTCACTATGACTGTGAGCATTGTTTAATGTCCATCTTTCCTCTCTAGAATTTTTTTCACCATTTAAATAAATGTATCAAAGTGAAATGCAACATACCACAAGATTAACTATTTTAAAGTGAATGGATGCACCATTTAGTGCATCCACGGTGCTGTGCACCCAACATCTCTACTTCCAAAGCAGTTCCATCACTCCAAATAAACCCCTATACACTAGGCAGTTTCTCCCCATCTCCTCTCTGCCCCCTTCCCCAACAAACCTTGATCATGATCAACTTGGAATTCTGTCTCTAGAGATTAACTATTCTGGACTAAATGGAATCATACAATATGGGACCTTTCTAGTGTCTGACTTCTTTTACTGTCTCTCAGTAGAATTTAAGCTTAAGACAACAGTCTTTGTATTATTCACCACTTGTATTTCCTGTGCTGAGAAGTTATGCCTGGTCAAAAAAACCATAAAAATACAAAAGCAAAACAAAACCAGTAGGTAAAATTTAAGTGTCTGTTGAGTGAATGGATGGATGGACAAGAAGAATGAATGAATGAATGAATAAAGGGTCACATCATCCAGAAGAAGAAGAAATAAATAAAATCAGATTAAAGCAAGGTTCCCTGAAGGAGTTAAGAGGATCAGACGTAACTGTGAAACCAAATCCGGAGACAGTGGCAGCAAACCTAGCTATAAACACACGTTCGAATGGCCCAGAGTCTGAGTCTGGCCTTCAGGACAGTCTGGGGCTGTACAAATGAACCTGGTGTTTTCTAGATGCAGTGCTTACTGGACCTTCAGCAAAAACACCTCTTTACATAATCACATATTGGACAAAAACAAATAGCTTCTTGAACACTTTCCAAGAACGTGGCTATGTCATTACATTGAAATTATCTGTAATATGACATCTCCCCAACTATAAACTCCTTGAAAATGGGAAGTGAGCTTATTTATCTTTACATTCTTGTCCCCAGAGCAGTACTCAGGCCCCTGAAACTTCTCAGGAATGCCAGCTGCCCTGCTCAGAGAGAGTCAATGAGACTCAAAACTAGCCTCAAATCTTCTCCTTTGCACTTTCAAACTGTACAACTCCCCAAAACCCAGTGTGATCAGTAGTTTGGCACAGCAGGTGAGACCTCAGAGAGTTATAAAGAGCAAAGCCTTGGAGAGAGCTTGCCTGGATAAAAATCCCAGCTCTGCCACTTCCAAGCTGTGTGACCTTGGCTAACCTTCTCAACTTTTCTGCACTCAGCTCCATCGTCTGCAAAACCAGGATGACAGCCATCTGCTTCACAGAACTGTTGGGAAGTGAATAAGTTAATCCATAAGAAGTGCTTACAATAGGGACTTACAATAAGCACTTACATAGTAAGTGCTTACTTATAAGCTTTTGTGTTTACAACCACATATGAAAATTTTAAGTTCCTGCATCTTTAAGTTTCTCCATCTCTTTATCTGGAATAAGAAGGGTGAAGACTTGCCTGAGAGCTGGGAGAAGTCAACAAAAGAACACATGCAACCCCTCCCCACCTGTCACAAAGGTGCTTGACACAAATAAGTGTGTGTGCGAGGGGGGTGGGAATCCAGATGACAAGCCTTCTTCAGTCACATATAAATTTAATCAACTATTATTTGCTGAGTGTTTGCAAACCTTGAAGGAGGCACTCTGCACAACTCTGGGATAAAATGTAAATGAGACCCAGAAATCTCCCCATCCCAAGGATGCTTAAGATCTGACACTAGAGACAGATGCAGTCCAAATGGTGATGTGTGCACGGGGATTGTATTTCTCTGAGGGCGTGACAACAGGCGTTTCACACACCACTATGCCGTGCTACAGTGACCCTCAGGCTGTTCGCAATACCATTGTCAGGCTCTGAGTACATCAGGACAGAACTGCTCTGCCCAGGCATGGCTACATGGCTTCCTCTGGGCAATGAAATGAGAACGCAAGTGATGAAGAGGAAGCTTTAAGAACCAGTTGTGCGCCTTCCTCTCTCTGCTAGGATGACCAACAATAGTCTTGACGGGGTGGCCTCACCACCCTGGATCCCATGGTGAAAACAGCATGGAACGGAGCCCCAGGGGACTGAACTTGGATGGACACACAGTATGGGGAAAACTCTGATTATCATCTGCCTCTGAGATGTGCTACCTAGCATCATGTACCCTCCTGACATGTGTGTAGTTAACTTTTGAGTGGAAGTTGGGTAACTTGGGCATTCAAAATAAGTGGGGAACTTGGAGCTCTTCCTTATTCTAACTGCCAGAATCCTACAAGCTGTTCCTCCCTGAAGTCAGCCAAAGGGCTGTTCCACCACCAGCTCTGGTGGGACTGCTTTCATTCCTCCTGGTATTACTGTATTTCTCACAAATATCTCATTAAGGCAATTATCAGCCATTAGCACAGTAGCCCGAGCATCAGTACAATCACACACATTAATAAAACACAATTTAGCAGAGCGAGTAAAGGCATGAGCAAACCAGGCTCCCTTGTGCAGCACTGCTGGCTTGAGCTAGAGAGAGTTTCCACGAAAAGAAAGCCACGCATTTCACAGAAGCCTGCCAGTCTCGGCACCTTCTGAGTCATCATTTGCCTGCAATTCAGTTCTACCAACAAAACCTGAAGTCTTGAAGAATAAGGAGGTGTCTGACAGGCAGAAAAAGTTAATATGCTTTCCAAGAGGGAAAAAGAATCTCCAAATCTTGGAAACATGGGAGAATATGTCAGATCTAGAGAGTGGGGAAGTTGAGATCTGATGTATAGAGGCAGGGCCCAAGGCCAGGAAGGACCCCGCCTGGGAACAGATTTATACATCCTATTAAGCTGTTTGGACTTGTTCTAGAGGCAATGAGGAGTGACCAAGGAGGCTTAAGCAGGGCTGCATGTGCTGCTCTGAGCTTTAGAAAAACCACTGTGGCAGCAGGAGAATGATGGATTAGAAGCCAAAGGGAGGAGGAAACCAGGCTAGTATGACAGTCCAGGCCAGAGAGGATGGGAACCCTGCCCAAGGCTGTGACAGATGGAGGTGAAAGAACTTGCCGGCAACGCCAGGAGGGAATGGACAACCTGGTCTAAAGCTCAATCTGAAGACCTAAGCAAGACAGGGGCAAGGAGAGGGAAACTGAAGAGAGAACACGCTTCTAAGGATGACTCTGAGATGTCAACCTTGGGACATAATGATGCCACTAAAACAGATTTGAAAAATTTGTTTTGATAGGTTTAATCTAGTGGACCAGCACAGAAGACAATTAACACATGTAAATATAGACCTTAAAAACTCATTTCTTTTCTTCCTCAAGAGGACTTAATATCTGATGCTCCAGGAACAGAGGCCCCAGAGAACCTGTTCATGAGATCATGGTCATGCTAATAAGCTCCAGCAAGCTCTGAAGGTACTGGGAATCATGCTTGGCCTACTCTGCCTTCCTAGGATTCCAAAAGAGTAACTCACCTGCCCATAGCTTGTGACAGACAGTTTCGTTTTGGACAAGGCTCTTTTGGGCATGTATTGCCTTTCCCTTGTCATTACATCCCCCAGATGTTTGCCCAAGTGATGGCTGTCTGTAACACAATGCCATTTCCATCTACTCAAGTCCCCAAGGGAAACCAGGACTCAAACCAGAGCCTTGCATTGCACACATTCCAGCCAGGGTTGGTTGTCATTGCTAAGACCTCACTCAATCACATGTTTATCTTTGATCCACATGGCCAGGGCACAGATGGTCCATCCATCTAACAGATCCTCTGAGATATCCCCTTAGGATGCTGGTCCATTGCTGAGTTTCCCTTTGTGTAGAGTAATTCATTCCATAAACACAGTCAGACCTCAACAGCTGTCCAGGCCAAGAACACAACACTGATCAGGATGTTCCTTCACGGTTTGCTCGCTCATCCAACAAACACGAACGAGGCCCTGACGGCACACCAGACCCTAGACAATGAAGCTCAGAGACGAAAAGAAAACCGACTGCCCTTCAAGGAGTTCACAGCTTCCTCAAGGAGACAAACGAAGAAGACAAAATACAGGTATATTTATTGTGATTGGTTCTGGTGGCTTGCTGGTTTTTCCTCCCATTAGGTGGTACCAAGTTAGCGTATAAATTCAGGCTATTAGTTTAGATTTGGTTTCAGTGGTTGTTCTAAGTCACTTCAGGCAGCTATGACAAAGTACCATACACTGACTGGCTAATAAAAAAAGAAGTTATTTCTCATAATTCTGGAGGTTGGGGAGTCTGAAATCCGGGTGTGATACGGGTATATTTCCAGAAGCTCAACATCCTTATCTGGGATAGCTTATTGCTTCTTAGAATGGCACTTCTGAATGCAGGAGATGTTTGTAACAGCACCACTGAGTGACTATGTCACCCCCTTGACGTGTATATGTGCTAAGTAGACTGCTTCACTCATGTCCAACTCTTTGGAGTCAGTAGTGGTGGAGCAGGTGGTAGTGACTCTTATAAGGATGCTAATTCCATTCATGGGGGTTCCATCCTTATGCTCTCACTTAATCAAAACTAACTACAAAGGTCCCACCTCCTAATACCACCACTTTAGGGACCAGATTTCAACATATGAATGACTGGGGATGGGAGATGACACAGACATCCAGTCTATTGCAGGGGTGCTATCAGAAACATCTAGTGCATTCAGAAGTGCCGTTCTAAGAAGCTGTTCCAGATAAGCATGTCAAGCTTGTAGAAATATAACCAGTATCACATAGATTGTTTTGTTCAGCCCCTGACAGTCAAGTACCCCAGAAGCAGAACAGGGTGCCCATGCTGCTCCCTCCCCCACCACATCTTGGTAGAAAAGGTGCATCTCACATGTAGGACCCCTTTTGCCTAACAGACCAGGGGACACATGAAAAAGGATGGAGAAGAGTGAGCACTCATCTTCAGAGGCAGTGATGTGCTGCTGGTCCCATGTGAACACAATCATCAGGAAACAGTCCTCCACCTCTACCTATCTCAGCTCTCCACGCAGATGACAAACCACTGCTCAGGATACTCTATATCTTCTGCTCAAAGATGTGTGTGTGTTGTGTGCGGGGAAGGGGGCTTCCCTGGTGGTCTAGTGGTTAAGAACTTACCTGCCAAAGAAGGGGACACTGGTTCAATCCCCAGTCCAGGCAGATCCCACATGCCGCAGAGCAACTAAGCCCACGCACCATAACTACTGAGCCAGAGTTCCAGAGCCCATGAGCCTCAACTACTGGGCCCATGTGCCACAACTACTGAAGCCTGCCTGCTCTAGAACCTGTGCTCTGCCACAAGTGAAGCCACCGCAGTAAGAAGCCCATGTACCACAACAAAAAGTAGCCCCTGCTCATTGCTCGTACGCTCCTTGCATAGAGAAGGCCTATGCAGCAACGAAGACCCAGCCCAGCCCATCCAACAAACAAACAAACAAACAAACAAAAGCTCCCGGGGAAATGCATTTTCGCTAAGAACACAGTAAGCCCAGGCACTGCTGAGCAACACACTCTTCCCCATTTTGATAGGTATTTCCAGTTTAACTCCCTTGCATTCTGTAATGCTCCCAACTTAAAAGCCCATACAGGAAAATCTTAAGATTGAAATAAATATCACATGAACACTGAACAGATACAGAGAGGGAAACAAAAATTTACTGAGTGTTCAAATCACACCAGATATACTCCACACTCTTGCAATGAGCTTAAACGATAAGTTTTTCCCATTTTACAGAACAAATTAAAAAAAAAAAACTATCATTAGGATTAAGTTACTGATCATAATGTGGGGTGGGAAAGAAGATGTCTTGGGGTCAAGATTCCTTGTAGCTCTGACCTCCAAAATTAATATCCTCTCAATAACATACGTTTAACTCTCACTCAATCATCTCCAATTCCAGGATCTCTCCTCGAAAGGCTAGTATGATGGACTGTCACCCTCCTCTAAGCGCCTCAATCACTCAAGTCATCCTTCTCAACCCAACCTCATCCACCACAATCTGTCCCTGGAGCTAAGATACCAGGTGTGTGTCAGGCCAGCAAGTGACAGTTTGCCAATAGCCTCCAATGGGGCCAAACATAGCACCTGGTTTCTGGCACACCCATGACAATGACAGTGACTGGGATGGTTCGTTTTATGTGTCAACTTGGCCTAGAGTCCCCAGTTATTCACCAAACACTAGTCTCAGCGTTCCTGTGAAGGTATTTTGTAGATAGATACGGGCAACATCTACAGTCAAATAACTTTAAGTAAAAGAGAGGACCCTCAATAACGGGAGTGGGCCTCATTCAATCAGTCAAAGGCCTCTGGGGCAAAACTTGAGGTGGAGTTTTCCCAGAGAAGAAGAAGATCTGCCTTCAGACTGCAGCATTCTCTCCTGCCTGAGGTCCCAGCCTGCTGGCTGCCCCATAAACTTCAGACTTGCCAGGCTCAACAGTCATGTGAGCCGATCCCTAACACCAAAGCCTCTGGGAATACGTATATCTGTATCTGCTTATATCTACGGCTCCCATTGGTTCTATTGCTCAGGAGAACACTGAACGAAGCAGCAACCACCATATGCATAACGTCATGTCATGGAAACCATTCACTTCCGTTCGACTAACTTTCCTACGGATGAGGAAACCGCAGCTCCCTGCAGCCAAATTACATATCCGAGGAATACATAGATGTTACTAACAGAGCCTTGATTTAGGCTCAGACCTTCACACACAATATGGTAATGCTTCTTTCCCTGACACGTGGTCCCCCAAAGTTACCGCAGGTCCTAATACCAAGGAAAGGAGATTTAATAGTTTACCACTGGCTACACTTTGAGCACAGCCCGAGGGGGCCCACAACCTAGCCAAACTGGCTCCTCTCCCTCTTGGCTGGGGCGGTGCAGTCTGGAGGTGGGAGTCTAACAGGCTCAGTTTCTCCCAGGACAGTAAGGAGACCAGGGTAGCACTGAGCAAGGGGAGAGCCAAGGCGAGGGTTTCTCTTGGTCCTGCTCCCCTTGGCTAAGCCCAGGCCCCCCTCATCTGCTCCCTTATCAGGCTGTCCAGCTGCTCAACGTGAATGCCAAACTCACTGTTCTTCATCCATTCACTGGAAGCCTTCATGTAAACCTCATTAACAGGCATAGCAATTGCTATGTGAATATTGCCCATTTTCCAATTATGTTCTTTCTTCATGCCGGGCAAATCTGCCATCGGAGAAAAAGCACTGTGTGGCCTTCATTGGTTCTAAGACATGTGGGTGAGTGATCAGCTTTGGACAGTGGCTTCGACAACCACCAAACAGAACTCTTTGCATCCGAGGTACAATCTTGGAAACAGAGCAGAGTGTGAAGTGCAGGTACCTGTCCATCAACCCAGCCCAGGGGCCCACACACTTGGGGCTGTGACTTCAGGCTGTGACTTTCACGACCGGCTGGCCGTGAAAAATGAAGCCTTGACACAGAATTACAGCAAAGATTTGAGCTCCTTCTCTACCTTTCCCACAGGGCATGGTGCTGGAAGATGTGTGTGTTTCCATCCATACCGTCACCCTGTGAGTTCAGCATCTGCAGAGAATGGGGAGGGTTCATCATGAAGGGAAAACCTCCCGGAGGTGCTTCAAAAGGAAGGCATGCAGCTGCTGAACCATGTACAGATCATCATAAGCACTTCTTATGAGACCATCAACTGCTCATCACCTCCCAAAAAACAGGCAACCCTCCTGAGTCCAATTATCTCCAAACTCTTCCTCTTTTGCATTCAATTTGCTCATTAAATGAGCACACAAAGGCATGGCCTGGCTTTTGGACGCTTGCACAGTTTTCACAAATAGAAAGTGTCTACGAGATAGAAACTCAAGGCTTGACTCAGACAACGCCCCACTGTGGTCTGTGTGGGAAAGAAATGAGGAGTGAAAAACTATCTTGGAGCAGAGCAGGGCAGCATCTGGGTTCTCCTGCCTGACTTAATCCTCAAGAGGTAGTCCGGTTTTGAGAAAGAAAGAGAGAGACAGAGAGAAAAAGAGAGAGAGAGAACACATATAAATATAAATAGAGAGATGGATGACTAATTGATAGGTAGATAGATATATGATATATAGATAGATAAACCATATGTAATAGAGATGCATGACTGATAGCTAGATGGATGGATGGATAGTTAGATAAGACATGCTGTGCTGGCTTAGTTGCTCAGTCATATTCAACTCTTTGCAACCCCGTGGACTGTAGCCCACCAGGCTCCTCTGTCCCTGGGGGTTCTCTAGGCAAGAATACTGGAGTGGGTTGCCATGCCTTCCTCCAGGGAATCGTCCCAAAGTACCCAGGTCTCCAGTATTGCAGGTGGATTCTTTACCATCTGAGCTACCAGGGAAGCCCAAGAATACTGGAGTGGGTAGCCTATCCCTTCTCCAGAGATTCCTGACCCAGGGATTGAGCTGGGGTCTCCTGCACTGCAGGCGGATTCTTCACCAGCTGAAGATTTGAGCTTATCTAGGAAGCTTTCTTATCTAGGAAGCCCCCTAGATAAGATATACATAGATATAAATAGAGAGATGGATGATTGATAAGTAGACAGACAGCTATAAAACACAGAGAGATATAAGTAAACAGAGAGATAGATGACTGGTAGATAGCTAGATAGATGGATAGAGGAGGGGAGAGAGATAGATAAAACTTGCATAGATATAAATACATGGAGTGATGGATGATTAATTGATTGAGTGGTAGCTAGACAGATGGAGCAACAGATAGATAGATATGTTGGGGACCAAGATTCTAGGTCAGGTCTCTCTAGCCCCCCCAAATTAATATCCCCTCCATGACTCTCACTCAGTCATCTCCAATTCCGGAATGCTCTCCTGGAAAGGCGAGTGTGATGGATTGTCACCCTTTTCTCAGGTCATCCTCCTCCACTCAACCTCACTCGCCACAACCTGTCCCTGGAGTTAAGACACTGAGTGAGTGCCACAGGTGTGTATGTACACACACACACACACACACACACACAATGTCAAATATATACACCCGAGCCTCAGTAGGTCCCCCTTTGCCTCACACTGGCCTCCAGCCCCAACTCCCACCCAGCCCTGTGCAAACACATTCTCACCACCAGCCCGTGCAGATGCTGATGCCTCTGCTGGGGATACACAGGTCCACGCACACTCGTGCTTAAACTACTCAGGTATCACCTACTGTTGTAAGCCTTCTGCCTGTAAAAATTCACTTAGTGCTCAAGACAGCCCTACTGTCATGCTATGATGACAGTCTCGCCACCTCCATATCACAGCCATAGAGAGAAAGTCAATTCCCTGGTGGCTCAGACAGTAAAGAATCAGCCTGCAATGCAAAGACCTGGGTTGGATCCCTGGGTTGGGAAGATCCCCCGGAGAAGGAAATGGCTACCCACTCCAGTATTCTTGCTTCCAGAATTCCAAGGACAGAGGAGCGTGGCAGCCTGCAGTCCATGGGGTTGCAAAGAGTTGAATATGACTGAGCAACTAAGCCAGCACAGCATGTCTTATCTAGCTATCCATCCATCCATCTAGCTGTCTATGGGTAGGACACAACTGAGCAACTAACATTTTCACAACACTTTTAAGGTCTCCCAGCCAGAAAGGGGCCGGTGGGCTCCAGAGTTTAAGCTCCTGACCCCTGCAAGGGCCCATGGCTCAGACTCTGCCAGTGTCACTCCTTGAGGGAAGGCCCCCCTGACTGCCTCTTCTCTCTTCTTCACTCAGAGGCAAGGCATTCCACAGCGCTGTGTCAGAGGCAAGGCATTCCACAGCGCTGTGTTCAGGGCCTTTCTCCAGCTTCACCACCCCTTGCTGCTCTGGTCACTTACTCATCTGTGCCCTCCCTCTAGACCGGGAGACCCCTGGGGCAGACCCCATGGCTTTCATGGCTGGGCACCCAACACAGCATCCCCAAACCTAACTCCCAAAGTAACAGTGCTACGAGTGGTCGCGAAGTCCCGCAAATCCACATATGGAGAGATCACGGAAGGTAACAGAGCAAAAATATAGAGGACAGAGCTGCTGGAGCCAGATGCAGCCTCCTAATTGAACTGAGGGCAGGAAAAATCCACTAGATAAATAGCTGCCTAATAAATCTGCCCTCCCATCACTGCCGGGCTCATCCGTGAATTAGCAAGCAGCAGCATACCTTCTATTGGCAGAAGGCTTCCCTGTCATTATTTTTAGTTATGCCTTACAACTTCCTGCTAGGTCAATATTATTGAGGGCGTCAGCAGTAAGACAGGACAAAATCATTATCCACAGCTGACAGACCAGGAAGCTGAAGGATGGAGGGAGGAAGCGAAAACAGGGTGGGTGGTCAAAAGGCCTTTGCAGGTATAGACCCCAGCTCCCTAACTAACTTGACCTTGGATAGTTTACAACTACAAAAATGGGGATATTACTATACCTACTCAAATGGCACAAATACTCATTTCTCCCTATGATACAAGGGCCAGTTCATACGTGTTGAATACGTGGCATTTCCCCTCCTACTCAAGGTGAGGCACAAGGGAACGGGGCACTGAAGACTCCAATGTGGGGCTCCCGGGCTCAGTCAATGAATGGTGCAGGGTCAGAGTGCAGTTTATAAAATTTGTTCATGTGTATGTTTAACAGTCCTTCAACAGTCAGGGCATTTTTAATGCAAAAAGTAGGAGAAAATCTTTCATTAAAAAAAAATACAGGTGGTTTATTTGAGTGCACACACTCATTCACAATATTTGCTATTGTTGTTGTTGTTTAGTTGGTAAGTTGTGTCTGACTCTTTTGTAACCCTATGAACTGTAGCCGCCAGGTTCCTCTGTCCACGGAATTCTGGAGGCAAGAATACTGGAGGGGGTAGCCATTCCCTTCTTCAGGGGATCTTCCTGACCCAGGGACTGAACCTGGATCTTCCACATTGCAGGCAGATTCTTTACCATCTGAGCCACCAGAGAAGTCCACTGTTAAATGGATGAGACACCCAAAGACCAGCCAACCCAGTAACTTGTCAAAGGCTCACAGAACTCAGTGGATGAGAATTTAGGTCATCCCAACATCTAGGGCTTTTTCTGTGATCCCTCAACCACTCCCCAGGAGGGCATCCTCTCTACAACTGGATTCCAGCCAAGGCTGCAGACTATTCCTCATTCCTGTTCCCCATTGTCATCCTAAGAACTGGTGCTGAAAATATTTGGGCACGTGGTACATGCTCAATAAATACATGTTGATGCACGGATTTATCCCCACGTTCAAAAGCAACTTCAAAGACCACCAGTTTGAAGAGAACTGGACTCATCGATTTCAGCAGCAGCCTGATTCCAGATGGCAAGCAACTTGAAAGTTCACACAGGCCCCTGTGGTCTCTGTAATCCAAAGATATTGATCACAACAGCCAATTTCTGTCAGGCCCATCATCACATCACATTTTATTTCCTCCCTGTGGCACGTGAGCTCAAAGCTCACCATCGGTTTAATATTCTATAATATTCATGGCCAAGCTAAGAAACAGTGCACATATACAAATGCTCAAGATGACTGTTTTTTGAAGTTTAGGCTTTCTGGCCACAAGCTCTGTATCTCACTGCTGTCCTTTAGGAAATCTCAGCTCCTCCATTTTCAACATATACTGCCATCCAGGGCAACTCCAGCAGGACTGTGGCTACTCACCCACACTACTGGTTTACCAAGTCATTCATTCCCTTGATGCCAACAACCTGCACCACCACGCCCCCTTGGTACCAGCTCCAAGCCCTCCACATCCTCTAGGAGCTGACTCAACAACCTTGCCTTCCAATATCCTTCCTTTATTACTTACTTACATACATACTTTATCAAGTACTTAATCCAACCAAATCCACTTCATTTAACCCACACAGCCTCCCTAACCATCCTCTACATGTCCCGTAGGGGGTTGATGGGGGGAGACAAACTTGAACATGAATCTTACATCCCTGTAAATAATCAATGTGCCCTTAAAGAAGTCTGTTAGTTTTTCAAAAATTCAGTTTCTTCATCTATAAATTGGGCCTCTTCTGGAGAAGGGCAACTGTCCAGCGGACCCTGGTCAGGGTGAGACAATTCCCCAGCCTCCATGCCGTGAGAGGTGCTGTTGCTCAGTCACTAAGTCATGTCTGACTCTTGGCGACTCCATGGACTGTGGCACGCCCAGCTCCTCTGTCCTCCACTCTCTCCTGGAGTTCATCTATCTGACAAAATTCTAACCAGTGGGAAGTGAGCAGCAAAGATGTGGTCCCATACTCACTGCTCGCGATCTTGCTCTCTGCTGTCCAGAGCTTAGATATCACTTGCAGACGATAGCTTTCCTGTGGCCCGAGTCACTGTGTGGAGCAGAGACATCCCCTCCTTTATTCTCCCAACATACTCATTCTGAGAATGAGAAATAAACATCTTGAGTCATTAGACATTCTTGGGTCTACTCGGCTGGCTTCTACCTAAGGCACCATTTTCTTAGCTTGACAGATGGTTATGATAATTAAACAATGAAAATTTGCAAAACACAGTGTATAGGACCAGACACAGACCCTGGCAGCATAACAGATACTTGATTAATAATTTTCCTCCTCTCTTTATTTTTTCCTATAGCTTTTTGCCACAACTCGTTAAAACGAGAATACAGGTTACCAGATATTAACTTCTCCACTACCATAAGTTTATCCATATTCATCATTAGTTATTCATTATTAATTATTAATAATTACCAACAGCCAGCATTTACATGTCAAACTTTAAGTGCTTTATGTGTATGATTTCATACCATCCTTACAATAACCTTACGACGCAGGTATAATTAGTATTTCCACAGTATAAGAATCTAAGGCTCAGGGGTTAAGAATTCTGCCCAAGGTCAAAAAGCTAATATAGAACCAGGTGTGTGCATGCTGTGTGCGTGCTCAGTCGTATCCAACTCTTTGCGATCCCACAGACTGTAGCCCGCCAGGTTCCTCTGTCCACAGGATTCTCTGGGCAAGAATACTGGAGCGGATTGCCATTTCCTCCTCTAGGGGATCTCCCCCACCCGGGGACCAACCCCACGTTTCCTGCATCTCCTGCACTGGCAGGAGGATTCTTTACCACTGAGTCACCAGACAAGCCCTTAATACAGAACCTGGGCTTTGGAGGTTCTCATCCCATGGAAGGATCTTTTTGGTCAAACCTGGTCTTCCTCCTTGTCCACTATCATCCGCCTAGTTGCACAAGCCAGGAATGTGCAGGTCTTCCCAGGTTCTTCTCGCTCCTTTATTGCCGATGCTTAACATCTCCATTGCCACCCCTTGTAACATCATCCCACTGCTACTGTCTGGATCCAGTCCCTTCTCATTTATACTCATTCAAGGTTTTGACTGGCCTTATTACCTCCATATTTGCCCCCTCCAGTCTTTCTCCAGGCTGCTGCTCAAGATGCACACTGTCTAAAACCCATACGTCTATTGAAAACCTTCATGGGATGCACCCTCCTCTGCACTGAGGTCCACAATACCCCACACTGATACGATAAATGCACTTGTCAGTTTCACCACTCTGGACTATACACTCCTTGAAGGCAGGAGACCTTGATCATCACTGCATCTGTAGCAGGCTCTTACTTAGTCCCTGGAAACACAATGGTGAAGACATCAAACAAAAATCTCTGCTGTCTTGAGAGCCTACTCTGCCATAGGGTTCTCTAACTGCTTTGTGTTGGCTGGCAGGCATTGTGGTAAGAGCACAGACTGGATTTAAAAGAGAATTCTAGCTTTGTTTATAAATGCTATCACTTATTACATAGGCATGACAATCTCAGTGGTCTTCTCTAAGTTTCAATCTCTTCATCACAAAGTAGAAAAAAACAGAAGCTATTGGAGACTATTATAGGTTTACATGAGATGATGTATCCAGAATAGGCTTGGAACAGTGCCTGGCACACAGCAGGTGCCTACTAGTTTATGTCCCCATCCCTAAATTATAAACTACCAGAGAGTGGGGGTGGGTCATACCTGACACTACTCTTTTTTTCCCCACACCATGCATTGGTTGTAAAGACCATGTCTGATAAATGTCTGTTTGACTAACTGGGTAGTAAAGACCTCCACGAAAGTGAGCCAAAGGTATCTAAGAAGCTTTCTTTCCAACCACCTGCACAAAGGAAGACTAAGAGCATGTGAGGAAAACAGAGTAGAAATTAACAGGCACAATTACTCCAAAATGATGCCATGTGCCTTCTCTGACCCCAACCGATGAGTTTCTGTTTGGTAAAGCCCACATATCTCCTAGCAGGCAGGTGTGTGTGTGTGTGTGTGTGTGTGTGTGTGTGTGTACATGTGTATGTACACATAAATGCTTATATCAAAGTGGCTCAATTTCAATGCATTACTAGAAATGCTCAACAGTCATAAGCATGATGAATAAGAAAGAAAATGAGAAAAAGGGAGTGAAACAGAAGACGACCCACATGATTCAGCACTTACAAACTGTACAGGAAGGAAATGCAAAATGAGAAACAGCGATGCTCCAATTCCCCAGGTACCATTTAAGAGAATTTTTTTAGGTAACAAAAGTCTTACTGTTTATATTGCTAAAACATTTAGTTTTAACTATGCAAAAAGATGCTTCCCTGATCTTATAATCAATATAATAAATATATCCTAAATTTTTCTTAATGATCCCAGTTAATCATGTATCCCTTACCTTGACATGGTGCCTGGCAAAGGAACTGTGCAGCACTAAATTTTACTTAAGCTTCAATGGCATTAGGTGTGCCCTTGGGAGTTACAAAGAGTCCTACACAGTAGATCTACTTGACCTTATAGTTGTGGACACAGCTTTCCTGGCACTTTTCCGAGAGGTCAGACCCACTCGTCTCTCATGTTTCTGACCAGCTTCTCGAGCTCCTCTTTCAAAGACACCATTATGTTATATTCTCTAGCTGAAGAATTCAAACCTGAAGCCAGTCGGTGTAGCGTAGAAGTCCTTCAGGCTGTCAGGAATTCACTGGTTTCTCCTCTCCCCATCACAGGTAGGCTCGATCTTCCCTAACTCCTGGAAGTGAACAGTGCCTGGGTGACTAGCTCTGGCCACTGAACTAGGAGCAGAAGTCTTCAAGAGCCAGAACATGACTCCTCAGGTTCCAGCTTCCTCTGGCCACTGTGAGCTCTGACATTCGAGTGCTGGGACCCGCCTGGGACCCAGAAAGCAACATAGGGCAGGACCTCATCCTCCACATACACACACCCACCACAGATGGAACTGTTAATATGAGTAAGAAATGCATCTCTGTTATTTAAACCACAGAGATTTGGGGGCTGTTAGTATAAATAGCATAACCCGATCCATCCTGATAAATATAAATGGTATATTAAAAAAAATAACAAGAACATGAGTCATCAGCCAAGAGGCCTTCCCATGAGAAAACTGCATAAGCTTATATTCAGACCATGACACACACCTTGGCTGCCCAAGGGGTGCGTGTGTGTGTGTGTGTGTTTGTGTGTGTGTGTAAATACATCCACAGAACCAGAGGGCACCTGTCACTGCCGCTTCCCTGCAGTGCAAGTCTACTAGGAGCTCTAAGCTGCCCAAAGACCCAAGGATAGAGACCATGTCTTTTCCTCTTGTCTTCCCAGAACCTACTACACTGCCTGGTACAGAGTAAAGGTCAATACATATTCATCTCAGTTAACCCTCTTGCTGGATATCAAGAAAGAGAAAATCTTTATGACAACTTGCCCAAGTTTACATGAAGCTTGTCACTAGAGAAGGAATTAGACCCAGCCATCCTTCTACAAGAACAGAGCTCCACCCACCTCATCGGTGAGGTCCGATGACATGGCGTGTCCCCTGTCCTTGCCCTCTATGTGAGGACAGAGCCAGTGACTCATGCCTAGAGACACTGTGACCACGGACAGATGCGTCTGCCCAAAGCCAACAGCACCCTCTGTCCTCTTTGGCCTTCCCCTTAGACAGGGAGGAATTTTCTGGCCAGGTCCACTGGTGGGCAGAGCTTTTTTTGCAGCCCTTTGGGTCAAGATATCCTTGTTCCAACTGAGTCATCAGTACTTCATGCTCCCTGTCCTGATTAAAGGGCAGATCTTGGTACAAGACTTTACAGTTACCCCAGGGCATCCCACGACCCATGACAATGCATTCTTTATCTGCATTAAGTACATTACCTAACAGTGAACAAAAACTGCAGCCAATTACTGAGTGTTCACTAATTTCAAAAATGCCATTATACTGTGTACTGGGCTAGGTACTTCACTTATACAATTACCCCATCTAATCCTTAGAATAGTCTCATAAGGTAGATATTATTACCCTCACTTCACAGACTAGAAAACAACAGAACCAAAAGTTCATGTCACTTGTCCCATGAGACATACAGTCCCCTGAATCTTGCTAGCATTTTATTGACTGATGTTTCTTTGTTATATCTATTTCTCTGAGTCCATGACTTACCTGTTCATCTCTATTCTTTCACCTATAAACATGAATTGAGAGCGTGAGGCACTCCTGTTCCCATTTTTATGCTTCCGGTGGTTGACCAGTAAATGGGTAACTTAACGACTAAGCATCCCAGGCAGCTCTGCAAGAGCACCTTGCAGAGAACGCTGGCCTTTGCTGCACGAAACTATGGAGGGGCCCTAAAGGAAAAACATCATAAAGGAACATTCCAGAGGCCAGTTTGCTCATTTCAGAATTGGGATATTTGTCTGGTCTCCAGGCACTGGGTGGGGACAGAGACAGAGGAGAAAGCCCACCTGGTTCTTCCCACCACCGGTCCATCCCAACTCCAAAAGGGACTGGATGCTGCTAATCTCCCCCGCTGCAATTAGTGAGAACAAAGGAGCAGGTGCTGGTGTGGGGGAGCATCATGGTGTGGAGGAAGCGGCTGGGAATGCGAGACAGGAACTGCCACTCTTGAGGGAGAAGACAGAGCAGGAGGGTTAGGAGATTATCAGAACAGAGCTGGGGAAGGCCAGAGCTGAGGACCCAAACCCCGCCTGTCCCACACCTTGATTCCAAGGACAGACAGACCTGCTATCCAGGACATCCTTAATACACAGACATAGCCATTTCTCTCTCTCTCTCTTTTTTTTTTTACAGCTTCTTTTTAATTTCTATTAAATCCTGATTTAAAAAAAAGATCCCCTTGGGCTTCCCTGGTGGCTCAGTGGGAAAGAATCCACCCGCCAATGCAGGAGCCTTGGGTTCAGTCCCAAGGTCAGGAAGATTCCTTGGAGGAGGAAATGGTAGTTCACTCTAGTACCCTTGCCTGGGAAATCCTATGAACAGGGGAGCCTGGAGGGCCGCAGTCCAAAGGGTCATAAAAGGGTCTGATGTGAGTTAGTGATTAAACACCATGACAACGAAAATCCCCTATCTGCTGTGATACAAACTTGGTGGCTTAAAAGAACAGAAACTTACTCTCTCACAGCTTGAGAGGCCGGAAATCCAAACTTGAGGTGTCACAGGGCTGTGCTAGCTCCAGGGGAGAATCTGCTCCTCGCCTCTCTCAGCTCCTAGAGACTGCCAGCAGCCTGTGTCTTGGCGCCTACACGGCTCCAATCTCTGCCTCTGGTCACCTCGCCTTCTCCTCTTTGGTGTGTGAGTATTTCCCTCTGCCTCCCTCTGATAAGGACACAGGGGATTGCACTTAGGGTCCACTCCTCCCCCATCAGCCAGAATTATCTCCCATGGGCTTTTCCTTATTTTTCAAATAAGGGACCATTTACAGGTTCCAGGGACTACGACCTGATGTATTTGGGGGACGTTTTTTCATCCTGCTACAATTCTCATCTTACCTAATCTTAAAGAAAATCATATAGGTAACCTTTCAAAACAAATGAGGAAGAAGCATAAAGCTAAAATATCCAAGCTGAGAGTAGCCTTGGAAATCAGCAAACTACTGTTTCCTCCAACAAAAAAGACGAAGCCGGAAGTGAAAGTGATTTGCTTTCACTTTCAGAAGACTCACCCTACTAGCACACAAGAGCTATTTCAATTCACAGCTTCTCCCAGGGCATTTAAGAGAGTTCCTTGAAAATAGTAATCTATCACCCTCTCTCCCTCCCCACCCAGAAAAACACATCTTGCATAAAATTTGGAACCCATCTACTATATAAAAAGAGCCACATCTCTACAAAGAGATTGTTGTTGCTGTTTAGTCACTGAGTCGTGTCCGGCTCTTTCTGCAACCCCAGGGACTATAGCCTGCCAGGCTCCTCTGTCCCTGGGATTTTCCAGGCAAGAATTCTGGAGTAGGTTGCCATTTCCTTCTCCAGGGGATCTTCCTGACCTAGAGGCCGAATCTGAGCCTCCTGCACTGGCAGGTGGGTTCTCTACCACTGAGCCATCAGGCAAGCCCCTACAAAGGAATGCATGCATGCTTAAGTCACTTCAGTCGTGTCCAACTCTGGGTGACCCTGTGGACCACTCCCCTGTCCATGGGGTTCTCCAGGCAAGAACACTGGAGTGGGTTGTCATGCTCTTCTCCCGGGAATCTTCCCGACCCAGGGATGAAACCTCGCATCTCTTATGTCTCCTGCATTGGCGGGCAGGTTCTTTACCACTAGCGCCACCTGGGATATCATTTACCAAAAAAAGCAATCTCTGAGTTAGCTCAGCAGATTGGAGATAAAAAGTTCAAGTGTCCTGGGCTGGGTTCACATCTGGACCATGTGAACTCAGACACGGTGGCTGATAAGGGGACCACAAGAGATGGCTGATGACAGGAGGACTGAGATGGGGGCTGCTCCTGGAGAAGGCAAGCTGGCATCGAGGTGCACCACTGCCTGGAGCAGCGAGCACTGAGCCATGCCACTGTGAAGGAAGCGGCATCCCCTGCCCTGGCTCTCAGAGGTCAGGGAGCATCAGCCACTTGGACAGCTGTGTTGAAACAGATTACTGGGCCCTGTCCCCAGAGTTTGCACTTCTGTAGATCTCGGGTGGGGCCCAGGAATCTGCATTTCTCTTTTTTTTCCCCTTAGTTGAAGAATGTGGGAACTTAGTCCCCAACCAAGGACCGAACCCGAGCAGTAGAAGTATGGTGCCCTAGCCATCGGGCCACCACCAGGGGAGTCCCAAGAACGTGCATTTCTAACAAGTCCCCAGGTACTGGTGAGGCTGCTAGGAGCAGCGAGGGAGGAGAAAAGCAGGAAAGCAGGGTTCCTAAATGGAACTCAAGGGATGAATGTCAGAGACAGTCCCAGGAGAACCCTTAACGTCCTGAGGGACGAGAAGACATAGAGTGGCAGAAAGGGACAAGGGTGAGGCTCACCGATAGAGCAGAGGAGGGAAGATGAAGAACTCTGTAACTGACATGTTGAGTATAAAGCTGCCAGTGGGACAGGTGGGATGATACATCTGTGCCCCAGGGGGGTGAGTTCATAGATGAGAAAAAGCCACAGAACCCAGGGATAGCCTGCCTTTGAAAGGCAGGACCGGATGGAAGCTCTCAAGAGTAAGCTGGATCTCCAGCGAGCCCTCTTCCAAAATCACAGAGAGGTCTCTGCTGAAGGAGGTGCCAGTGTGATGAGATCAGCAGGCCAGTTCAGGAAGGGTAAGGACGGCAGCGAGGTCATTTAGACGTGACAACCAGGCTGCCAGTGGTACACAGAGCAGCGTGTGGGACTGAAGCCAGACGCTGGGGGCCGAGACGAGAAAGTCAGTTCCTTCTCTGCAAGCTCTTCTTTTGTGATGACGGTGGGTGCAGAAGGAAGCAGGGTTGAGAGACAGAGTTTTATATCTTTACAATGAGGAGCCATTCTCTGCAGAGACAAAAGTCATCCAGAGAGAGATGGAAGAGGTAAGCAAGAGAAGTGATGTGGATGGCCTGAGTGCCAGGAATCAGCGAAACAAGTGAATGAAAACTCTGGAGGTGCCGAAATGCCAGCACCCAGCATTCCAGGGGGTTCCCAAAACAATTACGTGTGTTTCTAAATCCCCAGTTGCTGAAGCAGTACTTGGTGCCGATGGCACCCTTAGTAAAGGATCACTGAATGAATGTAAGAATGCTAGAATGAGAGAAAGCAGAGCCTTCTTTGATCACGTAAAGAGGGTGTCATCCTCCCCACCCCATACTCAGTGCTAATGACACGCCACACTCAGAGCCCTGTCCTTGCCCTCTCCCTGCAATGCTCTTCCCCGCTCACCTAGGTGACTGCATTCAGTGTTGCAATCACTAGTTATCTTCTCTGAGAGGCTGTTAAGAATCTCTTTTTCTAAAACAAATCCTAGCCATCACTCATGGGCTGATCACCATTTGACCCCTTGTACTGTAACCAGCTGTATCTTTCCTTCCCAGCCCCCTCTGCTCTTGACTGACTCCACACTTGTTTCTTTGTTTACTAGAATATAAGATCCACTGGAGGAAGAGCTTGGCTTTGTTCATTCTTGTACCCTCAGTGCCTGATGTTGTTGCTGGCACATAGTAGGTGCTCAGTCGATATCTATTAAATGAACTGAATCCACTATCTTACCTCTCTGGAATTCTCTCAGCCTTGGTAGCCACTTTAAGGGCTCCTGGAGGAATGTACTTGAACAGTGGAAGTTAGGGGGAGTGCTGAGAAATAACTCCCCCTACCCCCGCATCTGGACTGCAATCAGACGAAAACTGATGACTAGCAGAAAAATCCAGCCACCATCTGGCTGTTCAAGGACCCCTCCCGGGTGCTGACAGCATTGTCATTCAAGATAATGAAGATGAAAGCCAACAGTGATCCAGGGGAACAGGTTCCCAGGAGGCAGCCGGGCTGGACTTAACTCCTTCCGAGCCAGGAGTCACTGAGCTTCCAGGCATCCTGAGAAAAAACCATCCTTCCCTGAGAATGAAGGCAGGAGACAGGCAGGGTTGCTACTTGGGAGATTACAGATGACTTGTTCCGGGAAATGATGAGATGGAGAAACTCTGAGCAAAAGTGCTTAGGCAAGATAATGGCCATGGGCCATGAGGAATGACACCACCATGACATGTAGCATACCATTTGCCCATCAGTCAACAGAGGGCTTCTGGCTGGGAGCCAACGGTGCCTTCAGCTCATTTATTAAAGCAGTGTGTACACTCCCAGTCCTCACTCCTGAGACCCACAGCCACTTTGTCTTCAAGGAACCCTCCATCTTTGAAGTACAGAAAGAGGTTGTCCAGCTTCATCAATTGCCATGGGCAAGTACCGAGCCCATTTGATAAGAACATAAAACTTCAGGGAGCTCCAGACAGAAGAGGAAACCAACGCCATGCAGATGCCCAGGTAGGAGGAGCTGGCAGCTGCTGTCCTTCCCTCTTCCCAGCTCAGGGGTAAGGATCCATCAGGGACACATTTCCCATCCTCTGTAAGAGGCGGGAACGTGCACACTGTGCCAGGTGGCTTGGTTTTGAATTCCACCTCTACTGCTTATCAGCTACGTGATCATGGCCATCTCCCTTAACACCTCTGTGCCTCCGTTTCCTCAGAGGTTACATGAGGATCCCAACAAGTAACGGCCACTCAGCACTGTTACATGAATTACATGTGTATATCAAGAGGGCCATGAAAGCATTCGAGAGGCTAGAGGTGATGAGATGATGATGATGGTGGTATGATGAGAATACTGGTGGTAACAGCGATGATGGCGATGGTATTGATGATGGTAATGATGGAGAAGGAGTAGCAGGAAGGAGGAAGAGAAAGGAAAGAAGCTGAAAATGGTGACAGTGGAGATAGTGCTGGTGGAAGAGTAATAGTAATGGTGGTGACGTCACCATTCACATGCCGGCAGAGATTCTGGGGTATGCAGGGAAAAGGAGTGACCAAAAATTTCATGAAGAGTTTTGTAAAAATGCTGTATTTTAGCTGGTGTGTGGGTGCACATGAGCCCCATTTCTCTGCGTCTGCTTTCATAGTCTTCCAGTAACAAACCTGAAGACAAGGGGACAGGTCCGGAGAGCTCACAAAGTGCCAAGAGTTGGAAGAGAGTTGCAGGAGGGTAGGCAGGCAGCTCCTCAGGATCTGCCACCTTCCCCTGGCTGCACCAGGACCTCATGCCCACCCCAGGCCTTGGACTGCCCTGCCCCACAGGAGCACTATCAGGGCACCTCCAAACTAGCTGTTGGAAGCTGCGACAGCAGACTTGCCCCTGGGGGCTTCCAGCTGCCTCCAGGCCCAGCACCCACTGATCTGCAGCCCAGGCCAGCAAGGCTGTGTCCAAGAGGACAGAACCAGTACAACTCAGCAGCTGAGAGGAACACAGAGCCAGAAGCAGATGCCCTGGGTTCAAATCCAGACTCCAGCACATGCAGTGTGATTCTAGGGGAGCTTTCTGAAACTCTACACTTGGAACTGTGTCCAGCATACGGTAAATGCTGCTATTAGTCCACTGTTGTTGGAACAGACAGGGGCTGGCAAGCACCCTGTATTGGCTGAGGTGTAGCCCTGCCCGCAGGTGGGTAAAGGCAGGCCACAGGGATTCCATACGCTCCAGGGCACACAGGTATCTTCGAGTGGAAAGTCCAGTCTGGAGAATGCCCCTCTTCTCCAGGAGCCCCAAAGCACCACACTCACCAAGGAGCTAAGAGTTTATAAGCCTGGACAGCAAGTTGACTTTTATGTTGTTAATGATATTATCTCAATTAGATTTTAAACTCCTCAATAACACCTAAACCCCTGAAGAGCACCTTACAGATGATAAAGTATAATCAAATCAACAATCTGTGATATGGGCAGAACTGTGTCTCTCCCACCTTCCCTCCTCTCTGCATACAAAATCATATATTGAATTCCTAACTCCCAGGGCCTCAGAAAGTGACTGCACCTGGACATGGGGTCTTTAAAGAAGTAATGGCAGGGCTTCCCTAGTGGCTCAGTGATAAGGAATCTGCCTGCCAATGCTGAAGACACGGGATCTGTCCCAGGTCTCGGAAGATCCCACATGCTGTGGAGCAACTAAGGCTGTGCACCACCACTGCTGAGCCGGTGCTCTAGAGCCCAGGAGCCACAGCTGCCCACGTGCCTGGAGCCCATGCTGTACACAACAGCAGCCACCATAACGAGAAGCCCGTGCACCGCAGCTAGAGCAGCAGCCTCTCGCCTGCCCAGCAACAAAGAGCCAGCACAGTGAAAAGTAAGTAAGCAAATAAAATCATTAAAAAAGAAAAGTAATGGTATTTGGATGACATCGCTGGGGCGGTCCGATCTGACTGGTGTCCTTATAAGGAAAGGAGATTAGGACACAGAGGGATGACCACATAAAGACACAGGAAGGAGGCACCATCTACAAGCCAAGGAGAGGGGCCTCAGGAGAAACTACCCTGCAGTTGCCCTGATCTATTTCCAGAACTGTGAACAAACAAACCTCTCCTTCTAAGCCACTCAGTCCATGGTGCTCTGTAACAGCAGCCCTAACTAACCAATACACCCCGTAATGCACCAGTCTTGATGTGTGATTACTGTCATTTTCCATGAGAACACTGGAATCTCAGACTTGCCCGAGCCACTCGGACACCAAGTGATAAAGTTGAGAATCAAGAGAATTAGCCATTTCTACTACTTTCTGAGGATCTGAAAGTTATTCAATATTTACTGAATATTTTCCACATGCTAAGATTATTCCTAAGGGAAATCAATCCTGAATATTCATAGGAAGGATTGATGCTGAAGCTGAAGCTCCAATACTTTGGCCACCTGATGCGAAGACCCAACTCATCAGAAAAGACCATGATGCTGGAAAAGACTGAAGGCAAAAGAAGAAAAGGGCAGCAGGGGATGAGAGAGTTAGATAACATCACTGACTCAATGGACAGGAATTTGAGCAGACTCAGGGAGATGGTGAAGGACAGGGAAGCCTGGCGTGCTGCAGTCCATGGGGCCACAGAGTCAGTGACTAAATGACAGGATCTATTTAAGGTGCTAAGCATACTGCAGTGACCAAGAAGTCCCTTCTCTCATGGAGCTTATAACTAGAGAAGGAGGTAAATAACTATCATCATATAAATATAAAATATCTACCTTTAGAAATGGAGAAGGAAATGGCAACCCACACCAGCATTCTTGCCTGAAGAATTCCATGGTCAGACGAGCCTGTTGGCTACAGTCCATGGGGTCACAAAGAGTCAAACATGACTTAGCAATGAAACAACAGCAACCTTCACAAATAAGTGAAGTGTTTTGAGAATATAAGCAATTTTTTTCTCATTCTAGTCTAAATTTTGATTCCAAATATTTAAGACAAACACAGTTTCCTTTCTAAAAAGGAAAGCTAAACCATAAAAGTGAATATTCAAAGGGAAATGGGGGGCAGGAGGGGGTCAGAGAGCATTGCTTATTTATTTCATTCTTTTTTAAGTCAATGAAAAACAGCAGACAGGATCAAGTTATCAGCTCTGAGTAAAAATTTCTATCATGTTAATACGACTCAGCAACAAATCTGTGGTTTTAGAAGTGATACAGTTAAGCATTTCCTATGCAGGAAAAATGTTTCCCTCTAAAGTTTGAGGCCAAAGCTATTTCAAAGAATAACCATGCTCAGGAAAATGGATTTTGTTTTTCTTCACCCAGGTGAGAATTCACACAATGGCTAGCTAGCACTTTCCGCAAGGGAAAATTCTTGCAAAACTGGATGGAGGTGAATTTCACTTTATGGCTGTAGCTTAGGCATAAATTATTATTACATGTTTATAAGGGTTTTATGTTGGCATAATATTTTACCTGTGGAAAAACATTTACACAATATGTGGCATCTTTAAGTGGTTTTTTTTTTTTTCCATTTACAAGTCTGCACTTTGGGGTCTGTAATGACAGGTGAGTCTGTGTAACCCTCTGTAATTGTCAGCCCCCACAATGGCTCAGAGCGGTGTCAGTGGGGATTAATGGCATCACTGCCTGCAGTGGATGGGCTACGAGGACTTCTCATCTCTATACCCCTACTTGAGTGGGAGATGCCTCCAGAGTCACATTAAGTCTTGCATCGGATGGCATTCAAGACAGAACCAGAAACTCAATAGCATGCCCCAGGCTGGTGGATCTGAGCTGCCTAACAGAGGCAGGTGAGAAACGACACCTGAGGACCTGGCGGCATCTCCCGGCACACGCCCACTTACGCTAAGCACACAGCGGCACCGACAGCAGCACCCAGCTACACGGGGAGCCAGAACGCAAGCTACCTTAGAGTCCGCAACTCGGAGCCCAGCTGGTATAGATAAATCCCTCCAGTTCTAACCTTAGCTCTGTCATCTTTAAAATAGAAAGTCACAATACCCACGTCACAGGATTAAACTGACATGGAAATGAGATCAGGCATGTGAGCTCTTGAGCCTAGGTCTGACACATGCTAGGTGCTCCAGTGATGCTATTTAGATGAACAAGGTCAGTGCTTATTAGCCAGAAAGATCTGGACAAGGACCAAGGTTAGCAATCACTCTTCCTTCTGACTTTTCTAGCTCTGTGTCCAGCCTGACTTTGTAAGGTCAGAACAGGGTTCTGGGCCCCCAGAGGGATTCAGCAAAGCCCTTCAATCTGCATGCAGAATTCTGTGTGTGTGTGTGAGTTAGTGTGAGTGTGAGTGTGTGTGTGTGTGTGTATGTATGTGTGTGTACACGTGCATAAGCAAGCACTTTTGGGAAAGAGGCCAAATTACAACAGCCTCTAAAAAGGAATCACCGCCAGAAAGAGCTGACAGTGAGCCGTGTGGAACCCAGCTCTCTTCTGGGTCAGCCTGCTTCCTGCAGGCAGGAGAGAGGTAGTATGATAGAAGGAAAACAAAGGAGTCAGATGGTTCAAAAGTTCAAACCCTGGCTCTGCGCTCTCCTCACCAGGTGACCTTGGCTGGGCTCTCCACCCCTCTGAGCACTGTGGCCACCTCAGTAACACAGGGTCAAGGCTATCTCCTCACAGGGCTGCTGGGAGGGTTAAATACAATAGCAAATATTTGGCATGCAGTAGTGCCAGTTGAGTGTCTGTCTCTCCATTCAGTGTCTGCTGGGAAAAAAGAAGGTTCTTCCTGGCCAATAGGAACAACTGTCCCACCTTTCTGTCCACTGACTGCTTCTCTGCACCCCATGAACACCCCCACCTTCACTATGCCTGTATCCAGCCAGGCTCAACCTCACCTGTCTACACCTCCCTACAACTCAACATTCTACTGCTACCAAACTCCACCCCTTGCCTAGTCCCAGCTGTATTCTTTGGTTTCAAGAAGCAGCACAGCTTCAGAAATGAGCTACCGAGGTTCAAACATCAGCCTTCCCAGTTCCTAGCTGATGGCTGGAGACCAGTAACTCAATCTCTCTGTGACTCAGGTTCCTCACCTATAAAATGGGGGTGATCCTATTATCTACTTCACTGGGAAAAAAATTAGGTAACCCATGCAAAGTGTGAGGAGTTCCGGCTCAGATGGTAAAGGGTCTGCCTACAATGCAGGAGACCCAGGTTCGATCCCTGTGTTGGGAAGATTCTTGGAAAAGGGTATGGCTACCCACTCCAGTGTTCTTGCCTGCAGAATCCCAGGGACAGAGTAGCTTGGTGGGCTATAGTCCATGGGGTTGCAAAGAGTTGGACACAACTGAGCAACATACACACACACACACAAAGTGTAAGGACAAGGCCCAGTGTATTATAAGTTCTAGCTGTGATTAGTGACCGATTGCAAAACACAGAGACTCCATGACGCCAGCTCAGATAACGGTCGTTATTCCCGGTAACACTTAGAAAGCACAAGGAAGACAGGCCCTCCCGTGAACTTCACAACAACAGCTATAGTGCAAGTAAGCAATGTAGAGCTGCTGGGCAAGTGTAAGTTCGGCCATCGGCTGATTCAGCTGCTCCTTGGTCATGCCTTTTCCAAACCCACATCCACTGCTACCTCTCAGCCACGGTGTCTTTTCTCTGTCCTTTAAGCAAGCAAAGTCTATTTGTATCTCAGGACCTTTGCACCTGCTATTCCCTCTGCCCGCAATTCTCTATTGTCTTGTCTTTGCATGGCAGCTTTATCACAGCCTTCAGCTGTCCCCTCCCCAAGTGCCCTCTCTAACCATCTAACCTTCCCATTTCACCACCCACTCTCTAGCCGTAATCTGGATTACTTCTTCATAGCACTGATCATTAAATATTTTTTTCATATTTCCTTACCCTGGAATATAACATTCAAGAAGGCAAGGACTGTCTGTTTCCTCATGTCCCTAGAATGCCTCATCTGTCACCATTTATCTCACTGTGCTGTGCAAACATTAGCACTTTCCACTAAGCTTCAGGTTGCAAGCAGTCAGGAAGTTGTACTTTAGTACAGGGATCTTCGAACATCTTATGTAAATAGTCAGACAGTCTATATTTTAGGCTTTGGAGGTCATATGGTCTCTGCTACGGAGAGGGCAATGACACCCCATTCCAGTACTCTTGCCTGGAGAATCCCATGGATGGAGGAGCCTGGTGGGCTGCAATCCATGGGGTCACGAAGAGTCGAACATGACTGAGCGACTTCACTTTTACTTTTCACTTTCATGCATTGGAGAAGGAAATGGCAACCCACTCCAGTGTTCTTGCCTGGAGAATCCCAGGGATGGAAGAGCCTGGTGGGCTGCCGTCTATGGGGTCGCACAGAGTCGGACACGACTGAAGCGATTTAGCAGCACTTAGCAGCACAACTACTTAGCTCTGCCACAGTAGCAGAAAGCAGCCAGAGACAAAGGTAAATGAATAGGTGTGGTTGCGTGCCAGCAAACCTTATTTACGGACACTGACATTTAAATTTCATGTAATTTCCACATGCCACAGAATGGTATTCTCTATTTTTTCTTTCTTTTGGACCACTGAAAAATGTAAATGGAAACGTCCTTCTTTGCAGGGCAGGGGCAGGGCACACTTTTTTTGCCAAACCCTGCTATAAACATTCTCCATTGCTGTCTGTGATCACATGGTCAGAATGTCAAGGTCTTTCTGACAGTCTTTACTGGAATGGAGGCTGCTGGAATCTCCTCTATTCAGTGTTCAGTGACTCATAGAACTACTAGGACCTCAGAGCATCTTTGCTAGAAATTATCCTTTGGTCCTGATGAGCTGCAGCAGGTCTCAGTTGTGTCCTGTGAGGTCCTATCCTGCAGGCGGACAGCTCCAGGGCTGATAGTTCCACTGGGGGTGCCTCCCCACATCCCCAGAGCTCCTGGGTCTCCCCAGTGGCATCTGCAGAGTCTATCCAGTCCATTTTCCCCATGAGAGTTCTCCACATTTTTATCTGCCACAGGAGAGGAAGAAAGGAAAGGAATGGACTACTTCCATGACAGAAAAATCTATCCCAAGAGAGGGAGCCTACCTGGAATTTTTGGTAGAAAACTCCACTTTTATCTCAACATCAGCTTCAGAAATAGTTTAGTTCACAGACAAACCAGGGAGTCAAGAAATGACTTAGGAAAAGAATAAGATGTTCCCTCGAGGTGACCTGGCACAGAATGAATTATGTTTTTGTTGATTGGATGAATAACTGAACAAATAAACATCTTTTAGCATGCCTAATCAGAAAACATTCTCTCAAAACTAGTCCAGATCACAAAAACAGAACATCTCATGAGAATAAGATTTAGTAGCCTAAAGAGTTAAAAGATGAAAGCTATAGAGACCAATTGATTCTTAATAAAATTCTTAATTTCCCTAGAGCCAGGCTGACTACCTTAAAATATCTCACTTATATGAGTAAAAAAAAGGATAAGAAATGTGATTACTGACTACCTACTAGGTATGAGGCACTTTCACATGTATTGCCTCTTTTGATCTTTATAACAAACAGAGTATACAGAACTATGGTCCTTTGGTTTTTCAGATGAGGTCACCCAGACCCAGAGCGTGTAGGCACCAGGGTTTTAAGCCCAGATCCACACAGCCTTAAAACCTAGGCCCTTTCTGCTGCATGTGACTTAAAACTGTTCATTCCAGTCACTTGTGGATTATAAAATCATGAAATGACGCACAGGCCAAACCATTTGAGAACAAGCCTCTAAAATGCCTCTGAATTGCAAAAAGTAAAAGATGATGCAAACCTACTGAGGAAAATGTGTCATATCCATACTGACCAGGTTAGGGATTCTTTCCTCCTTCATACTTAACACAAAGTACTTAATTTAATGACATCATAGGCAAACCAGGTAGCATGGCACCAAATAGGCACCCCTCACAATGAACAGCCCCTACTTAAAAATCTAGGAAAATAGTTTGGGGGAGAATGGATGCATGTATAGGTATGGCTGAGTCCATTCCCTGTTCAGCTGAAACCATCACAACATTGTAAATCAGCTATACCTCAATACAAAGTAAAAAGTTCAAAGAAAAAAAAATCAAGGAAAATTAATCGAGGCCACATGTACTAGGGGCTTTCCTATTGGCTCATCGGTAGAGAACCTGCCTGCCAATGCAGCAGACAGAAGACATGTGGCTTTGATCCCTGGGTTGGGAAGATCCCCTGGAGAAGGAAATGGCAATTCACTCCAGTATTCCTGCCTGGAGAATTCCCATGGACAGAAGAGTGTTGTAGGCCATAGTCCACAGGGTCGCAAAGAGTGGGACACAATGAAGCAACTCAGCATGCACATACACTAAGGAAAGGCTCTAATTCAGAAAAGTGAACGTGGTCCTAAAAATAAATACAGAATCCTTTTGCAGTTTTACTCCCAGTCCTTCAGAACTGCTTTTACGTATATTCATTTAAAATTATTTTTGGAAGTCAACTCACTTTGGGAAAATACAGAGTGTTATGATATAGTCTAATCTCTTCCGTTAGCTTTCATCTGTGAAAAGTTACTGCTCTCTAACGAAGACAAAGTCAAAATCCATTTTGAAAGGTTCTAGCTCATTTTCCCTTGCAGATATCTAATATCCAATTATGGTTTTACCACTTTGAAAATGCTTTTGGATATATATTACTTTCCTTTGTCATTACAACAACCCTAGGTCACAGATAAATACTCATTGTTTATTTCCTTTTAGAAATGTGTCTTTAAAAAAAAAAAAAAACGCTTTCCCAGTAGCAAGTGGTAGAAAAACTAGTTTAAACAAAACACAGAATTTAGAGGTTTATAATCTACAAAGCCCAAGGATAGACCTGTCTTCAGGTAAGGTTCAGTCTGGGTAGATGAGAGGACCTGATCTCTCTCCATTGCTCAGCTCTGCTTTTACTCATGTTTGAAACAGGCTAGGACCTGGGATCCTTTGCTGCAGAGATGCAATGCTTGCACCTGGACAAACCTTTTCTAGAACAAAATACTAAGAAACTATAAGTGACTAAAAATAACTGCATGCATGCAACTGGGGCAAATTCTGGACAAAAGATACAAAACGACCAAAAACCCAACAACCACTTCTGAAGAGCCAGGAGCAAAAGTAGTGTACTGCACGTGCACCCCGTATCCCACCTAGGGGCAACCCACCCACGCTCCACTCCAGCCTGACCCTTGAACACACCCTTATGTCACCCCGTATAAGGAACAAGCTTGTCCCACTCAGGAAGGATCAAGCAAGGAACCTGTTGCTTGTTCTTGCTCCCCACTACTGCAGCAGGGGTTCCACGACCTTGCCTGGATGTCTTGTCTGGCCTCTAGTCAATTTCTATTGATTGGGGAAGGCCAAGAACCCTGGTTAGTATCATACCGACTTCATTCCCAAATGTAGACAGACAGTTGTAGGTAGGATGTAACAAGGATGTGCACAGCCTCATCCTCTAAGGCTCAAGACCAATGGAAAAGAACACATGTACCTCTCTCAACAGTCTCTACAAAAAAAAAAAGTAAAATAAAAAACAAAAAAACAAACAAACAAAAAAAACAAAAAAACAATAGTAAATAAATAAATAAAAGCTCAGTCAAAGTTGGGGGGAAAAAAAAAATCCCCAGCACGTTTTATTGGCTTTGACAAGGTTATATGTCCACTCAAATTACTGTGGTCAGGGTAATTTGAATCATCTGTCTCACCCTAAAGTCTTGCAATACCATCTATACCAATGCTCATGGGCTGAACGGTGGATTCCCAAAGAAAAACTGAGCAGGGTGAATAAGGTTGGACAACCAAGAAGAGCCAGCCATAGACTATGTGACAAAAATCAGGAAGGACTCAAGTACCAATCTCTGAAACCAAGTGCTCCAAAAATAGTGGCAAATTGGTTTAAAACATAGGGAGTAAATCACAAGAAGTCTCCCAAATGGAATCTCTTAGTCACAAATAACATTCTAAAATATTGATCGACTGCCTACAGAACTTCAAAGAAAGCCAAGTTCATTTTACAAAATATGAATTTTGTAAAATTAAACACGGTGAGCATTATCTAAATCAAAATCCCTTTACAGCTCTAAATGGTTCCTCACCATCTGCAAAGTCAGGACATTGTACTCAAAAGGAAAAAGGGAAAGCTTTTTGACCTAGTTTTGTCCCTACGCTAATGTACAGCCCCGACTCCTATTTACTAAGTGGCATCAACGCATGCTATTGCGCTGGCTATTTGCAACTCTAAAATGACACCTATTATTCAGCTGGAGATTAGAATCTCAAGAAAGAAGGCCTTTTTTAATAAAAAATAAAATTAAAAATAGATTTGCCATTGCCTTTCTAATGAAACTGCTAGCTCTGCCAGCTTAGAGAGGAAATGACATATTTCTTGGGGTTTTTACATATTGATCTGAGCAGCGCATTCAAAAAAAGTTACCAGTATTCATATCTTGAGAAATTGCTCAATGCTTCTCCTCTAACTGTACAAACCATCGCTCCACTCCTCCACAGCAGGCTGAGGCAGCCAACACATGCTCTTCCCCCAAAGCTACCACATCCTCTACAACCTGACACACGCTCACGGCACAGAACACCAGGTGGAGCCTGCTGGGAATGAGCCAAATAAGAAAATGATTCAGCCCAGCACTGTCCAACAGAACTTCCTGTGATGATGCAAAACTTCTATATCTGTGCTATCCAGGATGGTAGTCACTAGTTAAACACAAGCTACTGAGACTGAGAAATTGGAGGGTTTTTTTTTTTTTAACTTTATTCTAATTATTTTAAAGTAGCCACATGTGGCTAGTGTAACTGAATTGGAGGGCAGTACAGATGGCACCCTTGAAAATTTCTCTGGCATGTCACCGATTGCTCTCTCCCACTTGCATTTTCTATCCCAACAGAAAGTTGCCTGCTGTTCCCCAAATAGGGTATCTGTTGGTGCCTCTGAACTCCTACACATGCTGTTCCTTTCATCTGGAATTTCCACTCCTAGCCTGCTTGGTAGGCTCCTCTTCATCCCCTAGACCCAGTCCAGGTGTCACTGCTCCTCTGAAGCCTTCCCTGATTATTCTTCTCCTTCCCTACTCATGAGACTGGGTCACCTTCCTTCTCCACTGCCTCTGTGCTTGCGTATTTCTGTGACTGGACTCACCATACTGTGATGAGTCTCAAGCCTGTCCCTTCCATAATGGAAGGGGTAGGACACAGTAGTATGAATGATTGCTCCACACGCAGCTGTTCAGTGTCAAATCCCTAGCTCTATAACATGAGGCAAGTTATACCACCTCTCTGAGCTCAATGCCCCATCTGTAAAATCAAGTCATTAATGATAACTCCTTACGATTAACTAAATGACCAAATGCAGATAAAACATTACCAGGTTGCCTGGCAAGGAGCAAAGATTGAGCTCATATGCATTTTGCTAATTGCTCAGTCATGTCCAACTTTTTGCAACACTATGGACCATAGCCCACCAGACTCCTCTGTCCACGGAATTTTCCAAGCAAGAATACTGGAGTGGGTAGCCATTCCCTTCTTCAGGGGGTCTTCCTGACCCAGGGATCGAACTTGCTTCTCTTGCATCTTCTGCATTGGCAGGCAGATTCTTTACCACCAGTGCCACCTGGGAAGCCCTCATATACTTTCAGTTCGGTTCAGTTCAGTCACTCAGTCGTGTCCGACTCTTTGCGACCCCATGAATCACAGCACGCCAGGCCTCCCTGTCCATCACCAACTCCCGGAGCTCACTCAGACTCACGTCCATCGAGTCAGTGATGCCATCCAACCATCTCATCCTCAGTCGTCCCCTTCTCCTCCTGCCCTCAATCCCTCCCAGCATCAGTCTTTTCCAATGAGTCAACTCTTTGCATGAGGTGGCCAAAGTACTAGAGTTTCAGCTTTAGCATCATTCCTTCCAAAGAAATCCCAGGGCTGATCTCTTTCGGAATGGACTGGTTGGATCTCCTTGCAGTCCAAGGGACTCTCAAGAGTCTTCTCCAACACCACAGTTCAAAAGCATCAATTCTTTGGTGCTCAGCTTTCTTCACATTCCAACTCTCACATCCATACACGACCACAGGAAAAACCATAGCCTTGACTAGGCAGACCTTAGTCAGCAAAGTAATGTCTCTGCTTTTGAATATGCTATCTAGGTTGGTCATAACTTTTCTTCCAAGGAGTAAGCATCTTTTAATTTCATGGCTGCAGTCACCATCTGCAGTGATTTCGGAGCCCCCAAAAATAAAGTCTGACACTGTTTTCACTGTTTCCCCATCTATTGCCCATGAAGTGATGGGACCAGATGCCATGATCTTCGTTTTCTGAATGTTGAGCTTTAAGCCAACTTTTTCACTCTCCTCTTTCACTTTCATCAAGAGGCTTTTTAGTTCCTCTTCACTTTCTGTCATAAGGGTGGTGTCATCTGCATACCTGAGGTTATTGATATTTCTCCCGGCAATCTTGATTCCAAGCTTGTGTTTCTTCCAGTCCAGCATTTCTCATGATGTACTCTGCATATAAGTTAAATAAGCAGGGTGACAATATACAGCCTTGACGTACTCCTTTTCCTATTTGAAACCAGTCTGTTGTTCCATGTCCAGACCTAACTGTTGCTTCCTGACCTGCATATAGGTTTCTCAAGAGGCAGGTTAGGTGGTCTGGTATTCCCATCTCTTTCAGAATTTTCCACAGTTTATTGTGATCCACACAGTCAAAGGCTTTGGAATAGTCAATAAAGCAGAAATGCTTGTCATCAAATTACCTTTGAGAAGGTACTAGGTTTTAGCCATCTCAGTATGGAGTCAGAGTACACAGCATACCCTCATTAAAGATTATTAATCTTAAACTCAGTTCTGAATACCCTCCATAAGGCTAAGCAATCTTATTCTAAATGTGAAAGATATTAAGAAAGAGATCTCAACCAGATGTGGGCAAGGGCAGAAGAGTGAGATCCCAGGGAGATTAAAGATTTTTATGCATTCTTACTCAAAGTGCATCCAAACTGACTTACCCCACCACCTCCCCAGATGTCCTACCAGACCCTCTCCAAATTCCCAAGACATGATCAAAATGTTTCTGATGGAGATAAGATGTATCCTGCAGATTTGGGGCAGGGGGCAGTAATAAAGCTCACAGGCCAGTAGTCTAACATTAACATAACAGATACATGTAAGAAACACTAAGCTTCTAGTTTGCCTGTCCCCCTCTTTTCCTACGTGGATATCTGGATTGGGGAGGCAGGAGAAAAACCTTCAATTTACCGAAGCATCCTACATACCTGGACTCTAACTGCGCTCCACCTATGCATCTAACTCTGAAGGATGGGGGCGTCTCCTGAGGCCCTCTGAGGTTCCGAGGTGTGATTGAAGGTAAATGAAGGTGAGTGGCAGGTGAAACAAGCATTAAACAAACTGGTTAAGTGTTCAACATACAGGCTTTCTAGCCCATGTAGAGTCTCAGGGGTACCGTGTGTGTGTGTGTGTGTGTGTGTGTGTGTGTGTGTGTGTGTGTGTGTGCTCAGTCACTTAGAAGTGTCCGATTCTTTGTGACCCCATGGACTGTAGCCTGCCAGGCTCCTGTGTCCATGGAATTTTCCAGGCAAGAATACTGGAGTGCTTATTCCCCAGATTCAATGTCTTCCTCCTGCTACAAGACTCCCCGGCACCGGCACTTGGCCAGGAGTTTAGTAAGAGACAACATCAGGGTGTGCAGAATGCAAGGCAAGTGCATCTCTAACCGGGCTTTCTCTTTGGCTATTTGCACACAGGGAATGGGGTCAGCCCAGCTTCTACTTCAGGGCAAAGCAGCACCAGAATTCAGAATGCAGGTGACCAATCTTTCCCGGGGATCCTGCGCAGGAGGTTTAAAGGGCAACCCGTAGCACGACTGAGTAGTGTAACCAACATCTAACAGGAAGTCTAGGGTCTGCGATGTGCCTGCTGTGTGAACTTGGACATATCACCTTCCCTGTCTGGGCTTCAGTTTCTTGTCTATAAAATTGAGGGAGGGGAGAAGTTCCCAATCTTTTTTTTTTTTTTAAGGGAAAAAAGTGCTTTTTGTCTAAAATGAAATCTCATGGGGAAACTCCAAAATATAAAACATACAGCAGAGCAGCTATGATCACAGTGCATTTATGAAGGGGATTTACGAATCCCCATCTACTTAAGCCTCTCTCCCTTCCCCTAGAACACCTGAATCCTGGACACTCAGGGAATGTGTCAGCAAACCAGATCATTTTTCTAAGATCACATCAAATTGGAATATGTCAGGATGTTCCCTACAACAGACTTTACGACACCTCTCAATGTGGAATGGATAAAAAATAGGGCTAGACTGATGATCTTACTTAATTTTATCATGAAAAAAATGTCAAAAATATTTGAAAAATATTCAAAGCATATACTCTTGGCCCTGGTTTCCCTGGTGGCTCAGCAGTAAAGAATCTGCCTGCAACGCAGGAGATGGAGGAGACTAGGGTTCGATCCCTGGATTGGAAAGACCCCCTGGAGGAGGGCATGGCAACCCACTCCAGTATTCTTGCCCGGAGAACCCCATGGACAGAGGAGCCTGGCGGGCTACAGTCCATGGGGTCACGAAGAGTCGGGCAGGACTGCAGCAACTGAGCATACACGCACATACATACTCATGGCCCAGCGTCTACATTACCATCTTGTTTTATCTCACCTCAGCCCATTTCCATATACTTGAGATCATTTTTGAAGCAAATCTCCAATATATTATCCAACTGCTTAAAAACATTTCAGTATAGTAATCTAAAAGATAGAGATTTTGAAAAACTAGACCTTGGTTTCATTTCTATACCAAGAAAAATAAGAATATTAATTATTTAACATCACCTGACATCCAAGATCACTGCTGCACTATGCTCTTTCTCATAATTAATTGGAAGAAGAACTGAGTCATTTTTCTGCAGCTTCCCATTGCCTGAATTTCCCTGACTGCATCTCTGTTCGGCATTTAACATGAACTTTCTGGTGATCCCAGTGTCAAATCCAGGGTCTTGACCAGATTCAAGTTGTATCAGGAGGCACATAACATCTGGTTGTTTCTCTTTTTTTGTGTTGTTGACAGCCATTGATGACCACTTTCTATATTAGATTTTTCAGCTTCTTACATCTCTTCTAAAATGTTTCATACATAAACACAAAGTTATATTTAAAAATTTTTACCCACATTGTGTTAAACTCCACTCCTGTTCTGAAACCTTTTATTTTACAATGTAAGATTATTAATTAAAAAAAATTAAAATTCAGTAAGATACACAACACATTAACAATTACAGTTTAAATTCTGGCACATGTATGGAACAGTGCTTTATGCATAGTAAGTGACTGACAAGGGCATCCCTGGTGGTCCAGTGGTTAAGACTCTGAGCTCCCAAGGTAGGAGGCACCAGTTAGATCCCTGGTCAGGGAACTAAGATTCCACATGGTAAATGGAGTGGCCAAAAGAAAAGTGACTGATAAATATTTCCTGAATAAATAAGCAATACCAGTAAATCCAGTGGATTTCCTAGAAGTAGTGCTACACTATCAATTAATTCACACAAGGGCTCCACCAGCTGTACTGTATGTTATATCAAGCCTTCTAAAAATTCCCACTGTCTTCCCAGACTATAAATTAAGCAAAGCCAAGCCAAGTCATGTTCTTCACCATATTACATTTTGTCCTTTTTTTTTTTAAACAACTGCCTAAAAACCCATATGACTCCATCTTTCACTGCCTTAACTCACCCATTCATCAGCTTTCTCCTCCCCCAGATAGCCTAAGCATAAATCATAGCCCCTGATCAATAATCAAACGAGTAATTCCTGCTGCCCCCACTAAAGCTAACTGGTGGTTACAAAATTAGCAGCCTGTTTCTGTGTAGCCGAGTCTCAAGGACCCAAAACGATCAATGTCACCGTTCCACTTCATGACTAGGAACTTACTGTGGCGGGAAGCAGCCACTCCCAACAGTCAATTAATTGTCCTACAAAAGCAGCCAGAGACATGAGCAATCAAAATTAAATCAGGCAAAATAGATTTTTAAGTCCTCTGTAGGCGTTCGTTTTTTTTTTTTTTTTACACTAGAAGGCTACTAATACTTGTATCTGCCGTGAAAGCTCAGAGCATAAACAAGTGAGTGCTTATCAGGAAAAGTCTAATAAAAAATCTCCCACCCGGACTTCCCTGATGATACAGTGGACAGTAATCTGCCTGCTAATGCAGGGGACATGCGTTCGATCCCTGGGCTGGGAAGACCCCACATGCCACGAAGCCACTAACCCTGTACACCGTAAATACTGAGCCTGTGCTCCACAACAAAAGAAGCCACCACAATAAGAGGCCTCCGGACAACAAGGAAGACCCACACAATCAGAAATAAATGAATAAACAAAACTATTTTAAAAATCCTCCACGCAGTCTATCTCAGCTGCCACAATATTTTTCATTACAAACCTATTTACATCTTAAGTATGGAGCATATATGGAGGGAAACAAGATGGTGGTTAAGTGGGTTTTAAACCAGGTTCATAGGCCCGAGGAGGCAGCGAGATAGAAAACGGCAGGCATTAAGAGTTTTCAGCCAGCAGCTCTCCTCTTCTTCCTACTCCTCAAGAGCCACTGAATCCCTCGAAGTGTGAACCATTCCCTCCTGGGTTAATGAAGAGAAGGAAAGAGGCCGATTATAACCTGTCCCCACAGCCGGAGTCCACCCCCACCATGACCCAGGTTCTGCTTCTGCCAGACAAGGAAGGGGGCTATTCCTAATGCTCAGGAATGGCCAGCCCTCTTTACAGGCTACCAGACCCTGGACCCTTATCTCAGTGGTCTCACCAAAGGCATCCTACCAACTACAGATACCTTACTATTTTTAAACTTTTCCTTTTGTACTGGAGTATAGCCAATTAATTCTTTGCAACCCCATAGACTGTAGCCCACCCTCTGCCATGGGATTATACCAGCCAGAATACTGGAGTGTGTTGCCACTTCCTCCTCCGAGGGATCTTCCCAGCCCAGGAATTGAACCTGCATCTCCTGTGCCTCCTGCATTGCAGGCAGATTCTTCACCACTGAGCCACTGATCCATCCCTAACTAGCCTGTACAAATACCTCATCTAAGAAACCTCTCTTCTCTCCAAGTCAAGTCGGAAGATCCTAAGGTTTCTGTAAAGGATTAAAAATGCGAGTTGGATGAGAAAGGCTAATTCCTTTCTTCTCCATCCCACCCCTCTTCATTCTCTCTGCTTCCCTTCCGTGTTCTTCACCTGCATACCCCATCTCCTTTATCTGCACCTGACCACCGAGGACAGTTCCCAGACCATTCACTCAGCAAGCACCAGCTCTGCCACAGGGACCGTGCAGAGAAAGATAAGCAGAATATAACCCAGAAGCCCTGTGCCATTCCCGGCCTAGGGGTGATGGTGTGTCATCAGCCTCAATCACCAGGCAATGCCTCGGCCTCCCTGAGTCACCAAAGCTGGGATGCTGCAGCAAGATCTACCTGTCTCCTAAACACCAGGTACAGCAGACACATATGCAAGTCCACTCCTTAGACACCCAACCACCAGGGCGACCATGCCAACAAATATTTTTTCATGAACCAGAAGCTCTCTGCCCCACCATCCAGCAGCTCACCGCTTTCACTGTGTCTTCAGCAATATCCATATTTCAGGAAGGTATGGGTTCGGGCAGGGGGAAGAACAGGACCTCAGCCAACTGGAACAGACTCCACTTAGGACTACAACTTCAAACAAGCAGGTCTTCACCAGGCAGCACTCACAGACAGAAACGGCAACGTACTCCAGTACTCTTGCCTGGGAAACCCCATGGACGGAGGAGCCTAGTGGGCTACAGTCCACGCGGTCAAAAAGAGTCAGACATGCCTGGGTGACTGAACAACAAAGTACTCACAGACAACTCCCTACCGACCAGGCACTGGGCTAAAAGCTGCAGCTATATCAGCTCCACTAGTCCCTATCACAACCCTGGCATCTCAGTTTTCCGCATGCAGGAACGTACAGGTATAAAGGTTCAGTGACAAGGCCCAGGTCATATGGCTGGTCAGGGATAGTACAAACAGGATTGGGGGGCCCTGGCTCTGTAACTGTAACTGAAAGTGGGGTCTGGTTGGTTGTCACCGAAAAGCCAATAAAGAGGCCAAGTTGGTGAAAAAGAAAGTTTGCGTTTGCTTTATTTTGGATGCTGGTAAGGGCACAGGGGTGTGGATGCCTGTACAAAGACTGACTCCCTCACCTCTACCACTGACAAGCAGTAGGCAAGAGTTTTTATAGATAAAGGGAAGGGGCTACATGCAGAAACAGCACAGTCAGCTCTGACAGTCATTTTGAAATTGTGGTCTGGCTAGAATCATCTTGACTGTTTTAGGTACAGTTAATTTTCAGCTCCAGGGCCAGTCTGTTCCAGTCTGCTTGAGGTCAGTTCTTGGAATTGTGGCAGGTTATGTATGACATGGCTACAGTCTGGCCATCACGTAGTTAACTTCTTCCACCTGGTGGAGGTTGCAGTCTCTACAAGACGCTCCCAGGATATGGCTCAGAATATTATCTCTAGCCCTTAGAAGGAGCCGCTTCAGTCATGTCCGACTCTGTGCGACCCCACAGACGACAGCCCACCAGGCTCCCCCGTCCCTGGGATTCTCCAGGCAAGAACACTGGAGTGGGTTGCCATTTCCTTCTCCAATGCATGAAAGTAAAAAGTGAAAGTGAAGTCGCTCAGTCATGTCCGACTCTTTGCGACCCCGTGGACTGTAACCCACCAGGCTCCTCCATCCATGGGATTCTCCAGGCAAGAATACTGGAGTGGGTTGCCATTTCTTTCTCATAGCCTTAGGTCCTTCCCAACTGAAAAACAACCAGAGCAGCCACAAACACACATTAAATCCATCTGGAGAAAAGACATGTAAACCCCCTGGATCAATGAGATCCAGGCCCAATCACAGTCCCCAACACCAGTAATGACACAGCCTTTCAATAGGGACCTCATGTCTTCTAACCTTTCTCCCCTCTAAAAGATGATGGTCCTAAACAATAGGCCTTATATTATAGGATTATCTGTAAGGACAGAGTGAGTAGTCTTAAGGCTTTGGGACATGAGGTCTGAAGAACTTAGTTCAAATCTAGGCTACAAAACCTCGTGACTGTGGGTGGTAATTTAGCCTATGCCTCAGTTTCCCCGACTTCCTTGGTGGCTCAGATGGTAAAGCGTCTGACTACAATGTGGGAGACCCGGGTTCAATCCCTTGGTCAGGAAGATCTCCTGGAGAAGGAAATGGCAACCCACTCCGGTATTCTTGTCTGGAGAATCCCATGGATGGAGGAGCCTGGTAGGGCTCCATGGTTGCAAAGAGTCGGACACAACTGAGTGACTTCACTTCCACTTCTTTCAGTTTCCTCAACTGCAAAAGGGCAGTGTTCAGTGAGGTTATGTGGGCACATGCTGAATACAGTGTCTGGTATCCACTGCCCAAAATGTGGGAGATGGCAGTATTATTGTCATCATCACCCCACTGTGATCTGAAAGTCCACAGAAGGAGCTCCTCCTTTCTTTAATACACGTAAGATCTTCCAAGAACCTGATTCAGAAGGATAATCTGGCTAACACACTTTCCAATTTAAATCCTTGAACCATTAAGACTGACTCAGAAGGAGATACGATGAATGGTGGATGATGGATCCTGGGCCCCTCCCTCAACTGGTGGGGGGGGGCAAGGCTTCTTTTGCTCCCCTCCTTCTTCTAATCCCTCCCATCTCCAGCATGCCCCTGCCATCACACTCCAGCTCCTAAGACCCTACCTATAACCTAAAGGGTCTTTTAGGAAGTACCCCACCCTAACAAGTCCATATCTGCTGAATGATAACAACAAGGTTCCTATGGCAACCCTTGTTTCTAAAGTTGGGGCAGCAGAAGGCACATGGATCACTTAGCACCTGGCTTAAGTTGCGTGAAATGCCTTAAAACTGCATAATAATTTTTTTTTTTCTCCACAACTGGAGCCAGGCCATTTATAAAGTGTTCTCACAGGTGTTACCTACTATGTGAGAGGAGGAGGAGAGATGACTGACTCTATTTTTACAAATTAAGAACATAACAATCAGAGTTGTTAAGAGCTCCTATGTAGTAGGGTCAAGATAAGACCTTGGGTCTTTCAGCATCCAAACTGGTGCTTACTTGAGTCGGGGCCCTGCTCCTGGAGTGTACCTCGTCCTCCATCAGTCCACTCCACTCCCTCTCACTCATCTTCATGGCTATTGGCCTGTACACCCCAACCCCTGCATTTTTGCTATCACAGCCTGGTCTGTTTCAACTACCAGCAAGTGTACGTATGACTTTGCTCTGCAATTAAACTGTTCACTCTTTAAAGCAGGATCCACGTTAAATATGGTTTGACATCTCTTAAGTAGCAACCACCTTAGTTCACTAAGATTGTGGTTAAGAGTTTGAGCCTAGAAATCACAACATGATATGGACCTTCATATGACAAAAACCTCAGTGTGAATCACAGATCTGATACTACTAAGCTGTGTGATCTTAAGAAAGTTACTTAACTACTATATGACTTCATTCCCTCATGGGTTTAATGAGTACTAGTGCTGACCTCTTAAGGTTATTGTGAGAATCAGTGGGAGCTTGATTCAAGTAACAGAGTAAGCTTCTGGAAATTTTATGCTATTATTATCATTAATATTATTATTAACCAACATCATCACAATGTTACAATTAAAAAAAACTTCAGGGTTCTGTATCTAGCCCAGGATCACACAGCAAGTAAGCACTGCAGCCAAGCAGAAAATTCCAAGATGCCACCTCCTGCTTCTCTTGTTTTTATAGTCCTTACAATGTACAACATAAAGTAAGTACTTAGTAATACTCAGGAATTACAGAATGTGATACCTGTAAGGAGAGTCATCTGGTCAACCCTCTCATGCTACAGATTAGAATACTTAGGCTCAGCAGACAGCACACCTGTTCAATCTGCTCATCAATGAACACGCTTCTCTCTCGAAATCCACCAGGGAATGGTTCCAGCACCACTGCTCTCCCACCTACCCAGATACTGAAATCCATGGATATTTCAGTCCCTTATATAAAATGATATAGTACAGTTGGCCTTCATATTTGCATGTTCTCAGAATCAACCAACCATGGACAGAAGAATGAAAATCAGTCCACACTTAGTTGTATCATGGATGTGGAATCCCTGGACATGGAACCCATGGACAGAGAAGCCAAGTGTAATAACCTACACAGCTGTAGAGTGATGCCTAGTTACAAGGTTTTATTTGCCATGAGACATGATGCTGAAGCCTCCAGCAGAAGACCACCCGGAATATATGTGAAGTCAGACACAGTTGGGTTTGCAACCATGCCACAGAGAACCTTGGAATCTCAGAGGATGTTAGGGGGTGCTCACTATACAGATGTGGGCTTGTTCAGTGATTTGGGGGAAGGTTCTAGGAAACACAGTTTTGCTCTGCTGGGTGCAGTCATAAAGCAGGACTGTGATGCTCAGGTTTCCTTGTAAATATTCACCTAGACCCCAGGAACACAGGGCTCTGGCTGCAATTGGTAATGATATGGCAGTCACTCATCCGCTCTGAGACAGGCAGACGTTTGGCCAGTTTTGTGGACTGCAGTGTTCTTGTTTTCATCTGTGCTCTGTCTTGACTGTGGAGTGGTCTTGTTTTTGTCTTGTTCTATCATCATCACAGAGCAACCTAGTCACATGTCAGTGTGCTGTGAAATTCTTCACGTCCAGAGGAGAATGCCAGGGCCCAGGAATCACAGCCCGCCCAGCTCCGAGCTGACAGCAGTCAGAAGTTGCTGGTTTTGTTTTTTCTCTTTCCTCTTCCTAGTAATTTGTTCAACCATTTAGAGCACCTGCTTGTGTCAGGCAATTATAAGGGGGTCTTGGTACAAAATAAGTAAAGATCCCAACCCTAAATGAGATGACATTCCAAGGGGGGGGGATGAGATAATTAAAAATAAACATTAAAAGAAAAACTTACAGTTTGTTAAAAGGTTATAAGTGTTATGTGGGGGAAGGAAAGAAAAAGCAGAGCAGAGTCAGAGGGACTAGGAGCGGTGGGCTAGGGTAGCAATCATAAGCAGGGTAATCAAAGAAGTCCTCCTCCACAGGAAATTTAAACAGACGAAGAAAGTGGAGGAGGTAAACGTGAGTGTCACCCTTGTCCCAGTTCAGAAATGAGAAAAGTGAGACTTAGAGGGAATGTGTCTGAGACTGCCCAGCAATTACATGGGGAAGCCAGGGAGCACTCAGGGCTCCGAACGCTCTGCCACAATCTGCCTAGTGTTCAGTTGTTCAGCAGTGACTGACTTCTTGCAAACCCAAGGACTGAAGCCTGCCATGCTCCTCTGTCCACAGGACTCTCTAGGCAAGAATATTGGAGTGTGTTGCCATTTCCTTCTCCAGGGGATCTTCCCGACCCAGGGATCAAACCTGCATCTCCTGCACTGGCAGGCAAGTTCTTTCCAACAACAAACCAGATCTCAGACTCAGGACTGCAAGCCAGAATGACTCCAGACTCACAAGTGGAAGCACGAGGCCTGAAACCAGGAAGAGCCTCTGCTTTCTCACTCTCCCATGGGCTTCGGCTAGAGCTGCAGATCCACACTGAAGAGAATCAGAATTCACCCCCTACCAAATGATGCCTCTCTGGCATGAGGACAGAACAGAACGCACTGAGGAAAAGCAGGCACAGAATGAGCCTTCTGCCCTCTCCTCATCTACTGGAAAACAGGGCATCAATTCCCCTGTGAAGATGCCCCCATCTTCCAAACCCAGGAACAAAGAGAGAGCATCCTTATTATCAGAGACGAAGATGACACCAAGGAGCAGCAACGTAAACAAATTCTGTTAAATAACCTTTGTCTGCCATTACTGTCCTCCATGTATTTGTTGTTGTTCAGCCGCACAGTTATGTCCGACTCTGCGACCCCATGAACGGTAGCATGCCAGTCCCCTCTGTCCTTCACCATCTCCCAGAGTTTGCTCAAACTCATGTCCATTGAGTCAGTGATGCCATCCAACCATCTCATCCTGTCATCCCCTTCTTCTCTTGCCCTCAATATTTCCCAGCATCAGGGTCTTTTCCAATGAGCTGGCTCTATACCTCAGGTGGCCAGAGTATTAGAGCTTCAGCTTCAGCATCGGTCCTGCCAATGAATATTCAGAGTTGATTTCCTTTAGGATTGACCAGTTGGATCTCCTTGCAGTCCAAGGGACTCTCAAGAGTCTTCTCAAGCACCCCAGTTTGAAAGTATCAATTCTTCAGCGCTCGGCCTTCTTTAGAGTCCAACTCTCACATCCGTACATGACTACTGGAAAACACTTTCCATATATTTATATTCCCATAATTTACAGCCCCTAAAAAAATCCAGAAACCCTTTCATTTGTCTTGTCTCTTCTCTACAAAGCTATCATCCTTTGTCAGAATAGTAGACAAGCCTTCCAGCCTAGCTGCTTTCTGCTTTTTATTGTTAATATTTATTTAGCTGTGCCAGGTCTTAGTTGTGGCACACAGGATCTCTGATCTTCACTGCAGCATGCAGGATCTTCAGTTATGGCATGCCAATGTGAACTCTTAGTTGGGGCATGTGAGATCTAGTTCCCTGATCAGAGGTGGAACCCAGGTGCCCTGCATTGGGAGCAGAGAGTCTTAGCCACTGGACCATCAGGGAAGTCCCCTAGCTGCTTCTTTGGTTTTTTTTTTTTTCCTTCTATAAAACCTCCTCCATCCCTCCACCCACCCTTGCCCTAAGCCTGGGCCAGGTAAAACTCTTAACATCCAATAAAATTTGTACACTTTTCTCCTGTTAATCTATCTTTGTCAGTTTATTTCATAGGCCTTGCCACTGAGTCTAACAGGGCAGAGGAAAATCTTTATTTCCTTGTTAGGGTTCCAATCTACTAACAGCTTACCCTGGGTAGTCAGTCTATCTGCTAAGCCCTTCATGTGTTATCTCAGTGACCCCAACATGTGGGTCCAACCATTAACCTCATTCAGTAAAGGACACAAGTCTATAAATGCTGAAGTTCAATACCACATAGCTGCTAAGAGGCAGAGTCTATCTTCAAGTCCAGACTTCATAATTCGATAGCTAGAAATGATTTGCAAAACACTACACACCAGTATAATGTTTACAGATGTGTGTGTGTGTGTATGTGTGTGTATGCAATCCCTAACGATATTTACTGCACAGAGTTGTGATACTAAATAAGTAGGTCTAAGGCAGTAAGGATGCCTCCCTTCCCACATAAACTGAGTTGGAAAGAGCTTGGTGCTGAAGAATGTTCACAGGGACAGGATTTGGGGTTGTATTCTGTATCCTCAGAACCTGTTTTGGTGTAGGAACTAAATAGTCATTGGATGGATGGATGGTGAATGGATGGATGGATTGTGGATAGATGGATATATGAATGGGTAGACGGACGGATAGAGGATGGATGACAGGTGGATGGCTGGATGAATAGGTGGGTGCATGGATGGAGGACGGATGATGGATGGATGAATCAATGGATGGTAGATGGATGGAATGATGAATGGGTGGATGAATCAATGGAGGATGAATGATGGATGGATGGATGAAAGCATTTCCTTCTGCTCTTTGCTCTCAACACTGCAGGGCACCCATCCCTCCACCAAGAAAGCCTCATGATTCAGCCATGGACAAGAGAAAGCAAGTATGAAAGTGAAACTGTTCTCAGCAAATCCCCAGCTAAGTCCCAATCAGGAAGGGAGAAAGGCAGCTGGTACCCAGCCTGGCCTCACTGGACACTTCTTTTAGATTCTGAACAAGAAGATTAAGTTGCTTTATAAGGGCTAAGTAGCCTACCAAGGCACTCTAGAATTGACTCTGAAATCTATCTGTATGCAAAAAAATAAAAATCACACTCAAATAATGAGTGTGATTATTAGCTAACATCAGAGAAGGCAATGGCAACCCACTTCAATACTCTTGCCTGAAGAATCCCAGGGACAGAGGAGCCTGGTGGGCTGCCGTCTATGGGGTCGCGCAGAGTCAGACACGACTGAAGCGACTTAGCAGCAGTGGCAGCATAGTTGATGAATGCAATTATTAATGTGCTTTATGTATGGCAAAACCAATAAAATACTGTAAAGTAAAAAAGAAAAAAAAAACTTTCAAAAAAAATAAATAAATAAAATAAAAGGAAATTGCCCTGAACATAAAGGACAAGCCATGAAGAATTGGTCAGGGAGCTTTGTCAAATATAAAGCAAATTCAAAACACAAAAGTGACTATTAATTGCTTTAGCAGTTGCCAGTCAGCACCTGCCCCCCCTTCAAAAAAAAAAAAAGTCTTGTCCTTGGAGCATCAGTTTCAGTTTCTCATGAGAAGGTCTCTTCATATCTCAAGGGCTGACCTTTCACCCATCTGCTCACATCAGCCCTCTCCATCATATTCTTTATTTTTAAAAAAACACAACATAAATCCCACAGTGCTCTAATCAAGCTCCCTTACTCATCTGAAGGATAACCTTCACAGAAAAGAGGCCACTTGATAAATTCCAGGAAAGTAAAAATAAAACATAATAGAAAAGATAGTCTAATCATCAAGGCTAATTGCAAAGGAAGAGTAAATCGCTTCCCACCACCACCCCCGCCCAAGTGTCTCTGGTTTATTAAAAAAAAAAAAAAAAGACCCATCTAACAAAGATGCCCTTTGTTACTGGTCTGAATAAGTACAGAAGGAATCTCCGGGGAGACAGCTGTGATTCACACACATAAAACCAAAGAAGTTAGCTTTTGAAATCGCCATAAAATTTACTGGTGACATATTTAAATATATATGATGACCCAATTAGATCCAAGAGGCTGGGCTTCGAAGATGCTACAAGGAACACCATGTTGAATCAGGGAGACTCTGTCCTCAATTCATCTACTGGCTGATAAAGAAGACACACCTCATAAAGATGCACTTGATAAAGAAGACGCCCTCAGGTGATGGGGGCACCACAGAAGCCCAGGAGGATGACCATGGGGCATCCAGCAGAGAGGAGTGCTTTAAATTCTGAAAACAGGAGAGTCTTCTGGAGATGATGTTTTAAGCTGGGTTTGAAGAATGGGTGGGAGGTGGAGGAGTGGCATGAGCATTGAGAAGACCCTGACAATGTGCTGGCCATTCCATTTGTCCCTAGCATCTCCAAACACAGAATCAGGAAAGAGACCTTGAAGGCCAGAGGGTCCCTCACCCTTAACCAGGGCTGCACAGGAGAATCACCTGGCAATCTTGTTTTCAGAATACACATGCCAAGCCCTACACATAATGAGCCAAAACTTCAGAAGCAGGGCTTGGTCATGTGCTCACGAAGCTGCTATACAGCCCAGGAAACTCAGCTGCACTCTCTGTGATGCCCTAAAGGGGTGGGCCTGGGAGGTACACGGGTGGAAAGGAGACTCAAGAGGAAGGGGACATATGTATACCTACAGCTGATTCATGTTGTTGTATAGCAGCAACTAACATAGCATTGTAAAGCAGTTATCCACCAATTTTAAAACAAATTATAAAACTTGTAAAAATTTGAAAAAGCCAAAAAATGCTCCCAAAGAATTTCTGGTGAGCAAACCCCTTAAGAACCACTAATCAACACTATTACCTCATTTTCCAAAGTGGGGCAAATGAGGCAGAATGAAAGGTTTCCTTATTTCTTCAATCATTCAGTGAATATGTACTGAATGCCTCCCTGCAATTACATCACTGAATAAAACAAAAATACGTGCCCGCATTAAACACTGTTGCTCACTAAGTCCTTGCAGCAAAACCATGGGGGTATTATTCTCACCTTTCCTTTTTTCTTTTTTGAGATAAAGAAACTAAGAAATAGAAGGCTAAGTGAACACAAAGAATATATCATAGAGTCAGCGTTCAGTCTGAGCTTTCTGAGAAGCATCTTTTGCCCCAGGGCTGCTAAGTGAGGGGGTCTCCTGCGGATAGCCTCTGGGTGATGAGCATAAGGAATGGCCTCTGTTTTCAGAAGCAGGATCAGAGCAAGGTAGGGGAAGCCAAGGAAGAGAGTTCCATGCCAGGCTGAAGAGATTCCAGAATGCTCCACAATCACGGCTGAATCCACTCTTGGGCGCCATGCTCCTCTGTAAATGTTCTCCATTCAGAAAGTTATGCACCCACCACAGAAGGACAGAAATCATTCCTGATGAAAAAGCTGTGTGAAGGATCTAAGTAGTTATTCCCCTCTCAGGGCCTCAGTGAAGACCAAACTAAGAGGCTAAAACAATGCCTCTGAGGTCTCTGCAGCTCCTAGGAATGATGAAGAAAGACATGTACCAACCATTGGCAGAGAGAACAGATACAAGGGGAAATGGATAAAGAAGATGTGGTGTTACATATATATGGCATATATATACACACACACACACACAGAGCTATATAATGGAGTATTACTTGGCCATAAGAACAGATGAAATTAGGCCATTTGCAGCAACATGGATGGACCTAGAGATCATCATACTACATGTAAGTCAGACAGAGAAAGACAAATATCATATATTGACTATATGTGTAATTTTTAAAAGGATACAAATGAACTTATTTACAAAAGAGAAATAGAATCACAGGCATAGAAAATAAACTTGTAGTTACTCCTCAGAAGGGAAGTTATGACCAACCTAGACAACATATTAAAATGCAGAGATATTACTTTGCCAACAAAGGTCCGTCTAGTCAAGGCTATGGTTTTCCAGTGGTCATGTATGGATGTGAGAGTTAGACTGTGAAGAAAGCCGAGCACCGAAGAACTGATGCTTTGGAACTGTGGTGCTGGAAAAGACTCTTGAGAGTCCCTTGGACTTCAAGAAGACCCAACCAGTCCATCCTAAAGGAGACCAGTCCTGGGTGTTCATTTGAAGGACTGATGCTGAGGCTGAAACTCCAACACTTTGGCCACCTAATGGGAAGAGTTGACTCACTGGAAAAGACCCTGAGGCTGGGAGGGATTGGGGTCAGGAGAAGGGAATGACAGAGGATGAGACGGCTGGATGGTATCACTGACTCGCACACGTGTTTGGGTGAACTCCAGGAGTTGATGATGGACAGGGAGGCCTGGCATGCTGAGATTCATGGGGTCACGAAGAGTCAGACACGACTGAGTGACTGAACTGAACTGAAAGAGGGGAAGAGATAATAAGGAGTTTGGGATTAGCAGATACACACTACCATAAATAAAGTAGATAATCAACAGGGTCTTACTGTCTAGCACAAGAAATTATATTTCAGTTCAGTTCAGTTCAGTCACTCAGTCGTGTCCAACTCTTTGCGACCCCATGAACCACAGCACGCCAGGCCTCCCTGTCCATCACCAACTCCCAGAGTCCACCCAAACCCATGTCCATTGAGTTGGTGATGACATCCAACCATCTCATCCTCTGTCCTTCCCTTCTCCTCCCACCCTCAATCTTTCCCAGCATCAGGGTCTTTTCAAATGAGTCAGCTCTTCGCATCAGGTGGCCAAAGTATTGGACTTTCAGCTTCAACATCAGTCCTTCCAATGAACATCCAGGACTGATCTCCTTTAGGATGGACTATCATACAATAACCTATAATGGAAAAGAATCTGAAAAAGAATATATATATATATGTGTATATATATATATATGTATGTATATATATATATATATATGTATAACTGAACCACTTTGCTGTGCATCAGAAATCAATTATACTTCAATTTTAAAAAATAAAAAAATGCAGAGAGAGAGAGTCCCACTGGAGCTAGGACTTAGAATCACTTCCAGGTCAACATGAAGAAGCCATTACATCTTCTGTGATGGGAGAACTATAACAGCCCTGAACTCAGAGGCATTTCCATGGAGATTTAATAAAACACTGAAAATGCTTCTCATCTGACCTGGCGCACAACAGGTGCTCCACAATGGGCTGATACCTCTGAATCTGTTTCTAAATGTAGTTTCTGAAAGAGTCTAGAATCCTGTAAGTTAGCTGTCTGATGAAGCTGTCATTGTCTTTTTCTTTTTCTTCCAATTTTTGTTTTGCCAAGAGCAAGCAAAAAAGGCAGAAATAGCATCTTAAGTCAAGGTTGATGGGGCAGACAGAGCTCGGCGACCTCTGGGAGCTCACCTTATTGCTCACACGCCTCCTTTGCTCTAAGCTGGAAGCTAAAGAAACAGGCTCTTCTCAAGGTCAGGAGGACATCCATGATGAGCTTCTGACACTCAAATAACAAGCAAAGCCCCAAATACTGGAGGTCAAGAGATGGGAACAAGAAACATCCCCAACAGCACACAACTGTAAGAAACGGGGTCAGAGGAAGGTACAGTTAAACTAAGCATTCAAGGGTAGTTCGTTTCTTCGGGAACAACCTGAATGTCAGCAGTTGTTAATTAACGCTCTCCTATTTAAACAAAGGGGCTTCCCAAGTGGTACAGTGGTAAAGAACCCACCTGCCAACGCAGGAGACACGGGTTTGATCCCTGGGTCAGGAAGATCCCCTGGAGAAGGGAAAGGCAACCCACTCCAGTATTCTTGCCTGGAAAATCCCATGAACAGAGGGACAACAACAACAAAATCTAAACAAAATGCTAAACTCTTGGCACATCTCATAGGAGGCCTGGCTTGTACCACTATAAACCCCACGACTATGCTATCCACTGATCAGGTCTGCAGAAAAAAAAAACTCTTAAGACTCAAGGGAGCCACCCATGAAAACTCAAACCAATATAATGACAACAGTGTTATATTACTATACTTGCTAAGTTCAGAAGAACTACTCAAGATACTCAGTTTTTAGATACAAAAAGAAAAGCAAGAGCTTTACATGAATCCAGCAAACTGGGATACAGTCAAATACTTGGAGAAAGTACACCTTGGGAAAATCATGGGCACCAACAGAATACTAACAAAAGCCTTTACTTCTAGATTCTGGGGTCGTCCCTGGTGGCTCAGACGGTAAAGAATCTGCCTGGGTCAGGAAGATCCCCTGGAGAAGGGAATGGCTACCCACTCCAGTATCGTTGCCTGGAGAATTCCATGGACAGAGGAGCTTGGTGGGCTGTAGTCCCTGGGGTCACAAAGAGTCAGACAGGACTGAGCGACTAACACTATCACTTTTTTACTGGTTTCCAGTGATATAAAGTGGGTCTCTGTAAAGCTTCTGGGAGAAATACTCTGAGAAAGGATTCAAAAAGGGTTCAAAGTCATTCTAGGCTTAATGAGAGCCAGGTCAACGTACTTCTCTGGCCAAGCAGGGCCAGACTTCAAAGGAACGTGAAACCTCCAGGTACTGGACACCACGGAGAACTGCCCTCTTCAGATGACTCACTGAGCACAGAGCAGAGGAGGGTGGGTGCAGGCTCGTCCTGGGAGCCAGGGCCTGGGCCAGAAACCAGGCGCCTTCTGCTCTCGCTGCTCCACCTCCCCAGACTCTCCAGAACCCCTCGGGCAGGCAATGCAGCAACCCCGGGTGAAAAAGCAGCAGCACACAGCAGCCAGGTTGCAGGAGGAGCCAGAAGACCCACAGCCACCATTTCTAGAACTTTCCCCACTGGCTCCCTTACGGAAGACATTCTCTCAGATAGCGAAAGTCTCAACTCCTTAGCTGTGACAAGAAGTCAAAAATCGAACATCAAACAGAGGCCTGGGTTTAAATGCAGCCGCACGTGACCTTGATCTCAACTGATTACTTAAATCAAGAAAATGGGCAAAAGGCAGAAACAAACCCAAGTGCCCACTGACAGATGAATGGAGAAATAACGATGTGGTTTATTCATGCAAGGGAGTATCGCTCAGCCTTACATAGGAAGGCAATTCTCACACATGCAACAGCGTGAATGAATCTTGAGGAGATTGTGAAATAATGTGAAATAAGCAAGTCACAAAAGGATAAACACAGTAAGATTCCACTTACACGAGGTACCTAAAGAGTAGTCAAATTCATAAAGACAGAGAGTAGAATGCTGGTCACCAGGGCTGGAAGGAGGGAGGAAGTGGCCTTGTCTAATGGGTGTGGAGACTCCGTCTGTTTTTTTCCAACTTTTACTGGCGCTTAGTTGTTTTACCACGCTGTGTTAATTTCTGCAACACAGCAAAAGGAATCAGTCTTACGTATACATGTCAGTTCAGTTCAGTTCAGTCGCTCAGTTGTGTCCAAGTCTTTGTGACCCCATGAACCGCAGGATGCCAGGCCTCCCTGTCCATCACCACGTCCTGGAGTTCACCCAAACCCATGTCCATCGAAGCAGTGATGCCATCCAACCATCTCATCCTGTCGTCCCCTTCTCCTCCTGCCCTCAATCTTTCCCAGCATCAGGGTCTTTTCCAATGAGTCAGCTCTTCGCATGAGGTGGCCAAAGTACTGGAGTTTCAGCTTCAACATCAGTCCTTCCAATGCATATATCCCCACTTTTTTAGATTTTCCCCCCATTCAGGTCACCACAGAGCAGAGAGTAGGGTTCCCTGTGCTAGTAGGTTCTCGCTAGTTATCTATGGAGACTTGGTCTTGAAAGATGAAGAATTCTGGAGTCTGTTACACAACAATGAGGACATATTTAATATGTCTAAACTGTACCTTTAAAAGTGGTTAAGATGGTTCATTGTATGTGTATTATACCACAATTTAAAAAATTTTTAAGTATGTCTTTTTAAAAAATCAACAGTGATATATAAGCCCAGGGCTTGAGACAAGATTTAGACAATATAATGTCCATAATCTAAACATAGGACCTGGCACACAAGAGGTGTTTAAATAGATATTTGTGACTCCCATTGCCTTTATTTTCAAAATAAGAAATCAAGCTGTATTTACAACACAGGAACAGACTCACTGACATAGGAAACAAATTTATGGCTATCAAAGGGAAAAGGGGGCAGGGGAGGGATAAGTTAGGAGTATGGGATTAACAGGCTTTCCAGGTAGCAGCAGAGGTGAAAGAACCCACCTACAGGGTCGGGAAGATGCCCCGAGGAGGGAAGGGCACACACTCCAGTGTCCTTGCCTGGAGAATCCCATGGACAGAGGAGCCTGGCGGGCTACAGTCCCTGGGGTCACACCCAACAGGGGCAGCACGGGATTAACAGATGCACACTATTACATATAAAATAGATAAATGACAAGGATTTACTGCACAACAAAGAGAACAGTATTCAATATCTTGTAATAACCTATACTGGAAGATAATCTGAAAAGAATACATATATATAACCGAATCACCTGGCTGGACACCTGAAACTAACACAATATTGTACATCAACTATACTTCAATTAAAAGAAAAGAAAGGAAAAAAAAAGAAAGAAAGAAAGCTGTGACCCAGACAAGTTAAGTGCCTAGAAGAGAAACCACAGCAGTTAGAAACTCTGGAGTCAGAATCCCCTGAGGCAATCCTGGTTTCTCCACTTAGCCTCCAGTTTGGCCTGAGGATAGTTACCCAGCCTCCATGCAGGCAGCTGAAGAGCCCAGAGCTCAGAGGAGACCATTCTGAGAATAACTGTGTGGACAGAGCCTAGGAAAGTGCCCAGGACACACTCTAAGGACTCATAAATGTGAGCCTCATTGGAAGAAACAGGGCAAACTGGGGACAAACCCTGCACGGCTGATCTCCAGGCCACTGCCTTGATCCCGAGAGCCAGCCTGCCACTCACGCCAACTGGCACAACTGGAAAGAAGCGTCCACATCCTGCCTCCCAGAGTCACAGGGTGATCAGGGCTCCAAAGCCACCTTGTCCTGAGTGCAGGTGTGTGTGTGTGCATGGGGCCAGGGCAAGGGGGCATCACCCAGGCAGCCTCCACCTGGGCTCCCTGTCCTGTCTCCTCCTGCTCTCCCCACCCCCTCTTCCCATCTGTGCGGTGAGGAGAAGGTCAGCAACCACAGCCGTGTCCTGCTCTTCTCACCAAAACTCCACATTAAAGGAAAGCTGGCATCTGCGCAGGGATAACAGCAAACTCATTTTCCCTGCAGTAACCCTGGGTGGCCGAGGACAGCTAGCACCTGGGTGAAGGATACAGCCTCCTCCATCACCTGCTCTGCAAAGGCGGGTAAGCCTCACAGTTCTGCGAAATGTTGCCCCACTGACATCCACAGCACCCCCCCCCCCCCCACACACACACACTCCTTTAGCCTGCTGCTATCACAATGACCCAAGAAACCTGGACCAGTCCATGGCAGTGTGTTGCCACAGAACAAGTCAGACACGGGCTTGAATCCCAGCCATAAGCCCTACAAAGACTTCGGGGTCCTCACTACTGAGCAGACATGCTGCTATACCTGGCTGCTCGACGCTGCTGTAAGGATTGGGGTTAACAGACATCCCCACTGCATATTGGGTGCCACCCCCCTGTCCTCCTCTCACTGCTCAAGCCAGCCTCATTGGCTCCCTGACAAATAAATAGAGTGGCTGGAGGTACCAGAGTTACTTCCTCTCACCACCCTGCAGCCAGAAGCAGGCACACTGTGCTGCCTGATAGAGAGAAGCTGGGAAGGGAGACATTCCTATGGTCCTGGAAGAGGGAGACCAGATCTGGGCAAGAAGCAGATGTTTGGGCAGATTTGAGCAGAAGCGCAGACACAGCACCCTGTCGTTAAGAGCTCATGGCTGGTGGAGGAGATAAGACTTACAAATCGCTAAGAACACAACATGGAAAAGGCTACAACTGAAGTTCACACAAACTGCTACAGAAGTAAAGAAGACTCCACTCACCTCACCTGGGAGCCCAAAGTGGAGGATCCTTGCTATCAGGGAAGGCTTCCCGATGGTGGTGACAGCTGAACCCTGCCAGGAACAATACAGAACTTTCCCAAGGAAGGGATCAGATGGCAACCACTGAGCAGTAACTCCAGCCCAGCCTGGAGGAACCTGCAATGTCCTGTCTTTCCACTTCTCCAGCAGAGTCGTGGTCCCTGTCAACTAGATTAAAAAACTCACTCAGGGTAGGCCTCCCTGACACAGCAGCTCCAGAAGCAGAGTGACCAGGACCACAGAGATGAAACTGAGTGCCAACCAGAACCCTGGGGTCCCAGAAGAGGCAGCATGGGGACATGGAGGCAAGATAGTCTGGGTTCAAATCCCACCTCTGCCACATGTCCATGGGGGCTACCATAATGTTGCATGGGAGCCTAATAACCCAAATTACAAATTCTTATTCTGAGAGCTGTATCTTCATCATTACAGCAATTCTATTAACCCAGAAGGGGCAGTCTAGCAACACAATTGTCAACATTGTTATGAAGAGCAAAAGCTATCAAAACCATAATGATCATTAATGTTACTATTATAGTTTTTTAAAATATTGATTTATTTATTTGACTGTGCCAGGTCTTGGTTGTGGCACGAGGGATGTTTGAGCTTCATTGCAGCATGCAGGATCTTTTGTTAACGGCATGTGGAATCTATCCCTGACCAGGGATTGAACCCAGGGCCCCTGCAATGGGAGTGTGGAGTCTTAGCCACTGGACCATCAGGGAAGTGCCACTATTACAGCTTTTTATTTTAGAGCTAAACTGTGTTGAGTTCTTATGATGTGCACAGTCTCACTTTAATTCTTACTCATCTATAAGACTATTATTTTTAACCTATTTTAAAATTTTTATTTATTTATTTATTTTTTACTTTACAATATTGTATTGGTTTTGCCATACATCAACATGAATCCACCACGGGTGTACACGTGTTCCCAATCCTGAACCCCCTCCCACCTCCCTCCCCATACCATATCTCTGGGTCATCCCAGTGCACCAGCCCCAAGCATCCTGTATCCTGCATTGAACCCAGACTGGCGATTCGTTTCTTATATGATATTATACATGTTTAACCTATTTTACGGGAAGGCAATGGCACCCCACTCCAGCACTCTTGCCTGGAAAATCCCATGGACAGAGGAGCCTGGTGGGCTGCAGTCCATGGGGTCGCTAAGAGTTGGACACGACTGCGTGACTTAACTTTCATTTTTCACTTTCCTGCATTGGAGAAGGAAATGGCAACCCACTCCAGTGTTCTTGCCTGGAGAGTCTCAGGGACGGGGGAGCCTGGTGGGCTGCCGTCTATGGGGTCGCACAGAGTCAGACACGACTGAAGTGACTTAGCAGCAGGAACCTATTTTATAGATGAGAACACAGGCACTGAAGTCAGCTGAGTAACCCAAGATGGTGTGAATATGATCCAGAAAGGGCATTCCCTCCACAAGGGGCCCCAGCAGGGTGGCAGATGGAAACACCAGAGCCAACAGATTAGGCAGAGTTCAAGTCTCAGATCTGCTACTCAACAGCTGTTTGACCTTGGGCATGTCATCTCTTTAAGTCTTTTGTTTTTTTTTTCCTGGGATTTTTCTTTTTCTTTTTTTTTTTTTTTGGCGTAAGACAAATTTATTATCTTATTTCTGAAGGTTATAAGTCCCAAATGGGTTTCACTGGGCTTATAACATTTCCTCATTTCTTTTTTTTTTTTTTTTTTTAGTTTTTTAGTTTTTAAATTTTAAAATCTTTAATTCTTACATGCATTCCCAAACATGAACCCCCTCCCACCTCCCTCCCCATAACATCTTTCTGGGTCATCCCCATGCACCAGCTCCAAGCATGCTGCATCCTGCGTCAGACATAGACTGGCGATTCAATTCACATGATAGTATACATGTTAGAATGTCATTCTCCCAAATCATCCCACCCTCTCCCTCTCCCTCTGAGTCCAAAAGTCCGTTATACACATCTGTGTCTCTTTCCCTGTCTTGCATACAGGGTCGTCATTGCCATCTTCCTAAATTCCATATATATGTGTTAGTATACTGCATTGGTGTTTTTCTTTCTGGCTGACTTCACTCTGTATAATCGGCTCCAGTTTCATCCATCTCATCAGAACTGATTCAAATGAATTCTTTTTAACAGCTGAGTAATACTCCATTGTGTATATGTACCACAGCTTTCTTATCCATTCATCTGCTGATGGACATCTAGGTTGTTTCCATGTCCTGGCTATTATAAACAGTGCTGCGATGAACATTGGGGTACATGTGTCTCTTTCAATTCTGGTTTCCTCGGTGTGTATGCCCAGAAGTGGGATTGCTGGGTCATAAGGTAGTTCTATTTGCAATTTTTTAAGGAATCTCCACACTGTTCTCCATAGTGGCTGTACTAGTTTGCATTCCCACCAACAGTGTAGGAGGGTTCCCTTTTCTCCACACCCTCTCCAGCATTTATTGCTTGCAGATTTTTGGATCGCAGCCATTCTGACTGGTGTGAAGTGGCACCTCATTGTGGTTTTGATTTGCATTTCTCTAATAATGAGTGATGTTGAGCATCTTTTCATGTGTTTGTTAGCCATCCGTATGTCTTCTTTGGAGAAATGTCTATTTAGTTCTTTGGCCCATTTTTTGATTGGGTCGTTTATTTTTCTGGAGTTGAGCTGCATAAGTTGCTTGTATATTTTTGAGATTAGTTGTTTGTCAGTTGCTTCATTTGCTATTATTTTCTCCCATTCAGAAGGCTGTCTTTTCACCTTGCTTATATTTTCCTTTGTTGTGCAGAAGCTTTTAATTTTAATTAGATCCCATTTGTTTATTTTTGCTTTTATTTCCAGCATTCTGGGAGGTGGATCATAGAGGATCCTGCTGTGATTTATGTCTGAGAGTGTTTTGCCTATGTTCTCCTCTAGGAGTTTTATAGTTTCTGATCTTACATTTAGATCTTTAATCCATTTTGAGTTTATTTTTGTGTGCGGTGTTAGAAAGTGATCTAGTTTCATTCTTTTACAAGTGGTTGACCAGTTTTCCCAGCACCACTTGTTAAAGAGATTGTCTTTACTCCATTGTATATTCTTGCCTCCTTTGTCAAAGATAAGGTGTCCATATGTGTGTGGATTTATCTCTGGGCTTTCTATTTTGTTCCATTGATCTATATGTCTGTCTTTGTGCCAGTACCATACTGTCTTGATGACTGTGGCTTTGTAGTAGAGCCTGAAGTCAGGCAAGTTGATTCCTCCAGTTCCATTCTTCTTTCTCAAGATTGCTTTTGGCTATTCGAGGTTTTTGTATTTCCATACAAATCTTGAAATTATTTGTTCTAGTTCTGTGAAAAATGTGGCTGGTAGCTTGATAGGGATTGCATTGAATTTGTAAATTGCTTTGGGTAGTATACTCATTTTCACTATATTGATTCTTCCGATCCATGAACATGGTATATTTCTCCATCTATTAGTGTCCTCTTTGATTTCTTTCATCAGTGTTTTATAGTTTTCTATATATAGGTCTTTAGTTTCTTTAGGTAGATATATTCCTAAGTATTTTATTCTTTTCGTTGCAATGGTGAATGGAATTGTTTCCTTAATTTCTTTTTCTACTTTCTCATTATTCGTGTATAGGAATGCAAGGAATTTCTGTGTGTTGATTTTATATCCTGCAACTTTACTATATTCATTGATTAGCTCTAGTAATCTTCTGGTGGAGTCTTTAGGGTTTTCCATGTAGAGGATCATGTCATCTGCAAACAGTGAGAGTTTTACTTCTTCTTTTCCAATTTGGATTCCTTTTATTTCTTTTTCTGCTCTGATTGCTATGGCCAAAACTTCCAGAACTATGTTGAATAGTAGCGGTGAAAGTGGACACCCTTGTCTTGTTCCTGACTTTAGGGAAATGCTTTCAATTTTTCACCCATTTCCTCATTTCTAAAGTTAAGTATAACCCAGCCTCCCTGGGTAACTGAGACAATTAAAATGAAGCAACATGACTCAAATACTTGACACAAAGGAAACTCCTATAATGTCACTGTCTTTTCTTTTAGCACTTTGAAGATCTCTGCCCTCTGGGCTTGCTCCCAGCCTCCTGGACACCTCACAATGCCTGGACAATGCCATTCCAACATGCATTTGGGCCAGGCCTTGGACTCGTTCTAGGCTCAGGTTAACTTTATTAGAACCAAAAGGGGGGTAGGCATGCCTTTGGGGCTTCCCTGGTGGCTCAGCAGTGAAGAATCCACCTGCAATGCAGGAGCCTCAGGAGATGTCAATCACTGAATCAGGAAGATCCCCTGGAGGAGAGCATGGCAACCTACTCCAGTACTGTTGCCTGGAAAATTCTGTAGGAACCCGGCGAGCTACAGTCCATGACTGAAGTGACATGACATGCATGCACACAGGCATGCCTTTATTTGCAAAAGATCATAAATTGTGGTCCCCTACTTCGAAGACACCAATATGACCTGGATTTTCTCTTCTTCTTTTTTTTTTTTTTTTTTTGGTAGCCAAACAAACTAGTATGTTCACATCAGATTTACCTGAATGCAAAGTAAATGAGTAAAATCCCACATTTGTTAATCTGGCAAAACAAATCCCTCCCGTATCTCCAGGAGACTGTGAAGTGGGAGGAGGTGTAATTTTCAGAAAGGGGTGAGCTTCCCTTTCTTCTTCCACTGACTGCAATGGCTTATGATTTTTATCTACCCAGATGGATCTTATCTAAGAGGGGCAGAGAGGACAAGACTGAGAGTAACCCCTCAGATCACTGATGACTGTTTAGGTCCCTTCTCGGTTTAAGGGATCTGATTTATCTCAATAATCCCCAGCTGTGCCTACTACAATTGAACTGTGCCAGGGAGGACAAAGAGGCCCATATTTTAGAAGATTACCATAAAGATGCAATAAAGTGCTATACTGAGTATAAATTAAATACCTATCCCAAAGCACAATACACATAATAAGTATATGTATGATAAAGACAAGAGGGTAAGTAGAGAAACCAAGACTGGCTTCATGTTATTAGGGAAAGCTACACCAGCAAGCTGCAGTTAGCTTTGGGATATAGAGCGTCAAAGCGTTCCTTTACTTGCTTCAGAAACATAGATCTCTAGACAAGACTGTGAGCTCCTTGAGGGCAGGGATGGTACCTGTTCACCACACTATCCCCAGTACTGTGGAAAGAGATAAGATATAAATGTTAAATGAATGGATAAATGGACTGGTGGATGGATGAATAGGTGGATGGATAGACGGCTGGATTGGTGGGTAGATGGATGGATGGATGGATGAATGAATGGACAGATGGATGGATGAATGGACAGATGAACAAAGAGATGAAAGAGATGGGGATGGTTTGGGAAGCTGCATGACTGCCTTGAGACAGCAACCCGAAGAACAATATGAACTTAACTGGTTAATCAAAGTCCTCAAAACAATGTTTTCCACAGAGGTCTATCGTCACACTTCTCCTTTTCCTTTTGATCAAAACCTAAAGCACTCCTGACCTGTGTTCCCAGGTTTAAAACTACTGCCTACATGTGGACCGTGCACCTGACGTGGTCTCACCCCTCAAGCCTCTCTCTCTGTCACTCTTTCCATGTGCCTCTCCCAATCACCTTTACCCCAATTCTGCTCCTAACCTCAATTCCTGGCCCTGCCTCAAGATCAGCTCAGCTTCAGGATGAACCACAGGCATGCACGACAGCTCCAGCCCAGCACACAGAACACATACACATTCAGATGAATTCTTATCCCAAGTATGGCTGATCTCTACCATGGAACAAAATTCAGTGACCTCTGGTTCCTCCTCTGATGCCCAGCCCTTACGCAGAGCCCACTCTCACCCACCCATCCACGAGAAGGGAGTAGTCAAGTCTGATTACTATGCCCACAGGCTGCAGTTACCTGTTTCACCCAGCAAGACACGGAAAATTTCAGCTCCCCTTTCTCTCCTTTCCAGTCCCACCTCAAACTATTATCACCATTACACCAAGAAGTGGGTTTCATTTGGTTGGTTTCTTTACATTAATGAACATTCTGGTAAGGAATACTGGCCCCTTGGTGGGTGGGTGGGTGGGTGGGTGGGTGGGTGTGTGTGTGTGTTTTCAGAGTGACACTGACCCAACGCTATTTCAAGTATATGTTTTCAGCCTAAATGAGTCATTGGGTGGGAACAGTGAGTTTGCAAGTCTGCAAATGGAATGACCCCTTTATCAAGAAGTACAGTGGACAACATTGTGTTTGGGGCTGAAAAACACTTCAAACAATGAAATCCTGTTTTTTTTATGGTGATACTCATGGAAAATAGGAAAAAAAATCAGGGAAAACTTTTAAAACTCAGACAGAGTTCTCCCTGGGGTAGAATTCAGCTACATCAGTTTCTTGCTGTAAAATCTTGGAGGTGGGAAGAGGTGCTCAACCTCCAGTCATCTGTTGTTGTGAGGACTGATTTAAATCACTTACTACAGGGAAAGCATGTAAAAAATTTCAGCATATAGAAAACACGCAATAAATGTTACTATTACTATTATTTAGAGATAGCATCATAGGGAGCTGTAATGCCCAATATAGCAGTCACTAGCTGCAGGTGGCACTTGAGTTAATTAAAATTAAATTTAAAAGCCAGATGCTGAATCTCACTAACACCTTTCAGGTGCTCACTAACCACCTGTGGCTAGTGGACAGAGTAGACACAGGGGAGCTCCACCCTGCACTAAGTTCTCTTGGACTGCAATGGTATAGAGGTAAAGAAAAATGGCTTGACTCTAGAGGGTCTGTGTGACCTTAGGCAAGTTATTTAACCTCTCTGTGCCTCATTCCCTCATCTGTTAAACGGGGATAATAGTCACTGTATTATTCAGTCAAGGTGAAGATCACCTGCCTGGCAAGTGCTTATAAATGCCACAAGCTGATACCCTACAGTGAGTGACAGACAGGTACACACAGAATGGATTGTTGGCAGAATTAGAAAGACTTTTATGTAAAGCCCATCCCATGGGGCCAAAGAGATACTCAGTTCATACACTCATTTTTTTCAACAAATGTTCATGAAGCACTATGTACTCAACATTCTTCTAGGCTCTAGAGACACAGAAGCAAATAAAGGCTTACAGTCTCAATAAATGGGATGATGATGTCAATGCAACAGAAATACCAACATTTTCATTTTTTTAAAATATAAATTTATTTTAATTGGAGGTTAATTACAATATTGTACTGGTTTTGCCATACATCAACATGAATCCACCACAGGTATACACGTGTTCCCCATCCTGAACCCCCTCCCTCCTCCCTCCTCGTACCATCCCTCTGGGTCGTCTCAGTGCACCAGCCCCAAGCATCCTGTATCCTGTATCGAACCTGGACTGGCGACTCATTTCATTAATGATATTACACATGTCTCAATGCCATTCTCCCAAATCATCCCACCCTCTCCCTCTCCCACAGAGTCCAAAAGATTGTTCTATACATCTGTGTCTCTTTTGCTGTCTCACATACAGGGTTATCGTTACCATTTTTCTAAATTCCATATATGTGTTAGTATACTGTACTGGTGTTTTTCTTTCTGGCTTACTTCACTCTGTATAATAGGCTCCAGTTTCATCCACCTCATTAGAACTGATTCAAATGTATTCTTTTTAATGGCTGAGTAATATTCCATTGTGCATATGTACCACAGCTTTCTTATCCATTCATCTGCTGATGGACATCTAGGTTGCTTCCATGTCCTAGCTATTATAAACAGTGCTGTGATGAACACTGGGGTACACGTGTCTCTTTCAATTCTGGTTTCCTTGGTGTGTATGCCCAGAAGTGGGATTGCTGGGTCATAAGGCAGTTCCAGTTTTTTAAGGACTCTCCACACTGTTCTCCATAGTGGCTGTACTAGTTTGCATTCCCACCAACAGTATAGGAGGGTTCCCTTTTCTCCACACCCTCTCCAGCATTTATTGCTGGTAGACTTTTGGATTGCAGCCATTCTGACTGGCGTGAAATGGTACCTCACTGTGGTTTTGATTTGCATTTCTCTGATAATGAGTGATGCTGAGCATCTTTTCATGTGTTTGTTAGCCATCTGTATGTCTTCTTTGGAGAAATGTCTATTTAGTTCTTTGGCCCATTTTTTGATTGGGTCATTTATTTTTCTGGAATTGAGCTGCAGGAGTTGCTTGTATATTTTTAAGATTAGTTGTTTGTCAGTTGCTTCATTTGCTATTATTTTCTCCCATTCTGAAGGCTAACATTTCCATTTTTAACCACCCATTAAAGATACCCAACAATCAAAAAGGAGTGCTGTCAAATACAAAGGTAGCTACAAAGAGGGTGCCTAATAAAAGCGAATGAACAAATGGAGGGAAGGAGCTGGGAGGAGACCCAATAGATGCATAAGCAGAGAGCTGGGCCCTGGGTGATTCAGCTAACTACCCTATGATGGGTGTGGCTAGCTCAGAGAGCTGTTGCCAAGCAACACTAATAAATGATTCCCAAGCAATCCACAAGCTGGGTTCTGTATAAAGCTTAATCATCTTTAACAAGAGAATCTTGAAACCCTAATGACTGGGATAGAGAAGCCTTCACGTGCGTGCCCTCGGGCTTCTGTTCTGGGCTGTGCTCTGACTCAACCTGTCAACAAGGCCGGTTCCCTCCCCTCTACAGTACCCAGGGGGGAATGGAACCAACCAGGAAGCTGGCACCCACCTCTCCCACTGGGCAAATAGCCCTGCACTGGCTCTGGACACAAAGAGTCACCCGAGAGGGAGAGGGTGCCCTGAAAACTCCTACCCTCACTCAGACTGGCCTGCTGGCCTGGGTTCTAGGACTCAGTGGGCAGAATTCTCCCAGGAAGAGGAAGATGGCACCAGAGCTCTGAATGTGCTTCTGTTTCCAAACCCTGAAGCTCATTTTGGTAGGTTTGCAGCTCCCTGACACAGCTAAAAGTTGCAGGAGGGGCTATGTGGGATTATTGAATCTTTGTCTTACCAGCAGGGCAGGCCATAGCATGGCATTTCAAATCTTTTCAGCCTCAGCCTTGTAGTATAGTAAGGAGAAACACTGTTTGCTTCAGAATGTTGTTTGTGGCATTAGATGAGATAACTTATATTCAGTAGGAACTAGTTTATATTCTATCTCATGTGTCAAGATGGTAAGACAGGGGTCTGACCCAACTGAGTCAAGTCCCCAATCCTGTCACTACCTTATCAGGGCCATCTGGTCTACCTGTGTCTCACCCACCACCTTGTCATTCAAAGAGGGGGGGCAGGATCGGGCCATACTGCCCACCCTGCAATCTCTTGCACATGATCTTCCCAAGTTTATAACCACACTGCTTTTCATCTGAAAAGAATACAAGGCATATGGAAATTCAACACCAGAATTCACCCCAACAACCTCTCCATCCATATGCTCACATCAGGACCAGGATGTGTGCTGATTACAGGTCTCACACATAAAAATAACTCACCAAGAATTAACATAAAAATGCTTGTCTTGATTATCACACTTCAAAACAGACAGATGTAGATGAGATCTAGGGTTCTTCCTATTTTTGATATGTGGGTGCATGCATAGTCAACTAAGGCATGTCCAACTCTTTGCAATCCCATGGACTGTAGCCTGCTAGGCTCTGCTGTCTGAGGGATTCTCCAGGCAAGAATACCGACGTGGTTTCTCATTTCCTCCTCCAGGGGATTTTCTCGACCCAGGAATTGAACTCACGTCTTCTGCATCGGCATGTGGATTCTTTACCACTGAGCCACCTGGGAAGCCTTCCCATGTTTTATATTCTATGGTGATTTCTGCTAGGGGTCGACCTGGCTGGAAGGCTGGGGCTGACCCAAGGAAAACGATGCTCTCTGTCTGCATTGCTGAAATGGCCTCCGTGTATGTCATCCATCACCCACAGCACTCAGTGCCCACCAGACATGGCCTTGTTTTGCTGTGTCCTTCCCCAACACGTCCTGAGCAGAATTACCGGGCAACTTCTATCTCCATCCACGTGGATTCTTTCCACTAAAAGTGCTTGTCTACCCTTTGTAACAGTCACATGCTTAATGCCCTTTTCCAGTAGCTGCCCAACCCCTGGCTGGTCACCCAGAAATCACCAGCCATGTCTATTTCCACCTCTTAAGTATTTTCTGCATGTCTTTGACACAGCAGGCTCAGCACACGCACAGGTAGACCAGATGGCCCTGATAAGGTAGTGACAGGATTAGGGGCCTCAAAAGCAAATGCTGGACAGCAACGACATGGAGTTACCTGGAAACTAAGTGGACTGCCATAAGTGCTTCAAGAGGATTCTAGAACATGTACAAATTCAGGGCAAGAGTGGAAGCAGGGGTCTCAAACCAAGCTGAAGACAAGCTGAATTCAGATAGGGATGGGGAGGGCAGGGAGATCCCTCAGTTCAAAGCACTAATTTTTATACATGCTCATCCTTCCCTTCTCTTCAGATCCATTTTCTCCTTGAAGGAAACCCCAGCCCCTCAGTGGACCACTTAGATTGCCACAGCATCTTGCTTGTCAGTTGGCTACTCTGAGCCCGTTCTGACCCTTTCTGCCTGCTCATCCTCCCCATTCCCTGGGCCCTGACCCAACACTGCACTCTCAGAGTTGGCATTAAGTGCAGCAAGGCTAAAATTAGGGCTGTTTCCATAGATATCTAGACTTCTCTGTAGCAAATCTGCTCAGCTCCCAAGTGGAGAAAAAAAAATTTTTTTTCTGTTCTGAATGCAAAGCAACTGGGGATCTGGAGGAATCCCAGGCTTCTCAGGTCTAGACATCTCTGAGCCTTCCTGACCCCATGAAAAGGGAGAGAGGAGGCTTCTTGGACACCACAGTGGCACCCATAGGGGCCTGACCTCACTGAGCTACAAGGCACCAGCAGGAAATAAGCAGGAGCAAACACAGGAGACCCCGTATGTCTGAGCCACCAGTACACACTTGCCCTCACTCCAGGCTGCCCAGGGGGGACCTTCCTGAAAGTGGGTCTACCTCCTTCTAATTTTGGAGATGAGACAATGCAGATCTGGGAAGATGAGTACCTCAGTCACCCTGCAATGGGCCACACTGTTCACACTTAGTACATAGGAAACCGGGGTTCAAAGATGGCCAGAGAACCACCCAAGGCCATCCAGGCAAGGGCAGTCATCATGACAATGAGGACAGGGTAACAGTAAGAACAACCACAGTTAACATTTACTGACACAGTTTTGTTCAACGTTCTGTGCTCAATGCCCTACTGGTCCTCCTATTTCATCCTTGTTATGGGCTAAATTGTCTGCTCAAAAGAAGTATGATGGAGTCTTAACTCCTGGTGGTGTTGCTGTTTCCCAGTCACTAAGTCGTGTCCAACTCTTTGCGCCCCCATGGACTGCAGCACGCGAGGCTTCTCTGTTCTTCACTGTCTCCTGGAGTTTGCTCAGACTCATGTCCATTGAGTCAGGGGTGCCATCTTGCCATCTCATCCTCTGCTGCCCCTTCTCCTTTTGCCGTCAATCTCTCAGCCTAATTTGGAAACAGTGGCTCTGCAGATGAAATGAAGATGAGATCATACTGAAGGAGAATGGGCCCTCAAACCACTATGACTGATGTCCCTATAAAATGATGGCCACGCGAAGATAGACACAGAAAGGCACGTGATGACAGAGCACTAGAGTGAAACAGCTACAACCAAGGAACATCGGATTGTTAGCAAATGACTGGACATTAGGAAGAGGTGAGAATGATTACCCTACAGGCTTTAGAGGGGGTTGGGGCCTGGTGACACACCTCGATTTTTAATTTCTAGCCTCCCAAAATGGGAGACGATACATTTCCCTTCTTTGGGGCCACCTAGTTCGTCCCCGACATACAAACCTTCAAGTTGCAAACTTTCAAAGATGTAAATGTATATTCCATCAACATCAGGCATGAGTGACACCGCAGCGTGCCCTCCGCCTCCTACTGCTGACGATCGTTTAGCTCTACCATCTCCCACCTCCTATCGCTCCTCCAGTCAGTAACTCTTCTTGCCTATTCAGGCAATGCCAGCCCCTGTATGCCAGCTATTGTACTTTATTACTGTGCTTTTCAAGATACTGTACTGTAAGATTAGAAGTGTTTCATTTTTTTTTTGTTTTCATATATTATTTGCATGAAAAGTATTATAAACCTATTACAGTATAGCATACTGTGCTACTTGGGTACCTAGGCTAACTTTGTTATTGTGCGTGCTAAGTTGCTTCAGTTATGTCTGACTCTGTGTGACCCTATGGACTGCAGCCCCTCAGGCTCCTCTGTCCAGGGCATTCTCCAGGCAAGAGTACTGGAATGGGTCGCCATGCTCTCCTCCAGGGGATCTTCCTGATCCAGGGACTGAACCTGCATCTCTTATGTCTCTTGCACTGGCAGGTGAGTTCTTTACCACCTGGGAAGCCCAATGTTGTTGGATTTACAAACAAACTGGACTTACAAATGTACTCTGTGAACATTTGTATGTAGGGGACTTAGTATATTTTGTTACAACAGCCACAGGAAACTAATACAATCCTCCGCACACTTTGATGAAGACTTAGGTACTAAAAAGTCAGGTTTTACATGAGGGCATTGAAGCTTAATTAAAAGCAAATATTACCAATAACAAATACCAACATGGTGCAAGGTGCTTTACATAGAGTAGTAACTCGTTTCATCCCCACAAAAATCCTAGCCCTACACCAACCCCATGAAGCTATCCCACTTTAATGAAGAAAAAAGAAAGTAAGGAGAGAGAGGTTAAGTAATTTGCCTGAGGTCACACAGCATTTAAGTGGTGAAGTCAAGATTCAAACTCAAACCTAGAATCTGTCCTCTTAACCACTATAACCACCGAAAGCCATAAGAGTATTGAATCTGGACCTGAACTCAGGTGGTCTGGTTTCAACGCATGTATCCTCTTTCTACTTTGTCGTCCACCTGCCAAACAGAATGTTCTGTACTGAGCTGCCCCTTAAAATGCTTATCTGGTGACACAAACAAATTAATCAAATGAGCAGTGGCTTGCATACATCCCATGAGTTCAAATTAAATTTAAATTAGCTCATTTTAGCAATTGAGACTGACCCAGGTCCATATGGACAACAGAAATCAGGAAATGAGTAACTAGGTTATTGGAGCCCTAAACAGGCTGAGTGACATGAAGCTTCTCCCTTACAAAGCTTTCAGGTACTAAGCCATTTCAGTAACCATTTAACGAGCACCTACTATGTGCCAGTACAGTGTCAGGTAATGGCAGCATAAACGACATGACCCCAGCCCAGGAGGGACATGCCCATGATCAAATTGCCATATATCCTGAGAAGTCTTAACTCTGAAGTCAGAACAGAGGTGCTGTTGGAAGACCTAGTTCATGGTTTCAGAGCAGGTGACATCTGAAATGCATCTTTAATTTCAAGCTTATTCTTATTTTAAGGCTAATCTAACCCTACCTCTTTCCAACACATACAAACACACCCATCTTTATTTCCCCTCTCCTTCCTCCTTTCTAGCTTTCTTTATGCAACTTTCTCCTTAAATATTAGATTTTGTTTTCACTGCATGAATCACAAGCATGCATGCCAAGTTGCTTCAGTCATGTCTGATTCTTTATGACTCTACAGACTGTAGCCCACCAGGCTCTTCTGTTCATGGAGATTCTCCATGCAAGAATACTGGAGTGGACTGCCATACCCTTCTCCAGGGGAATATTCCTAACCCAGGGATCAAACCCACATCTCTTAGGTCACCTGCATTGCCAGGCAGATTCTTTAACACTAGCATCTCTGGGAAGCCCACAGGTGACCAACAGGATATTCAGCAATAATCACTGTTTGTGACTTCTCATCCATAATGAAAGGAACAGAATTGGTCATCTTCAGAAAAAAACACTTTTAGGGCCAGAGTCTTGAATAACTAAAGTTAATAGGTAACCAGTGATGGTTAGTGTTAATTCAGCTGAACTGTTGTTTAGCTGCTCAGTCGTGTAAGACTCTTTTACAAACCCATGGACTATAGCCCTCAAGGCTTCTCAGTCCATGGGATCTCCCAGGCGAGAATACTGGAGTGAGCTGCCATTTCCTACTCCAGGGGATCTTTGTGACCCAGGGATCAAACCCAAGTTTCCTACACTGGCAGGTGGGTTCTTGACAACTGAGCCACCAGAAAAGTCCTCAGCTAAACTAACTATCCCTTGATTAACAGATGTAGAGATAGTCTATTTCCACCAACAATGGAGGAGAACACAGCCCTGGAAGAAAGGATGGGGACACAGGTGGTGGAAGGTATGCCAGGTAGGTGGGGACATGGGTTCCTGGGAGCCAAAGAAGAAAGATCTAGAATAAAGATGTGCCCTGCCACCAATTTTCAGCTGGCCACTCACCCACCCACAGGGTCACACCACACCCAGCTAGCCGGCACAGCCATCACTTGGCAGGTGGATTAGCAGAAAGACTGCAGGCTCTGACTTGACCCAGTCCTCTGCTATCTGCACTGTAAACGGGACACAGAGAATCCGCCTGATAGGCATTCCCAGCACCAGTGGGACATTACAGAACACAGACATGCAATCCACGTTAGCCACGGCAGTATGAATAAACAGTCTTCACCATTAGCCAAACTCACAATCCTGTTCCTTTATCCTCGCCATCATCATCACCATCACTGCCACCAAAGCTGCACATAAGCTTTGGGGAAGTCATTTACAGCCCTGGGCCTGAATTTCCACATTGGTGAAGCAAGTTCTCATGGAACGCGAGGACAATATGTAACACTTGGGCACAGTGAGGCCAGGCCCCGCTCACACCAGAAGCTGGCCCAACTGGAGTGATTCTGGGGCCATGGTAAAGAGCGTGGCATTGGTCTTGCGAGTAAACAAACAAGCCCCTTCCACTAAAATCGGATCCTATGAACAGAAAACATGCCCACTCACCTCTGCCCTGCACTGGGGAAGCTGCCCCCCCAAAAGGGCATAGAGTCAACCACCGCTGGCAGCCTCGTTGATCTCCTGGCCCCGAAGGACGTGCAACCTCGAGCCTGAAGCAGCTGGACTCTGTGCTTGGGTTTATTATTTCTGCACTGCTCACAAAAAGTCCTTGGATCTGCGTGAGTATTTCTTTTTTTAACCCCTGGCATGAGCATCGCACGACAGAGGCACGCCTCCATCAGCTTGAGCTGTCCCCTGACTAACAAAGCTCCATGAGGTTCAGGGTGTGGTCTCTGCTGAAAGAGGTCAAACAGTGCCTCCTCCGGCCCGGGGGGCCTGGCATCCCTAGGAAGCTCTGATGTGGGACGGCAACGGTGCACACATCCCGACCGAACCACCCAGCAGACCCGGCTCAGCGAGCCCGTTGCCCTCTGGCCTGAGAGGTGACAAGGCTGAGGAGCACTAGATCAGGATTAGGAAACTGCCGCCCATTAGCTTCGTGGCCAACAGTGGGCCTCCGCCAGCCAGTTACAAGTGAAACTATCTATGAAACAGAAGCAGAATCACAGACATAGAGGGACTTCCCTGGCGGTCTGGTGTTTAAGAGTTCCTGCTTCCACTGCTGGGAGCATGGGTTCAATTCCTGGTGGGGGAACTAAGATCCCACATATTGCACAGCATAGCCAAAAAATGAACAAATAAAAATAAATTTAAGTAAGCATCTTTAAAAATAAAAATGATAATCATGGACATAAAGAACATACTGGTGGTTACCAAGGGGAGGGGACTGGGGGAAGGATGGAGTGGGAAATTGGGGTCAGCAGATGTAAGCTTTTATAGAGAGAATGGATAAACCACCAGGTCCTACTGTACAGCACAGAGTACTATATTCAATATCTTATGATATGGGACTTCCCTGGTGGCACAGTGGATAAGAATCCTCCTGCCAATGCAGGGGACACGGGTTGGATCCCTGTTCTGGCAAGATCCCTCATGCCACGAAGAAACTGGGCCTGCGTGCCCCCACTACCGAGCCCAAGCGCTGCAACTGCTAAAACCCACACGCCTGGAGCCCCTGCTCTGCAGCAAGAGATGCCGCCACAGTGAGAAACCCAAGCATCGCATTGAAGACCCAGCACAGCCAAAAGTAATAATAAATAAAAATTTAATAAACTAAGAAAATCTCTAACCAAAAAAAAAAAATTACTATGATCAACCACAATGGAAAAGAACATTAAACAAAAGTGTCTATGTGTATAATCGAATCACTTTGCTGTTAACAACAACCTTGTAAATCAACTATGGTTCAATTTTTTAAAAATTAATTAAAAAAACAAACTTGTAGAGCCTTTCTCCTATTGACTCACATTCTTCACCCTCCCACGGCTACATCTCACATTCCTCTCCCCGCTCCCACCAGGCCGAGGATCTGCCTCCTGCGAGGTCTTGCCCCATCCTGCTCATGTCACAAAAATCCAAGTTCAAGTCACTCACTGTACCCGCCTCCTCCTCCAACTCCACTCCTGCCCCCTGCCCTCCCCTCTCACTCTCCCACCCCGAGAGTTCGTCCCCACTCCCTATTCCATCCTGTATTTTTTCTCTCTCTCCCTCCCTGCTTATGCTTCTCCTCTGGTCCTCTGTGTTCCTACCTCTGCTCAGACAACTTAAATGAGAAAATTTTTGTACATTATTTCCGCAGACTGCACTGTGCTGTCCTGCCTTTGTCAAACCCCAAACCCCATCTTTCCTCGATGATTTGGGCCTTTGTGAGAGTTGATACAGGCACCAAGGGCGGGCCACAAGAGGGACAGCCAGCTGGGGTGACGGGCATACTTCCCATGCAGGACACACAGCATAGGCACAGATGAAGAAGCAGATTCCCCCTGCTCCAAAGATGCCACCACGAAGGCCCTCACACACCAAGGCACCTTGTCTTTCAGGAGCACGGCCGACAGCCTTGCTGAGAAAAGCAGCACCTCTAACTGGATCTGATCTCAAAACTTTTGCACAGAGAACATGACCCAAACAAAAAGGTGACAGAGATGTAGAGGCTGGAATGGGGCAATGCGCTCAACGGACACTGTGTTAGTAGCTCAGTCGTGTCCATGTCCGATTCTTTGCGACCCCATGCACTGTGTCCCACAAGTCTCCTCTGTCCATGGAATTCTCCAGGCAAGAATACCAGAGTGGATAGCCATTCTTGTCTCCAAGGGATCTTCCCAATTGAACCTGAGTCTCCCACATTACAGGCAGATTCTTTACCATCTGAGCCACAAGGGAAGCCCTCAACAGACATAGTTATGTTTATTATTTTAAAAGAGTCATAAAATAGAATTCATCCTGTTTCTCCTGGAACAATTTTGGTGAGGGGGGGCTGTTCTGAAATACATTCACTCTTTAGGCAATAAATCCTAAATAAGCCAATCAAGGCTTTGATCACCATTCATTGGAAAGCATGCCATCAGGCAGCTCTGGGTTCAAATCCCACCTCTCCTACAGGGCCAGGAACCCACCCTGTCTGTGCCTCAGTTTCTTAGTCTGTAAACTAAGAATACTAAGCCACCTCAGTTGTTTTTGACTCTCTGCGATCCCAAGGACTGCAGCTCACCAGGCTCCTCTGTCCATAGGATGCGCTAGGCAAGAATACTGGAGTGGGTGGCCATTTCCTCCTCTAGGGGATCTTCCCAACCCAGAGATTGAACCAGAGTCTCCTATATCTCCTGAACTGTCAGGTGGATTCCTTACCACTGCACCACCTGGGAAGCCCACTAAACCACCTAGAATACCTGATATTGACCCTATACACATCTTCATCATTATTTGCTGTTGTTGTTCAGTTGGTAAGTGTCTGACTCTTTGTGAGCCCATGGACTGGATCATGAGCCAGGCTTCCCTGTCCTTCACCATCTCCCAGAGTTTGCTAAAACTCATATCCATTGAGTCAGTGATGCCAACCAGCCTTTCCCTCCTACCTTCAATCTTTCCATGCATCAGGGTCTTTTCCAATGAGTCAGCTCTTCACATCAGGTGGCCAAAGTATTGGTGCTTCATCATTGTTATGTGAACATTTATTGAGACTTCAACATGTCAGACAGTAAGTATCTAACGTGGATTAATTCATTAACACAATAACCCTCACTGGGGACTCTTATGATCCCATTTCACAGATGGACAGAGAAGTCGAGTAACTTGCCCAAGCTCACACAGCTGAGCTGAGGATGTAGACTCCACTTGTAGACAGTCTAGCTCCAGACCTACACTGTCCAATCTCCAATGTTAGGCTCAGTGGACAGCAAAGAGTGAGTTGTTCAACAGCTCAGTCGCTAGCATTATCATAATATACCGTCTTTATTTCTATAAACACCACTGCCTCCAGGGGGGGTGATTTTTTACTTTGCCTTTTTGAATTAAATTTCCACCCTAGGGGCACAAAACCTAGTGTAATTGCTTATGTTTCTGCCTGCTACGCATTCCCATCCTGTTGGAAAGAAAGCTGGGCTCAGGGAACTGCCTGCCTATGCACAGCTTCAAAGGTCAGGCTGCACTCTCTGAGCTGGAGAGGCTGGGGGGTATCTGTACTCTAGAATTGTTGGCAAATCTCTCTGTGGCCAGGGCCAACTGCAGAATGACAGCCACCACCTGTCACTCTCAACTGGGAAGTGGTGGGGACAGAAGGCCACTCCACGTGGAGAGGAAAGCTCCCCAGCCTGACACAGATAGGCCCACCTCCGACCATTCCCAGGGGCCTGCAAGCTGACAGGGACTGCCCTCCCCCAGCTCCATCCTGAGCAAGCGTTGACCGGTGTTGAAATCCATCATGCTCTGGGCAGCAGCCCCAGCTGTGCCCCCAGAGCCAACCAGCGCCTTCAGCTTGAACTTGGCAGTACACAGTCCTTCCACTGTGGCGGGAGGGAGCTGTTTGACTCTGTTTAATTGAAAGCTTCTCTCCCCAGAGCCTGAGCACATTTGTCAGCAGCCAGAGAAGATGGGAAGCATGGGGCCACAGCAACACCCCTCCCTGCTCCATATGCTGACACCTCCTGCAGTCCTACCCAGGATGGGCTCCACCAGCCAAGTCATTCTGGCAGGGGAGGTGGGGCCTTTTGTCCCCATGGGCCTGGAAGCATGCCTTCAGGACAAATCCAGTACAGCACCATGGTAGCCACACCCAGATACTGTGAAATCCAGCAATCTCAATCTGAGCATCCCAACCTCCAGACTGTAGGCAAAACGTCGGAGAAGGAAACCCGGGGGGTGGCCAAGAGCATAGATTTTGGCACACCACAGCTCTGAGTCTGAATCACTGACATATTCTCAAGCCATGAGAAACCAGAAGGGCAAGCACCTTTGCGAGGGGCAAGGAGGCAGAGACAAGGGCTGGGGCAGGGGGTAGGAGAGGCAGGTGCCCAGGGATACTGGTAAAGTCCTACTTCTTGATCTGGGAGCTGGTTATACAGGTAGACTCCCTTTGTAAAAATATGCCAATATCTTGTAATTTGCTGCTTGTAGAATAAACAATATTGTAGAATATGTTCAATTTTTAGAATTTATGAGAAAAAACAAACAAACAAAGCTTTGGGAGGGATGTATAAACCAGCCTTTGACCTAAGCTCAAAGAATGAACACTGGATCTGAACATGCCAGATGGGCCACGTGAACTTGCCACGTGGGCCCCTTCCCCCAGGGCTTATCACAAGTTCTGTTCAGTTCATTCTCTCAGTCGTGTCCAACTCTTTGCAAACCCATGGACTGCAGCACGCCAGGCTTCCCTGTCCATCACCAACTCCCGGAGCTTCCTCAAACTCATGTTCATCGAGTTGGTGATGCCATCCAACCATCTCATCCTCTGTTGTCCCCTTCTTCTCCTGCCTTCAATCTTTCCCAGCATTGGGGTCTTTTCCAAAGTCAGTTCTTTGCATCAGGTGGACAAAGCTTCAGCATCAGCTTCAGCATCAGTCCTTCCAATGAATATTCAGGACTGATGTCCTTTACAATTGACTGCTTTGAGTTCTTTTAGGATTGACTGGTTGGATCTCCTGGCAGTCCAAGGGATTCTCAAGAGTCTTCTCTAACACCACAGTTCAAAAGCATCAATTCTTTGGTGCTCAGCTTTCCTTAGAGTACAATTCTCACATCCATACATGACTACTGGAAAAACCATAGCTTTGACTGGATGGACCTTTGTTGGCAAAGTAATGTCTCTGCTTTTTAATATGTTGCCTAGGCTTGTCATAGTTTTTCTTCCAAGAAGAAAGCATCTTTTAATTTCATGGCAAATTATTCTTAAAGCCATCACATAATGACCAAGTGAAATCTGTAGACCACCCCTCCCCCCAGTGGATTTAGGGCTGTCCTGTCCAGTGATGCCAGCCCATCCTCACTGGCTTGCACAAATGTTCACTGAGCAGCTACTGTGGGCCAGGCATGGACCCAAAGAAGAAGGAAAACTAAGAATGCTCCTTCCTTCAAAAAGACTTCCTTTCAGGTGCCTCCAGATGGCTCCTGGGGCTTCCTCACCTGCAGCCCTCCCTCCAGTCCATGCCTATTGGAAGCCAAGAGTCTTGTTATGATGCTTTTCCCTCCAAGGTTTTCTGAGGCATCTAACACAGCAGGGCTCTGACGCACACGTATCATCTCTAGGTTAAGCTCTTTAACCTCTCTAAGCCTCAGTGTTCTCTTTTTGAAAATGGGAGTAATGACTCCCCCCTAGGGTCCTGCTGCTGCTGCTGGTAAGTCACTTGAATTATATAAGACGAGGCAGTAAAATGTTTAGAGTAGTGCTTGACACATAGTAGGCACTTAATGCACTCTGGTTGTTTTTGTTAATTTCTGCGAATTCCCAGTGAGCTGTGTCTTTTGCTACATCTGTCCATGAAATTTACCTCTGTCTTCTTTTCCCATGAAACCCTACCAACCCAGAGCATCCACAAGTCATTTGCCTTTTCAGAAAGGGGACCCAAATAAGGGAGAGAGAGACAGAGAGAAGGAGGGATGGGGATAGAGGGAGGGTGGAAATTCACTTTCTCTGTGGAACCACTTTACCTTTGGCTTTGGTTTCTACCAACGTGGACACTGTCCAATACAATAGCCATAACTACATGTGGCTACTGGGCACCTGAATTGTGCTATGCATGTAAAACATATATGGGCTTTCAAAGACTTTGTATGAAATGAAGAGTTAAAATATCTCAAGAATTTTAAAAATATACTTTGGCTATATTGACATATTACTAAAATTAACTTCACCTATTTCTTCTTACTCTTTTTTGATATGACTACTGGGGAATTTTAATCTCATATGTGGCCTGATATATATTTCTATTGTGCAGCATTGTTTCAGCTTATCAATGTGTCTTCACACACAAAGGCAGTTTTCTCTTTCAAAGGAATCTTCATCCCAGTTCTTAAGATAAATGTTTCCTCTCGATATAGAAATATATCTTAGACCAAATTCCATGGATATAGAAACTGAGCCTGGGAGAGATGAAGCGACCTGCCTAAGGGTATGAGGCTGACCAATGGAAGAGCCAGAATTCGACTCCAGGTCCAGCAAGGTGCTGAGCTGAGCTCTTGACTCTATTTTACTGCTGCCTCCAGATCTCGAGATACTGATCTCCTTGAGATGGTGGTCTCTCCACACAGTCACCCCAGGAAAGAATAAACTGTCTGTTACCTGTCACCAGGACCACCAGCGGGTGGCTCTGTTTTAAAGGTTAAGACTGTTTGATACCTCGAGGGGGGCAAGGAGGAACGTGGCTTAACCAGTGTGTGAGCGAGCATTTGCAGAGGCAAGATTAGAACATGAGATGTTCTCACACTTTTGATACCTGGCCGTCAATGACAAGTCCAGCCTTGGCTACTTCCCACCCAGAATCACTCAAGGAACTCGAGCTGCTGCAGGACTCTAACTGATACCAGGGGGGTCACCTTGGATCAGCTGTGCCTTACACGAACTAAGAATGAATCCTCTCTGTACCCCCTGAGACCTGGACTCTTTATGCCCAGTTTACAGATGAGCAAGCAAACTCCCAGGAAGGCTCGGTGATCTGCCCAGTCACCCAGCTAGGAAGTGGCAGAGCTGGAATTCCATCCCAGTGCTCGTTAACAACGATGAATCCCCGCTTCACACCTCCCAGTCTTTGCTCCTATGGTCCCCTGGGTTAGAATGCCCCCTCATCCTCAGCAAGGTCTGGCTCAAGCCACCTTTTCTGTAAAGTCAAAAATCTCTTCTCCTTCATAAACCCAATCACTCCTTTCTTTGATCACCCATGAACTTTAAACTTCATCTATCCCAGGTGTCTCAGTAAAGAAACTGCCTGCCAATGAAGGCACCTGGGTTCCATCTGAGTCGGGAAGATTCCCCTGGAGAAGGAAATGGCAACCCACTCCAGTATTCTTGCCTGGAAAATTCCATGGACAGGGAAGCCTGGTGGGCTACAGTCCACAGGGTCACAAAAGAGTCGGACACGGCTTAGCGAGTAACCGACAACAACAAATCTTGCACTTACCACTAAGCGTTAGAATTCATTGCTTGCATGTCTATTACCTCCGCAACAGCCGGAGCCTCTTCAGAGAAGCAGCCTCACCTTTTCCATATGTACAGTTTCAGTTCCTGGCACAGTATCAGGCACACAGGAATTACTCAATAAATAATCTGTTGATTGAATGAAATAATCAACCAACCTGTCTTGACACCCTGGTTTTTGTTCTGCGTCCGTCTTGCCAACCAGCTTCCCTTTTCTGCATTCTGATGTTCTTCCCCACGGGCGGCTTCTCCGCCAATCTGTTTGCATGGAGAAAGGCCAAGTGCACCGCTTTCGACTGTAGCTTGGTAACACCAATTGTCACCTCTCCACTTCTATTAATTGCAGGGTTAATCAAGCACTACAAATTTTGCCCACCCACGCTACCATGAAAGCATTTCTGGATGACCAAGAAAACAAGGTGTAAGCTGAAACAAAAGGAATGAGATATCACAGTCTTTTGGATCTTGTGTGACTGCCATGTTTTTCAGAACCTCTGGGTCTGAGTCAGATTAGATGGAAGAAGAGTCTTGATCAAAATCTCAGCCACGAATAGCTTCCACACAGTAGGTAGGTACCTGAGTGAACTCTGATGTACTTGTTGACCTGAGTCCTTTCACCATCCTATGAGACTGCTGTTATTATGCCAGCATTCAGATAAGGAAACTGAGGCTCAACGGAGAAATATGCCACAGACTTGCCCAGGGTCACCCAGCTGGATGAGGCAGAGCGAAGATCCAGACTCACTCATCACCACTGTGGGAGTCGTGCAGAGTCTCTGCCACCCAAGACTTGATGGTCCCACTTCTGCCTCTTACTTGTGACCTGGCTTATTCCCCCAGACCTACCAGCCACCTGTCACTTCAGTGAAGCAAGCAGCCTCATGCAATCAACATTTTCTTTCCTGTGCCGAAGGTTTATCCACCCTTCTAGTTGTCACACCTTAAGATGTTTTCATCTGAACCGCCCTCGAGATCTTGCTTTCCAACTCTAAAACGTTTTTCATCGGCACATTTTTGGCCCGTCTTAGAACACAGGTGTTGGAGGCAGGTATTTCCCCTGTCCTTCACTTCTGCCTGCTGTGTCTCATTTGGTGGGCAGGAAACACGGAAGCACGAGGACCAAAGGAAGAGGGAAGGGTTTCCCATACACGAGAATGCACTTTTCAGGCTTCTGCTTGCAAAGCATGAATGTTACCCTTCCAAACTGTCCCCTTTCACTTTATAAGGAGCGCCTTTTTTTTTTTCTTTAAACATTCAATAAAGATGCCACAGAGGCCACTGGGCTGACTCCTGATGACAGTCCTTGACAGGCTCCCATATGGAGAGTCTGACATTCCAGATGCCTCCGTGTACCAGGTTTCCAGAAGCACAGTTACCAGCCCCCTGGGACTGGAAAAGCAGTGCTGCACAGGAGACGCGCCGCGTGGCTTACTGTCCTGCTTAACGAGCGAACCGCTCAAAGCCCGCAGCAGCCCAGGAGCCCCCGTGCTATGTTGCCAGGTGAAGTCACTCTGGCTCTCTCTCGAATGAGCAGGTAGAGAATTGAAAGGCAAGATGAGCATCTGCGTGGGAAGGCTGACCTGAGCCTCACTGCCTAGAGGGGGGTTTGAGAAATGGAAGGTCAAACAATTAGGATTAGCAAATCTTCCAAATGTGGGTAATAAACTGACCCTTTTAAAGAAGAGCAGGAAGCTGGTAAAAAAGCACAGGTCTTATTTTATGAGACTACATTTCCACTGCAAATAAGTTCAGGCAAGAGTCACAGGGAGGTGTTGTTTCATTGTTTATCTTCAAAATATAAGCCCCTGATTTAAAAAGTGACGTTGAAATACCATCTCCCTCTCCCACAACATAAAGATTTCAGACCCCATGGATCCCATGTGGAGAAGAACCCATCTACCAAGTTGATCTCATCCTGGCTGAACCTGGAGGGTTCAGGAAATAAGTTTCATCACATTGTTACAAGGGGTTAAAGGGCAGTGGATGAAATAGAGAGCTGAAGTCTATGATTGCTCTCCTGTGGGTGGACAGGATGCTGACCTCTGGAGCCTGTTCTCCAGGACTGATGCTGCAAAAGCATCAGGGTTTAACAACCCGAATGGGCACATGACATGGAACAAAGTTGACCCCAACACATTCGTAGAGCAGGTGCAAACGCTCTTTCTGCACCAGCAAGACTGCCCCTGGGACTTCCCTGGTGGTCCAGTGGGTTAAGAATTTGCCTACCAATGAGGGGGACATTGGTTCAATCCCTGGTCCAGGAAGACTCCACATGCCTCGGGTCAACTAAGCCCATACTCCACAATTATTGAGCCTGTGTGCCGCAACTGCTGAAGCCCAGGCGCCCTAGAGCCTGTGTTCCACAACAAGAGAAGCTACCGCAATAAGCCTGTGTACTGCAAGGAAGAGGAGCCCCTACTCACTGCAACTAAAGAAAGCCTGCACAAAGCAACAGAGACCCAGAGCCACCAAAAATAAAAATAATTTTTTAAAGAAAGACCGCCTGTGTTCCTCCGTACTCCTTGTCCATCTGCATCATGACAAAGGCCTATGACCTCGCGCAAGTGAACCTGTGTCTAAAGCTGGCCCAGCTTCTCTCCAGACTGGCCAGGCCACTAGCACCCCTGAAAGAGGCCAGGGGACTTCCCAGCAGGAAACATGGTTAGAGTGTAGGAACACCACCAAGGATGAATTCTGCAAGGAAAGCATGGGGTCTCCTGTTGAACAGCAGTGTTGACCTAGTCATATAAACTAATTCAACTCAGTTCAGTTGCTCAGTTGTGTCCAACTCTTTGCGACCCCATGAATCACAGCACGCCAGGCCTCCCTGTCCATCACCAACTCCCAGAGCTCACTCAGACTCACGTCTATCGAGTCAGTGGTGCCATCCAGCCATCTCATCCTCGGTCGTCCCCTTCTCCTCCTGACCCCAATCCCTCCCAGCATCAGAGTCTTTTCCAATGAGTCAACTCTTCGCATCAGGTGGCCAAAGTACTGGAGTTTCAGCTTTAGCATCATTCCTTCCAAAGAAATCCCAGGGCTGATCTCCTTCAGAATGGACTGGTTGGATCTCCTTGCAGTCCAAGGGACTCTCAAGAGTCTTCTCCAACACCACAGTTCGAAAGCATCAATTCTTCGGCGCTCAGCTTTCTTCACAGTCCAACTCTCACATCCATACATGACCACAGGAAAAACCATAGCCTTGACTAGACGGACCTTTGTCGGCAAAGTAATGTCTCTGCTTTTGAATATGCTATCTAGGTTGGTCATAACTTTTCTTCCAAGGAGTAAGCGTCTTTAAAGGGTAAATACAGCACTTTTCAACTTCCCAGCTCCACGCGCTCTTCAGAGCACTCAAATGCACTCACCTGCCCCACTCCAGCGTCTGCAGGGAATTCCTGAGATTCAGTCTTGCGCCGACAGGTGTGTATTCCCTGCTTGCAAACCAGAGCTCACACTTTTATTTTCTTCCACCCTTCTCCTGCTTTCTTTTCTAGGATTACTTTGAACTCCAGGAACCCAAAGTTAAAGGGAGTTCAACAAGACAGATAGAGCACTCTTTTTAATTTATCGCTCCATAATCCAATTTTCTTCACATTGGACCACAAGTCACCAGCCTCTTCACAAATCCACAGGGGCTGTGAGATGTGACATACGGCTGGAGAAATTATGTGGAAAATGGGAAAACTCATCACTTTGGGCCCCAGCTTCCAAATCAATAACACAAGAAGGTCAGGTCAGAACTTCTCTAAAGGTCTCCTCGGCCGTCAATGCTGGAGGAGCCTGTGCAGCAGGACGTTTTCATGCTTCAGCAGCCTCAGCCACATAAGGGCCTTTCCCTGTGATGTGACGGAAGCAGTGACACATGCACCTCCAACACCAGCCACGTAAGGGCAGGGCCCCTCCAGAGCCAGGCCAGTGCTTGGCTGACACCTTGTAACCACCCTGTGCAGCAGGGTTTCTCTTTTTAAACGTATTTTTAATTGGAGGGTAATTGCTTTACAATACTGTGTTGGTTTCTGCCATGCATCAATCATAGGTATGCATATGTCCCCTCCCTCTTGAACCTCCCTCCCACCTCCTACCCTATCCCACCCTTCTAGGCTGTCACAGAGCACCTGGTGGGTTTGAGCTTCCTGCCTCTTAACAGCAAATTCCTACTGGCTATCTATTTTACATACAGTAATGTATGTTTCCATGCTCTCTTTCAATTCGCCCCACCCTCTCTTTCCCCTACTATGTACACAAGCCCGTTCTCTGTGGCTGTCTCCACTGCTGCCCTGCAAATAGGTTCTTCCTACCATCTTTCCAGATGTCATATATATGCGTTAATATACAATATTTGTTTTTCTCTTTCTGACTAGGCGGGTTTTATTAACTCTGCTGCAGCATAGAGAAAACGAAAGTTCAATGACACCGAGTGGCCCACCGAGGATCGCAGAGATGGTAAGCCACAGAGACCCAGAACCAGCATTTCTCAACGCCTTCTATCACTCTCACCCTAGCTGGGTCACCCTCAGTGCTGCCTCAATTGAAGCCCCTCCTACATGGCACCCCTCCTTCATCTTTGCTCCTGGTGGGCAACTCTCAACATAGGAGAGGTCAGTGCCCCTCATGAGCAACTCATGCCACTGATCCACTGACCCCGGCCCTCAAGGGCTTACACGAGTTAGTCATGCAGTTGTGTCTGACTAGGATCCCATGGACTGTAGCCTGCTGGGCTCCTGTCCATAGGATTCTCTAGGCAAGAACACTGGAGTGGATTGTCATGCCCTCCTCCAGGGGATCTTTCCCACTCAGGATCGAACCCAAATCTCCTGCATTGCAGGTGGATTCTTAACCATCTGAGCCACAGAGAAGTCCTGAACTGAGCCCTATCCCCCTGGGACCTCATCCTCCAGTACCTGCTCCCTGCTTCCTCCCTTGCAGCCATGTGACAGCCTTGTGGTCTCTCAGTCAGCAACTGAGAAGTGGTCTCAGGGCCTTTGCACTTACCTCAGCCTTAGCTCTTCCCCCAGATGTCTCCAGATGGCTCATCTCTTCACCTTCTCAGGTGTCTGCTCAAATCACCTTCTCTGAGAATCCCTTTGTGACCAACTTAAACCTGCAGACTCTAACCACCACCACCGTAAACACACACACACGCACACACATCCCTCCCTCAACTAGAAGATGAGCTCCCTGAGGACAGGGACCTCTACCACTCAGTTTATTAATAGATCCATTGTGCAAGAGCAGTGACTCACACAAAGGATTCAATAAATATCTGTGCGAATGAATTTAAAAAAAAATAAGATTTGAATGAAGAACCAGTCAATCCTAAAGTAAATCAACTCTGGATATTCATTGGAAGGACTGATTCTGAAGCTGAAACTTCAGTACTTTGGCCACCTGATGTGAAGAGCTGACTCATTGGAAAGGACCCTGATGCTGGGAAAGATTGAGGGCAGGAGGAGAAGGGGACGACAGAGGATGAGATGGCTGGATGGCATCATTGACACAATGGTCATGAGTTTGAGCAACCTCCAGGAGACAGTGAAGGACAGGGAAGACCAGCTTGCTGCAGAGTCGGACGTGACTTAGCGACTGAACAACTGCCACCGGGTGGTCTCTGCTCACTGCACCACCTCTCTCCATCACAGCCAGGGCTTAAGTCCCATGAGGGCAGGAACTGAACCCACAGAATGGGCCTTAGTCCACATGGGTTTCCTCCCATCGATAGTCATCACTGAGCTGCTGTCCTTCCAGCCTGGGGAACACATCACTTTAAAGAAAGCATTTGTATATTTGCAAAAGACACAGGCCTGGGTCTCCATACACATATACGGGACCCCTTTCCTCTATTAAAGAGCGTGCTCACTACACCCTACATTCAGGTGAGTCAGTCCAGGAGAAGCTGCCCACGTATCACCCTGTACGTCTCTTCTGAGGGCCCACGCCAGCCCTACAGTGCAACTGATGTGGGAAGGTCCATGTCACATCTGAGTGACTGTGAGTTTGGCTGGAGTGTCACAGCAATGCAAGGGATCAACCAGTGGGAGCTGGGCAGGGCCAGATGCGTGCGTGCCTGCATGCTAAGTTGCTTCAGTCGTGTCCAACTCTGTGACCCCCACAGGGACTGTAGCCTGCCAGGATCCTCTGTTCATGGTATTCTCCAGGCATGAATACTGGAGTGGGTAGGTTGCCATGCCCCCTTCCAGGGGACCTTCCCCACACAGGGATCGAACCCACATCTCTTATGTCTGCTGCATCAGCAAGTGGGTTCTTCACCACTAGCGCCACCTGGGAAGCCCAGGACCAGATGGGGCAGGACCTCAAAGCACAGATGCCACTGCCCTGCAGAGCTACCAGATGCTCCAGGTTGCTACTTACACCACTGGGGGTCACACCACAGCCTCTGATCTGCCTGCCCAGGGAAGAGAGGCCCCCCGCTTCCCACAAGTCACCATCCTGGTGGCACCCATGCACTGACAGCGAAAGCCAAGCCTCATGTCTGGGAGACAGTGACAGGAGCACCTCCAGCTTTCCCAGTGACTCAAAACCACCTCCTTCCTGGCTCTGAAGCCCAAGCTCCCTGTGCTTCTAAGGTGCCTGCCCAGCATAGAGATGGTCACCTGAGTCCATCATCATACCAACACTGGGGAGACTATTTATCAGGAAAAAAAATTTTTTTTAAATAAAAGAACAGGACTTCTCTGGTAGTCCAGCAGTTAAGAATCTACCTGCCAATGTATGGGCATGGTTTGGATCCCTGGTCTGGGGAGATCCCACATACAGAGGGGCAGCTAAGCCTGTGAGCCACAACTACTGAACCCACGCACCCTAGAGCCCGTGCTCCACAACAAGAGACGCCACCAAAATGAGACACCCACTCACGCAACTCAGGAGCAGCCTCCACTCACCACAGAGAAAAGCCTCTGCACAGCAAGTAAGACCCACCCAGCATGGCCAAAAATAAATGAACAAATAAACCAAACTTAAAAAAATTAAATAAAAGAACAGGTAAGAATCTGGGGGGACTAGGAATATTAACAGGGCTTCCCAGGTGGCATCAGTGGTAAAGAACCTGTCTGCCAATGCAGGAGACATAAGAGACATGGGTTCAACCCCTGGGTTGGGAAGATCCCCTGGAGGAGGGCATGCCAACCCACTCCAGTATTCTTGCCTGGAGGATCCCCAATGGACACAGGAGCCTGGTGGGATACAGACCATAGGGTTGCAGAGTCAGACACACTGAAGAACTTAACATGCAGGAATACTGTGTTTGAGGGATGAATGGGGCAGTTTTCAGATGATAACTCCTTTCATCCCAATGCCCTGATGAAACACTACGACCCCCATTTCACCCACATAGAAACTGAGTCTCTGCCAGGAAGTAGCAGAGCTTGCTTCAAACCCAATATTTATGGCACAGGATGTGTACCCATCCGGCAGCATTTGGCCATTCGTGGTCATGTGAATAACCCAGAGAGTACTTGTATTGAGATGACATCAACATGTCAATTTAAATCATGTCAATGAAAAACAAAAAGATGGGAATAGTAAAAAATCCACCTGCCAATGTAGGAGACATGGGTTTGATCCCTGGGTCTGGAAGATCTCCTGGAGGGGGAAATGGCAACTCACTTCAGTATTCTTACCTGGAAAATTCCACGGACAGAGGAGCCTGGTGGGCTACAATCCATGGGGCAACAAAGAGTCAGACGCGACTTGGCACAGTTTTAAAAAGTGACTCAGAGAACACCTGCAAGCCCACACTGTTGGAGAAACAAATTCCTAGTAAGTCTTCTTCTCTTCAATTTTGTCAAAATCTTTGACAGTCTCTAAAAAGCCCCTCCCTGCTTCATTTTCAACTGCCTCTCCATGGTCCTTCCAATCCAGGAAATGCTGTGCATTTGGTGGATCAATGTAAGAAGGATGCTTCTGTATCACGGATGGGGGTAGGTAAGTGGCCAACATTGGAGCCCCTCCCACCTGCAGAGCACCTTCAAATATATCCTCACACAATCCTCAGAACAGTTTTGACAAACACTTCACCTTTTCAGAGGTGCAAAAGCCGGTGGTGCTCAGCAGATTTAAGTCAGATGCACATGTAGTCAAGGGTACAACTTATTTTTCCTATTTTTCCTTAATTTTCAAAAATTAAGGTTGGTTTACAATGTTGTGTTAGTTTTTATATGTGTGTGTATATTCTTTTTTCAGAATCTTTTCCCTTATAAATTATTACAAGATGTTGAGTACTATTCCCTGTGCCGTACAGTAGGTCCTTGTTTATTTATTTTTATATGTAATAGTATATATCAGCTAATCCCAAATTCCTAATTTATCCCTCCCTGCCTTTGCCCTCTGGTAACTGTAAATCTGTTTTCTCTGTGAGTCTATTTGCTTTGTAAATAAGTTCATTTGTGTCATTTTTTATCAACAGATTTCACATATAAAGGATATCACATGGTATTTGTCCTTGTCTGGCTTACTTTACTTAATTTGACAGTCTCTACATGCAACCATGTTGCTGCAAATGGCATTACTTTTTTCTGGCTGAATAATATTCTATTGTATATATACACATTTATCCATTCATTTGTCTCTGGACACTTGAGTGGCTTCCACGTCTTGGCTATTGTAAACAGTGCTGCTATGGACATTGGGGTACACATCTCTTCAAATTATAATTTTTTTCTCTGGATATATGCAAGGACCTGATTTAAACTGAGGTCTGACCTGACCCTAAAACCTGAGCTTCGCACAGGACATCACTTCATTCCTCCAAAGAGAATCCTATCTTCTGAAGCAGAACTGGCTGCAGTGAAATTTTTGGAGCCTCTAAAGCTCTCCCCAAGCTCCTTTATGAAGTGCCATGGTTCTCCTTTTAATTACAGAAGCCTTTCCTCAAGCCCCTTCATTCAATATAAATGAAAATGATTCTTATTCAATCTTCTCCTCTTCCTGTTTTAACTGTCATGTTTGCAAGTGCAGCTCTCTGATGATTCTCACGGCAAAGGTCCAGGAAGACTGCTCTCTCCCGGGCTAGGCAGCCTCTTGTACACCGACCACCACCCCCCAGCATCTGTGACAGCCTTCTCAACTGGAGAAAAGAAAATGCAAGCTTTGGAATTCATCCATTCCTAAGTTTGAGATTTTGAAGCTGGAATAATACATCTTTGGAAACTCTGCAGAAGGGCTTCCATAAATAAACTTTGTTTTCTTGGTCCCTTCTGAAATTCTAGCAGAGGCATAGGTCAGGCTCTTTTCAAATGGGGCCTCTGTTCGATCAACTTACGTCAACACCATTGATGGAGAACATTCAATGTGGGGACGTGGGCACTGGGGCTCGTGAGTCCCCAGGGGCTCATCAGTGGGGAGGAAAGGAGACCCCAACAACCACAGACACACTGAACAAAATGGCAGCATCACAGTCAGGTTCTAGCTGCTAGCTTCTCCACAAGAGATGGGATCATTTGAGCCAGACCTTGAGTGGAGAATGGTCTGGAGTAACCAGAAGATCAGGTGGGTGGTGGGGAGAGAAGTGAACAAAAGTATATTTATTCCTTGAGTATTTACTGAGTGCTCAATGTGGAAAAGGGACTAAGCTTAGGACCAGAAATACAATGTGGTCCAGGAAACCAAACATAGCCCCTGTCCCAGTGAACTGTGCATTCTCACAGGATAAACACACAGGCAAACAGTAAGATCAAAACAGTCAACCTGAAAGGAAATCAATCCTGAATATTCACTGGAAGGACCGATGCTGAAGCTGAAGCTCCAATACTTTGGCCACCTGATGCGAGGAGCCGACTCATTGGAAAAAACCCTGATGCTGGGAAAGATTCAGGACAGGAGGAGAAGAGGGCGACAGAGGATGAGATGGTTAGATAGCATCACTAACTCAATGGACACAAGTTTGAGCAAACTCCAGGAGACAGTGAAGGACAGGGAAGGGTGGTGTGCTGTAGTTCATGGGTTGCAAAGAGTCAGATACGACTTAGCAACTGAACAACAATCCCTACATATGAGCCTTCACGTTTGGACTTTCAAAGATGCAAGTGTGTTCACACGTCCAACCACGTAAGTTAGTTCATGTGTCTGATGCACACTGTCAAGTGTATGCATTGTCTACAAGTGGGTACTTCATAGCACAGTACAGAGTATAGAATCTTTAAGCCCAGAATGTCCAGAAATAAAAGTAAAAGCAATGGTGATGTAGCTGGTAATACTTACTGTACCGTAAGATAAAAATGATTTTTTTGTGCTTTTTATGTACTATTTATATGAAAAGTATTATAAACCAATTACAGTACAGTACTCTACAGCTGACAGTGTTAGATGGTACCTAGGCTAACACTGCTGGACTTAGGAACCAACTGGACTGACTTCCAAACATGCTCTTGGAAGGGAACACATTCGTGTGTAGGGGATTTACTGTACCTGCCGTGTTTGTGCTGAGAGACCTCCCTAGCCCAGCAGACCCACTGGGTCCTCAGGGCAGAGGGAGAACAATGGTGGTCAGTCCTGCAGAGACAAGGCAACGGGGACAAGGGGCAATGGGTGCTTGTCGTGTGCCAGGTACAGAGTTAGCACAGTTTAGGTGTGAAGAGCATGAATCTGGGGGTTCAACTCTTAGTTGCTCCCCTAACTAGCCAAGTAATCTGGGCAAGTTATAAATTCCACGTTATAAAGTGAAGGTCATCATAAGGCTTTTTGGTAAGAACTTAAAATGTCAAACAGATCCATTGATACAGACGGTTAAAAGAGGGCCTGGCACATAGTTGGTGCTTAAAAAAATAAAATTGTAGCTATTTTTTAAATTAGCCTATACAACTCTAGGATTTTTTTTTTAATGAAGTGTAGTTGGTTCCCTGGTGGCTCAGTGGCACAAAAACCACCTGCCAATGCAGGAGCTGTGGGTTGGATCCTTGGGTGGGGAAGATGCCCTGGAGAAGGAAATGGCAACCCACTCCAGTATTCTTGCCTGGGAAATCCCATGGAGAGAGGCGCCCGGCAGGCTACAGCCCATGGGCTTGCAAAGAGACGGAACAGCCTAGCAACTAAACAACAAAATAATTGGTTTACAACGCTGTGCTGGTTTCAGGTACAGAACAAAGTGATTCACTTATACATACACACATCTTTTTCAGATTCTTTTCCATCATAGGTTATTAATTGTAAGAATTTGAATATAATTCCCTGTGCTATACAGTAGGTCCTTGCTATTTATTTTATATATAGTAGCATGTATCTATTAATCCCAAATTCCTAATTTATCCTTTCCCTTCTTTCCCATTTGATAACCCTAACTATGTTTTCCATGTCAGTGAGTCTGTTTCTGTTTTGTAAATAAATTCATTGTATCACTTTTAGACTCACAGTATCATATATTTGTCTTTCTTAGTATGACAATCTCTAGGTCCATCCACATTACTGCAGATGGCATTATTTCATTCTTTTTTTTATGGCTGAGTACCTGGTGGGCTGCCATCTATGGGGTCTCATGGAGTTGGACACGACTGAAGCAACTTAGCAGCAGCAGCAGCTTTTGAACTGTGGTGTTGGAGAAGACTCTTGATAGTCCCTTGGACTGCAAGGAGATCCAATCAGTCTATTCTAAAGGAGATCAGCCCTGGGATTTCTTTGGAAGGAATGATGCTAAAGCTGAAACTCCAGTACTTTGGCCACCTCATGCAAAGAGTTGACTCATTGGAAAAGACTCTGATGCTGGGAAGGATTGGGGGCAGGAGGAGAAGGAGACGACAGAGGATGAGGTGGCTGGATGGCATCACTGACTCGATGGATGTGAGTCTGAGTGAACTCTGGGAGTTGGTGATGGACAGGGAGGCCTGGCGTGCTGCAATTCATGGGGTCGCAAAGAGTCGGACACAACTGAGCGACTGAACTGAATTGAATATTTCTAGGATGTGGATTTTATCCCTATTTCACAGATGAAACTGACACTCAGAAAGCTATTAAGGAACTTCACCAAAATCTCACAGGAAAATGCTGAGGCCAGGATTCAGATTTGGGTCAATCTGAGTCTTCAGTAAATAGTTTCACAAACTTCAAGGTGAGGTTACCTTGTAGTAGGCTACTTCAGGTATATCTTACACCTGCACAATTCCGAGGACTATTCATCAAGATCACTATCTCAATTATAAGCTAGCCTTATTAGGCAACAATTCCTCAAGATCTTTAGGTAAAAGTAGGTCATAATCCCTTTGTGCTGCCTCAGTTTCCCTAATGTGACGAGTATTGGGAAACTTGGAAAGAAAGCAGTAATAAGACTGCCGAAACTCAATCTTTGTAGCTTTATTGGTCAGAGCAGTTCAGAAGGTTCATGGCCAGTGTCTCCCGCAGATACCAGGCCAGAACAATAAACATTTATAACAGAGCAACTACTGTGTTCCAGAAGCTATAACTGCAACCTCACGTCTCCTCTAAATGCAAGCCACCTACACCTCCCTTGTCTAATTCAGGCTCCTTATCTGCGACTCATTCCAGAGTTTACCATTTCCAGAAGGTGTTACCTTTCCAGGTTATACCAAAGGTACCTGCTCTGTGCTCTTCTAAATACTGATCAATATTCCCTACCTCTCCGCCACTGACCTTGCCTATTTTATAAGAATCAGCCTAGGAATCTGTCTCTCTACCAGACTACGACTTCCATTTGGATGTAGATGAAGCCATGATTCCTTTTTAAGAGATGTATTCATATTTTCCTTGAACAAACATCTTTGGAGCACCTACTCTGTGCCAAGCCTCATGCTTTGTGCTGGTGATAGAGAAATTAATGGAAAGGAAGTCAATCAAACAGGAGAGTTAGGTACAGGGAGTCAGGAATGACACTTTGACATCACGGCATGGCTTTAGCAAGTAACCTCCCCTCTCTGGCTTGGTTTATCTGGAAAGTGGAATTAATATTAGTATCTATTACTGTCTTTTAAGAAGATGAAGAGGGTTACATGATATCATGCCTATAAAATGCTGAGAAAGCAGATCCATGACACTCAGTATGTAAGCCAAACCCATTCTGGATAATTCTTTGTGATGAGCCTTGTCAATGTTGGCTATTATCAAGGCAGGTGGGGTGTCGCTTTCTGATACCAATGAAGCTTTAAGTCTTCAGTCTTTTTTTGTTTTGGTAACAGTGAAAGCAAAGTTATTGGATATTTAATGGGAAATTGGCATAGCTTATCGGCTCAGATGAGAAATCAATTTTGAAACATCACATATTTTAAATTCAGAAACCTAGTCAATGCCTTTCTACTCTAAACTTTGACACATCATCGAAAAACACCTTTTCAAAGCCCACACCCTCATGAGGCTTTCTTTGATCCTTCACCCAGAAGACTCCCCCTCCTTTTTTTTTTTTTCATTAAAATATAGTTGATTGACAATGTTGTGTTAGTTTCTGGTGTATACAAAGTGATCCAGTTATACATAATATGCGTATTCTTTTTCACTACAGGCTATTCCAAGATACTGAACATGGTTACTTCCCTGTGTTTTAAGTAGGACCTTGCTGCTTATCTATTGGTATTTTATAAACAATAGTTTGCATCTGCTAATTCTAAACTCCTAATTTATCCCTCCCCACTCCCTTTCCCTTTTAGGAACTACAAGTTTGTTTTCTGTGCCTGTGAGTCTGTTTGCTTTGTAAGTAAATTTGCTTTGTACCATTTTTTTAGATTCCACATATAAATGATATATGATATTTGTCTTTCTCTGACTTCACTTAGTATGGTCATCTCTAGGTTCATCCATAGTGCTATGAATAGCATTATTTCATTCTTTTTTTATGACTAATATGCCATGGAGTGTGTGTTTATCACATCTTCTTTCTCAATGTCTGTTGATGAACATCTGGGTTGCTTCCATGTCTTGCCTACTGTAAACAGTGCTGTTATGAACACTGGGGTACATACATCTTTTCTAATTAACAGAAGACTCTCCCTCCTTAAATTCCCCTCATATCGAGTCCTTTCTGAGGGCACTTAGCACTTTCTCTACCCTGGAAGAGTTACTGATCTTGTCCTGGCCCTCCCACCACTGTCACTAAACTCTAAGTCTTCCTGCAAACAGGATCCACATCACACAGGGGTCATATCATATCCTACTGCATCGGTCATCTGCTGTATAATCACACCACCTAACACGCCACCCCAGGAAGCAGAGTCTTGAGGCCACAAGCATTCATCTTCACTCATGCATCTGCAGGTCGGCTGGAACTCCAGTAACCTCAGGTGGGCTCGGGTTCTTACTGAAGATTCTCGGCTTGGCTGGGCAGCTCTGTCCCAAGTGTCGCTCATCCTGCTGCTCCCTGGACCAACCAGGCTACTAGGGCATGCTGGTCTCAAAGCAAAGGCAGAGAAGCCAGGGAGAGGGGAGGGGTGTGGAGAAAGGAGAAACACTCAAGGTCGTCTAAAGACTAGGCTCAGATCCAGCACACCCCATCACCTCTGCCTCGTCCTTCAAAATAAGCCACAGGGTTAAGCCCAAAGTCAAAAGTTGCAGAAAACAATAAGATCTTCAGGTAGGAATTCAGAAATGTGTAAAAGAATTGGGTCATTCATACAAGCAGCAAACCACATCCACCACCCAGGTGCCTCATATAAAATAATCTTCAGACACTGAAAGAATGAATGAATACAGAGTAAATTTCAGCATCTTCAAGATACATGACAATTTACCAGCAGTCACTATGAATCCTAAATCTGGTTCATCATACCACTCCCATTAATATTAGTTTATCATGGGTCCCTAGACACCACTGTACTTTAGCTGGAGAGGTGGAATTTCAAAAACTTGTATGTACACATGGTTATTTTTTCATGGCTCTCTGATTATAAAATGAATCAATATAGCCATTCACACTTGGGAGTCCATGAGAACACACACATCAACCTGCTCAGTAAAAGAAGGAAAACGTGACACCGTTTTGCCTACATGGGGTGGGTGGAGGGGGATGAAAAGAGAGAAGGTGAAAAGTTGACTTTAAATCAAACCCATGGTGGTTAATTTCCATTTAACTACCTAGCTGAGACTAGAGGTTCCACAGAAACACATTAAAGTCCATGAACTTATGAAATGATGCATCATTGAAGCCACAGCAGGGGAAGAGGTACCGTTTAGAAGACATTAAAGATTGAAAACCTGCAGAAGTGTCGTTTTTCGTTACAAGGTAATTGCTAAAAAAAAAAAAAAATACATTTTAATTGAGAAAGGAGACACCTGTTCCAAAAGAAGAGGCAAAATAAAATTAACCTTCAACTCCCCAGTCCCCCTACCCCAGAAATGCCCACAGCTCCCTCCTGGAGCTCAAGCCAAGGAATGAGTCTTAGATGAGTCTATTTCTCCCTCTGGATCCCACTGACACCAGCTACAAGCCACCGTTTGCTCATTCACTCCACAAATATTTATTGAAAGGCTTCTGTGCAAGACAGAACAGGGCAGAAATTTCTGCAGTCATCAGCGTATACTCAAGAAAATGGCACATCGTATTAACAGTGATGCTATCGGGAAAAACGGAGCAGACGGAGGAAACCAGTGGGTCGAGTTAACAGAAAGCTGCTCATTTAAGAGACGCACAACCACCAGGTGTTTCATTTCCCTCAATAACCTTAGGTTCTTCGTGCTTTCACTTTGAAAAGCTTTTACAATCAACCACCAAGTGAAACTGCACGAAACACCCAGGACAGGTGAATTATTGGGTCATTTGCTCTGGCAGACACAAAGGTGGGGTACCCTAGCTACAAGGTGTTTGCAATCAAGAGGAACTCAAGTAACACAGAAGAACCACAAGGCCCAGATTTAACCACTCACTCTGAGCAATGGCAAAAGGCAGTCCATGCAGATACCAACAGCTGACTTATTAAGGCCTTTTAGGTGCGTGCCCCAAGTCCTCAATCCCTTTCACTGTGTGTTGAGTAAGGAGTGAGTTCACGGCACTAACAATGGAGGGATCTATCAAATCCATAGGAAACCACAAGCCTGCCTCCCTGGGTCCCCAAACTGGGCTCCTAGAGGCCGGTCTTGTGAGACTTGACTCTACAAGTCCAAGGCTAGAAGCACACATGGTCTGCCTCTCAGTGGGGTTGGGAACTGTGGTGGTGTCAGGACCATGCCCCATCCTTAGCCTCTGTCTTCTCTTTCTCCTGCCCAACTGCCTGACATACGAAGGCCCTCCTTCCACGGCTCTGAATTGGGGCATTATGCTAATCTCCTGGGGAGTTTTGGATCCCAGCACTCAAGCTGCAGCCTAAACCAGCTGAATCAATATTTCCAAGGATGAGCCCAGGCATCAGTAGACATTAAAGCTTCCCAGATGATCCTGATACACAGGGGAAACCTAGAACACTTTCTCTTCCCCTCACCAGGCTGGCACCTCCATCCCTGACCATCTGGGCTCCTTCACTATTTCAACTTAAGGGTTCAGCTATGCTCCTCAGCTCCATATTACCCCACTGTGGTCTAGTAGGAAGGATTCATCAGAACCTTCCAGGTGGCCTGTGTGTAGCAACTCTATTATCCAAGCAAAGCTGGGACACGGGATCTGGCAAAAATACCCCTGTTCTCTTTTTGCAAGGCAAGTAAGTTAGAGCCCAGTTTGGCATCCTAATCCCGGTCTGGACACACACAAGCTCCATGTGACCTTGGCCAAGAAAATGAAGCCCACGGCGTCTCAGTGTGCTCCTCTGTAAATCAGGCACTGTGATACCAGCCTCACTGGGGCTGATAGGAAGACACAATGAGAATCATTAATCAACTGTCTGACATATAGCAGGCACCTCCCTCCCTCAGATGGCAGGGGCTTTTACTAATTTATCATAAGAGAGCCAGTCTAATAAGCATTTATATACCAACACAGAATATATGGGACAGCTGCACAGTTTATGGGGACAGTGAACGAGGCAGAATATTTGAAATTAGAGCCACCTTAGAAAAATCTGATTATCTGCATTTTGTGCAATGAGCATTGTGACCAAGAGGTAAGACGTGGGTTTATGCCTGAGTGGATGGAGAGAAGAGCTCACCTGCACAAAGGCGGGTGGAGGTGGCATCCTGTGTCTCAGGACTCAGTCATCGCATTAAAACCCATTGTTCTCAAAATCTTGTAATATTGGGAAAAGAATGTGAAAAAAATACATATATAGACATAGATAAACTGTTTATAGCACAGTGATCTAAACCTGAAATTGTGCTACAAACCCGAAACTAATACAACACTGTAAATCAACTATACTTTAATAAAAACAGCAAACAACAAAACCTACTGTTCTTCCTTAAGGGCTGGGACACACCCCTTAAGGCAGAAACCAGGAGGGAGGAGGTAGGAACCAGAAGGATGAAGTGGCCCTAACAATGAACGTGTTTGAACATATGTAGAAAAGAGAAAAACAGGCTATCCGCGGACTTCCAGTGGACAATAAGGGATTCGAGAGGTCTGAGGCTGTCTGGGGCAGAGAGTGAGGATGGAATAGATTCAGAGAAGCATCTGGTGAGGCTGTGTATTAGTTAGCTATTGGCGCGTACCACGGCTTAGGTGGGTCTGCAGCAGAAGAGACTCACAAGGCTACAGTCAAGGTGTCCCCAGGTGGAGGCTCTGGGTGGGTGGGGGAGAATCCACCTGTAAGCGCAAGTGTTGGCAGAATTCACTTCCGTGTATCCATAGGATTGAGGTGGTCTTACCTTCCTGCTGGCAGCTGACTAGGAGTCACCCTCAGCTCCTAGAAGCTACCTACAGTTCCTTGCCATGTGGGTTTCTCCAATAGCATCAGGCCAGCAAGGAGAGCCGCTACAGCAAAGCCAACCAGTAAATGCAGTCATAGGAATCACATCCCATCACCTTTGCTGTATCTTGTTGGTGAGGCGAGTCATTGGTCCTGTCCACTCACACCCAAGCAGATGTGATTACTCAAGGGCATGAGCGTCATGCTCTTGGGGATACAGTGGGATACAGTGGGGATACAGTGATCACACAAAGGCATGAACATCAGGACATGGGGATACAGGGAATCAGTTTCTATTATGATTATATATATATATATATATATATATATATATAACCATATTCACCATTTTTAAGTGCATAGTTCAGTGGCATTAAGTACACTCACACTATCATGTAACCATCACCCCACCATCCACCTCCAGAGTTTTCATCTCCTCAGAGGGAAACTCTGCACCCAGAAACACTGAAGGCCCAGGCCCTGGAAACCCCTACTTTTCTGTCTCTACGAATCTGACTACTTGAGTATCTAGGTGGAATCATAATTATCTGTCCTTCGTGACTGGCTTGTTTCACATAGCATGATACCTTCAAGGTTCATCCAGGATGGTTCCTGTGTCAGAAAATCCTTCTTTTTAAGGCCAAATAATTGGTGGCTCAGTTGGTAAAGCATCTGCCTGCAGCGCAGGAGACCAGGCTCCACCCCTGGTTGGGAAGGTCCTCTGGAGGAGGGCACAGCATCCCACTTCAGTTTTCTTGCCTGGGAAATCCCATGGACAGAGAAGCCTGGCGGGCTACAGTCCACAGGGTCGCAAGAGCATCAGGCATGACTTGGGCACATAACCATGAACCACAATCACCAACGTTCATTGTATGGCTATAACTGCACTGTGTTTCTCCATTCATCTATCAATGGACATCTGGGTTGCTTTTGGCTACTGTGAGTAACACTAGTGTAAGCCTGGGTATTCAAACATTCATTCAAGTCCCTACTTCTGATTCTCCGGGACATATATCCAGAAGGGGAATTGCTGGATCACATGCTACTATGAACACTGTTGAAGCTCCACGTACCTCTATTGGAACAGAGTGGCTTGGGAACCTGTTACGATTTATAGGAGCAGAGAGTGCATTTAAAAAAGTGCCCAAGTAGCCAAGAGCAGTGTAACATAGCCACATCACCTGTCCCCCAAAAGTGCCGCTGCCTTGTGATGTACAAATATAACAGTGTTTGCAGGGACCCACCTACAGAGGCCCAGGGACACTGCCCACCCCCAGTACCCACCCTTGCTCCTGACTTTTGCTATTTGTCTGCACTTGAAAGGAGTCTTTCTGGGTTCCGGTGTCTGAGTTTTCTGTAACTAGAACTCTACTTGCTCTCTCCTGGTCCTCAGACAAGCCACAGAGAAAGCAGTAGTCTTAGCAGCAGCAGCACTCCAGGGCTTGAGTGTGGATACAACACATGAGAGCCCCTTCCCTGCCCACCAGACCTGACAGCTGAATTCCAGCAGGGGTTCTCAAGGGAGCAAACAGGGATCAGAAAAGACCTGGAGCTTCTTTGCCTGCCATCTCCCTAGACTGCTGCATTGTGGAGTTCTCTGCCCACACCTTCGCAGGTTGTGGGCAGTTCTCCAGTCCTTTGACATGCTCCCTGGAGTCTTCCAGCTCCTGTCCCCCAAAACCCAGAAAGAAGTCGAAATGAAACCTTAGGCTGACTCAGTCACCGCTGCTAAAGGGGACACCCCCATTTCTGCAAAACAGCTGGCCACCACAACCCGACTAGCTACAGCCTTCAAATCAAGCTCATTCTTTTGAAAACCCTCCCACGTCTACTCCTCCATTCTTGTTTTTGCTTAGCCCCAAAGCTGTAAGCAGTAAACTCTCACTGGTGGCTCACGAAAACAAAGTCCCGGAGATCTATGATCACAGCAGAATAAGGGGTTCCTTCCTGCTGTCCCCAAGTAGCACCAGACGAGAGAGGGAGGCAGGGGGCTCTGGACAGCTGCCAAGCCAGTCTGGCTCTGGGGCAGGAGTTAGGGTGGGTGGCCTGACAGGACAATGCCAAGGGCAGCAGAGAAGCCCTTATCTCCCTCTATCCCATCTCAGCCAGTGAAGGTGAAATCGGAGAGGGAATGCCAATGAGGCCGCCGGATCCCCAGACAGCCAAAATGTGGTGCTTTATTATGGAGTCTAAGTGACTACAAACAGGCCATTATCAAATCTCTTCAGTGACAAAGCTCTGCGTTGAAGGGGACAAATAAAAATAAGTACATTAAGCACAATAAATCACAGGGACCTGTCACTGAGAACCATTATCCCTGGGGGATTACGGGACTGTTTCCCTCCCTGCCTTTCGGCTCCTGGGTCCTGGCTTCCCCATCATTGTTTTAATATTGCAGCCATTACTCTCTGTGCCACGAACAGCCTGCTGTTTCTCTGTAGTTCTGGGTGGCAAGGGCATAATTTGTTTTATGATTTGCTTGGGAGGGTAGCTGTTTTATATTCATCTTTAAAAGACACATTCAATAATTGCAGCAATGAGACCCCTGCTTTAAAAAAGAAAAAAAACAAGACCCAGCCCTGCATTCCTTCTAACATCAATGCGGCCATGGCTGTGGCAACTCCAAAGACGCCCAACTATTTTCAGGACGGCTGTGCTGTTTCTGTGGGGACCCACCTGCCCCCCAAACAGCCTGAGTCATGTTTAAAGAGCCACCAAATCATGTGGCAGGCAGCCTGGGCTGGAAGGAGACTGTAAGAGGGTAGAACCCAGGGGGCCTGGGTTTTACCATTAAGTTGGTGTGACCCTGGGCAAGTCCTTTGATCTCCTGGGTGGAAGTGTTCCATCTGTCCAAACAAACCAGTTTGTCCACAAGCCTCTTTGGAGCTGGAAAGTTTCTGCATTTCTCTAAGATGCAGAGAGAGTGCAAACAGCTTTAAGCCAGATAATAATAGCTTCTATTTCTGCCTTTCTCTCAATAAGATCATTACAAGATTCATCTTAAGATAAAACCAACACATACGCAACTCTCCGAGACATCCTCCCCCATACAGAAACCTTCTTCCCTCCTGTTCCCTCACCCCTTGAGTTGCCTTTCAAGACAGCACAACCTAAATACTGTAAACAAGTCCTCTCACAGAGTTATCCATCAGGAAGTAGATGGAAGGCTGGATACCCAAGGACAGATGCTGAGCCAGATGCCCAAAGAGGGAGACCAGCATGCACTCTTCCCCATCAGAAGCAAGCAGGACAGCAAATCCCGTAGGGAAGGATGGCTGTGGACTCCTGTGTGCAGCATAGAGACACTAATAGCCCTTTCTGGCGTCTCTGTCTCAATTGTGTTTAGTCGCTCAGTCCTGTCCAACTCTTGGCGACTCCATGGACTGTAGCCTGCCAGGATCCTCTGTCCATGGGGTTCTCCAGGCAAGAATACTGGACTGGGTTGTCATTCACTTCTCCAGTGGATATTCCCCACCCAGGGATTAAACCTGGGTCTCCTGCATTGCAGCTGCATTCTTTACCATCTGAGCCACCAGGGAAGGCCCATGTCAGTTACCACGTAGAAATCATGCCAGGAAAAGACCACATCTCATGTTGTCATGCTTCCAGCCGCTGTGCTGTGGGAGGCTGTCATATAACAAAATTGATCCCAGAACTTCATCACCCATCTGAGAGGCAGCAACATAAAACCCGCCTGATGGTGCCCAATTCTCAAAATACTCTATAAAGAGCTCAAAGGCAAAAAATAAGTTACAAGCTCCCATGTTAGATTTGGAGCTGGGTTTTACGGATCATCAAAGCCCACTGAGTGGCCTCTGGGGAGCAGAATAAAGAGGATTCCTTCTAACCAGGTGATGCCTCTGGCTTTGCAAAATTTGCTGTAAAGTGAAGTCACTCAGTTGTGTCTGACTCTTTGCGACCCGTGGACTGTAGCCCACCAAGCTCCTCCGTCCATGGGATTCTCCAGGCAAGAATAATGGAGTAGGTTGCCATTTCCTTCTCCAAAGTTTGCTGTAACAACCCAATAAATACCAACTGGAGTTAGATATATGGTAGCTTTTAGCTGAGAATGCAGGGGGCAGGTGGCAGAGGAGGTAGGTTTGCCTGCAAAGAGGTTGGAGATTTGGGAGATAAGCAAACCTGGTCACAGTCAACCAGGCCACCCAGGGCCCTTGGTCTCCTCCCCGCTGCAGAGCTCAGCTCAGCGCCTGGCACATATGGATGACCAAAGATAGTGTGTTCACTGAATGAGTGAGCGAAGTAATGAAATGGAGCCAAGTGGCCTCCAGGACCTGTAGCCCCTTCTGAAAAAAACCTGGATCCTGCTAATGGGACGAGAGCTAAAACTAATCAATAAAGTGAAATTTCTGCACAGCTTTGAGCATTTCAAACACACACACACACACACACACCTATATGTACAGATATTCAGACAGCAATACATGCCTGTGCCTTATGTAAAAGGCAATTAGAGATACCAAATCCTTTAAATGTCAGTGTGAGGGCTTTAAGGGTTGCTTTTGGCCTGTTTGCTGGGTCACTTTTTCCTTATCACTGCAAGTTACTAGCAGCAGGCAAAAGAGAAACGTATTCTGGAAACACGCTTAGCCTCTGCCCCAGTGAACCTCTTATGAATACCAAAACATAACTTTTGAAAAGAAACCAATAGAACTACTACACATTCCCATGCTCTCCATGAAAACTTCAAAAGTTGGGACAGATATCTCGGGATTTACAGACAAACAGTCCTGTGAGGCAGCATTGAGTGGACAGCAAGTCAGGACGAAGCAGCCGATGCAACTGTCAGAAAGTCTATACGGGGCCAAGCTCGACCCTCAGGGTGGCACTTCCCCTGCAAGTCTTGCCAGCTTACAAGCTGTTCCAAGTTTCCACTGAGCACACAGCCCAGGTCAAACATTCACAGCACCCCTGGAGGACCTACCATAGAAAAACTGCACAGAACAGAAATCACGAGTATCAGGTCCAAACACTCTCTAGATACCATACAGCAGTAATAAGAGACATCTAACGTCCCATGGGGCGTCCTGCCATCACCCAGGGATTGTATTTCCTAGGGTGCTTTCTCTTGGGACAGTGTTTGAACCTTAGGCTGAAGGTGTACCTCGTTTCCTAGAGGAGGAAAAATAAAGCTTGTGGAGTTATGAGTTGAACTGTGTTTCCCCAAGAAAGAGATGATGAAGGCCTAACCTCCAGGGCCTCAGAGAGTGACCGTATTTGGAAAGGTCTTTACAGAGGGTTCAGGTTAGAATGAAGTCACTGAGCTGAGCCCTAATCCAGAATGACTGCATGGCTGATCAAGTGCTCAGTCATGTCTGAGTCCTTGCGACCCCATGGATGATGGCCCACCAGGGTCCTCTGTCCATGGGGATTTTTCCAGGTAAGGATACTGGAGTGGATGGCCATTTCTTCCTCCAGGGGACCTTCTGGATCCAGGGATAGAACCTGCATCTCCTGTGTCTCCTGCACTCCAGGCAGATTCTTTACTACTGAGCCAGCAAGTATAATCAGTGGCCTTTTAAAGGGGGAGATCTGAACACAGGGACTCACACGGAGGGAAAACGATGTGAAAACACACCGTGAGAACATAGTCATGTGACCTGGGTTGTGCATCTCGAAGCCACAGATCGTCAAGGACTGTCAGCAAGCACCAGAGGTCAGGAGAGGCAAGAAAGGGTTGTCCCCAGAGCCAACACAGAGACCATGGCCCTGCTGACACCTGGGGACAGCCGGACTTTGGATCCTAGCCTTCGGAACTGTGAAACCTTACACTTGTGTCGTTCTAAGCCCCTGAGTTTTTGGTTCTTTGTTACAGCAGCCGTATATAGTCCATACAGTGTAGAAAAGTGCCTCATCCAAGATGAGCCATCAATAACATTGTGCTCAGTCAAAACTTCTTGCTCCCGGGTCCTGTTCTCTCACTGGGATTTACTCTTAATAAGTCAGTCTCCAAATCAGTTACCACCATCCTCACTGGCATATGAACGGGTGATGCTATGTGGATGGGTTTTTCAAAACCTCATCCTCCTCCCAGGTAACACATGTGCACTTCAAACACATCCTGTAGCAAACTGCTTTGCAAAGCATTGAAGCTTTGGAATTTCTGGATTGTAGGCAAGCTAAATTTAGGTGGAGGATTTTTTGGTTTCTGACATGAAAAGATTACCATTTTGACAAGCTGCTACCTACTCTCCACATCCTTTTGGCTGTGATGTTCCATTACAAACATCGACAGACCAGACAATGAACACACAAGCCATATTAAAACAATAATTAATACCGGGAAGAGAACAGTGACAACTGCTTAGCAGAAGAGAATAATGGACCGGTTTGTCATCGGCGACGTTTAAAGAGGCTGAGCCCTGGGTATGAATGGAAAGCGATTTCTGATGCAATAACGGTCCTTCAGGGACCTCAGTCAAAGTGACTCATTAAACCCCTCGTGTACAAACTTTGCTCCCTAAGACATACAAAGTAGAATGACAAGATTCTCTCTAACACACACCAGCTCTAGGACAAGGAGAGCTCCCAGCCAGATCAGGGAAGTTGTTACTACAATAACAGTGGCAGCAGTGGAGCTTAAGGATGAGAAAGGTCCAGGTTCTTACTCTCTGATCCCAAGCGACTTTGACAAACTCACAGCCAGTTGTCATCTCTACTTTGTCTACTCTCTGATCCTATTCAAAGGAAACCATACTCAAGTAGCAAACTGTGTTAAATTGAACATTGTTAGCTTGTGTTTGCACTGGTGAACCTGTTACTAATTTGGATTTTTAAAAAGCTGTGTGCATTCATATTATTTTTCAAAATATAACCCACTCACAGAGTTAAAATAACAGGTATGTTATGGACTGAAAAGAATCCCCCACAAATTCACATGCTGAAACCTTAACACCCAGGACCTCAGAATGTGACTGTATTTTGAGAAAGGGTCTTTAAAGAGAGGATGATGGTTAAATCAGGTCATGGGCCCTAATCCAGTATGACTATCTGTCAGATATACATGTACGGAATGCCACGTGAAGACACAGGGAGAAGATGGCTATCTCACGACCAAGGAGGGGTCTCAGGACAGACAATGTGGCTGACAACTTGATCTGGGGACTTCTAGCCTCTTAAGCTGTGAGGAAGCAAAATTCTTTTGTTTAAGCCACCCAGTCCCTGGTACTTTGCTATGGCAGCCCTAGCAAACTAACACAGATGGAGTTCCATGATTTTTAATTTCTTTTTTTAATTGCATAACTAATGGCTTTAAAAACATCACAAAATACATTAAGTCAGGGATTTTTGGCACTGCCTTAAAAGTCTTGAGATTACCAATGCAGGGAACAGACGGTATCACTAATGTCATTTTGTCGATGGGCAGATGGGTGTCACAACAAGTACAAGTGTTGGCTGGTAATGCATGGAAGGGAAGACGCATGCCCAGGAGAGTGAAAGAGTTTTAGAGAAGACACCTGTAGTTCATTTGATCTTCAAGGTCTTCGGGTTAATATTCCTACTGAACATGCTGGGGTTTTCTGTTTGCTCAGCTTCTCCTTCAGAACCACCTTGTCTCCTCTCTCCAAGCAATTGAAATAGGATGGATCTCATCTCTCCCAATCAAGTTCAAGGATGTGATCTTGGACCTTCCAATCAGCTCACAGCCAGGACTTCCATCACATCTGTTGGGAAAAGATGCTCTCTTCTGTGATGCTGAGATGGATAGGATGTAAGCCTGGAGTTCCTGAGGACCATCCCTGCCATCCCATGGGGACATTCTGCCTGAGAAGAGAGCAGAGTCAAGAGACAGAGCAAGGACTTCATGATGGAGTTGAGGACCTGGATCCAGCACTATCTGAAGGTGCCTTTTAGAACCTAGTTGCTGAAGCAGATAAAGTCCATTTCTCTTTCTTTACCATCAGCGTTAATAGGGTTTCTATCATTTATGCCTGAAACAGTCCTTGCTGAGTCACTGAGCACTCTGGTATACAAGATCACACGTCTAGCTACATACTTAAAAGTTTCATCAAAATTTTAAAGTATGATTACATTTTACTGAAATTCTGTATAATTTGAAGGGTGCTTAATCAGGATGAGATGGTTAGCATCACTGACTCAATGGGCATAAATCTGAGCAAACTTCAGGAGATAGTAAAGGACAGGGGAGTCTGGAGTGCTGCAGTCCATGGAGTCACGAAGAGTCAGATGTGACTGAGTGACTGAGCAACATAACCAGGAGGGCAGTGAAGGAGCCCTGAAGACACTGCGCACTGTGCTTAGTCACTCAGTCTTGTCTATTTGCAACCTCATGGACTACAGCCCGCCAGGCTCCTCTGTCCATGGGGATTCTCCAGGCAAGACTACTGAGTGGGTTGCCATGTCCTCCTCTAGGGGATCTTTCCAACCCAGGTATCGAACTCAGGTCTCTCGCTTTGCAGGCAGATTCTTTACCATCTGAGCCGCCAGGGAAACCCAAGAATACTGGAGTGGGTAGCCTATCCTTTCTCCAGGGGATCTTCCTGACCCAGCAATCAAACCCCAGGGTCTCCTGCATTCTAGGCAAATTTTTTACCAGCTGAACTACCTGGGAAGACACTGATGTTGCTAAAATTCTATGGGGGGAAAAAAAACACCACATACACTAGTGTATAAGGGTCTGTGGCAGAAAACAACTTTAGAACTGTCCCCTCTGAACTGTAGAATCTTAGGAAGAAGTATAGTACAGTGATCTTCAAGCTTTTTTTGAATTCTGAGATTTGAAAACCTTGCCTATTTTTAGGCTACTGTCTAATGTTTTCATTATAAACTGAGTACCTTCTAAGAACAGAATTTTGAGCATATGGTAAACACAAACATATTACAATAAAAACTTTCACATCATATTTTAAAATGCAATCTAAATCTGATACCTATCACTCATTTTTAAAGATTTAAAAGCAAGGGTTTTTTTTTAAGATCTGAAATTTTTATAGCATTCCTTAGTATAAGAATGGGACCCAAATGCCTTGTTTTTAGCACCAAGTTTAAACAGGTAAAAAAAGGAGGAAGAGGCAGCCTAGCAGAAGTGCCTTGCTTATTTAGAGGGTTCTCACACACCAGTTTCAAACAGTTCCTTTGTTCAGTGCCCCTTAAGGATTTTGTACTCAGAGCAATGTACGTCAGTAAGATTAGTGCTGGACAAGAGATGTGGCTTTATAAAACGGAGACAAAGGAAAGGGGAGGTGGAAGTGGTGGTGTCAGTCCAATCAATTTCAAGAATGTGTCCACATATGAGGTCAAAATTTTGGATATTGACTCCCCTTTAAAACTACCTGCACCTGCCATACTCCATGAAAGGCTTCATGTATCCCCAGGGGTCTGTATAATCCAGTGTCAAGATACCTGGGCTAGTGGATCATGGACCAGCGATTACAAGGAAACTATTCTAGAGCCAGACTGATTTCCCATCTCTGGCTTTATCACATGGTTAAATAACCTCTGGGCACCTCAATTTCCTCATCTGTAACACGAACCTGTATGGCTCGGAGGGTTATAACATCATAAGGTCCCATGCATGTCAAGCACATCTCAGAAGTGCATAAGCAGCATCTGATAAATGGGAGTTATCACGGTGATCACCTGTTATCATATTCAGCTCAGTTCAGTCGCTCAGTCCTGTCCAACTCTTTGTGATCCCATGAATTGTAGCACGCCAGGCCTCCCTGTCCATCACCAACTCCCAGAGTTCACTCAAACTCACGTCCATCGAGTCAGTGATGCCATCCAGCCATCTCATGTTATCATGTTACTGTTATTTTAAATACCGCTCATGACAACTTACTTGAGAGCATCTTTCTATACTCTTTATTGGCTCTCATCCACTTTACCTGTTGGAGCCCAAATCCCCAGTGAGTGTCAGTAGCAAGATGGACCAAAAGCTCCTGAAAAAATGGCCTTGAGTGATTACTGGGTAAGTGTTTGCCTTCACCTTCTAATTTCTGCAGATTTGCTGAGACTTCCAGACAGAGCTGAACAGAGAAAGTCGGTGGCCCCTCTCCTCATCCTTGGGAACTGTTTGTTTTCCTATTTCACCAAGCACAACCACCAGAAGGGGGAGAGATGGGGGAGACACAACGGAGAGACTCTAAATAAAAACAACAATTACAACAGCTAATGTGTATAGAGTGCTTTCTGTGTACCAGTTCCTGTTCTGAGCATTACACACGCATTAACAGATTTAATGAGCTCAAAAATGCCATTTCAACAGGAGTTATGGATAAACCCGAGCAGAAGGAAAAGGAAATTGGCACAAAGAACAAGACAGAGAAAGCATCCCCTGGTGTGCGTTAGGTCAGACCGCCGCTGGAAAAGCAGCAGGACTTCCTGAACCATGTAACCAGAGCCCGCGCCACACGCAGGTTCGTAAAAGGTGGTGCCTGGATCACACGACCCATCTGATAAGCCCAGGGTTCATCTATCACTCCTCCGTAATTCGCTGAGCAAACCCATTCAGGCAGCACCAATGCCTGGCTTACAAGGGCAGTGTAATAAAAACCCAAATGGACCTCACAAATACTTGAGGCAATAATAAATATTCCAACATAAACATGTGCTTATCCAGTGAAGAGTCTTTTGGTGCTGGGCTTCTGCACAAATTCAGCCAACCCTCCCCAGCCACTCCCCTTCACTGTCTGATAATTTCTCAGTCAATTACAATCGCAGTTCCACAACTGGTTCTCTAGGAATGTGGAATGGTATTAAGCCTCGTAAACAGAAAACGTGATGCAAGCCTCCGTGAGCATCGAGGGACTGACACTGTGGCCAGAAAAAAGGAAACACTTGAGGTAAGGCCTTCAATCAAACACTTGAAGAAAAGGTGTGTTTTGGATTGTCTGATGATGATTCCATCAGGGCTTAAAAAGCCTAAGAGGAGAGGAATGAGGAGGCTGAAGATCTGAGAAAGTGAAAAAAGCAGAAAAAGTGTAGCAGGGAAATAGCAGGAAAAGCAGTAAGTAGCAGAGGGATGGGGATGAGAGTGGTGGCAACACAGTCATGGAGATTACATAGACCAAGGGCCTTCCAGCTCGCCCGTCCCCTTGGTTACCGGTGTAAAGGCTGGTGTGAAGACATGTCTAACCTGGAGAAATGGTAAGGCACCACCCCCCTTCCACCTCCACCTCCTTCACCCCCATCTCCTCCTCCACCTCCACCACATTCCTGGAAGGCATCAAGGGACCCCAGGGATGACCCACCACCATCTGGTCACTGGCAAGTGAGTATACCTTCTTTAAATTTGAGAATCCCCTTGCAGGACAGCAGAATACTCAAGGTTCAGCTAGAAAGTATTCCATTATGCCCGGACAGCAAATCCAATGAAATCCAAAATCACCACCACCACCATCCACCACTCATTCGGTAGAAAACATGGTCCAGGCACACGGGACAACCAGAGCTGTGAGAAGCTGTCTGTACTGAAGGGCTGCCATCCTCAGGTGGGCCAGCCAGCTGGAGGCACAGGGAACATGGTGCAGAAAGCGCAGCAGGAGAAGCCATGCAAAGACAGACGCAATTCAGCGCCCAGTATCAAGAGAAGCTTGAAGGAAAGACTGCCTGAGCTGGGTTTGAAGGAAAAATAGAAGTACCCCAAGCAGATAAAGAGGGAAAGAGCTTATCAGGCAGGAGGAGAGGGAGATGCAAGGTTGGTAGGTTTGAGGGCAAATAAGACAACATCTGCTGGATCACTGAAAAAGCAAGAGAGTTCCAGAAAAACATCTATTTCTGCTTTATTGACTATGTCAAAGCCTTTGACTGTGTGGATCACAATAAACTGTGGAAAATTCTTCAAAAGATGGGAATACCAGACCACCTGACCTGCCTCTTGAGAAATCTGTATGCAGGTCAGGAAGCAACAGTTAGAACTGGACGTGGAACAACAGACTGGTTCCAAATAGGAAAAGGAGTACGTCAAAGCTGTATACTGTCACCCTGCTTATTTAACTTATACGCAGAGTACATCATGAGAAACGCTGGGCTGGAAGAAGCACAAGCTGGAATCAAGATTGCCGGGAGAAATATCAGTAACCTCAGACATGCAGACGACACCAGCCTTATGGCAGAAAGTAGAGAGGAACTAAAAAGCCTCTTGATGAAAGTGAAAGATGAGAGTGAAAAAGTTGGCTTAAAGCTCAACATTCAGAAAATTAAGATCATGGCATATGGTCCCATCACTTCATGGGGAATAGATGGGGAAAGAGTGGAAACAGTGTCAGACTTTATTTTTTTGGACTCCAAAATCACTACAGATGGTGACTGCAGCCATGAAATTAAAAGATGCTTACTCCTTGGAAGAAAAGTTATGACCAACCTAGATAGCATATTGAAAAGAAGAGACATTACTTTGCCAACAAAGGTCCGTCTAATCAAGGCTATGGTTTTTCCAGTAGTCATGTAGGGATGTGGGAGTTGGACTGTGAAGAAAGCTGAGTGCCGAAGAATTGATGCTTTTGAACTGTGGTGTTGGAGAACACTCTTGAGAGTCCCTTGGACTGCAAGGAGATCCAACCAGCCCATTCTGAAGGAGATCAGCCCTGGGATTTCTTTGGAAGGAATGATGCTAAAGCTGAAACTCCAGTACTTTGGCCACCTCATGTGAAGAGTTGACTCATTGGAAAAGACTCTCATGCTGGGAGGGATTGGGGGCAGGAGGAGAAGGGGACAACAGAGGATGAGATGGCTGGATGGCATCACTGACTCGATGGACGTGAGTCTGAGTGAACTTCAGGAGTTGGTGATGGACAGGGAGGCCTGGCGTGCTGCAATTCATGAGGTCGCAGAGTTGGACACGACTGAGCGACTGAACTGAACTGAAGACAGTAAGGGCTTCCCGGGTGGCACTAGGGGTCAAGAACCTGTCTACCAGTGCAGGAGACATAAAGAGATGCAGGTTTGATCCCTGGGTCAGGAAGATCCCCTGCAGAAGGGCATGGCAAGCCACTCTAGTGTTCATGCCTAGAGAATCCCACAGACAGAGGAGCCTGGCGGGCTACAGCCATAGGGTCACAGAGTCAGACAAGACTGAAGCAACTTAACACACACACCAAACAGTAAGGAAGAAAAATAATAAGCTAGGGATTGAGGGGTTGGTGGTGGGGGTAGATGAGACTGCAGAGAAAGGCAGGGGCCAGCTCACAGCAAGCTTTGTGCATCCCAATAAGAAAGTTGGATGTTTTCCAGCGGCTGAGAGTGAGTCAGTGAGGATAAATACATAGAACATTCTAGAAAAGCCCTCATTCTTTTTAAAGATTCAAAATAAAGACTCTCTATAAGGAACTGGACTATCCTATTTGAAAAATCCTGTTATCCATAATGGCTAATTGCACAATTCTGAAACGTGTTACTGTGCTCTCTCACAGCACAGTCTCCTCAGACAGACACACCACCGGTCACACAGAGTATCACTTTCAAGGTGGACGTGGAGCCCAGATGTCAGAGTTCCAATTAGTTCACACTCATCCCTCCAGAGCTGCTTTAGGAACTGCTCACAATAAAAAGAAAATTTTTCTACACTCCCCCTCTTATCAGGAGTAACCCAAGACTAGGAAAAAGGTTATTCTATCATCAAGGGCTCATTTGAACAAGCCCCCAATAAGACAGGGTCCAAGGGTTCATTTTTACCCCAAACCCATCCTCACACCCAGCCCAGACAAGGGAGAAAGTACCAGTAAGAACTGCTACTGCCACACACAGACTTCATTCCAATAAGACTGCTTTCCAATGGGCAATGAAAATCATCTTGGACTTCAGTGAGTGGGATCAGAGGAAAATGCTGACGCATCCCTGTTTCCATCCACCTGGACTGGTTCTAACCCAGTGGCCTTTAGAACTTCATATCCAATAGTACAAAAGCCTACTCAATGACCTCCCAGCTGCCATCTCTCCCCACTCCAGTCTGGCCTCAATACTGCCCCTAGGTTCAGCTTCCTAAAACAGAGCTTTGGATACATACACCATCTTCCCCATCAAAAGCCTTCCAAAAGCCCGCAGCCTCAGTCTAGCTTGACAATTTCATCTCCAGTTCCTCACTAATGGAAACGCAAGCTGACTTACTCCACAACCCCAAAACGTCCATGTGCGCATTCATCAGCCTAAGCCGGGCCCTCTGCTGCTAAGCCACTTCAGTCATGTCCAACTCTGTGCGACCCCACAGACGGCAGCCCACCAGGCTCCCCCATCCCTGGGATTCTCCAGGCAAGGACACTGGAGTGGGTTGCCATTTTCTTCTCCAATGCATGAAAGTGAAAAGTGAAAGTGAAGTCGCTCAGTCGTGTCCGACCCTCAGCGACCCCATGGACTGCAGCCTTCTAGGCTCCTCCATCCATGGGATTTTTCAGGCAAGAGTACTGGAGTGGGCCCTCTACCTCCGTTTAATCCTTCCATTCAAATTCTAATTATCCTGTGTCCAAGGACCCAAGTCAAATCCTACCTCAGTTGAGTTGAAACAGCTAAAGTAAACTCTTACTGCTGATTTCCCATCAACTTTTGGCTCCAGTAATGCACCGCGTCTCACTGCACTGCCACCTCGTTGCTGCTGCAGCTCTGAACCATTCATTTGAATCTTCTGTTGTTAACTTCTCACACATTCCCCCCCACACCCAATCATTCCAACTATGTTGCCTGAGGGCAAGGACAGAAGGCTTTCAGTGTAATTTAATAAATGTTTCTTGAAGGATTCCTAGGTGCTAGGAGAGGAGCGAGAGGAGTATAAGCCAGTCTCAGCGCTTCAAGGCACTGACGTAGAAGGAAGAAAGTAAGGAAAGCAGACAGATATTGACAATGCCAAGGAGAAGAGGACAAACACATTCTGGGGTGTTTCAGGTGACACCTCCTCTCACTCTGTCCTTCTAGCTCCTAGTCACCAAGACCTAGATCAAAACTCTCTCCTTCTCTGACTCCCTCCAGGAAAATGCTACCCAAGACCCCATGCCCTCTGCCCTCCATCCACGCCTTCATCACATCGACCTCCCTCACCAAGACAAGGCTACTAGAGGATGCAAGGTGATCTCCTTTCCATGTTCCTAACGTCAGACAGAGACCTCACAGAGCAGGAGTTTCATGAATGGTGGCTGATGAATGAAGACTGGCTAAGTAGATGTTGACCGATGACCTCAAGGAGACAGAAAGTGTAGAGGGCCTGTGGGCAGGAAGCAGAAATTCTGATTAGAAGCCACGTCAGTACAGAGACAGCACACAGAGGAGTCAGGAAAGCTGTGAGTTGGATCCTGGCTCCATGCTCCATGACAGTGTGATCTGGGCAAACCTCAGCTTCCACAACCGGAGAATGGGAGAGTAAGACCACTTACCTCATAGGGTTATCGTTAAGGATGAAGTGACATAAAATGAACAAATGGAAGAGTGGCTGGCACAAAAGCAGCACACAAGAAACGTGGGTGCAGAAAAGCCTGGAGCTGAATGTGCTGGAGGAAGGGTAGAGGGCAGACATCCAGAAGGCAGGGGATATGAAGACGGAGAGGTTGCACAAGATGGTCAGGAAGCCAGGGTCCTCTCCTGCCTCCTCTCTGGACCATTCTCTTGACCTCCCCAGTCTTAGTTTCCTGACTGTGAAATGAAGGGCAAGTGGGCTCAAGGGTCAGCTGCAGCCCTGGCAGTGCCTCAACATCGCAGCTCATATGTCCACCGAGAAGGAATCCGTGAGTACTTACAAGGTACTGCCAAGCCTGGGCAGGAAGGAATTATGCCAACAGAGAAGGGGGAGAAGATGCCAAGATGGCAAAGAAAGTCCTTCCTACTGGATGTCGAGCACCTGAGTCGCCCCTCTGTTTAGTCAGGTCCATTTCACCCTCCAAATGCGGGAGCCCTGGCCGCATCCACATCTAAGTCCCTCCACATTCGTCAACAGAAAGGTCATCATCCACCATCCGTCCGAAGGTGTGTTGTATTTAAGATGCTTTTCAAGGCAACCTGACATACACATGTGAATCGGCATCAGAGCCCGTCCACTCCTCCCAAGCCAGAGAAGTCACAGTCCCTGGAAACTCAGAGGAAAGGAGACACACGTGGCATTCCAGGGTCCTATTTCCCCCGCCTTTTTACAAAGTCGTCAATGTCTGAACCACAACAATGAACCACTAAGAGAATTCATTTCGCTGATCTGAAATGTCCCTCACATTTTTAAGATAACAGCTTTTGGCAGAGAACTCAAGAAGCCCATGTCTGTTGAGTCCACCAGTGTCCACTCAGCTGTCTCTCCCCATCACCCCACTCTGAAGCTTGGACAGCAAATCACTCTGTGTGGACACAACTGTTTATTCACTGCAGACCCACTAAGTGGCAGGCGCCATGCCTGCAGGCGAGAGAAGCCCCACCCTGTGGATCACTCAGCCTGCGCCTGTCTTGGCTCCTCAAGCAGCCACGAAATACCATTCCCTTCCCAGAGGAGAGCTGGCATCAGTCAAGGAGGCTGGTACACAAATAGTGTTGGCAGATTAAAGATCTATGCAACTGTTCTGGAAACAAAAGCCAGGAGGGGATGGTTCCCAGTTAGCCACAAAAATGTTAACCTCAATAATAACAAACATGTGTCTAATGCACCGAGGCAGTCCCTAACCACAGAGTAACACCGAAGAGTCCATGATTCACTACTGAATTAAAAAAAAAAAAAAAGAGTAACAGTGACATCCCCACAAGACTACGTTTTGCTGTAAATCTCCCTAAATTCTCATGCTACCATTTAGGGCTGGAAAGATCAGCGAAAGTCCTTTCTTCCCAACTGGCCTGGGGATATCAAAATAAAGGGCTCTGTTAAGAGCAGGCCCCATCCAGTAGCCCAGGTTCCATCTCCGTCTGCGTTTGCTGCCCATCCAAAGCATGGTCCCATAATGTGACACGAGAAGCTAAAATTATGGGTGAGACTCACATCCCATTCTCACCCCAGCCTGTGATTATCTACCACTCCAGGTTGCCCAAAATTACCTCTGGAGCCTTAAACGCCTTCCATTTTCTTTCATTCCTAGAACCAATTCTTTTTTGGAAACTTTCACAAGAGATAAAGGAAAAAAAAACCCAAAGCCCTAGATATTTCAGGGCAGGGAAAGAGAAGCCAGCGAGTGAGCACGATTTCGATTTTTTTGTAAATGTCTCATGCATATCGCCTCGACTGTATACTTCGGTGGAACAAAATTAATTCCATGTCTCTCCAACTAGGAAAACTCAGAAGCCTGGAAACTCTAACCCAATTTACTTTTTAAACCACTTCTGTTCCTGGTATGTCCTAAGACATAGAACACGAGGGTGGTTGAGGAACTCATGCAGATGGATAGTTATGAAGTTATGACTAAAATCGCCAGGAGGAAGGGTGGTTAAATCGACAAACTGGCCCCGGTATGTAGGCAAGCAAAGTGCAGTCAGTCAGTGGTTACAAAGTTTATGTAACTACTTCCTTTCTGTAACACAGTTCAATATTAGGCTCCTTGGCAGGAGAAGCTGGTATCATTTGTTAGAATACTGAAGAAGGCGCTTTGTTTTGTTTTGTTTTTGAGTTAACTAATAATCACCAAAGGTTATACCTGTGCAATACTGAGAAGTAGGGAACAAAATACAATTATTGGAGGACGCTTGCTCCACAATATTGTGTTGGCCTCTGCCACACATCAACATGAATCAGCCATAGGTATACGTATGTCCCCTCCCTCCTGAACCCCCCTCCCCATCTCCCACCCCATTCCACCTCTCTAGGTGGTTATAGATACGAGTTGAGCTCCCTGCGCTGTGCTTAGCCACTCAGTCATGTCCAGCTCTTTGCGACCCCATGGACTGTCACCGGTCAGGCTTTCCTGTACATGGGGATTTTCCAGGCAAGAATAGCGGAGTGGGATGACATGCCCTCCTCCAGGGTATCTTCCCAACCCAGGAATTGAACCCAGGTCTCCCACATTGCAGGTGGCTTCTTTACCATCTGAGCCACCAGGGAAGCCCTGAGCTCCCTGCGTCATACAGCAAATCCCCACTTGCTATCTATTTTACATATGGTAATATATATGTTACCATGCTGTTCTCTCAGTTCGTCCCATTCTCTTCCTCCCCCACTGTGCCCACAGTCTGCTCTCTATGTCTGCATCTCCACTGCTGCCCTGCAAATGGGTTCATCAGGACCATCTTTCTAGATTCCATATGCATGCACTAATATACAATATTTGTCTTTCTGTTTTACTTTGCTTTGTATAATAGGCTCTAGGTTCATGTTCCTCATTAGGACTGACTTGAATATGTTTTTTATAGCTGAGTAATATTTTGTTGTAAATGTGTACCACACTTTCTGTATCCATTCATCTGTTGATGGACATGTAGATTGCTTCCATGTCCTAGCTACTGTAAAAAGAGCTACAATGAACACTGGGATACATGTATCTCTTTCAATTATGGCTTTCTCAGGGTATGTGCCCAGTAGTGGGGTTGCTGGGTGATATGATAGTTGTAGTCCTTGAAAAGTTTATATTTGAAAAATCCTTGGTTTTCCTATAACAGGCAAGGCTCTCAAAAGTGTCCATCATGATTGTGTTACTCAAATAACTTGAAATACAATAAAGGAACTATTAAAAAGAGGTTTGCTATGAATCCTTTTGGTAAAATAAAAATACTTTTGTACCCCAATTACTTCCTTTGAATTATCTGCTTCTAAAAATCAGATTTATAAGCCAAATTCTCCTAAAACAGGGCATTCCTATGCTTAGCTACAATTACAAAATAAACCGTTAAAGATTGAAAAAAAATTCCCCCAATTCTCCTAAAATAGGCCACTTAGCTTCAATATTGAAATAATAATGCCACAAACCTTATATTTACAATTGCACTTACTTCTAATCTCTTCTTTCCAATAAGCACAGCCCTTTCTACCCAGGAGAGCATCAGAGCCAGAGTGGTGAGGAAACTTCTTTCTAGCAACACAAATTTGGTGGCTTAAAGTTCAGTTGGTTTGCAATTTTCCTTTCTGCATCAGTTTTTCTTTCCAAAATTCCTCCCTTCACACTCACCCCACAGCTCCCCTACAAGGTAACCCCCCAAGTGACATTAGAAGGTTCCCCTTTCCCTGTTAGAGTCCAGGCTTTGCAAAATGCCACAGGGTCAACTCAGCTTTTATCTACTTAATTTGGAAACAATTACAATTTTCAGCATCGATTTTTATCACAAAGTGCATCATCCTCATGTAGTTCTCAAAGAACAGATAACACTTCCAAATCCACTGGTTTCCATAATACAGAACTTAGCAAGCAAGCCCAGCTGCATATCAATGGCCTAACATATCAGAGAAATTCTAATGCAATCTACAATTCTATGGAATCTACAGTCAACACAGCAAAGGTTTTGTGGTTCTTTTCTTCATCACTGTATGCTTGTAGTGGTTTGATAATTCAAGGTAGAGTACACCTTTGAACTGGTCAGGTCTCTTCCCATTTTAGAGCTAGAAAGCTAGAAAACCTAAGTAGTCTGAGCTTTGCCACTAACTTAGACAAACCCTTTCTGTGGCCTCTGCATTCCTAGTTACAAGATAAAAAACTGAAATATGGAGACAGCACCCAAAGCCACCCGGAGATGCCATCTATTTGCCATGAAGTACAAATCAGCATAAGTTGAAGCAAGATGCAAACCCAGATCTCCAGATTTTACCTAAACTACTCTGCCTCCCAGTCAACTCAACTGAACTCAGGGAAGGATGACGGAGACAACACACACATACACAGAGAGAGAGAGACATCTACTTTCACTTTCATCCTGGCTACTGTTTTGGGAAAACTAAATATATTTGACCCTGGGGATCGCTGCTGCAACTGTGGTTTTCCATTCTACTATCCTCTGGCGTGTGTGTGTGTGTGCGCGCACGCGCACGCGTGTGTGTGTGCGTGTGTGCACATGCCAAGTCGCTTCAGTCACGTCCAACTTTTTGCGACCCCATGAACTGTAGCTGACCAGGCTCCTCTGTCCATGGGATTCTCCAGGCAAGAATCCTGGAGTGGGTTGCCATGCTCTTCTCCAGGGGATCTTCCCAACCCAGGGATCAAACCCACATTTCTTACATCTCCTGTACTGGCAGGAGGGTTCTTTACCACCAGTGCCATCAAGGAAGATGGATGCCTCTGTTCCTCACTTCAAGTTTTCCATCTCACAAAACACTCACGGGCACACACACGCCCATCCTCAATACTACAAAACTCTTCCTTTTCCAACAGCAAAGAAACGTGAGACCCCAACTGAGACGATCCAAACACAAGGAGCTTTTTGAGGGTTAAATGCAGCCATAACTCTACCCAGAAGCAAATCTGACAAAATGGAATTCACTCTCAAAGGGAAGAATTTGTCCCCCTCACTGTATCATTTATCAAGTAACACTGTCATTTCTCCCACTGCTGCATAATCACCTAATGAAAGCTGCATATGTAACTCATGTACACAGGAGGACAGACTTATGGTTGACAAGGGACCTTTTCTTTATTTGTATTGCTAATAGTTTATTTTAAAAAAAAAAAACAGGCAAAATGCTGTACGTAGGATAAAGAACAAAAAAAGAAACAAAAAAGAAAATGTCCTTTTATGCTTTTAATAACAATGTGGGATAATCAACTGGTACTCTTGGACCTTATCCAGCAATCATTCTTGCCACAGCTTGAATACACAGAGCATGAAACTAGGAATCCTGTTAAATTATTTTCCTGCTAAGTAACACCAAGCTTTCCTCTTCCAGAACATCCTATCTTCCAGCCACACTACTGACTGTTCTCCATTCACACTACATATTTTAAGGTTTCCATGCTGTTCTTTCTGCCTGGGATTCCCTCCCATTCTACTCTCCTGGCAAACTCAAGCTCATTCTTCGAACAAACCTGTACTCTAGAATACCTCATTGTAATGGTTCAATGTCTGCCTGCCCCACAAGACTATAAACTCATTGTGGACCCTCAGGAGCCTCTACACAGAGCATAGCATCCGTCACATGACAGATGTGGTTATCACCTGCTGAGTTATAAGAAGAAAAGCCTCCTGGAATACACTCAAGAAGATCCCCGGAAAAGGGAATGGCTACCCACCCCACTATTCTTGCCTGGAGAATTCCATGGACAGAGGAGCCTGGCAGGCTACAGCCCATGGGGCCGCAAGGAGTTGGACACGACTTGGCGACTTTCACTTCCAAGCCTTAGCTTTACTGGCTGCTGCCTCCTGCTCTCCAGATGTCGGCAGCGTCAGGGAGGAACAGAGGACCTGAGCGCCTCTCACTGCCAAATGCTCTGGAGCAGAGGTTCAAAGCCTCATCAACACCAGCAGATCTTGTGAGATGGCTGAATCACCAAGGGTGTCAAGGGCCGGGGGTGAGGGGGTGACCTGGAGTTCTTAGTCCCCTGAGTCTTGCATCCCTGACCCTATGTGCACCCACTCTGAGAATCTCTGGCTGCAAACACACCTTCACCTTATTCTTGGACCCTAAAGGAGGCCCAAATCATGCGTCAATTTCTTACTCAACCTCTGCCACGTGGCTTCCCTGAAAGTCACAAGAGTTCATTCATGCCTTAAGATCACAGGACACACCTTCCCCAAGACCAGTTTTCACTAGCTGATGCTCAACATAAAATTTAAAAGTATTTTCCTGTTCTAATCTCTTACCTCCTGGCTATACTGTTCTTAGGAGAATCAATCTGCAAAGCCTTTGATAGCAGAAATACAGTTTTATGCTGCCCATTTCCCCTAGGTCCCAGCAGTAGCTCTCCTCAAACTACTTAAATATGCACTATACATATGGGTAAAGGATCACAAATACAGCCTACTAGACTCCAAAATTCTGGGAAATGTAACAACTCTAGCAGCTTCACAGACCCAAAGGTTGAGTCTGATTCTTGATGCTGTGCTGGGTCTTTAAGACTCCAGTAACTCCTAAATCTTGGCAACATCTTTCTCTCTTTGTGCCAGTATTCCGAGCTGGGCAGTCTCTTCTTGGACTCTTTCTCCAACCTTTCCTGTCCACCCATCTCTGGAGTCAGTTTTGATAAGACTTGGCCATGGTGGGTAAGCCTGGGCCAGGCAGCTTTGTTCTTCAGCTGAAACAGAATTATCTTCCATTTCTGCTGCATAACACCTAGATGCTAATGATTTAATACTGTTAAAAGTGCACAGAGAGCACCTGAGATGAGCAACCACACTGCCAATGGTTATGTTACATCTGTATAAATACAAGGCATGTACTTTTAAGGGAAAGGCAGTGAGAAACCTTAAGCTTAATGGAGTCAATTTAGACACGAACTAGAATGGAGGTGGCATATTTTTATGAAGACAGCAGGAGATGTACAGCTCAAAAATCCAAAAGGGGAAGATTACGAACCCCCAAGGAAATGAGACCATCATCTAATGCCCAAGGAGAGAGTTTGCAGGAGGTTGTGTCTCCCCAAAACTTATAGCCGTCACGTACTTAGATTATCACTGAGTCTTTTCAGAGTCTCACACAGTACTTTGTAGATCACCTGTCATTGCCCAAACGACACTTTAGATGTAAGCAGACCTACTGCTTAAGCATTCAGAATCCACTCATTAGTGCAAGCATGTACTGGGTACCAAAAACTTGGATTCCTGAGCTTTCAAGATAAACCACAGCCTTTTGTAACACAGGTCCTGGTGTTTTCTTCAGCGGTGATGGAATAGAAAACTAGTCCCCCCTAGTGTCCTGTCACTGTACAGAGCGGAAGGATGGAGGCATTCCTGCATCAACTTTCAAGCACAACTCAGGATCCCAGAACCACAAGAAACCTTTGCTTCCTTCCCAAGAGGTGGAAGCACTCCTGGGACCTGCAATGATATGAAAAAACCTTGCATTTCATTATGGAGGCCCTTCTAAGCTGTTTTAAAAAGGCAAAGGAATCTGCATTATCCCACACCAAAAAGTTAACCCCCAACCCAGCACACTTCATTCAGTGTTAGCCATACTTGCTAGCAACATCCACTTATCCCAGAGCAATACCATCTTTTCTTTAAAAACCTCTCTATCCCACTAGGGAGATTTATTTCCTTTCCCTACCATTCTCAAAAACCCACTAAGAGCTAAACCTTGACGATTTTGCATCTCTGTTCCAATTAGTTTTCTTCCCGGGATGGAATTAACAGGGCCAGGCTCGATAAATGTGTGTTCTCCGCAAGCAATTTTCACTAAAGTGTAAAGTACTCTTGAAAAATAAAGGTACACTAAGAGACGTGTGAAACCTTCAAGCCAGTTTTGTTTTTTTTTTTTTAGTCCTCAGCAAGGACTCTCCATGCCCGTGAGTAATTCATTCATGTCACCCATTTGTGAGGGATGAGAGAAGAAACCTCCATGTGTTCCTTTCCCAATTTAGAATCTTCCTTTATCTTAAGTCTATCAAAGCTGACTCCTGAGGTGGGAAGGAGGCAGGAGAGGTGAGGAGGAAAATAACCTGAAGTGACTGCCGGCAGGGAGTGAATAAGCACTTTGGGTTTTCACCTGTGCCAAAGAGGGCTGGCACCTGCCCTTAGGGAAGACAAATGCCCACCTGGTGCCCCTTCCCCAGTCCCACTCCCATCCAGGAAGGAAGCTGGCATCAGAGCCCACTCTGGGGGCACTTACATAAGACCCTGGAAAACTTCCTGTGACATTCAAGCAGAGTGTAAGCTGCTATCCTGCTCCCTCGGGGGATCATTTTAATGGACTGAGTGACAAAATCCACAGATTCAGAAATGGGCAAAAACCTGCTCAACTGAGGTACATCAGTTCAGGGACAAAAGAAAAAAAAATCCATCCCCATTAACAGGGTCACCCGGGGGGACATATTCAGGGCAGGAGAGACAATCTGCTCCCTCCTAGGTGACCCATTTAAAATCAGATCGTTCCAAGGAAAGCTCACGGGTTCAATAAATTTCAAACTGGCAAGGGTAGGCTTGCGGGGACTGAGGTTCCTTAAGAGGAAAATTTCAAAGAAGGTGCTAAGGCAGTAAACAAAACAACTTAAGAATGTACAAACTTTGGAGTCATTCCACCCTTCAGAAACAATGACTTTCACAAGACTGGATCGCTACCCAGAGACCATCCCTCACAAGCAGGTTTGTCTAATAGGGGTGATACTGATGGGGTTTCCTGCCTCCAGCTACCACCGTCATCCAAGTGGCTCTGTCCAATGGAGGGACTCGCAATCTGTGGCTCTCACCCCAAATCGGCCTCGACTCTGCAACATGGAGCAAAGAAAAGTTCTTCACAGCATCACGCCTGGAAAGGCAGGTGGGGATCGCCCAAAGGGACAGCTTCAAATACAGCAGGTTCCCCTAAAGCACAGATGCTCTCAGCTAACAAGCAGCATGGGGAAGGGTGAGGGGACAACACCTCCCGGTGTTAACGGGAAATTCCTCCTTGCTCCCAGTTAGCCCGAGAGCCTAGGAGGAGGGCAGGCCCGGGGACGAGTCCTGCAAGACTCCAGAAACTCGGCGACTTCTCACTCCAGCCTCTCCAGGGCTCTGGGCCCAGGCGGCAGAGGGTGTTCCCTCACTCCCTCCCTCTTCTCCAGCATCCTGAGTACAGGGAGTACCAGCCACAGGTCGGGAGAACTTGTCCGGCGCCGCTCACCAGGGAGCCCCCGCGCTGGCTCTCTCGCACCCCCGGGGTTCCTACCTTGGCCGCGACTGCCGCTGGGCAGAGGGAGACCGCGGAAGAGCCGGGTGGCGCGGAGGCGCCGCCGCCTACGAGGCGCAGGGGTTCCGGGTCGGGGTCCCAGCAGGCGCTGCCGGAGTCCGAGCGGCGGTGCCAAGCGCAGACTTCGGGGCAGCCCCCGCCTCCGAAGGCGGCGGGAAGGGTCCTGGCCGCCCGAGCTGAGCACCGTTTCTTCTTCTCCCTTGGGCACTGCTGCCTGGGGCTGCTCCCTGCCCCCCGGACTCTTCCGAGCCGGGGGCGCCCCGCATGGGATGGGGTCTGGGTCTGCCAAGGGCTGACTCCGGGGAGGTGGCGCTGGGGAGAGACGCGGGGCGGCCGCCGGGGCCGGCTCCACCTCCCGCGCTCCCCGGGGCCGCTTCGCCCCTTCAGGGCAGGGCCTGCCCGCTCCCAGCCCGGCCGGGCGAGCGCAACCGCGCCCCCAGCTTCGGGCGCCTGGGCTCCCGCGCGGCGGCGGAGCGGCAGCAGTCGGGCCGGGCCGGGCGCCGAGAGCTCGGCGGCGAGGGGCTGCAACCGGCCGCGGCGCCCCCTCCCCCCGGGCCTGCGCCGCCCGCCCGCGGCTCCGCGGTAAGGAGACGCTGGAGAGGGCCTCGCCCCGGCCTGGGGCGCGGGGCCGGGGGCGCGGGGCCGGGGGAGGCGCCCCGGGAAGGTCACCGGAGCGGAGGCGGGGCGCAGAGCTGTGGGTGCGGGGAGCCGAGGCGGGCGGCCCCGCTGCCTCCGGGAGCGCTCGCCGGCCTCGGCCGCCGCCGCCGCCTACGAAACGCGCCGGCTTCGCCGAGCGCCCGGCACTCGAAGCTGGGCGGTCGCTGCAGCCGCCGCAGGCAGCCGGGCGCCGCTGGCCGGAGCCGGCGCGCGATCCCCGCCTCGTGCGCCGGACCAGGCGGGGGCTGCCGCGCGGGGCCCGGCGGGGGTTCGGACGGGCGAGCGCTGGGGTCCGGGATCCGGGCTGGCCCCGCCGCCGCGTGCCCAGGGCGCCGGGCTCGCTCAGCAGCTGCAGTGACTGTGTGTCTGTGTCATGTCTGTGCAGCTGGGGGGGACCGCGAGCCCCGGCCGGGCTCCGAGCGGGGGCGGGGCCAGTGCCCGCCTCGGCGCCCGCCTCCACCCCGTGACGGCGGGACCGGCCAATTGCAGGCGCCTCAGCCTCACGGACCTAGCGGCCGCCCCCTGCCTAGGCTCCGCCCCCGGGCGAGGCTCCTCCTTTCTACTTCTTCTGCTCTCTCGCACGCAGGCGGAAGCAACACCCGGAGCCGGGATTCTGGCCCGGGCCGAGATGAAAGGGTGCAAACTGGGAGCTCCCCGCCCTTCTCCCTCCCCAGCCGGGCCGCTCCCGGCCGCCTCGGGCTTGGCGAGCCTCGCGGAAAGAGGGGGAAGGGAAGCGGGACGGGTCCGCAGCTGCTGCTGTAGAGACTCCTTGCAAGCTCACAAGGCCGTGCAGCCTGTCCACGCCTGCTTGTACAAAGCAGCCGTCGTGGGAAGTAGGAAGTTTCCCTGCCTCCACTTCTACTCGGGTCGCCGCTCTTCTCGAAGGTGGGCAGGATATGGGACAGGCTGAGGCTGCGAGAAGCCACGTTGAAGGGCTTTGACAGCATCATTTGGAGCTACGTATTCGAGAATCCGGTCCAAGGCTCCCTATTCTTTCGGGGAAACTGCATTTCTTTGCGCCCCTTCCCCCCCTCCCCCCCACGCTACACACACAACCCATGCAAGCACAACACGCCCCCTCCCTGTTCTGATTTCATTCTTGCTCTTTCCCTCTCGGCGCAAGAATCCCGAGCGCAGGATCCCATTGAATGGACTTCCAGACTCCCAATCCTAAAGACCAGCGTGGGTCGCCGAGACTTCTCTATAGGAAGGAAAGGGTGAAATCGGCTGGGCTGGGGGTTGAGGGGAGGGGGGTGGTGAGGGTGGCTGGAACGTGGAGGCCCGGAGAGAAAACCCAGAGACGGAGAAAGCAGAGAGACAGGGAGAAGGATGGACAACTCTGGGAGCCCGGAGCTCCGGCGCGCAATCCAGCTCCTGGGTTTTTCCTCAGCTCGGTCCCAGGGCTTCTGGGGTCCCCTTCCCCCAGGGTCCCCACCGCTCCCCCGCCGGGTGGGCAACCGGGTCTCTGCCTCGCCTCCGCGCGGCGCTCTCTTAGCCTGGGTTTCAGAGGAGGCAGCGGAAAGCCCACCCTAGTTCTTGGAAGAGGCAAGGAAAGGAGGCAAATAAGAAAGTGCAAGGGTGGGGAAGGGAATGGGTGCGTAAGGAAAGGACGCCGACGCCGAGCTCAGGGTGCTGCGCTGACCACATTCCCCAGAGGTCAGGCTGGGGACCCAAGGGCTCCGGAGGTTTGTCCCTTGCTCGGCTCGGGAGCTGACTCCTGCCTCAGTAACCAGAATCATCACCAGGACCCTTCCCCCTACCCTCCCCTTTCTTTCCAGCCTCTTTTAGCAACGACTCCCCAACCCACCCACCCCAACTTACACCGCGAGCAACACCACCACCCGCTCTTGTCCAGCTCCGGAGCGCAGTTTACCTAATCTCTGTGGCACACCGAGCCGAGGAGAATGCTAAAAGAAGGTAGTGGTTGCACAGCAGCGGCGCCGGCGAAGGAGTAAAAAACGTTTGCATTGGAGCTTTGGGATAAGTTAACTACGAAGCTGGGGTCCTGCTGTCTTATCTCCGCGGGGACGAGTCTGACCCTGCACATTTGCAGGGATAGGAGATCTCTGGTTTTGATGCCATTTAATGTCGGAGAACATTAAATGATAAAATATTATCTAATATCCTTAGAGGCCATTAAAGTGTCAAAGTTTAATGCCAAGCCTTTTAGCTCGAAAGCTGCTCCTTTCTTCCTGTGACGTGCAGCTCTGTTCTAGAACTCGCTGAAAACAAGGGGATCGTTTTTCTTGCGGCCGACTGTCCTTGGTTTCTCCTACTCCCCCCTAGTCCAACCCTCGCCTCAGAACCGGGTAAACTTAAGGCAAGAATTTGGGCTTTCTTTTTATTCATTGCTTTGCTTCAATTCATTAGTGGTGTAAAATACATTATTACATTAGCATATGAATAAGAGTAATGTGACTGACAAAGGAGAGACCTGAAATTTACAAGCGAAGGGGAAAATAATAGAATGACATCAGAAACTAAAAGATAAGCATGTGGGAAATAAACATCTCCATTATAATTACCCCCAATGTAGTGCATTCTTGAGATTGGATTTTAGAAGGAAAAATATGACTATGGTAGGGGAGGGAATAATAGTCACCTTGATCAGTAACGTACATTCATTATTCAGAGATTTCACAAAAATTATTTGCATCAGTCAGTAAGCACCTTAAACATGTAAAAGCTTTCCTCTCAATTCAGTTTTGCAGTGTTTTAAAGTCAGTGGAATATCTAATACTGTAAACGATAGGAATGTTGCCAGACTGAATTATTCCACAAACTGAACCCCTTCTGTTAGTTAATATCACGTCAAACCCCACATTTGAAGAATTCCTTCGCCCCTCCAGTGGGAGATTTTATCTATACCTGTATCTATATCTTTATCTCCAAAAGTAGGATGTACTTGCCTATGAATTATAGCCCTTTGACATAAACCAGATATAAATGTCTTCAAAGGATTTCAGCTATGATATAGTATGAGGAATGCAGAATAGAATAGGAAGGTGATATATCTGTTATTTCTAAGGAATCTGCACTGCTTTTGCTAAGAGCTGAGAATTGAAAAAAATATTGAGCCCTCTAAACCGACTGTTATCTATTTATCTCCATACTGTTATCGCACCTGTCACAGGAGAGATTCAAAAAGGTCTCTTTTCAAAAAAAAAAAAAAAAAAATCAGGGTCAAGGAGATCTAATCATAAGAAACCTATTTCAAAACAGCCACTAGGGGGCCCTAAAAGCATCTCAAAGAGGAAGGAGAAAAACCTGTTGTCACCTCTGTTTTTCCAGGTCTTATTTTCTGGGTACTAATGAAATTGGAATCTAAAAACAAGGTAGGAGCATGGTGCAAAGTTTGGAGGCAAACTGAGCATTACGTCTTAAAAGACCAGAGTCTCATTTTGACTGCTGAGTGAAGAATATGTGCCCCACTCTGCTTACCTCCAAAAAATATAACAGTAAAAGGAATATGGCATTCATTGAGACGAAAGTGGCCAGATAGTCTTACCCACATTAAGTCGACTCAGTTATTTTTACTGTTCCAAATAGAACCTCCCTTCTAAGACTGTAGGGCTGTTTTCTGAATGCTTTGAATGTTCAAGTGATAGGTAGCAAGATGAATGAATCCTCACAGGGGTGACATGCAAAAACTTTAAGCAACCTGTACAGCAGAACATCCACCGGCCAACTTATGGAAAGCCAGCTAGTCATAGGGGCACTAGCAATAACCAAAGTCCTGGAAGTGAGGCTGGAGATAGAAGGTCCCCAGGCTGAGAAGATGAAAACTGTCCCCTGTGGACAGACACTCCAAGATAAAGGTGATGACAGGAGTGAGGAAGAGCTGAGTCCTGCTTGAATAAAAGATAAAGAAACCGTGTATTTCTCATTCTCCAGGTCAAGGAGACTTCCTCGACTACACATGCGCAGAAAGTCTCCTTAGGGGTCAAAAGGGAGGGGTGCCACCCCATAAGGGATGTTGTCAACCTTCCCATAGGCCTCTGTGCTGGAATCCTTCTTGGCTAAAAGATATGCATGCATGCCAAGGAGGGACCTAGGACAAGTCAGATGTTGTGAAGGTAATGAGGTAATTGGCCAAAGGGAAACACAGGCCCAGAAGAAGTACTCTATGTAAGTAATGGTCACCTCTCTGGGGCACTCCTCCCCACTAGGGAGGATGCCTACACCCTTTTCTCTCCGGGTGTGCATTTCTGCCTTGCTTCTGTCTTCAATAAACTATTTCTCTGTGCCCTCTCCAACTTGTTAGGCTATGTCTCTAATAACAAACTTTTTACTTGTTTTTACAGTTTTTGCTTCCTTGAAACATTTTTGCTTTCAAATGGAGCAAAAGCCAGGGAAACTTTGCCTCTGGCCTGTAACCCTTGCTGGTCTAGTGGCTAGGATTTCTGGTTTTTTCACCCAGGCTTCCTAAGTACATTGCCTGGGCAGGGAACTAAGATTTCGCTCCAAGCCATTGCTCACTTCTATCTCCTCGAGATCAGAAGAACCTGGAAGGCCAGGTGTTAAGTCTTTAGTGGATTTAATGGTAAAATTTTAGAGGTGGGAGGAATATGGAGATTCCTTGGGGGAAAAACAGTGGCTGCTGGGGTGTGAGGCAGGGTATAGCAGGAATGGTGTATGGCGGGGAGCTTACCTCTGGAAACACTTAACAGCCAATGTGGAAGTGTTTCAATATTTTAACAAATAATGTTTTATTTGTCAAAACAGCTGAATATCAGCCTGACCATATATAAAGTTGCCCCAAATTTTTCCTAGACTTTAATATCTAGCAATCACGTTTTCAAGGCTTCCAAATCCTTAGCTGTCACATAATGTATTTCCCACATCTTCCCAGTAAATAAGGTTAAGATTTTATGAGGATCAAGAATCAAACGGCACTCAGGTTGCACATATATGGAGAAGCCTGATTATCCTTTAATTAACCAGTACTGTAGAAATAGTCTGCTGATACAACAGATGTCCTCTCCAGATACATTTCAAGTGTAAGTTTAAGCACCATTTGTGACACTCTTCTGTCACTGAAGCCAGTATTCAAAAGACATTCCTGAGCCAAACAAAATGCCTCCATCAAGGATAAGCAGGGAACAAGCTACTTGCTAGCTGAAGAATTAAAGAGCATTGCAAAAGCCACCAAATTAACACTAATGGAAGTGTGATTTGAACATAATTTCACAAAAAGCAAAGCAAGTCTAGAACTGAAACATGAGACAGGGAATGGGCATGAAGTCTTTCTTAGTGGAATGGAAAATAGTTTGCTTTTCCATCATCATGTTCATTAAGTAGGTAAGGTACAGGTATTCTCAAAATAGCATTATTAACATCCAGAAAACTTGCCACTGGAAGCCTCAGAGCCAGCTAATGAGAACAAATTTGGTTTTAGATGGAGAATCCTATTGTCTTTAGGAGAGAGAGTTTATTCACTCACTGACTGTGAACATCCATTAGAGGAAAACCTTGTCAGGTATATAGCACCCTGATCACCTTATGACAAACTGCTCAACTGGGAACCCAAAGCCCCTCTGAAGACAGGAAGGAAACATCAGTGCTAAAGAGACGAATTTAAAGTACAAGAGTAACAATGGTCCTTTACTTAGGCACTAATTCATTATCCTTGAATTGTTTTAAGATGGAATGGAAAACACCCCACACTATTACTGTGGGTCATTACAAATGTGCACTTGAAATAAGAGAATAAAAGAATAAATTTTGTGGAAAGTCCTAATATACCCTTTTATCCACTGAGTTTAGATTAAATCTAGAGGCAGTTATAAACAAGACCTTCCTCAGTATTAAAGTGTTTTTCCTCAGTTTTAGACTCTAGGGAGCTTCTGACTGAATCTGCTTTCTGGCCTTGATGATAGGTTTTTGAGAAAAATAATTAACTTTTTTAAAGAGGGAAATTTTTTTTGAACTTTTGGAAGGGAGAAGTATAGGAAAATTTATTATCACTTGTAATATAGATGATGACAAAGTGAAATAAAATACTAGATTTTTTTACAATTTGCATCTCAATAAAATACATTTGGGTTTAAAAAAAAAGATAAAGCACAGAGTGAGTTTTTCTCCTGAGATCATGGCCCCCATAAAGATAAGGGGACCTCAAGCTAACGGATCACAAGACCCTCAAAAGAAGCAAAAAAATAAAAAATCAAACATTGGTAAAGAAATTGAAGTCCTGAAATAAAAGATGATAGCACATGCCTTTGGGGACTTTTAAGCAGAAAACCTCTGTTTAAGAAGCTGTCATAGTTGTGTGGGTATATTTTATCAGGTCCTGCCTTTTTTCCCTCTCTCTGTCTAAGGGACTCACAGATCAGGACATCTCAAACCTCGACGTGCCTACAGATCACGTGGGAATTTTATTAAAGGGTTAACACTGATTCAGCAGGCATGGTGTGGGGCCCAACTTTCTGCTTTGGCATCTAGTTCCTGTCCACGGACCAAGCTTTAAGTAGAAAGGCTGTAGAGGACTGTTGTTGGTAGTCAACCACATCCTATGTCCCCTTTCTTATCCCAAGGGTATAATGTTAGCAGTGCTCCCCAAAAAGTAAACAGGGGTTTAGGGGCAAGAAACTTATTTGGAAGCTTCAATGAGAGTGAGGAAATTAAATAGGAAAGGGAGGAAGACCAATAAGGGGTGAACCAATAAATTGTCAATGGTGCTCTTCTGGTAAGGACCCCCTAAAAGATTGTGTAGAATATTGCTGCTGTTGCTTAGTCACTAAGTTGCGTCTGACTCTTTTTAACCTCATGGAATGTAGCACATCAGCACCCCATGGACAGAGGGACTTCCCAAGCAAGAATACTGGGGTGGGTTACTATTTCCTTCTCCAGGGGATCTTCCCTACCCAGGGATGGAACCCATGTCTCCTGCTTGGCAGGAAGATTCTTTACCCCTGAGCCACCTGGGAATCCCCTGTGTAGAATGCCATTGTCCAAAAAAAAAAAAAAAAAAGAAACCCAACTTATCTGTGATGAGAATGTTATTTGTTTGTCCTGTCCAATATGGCAGCCACTAGCCATCTGTGAGTACTATGTACTTGAACTGAGACTCGTGTGACTTAGACACTAAATCTTTTATTTTAGTATTCATCAGTTTACATTTAAATAGCCATGAGGTTATTGCCTACTGTGTTGGACAGAGTAGGTATAGAAAATAACTTGGAATTGCCCCATTAAGGACCAAGAAATCTAGAGGGGTATTTATCTTCCAAATCTCTTCCTTCTTGAGTGTTGTTCCTGGAAATTGGTCAGTTCCTAGTAGTTGCACCATGCTCCCCTGGTCAGAGCATACCCACAGCAGAGAGTCACAGGTGCCTGAGTAGGAAACCTTCAGTGTATATGGAAACTGTCCATCACAGATGGAGGCGATCCCCAAGGAGATGGGTCTAGGAGAGATGAGCAAAGTACCAACAGCCTTTGCTAAAAAGAATCCAGATTTTTTTCTGCACCTGACCTGACCTCTCCTTCACTCCAGGAGTAGGCCCTGAATAGCATAAGCTCTTCCATGCATTCCATACTCCTGAGGACCATCTTGGTGCAAAGCCTAGTAGATTATCTAGGCTGGTTCAATCAAGGTGACTCTTGGGACTTTGGGATGCTGGACTACTGAAAAGATTCTCTCACCTCTGGACCACGTGATCCACAGATACAAAACTGCAGTAATTTTGCTGCCACAAAGGATAAGACTGACATGGAGAACAGCAGAGCACACAGACAGAAAACCTAGTTTGTGTCTGTTAGGATTGCTTTGAGCTGCCAGTGACAGAATACCCAGCTCATAGGACCTTAAGTCAGAGAAGGCAATGGCACCCCACCCCAGCACTCTTGCCCGGGAAACCCCATGGACCGAGGAGCCTGGTGGGCTACAGTCCATGCGGTCTCAAAGAGTGGACATGACTGAGCGACTTCACTTTCACTTTTCACTTTCATTCACTGGAGAAGGAAACGGCAACCCACTCCAGTGTTCTTGCCTGGAGAATCCCAGGGACGGGGGAGCCTGGTGGGCTGCCATCTATGGGGTCGCACAGAGTCGGACATGACCAGTGTGACGTAGCAGCAGCAGCAAGACCTTAAGTAATGATCTCACGTGATGAGAAGTCTCAAGGTGAGCAAGTCCAGATTTGGTGCGACAGCTCAAGGAAATAAGGGCTTTTTTTAAGACTGATTTATTTATCGGTGCTGGGTTTTCGTTGCTGTGTGTGGGTTTCCTATAGTTGTTGCAGACGGGGGCTACGATTCATTATAGCGCATAGACTTCTTATCGCAGTGCTTCTCTTGTGGAGTATGGGCTCTTAGGCTCAGTGGTTGTGGCACAGGGCCTTCCTTAGTTGCTCTGAGGCATGTGGGATTTTCCCCAGACCAGGGACTGAGCCGTGTGCCCTGCATTGGTAGGCAGACTCCCAGCCACTGGACCAACAGGGAAGCCCCATGGACCCAGGATTTTTATATCCAGTCTGCTACTGGATAGATCCAATGTGCTATCAGCTGCATTGGCTTTATGGGTTGCCTCAGGGTCACTAGATGGCTGCAGGATCTCCAAGCATCATGTTCTCGCACCAACAACCAAAGCAGAAAGAAAAAGACAGGCAGAAAGTATTTCCTCTTTTGCTATATTTCCCTCTTAGGATTGACTTACGCTAATCATGACCCACCTTCTAGAAATAGAACATTTTGGGATTTCATTAGCAAAGAAAGAGAGGACGTGGCTCTTGGGTACAGACTAATAGTGTCTGACACTTGTTGACACCACTGAGCCACTGAATAGGACCAACCCTGAAACTCACCCTCACTCTGAATTCCTCATTTACATAAGTCAATAAATCCACCTACTGTGTAAATTTTAGTTGTTTCTCTCACTTGGATCCAAGAACATCCTAACCAATATAGATAAAAAGACTTCCTGTCCAAAGACTCAGAAACCTGCACATAGCAACAAAAACCCAGCACCGATGAATAAATCAATCTTAAAAAAAAAATCTTGTGTCCTTGAGCTGTCACACCAAATCTGGACTTGCCCACCTTGAGACTTCTCATTCTGTGAGATTATTACTTAAGGTCTTGCTGCTGCTGCTACGTCACACTGGTCGTGTCCGACTCTGTGTGACCCCATAGATGGCAGCCCACCAGGCTCCCCTGTCCCAGGGATTTTCCAGGCAAGAACACTGGAGTGGGTTGCCATTTCCTTCTCCAGTGAATGAAAGTGAGCAGATCTCATCCTCCTTATTCCTGGATGCAATGACGGCTGATCCTCAAAGGGTTCAAGTGCTCCCCCTCTTCCCAAGAGTGAAATTTGGTTTGGAAATCATTTGCTATTTTATGCTTGGCATGAATAGAGACCTACATGCCTTATAAGCATTAACCTGCAGTTCTCACACATCACCTAATACCGGTCATTCATGCTTGGTCTCCTGAACCACAACTCCGCTTTGCCTGAGGATCTATTTAACACACCAATCCCCCACTGAGTCTGAAGCTAATCCTGAGACCTGGCCTGCTTGGTTGGTCCTTTAGCCATCCTCACCCCTGCCCCGTAGTTCCTTCCAGTATTTCTGTCATGGGGGCTGGATGCTGCCTCAAGAACCTTTGCTTTGACCTTTGCAGATGTACATTGTGGCAAGAATCTGACTTGAGAACTGCTGATGACTCAAAGTGCCCGTAACAACTCTTTTCTCCACCATGTCAATTGACCTTTGGCTTTTATTCCTGTATGTTTGGACTTGAGGAGGCTATGGTCACACAACTAGGGAATTTAGATTGATGGCCTCTGTATGGATGGGTCAAGTCGTTGCTGTCCCAGTTCAACTCCAGACCCAAGCCTCAAATTAGTCTCCTTTCTCATGGGAGATTAGGGTATGCACAGAAGCTATGGAAGGGATATTTCTGACAGTGTTTTTACCCACTGACAAAGATTTCTAGAAAGTCAAAGATTTCTCATCTTAAACAATTTTTTAAATTGCTCACTTAAGAAATCAAAACATGTAACCTGAGTGTTTAGAATGGTGTAGCCTATGGGTTATAAGTAGCTAGTATTCATACATTACTACCATTCTATGCATTCTATGGGGTTGGGAGTGGTGGGGAAGGTGGATGCGAGTCCTGCAACTGAGAACCTCCAATTCTCAATTCAGGAGTCAAGCATTTACTTTGAAGAGTTAAATGACTTTGCAAACATTAAGTCAATATAAAGGGTTGTCATTGAGTGTTGTCAAAAGATGAAGTAAAGATAAGCAGTGCTGTGAATCTCGAAGAGAGAGAAACACGGTTCATCTAGTCTTTGGGAAATATCTAAAAGCAGGAGGTTCTCGTTGGGCTGAAGATCTAGCAAGAGTGGACCGTATGTAAAAGGAAGAAGTTTCAATCTTTGAGAAGCGACAAAGATGTTAAGCGGAAGGTGTGATTGGCTAAGGTGATACATTTATTTAAGGGATCAGAAACTGGAAATGTAAGTTGGGTCTAGAATTATTTGACAAAGAGTATCTGAATCCCTACCGTGTGTCAGTTATTATGTTGACCATTGAGGATTTTAATAAAAATAAACAATTCTTGTTCTTTTATAGCATATGACAAGTTACAGAGAAGAAATATTACTAATAAAAGATGATGGGTTAAATTTTTAACTTTTCTTCAGCTCATCCACTGTTTTTCCTCAGTCCCCAATTCTTGGCCATCCTGCCCTCAAAATATCCTTCAAATCCATTCCCACTTCTTCATCTAAACTGTTACTGCCTTACCTCAGATTTTTATCTGTCACCTGAAATACTACAAAACCCACTTACTAGCTTCAGCTTCCTAATACTGGCCTTTCCCCATACCTACATATTAACCAATTTACTTCCACGGAGTATATCTGAGTGTATTTTTTACTAACTCATGGTTCCTGCTGCTGCTGCTGCTGCTAAGTTGCTTCAGTTGTGTCCGACTTTGTGCGATCCCATAGACGGCAGCCCACAAGGAGCCCCCGTCCCTGGGATTCTCCAGGCAAGAACACTGGAGTGGGTTGCCATTTCCTTCTCCAATGCATGAAAGTGAAAAGTGAAAGTGAAGTCACTCAGTCATGTCCAGCTCTTCGTGACCCCATGGACTGTAGCCTACCAGGCTCCTCCGCCCATGGGATTTTCCAGGCAAGAGTACTGGAGTGGGTTGCCGTTGCCTTCTCCAAACTCTTGGTTGTCTTATTTATTCCATTTATTTTGCAAAAAAAGAAACATGTTAATAATTCTAGTCTGACTTCCCTGTGTGGGGGTCTGGGATACCAACCCCAGACAGGTTTGGGGTGATCCCAGAGCTCCAAGGGCTTCAAAGTGTAGAGCCAAGGGAAAGCCTAAAGTTCAGAACTTACTTTGAAACCCTCAAGTGAAGTGTCAACCCTGAAATACCAGTCAGGTTTGAGTAGAGCAGAAGAAATCAGGGACAGTGCAAAAGATGTGAATAATGATTTACCATTGATTTGCAAACCAATAGGCACTATTCAGAGGGGTTTTCCAGTGATAAAGCTTTTCTAGTGATAAAGAATCTGTCTGCCAATGCAAGAGACATAAGAGATGCAGGTTTTATCCCTGGGTAGAGAAGATCCCCCGGAGGAGGGCATAGCAATCCACTCCAGTATTCTTGCCTGGAGAATCCCATGGACTGAGGAGCCTGATGGGCTATAGTTCACAGAGATGCAGAGTTAGACATGACTAAAGTGACTTAACGTGCCCACAGGCACTGTTCAAAACACTTTCATGCATTTATTCATTTAATTATAATAAACTGGAATTGTTGTTGCTGTTGTTTAGTCATCTAGCCAACTCTTTTGTGACCCCATGGATTGTAGCCCACCAGACTTCTCTATCCATGGGATTTCCCAGGCAAGAACACTGGAGTGGGTTGCCTTTTCCTTCTCCAGGGAATCTTCTTGATGCAGGGATGAAACCTGTGTCTTCTGTCTTGCAAGTGGATTCTTTACCACTGAGCTACCTGGGAAGCAAACTGGAATGTTACCCAATTGCAGGAGAAAAAAAGAATGAAATAATGCCATTTGCAGCAACACAAATGGACCTAGAGATTACCATACTAAGTGAAGGAAGTCAGATAAAGACAAATAGCATATGATATCACTTATATGTGAAATCTAAAAAAAAAAAATAATACAAATGAACTTATTTATGAAACAGAGACAGATTCACAAACTTCAAAAACAAAGTTGTGGTTACCAACAGGGTAACATGGTGGTGGGTAGGGATAAATTAGGAGTTTGAGACTAACATATACAAACTGCTGCTGTTGCTGCCAAGTCGCTTCAGTCACGTCCGACTCTGTGTGACCCCATAGACAGCAGCCCCCCCAGGCTCCTCTGTCCATAGGATTCTCTAGGCAAGAATACTGGGGTGGGTTGCCATTTTCTTCTCCAGAAAGTATGCAAACTAGTACATAGTGAAAGTCGCTCAGTCATTGTCCAGCTCTTTGTGACCCCGTGGACTATACAGTCCATGGAAGTCTTCAGGCCAGAATACTGGAGTGGGTACCCTTTCCCTTCTTAAGGGGATCTTCCCAACCCAGGGATCAAAACCTGGTCTCCCACATTGAGGAAATTCTTTAGCAGTGAGCCACAAGGGAAGCCCACACTACTATATATAGACAATCAATAGATAATCAACAAGAACGTATTGCATAGCACAGGGATCACTAGCCAATATTCTGTAATAAGCTATATGGGAAAATAATCTGAAAGAGAATGGATATATGTATATGTATCACTTTGCTGTACACCTGAACCTAACACAACATTGTAAATCAACTATAATCCAATATAAAATAAAAAAATTAATTAAAAAAAAGAAACCAGGGACAAGGCAAAAGATATGAATAATGACTTGGCATGGATTTTGCAATCCACTAGGCAATGTTCAAAACACCTTCATGCATTGGCTCATTTAATCCTACTAAATCTTATGAGAATACTATATTATATTATAACACATTTTCAAAGTTCACTTTACACCACCTCTCTTTTATGGAGGCCCTACATTAGTACCTGTTTTCGCTAACCAAAAGAAATCAAAAGAGGATTTTTGTTTCTATGAAAAAGGGCAAAAAAACGAAAACAGTGTTCCGCATTTATTTTGCAGGGAGCCTGGACACCAAGCTGTGAGAGCAGCCCTGTGAGCTCCTTCCCAGGGAGATACATTCGACATCTCTGCTTCAAGCCTCCATAGCTTTGAACCACGTTTGTGAGCATCTAGGCTTCATCTCCATCTATGTTGTGCATCTGTTAGCAAGATGCGTCCTAAGGTCAGTTTACAAAAGGTGACACGGGAATGCCCTTCTTTCATACAGCAGGGCACATCTCTACTATCATCATCATGACCAGTTTACAGATTAGGTAGGACATAAAGAAGTCATATAACTTACCAAAGCTTACACAATTAGCAATAATGAATGGGAATCCAAACACACATGATTTATTTCTAGAGTCTGGGCTTCCCAGGTGGCACTAGTGGTAAGGAATCCACCTGCAATGCAGCAGACACGAGAGACACAGGTTCGATCCCAGGGTTGGGAAGATCCCCTGAAGGAGGAAATGGCAACCCGCTCTAGTATTCTTGCCTGGAAAATCCCATGGACAGAAGAGCCTGGCGGCCCCAGTCCACAGGGTGGAAAAGAGCTGGACACGACTGAATGAGCACAAACACGTGTGCTCTTAACCACTCTGCCATATTGCCTCTATAAAGTGCAATCACAAAAACAGATTAAGATCATAACAAGACTAAGGTTTGAATTTGGAGGTACATCTCTGAGCCACTAAAACAGAGCTGCAGGAGCTTTTGAAAGGTTATTCACAACTTGAATAATGGCTAGGGAAGAGGTGGCTAAAGAGGCAGGCTAGTTCCCTATGTTTTTGTCCCTGTGTGTCATCTAACATAGATGCCGTTCACCATCTCATTATTTTTAGCACCCTACCATTGACGTATACCTTCAGAGAGGGCTATCCTGGTTTGTCCTCCCTTGCGCTGATCCACATTTCCATATGTTCACTTCTGTTTTTCACTGCTTCGTTGTAAATTTTAATGTTTTTGTTTGTATTTTCTTTTTTGTTGTTGTTGTTCTCCTTACAATTCTTATTTATGTCATCTGTCTCTCCTTTAACTTCATTTTCTTTGCCTTGACATCTTGGCCTTTCTGCTCCAGTTTTATGGATGTCAGGTAGGTTCTAAAGTATTACTTTATTTCCAACAGTAAATCATTTTGAGAGAACTCCTCTTTCCTTGAATCTTAAGGTGTTCTTCCCTTTCCCTTATTCTGTGGTGCTTTTTGGCGGCTTTCTGCTTATTTATCCTCAAATAAGAACACATCCACCTACACACGGTGTTCACCAGTACACTGATGATGGATTTCCCTTAGCTCAAGCCTCAAGAGTGGTAGCTTGGAATTGTTTTCCAGATCTACAGCTGGGCAGAGATTGGTAGGCATACTTAGCTCCTCGCCCAATGTCCCCTCCTTGGCAGACTTGGGTCACATATGGCTTGCTGAGGATTGAGAATGAATCTTCTCTTTCCCTGCCACCTGGCTCTCCAAAACTCTGAACTAGCTGCTTTTGTTGTTTAGTTGCTAAGTCACGTCTGACTCTTTTGTGACCCCTTGGACTGTATAGCCCGCCAGGCTCCTCTGTCCATGGGATTTCCCAGGCAAGAGTACTGGAGTGGGTTGCCATTTCCTCCTGCAGGGGATCTTCCTGACCCAGGGATGGAACCCATCTCCTGCACTGCATTGCATTGCACCGCATGTGGATTCTTTGCCACTGAGCCACCAGGGAAGCCACAGTCTGAACAAGAGAAGCAGGCAAAGGTCCTTAGCTGTTCCTTCACTGCACATCCTTATACTGATGTACCTGCAGGGACTATACCTTTCAGATTCTCATGAGTTGAGACCTAGACTTTCTCAAACAGAGGAAGGGTCTACCTATGAATTCAAGCTCCTGTTGCTTCAATTGCCTCAATAAAGCTGACCCATGACTGTTTGCCTCTCCATCTCACCAACAGCTGTGTAGTTGGTAGAAATAATAACTCAACTGTGAGGCCCACTTTTCCATGTTGTTGTGTTGTAAGAAGTCACAAAAGGCAATGTGTGACCAATCAAAGCTATTCCATGCTCACAAGAGAGAGGATCACAGCTTATTATTTTCTTGTGCTTGGTTATGAGGCACTTTGTTTATGAGCATCACCTGCTGAAGGATTTGCTTGATGCTATAATTTAGTGAAAAGTGTATATTCCAACTTCCCAATGGAAGCAGGTTGTGAGAATTCAAATATTGCATCTTCTCTCAGAACAATCATCCACTTCAAGGGAACAGAAGAAGAATACAAAAAGACCTATTTAGTGCTCAGATTATCACAGCAAAGCCAGTTAGATTAGTCTAACAATTAGCCTGGCTGTTGCTTTGGATTCACCCTTCCATTGAGACAAATGTGGTAATGAATTAACTCTTTCCTGCCCAACCTAGTATGTGCTGATTGCTGGTGGAAGTTACTTCTGATGAAGATATTTAACATGTGTTCAGCCAGGACTTTTTGTGGGCCTCATGGAGAGTATGATCAGGTTGGAGAGACAAACGCTAAGTAAAAACAAAAAATATACATAATTGTTAATTAGGGAAATACTAAAAAGGAAACCAAATTGGTACAATGGGAAAAGGCCCAAAGTCAGAGTTCAGGATGATCTTCCCAAGGAAGGGTGATTTAGGTTGCAGTAGAAGTAATTCAGGCAATGAATGAAGACAAGCTATTCCATGTTGAAGGAAGAGCATGTACAAAGCAGGGAGGCAGGAGAACATGGCAGGTTTGAAGGACTGAAAGCAGGCCGGGGCAGTTGGAGGTTAGTGAGTAGGAGGGAGAGTCTTACAGAAAGGAATAGGACATGGACAGCTGTTGAGGGCATTTGGGGGAATCAACAAAAGATGAATACATGCATTGCCAAGGAGCAGTGTGGTCCCTTGAACTTAACACAAATGAATGCTGATCCAAGTCAGCACAGCTTTGGAACTTTCTCCAGCAAAATCCTATCACTCTGTCTGTCTTTCAGTTTTGCCTGTTAAGGAGACGTGGGGAAACCCAGCTTTACCCTTGGTGATGGTCTTCCCTCTGCATTTCTCTCATTTGTGCTGGAAGATCGACTTTACCTCCTTAAATCATATGCTGGGAACACACTATCCTAAGCAGAGAGATTATTGGAAAGCTGTCAATGTGTCTTTGATTCTGAACTGGGCTGGCTTTGATACTGAATCCCAGCTTGTACCACTCACCACACAATGACCAAAAAATCAAGAGAAGCGTTGTGGGGGCAGGGAACAGCAACTTTATTTGGAAAATCAGCAGGCTGAGATGGTGGACTAATATCCCAAAGAACCATCTTGCCTGATTAGAATCCAGGCTTCTTTTATATTGAAAGAGGAAGGAGTAAAGTCAAACATTTCTTGGCTCTAGTCTGCATTTGGAGGGGAAGTCTGCATTTCTTGTCTGCAGTCATTCACAGAGAAGGCAATGGCACCCCACTCCAGTACTCTTGCCTGGAAAATCCCATGGACAGAGGAGCCTGGTAGGCTGCAGTCCAAGGGGTCACTGAGAATTGGACACGACTCAGTGACTTCACTTTCGCTTTTCACTTTCATGCATTGGAGAAGGAAATGGCAACCCACTCCAGTGTTCTTGCCTGGAGAATCCCAGGGACGGTGGAGCCTGGTGGGCTGCCGTCTATGGGGTCGCACAGAGTCGGACACGACTTAGCAGCAGCAGTCATTCACAGGCGGACCTGGTCAGGATGTTTCCTGTGAGCTAAACAAAGGTATTTCAGCTTAATGCTCATTACCTGGGAGGCAGGGTTCCCGGAGATGGGCCATATGATATGTAACTTATAGGCAACCTGTCTTTAGTGATTGTGTGCATGCATGCATGCTAAATTGCTTCAGCTGTGCTTGACTCTTTGTGACCCTATGGACTGCAACCCACCAAGCTCCTTTGTCCATGGGATTATACTGGAGTGGGTTGCCATGCTGTCCTCCAGAGGGTCTTCCTGACCCAGGGATTGAACATGCATCTCTTCTGTCTCTAGCATTGTCAGGGGGGTTCTTTACCACTCGTGCCACCTGGAAAGTCCATCTTTAGTGATTAACTTGTAGCAAAAGCAATAGAATACCAGGTTAAAGTAACAGATCTGGTATGGAGTCAGATTTATTCTTCCCTATTATAGTTTCTAATAGTATCTCTCATCCCATCCTCATTCATCTCCTTCCCTGTGGGAATGGGATGACCTTTCAGTAATCTGGCTTTACCGGGACCACCTCCAATATATTGCTCAACTCTGAGTTTCCATTTTGAGAAACTCTTGTCCCATCTCTGCTTACCTTTAGAATAAAAGCCATGATCTCATTTTTACAAACCTTTAATTTTTGTCCAATCATTCACCTGGGCTCCTGGTACTAGAAAGCCCCTACGGTTATACAGAGAGCATTCTCATATGACAGTTTTAATCCTTCCAATAAAATCTGTTAGAGTTAACCTAATCTCTTCCACTTGCACTTGCAACTTATTTCCTATTGTTAAGACCTTGGTGGAAACCAGATGATTTGGTCGCAACCTTCCCCTGTGGAGTCAATATTCGTGTTACAAAAAATAATTAAATCACCCCGTTCAACCTTCCTTTTGCTAGACTAATTTAAATCCCTTAAACTTTTTTCCCTTTTTTGGTCACATACTTGGACCTTACGTATTTAAGGGCTTTCAAGGGCAAGTCTTCTTACCGTGGTAAAAGCTTTCCAAAAGTGGTAACAGCCGCAAGGACAACAATACCTTGCAACTTGATGGCGCTTAACTCTTTGCCTAGTGCTTTTTTTGCACATACATTATCTTATTTTGTCTGCTTAATGACTCTGTGAATCAGGGAGGGTGGATGTTATTATCTCCCTGGGGAAAAAATAAAACAAAACTCAGCCTTAATTTGCTCCTGTAGAGATTCAGGATCAAGTTGGACCAACGTGAGGCTTCAGCCACATCACTACAGTCTCCCTCTGAGCCCTTTGCTGACTTGCTCCTTGTGCAATGCCTTCGCCTTTTAGCAAAGGTCACCCAAGGATAAGAATAGCCAACCTTTGTTGAGAGTTTAATATTATGTCAGATATTGTGCTCCCTAAGTGCTTTAAAAGCATTATCTTTCAACGCTCATGACAAAGGGGATGGTTCTATTATTATCCCTGTTGCTCAGAAGACTAATATGAAGCTCAGAGAGGTTAAGAAATGCATCTGGGATGCCACAGCTTCAGTGACACAGGCAGGGTTCAGAGTCAGGTGTGTGTGGCTCCCCACCCTGTGCTCTTAGGAATGGTCTGCTGGGACTTCCCTGGTGGTCCAGTGGTTAAGAATCTGCCCGCCAAAGCAGTGGACACAGATTTGATCCCTGGTCTGGGAAGATTCCACCTGGCTTGGGGGAAATAAGCCCTTGTGCCACCGCTACTGAAGCCTGTGTGCTCTGAGCCCGTGCTTCACAAGAGAAGACACTGCAATGGAAAGTCCAAGCACTGTAGTTAGAGAGTGCCCCTCCTCACTGCAACTAGGGAAAAGTCTGCACACAGCAACAAAGACTCAGCACAGCCAAAATAAGTTAATAATTTTTATTAAAAAGCTTTAAAAAAAAAAAGCTAGACTTGATGCAGTGCTGCCTCAGGAACCCACAGAACAGATCCCCTCGTGTTTGCTGTGAACGTCTTGGTAAAGACTTTGCTGCTGCTGCTGCTAAGTAGCTTCAGTCGTGTCCGACTCTGTGCGACCCCATAGACGGCAGCCCACCAGGCTCCTCTGTCCACAGGATTCTCCAGGCAAGAATACTGGAGTGGGTTTCCATTTCCTTCTCCAAGGACATTGTCACCCTATGAAATCTTCCTAGCTAAGGACTCTGTTTGGAAAACTCTCAAAATTTGCTACTAGGAAGAATGGGCCTTCCCTGAAGGGAAGGGGTTTTTATGGATGCTGACTTTTGTGTTTGGTGCCATTTTGTGTTTTTACTTTCTGTTAACAAAAAGAAATGTGTTTCATGTGTTATCATGAAAAAATAGTAATGGGTGTCCCAGGTGGTGCCAGTGGTAAATAATCCACTTACCAATGCTGGAGACACGAGAGACGTGGGTTCAATCCCTGAATTGGGAAGATCCCCTGGAATAGGAAATGGCAACCCATTCCTATTTCCAGGGAAGTATCCTTGCCTGGAAAATTCCATGGACAGAGGAGCTTGGTGGGCCCTGTCCATGGGGTGGCAGGGTCAGACATGACTGAGCATGCATGCACCACACTATACAAGAATTAGAAAGAACTGACTTTGAATGCTCTCTGGGAATCAGAACTTGATGGGCTTTAGGTGCAGCTCTGCTGACTTACGTGACTTCACTCGAGTGGCTTTATCACTTTGAGCCTTGGTTTAATTTCTGAAGTGAGTATACTAATAGCAACCTTTGGCTTCCCAGGTGGCTCGGTGGTAAGGAATCCTCCTGCCAATGCAGGAGACTCAGGTTTGATCCCTGAGTTGGGAAGATCCCCTGGAGAAGGAAATGGGAACCCAGTCCAGTACTTTTGACTGGGAAATCCCATGGTCAGAGGAGCCTGGTGGGCTCTAGTCCATGTGGTTGCAAAAGAGTAGGACATGACTAAGCAACTAAACAACAACAGCAACAACAAACAGAAAATGTAGAGACCTCCAAGAGAGTTTGAGATGATGTATGTGAGAGTGCAGTCCTAGTAATAACACATCTTTTTTAATCTTCTGCTTCCCAGGATCAGAATCCCGTTCTTCTTTGGGGGAAACCCCTATTATTTTGGTCTTGGTAGGAGGCAAGTTCCAGACTTCAGCTGTAGAAACTGCAGAGGGATACATCATCAGGCAGGGATCTTGATCATGATCAACGCAAAGTGGGGTCATTTATAGATCACTGGGAGGGTGAAAGAAGTGGGCCCCAGAGATGACCATGCACCAAACTGTGCTGGAGAGCTGGTCCAGTAAGGAAACTTTGGAGCTGCCGTTGAGTCTTCGATTCTAGAGCTTATGCCCCTGTTAGGAGCTAGACTTCTTGCTACAGTTCAGATGCCACTTCTGCATGGTTCTTAACATTCCACAAAATGGAAGCTCCACATAGAACCCATTTCCTTTGTGTTGTCCTCTGTCAATGGGTAGAGCTGAGGTCACAGGTCTGGGCCAAGACTTAGAAGGAATCCAGAAAAATTATTTTTCAGATTTCTACTTTGAGAAGATGGGACCTGTTGGGGAGGGAGTAGATTACTCAGAGATTACAAAGTGATCAAAATGAACTGAGTAGCCAAAACTAGGACAAATATCCAAATACCTACCACAGAGCAGATATTCCCTCCCAGCACTCTCTGGGAACTAAGGCATGAACAGGTGACTTAGGCTGAGCCAATCAAATGTCCCCATCAAAGACTCTGACATCTGAGAGAGTGAAAGCAGACACTCAGGTCAGTTGGAGATGGTTCCAGTGACCACTGAAAGCTGGTATGGCAGCAGTGTAGGCTCAGAAATTAAAGAAAGCTAACACGTTAGGATGACAGGACCCAGAGTGGCCTCCTAATCACACTCTTTCTGAGGCATGGCCTTGATACTGGTTGTACCATTTTGTTGTTGTTCAGCTGGTAAGTCGTGTCCGACTCTTTGGGACCCCATGGACTGCTGCACACCAGGCTTCCCTGTCCATCACCAACTCCTGAAGCTCGCTCAGACTCATGTCCATTGAGTCAATGATGACAGCCAACCATCCCATCTTCTGTTGCCTTCACTTCTCCTCCTGCCCTCAATCTTTCCCAACATCAGGGTCTTTTCCAATGAATCGGCTCTTTGCATCAGGTTGCCAAAGTATTGGAGCTTCAGCTTCAGTATCAGTCCTTCCAATGAATATTCAGGGTTGATTTCCTTTAGGATTGACTGGTTTGATCTCCTTGCAGTCCAAGGGGCTCTCAAGAGTCTTCTTCAGCACCACAACTCAAAAAGCATCAATTCTTTAGCACTCTGCCTTCTTTATGGTTCAACTTTCATACCCATACATGACTACTGGAAAAACCGTAGCTTTCACTATACAGACCTTTGCTGGCAAAGTGATGTCTCTGCTTTGTAGTACATTTATCTAGGTTTGTTATAGCTTTAAAGAAAACTAAATCAATGGTTTCTTGTAAAAGAATACAACTCAAGAACAGCCAGATGGAATAGATACATAGGACAGGTATGGGGGGCAGGTTACAGAGCATCCAGGTTCTTGTAGCACCTCCAGGTGCCCACCAGCCTGGAAGCTCTCTGAACCCCACACTTTGGGTTTTTATGGAGGCTTTTTTTACATAAGCACTGTTGAATAAGGCACCAGTCTTTGGCTACAGATTCAACCTCTAACCCTTCTCTGCTTCCTGGAGGTCAGGGGGCTACTGAGAGTTCCAACCCTCTAGTAACCCAGTTGGTTTCCTGGTAATCAGCCTCCAACCCTAGGTGCAGGCCAAAGCCATTTCATTAACATAACAAAAGACATTTCAAATCATTCAGGGAATTCTGAGGGTTTTTGGAACTTTGTGCTCTAAAGGACAAAGACTAAATACAGATTGCTTTTTATAAGTCACAATCTCACACTAAATTTGTAGTGTAACTGACTCTTCCTGCCAGGGGATCTTAAGGGAAGTTTGGAGTATCCATTGTGCACAGAAAATTTCTGGTGCATTGCCAGAAATGCACATCTAGCAGGAAATAGCCTGAGGCAGTATTTCCAAGTCTGTTCCCTTATCACCCAGAGCTCAGAAAAGCAGCTCATTGTTGAATATTTGTTTATAAAACACTCCTAGGCCACTTGCTGTGTACCCTTCCACTGAAAGTGATCCTGGGAGGCCTGATTATTCTCTGAAAAGCAACCAGTATGCGAATGGTCCACAGCAATTCTGCCATCAGATGGTGTTCCCCGCCCACCAACAAGGCCATTCTTCCTTCATCCTTATCGACAAAGTCCCCAGCTCCAGGCCTGAATGGTTTGGTCGCTAAGTTGTGTCTGACTCTTGCAACCCCGTGGACTGTAGCCCGCCAGGCTCCTCTGTCCATGGGTTTCTCCAGGCAAGAATACTGGAGTGGGTTGCCATTTCCTTCTCCAGGGGATCTTCCCGACCCGGGAATCGAACCCAGGTCTCCTGCATTGTAGGAAGATTCTTTACCAACTGACCTACTCAGGTTCAAACTCTGGGTTGGGAAGATCCCCTGGAGAAGGATATGGCTAACCACCCCAGTATACCTGCCTGGAAAATCCCATGGACAGAGGAGCATGACAGGCTACAGTCCATGGGATTGAAAGAGTCGGACACAACTTAGCAACTAAACCACCACTAGCTCTAGGAAGAAGTCCCTGTTAGTCTGAATCTACCATTGAGGTACTCCTTGCCTGAAATTGGTTTAGAGTTGTGACTTAAGGCTGTTCTGGCCAAAGATATGTGATAAATATTCTGCAGCTTTAGGCATAGGTGTCATTACCAATGTAAAAGGACACAATAGAAGAGATAGCCCCTCCCTTCTTTGGACACTTTGGTGTGTGCCTATCATGCTTGAAATGACAGCAGCTGTCCTATGACCATGATTTCACCAAGCATGAAGCTAATACCATGGGGGACTTCCCTGATGGTCCAGTGGCTAAGATTCAGGGGGCCCAGGTTTGATCCCTGAACAGGAAGACCTGGGTTTGATCCCTGGGTTGGGAAGATCCCCTGGAAAAAGAAATGACTACCCACTCCAGTATTCTGGCCTGGAGAATTCTGTGGACAGAGGAGCCTGGCAGTTCAGGGAACTGGATCCCACATGCTGCAACTAAGGATCCTGTGTGCCAAAACTAAGACTTGGTGCAGCCAAATAAATAAATATATATTTTTTTAATGGCACTGTCAAAAGAGAGAAGAGAGATGGATCTTTAATATATGTCACTCTCTGAACATTGATTTAATCAGTTCTGAAGCCATCTTCAGATGCTTGCAATCCTGCATCCTCAGGATGCTCAGATAGAAAAAAGGGCAATAGACTTCACAGCTTCTTTAGAAGGGAATGGCCTCCTGCCATGGCCAGTCTTTACAGGAAAGATAACTGTTAGCTTATTGTAGAGAAGGACTGCTTGTCTGGCATTCCTCTTTTTCTAGAGCCCCTTTCTAGTGCCCAGTGATCCAAAAGAATTGGGATAGGTATTTACCCAGAGCATCCAGAGGCAAAGAAGCTGGAAATGGCTTCTAAATGTCAATGAAGGTCATAATAAGAAAGGAGAGAAAGAGAGACTGAACATCAGACCTTCAAAATGGACCATGACCATCAACAGGAAAGAGTGATGGAAACTTGGGGGCTGAAGCCAGGTTGCAATGCAGTGAGTGCACTGAGCAGGCCTTGGAAGAGGGTCAGAACCAGGTAACTCTGGGCATTCCAGATCCAGGTTAATGAATCAGGGAGACAGTCTCTTGCAGGGATGAAGGCCTGTGGCTGTTTACTACTAAAAATGTTCCCTGTTTACATCTTACAACAGTGGCAAGATATAATGACAAGATAAAGCCAACCCAATATTATCCATGAAACTTTGCAGGTTTCACTTAACTACAGCACCTACAGAGGAAGACAGTCTGGTACTTTCTCAGTTTTCACCAGCTACGTGTCCTGGTTGCCTTTGAATAAAAACAAATTTTGCCTCATAGCCACAGTGACATTTTGTCTTTGGGAGTTTATTTTCTGTTCTGAAGGACAAATGTATCCTCAAACATATTTCAGCCAATGCTTCCAATTTCCTATATTTTGTGAACATTATAATAGCTATATAATATCTAGTCATGGGTATGGATATAGCAGTCTGAAATTTAGGGTAATAAAGTAGGACAACTCAAAATCAGGCATCTTCTGAATTAATAACCTATTTTTGGTGATTTTTTTTAGGGTGACCTCTCTAAGCTAATATACTTTTTATATTAAAGCAGAGGCTTTGGGGAAAGCTGAACATGAACATGCACATTTTATACAGACTAGGACAGCCTTTGGCCTTGGAGTTACTGTTGTTCTAGGGTAAACACAAGAGACCTCATGATAACAATGAATCAGAAATTTATGGGGAGTTTAAGGGTACTATGTGGGGATGTAGCTAGGTGTGCCTTGTAACTTAGTAAGACCAGGAAATGTGAGAGGAGGCTACCTGTGTGCTAAGTCACTTCAGTTGTGTCCGACTGTTTGCAATCCTATGGACTATAGCCCGCCAGGCTCCTCTGTCCATGGGATTCTCCAGGCAGAAAAGCTGGAGTGGGTTGCCATGCCCTCCTCCAGGGGATCTGCCTGACTCAGGGAACGAACCCATGTATCTTTATGTCTCCTGCATTGGCAGGCAGGTTCTTTACCACTAGTGCCATCTGTGAAACCAAGAGGAGGGTAAAGAGAGCTAAATTAATACCATTTGTGGGGGGAATGGAGCAGCTCCTAGTGCTGAAGAAAGAGTTAAAGTGAAAATGTTAGTTCCTCAGTCATGTCCAACTCTTTGCGACCCCATGGACTATAGCCCCCCAGGCTCCTCTGTCCATGGGTTTCTCCAGGCAAGAATACTGGGATGGGTAGCCGTTACTTTCTCCAGGGGATCTTTCCATCCAGGGATGAACCTAGGTCTCCTGCATTGAAGGCAGATTCTTTACCATCTGAGCTACCAGGGAATCTTAATATCCAAGCTCTCCAGTCAGCAGTGTCCATCCCAGTATTCAGCCTTCCCAAGAACTGGGTAGAGGACAGTTTATGCAATTTCAGACATGGAAATAAATCAAAAAGTCAAGTAGGTTATTGCTTTCTAAGAGTTCCACAAGCAGGTAGCCAGCCCTTTGCTCAAAGTAGGGCTCAAAGAGTAGGATTTTTTGCTCTCAACAAGGATCGTGGGTTTTGTTTTGTTTTGGCTGCTCTGGGTCTTGCTGCACGTAGGCTTTCTCTAGTCGAGGCAAGCAGGGGCTATTCTCTAGTTGGAATGCTTGGGTTTCTCACTGGGGTAGCTTCTATTGCTGCAGAGCATGGGCTCTTGGCTTGAGGGCTTCAGTAATTGCAGTTCATGAGTCTCTAGAGCTTGGGTTCAGTAGTTGTAGCACATGGGCTTAGTTGCCTTGAAGCACATGGGATCTTCCAGGACCAGAGATGTCTCCTGCATTGACAGCTGGATTCTTAACCACCGGACCACCAGGTAAGTCCCAAGGCTTGTGTTTCAATTAATCTCAGAGTCCCCAGGGAATATTTGTGAATGGACCAGTGGATGAATGGCAGGGAAAATGGTGCCCAGCAGTCCATGTCCATGTCCTTGGGTGGGAATGAGATCCTAGGCATAGTACTGGAATGGAAGCTGGTTCCAGGGGACAAAGAGTGTCTGTACTATCTAAATAATGGGTCACTCCATGGGGACTCTTGCTCAAAAATAGAACTGGAGCCCAGATATACAACAGGTGCATCACATCTGATTCAGGTGTGTAGCAAATAACTTGATGCCAAGACCCAGACTAGAGCTCCCGGCATGCTCCTAATGATTGGCTGCAGGGGGGCCTCCAGAAGCAGCAGCAAGAGGGCAGGGTCTCGGAGACTGGCTGGAGGAGGAAGCATCACCTGGGCTGAGGAGTAAGCATTTGGTCTGTGCTGGGATGTATCTGCCTTTTTTACTTTTTTTTTGGTCCCCTCTATTTCTCTCTACTCAATCAAAATTTCTCATCACCAAGACTGCTCTTAGATTTCATCTGGGTTTAAAAAAACCCAAGGACCCATGGGCTTACATCTCTCAGAGTCTATATGTAGGGTTGGTATCAGAAACATCAGCACAGCCATGCAGATTGTTCACCTACTGAAATGTTCTCTGCTGGTTGGTAAACAGCTGCTGTGCTGAGACCCATGAGTGTTCCTGCCAATATTCTGCACACCACTAGCCTTTGGACCTCCCATGATCCAGCAACTAAAGGGATAATTCTTGGCATAGAAGGAATTGGATCTGTCCTGAGCTGGAGAGGAGAGTGAAAAAATTGGCTTAAAGCTCAACATTCAGAAAACTAAGATCATGGCATCTGGTCCCATCACTTCATGGCAGATAGATGGGGAAACAGTGGCTGACTTTATTTTTTTGGGCTCCAAAATCACTGCAGATGGTGATTGCAGCCATGAAATTAAAAGATGCTTATTCCTTGGAAGGAAAGTTATGACCAACCTAGACAGCATATTAAAAAAGGAGAGATATTATTTTGCCAACAAAGGTCCATCTAGTTAAGGCTATGGTTTTTCCAGTAGTCATGTATCGTTGTGAGAGCTGGACTACCAAGAAAGCTGAGCACAGAAGAATTGATGCTTTTGAACTATGGTGTTGGAGAAGACTCTTGAGAGTCCCTTGGACTGCAAGGAGATCCAACCAGTCCATCCTAAAGGAAATCAGCCCTGGGTGTTCATTGGAAGGACTGATGTTGAAGCTGAAACTCCAGTATTTTGCCCACCTGACGCGAAGAGCTGACTCTTTTGAAAAGACCCTGACGTTGGGAAAGATTGAAGGCAGGAGGAGAAGGGGACGACAATGAATGAGATGGTTAGATGGCATCACTGACTCAATGGACATGAATTTGAGTAAATTCCGGAAGCTGGTGATGGACAGAGAGGCTGGCGTGCTGTGGTTCATTGGGTTGCAAAGAGTCGGACACGACTGAGCGGCTGAACTGAACTGAGCTGGAGGAGGGGGGGCAGTCTGAGCCATGCAGTTTACTGCAGGCTTTGAATAGCATCCTTGGATGTATTTACCCTCAAGGTGAAGTTCACCACAGGATCACCAGTGGATTGAGCGTGTGAGAGTGATTTTTGAGGGTGATTTTTGAGAGTGATTTTTGATTTTAGTATATAGAGACCAAGCTACACAATCATTTTTCTTCCTAAACTCTGAATGTCCAGAATCAGGGCAACAAGGAGCAGGTAGTGGACACAGCATGATCTGAACAACTTCGTGTGCTGACCCCCACCTGCCTTTCTTTTCACAGATCTGCTTATCACCCAAGAAGGAAAACAGATCTGTGTCTTGGGCCAGAGCATGTGTTGGAACAGGAACTAAATTTTGGAAGTCTGAGAGTTCCTTGTGTGGGGTAACAAATCAATCAGAGGGTGTAAGCTGTGTATTTTTTGCTTTTGTTCTTATTTTCCCTTCCTTTGGGTATAGACTCACTCACCCCTGTGGTTGGCCACATGGGTCTCTCAAGGTCAATCAGATCTTTTCTCAAAAGAATGGGGGTGTTCAAATCAATCCCATTCAGTCCCCCTAGGAGGAACTGTGTCCTTATTCCCAACATACTGTCTGTTTGTCCTGTTCTATTTCTGAGTTGCTGAATGAACTCATTGTCTTTCTAAACAAAGCTCCCTTTCTTCCTTCCTTTTTTTTTTTTTTTTTTTTTTTTTGGTTGCTTGCATCCTGACCAATAGACCCAGGTAGTAGGGTAAAAGAAAATCACAGCAAAAAGAGGTGTGTGTACTCTCATTAAAAACCAGATAGACAGTTATTTCACATGAGTGTGGATGCATAGACCTGGAACCAGCAATAGTTTTCTTAGTTGGATCTGAACTTTGTAGACTATGAAGTAAGTGTTTTTTCTGCATCCAAAATACTGTCAGCTGAACATTCCTTAAATACAGTTACACTTAGAATTAGCCTGACTTCTATGCTGTGCCACCATTGTCTTTTTGTCACTTTGGCAGAATCTTAGGAAAAGAACAAAAAGGGGATATTATTGAAGGGCTGAACGTTGATAGACAGAGCCACAATGAGCCAGCCTATGTCTGACATCCTTTCAAGGGAACTCTCGTGATGTAGTAATTCATTTCCTGCAGGAACAATTTACTTCGAGCTTTTCTCTTATCCTCTGAAGAATCTAGGGGTGACAAGCACTTTCTGAGCAAACTCTAGGAGCTCAAATCAGGAGGAAAAAAAGCCGTGGGAATAGCTGTGGGAGAAATTAGCAGGAATGAATAACTCGAGTTTACAAAACAGTGCACGAGAAACCAGCGATTTAGGATGCTGATCATTTATTTTGACAGGTGTAGTTTATCTCTGCTCATTTATAATAATTATACATTGTGGAGGCTCATTATCTTGGCCCCCCTTCTGCCTCAGTGCTGAGAGCAGTTAAAAGTAAATTTGGCAAGTCTGTGGGTGGGGCGGGGGTGGGGGGTGGGGAGTGAGATAATGGGTGTTAATGACCAAATGGGAAATCTCTACTTGAGCCACTTACCATGAGGGGGCACACAGGTCATTGAAAGGGTGCAGTCAAGCTTTGCAGTAACATTTCTAAACTCTTGATATATTTTTTTTTCTCCCATGAAGATTTCATTGGGATGAAATACATTCAAAGACACTCTCCCATTTCTAGTTACTCCCTCCTCTCCTAAGAACACAGAATCTTTTGGATTTAGCGTTCAGAATGATGTTGTTTTTTAGATGGAGGCCAGTATAGATGTTTAGGGAAATCCTGGAATGTTTGTTATTTGGGCTGGAGAATTTGGAGAGAGGCAATGCAACCACATGGACCTTGAAGCTGGAGATATTCCAAGCTCTACTACTCACTAAGTGCATTAATTACAACTCAGTTTTCCTATCATGCTATTAACAGGGGGAGAATATCAGTACTTACCTGAAAGGTTCGGATGATTAAATTAGCTAACAAGCAAGAGTGCTTAGAACACTAAATGGAACATATTAGATACTATATATTATTTATTATTGTTGTTATTATTATTTATAAAAGAAGTAATAACAGTATCTGCCTTACAGACTATGCTGCGAGGACTAAATAATATAATTCATATAGAACTCAATAAAAATTAGTTATTCTTAGTTCCATTCTGATTTTGCAAGATTAAAATTCTGAACTCAGAATCGTCTTAGAACTGAAGCTTCATGTTGCAGAAAACGTGTTGCTCAGTTCCGTTCAACAAGCATATTCTGAGTATCCATGTTTGGTCAAATCCTGGGAATATAAGATGAATTAGACTATGATCCTGACCCTCAGAAAGGGAAGGGAAACATAGGAATGAATATCTTAATAGAGCTAGAACAGATGCTGAGAGATCCTTCACGCCATGTAGAATAGAAGACAAAATATCATGAATTGCCTTTAAAAAAAAAAAAAAGCTGTTGAACACTGAGATGTATTTAAATAGCCAGGTCTTTCTCTCCATCTTTCCCCAGAACGTTTCCATAAATGAAGTCCATGTCCTCCCACTTTATACAGATGAAGAGTACTCTGTTGCCTCTTGGACACGTGCTCCAGCTTTGTTTCCAGGTTTATCCATTCAGGACTGCCATCAGCCTATATGGTGCCTTCGTTCAGATTAGAAAATAGCACTCCTTGTTCTGGGTGCCCCCGTGTAGAACTTGCATGACTGTATGTGAGCCCCTAGACCTCTCTACTTTCTCACTTACTTTGTTGACACCTCAACTCTGGATAGCTCTGCCAATGAAGACATTCTTTGAAATCTATCTGGCGAAGAGCCACAGCTGCTCTTGTTGTTCAGTTGCTAAGTTGTGTCCAACTCTTTGTGACCCCATGGACTTCAGCACACCCCGCTTCCCTGTCCTTCACCATCTACCAGAGTTTGCTCAAACTCATGTCCATTGAGTCAGTGATGCCATCCAACCATCTCATCCTCTGTCACCCTCTTCTCCATTTGCCCTCAGTCTTGCCCAGCACCAGGGTTTTTTCCAATGAGTTGGATCTTCACATCAGGTAGCTGAAGTATTAGAGCTTCAGTCCTTCCAATGATTATTCAGGGTTGATTTCCTTTAGGATTGACTGGTTTGATTTCCTTGCTGTCTAAAGGACTCTAAAGAGTCTTCTCCAACACCACAGTTCAAAAGCATCAGTGTTTTGACCCTCAGCCTTCTTTATGGTACAACTCTCACACCCATACATGACTACTGGAAAAACTGTAGTTTTGACTATATGGACCTTTGTTGGCAAAGTGATGTCTCTGCTTTTTAATACACTGTCTAGATTTGCCTCCCAAGGAGAAAGCTCTAGGGAATGCTTTCAAAAAACACAAATTTTAATTTTTTTTTTTTTAAAGAGAGGGAGCAAGAAGTGAGTTATTTGGGAAAAGTTTTGCAAGGAGACTTGATTTTAGAACAGTTGCCTATAACTTCTATGCCCTCTGGCCTCATCCACCCATAATTACAGAATGGAGTCAATTCACACTTTCGTTCAAGTTACAGTGACTAGGAAGCTCTCCACTCCTATCCTCCCATGCAAGGATGTAGGATATTTGGGGGGAATTCTTAAAAGGATGACCTTCTTCTCCTGCTCCGGCTCCCATCATTCATCCTGACCACTCTGGAATCTGCTTAAAGGATGTCTGGGGCAGTCACTGTTCTGCATGCTCATCACGATGCTTCCTTGGTCTATGAAGGGCAGAGTGACCCAGTCATTCCCAAACTGCCAGGACTTGGAGTGTGGGCTTCTGTGCAGATGTGAGGAGAGACATCTCATGGTGTAACCATCATAGGCCCCTGGAAATTTATACACACTTGACAGACCATTACAGTTGGTCCCCACAACTGACTACCCACTAGGTCAATCCCTAAGAGGAGTCCGTAATGAAAACTGGGAACTTAACTCCCCTTACAAGACCCTGAGCCATTACGCCCCCCATTCCTTGTTACTTCAGTCACCACCATATTCCCAAGCCTCTCAATTTTTTATTTTTGTTTCACTTGGCCTCCTGGGAGCATTGGACACAGTAGATCATTCCCTCTTTCTCAAAACCCTTTTTCTCTTGGCTTTTGAGTCACCCTACTCCTCCTGTTTTCCTCTTACCCTGCTGGCTGCTCCTTCTCAACTTCCTTTGCTGGCCTCCCCTCTTCTTTTTGACTCTACTTGTGTTAGAAATTCCCAGTAAATAGTTCTATTTACTCTCATATCCTTTGTGAACTCACCTAGTGCTGTGGAGTTAAATACCACCTGTTTTCTTAAGACCTTTTTTCTCTCCCTTCTTCCCTGAGCTCCAGGACTCTATATCCAGCCATGTATGTTGAATTCACCTAAAGAGGTGAATATCCAAATTGCAAAAACAGCTCTCTTGATTCAATCTCCCCATCCTTTTCTCCTCCATCAGTTAGTGGCACGTCATGCATCCAGTTTCTCAGGCTCCAAACTCTGGATTTCTCCTTGAATTCTCATTTTCCCTTGGGTCCAGATCAAACCCAACAGAAATTCCAAAAGAGATCATGTTTTACCACCTCCTGTTACCATTCTAATCCAGGATGCTATAATCCCTGGTGACATAATAAAACTGTTTCCTGATTAATTTCCCCATTCCACTCTTGCCACTTACGTTCACTTCTCCGCTTAACAGCTGGAATTATCTTTTAAGATAATAGATCACTTTACGGTGCTCTTTTGCGGAAAACCTACTAATGATTCCCCATGGTCTCAGAACAAAATCTCAAACTTCTTAAAATAGCCTCCAGGGCTTTATAGTCAGCCCCTGGATATCTCTTTAAACCCATCATCTACGATCTGGTGCCTGGAATATTTCCTCATGCTTCCCTTCATCTATACCTTTATTCAAATATTATATCTTCTAAAAAGACTTCCTTGTCCACTCTGTTTGAAACAGTACTTCCTATTAGTATTATTCCTTTTAACTTGTTCATTTTTCTTTATAGCATTTATTCTACAACTTTTTATATATCTGTGTTTAAAATTTTGATATAGTTGATAGTATTAACAGAATAATTAAGAAGAACTATATAAATATTTCAGTAGATGTAAAAACACACTTGAAAAAGTCAATACCAAGTCATAATAAAAAAACCTCTGCAAACTAAGAATAGAAGGGAACTTCCTTAATCTGTCAAAAGATATTTACTGAAAAATTTACAAATCAGGAAGAAAGAAGTAAACCTGTCTCATTTGCAGATGTCATGATTATTTACATAGAAAAGTCTAAGGAATCTATAAAACAACTACGAGGAATAGTAAGTGAATTTAGCAAGGTCACATGGTTCATGGTTGTTATAAACCTATAAACTGTGTTGTACATGTTGTTAGGAAAGAATTAGAAAGTGAAATTTCAAAAAATCCTCTTTACAGTCAAATTGAAAACATGAAATACTTATAATTAAATATACCAAAGGCCAAGATCTGTACACTAAAAAATATTAAACATTGTTGAGAGAAGTGAAATAAATAAGTAAATTGAAACATATGTTCAAGGATTAGAAAGCTAAAATGTTTTTATTTTTGTTTATGTTTATTGTCTGCATCTTCCACCAGAATGTAAGCTCTTTGAGAGCAGGAATCTTTTCCTGTTTCATTCCCTGATGTTTCTTTCGTGTCTATTAACAGCATGTTGCACAGAGTAGTTTCTCATTAAATATTTGCTGAATAAATGCCTATATAAGGCTCCAGGCACCAAAGAAGTTTAGACTTCGCTCAGAGTCTCATACAGTTTCTCAATAAAACAATTCTGTCTTATTCTTTTAGCAATAGGCCCCAAAACTGATTCTAGCAGCCTGCCAGATGGGGAGTATTTTCTCCATAGTCTTTGTCTTCTCTTCAGTCCCCAGCCCTCAACCAGAACTCTAGTCTCTGCTATTAGATCTGAACGTATGCTCCCCGAGTAAATGGAGTACAGAGATTCTTTGTAGGCCAAAATAACTTACTAGAGCAGGAACTATCTTCCAAAAGTAGAGAGGAATAGATTCAGGCCTTGCAGATGCATTGGGTAGTACTGAGTATTTACCTTAAAACAACATGGAGCCATAAATATGGCCCCCAAAGAGAAGGTGAATTCTTTATTGGCTCCCAAGGGGATGGTGTAGATTAGAGTTGAGAGACAAGAGCAAAGAAAACGTCGGAAGCCAGATGGACTCTGTAGGGAAGGAGAACATAGGACGATTGTTAAGATCATGCTTGCCCCTTTTCTGAAAAGCAGAGGATGGCACATTGATAAAGGATTAGACATCTTAACCGATTTAAAGTCATGTATCTCAGATGGTAAAGCATCTGCCGGCAATGCAGGTGACCTGGGTTTGATCCCTGGGTCAGGAAGATACCTTGGAGAAGGAAATGGAAACCCTCTCCAGTATTCTTGTCCAGAGAATTCCATAGACAAAGGAGCCTGGTGGGCTATAGTCCATGAGGTTGCAAAGAGTCGAACACAACTGAGACTAAGACACACACACAGATTTAAAACCCAGGAGTATGCATGGAGAAATCTCTTGCTTTCCCTGAGGCTTACTTTCTTTCCCTATAAAATATAAATTTTAATACCTGCCATGCTAGTAAAGTAATGCTCAAAATTCTCCAAGCCAGTCTTCAGCAATACGTGAACCATGAAATTTAGATGTTCAAGCTGGTTTTAGAAAAGGCAGAGGAACCAGAGATCAAATTGCCAACATCCGCTGGATCATCAAAAAAGCAAGAGAGTTCCAGAAAAACATCTATTTCTGCTTCATTGACTATGCCAAAGCCTTTGACTGTGTGGATCACATAAACTGTGGAAAATTCTGAAAGAGATGGGAATACCAGACCACCTGACCTGCCTCTTGAGAAACCTATATGCAGGTCAGAAAGCAACAGTTAGAACTGGTCATGGAACAACAGACTGGTTCCAAATAGGAAAAGGAGTACATCAAGGGTGTATATTGTCACCCTGCTTATTTAACTTATATGCAGAGCACATCATGAGAAACACTGGGCTGGAAGAAGCACAAGCTGGAATCAAGATTGCTGGGAGAAATATCAATTACCTCAGATATGCAGATGACACCACCCTTGTGGCAGAAAGTAAAGAGGAACTAAACAGCCTCTTGATGAAAGTGAAAGAGGAGAGTGAAAAAGTTGGCTTAAAGCTCAACATTCAGAAAACGAAGATCATGGCATCTGGTCCCATCACTTCATGGGAAATAGATGGGGAAACGGTGGAAACAGTGGCTAACTTTATTTTTCTGTGCCCCCAAATCACTGCAGATGGTGATTGCAGCCATGAAATTAAAAGACACTTATTCCTTGGATGGAAAGTTATGACCAACCTAGACAGCATATTAAAAAGCAGAGACATTACTTTACCAACAAAGGTCCATCTAGTCAAGGCTATGGTTTTTCCAGTGGTCGTGTGTGAATGTGAGAGTAGGACCATAAAGAAAGCTGAGCACTGAAGAATTGATGCTTTTGAACTGTGGTGTTGGAGAAGACTCTTGAGAGTCCCTTGGACTGCAAGGAGATCCAACCAGTCCATCCTAAAGGAGATCAGCCCTGGGTGTTCATTGGAAGGACTGATGTTGAAGCTGAAACTCCAATACATTGGCCACCTGATGCGAAGAACTGACTCATTTGAAAAGACCCTCATGCTGGTAAAGGTTGAGGGCAGGAGGAGAAGGGGAGGACAGAGGGTAAGATGGTTGGATGGCATCATCGACTCAATGGACATGGGTTTGGGTGGACTCTGGGAGTTGACGACGGAGATGGAGGCCGGGCGTGCTGTGGTTCATAGGGTTGCAAAGAGTCAGACATGACTGAGTGACTGAACTGAACTGATGCCTACCTTATGGGATCACCATGGTGATCAAATGAGATAAGATAAGTGCCATGGGGAGAATATTATTACTTATTAGTCAAGACTTATCACTATTAAAGTTCTGAAGGATAAGTTCAAGCATGTTCAACCACGTTTAAATCTTCATGGTTCATTATTTAATTTGAAGTGAATTCTCATAAATAAGCTCTCTCCATATTCAAATATAAACATGAAATCCATTTTGCTGTCAAATATATGATGATATGGAAGGTAATTCATGCCTTTGGTTATCTTCAATGGTGTGCAGAATTGCTAGTGACTATGTCATATTCTCCTTTAGTGAAACACATCTCTTCCACACTCAGTCTTGTTTTTCGGCTACATAATCCCTTTCAGAGGCTTTAAAAAATAAATTATCCAAATACAATATTGTGAAGTAATTAACCTCCAATTAAAATAAATAAATTTATATTAAAAAAATGAAATAAATTATCCAACAAAAAATGCATCTAGTAAATACAAGATTCCAACAAAGAAGAATCTAATACCTGGAATAAAGACAGAATTAATTCAGAATAATTGCATAAATCTCCCATTTAAAATCTTCAGCATCAGGTTTACATTTAGCCACAATATTAAGTAGTTGGACCATTTTCAACTTGTTTTTTAGTGGTAAATTCATTTTTTTAAAGAGGTCCTCCTTGCTCACATGATACAAAGCACAAACATATTCAAAATGGATAACCAAGAAGGACTTGCTATATAGCACAGGGAACTCTTCTTAGTGTTATGAGGCCACCTGGGTGGGAGGGGAGTTTGGGGGAGAATGCGTGCATGCAAAGTTGCTCCAGTGGAGTCCAACTTTTGCAGCCCCATAGACTGTAGACTGCCAGGCTCCTCTGCCTATGGGCTTCTCCCGGCAAGAATACTGGAGTTGACATGCCTTCCACCAGTGGATCTTCCCAACCTTGTGATAGAACCCACGTCTCTTATATCTCCTGCATTGTCAGGCAGTTTCTTAAGCACTAGCACCAGCTGTTTCCTGCCCATGGGAGGAGACAAGTGAGAAAGTGAAAGTGTTAGCTGCTCAGCCATGTCCGACCCTTTGCAGCTCCATGGACTGTAGTCTGCCGGGCTCCTCTGTCCATGGGAGAATGGACACATGTAAATGTATGACTGAGTCCCTTTGCTGTCCACCTGAAACTATCATAACACTGTTAATCGGCTATACATCAATATAAAACAAAAAGTTAAAACAAACAAAGGAAAAAACCACAAAATAACTAGCAGGCATTATTAAAATTAACTGTACATTGTGCAGAATTAGAATATTTAGTAGTGTTGAGTGCTTTGCCATTTGTTCTGTGGAAGCGCAATAAGTAGGTCAAGCCAATGATAAGAAACGTCACATCAGTTCAGAGTTCCTCAAACAGGCATGTGTATTTCTCAGTTTCTCTTTATCTCCTGCCTTGAACATTGCCTGTTATCACTATTTTCTCTTAGTGAATTCATCTGACTTTAGGTCAGTCTGTGCCTTTGCCTATAATTAAAAAAGGCAGTTTACCGATATGATTTCCCAGGAACTGGTAAATTCTAAGCCATTGTTTCTGTGGAGCTGCTAGGTAGAATAGTGAGACTAAGACAGATGACTGAAAGAAGAACATATTTCTGACTTGTCTAGATTCTAAATGATACTGAAACATGAGCCATATGGCTGAGGCCTCAAAGCTAGGAAGTGGTCAAACTGGGATTTTTAGCTCAAGTCTGACTCTAAACATTGTTCTTTTCTACAGAAACAGTACCGTCTCTTGTGGGGGGAAAAAAATCACATAATGCTTATAAAGGATTCAGATGGAAAGGAGTGACAACCAGAAATGTTACAAAAAAAAAAAAAGCCATTTCATACAATAGTTTGAAATATTCTGTCTCCATTTGATACAGGGATTTGTATGGTCTTCATGACCTATCACGTCAGTGATAAAAATAACCATTGGCCCAATTGCTTAGAGCTTGAAATATATCAGAGAAAGGCAATCAATCAGTCAAATATTTTTCAAGTGTCTTCTGTTTGCTCAACACTATACTCGACTCTGTGGGACATGACAGCTCACACATCAAAGTTCTTTGGCAAGCAAGAAGTGAATGTGAAATAGTATTATAAGAGAAAAACTACAACTGCCACTTTGAAGTGGTCCAACTTCAAAGAACTTGATTTTGAAATCTTAATGTGGAAGAGGATGTTTGCATGTAACAATAGATCTTCATCATCATAAACAGCACAGAAAATGTATTCAGTTGGTGATTAGAACAGGGATGGGCCAACTTTTTTCTGCAAAGTGTGAGATAGAAATTATTTTAGGCTTTGTGGGACATCTGGTCTCTGTTGTAGCAACTCGACTTGGTCATTGTAGTGTGAAAGCAGCATAGATGATAAAGTAAGTGAATGAGCTTGGCTGCATTTCAATAAAACTTTATTTACAAACACAGGTAGCCTGCTGCTTTTGATCCACTGGTTGTGTTTTGCTAACTCTGTTTAGACTGAATGTGAGAGAAGGTTGCAGAAGAATTGATCACTGTGGAACAATCAGGGAAGCTTTAGTTATAACTACTTTTTATTCAGAATTGACCATTCCACCTGGCACTCTATGAATCACAGTTTACTGAATTTTGAGATTCCCAATGTAAATTGCCCAACATTACACAATTTAGTAAAAAGCTAAAATCCAGGTCTGCGTGTGCTGTGTGCTCAGTAGATTCAGTCGTGTCCGACTCTGTGAGTCCATGAATGGTAGCCCGCCAGGCTCCTCTGTCCATTGGATTCTCCAGGCATGAATACTGGAGTGAGTTGCCATGCCCTCTTCCAGGAGATCTTCCTGACCCAGGGATTGAACACATGCCTCCTGCATCTCCTGCTTTGCAGGTGGATTTTTCACCTGGGCCACATGGGAACCTGACCTCATTTCTCTACTCTCTTACCACCATAAATTATTACCATAGGCAGACCTGCCCATTTTCCTCTCTCAGTGATGGTGATGAAAGAATCAGAAATCTCTTCTTGATCAGGTCAAACTTTTGTACTTCTTGAACTTTCTTTATTTCTTTCCTGGCTCTGCTTGTATTTATATACATGTTGAAAATTCTAGGCTGTCTTTTGCTAATGGAAAGCACTTCTCTCATATTTCATTATTACAGCTAACATTTCTTGAACACCTGTCATCCTGTAAGGATATCTGTATGTGGTGTCACAGCTCTGAAAATCATGTTTATTGTGTGTATCCCTGGTTTGCACGTAGTTAAACATTTTTAAGGCTTTGCTGGTGGCTCAGTGGTAAAGAACCTGCTTGCCAATGCAGGAGATGTGGATTCGATCCCTGGGTCAGGAAGATCCCTGGAAAATGAAGTGGCAACCCACTCCAGTGTTTTTGCCTGGGAAATTTCATGGACAGAAGAGCCTTGTGGGCTACAGCCTGGGGTTGAAAAAGATTTGGACACAACTCAGCAGATAACAACAAACAGTTTCAGTGAGTTGCCCAATGTTTCTTGGTGAGTAAGGGTAAAGGTAGGGTCTAGATCCTGATCCACTTGATTCCATCATCCTAGAGCTTAACCACTAAAAAATATTGTCTGGGTCACTTCAGTGAATGTTGGCCATCTATTGGAATCATAAATGAGTAGATAATAGAAAAGCCTTTTATTTGCACCAGATTATTAATTAAGGAGGAAAAATGTTTCTCTGGGAATAATGTCAAGATGACAATGACTAATAATGAAAACAAAACAAAACAAAACCTAGAATGTAAGAATGTCTTTGACTGGCAACCTCTTGCTCACTTGAAAGGTTTTGTCCCAGAGCTTTTATCTATTCAAGTCCTCAATGAGCATTTTGGATTATGTAGTGAGACTGTTTCATTCAAGGCAGCACCTTGAAGAATGTACGGAATCAGCAGAGAAGACAAGAATACTTTTCAGGCCACTATTCCAGTGAGAAATTCCTTTTCCCTCCTCACTTTCTCCAGCCATCTAAGACAGAATAAAAAGATTTTTCTTTCTAGAATTTAGAGCACTTCACTTCTACCCAGAGCATATGGTCCTCATCATGGCTATTTAAAATTGCTATTATTATTTGTGACTTCTCAGCCTTCCTCAATCCACTGTAATCTCATTATGAGCAGATGTCATACTATATTAAACTATATTTTCACCAGTTCATCTTCAGTCTAGCATGGGACCAGGTGCAACATAGGTGGTCAATTAAAGTTTTCTGGGACTTCCTGCTGGTCCAGGGATTAAGGCTCTAAGTTTCTGATGTAGGGGACATGGGTCTGATCCCTGGTCGAGGAACTGAGATCCCACATGCCATGCGGCAGGGCCAAAAAATATATATTAAAATAAATAAAATAAAAATGTCAAGTTTTCTCTCTTCCAGAGCTTACACTCAGAACATTTAGTAATACTAGCTTGAGTGTCAACTATGTGCCCAGCATTGTGATATGCACTTTCATCCTCACAAGCTTGTGATATTCTGTTATCCTGATATTCTGTTATAAACACCATTATTCTCATGAGGGTGTTTCTGGTCTGGTGCCCAGTTGTCCTTTTCTGGAACAGCTCATCATGCATGGTCTGGCAGAGGGACCATCGCAGTCCTGGGCTGGAGGTTAAAGAGGTCTCTTGGATCCTGCAGAGCCAGCAGCAACATGTGAATCACACGGCAGTCACAAGCAAGGACTTTGACTCTTAAGCCAGTGACCTAAGGGCAGGGAGTCAATTGGAGGTCGTGTTCATGCAGGTAATAGTAATGGCCTCTAACCGACTACTGCGCAGCCTTTCTGTGGTTCCTTCCACCTAGTTGTCTGAGAACTTCCTAAACCTTAACCAGTTTTCCAAATTGGTCTTCCAGGCTCTCGTTGACTCTGTTAAGTGTTCCAAGCACTTTTCATGAATTGAGTGTTTGGTTAAATTTGCTGAGTCCGTTTATGTTTATTGCAACCATAAGCCCTGATAGACGTACCTGTTTTGAAGATGAGATTTGTTGTTTATCCCTGGTCATACAACCAATATGGAAAAACAGAATTTGAACCTATTTCTATCCGATTCTAAACCCATGCTCTCTCCATCTGCTCCTCTGTTTTGTACAAAAAGGATGCTCAGTATATCTTTGCTGTCTATGATGTCAACCATGATATTCCAGAGCTGAAGGGTTTTTTTCTTCCAATTAGAGCCATTTAACTCTTTACGGCTCTTGTATTTTCAAGTGTATAAATGCTTTATTCTGGTCCCTGACACTCACAGGTACTTATATATAAAAGAGTGATTCCCCCCACCCCCCCTTTTTTTTTCATTTATTTTTAACTTTTGTTAAATGCTTATCATGTGACCAGCATTGTGCTAGGCGTCTGACCTGTATTACCTGATTTGGGCATTCCCAACAACCCGATGAAATACAGTCTGTTTTCATTCCTCCCACCTAACAAACCAATACATAGAATCTCAAAAGATTATGTATCCTTTCCAAAGGTCATGCACTGATACATGTTGGAGTCAGGATTCAGCTGTGGACCAGTTCCCTGATGGATGCTTTAACCTTTACACTTTCTTGAATTACTAAATTTAATCCAGTGAACATTCCAAAAAGAGTCGGTTTATGATATTTCCAGATTTGAAGGAACCTTAGAAGTCATGACTCTTGCAAACATTTAGCTCATGCTCATTTGTTTTTTAAATTTTTATTGGAGTATAGTTGCTATATGTCAGTTTCTACTGTACAGCAAAATGAATCAACTGCATGCTTACATATATTCCTCCTCCTCCCTTTTTGGATTTCCTTCCCATTAAGTCACCGCAGAACATTGAGCAGAGTTTCCTGTGCGATACAGTAGGTTCTCATTAGCCATTCATTTTATATATAGTACTGTACATATGTCAATCCCAATCTTGTAATTCATTCCAACCACCCCCCTTCCCCCTTGGTGTTCATACATTTGTTCTCTATGTTTGTGTCTCTATTTCTGCTTTGCAAATAAGACCATCCGTACCATTTTTCTAGATTCCACATATGTGTGTTAATATATGGCATTTGTCTTTCTCTTTCTGACTTACTTCACTGTGTGTGACAGTCTCTAGTCCATCCACGTCTCTGCAAATGACCCAGTTTTGTTCCTTTTAAAGCTCATGCCCATTTGTAACTCATCTAATCAACAAGACTGAGCCTGATAACTCTAACTTCATTTCAAAGGTTGGAAGAAGTTTCTTTGGGGACAAGTAAAGCCTTGAGTAAGTGGCTCTTTCCCCTCCTGAGGGAATCAATGAAGGGAGACGAGAACTCTGCAATCATATTTTACATGTCATTTTATCTATGGATTAGCTTCTTGATGGTATTTTAAATTATTTAAACATATTGAGAAAAAGTACAGAAGGACAAGTGTTTTCTTTCTCTTGCTGGTTTCTGATTGCTTTGGGCTGTCCATTAAAGCCACTTGGGGTTGATTACCTAGGAAATGCCTGGCTGGCTGGGGCAGGCATTATGGATTGATCACCAGATTTATGACAGTAAGGTAAGTCACATGATGTGAATTTGGTTGCTTCCAAGTGGAAAAGTTGCTGAACATTAAAAAAAGAATCATTGGAACTTTCTCCCTCTACTCCTTCATTTTAAAGATGAAACAAATTATCTCCTTTCAGGAAATCATAGAGATCTAAATTTATCCCCAGAGGAAGAAAGTCTAATGATTCCATGACCGTATTGAACTTCATGGTTATAAAGAGATAGCATACTCAAGGAGTAAAAGTGTGTGTGTATGTGTGTGTCTCCATGATAAAAGGAAACTAAGCTAGCTCTTAAAGAAAAATGATGTGTTTTCTATTTTCATCAAGATGAGGATTAATATCTATGCAGTTTCTGAGTTCCTTCGAGAAGCACCATTGCTTTATCCACACAGCATATGGTTTTAGAGAATCTCTGTGATAGAATAGAGTGAGTACATTCAGTGAAACCAGGTTTGTGGCCAAAACAGTTACCTGCATGATAAACAGAGGAACTGACATGTATCAGGATGAAAAGAACTGATCGAATTTGCAGTTTCTTAATAAAAAAAAGCCAGGCGTTAAAAAAAAAAAAATCATGTGTGAATAAAGAAAACGATCATTTTCCAGCTAGCATCTGTGAGCTAGATACTTTCACTCTAGAAGGCAATGGCATCCCACTCCAGTACTCTTGCCTGGAAAATCCCATGGATGGAGGAGCCTGGTAGGGTGCAGTCCATGGGGTCGTGAAGAGTCGGACATGACTGAGCGACTTCACTTTCACTTTTCACTTTCATGCACTGGAGAAGGAAATGGCAACCCACTGCAGTGTTCTTGCCTGGAGAATCCCAGGGACGGGGGAGCCTGGTGGGCTGCCGTCTACGGGGTCGCACAGAATCGGACACAACTGAAGCAACTTAGCAGCAGCAGCAGCAGCATATCTCATTTAATCCTAAAAAAGAAACAGGTAGATAGTATTAAAAGTTTAGAATTCTGCTCCGCAAATATTTATTGAACACTTAATACATGTTCGCACCAATGTTCAGAGAAGGTAAGTAACTAATCTGGGATTAGAATCTATTTTTGTCCTACTCCAAAGGCCATGCTATTCCTGCTTCACTGTATTCTTTTTCTCTAGGTTATGTTTATATCAGAAACGAGTGAAAATTAAGCTACCAGTCTGGAAGTTATATTGTAAGACGTTATCTACTTTGCAAAACTCAGATGTGAATGCATGCTCACAGGCAACTTCCCTTTTTCCTAAGACTTTCTCTGGCAAGTCCAAATCACTTTGAAAACAAAACTGCCTTCTGCCTTGTATCTGGCTACAGTGATATAGGAATGGTATATTAATAAAAATAGCAACCTATTTATGTGTGCTAGGCACTATACCTAATGCATTGTCTCCTCAGTCCCAACTCAACCCTACGTGGAAGAAACTATAGCCACTCCACATTACAAATAATAGAATTACGCATTAGAACAGTGACTCACCCAAGGTTACACAGCAGTAAATGGCTAATTTGTGTTCATTTTTCAAACTTTGGTCTAACTCTAGAGCCCATTTGAATAACTGCTTTAATATTTTCCTCTCCTTTGAGCTGGAATTGGTTTTCCTAACCAGCAAGTGGTGCTGAATGTTGAGGTTTAAAAAATTACGGGAGGAAAATTGAAAACCCTCTTCATTAACATATTCCTCCTGCAAATGAAGAAATGACCTTTATTCAATTTTTACCAGCAGAACACCTTGATTCAGAATACAGACTATAAGTGTTTCAGTGTAATGAGATTTGAAAACCTCTGGGCTAGATGGGCTCACATTTAGTGTAGAATTCTCAAGTAGACTCATCTCCCCAGGGGACAGATTCCTTTATGTTCTCGAGTATGGTGTCAGGGAAGGTACCACTCACGATGAGGTGGGAGCATAATGCATGCACAGTGCCTGAAATTACATTCAGCCCCAAATTCGAATCAACAGGTGGTAACACGCCATGTAAAATAATCACTGTGTCTAATTAGTATCATAGAACTCATTTATATCGTAAGGATATGCAGATGCAGTTACATCTTCAAGACTTAGGATAACCCGTCTCTGTCATCTTCTAAAAAAAAATAAATAACCACGGACTCTAAAATTCCACCATCAAAGCTTTATTCCTTTCCCTTTAGGCTTTGATGTTGCCTAAAATACAACCACTGCTGGGGAGTTGTCAGTCATGTGTACCTCAGAGAACCTGAAGGATTTCAGACTGGGCTTTAATGGAAGAGGAGGGAGAGAAGATCACAGGAGCAGAACGTTAGAACTGAGAGAGCCTTTGGGAGCCCCATCTCACCTCCCCATCACCTGCAGGTGGGGAAACTGGGCCATGGAGAGAGTTAGTGAGTCGGTCTCTCTTTTGTAACATTCGTTCCACTTCCCACTATGGGTGAGCGTGCATGAGTGTGTGTGCTTGTGCTTACCTGTTGTCTGCACTGGGGACTGTCTCAGTCACTAATGCCATGTGACAAACCAGTCCAGTCTCAGGAGGGTGAAATGGTGGCGTGTTGTCCAGCTCACAGATTGTGTGGATCAGGAATTCAGGCAGGGAGCAAAGAGGACAGCTTGTCTCTGCTTTACAACGCATGGGGCTTCACTTGGGGAGACTCAAATGGCTGGTGGGGACTTAAGACACCCAGGAGCTACGATTATCTGGAGGTCCAGGCTGGTCTGGTACCCGGGCTGGGATGACTCATCCAGAGCGCACAGGTGTGCAGAGCCCTCTCACTTCGTAGTGCCTGGTTTCACAAAAACCAGGTGGGAGCTGCCTGGACTCTCTCACCTAGTCCTAGAAATGTCAGAGTCACTTCTTTTTTTTTAAAAAAAAATTTAATTAATTGAAAAATTTAAAGAAAAATTATATTGAAACTTTTCAGGTGGTGCTAGTGGAAAGAACCCATCTGCCAATACAGGAAACATAAGAGATGCATGTTCAGTCCCTGGGTCAGGAAAATCCCCTGGAAGAGGCAATGCCAACCTGCTCCAGAATTCTTGCCTGGAAAATCCCATGGACAGAGGAGCCTGGTGGGCTACAGTTCATAGGGTTGCAAGCATGAGACATGACTGAAGCGACTTAGCACACAAATTACTTATAGTTCATTAACAACATTGCCTTAGTTCCAGGTATACAGTAGAGTGATTCAGTTATACACATACATGTATCCATTCCTTTTCTGATGCATTTTACTGGTTAAAAGCAAGTCAGGAGATGAGTTCAAATTTCAAGGGGAGGAAATTAGATACCATGTGTCAATGGAGGAGAGTCAAGGTCACATTGCAGATGAATGTGTGAGATGGGAGAGGTCGTTGTAGCCATTTTTGGCAAGCACAGTCTCACCCTGGGGAGGAGAGCAACAATTTGCAGCTCCTCCACCAAACCTTTAAAATATCTTTCTTTCCATTCCCGAGGCCACTCACTCCCTCTTTCGATTCCTTCAGGCCCATTTTATAGACAAGGAATCTAGGGTTCAGAGAGAGTCAGTAATGTGTTCAAGTTCAAGGCCAAGATCTATGTCCAGATCTGTTTGATTTCTATATTTGTGCTCTGTTTTCCTCTGCCTCCCACCTGCCACTGATGCCAACTCCATTTCCAATAACACTCACCTTGGATAAGATAAGTAAGATAAGTTTTGGGTCCAGTTGTCCTGACCTGAGGCAGCCATCTAGGAATAAAACTCTTGCAAGGAAGTTGCTGAGCAAATCTGACATCTCCTAGGTATGCTGAAAATGCATGTATTTGAAAGGACTGGTCCATGCTTGCTGCTTAGTTCTGTCCGACTCTTTGTGACCCCATGGACCGTAGTCAGCTAGGCTCCTCTGTACGTGGGATTTTACAGGCAACACTGGAGGGGGTTGCCATGCCCTCCTTCAGGGGAATCTTCCCAGCTCAGGGACCAAACCCGTTTCTCTTGCATCTCCTTCATTGGCAGGCAGATTCTTTACCACTGCACCACTTATTTGTTTAACATTTATACCTCCCCTTAGTTACTTTCTTGCTAGAAATAAATGGTGGTATTCTCAGGTACTGAAAGAAATGTTTTTACAATGGAAATAACAATTTATTTCCATGATGGAAAATTGACTATGTTATTGATCAATGTGTCCCATCTGCCTAAGTCTTTTTTTTTTTTTTTTTTGATACATCCTGCTCATCGCTGTGGGTTAAATTTTATTAAATTTTTTATTATTTTTTAATTGAATGAAGGCCTAAGTCTTCCTAATTATAAATTTGAAAGGTACACCCAGTAGCATAGTAACTGTCAAATGATTATTGATGGGAAGCTGTTGTTATATGTCTTGATATAGGTTCCTCTAAAGATGGCCTAACACAGAACAAGATAGCAAATTAAATATGTTTCATTTACTAAGTGAAAATTTTTTCTTTTTGTTCTGATTCTGTCTCTTAAGAGCTGATTAACAAAAGAATCCTGTGAATTGTTTCTTCTCAAGAGACACTGGAGGTCACCCAGGATGAGTCCTGAACCATGTTTACAAAATTGATATCTCACAGCCCAGATTAATGCTCTTTTAATTTAAAGAATTGATTGGTTTATGGAGCTCTTCATTTTTGTTATCTGGTCAGAGATTCTTATAATCCCCAGTCCATTTCACTTCATGAACAATAGTTTTCCCACTTAAACATGTTAACATCTCCAATAAACACATTCCAATATTATCCAGACAGATTGTTACATGAGGTTGTTGTTGTTTTTAGCATTTTGCACACTTTATATGCAATAAAGGATCTCAGAGATGATTCCTATCTTGATTTCCCTTCTAATTTGGCAAGGATGAACGCTTTAGCCCATCACAGGCCAAGACTGTGTGTTCAAATGGGATGAACTTCTGATAAATACACACTAGTGAGACTGCTGCTGTGGCTGCTAAGTTGCTTCAGTCGTGTCCGACTCCATGTGACCCCATAGACGGCAGCCCACCAGGCTCCCCCGTCCCTGGGATTCTCCAGGCAAGAACACTGGAGTGGGTTGCCATTTCTTTCTCCAATGCATGAAAGTGAAAAGTGAAAGGGAAGTCGCTCAGCCGCGTCTGACTCTTCGAGACCCCATGGACTGCAGCCTACCAGGCTCCTCCACCCATGGGATTTTCCAGGCAAGAGTACTGGAGTGGGGTGCCATCACCTTCTCCGACTACTAAGACTAATAAACTCTAATTACACAACAGGCCTCTTCTGAAACAGGCACTTCCAATTCCATACACCACAAATATTGGCCCCAAATCAAGGATGAGTTCTGAACCGATGTTTTTATTGCATTTCAGATAACAGAGGAGAAGTTGCATTGAAGATGAGAGAGAAAGGAGAACACCTCCAGATAGGCATGTGCCTAATATAAATGTCAGGGCTGAGGGTGGAGAACCGATTGCCTCTGAGCAATCTCATGAGCAAAGGAGCCAAATTTATAACATCAAAATATTGTCTTTCCCATCAAACACTCACCATTTTAATGCCCATGGAGTTTGAAGTCTTGTGTCTTTCATGAACTCTGGAAATGTCTTCTCATTCATTTTTACTTTTATTTATTTATTTGCCACGAGGCATGTGGGATCTTAGTTCCCCAACCAGGGATTGAACACATGCCCCGCTCCCCACCCTGCCTTGGAAACATGATGTCTTAACCATTGGACCACGAGAAAAGTCCCTCATTCATTTTTCAATTTCCTATGTTTCCTCCGTCTTCTTTTTCTAGAATTCCTGTTTGAAGATGTTGAGTCTTTTCAAATTATTTTCTATATCTGAACCTTCTTTCTTCTTTTCTACCTTTTTACTCTTTTGCACAGTATTTTGGGAGAATTCCCAGGCTCCATCTACCATATTGTTGGCCCCCCAGCCTTCTGCCATGTTTGGAGACCCTGTGCCTTACACCATCAAATCTGTTTTGTTTTAGGATGTTATCCGTGGTGGCTAATTGGTCTTACCTCTTAAGAGCCTATTTTTATTTTATGGATATCTCCCCTTTTCATTGAAAATGTTTACTTCTTATTCTCTAAAAACATTTTTCCTTTTTTGGGTCCTCATATTTCCTTGGGCATTAGTTCTTTCATTTTTTGAGCTTGCTGTTTCTGTCTTGCATTGGTTTCCTAGGGCTCCTGTAACAAATGGTCACAAAACAACAGCATTGTACTCTTCCACGGTTTTGGAAATTGTTATTGTTGTTCAGTCATGTCCGACTCTTTGTGACCTCATGAACTGCAGCATGCCAGGCTTCTCTGCCTTTCCCTATCTCCCTGAGTTTGCTCAAACTCATGTCCATTGAGTTGATAATATCATTCAACCATCTCATTCTGTCCCTTCCTTCTCCTCCTGCCCTCAATCTCTTCCAGCATCAGGGTCTTTTTCAAGTTGGGTAGCTGTAATCAAGGCTATGGCTCTCCATCTGAAGGCTCTAGAGAAGAATAAATCATTTCTTTTCTCCCTCCCTCCTTTCCCTCTCTCCCTCCCCTCCTTCCCTCTCTGTCTCTCTCTCTCCCTCTCTGCTCCTCTCTCTCTCTCTCTTTCCATTGTGGTGAAAAAAAAAAGCAACAAACATAACTTGAAATCTACCCTCTTAACAAAATTTTAGGTGTACAGTGCAGTATCATTAACTATATGTGCATTAAGCTACAGCAGATCTTGAGAACTTTTTCACCTTGCATGATGGAAACTATATGCATTGAACCATTTTCCTTTCCCCCAGCTCCTGTAAACCATCATTCTACTTTCTGCTTCTACGGATTTGACTGTTTTAGATACTTCCTGTAAGGGGAATCTTGCAGTATTTGTCCTTCTGTGATTGGCTTATTTTACTTATGATAATAATGTCCTCCAGTTTCATCCGTGTTGTAGCATATAACAACATTTCCTTCTCTTCTAAGGCTGGTGGTACATACATCTCTCCAGGTGCTGCTTCTCCTCTGCTTATCAGTGATTTTAGGTTTTATGCCCATCTTTGTTTTGGAGAAGGGCTTCCCTCATAGCTCAGTTGGTAAAGAATCCACCTGCAATGCAGGAGACCCCAGTTCGATTTCTGGGTTGGGGAAGATCTGCTGGAGAAAGGATAAGATACCCACTCCAGTATTATTGGGCTTCCCATGTGGCTCAGCTGGTAAAGAATCCTCCTGCAATGTGGGAGACCTGGGTTCGATACCTGAGTTGTGAAGATCTCCTGGAGAAGGGAAAGGCTACCCACTCCAATATTCTGGCCTGGAGAATTCCATAGACTATAGAGTCCATGAGTCACAAAGAGTTGGACATGACTGAGTGACTTTCACTCACTTGTTTTGGAGATGCCCTGCCTTCCTCCTGTGGCTTCTCTTTTTATTACCTTCTATCTCTAATAGCTATGAAGAAACGACAGGACATAATCCAAGGATGGTCTCTCAGTAATTTTTCCCTTAATATTTGGGGATTCCTCAAGATCACATCACTGCCACAATGGACATGAATTTGAGCAAACTTCGAGAGATAGTGAAAGACAGAGGAGCCTGGCATGCTGCCGTCCATGGGGTCGCAGAGTCGAACATGACTTAGTGACTGAACATTCTTTCTTGGTGTTACTATTTGGGCACCACTTAGGTTCTTTAGCCCAAACACATACACATAACAGGAACCTCCCTGCCCATTGCTTGGCATAAGAAGATGCAAGACCCAGAAGGGGCTCAATGCCTTGATGCTTAAAATATAGGCTCCCCGACCAATCACCTTGATGTTTGCTTCAGAGCCCTCTCCTGCAATGCAAGGCAGGCATTGTCTCTCATCTCCGAGCATCCCCAGAACCTGGGAAGCCCCTGCAGGTGTTTTAGGTCATGTTTTCCCTCCATCAGTGGTCTGATCCAATTTGCCTTCAGTCTCTCAGATGTTCCTCTGATCCACTTGTCCTTTATTGATTTTCATCCTTGCTATAGATGTAGTCTTTCAAATATGTTCTACTAGTTACAGGATTTGGGGATGAGAGCTGGATGTAGGGCCACGTAGTTATCTTTGCTCTTGTTACCGAAATGTAAAAGCAAAGTGCCTGGTGGGTAGGCAGAAAGGGTAATGGGGAATCAAAAAGAGTAACAGCTTCCTTGTCAGTCTCTTCCCCAGACTCTCCTCTCTGCAGGCTACACCCAGTCCTTTAATTTGAGGAGTTGGAGAGTATAGTAATTAAGAACAAGAACGTGGAATTGAATGGAATGGAGTTCAAACACAAGTTCTACTCCTTAACGATCTTGAGCAACTTACAGAAACTCTCTGGCGCTTATTTTATATTTTAAATTTCAAAATGCAGAGAATAAGAGTGCTTGCTTCTCATAATACTAGTAAATGTTGAATGAGATCATCTGTGCAACTCTCTCAGGCACACAGTAAGTATTTGCTCAACCGGAACATTATCTTGTACAATTTGGCCAACCATCAGTGGTCCCTTTGACTGTATAGGTTGGCTTTGCTCTGGCTTTGAGTCGATCTTCCCATAAAGTGGACCCTTCACCGATTCCTGTATTGGATTCATCTGTATCATGATTTTTTCAGATTTGGTAAATATTTTTGTGAGGAGGGTATAAGAGTTACAGAAAACAACTTAGAAAATCTCCCACAGACTTGCCTAGGATGTATGTTGACCAGGGGTGAGCTCACAAACTGAGGGATTACAAGCACAGATGTTCATGACTACCCAGAAGCTGTGCCCCTGGTACACATGGGTTCTTGCCATTTATTTCTTGTTCATCCCTCCCCTGGGGTCTGAGGTGAGTTTTGCCTGTGCTCTGCTGATAAAGGACTTTCTATGATCATATGATATGATCACATGATCCTGTGATCATATGATCAAAACCATCATAGTATTGATTTTGAACTGCCATCCCTCACTCACTGGACTGGGCCTTCTCAGCTACCGAGGTTGCTTTAATCAGCCTATGGGACTGATAGATTCCTCAACATTGTGTACTCTGCTGTCCAGCTGATTTTAAGGGCCTCTGTTTCTCCACCTATAAAATGGGTATAATTACAGTAGTGATCCATCCGATGGGGCTGTTGAGTGTAAATGAAATAACATGAACTAGATTGAAAGCTCCATCAGGGCAGGGACTTCTGAGGCCAGAGAAGATAAGTGGGTTGCTCAAGGTCATAACAAGTATGTAACTGAGGCAGAAAGTCTATCTGGCTTTTCCGAAGCCCAAGATTTTGGTACCAATGATCCTAAATGCCTCGAACCCTAAACTAGGCAGTGAGTCTCTGTTCCTGATTCACCAGTAAGGAAACTGAAGCTAAAAAAAAAAAAAAACAGCATTGTCCTAGAATCCAGAGATAATAATAAGCAGAAAGAGGACTGGAATCCAGACTCCATCAGAATCAAAATCATTCAGAAATATTTGTGAGTCACCTACCGTGTTCCAGCCACTGTTTCAGATGTTTGGCAAGATTAGCAAACAGAAACAAAGATCCCCACCCTTGAGGTGTTTACTATCTGCAGAGGGATCCACAGACGTAAACAACCTGGAGCGGGTTGGGGGTTGTATGCACTCAAATGTTGCAGCATTATCCATGATAACCAAGACAAGAAAACTTCCCAAGTATCCTTAGACAGCTGAATGGATAAAAAAGATGTAGCACATGGCATGCACGCACACACACACACACACACACACACGCACACACACACACCCCACAGTGGGATGTTATTTAGTCTTAACAAAGAAGGAAATCCTTCCATTTGCAACATCATGGATGGACCTTGAAGGCATTATGTTAGACAAACTAAGAAAGACACAGAAAGAAAAATATTGCACAATTTCTTTTCATTTATATGTGAAATTTAAAATAGTCAAACTCAGAAGCAAAGAGTTGAATGGTGCTTTCCGGGGGTGGGGAGGAGGGTTCAAAGTTTCATTTACACAAGATGGGGAAGTTCTGGAGAGCTATCTACATACAGTATGCTGACTAATTAACAGTGCTATATTGTAGACTTCAAATTTGCTAAGAAGATACATTTAAAAAATAATTAAAAAAATATTTTGGCTGCACCAAGTGGCATGTGAGATCTTAGTTTCCTGATCAGGGATTGAACCCACACCTCCTGTGTTGGAAGGCAGAGTCTTAACCACTGGGACACCAGGGAAGTCCTAAGAAGATAAATTTAAAGCTTTCTCAACACACACACAGTAACTGTGTAGAGGTTGTAGATATGTTAATTAGTTTGATGATGGTGATCATTTCACAAAGCATATGTATATGAAAACATCATCGCATACCTCAAATATATAGGATTTCTATGTCAGTGATATTTCAATAATGCTGTTCAAAATACATATAAAAAGGAGATCGTCAAGCGGGAATCCTCTGGGCTGCCTGCCTCTATGCACTTTGAGCTGCATTCATCAGAAGCTGCCTCACGTAAGGATGACATGAACATGTAGACACACGTTTCCCCCTGATTACAGCCTCTGGATGAGGAGGGCATCTATTTCACTGACCTTAACATGGCTACAGCAAACAACAGGCACTCAATGCCTGTTGGGTAAAAATCCAATTGAATTTACTTTGGCATCAGCTTCCTTGGTAGCTCAAATGGTAAAGAATCTGCCTGTGATGAAGGAGCCCTGGTTTGGATCCCTGGGTCAGGAAGATCCCCTGGAGAAGGGAATGGCTACCGACTCCAGTGTTCTCGCCTGGAGAATTCAGTGGAGAGAGGAGCCTGGCAGGCTATAGTCCACAGGGTCGCAAAGAGCCAGACACAACTAATGGACTAACACTTGGGCATCAGCTATTAAGTTCAGAAGCAGCCCAAGAAACATGGATATTAGGGTAACTCCAGTTCAAAGATTCATCAAATATTTTTGTGAGTGCTCACCAAATGCGAGGCACTGAGCTGGGCTTAAGGCTCCTAGCAGGCTCTGGTCAGTTAAAGAAGGCAGATGTCCAAGAAGCAAGTAAACAGGCCAGTGTCAGTGCTCAAGCAAAGGCTGCAGGGACAAAGGTCTAGAGGGAGAGATTCTGGGAGGAACTGCAGGTGGTAACAGCTACAGTTGCCTTCCCAATTCTCACACCCACTAAGATGGCCTGTTTGTTTCCCTGTCCACTGACTCTGTTCCCCCTTTCTTCTTCTTTTCTTAAATTTGGGGATTAAAATAAGGTTGATCTTATTTTGTGGAAGATGCTTTTTATTTTTTTTATGTATTATTTATTGGCCTGCGCTGGGTCTTTTTGGCTGTGCTGGCTTTTCTCCCTCTGATGGGGCATGAGGATGCCTACTCTTCTGACTGAAATTCCCCACTTTATTGGATAGAAGAATCTAAACGAGAAACTGGGCTTTGCTTTTCAGCCATTAAGAAAGCTAACATTTAAGTGTATTTCAGTGGTACTGATTTGATCCTGAAATTAGATCTGAGACTGTAACTAAAAGTCAAATGAGCCACAGTTAACTCGCCCTGGGTCTAGGAACTTGGACAGGCAACAGCTCTCTGAGACTTCATTTTCTTAGCTATAGAATGAAGAGTTGGTCTAAAGGATCTCTATGCCCCTGCCAGATTTGTCATTTTAGGACTGAAATAGATTCATAATGAGAAGGACTCAAGGTTTCCCGAACCTGGCTGTGTATAACGAACAGCTGAGGAGTTTGTTACAAATACAGATTTTCTGATCCTACCCTGGAGATTCTGATACTGTTGGTGTAAGTTCAGTTCAGTTCAGTTTAGTTGCTCAGTCGTGTCCGACTCTTTGCGACCCCATGAATTGTAGAACGCCAGGCCTCCCTGTCCATCACCAACTCCTGGAGTTCACTCAGATTCACGTCCATTGAGTCAGTGATGCCATCCAGCCATCTCATCCTCTGGCGTCCCCTTCTCCTCCTTCCCCCAATCCTTCCCAGCATCAGAGTCTTTTCCAATGAGTCAACTCTTCTCATGAGGTGGCCAAAGTACTGGAGCTTCAGCTTTAGCATCATTCCTTCCAAAGAAATCCCAGGGCTGATCTCCTTCAGAATGGACTGGTTGGATCTCCTTGCAGTCAGGGCCTAGAAATATGTATTTGCAATAGACTTGGCGGATTCTGCAAAGCCCATCCTCAGCCTGCCTAGTGCTTGAGAACCACTTGAAGATCTGAGGGCCCTTTGCAGCCAGCTCAGATTGGGTCATTCTTGTTTTTTGTTTTTTTTTAAAGGTCTCATTGGATTTAAAAGTGTTGACCTCTCCCTGGCACCTCTCATACCCATCCTGGATTCTGGGTCTTGAAACTAGCCCACATCTGTAGAAATCTTCCAGACTAGTTATATAAACTCATTTGGGGAATCAGGGAGAAATCCTTGCATTTTGTATTTTTTGATTTCCTTAGAGTTAGAACATAGGTCCTTCCAGGTAGTAAAGAGTCTGCCTGCCAGTATAAGAGATGCAAGAGACATGGGTTCAATCCCTAGGTGGGGAAGATCCCCTGGAGTAGAAAATGGCAACGCACTTCAGTATTCTTGCCTGGAAATTTCCATGGACAGAGAAGCCTGGCAGGCCACAGTCCATGGAGCTGTAAAGCGTCAGACACAATTGAGCTACTGAGCACACAGAGTTAGAACATAATCAGACCCTCTTACCGGGTTAGCAGGGGCTTCCCTGGTGGCTCGGATGGTAAAGAATTTGTCTGCAATCCAGGAGACCTCAGTTTGATCTCTGGGTCAGGAAGGTCCTCAGGAGCATGGAATGGCAACCCACTCCAGTACCCTTGCCTAGAGAACCCCATGGACAGACCATGGGGTCGCAAAGAGTCGGATATGACTGAGTGACTAACATACACAAGGTGCTCAGAAAAGGGGCAGTTTCTGAAGCTGTGGTGTTTGGATTCAGCACTGATAGGGAGCCTGCAGTGCTGTGTGTGCTGGAAAGAACACAGAACTAGAGATGATCTGATTTGATCCCAGAGAGCTGAAATGTCTGAATACAGAATCCAGGTGGGAACAGCCTTGGCGAAGATCAGGCATCTTCCCAAAACCTGAAGCACGGGACTGAGGTCCCGAGCTCAGGGTGGGGAGGGAAAGGAGATTTTGGAGGTTTGAGGAAGGAGGGAAAGGAGAAAGTGAGAGTAACTGACAGGGAAAACACGGTAGGAAGGTCAAGCAGGATTAAAGGTCGACTTGACCTTCATGGACATGAATTCCAGGAGAGTGCTCTCAGCTGTGTGTGCTGTTTCTGCAGATTACATCCAACTTTCTGAGGTAGGAGCTGACAGGCTGAGAGTTGGAGTAGACCAGGATTTGAGTTTTGCCAGGCAAGTTCAATGGACAGGCTAGGCATGGGGATGACCCTGGGGTAGCCTATAGGGAAAGAGTAGCCCCTTTATAGCACACATCATGGAAAAGCAGAGTGAAATGTCTTTTCCCCACGGAGGTGGAAGAGAAGGGCTAGGTCATCAACTTATGAATTAACTCTCCCTTTCCCGGGAAGGATAGAGGTTGGACATATTACCAAAATAGAGTCCTTTACTCACAGTAAAGTTGTGGGGAAGGAGTATCCCCATCAAAATCAACAGAGCCCCTGGAAGGCAGTGATCCAGGGCCAAAGGCATGATGTCATCTGAGTGTGTGAAAGTCTGAGTGCACCCTTCATTCAGGACCATGACCATGTTTGCTTATAAACTGTATATATGTCTGTACTTGGTACTCATCAACCAAAGGCATCACAGAATATGCACAAATATCAGGCATTAAAATGGGAGCTTAAAAATAAATAGAAGTTCTAATAATTTCTTCTTGTACCTCAGGAGATCATTGTTCTAATTCCCATGTAACACCACTTCATTTGGAAAATAATCTTCCAGCCCAGGTTTCCATGAGAATCACTTGTGGATCTTAAATTGCATATTTGTGTGTGTGTGTGTGTGTGTGTGTGTGTGTGTGTGTGTGTCTGTGTGTCTGTGTGTCTGTGTTGGGCCTTAGTTGCTGCAGATGGGATCTTTGTTGTGGCACACGGGCTTCCCTCTAGTTGTGGTGTGCAGGCTCAGTAGTTGTGGCATGTGGGCTTAGATGCGTCACGGCATGTGGGATCTTAGATCCTGCACCAGGGATCAAATCGGTATGCCTTGCACTGGAAGGCAGATCCTTAACCACTGGACCACCAGCATGCATGCCTGCTCAGTTGCTCAGTCATGTCTGACTCTTTGTGACCCCGTTGAGGAGGCTTCTAGGCTCCTCTGTCCATGGGATTTTCCAGGCAAGAATACTGGGATGGGTTGCTGTTTTCTCCTCCATGGGATCTTCCTGATCCAGGGCTCAAACCCAGATCATCTACATCAGCAGGCGGATTCTTTACCACTGAGTCACCAAGGAAATCCCTGGACCACCAGGGAAGTCCCCAAATGCATAATCCTGATTCAGTAGATCTTGGAGGTGGGAAGCCAAGAGTCCAACAAGCTTCCCAGGGATATGAGCGCTTATGGTCCAGGACCATCCTTAGGGCAGAAAGACTTCAGTTCATCACTTGTGATAGGTGAAACAAGGATGCCTTTTTGAGGGGCAGAGAATAGCAATGAAAAAGAAGCAAGGAAAAGGACCCTGTTTTGGCACCAGTAGCTATATAACTGCCCTGAGTCATCTGTTTAATATAAAATATCTTAGTTCAATGTGATGATAATAACTATTATACCCATTTTATAGATGTAAACCTTGAACTTCAGTGAGTTTAAGAAGTTTACCTGAATTCATGTGGCAGATAAATGCACAATAACAAATATGAACTGAGATCTGTTTTCACACTAAAAAAAAAAAAAAATGCATGTTTATTGTAGAAAAAGGCTTCCCAGGTGGTGCAGTGGTAAAGAATCTGCCTGCCAATGTAGGAGATGCAAGAGACGTGGGTTTGATCCCTGGGTCTGAAAGATCCCCTAGAGAAGGAAGTGGCAACCCCCTCCAGTATTCTTGCCTGGAAAATTCCATGGACAGAGGAGCCTGGGAGGCTACAGTCCGTAGGGTCCCAAAGAGTTGGACATGATGGAGCACACACACAGGCACACAAACATTGTAGAAAATTTAGAAAGGTTTATAGGCAGCAATTAAACTTCTTTGTATTCCCACTACCCTAAGATAACTGCCACCAATATCTCACTTTTATTTTATTTTGTTTTTACAAAACGTTGACTTTTTTTTTTCTCGGGTGGCCTATAGGTCTGAGAATGAATCTTGGCTGCATTCTTGAAGATCATCAATCTTTCTGGAAATGTTGGTGCCTCAGTTTCTCCATCTGTAAAATGGAGAACAACACTAGGACCCAGATAGAGTTTTCTAGTAGGGATAAGGAAATGGCAACCCACTCCAGTACCTTTGCCTTGAAAATCCCACGGACGGAGGAGCTTGGTGCAGGCTACTACTATCCATGGGGTCGCAAAGAGTCGGGCACGACTGAGCAACTTCACTTCACTAAAACAAGTTACACGTGAGGTGCCTAGATCACTCCCTGGCACATAGAAAGTGCTCAGGAAACATTATCAATTATTATTTTTATTGGCACTAATAACAAAAAGGGGGAAGACACATCTACTGCAAAACTCAAACAGGTTAGATACAGAAAGATTCCAGTAATTCTCAGATTAGCTGTAGCAATTCACTGTTGGGGAGGAGGGGGGAATTTGTTATATATGCAGCTTTCAAGCTTCCCAACTCCCCTATCTCCCCGCATCATGCCCCACCCCCTCACCGTCTGACTTCTTCACAGCAAATTTTGGTGGAGGTGGGAGTGGTGATGGTGGTAGGATGTCAGGAATCTTCATTTTTACATTATTTTATTTTAATTTTTTCCATTTTTTTACTGAGTGAATACAATCTTCAGAAGTTTCACACACATGATTTCATACAATCTCATAATAAGCCCTTTTCCCCCTACCCCTATGTTGCCCCTACCCTGTTCCCTCGCTCTCACTCAACTGGTAACCATCATTTTGCTCTCTGTGTCTGTGAGTCTCCTTCATTTAACTCACTAGTTGGTAGTATTTTTTAGATCCCACATATATGTGATGTCCTATGGTATTTGCCATTCTCTGTCTGGCTTATTCCAGTTTTACCACAATACCCTCCAAGTCCATCCATGTTGCTGCAAACGGCAGAAGTTTGTTCTTTTCATGGTTGAGCGGTATTCCAGTGTATATGTATACCACCTCTTCTTTATCCGTTCATCTGTCAAAGGACCCTTATGTTGTTTCAATGCCTTGGCTGTTGTAAATAGTGCTGCTATGAACATTGGAAGCTGAAACTCCAATACTTTGGCCACTTGATGTGAAGAACTGACTCGCTGGAAAAACCCTGATGCTGGGGAAAGACTGAAGGCAGGAGGAGAAAGGGACGACAGAGGATGAGATGGTTGGATGGCATCACTGACTCGATGGACATGATTTTGAGCAAGCTCTGGGAGTTGGTGATGGACAGGGAAGCCTGGCGTGCTGCAGTCCATGCGGTCACAAAAAGTCGGACATGACTGAGTGACTGAACTGAACCGATGGACACGGGGTGCATGTGTCTTTTCAAATTAGTGTTTTTGTTTTTAGATCAAACCAGTCAAGCCTAAAGGAAATCAACCCTGAATATTCATTGGAAGGATGGACGCTGAAGCTGAAGCTCCAATACTTTGGCCACCTGATGCAAAGAGTGAACTCACCTGAAAAGACCCTGATGCTGGGAAACATTGAAGGCAGGAGGAGAAGGGGATGACAGAGGATGAGATGGTAGAATGGCAACATTGACTCAATGGACATGAGTTTGAGCAAGCTCTGGGAGATGGTGCAAGACAGGAAAGCCTGGTGTGCTGCAGTCCTTGGGGTCTCACAGAGTTGGGCACAACTGAGCGACTGAACAACAACAACAAAATGCCCAGGAGTGGAATTGCTGGGTCATACGGTGCATCTATTTTTAGCCTTTCTGACAAGCCTCCATACTGCTTTCCACAGTGGCTGCATCGATTTACATCCTCACCAACAGAGTAGGAGGGAGGAATCTGCATTTTAAATAAGCTCCCCATGTAGTTTTGTGGCCAGTGGCCTGGGAACCACAATTGAAGAAATTCTGCTTGTTTGAGTCACACACAGTGTTTCCATCTAAGGGGATATGTGTGCCCTTTCCATTGTTTTAACCTTCTCCCTACACACCTGCACGGCTGATAAGAGGTCTCGATGTGTGTTAGTCACTTAGTCGTGTCTGCCTCTTTGCGACCCCGTGGTCTATAGCCTGCCAGGCTCCTCTATCCATGGGATTCTCCAGGCAAGAATTCTGGAGTGGGTTGTCATTCCCTTCTCCAGGGGACCTTCCTGAACCAAAGATCAAACCTGGGGTCTCTTGCATTTCAGGCAGATTCTTTACTATCTGAGCCACAGGGAAGCCCCAAGAGGTCTAGATGTCAGGGTTTAAATGTCATATTATTCTTATCTTGCTATTTGTCTGATGCAGGCAGAGACCTGGCCTGAGCCTCTTGCAGTGTAGAGCAGCCAAACTCTGACAGCTCAGCCAGGCCCCTGGAGCCCATCCCTCCCAGCTCCTCTTCAGTCTCTCCTTGCTCAGAATGAGCAGGGAAATGTCTGCTCCTTCTGCTTCTAATCAACTTGCCCTGTGGGCCAGCTGGGAAGGCCAGTGTGCCCAGCTCAGAGAGGTCAGCCTAGCGCTTTTTCCAGGTGGGATCCCTAGCATCTCACACATGGCTGGGAACACAGTGGAAACTCATTAAATGATTGCTGAATAAAAGAAAGTGAACTGCATTAAATAACCCATGTGAAATGACTTTCTTTTCATAAAACAACCAAAGTGTGTTGAATAAAATTAACCCACCACCCATATTTTGTGTTAGAATATGGGTCAGAAACTACTGCCCTGTATTTTCCAGAAGCTCAAAGACGTTAGTATAGGCTCTTTGACTTGGCAAGGAGGCATACTCAGCTGAGAGGGTGCAGGAGGGGAAGATCTCAGGGCTGACATACCACAGGGGCTCAGTCAGAAGCTGGTTCCTGTTTTCTTTTCTCTTCCACCCAAAGATTCAGTAGATTAGGAATCCAAGTGGTGGCGATCTCCCTGAGACAGAGGTTTATTGACAGATGAGGAAACCAAGGCCCAGAGAGGTTAAGCTCCATGCCCAAAGTCACTCAGCAAATCAATGACCTAGTGAGGGTTTGAATCAGAGTGGACATTGCTTTCTGATTCTGCAGTTCTTTCTCTTTTCATTTAATCAGAGTTTCCTGAAGTTGACTTCCTAGCCATCTGCATCAAAATCATACCTATGACTTGCAAAATGCAGAGTCAAAGATACCACCCTATTGAATCAGACTTTCCTGGAATGGGGCTAAGATTCTGTATTTTCAGTAAAGCAAGCAGGCAAATCAAATACACCAAAGGTCAAGAGCCACAGCAAGTCAACCTTCTCTAACTTAGAGGATCCCTAAATTAATCTAAATAAGGATCAGATTCTGAACCCCACCCATTTGTTATTTAAAATTGTTTTCATTTTTTTTTTTAAACTTTTTATTTTCTATTGGGGTATAGCTGATTAACAGTGTTGTGATAGTTTCAGGAGAACAATGAAGGAGCTCAGCCATACATATAGATACACATATATCCAATCTCCCCCAAACAGCTCTCCCATCCAGGCTGTTACCTAACATTGAGCAAAGTTCCATGTGTCATAGAACTTGTCGGTTATCCATTTTAAATATAGCAGTGTGTACATGACATCCAGGGACCTGACAACCATAATTTTTTTTTTTCTTTTGAAAGTTGATGGCACATGCCTCATTGAAACCCACCAGGAGTTGCTGGTAGCTCAGGAAATGCACTCTTATCTAAAGCCTCCCCTTGGTCCAAATGTTACCATCTGGATGGCAGTCCAGCTTTCCTCTCCGTCTTACTCAAGAGCAAGGGGGTGACTTTTAAAAGCCAGCAGAAATAATAAGGATCAGCTCTTGCCAGGCCCCAGAGAGCTCTGCCAAATTTCTTAAACTCAGACCCTGGAGTTATTTGCCGTCAGGATGGCTTCTGGGAGGGAGCCAGGGGTGGGGATTAAAGCATGCATCTCTAAGAGGGTAAACTGGAAGCTGGAGTCCCCAGTGAGTTAACATTGGGACAGAAGCCGTGTAGCAGAGATGCTGTAGACAAGGCTCCGCTCAGGATAACAGAGGCAAGGGCACGGTGTTTCCCAGGCCGCCCAGCAATATGCCTTCACCTGCAGTTCAGCTAACAGCATGTCTCTGGGGCTTCTATTGCTCTCGAATTTATGCCTTATGAAATGTCAAAAGGGAAGCACTGCTTTTCCAAGACAGCAAGACATTTCTTTCTTTTTTCTTTTCTCTCTCTCTTTTTTTTTTTTCCATGTAATGCCCTCCTGGAGGATTTTTGCAACCCTGGATAAATATTTCTCTGTCAACTCAAATGGAAAAGAGCTTATAACGTCTCAGGAAGGGCACTGTTGCCTCTTTATGAGGTTTTTCTGCAAAGCAGACAAGTTGGGCATCTTGGTACATGCCCGACACTGAGCATTTGCACCAACAGCCAAATCACAGATGCTTTCCCCCTAGTCATTTACCTGGAGAAGAGAGAGAATACATTTTATTATTATTAAGCAGTAATTAAATGTATTTGTTACCCTGCTTATTTAACTTATACGCAGAGTAAATCATGTGAAATACTGGGCTGGATGAAGCACGAGGTGGAATCAAGATCGCCTGGGGAAATAACAACAACCTCAGATATGCAGAAGATACCACTCTAATGGCAAAAAGTGAAGAGGGACTAAAAAACTTCTTGATGAGGGTGAAACAGGAGAATGAAAAGCTGGCTTAAAACTCAACATTAAAAAAAACAAAGATCATGGCATTTAGTCCCATTATTTCAAGGCAAACTGAAGAGGAAAATGTGGAAACAGTGACAGACTTTATTTTCTTGGGCTCCAAAATCACTGCAGATGGTGACTGAAGCCATGAAATTAAAAGATGCTTGCTATGACCAACCTACAGAGCATATTAAAAAGCAGAGACATCACTTTGCCAACAAAGGCCTGTATAGTCAAAGCTATGGTTTTTCCAGTAGTCATATATGAGTATGAAAGTTGAACCATAAAGAAGGCTGAGTGCCGAAGAGTTGATTCTTCTGAATTGTGGTGTTGGAGAAGACTCTTGAGAGTCCCTTGGAAAGCAAGGAGATCAAACCAGTTAATCCTAAAGGAAGTCAGTCCTGAATATTCATTGGAAGGACTGATGCTGAAACTGAAGCTCCAACACTTTGGCCCCCTGATGCAAAGAGACGACTCATTGGAAAAGACCCTGATGCTGGGAAAGATTGAAGGCAAAAGGAGGAGGCAGTAGAAGATGAGATGGCTGGACAGCATCACTGACTCAATGGACATTAGTTTGGGCATACTAGGAAATAGTGAAGGACAGAGAAGCCAGGTGTGCTGCAGTCCACGTAGTTGCCAAGATTCAGACACACTGAGCAATTCAAATGCACACATCTTAAGAGACATCTTACGAGGTTTGCTAGCCATCACCTACTTTCCTTCCCTCACTCCATTGCCTTAGGGAGGTAACTTTGGTGTGGTTACCAAAGCATTAAAGAGCTTCATCTTTCCCAATACAGGAAGCAAAACTTCTGGGAGAGGGACAAAGGAGTAACAAAACTCTTTCTCTCTTTTTATCTCTCTCTCCATCTTTCCATTTGCTCTCTCCCTGTTTTTTCTCTTTCCATTTGCTTCTTTGGAGGGCAAAAAGGTCCTTGAGTGAAGATTGGAGGAGTATTTATTGTGAACCTGTGCTGCCAAATTCAAATACATTATCTCTTTCAAGCAGTGGAGCAGACCTGCTAGCTAGCTTGGAGTCCCTGTGTTACACGATGGGGATGGAAGTCCACAGAAGTAATAATGAAGAAGCTGAGCTTAGCTCTACACAATGGCATAAGGATTTTGACTTCTCTTTTATTCCAGTGCCTGAGTTTTAACTACTCAGTGATTTTGGAAGAGTTTTTAATTATATATTTTAATGCTGTGAAAGAAGGGGGTTTTGTTTGTGGGAATGTTAGGATTAAGTGATAGAAATCATGTTGGCCCTTTAAAAAAGTATAAGAGCTGGACATATCAAAGAGATTCCACTCTGTCCCAGCCTAGTTTGTAGATTGAGATTGAGCTGAAAGGGTCAATCTGCTGAAAGGGTCTTCAGGAATCACCTATACCAAGGGTTGACAAACTATAGCTTGCAGGCCAAATCTAGCCTACCACCTGTTTTTGCAAATAAAATTTTGTTGGAACACAGCCATGCTCATTTATGTGCATACAGCTTTCATGCTATAAGAGCAGAGCTGAGTAGTTTTGACAAAGACCATATGGTCTCTAAAGCCCAAAATATTTTGCTATTTGGTTTTCTACAGGAAAAGTTTACTGACCACATCAAGTCCAGAGGCTTTCAAGCTATTTTGATCATGGACTCCTCTTAGTTAAAAAACCCACATCTTTTGACCTACATATGTATATTTGTTTACTTATGAAGTAGTATTTAAATGTCCTACCATGCTATTAACATGTTTTTTAACCATAAAGCATTTATGCAAAATGGACATTTAAAATTGAAAATAAAGTTGAAAATAGAGTTGAAAATAAAGATCAATTCAAGTATTATTTCCAAAACCCCAAAGAGTCATTTTGAGCCTTCTTTGTTCTAGAGATTTGAAGACTGATCTAGATGATGACTTTCAAATTTCATGCATACAGAGGAGCAATAAGGGGTTCCATGAGTAATGAAAGAATTATGTCTAAGAATATGATTTGAATTCAGAGGCACTTCAAATTTTTCACATTTACCCCTCTGCTCTATTGTGATCCTATGACAGGTTTCATTCAAAAAGAGAATTTTGTGGCTAAAAATAGCTTGAAAGGGGCAAGATTCCTGTTCCTAGTCAGGATGGAATAACTGGGACTAGAATTGCCCTCTCCACTAATAACTGCTAAAAAACAGGATAAAGTCCATGAAACTGTCTTCAGTCATTGGACAGCAGGCCATGTAGGACAACGACTGCTGAGAAAAGTGGAATGAAAAGTGTAATTCCTGCCGGTGTCCTGGCTTTTGGCTTGGAGGCACTGTCCTAACCATGTTGCACGGTGGTCTGGCTGAGATGAAGACATAAGGCTTGGAGGTCAGGGAGGTTGTGGTGGCTGGCATTTATGTGGCATAGAGTAAGAGAGGATGGGTTTCCCAGGTGGCTCAGTGGATAAAGAATCTACCGCAACGCAGAAGTTGCAAACGGCACAGGTTCATTCCCTGGGTCAGGAAGATCCCCTGGAGGAGGTCATGCCAGCCTGCTCCAGTATTCTTGCCTGGAGAATCCCATGGAAAGAGGTGCCTGGTGGGCTACAGGGCATAGGGTCCGAAAGACTCGGACGTGACTGAAGCAACTGAGCATACACACACACACACAACGTAAGAGAGGATACAGAGAGAGGGGGGGGGGAAGTTGAAAGAGAAAACTCCACAAATCTACATAGGAATTCATCCAAGTCTTGCTGAGTGCTAAGCCGTGTGTGTAGGGTGAAACTCCATGAGGCTGGGCAAAGTGACTGGTAAGCTATAAGCTGAGGAATTCCCAGAGTTCACAGAGGGCTGAAGACACCTGAGTTGTGACTATCCAGGGTGGAAGGGCTCTTTGAACACCCAGGGCGATTTGTGGAGACCCAGAAGGATCATGCCTTAGTAGTGAGGCTAGACTAGACCCAGAGGGGAAGGCCTGGATCTAAAAGCAACACTAAAAAGAATGAACTCCGAGTAACACATTGCTTGCCTGAAAATACCCAACAGTTTTTGAAAGGAAGACAAAAATTTAATCTAATAAAAAATTTCACATACAAAGAAACAAATGTGACCAGGCAATCTAAACAGATATAGGAATAGCAGGAACAATGGTATAATCAGCCAAGGACGTGAAAAAAGCTATTTAAAATATGTGTGCATGTTTGTGTGTTCAGTTACTCAGTAGTGTCTGACTCTTTGTGATCCTATGGTTTGTAACCCTCCAGGCTCCTTTGTCCATGGGATTCTCTCAAGCAAGAATATAGGAACAGGTTGTTATTTTCTCCTCCAGGGGACCTTCTTGACCCAGGAACCAAACCCTTGTCGGCTGAGTCTCCTGCAGACAGGCAGGCAGATTCTTTACCACTCATATCACTTGGGAAGATACTAGGATTTAAAGGAAAATATGAACATATTAAGGAGAGTAAGTTATAAAAAATGAACCAAATGAAACTTTTGGAAATGAAAAATGTAACGTCTGAAATGAAAAATTCGCTGGATGACTAAGGGACTTCAAAAATCAAATGAAGTTGAAGATGTAGCAATAGAAATAATCTAATCATCTAAAGTGAATCAAAGGATATTTTAAAATAAGAGAAGAAATGAACAAAATTTTGGTAACATGTCACTTCTGACATTGTAAGATAATATCAAGTGATATAATATGGGTGTAATTGGAGTTCCAGGTAGACAAGAGCAAGGACAGAGAGGATATTTGAAGAAATAATTGAAAACTTTCCAATTTGCTGAACACTATAAATTCACAGGTCTAAGAAACTCAACAAACGTGAACCAGCCAGGAAAAAGGACATAGGATGTACCGGGGAGTCAAGACAAGAATGACTATAGACTTCATGACAGAAATAGAGCAAACTAGAAGACAATAAACTAAAATTAAAATCGCCATTGTTATGGACTGAATGAATGCATCCCCTTAACCCCCAAATCTGTATGTTGAAGCCCTAACCCTTAGTATGGCAGTATTTTGAGTAAGGAAGTAGTCAAGATTAAATGTGTCATAAGGGATGTGAGAGTTGGACTGTGAAGAAGGCTGAGTGCCGAAGAATTGATGCTTTTGAACTGCGGTGTTGGAGAAGACTCTTGAGAGCCCCTTGGACTGCAAGGAGATCCAACCAGTCCATTCTGAAGGAAATCAGCCCTGGGATTTCTTTGGAAGGAATGATGCTAAAGCTGAAACTCTAGTACTTTGGCCACCTCATGCGAAGAGTTGACTCATTGGAAAAGACTCTGATGCTGGGAGGGATTCAGGGCAGGATGAGATGGCTGGATGGCATCACTGACTCGATGGACGTGAGTCTGAGTGAACTGCGGGAGATGGTGATGGACAGGGAGGCCTGGCGTGCTGCGATTCATGGGGTTGCAAAGAGTCGGACATGACTGAGCAACTGAGCTGAACTGAACTGATGACGTAGCACATGGTGACACTTGCTATGCAACAATATCACTAAAGAGTACTGGCACTGGATTCAGAATTGCAAAGTCTGAATTGAAGTTTCAACCAGCTCTGCCACGGACTAATTTTGTAACCCTGGGCAAGCAAGCTATGTCTTAAAATTCTTACATGCTAATGAAAACATTGAATATAATTCTTAAGTAAAAGCTTATAAGTAAACACCTTAATACTACCACCCAGACCATCACCAACACCCATGGAGGCCCTGGGGAGTTCATCTTTCATCTCATAGTCTTCTTTCTCTGCATTCTATGCCACCTCAACCCCTCTTACCTCCAGAATTTTATTTTATTTATTTTTTGGAGATTTATATTTTTTATTTTGGTTTTTATTTTAGTTTTTGGCCATGCCCCGCAGCTTGTGAGATCTTAATCCCCTGACTAGGGATAGAGTCTGAGCTGCTCGCAGTGGAAGCACCAAGTCTTAACCACTGGATGGCCAGGAAAAGCCCCCTCGAGAATTTTACATGGATCATTTCTTGAAACAGATTTTTAAATTTCTCATACATTTGTTAAGAAGATTGAATTAATCTTGTTTGTAGACAGTGCGATGTAAATGCTCATTATTACAATTACCTTGTTTTAAAATCTGCAATCAGTATGTGGCTACGGACTGGAAATTAGACACCCACTGGCTGCTTTTTTGCAGCAAGATGCCCCAGTTTCAACAGCCAAGTGCATTTTATTTTCCTGCTCTGCGCTCACTGTTAGGGTGGCAACTTTCATAAATTCCAACTAATCTGTTCTGGATGAAGAGACCTGAGAAGTCGTATTTCTTAAAATTGTGAACTGCCTCTCAGTTCTGTCAAGGTGTCTCGCCTTGGAGTAAAGTGCATGAACTTCACTGCCTGCCTTTAAAGGTATTTCCTTCCATGTTTCAGAGGACTTTTCTTTATTCCTCACATTTGGGCTGTGCACTGAGAAACAGTAAGTAGCTCTCCATGTTGAATCATTACATTTTTACTCTATTTGCTCATGCAGTAAACCTTTATTGTGTGCCAAATATATTCCAGTTGGAAATAGAGAGTTTTGAAGTTCTTTTTTTTTTTTTTTTTTGTGGGGCAAAGGAGTATACATACATGTCATGGAACTCTCTGTGCTGTAAGAGTGGTGCCCGAATGCTCAGGGACAAGAGGAGGTTCAAGAACAAGAAGAATGAGTGGTCAAGGGTTGCTTCTCAGAAGAGGTGGCATTGAGCTGGGTTCTGAAGGTAGAATAGGAACTGGCTCGGTGCAGATGGCTGGGAAGAGTATTTGAGGCAGAGGAAGGAGTAATAGATAGGTGTAGTCCTGAAAGAGAACAGCTGGGCTTCTTGCCTAGCCTTCCTCACCTTAGCATCATTTGATGCTTTTATCCAGGATATGGAAGACCTCACGGTCCTTCTTGGCACGGATGTTTCTTTCATGCCCTCATCAACTTAATTCAAGTCCAGTTACTCCAGCATCCAAGTTGCTCTCAGGTCTTCTTCTTTTCATATCTATGGCATGGCAACCATTCTTCCCTGACTGGTCTCTTACTTGGGTTTTTGGAATCCTCTCCTCACTGTTCAAGCCCATCCTCGCCCCCAGAGGATCTGTTTTCCATCAGCCAGACTGAACTTTCTAACACAGCGAATCTGAGCACCATCCTGCTTAAACCCTTCAAGGGCTTCTTAGAGTCCTCAACATAAACTCCTAGCATCTGTACTCTGGCCTATGAGACCTTACACAGTCAACCTCTCTACCCCTCTCCATGTACCTCCTGTGTCTCTTCCCTTGGTCACTCACAGCAGTCACACTGGCTATTTTCTCTGGCTCTTTTCTAGATTTTATCTTCATCCTTGGTTTTCTATCATGTGGTGGTTTCCAGGTCCTCAAAACCTTTCAGCTCCTTCTTTTCTCAGGGCCTTAGCAAATACTATCTTCTCTGCTCTCATTTGCTGTCTGACCAATTCACATGTATCTTTTGGGTCTTAGTTTTAATTTCAACTTGCTCAAAGAAGATTCTTCAAATTCTCCAGTATTTAAACATTTCTTCTCTTTGTGAAATCCTGTTTTTTCCTTGTTTTGAACATACCATAGTTTATAAATTAAGCATCTACATGGTGTTTGTTTGTGCCTTCCACCATACTCAAGGCTTCAAGAAGGTAAGGAGTATATTTCATTTACCACTATCTACTCATTGTTTATCAAAGGAAGTGGCAACCCAATACAGTATTCTTGCCTGAAAAATTTTATGGACAGAGAAGCATGGCAGGCTATAGCCCGTGGGGTCAAAAAGAGTCATACATGAGAATGCATGAATGCACTCATTGTCTATCACAGTGTTAGCAGGTAGTAAGTCTTAATATGTGTAGGTTGGATGAATGGATAAAGGGGATGGGCATCCCCAGGGGAAACACATATATCTGGGTTAGAATAGTCAGGGAAGACTTGTGCATTTTTTCTTTATGCATAACAAATGGATACACATATAGCACCTTAAAAAAAAACAAACATAAATTTATTATCTCACAGTTTTGTGGGTCAGGAATTCAGGCACAGCTCAGATGAAAACTCTGCTCAGGCTCCATCAAGCTGCCATCAAGTGTTGACCATACTGTGGTTCTCAGTTGCAGCCTGGGTCCTCTTCCAAGCTGCTTTTGGATTTTGGCAGAATTCAGTTACTTGTGGCTGTGGAACTGAGTCCCTCAGTTACTATATACCGCCCTTCTCCAGAGGCAGCTATATTTGCTTTCTTCCTTGGCACTAGCCGGATCATCTCTCTGAGCTTCATTTTCTTTTCCCTTTCCCTTTAGAACAGATTCAGGTTTATGAAAAAGTCACAAGATAACACAGAAAATTCCCCACTTACCCCACACCTCTTTTCACCTGTCATTAACATCTTACTTTTAGCATCATTGATGAACCAATATGGATACATTATCATGAACTGAAATCCATATTTTATTCAAATTTCCTCGTGTTTTTTCCTAATATCCTCTTTTGCTCTGGGTTCCCATTCAGGATATCACATTCCACTTATTATCTGCAACACATCTTAACATATAATCTAAGTCTGGTTTCAAATAATACTACACCACTTCACAGGTCCTTCAGGTATCTCATAATAGAGTATTCCCAATTTCTCATTCTCATCCATTGTGATATTACTGTTATTTATTTCAACTGTCCATATGATATAATTATGCAATACTTTGTTACCATTATTGCTTTAAAATGTTATATTTTAAATTGATTAAAAATTAGAAGAGTAAGAGATTTTATTTTACTTTCACTTGTTCCTCCTCCAATATTCTTCATTTTTAAAATGCACATCTAAGTTTCTGATCCATATAATTTTCCTTCTGCCTAAACAACTTCTTTTAACATTTATTGTAGGGCAGGTCTTTTGGGCAATGAAATTCCTCCAAATTTGTGCAAGAAGTCCTTATTTCTTCTTCACTTTTGGAGAATAATTTTGCTGGATATAAATTTCTAGGCTGAGAGTATTTTTTTCTTTCAACATTTAAAGATTTCACTACACTATCTTTTCTCTTGTATGGTTTCTGATGTGATGTCCCTCGTAATTCATTGTTGTTCTCCTATCGGTAATGTGTATTTTTCTTATGGCCTCTTTTAAGATTTTTTTTCCTTTTCTTTTTGAGGTTTTAATATGAATGCTTTAATGTTTTTGTTTTTGTTTTCATTTATCCTCACTGGTTTTCTCTGGACCTGTGGTTTGGTATTGTTATTAATTTTGCAAAGTTCTCAAACATTATTGCTTCAAATATTTCTTTTGTTTCACCCTCTCTTTCTTCTTACAGTGTTTCTGTCATGTGTATGTTGCACCTGTTGATGTTCCACAATTCTTGGATGTTCTATTTTTTTCTTTCTTTTTTCACCTTTGTATACATTTTATTTTGAGAGATTTCTTTTAATTGTTTTCAAGTTCACTGATTCTTTCCTTGCTTGTGTTGAGTCTACTGATGAACCCTTGGAAGAAATTTTTAATTTCTATTTCTGTGTTTGATTTTTAGCATCATTTGATTGTTTCTTAGAATTTCTACCTGTTTACATTAGCCTTCTTTTTTTTTTTTAATGTTGTCTACTTTTCCCTTTAGATCTCTTAATATATTAACCATAGCTATTTAAAATTCTCTGACAGATAATTCTGACATTTGTGTCATATCTGAGTCTAGTTCTGATGATTGTTTTGCCTCCTTAGATTTTTTTTTCTTGTCTTTTGACCTACTTTATAATTATTATTGAAAGCCAGATGTGTTGTATTAGGCAGTAGGAGCCAGCTCCCCAGGGTAAGTAGACCTTTAGTGTAAGGGTTTATGTTAATCTGGGAAGAAGTCGGACTCTGTTTAATGTTTACTTAGCTATGGGTGCCAGTGGCTTCAGATTCATTACTTTCCTTGTTTGTGTCTCTCTTCTTGACTTGGATCGTCCTTAAGTGCTCCTTCTCAGAGTCTGTGTCTTGCAGCTCTTTCAACTGTGACCTGCTAAGTTATTTTTATTGCAATCCTGTTGAAGCAGTGGTAAGGTATGAAGGAGGAGGAACATTCTATAACCTTGCCATTAAATCTCAGTCTTTTGTTGTGCTTGTGTTTTGAGGCTGTGATCCTCACAAATATTTCTCCAGGGATAGAGTTTTTTGTATGTTTGTTTCCTGTTTTATCCTCTTTTCTCTGGCTACGGTGTTTCCTGTCTATTTCCTTGAATCCTTTGTTGACTGTTTCCTTCCCTTCGGTGAGACAGAAATATTGAAGGGGGTTAGAGTGGAAGAGTTTGCTTCCTTCAAGCTGGATGGCTCTGGTAAAGTTCTTCTGTAGACTAGCCCTTTGTAATGGAGAAAGCACTGGTATATTTCCAAGTGATTACTCTTCCCCTTACTCCTTGGAAGGAAAGTTATGACCAACCTAGAGAGCATATTAAAAAGCAGAGAGATTACTTTGCCAACAAAGGTCCGTCTAGTCAAGGCTATGGTTTTTCCAGTGGTCATGCGTGGATGTGAGAGTTGGACTGTGAAGAAAGCTGAATGCTGAAGAATTGATGCTTTTGAACTGTGGTGTTGGAGAAGACTCTTGAGAGTCCCTTGGACTGCAAGGAGATCCAACCAGTCCATTCTAAAGGAGATCAGTCCTGGGTGTTCATTGGAAGGACTGATGCTGAAGCTGAAACTCCAATACTTTGGCCACCTCACGCGAAGAGTTGACTCATTGGAAAAGACCCTGATGCTGGGAGGGATTGGGGGCAGGAGGAGAAGGGAACGACAGAGGAAGAGATGGCTGGATGGCATCACCAACTCGATGGACATGAGTTTGGGTAAACTCCGGAGTTGATGATGGAAAGGGAGGCCTGGCGTGCGGTGATTCACGGTGTCTCAAAGAGTCACACATGACTGAGTGACTGAACTGAACACTTCCCCTCACGCTGCTGAGCCAGGAAAGCATATTTCTTGAACCTTCACCACGTAAACCTAGTACAATTCCTAGAGGTAAAGTTCATAAGTGTGGGAGTCTTCCTAAGCCTGTTGTCCCCAGGGGTTTCTCACTCACATGCTAGAACATGCTGAGCCCCCAGCAGTTCATCAAAATTGCCCTTTGATTTTTCCTATCAGTTTATGACCCCAGATGTTTCTGCTCCAGGTAAGATGATCTCAGCTATTTCTCTCTGGACAAGACTCCTTCTTCATCTTCAGTTATCTCAAGGGTCCAAAAAATTTATTGATGTTTTAGATTGTTCAATTTTTTGTTGGTGTGAGGATAGGAGAGATAATTTTTAAACTCTTCATATGTACAAGTTGAAATAGATAGCCCCATATTAACTTCTTTTGATACCTGATTAAGTCAGGCCCACTGTGGATAAATTTCTTGATTACTGTAATGCCAGGAGATAAATTCCATCATATTCATATATGCCACCCACGTCCAAGGGGAGATTACACAAGATACCAGAGGATGGGAGTCTTGGGGATAATCTTAAAATTCTGCCTGTTCTAGCTTTCCAGAGTGGGGGACACTTGAATTTAGTTCCAAAAAACTGAAGAGAACTGACCTAAAAGGTGGAATGAGCAGGCAAGGCAGAAGGAACAGCGTGTGCAAAGAGAAGAGAGCAAAGAAGAGAGAGAAAAGGAGCTGATGCTCTTGGATCTCAGGATCCAAATGCTAGTCTAAACTCATTGGGTTGTATACATTAAATATGTGCATATTTTTGTGTATGAATTATACCTTAATAAATCTTTAAAAATGGGCTTCTCTGGGAGCTCAAATGGTAAAGTGTCTGCCTGTAATGCAGGAGCCCTGGGTTCAATCCCTGGGTGGCAAGTTCCTCTGGAGAAGGGAATGGCTACCCATCCCAGTATTCTTGGCTGGAGAATTCCATGGACAGAGGAGCCTGGAGGGCTACAGTCGATAGGGTTTTGCAAAGAGTCGGGCACAAATGAGCAACTAACACACACAAAGCTTATGAAAACCTAGACTCTGATTTCCTTCACTTTGGGATAGCGTCTTAGAGTTTTGATTGGAGAGATTTTCTCAGGAACTCACTCTGAGGACACAAGTAGCCAGCTAGCAAGAACAAAAAACAATGAACTCTTTCTATTGACCGGGAAAATCTTGAATTACTGGTTTCGAATGTCCAGATGCCTAGATCACCTGAGGCAATGTTCCCGGTGAGCACTTGCCTTGCATTTGGGGTGGTTGGGCTGATGGATATGTTCCTTCTAGAAATTCTGCCACCTCAATTTCAATGAACTAAAGCTTTAATGAACAAGATCTTTTCACAGAAGTGCTGTGTCTCTTCAATTTAGTCTTGTTAAGCAAACCTTTTCTGGATTTCCCCCCCCCACTCCGCCCCGAAACAAAAAAGTTAAAATAAAACACAACAGTAACAAGATCCTCCCCCTGCTTTTTTAATTTGGGGAAAGAAGTTGGGGTATTTATAGATTGTTTCCCTTTTATAATTGTATAGGTCTCATCCTTTTCTTGGACTGTCCTTTTAGTGGACATTTTTATCGAAGATGTTTACATTCCTGCAACACATTGGGAACAAATGAAGCAGCCGTTCTGCAGGGAAATGGCATTGACGGTTGCCATGGGAACTGTGTGAAGTCACAGAAAGTAGATTATCTCATAATACATTACACAGTGTCAGAAAAAGTCAGCCCGACTAGAGAACAAACTACCAATTAATGAGCGACAATGCCAGGCCAGAGAATAGGAACAAAATAGAAGGCCACCTCAGAAAGGTCTTCTTCAAGTTAATTTATTGCTTACTTTGCTCTACTCAAACCAATTATTCTGATTGTTTTCCACCCATATACATCCATTTTAACTAGTTCAAATTTCTATATGAGGAAAATCCAGAAAAATGGAATTTGACATTTTTCAGAAATGTTTAAGATTAAAACAACAAAAACTTTTGCTCAGTTGGCCAGGTTTTTAAATTAAATTTTTTGATCTTTTTAGTCTGAACATCTTTGGAAGGCAATAGGCTTAACAACTAAGGGTTTAGGTCCTAGCATCAAACTGCTTGAATGTAAATTCTGGCTTTGCCTCATTAGATTTTTGGCCTCACAGAAATGACTTTACTTCTCCAAGCCTCAATTTCCTCATCTATAAAATGGAAATAATAATATATTCTGTACCTGTAATAGACATTTCTACCTCATGGGTTTGCTTTGAGGATTAAATTAAATAATCCATGCTAAAAAGCTCAGCACAGTGCCTGCTCATATTAAGTCTCCATTATGTGGTTAGCAGTGTTTGATGAAAATTCCTAGATTTTCTGGCAAAGAAATTCAAAAAATCTTATCCTGTGAGAAAAAAAAGAAAAAGAAAGAAAAAGAAAATCTGTGCTTTATGCAAAGTATAGCTTGAACTAGCATCAAAAGCACCTGTAAATCTTCATCAAACAGTAGATTTTAGGGCCCTCCCCTAGATCTATGAGTCAGTAGCTCCTCTATGAGGCCCAGACATGTACATTTTATATTTATGTTTTGGCTATGCAGTGCAGCATGTGGGATCTCAGTTTCCTGAGCAGAGATTGAACCCATGCCCCTGCATTGGAAGAGCACTGTCTTAACCATTGGATAGAAAGGGAAGTCCTCGACATGTACATTTTAAGTGACCTTCCTAAGTGAGTCTGATTCATTTCATCAAGACTAAGACTCACTTTTGCCCACTGGAATGTATTTTTCTAAACCCCAGGTTCTGAGTCTGATTAGCGCATGTGTGGGGGGTGATGCAACGGAGATGGAAGCCTTAACAGGCATCTCGGAGGCTCCGATGCAGGTGGTGGAACAACCACATGTGGACAAACCCTGCCCTTCAGAGTTCCTCCAGGTCTTTCCCCTGCCCTAACCTCACCTCCCGCTTGCAAGGAGGAGCTCTTATAAAGTTGCCAATTGTCTATGAGGATGGAGTGGAGTTTTCCGTGGAAGAAACAAAGAGTTTCATGCAAGACCTGCTTTCTCGTGGCAAGCTGCTGTTTTCTTCATCTCTCCTGTAACCCAACTGCTTCCTTTTTGGGGGGCTCTTCTTCCCTTACATCTGGATACCTCAGAAACCAGACTAGGGTTCTGGGCTGGAAGCCTCCCACATGTGTCTTAGGCCACTTCTGCTCTGGATGAGGAAATAAAGATTGCTTTTCCATCTGTTTCCCACATTTCTCTAAGAATTTATAGGGTTTAGGAAGTTAGGAAGCAGTGTGATGGTCTAGGGCTTCCCAGGTAGTGCTAGTGGTAAAGAACACACCTGCCAATGCAAGTAGATATAAAGAGATGCAGGCTTTACCCCTGGGTCGGGAAGATCCCCTAGAGGAGGGCACAACAATCTACTCCAGTATTCTTGCTTGTAGAATCCCCATGGACAGAGGAGCCTGGTGAGTTACTGTCTATAGGGTTGCAAAGTGTCATACACGACTGAAGTGACTCAGCATGCATACCACATACTCAACAACCATAGATTTTTACTCTAAAACTCTATCCATACATCAGTTGTGTAGAAGATGTTTTAAGTGGTTTTAGGGAAACCCACAAAGACATATTAAGTTCACGTGTAATTTCAGCTAAATTACGAGTTCCAGAGGTTCTCTCCAGTCACAGGTTTCTGTGCATGCTGAGTTCTCAGGGTAATACTTAGCTGAGTCATGAAGCTAGGATTGGATAACACGGGAGAAAACCCTAACTGCAGTAGCCAGTTCAGTTCAGTTCAGTTCAGTCGCTCAGTTGTGTCCAACTCTTTGCAACCCCACTAACTGCAGCACGCCAGGCCTCCCTGTCCATCACCAACTCCAGAAGTTTACCCAAACTCATGTCCATTGAGTCAGTGATGCCATCCAGCCATCTCATCCTCTGTTGTCCCCTTCTCCTCCTGCCCCCAATCCCTCCCAGCATCAGAGTCTTTTCCAATGAGTCAACTCTTCGCATGAGGTGGCCAAAGTACTGGAGTTTCAGCTTTAGCATCATTCCTTCCAAAGAAATCCCAGGGCTGGTCTCTTTCAGAATGGACTGGTTGGATCTCCTTGCAGTCCAAGGGACTCTCAAGAGTCTTCTCCAACACCATAGTTCAAAAGCATCAATTCTTCGGCCTCAGCTTTCTTTACAGTACAACTCTGACATCCATACATGACCACTGGAAAAACCATAGCCTTGACTAGATGGACCTTAGTTGGCAAAGTAATGTCTCTGCTTTTCAATATGCTCTCTAGGTTGGTCATAACTTTCCTTCCAAGGAGTAAGCGTCTTTTAATTTTATGCCTTCAGTCACCATCTGCAGTGATTTTGGAACCCCCAAAAATAAAGTCTGACACTGTTTCCACTGTTTCTCCATCCATTTCCCATGAAGTGATGGGACCAGATGCCATGATCTTCGTTTTCTGAATGTTGAGCTTTAAGCCAACTTTTTCACTCTCCTCTTTCATTTTCATCAAGAGGCTTTTTAGTTCCTCTTCACTTTCAGCCATAAGGGTAGGGTCATCTGCATATCTGAGGTTATTGATATTTCTCCCGGCAATCTTGATTCCAGCTTGTGCTTCTTCCAGCCCAGCGTTTCTCATGATGTGCTCTGCATATAATTAAATAAGCAGGGTGACAATATACAGCCTTGACATCCTCCTTTGCCTATTTGCAGTCTGTTGTTTGGAACCAGTCTGTTGTTTCATGTCCAGTTCTAACTATCTCTTCCTGACCTGCATATAGGTTTCTCAAGAGGCAGTTCAGGTGCTCTGGTATTCCCATCTCTTTCAGAATCTTCCACAGTTTATTGTGATCCACACAGTCAAAGGCTTTGGCATAGTCGATAAAGCAGAAATAGATGTTTTTCTGGAACTCTCTTCCTTTTTTGATGATCCAGCAGATGTTGGCAATTTGATCTCTGGTTCCTCTGCCCTTTCTAAAACCAGCTTGAACATCAGGAAGTTCATAGTTCACATATTGCTGAAGCCTGGCTTGGAGAATTTTGAGCATTACTTTACTAGCGTGAGATGAGTGCAATTGTGAGGTAGTTTGAGCATTCTTTAGCATTGCCTTTCTTTGGGATTGGAATGAAACTGACCTTTTCCTGTCCTGTGGCCACTGCTGAGTTTTCCAAATGTGCCAGCATATTGAGTGCAGCACTTTCACAGCATCATCTTTCAGGATTTGAAATAGCTCCACTGGAATGCCATCACCTCCACTAGCTTTGTTCGTAGTGATGCTTTCTAAGGCCCACTTGACTTCACATTCCAGGATGTCTGGCTCTAGGTGAGTGATCACACCCTTGTGATTATCTCGGTCGTGAAGAACTTTTTTATACAGTTCTTCTGTGTATTCTCACCGCCTCTTCTTAATATCTTCTGCTTCTGTTAGGTTCCTACCATTTCTGTCCTTTATCGAGCCCATCTGTGCATGAAATAGTCCCTGGTATCTCTAATTTTCTTGAAGAGATCTCTAGTCTTTCCCATTCTGTTGTTTTCCTCTATTTCTTTGCATTGATCACTGAGGAAGGCTTTCTTATCTCTTCTTGCTATTCTTTGGAACTCTGCATTCAGATGCTTATATCTTTCCTTTTCTCCTTTGCTTTTCCCTTCTCTTTTCACAGCTATTTGTAAGGCCTCCCCAGACAGCCATTTTTCTTTTTTGCATTTCTTTTCCATGGGGATGGTCTTGATCCCTGTCTCTTGTACAATGTCATGAACCTGCATCGATAGTTCATCAGGCACTCTAGCTATCAGATCTAGTCCCTTAAATCTATTTCTCACTTCCACTGTATAATCATTAGGGATTTGATTTAGGTCATACCTGAATGGTCTAATGGTTTTCCCTACTTTCTTCAATTTAAGTCTGAATTTGGCAATAAGGAGTTCATGATCTGAGCCACAGTCAGCTCCCAGTCTTGTTTTTGCTGACTGTATAGAGCTTCTCCATCTTTGGCTGCAAAGAATATAATCAATCTGATTTTGGTGTTGACCATCTGGTGATGTCCATGTGTAGTCTTCTCTTGTGTTGTTGGAAGAGGGTGTTTGCTATGACCAGTGCATTCTCTTGGCAAAACTCTATTAGCCTTTGCCCTCTTTCATTCCGTATTCCAAGGCCCAATTTTCCTGTTACTCCAGGTGTTTCTTGACTTCCTACTTTTGAATTCCAGTCCCCTATAATGAAAAGGACATCTTTTTTGGGTGTTAGTTCTAAAAAGTCTTGTAGGTCTTCATAGAACCACTCAACTTCAGCTTCTTCAGCATTACTGGTTGGGGCATAGACTTGGATTAATGTGATATTGAATGGTTTGCCTTGGAAATGAACAGAGATCATTCTGTCATTTTTGAGATTGCATCCAAGTACCTCATTTTGGACTCTTTTGTTGACCATGATGGCTACTCCACTTCTTCTGAGGGATTCCTGCCCACAGTAGTAGATATAATGGTCATCTGAGTTAAATTCACCCATTCCAGTCCATTTTAGTTTGCTGATTCCTAGAATGTCAATGTTCATTCTTGCCATCTCTTATTTGACCACTCCAATTTGCCTTGATTCATGGACCTGACATTCCAGGTTCCTATGCAATATTGCTCTTTACAGCATTGGACCTTGCTTCTATCACCAGTCTCATCCACAGCTGGGTGTTGTTTTGCTTTGGCTCCATCCCTTCATTCTTTCTGGAGTTATTTCTCCACTGATCTCCAGTAGCGTGTTGGGCACCTACTGACCTTGGGAATTCCTCTTTCAGTGTCCTATCTTTTTGCCTTTTCATACTGTTCATGGGGTTCTCAAGGCAAGAATACTGAAGTGGTTTGCCATTCCCTTCTCCAGTGGACCACATTCTGTCAGACCTCTCCACCATGACCCGCCCGTCTTGGGTGGCCCCACAGGCATGGCTTAGTTTCATTGAGTTAGACCATGCTGTGGTCCTAGTGTGATTAGATTGACTAGTTTTCTGTGATTGTGGTTTCAGTGTGTCTGTCCTGTTATGCCTTCTCACAGCACTTACCGTCTTACTTGGGTTTCTCTTACCTTGGATGTGGGGTATCTCTTCACGGCTGCTCCAGCAAAGCATAGCTGCTGCTCCTTACCTTGGACAAGGGATACCTCCTCACTGCCACCCCTCCTGACTTTGAATGTGGAGTGGCTCCTCTCTGCCCTCCTGTGCCTGCACAGCCACAGCTCCTTGGATGTGGGGTTGGAGGTTATCAATAAACTGGTTACTGCTATAAAAGCATGGTAATAAACTAGGCATTGCCTTCATGTAAGCTTCAAACTTCTTTCTGGATCTACTTTAAAGCAGACCCTCCAATTGCCCCTCTTTGTTCAGTCACCCACCAGGTGATTGGATCCTGGAGAAGTAAAAGAGTTTTGGAGAGATGGAATAGAGAAAGGAGGGAATAGAAAAACATATGAAAGATGTGCGTATGTGTTTGCGTACTTGCATTGTCAAGCATCAAGGAAAGAATTTTTAATTTATTTTTATCTCCTCCATGTACAGATGGAAAATGTAGTGGGTGATGGAATCTTGTCTTACATCTCTTCCTTCTAATATCTCATGAAAAAGAGCAAATTTTAAGGTCACCTTGTCCCTGTCTAGGGATTTTTCAACTGTGTGCATGCATGCATTTAGATGCTTTGAGCATATAATTCAGGAAGACCTATGTCTCTACTCTAAAGCCTTTATTTATTTATTTGCACATTACATGTTTAATTCCAAGGTGCTTAAGGCATTTGCAAATATTAAATGAAGTGTTATTCCTCTCCATGTCTCTATAAAGCAGTGAAAAAAGTCTTTTATTATAAAACATTATGAACTAGATCTTAAAAATAGACATAACAGGAATAGGAATAGTCAAAAGGGATGAGAAGACAAAGAAGATGCAATAGGAAGAAAAGGCCTCAATGAAAAATCTTCTGTAGTTCCAAACCAAGCAAGGCAGCCTGTGTCAAATTTTCCCTGCAGTTGGATCCCAAGTCAACTGTCCAGCATTCCATAAGTTGATTCTGTATGTTTGTTGCTAGTTTTGTTATTTATCATCTTAGTAGATAGAAAATTTTGAGTAAGGCACTTCGTTGCTTGAAAACTACATTTCCTTATCTGTAAAATGGGGATCACAGCAGCATTTACCTAAGATATTTATGGAGGAGAACCGTTGTGATGTGTGATCTTTATAATCATCACCATTATCAACGTCTTCATTATCATCAGCATCGTCATTATCATCATCTGTAATCATTAAACAAATCTCTCTCTTGGTCACTGCTGGTAAGGGGTGATTTTGCCTCAGCCAAAGCTGTGTGTGGAAATTTCCCATGGTAGGTTCATTGCAGAAATGCCCCCAGTCTTCTACCCCTCCCTATTCTGCGTCCTTTACAGAGTGACTTGTCAGCCCCTCCCATCTCTCATTCCTTACCTCCTGAATTTGGACTGGTTGTACAACTTGCTTTGGCTAACTGGATACAGAAGAAATGATACTGTTCCACTTTTGAGCTCAGACCTCAAGTGGCCTCCCATGCTTCTGTTTACTCTCTTGGAAACTTGCCTTGTCACCGCGAGAACCAAACCTAGCATGCTAGACGAGGACACACGGTCCAGGAGTCCTCATTGCCCAGCTGACAATTGTCCTCTCTTGGTCAGTCCTCAGCAGCTTGCCAGATGACCACAGACACATGAATGAGATGATGCCTGGCTCAGATCAGCAGCACCACCCATCTCACCTGTAAATTTGTGAGCAGTAAATCATCATTGTGGTTAAGCTAGTATGTTTCTAAGTTAGTATGTTTTCAGAATGGTGTGTTGTATAGCAACAGGTAACTGCTACAGCTCCCTTTTCAGGTTTACCCTTTGTTGATTTTGCCAGAATGTTTCTTTTCTAACTTGTAAGGATTAATCCATTTTGTGAATTTATTTATTAATGGCTAACTCTGACTCCAGTCAATGAGGGGAAATAAATCATTCAAAGTTCTAGTCACCAAAGGCAACAATCCAGTTGAGTAGGTAAGCCTATAATGAATGGTGAAAATCGTCAAGACTATAAGAGAATTATCAATAAAAATGACATTCTGAGAAGAAAGAGGCAAATTCTAGTCTGAGGTTGGAGCAGAATGGAAGAACTGGGGGAAGTCACATAAAGAAATTCCTCCAGTATCTCTTTAGTCATATCTCTCCTTCCATCTTCACTTCTCCATCTGAATTCTGGACTAGTTGCAATAGGTCTCTGACTTATTTTCTTTTTTCTAGTCTTGCCCCCACTTCAATCCATTCTTCCATCAGATGATTTTCGTTGAAATGCAAATCTGGCTATATTATTCCCCTACTTTAAGTCTTTTGGTGGACATACATATGTCATCTGGAGAGAACTCTAACAAGGAGGAAGAAAGTGGGCTGAAGTCACTGTTGGAAGAGCAGATTAGGGTGAGATGCTGACAACTCCTGAGTGAGCTGGAACCTGCATGCTAGCACCTTCAGCATCTATTCCTGGCCAGATTACCTAAACATTGATGAGTGTCTCCACTCTGCCAAGACTTGGGCCTTTGGGCATGGAATTTGTCAGAGCAAAGAGAAAGAGAACAGCATACAGACATCCTAATGGAGATTTCCTAGGGCTATGATTTAAATTGGCTTTTGTTCCCTCAGCAAACTCTGAAGGACAGAGAGGCAAGAGTGGCCAATAGTTACTGGTTGGGAAATAAGGAACGGATTTGCAAGGGATAGGCCACGCCCAGTTAGTTGAGAGTAGGGAGCAACCAGAGCTTAAGTGCCAAAAATTTTAAATCCTGTGTAAGCTGGCTTTGTAAGCTTGCTAATAGAACTTGTGCAATGCCCGAGACAGAGGGTCAGTGAAGAAAAGGAGACATGTCAAGATAATTTTTTCAACAGTTTTTTTTTTAAATTTTATTAATCCCCCTGCCTTCTTTACCTTTCTGAACATTAAACTGAGTTTTCAACCAGCCTGATTTGGGTGACAAAATAAACAGTGTTTATGGTAGAAGGGATTTAGGGGTTAAAAGTACAAATTTATTTAGATATTATATGTATCCAGATTTAAGTAATTGATTCACTATTTGCTTCCCATATAACCTCAGGCAAGTTGCTTAATTTCCATGACGGCTCAACCCCATCTAGTCCTTGTGGATGGCAGCCATAGGGGCAGGCAAAGCATAGACCTCCTGGCTGTACACGTTGCCTGGACTTTTCATCCTCTCATCTGAAAACGGGGACAATACTTTCCTCCTGGGGATCTTGGGAGAGTTAAGTAGGTTACTGTGCATAAGTTGCTTAGCTTGGAAGCTGACACAAAATAGGCATGCCATAACAATTGGTTATTAACATGGCTATGTGCCAGGGATTTTAGAGGATTATTGAATTTAAATCCCCATAACCATCCGATGAGGCAGAACTTTCCCAAATTACCATAGCTAGTAACTAAAATATTTTGGATTTAATTTAGGTAGTTTAACTCTGTAGCCTGTGCTGTTAACTAGTATACTTTAAATTACATGTGCATTTTTATTCTTCTCTCTCTCCTTCACTGTCTATTATCTAGCTATCTATCTATCTATCATCTGTTTATCTATCTTCATCACCACCATCATCATATCCATTATTTGTCTACCATTCTCTATCAATCATCTTTCTACTGTCTACATACTCTATACACATATTTGCATACATATAGTTAGCCCAGTAATACAGAGAAGAAAACAAGAGGCTCAGAAAACTTAGCAGATCCCAGATGACAGAGCTGACTTTCTAGTCTAAAATACCTGACTCCAAAACTTGTGCTGTTTTTTTAAAAACTAATTAAGATTATGAATAAAGTAGCCAGCAAGTCTTTTTCAGTACAGTCATTTAAAATTTTCCTGTGAAGGAAGGAAAAATACTAAAGTGTCAACTATCTCCCTCACCTATATGTGCTCCTAGCAAATAAGAAAGCAGATTTCAATAAGAGGTATTGGAGCTGACATTTTGGGGATAGAGAATATGTAGTTTTAGGAATCAGGACGGTACACGTAACACTCACACACCATCAAAGGCTTGGTAGCCTTCATGTCTGGCTGTATTGTTTGTCCAAGCAGAACCACAAGTACTACTGTTTTCAAGGCAACAAGCTAGCATAGAGACAAGTGGCTCCCAGGAAAAGTGTGGCTTGCTCTGCACATTTGTATATAGAGACACCCTATAGCATGAATACAATTATCTCCAATAGCAGAGGAGAGGTGGCAGTGTACAGGGTCCAAAACAGCAGGCAATTCGCTTGAGCTTGGGAACGCATGGAATTCCCTGGGATAATTTTGCATCTGATTAACTTTCCTAATTAGGCTTCCCGTAAACCAGCATGGTTTAGCTGGTCTTTAGCACCTATGATTTTTAGCATCTATCCCAGACTATATAAATCTGTTTTCAGTTCAGTTCAGTTCAGTTCAGTCGCTCAGTCGTGTCCCACTCTTTGCGACCCCCTGAATCGCAGCACGCCAGGCTTCCCTGTTCATCATCATCTCCCGGAGTTCACTCAGACTCACGTCCATCGAGTCCGTGATGCCATCCAGCCATCTCATCCTCGGTCGTCCCCTTCTCCTCCTGTCCCCAGTCCCTCCCAGCATCAGAGTTTTTTCCAATGAGTCAACTCTTCTCATGAGGTGGCCAAAGTACCGGAGTTTCAGCTTTAGCTTCATTCCTTCCAAAGAAATCCCAGGGCTGATCTCCTTCAGAATGGGCTGGTTGGATCTCCTTGCAGTGCAAGGGACTCTCAAGAGTCTTCTCCAACACCACAGTTCAAAAGCATCAATTCTTTGGCCTCAGCTTTCTTCACAGTACAACTCTGACATCCATACATGACCACAGGAAAAACCATAGCCTTGACTAGATGGACCTTAGTTGGCAAAGTAATGTCTCTGCTTTTGAATATGCTATCTAGGTTGGTCATAACTTTTCTTCCAAGGAGTGAGCATCTTTTAATTTCATGGCTATTCAGTTGTATCCAATAAATTGGGGAGATGACTGCTGGTTGGCACCCTTTCCCACCTTCATGTCAGTTGGTCCAATTCATTGCCTCCTGAAAGTCCCCCTCTTCAGTGCTACTCTCAGAAGATGACCTTATTCCAATCCCACCAAGAAAAGTGGAGATGTGTTGCCCTGATGCTTCTCAGCTTCCCTCACACTCATCTCTAAAAAAGAATAACTGAGCAAACTCATGTCAGAGCTTTCCTGGAAGCTCCCCACTCCAATTATCCTGTTTTGTTTGTTTCCAGTAAACTTTAGAAATACCTGGAAATGGCAATATATTTGAATCCAAAGTAAATCTCCCTCGATCGCCCCTCTTTGATCTCAAGTGACCCAAATTGCTCTGTGTTCAGTTATTTGGTTAAAAAATATGAGCCCTTGCCCAAGTTTACTCCTTTCCTTCCTGCATACAGAAAGATGTGCTCCTCTTTCCTTTCCAAATAAATCTTTGTCGTGTGTCTTGGATCCAGTTCCCTTCTAGGAGACAATGGTATTGCTTTCCCTGCTCTTGACTTCCAGGCTCTTCTTTTCCACTGGCTTCTTCTGGTAACCTTCAAATGTACTCTGAGGTTTGTGCAAAATACATACAAAATTCAAACCAGAACAAAAGCCAAGACAAAACAAACTAAACAGTTCCCAGAATTCAGCCTTCTCAAGCTGCTCCCTGATTTATTTTTCTCTTCGGTTACTGTTATTGTCTTTATCTTTCCCTCGTTATCCATCCTGCAGCGGTCTTGTTCTTGCTTTGACTCTCATTCCATTGAAAGCACACTTTGTAAGGAGACCAAAAAACTCCATCAAAACACTTACTGTTATTTTGCGATGTCTCTCTTCTCCTACTGGCCTGTTCTTTGAAATCTGAGAGCCTTATCAATACTGTGTTCTAAAGAATTCCCTGGCTGTCCAGTGGTTAGGACTCCCCACTCCCACTGTAGGGTGCCCAGGTTGGATCTCTGGTTAGAAAGCTAAGATCCCACAAGCCATGTGGCAAGGCCAACAAATAAAAAAAGATTAAAAAAATACTGTACTCTAGCGTCCAACAGAGGGCCTAGCACATTGTAACTTCTTAGCTAACATTTATAGTAACCTGATAAGAAGAAAGACTACACTTGGTCTTAGCCAATAGACAGGGAAGTGATGAACAAATTTGTCTAGAGTGAATGAGCTCAGCTCAATCCAATGGATCCTTTCCACTGTCAATCTAACAGTCTTCTAAGATGCCTTTGGTGTTGCTGACTGGTCATCCTTCTTGAAATGCTCTCATACCTTGGATTCTAGAATGCATCTTTTTTTTTTTTTTTCCCCTATTCTCACCTAAACCTGCTCCTAGAAGGAATGGGTCAGGTGTTGTTCATTCTTGTATCCCAGTGTCTTACACAGTGTCCTAGTAAACTGAACAGGCTAGAGTGGGTGAATCATCCTATGTATATAAGGATTTTTTGTACTCTGCTTTTATTCCAAGGAAGGGATTACCTAAATAGGTTTTTAATTCTCAGAAATCTCAGATCTCTCCAGTATGTGATAGCTTAAACTCTGCCTTATTTATATCCATGGATCATAAGACATTTACTGCTAATAAGTATGGAATACTCTCTTTGTATTTAACCTTTAAATTTTTTTTTGAAATAGGTAGCATGAAGAAGTTTTAAATCTAATTTCAACCAAGAAGTCTAGTGGAAGGTCAAATGTGCATGATCTCTTTGCAAGAAAAAGCAATAAACGTGGCCAACACTACCTGTAAGATGAGTGGTTAATATGAAATTAAAAGCTAGACTTATGGCTCCAAGACTATGAAATGTATTGATTATAAAAACTGCCTCAATTCTTTATTTCCTCCTGTATGCTTGCCCTCTGCCGTATGATTTTTCAGGGACACTCCTCTACCCCCTTAAATCTTGACTGGATTTATGACCATCTTTATCCAATTGAATGTGGTGGCAGGGACTATACTCCAATTTCCAGTTTCAGGCTAGGGCTCAAGAGGTCTGGCAGGTTTTCAGTTATCCTCTTAGAATTCCCCTATCTCCATGTGAACAAAGCTGGGATACTCCATTGAAGAAGGAGAGAGCAGGTAAGATAGACATGGATCACTGCAGTGGACATCACTTTAACTCACCACTCCCCGATGACTGGCCAGCTGACTACAGACATGAGTCAGCCTAGCCAAGATTAGCCAAGTTAGGCTCAACCCAGTCCAGCATCACCGCAAGGGACCCATAGGTCTATGAGCTAAATAAGTGATTGCCATTGTAAGATACTGTATTTTGGGATGGTTAGCATATCCAGACAAAGGAAAAGACTGAATCAAAGATGTCTGATTGGTGTGTCTGACTATCTTGATGATGCAATGACTGCTGTCTGACTGAGCTAATTGTTTATCTTAATTGATTAAAAAAATAGCTTTATTGAGATGTAATTTATATTCCATCTAACTCATCTAAATGCATAATTTAATTTTTTTAGCATATTCAGAGTTGTGTGCTGTGCTGTGCTTAGTTGCTCAGTTGTGTCTGACTCTTTGCCACCTCATGGACTACAGCCCACCAGGCTCCTTTGTCCGTGGGGATTCTCCAGTTAAGAATACTGGAGCGAGTTGCCATGCCCTCCTCCAGGGGATCTTCCCAACCTAGGGATCGATCTCAGGTGTCCCACATTGCAGGCAGATTCTTTACTGTCTGAGCCACCAGGGAGCCCAAGAATACTGGAGTGGGTAGCTTATCCCCTCTCTAGGGGATCTTCCTGACCCAGGAAATGAACTGGAGTCTCCTATACTGCAGGAGAATTCTTTACCACCTGAGCTACCAGGGAAGCCCTCAAAGTTGTGTAATCATCACCAGATCAATTTTAGGATATTTGTATAGCCCCTCAAAGAAATCCTGTACCTACTAGCAGTCATTCTCAAATTCCCATCATTCCTTCCCTAATCTACTTCTATTTGCATAAATTTGCCTATTATGGAAATAGAATAAAAATGAAACATGCATTATGCGATTTTTGGATTCTTTCACTCAGTGTGTTTTCAAGGAAAACATGGAAAGACCTTTCCGTGCTGTAGCTTCTGTCAGTACTTCATGTTGGTGTAGGGCAAAACCAATGCAGTATCGTAAAGTAAAATAAAATAAAATAAATAATAATATTTCATTATATGAATATACTACATTTTATTTATCCATTCATCAGTTGATGGATGTTTGGACTGTTTCTGCTATCATAATTAGTGCTGCTGTAACCGTTTGCACACAAACTCTGTATGGACATATGCTTCCTTTCTTTCTTTCCTTTAGTATTTACTTATTCAGCTGTTCTGGGTCCTAGCTGCAGTGCATGGGGTCTTCAGTCTTCACTGTGGCATGTGGGATCTTCAGGTGTGGCATGCGAAGCTTTAGTTGTGGTATGTGGGATCTAGTTCCCTAACCAGGAACTGAACCCAGGCCCCTGCATTGGGAGCTTGGAATCTTAGCCACTGGACCACGAGGGAAGTCCCTGGATACATGCTTTCATTTCTTTTATGTATATAACTAGGAGTGGAGTGGTTTGGTCACATTGTGACCTGATGGTTAATCTTTGGAAGAACTGCCTGCCTATTTCCCATAGTAGCTGTGCCATTTTCCATGCCCACCAGTAGTGTATGAGGCCTCAAATTTCGCCACATGTTGTCAACACTAGTTATATCTACCTTCTTATTATAGCCATCCTAACGGGTATGAAGTGATATCTTATTGTGGTTTTAATTTGCAATTCCCTAATTGCTAATGGTGTTGAGACCTTTCCATGGGTTTATTGTGTCCGTTTGTATACATTCCCTGGAGAGATGTCTATTCAGATCCTTTGCCCACTTTCAATTGTGTTGGTCGTTTTACTATCGAATTATATCTTAATTAATATTTTTCAAGTGAAAAGATAAAATTTCAGTTGAAATTCAATTACCCAGTATCTTTCAGTATACCTTGAATTAGTTTTGTGGTTCCCAGTATGACTGACCATTAGATACACTGTGGTATATTTCAAAAACAGAACATTTTGGGTCTTATCTTTGGAAATTCCAATCGAGGAGGGATAAGGAAAGTTTAAGAATTTGTATTTAAATCAAACTATGCAGGAGATACCACTAATCAGCCAAATTTAGAATCATATAAAATACGTAAACATCGGTTTATGTATTCCTGGGAGAAGTAATAATGAGAAATAAGAAGACTACTTAGATATTTCAGGTCAATATCAGTTCAGTTCAGTTCAGTTCAGTCGCTCAGTCATGTCCGACTCTTCGTGACCCCATGAATCACAGCACGCCAGGCCTCCCTGTCCATCACCATCTCCCGGAGTTCACTCAGACTTACATCCATCGAGTCCGTGATGCCATCCAGCCATCTCATCCTCAGTTGTCCCCTTCTCCTCCTTCCCCCAATCCCTCCCAGCATCCGAGTCTTTCCCAATGAGTCAACTCTTTGCATGAAGTGGCCAAAGTGCTGGAGCTTCAGCTTTCAGGGGCAAATAAAGACTTCCAAATCTCTCACTTGATATATTCTTTTCAACACATAGGAAGGCTTAATAAATGCTGTGTTTGGATAGAAACAATGGGCAAAGGGTATACAAGGTTTAGCTGTAACACTTCATTAACTGCTTTTGAAAGGCACAGACTCTGTTTTCTGCCAAGTGTAACTCACAGGCCCCAGAAGATAAACAAGAACTCAAAGGAAAAACAAGGACTTATTGTCCCCTGCTATGTTCAATAGCAGTCGTCCAAATAGACCCCTAGCTGGGAGAGGTGAAGGGGAGCAAAGGAAAGAAGGTATCGAGTAGTCTGTGGAGGAAACAGTAACACTAGATGGAACCCAATGGAATGTTCTTGAGTATATAAAGTCAAGGCACCCACTAAACATCATAGCTTCTACATTTCAGATTGAAATTCTGAGATGAAGGCTCTGTCAGAGTTCCTACAACCCTTGGTGGAGAGGAATTCCAACTTGTGGGCTGGGTACCATTACTTTCAAGCAATAAGCATGTTTGTTATTTTCATTTTGCAAAACTTTTTTACAAAGATATTTGTAGCAAAGTTAATTATGTAGCCATTTCCTTCAAAAGCAGGCTTTAAATTTGTATATAAACTTTGGTTATAATCTGCTTAAACAAAAATAGAAAAAACCCAAGAAAGTCTAAAAGGAAGTAGATCAAAAGTTTAACATTCTGTACATTCTCATTTCCCATAAATGAGAATAATTTTTTTTTTATGAGCAAATTTCTCTTTTGAGGTAGGTAATACTTTTAGATTTAAGTGCACAGAATGAAAAACCAGGCTACCTGGGTTTAAAGTCTGACTCTGCTACTAACTGTATATGTGCAACTGGGAGCATTAATACCTCAGACAGGAAACCACGCTGGCTGGGGAATCAGGAAAGACACTGAGCAGGAGTTTTCATCTGATACCTAAGGACCCAAAAAAGGCAATATGAAAAGCAGAGGAAGGAGTTGCCGGAAGAAAAGATGGCAGGTGCAAAGATCCAGGGGTGAGGAGGGGCTGTTCATGACTGGCATTTTCTACGAGAAGAAGCTGCAGTGAATGGAGAAGGAGGAGTGTGGGAGGGTAACAATAACTCTTCATGGGAGGCAGGTGGGCTGTAGGAAGGAGTTTGAATTTTAGTTCAAGTGATCACAAAGAGTCAGACATGACTGAGCGACTGAACTGAACCGAACTGAACTGAAATCTTCTTTTTTAAACTTTGTATTTTATATTGGGGTGTAACCAATTAACATAGACTCCTAATCTTTATGATAAACATAATAGAAGGACAGTCTTTGTAGAAAATGGCCTGGCTGGGAATAAATCAGAGCGGGATAAGGCTGGAAATGGAGGATTAGTTAGAAAGCCACAGTGGGGAACTGAGTGAGAGATGGTGGGATATGAGGCTGACAATGAGGATGGAGAAAATGAAAGGGTTTGAGACTCAAGGTTTTAATGGGCAACAAACTGGGGATAAAGGAAAAACAATTAAATGTCTCCTGGGACTTCCCTGATGGTCCAGCAGTTAGGGCTCCACACTTCCACTGCAGGGTGCACAGGTTCGATCCCTAGTTGGGGAATGGAAATCCTACAATCCCTGCTAAATACAGCCTGAGCAATAGGATGGGTGCCAGGGACACTGACTGAGATGAGGAAAGATAGTGAAAGGATGGAGAACTTCACGGAAAATCCAGGCTTCAGTTCTGAATGTGTCAGGCCTGAAATGCCTGTAGTTTTATGACATTGCATGTAAATATAATTTATCATTATTCTCCCAGGAAGAGAGTCTTGATTAGAGGCATAGTGAATTGAAAATTTCTTTCCAGCTCTTACATTTACCCTTTTAACTAGGAGAAAGCAATTGTATTAAATAATATCTAATTATTAGACCCTAGTCAGAATTCCCACATTCAATTAATAGAATGGGTTTTGGCAATGGAAAAGGTACTTCACTATGGCAAATATTGGAAGAGATGTACTCTCCGGGTTGTGCCCTGGGAAAGGAAATAAAACAATGACACACACATCACAGTCCTACAGGCAAGCCCTTGGCCAAGCTCTGAACTGGGGGCTTGGTTTCTTGTTGGCTGGATACTGCTGGGTTGGGTTTCCTTACCTGTATAGTTGAGACAAGACACCATTGAGGGTTGTGATATGGATTACAGGATTTGATGTTCATCAAGTACACAGCTTGGCATATAAATACTGGTTCCTTTTCCCCATTCTGGGCAGATTGGTTTGTTTAACAAAGCAAACTCTTGCACTTGAAAGCACTTCATATTTTCAAAGTGCTTACATGCACAGTCTTAGAGCCTAGTCTAATTTTCTCAGAAATCAGAATAAAATGAAAGCATTTTTTTCTCTTCAAAGTAAGAAGACTTGAGAACACAGTTAATTAAATGATCTGAATTGACTTCATTTAGTACAGAATTAAGGTCTCTCAGCATGGGCTGATATTCTTGACCATCACATTAGCCTTCACTGTCTCAGAATCTGATGATTCCTATACTTCACCACCCAGGCATCTGAATGGCCTTTCTGACCTATTGCAGTGAAATCTCCCTGTTTACTTCATCATTAATTAGTGACTGATCTCCCACTGTGGGTAGAACTTTGTGCAGACGGTGTTAACATGCTCCCCACTCAGCCTGCATTTCATGGCAAGCTGGCTGCTGTCACCACCCCAAGACTCTGGCTCTATTTTACCCTCTGTTGGATCCTCTCTGTCCTTCCTCCTGAACCATCACGGCCAAAGTTGTTGGTCTCATCACTCATTCACTTGCCTTACTCCTTGCCTTAGTCCATGCTTGCTAAACTCTTCTTGCTCCAAAAACAGATTTCCCTCTTGGCCTCCTTCTCAGTCACTTGATTTTTCCTTCTTAAAAAAAAAATTTATTTATTTGGCTGTACTGGGTCTTAGTTATGATGTGTGGGGGCTTCTCTCTAGCTGTGGAGCATGGGCTTATTTGCCCTATGGCATGTGGGATCTTAGTTCCCTGACCAGGGATGGAACCCGTGTCCCTTGCATTGGAAGGCAGATTCTTAACCACTAGACCACCAGGGAAGCCCCAATTTTCCTCTTAATTTGAGGAACTAGAAGCCAATCTATGAGAGTTTCCTCAACCACCTGTTTCCCCATTATATATGTATTGACTTATTATCCATTTAATCATTATCTGGTCATTCACTTATTCTCAAATAATCATCCAATCATTAACTTGCATCACTCCCTTCATCCTTTCTTTTCTGCTCATTCTCTTCCTTGAGAAGGAGACTGGCAGAGTCTTCAGAGTTATGGTTATTGAAAGTGACAGGCAGATTGTTTGCAGCTGGTATTCTGGGTTGAGTTTTGTCATGGACTGAATGTTTGTGTTCCCTCAAAAATTGTATGTTAAAACTCTGTCTCCACAGTGGGATAGGATTAGGAGGTAGAGACTTTGAGAGGTAAACAGGATTACATGAGGTTGAGGTCATGAAGGCAGAGTCCTCATGAATGCGATTTGTGCCCTTATAAGAATCACGAGAGAGTTTGTTTCTGCTCTCAGTTGTGTGAGGCCACAGCAATAAGTTGGCAGTCTGCAACCTGTAAGAGGGTTTTCACCAGAAGTCACCCATCCTGCCACCCTGATCTTGGACTTCCAACTTTCAGAGCTGTGAGAAGTAAACATCTTACTTACCACCCCGTTGATGACCTTTGCTGTAGCAGCACAAGCTGACATAGCAACAAATCCCCAAGGGCTGAGGTTCACTCCTTCAGTGACCTCACTCCCTCCTCCCCCCAACCCAACAAGTACAATCATTATGTGGAGTAGAGTTGATTAGGCCTCAATAATGGGGCCTCAGATATCATCTTGTACACTCTGTCTCATCTCATAGATGAGAAGGTGGAGGCCAGCCCAGAAGGGTGAGCTGGCAGTGTGAGCCAGTGAAAGGTACCTAATTCATGGGGTCAGGCATACAGGTATTAAATCTTCACTCTGCCAATTCCTAACTGTGTGTCCTTGGGCAAGTGATGTCTGCTCTCTGAGCCTCTTTTCTTATTTAGAAACGGGATTACAGTACTTACCTTGAAGAGGTTTTGTGAAGATTCAAAATAGTACGTATGAAGAGTCTAGCTCATTCGTTTACAAATAGTTCAGTTCAGTTCAGTTTAGTTGCTAAGTCATTTCCGACTCTTTGTGACCCCATGAATTGCAGCACACCAGGTCTCCCTGTCCATCACCAACTCCCTAGTTCACTCAAACTCACGACCATTGAGTTGGTAATGCCATCCAGCCATCTCATCCTCTGTCGTCCCCTTCTCCTCCTGTCCCCAATCCCTCCCAGCATCAGAGTCTTTTCCAATGAGTCAACTCTTCGCATGAGGTAGCCAAAGTACTGGAGTTTCAGCTTTAGCATCATTCCCTCTAAAGAAATCCCAGGGCTGATCTCCTTCAGAATGGACTGGTTGAATCTCCTTGCAGTTCAAGGAACTCTCAAGAGTCTTCTCCAACACCACAGTTCAAAAGCATCAATTCTTCGGCACTCAGCCTTCTTCACAGTCCAACTCTCACATCCATACATGACTAGTGGAAAAACCATAGCCTTGACTAGACGGACCTTTGTTGGCAGAGTAATGTCTCTGCTTTTCAATATGCTGTCTAGGTTGGTCATAACTTTTCCTCCAAGGAGTAAGCGTCTTTTAATTTCATGGCTGCAGTCACCATCTGCAGTGATTTTGGAGCCCCCCAAAATAAAGTCTGTCATTGTTTCCCCATCTATTTGCCATGAGGTGATGGGACTGAATGCCATGATCTTAGGGTGGTGTCATCTGCATATCTGAGGTTATTGATATTTCTCCCAGCAATCTTGATTCCAGCTTGTGCTTCTTCCAGCGTTTCTCATGATGTACTCTGCATAAAAATTAAATAAGCAGGGTGACAATATACAGCGTTGACGGACTCCTTTTCCTATTTGGAACCAGTCTGTTGTTCCATGTCCAGTTCTAACTATTGCTTCCTGACCTGCAGATAGGTTTCTCAAGAGGCAGGTCAGGTGGTCTGGTATTCCCATCTCTTCCAGAATTTTCCACAGTTTATTGTGATCCACACAGTCAAAGGCTTTGGCATAGTCAATAAAGCAGAAATAGATGTTTTTCTGGAACTCTCGCATTTTCCATGATCCAGCGGATGTTGGCAATTTGATCTCTGGTTCCTCTGACTTTTCTAAAGCCAGCTTGAACATCTGGAAGTTCACAGTTCACATATTGCTGAAGCCTGGCTTGGAGAATTTTGAACATTATTTTACTAGTGTGTGAGTTGAGTGCAATTGTGCGGTAGTTTGAGCATTCTTTGGCATTGCCTTTCTTTGGGATTGGAATGAAAATGGACTTTTTCCAGTCCTGTGGCCACTGCTGAGTTTTCCAAATTTGCTGGCATATTGAGTGCAGCACTTTCACAGCATCATCTTTCAGTCACTCAATAAATGATGGCTATTATTAGCTGAGACCCAAACCCAGGAACCCCAATTCTTAGCCAAGCCCTTTTCTATTATCCAGGGCTGACCCATCCTTCTTGTACCTCCCTTTCAGAGTTAATCTAACCTTTCTTTGTGGCTCATGGAGTTTTCCTTTAGAGTCATTTGGGGCAGTCCTTTCCTTCTGTCTTGTATTATAGGTATCTGTGTACCTCTCTATCTTCTCTCCTAGGCTGCATAGCATAAGGGCAGAGTGGTGTCTAATGTATTTCTGTCTCTTTAGTGCAGTAATCTTCAAATTCTAAAGAGGGAGGATCACACATCACCAGGGAGGCTTGTCAAAAATGCAAATTATGCAGTCCGACCTCCAAAGGTTTGGTTTCAATCAGACTGGTCCATGAATATGGAGTTTTAACAAATAACCCGTGTCATTCTAATGCAGGTGGATCACAGTGCTCTGGGAATTACAGCTCATCAGCTTCTTTTAGTGTTTGGCAGGTAGTAGGTGCTCCAGAATCATTAAGTGAATTTAATGAAGATGCACCATATTAACCATCTATTGCTACATAACAAACCGCCACTAAACAGCAATGGTTTGTTATTTTTTACAATCCTGTGGGTTGGCACTCTGGATTGTGCTGCTCGGCTCACCTGGGTCCCTCGTGAGGCTGCATTCAGCTGGAGCAGCTGGGATTAAGCCAACTGGCCAGCTGGGCCTCTTTCTCCATGGTGCCTTCCATCCTCAAAGAGGCTAAACCAAGCTTCCTCACGCGGTGGCAGCAGCATTCCAAAAGAATTAGCCTCACTGCAGAAGCATTCATCAAGTCTCTGTCTGTGTTACATTTGCTGACATATTATTGGCCAAAGCAAGTCACATGACCACAGTCAATGTGGGAAGGGCATGCAAAGTTATGGCTGCTGGGAGCTATAGTTTATTGGTAGGGTTGCCAAATAAAATACAGGACAATCAGTTATATTTGAATTTCAGGTAGGTAAAGAAATTATATATATATATATAGTATAAGTGGATTCCGTGCAATATTTGGGAAACACACTAAAATTTTTTCTTCGAAATGGCAACCCACTCCAGAATTTTTGACTGGAAAATTCCAGGGACAGAGCAGACCAATGGGCTATATAGTCCATGGGGTCAGAGAGTCGGGCATGATTGAGCAACTGAGCACATGTCCTATGCACTATTTGGGACATACTTACACTAAAATGTTATTTTTTGTTTACCTAAAATTAAAGTGTAACCAGTCACCCAATATTTTTATTGGCTAAATCTGGCATCTCTACACTGGAAACCATTAATGTAAGAATATATCACCTGCACTATTGTCTTTTTTAACTTTTACAATAAAATTGCTGCTTTGGGTTTTTTTGCCTCAGATACCTCTAAAAGTGGGTGTTTATTTTTTTGCTATTCCCAGGTACTAAGAGCTGCTTGATGTGTTTTTGGATTTTCTGAGGAGCTGTTTCCATTTAGCTCTGTTCTCATGTGTGGAATCTTCCCTGTTGAATACCTTCTCTTCTGGATCAGGTTTGTTTCTGGAGTCACTCATCTCCATTTTTCCTGAAACAATTATCCCCTGCTGGGCCCAGGCTTCCTTCTAGACACAGGCTCTTCATCTGTTTTGCATCGTGGATTCCTTGGTAGTCTGGCGAGGATGATGGGGCCCCCTCAAAGTAATGCTTTTAAATACATAAAGTAAAACACAAGGGAGTACTAAGGAATTAATTGAAATTCAGCTATCAAAATACTGATAAAACAAATAAGCATCATAATTTAATGATGTTATGTACTTCTTTATTAACATATTAAATTTTAAGACCTAGAAGTCAGTCTCCTCCAATGTAGTAGGTAAACATCAATAATATTTCAAGATACCTGCAACAACTCTAATATGATACAGAAATTCCTTGATTCTTTGGGTGATAGTTCAGTTCAGTCACTCAGTCGTGTCTGACTCTTTGCAACTCGAACTGCAGCATGCCAGGCCTCCCTGTCCATCATCAATTCCCGGAGTCCATCCAAACCCATGCCCATTGTGTCAGTGATGCCATCCAACCATCTCATCCTCTGTCATCCCCTTCTCCTCCTGCCCTCAATCTTTCCCAGCATCAGGGTCTTTCCCAATGAGTCAGCTCTTCACATCAGGTGGCCAAGGTATTGGAGTTTCAGCTTCAACATCAGTCCTTCCAATGAACATCCAGTACTGATCTGCTTTAGGATGGACTGGCTGGATCTCCTTGCAGTCCAAGGGACTCTCAAGAGTCTTCTCCAACACCACAGTTCAAAAGCATCAATTCTTTGGTGCTTAGCTTTCTTTGTAGTCCAACTCTTACATCCATACATGACCACTGGAAAAACCATAGCCTTGACTAGATGGACCTTTGTTGGCAATATGCTGTCTAGGTTGGTCATAACTTTCCTTCCAAGGAGCAAGTGTCTTTTAGTTTTATGGCTTCAATCACCATCTGCAGTGATTTTGGAGCCAAGAAAAAGAAAATCAGCCACTGTTTTCCCATCTATTTGCCATGATGTGATGGGACCAGATGTCATGATCTTTGTTTTCTGAATGTTGAGCTTTAAGCCAACTTTTTCACTCTCCTCTTTTGTTTTCATCAAGAGGCTTTTTAGTTCCTCTTCACTTTCTACCATAAGGGTGGTGCCATCTGCATATCTGAGGTTATTGATATTTCTCCCGGCAATCTTGATTCCAGCTTGTGTTTCTTCCAGTCCAGCGTCTCTCATGATGTACTCTGCATAGAAGTTAAATAAGCAGAGTGACAATATACAGCCTTGATGGACTCCTTTTCCTATTTGGAACCAGTCTGTTGTTCCATGCCCAGTTCTAACTGTTGCTTCCTGACCTGCATACAGATTTCTCAAGAGGCAGGTCAGGTGGTCTGGTATTCCCATCTCTTGAAGAAGTTTCCACAGTTGATTGTGATCCACACAGTCAAAGGCTTTGGCATAGTCAATAAAGCAGAAATAGATGTTTTTCTGGAATTCTCTTGCTTTTTCCATGATCCAGCGGATGTTGGCAATTTGATCTCTGGTTCCCCTGCCTTTTCTAAAACCAGCTTGAACATCAGGAAGTTCATGGTTCACGTATTGCTGAAGCCTGGCTTGGAGAACTTTGAGCATTACTTTACTAGCGTGTGAGATGAGTGCAATTGTGTGGTAGTTTGAGCATTCTTTGGGATTGGAATGAAAACTGACCTTTTCCAGTCTTGTGGCCACTGCTGAGTTTTCTAAATTTGCTGGCATATTGAGTGCAGCACTTTCACAGCATCATCTTTCAGGATTTGAAACAGCTCAACTGGAATTCCATCACCTCCTCTAGCTTTGTTCAGAGTGATGCTTCCTAAGGCCCACTTGACTTCACATTCCAGGATATCTGGCTCTAGGTGAGTGATCACAGCATCGTGATTATCTGGGTCATGAAGGTCTTTTTTGTAAAGTTCTTCTGTGTATTCTCTCCACCTCTTCTTAATATCTTCTGCTTCTGTTAGGTTCCTACCTTTTCTGTCCTTTATTGAGCCCATCTTTGCATGAAACATTTCCTTGGTATCTCTAATTTTCTTGAAGAGATCTCTAGTCTTTCCTATTCTGTTGTTTTCCTCTATTTCTTTGCATTGATCACTGAGGAAGGCTTTTTTTTAATCTGTCCTTGCTATTCTTTGGAACTCTGCATTCAAATGGATATATCTTTCCTTTTCTTCTTTGCTGTTCGCTTCCCTTTTTTTCACAGCTATTTGTAAGGCCTCCCCAGGCAGCCATTTTGCTTTTTTGCATTTCTTTTTCTTGGGGATGGTCTGGATCCCTGTCTCCTGTACAATGTCACGAACCTCCATCCATAGTTCATCAGGTGCTCTGTCTATCAGATCTAGTCCCTTCAATCTATTTCTCACTTCCCCAGTATAGTCATAAGGGATTGATTTGGGTGACAAAGGCACTGAAAGAAGTGCCAAGTATCAGAGGTTAGTAAAAATAAAGATGAAAAATTTTTGCCCCCCAGTTTTACAGACCCGTGAGTTCTGTCCACAGCTCCTCAGGGGGTCCCTGCTTCTAGAATAATCTGAAGTCAATCCTTTTTCTCCCTGGTGCTCTTCTGTCTCTTGCAGCTGATGCGTCTCATTTCACTTTGAAGCTACATGTGATTAACTACAATTAAAAACACTGCAAAGCAATCGTAAGTTAAGTAAGTTACATATTAAGACCTTTCTAAAAAATTGATGGTCGCTATGGAGACATCGTCTAGAGGATGGAGTGGAGCTTCTCACAATATTTGCTTCTAGTTGGTCTCCGCATATTCTCGGGACTGGGGTTTACCAGATTAAGCTCTCAAAATTAGTTCAAACCATGATCTGTGATTTGGACTTGTAAATACTGTTTGAACCAAACAGTTCTTCTCCCTGGTGATGGTTATTGATTATCATGTAGTTATTTACCCAACATCATTTTCTCAGTAAATGCCTCCCCTTCTCCATGGAGATAATATCCCTGATTGAATGTCCTTCCAGAAGGGGTTATTGATTTGGACTTTCCTAACCTCACCTACTGGAGAAGGAAATGGCAACACACTCCAGTACTCTTGCCTGGAAAATCCCACGGATGGAGGAGCCTGGTGGGCTACAGTCCATGGGGTTGCAAAGAGTTGGACACGACTGAGCGACTTCACTTCACTCACTTCATACTTTATCACTGGAGTAGGAAATGGCAACCCACTCCAGTGTTCTTGCCTGCAGAATCCCATGAGCAGGGGAGCCTGGTGGGCCACGGTCCATGGGGTTGCAGAGAGTCGGACACAACTGAAGTGACTGAGCAAGAGCAAGAGCAAGAGCAAGCCTCATCTACTCGAGTGCTGGGCTTCTCTTGGCTTCAGGATGCCACCCTCTCCTGCTTTCACTTCGACCTCACTAGCTTGGTCATTCTCCCCTAGTGATTTGTTATCCTCTAATTGCAAAAGAAAAAAAAAAAAAAAAAAGTGCCCCTGGGCTCAGTCCAGGATCCTTTTCTTGTGTGTGCATCCAGCCTAAGCCTTTATTATCTTTAAAAATTTTTTTCTACTTGGTTTTGTTTTGTTTATTTTTTAAACTTTTTATTTTATACTGGAGTATAGCCGATTAACAATGTTGTAATAGTTTCAGGAGAACAGCAAAGGGAGCCAGCAATACATATATAGGTATCCATTCTCCCCTAAATTCCCCTCCCATCCAGGCTGTCCCATAACATTGAGCAGAGTGCCCTGTGCTATACAATAGGTCCTTGCGGGTTACCCATTCTAAATATAGCAGTGTGTCCTGTACATTCCAAACTCCCTAACTATCCCTTACTCTTGTCCTTCCTCCTTGCAACCCATAAATTCATTTTCTAAGTCTGTGAGTCTGTTTCTGTTTTATGACCAAGTTCATTTGTATTATTTCTTTTCAGATTCCACATATAAACAGCACAAACCTTTATAAACCATGTGTTTTGTGATAATGCTAAGATTGTCATCTCTGGACCTAACTTTCCTTGGCTCCACATCCCCATACCCATTATCCATTATTTCACACATCTAATTCAGCATTGTATGCACATCTCAAGTGTGCATACACTTGGGCCAAGTGTGACTTGGGCCAAGTTTGACATTTTTATTATTCAGCTCTTTCTTCTAGAACTTTCCATCTCAGTGATGTTGGCATGACCCACCCGCAAGCTCAAGGAAAGCAACTAGAAGTCATTCTGTTTCTTTGTTTCCCTTAACCCCTTGCAATGGCAAGTCCTGTTGGCTAACTCTCCCCCTCCCCAGTCTGACCACAGCTCAACCATCTCTCCTGCCATTACCTCTGCAGAGGCTCCGCCATCTTTCATGTCTCCTCCTATCTAGGTCTCAGCAATAGCTTCCTGATTGATTCTCCTCCTTTTCTCACCCCTTTATCTCCTCTTTCTGTAGCACTCAGAGTGATCTTTCTTTTTTTTTTTTTTGATAAAATCCAATGTTTATTTCAAATAGGAACTTTTAGTAAAGTAGGAATAGAAACTTTAACCTGTCAAAGCATCGGCTAAAAACCTAGAGCTAATCAAACTTAGTAGCAAAATGATAATTCCCCCAAGATTGATAACAAGATTAGGATTCTACTGTCATCAGTTCTTTGCAACATTTCAATCTGGATGCCCATGCTTAAAACGCTCTGACTCCTCCCTGTTGTTCTTAGAATAAAATCCCCTCCTTGAGTGGCCTCCTCAATTTTACGTCATCAATTCCTGCAGGCATCTTGGGCCTTGACACATCCCGCAGTTCACTCACTGAGTTCCAGCCACACTGACTGCCTCTCTGTCCCTGAATGTCTCATGTTTGATCCCCTCTCAGAGTTTTTGTACTTGTTCCCCCATCTTTCTGGAACCCGATATTCTCACACTCTTGTCTCACCATCAGGCACCGTTCAAGTTCATGGGCCACTTGCTTGGTGATGCCCTCTGCAGCCCGTGAGCAGCCCTCTCAGTCACTGGAATCAAGCAGATTGTTTAGTCCCTTAACCTTCCCTTGCCCTGTTTGGATTTCTTCATAACACTTAACACTCACTAGTGTTTGTTGTTCATTTATGGGCTCAATTCTCTATTCACTGTGTCCTCTCTAGAAGGCAAACTCAACAACAGCACAGCTTTTGTCAAATATGTTAACCTTTGAAACTCTAGCACTGAGAACCATGCCTGGCTCCAAGTAATTGTCCAATAAAATTTTCTCGGCCAGTCTGGAGAGATGGATGGGTTACTGCATTGTTACCATTCTCTGGATACTCCTAGTAACTGAGCATCAGGATTGGTGTGGCATCTTCTCTGGCCAGGACGCACAGGAGTGTTATTTAGACCATTTGTGAGTTGAATGCAAATTTACCAACCATCTGGCTGGTCCCTGAGTAACTATTGGATTTGTAATGGATGGATTAGGAGTTTACTGAGATCCTAGCCATTAAGCTGCTTTTGTAGGACAGATGGATTATGTCCTATAATTGGCCCCCAGTAGAGACCAGGTCCAGGGCAGGATGGGGTAGGAATGTATCTGAGGGAAGGGTGAAGTGGGAAAGAAAAAGAAGGGATCCCAGTATAGGGGGCACAGCTGCTTCCATCAGGAGCAGGGCCCAGGACAGCCTGGCAGGCATCCAGGGCATCTCCCTCACTTTAATTGCCCAGGCGTCCAGTGAATAAGCCCTTCTACCAGCTGGGCTTTCCTGGTGGCTCAGCGGTAAGGAATCCGCCTGCAGTGCAGGAGACCCAGGTTCGATCCCTGGGTTGGGAAGATCCCCCGGGGAAGGGCATGGCAACCCACTCCAGTATTCTTGCCTGGAGAATTCCATGGACAGAGGAACCTGGCGGGCTATGGTCCATGGGGTTGCAGAGTTGGATCCGCCTGAAGCGCCTGAGCGCACAGGTACCAGTTGGGAAGTATACATTGGACAAAGAGACTCTGTCACGTAGGTGCGTCCTACCTCGGCATGGGAGCAAGGAGCTCTCATAGATTCTGTTGCTGAAAGAGGCTTTTGCCATTCACCCATGTAGGCAAATCCCACTCAACTTGCTGGATAGGGAAAACGCCAAGGCTGTGGGAGGAAAGAGGGTGGTCAAGCTCACAGAGCTGTTGAATAACAAGCTTAGACTCTGGTCTCCTTGGTGTAACTGAAAAATATTTTTATTATTCCTCTCTGGAAGCATGAATCACCAAGACAGTGGGAATAGGATTGGACATTAACTGCATTCCAGAAATGGTTAGGGTGTTTGATCTTGGCATGAGTCCTAGGCATACAGCGTTGAATTTCTAGACCCTGCTCAGGTCTTTGTTCAAATCCCAGATCAGTCCAGAATCCCCATCTGGGTTGCAGTTCCATCTATTCTATTACTTCATTATGATTTCTTTTTGGCTTTTTCACAATATATGAAATGTATATGGTGATTTGTCATGCAGAATTCATTCCAAAATCCTTCCAGAGTGACTTCCTATACTATTGAGATTGGAAACCTAGCAGTTACACTTCTTAGACTCTCTCAAAGTTTTGGATCAGAACCATCAGCTCCATCAGTTATATGTACTTGTGTGAGATTTGGAAGGTGAGGTCATTGTTTTGCTGCAGTAGCTGAGATATTGGATTTTTCTGCAGCAGGGTTCCAGGCTCCACTCACTGCTTTCCTGAATGTGGAAAGGCAGTTCTGCTGAAGGGACAGCTTTAAGAAGCTTCTTTTTTAATTTAATTAAATTATTATTATTATTATTATTTTTACTTTACAATATTGTATTGGTTTTGCCATACATCAGCATGAATCTGGCACAGGTGTACACGTGTTCCCAATCCTGAACCCCCCTTCTACCTCCCTCCCCATACCATCCCTCTGGGTCATCCCAGTGCACCAACCTCATGCTTGATCATGGGATCATAAGACAGTGGTGTATTCTTGGAATCAGTGGTCCTGGGATAGACTTCCTGATTGTGGCAGGGGCAGAAGCTCCCCTGGTGAGCAGACTCCTTCTTAGAGGCTGAGCATGTTCTGCTATCATTTCAACGATTTGTTAAGTCTTATGGCAGATTGGAGAAGGAAATGGCAACCCACTCCAGTACTCTTGCCTAGAAAATCCCATGGACAGAAGAGCCTGGTACAGGCTACTGCCCATGGGGTCGCAAAGAGTCAGGCACGACTGAGCGACTTCACTTTCACTTTCTTTATGGTAGATTGGTCACAAAAAAATGGCCACAATTTTCCCTATTTCTTCTAAAATTCACGACTCTTGGCAATGAAACTTTGCAACCCATCCCTTGGAGAGTCTCTTTCCCCACTCCTAGAATTTGGGCTGCTTGTAACTTGCTTTAACCAACAGAATGCGGCAAAGTAACATTGTGCCCATTCTGAGCCTGTGCCTTAAGAGGCAGTTTCCCTTTTGCAACTCTCTGGGCAGCTCTGTGAAAAGCTCAAGCTGGCCTGCTAAATGATCATAAATACATGGCCCCATTGTCTTCATCACACTCAAGCAACAGATGCAGTGGGGCTTAGCTAATTTGCAGCTGAGCACAGGAGACAGTGACCCAGCCAAGACCAGAAGAACCACCCGGTTAAACTCAACCCAAATTAAGAGCCCTCAGGGTCATGAGCTAAGTACGTGGCTCTTGATAGAAGCCACAAAGTTTGGAGTGGTTTATTAAACAGCAAGAGATAGCAGAGAGAATACCTATCAGAAATAAACCCACTATTGCTTATAATAGCTAGAGGGGGTTTTGTTGTCTGCAACTGAGCCTTGACTAATATATACCTAAATTCAACGTTTTTAAGACCAAGTTCATTCCATCCTCTGACACATGCTGGTTCTCTTCTGGAGTTTCCACCTAGTCTTGCAGCCCTTTCTTCCCCTAACCATGGTATCAGCTCAGTCACTGAGACGTTTCTTTTCCCCAAACACTGTTGCGTCCATTGTCTACAGTCACCCAGTCCGTGTCACCTTCCTTCCCAGTTTGGAGAACGATCGCTGTCCTGTTGCATTTTCTGCTTTCACCCTCGTCCTCTTCCCTTCTCTCAACTAAGCAGCTGCACTGAGAGTTCAAAATTGTGACCCTGACTGTGCGGTAGGGACCCCTGCATGCTGTGCTTCACCCGCCGGAGGATACAGAGCTCTTTCTCTCACTCTCCCTCCAGGACATAGACTCTTTCCCTTTCCTTCCGCTTCTAGAATCCTCTTTTCACCTTTCCACCTCAGGACCTTTGCACAAACTGACCCTCATGCCTGTAACAGTTTGCTGGTATACTTGGTAATTTCCTACCCAACCTTCAGAGCTCAGTATGAGTGTTACATATAAATATATAAGGACTATGGGCTGTTATATAATAGTGATTTATATAAATCATATCATTGATATAATATATAGTAATTATTATATGTGTAATGATAAATAATATGATATATAATTATATGCAATCTAATTAAATGTCATATAATTTATATACTATTTATATACAATTATATAGTTTACATATAAATTTATTTATTTATATGTAGATATATTTATAAATATAAAACTACTTTTAAAATAGATTTATTTATATTGATACATAAATAAATTATATACTCATTATTGGAATATTATATATAATGTACAATTTTATATGGCATAATTTGTAATTTATAATCATATTATATATGCTGCATGTTTAATTTATAGCTTATATAAATTATATCATTTATATATGTTATATATATACACTATTTCAATATACTGCATTTTCTTTATCCATTCATCCCATATAGTCTGATTTCATAGGCCTGGGCTGAGATCTGGCCACCTTCATTTTTAGCAGAATTCCTGGGGAAATCTCCATAGACCACACTTGGGGAAAAGGTGTAAATGGAGGCTTTAAAGGTATGGAAAAAGTGTAGGCTTCAGTAAGTATTTACCATGCACTTGCTATGCCTCTGCGTGGATGTGTAAGTCTTGAACCCAGCCTCCAAGTACCTTATTTTAACTGGGGATTCATGCTTTTCCTGCATGTATTTAAGTGGATCGTATATGACGAAATTTTCTATGAGAGCTTTCTCTTACATATTAGGGATATCTGGGGGTGGAGAAGACAAAGCTCTTAAGATGCTAATTTCTCACTTGAGACTTGGGAGAAAATTTAGCTACTGGAGAAAGCAACGGGCTTAGAGTCTGTTTGATTTTGTACCCAATCTTTTCCTGAACTAACTGTATATATAATCTTAGGCAAGTTGTTTTACATTTTCTAAGCCTTAGTATCTTCCTTTATAAAAAAAAAGAGATGATGACAGGAAAGAATCCCTATCCTACTGTATTGTTATTAGAAATATTATGGGCAATGTGGAGAAGGAAATGGCAACCCACTCCAGTGTTCTTGCCTGGAGAATCCCAGGGACAGGGGAGCCTAGTGGGCTGCCTTCTCTGGGGTCGCACAGAGTTGGACACGACTGAAGCGACTTAGCAGTAGCAGTAGCATTTAGCCTAGAGCACGGGCTTCTAGTGGGTACTCAAATGATGAATTGTATTATGTATATTGAACTGTCAAGCAATATATAATTACGACTTCAGGCTTCAATGGGAGAGTTTCTGTGACCTAGGAAACGTGTCTTGGATTTAAAGGTTCACTTTACCCTTTATTAGCTATATGACTTAGCACTTTCTCTATTTTCTGAATTCCAGTTTGTTTACCTTTAAGTTGAGAGTAAGACTGTATCACATGTTCTTATAACCTAAGTTAAATGACAAAGCCTAGCTAAAAACCAAACATGATGCCTTGAATATATTTGGTGCTCAACAAATACTTACTTAGTAGCTTGGATTAAAGAGTGAACAGTCTTAAACTTAAGAAAGTACCCACCCACTGTTTAAGAATGAGGCTTAGAAATCAAAGGGACTAAGGAAAACTAATACTGACCAAATAGCATGTCTCTGTGAAATGCAGAGAGTTTTAGAACTTTGTCAGTTAAAACACAAGATTCTTTTGTTGCAAGTGATACCAAACTGAACTGAAACATGCTTGAGAAAAAACAAAATCAACAAAGAGTATTCTATATAGTGAATATCTACATAATTGCTAAATTCAGAGTAGGACCATCTTCAGGCATGGCTGTATCAAGTGGCCACCAGGTTGCGGTCACACTGTCCCATCTCCTGTTTCTATTGCTATCTTTCACTGTGGGCAGACTCCCTACCAGTGATGGCAAAATGATTTCTAGCAGTCCCTAGCCTTCCTCCTGTTCTCTCCTCAATTCAAGCAGAAGAAACATTCTATTTCTCTAAACTCTTAAGCATATCAACTTGAATTAATGATGATTGAATTGACCTGGGTCATTTGTCCATCTGGACACCCATTTTCATGAACAGAAGATGGAACATCCTGATTGGCCCAGGTCTGGGCCATGTGCCTGCCCCTGAGTCTGGTATGGCTGAGTCTAGCCATAGCACAAATTCCAAGGACAGAGAGTTAGGGTACAATGGGTCTCCCCCAATATGTAAGTGTTAAAATAGGAAGGGGAAATAGATGCCAGAAAAATTTAAAAACAACAGATTCTGCTATATTTGTTTCTCTCCTTTTTTTTATTTATATGCATCCCTCTCTATTTCCTAGTCCTGACATCTGAGGAAGAAAAGACTGGGGGCTTGTTTTCCACAGTGAAATTTGGGAGCCAGGACTATATCCTGATTTGAAACTAGTCTTTGGTGGGAGACAAATCTGAGAAATAGAGGTGGTAAGGAGGAGGGATAGGAAGCAGAATTCATCCCTGGAGGTTTTTAGAAGGGGAGAGGGACCTATGGGGAGTTGGTCTGGGGGAAATTTACTTTCTTCAATAGGCATGGTGCCTGGGTGCTGGCTGTGACACCCCATTTCTCCACTCCAAACCCCACTTTCATCAGAAAATGCAGCTTAAAGGTCATGGAAGCCTGTGTGACCTGAGTCCTTCCTCTTGGCTAATACCATGGTGCCCCATGGGTCATCTGCTGGAGGGCAAGCCTCCTTCTGGTGAGCAGAAGTATAGCCACTGGATAGCACATTAAGCTGTGCCCCATGGGGGCCAGAGCTATTAAAATAGACTCCATCCCCGGGAACTGAGCAAAATACATTGACCAACCTTTACATCAAAGGCAGCAGCAGTGGCCAGATTGCAGCAGTAACAGCCTCCCTGCACTCAGCATTTTCCTTGTAGAAAACAAGATCACTAAATGACTTTCCGTATCCTTCCTTCATCTGTGGACCCCAGAGATCACCGGCAGGCCTTGCCTGTTGGTGCATTTGCTCCATCTCTGTTCTCATTCATTTTTCTTGTTGTCATGGAGGGAGACTTAACAAAACACTCACATCAATAATTCTGATGCCCTGTAAATGGCCAAATCCCCAAGAGAGCCCCTTGGCCTCTCCATGCTCATTGCCTCCTCCCCCTGCCACGCTCATTGTCACACAACAGCATCTTTTTGCGGTGATGTCAGTCTGGACTGGGGTAATCACTTGTGGCACTATACCTTCTAGCTTCCTTGTTATTAATCGTTCCCTACTGAAAACTCGAAAAGTGATTTCTAACTTGGGACTTTTGTTTCCAAAACATGCTGATACTTCCTTTCAGGAACCATCTCATCAACCTATTATGGAGCTGGCCCCAGTGCCAAGGTCATCCTTAGGTACAACTACAATTAATCAGAAGTCCAGAGTGATTGTGATCTTGTGCACAAGCTCACTGTTATATTTTAAGCTTCAAGGGTAAATTAAAACCATGTAGTCCAGTGGTTCTCCCCCCAGGAGGACATTTGGCAGTATCTGGAGACGTTTTTGGCTCCCCAGGTGGCACAGTGATGAAGAATCCACCTGCCAGTGCAGGAGACACAAGAGATGTGGGTTCGATCCCTGTATGGGCAAGATCCCCTGGAGGAGAAAATATCAACCCACTCCAGCATTCTTGCCTGGAAATTTCCGTGGACAGAGGAGCTTGGTGGACACAGGAGTTCGTGGGGTCACAAAGAATTAGACATGACTGAACACATACACATGTGACATTTTTAATTGTCGCAGTTTGGTGGTGGGTTGTTGCTACAGGTATCTGGTGTGTAGAGACCAGGGATGCTACTCAGCATTCTACAATACACAGGACAGCCTCCCACAACAAAGGATTATCCAGCCCCAACTGCCAATGATGCTGGAGATTTGAGATTCATGAGATCATTGAGTGATGAGAAACTCTGATATAAAGTAAGGACAGTTAGGATTTATTCAGTAGTCATTTGATTCATTCATTTAGCCCTTGACAGTGAAGCACCCAGGATGTGTCAGACGTTATTCTATACATCAGGGATTTCATTGTGATGGAGACTGTCTGGGTACTTGTTCCCATGGAGCTGTTATGCTAGTGGGGCACTCTGACAACAAGTACATAAACAAATAAGATAATTTAGAAGGTTATATATGCCATAAATAAAGGAGTGAATTTGTGACAGGACTGTGGGAGTGGGGAGGCTGTTAGATATGGAGATTGTGGAATCAGCATTGGATCTGAGGCCTGAAAAGTGAAAGGAAGTCAGAGTCAAATCATGAAGAAAAGAGTTTCGGGCAGAGACAGTGGCAGGTGCACAGATCCTGAGGCAAGAAATCCAGGCTTGTTTGGGGAGAGAAGAAAGAATAAGGTGCCTGGAAACGACTGAGCAAGTGGAAGACAGAACAGGTGAGAGAATGTGGCACTGGGCTAATCTCAAGGAGCCAGGGTGACATGTTTGATCTGTAAAGGGTTCAACCGCTAATATTTCAGCTTTGTGGCTCTAATACTTTCTGGAACAACTACTCAATTCTTGCACCATAGTACAAAAGCAGTCACAGGCGATATGCAAATGAGAGGGCATGGCCGTGTCCCAGTGAAACTTTACTTACAGAGTTGGGTCATGAGCTGCAGTTAACTGGTCCCTGGTACAAGATGTTGCAGGACCTTGGGAGAGGTTTGAATTTTAAGTACCCATGAACAGTTTCAAGCAGGGGAATCATGACTACTTTTAAATGTGGTTCATGAGAATAACCAAGTCACTGGCTTTGTGACCATATAGTCCTACCACTTCACCTCTCATGGCCAGAATGTCCTTTGTAGGATGAAGTTGTCCAGGCTCCATCCTATACTGCTGTAAAGATGGAGCAGCTTGGATGGGAGGAGGGAAGTGTAGATTGCAAATGTGAGTTACTGTGGCTGTTAGGATTGTTTCCATCTGTGGTGGCCCCAAAGCCCTCACACGTATCTTTGCAGCCTTCTAGTATGAGGAATGGCTCCATTTCAGAGCTTAGAGGAGCTTCCTGAAACTCCAGGAGGCAAAATTACTCATTTGCCATCGCAGAAGGCAGAAGCAGTTGTGTTTGGGCTCCCGCCCGCCCGTCTGCATGTTTTCAGCTCAAATATAGACTTAGTGCTCAGTGCCTCGTGAGTGCTGCTTCTCCCCTAGGAAACCTATGAACTTTATTTTCTTTGCAAAGGAGTCACCTCTCGATGAAAAAAAAAAAGACACTTCCTCTGCCCTGCTCACCCTTGGCAAGTGCACCTCGCAGTCTGCCGACTCAGTGTCCAGGGGAGCTCAGAGCAAGTTAACGGGGCAGGAACAGACAGCCTGGATCTGGGTCCTGGCAGCTGGACAGGTCTGCGAGGAAGGAGCTGACTCATGGGGAGTGGTGGGAGAAATGCCGCCTGCCTGGGAGGCTAGGCAGGATCAGTGTCACTCTGTCTCTTAGAATAGGACTTGATGTCCTTACCAGGACCCGCTGTAATTTGACCCCTTGCTATCTTTCTGCCTCACTTGGTCATTTCCCTCACCTTGTTTGCCTTGCTCTGGCCACACTGGCCTTCCTGATCTCCAAAACACCCAGCTTGTGCTCTGCTCTGGACTTTTGCATGAGCTGCTCCCTCTGTCCAGGTTATCTTTCCTCCAGCTCTTTCTTTGTTGACTTGATTCCTTCACATAGGTCTCTGCATCCACACCACATCCTCAAAGCAGCCTTTCAGACAAATCTATTCAAAATTGCACTGATAGAAAACAACAAAATTCTGTAAAGTAATTCTGAAGCAATCCTTCAATAAAAAAATAAAAATAAAAATAAAATTTGCACCATATCCTGCTCATCACTCTCTATCCCTCCCTTTATTCTGCCTTATTTATTCTTTAAACAGCACATCATATTTTCCTACCTGATGTTATTATGTTTCTTTATGTGTCTATCTGTTTAGTTTCTATCTGCTCCGTTAGAATATAATCTACCTGAAGGCAGGTCTCGATCACATCTATGACCAAATCTCTGACTCCAGTCCAGTATACTATACATAGTAGGAGATTAATAACTCTGTGTTGAATGGATGAAAGACCTTCAGTCAGGATGGGACAGGTCCCAGGTGCTGCCAGGCAGATGGTCTTTAGTGGGCTAGGCTGGTAGGAGTTGACTATTTGACGGGTGGTGGGAACCTAACATTGTAAGATCTGGGCACATATAAAATGCAGTCTGTATTAGAGTCACACTAGCTGCTGCTGCAAATGAACTTCCATATTTCAGCGACTCAAGACGATCTTTATTCTTGCTTGTATAACAATCCATTGTGGATTTTCCTATTAGTGGGAAATGGTGATTCAGGAAGTTGAGACACTTCACTTTTGTGGTTCTGCAATCTCTGAGGACTATGAAATCCTCTGCTTCCAGTTGAAAGTGGGGGAAAGAGTAGGGAAAGCACACCCACCGTGGCTTGAAGGCGGCTTACCAGTTCCACTCTACTCTGTTGGATAGAACTGATTGATGTCCCCATCTGGATGCAAAGGAGGCTGGGAAAGGTTGCCTCTCAATGGTACCTGCTTTCCAAAAACAACTCTGTATTAAGAAATACTCTGTACTCTATACACCAAATGTTGGTGGACATCTAACTATTGCTGTCATATGATCCTGATTCTTTCATTTCCTTTGTTCTTTCCTTCACTGACAGCCTTGCCCGGCATTAGTTTCCACAGAAGTCTAGATATATTCTTGCTTCCCATCCTACCTATGATTTCTCTTTACTCTAAACTCTCTCAAGCTACTGACATGGCCTCTTTCTCCCCTTCACTACTGCCAAACATCTTGGAAGAATTCTCTACTGATTTGACATTTCTTTCTTAGTTACTGAAACTGCTCCAACTTGATGTCATCAATGACCTTATTGCTAAATCTGATATTCTCTTCTAAGCCTTAATCCTAGATGTCTTCTCTGCAAAATTTGACACCATGGAGCATAGCTTCCTGCCTGGAGCTCATGCCTTTCTGATTCTCCACTCTCCCAGTTCTCATCTTACCTCTCCGATTGCCCTTTCTCAGTCACAGTGATGTTTTCTCCTCAAGATTGGTGTTCCCTTGATTTCTGTCTTTGGGTCTACCTCTTTCTTCCCTCACCCTATTCTGGATCTGAAAATAAATGAAAACCCATCTATATTGGTTTCCAAGAGCTGCCATAGCAAATTACCACAAATTGAGAGGCTTAAAATAATAGTGGGCTTCCCGGGTGGCACAAGTGGTAAACAACACCTCTGCCAGGGCAAGTAGACATAGGAGATGCGGGTTCTATCCCTGGGTCAGGAAAAGTCCCCTGGAAGAGGACACAGCAGCTCACTCTAGTATTCTTGCCTGGAGAATCCCATGGACAGAGAAGCGTGGCAGGCTATGGTCCATTTGGTGGCAAAGAGTTGGACACAACTGAAGCAACTTAGCATGCATGCAAAGCAATAGAAATTTATCCTCTCGGAGTTCTGGAAGCCAAAGGTCCAAAATCAAGGTTTCATAGGTTTGGCTCTTCCAGGAAGTACTGAGGCAGGCTCTGGTCCATGCCTTTCTCCTGGGTTTTGGAGGCTCTAGCTATCTTCGGCTTGCAGATGTATCCACCTAATCTCTACCCCCATCATCGTATCTTTCCCTCCATGTCTCAGATCTCCTTTTGCCTTCTCTTCTTTGGACCACAGTTACTGTGTTTCATTGTTGTTGTTCAGTCGTGAAGTCCTGTCCAATTCTTTGTATTTAGGGCCACTAGAAATCCAGAATTATCTCATTTCAAGATCCTTAAATTAATTACATCCACCAAGACCCTACCTACAGATAAGTTCACTTTCACTTTACCAGGGATTAAGACTTGGACATATCTTTTGGGGGAGGGACTCTATTCAAAGCACTACCCCCCCCCCCCACCAAATTGGTACCTCCATCACCAGCTTCTCTCTGGGGTCCAGATCCACACTGCCAACTCCCTACCACACGTCTCCAACCCCAGGGTGCAGAAGAATACCATAGGCACAGGTCCAAACAGACATCTATCATTTTTTCTTACCTCTAATCATTCTCAATTTTCTCTCGTGGTGGATGGCTCACCATCTGTCCAGTCTTACAAGCTAGAAGCGTGAGGCTCATCTTAGATTCCTTCCTCTCTTACCTCCCACCTCCAGTCAGGCACCAAGCTGTGTTGATATGACTGGGAAATAGCCCCCAAAGCTTTCCATTTCCAGAATTTCCATCTTGCTGCAGCTGTCAGTGTTTATCACCACTGGTTTGCCCACAGCTCTTTCACCAGCTTTCTTCTCTCCTTCCTCTGGTTTATCATTAATGCTGCTGCCAAAGTTTTCCACCAAAAGATTATGAATCTGATGGTGCTAGAGATCCATAATCCTTTATCTAAAACTTGCAGTGCTGCAAAAGTTCAGAATCTTTTGGATGAAAGAAAATCAAGATGCAGGACACTGTGTAGGCCTTGCAGTGTACTCTGAGCCATCACCCTGTCCTGAAACGTAAAAGAGTATTTAGATGAAGAGGGACAAATAAAGATTATAAATAGTGTTCATAGTGTTCACTGATAAATGAGTTTGTGCCAAACTCATGAAAAAGTCTTCGATTGTTGGCTTTTAGAATTTTAAGATAAGGGTTAATGGATTGTGGATTTGAACTTTTTCTAGAAACTTCTGTCAGCTTCTGACTGTCTGTTTTAGTAGCATTTGAAAACTGGTTCCTTGCAACTGGCCTATGACGTACAGACATGTTGTATTTGGCCAACATCATATTTTGGGGCATGCATTCACGCTTAGTCTTATCTGACTCTTTGTGACCCCTTGGACTGTAGCCCACAAGACTTCTCTGTCCACGGAATTTCCCAAACAATAATACTGGGTGTGGGTTGCTGTTTCCTATGCCAGGGTGTCTTCCCAGCCCAGGGATCGAACTGGCATCTCTTGTGTCTTCAGCCTTGACAGGCAGATTCTTTCCCACTGTGCCACCTGGGAAGCCCCATCATATTTTTAAACATTGCTTATTGACAGCTTTTAGGAGAACATGCACCAATAGTTCCTCAAGTTGTCCTGGGTTTCACCAGCACATATTGTCTTGACAACTTATGACCTCACATAGTCACAGTAGCCTGGTCTCTAAGTTAACAGCCAGCCACAGTGAAGCATGCAAGGATGCCTGCAAATCAGAGTCCCACTTTACTTCTCAAGGACCATCCCAACTCCTTCTCTTAAGTCTCCTCAGCCTCATCCTTGGCACATCACATTATCAGGTAAGGGGAAATCTTTAGACTACAGAGATAAGCCCCATGCCTCAGTGTATGCTCTTGCCTCTGTCTGAAATACTCTTTCACCACTAAGTTTCTGAAATTCAAAACTCATTTATTCAACAAAAATCTATTAAACACTTATCATTTCCATAGGAGGGTTCTAGGAATATAACAGAGGATTAGCCAGACAAATCCCAACTTTCATCCAGCCTACATAATCTATGAAAGTTCAGTTCAGTTCAGTCGGTCAGTCATGTCTGACTCTTTGCGACCCCATGAATTGCAGCATGCCAGGCCTCCCTGTCCATCACCGACTCCCAGAGTTCACTCAGACTCACATCCATCGAGTCAGTGATGCCATCCAGCCAGCTCATCCTCTGTTGTCCCCTTCTCTTCCTGCCCCCAGTCCCTCCCAGTATCAGAGTCTTTTCCAATGAGTCAACTCTTCTCATGAGGTGGCCAAAGTACTGGAGTTTCAGCTTTAGCATCATTGCTTCCAAAGAACACCCAGGGCTGATCTCTTTAGAATGGACTGGTTGGATCTCCTTGCAGTCCAAGGGACTCTCAAGAGTTTTCTCCAACACGACAGTTCAAAAGCATCAATTCTTCAGCACTCAGCTTTCTTCACAGTCCAACTCTCACATCCATACATGACCACAGGAAAAACCATAGCCATGACTAGACGGACCTTTGCTGGCAAAGTAATGTCTCTGCTTTTGAATATGCTACCTAGGTTGGTCATAACTTTTTTTCCAAGGAGTAAGCGTCTTTTAATTTCATGGCTGCAGTCACCATCTGCAATGATTTTGGAGCCCCCCCAAAATAAAGTCTGACACTGTTTCCACTGTTTCCCCATCTATTTCCCAGGAAGTGATGGGACCGGATGCCATGATCTTTGTTTTCTGAATGTTGAGCTTTAAGCCAATTTTTTCACTCTCCTCTTTCATTTTCATCAAGAGGCTCTTTAGTTCCTCTTCACTTTCTGCCATAAGAGTGGTGTCATCTGCATATCTGAGGTTATTGATAATTCTCCTGGCAATCTTGATTCCAGCTTGTGTTTCTTCCAGTCCAGCGTTTCTCATGATGTACTCTGCATAGAAGTTAAATAAGCAGAGTGACAGTATACAGCCTTGATGGACTCCTTTTCTTATTTGGAGCCAGTCTGTTGTTCCATGTCCAGTTCTAACTGTTGCTTCCTGACCTGCATACAGATTTCTCAAGAGGCAGGTCAGGTGGTTTGGCATTCCCATCTCTTTCAGAATTTTCCACAGTTAGCCTGGGCCATTACTCTTACTATCACTGTACAGTTAAAGATAGTGTTCATGACACATCACTTTCTCTGATCCCCAGTGACTCCATTCATGACCCTGTCATGGAATTTGTTACACAGTGCATTGTGTGTCCGTGTTTACTCGGATGCGCTCTTCATAAAGCATGAGCATCTAGGGCCAGAATTCATCTCTAGTGGTTCCTGTGAGCCCATGGTTATGCCCGCAACTCTTGAGGACCCATATTTCTTAGATTTACTGTGTTCCTACCATCCCATGGCTTATTCTCTCTTGACTTAATTTTGGATATCCTGACTCACCCACTGTCCAACTTCCAGGTCATGCAACATATTTCAGATTTTTGCTATGACAGTCTCTTACTTCTAGGTATTCATTTCTGTGTTAGTCAGGATGGAGGAGCTCACCATGCTGGAATCATAAGCACAAAGTCTTTGTGCTTTGACACAAATTTATTTCTGCTGATACCATATTTCCCTCTTGGCAGATACTTCCACAGTTGTGGTGACAGAGAGAGAGGTGGCAGTTTTTACCTGGACTCTTAAAGCTTGTACTTGGAAGTGACAAATGCCCTGTCTGTTTACAGTTCACTGGCTAAAGCAAGTCACTGATTGCATAAAACTTTCAGGGAATGAGGAAGAACCTGGAAAAATTATGACTAGAATACTCGTGAATATTCCCAATAACTGTCTTAACAAGTCTTCACTTGTCAGCAGCTGGCACATAGGAATACCCTTCCTTTTAAGGGATCAGAGGCAAGAATTCCTTAGGTTCAAGTTAATGAGGGCTTGGTTTGCAAAGATGTGGTGTCTCAAGTTAGGTTATGGAGGCAGGGTTTAGGCACAGGTGGGCCCCTTATAGGAGTCAAGGCTAAACATAATTCAGGGAACTGAGGTTCTAGGTTCCAGGTGGGAGTTTGATCACAGGAGCAAAGTAAGATTCTAGAATTGGTACAAATGATGCACATAAAGCTAACAAAGATTGCTGTTGTTCAGTTGCTAAGTCATGTCCAAATCTTATGACTGCATGGACTGCAGCAGGCCGGGCTTCCCTGTCCTTCACATCTCCCAGTTTGCTCAAACTCATGTCCACTGAGTTGGTGATGCCATCCAACTATCTCATCCTCTGTCACTCCCTTCTCCTCCTGCCCTCAGTATTTCAAAGATTATGGAATGTCATCTAATTATTTGAGTAATAACCTTGGGCTCGTGTTCGGGTCATGTCTGACTCTTTGAGACCCTGAGGACTGTCGCCCACCAGGCTCATCTATCCATGGGACTCTCCAGGCAAGAATAGTGGAGTGGGTTGCTGTTCCCTTCTCCAGGGGATCTTCCTGACCTAGGGATTGAACCTGGGTCTCCTGTATTGCAGGTGGATTATTTACCATCTGAGCTACCAGGGAAGCCTTGAGTAATAACCTATACCTCCTTAAATTTCCTTTGCTAGAGCCATAATTAATTTATTGAAGACCTACTACGTGCCAGATCTCAATGTGGACTATGAGGCCAGTCACAGCCTGATCACTGTCAACCTATCATCTCTCCCCCTCCAACTTCCTGTTGCCCTACCACATGGGTGGGTGTTTCTGCTCCCGAAATAGTCATGACTCAGGGCTTTGCACTTCTGTCTCCTTGTCTGGAATGTCTTCCCTTTTCATCTTTATGGGCTGGTTCTGTCTCTTTATTCAGACCTCAGCTTAAATGTCACCCTATTTCAGTCCACTCTATTCAATGCTCCTCCCACCTTCCCTTAAAGAAGGGGTGGGTAAAATATAGTCCCGGGCCTGCCACCTGTTTCTCAGAATAAAGTTGCATTCCTCATTTCTTCATATATGGTCCATGACTGCTTGCATCCTGCAACAGGTGAGCTGAGAAGCTGTGACAGAGGCACTGCAGCCCACAAAGCCAAGAATATCTACTCTCTGGCTCTTGACAGAGGACAGTTGCCAGGCCCGGCTCTGGAGTCACTCTATAGCAATAAGTTCTATTTCCCTTGTTACACTGTTCTCTGAAATCATCTCCTTTGTTATTTCAGTCTCCCCTTCCCCACTGGGATGTGAATTCCATGAGAGTAGGGATCTCTGCCTTGATCTTGGCTTTAACCCCAGAGCATTCGGAGGCATTCAATGCTTGTATATTGTCTGAGTGACCAAATGCTCTGAAAACCTGGGGAGGAGCTCAGCCTGACCAATGTACATCAATGAGGGGAGGAGAGAATGGGCCATCCGGAAGTAGGGTGCCTTTTCAATTTTTGGATTTTTGTAGACCAACCACAGACACCCCCATTTGCTATTTAAGTCATGCAAATAAAGTACAAGAAATCAATTTAATAGCCTGGCCTAGTATTCAGTGGGGTCTGATCTATGACAGGCTCTTTTCGCAGTGAACCTCTAAACCTCCTTAAAGAGCTCTGGCAACCATGAGATCTGGCAACCAACTGAGATCGGCTCAGGCCACTTCCCTCCATGACACGAAACCCCACAAGGAATCAGTGCTTCATGAAGTGTTACAGCCCCCACCCCATCCCCGAACTGTTGACTCATCCAGTGCTTTAGCACTCCTGAGATGGCATGGCTTTCCATAGAAGCCATCAGCCCCCACATAACACTTTCCTGTGTACAAATTTGATGTTTTTAAAAAAGTAAACCAGCCTCCCAAATTACATTTTGCTGGAGAAATCAATAGCAATGACTTGCAGGCTTAGGCAGTGCTTTTGAGGAGGAAAAGATGCAGGAGGCAAGCAGAGAAGGGTTGGAAAATAGGAAGAAGGCGGCCTGGTGTGCTGGTAGATTTCATGCTCCAGCACCTTCCGCCAGATCCATGGAGGGGTGAAACTCTAGGAGCAAGGAATAATGGAAATGTATCAGTTCATAAATGCATTTGTGCAAACAACCACTCCCCTCCACTCTCATCTTTTTCTCACTCTTTGCACTGACTACACCAGCAAGGTCTGTAGGTCCCACCTCTGAAACATCTCCCGAATCTCAGCTCTCCTCTACATCCCTACTATACATCCTGGACCAGCTGCCATCAGCTGACACTTGGACTCATGCAATGGTCTTCTAACTTGTTTTCCCATGTCTTTTCCCACTATAGCATCAAACCCATTCAACTGAACCAGAGGAATTTCCCAACGACAAAAGGCAGATCAAGTCACCGTCCTGTTGCACACCCTTTGACGTCCTTACCATGATCCACTAGCTTGGATGATCTGACTCTTACGTATGGTTTCCAAGCTCATCTCCACCCTCTTCGTTCCCACCCCACCAGATACCCAGATCCCCTCACTCTGCCTCCAACATGATAAACCTATTTTTCCTGAGGGCAGGTCCCTCAATGCTCACTTTGCCTGTTCCAGCTTTGCTCACTCATCTTTCCCATCAGCTCCTTCTGGTTATTCAGGTCTCAGCTTCTCAGAGAGGCCATCCTGACCTCTTGTTTATAAGAAATCCCAGTGACTCTTACATCCTCCCACATGATTTCCCTCAGAGCCTCATGGCTATATAACTTTATTTTGTTTAATTCTCTACTTGCTTCTTATCTCTCTTACCTTGTACAACACTTTAGCTTCAGGGCCTTGAACTGTCCCCAGCGCAGAGTAGGCACTTAAGAAATAGCTATGGAATGTCTGAATGCTATTGCCTTCTGAGAAATCTTCTATTAAAAAAAAAAACTGGACACATGCTGGTCGTTCATTCACTCATTCATTTATTCAATACATTTCCTGAGTGCTTGCTAGCTGCCAGCCTCTCTGCTGGATGCCACAGGTAGAGACAGGAAGACTCGGTCCTTGCCCCCAGGTAACTCTTTATATGAGGAGGACATACATGGCAAAGATTTCAGCATGGTTGGTGTAAGAGCAGAACTGTGAGCAACCACCAAAGTTCTTTAGAATCTGGGGAGTGGGTGCTTATATTCCCTGATGGAGATGAGACGACTCTGCTGAGGAGGTACCACTTCAGTTGGGTTCCGAGTGATGATTAGAAGCTTGTTAGCTGTAGAGTGAAAGATTTAAGACACTTAGTCAAAAGTCAATCTGCCAGAAGTAGAACTAGCATTGGATAGTTGAGGATGAGAGATGGTTTTCAAGTTCTGTGATCTTCCTGGTAATGAAAAGACAGGAGGGAGAGAAAAAGAGAAGCCACAGGGATGGAAGAAGGAGGAGCAGATTGAACAGCCATCCCTCACATTCATTCTCTTCCTCCAAGTGACATGTTTTGTGATGCTATTTTTCTCTCAGTTAGTCACTCAACAAAAAGGTTAGGGGCTGCTGCTTTAAATACTTAAATGTGCCTGGCCTTAGTTACAAAGGGCTAAATCCGGTTTGAGGAAGAAAGGTGAAAAATATGTCTCCTAGTTGAAGAGGTCTTTGGGGAAGGAAATAGGGCTCTTTGCGGAAGGAATTCTCCTTCCAGCCCTCTGTGGCATGCACCCAGGTTCCACTTCTGAGCATAAGGATGTAGAAACAAAAGAAGGGGTTCTTTTCTGTTGCACACACCTGGCTCTCATCTTTTGATTTACTCAAATTTCTGAGACAGTTGAACCAGCTTCAGCTTTTCTCCAGAGCTGGCATTAGTGTCTATATTGGGTTAGGGTTAGGGTTAGGGTTAGGGTTAGGGTTAGGGTTAGGGTTAGGGATAGGGTTAGGGTTAGGGTTAGGGTTAGGGTTAGGGTTAGGAAGAGTGTTGTGGGCAGATAAGAGGGAGGAGCTACAAACAGAGACCCTAAGAATAACAACTTCCTGCTCATCTTCCTAAGGCAGTGATTTCCAGCCAGCTTCTTCCTCCCAGACACCCAGTCTCCCTAACTTCTCCCAGAGTTCTCTCCTCCACCTATCTACTCACTCTCAGGCCTTGGGAGTATCTGAGAAGGGAAAACTGGAAAGTATGCTGTCAAATTGGACAGTACCAGAAAGTTACAAGTGGACGAGAGCCAGGACCTTCCCAGATACCAGCCAGATGAACGTAGTTATAAATAAGGCATTGATGCTTCTGACTAAACACTCTTGTCTTTGATTTTTGTACTCAGGCTCCATGTTCTTGGCAGCCAACCAAAGGCAAGTCTACAGCTGTATTTCTTCACCTTGCCTGACATGAAATTGTTCTCTAGGTCAGGGGTCCCCAACCTCCAGGATCTACTGCCTGATGATCTGAGATGGAGGTGATGTAATAATGACAGAGATAAAGTGCACAGTAGGTGGAGTTCTTCTACAGGCTTCTTTTGAGGATAGAGATGAGCTTTTAATGCATTGGTTGGTTGTAAATTGATGGTTTCATGACAAGTTTATTTAGCTTTCAATATATATATTTTTTAAAAATTTAGTTTCCAACATTTAAATTTTAGGATATATTACATAAAGTTCCAGATTTTTTAGTTGTCTTTAAAAAAGACAAGATCTAGAAACTTTGTCCACAGCAAGCAAGAAGTGCCCTCTCTAGATGACCTGTGTATATTGTCATTTCTCCAGAGTTCCTGCCCCTCCTATTCATTGCAACCTCTCACCCTCACCCATTTATATCATCTGCTGGTATTTGATTTCGGATCTTACTTTAAAGATTTTTCACCCCTTTATATGTGTAATCTAGAAAAAAGTGGTACAGATGAACTTATTTGCAAAGAAGAAATGGAGACACAGATGTAGAGAACAAAATTATGGACAGACACCAACAGGGAAAGGAGAGACAGGATGAAATGAGAGACTGGGATTGACATATATACCCTTCTAAGTATGAGATAGATAACTAATGAGAATCTAGGTGTCTAGCACAGGAAACTCTACTCAATCCTCTGTGGTGAAGGAAATCCAAAAAAGAGGGGATATATGTTTACATATATATAAAATGATTCCCTTTGCTGTGCAGCAGAAACTAACACACCACTGTAAAACAACTATACTCCATAAAAAGTTTCTTTTAAAGATTTTTCATCCCCGAGGCCTGTGTGAAAAGCTTTTGCAGCCACTTTCCCCCTAGAAATTGCTCTGGACTGTATCGCCCTACCTTCAGCTGTTGGTTCTGCCTGGATTCTACGCATTGATGCTATGTATGTCTACAGCTCTCCCCTCTTTGAATCAAAGGGTGCTCACTTTTACAAAGTCTCTCATGGCAAAACAAAATTAAGGTTTTGGGTGTGTGTGTGTAAGAGGATGAATGAATATGTTCACATTGTAAGGGATTCAAGAAATAAGTAATAATATAAAGTACTGAGACTCAACCATCATCCCACCACCCTCATAACCCTGTTAAATATTTGGATGTGCGTGGTTGTTTGGGCACTTCCAACACGGTGGGCACTGATCTAAGTGTTCTACATGCCTTATTTCATTCAATCCTCCAAACAACCCTAAAAGATAGATACTATTCTCATCTCCCTTTTACAAATGACATACTTGAGGTATACAGAAGTTGCATACATCTGTGTGAAATAGAACACACAGCTAGTACATGTGAAATCTCAAGTTTTAATTTAAGTAGTCCAGCTCTGGGATCCACATTCTTGAAAACTATATCATACTATTAAGTTGCTTCAGTCGTGTCTGACTCTTTGAATCCCCATGGACTGTAGCCTGCCACGCTCCTCTGTCCATGGGATTTTCCAGGCAAGAATACTGGAGTGGGTTGCTACGCCCTGCTCCAGGAGATCTTTCTGACCCAGGGATTGAACCAGGGTCTCCTGTGGCTCCTGCATTGCAGGCAGATTCTTTACTGCTGAGCCACTGGGGAAGCCCATGTGCATGCATACATATTTTATAAATAGCTTGCTGGAGCTTGTATCACTCACCTCAGGAAACAATACAGTGGGAATTCCCTTTGTTGAGTTATCAAAGAACTCACTGAAATGAGCTTGAAATTATTGGGGGAAGTCAGTTCTATTACCTTATTTCAGTTTCTAGCCCTTATTAGTCATCCCGGGTAACCAGACACCTTGAGTAACACTGGAGGGGTCAAGGCATTGGCGAGGCATGTCTTTTCTAGCTTGGGTGCTTCTTATTAATAATATACAATTGATAACTTTTTATGAGTATAGAGGATCATGAGAAAAGAGGAAAGGAAGCAATTTTTATTTCAGAACTCTTATGCATCTGGTACTTGACATATGGTGTTTCACAATGTCCATGTAGATGAACAATTATTATTTTCTTTTTCAGGACTCACTGGTTCCAGGGCATACAACTAGAGACGTCGGACTGCAATCTGACCCGTGTAAGTCCAACTTTAAAGCTGATTGTTACTCACTATTCTGCAACACGTTCTACCAGAAAATGTCACTAATTACAACTGAAAGGGGAACCATCACATCGTTTTGCTGGAAGAATTATGACCTATCTGATGAGAAAGCTCTGTGCCCTTTCCTGTGGGCATCACTGTGATATATATGTGTGTAATCTAAGTTGACTGATTTATCGGTACACTCATTTTACATCACAGAACTGCCCTCGAAAAAATGTAAGTTAAAGTTTTGAAAATGATAACTTTGAAATCCATTTCAGGGGAATCAATACAAGGGATGGAGAAGGAAATGGCAACCTACTCCAGTATTCTTGCCTGGAGAATCCCATGGACAGAGGAGCCTAGCAGGCTACAGTCCATCCTGTCACAAAGAGTCAGACACGACTGAAGTGGCTTAGAACACAATATAAGGAGGAACCCTTCTGTATTCTTTGTAACACAAGTAGCATGGTGTTCTGTCAGCTTCTCTTTCATGAAATCAGACTTTCTTAATGGGGTTGCCCTTGTTGTGGTGATGACTGTACACAAACATAGGCCTATGATTGATGTGCTGAAAAAAATTCCCCCACCACGTTCTTACAGCACCATTATAGTGGCATTTATAGATCTTCTTCTATTATGTGATACTTAGTTTTAAAGGACTAAATACATGGCTTTTAAATTAATAATTCACCAAGTAAATACTATGTGACAGGAGTGGGCTGGATCTGAGAAAATTCTGAGATGAATAAAAAAATCTAAGTCTTATGTTTAAGAATTTCAAGGTCTGAAGAGAAGACAAATATGTAAACAGACATAAACAATAGTGTGAGCAATGCAACCAAAAGACTTTTTTGGGTTGTTTCTGTTGTCCATTTATTCAAAAGTATTTAGTATTTAGCTCCTATTACGAGCCATGCTGTAAGCTCAGGGATGCATATACAGTGGAGGGGAAAAATAGAGATATGAATCTTAGCTTCCTAGAGCTTATGGTTTTTCCAAATGTATTTGCATAGCAGGCAACATACTACAGTATCTAAGCGTACAAGTTCTAGCCCCATACTGCCTGGGATCAAATGCTTCCACTTGCTAGTTCTATGACCTTGGGAAATTATTTAACATTTCTGTGCCTTAGTTCCTCTATCCTTTGGATTTAAACATAGTAGAGTATCTACTTCATAGAATTGTTCTCAAATGAATTTTTTTAATCAAATGAATTAATATTTGAAAACAATAAATGAGTGACCCTCTCATAGTAAGGACAAAATGGCATTCATCAGTTAAGTAAATAGAATTGCAGATGATAAACTTGGGTTGTTTTGAATATTTGCCAAACCCATATTCTACCTTTACTATTTTTTATCTTTAAACTGACACATATTTTAAACTTAAATGTTCATCCATGAACTACCGAATAGCCCAACTAAGCCCAGGATGTCCGGGATGCGCTGGCATAGATGTAATGATTGTACAGATCATCTCCTTTGTGAAACTATCTTTGTTCCCTGGGCAAAATCAGCAGCTCCATCCTCTGTGCTCCCACAGCACTTTGTGCCAAAAATTCTATTAAGTGCTCATCAGAATGCCTAAAATTCATCCTCGCTCCTGGCTGGCTGGCCAATATGAGGCTGAGCTTTGGTTTGCACTGCCCCAAAAGCCCAGGCCTACAAAGACTGAGAGTAAAAAATAATCTACTTGTTAAGACACCAGACATACTTAGGAAAGCTCACAGTACAGACTGTCAGATATCATTATGTGTGCATCCAGGCGCCTATAAGCTCATCAAGAGAATGGACACAGTTCTAACACCAGGGAAGGAATGTGCCCACTTGAGCTTTGAGAGAGCTTTGGAATAAGCCTGGGCCAGAGCCAGGGAAGAGGAGGATCTGGGATGGGCAAGGAGCAAAGGGTCATGTTCTGAAGCTGGTTCTGACTCTCCATTTTAATTTTTTTATTTTTAATAATTGAAGTATAATTTACAGGTCATGTTAGCTACAGATGTACAGCAGTGATTCATATATATATAAACTTTATCAGATCTTTTCCATTGTAAGTTATTATAAGACATTGGTCATATATTTATATATTAAAATTTTCAGATTCTTCTCCAGTTATAAGACATTCAATCATTAAATATAGTTCCTGGTACTATACAGTAGGTCCTTGTTGTGTGTGTATTTGATACATAGCAGTGTGTATTTATTTATTTATTGTTGGCTGTGTTGCATCTTTGTTGCTGCGTGTGGGCTTTCTCTAGTTGTGACAAGTGGGAGTTACTTCCTAGTTGTGGTGGTTGAGCTTCCCACTGTGGTGGCTTCTCTCGTTGCAGAGCATAGACTCTAGGCACACAGGTTTCACTAGTTGTGGTTTCCGGGCTTTAAAGCCTGGGCATAGTTGCTCCTCAGCATACATGGTCTTCCTGAATCAAGGATCAAACCTGTATCCCCTGCATTGGTAGGTGAATTCTTAACCACTGGTCCCCAGCAGTGTATATATGTTAATCCCAATCTCCTAATTTATCCTCCCATCCCTTCCAGTAATCATGTTTATTTTCTATGTCTGTGAGTCTATTTCTGTGTTGTAAATAAATTAATTCATATCAGTTTTTTTAGATTTCACATATAAGTGATATGTGGTATTTGTCTCTGTCTGACTTACTTCACTTAACATGATAATCACCGGGTCCATATGCAAGTGGCATTATTTCATTCTTTTTTAACTGTCATGATTCTCTATTTTTATAAGGCAGGGAGGAGAGGGTCAGAAGCTCACCTCTACTTTCCAAGTAGCCAAAAGTAGGAACTGAACTTGCAGGTGCTGCTGTAGCAGAGAGGAAGTGAGTAAATTTATCCTGCGGACTCTGGAGGAAGTCATGTCTCTACTATTTCAAAGGATGTAAGAAAGTGTTCACCAGGCAGATGGATGTGAAAGTTCACTCTAGGCCAAGGGAACAGCACAAAAACAAAGACACCCCATAGCATGAAATGTTTGGTCAATTACTGACATTTCGGCAGCATTTGAGTATAGTAGATAAACGGAAGACTGTCAAAAAAAAAAAAAAAGAAAAAAAAGAAATGAATCTATAGAGATTATATCTACTACTGTGGACAAGAATTCCTTGGAAGAAATGGACTAGCTACCATAGTCAATGAAAGAGGTCGAAATGCATTACTTGGATTCGATCTCAAAACAACAGAATGATCTCTGTTTGTTTCCAAGGCAAACCATTCAATATCATAGTAATCCAAGTCTATGCCCCTACCAGTAATGCTTAAGAAACTGAAGTTGAATCGTTCTATGAAGACCTACAAGACCTTCTAGAACTAACACCCACAAAAGATGTCCTTTTCATTATAGGAGACTGGAATGCAAAAGTAGGAAGTCAAGAAACACCTGGAATAACAAGCAAATTTGGTCTTGGAGTACAGAATGAAGCAGGGCAAGGCTAATAGAATTTTGCCAAGAGAAGGTACTGGTCATAGCAAACACCCTCTTCCAACAACACAAGAGAAGACTTTACACGTGAACATCACCTAATGACCAACACTAAAATCAGATTGATTACATTCTTTGCAGCCAAAGATGGAGAAACTCTATACAGTCAGCAAAAACAGAACCAGGAGCTCACTGTGGCTCAGATGATGAACTCCTTATTGCCAAATTCAGACTTAAAATGAAGAAAGTAGAGAAAACCACTAGACCATTCAGGTATGACCTAAATCAAATCCCTTACAATTATACAGTGGAAGTGAGAAATAGATTTAAGTGATTAGATCTGATAGACAGAGTGCCTGAAGAACTATGGATGGAGGTTTGTTACGTTATACCAGAGGCAGGGATCAAGGCCATCCCCAAGAAAAAGACGTGCGAAAAGGCAAAATGGTTGTCTGAGGAGGCCTTACAAATAGCTATGAAAAAAGAGAAGTGAAAGGCAAAGGAGAAAAGGAAAGATATAAGCATCTGAATGCAGAGTTTCAAATAGCAAGGAGAGATAAGAAAGCCTTCCTCAGTGATCAATGCAAAGAAATAGAGGAAAACAATAGAAGGGGAAAGACTAGAGATCTCTTCAAGAAAAACAGAGATACTAAGGAAACATTTCATGCAAAGATGGGCTCAATAAAGGACAGAAATGGTATGGACCTAACAGAAGCAAAAGATATTAAGAAGAGGTGGCAAGAATACATGGAAGAACTATACAAAAAAGATCTTCATGACCGAGACGATCACAATGGTGTGATCACTCACCTAGAGCCAGACATCCTGGAATGTGAAGTCAAGTGGGCCTTAGAAAGCATCACTCTGAACAAAGCTAGTGGAGGTGATGGAATTCCAGTGGAGCTATTTCAAATCCCAAAAGATGATGCTGTGAAAGTGCTGCACTCAATATGCCAGCACATTTGGAAAACTCAGCAGTGGCCACAGGACTGGAAAAGGTCCGCTTTCATTTCAATCCCAAAGAAAGGCAATGCCAAACAATGCTCAAACTACCACACAATTGCACTCATCTCACACACTAGTAAAGTAATGCTCAAAGTTCTCCAAGCCAGGCTTCAGCAGTGCATGAAACGTGAACTTCCTGATGTTCAAGCTGGATTTTAAAAAGGCAGAGGAACCAGAGATCAAATTGCCAGCATCTGTTGGAGCATCGAAAAAGTGAGAGAGTTTCAGAAAAACATCTATTTCTGCTTTATTGACTATGTCAAAGCCTTTGACTGTGTGGATCACACAAACTCTGGAAAATCCTAAAAGAGATGGGAATACCAGACCACCTGACCTGCCTCTTGAGAAATCTGTATGCAGGTCAGGAAACAAAAGTTAGAACTGGACATGGAACAACAGACTGGTTCCAAATAGGAAAAGGAGTCCATCAAGGCTGTATATTGTCACCCTGCTTATTTAACTTCTATGCAGAGTACATCATGAGAAACACTGGGCTGGAAGAAGCACAAGCTGGAATCAAGATTGCTTGGAGAAATATCAATAACCTCAGATATGCAGATGACACCATCCTTATGACAGAAAGTGAAGAAGAACTAAGGAGCCTCTTGATGAAAGTAAAAGAGGAGAGTGAAAAAGTTGGCCTAAAACTCAACATTCAGAAAACTAAGATCATGGCATTCAGTCCCATCACCTCATGGCAAATAGATTGGGGAAACAATGACAGACTTTATTTTCTTGGGCTCCAAAATCACTGCAGATGGTGACTGCAACCATGAAACTAAAAGATGCTTGCTTCTTGGAAGAAAGGCTATGACCAACCTAGACAGCATAATAAAAAGCAGAGACATTACTTTGCCAACAAAAGTTCACCTAGTCAAAGCTATGGTGTTTTCCGTAGTCATGGATAGATGTGAGAGTTGGACGATAAAGAAAGCTGAGTGCCAAAGAATTGATGCTTTTGAACTGTGGTATTGGAGAAGACTCTTGAGAGTCCCTTGGACAGCAAGAAGATCCAACCAGTCCATCCTAAAGGAAATGAATCCTGAATATTCATTGGAAGGACTGATGCTGAAGCTGAAACTCCAATCCTTTGGCCACCTGATGTGAAGAACTGACTCATTTGAAAAGGTCCTGATGCTGGGAAAGATTGAAGGCAGGAGGAGAAGGGGATGACAGAGGATGAGATAGTTGGATGGAATCTCGTCTCAGTGGACATGAGTCTGAGTAAACCTCAGGAGTTGGTGATGGACAGGGAGACCTGGCATGCTGCAGTCCATAGAGTCACAAAGAGTTGGACACGACTTAGCGGCTGAGCTGAACTGAACTGAACTATAGAGGTAGGGAGCTGGTCTTAAGGCCCTCAAAGGTCCCAACCACTCCTGGATAGGCTTCAAAGTTTGAGAAAGAATTAAAAAGTCCAACATGCTGAAACACTGAGTGCATTCTGAAACAAATGTCTTCAAATAGAATTTTTTTTCTGTACTGCAATAACCAGTCTGAAGAAACTGGCATTTAAAACACAAATGTTTCTGAAATACCCCATAAAAGTAAAGTATCGAAAATATTTCTTAATTGTTAGAAAAAATGACTTTTGTACATGCTTGGAATGAGTCTTTTTAAATACCACCCTTCAAACACACCATCTTTTCTGGCCCCAAGTGCCTGAGAATGGTAGTGCTAAATGGTTTAATAGAGCTGTGCATGTCTCTTCCAGACACGAGGCAGAATGAAAGGAGAATAAAGTTTATTAGAGTGGGAGATGCTGTTAGAACAGCAGCCTGGCTCAAGGGAGAGCCGAACCTTTCGCAGGCTAGTAGCCAATTTTTATAGCCTCAAGACAGAGAAAATTCCTACTGGAATAGTGGAATTAAGTGATTGATTAGGAAACTATAGGGTGGGTAATGGGGGGTGAGGGTACCTAATATGGGGTCAGGAAACTGGCCTGTTTAGATCCAAAGGCTCATAGCAACAGTTGCTATGAGACTTGGTCAGTTCCTGAGATTTTTATCCTGTGACCCTGGTACAGGGCTCCCTACCTATGACCTTGGTATAGGGGTCCACAGTAGATGTACAACCCAGCGCATGAAATGGTATCAGAGGATACGATACATAGCACTATCTCTGTGTAACCTGCCTGGCGAAGACTTTTGGGAATCCTTTGGCCAAAGGGCACTTTAATTTATCCAATGTGAATGAACTCCATGTACATTTACCAAAGCCTCACCTCTTTAATCTGCCTTAAGCAAATAAAAAAACAAGCCCCTCAACAATTTCTGGGTGGAAAAAACCATCAACAAAGGGGCTGAGAGGAGAAAGGAGGCCTTGCTCATATTATAATTGGATGCAGAATAGGGATGCACTGGATTCTATTTTGGGCTTGGGGCCAGCACCTACCCCCTCTGTGGCCACATCCCCTCCAAGCATCTTTCCTGACCCATGGCCGCTGCTCATTTACTGAATGAAATTTACCCATTTACTCATTACCCATTTACTGAACTTGCCCTTCCTTGGACGGGCATATACAAATTAGGTTGACTTGGGTATTTGTTGCCTTTCATTTCTAATTGTCTTTGTCATTGTTACCTCCCTCATAGCACCAGTAATACAGGAACTGTGAACTCTGGAGTTGTTTATAGCTCCCCAAAATGGCAGGAGTTCCTCTCTTTGGGAGGCTTCCCTGGTGGCTCAGACAGTAAAGAATCCTCCTGCAATGCTCGAGACCCGGGTTTGACTCCTGAGCTGGGAAGATCCCCTGGAGGAGGGCATGGCAACCCACTCCGGATTCGTGCCTTGAGAATCCCCATGGACAGAGGAGCCTGGCGGGCTACAGCCCATGGGGTCACAGAAGAGTGGGACGCAGCTGAGTGACTAAGCTCAGCACGTCTCTTTGGGAGCCTACTTGTGCTGCTCCTGCTGCTTGGAATACTGTCTCTCTCTTTAAATCTGTTTGAGTCTGCCTGGACTGGCATTAAAAAAAAAAAAAATTACCACAGACTGGGAGGCTCAAACAAAAGGCATTTACTTCTCACAATTCCGGCGGCTGAAAATCTAAGATTAAGTTGCCGGGTGAAAACCGTCTTCCTGGTTTTCAGATGGAAACTGTTGACTGAAAAAAAATGCACAACAGAAAAGGTGAGAATTACAGTTTATTTGGAAGCCCGGAAGACAGACTCTCAGATAGCTCTGAGGGACGGCTCTGAAGAGGAAAGGGAGGAGCCAGGGTATATAGGAGGTTTTGCAACAAAGACCAGGTAGTGAGAACATCAAAGGTTACTGTTAAAGAAAACCAGACATTTGCAGTAAATGAATTTAGTGCTTTTCTGTGTATGGAAGATGCAAGAGTCCAGGCATCTTGAAATCATTCCTTTGATATCTAGGGGTGGCCCAGTCAGTAAAGAATTTGCCCGCAATGTGGGAGAGCTGAGTTAGAGCCCTGGGTTGGGAAGATCCCCTGAAGAAAGGAATAGCAACCCACTCCAGTATTCTGGCCTGGAGAATTCCATGGACAGAGGAGCCTGGCAGGCTACAGTCCATGGGGTCTCAAAGATTGGACATGACTGAGTGATTTCACTTTCTTTCTTTTGGGGTCCGGTGATTTCCTACCCTGAGCCCCTCAGGGTACACCCTTGCAGGCAGCTGCAGTAGTTGAAGGCTTGGCATGCAGCCCATCTGTCTCCCAGCTCCCTCGGGCTCGCTGTTGAGAGCAGCTATAGCGGCTTGATGGCATGATGTCTGCAGCATCCTGTGTTTGCTGATAATGGCAGGCAACATTTTTCATCCACAGCACCTTCTCTCTGTGTCCCCTCTGGGTGAGAAAGTGCTCTTTCTTCCTCTTTTTAAAATTCACTCATCCCACCATCATGATGGGACCCTCCTTCATGACCTCATCTAACTCTACCTCCTAAAGGCCCACTTACAAATTCCATCATGTTAGGGGTTAAGACTTCAAAACCGGGGGAAGGATACAATTAAGTTCATGACGTTGTTTAGTCGCTAAGTCATGCCCAACACTTTTGTGACCCCATGGACTGTAGACTGTCAGGCTCCTCTGTCCACAGGATTTCCCAGGCAAGAGTACTGGAGTGGGTTGCTATTTCCTTCTCCAGGGCATCTTCCCAACCCAGGGATCGAAACCTTGTCTCCTGCATTGGCAGGTGGGTTCCTTATTGTCAAGCCACTAGAAAATCCCACAACAGCAAACAATATACAGTTAAGTTCATGATGTAGACCAAGCTCTTTTTCGCCCTTCAGATCTTGGTTCCGATGTCAATTCCTCTTCCCTCTCTGCAAATACATCTAATCACAGCACCCATTAAATTGCACCATCACAGACCCTTTATTTGTGCTTCTTCCTCATCACTTGAAGAGTAGGGTCTGGTCCTCGTTTCTCTTCCCAGGGACCATAATATGTAGTAGGTGTTCAATGAACGATTTAGTGAGAGTACAGACAAGCAATTACTTTTAAAATAAATGCACAATAGGTGAGATTATTGTCCATTCCTTGGATGGGTGTTATGAACGTCAGTTTAACTCCAGACACCCTGAGAGCAGCCTTCATTAGAACAGGCTTGCTAACCAACTTTTTATCAACGGCGGGATAGGAAACTAGCTCTCCTCTATTTAATAGGACCTTGACTTTTTAGCCCATGGAGTCCTTGTTTAATCACTTGTTCTTTACAACTCACCAATTTAAGTCAAAGTTTATTTTTGAACTTGGGAAGGCAGATCCTGGGGGCAAGAGCCTCAAAAAGAGTAACTATATATCCAGCAGAATGGGAGAAGCTTTTATTCACAAATCTACAGCTCACAACTTTTTGTTCTTTTCATTCTCTCTCTGGCAATCTTAGCTCTTCAGGCGTATAACATTTAATTATGCAGCATAATGACACAAATGAACTTATCTACAAACCAGAAACAGACTCACAGACATAGAGAACAGATCTGTGGTTGCCAGGCAGGAAGTGGGGAGTGGGGGAGGAAAGGACTGGGAGTTTGGGATTAACAGATGCAGACTATCATATACAGAATGGGTGAACAAAAGTGTCCTACAGTATAATGCAGGGAACTATATTCACTATTCTGTGATAGACCATATGAAAAGAATATGAAAAGAGAAGATTATGAAAAATGATATATATAACCGAGTCACTTTGTTATAAAGCAGAAATTGACACAACATTGTAAATCAACTATATTTCAATAAAAATTTTTTTTAAAGTGTGCAGCATAAATGGAGCTTCTTTTTTTCCCCAATATCATTCTTATCATTCAAGTATCTCTGCCCCACTGGATGGGTCCAAGCAGTAATCAAAGTCCAATGTTTTAAGCTCCCTTTTTATCTGTGATAAGTCATTGATTTTTAGAGTGCCTTTCCTCCCCTGTGTCTCTGTAAGTTAGAATCTGAGTAAAAAGGGAGAGCATATCTTAGATGATCTTAAAGAGGAGAGAAACAGGGCCTTTGAATTCAGATCAAATCTTTGAGACCCTTGCTGGTCATTGCTCTAGAGAGGCTGGTCAGGGTTATCTCCACAGACATGCAGAGCCCTGAAACACACATTGTCTGAGGCCATCTGTTTTGTATTTTTAATACACTTTTATGTTAGTGTATTAAATAGTTTTTGATTTACAGGATTATTGCAAAGATAGTACAGAAAGTTGCCATAGACTGCACATCCAGTTTCCTCTCTTTTTAACATCTTACATTAGTATGACATATTTGTCACAATTAAGAAGTCAATATTGATACATTATTATTAACTAAAGTCTGTACTTTGTTCAGATTTCCTCAGTTTCCCCTAACATCCTCTTTCTATTCCAAGATCCCAACCAGGACACCATGTTGCATTTAGGCATCATGTCTCCTTAGACATCTCTAGGTTGTGATATTTTCTCAGACTTTCCTTCTTTTTGACGACCTTGACAGTTTGGAGAAGTATTGGTTAGGTATTCTGAAGGCTGTCTCTCAGTAGAAATTTGCCCAGTGTTTTTTTCGTGATTAGACAGGGGCTATGGGTTTTGGAGGGATTCCCTGGTAGTTCAGAGGTAAAGAATCCACCAGTAGTGAGGTTTGAACCCTGGGTCAGGAAGATCCGCTGGAGAAGGAAAGGGCAACCCACTCCAGTATTCTTGCCTGGGAAATCCCATAGACAGAGGAGCCTGTGCAGGCTACATACAGTCCCTGAGGCCGAAAGAGCTGGACACACCTTATCGACTGTCTCACCTGTAGTCTTAAGGAGACCTAAGGTTTTCGGGGAGGAAGATCACAGAGCTAAAGGGTACACACCGTCAGATGACTTGTCACTGTTGGTGTTGATCTTGGTCACCTTTCAAGGTCACATATGTCTGGCTTCTCCACTGCAAAGTTATCCTGCCCACTTGCCATACTGTTTTCTTCAGAAGGAAGTCCCTCTGGACAGCTGGCACTTGAGGAGTGTGAAATGATGCTCCACCTGCTTGAGGGTGGAGTTTTTCCAAATATCGTTTGAAATTTTTCTGCGTGGGAGATTTTTCTCTTTTCTCCCATTTATTTACTGACTCAGTGATTTGCACAGACTCATGAATATTTTCTGGTTTGGTTATACCCCAATAGTACTTTATTTTGTTGCTCACGTTCTTCCAGCCTTTGCAATTGGGAGCTCTTTCAGCGGCTCCTGTTTTTATTTGACTGACTCATTATAGTGGGCTTTGTTGTTGCTGCTGCCGTCATGTTTTTGGTGCCTTCTGTTTTTGTGTTGAAACGTTACTGGTTATTCGCTTCTGTGGTACCTTTGCTCCATCACTAGGCTGCTGCTCTGATGTTTCTGTTCTGAGTTGAAAAATAGCTTGCAGATTAATGTCTTGTGAAGACTAGTATATTGAAATGAAGTTCATCTGCATTCAAATACTAGGTGGTGACTTTTTAGCTGTGTGATCTTAAGCACGTTATTCATTCTTTCTGAGGTTCTGGTTGCTTTTCAAGATCATTGACCTTTAATGCCTATGGTAAAGATTGGGATTAAGTTTTCCTACTTAGGGAGAAAAAACCCAGGTACCACTGACTTGAACACAGTTAAGGAAAAGAGGCTGAGAAAACTTCTCCTTGCTCCCTCTTCCCCAATAATCAGGGCCGTGTCACTGACGAAGGAAGGTGGAAAGGATATTGTGTGACTGTTGTCAGTGTCCTGCCCTCTCCCTGGCAGGGTTCCCCGAGGGTGAGAGAGAATATATGTCAAATGCCTGAGTACAGTAGATGCTTGATAAATAAGCAATCTGTTCTTATTTTACAGTAACTTGTGAAGAGATAGGAATTCCATATGGCTATAGGGAAGGATTGGATTAGACCAGAGTCTCCTTAAGGCTACAGGTGAGATAGACTATGAATTTAAATTTCTATTAACTGGCAATAATAGGAAGGCATTTTAAAGTAGAATAAGGGTAAATGGGAAGATAATGATCATATCCATTTGTTGAGGTTATGCGCCAGACACTGTATTTAGTGTTTGACCTGTGTTTTCTCTTTCAGTTCTCACAATCACCTTATGAGATAAATGGCTTCATTTTACTCTACTTTACAAATGGAAAAAAAAAAAGAGAGAGAGAGAGACTTTGGACAGTTTGCAATCGGGTAACTACTGATCATTCAATCCAGGATTTACATGGAGGATGCCAGACTTTGAAGCCTATGGTTCTAAGCGTTAGGCTGTATGAACAAACTGTTCATCCATGCAGTGCATATTTGATGAACTCTTACTGCATTTCAGGCATTGTTCTGGGGATATCACGGTGCATAACATAGACAAGGTATTTGTTTCAACAAATGGATATCCAAGCTGAGGAAATAGAAAGTAAGTAAGTGAAACTATTAATGAACAAAATAATCGCAAGCAGGGACAAATCCCCTGAAGGAAACAGCAAACAGAAGATAGTTTCGGGAAGGGGAGGTTCTTCAGACAAGGTGGTCCAGGAAGGCTGCTCTGAGCTGAGAACAGAATGGGAAGAAGGGGCCAAACAGAGAAGGATTTGGAGGAAAGAGACTCAGGGAGAGGGAGCAGCCTGTCCCAAGGGAACGCACCTGGCTTGCTTGAGGCGAACCTGAACTTGGCTCGAGGACAATGACCTAATGGTGAAGTTCCTCCAGTAGCATCCTGACCTTTAGTCACTACAGAGAAAAGATGGAAGATTTACAATTTGGTGGAAGGGAGGAGGGTGCTGAAAAAACGAATCAGGAGAGCTCGTTGAACAAGCAAAGGGCTGTGTGTTCTTGTGTTTAGGATTTTTCTCTATCAGCTGCAGTGTTGGGTCATTATCAACCCACCTTATGAGCAGACGAGGAAAGGCACGCTTGCACTGGTCTCAGGTGGCCCAATCAGCTTCGTCTCATTAGTAAGAGAGACAGGTATATTCTGGATGTTCTTATCTTTTTTCCAGGTTGAATAAGTGTCTGTGGATGCTGTGGAGCTTGAGAGGATGGGGGAGAGAGGTTAGCAGTCACCACTGACACTTGGCCATGTCCTGAGTGCCTCACGCAGCATGAAGGTGGAAGTGGGGGGAAAGGCTCAGAACCCCAGCTTCCACAAAACCAGGTGAAGGCTGAAAACACCTGGCGATGCTGTATGGGGAATAAAACCATCCTGTGTTTGCTCCAGCATCAGATCCTCGAGCGTTGGGCTAGGAAGTTCAGGAAGTGTGTGGTCAAGTTTTTGCTTAGCATACTGGATTTAGACAGCTGGGTACACCCTGGGTTGGGAACCCGGGACCAGGGTGTGTGATGGGAGAGAAGACATGGCTCAGGAAAGAGCCCAGAGCTGTCCTCAGAAGACCTGCATTCAGCCGGGCTCAGCAGCGTTTTGTGCAGTCTTGGCACACAACAATGGAAAGGTTTGCAAGAGACAGTTGAGGATAAAAAGTGGGCAAGATTTAGGGATGTGGGAGGTATCAGTTCTAGATGCTAGAGAGGGTGATGGGACAGAAGGAAACCAGTCAGGAAGGGCAACTGCTTTTAAAAAAGCTGAGTTATCAGCACTATTGAAGCACCAGGTAGCATTATGAGTTTGGGGAAAGAGTCAGGGGATATAGATGAAGCTTTGGGAATCTCATGGTGGGAATTTCAGGTCAAAAATAAAGACTTTTGCAGCTAGTAAGCCTCAGAGGACAGTTAAATCAAGCCCCTGAGGTGATGGCTTACTAACCTACAACTCTGGTCAGCTCTGAAAAACTGAACAGGGTCAATCTGGTTCTGGCAGGAGCTGCTGCTTTGGCGGGGGGCGGGGAATACCAGGTGCTGGGGGGAGGGGGCCGCTCAGCTCTCTGCAGCCATGCAGGAAAGTCACTGCTCCTCCTGGTGCCCCCACCCCCACTCAGGCGCTGACCCCTTAACCCTCTTGCAGCCCATTTTTCTCCAGTGCTAAAGGATGGAAGACAGACAATTAAGCCAGAGCCCAAGCACTTCATCTGCTGTTAGTTTCCTTAATTGTATTTCCTACACATTCTTTTATAAATAGATTTAAGCAAGACACTATGTTCTTTAATGTGTGCATTTCTGTTGCTATGGAAACAGTCCCTTTTATCAACTCCCCCTCCCCAAGGCTTAGCCATAAAGTTGAAGTTAGCACCTGTTTCCCCCCCCGCCCCCCAGGCAGGTGAATTATTTGCGAATCCTTGTTTTCTAAGAAGGCTTCTATGAGTGGGTCGACATAACCTGCTGAAGACATCTTCTTAAGAAAAGCATCAGCTGAGGGTCTGTGATTTCCAAAAGACACAGCCCATCCTTGCTAGCCCTTCAAGTAATAAGTGACTCATTCCGTAGATTCATAGGCTGGTGGAACTGGGGAGGGATCTCTAAAGAAATAATCCTCATAATAATGGTAATAATAATTAAAAACTACCTTGCTCCCTGCATTCAATGTGGCATTCCTAAAGGACTCTTTTAATTAAATCATTTGTTCAAAAACATTTCCTGAACATTAATATAGATCTGAACTGATCAAGTCTAGGACCCGGGTTTCCTGAATTCCATTCTGACAGCTTCCTCCCACATCATGCTGATGCTCACACAGGGCTCCTCAAGCTTGCATAACAGCTCCCTGGGGACTGTGTGAAAGTGCAGGTACTTATCGAATAGGTCTGGGGTGGGATCCAAAAGACTGCATTGTAACCATTGCTTGGGTGAAGCTGATGCTGGTCAGGCCATAATTTGATTAATAAAACTCCAGAACACTATTTTATTTTGTATTGAAGTATAGCTGAATTACAATGCTGTGTTAATTACTGCTTTACTGTAAAGTGATTCAGTTATACATACATATGTGTTATTTTAAAAATTTTCTTTTCCATTAGGATTTATCATAGGACATTGAATAGCCTATAGATATTGAATATAGTTCTCTGTGCTATACAGTAGGACCTTTTGTTTATCCATTCTCTGTATAAAAGCTTACATCTGCTAATCTAACCCCTCACTCCATCCCTCTCCCAACCCCCTCCTCCTGGGCAATCACCAGGCCATTCTCTATGTCTGAGATTCCAGAACACTATTCTTAAACTTTGGAGATCCTGGATTCTTTTGAGATCTGATTACAATTAACGTTATTTGGTTGATAACAGAAGCTCTGACTATAACATAACATAGCATAACACAATATGCAATCAATTATACAAAATATCATATCATGGTCTATATGACTTTACATATATGCATACAGTTGACCCTGAACAATGCTGGAATTATGGGAGCCAACCTTCCACGCAGCCAAAAATCTAAGTGAAAGGGATCTCCATAACCCAGCAATGCCCACCACCGACTCTCTCCTCTCTTTTCAGAGTGGGGCAATGCCACCACATTTTCTACCTTTGGGTGAGAAATTTGCAATTACTGGAAAGTTATGGTAAAAACAATTGACACCCGCCCAGAGCATGAAATGATATATATTAAATACAGTGTGCCTCAAATACCATTTGATAAATACAGGGCAGAACAAAATTTCAGTTTTGTTAAACATGTTTACTGAGTATTCACTATGTCCCAGTCAATCTTCCAGGTGCTAGGGGAATGGCAGCAAAAAACACCAAAAGTTCTCACAGAATATTCAAGAAGCGCTAGGTAGACAATAAAATGAAACCTAGGTGTGCCAGTAAGAATATATAGAAGGTGAGAAGGGCCTCAGAGGAAATAATACCAGGGAAGAGGGACAGGCAGTACCACTGATGACAGGAGTTGTAAATAGGATTTTCAGGGAAGAGCTCTCTATCAGAACAGAGTTGAAGGAAGTGGGCGTGGATACAAAGAGGTCTTGGGAAGTGTGTTCCAGGAAGTGGAAACAGGAAGTACAAAGGCCCTGAGGCAAGAGTTTGGTTAGAGTGTCTGAGTCACAGGGTTGGAAGAACAATAGATGAGAAGGAAATGTCATTAGACCAGAAAATGTAGGGGCCCATGGACCTTTGGAAGGACTATGGCTTTGACTTTGAACAAGATAGAATTCTTTTAAATTCTGCAGGTAAAGGACTGACCTCGTCCAACTTGTGTTTCAATAGGGTCATACTGGCTGCTGGGTTGAGAGTAAACTCTAGGGTCAAGCAGGGAAAGAGTGGGATCATTAGGAAGATCAGTCATCATCATACAACAAACAAAATGCATCTTTTCTTTCTCTCTCTTGTCCTGGTGGGTTTCACTGACAGATAGTATCACGGGAACTGGGAAAGACTTCACTATTGCCGGTGAATACAGTTTGCTTGGGGAGAGAGAGGTCCTTCCCTCTAGCTGTGCCCCAAATTTTCCAAACAGAGACGATAAAGATACATGTTTGCTCCATTAAGACGGACGGTACCCCCAGAGAGCTCTCTTAGCTGGAAGATCTAGAATAATCATCCATCTGGAAGTGTACAGCTGGCAAAGAGCTGAGTGATAGGAAAAAAGAAAAAGAAATGGTGTTTAAATCAGGAGCCATCCCACAAATTGAAATTAGTTAAATTCAGTCAATCGCTGACTGATTTTCTGTTATGGGATTCAAACACTCTGAGGCTTAGTCAATTGAAACCTGGTTTCAGAATGAGCCAGTTATGGATGGATCTGGTGTTCTATTATTAAAACAAATGGATCTGTTCAGAGCATAACATACATAACACTAAGAGCCCACTTGGTGGCTGGAGATGCTTGACTTTTCTTTTCTTTTCTTTTTTTTTTTTTTTTTTATCCCTGAAGACTTGGAACCAAATTCTGGAGAAAGTCAGAGACATGCAGATTTTTTTTTTTTTGGTAAGTAATTAAGAAGTGTTTATTGAAAATTGAAAATCTGCCTTATTTTTTGCTTCCAAATGTTTTCTGTTACATGAGGGTTAAAGTAAGGTAAGAGATTTGTAGATTTGTTTAAGGCAAGTCATCTTAGAAATTGCATGGTTGCCTTATTTTAGTTAATCCAGAAACTGAGACTCGACTAGGGGCAGTAAATGGCCCAAGGTAGGCTAACTACTGTAGTGAAGACTCCAAAGATTTTAACGGCTTAATGCATTCAAGTTGTAATTCTCACTCACATCACATGCAGCGTGGGCAGGCGGCGCTCTCCTCCACACAGTTCCTCAGGAACCCATATTCTTTTTACCTTGTGGCTCTGCTACAAGTCATCAGAGACATCTCTGTTTAGCTGGAGGAAGAGTGTGAGGATCAAGACAAGAAGGCTTTTATCAGCTGGACATAGAAGAGACACACATCACTTTTGTTCAGATTTCATTGGCCAGAACTCAGTTCTTCTTCTTCTTCTTTTTTATTTTTAAAGAAATACATATTTTATTTTGGCCACAAGGCCTGCGGGACCTTAGTTCCCTGACCAGGGATCGAACCCACACCCTCTTCATTGGAAATGTGGAGTCTTAACCATTGGACTTAACCTTATGGCAGAAAGTGAAGAGGAACTAAAAGCCTCTTGATAAAAGTGAAAGAGGAGACTGAAAAGGTTGGCTTAAAGCTCAACATTCAGAAAACGAAGATCATGGCATCTGGTCCCATCACTTCATGGGAAATAGATGGGGAAACAGTGGAAACAGTGTCAGACTTAATTTGGGGGGGGGGGGCTCCAAAATCACTGCAGATGGTGACTGCAGCCATGAAATTAAAAGACGCTTACTCCTTGGAAGAAAAGTGATGACCAACCTAGACAGCATATTCAAAAGCAGAGACATTACTTTGCCAACAAAGGTCCGTCTAATCAAGGCTATGGTTTTTCCAGTGGTCATGTACAGATGTGAGAGTTGGACTGTGAAGAAAGCTGAGTGCTGAAGAATTGATGCTTTTGAACTATGGTGTTGGAGAAGACTCTTGAGAGTCCCTTGGACTGCAAGGAGATCCAACCAGTCCATTCTGAAGGAGATCAGCCCTGGGATTTCTTTGGAAGGAATGATGCTAAAGCTGAAACTCCAGTACTTTGGCCACCTCATGAGAAGAGTTGACTCATTGGAAAAGTCTCTGATGCTGGGAGGGATTGGGGGCAGAAAGAGAAGGGGACAACAGAGGATGAGCTGGCTGGATGGCATCACTGACTTGATGGACGTGAGTTTAAGTGAACTCTGGGAGTTGGTGATGGAAAGGGAGGCCTGGTGTGCTGTGATTCATGGGGTCGCAAAGAGTCGGACACGACTGAGCAACTGAACTGAACTGAACCATTGGACTGCCAAGGATGTCCTTTTCTCTATTTTGCCCAGCACTTCTTCTTATGCTCACAGAGTTAATATATGATTATTCAAAGTCTAATATGTAAATGTATTAATATAGGGTGAAAAGTGTCTGATTCTTTGCAACACCATGATCTGTAGCCTGCCAAGCTTGTCTGTCCATGGAGTTTTCCAGGCAAGAATACTGGAGTGGATAGCCATTCCCTTTTTCAGGGGATCTTCCTGACTCACGGATTGAACCCCAGTCTCCTGTACTGCAGGTTGAGTTTTTAATGTCTGAGCCACCAGGGAAGCCCTCAACATAAGGTGAAAGTAGTTCAGTTGTGTCTGACTCTTTGCGACCCCATGGACGGCAAAGTCCATGGAATGCTCCAGGCCAGAATACTGGAGTGTGTAGCCTTTCCCTTCTCCAGGGGATCTTCCCAACCTAGGGATCGAACCCAGATCTCCTGCATTGCAGGTGGATTCTTTACCAGCTGAGCCACAAGGGAAGCCCAAGAATACTGGAGTGGGTAGCCTAACCCTTCTCCAGTGGATCTTCCTGACCCAGGAATCAAACTGGGGTCTCCTGCATTGCAGGCAGATTCTTTACCACCTGAGCTGTGAGGGAAGCCCTCATGCTGTGGAGAGAGGTCTCAGGAGATAAAAGGAGATATATATCATTATATCAGATATATATCTTTTGGGAAGATGCAATATAAGTTGCATTTTCTCAAATGCTAAGCCAGTCTCCATTGAAAGACCTCTAGTGGAGAGAGTTTGAACTCTCCAAACCCAAATCCAGGTCTCTGGAACCACACTGAGGATGGAAGGGATGGACCCTTGGGGAGAGGACTCTTGGGGTGCCCCCCTGATGTGATCACCCAGGCAAAAGGGCCTAAGCCATCTCTCTGCACTCCTCAGGATCCTTTATGTGTTTGCAGCACTTTGTGATATGGCCTCCAGGCTGCACCGATGGGAAGAAGGCACTCCTTATTGAGCTGATTTTGCAGGGCTAGAGTTATGGAGGGCTGCTGGCTGGGAAATAAATTGGATTAAGGACAGTATCTCCTTTTATCAGCACACAAGGGAGCCATAGACCAGTGTAGGTTTTCTGCTTCTACTGTGTTAGGCTTTAGTGTTCAACGTGGAGTGAGCAAGAGATGCTCTTGAGTGATCAGCAGAAAGTGGCCAAAGGTTATAGCTATTTTGGCTTCATTGAGAAAAATATGAAATACTGGGGGCTACGTTAGTTTTCTTGGGCTGCTATAACAAAACGCCAGCCTGGGTGGTTTAAAAAGTCAGAAACATATTTTCCCACAGTTGTGGAGGTGAGAAGTCTGAGATCAAGGTGTCAGCAGGATGAATTTCTCCTGAGACCTCTCTCCACAGTGTGTAGATGGCTACCTTCTTGCCATGTCCTCACATGGCCTTTTCTCAGGGCACACACTCCTGGTGTTTCTCTCTCTTCTTATAAGGACACTCATCCTATTGGATCAGAGCCCCATCCTTATGAATTCATTTAACCTTGATTATTACCTCCTTAAAGGCCCCCCCCCTCCCCCGCTCCGCACTCCAAACACATAGGGATTCTTGGTCAATACACAGATTGTTGTTGTTCAGTTTCTCAGTGACGCCTGACTCTTTGTCACCCCAGGGACTGCAGCATGCTAGGCTTCCCCATCCTTTACCATCTCCTGGAGTTTGCTCAGATTCATGTCAGTTGAGTTGATGATGCCATCCAACCATCGCATCCTGTGTTGTCCCCTCCTTCTGCCTTCAATCTTTCCCAGCATCAGGGTCTTTTTGAATGAGTTGGCTCTTTGCATCGGGTGGCCAAAGTTTTAGAGCTTCAGCATCAGTCTTTCCAAAGAATGTTCAGGGTTGATTTCCTTTAGGATTGACCGATTTCATTTCCTTCCTGTCCAAGGGACTCTCAAGAGTCCTCCAGCACCACAATTCGAAAACATCAATTCTTCAGCACTCAGCCTTCTTTATGGTCCAACTCTCACATTCGTACTCTCAATATTTGAGTGGGGGTAGGGGTGCAAAATTCAGTCCATAATGAAGATCATGCCTCTTGGTGGAAATACTCAAGGGGAAACATGTAACTTCTGGGAAAACATGCCTATTTGGAAAAACAACCACTGGATACAAACTTCCTTTTCCATGGAAACACATACTGTCTAATCAAAGTACCTACTGTGAAAAATATACATCAAGAAGAATTCTAACTAAAAACGCTCCCTAAGAAAAATGGTAATTATGAAAATTGTCACCAGGAACATATTCATTAGGAAAAGTATACACTGGAAAAAAATCATTGCAAAAAACAGGGAGTGGGGTGGGGATAACCTCTGGAGAAATAGCTTTTTGGAAAAAATGCCTACAAGGAAAATTTTCACTAGGAGAAAAAAGTGCTCCAAAAATAGGCACAGATAAAAATATATTCTGGAAAAAAAACCACACTTAATATTAAAATACCTACAAAAATGTATCCTGAATGGGACAAATACTTATGCAGAAAATATGCATGAGAAAATTATATTCATCAGGAAAATGGTCATGACTATACATACCCACTGTGAAGAACAGGAAACTCTTGTTTATTTTGTGTACATTATGGGCCATGCATTCCTCTAATAGCTTCATGTCTGTTTGCTCAGTTAATCCTCATGAAAGTTCTATGTTGTTGTTGTTTAGTTGCTAAGTCACTTCCAACTCTTTTGCAACCACATGGGCTGTAGCCTACCAGGGTCCTCTGTCCGTAGGATTTTCCAGGCAAGAATAGTGGAGTGGGTTGCCATTTCCTTCTCCAGGGGATCTTCTTGACTCAGGGATTGAATCCGAGCTTCCTGCATTGGCAGATGGGTTTTTTACCACTGAGTCACCAGGAAAGCCGGAAAGCTCTTTGAGGTGGGTACTATTCTATGACTTACTTTATCTATGAGGACACTGAGGTAGAGAGAGTGAAGTGCCTAGCACAAAGTCGCATAGGAGTGATCCTTTGATTCATTTGTTGAGCACCTAGCCTTGCTTTAGGCAATGGAGTCTAGCATGTAATGAAACAAACCTCCATTTTAAGAAGTTAATATGGGAGATAGATTCATAAGCAGACAGTGAAATTATAGTGGAACAAGCCTTTATACATTTGTCTTCATCTTGGAAATCAAAGTAAGTATTTCTCCAAGCCCGAAGTTCTTTTGGGAGCTTATAAAAGAAGGTACTCTCCCGGCCTTGCAGTAAACCACAACTCCTTTGAGAATAACAACTGCGGGGAAAACATTAACACCCAGGAGAATACTCATAGGTGCATAGGGAAAACACACTCCCAGTGGGAAAGTCAATCAAATCATGTACTTCTGGGGGTACTTGTTTGGAACTTAGTCTGACCTCTCCTTCGTCCAGTCCAGGTCTTTGCTCTCAACTGCATGAGCCTGGCTGAGATGGTCACGTCATGCTATGACCTGGCTAGTGATGCAAAATGGGCTGCTCTAGGAGCGTTGTTGCAATGGCAAAGTTGAATGGATGCTGGTGGGAGTTCTGTGTTCTCTTGATTTTTAAAAACCTTTACTTGCGTGTGGTCTAACTCCACCAATATGTTAGCTCCATGAGTTCAGATTCCTGCCTGTGTGGCTCATCTTAGCATCCTGGATGCTTAGAAAATCCTGTGATCAGTAAACAAATATTTCCAAAGGAAAGAATGTTGACCGTAACGTAACAGCTTGTATGGCAAGCTGTTAACTGCATAGATGCTGGAGTCAGATGACTTTATTTCAATCCCAGCTTTGCTGTTTCCTGACTGTGCTGTCTTAGCTAAGTTACACGCTAACTGTGAGTCCCAATTTCTCCATCTGGGCAGTGGGGACAAGAATACATATCTCCTATGGTTTGTTAACCAAAACTTTAGAAATGAAGACCTGATTGAAGTCAAGAGGCATTTATTTGGGGGGAGGGGGTTGGTTAGGACTGCAGGCTGGGAAGCACAGATTCAAGAAGCACTTGAATTGTATTTGTTCTGTGGCTGCTATTGTATAGCCACTAAGTCGTATCTGACTCCTTGCAACCCCATGGACTGTAGCCCGCCAGGCTCCTCTGTCCATGGAATTCTCTAGGCAAGAATACTAGAATTTCCTTCTCCAGGGGATTTTCCCCCACCCAGGGATGGAACCCTCTTCTCTTGCATTGCAGGTGGATTCTTTACCACTGAGCCACCTGGGAAGCTCCTGTGTTTTTTCTGCTGGACCATAAAATGAAGGAGGCTTATAAAGGCAAAACTCACAAGGCCACAGTTAGGTACTTATATTGTTTTTCATGTATTGGAGCTGGTAAGAAGGGTGCTTGTTAAGCAAGGATTGGCTGGGGTCTGAATTGGTTGCCTAGTTGCAAGGAGAGATCCTTGAAACTACAAGGTTGCAGCTAGCAGATAGTCTAAAATATGACTGGTGGTGTCTTTAGCTCTGGTACATCCCAGAAAGTTCAGGTTCTCAGTGCTACAGGCATGTGTCTGGGATCAGATTCTCAGTGACTGCCTGACTCTGGTTTGTATGCCTGAACTAGGATTATTCCACTATGATTTCAACCTGTCATCAGGTTACTAGGGAGAGCTGATGAAATAATGTCCATCGAGTTTGTGCAGTGATGTACTAGCCCAAACACATGAGGCTTTGCACCAAGGCCACAGACATGGAGTCCAGAAATAAGGTCATCTCCGAAACTGACTGAGCCCCATTGGAACCATTGTCAAAAGTCCCCATGATCCTTCCCAGCCATGATCCCTCCTGACCCCACATTAGGCAAAAATGCCACCAAATAACCACCAAATGCCACCCTTCCTGCAGGAATTTTCTTTGTCTTGGGGCTAGAAAAATTGGCCAGTAACCCATGAAGAGGGTCGACTCTCCCTGGCATATCAGAAGGCGTCGGCCTGTTATGCTCCCGTTGTCCACACTGTCTCTGCTCTTTGTTCTTAATAAACTCACTCCCTTCTGCAATACTCTGTGTCTGGAAATTCTTTTCCAACCTGCGTTTGGACCTCCATGACAGAGTACTCAGTGTAATGACTGACATGGGGGAGACGGTCAGGAAATAATCGGATCCAGATCCTCCCTCATGAAGTGTCTGGTCAGGTGGCTCATCCTCCAGCCACCATTCTGCCTCCCAAAGCTCCCAACTGGAGTCAGGGGCCCAGAAAGGCGATTATTTAAGTCCAGAATCTGCAACTCAGGTTTTCTTTCTCCTCTATTGACTCTCTCGAGAACATGTGTGCTGTAGGGTTCCATCTGCTTCTGTAATAAAACATAAATTATTAAAACCATAAAATATTGATGAACTGTTTTATAAAACAGAGGGACTTTAATGTATTGATTATGAATTGAGAATGCCTTAATGAGCTTCAAGAGGAGAAATAATTGGGAAATGATGGGGAGTTGATTTCCTCCTGTGTCCCCGAATGATAAGCAGTTTTGAGGTGACGTTGTCCTCATCCCATTTGGCATCACTGTCAGCTAGCATTTTTGCCATGGTGGATTTAAAACCTGCACTTTCCATGGACATTAAATGCCACCCAAAGAGAGAGAGAAGGAGGAGGGAAGAAAACCTTCTTACTGAAAAGCAGTAAAGTATTCTGGCTGGAAATTTACTTGCTTTTGTTTATCTCCTTGGGTAGTTCCACAGAGGCAACTGGTGCACAGAAGAGAAGTATTTTGTTCAAGATCTCACAGTTAACTGGGGTCAGGATTTGGCCTGGCACCCAGCTCCCTTGACTGTTGTACGAGTGATTCTGCTATACCCACATCCTCAGGGACTCTTGAATGGTGAGAACTGTTCAAATGCAGAATAGGTTTTTGGGGTTTGGCTTTGGTATATAGTGAGATCTCCATCACCAACATTATGGCAGAAAGTTTGGGTAACCTCTTGACTTCTTAGAAGGGGATTTGAAATTCTAGGGAGTGATGGGAAAGTGAAAGTGTTAGTAGCTTAGTCATGTCCAACTCTTTGTGACCCCAAGGACCGTAGCCCACCAGGCTCCTCTGTCCATGGAATTCTCCAGGCAAGTATACTGGAATATGTAGCCATTCCCTTCTCCAAGGGATCTTTCTAACCCTGGGATTAAAGGGAGTGATTGTGTCATTCCTAAATCATCCACACTGGCCTGTTGATCTTCAAACCCTCCCAGCTAAGTCTCAGGCTGGCAACTTCAGACACAGCTGCACCTTGAAGATTTTCAGGAATACTGAGGTGAGGGAGGAGTCTGCTATCAGTGATTGCTCAAGCCCTACAGCCATGATATGGGACAGGAATATAAGTGTCAAAACTGAGGAGGGACTGAGGCTCAGAGAAGTCAATGGAATTGACCAGGCTCACATAGCCTACTGGGAACTCCAGGTGTTCAGTCGCTGAGTCGTGTCTGACTCTTTGAGATCCCATGGACTGTAGAATACCAGGCTTCCCTGTCCATCACAAACTCCCAGAGTTTACTCAACTCATGTCCATTGAGTCGGGATGCCATCCAACCATCTCATCCTCTGTCATCCCCTTCTTTCCCACCTTCAATTTTTCCCAGAATCAGGGCCTTTTCAAATGAGTCAGTTCTTCACATCAGGTGGCCAAAGGATTGGAGTTTCAGCTTCAGCATCAGTCCTTCCAGTGAATATTCAGGACTGATTTCCTTTAGGATGAACTGGGTGGATCTCTTTGCAGTCCAAGGGACTCTCAAGAGTCTCCTCCAACCCTACGGTTCAAAAGCATCAATTCTTTGACACTCAGCTTTCTTTACAGTCCAACTCACATCCATCCATAACTACTGGAAAAGCCATAGCTTTGACTAGATGGACCTTTGTTGACAAAGTAATGTCTCTGCTTTTTATTGTACTGTCTAGGTTGGTCATAGCTTTTCTTCCAAGGAGCAAGCATCTTGTAATTTCATGGCTGCAGTCACCATCTCCTGTGATTTTGGAGCCCAAGAAAATAAAGTCTATCACTGTTTCCATTGTTTCCCCATCTATTTGCCATGAAGTGATGGGACCAGGTGCCACGATCTTAGTTTTCTGAATGCTGAGCTTTAAGCCAACTTTTTCTCTCCTCTTTCACTTTCATCAAGAGGCTCTTTAGTTCTTCTTCACTTTCTGCCATAAGGGTGGTGTCATCTGCATATCTGAGATTATTGATTTTTCTCCTGGCAATCTTGATTCCAGCTTGTGTTTCATCTAGCCCAGCATTTCTCATGATGTACTCTGCATATAAGCTAAATAAGCAGGGTGATAATATACAGCCTTGATGTACTCCTTTCCCAATTTGCAACCAGTCTGTTGTACCATGTCCAGTTTAACTGTTGCTTCTTGACCTGCATACAGATTTCTCAGGAGGCAGGTAAGGTGGTCTGGTATTCCCATCTCTTGAAGAATTTTCCACAGTTTGTGTGATCCACACAGTCAAAGGCTTTGGCATAGTCAATAAAGGAAAAGTAGATGTTTTACTGGAACTCTCTTGCTTTTTCTATGATCCAGTGGATGTTGGCAATTTGATATCTGGTTCCTCTGCCTTTTTTCAATCCAGCTTGAACATTTGGAAGTTCATGGTTCACGGTTCACTGTTGAAGCCTGGCTGGGAGAATTTTGTGCATTACTTTGATAGTGTGTGAGATGAGTACATTGTGCAGTAGTTGGAACATTCTTTGGCATTGCCTTTCTTTGGGGTTGGAATGAAAACTGACCTTTTCTAGTCCTGTGACAACTTCAGAGTTTTCCAGATGGTTCGGTGGTAAATAATTCACTTGCCAACGCAAGAGATGCAGGTTTGATCTCTCGGTCAGAAAGAGGAGGAAACTACAACCTACTCCAGTATTCTGGCCTGGAAAATCCTGTGAACAGAGGAGCCTGGTGAGCTACAATCCATAGGGTTGAAAAGAGTCAGACTCAGAGTCAACTGAGCAACTGAGCATTCAGGCACACAGCCAGTTGGAGGCTATAACCATTATTTTTGGCAAACTGGTCTACAGATCCTATATAAATGACATGTTGCCTTTTAATTGTATGTGGAAGATAGGCTCATTTACATAGCACAGTCAGAAAACAAGGTCACACCCATACCTGGGTTTTCACTGTGCTCTCTGTGCATTTTCAGAGAAGGACTGAAGTCCTACTGATGTCAGAGTTTGCTGGGAGGGCAGTCGTGTGTTTACATTAAGACTAGCTAAGGTGGGGGTGGGGGTGGTTGTTCACTGCATTTTGCCTCCACGTATGTTATGTATAGTTCCCGCCAGGAAAGTCCGCAGGAAGAACACTGAAATATTAGTAGCTGATATTTATCCATGGACAGAGGAGCCTGGAGGGCTACAGTCCATGGGGTCACAAGCAGTCAGACACGACTGAGCACACACATACATACACAATATTTATCAAGTATTTTCTTTGTGCCCAGCAACAATTCTAAGTGTTTACTCCTGTGAACTCATTCTTTTCTTTGACAGCAATCTTTGAAGTGGGAACCATTATCAGCCCATTTTATAGGTAAGGCACCAAGGGTCTGAGTTACTGAAGCCAGGATTTGAGCCCAGTGAGATGGACTTCACAGCCTGTATTCCCTTAAAAAAAATTAAGGAATAACTGACATGTAATATTGTATAATGGGTGCATCATATTGATTTGATGCATTTATATTGCAATATGGGGTTTCCTGGAGGCTCAGATGGCAAAGAATCTGCCTGCAATCCAAGAGACCTGGGTTTCATTCCTGGCCCTGGAGAAAGGAATGACAATTTGCCCCAGTATTCTTGCCTGGGAAAGCCCATGGACATAGGAGCCTAGTGGGCTATCCATGAAGTTGTAAGGAGTCAGACATGACTGAGCCACTAACACTTTTGCTTTTCATTGCATAAGTTTTGCATTTATTTATTGTATAAGATGATGCATTTATATTGCAATTATGTGATGGAGGTGTTAGCAAATACTCCAGTATTCTTGCCTGGAGAATCCCAGGGACAGAGGAGCCTGGCAGGCTGCAGTCTAGAGTATCACAAAGAGTCAGACACAGCTGAAGCAACCTAGCACACACACACACAAGCACCTTAAAGAGTATCTCTCCTATGTCCCCAACTCAGAGCTCCACCCTTTGTTTTTGTGAGTTTAATTCTTTTTAGACTCCAGGTAAAAGGGCTATTATACAGTATTTGTCTTTCTCTCATTTATCCCACTTAGTATCATGTCCTCAAAGTCCATCCATGTTGCCACAAATGGCAGAATTTCCTTTCTTTTCCCATGGCTGAACAGTATTCTATCATGTATGCATTCTACGGCTTTATCTGTTTATCCACTGGCGGTCACATAGGTTGTTTCCATAGCTGCTGTTGTGAACATGTGTGTGTGCTTAGTCGCTCAGTTGTGCCTGACACTTTGTAACCCCATAGACTGTAGCTTGCCAGGCTCCTCTGTCCATGAGATTCTCCAGGCAAGGATACTGGACGGGGTAGTCATTCCTTTCTCCAGGGGATCCCATCCCAGGAATTGAACCTGGGTCCCCTGCATTGCAGGCAGATTCTTTACTGTCTGATCCACCAGGTAATCATGCTGCAATAAACATGGGAGGGCAGATGGCTCTTCCATGACCTGTTTCCTTTTCCTCTGGCTATATACCCAGAAGTGGGATTGATGGGTTGTACTTATAGTTCTATTTTCAGTTTTTTGAGGAACTGTCATACTCCTCTTGATGGTGGTTGAACCACTTTACAATCCCGACAGGGAGTGCACAATGGTTCCCTTTTAGGGAGCCCGTATTCTTAAGTGGACAATCATTGTAGGCACCTTTCTTCTCATTTAGCATCACACTGCTTCTTTTGATGCTACTGACCTCTTGTTGTGTGTGTGTGTGTGTGTGTGTGTGTGTGTGAAGCTCCTTTCTCTCAGTTCTGACCACTTCTTCTCAGCGGCCAGTCCCTTGTGCTTTCCCAGTGTTCTCCCACAGGTTCTAGGTTCTTCCTATCAGATGTGTTCTTGGATAATCTCAGCTAATTGCATGGATTTTACATGTGCTCTGCTATGTCCTATTACACTGTGCTGTTCTGCTGTGCTTAGTCTGTCCGTCATGTCCGACTCTTTGTGACCCCATGGACTGTACCTGCCAGGCTCCTCTGGAGGGGATTCTCCAGGCAAGAATCCTGAAGTGGGTTGCCATTCCTTCTCCAGGGGATCTTCCCAGCCCAGGGATCAAACCCAGGTCTCCTGCGTTGCAGGCAGATTCTTTACCAGCTGAGCCACCAGAGAGGCCCAAGAATCCTGGAGTGGGTAGCCTATCCCTTCTCCAGGGGAACTTCCTGGCCCAGGAATCGAACGGCGGTCTCCGGCATTGCAGGTGGACTCTTTACCAGGTGAGCTACCTGGAAAGCCCTATTCCACTGATGACTCCCACTTCTGTACTGCAGGCTCTGAACTGTCCTGGTATCAGAGTAATGCTGGTCTCAAAATGAGTTGGGAAGTGTTTCCTCTACTTATATTTTCTTCAAGAGATTGTTTAGAATTGACATTATTTGTTCCTTAAATGTTTGGGAGAATTTGCACTGATACAGTTTGGGTAAGGCAATTTCTCCTTCGGAAGATTTTAAAACTCTGGCTTCAACTTGTTCAATAGGTGTAAGTCCATTCAGTGTATCTATTTCACTTGGATGAATTTGAGAAGTTAGTGAATTTTTCAGGAATTGGTCCATTTCTTCCAATTAGTGAAGTTTACCTTGTCGATTTGTTCATAACATTTTTTCAATCCTCTTAATGTCTGTAGGTTCTATTACTAGTCCCTCTTTTATTTATTTATTCTCTCTCCTATTCCTGATGTTGGTAATTGGTGTCTTTTACAGTCAGTCTCAGAGATTCATCATTTTTTTTTGACTTTTAAAATAGCAGTTCATTGATTTTTCTCTTTTCATTTTTCTTTCTGTTCTTTTAAATTTTCTTCCTTCTGCTTAATTTTGGGTTATTTTGCTCATTTTTTCTAGTTTCTTAAGGTGTAAAATTAATTGTTGATTTGAGACCTTTCTTCTTTTCTAACACAAGCGCTTAATGTTATGAAATTTCCTTTGTGCACTGCTTTACCTGCACCTGACAAATTTGGTGTTTTATCTTTATTCAGTTCCACGTGTTTCCCTTGAGATTTTCTCTTCAGCTCATTGATTAACTAGAAGGATGTTTTTTTAATAAACAGCTGTATTGGGATTTTTCCAGACTTTGTTAATATACAATTCAGTTATAGTCAAAGAACATATTCTGGAGAATTTTGATTCTTTTAAGTTTGTTAAGATGTGTCTTATGGCTAAGAATATGGTCTACCCTGGTAAGTATTCCACATGCACGTGAATAGAATATGTATTCTGATGTTGTTGGGTAGAATGTTCCATAAAACTAATGAGGTCTGGTCGGTTGATGTTTTTGTTATTTCTTCCACATCTTTGCTAATTTCTTGAGTATTAGTTCTATCTATTACTGAAAGACGAGGGTTAAACGTTTCATACCCTAGTTGTGGATTTGTGTGGATTTTTGTTGTTGTTGCTGTGTTTTGGCTTGGGGTGTTTCAAAACTTGTTAGGTGGCATGTGTTTTGATTTATATTTATTGTTTTGGTTTTTGTTCTCTGTTCTCTTTGGTTTTGTTTCTTTATTTTCCCTATCCTGCTTCCTTATGGATTATTTTGAATGTTTTTTAGTATTTTGTTTTAATGTTTTTATTTAGACTTTGACTATATTCCTTTTAATAATCATTTCAGTGCCAGATTTGGGAAGTTTTCAGCCTTTATTTCTTCAAATGGTTTTTCACTGTCACACTCTTTAACTTCCCCCTTTAGACTCAGATGACAATAATATTAGACCTTTTGTTATAAAGCCACAGGTCTGTAATGGACTGCTTGTTTTTTTCAATCTTTTTTCTCTGTTCTTAAAATTGGATCATTTTTACTAATAAACCTTCAAGTTCACTAAATATTTCCTCTATTGTATCCAATCTGCAACTGAATTCATCCAAGGAGATTTTTTTTTAATTTCAGTTTTTTATTTTTAATTTCTATTTGATTTTTTGATGGATCTTTTATGTCTTCAATAAGATTTTTTATGTTTCTGCCTGTTTCAAGATTGTTGATTGCTTATTGGAGCATTTGTATATTGACTTTTATTTTTTTTTGGTATCTAACATAAGTATTATTATAGTTAGACTATATTTTTGTTCTTTTTGTTTTTTTAATAAAATTTTTGTATGTTGACTGCCTTTGTTAGATAATTCCAACATCTATGTAATTTTTAAACTGTTTTTCCCCATAGGAGTTAAAAGTTTTCTGATTATTGGTATGCTAAATAATTTTGGATTAGACTCTGAACATTTTGAATTGCCTGTTATGTAACTCTGGGACCTGGTGGAACATTTCTGTTCAAGTAGAAAATCAATCTGCTTAGACTCCGGTGGAAAGTTCCAACTTTCCTTGTGTAGTGTCTGATTTTAATATCTGTTGTTTCCAAGACCCCATAATGCTATAGGTCTGCCCATGTCTGCACCCTCCAGTGGTTATTCTAAATATGTGAGTAGTGGTGTAGCTGCTGATCCAGGTCTCAGGGTTAAGAGAGATTCAGATCAGACCCGTTTGGTCACAGCTTGTGAGCATAGGAATTCATCAACCACTTTATGAAATCACTTTCCTGAGCTCTCCTGTCTCCCTCATGCCTCTGGCACCTTACATTTGTTTGGGGTCCCTTTTCCTCTCCTTTGGGTAGAAAGGTAGGGTGTTAAATACATTTCTGCTCCAGCCACTTAACCTGTGCGTGTATTCAAGGCCCAGCTGAGACTGTAAGATGTTAACTATAGGAGAAACTGCCTGTGGGGTAAATGGGAATTCTCTGTGCTCCCTCCCCAACTTCTCTATAAATCTAAAACTATTCTAAAATAAAAACGCGTGTTTTTAAAAGTCAATCAAACCTTGTCCCACCTTTTTGGGATCGCAGTTGCATGGATCAGAGCTAGATCGCCTAGCTCAGAATTTGGTTCTTGTGGCTTCCCATCGAACCAACCCTCTGCCCCTTGAGATCATGGGATTGCTTGAGATCCAGATAAGTGAAAACAGAGAGAAGGAAAAGGTGAGTGTTTCCATACTCTTTCTGAGTCTGGAGCCACAGCTAGAAGCTTGGAGCACAGCTCCTTGCTCTGTAATGACCTAGAGGGGCAGGATGGGTGTGGGGTGGGAGGGAGGCTCAAGAGGGAAGAGGTCCATACATACAGATTGCTGATTCACTTTGTTGTATAGTGGAAATGAATACAACATTGCAAAACAATTATATTCTGATAGAAAAGAAAATAAAGTTAGTAAAAAAACAAAAAACAAACAAACCTCAAACCCGCCTCCTATTTGGTGGTTCAAATTCTCATCTTCCCTTCAGTTCAGTTCGGTTGTTCAGTCGTGTCCAACTCTTCGCGACCCCATGAATCGCAGCTCGCCAGGCCTCCCTGTCCATCACCAACTCCCAGAATTCACTCAAACTCACGTCCATCGAGTCAGTGATGCCATCCAGCCATCTCATCCTCTGTCGTCCCCTTTTCCTCCTGCTCCCAATCCTTCCCAGCATCACAGTCTTTTCCAATGAGTCAACTCTTTGCATGAGGTGGCCAAAGTACTGGAGTTTCAGCTTTAGCATCATTCCTTCCCAAGAAATCCCAGGGCTGATCTCCTTCAGAATGGACTGGTTGGATCTCCTTGCAGTCCAAGGGACTTCAAGTCTCAAGAGTCTTCTCCAACACCACAGTTCAAAAGCATCAATTCTTCAGCACTCAGCTTTCTTCACATTCCAACTCTCACATCCATACATGACCACAGGAAAAACCATAGCCTTGACTAGACGGACCTTAGTTGGCAAAGTAATGTCTCTGCTTTTGAATATGCTATCTAGGTTGGTCATAACTTTTCTTCCAAGGAGTAAGCGTCTTTTAATTTCATGGCTGCAGTCACCATCTGCAGTGATTTTGGAGCCCAGAGAAGTAAAGTCTGACACTGTTTCCACTGTTTCCCATCTATTTCCCATGAAGTGATGGGACCAGATGCCATGATCTTCGTTTCCTGAATGTTGAGCTTTAAGCCAACTTCCCTAGTTTACCTGATGCTCTTTATTTATTTTTGAAAATTTTTGGCCGCACTCGGTGCCACAGGGACCTTAGTTCTCTGATTAGGGTTGGAACCCACATCCCCTGCATTGGACCACCAGCGACGTCCCCTGCTGTTTATTTTTCAGCAGTCTTGAAGAGCTGCGCCATGTATTCTGCATCTAGTGGGAGAAAGATGGTAAGCCTGTTTCTTTACTTTTCTCTTTTAACTTTACCTTTTAAAAAAAGTTTTTATTATGAAACATAATATGCATAAGAAAAGAGCATAAGGGATATATATATAACTTTATATACACACATATATATATCATTAAATGAGTATAAATTTACATAATATTTGCATAAGAAAAGAGCACAAGATATATATATACAACTATATGCACATATATAGTTATATCCATATAGCTGAATGAGTATAAATTGACATAAGAAAAGAGCATAACAATATATGCATATATATACACATATATATAGTTAAATGAGTATGAATTGACACAACCACTCAGGTTAAGAAATAAAACATTTTTGATATCACTGATGACTCATTCCCCTCCTTGCTAGAAGTAAGTGTTAACTACTGACTTTATAGGACCTATTTCCATACTTTTCTTTTATTTACCATCTATACCACAGTATGACTTAATTATATCTTTTTCGAACTTTATTTAAATCAAATGTACTCTTTTATGTCTGACTTTCTTTCGTTTGACAGTGTTTGTGAGACTCATCCATGTCGTTGTGCATAGCTGTTGTTAATTAATTTTCATTTCTGTGTACCATTGTATAAACAGACAGCAATATGTTATCCATTCAGATGTTGATGAGCCTTTGGGCTGTTTCAGGTTTGGGTGTTGTAAGGAACAGTGCTGTGTAACGTTTTCAGATGCTTCTCTTGGAGCACATGTGCATGGGTTCTCTAAGATACAGACCCATGAGTGAAATGGCTGGGTCACAGGGTATATCTTCAGCATTAATAATAATGGCAAACAGTTTTCTCGAGTTTTAGTCCCATTTACACTCTCTGCAGCAATATATGAGAATCCCTGTGGCTTCATGGGGCCGTTCTTGGTCGTGTTTGTTCCTATCGTGCGTTGCACAAACGATGTTCAATATACATTCATTAAGGCATGGAACTGACAGCTGGCTATGACTGTGTTTTGTGTGCCTGAGATGAAATCCTTTTGTTCAAATTTTGAAAAGCCTTGGGTTATGCTCCACTTTCATTAGAAAGGAATTGAGGACATGTCACAATAATTATCTCCAGTGGAAAATGTGCTAAAGGAGGCTAATGATGATTCAAGAAGGAGAGCGGAGACACTTAGTCCTTTGAAGATGAAAATGGCATATCAAAGGCCATCATCTCCTTATTTTAGCGTGTTAGAGTCGGTGGGAAGCTGGGGACTGGGCGATGGAAGGAATATAAAAGAGAGATTATTTCAAGAACCACAGGACACGAAAGAAAAGAATAACAGGAAATTCCACGGTTGAGGAAGAGTGTGTGAGTCATTTGTTGTTCTGTGTCAAGAATCACAATTCACTCTATCAAAGTGATGGTATTCAAGACAAGCTAGGAAGAATTTGAGCCATGCAGTGTTAAGCAGATGACACCACTCCATTTCTGGACTCCAACTTTTGGTCCTGACTTCCTCCCCAAAACTAGTTTAAACTGGCAAGCTTGAAAAATCTTTAAAACCTGGCAGACAGTTTAATACAGAAGGATGATCTCAGGGTCTTGTAAGGGTAAATTACAAAATTCTTAAACTCCTTCTGAATCTGGTACAGATGAAAAAATTGCAATGAGAAATAAGTATATTCTGAATTAAGTGAGAATTCCTGCACAAACCTCCTGAAGAAATCAGTCTTTGAATAACAAAGTAAAATCAATGTACAACTGGACTAAACTTAATAATGAGAGTAAACATGTTTTTATGATGACATTTATTTTATACGCCACATTCTGGATGTGTATGATTTTCTCAATCCTCCCCAAAATGTTATGAGGCAGAAAATATCTTCATTTTACAACACTGAGGCAAAAAGAAGTTGAGTGACTCAGTGAAGGTCACGCAGTGAGAAACAAATAGATAAAATGATCCCAGAGCCTACCTTCTGGGTTTTATTTTGGGTTGTTTGCTCTTAATTTATATACGGTAAAACTCATTTGATTTTGTTGTTACAGTTCTGGGAGTTTTATTACAAATATGTTTCTGTGACCACCTTCACAGTCATGAGAGCCCCAAGATTTAGAAAACCTCCCTTGTGCTGTTCCTCTGTAGTCTCACCATTCCCCATCTCTAGCCTTTGGCAACTGTTTGATCTTTTCTAAAATATCATGCGGTATACTATGCATAGGCGTCCCAGGTGGGGCAGGGGTAAAGAATCCACCTGCCAGTTCAGGGGACGCAAGAGATGTGGGCTCGATCCCAGGGTTGGGAAGATACACACCCCCACCACACACATTGTATAATCTTTTAAATTTGACTTCCTTCACTCAGCACAGTGCCTTTGAGATTTAGCCAAGTTGCTGTGACTATCAGTAATTTGTTTCTTGTACTGATGAGTAGTATTCTATTGTGTGGATGTGCCATAGTTTGTTTATCTACTCACCTTCTAAAGGACATACTGGTTGTTTACAGTTTTTTTGGAGTGATTTTGAATAGAGCTGCTATAAACATTTACATATAGGTTTTTGAGTAAATGTATCTCTTCACTCGTTTGGGAGAAGGAAATGGCAACCCACTCCAGTATTCTTGCCTGGAAAATCCCATGGATAGAGGAGCCTGGGAGGCTACAGCCCATGGGGTCCGCAAAGAGTCGGACACAACTGAGTGACTTCACTTTCACTTCATCCCTTTAGTGTACATGTAAGGATTGTGATTTCTTAGCTGTGTAATAAGTGTATGTTTACAATTTTATAAGAAATTGCCAAAATATTTTCCTGTATCATTTTTTATTCTCAACAGCAAAGCACAAAAGATCTAGTGCTCTCTGAACTTACCAGGACTTGGTAATGTTGGATTTTTAAAAATTTTTTATTGTAGCCATTCTAACATGTATATTGGGATATCTCATGATTTTAATTTCATTTTCCTAATGGCTTATGATGTTGAATATCTTTTCATTTTCTTATCTGCCATGCAGATATCTTCTTTGAAGTATCTGTTCAACTCTTTTACCTATTTTAAAAATCAGATTGTTTTCTTATTGCTTGGTTTTTACTTTCTTTATATGTACTGAATACAAAATTTGGGGGATTTGCAAATATTTTCTCTCAGTATCTGGCTCTCCCTTTCATCCTCTTAACATTTCTTTCTGCAAAGTAGAAGTTGTTTTTTTTTTAATGAAGTATAGTTTATAAATTTGTGGTTTTGTGGATCATGCCTTTGCTTTCATGTCTAAGAACTTTTTTGCCAAAGGTCACAATTTGTTTTTAGGTGTTTTTTTTTTTTTTTTTGCTGAGATTTTCTTCTAAGTTTTATATGATTTTATTTTCCATTTATATATTTTACTGAGATAGTAGACAAATATTGGTAGACAATTTTGAGATGCATTCTAGAGGGTTCCTCTGAAGGTCTCAGGGAGCCATATCCCAGGTGTTCACTGTGCAGGCCAACTTATACTTGCACGATATTATGCATTGTGCCTTAGATAGGTTCTCCTTCTTCTATGATTCACTATCCAGTCTCCCACTCCTGATCCCTGGCTCATTTTCCAAAACAAAATACCTGCATATACGGCCTTGACTTAGGCTCTGCTTTCTAGGAGGACCTCAGCCTAAGCCATTTACTGTGTTCATCCATCTCCGCCTCCATCTCTGTCATGAAATGACCTAATGAATGTTTGCCTGGCACTAAAAACACAGAGTTCCCTAGGCTCTGTGGTCAGGGACTGTGGAGTACTCTTTTTTTTTTTTTTTAACCCACAGCACACATGCTAGTGACTGGCACATGTGGGTGTTCAGAAAATTATGAATAAATAAATCAGTAGAAGTATTTTTACACTTACTAAATGAAAGTGGGTGGAAGGGATGGAGCAGGAGGAGATAGCAGGTGGGAGAGGGAAGGTTAGCTCACGCACAGTGACTGGAGCCCAGAGTGATCCTCCAGCCTAGAAAGGGCTGATTAGGGCTTGATGGTATGATGAGTTCTGTTGGGATTCCGATTCTACCCTTTCCTGGCTGTGTGACCAGGAGTAGCTTTCCTGTTGAACGTGAGTTTCCTCATCTACAAAATGGGGGAATAATGATATCTATCTCACTGAATTTTATGGAGACGAAAGTGTGACAATGTGCACCTGTCCACCAGAAGTGTGGTGGCAAGAGGATGGAGTATTGGACCTCTAAGATTTGCAGGAGACTGAGGCAATAGCTATATATAGGTTATTAATATTTATAATGAAAATAAAAATGTTTATCAACAGCAGCTAATAATATAGTGCATGTTCTATGCCAGGTACTGTTCCAAGAGTTTTTCTTTCTTTTCTTTTTTTTTGATGCAGACCATTTTAAAAAGTCTTTATTGAGTTTATTACAATATTGTTTCTGGGTTTTTTTTTTTCTGGCCTTGAAGCATGTGGGATCTTAGCTCCCTGACCAGGGATAGGACCCATAGCCCCCCTGTATTGGAAGATGAAGTCCTAACCACTGGACTGCCAGGGATGTCCCCCAAGAGTTTTTCTATATTGGCTCATTTGACTCTCAAGCCACTCTATGAGGCAATGGCACGATATTCCCAAATTTACAAATGTTTAAACCAAGGTACAGAGAGGGTAAGTGACTTGAGCAAAATCATAGTTAGTAATACATTGAACTGGGATTTGAACCAAGGCCATCTTGCTTTTAACAACTGTGCGGTATTTCTGATTTGAAATAGTCTGCACTAGTCTGACCGTGGAGCCCTTGGGTCTTGACTGCTGTGCCCCTCAGCACCCGGAGAGTGCAGCACCTTGTAGCCATTGTGGCTTGCACTGCGATTTCCCATGTATCACATACAGAACATTACAAGTGGAGAAGAGGAAGAATGTTGCAGTTATCTCCAGAGCAGGCGTGTCCATTCCGGGCTACCCTGCTTGTGTGCTAAGCTGCTTCAGTCACGTCTGGCTCTTTGCGACCCTATGTACTGTAGACCCCCAGGCTTCTCTGTTCATGGGATTCTCTGGGCAAGAATACTGGAGTGGATTGCCATGCCCTCCTCAAGGGATCTTCTTGACCCAGGGATCGAGTCCGCATCTCTTTACGTCTCCTGCATTGGCAGGGTTCTTTACCACTAGTGCCACCTGGGAAGTCCCATCCAATCCTACTTCATGCTATTAAACACCTCATGTTTGATGAGCCAGGTACAGGTGAGAAAAATGCAGCCTTACCTGTAGGAAGCTGCCTCTACCCTTAAGGAGGGTGGACCATGTGAACAGAGAGACGCCATGTATAATTCAGTGTGTGGAAGGAGTGAAAAGGAGAGGTGATTGGTCACGCATGGCAGATGTGGGATGGGTTCCCAGATGAGGCCATCACCCAGCTACCACCTCCCATGTCACCCTTGTTGCTCCTCTGCTCTCTGTCACTGGAATTGCCTTCTGAACCACTTTACCTTCTCCCAAAGGAGAAAGCTTTTTTTTTTTTTTTTTAAAGATTACAGCTGGAACATGTCAATACATAAGAGGATAGAATGAGAATTACTGGTGTTTGCACAAAGCATTTGCTTCTTGTCCATCCCTGGCTGTTTATTTGAGAAGTTGCCCTGCAGAGTGTCAGCTGCTGTTAGGATCTGGAAGGAGGAAGATTGAGATGCTCGCGCGTTGCTTGTCTCCTCTCATATTATTTGCATACATGGGAAATGCAGAAATCCAATGCAAAGTCTTTTGTTTTCAGTTGGTCTCTTTGATGTGCCTGAAATTGATGGATTGTGCTGTTGGTTTATGTAGACAGAATCTCCTTCTCTACACTCCACTCACATAACTTAGTGTCACAGTTTCCTTTTCAGCAGGAAGCGAGGGGCTGGTAGACAAGAGGGAGAGGAGGACTGAACCCTGTTGGAGGGAATTCCCCTCTGACCCGAGCCCAGTTTCTTGATTGGGACTTCCCTTCCCCCATCCTCTTTACACCTCCCACCTCTGGAGTGGTGGAGTGAATTGTCCAGTGAATTGTCCAGAGATGCAGACCCATCTGCATTTCTGTTTGGGTTAGTGAAGCAAAGGGGACTGATACGGTCCCTTCCTCCTTTTTCTACACAACGTGTAGCAGGCAATGGCCAGGGTAAATGTATCTACTCTGAAGATGCCAGCTTCCTATGGATGGGCTGGGCCTAGTTGGAGATTGAGAGGTTTTAAGACAGGCAAACCATTTAGCCATCCTACCTAAACCCAGATATCCCAATGCGGATTTGGTGTTGTATGTGACTTTTATTTGCCCCTCCAGATCCATATTCTGCTTTCTCTGTTCTCTGGTGCATCTTGAACTGCCTCCTGCATCAACAGACTATCTTGCCCTCTGGTTGAAGACTTGGAATGAGGGGTCTGGAGGGAGATCAAAAGGAGAGTGAGGGTGGGGTATTTATTTCTTTGGATCTCTCTGCACTGACTGTTTAGGTTGGCTCTTTTCTTTACTGCAGTCTGCCAGGCTACCACCCCTCTCCCTTATCCCTCAGGCTAAGATGTGGTCACAGCGTCTACCATAATTAGGTCTGGGTCCTTCCATAAACTTTTCCCACCTCTGTGTGTATACTAAACCCTCCTCCACAGCTTAGCCTGACTGGTTACACCTATTGATGGCACAGATTGTATTTTCCAAAGATGAGTGTGTCAACACATATCCTGTTTCACATGTGTTCTTAAAATGTGATGTTGATGCTCCTCCATCAAGAGGCGGGAATCTGTGTCCCCACCCCTACTTCTGGGTGGGACCATGGAAATGGCAGAAGTGATGCCAGGTGAACGCCAAGGCTAAGTCATAAAAGGCAATACAACTTCCTCCTGGTCCTCTGGGGAGGCTTGCTCACAGAACCCAACTGGTAAACTGAGGGGACTCTTATCAGTGTCCCAGCCGTGGGTCCCAGCTGACGGCAGCATCAATTGCCAGTTGTGTGACTGAATCATCATCACATGATTCTAGCCCTTGATTTTCGAGTTGCCCAACCTGATTCTCAGTAGAGCACAGACAAGACATCCCCATTTAGTTGTGTCCAAATGGCAGCTTTAGAGGCGAAATGAAGATTGTTTTTCAGTCACTAAATTTTAAGGTGGTTTGTTATGCAGATAATTAGTAATGGTTTTCCCAGATGGCTCAGCAGGTAAAGAATTTGCCTGTAGTGCTGGATATACAGGAGACACTGGCTTAAGGCCTGGGTCAGGAAGATCCCTGGAGGAGGAAATGGCAACTCACTCCAGTATTCTTGCCTGAAAAATCCCATGGACAGAGGAGCGTGGTGGGCTACAGTCCAAAGGGTTGCAAAGAGTTGCACATGACTAATAAAGTTAATATTGGATCTCTGTCTTTACACTTGTGGTTTTTAATTTTAATTTTTGTTTTATATTGGAGTATAGCTGATTTACAATATTATGTTACTTTCAGATATACAGGAAAATGATTCAGTTATGCATATACATGGATCCATTCTTTTTCAGATTCCTCCCCCATTTAGGTTATTACAGAACATTCTTTTATTTCTCCCCTTGCTTAGAAATGTGGGCAAGGAAAAGAGATAAACATTTTAGTCTTCCTTAGAGACTGCCAGCATTCAACTGCTATATTGCAGTCCCTTCAATAGGCATTTCATAATGTCCCATGTATTCCTCTCCACAAACCTAGGTGGAAGATATTATTGTTCACATTCTTCAGATGAAGAGGCTGTAGAAACAGGAGAGAGATGAAGTTACCAATTAAGATCACTCAGAGACACAACAGGAGAGAATCTCGGTTGGCCAAACTCCAAATCTCGTGTTCCTAAAATGGCGCCAGGCTGTTCTGTCTTATCCTAATGTTGTCACAGAAAGCTACTCTCCATTGTCACTTAGATTACCGGTGTTGGGTCTGTGGACTCTACATCCTTCTTATTTTGTGGAGAAAAAGAATACCTTTCTACATCCTGGTCATCCTATTTCAGATCCTGTTTCACCAGATCCCTGTGGTGCTCTGGGAGCGCGTTGCCTCCCTGGGTGATGACCCCCAGGTCAAACTGTTCACCATCCACGCTTGCTCTGCTGGAAGGTGAAGAGACACTTGAGCATGTTTTGCAAGGCCTTTCCCATGTGGCCCTTGAACCCTCCTGTCCTCTGTGTTCTTCTCATGTACTGACTCTGTGCTCAAGGGGTCAGGAACCACAGCAAAGTGTTCCTCTTTGTGACCCCAGTGCCTACAATCTAATGAGCACTTAATATGAATTTATTGAATGTCTGAGTATATGCTTATCTTCTTCAAGCAAAAGGCCTTATCTGGGCATTTTTCTGCCTCCTTCATTTCCCGTTTTAAAGCCTCCCCATCTCTGTGTCTGACCTCTATGCAGATATGATCCCCCATCTTAGAACAAGCATTTCATTCTTGGACCAGAGAATGTACCCTGCCTTATTTGCAGGCTGCTGTTTGCTGACACCGTTCAATTTGTCTGTCACTCACCAGTTCTTTGATTCTCAAAGTCTCTTCCACCGTTTCGAGTTCTGCCTCCACTACCCCAAACTGCCATGGGAGAGTTTTCTTTAAAAAAAAAAAAATGCAGTTTGATAACCTTATGGGTCTACTTCCCTGCCATTCACTCCTTGTTTTTTGCAGGACAAATGCTGAAACTTGTCATACATAAGACTTTTCATAATCTGGCCCCAGTAAACCTCTCCATGCTGAGCTTTTTCTGCCCTCTCAATCCACGCTCTATCTACTAAAGGCACACTGGACTTTCCATCTTAGCCTGGGGAAAGCATGCCCATTTGTGATTTTATGACCTTGTACCTGTTTTCCCATTTCCTTGGTTTGACCTCGGCTCCCTTTTCTCAGCCTGGTGAGCTTCCTCAGCTTCGATATTGTCTCTTCTGTGATTCTGTTCTCACTTGACTAGACAGACAAGCTTGTCTCTCCTTGATATATTCACAGCATTTGTCTGTGACTCTATTCCAGTGCTTAACACATTGTTGAGTCATTTATGTGTTTACATGTCTGACTCCCCCATCAGTCTGCAAGCTGTTTGGGGGCTAGGATGGTGGGTTATTTATTGATGAATCCAGATGTTCCTGCTTCTGCCACTGACCATGATATTGTAGGAATTAAGACCTAAGATTTGAAGTCAGATTATTATCTGAATTTAAAACCTGTTCTACCCTATACTTGCTGGCTTTGAGACCAGGAAAGTAAGTTACCTTCTTTAAGTCTGAATTTTCTGGGGTTTTTTTTGTTGTTTGTTTTGAGTTGTAAATGCTCTTTTTAAAAAATTATTTATTTTTTAATTGAAGGATAATTGTTTTGCCGAATTTTGTTGCTTACTGTCAAGCTTAAACATGAATCAGTCATAGGTATACATATGTCCCCTCCCTCTCAGCCTCACTCCCATCTCCCTCTCCACCCCACCCCTCTAGGTTGATACAGAGCCCCTGTTTGAGTCCCCTGAGATATACAGCAATTTCCCATTGGCTATCTGTTTTACATATGGTAATGTAAGTTTCCAGGCTACTCTCTCCATACATCTCACCCTCTCCTCCCCTCTACCCATAGGTCTGTCCATAGGCCTGTCCTCTGTGTCTGTTTCTCCATTGCTGCCCTGCAAATTCTTTGATACCATCTTTCTAGATTCCATGTATATATGTTAGTATACAATATTTATCTTTCTGTTTCTGACTTACTTCGCTCTGTATAATAGGCTCTGGGTTCATCCACCTCATTAGAAATGACTCAAATGTGTTTCTTTTATGGCTGAGTTATATTCCGCTGTGTATATGTCCCGCAGCTTCTTTATCCCTTCATCTGTCAATGGACATCTAGGTTGCTTCCATGTTCTGGCTATTGTAGATAGTGCTGCAGTGAACAATGGGATACACGTGTCTCTTTCAATTTTGGTTTCCTCAAGGTATATGCCTAGGGGTGGGATTGCTGGGTCATATGGTGGTTTTATTCCTAGTTTTTTTTTTTAAGGACTTTCCGTACTGTCTTCCATAGTGGCTGTACCAATTTACATTCCCACCAACAGTGTAAGAGAGTTCCCTTTTCTCCACACCTTCTCCAGCATTTATTGTCTATAGACTTTTTGATGATAGCCATTCTGATAAGTGTGAGGTGATATCTTATTCTAGTTTTGATTTGCATTTCTCTAATAATGAGCTATATTGACATCTTTTCATGTATTTGTTAGCCATCTGTATGTCTTCTTTGGGGAATTGTCTGTTTAGGTCTTTTTCCCACTTTTGGATTGGGTTGTTTGTTTTACTGGTATTGAATTGTATGAACTACTTGTATATTTTGGAAATTAATCCTATGTCAGTTGTTTCATTTGCTATTATTTTCTCCAATATTGAGGGTTGTCTTTTCACCTTGCTTATAATTTCCTTTGCTGTGCAAAAGCCTTTAAGTTTAATCAGGTCCCACTTGTTTACTTTTGTTTTTATTTCCATTACTCTAGGAGGTGGGTCATAGAGGGTCTTGCTTTGATTTATGTCATCGAGTGTTCTTCCTCTGTTTTCCTTTTTTTTTTTTAAAGAATAAGAATGCTTATTTATAGGATTGCATGTATTACATGAACTAACCTGTATAACCTGTGTAAACCTGTATAAACTACTTAACAAGTAAAACCTGCAATTATTATATTATAGCATAATATATACAATAATAATGTAATATAATATTATCATTCATACTGAACAGTTACCATATACCAGGCATAAGTTCTTGAAATCTCACAGAAATTATCTTGAGAAGACATTATTATTCCCATTTTACAGGCAGGTAAATAGGCTCAGGGAGAATAAGGCACTTTCTCAGGGGCATATGGTTGGTATGTAATAAGCATCTAGGTGGGTGTGCTTATAACTAGGGGTAATGAACAAGTTTGATGAATCTATTTGAGTATCTCTCTAGCTTTTGTCTCTCTGGTGGTCAATTCAAATTCCTTTGGTCGATTTCAAATTCCTTTGCCACTGGTGCCAGAGTTCAGCCCAAGAAAGGTCTGTCTGCTTTTCCCTCCCCACCATCATTCAGATTGAGTTGGGAGCCAGGCTGTCTGTGGGCTGGTTTGTTTGTTTTCATCTTCACCAGAAAGATATCTTCAGACCTGTTCCCAGGTCAGTTCACAAACTCATTCCATCTGCCTTACAATTAAGATTCAGAAGCAGACAGCAAGAAAATTCCTCCCTCTGCACCAATCCCAATCAGCGATTATACACTTAATGACCAGCTAATAATGAATTCACAAAAGCAAAACCACACCATTAAATATAGAATTGTATCGATGCCGACCTACTGGGAGCACTTTGTGTTCCTTTTCCAGAACAAAGTCTGAGAACAAGAATATAATCCTCTTCCCTTGAACATTTTTTGCCCTTTTAAGCAGAGACATCTCTAAAATAAAGATCTGGAAGGAGTTACTCATTCCCCAGAAGCCAGTACCAGGATGTTTTCAAAGTAGAGTCCAGGGCCGCTTCGTGTTCCCTATGAACCGTTAGAACGTGACTGAGGCTCCGAGTTTGCCCGTCCACAGACCAGCCTAAGTGGCCCTCTCCAATGAGTGCAAGCGGGCACTGCACATGACAGGGAAACGGGAGAAGCGACGTTTGAAAATGAAACCAAACCAAATGTTCTAACAGCCTGGTTGGTGAACACGAAGACAGGCCAGCCTCCATCCTGAGGGCTTTGCGTGTAAGATCTCACTGGGACCTGAGAAGAGTCCTGGGAAGCAGCCCCTGTCATTGTTTCCATTTTACAGATGAGCAGAGTTTGGAGAGCTCGTGATGAGCTAGAGATGTGTGCCCTGGTACATCTGGTTTCCAACCCCTGTCTCTAAGTCATGCCTCAAAGAGAAAAGTCCGGAGTCTCCCAGTAGTGGTGATGGAAGATGCTATGTCTGTGTTTTGGCTGAATGGGTACCAAGCCTGGTCATTAGTTCTTTCATATACATAAGTCCATTTGAGCCTGACTAGCTCATTGTTAGTTATCTTACCTATTGTCCTCATTTTGTCGGGGAACTGGGGAATCTGATAAATTATGTCACTCTAGGTGATCCAGTTGGTAAGTGGAACAACCTTGGCATTTCAGGCTAGATCCACCTGCTTCTCTGGTAGGGTGATTGTGGTCAGTAGTGGGGATAGGCAGAAGGAAGCTCCTGATCTTTTATGGGGTTGAGTGGGTAGCATCTTGCTTCACTGAGGTTGGATTCACTGTTTGGAAAAGGCCAGCTGAGACTGGAAAGACCCAGGTTCCCCCATTCCTGCCAGGCTCAATAGCCCTTTGCACAATATCTGGAATATAATGAAGTGCTAAATAAATTATAATTTTTATAATTCTTATTTTATTATTACCACTGCCAGTAAGAGACTGCTACCACCGGAAGCTCCCAGATAAAAATACATGGCTTAGATCTCTCATAGCTTGTTTTATTTTTGGCAAGGAAAGAGACTTCTGGAAAGAGGCCTTTTCAAGGTTGAAGCTCAGACAGACTCCAGGAATCCAGGAACACTACCTCCAATGCCAAATCTTGAAAGCTCTGATAAAAGTGATTATTGATTAATGCTCTGCGGTCTGCCCACACCAGGGGTGGATGCTGCCTGCTACTAAGAGGAAAACCTGCTGACGACTGGCCTTGTCAGACACTACTGGGGTCCTGGAGAAGTCAGGGAATTAGCCTTCCCTGGCAAAGGCGGAGAAGCAGGAACACCCCCATCTGTCAGGGATTTTGCAGGCTTAGCATGGCTGGACACGTACACAACCCTGGGAGGAGACCCCTCTCATACACTACCCTTTTGATACCTGCAGTCTGTGTTGAGATTCTGCTTTGCTTACTGAGCAGCTAGAACGTACAAATGTAACAGGGAAACACAAATCTGACTCCATATTAGATTTGTTTCTTTAATCTTCGTATGCTACTGGTTTTTCTTCCAGTTAAGAATTTTACCTGTAGCCGGAAATATACAAAATCATCCATTGTCAAGGTTGTGAGTTTTAAGGGTTTACCACTTTCCTGTTCATAAGGAGACAGAAAGTTGCAGAACCGAGAATAACATTTGTCCTGATGGAGGTTTACAGGAGCATCAGGACCTGGCCTCTGTGGACAGCTGCAAGAGCAAAGGGTTCTAACCCCAAGAAGTTTGCAGAAGCCAGTCATGCTCCCTCCTCTTTTAGCATAAAAGAAGCCTGAATTCCGAGTTGGGTGAGATGATTTCCTAGGACACTAGTCTGCCATTTTCTTGGAGTTTCAGCTTTCCAAGTCATTATTCCCTATCCCCGCATCTTTTATTGGTCTGTTGGGTGGTGAGCAGAACTTTTTTAACACAAATAGAGTATATTTTTAGTCTTGCTTGACCAAAGTCATCATCTTTCCCTTCCATAAGAGCCTTCTCTTCATCTCCCAGTGCTTTGTCAGTAGCACCATGTACCCAGACATCCCTGGACAACTTCTCGAATCTTTCTCTCCCTGATGCCGTCTATTCATTTTTCTGGCCCTGTGGATGCTACTTCTATGCTATCTCTCAGCTCCATCACTTTCTACTGCCATTAGTTTATGTTTTCATCAACTCTCTTCTGGGCTGTTGTGAGCTTGGCTTTTACTATTCTTGCCCCTGCTAAAATAAAACAAAGCAAAACCCCATTAACTCTCTATCAGGTGATGCTATTCTTATCATATAGTAAAAAAACAACTCTCAAATCTTGGTGGTGTTCAACACAGAGGTTTCTTTCTTGCATATTTTACACACTCATCACTGCTGTCTGCATCTCTGTTCTAGATTTACTCAGGATCCATGCACTGAAATGCAGCAAACACTTTCTGGAATAATTAATATTTGTCTTCCTGTCCCAGAGAAAGAGAGAGAACATGGTGAATTCTCTCTCTCTCTCTTTTTTTTTCCTGGTGATTTATTGCTTAACAATTTTCCTAGAAGTGACACAAATGACTTCTCATCATATATAACTGGCTAAGCAAGTCATATGACAAACCAAGTTTCAATAAAATTATCCACCACCAAGGTGGGTAATCAAATGTTGGCGAATCGTTTCATAGTCCACTGGGCTTCCCAGGTAGCACAGTGTTAAAAAAAAAATCTACCTGCTAATTCAGGAGACACAAGAGACGTGGGCTTGATCGCTAAGTCAGGAAGATCCCCTGGAGCAGAAAATGGCAACCCACTCCAGTATTCTTGCCTGGAAAATTCCATGGACAGAGGAGCCTGACGGGCTACAGTCCACGGGGTTGCAAAGAGTCAGACACTACTAAGCACACACACATTTATAGTCTACTGAAGGAAATGGCAATCCACTCCAGTACTATTGCCTGGAAAATCCCATGGACAGAGGAGCTTGGAAGGCTACAGTCCATGGGCTCACAAAGAGTCTGACACGACTGAGCGACTTCACTCACTCACTCATAGCTCTGTTATCCCAAGTCTTTATTTTGGCACAATTGATAACAATTGGACATTGGTATCTGATCCTGGATTAAAACCTTCACCAGTATGATGTATTTTTCTATTTATATATGCTTGCATTCATTATTCCATTTTTCTATTAGTTCATTGAACCAGGAGCTTAGCCAACCAACATATTTTCAACCAAGTCCTATGCAAACAACTAGGGATATATGAGACACAAATAGACACAAATACTGTCTTCAAAAGTGTCACAGATGGAGAGATATGAAAAATAACTTTACTAAAAACTATCATAGAAAATTACAAACATATACAAATTTGAATAAAATAGTATAATGAACTCCCTTGAACTTAAAATTCAGCTTCAACAATTATAAATTAATCACCAACATTGCCATTCTTACTTTGTCTATGTTTCCACCAATATCCTCAAAATTATTATTTTTTTAATTTGAACTTTTATTGAGATCATTGTAGATCACATGAAGTTGTAAGAAATGACACAGATCTGTATATGTTTCACCCAGTTTTCCCCCCAAAAGTAACATCTTGCAAAAACTATAATACAGGAAATTCCCTGGCAGTCCAGTGGTTAAGACTCTTATTTCTAATGCAAGGGGTGCAAGTTTGATCCCTGGTCAGGGAACTAAGATCCCACATGCTGTACAGAAAAGTAAAACAAGCTAAACGAAAATTGCCACACAGTATCACAACTAGGATATCAACCGTGCTACAATCTGCTGATCTTATTCCAGTCTCTCCCTGTTTCACCTCTGTGTTTGTGCTCATACGTGTGTTTCGTCCATGATATTATACACTGAAGCAAATCTCAGACACATTGTATAATTGCTCCCAGAATTACTAGTTATTTATCTTCACAAATTAAGGAATCTAAAACCAACACAGAATATCATTATTATACCTTGAAAAGTTAACAATAATTCTTCAGTAACAATAATACTTCAGTTCTTCAACACTACGTTAAGGTGATGGTCAAATTTCCATTTTTCATGTGTCACTATTTAATAACTTTGTTTGGATAAGTCCATACCTTGTTTGACTATTTTAAAATCCTAAATCCAATATTCACTCCATCTCTTTTTTCCCCTTTGCAACGATGTCTTTTGTCTTTATAGCTTCCCTAATTCTGGATTTGAGTGATTGCATCCACGTGTTACATTTAAAACATTTTCTCTATCCCCTATTTCTCATAAACTGGCAATTGGATCTAAAGTATTCAGGTTGATTATTTTTTCTTTGACGAGACTCTTCCACCAGGAGGCACATGAAGTCTCTTTTTGTGATGCTGGTGACAATTGTTAATACCTGCATTTATTTATTAAGTAGGGGTTACAAAATGGCAACATTCTAATTTTATTGCTTCTTTTTGATTTGTTGAATTATTGATTCAGTATAGAATTATTGATTTAGAAATAAAAAACTTTTCCCCTTTACTCTCTTGTTGCCTAGAGTAAGGATGTCAAGGTTTTAAAAATAGTAAACCGAGCTCTCTATTATCTTTCAATAGTGACCAATTACTTTACATTTTAAAATCATCATTACTTTCTCATGAGTGCACAGAAATTTGTTGTGTTTTAACTAATTGAAGTTATTTCCCCCTGATGCTCAAAATGTCCTATTTTTGGCCAGTGAAAGTCTCTTTGATTTGGTTCCCGATTCTGACATTACACTAGTGGTCATCTTGGAGAGTTTTGTAGGAATCCAGTGCGGCAATATTAATATATTAATTTATATTAATAATGCTTTAGGCTCACCTTTTGCATTTCCTGCTTCAGGTAGAGAATCAGTCTTTTCTGCCAGGAACCCGATTTCTTCTACTAGGAACTGAAATTTCAAGATAGCAGTCTGTGCTTTGGGAATGTTCACTGCTATCAGGTTTTCAATGTTTTAAGTCTTTTCAGTTGACAAAGCTAAGAAATATTTTCTAAGAGAATCTATATCGTGAATTTATACTGATATTTCCAATTTAATGCCAGGATTATAGGGTTTTTCCTTAATCTTTTCTGTATTACATATTTATCTCCTTTCTTGGGAGATGCTTGATCTCATGAAAATTGGGAATAATAGAATTAGAGTATTATAGAAAGTTGCTTTATTATTGAACACACAGTGGAAGAATAATACCAACGCCATCTCTTGTACTATAATTATGGAAAACAGTTTATTTTGATATTGTATCTTAAAAAAAAATCCTTGGTCTGTAGTCCACTAGGGGTGTACAGGTAAAATTACTGTCCTTTAAAGTTATTTGGAATAATTCCTGTCTGTGTGGCTCTGCCACAGATCAGATGCATTTTTAGGGGTTTTTGTTGTTATTAACTTGATTTATTTTACATTTTTAGTACTTTTATTTTAGTTTACAATTACATAAAATAATTGATAATTCTAAATCAAACTTGTAAGACAAAATATATTCAAATAAGACTACCCTCGATCTCTGTACCTTTCACCCTCTTCCTTCTTCCCGTTATGCTGTGCTCTTTAGTCTCTAAGGCATGTCTGACTCTTTTGTGACCCCTTGGACTATAGCCCACCAGGATTTTCTATCTGTGGGATTTCCCAGGTAAGAATACTGGAGTTGATTACCATTTCCTTCTCCAAGGGATCTTCCCAACTCAGGGATCGAGCTCACCTCTCCTTCATTGGCAGGCAGCATATTTACCACTTAGCCACCAGGAAAGCTGCTGCTGCTGTTGCTGCTAAGTTGCATCAGTCGTGTCCGACTCTGTGTGACCCCATAGATGGCAGCCCACCAGGCTCCTCCGTCCCTGGGACGTCCCTAATCCTTTACTTATAGATAACCATTAAAAATATTCATGGTTTACCTTTTATTGTTTTTTAAGAACTGAAGTATGTCTCTCTCTCTCTCTCTCTCTCTCTCTCTCTATATATATATATATATATATATATATATATATATATATAAAATCTTTCTCAATAAATAGGAGCATACCAAATGCATGTTTATATATTTTCTTATTTTCTCTTAAACATGTAATTTGGGACTTAACTGCATAGCAGTGTCTAGATCTTTCTCTCTTTTTTTTTTTTTTCAATCTGTATACTAACACCCTCAGTCTCCTTGTTTTTAGTTATGGTCTGTTGGTTTTCTGCTATAAGCAACTGCAATTAATAAACAGATTCTTCTTCCTCCTCTCATTCCCCACTAAGAAGTAATATTTTTTTTTCTCATGACTTTAATTAACAGAACAGGCTCAGGGCTTATCATTCATAATGCAATACATTTTTCTGCCCCTAGAAAACAAGAAAACTTTAAGAGTCACCACTTTTTAAAATTTTATTTATTTTTGAATTTATTCCTTACTTTGTTATTAGAGTTTGGTTGCCTTACAATTTGTGCTGGTTTCTGCTGTACAGAAAAGTGAATCAGCTATAAACATATATCTTCTCTTTGTCACCACAGAGCACTGAGTAGAGTTCTCTGTGCTATACAATAGAGTCTTATTAGTTCTCTGTTTTATACATGTGCTAAGTTGCTTCAGGTGTGTTGAACTCTCTGCGACCCCATGGACTATAGCCCACCAGGTTCTTTTATCCATGGGCTTCTCCAGGCAAAAATACCGGAGTGGGTTGCCATTTCCTTCACTAGGGGATCTTCCTGACCCAGGGATTGAACCCAGGTCCTGTGCTGGCACATGAGTTCTTTACCTCTAGTGCCACCAGGGAAGCTGGTGTTTTATACACAGTAGTGTGTATATGTGAATCCCAATCTTCCAGTCCATCCCACCACACCCACCGCCAACCCCTGGTGTCCAGACGTTTGTTCTCTATGTCTGTGTCTATATTTCTGCTTTGCAAGTAGGTTCATCTATACTGTTTTTCTAGATTCTGCATATATGCATTAATATATGATATTTGTGATTCTCTTTTTGACTTCAGTTCAGTTCAATTCAGTTGCTCAGTCGTATCGGACTCTGCAACCCCATGAATTGCAGCACGCCAGGCCTCCCTGTCCATCACCAACTCCCAGAGTTCACTCAGACTCACGTCCGAGTCAGTGATGCCATCCAGCCATCTCATCCTCTGTCGTCCCCTTTTCCTCCTGCCCTCAATCCCTCCCAGCATCAGAGTCTTTTCCAATGAGTCAACTCTTCCCATGAGGTGGCTAAAGTACTGGAGCTTCAGCTTTAAAGCATCATTCCTTCCAAAGAACACCCAGGGCTGATCTCCTTCAGAATGGACTGGTTAGATCTCCTTGCAGTCCAAGGGATTCTCAAGAGTCTTCTCTAACACCACAGTTCAAAAGCATCAATTCTTAGGCACTCAGCTTTCTTCACAGTCCAACTCTCACATCCATACATGACCACTGGAAAACCATAGCCTTGACTAGATGGACCTTTGTTGGCAAAGTAATGTCTCTGCTTTTGAATATGCTATCTAGGTTAGTCATAACTTTCCTTCTAAGGAGTAAGCATCTTTTAATTTCATGGCTGCAGTCAGCATCTGCAGTGATTTTGGAGCCCCCAAAAATAAAGCCTGAAACTGTTTCCACTGTTTCCCCATCTATTTCCCATGAAGTGATGGGACAAGATGCCATGATCTTAGTTTTCTGAATGTTGAACTTTAAGCCAACTTTTTCACTCTCCTTTTTCACTTTCATTGAGAGGCTTTTTAGTTCCTCTTCACTTTCTACTAAGGGTGGTATCATCTGTATCTCTGAAGTTATTGATATTTTTCCCAGCAATTTTGATTCCAGCTTGTGCTTCTTCCAGCCCAGCATTTCTCATGACTTACTTCCCTCTATATGGCAGCCTCTTGTCTATACAGTTTGGAGGGGTCATTCTTTTATCATATGTAAGAGCATTATTCTGCTCTTCAGTTCAGTTCAGTTGCTCATTCGTGTTTGACTCTGCGACCCCCTGGACTGCAGCACACCAGGCCTCCCTGTCCATCACCAACTTCTAGAACTTACTCAAACTCATGTCCATTGAGTCGGTGATGCCATCCAACCACCTCATCCTCTGTTGTCCCCTTCTCCTCCTGCTCGTACCTTGCTGTTTTCATAATCATTTTGTGTGGTATTTAAATGTAGTCTTTTTCTCATGCTCAGTTTTACATGAAATTTCTTTTCCTGTAGTCTTTGCAGGGAGGGATGAGTCAGGATAGATTTTCTAGCTTTAGAACTCTGGAGTTCTCTTTTTTGCTGTTTTTGCAGTTTTAAGAAGTCAAGGCCTTATAAATTCTGAGAGCTCATGATTGCTTTTCCTCCTTCCACTTTTATCTAGATTTCTCTGACCTTTGCTTCTATTGTCTCCATCCTGCTCAATATCAGCTCTCTTTCCAAAGGTTTTCCTCAGTGTGAAGCTTGGTCTTGAAAAGGTGTGGTGGGTCGACCAGTTAGTTTTGACTGTTTATAGGGCATGGACTGCTTCAGCTTTGTGAGAACCCTTGCCGTTCACTCACAAATGACAGAGGAAGCTTCACCCTGTGTCACGTCTTTCTTAGGCTGACTCACTGTACTTCCTAATGAACATATGAGGCTCTTTTAGAAGCTCTCTGGCCTCAGGCTGCCAGATTCCTAACTACTTCCCTCTCCTACCTGACACACAAATCCTGATACTGTGCAGCACAGACAGCCATGGGTTGTCTTCACTGGGTCTTGTTATGCTGCTCTTGAGAATATCTTATCACCTAGTTGTGTTGGAAATATTCATTGTCTGCGGGATTTTAGTTCGCTATCCTAATTGCTCCGTATGGTCTCATGGGAAGGGATCCAAAAACTCCTGGGCCATTGTAGCCATCTTTCCACGATTCCAAAATGTAGGTCTAAAAGTGCTAAAACAGGGACTTCCCTGGTGATCCAGTGGTTAAAACTCAGCCTTACAATGCAGGAGGTGCAAGTTCAATCCCACATGCTGCGTGGTGTGGCCCTCCCCCCACCTTTTTTTTTTTTTTAACTGCTAAATTAGCTGTAGGCAGGGGATACTCCTGAAGTGTGGAGGAAGACTGGGGCCAGAGTTGGAGGTCAGCTTGAGGAGGCAACTGCTGTCTGAACAAAGTCCCAGAGGAATGTGTTCCATTGCGTAAATACTGGAGAATAGGATATTCAGGGAAAGGGAACATTGTGTGTGAGTGGTCATGGGTGAAACAGCAGGTTGCGTGTGGCGATCTGAGAGGCCCCGGCACTCGCTCTGGGAGGGGTGGGTGTCCATGGGTGTGGGTGTGCTAGGCTTCTCTTTTTTCCCCACGTCTGTATTGGTCGTAAGCCTCTGCTTTCCTGCCCTGGCAGCCTTGTTTCCCGGGATGGATTGGTGTTTATGTATTGCTGGTTCTCACCTTTCTGATCCCTGTGTAATTTCTCATTATTCATTGCTATTTACAATCCTCTCAATTTAGAGCCATCTGTGAAGTTAATTTCAGTGCTGTTTACTCTTTTCTCCCAAATCATTAATGAAGATAACACATTCAATGAAATTGAATTTTGCAGGCATTTCTGGAAAATTCCCCTGAGGCTCCCTCTTGTTCCAGGAAATCACCTTTAATTCAAATATGTTATCACTCCTTTGGTCAGTTGCTCATAAGGATATGGGTTAAAGTTTGTGTTCATTTAAATCCAATTTTTCACAAAGACTGCATGGGGTAACCCAGCCCCAGTTCTCAACAAAACAATAAAGAAGTAATCAAAGGTATGCAAATTAAGTCATTATTGAGAAGTTTGTGTTTTTCACTGATTAAATTTGTAAAAGTTTTAAAGGTTAGAACCCAGGGATGGTGAAGTGTGCTGAAGTTAGTATTTCTAAATGCTTTTATAAATCAATATGGCATTTAAGCGTTAGGAGGGTTTATCCTTTTCACCAGCAGTTCTGTGAATTTATCCTCAGAAGAAGCTTCTACTGCTGCTGCTGACAAGTGCTCAGTTGTGTCTGTCTCTTTGTGACCCCAGGGGACTGTAGCCCGCCAGGCTCCTCTGTCCATGGGATTCTCCAGGCAAGAATAGTGGAGTGGGTTGCCATTCCCTTCTCCAGGGGGATCTTCCCCACCCAGGGATCAAACCCAGGTCTCCTGCGTCTGCTGAACTGGCAGGCTGATTCTTTACCATGAGCGCCACCTGGGGATTTATCCTGAGAAGATTCTCTTAGGGAAAAGAAGAAAAGCTTTTCTGCATGAAAATGGTTTTTGAAGTATTAACCTTCATGTTACAAAATGGGAGTGATAGGAGAATTATTCAGCAAATTAAGATGCATCAACAGCATTAATGGGAAGTGATAAACACATAAGAGAATCTCAACAATTACTAGTACTGTTATTGTTATTAATATCTTTGCTGTTGTTAAACTCTGACCCTAGAAACAAGTTGCTTTTTCCCTCGATGCTGTGACAGGACTCCAGTTGACTAATGGGAACATATTTTGTCTTCTAAAATAATTATCAAGAAAGTAAATCAAGACCAATAGTAACTTAGTCCTAGAATGTGGTTTACTATGAATAAAAACTTTGTAATGGTCAGAACTCTTCAAAGTTGAGATAAGATAGGAGTGTTCACAGCAGCCATGTTCATCAAAGCCCCAAATTGGGGTCAACCTAAATGTCTACCAGTTGATGATTGGATAAATAAAATGTGGTATATCCCTCTGGTGGAATACTATTCTGGCAATAACAGAAAGTACTGATGCATGTTGCAACACAGTTGAGCCTTTGAAACAATGTGCTAAATGAAAGAAACCAGGCAAAAAGTTCACATGACATGACGCCATTTATATACAAATGTTTGGAATAGGCAAACTCATAGAGATAGAAAGTAGATTACTGATTGCTTAGGACTGGAGGGATAGGGTGCAATGGGAAGTGACTACTCAAGGGCATGGGGTTTCTTTTGCCGTAACTGACTACAGTAGTGGTTGCCAACAGCTCTGCGAATATAAAAACCACTGAATTGTATACTTTCAAATGGGTGAGTTGAATGGTAGTAAATTATATCACAATAAAAAGGATGCCAAAAAAGGATGAAATAAGCCGACTACACTAGACCTAATTATTTAACCAATCTCTCTAACAGGCAATAGTTCAACCTGTAGCAAGACCTAAGAGAAATAGAGTGACTCGATATCCATGTCAAAAATTCTTTCTTAACAAAATCCCAACTCCTCATGAGTATGCCACAGTTTACTGCAATTCTGAATTCTTGATGTCTTTCCATGTTTACAGTTTTTACCGACAACAAAAGCAATTTTAAGAAATTTAACACTGGCAAGTCACCTGAACCTTAAACCCAAGAGATTCTGAACCAGTAGGTCTCCTTGCAGACTTAGAAACCATATCAGTTAAAATTAGATTTCAGGAAAAATAGCAGAAACATTAAAGTAATAATAAATTAAACATTCATGGGGTTGCAAAGAGTTGGACACGATTGAGCGACTGAACTGAACTGAAATTAAACAAACTGTATTGAAATTAGTTCTTTAGTAAATGTTTAGTAAATGTTCAGTTCAGTTCAGTCACTCAGTTGTGTCCTACTCTTTGAGACCCCATGGACTGCCGCATGCCAGGCTTCCCTGTCCATCACCAGCTCCCGGAGCTTGTTCAAACTCATGCCCATCCATTCGGTGTTGCCATCCAACCATCTCATCCTCTGTCATCCCCTTCTTCTCCTGCCTTCAACCTTTCCCAGCATCAGGGTCTTTTCTGATAAGTCAGTTCTTTGCATCAGGTGGCCAAAGGACTGGAGTTTCAGCTTTAGCATCAGTCCTTCAATGAATATTCAGAACTGATTTCCTTTAGGACTGCCTAGTTTGATCTCCTTGCAGTCCAAGGGACTCTCAAGAGTCTTCTCCAACACCACAGTTCAAAAGCATTAATTCTTTGGTGCTCAGGTTTCTTTATAGTCACATTTTCACATCCATACATGACTACTGGAAAAACCATAGCTTTGACTAGATGGACCTTTGTTGGCAGAGTAATGTCTCTGCTTTTTAATATGCTGTCTAGGTTAGTCATAGCTTTTCTTCCAAGGAGAAAGCGTTTTTTAATTTCATGGCTGCAGTTACCATCTGCAGTGATATCGGAGTCCCCCAAAATAAAGTCTGTCACTGTATCCATTGTTTCCCAGTCTATTTGCCATGAAATGATGGGACTGAATGCCATATCTTAGTTTTCTGAATGTTGAGTTTTAGGCCAACTTTTTCACTCTCCTCTTTTACTTCCATCAAGAGGCTCTTTAGTTCTTCTTTGCTTTCTGCCATAAGGATGGTGTCATCTGGGTAACCCAGGGGTCTCCTGCACTGCAGGTGGATTCTTTACCAACTGAGCTATCAGGGAAGCCCCCCAGTAAATGTGGGTAAATATAAATAATCCATGGTGGACAAGACATTACCATGATCACTGGATCTTAGCTCCTTTCTAGCATCTAATCCATTTCAAAACAGCTTCACCTCATAGTCCATAACTGCCATGTCTTGTCAACACATCAACATTCCAGCTAGGAATCAGGAAGACAGAGAGAAAAGAAGAACATAGTTTTTCTGTGTATGACTTTATTCTAAAAATTGGAAATAACTTTTTGCATGTTTCTTTTTTTGCTGGAACTCAGTCACATGCCACAATTAGTGGCTGAGGTGCCTAAGAAATATTGATTTTATTTGAGTGACCACATGCCTAGCTAATATTTGACAGGGAGAATGAGTTTTAGAGGACTAGCTTCCCCTGATACAAAGTCTCTTTGTCCCTAATTTTTCATGTGCAGATGTAAGGAAATGTGTATTCAGAATTCTTGGATGTGAATTTTATCTCTAATCTGCAAAATCATTTAACATCCATGAAACTATTTCCTTTCCTACTAAGTTAAAAATTTATTCCTACCTCATTCAATCATGGGAAGGGTTAAGCATCTTAATATGTGATGAAAGAGTTTTTCAAACCTTAAAGCAATACACAAATGAATGATGTACTTGAAGAAAGAGTGCACATAGGTAAGATATAATAGCTGGCTTTCAACATCTGAAGGAATTCCCGGGAAAGATTTTTTTTTTTAAACCTCTTGTCACTCCAGAGGGCAAAACTAGCCTCCAGTTGTGTATCAGATAGCCAGTGCCCTTCATCACAGAAATACTTCCTTGTGACCACTTTCTTGGAGATTGGCTTTCTCTTTCTTCTTTCTCCTTTCCTCCGTGCATCTGTGACAGTTTACACGGTCTTCTGGTACACAGGATATCTAGATTGGAAAGCCAAGTATAGAAAGAAAAATTGGCACGTGTGTAAGTCGAACCTCTCATTTTCTTTTTGCAACACATACAGAAGAAAGAACATGGGCTTTGGTATAAGGCAGTATGTTTCCTGAAAGCTCCTCAAGGGTAGATCTCACACCTTATTTGGGTCTATAACTCCAGAGTCTCACCTGGGCTGGGAGCAAAAGCCTGGTCTCATTGAAAATCTGTTGAACTGTTATTCAAGATGCATATTGTTTTAAGTCTCAGCTCTCTTACTGACCAGCTATGAGACTACCATCACTTCACTTCTATGTGCTTCAACTTTCCCCTTGTGAAAAAATGAAAATACTGAAAGGTGAGAGGATTCAACAGGATAAGGATTCAATGTAAGCATCTGTATCAGAGTCCTGAGGCTGCTGTAACAAATAGCCACAAACTTTGTGGCTTAAAACAACAGAAACATATTCCCTCACAGTTCTGGAGGCCAGAAGTGCTGCGTTTCCGTCGGAGGTTCTAAGGGAAACTCGTTCTTTGCCTCTTATAGCTCTGGTGTCTGCTGGCATCCTTTTCTTTGTGGCCACATCACTCCAGTCTCTGCTTCCATCTTCACATCACGTTCTTGTCTTTTTTTTGTGTGTTTTCCTCTTTTGTCTCTCTTAAGGACAGCTGTCATTGGATTTAAAGCCTACCAGGAAATCCAGGATGATCTATCTCATCTCAAGATCCTTAATTATATCTTCAGAGACTCTTTCTTCCAAATAAGACCACATGCACAGGTTCTATGGATTTGCACTCGGACCCCTCTTTTAGGGAAGTCAGGGTTACCATTCAACCCACGCAGTACCTTTCATCAAGTTTCTCTTCCCAGCAGAAAAAGTCTAGCATCCTGTGGAATTCAAGGAGCTTTGTATGCAACTTTCCACCCTAATAAACAAAAAATTTAAAGTATTGCTGCTATTCTTTCTTTTAACAGTATTTCATTTCAGTTTACCCCTCGGCGTCACCAGCTGTTTGTTCACTCCTGGGGATACAGAGATAAGGGACACCCAGGCTCTTAGAAGCTCAGTCTGGCAGAGTCAGTTCACTCATTATGAATCTACCTTCTAGAAAATCTATAGGAGGATAACACAAGTGTCCCTATGGAAACCTTAACAATCCACTTACTTATGCATTCTCCGAATACTTATTGAATGCCTCCTATGTGTCAAGCTCCTTGCTAAGCCATAGGGGAGGCTTAGAGGTGACTAAAATACAATATCTATCTTCAAGAAACTTATGATAAAAAAAGTAAATTTGAGACATACAAAAATAAAGACTGTTCATAGTAGAAAGATAAATAAAATGAGATTGGACTTTTGAACCTTTTGCGATGAAAAGAACGTGCAAACATTGGAAACAAAGACTCCCTAAGCTTGCAATTTTTCAGACATTCACTGGAGGTTGAACATCCTCAGTTCAGAGGCAGCTGAGGGACGGTTTGTTCTTGACAGCACAGTTTTTCAGAATGTTCTGAGAAAGAGGGAATACTTTTAATGGAAAGGTTAAAGTTGAAGTGTATTTGGGGATTGAGGGAGGGGGAAAGGGTGGAAAGATACCAATTGTATTATTAATAAAATTGATTCAAGCTAGGCCAGTGGAAATAGAAGGAAGAATTACATCAATAAGACAAATGGTACCTCCTGTAACCTTGAACTCAGTATTGATAGAAGGGTGGATGGGGAGATTTGGGGAATCAATGAAGCTATCTCTAAAATCTTAAGGCAATTGATTGAAAGAGAGTGAAGAATACAGGTGGAAAAAAATTTCAGCCTTTCATCATTGCAAATGAGGCCATAGTGTTGATCACCTGCTCTTAAAATCAGACTCTTAATACAAGCTTTAGGAAGGAAAAAAAAAAAAAAAAGGCGTCGCATCACCTGAAAATAGGTTAGGCTGCTCTGCTATATTTATAGGAAGAGAATGATCTAGTTCATGCATTCAAAGTAGTTCAGCTTTTATGTCTGAAATCAAATCAGACCAGTTTAGGATGATGACATCTTTACCTTTACTTTCTTAAGTACTCATCCTTATAGTTCTTGTGTAAAAAAGGAAGGTGGAAATATTCAGTCAACATGTTCTGATGCTAAAATGAAATATAAGATGGTGTATTTCACTGGTACCTTGCAACCTCACTTATAGCAGCTCCTTCACAAACTTCTTGTTTACTTTTGAACTTCTGAACCAAAAGTCTAAATAGCCCAGAATGCGAGTCCCGTATCTCAGTAGTTTTTCTTCTTGTTGTTGTTGTTCAGTCGCTAAGTCATGTCCGACTCTTTGTGACCCCATGGACTGCAGCATGCCAAGCTTCCCTGTCCTTCACTGTCTCCCGGAATTTGCTCAAACTCATGTCCATTGAGTCAGTGATGCCAACTAACCATCTCATCCTCTGCCACCCCCTTCTCCTTTTGCCTTCACTCCTTCCCAGCATCAGGGTCTTTCTTGAACATATTGAATAAACCTAGTATTTTGGATGAGCCAGGAAAAGGCTGGTCTCTTATGTATGTTGTTATTACTACAACTACATGTGGTTCCTCTTAGTTACTGGAAATTCAGAAAATGGGTTGATCTGCTAACCAGACACTTTCATATAGGGATACACTGTGGCCAGTACTTGCCCACCATTCTTTTCCCCTTATTCCCGTTAAATCACCCTGATTTTTTTATTTTTATTTTTTTTATTTTTTATTTTTTTTTTTAAATTTTAAAATCTTTAATTCTTACATGCATTCCCAAACTTGAACCCCCTCCCACCTCCCTCCCCATAACAACTTTCTGGGTCATCCCCATGCACCAGCCCCAAGCATGCTGCATCCTGCGTCAGACATAGACTGGCGATTCAATTCACATGGTAGTATACATGTTAGAATGTCATTCTCCCAAATCATCCCACCCTCTCCTCTCCTCTGAGTCCAAAAGTCCGTTATACACATCTGTGTCTCTTTCCCTGTCTTGCATACAGGGTCGTCATTGCCATCTTCCTAAATTCCATATATATGTGTTAGTATACTGTATTGGTGTTTTTCTTTCTGGCTTACTTCACTCTGTATAATCGGCTCCAGTTTCATCCATCTCATCAGGACTGATTCAAATGAATTCTTTTAACGGCTGAGTAATACTCCATTGTGTATATGTACCACAGCTTTCTTATCCATTCATCTGCTGATGGACATCTAGGTTGTTTCCATGTCCTGGCTATTATAAACAGTGCTGCGATGAACATTGGGGTACATGTGTCTCTTTCAATTCTGGTTTCCTCGGTGTGTATGCCCAGAAGTGGGATTGCTGGGTCATAAGGTAGTTCTATTTGCAATTTTTAAGGAATCTCCACACTGTTCTCCATAGTGGCTGTACTAGTTTGCATTCCCACCAACAGTGTAGGAGGGTTCCCTTTTCTCCACACCCTCTCCAGCATTTATTGCTTGCAGATTTTTGGATTGCAGCCATTCTGACTGGTGTGAAGTGGTACCTCATTGTGGTTTTGATTTGCATTTCTCTAATAATGAGTGAAAATCACCCTGATTTTTTTAGATGGTTACCCATCTTCCACTATCAGTTTATTCTTTTCTTCAACAAATATTCCTGGCTCCTTCCACATGCCAGATTCTGTAATAGGTATGAGGGGCATAGAGGTGAGTCAGATGGATGAGTCTCCTGCCCTGGTAGAGTCTGTATGCTAGCAGGGAAAATAGGAAGTAAATAAATATATAATTTATGGTGGAGAGAAATATTATCAGGAAAAATAAAGTAGGTAGAATGTAAACTTTGGGAGAAATTGGAAAAGAAGAATATATGATGGGGAAATATTTTTTTCTTTTTGTTTCAATTATACATACTCACACACAGATACACTCTTTTTTATATTCTTTTCTGTTACAGTTTATCACAGGATATTGAATATAGTTCCCTGTGCTATATATAGTAAGATCTTGCTGTTTATCATTCTATATATACTAATTTGCATCTGCTGATCCCAAACTCTCAATCCATCCCTTCCCCACCCCACCTTGGCAAGGCTGCTCTCTGTGGCTGTGAGTCCGTTCTGTAGATGAGTTCGTTCGTGTCATATTTTAGGTTCCACACATAAATGATGCCATATGGTATTTTTCTTTCTGTTTTTGATTTCCTTCACGTAGTATGATAAGCTCTAGGTCCTTCCGTGTTGCGTCAAATGGCAACACAATTCTTTTTATGGCCAAGTAATATTCCATTGCATATATGCAGCACAGCTTTATCCATCTGTTGATGGACATGTAGGTTGTTCGGGTGTTTGTGCTGTTGTAAATAGTGCTGCTGTGAACACTGGGTGCAGATATCTTTTTGAATTATAGTTTTGTCTGGACATAAGAGTGACAGGGAAATATTCTTGAAGGAAGTTCACTGTAGTAGAAACTGAATACCGTGAGGAAACAAGCCTCATGTTATTGATTGTGATATGATAGTTCTGTGAGGCAAATAGTTCAGGCAGAGAGAAAAGCAGATTAAAAGTCCCTGTGGTGGTGACTAGCTTGGCATTTTACAGAAATAGCAAGATCAATGTGGCTGAAATAGAGTGAGAAAGGAAAGTGGAATGAGATGAGTGAGAGGTGAAGGCATGGCTTGTATCAGGTAGGACCTTGTGGGTCATAGGAAAGAATTTGGATCTTATTCTGAGAGAATATGGGCCACTGGAGGGTTTTGTATAGGGGAGAGATTTATGTCTTTTAAAGGTGGTTCAAGCTGCTGTGTAGAGAATAAAATATACAAAGCAAAAGAGGAAGTTGAGTACAGTTGGAAGGCACTACAAACACGGGAAGTGGTTAGATGTGGGATGTATTTTTTGAAAGAAGAGCTAAAAGACTTGCTGGTGGACACAGTGTGTAAACAGCCAGAAATTAAGGATGATCATGAAGAGAAGGCAATGGCACCCCACTCCAGTACTCTTGCCTGGAAAATCCCATGGACGGAGGAGCCTGGTCGGCTGCAGTCCATGAGGTTGCTAAGAGTTGGACAAGACTGAGCGACTTCACTTTCACTTTTCATGCCTTGGAGAAGGAAACGGCAACCCACTCCAGTGTTCTTGCCTGGAGAATCCCAGGGACCAGGGAGCCTGGTGGGCTGCCGTCTATGGGGTCGCACAGAGTCGGACACGACTGGAGCGACTTAGCAGCAGTGGCAGCAGCAAGGATGATCACGAAGTTTTCATCTTGAGCAGCTTGTGGATGGTGGTGACCTTTAATGAAATGGAGAAGATTAGGAGAAGGGTAGGCTTGGGGTAGAGTATCAACAGTTCTATTCTGAAAACTTAAATTTGAGTCCTGCCTCAAACTGGCATGAGTAGAGCCAACCAAGGGTAAGATATTAAGATCTGTCCATCAAGAACTTTTTTTTAACAAAATGTCTAATCTTTATTTTAATTAAAAAAACTATTAATTTATTACTTACTTTTGTCTGCGCTGGGTCTGTGTGGCTGCGTGGGCTTTTTTCTAGTTGCAGCAAGCAGGGGCTACTCCCTCATTGCGGTGCATGAGCTTCTCATTGCGGTGGCTTCTCTTATTGTAGCATATGAGCTTGGTTGCTCTGTGGCATGTGGGATTGAACCCGTGTCCCCTGCATTAACAAGCAGATTCTTTACCACTGAGCCACTGGGAAAGCCTGGTGTGTGCTCAGCACCACTACACAGAAAGAGCTCGGGATCATTCAGTTCAGACATGAGAATCCAGCTTTTCTGTCCTATGACTCGCTTGGTCTCGCCACCAGAGTTCTCTCCTCTTTTCATTGACAGATACTGCTCCCCATTCGCAACAAAATATCCTGGGGTCCATGTTTCAGTGGAATTGGTGAGCTTCTGAAGTCACTCAGCCTGCAGCCTTTTACTTTACAACACCCCCTGCGGTGTTACATAATTGCCTGGAAATGCATGGTGTCTCCTATCTTGTTGCTTAATTAAAATTCAGTTCTGTTCAACAGAGTCACAATTCAGAGGTGTTTTGCCTTTCTTTTTCCTACTATCATTTGAAGACCCCAGATCCTGAGGCCTCCTTGCTTCATCCGGAAATTGTCTGAACTATTTCCATGGGCAGTGTGTCATTGTAACGATTCCTAGGAAAGAAAGGTACCGTGTTCTATGGAGAACATAGTAAGTGCTGCTTTCTGTTAGTTACTTGAGTTGATTTCCATTTGGCGGGTCATATTATCCCCATTAAGGCTGAGAAGAAACTGAGGCTCAGAGAGGTTAGGTAGCTTGCCTGAGATTGCACAGCTTGTCAGGGCATGAACAAGAATTAAAAACAGAATCAGTTGTCTGTTTTATATACCTATAATTTTGTTTATTTTCTGCTGCGCTGGGTGTTGCAGTGAGTGGGAGCTACTCTCTAGGTGCAGTGCGCAGGCTTCTCCTTGCAGCGGCTTCTCTTGCGGAGCACAGGCTCTAGGGCGCCTGGGCTTCAGTAATTGTGGCTCCCAGGCTCTAGAGCACAGACTCAATAATTGCGGCACACGGGGTTAGTTGCTCTAAGGCATGTAGGATGCTTCTGGATCAGGTATTGAAACTGTGACTCCTGTATTGGCTGGGAGACTCTTTACCACTGATTCACCAGGAAAGCCCTCAGCTATCTTTTAAAAAAAATATTTGTTTTTATTTGGCTGCATTGGGTCTTAGTTGCAGCATGTGGGATCTTCGTTGCATTATATGGGGTGGGGTGGGCTCCAGAGGATGTTGGCTCAGTAGCTGTAGACCCAGAGCTTAGGAAATCTTAGTTCCCCAACCAGGGATCAAACCTGTGTCCTCTGCACTACAAGGCAGATTCTTAACTACTGGACCACCAGGGAGGTCCCCAGTAAGTTACCTTTACCATGTCTTGGAAGGATACTAGAGGAGTGAGAGGTAGGATGATGAAATTGCCCTTGTAAAGGATGAGACCTCAAATGTCTGAAGCAATTATCAATGCTTCAGTAAATGCTTGTGATTATCAGTTCATCAAAGGAACTAAAAATAACAACTAGATGGCGGACACCCCAAACCTGTGATACTCAACCTCTCGAGTTTTGCGGGTCTAATGAAAAAACAAAACAAAACTGATGTGTCTTATTAATTTCACTACCCTCAACACCCAGAGTACATCAGAGAGGTCTAAAAGTTCTGTGCCCTAAGCATTGACAGTTATCATGCTTGTTCAGTTAAAAAAAAATACTTTGCACATTGACTTAAAAATCAGTTTCTCTAGCTGCTCTTGAGAAAAATGAGTGTCTGTGAAGCACTAGGCTTGACCCCATTCCTTCCTTAGTAGGACTCCATGGGAGCAGAACTCTGAGTTAGCATTCAAAAATTATAAAATTGTTTCCTTGAACAAGTCTCTCCTCGCCCTGTAATTCCAACGCTAAGCGAGGGCTGACCCTGCCTACCCCTCCCCACCCACTCCCAGCTTAATTATCTCTCCAATTAAAGAGCAGCGGAGGGACAACAGAACTGGAGGTTCTGGTGAATTACTGCTAATCACACAGCGGAGGAATCCCACTTCGCTTTGATTTCTTATCGCCCTGTGCACACAACCCTTCCTCTGTAAGGACGGTTGCTCTCAGCATCGCTGTGTCTAATCAGACGTGTCACACCTCCGCTGAGGTAAATTGGGTTTACTGGAGAAGGGAAATTAAATTAAGTCTGTTTAGGAATTAATTGTGACTATCTAGGCTTAATCTATCATATTATCCCATTGCAGTGTGTCAGGATCAAAATCTTCTGACCCGGTTTTTAGAAAATAGGTGTAGTATTTTGGACAGCAAAAGGAAAAGGAAAATTTAAGAATTATAAGGCACAGGACCCATATGGTATCAGCTGGTTCACTTTAGGAGAAAATGTGAAATCAATTTACAGAGAGGACCAATAGTCCTGGGTTAGTTTGCTCTCAGATGAAGATCTGGTGGCTCATGTTAATACGTGCTCAGTAGATGGAAAAAGGAATGAATGGGTGAATTGCCATCATCTTTATTACCATGATCCTAAGGTCTTTATTGGGCTTCCCAGGTGGTGCAGTTGGTAAAGAATCTGCCTGCCAATGCAGGAGAGTTAAGAGACACAGATTCAATCCCTGTGTCAGGAAGAGCCCTTGGAGTGGGAAATGACAACCCACTCCAGTATTCTTGCCTGGAAAATTCCATGGACAGGGGAGCCTCGTGGGCTACAGTCGATGGGGTCACAAAGAGTTGGACACAGCTGAGCACCTACACAAGGTCTTTATTGGGTCATCAGTGAAGCAGGTTACATAGTAGTTACTGTCCATGTGCAAAACAAGTATTTATTAGGCACTGATTCTACACTAGGAACTGTGCTAGGGACACAAGACCCAATTCCTGCCATCATCTAGCGTATCGTCTGGAAGGGAACACAATGACACAAGCAATCGTGACAGAGTAAACCTGTGTTCTATGAGGAGTCTGGTGGCAGCGTGTGGTGAGAGCCGTGGTAAGAACTGAGTCGTGGCTCAGGCAGCTTCATCCTAAAGCCTCACGAGGCTTGGGAAACATGGACAGAGGTTAAGGGGTGGAATGCAAAGATGCTTAAGTAGTTATTGATAGGGCTGTGGATTGGGATGGTCCTAGTTTGCACTTATTTCCTTGGTGTCATCAGGATAATGCCCACTTTGACTTCCAAAAGTGCGCTAATTTGGGATGATAAATTATAAAGTCACTCAAGTTATTGAAAATTTCTGTGAGCTGCTGATGCATTCAAGAGAATGGCAGTTGGTAGGAACCAACTAAAGGTTTTGTCTGGTAGAGCACAGAGAGCCACTGCCGGACCAGTGTGCTCTGATTGAGAAACCATGTGGTAGATAAACTGGAGGCTTTAAGAAAGGTATGTTCAAAAGTGAAACTCTGCTTCTTCGTCTTGAGTATGGTGCTCCTCCAAGAAATCTTTATTTGGTGTTATTCTTTATACTGTATGGTGTGGGTCTTTGTTCTTGATTTCTTAATAGGGTGAGAGGAGATGGGGGAGCAGATTGTAGGTATTATTAGGTCAGTGGTCAGTAGAGATCAGCAGTCTGGCTTAGGTAAGCATTCATTAGCTACCTGCAGGTGAGGATGCCTACAAACAAAAGTAATTAGAAAACTCCTTGTAATGCATCACTCAGCTGGAAACAAATGAGTGATGGGGACCTAAGGAAGGAGAGAGACTAATTAGACTAAGTGGGAATTCCTTCTGGCATGGGAAAATGTCAAGAATCACTTAAAAAAAAGAGTCAGTATTTCTTTTGTAAAAAGGGAAGAGACTCATCTCTAACACACAGACACATATAATAGTTTAGCAATATTCAAGGAGTAAGAAGAATGAATACGGACAAAGGCTGAGATCCTATAACTTTAAAACAAGCTTTCAGATATGGTGCAGGTACTAAGAAATTATCATTTCTTGGTGAATCGAACTAGGCTTCTCCTCCGAGATTTTCTCCCTGCTTCCCACAAAGAATTCTACTAACCAAATTTGGCTCCACTTGCCTGCATGCGGTAAAGTCAAGCTATTATCATTGGGTTGTGGTGAAGGAAAGTGTTTACTTCAGAGCACCTAGCAAGGCATCTAGGCAGCTAGTGTTTATAAGACCCAAATTCACAAATGGCTTTCAGGGAAAGGCTTTTAAAGATAAGGTGAGGGAGGGGTGTTTGGGGTGTGTGATCAGTTTGTGTACAGTCTTCTGATTGGTTGGTGGTGAGGTAATTGGGAGTCAACAACATTAGCCTTCTGATTCCAGCTGATTTGAGGTCTACATGCTTGTGGACAGCATGCAGTTAACTTCCTCCACTTGGTAGGGATTTTAGTATCTGCAAAACAGTTCAGAGGATATGGCTAAGAATATTATCTACAGCCCTGGAGGAGGAGGGACTTCCCTGGTGGCTCAGTGATAAAGAATCTGCCTGCCAGTGCAGGAGATCAGATTTGATCCCTTGGTTTGGGAAGATTCCCTGGAGAAAGAAATGGCAACCCACTCCCGTATTCTTGCCTGGAGAACCCCATGAACAGAGGAACCTGGTGGGCTTCAGCCCATGGGATCTCAAAGAAACACAACTTAGCAACTGAGCATAAGCACTTGAGGAACTATAGGTCCCTGACTTGGTATAATGGCCAAACTATTATTATTATTTATTATCTTATTGTCATTATTATTTTATCTTGCTTGACTTTTCCTTTCTGCATTTTCTTACTTCTCTGGTTAAATTTATTCTTCAGGACTTGGGGAAGGCCTAGGAGGCTAAAGTTTTTCTCTAGACAACAGGCAGGCATAGGATGTGGGGAGGGGAATCTGTGCTGGGAAGGGCCCAGTGGGTCCTGCTAGTTACAAAATCATCATTTCCAGTGAGTGCTGGAGCTATTAGTCTTCTCAAGACATTGGAGCACAGGGTGGTGGTAATAATAGTGGTGGTGAGGAATGTCTAATGTTTCCCTTTGATTTTAGAATCCAAGTAGTTTGCTTGTCATCTGTCCACACATCCCCCCATCCATCCATCCACCCACTCACCCATCAATTCATCCATCCATCAACCTATCCATTCACTGAGGCACTTCATTGTGTAGCAGATCTAACAAGTTTTAGCTCAGCTACTTGGAGGTAATGTAACCTTGGACAAATCACCTACCATTTAGAAGACTCAACTGATTCATCTGCAAAATAGGTATAATAATAGTATCTAGCTCATTGAGTTGTTATAAGATCTTCACAACCAAGATAATCACAATGGTGTGATCACTCATCTAGAGCCAGACATCTTAGAATGTGAAGTCAAGTGGACCTTAGAAAGCATCACTATGAACAAAGCTAGTGGAGGTGATGGAATTCCAGTGGAGCTATTTCAAATCCTGAAAGATGATGCTGTGAAAGTGCTGCACTCAATATGCCAGCACATTTGGAAAACTCAGCAGTGGCCACAGAACTGGAAAAGGTCAGTTTTCATTCTAATCCCAAAGAAAGGCAGTGCCAAAGAATGCTCAAATTACTGCACAATTGTACTCACCTTACATGCTAGCAAAGTAATGCTCAAAATTCTCCAAGCCAGGCTTCAGCAGTACGTGAACCACGAACTTCCAGATGTTCAAGTTGGTTTTAGAAAAGGCAGAAGAACCAGAGATCAAATTGCCAACATCAATTTGCTGGATCATCAAAAAAACGAGAGAGTTCCAGAAAAACATCTACTTCTGCTTTATTGACTATGCCAAAGGCTTTGACCGTGTGGATCACAAAAAACTGGAAAATTCTTCAAGAGATGGGAATACCAGACCACCTAACCTGCCTCTTGAGAAATCTGTATGCAGGTCAGGAAGCAACAGTTAGAACTGGACATGGAACAACAGACTGGTTCCAAATAGGAAAAGGAGTCCGTCAAGGCTGTGTATTGTCACCCTGCTTATTTAACTTCTATGCAGAGTACATCATGAGAAACACTGGACTGGAAGAAGCACAAGCTGGAATCAAGATTGCTGGGAGAAATATCAATAACCTCAGATATGCAGATGACACCACCCTTATGGCAGAAAGTGAAGAGGAACTAAAGAGCCTCTTGATGAAAGTGAAAGAGGAGAGTGAAAAAATTGGCTTAAAGCTCAACATTCATAAAACGAAGATCATGGCATCTGGTCCCATCACTTCATGGGAAATAGATGGGAAACAGTGGAAACAGTGTCAGACTTTATTTTTGGGGACTCCAAAATCACTGCAGATGGTGACTGCAGCCATGAAATTAAAAGACGCTTACTCCTTGGAAGAAAAGTTATGACCAACCTAGATAGTATATTCAAAAGCAGAGACATTACTTTGCCAACAAAGGTCCGTCTACTCAAGGCTATGGTTTTTCCAGTGGTCATGTATGAATGTGAGAGTTGGACTATAAAAAAAGCTGAGCGCCGAAGAATTGATGCTTTTGAACTATGGAGTTGGAGAAGACTCTTGAGTGTCCTTTGGACTGCAAGGAGATCCAATCAGTCCATTCTAAAGGAGATCAGCCCTGGGTGTTCATTAGAAGGAATGATGCTAAAGCTGAAACTCCAGTACTTTGGCTACCTCATGCGAAGAATTGACTCATTGGAAAAGACTCTGATGCTGGGAGGGATTGGGGGCAGGAGGAAAAGGGGACACCAGAGGATGAGATGGCTGGATGGCATCACCGACTCGATGGATGTGAGTCTGAGTGAATTCTGGGAATTGGTGATGGACAGGGAAGCCTGGCATGCTGCGATTCATGGGGTTACAGAGATTCGGACATGACTGAGCAACTGAACTGATCTGAACTAAGTAAGATAAGTACTAAATAAATATAAGGTATTATAATAATAAATTATTTACTTTTTGCTTTAAAAATTATTAAATTGTTACTATCTGTACTGTGAATTTTTACTCCAAAGACAAATCAACCACAATTCCTAACTTCAAGGAGCTCATATTCTTTCTGGGGAGACTGATATTTCTATTGATATATAAAATTTACTTTGTATTAAAGATCTGAAATTAGATTTTAAGGAAACCATGAAAAGAAAGAATAGTTTCACATGATCAGGAAGAGATAGGTCGCCGAGTATGGTTTCACTGAGAAGATGGTCAAGTGGGAAGAAAAGGGGTAGGTAGACTATTCATACAAACCCATTTTGAATTTCAAGTTGATTTTGATTTCATCCTTTTAAAGATACACTGTAACTTTCTTTGGGTAAGCTTGCTAAAGAACAGGAGTGATTCTTGTTAAAAGTAGATACTTTATATTTTTCGTTCATTGTTTTCAACACAAATTTATGTGGTGCCTGGCACATTTTCAGATGGCAAAAGTTTAGAGATGAGTAGGATGTTGTTCTTATCCTCAAGGTGCTCCTGTCTGGAAGAGTAGAGAAACAGTATATTTATTATAGCAAAATATGATAAATGTCATGATATGCAGAGTCGGGGCAGGGGTGGAGGGCCAGGCTAAAGAATTAGCCAGGCAGACAGCTGTGGATCAGCCACTCCCGATGAAGGATTAAAGGTAGAACAGACCACAACATGCAGGGGAAACTCAGCTGTGACCCAAATGGGAAGGAAATCCAAAAAAGATGGGATATGTGAGTGCGTATGAGTGATTCACTTTGTTGCACAGCAGAAAGTAACACAATGTTGTAAAGCACCTATACGCCAAAAAAAATTAATTTAAACTAAAAATAAACATATACACACACAAGTCATTAAGGGGTTTTAAGTAGGAGTAGTGTGGTCAAGTATAAATTTTGGAGAGATCAGTCTGGCTACAATGTTGAGGATGGACCAACAGGTCAAGAGAAGAGATAAAAGGCCTTGGGAGGAATCTGGGTGAAAGTGGATGAGGATATGTCTAGAGAATTAGTGGGAGAGTCAGAACGAAAGAAACAGATTTCTGAAATATTCAGGATCTAAAATTGATTTCTAGACTCCCAAGTCCAGAGCATCTCATAAGAGACTGCCTGTGCTGTAAAGTCATTAGGAGGGCTAGACCACCCAGCGGCAGCCTTGTATCAGACCGCAAGCTAGACAGTTCTGTTTCCCAAGATCACCACCCTCTGAACACCTTGGGTCTGAACTCCTTGCCAACCACCCCATCCCTTCACAGATTTCAGTTCCTGGAGGGCCGATCACCTGTACTGTAAAACACAAATCACTAAACTCCAGCTTTCAGATGTTTCTGAGTACATGCCATGGTTATTTCATTCTCACAGCCTAAGCTTCCATATTTCTTACTAAGTGAGCAGGGTGCATGGGGCTGAAACCTTGGTGCCTGTGTTCTTTTGGAAAGTACAAGTAAAGTAAAGGATCTTAAATAATTTAGAAGTGTCCTAAATTTTTCCAGCTGTCTCCCTTTTTCCATCTCTCCAAGGGATGCAAAAAGCAGCCTCTAGCACTCTAAAATGTTCGTATTTCTAGAAGCTCTGGGAGAAACGAAACCCCACAAATGTTCCCTCTTTAAATATTCCTTCAATCTTATTTTTTTCCTCAGACCCAATGATGGCAGTTAATAGTTACAATTTTAGAAGAAAACAGTGGTCTAGTGAAAAGCCTCTGCATTTTTGCCATGGTTGCATCGAATCATAGAATGCTAGCGCCAAAGTTAGAATTTAGAAACAATCCACTTCAGAGCTGGAGAACACTTGGCATGTGTGCCGCGATTCTCGTCACCCGCATCCATGGCAGACATTGCTAATCCATCACTGCAGTCTTTTTCTATGAGCCCAGCTGTAGCCTCAAAGCCTTGTCAATACAGTGTGTAAGTGACTGCTGATTGATTGGAGTTGGCACACAAGATGAAACTCATTTGTCATTACTGTTCTACTCCTGGTCGCACAGGGGGAGCCTGAGCAGGGGAAATGACCCAACACCCGCAGCAGAACCTACGAATAGGTTTTTCCGCGAAGACCTGTCTCCAGTGGAAGAAAAGCTCCTCTGTTCCTGACTTTGGATCTCCCTTATGTTTCTATGTGTTTGCATCCACCAGAATCTGTCTTTCTTTTTCTTTGAATCTACGAGCATCTGCCTGCTTTCTGTTGTCTTTGGGCTAGCCTTTCTCACTGGCCACATCTGTGTCTTACTGTCTCTCAGGTTTTCCACTGAGTAGATTTGGACGCTAGGAATTCTCTTGATCTCTTCATCTGTAAATTGGGAATTGTAGCTCCTGCTCCACATCTGAGGATTTTTACTAACAATGGTGAGGGAGAGTAGAAGACACGTATCATAAGGGGAGATAAAGCTGTAGTTCAAAGGGTGATCATGGGGGAGAAAGATTTTTCAGGACAGTAGAAATGTTGAAGAATGCTTGTGCATAAATAATCACCATTTAATTAGGTTCAGGAGAAACCTAATTTAGTTCTACCATTGTGGAGGTGGTGGAAAGAAAAACTGAAGGAGAAAAGGACAAAATGGGAGTTCGCTGTGCTTCGAGGCAGGAGATCCTTCAGCATGTCTGCCCTTTTTATTCTGGTTTGTTTCCTGGCCATAGTGGGGGATATTGTTTTATGAGTCCCCAGCCTCTAGAAAACCTTCTCCCTCAGAAGGATGTGACAAGAGTCTGGAGTTTGGGAAGTGCTTATAGCATCATCATGCTTGTTAAGAGTGTCCCTGGATCCTTTCACCTCATGCTTATATGTTTCTTGAGCTCAAGAGAAATTTCTTTTTCATGTACACCCATGGCAGATTCATGTTGATGTATGGCAAAACCAAAAAAAAAAAAAAAAAAAAAAGAACATAAGCTCCATCTCCTAACAGTGACTTGGTTTCTAAGCCAAGGACCCGCCTGAGTATTTCACCCTGCCCTTTTCTCCAATGAGCTGACTTTTTCAATGTATGAGTTTACTCAAAGTAGAACTATCTCAACATCAGTCACCTAAGCCAGTGGAGGTACCTTACTTTTAAATCAAAGAACGTCCTGGAGTTGAGGCAGGCAGTGTAGAAGCCATCTCAGCATGGTCTGACTGCTCCTGCCGGGCCTCCAAGCTCTTCCTGAGCCCTACCTTTCTTCTCTCTCTCCTGGAACCTTCCTGCATCTCTGAGCGCGGTTTCCTTTGCAAGACCGAAAATCAGAGGTGTGATTCTACAGCACTGGTGCTCAAACTTGACTGCCTGTTAGAATCACCTGAGAGGCTGTATAAAAAACACCAGTGTTTTGACCCCACCCACCTGAGATTTGATTTGCTTGGTATTGAGTGTGACCTGAAGTATGACAGCTTTAAAAATCTCTCTGGTGATTCCCATATGTGGTTTCAAAACCAGTGCTCTATGGTTCCTAACCCAGGTGTGGTACCCACCCCCTTCCCACCAGTTTCTTTGGATTACTTTTATGATTTCTGCCAAAGTGGGAGCTCAAAGTGTCCCAGGACCACTGTATCATCTGTCAGTGTGAGCATGGGATGCAATTGTCCCTGCAATTGCTAACAAGCAAGAAGCACATGGTGAAGGCAATTACTGGTCATATTTCATGCATTAGAAACATTTCTGTTTATCACTACAGTTGCTGCATTGGGGGGCATTCCAATGGAAGGAAATATGTCACTCTCAGGGAGCTGAGGTTATATCAAAAGAACAGGAAACATACCAAGTGGAAAAAATACACCCATATATTTACCAATATCTCTTTTTCATGGAGAACTGGATTATTACCCAGATATAAAGGCTCACGTGCCAGAAAAAGAACAGAGCCTGGGTGACAGCTGAGTCACTGCAGATGGCAGATGTCAAGCTGGCATTGTGTGTGCACCTGTACTCAGCCTTGAATCACACCCTGATGACGGCTACAGATTTATTCAACTTCTCTGATCCTACATCCTGTCCCAAGATGGGTTTAATCAAACCTGCCTAACAAAGTTCGTCTTCCCTGGTGACTCAGCCATTAAGAATCTGCTTGCAGTGCAGGAGACCTGGGTTCACTCCCTGGGTTGGGAAGATTCCCCTGGAGTAGGAAATGGCAACCCACTCCGGTATTCTTGCTTGGAAAATCCTATGGACAGAGGAGCCCGGCAGGCTACAGTCCATGGGGTCATGGAAGAGTCAGATATGCCTGAGCGACTAAACAACAGCAACCTAACACAATTATTTTGAGGATTAAAGTAAATTATGAATTGAAAGTTTATTGCACATATTAGTCCTAGAGCTTTTATAATTATGCAGGGAATATGAAACCTCAATTTAAAAATTAGTAAGAACATGAACCAGCAATTTGTTGAAGAAAAATATATGTGGCCAGTAAACAGAAGAAAATATTGCGTCACTAGTAATCAGACATTTCAATTAAGATGAGAATGCTATTCTTTTATCTTAATAAAATGCCTTTGATTTACATTGTGGTGAGATAGGTTCTCTTATATCATGCTAATGGAAGTTTAAATGGATTTAGTCTTTAGAAAGCAATTTGGCAATATCAAAAACCTTCAAAAAGTTTTTTTTTTTGAACCAGAAATTTTACCTCTCTGATCTAGTTTAGGAAACTAAAAAGAGTTGTTTGTAGATGTTGATTTCAATGTTGTTTATAATAGTGAAAGTGAAATTAAACCTAATTAGCCCAAAATAGTTAAGTAAATTGTGATGTAAAAATCTCTCTATAAAATTAAATGTATAAAGTTTATCTACCAACATAAGAAAATTCCCTTGGTAAGTGAAAAAGCAAGGTAAATTTTATTTTCAATATGGTAATTTTGCTTTAAAATATATTTTTAATTTGTTGAAATGCTTTTATTTTGCTGGTATCAGACACAGACTCAAAATGGCTTAAATAATAAAGTAAATATAGTAAGTTCATACAATAGGAAAAAAAAACCCCAAAGCAAGTGAGGCTTCCAAATTGGTTGGTTTAGCAGCTCAGCATTTTTTTAATCAACAATCCAGTTTCTTTCTAAATCTCTTCTCTGCTATTCTGCATGCTGTCTTCATCCTTAGGGTCAAAGTATTATATTCAGACCCAGTAATGTCCATAAAAGAAAAAAGATTGCATCTCTCTCTCCTCTTTGTCTTCTTTGCCCTTTCCTGCCTCCTTCTGCCATTCTTTGGTTGGGTGAGGACGTTTTTCTCACTAGCCCACCTGCAGAATCCCGCTCATATTATGGTTCTGAATTGGGTACCATTCAGTCCTGCACCAACCCCTGGCCAGGGAAATAAAACTATGTTTAGACCAATCAGGATTTTCCTGAGACCCATGGCTTGTGGAAGAGGAAGAGGGAGAAATGGATAAATGGATGCTGAGTGGGCAACCAATTATATCCGCTATGGATATGCATCCATCCACTAAGATACATACCTTCCAGTTGATGTGATCAGCAGGAAGGAGTTGGGTGGAAAAATACATGGAGGAAGTTTTTAAGTCATATACCTGGTGTCAAGATTTTGTCTGAAGTCTGATTCCATATGGAGCCCTTTCAGAGCTCGTAGGGAAGAACATCAAATGCAGAAAGCAGCCCAGTTAGGCTGTGACCTAACGGGTAATGACAAGTCTGCGATGAAGACAGAGGCTACACTGCCTGGCTGCTTCTCCTTGTCTCTCCAGATGACATTCCTGCTGCTTGTCCTGGGATATGTCTTATTATGGTGATGGAAGTTAGGGTGAAACTGTAAGAGAGCTAGGAGGCATTGGAAAAGGAGCAGGGTGCTTGTTTGTGTGTGTGCCTTATATAAGCCTCAGTTAAAATTCACCTAGGAAGTGAGGCTGGAGATAATTCGTGGTTTTGTTTCCATGATGTCATGAGAAGGATGAATCCAGCGAAATCTCATGTGATTCTGCAAACCAGACTACCCTCTCTCTAGGCTCCCAAAGGGCCCCAGAAACCCAAAGAGGATGTCTGACAGGCGTGAAATCCTTCTTGTCTTCAAGAAGCCTTGTAGCCACATAATAACGATAACCAACTGTATTTTCTTCTAGTTGCTGTAACGAGGTGACACAGGTGGAGTGGCTTAGAAAACAAAATGTATTGTCTCGTGTTTCCAAAATCCAGGTATTGGCAGGGCCATCCTCTTTCTTCTGTAGACTCTAAGGGAGGCTCCTTCCTTGTCTCTTTCTAGCTTCTGCCCTTTGCCAGCACTCTCTGACATTCCTTGGCTTGCAGGTGCATTGCTGCAATCTGTCCTTCTTAGTGTTCTCCGTGTGTCTGTCCTGACTGATGCATGAAGAGGAAGAATGAAGGGGTCAGTGCAGAGGAGACCAAAGAACGCAGAGCAACCGCTATAGGTGAACACACGCATTATCTCATTTAAATGCCTGCATCACCCCTGGAACTTAGCTATTGTCGCTCCTGCTTTACAGATTAGAATCCTGAGTTGTCTTAGAGACTATGTGTCCTGTCCAAGGTCATTGACCACTAACCAGAGATCAGGTATTAGAACCAGTGCCTCCAGATCATAGGCCCCTCTCTCTGGCCCCAAGCTTTCTGTGACAGCACAGACAGCCTGCATGCAGGTTGAAATCACAACCAGTAGGAGAGGGTGACTCTGACTTTCCCCTGCTGTGTTCAAAGTCAGGCTGGCTCTCCGCAAACCTGAGCTCCCACTGTTCCCAGCTGCTGAGGGGTGAGGCCAGTGCCAGAGCCAACAGTCCCTGAACTAAGAGGGGGTCTGAGGTGTTGAAGAAAAAGAAGTAGGTCATCCTTTAGACTGAACCTCTAGATCTACTTTGAAGATAACTGTGCTTATAGGTTACCACCTTTCTATGTCCAGTGCAGAAAACTGTCTGCAGTGGCAAGAACTCAAATTTGGGAGTGGAGATTTGGGGGAAATCTATGCAGTGGTCTAGAATTGTGGACAAGGGGTTGATGGAGATAAATCATGTAAGATGAGTGAAGTTATGCATTCCCAGGCATTGGGAAAAAGAAGGAAAGTCCAGGCAAAGAGGATACTTATCAACAAAGGCATGAAAGCAGGGGCATGCCCAAGAATAACTCAGCCAGATTTGTGGAGGCAAGTGATGGTTATCAGGGGAAATTGGGACAAGTGAGGGCTCCAATCGGTTTATAGGCTGAACAATCCTGTGGATCAGAGAGCCCAGAATTTTCCTTTTAGATATTTAGGAGCAAGGGACCATCAGTAACTTTGGCCAGTGTGGGGAAACTTGATTCATGATCCACACAGGCAAAATGAAGCAGCGAGTAAGATGGCAGCCCCTTAAGAATAGGGGGATGTTATGTGTATCCTCAGCCAGGCTGGCAACAACATTAACCATCTGGATGTGCGGTGGTGAGGGGTACAGAGTAACCAGACTTCTGAAAAAAAAAAAAAAAAAAAAGAGGGATTAAGAAACCAACTTTACTTGCTCAGAAGAGGCCAAAGCCCTTCTCGGTTTAGAAGGAAATGTAGTTGAAGAAGTTCAATAAATTTGCAAGGCAGAAGAAACACAATGGGATTCAGAGATAGGCTGTGAGTGCACATGCCCAGTCATGTCTGACTCTTTGCGACCCCATGGACTGTCGCCCTCCAGGCTCCTCTGTCCATGGTGATTCTCCAGGCAAGAATCCTGGAGCAGGTTGCTGTTTCCTCCTCCAGGGAATCTTCCCTACCCAGGGATCAAACAAGTGTCTCCTGCATTGCAGGTATATTCTTTACCATTGTGCCATCTGGGAAGCCCTTAGATCATGAGGTATGTATGTGCTCAGTCGCTCAGTCATGTTTGACTCTTTGCGATCCTGTAGAATTTTCCAGGCAAGAATACTGGAGTGGGTAGCCGTTTCCTACTGCAGTTAGATTGTGAGGCTAAGTCCCAAATCCATCATTTGCTGTCTGGGTGACTTTAGGCACATCACTTCACCTTTTATGGGTCTCAGTGTCTTTCTCTATAAAATGAAGTTTAATAATAGCTAGGGCTGTTGTGATAAGCAAGTGTGATAGTATGTGATATTCAGCAAGAGAGATATTTGTGGGAGAGGACTGGAGTTTGAGGGAATCCACACTAATAACAGCCAATGTATCAATAAACTGAGCTCAAGAGGAGGCAAGAGAAAGTTGGACCAAAGTTGGGTATTTTTGCTCATCATCTGCTCCAGTGTTCTTATATGCTTTTCTAAACTAGACAGGTTGGGAATCTAAAAATAACACGCTCCATTGAAAGTGTAGTTTTTGATGTAAAAATCCTGCCAATCAGACACCTGTGAGACTTGGATTCAGAACTGAGGTGAGTGGAAGGGGACAACACATGAAGTGTTATGTTGCTAGGGTCTGGACCACTCTGGCTCAAGAGGGGGTTATCACGCTGATGGTGGCTTCCCAGACCCCACGTGATTCTTTTTTTAAATTTTGTTTTATTAATTGGAGGATAATTGCTTTACAGTATTGTGGTGGTTTCTGCCATATATCAACATGAATCAGCCATAGGTATACATATGTCTCCTCCCTCTTGAACCTCCCTCCCCATCCCACCCCTCTAGGTTGTCACAGAGCACTGGGTTGGGGTTCCTAGTATCATACAGCAAATGCCCACTGGCTATCTATTTTACATATGGTAATGTATACTCACATGACTCTTGAGGTGTGTTGTTCCTGGGTCCAGCGTTTGTGGCACTGGGCCTGGATTATGGAAGCAGTAGCTAGAACACTGGCTTTCTGATTCTCTTTTTGTTGCAGAGTTCCCTTGATGAGTCAGTTCTGGGGTGCTCTTCCAGAGTCATGCCTGGTCAATTCCCTACCTAGAACTTGCTTCTGCAGGTCTTGTATTGATTTGATTCCCTTAAATATCTTTTAAAAAATTTAAAAAGCATAGTTTTGTTATTTACAACTGAGCCCTGACTGGCTCACTGGAGTGAATGCATCGTTTAAGATTCTGTTTTGCTGAATCCTTTGGTAACCTCTTTGGACTCTAACTTCCAACAGCCTCCTGGACACCTCTCTTTGGACCATCTGCTATTACCAAGTGGTATAAACCTTCCCTTTTGTTTTCTACTCCCAGTCCAACCTAACTACTATAGTCAAGATTTATCTTCTTAAAAGCAAATTACTAATCACATATCTTGTGATTTCCACTTTCATATGGTAGAGAGAGAGATTGTTTCTTCTTTCTCCTCTTGGAGTTCACCCTCAAAGCAACAAAGATTGTGTGGGAAGAAATGAAATCTCCATCTCTAGGGATGCCAGGAGACATCTGCAGCTCTCAACCACAGTTTATAGAAAGGAGCTGCTGATAGAGTGAAGATCAAATGAAGGGAGGGAAAGTACAGAGAAAGTATGTTCACACTACAGATCCTCAGGAGACAATGGTCAAACACATTCTCCAAAGTCCATGGTACAGCCAGAAGGCAAACCCAGTGAGCCCTTATTAGAATACCAGGGACTGGTATATAAATTCATGGCAGTAGATTTCCTGGACTCAGTTTGACCTGATGGAGAAGCAGAGAAGAGAAGACTGAATGGGAAATTCACACAGACAAACCACAAACCCAAGAAGCAGTCTGCAGGTGAGGCAGGGTAGGCAAAACAGTCCACTGTGTTTTGAAGGATAGAGAGGTGTTTATCAGGATGTGTAAGGGTGAAGGGGCTACTCTGATAGCTCAGTTGGTAAAGAATCTGCCTGTAATGCAGGAGACCTGGATTCAATTCCTGGGTCAGGAAGACCCTCTAGAGAAGGGAATGGCAACCCAGTATTCTTGCCTGGAGAATTCCATGGAGAGAGGAGTCTGGTGGGCTGCAGTCCATTGGGTTGCAAGAGTTGGTCATGGCTGAGTGACTAACACAACACAACAACACAAAGCTGATAAATCATGTAGTAGAAGTATATTTAAAAATATAAGAATCAACTAGAGCAACCTAATGGAGAAGGCAACGGCATCCCACTCCTGGAGAATCCCATGGATGGAGGAGCCTGGTAGGCTACAGTCCATGGGGTCGCTAAGAGTCAGACACGACTGAGCGACTTCACTTTCACTTTTCACTTTCATGCCTTGGAGAAGGAAATGGCAACCTACTCCAGTGTTCTTGCCTGGAGAATCCCAGAGACAGGGGAGCCTAGTGGGCTGCCATCTATGGGATCACAGAGTCGAACACGGCTGATGCAACTTAGCAGCAGCAGCAGCAGCAGCAGCAGCAGAGCAACCTAAATGTCCATCAACAGATGATGGATTAAAAAAATGTAGTACATATATACAATGGAATATTATTCAGCCATAGAAAAGAAGTAAACAATGCCATTTGTAGCAACATGGATGGACCTAGAGATTATCACACTAAGTGAAGTAAGACAGAGAAAGACAAACACCATAAGATATCATTTATATGTAGATTCCAAAAAAATGATACAAATAAACTTGTTTATAAAATAGAAACAGACTCACAGACAGAAAACAAATTTACAGTGACTAAAGGGTAAGCAGGGTGAGGGATAAATTGGAGTTTGGGATTAATAGATACCAGATACATACAAATATAGGAGAAGGAAGTGGTACCCCACTCCAGTACTCTTGCCTGGAAAATCCCATGGATGGAGGAGCCTGGTAGGCTACAGTCCATGGGGTTGCAAGGAGTCGGACACAACTGAGCGACTTCCCTTCACTCACTTCATACTTTATCACTGGAGAAGGAAATGGCAACTCACTTTGGTGTTCTTGCCTAGAGAATCCCATGGACAGAGGAGCCTGGCGGGACACGGCAGAAGTGACTGAGCACGCACATACAAATATATATAAAATAGATAAAAGACCCTACTGTATAGCACAGGGAACTATATTCAGTACTTTGTTGTTCAGTTGCTAAATTGTGTCTGACTCTTTGCAGGCCTACAGACTGCAGCATGCCAGGCTTCCCTGTCCTTAACTATCTCCCAGAGTTTTCTCAAACTCACGTCCATTGAGTCGGTAATACCATCCAAGTATCTCATCCTCCAGTGCCCCCTTCTCCTCCTGCCCTCAACCTTTCCCAGCATCAGGGTCTTTTCCAGCGAGTCAGCTCTTTGCATGAGGTGGCCAAAATTTTGAAAGTTTAGTTTCAGCATCAGTCCTTCCAAAGAATATTCAGGGTTGATTTCCTTCAGGATGGACTGATTTGAGCTCCTTGCTGTCCAAGCTACTCTCAAGAGTCTTCTCTACCACCATAGTTTGAAAGCATCTGTTCTTCACCACTCAGCCTTCTTTATGGCCCAACTCTCACATCTGTATATAACTGCTGGAAAAACCATAGCTTTGACTATACAGATCTTTGTCAGTAAAGTGATGTCTCTGCTTTTTAATATGCTGTCTAGGTTTATCATAGCTTTTAACCTATAATGAAAAATAATCCAAAAAAATCTAAAAATGTGTATAACTGAATCACTTTGCTGTGTACCTGAAGCTAACAAACCATTGTGAAGTCAACATACTTCAATTTAAAAAACAGAATCAATGAAAATTGAGTACTAACAAAAAGAAAGAAGATATGTGAGGAAGAGAAAATATATTGTTGTCATAGTTCATATTGAAGAGTTGACAGACATCAGCTGAAGAAGAGAGAACTAAGTATCACACATAGTTATAAAGACAGCCACTTGATAAAGACAACCCCCAATTTCCAAAATATCAGCAGCAAAACACACAGTTTAAAAATAAAGTTTGAAAATAAACTTTTAAAATAAACTGTTTAAAAATAAAGGAAATCAGGCTTTTTAATCAAAGATTTCAAAAACTTAAGTGATAATGACAAAGAATAATAGTATACACGATTATTTGAAGATGGACAGTGCTTTTTCTATTCTTATTGGTTTTTTCCCCATGTAGCAAGATAGTTCTGCTACTCCTGAGCTCTCTCTGCCTCTTCAGACAATCTGCCAGAGGGAGGAAAAATGATTTATCTATTTGGTAAATTTAGAAAAAGTAAACGGGTCACATTCATCTCAGCTCTTCCTGGTTCTTCCGTGGGATGAGTTGCCCTTAGGGTATGTGAGTTCTAAGCTGTTCCTCCAGGCAGTAGCTCTCATCTCTGCTTAGGGCTTTAGGCCTAGCCTGGCATGTTCGCCTGTGTCTGAGAGTGTTAGTCACTCAGTCGTGTCCAATTCCTTGCTACCCCATGGACTGTAGCCCACTAGCCTTCTCTGTCCATAGGATTCTCCAGGCAAGAGTACTGGAGTAGGTTGCCATTGAGGGTATGTCTTAAACTCTGGGGTTCAGTTTTAGAAAATGTACAAATAGAACTCACGTAATCCAACCTAGTCTTAATAATAAAAACAATACTACTTGGTTTGAAAATAATAAAAACATACTACTACTATGGGGCTTCCCTCATAGCTCAGTTGGTAAATAATCTGCCTGCAATGCAGGAGACCCTAATTTGATTCCTGGGTCAGAAAGATCTGCTGGAGAAGGGATAGGCTACCCACTCCAGTATTCTTGGGCTTCCCTCCTGTGTCAGCTGGTAATGTGGGAGGCGTGCAGTTTGATTCCTAGGTTGGGAAGATACCCTGGAGAAGGGAAAGGCTACCCACTCCAGTATTCTGGCCTGGAGAATTCCATGGACTCTATAGTCCATGGCGTTGCAAAGAGTCGAACCCAACTAAGTGACTTTCAGTTTCAATTGACTTGATATTCTTGTCTCTCAAAATCCATACACCATGTGGGAGGGGATGGCACTTATCAGACCCTCACAAAAGACCCTCAAAATAGTAACTTTGAAGGGCTCAACTCAACCTGTAACAGTGTTCTGGCAGGTGCTTCATGATACGTGCATGCATGCTAGTTGTGTCTGACTCTTTGTGACCCCATGGACTGTAGCCTACCAGGCTCCTTTGTCCATAGGCTTTTCCAGGCAAGACTACTGGAGTGAGCTGCCATTTCTTTCTCCAGGGGATCTTCCCAACCTAGGAATTGAACCTGCGTCTCCTGCCTCTCCTGCATTGGCAGGTGGACTCTTTACCACTGAATCACCTGTCATAAGTGCAGTTGAGTGAGTACGTGGCTGAATTTTACAACTTCAGAGGAAAACAACAGCTAGTTAACCTCTGGTGTGGCAGAAAGTAAGGACATAGAAATGCAGAAACTGTAGACTAGTCATCTTTCCATCTGGGCACAGAGTGAAGAGATAGCTATTCTGCACAAGATGAGTGACTCTGGTAACAGAGGCCAGCGAAGATGAGAGACCTTGGGGACACTGAGGAAATTGACTTGTGATCATCTTGTTCCCTGTGGACTGCCCAACTCCTGGCTCCAGATCCTTGTAGGGCCCGGTGACATTCTGCTCCCTTGGGTTCTGTAAGTCACATGCTGCTGCTGCTAAGTCGCTTCAGTCATGTCTGACTCTCTGCGACCCCATAGATGGCAGCCTACTAGGCTCCCCCGTGTCTGGGATTCTCCAGGCAAGAACACTGGAGTGTGTTGCCATTTCCTTCTCCAATGTGTGAAAGTGAAAAGTGAAAGTGAAGTTGCTCAGTTGTGTCTGACTCTTCACCACCCCATGGACTGCAGCCTACCAGGCTCCTCCGCCCATGGCATTTTCCAGGCAAGAGTACTAGAGTGGGGTGCCATTGCCTTCTCCATGTGTGTCCTCCAAATACATCCTTCTCCCTCTCCCCCTTTTCTTTTTTTAATATTTATTTTTTTTAATTTATTAGCTGTGCCAGACCTTAGTTGTGGCCTGTTGAATCTAGTTCCCCAGCCAGGGATTGAACCTGAGCCCCCTGTATTGGGAGCACAGAGTCTTTACCCCCAGACCGCCAGTCATGTCCCTCTCCACTTTTTGTTTTTGCTGCTTAAGTTCATTTGGAGTGGGTTGCTTTTACTCTCAAAAGAGTTGATGAACACATGAACTGCTGTGATCCAGAACTGCTGGAAGATGCTTTCTAAGTCTGCAGAATTTTTGAGAATTTTGAATCTGGGCAAACAGCCAAACAATAGGAAGAGCAAGGGCAATTTCATGGCAAGGAAACCACCGCTGGATTTTCCTCAGCTGGCTGTGGTGGGTGGGTCTGAAGTCAAGCTATCACAGGGCCCATCACTTGGAGAGAAGCCATGGGCAGTCAGGAATGTTAAACAAAGCAAAACACTGCAAAGGTCCATATGTAACAGTTAAAATCCCAAACTTCCCACCTCATGAGTCATCAGCAAAGTGTAGCGCTCTGAATGCTAACCAGTTGCATACAATATTAATGCTACTCTGTAATTCTCTCAATTCTACTCCTCAGGTGGAGGCCAAAAACAAAATAACAGCCTGCTCCATTCAGGTTCAGGACCTCATTTGCCTGTGCTCTGCTTTCCTGAGAGCCCAGAGTGACTGATTGCAGACCCTGGACTTCTGCAGGATTAAACTAACAGGTATGAGAAGTGTCTATTCTGGGCTAAAGATAACCAGGAAGTGGGCAACAGGATGGAAGGAATATTCATTATACAAGCTGGGACCAAGATGAGCTTCTACACTGGGTGTTTGGTGGCGGGGTGGGGTGGTAAATAACTCCAGTTAATAAACACATCCAATCCCTGGATGAATAGACTGTGGTTGTCACTTACCCACAAGTGTCTGGCACACAGCAGGAGTTCAACAAATATTTGTTGAATATTGAATAAAGTCCGTTGAATCTCTCTTATTTGTTCTCCTATTACATGTTTCTCTCTTTGGAAGTATTTAGCACAATAATGTTTTCATTTACTTGAGTATTTATTCAGTCAATGCTCATCTTCCCAACTAGAGAAGCCAGGGTGAAGAGACCACGTTCACATTTGCTCACTATTGTTTCCCAAGTGCACAGCACAATGTTTGTATATTCTTTATGCTTAAGTATTTGGTGGATAAATAAGCAGTGTCTTTGTGAAGTATATGCTTGGCAAATACTGGACTCAGAAGCCTGACTGTTTCATTTGAGTGGAGGTCAATGACTTTGCCTATGGCCATTTGAATGATCTCTTGATAAGGCCATGAGTTTTCTTTCTTCTCTCCTGCTCAGATGGTTAGAGACTGGCACATTGGTATTTGGCCTCTCTTTTCTCTTCTCCTGGAATGAAAGAGTCAAGCTTTATCAAATCAAGATCTGTCAACACTAAATGTAGTGATCCTAGCTGTCTGCCACTTCAACAAGAGAAGATCTATTATGCAGAAGCAAAGGGGCACATTTTACAACCTGGCTGCTGGTGGTTTGAGGCTGATATAGAATTGCCAGATTTACAAATAAAAATACAGAAGGCTCAGTTAGACTTGAATCTCAGACAGATAGTACCTATTTTATTATAAGTATTTCCCATGCAATATTTGAGATATGCATCCATGCATACTCAGTCATTTCAGTGGTATCCAACTCTTTGTGATGCTATGGACTGTAGCCCACCAGGCTCCTCTGTCCCTGGGACTCTCCAAAGAAGAATATTGGACTGGGTTACCCTGCCCTTCTCCAGAGGATCTTCCCAACACAGGGATTGAACCTGCATCTCGAATGTCTTCTGCATTGGCAAGCAGGTGCTTTACCACTAGTGCGACCTGGGAAGCCCATTTCATTTACATTTATACTAAAACATGTATTAGTTATTCTGTTCTTTATCTGGCAACCCCACAGTATCATTCATCATCTGCACAGCCAGTAACTTCAAAGAAAGATCATGGTTTCCCCCTTTTACACAGTCTTATCTCCTTGAAATGGTTCTGATTGGCCAGCCCAGGTCATACACTCATCCCTGTGGTTGCAGAGGTGGGTCCAGGTGATTAAAGATCCCAGTGGGGAGAGGGATTTCAGTCATCAATATGTGATAAACATCACTTTGTGCCAGGCCCCATTCTAGGTGCTGGAGATTCAGCTGTGAAGAAGATAGAGAGACACCCTGGCTGGAAGGATTCTCAATTTTCTAGTTGACTGTAGAAGCAGGCAACAATGAATATGCTAATCAGTCAATAGGATAGTACCATGTACTGATAAGTGCTTTGAAGGTGATAAAACAAGATACTGTGGTGGAAGTGTCTGGGGCTGTTGTGGGTTGATATGTGGCTTCCAAAGACAGATATATTGAAGTCCCAATCCCCAGTACTTATGAATGTGATGTTGTTTGGAAACAGGATATTTGCAGATGTACTCAAATTGAGGTGAGTTCATGTGTGTCAAGGTGGTCCCTAATCCAGTGAGTGGTGTCCTTCTGAAAACATGGATGCAGACACAGAGAGGACAGTGCCATGGGATGATGGAGGCAGAGCCTGGAGTAGTACACTGACAAGCCAAGGGATGCCAACGGTTGCTGGTGACCACCAGAAACCAAGAGAGAGGCATGGAGCAGGTTCTCCCCTGGAGAGACAGGGTCCTACTGATGCTTTGATTTCAGACCTTCGGCCTCCAGAGCCATGAGAGAATAGATTCCTGTTGTTTTCAGCTATCCAGTTGTGGCCACTGATTTTGGCAGCCTCAGGAAACAAATTCAGGGATAGAGGGTAGGCTGAGTGGTCAGAGAAGACCTTTCTGAGGAAGCAGCATTTGAGACTGAGAGGATGAGGAGGGGGCAGCTGTGGGAACCTCTGGGGCAGAATACTTGAGGGAGAACGAACAGAAAGGGCAGAGCCCTGGGATCAGACATGGTGGCGTTTGGGGTTGTGTGCTCCCTGGTGGCTCAGTGATAAAGAATCTGCCTGCCAATTCAGGAAACTCAGGTTTGATTCCTGGGTCAGGAAGATCCCCTGGAGAAGAAATGGCAAGCCATTCCAGTATTCTTGCCTGGAGAATCCCATGGACAAAGGAGCCTGGTGGGCTAGTGGCTAGAGTTGGACACAACAATTAAACAACAACAATGGCTGGAGCACAGAGGAAAAGGAATTGAGAGTTGGAGGGGTGCACTCAGAAGACCAGGCAGCTCCCTGAGGGCAGGGAGGCTGGAGGCAGCAAAAGCTGGTTTTGCATTCTAGCTCTACCACTTCCTCACTGTGTGATCTTGTTTCTTTACTTCTTAGAATATGCATTTGAGCTTCCAAATATAACATGTCCACAGAAATGCTTTGGTATCCGAGAGCTAGCTCCCAAGCCTTCTTTGTTATTCTTATGACCTTGGATGTCCTGAGAAGGGCATGGCAATCCACACCAGTATTCTTGACTGGAGAATCCCATGGACAGAGGAGCCTGGTGGGCTAGAGTCCATGGGGTCCGAAAGAATCGGACACGACTGAGCAACTTTCACTTCACTGGATGTCCTATGAAATTTTATTCCCATTCTAAACCCACATGGACTTGTGCTGTCTTTTGGAATCATTTTCAATCTGTCTTGGCTATACTTCCGAAAATGCTTTTGCCTTATAGACTGGTATTCTGCCCAGGTTCCCTTGGCCTCTGACCATTTCCTTGTCCATTCCTAGATTTGCTTTTACTGCCTGCTTCTGGGTGCTGATAGCACATGGCCCAGGCCTGGCTCCTTAAATGAGCCAGGGCTATGCAGTAATCGTTTAGAGCTGCAAGTTAGCCTTGAGCAGGGGACAGATGAGCACTGAAGCATCCATTTTTTCTCTTTGGACTAAATAGCCTACAATTGCACAAAGGCTAAAATTAGAGATCAGCATATAAGTGAGAAATATCTCCGACCTGCATCCATGAGGTTGATCCCATGACGTTGTCCTTATCAACATTACTTTGCATCAATTGGCCCAGATTCATGGAGGAAACTCTTCTCTAATATTGAATAAGAATGATTTTTTCTTAAGCCAATGATTCTCACATTTGAGCAAACAGCAGAATCATCTGGAGGGCTTGTTGTAGCGCACCTTCCTGTTGTTTACCCTCAGAATCTGTGATTCAGTAGGTGATAGGTGGTACCTGAGAATGTGCATCTCTAACAAGTTCCCAGCTGGTGCTGAAGCTGTAGGTCTGGGGACCACACTTCCCACTGCCCTGAACTGACACAGAAAGAAGTTAAAGTCCAAGAAAACTATCAAATTGATGGGAAGTAAGTGGCATCTGGTCCCATCACTTCATGGGAAATAGATGGGGAAACACTGGAAACAGTGTCAGACTTTATTTTTGGGGGCTCCAAAATCACTGCAGATGGTGACTGCAGCTATGAAATTAAAAGACCTTTTGGAAGAAAAGTTATGACCAACCTAGATAGCATATTCAAAAGCAGAGACATTACTTTTCCAACAAAGGTCCGTCTAGTCAAGGCTATGGTTTTTCCTGTGGTCATGTACGGATGTGAGAGTTGGACTGTGAAGAAAGCTGAGCGCAGAAGAATTGATGCTTTTGAAGTGTGGTGTTGGAGAAGACTCTTGAGTGTCCTTTGGACTGCAAGGAGATCCAACCAGTCCATTCTAAAAGAGATCAATCCTGGGTGTTCTTTGGAAGGAATGATGCTACAGCTGAAACTCCAGTACTTTGGCCACCTCATGTGAAGAGTTGACTCATTGGAAAAGACTCTCATGCTGGGAGGGATTGGGGGCAGGAGGAGAAGGGGACAACAGAGGATGAGATGGCTGGATGGCATCACTGACTCGATGGACATGAGTTTGAGTGAACTCCAGGAGTTGGGGATGGACAGGGAGGCCTGGCGTGCTGCGATTCATGGGGTCGCAAAGAGTCGGACACGACTGAGCGACTGAACTGAACTGAACTGAACTGAAGAGTGAAAACTTCTGGGAGGACGAGGCTCAATCAGAAAGCATGACATTAATATACACAAGTCCTTGAGAAAGTTCTACTTTAGATGATAGAATGGAGAGAAGAACTATGAAGGGCTTTGTGGAGGAGACTGTATTGGATTGAAGATGTGTAGGTGGAAGAAGATAAGGAAAGACATTTCAAGTGCTGGGATCAGAGCGGGTAAAGGCATAGAGGCAGAGAAGTGTGAGGGAACCACTGGAGGGGGTCCTTCAGTTTGGCTGCAAGAGTGGGTTTCACACATTTTGACCTAAAGTGCCAATGAGACACTCTTACACACTGTGTACTCAAGGTGACACACATTTTCTGTTATTCTTGTGTATATATATATTTACATTAATCTGCAACAGACCTTCATAAAACAGTTACCCTTATGGAAGCAGCGCACCTGGATTTTCTCTTCTATTCCATATAGTTCTATAGCATAAGAGGCCATACTGCATGGTGGTTAGGGATATGGCCTCTGCCCCTAGGCTGCCCCGGGTCAAGTTTGGCTTAACCACCTTAGGCAACTTACTTAAACTCATGGTGTCCTAGTATCCCCATCTGTGAGTCTAATGTAAAGGATTTAGTATAGAGCCTGCTTTAAGGAAAAAGTGAAAGGGTTAGTCACTCTGTTGTGCCTGACTCTGTGACCTCATGGACTGTAGCCTGCCATGCTGCTCTGTCCATGGGATTTCTCAGGCAAGAATACTGGAGTGGGTAGCCATTCCCTTTTCCAGGGGATGAAGCCAAATATGAATGCATATTTGCCATTTTGCTGTACACCTCATTAAAAATACTGATCACAATACACTTAATTGATTTTTAGGACCTCCTTTTTTAAAATGTTGATACCTCCCCCCTTTCTTAAAATATTTATTTACTTGGCTATGCTGGGCCTTAGTTGTGACATGTGGGATCTAGTTCCCTGACCAAGGATTGAACCCAGGCCCCTGCATTGGGAGTTCAAAGGGTTAGCCACTGGACCACCAGGGACATCCCATAGAGCCTTCTTAATAAGCTATTGCCAGGAGCTTGAAGAACCTGGAATAAAAGTGTGTCAGTAAGGGTAAGGCAGAAGGGTAGGCATGGTGGTTTGGACCCATAGCAGGGACTCTGGATTTTGGTCACTGAACAGCCAGGAGCCACTAAAGCTTTGTTTGAACATAGTAATACGATGAAAACTATTTCGAAGACCATGAAGCTGGCTGCAGCAGAAAAGTTATGTAGGAGTGAAGACAGATGGGAGTGGAATGAAGATAGACGTGGTCCAGGCAAGAGGCATATGGAACCTGTTGATTAAAAAAAATACAGACAACCTACAAGTTGAGAGTTAGGTTTTATTCAGGTGAATATTAGGACTCAAGCCAGGGAGATAATATCTCAGATGACCCTGAGAAAGCAGACTCTGAGAAGGCGGAGAAGGAGCCAGTGAAAGAACCAGGCTATATACAAGTTTGCAATAGGGGCAGGTAATCTGAATACTAAAAGATTACTGTTCATTAAGAGAAAACTAAATCACTCACATGAGGAGATTTAGCGATCTATGTATAGGAAGATGCAAGTGTCTGGGCTTGCTGAAATAATTTCTTTCATATGCATCTAGCTCTCTGGGGCCAATCTTGCTTTCTTTACTTTTTCACATACTAATTCCTTGCTTACTCTAAGAGATGGTGAATGTGGCGGGTCACCACCTATCACATCCACCCAGATCCTCAGCCCTTACTGGGGAGGAAGTTCAGTTCAGTTCACTCAATCGTGGCCGACTCTTTGTGGCTCCATGGACCGCAGCACGCCAGGCTTCCCTGTCCATCACCAACTCTCGGGCCTTGCTCAAACTCACGTCCATAGAGTCGGTGATGCCATCCAACCATCTTAGCCTCTATCGTCTCGTTTTCCTCCTGCCTTCAATCTTTCCCAGCATCAGGGTCTTTTGCAATGAGTCCGTTCTTCGCCTCAGGTGGCCAAAGTACTGGAGTTTCAGCTTCAGCATCAGTCCTTCCAATGAATATTCAGGACTGATTTCCTTTAGGATGGACTGGTTGGATCTCCTTGCAGTCCAAGGGACTCTCAAGAGTCTTCTCCAACACCACAGTTCAAAAGCATCAGTTCTGCACTCAGCTTTCTATAGTCCAACTCTCACATCCATACATGACTACTGGAAAACCATAGCTTTGATTAGATGGACGTTTCTTGGCAAAGTAATGTCTTTGCTTTTTAATATGCTATGTATGTTGGTCATAACTTTTCTTCCAAGGAGCAAGCATCTTTTAATTTCATGGCTGCAGTCACCATCTGCAGTGATTTTGGAGCCCCCCAAAATAAAGTCTGTCACTCTTTCTATTGTTTCCCCATCTATTTGCCATGAAGTGAGGGGACCAGCCTAGATAGCATATTGAAAAGCAGAGACATTACTTTGCCAACAAAAGTCCGTCTAGTCAAGGCTATGGTTTTTCCAGTGGTCATGTATGGATGTGAGAGTTGGACTGTGAAGAAGGCTGAGCGCTGAAGAATTGATGCGTTTGAACTGTGGTGTTGGAGAAGACTCTTGAGAGTCCCTTGGACTGCAAGGAGACCCAACCAGTCCATTCTGAAGGAGATCAGCCCTGGGATTTCTTTGGAGGGAATGATGCTGAAGCTGAAACTCCAGTACTTTGGCCACCTCATGCGAAGAGTTGACTCATTGGAAAAGACTCCGATGCTGGGAGGGGTTGAGGGAAGGAGGAGAAGGGGATGACAGAGGATGAGATGGCTGGATGGCATCACTGACTCGATGGATGCGAGTCTGAGTGAACTCTGGGAGTTGGTGATGGACAGGGAGGCCTGGTGTGCTGCGGTTCATTGGGTCGCAAAGAGTTGAACACGACTGAGCGAATGAACTGAACTGAACTGAACTAAGCTGAGGGGACCAGATGCCATGACCTTAGTTTTTTGAATGTTGAGTTTTAAACCAACTTTTTCACTCTCCTCTTTCACTTTCATCAAGAGGCTCTTTAATTCTTCTTTGCCTTCTGCCATAAGGCTGGTCTCATCTGCATATCTGAAGTCATTGATGTTTCACCCCACAATCTTGATTCCAGCTTGTGCTTCATCCAGTCCACCATTTTTCATGATGTTCTCTACATATAAGTTAAATAAGCAGGGTGACAATATACAGCCTTGATGTACTCCTTTCCTGATTTGGAACCAGTCTGTTGTTCCATGTCCAGTTCTAACTGTTGTTTCATGACCTGCATACAGATTTCTCAGGAGGCAGGTCAGGTGGTCTGATATTCCCATTGCTTTCAGAATTTTCCACAGTTTATTGCGATCCACACAGTCAAAGGCTCTGGCTTAGTCAATAAAACAGAAATAGATGTTTTTCTGGAACTCTCTCATTTTTTGATGATCCCTCAGATGTTGGCAAATTGATCTCTGGTTCCTCTGCCTTTTCTAAATCCACCTTAAACATCTGGAATTTCATGGTTCACATGCCGTTGAAGCCTGGCTTAGAGAATTTTGAGCATTACTTTGCTAGCATGTAAGGTGAGTACAATTGTGCAGTAGTTTCAGCATTCTTTGGCAGTGCCTTTCTTTGGGATTGGAATGAAAACAGACCTTTTCCAGTCCTGCGGCCACTGCTGAGTTTTCCAAATTTGTTGGTATATTGAGCACAGCACTTTCAAAGCATCATCTTTTATGACCTGAAATAGCTCAAGCGGAATTGTATCACCTCCACTAGCTTTGTTCATAGTGATGCTTCCTAAAGCCCACTTGACTTCGCATTCCATGATGTTGATGTCTGGCTCTAGGTGAGTAATCGTGACACCATTGTGATTATCTGGGTCATGAAGATCTTTTTTGTATAGTGCTTCTGTGTATTCTTGCCACCTCTTCTTAATATCTTCTGCTCCTGTTAGGTCCAGACCATTTCTGTCCTTTATTGAGCCCATCTTTGCATGAAATGTTCCCTTGGTATCTCTAATTTTCTTGAAGAGATCTCTCGTCTTTCCCATTCTATTGTTTTCCTCTGTTTCTTTGCACTGATCACTGAGGAAGGCTTTCTTATCTCTCCTGTTCTTTGGAACTCTGCATTCAGATGGGCATATCCTTCCTTTTTTCCTTTGCCTTTCACTTCTCTTCTTTTCACAGCTATTTGTAAGGCCTCGTCAGACAACCATTTTGCATTTCTTTTTCTTGGGGGTAGTCTTGGTCCCTGCCTCCTGTACAATGTCATGAACCTCTGGCCATAGTTCTTCAGGCATTCTGTCTATCCGATCTAATCCTGTGAATCTATTTGTCACTTCCTCTGTATAATCATAAGGGATTTGACTTAGTTCATACCTGATTGGTCTAGTGGTTTTCCCTACTTTCTTCAATTTAAGTCTGAATCTGGCAATGAGGATTTCATGATCTGAGATACAGTCAGCTCCTGGTCTTGTTTTTGCTGACTGTATGGAGCTTCTCCACCTTTGGCTATAAGAATATAATCAGTCTGATTTTGGTATTGACCATCTGGTGATGTCCATGTGTAGAGTATTCTCTAGTGTTGTTGGAAGAGGGTGTTTGCTATGACCAGTGCCTTCTCTTGGCAAAACCCTATTAGCCTTTGCCCTGCTTCCTTCCATATTCCAAGGCCAAATTTGCCTGTTACTCCAGGTGCTTCTTTACTTCCTACTTTTGCATTCCAGTCCCCTATAATGAAAAGGACATCTTTTTTGGCTGTTAGTTCTAGAAGGTCTTGTAGGTCTTCACAAAACTGTTCAACTTCAACTGCTTCAGAATTACTGGTCAGGGCATAGACTTGGATTTTTGTAATATTGAATGGTTTGCCTTGGAAACAAACAGAGATCATTCTGTCGTTTTTGAGATTGCATCCAAGGACTGCATTTTGGACTCTTTTGTTGACCATGATGGCTACTCCATTTCTTCTGAGGGATTCCTGCCTGCAGTAGTAGATATAATGGTCATCTGAGTTAAATTCACCAATTCCAGTCCATTTTAGTTTGCTGATTCCTAAAATGTTGATGTTCAGTCTTGTCATCTCCTGTTTGACCACTCCCAGTTTGCCTTGATTCATGGACCTAACATTTCAGGTTCCTATGAATTATTGCTCGTTACAACATCGCACTTTACTTCCATCACCAGTCACATCCGCAACTGGGTATTGTTTTTGCTTTGGCTCTGTCTCTTTATTCTTTCTGGAGTTATTTCTCCAGTGATCTCCAGTAGCATATTGGGCACCGACCGACCTGGGGAGTTCATCTCTCAGTGTCCTATTTTTTTGCCTTTTCATACTGTTCTTGGGGTTCTCAAGGCAAGAATCCTGAAGCGGTCGTCATTCTCTTCTCTAGTGGGGAGGAAGTAGCTGGGGAAGAAGTAACTCATGGCTTGCTGACTTTGTTTCACCTGGGATTGGAAGCTTGCATTTGGAAAAGGCTTGTTTACTGGTAAACATAGAGCAGAAAACATTTCATTTCATAACCCCTGTGAGGATGGAGCAGTGGGAATGAGGGGAGGGAAGGAATGTCAGCTCCAGGGACCACACTGGGGGTCTTGACCATCAAAGCTCTTTAGAGCTGGCAAGCAAACCAGTGCTCTCTTGTATCTTCCCCAACATGAAGCTGGCATTTGAAGACTTACGTTCTCCTTGTCATCCCAAGCAAGAACTTGAGTTAGGGGAGTTAGCTTCCTCTGAAGGTGAAAACAGAATGGGAAGGAAGTCTAATGCCAGAGAGAGAGCTCTTTTTAGCACTCTCAGGGCTAATCTTGGGTCCACTTCTCAGCAGGTCCTCGGAAGATGGCAGCAGTATTCAAATGGGATAACATTCCTCAAAGACCCTGGAAAATAACTGATGTATCTCTGGATGCTGAGAAATAATCCTCAGAGATTAAAGCAGCATCTGTGACCAAACCTTCACAAAAGATCTTAAGTCTGAATTCAAGTTGCTAATTAGATCCTTGTTTATAAAGTTAGATTCTTTCAGAGGCTTAGTCGGGGGTAGGGAATGTGAGCGGAGGAGGGGTGTTAATACATAAGAAAGTCAGTAATTAATCTTCTCTAAGGCTTAATCACACCCTGACAATTTATATGTTGATATGAGTTTCAAGCTGGTCTTTTCAGGAGCCTGTAATGGTGTGAATGGAGTCAACCCTGAATTTAGGCAGTGGAGCATAATGCATTTGTTCCAGGGGACTGTTCTGTATCACACCCTGACAATTTATATGTTGATGTGAGTTTCAAGTTGGTCTTTTCAGGAGCCTGTAATGGGGTGAATGGAGTCAGCCCTGAATTTAGGCAGTGGAGCGTAATGCATTTATTCCAGGGGGCTGTTCTGTGCGCTGCGCATTCGGCAGTGGATTGTATCAGATGTTTCTGGAAACTTAATGGAGGTAAGGCATGGGGGATTTAGAGATGAAGGGCTTTGCCAAAGTTGCCTGGCTGGCCAGTGGGCACAAATATCTTGATCTTCCTGGCTGGCAAGTCAGATGCTCATAGTACGAACTTCTCTCTGAGAGGAGCATGGATCTAAATATTGAAGAACGTGGGACTAATCACGCAGAGTTTTGAGTATGGAGTGCGTTGTCCAGGTGCAGCCTTGCTTCCTGCCATGGATGTTAGGGTCTGTCATCCACATTCAGTTTATTGCCTGATGCTGTCTTTCCCGTTTTACAATCCTGTCACACACATTGTAGGGCACCACACTGCATCACAGCTCTTTCTATTTCCTTCCTTTCTATAGCATATCCTCTCTGCCCATCCCATTGCATTCAGTTTCGTTCCATTCCAGACCATTATAACCCATCTCATCCTATCCTATCTCATCCAATCCCATTCCTTCCCATCCCATCTTATTCCTCTTTCTTGCATCCATTTCCACCTTGTGCCTCCCCATTTATTCTTACCTCATTCTATTCCAGACAACGTGATGGAATTAGGAAGCATCATGATGAATGGAAAGACTATAGGGCTGATAGCCAGGAAAAAGCCTTCCAGTCTCTGTCATTCCATTTAACTATGTAAGACCTTAACAAGTTAACTTCCCTTTTCCACATTTCTCAATTCTGCCTCTGAAATGTGAGAGATTTTGGTTTAATCTGTGTTTTCAATCCTGGAAGCATGTTAGAATCACTTGAAGAACTTTAAAGAACTGTTGAACCTCTCCCTTCCTCAACTTTCCCCCTAAGCCCAGGTATTTGAATTTAGTCCCTTGGACTGCAAGGAGATCAAACCAGTCAATCCTAAAGGAAATCAACCCTGATATTCATTGGAAGCACTGATGCTGAAGCTGAAGCTCCAATACTTTGGCCACCTGATAAGAAGAGCCGACTCATTGGAAAAGACTCCAGTGGGAGTCTGGGAAAGATTGAAGGCAGGAGGAAAATGGGATGACAAAGGATGAGATGGTTGGATGACATCACTGACTCGATAAACATGAGTTTGAGCAAGCTCCAGGAATTGGTGATGGACAGGAAAGCCTGGTGTGCTGCAGTCCATGGGATTGCAAGGAGTCGGACGTGACTGAGCAACTGAACTGAACTGACTCAATGGAACTTGAGCAAAATGCAGGAGATAGTGGAGGACAGAGGAGCCTGGTGTGCTGCAGTCCCTTGGGTCACAAAGAGTCAGACATGACTTAAATAAAAACAATAAATAAAACAAATAAACAAATAAAGACAGACTGAATAAAAACAATAACCCAAGGTAGGTCAGTGATTGTTTTCAGTTTTTAATTTTTAACTTAAAATGTTTTTCTTATTAATTCAAACCCTTTTGTTTTTAAAAATCCAGACATCCTTGGTTTTTCCCTAATGTCCTCTCTCTGTTCCAAGATCCCAGCCAGGATTCCGTGTGACATTTAGTTGTCCCCTCAGATTCCTCTTGGTTGTGACAGTTGCTCACATTTTATGACCTTAACGCTCTGGGGAGCACTTGTCAGATAGTCTGTAGAGTGTCCTTCATTTTGTGTGTGACTGAGGATTTTTTTAAAATAAATTTATTTATTTTAATTGGAGGTTAATTACTTTACAATATTGCATTGGTTTTGCCATACATCAACATGTATCTGCCACAGGTATACACGTGTTCCCCATCCTGAACCCCCCTCCCTCCTCCCTCCCCGTACTGTCCCACTGGGTCGTCTCAGTGCACCAGCCCCAAGCATCCAGTATCATGCATCGAACCTTTACTAGCGATTCATTTCATGTATGGTATTATACATGTTTCAGTGCCATGATTAGAGTGGAGTTGCAAGTTTTTCTTTTTCTTTGGAGTATAATTGATTTACAACATTGTATTAGTTTAGGCTGTATAGCAAAATGAATCAGTCATACATATATGCACTTTTGTGGGGGGGGGGGACTGAGATTTTTAACTAAGCCTTCCAAGATAAATCTAATCTATAGCCATGACTGAGAACCACTGGTTGAGATGACCACTAAGGTTTCATGACTATCTACTCAACAAACACGTATTATACATTAACCTCATAACTGGTATTATCCTAGAATTGAGGTAAAGTCAAAACAAAATCTACAAAGATCTTGTTCACAAAATTTTTTGTCTAGTGGACAAAGATGGAGATACTGTGTGGAAAATCACAAGTTCTAAAAGTGACTCTTCTAAGATGTGCAATTAAGAGGACGTAAGATTTGTAATTTTCGGGTCTATAGTCTTGTTCTGTGTGTCTTTGAGCCAGTCATTTAATCTCTGGGCTTTTCTCACCTTCCAAATGGAAAAGGGACTTGTTCTTCCCAGGAGACCTTGGGTTAGCTAGGAGGATAAGCAGAGGGGCCCCACACCGATGTGGAGGATTTGAAATTTAATCCATGACTGGGTGGTATTGATAGTTCTTCAAAACACCATAAAGAAGTCACACAAGTTATTTAAGACATCTCTCTGCTGTTTCCTCAGATGCTGTCCTAGTCTGGGCACTTAATCTCATGTACCTCACTGGCATCTTGCTGTGGGCAGGGTTTCTGTGGTTGATCCATTTCATTTGCACTGAAGATAGATGCTTTTGGCTCTACTGGGTCATCTTTTTATAGCTAACATGAGAGACTTGTTGTCCAACTCATGGATAAGCTCCATTATCAGCGTAATAAGAACAACATATGGTGCTCCTCAGCTACTTGTCCAGATGGACCAGTTGAAATAAATGCTATTAACACTCATACTCAAGACTGAAGTGTATTTATTAGAGGAGTCACAAATAGCTAATTTCCCCTCCTCTCCAATTCTTGGATCCCAGGCATGATACTCACATGCATTAGGGTTTCTTTCCAGGTATGATTGCAACTCTCATGTGACCATCGTGAGTTTTCTCCAGACAGTGACTTGTGTAGAAAAACTAACAGAGTCAAGTCAGGTACACCTCATTTTGGAAACAAGTAATGTACACCTCATGAGTCCCATCCGTGACCATATTCAACCACCATCCTTCTTCCTGCCTTTGTCGAATGCAGTGGGAACTTGCTTCTCAGGTGCCCATCTACCCCAAATCTATACACTCAGAGGTACTTCACTTATTTATTTTCTTTATTTTAAACTTCTTGTTTTGAAAGTTTCACACTGACATAAAAATTGCAGGAAGAGTAAAAAGAAATGTTTTATAACCTCTACTCAGATTGCCCAACTGTCAGCAGGCTTTATTATTTTATACCTATGCCTATATCTCTATGTCTACTTTTATACACCATTGGTTTTATCTTTCTGTATGTGCATATGTGTGTGTGTGTGTGTGTGTGTGTGTGTGTGTGTGTGTAGGCCTCTCTCTTTCCCTCTCCATTGATCCTTTGCTCTCTTTCTCTCTCTCAATAATTTCATTTGAGAGCTTGATGCCTTTTTACCCCCAAATACTTCAGGGTGTGTATCGTTAAAAACATTCTTTGATACAACCAGAATACAATGAGGCTGTAAATGAGAAAGTGGTTTGTAAACTGTAATGAACAGAAAGATCTGAGGGGCTCTGACTGTGATAAGGACTGTTTTCTCAGGTTTCACCAGGAAAAATGATTTTAGGTGGTGACCAGTAGGGAGCCACCACCAAGTATTGCCTGGAGCTTTGCATCCCAGGGGAAAATTCCATTTCATTTTCCTTTTCCAGGTCCATCGCTCACCTTTCCCTTGTCTGTGATCCTGGAAGCTCTAGTTATTCCAGGAAGAGTTCTCAGAATTTTGCCTTTGCTTCATCTCCTCCAACCCTGGGAGCTTGGCTGAGTCAGCAAATTTTTCAACCTTGCTACTGTGTCTGGGTTGTTAATATATATACCTGCCCTCTGTGCTTCTGGCCCCTGAGAGCTGGAGGGCATGAAAATATCAGCTTCTGTTCATGCAGAGAATTTCCTATTAACTCCAATGCTTCATTTTTTAAAAAAATTCATTCACAGAAACCTGACGAGATTTTTATAGCTTTTTCTAGCTTATCAACCTGATTCAAATATTTTAGTGGTTATTTTAGCTTTTCTCATCCTGTATTTCCAGGATTGTTAAAAAAAATTAATTTTCCCTTGATTAAGAAGAAATCATTCTCATGGCAGAAAATTTGGGAAGATCAGAAAAATATAAAGGGGAAAAAGAATTCCTTACATTTTAATTCCCTGAAGCATTTATTCTCAGCCTTTTGGGATATATGATTCTGGTTTGTCGGTCTTCCTTTTTTCTTTTTCTACATTTCTAATAAACTATTCAGAATTTATAATTTTGAATCTTCCCCCCCACAATTAGCTAATTCTGCCTCACCTTCAAAATCCCGTTCAGTTCTCTGCCCATCATTGAAATTACCTGCTGATCCCAAGACTATGGAAGATAAACACCAACCTTACCCCCACATCAAATGGAGCAGGGACTTGCTTGCTATGTCTGTTGATTTGTAAATGGCACAACAGAAGGCAGAATTCCAGAGAGTAGGCACTTAGAGATGAGATGTATTCTAGATAAGAGTCCCTGAAACTTACTAGTTTTGTGATGCTGGGGGAAAGTTTTCTCAATGTACTGAGTCTCAGTTTATTTCATTGTGAAATACGGATAATGCTGTCTATCTCTCAAAGTGGTTGTGGGGATGAACAGACACAAGGCATGTAGCTCTCTTAGCACATAGTATGCTCTCTGTTAGTGGTAGTTCAATAAGCTTCCTTATCTGTTGATGAAATCTGATTTTTTTCCTACCAGGGATCCATCCCCCTTCTCCTTATGACAGTGTCCTGATGCTCCTCTGGGAAAGCTCTCCTAGCTTAGTCTGTGTGGTTCAGGTAGAGCTGACTTCACCCCTCACCCCAGGGAAAGGTACCTAGCCCTTGTGAGCTTGGCTGTTCACAGCATAGCTTCTTCCCTTTTAGCACAGCAGTTGGTTCACAATGGGTATTAAGAACTGAAGTCCCCTGGCCCCATCTCAAATTCACATGCTGGAGCTCTAACCTCCAACGTATTGGAATTTGTAGGTGGGGACTTTGAGAGGTCATTAGGGTTAGATGAGGTCATGCTAGTGGGATCCCAATAAGATTAGCGTCCTTACAAGAAGAGAAACAGAAAGTGGAGCCCTCTCTCTCTGCCATATGAGGACACAGTGAGACAGTGGCCATCTGCAAGCCAGGAAGAGGGCTCTTACCAGAGCATGGCCATGCCAGCATCTTGACCTTGGACTCCCAGCCTCCAGAATCATGAGAAGTAAGTGACTGTTGTTTAAGCTTCCCAATCCATGGTACTTTGTTATAGCAGTCTGAGTAGACCAAATCAGGGGGCACGTGACCCAGTCTGAGCATCAATAAGATGCAATTATAGAGTTTTGTTGGGACTCCTGGAAAGGAGAACCTTTATTTCCTCTTGCCTTGAGGCTGGGATCGTGCACACATGGAGCTTGCAAGAACTTCTGCCATTTACCCCCACTTCTCCAGCCAGTATGGAGAAGCATTGGCTGAAAATGAAGCCAACACAATGGAAAGAAGAGTTAAAAGGACAGGGAGATTGATTTCTGTTGATATTGTCTGACTAACTGGATCCAGTCTTGCTTAAAGCCAGAATACCCAACTCTGCCTTTGAATGAGCCACCAAGAGCTACCCCTCCATCCTTTCAAAGCAGAGTTGAATTGAGTTCTGTCATTTGCAGTCTGAAGAGATTTGACCAAGATATGCTTCTAGCCTCTGCTTTTCAAAAAGTGAAGGTCCTGCTACTGCTTTCCTCAGATCAAGTTTACTTATGTATCAGAAGTGGTCCATTCAGAAGACTCCTAAGATCTGATGGTTACTATTCACACAGGGCACCTTTCAGCCTGGATCTGAACGCACAGCTTCAGCAAATGGGGGACAAACGTACAGAATGCTTGATAAACCACAGTGCAAGTTAACTTCTGATGGCTGCTAAGTCACTTCAGTCGTGTCCGACTCTATGCGACCCCATTGATGGCAGCCCACCAGGCTCCCCCGTCCCTGGGATTCTCCAGGCAAGAACACTGGAGTGGGTTGCCATCCAAGGCATGAAAGTGAAAAGTGAAAGTGAAGTCACTCAGTCGTGTCCAACTGTTTGCGACCCCATGGACTGCAGCCTACCAGGCTCCTCCGTCCATGGGATTTTCCAGGCAAGAGTACTGGAGTGGGGTGCCATTGCCTTCTCTGAACTTCTGATGGCTAGGGGTAACAAAAGTTAATGAAGATCAATGTGGCGTGTGACATCTTATTCTTAGTTATTCCTACTTAATACTGAAGCAATCATTTTATTTATTGACTAGCACCCCCTCCCTTATTTTTTTTCTGTCTTGCCCAAGAAATTCAGCGACTGGAGCACATCTCTTCTGTTTCATTTTTTAAAACTTATCCTTTTATAATTAGAGCAGACATGCTCAGAAAAATAATGAGAATGTAACTTTGCTTGTTCTGATAAAACCCTGTGATGATATGTATATTTCTAATCAGAACCATGTTTCAGAGTCATTCAGTCCCTTCTTATATGAGATTGACTAATTATGTAGAAGTTCCTTTTCATAGTTACAGTACTATTTATATGTTATTCTCATGAACTCATATTGTCTTCCAAACTTTATTTTGTCTCTTAATATAAAACCGATACAATTTTATCAAAAAGGATTTAAAATCTAGATATACAGTAGTTTATGAATAAGACTGTTTGAGGGTGGCTATAATTAACAGCATAAAACCTAAGTGATGGTTCAATAACACCCACCTTTACCCCATTAAGGAGTTTGTTGTTGTTACTGGTTCAGCTGGTGAATAACGTTGTCAAAGACTCTGCATTTTTCTGTCCTTCTGCTTCACTATCCTTAGTACATTGGCTTTTCCTAGTCATAATTATATGATTATAATATCATAATTATAATAATATATAAGTATAATACAGTGATAATAATTGTTATTGCCTAATAAATGCAAGATGATTGCTGCTGTGCCAGATACCACTTCCATATCCAAGGAGAAACAAGGAGTGAAGGAGCAGCTTCAGCGGTTTCTTTAATCAGAAAAGCAAAACCTTTCTAAAAAGTTCCTGGCACACTTTCCTCTTTACCCCTTGGGAAGAAACAGACGGGTAGCAAGGAGAAAAGGCTAAGAGCAATCACAATTCATCAGTTGGAGATGGGCATGATTTTGCCCAGAATAAAGTCAGGTTCTGTTAAAAAGGAAGAAGAAAGAAGGCTGGCTGGTGGGTAAGCAACTAACAGTATCTGCCACAGGTCTCTATTCCTGAATAAATAAGCTCCACTTTTATTGGATAAAATGCATATGTTGTATGTATTCTTTTAGCTTCTTGTATATAAATATACAAATAAATATTTAGAAATGAATTAGCACACAGGGAAAGCATTTAGAGTTGTGCCTACTAATAGGTACCATACAAAGATTTGCTATCTTTTTTGTCATTTAGGTATCTATAGGTTTATATGTATATTCAGACAGTTTCTAGAAGTATTGTCTACTGCCTTCAGTAATTACCAGCATCTCTTTAACTCCTGGGATACAAATGTGCAACAGGGAGAAATAAAGCTGTGTCCATCATTGATTGCCAGCAATGCCCTTTGTGTGGTGATGGACTGACTCTTCAGACACACGTGTGGGCCTCTGCGGTGGGGGCATGAGGAGGGGCTCTCTACTGTGTGTTCAGTTCAGTTCAGTTCAATCGCTCAGTCGTGTCCAACTCTTAGCGACCCCATGAACTGCAGCACACCAGGCCTCCCTGTCCATCACCAACTCCCGGAGTTCACTCAGACTCGCATCCATCGAGTCGGTGATGCCATCCGGCCATCTCATCCTCTGTCGTCCCCTTCTCCTCCTGCCCCTAATCCCTCCCAGCATCAGAGTCTTGTCCAATGAGTTAACTCTTCGCATGAGATGGCCAAAGTACTGAAGTTTCATCATTCCCTCCAAAGAAATCCCAGGGCTGATCTCCTTCAGAATGGACTGCGTGTACTAGGATATAACGCCTGTCTTCTGCTCATTTCCTATATTATAACTTTCATACTTTGGCTAAGAAAGTCTCCTCCCTCACTGGTGACCAGCTCTCTGCTCCCAGCTCCTGGCTACATTCTGCAGTATCCGCTAGCCCACAGGAGGCCCTCCCTCCTTGCCACAGCTGTGAGAGAACAGTCTTCTATGCTGCTTCCTCCTCTTAGCCCTGGCGTTTCTTTCCCGCTGTCTTCTCCCTCTGCTCAAACAGGCATGGGATAAGGGGAAATCAGAAAATAGGCTGTATACCCAACAACTCACCAAAGGTTGAAGTGTCCCCAGCCTTTACTGGGGGTGCCCCCATCATCTTCCTTTCATGTCTTGGAAGAAGGGGCCATCTTCTCTCCCCTGCGAGAAGAGAGAAACAAAACCATACTGACATCTACGAGGACTCTGCTGGTATCTGGAATCTCATTCTTCCCCTAGCGATCTGCTCATACAGAGGAGAGATTTGGGGGTCCAGCCTCCCCTAGACACCCCCAGGGAGGGTCTTCTCAGTTCTCTTTAGCATATGGGCTACTCAACACCACCTTGCCATTTGCTAATTCTGGGTCAACAGTAAAAATTGCATTTGAGATCCTGCTACTCTTGTTACTTTAACCTAATTAGAAATTATATAAGTTGATAAAACGTGCATGTAAAAGGAAATAGAGCAGTGTTCCCATAAAAATAAAGTTAAATTAATTGGAAAAATTGGAAGAGGCAAGTCATTTTAAAAATGCTGTTCCATCAGGTGTACGTGAGGCAATAGTAAGTGGTTGGAAAATAGTAGTAAAAACGGAAAATGACTCTTCAGTCTGATTGCTTCACGTGGGTCTCTATACTCTCACTCCATTTTAAAGGATTTGAAACTAAAAATGGAAACATAAAGGCGGTTTCTACAAGAAGACCATGTGTGTGCTTGGTTGTTCAGTTGTACCCTATGCTTTGTGAGTCCATGGATTGTAGCCCACCAGTTTCCTCTGTCCATGGGGCTTTTTCCAGCAAGAATACTAGAGTGGGTTGCCACTTCCCTCTCCAGGGTATCTTCCCGACCCAGGGATCAAACCCACATCTCCTGTGAGTCTTGCATTGCAGGTGGATTCTTTCCCCACTGGGCCACTGGGGAAGCCACAGGAAGATTGTTGTGTTGTTGTTCAGTTGCCAAGTCAAACCCTACTCTTTGAGACCCCATGTGCTGCAGCATGCCAGGCCTCCCTGTCCCTCACCATCTCCCAGAGTTTGCCCAAGTTCGTGTGAATTGAATTGGTGATGCCATCCAACTGTCGCATCCTCTGTCGCTCCCTTCTCCTTCTGCCTTCAATCTTTCCCAGCATCAGGGTCTTTCCCAGTGAAGAAGACTGGGGGCATCCAATGTGCAGGATGATGTGGAAAAAAGATACGGGCCCTCTGGAAAAAGGCAAACGCATGTTCATGAATATGTTTTAGGTGGAAACAAAATTTTTAAGATGTGCGTCTTTCATTTTTAAAGATTTATCTTCCTTAACCATCTTTTCAACTAGCTGGTTCTAATTGCTCTGGATTAGGGCTTTTGCAGCAGTTCCCCAGCTGCCTGTCTTCAGGAGCCCTAGCAAACAGTTTTCTAGCCTGTGAAGAATGTCAAGCAGCTTCCTATCTTTCTCAGGAAGGCCCCTCCACTCCTTTCCCAGACCATCATCCTTCTCTAGCAATGATAAGTTTCCAGCCTCCTTCTGCATCTCAGGATGCTTGCATGTATTTCTATTGCTGGGTGAGGGCAGACAGAAAACCATGGAGGCGAAGTGGGGTTAGGGAAAGACTTGAGAACCATTTGCCATGGGTCCCTTCTTGACTCTTTTATCCCCCTTTTTTCCTTCAGTAGTCTGGAGTAGTTTTCTTTTCTTTTCTTTTTTTTAAATCAGATACCTTGTCCCTCAAGGGTTAATATTTTGCCAAAAGTCCTCCCTGAGGGATATATATAAGATTCAGTTTTTCACAGTGCTTGTATGTCTTTCTTGCTCAATATAAACCTTTTTTATTAACTTTGTATGTCAAGGCTGTATATTGTCACCCTGCTTATTTAACTTATATGCAGAGTACATCATGTGAAATGCTGGGTTGGATGAAGCACAAGCTGGAATCAAGATTGCCAGGAGAAATATAAATAACCTCAGATATGCAGATGACATCACCCTTATGGCAGAAAGTGAAGAAGAACTAAAGAGCCTCTTGATGAAAGTGAAAGAGGAGAGTGAAAGAGTTGGCTTAAAGCTCGACATTCAGAAAATGAAGATCATGGCATCCAGTCCCATCACTTCAAGGCAAATAGATGGGGAAACAGTGGATGATTTTATTTTTCTGGGCTCCAAAATCACTGCAGATGGTGATTGCAGCAATGACCAACCTAGACAGCATATTGAAAAGCAGAGACATTACTTTGTCAACAAAGGTCCATCTAGTCAAGGCTATGGTTTTTCCACTAGTCATGTATGGATGTGACAGTGACTATAAAGAAAGCTGAGCACCGGAGAATTGATACTTTTGAACTGTGGTGTTGGAGAAGACTCTTGAGAGTCCATTGGACTGCAAGGAGATCCAACCAGTCCATCCTAAAGGAGATCAGTCCTGGGTGTTCACTGGGAGGACCGATGTTGAAGCCTAAACTCCATTACTTTGGCCACCTGATGTGAAGAGCTGACTCATTTGAAAAGATCTTGATGCTGGGAAAGATTGAGGGCAGGAGGAGAAGGGGATGACAGAGGATGAGATGGTTGGATGGCATCACCAACTCGTTGGACATGGGTTTGGGTGGACTCCAGGAGTTGGTGATGGACAGGGAGGCCTGGCATGTTCATGGGGTCACAAAGAGTCGGACACTACTAAGCTGAACTGAACCGAATTAACTTTGGATGTACTTTGCTCAATTATGGCTTTGAAGTAATTAGATTTTTTAAAAATATAAATTTATTTAATTGGAGGTTAATTACTTTGCAATATTGTATTGGTTTTGCCATACATCAACATGAATCTTATCTACTAATTGGAAGGAACAGGAGACAGACAGTCCTGCTATGTGTCTACCTGCTTACCTAGATATCTAAAAGTATGTAAATGTGTGTATTTGTCTACCAATCTTCTAGAAAACATTGTGCCTGGCACACAGTAAATCCTGATAATGGCACACTGTGATTGTTAATGGTCATTGATAGTGTTATTGATTGATAACAAGTTATCATGTTAACAATAACAATCATATTGATAACAGTGTTATCAGCTGTTATCAACTGGTTGATATTTATTAATGTTCACACATGATATGTGTGTGTGTGTGTGTTAGTCACTCAGTCGTGTCCAGCTCTTTGTGTGTGTGTGCTCAGTTGCTCAGTTATATCTGACTCTTTGCCAGGCTCCTCTGTCCATGAGTTTTCTGAGGCAAGTATACTGGATTGGGTTGCCATTTCCTTCTTTAGAGGATCTTCCTAACCCAGGAGTCAAACCCAGGTCTCCTTCATTGTAGGCAGATTCTTTACCGTTTGAGCCACCAGGGAAGCCCTCACACCTGATACTTTTGTCCAGTCTGCTACTGGAATTTTGTGGGTTTTGTCTTCTGGCTGGCTTCAGTTTCTGATGTCTTCTTGCCTTTCACTCTTTTCCTGTCCTAGTTCCTAACTCCAGTACTGCTCTGGTCTCCATGAATTTCTATTTATCCCGATCTTGGATCCTCTGAGAAAGCTCTATTTCTCTGCTTTTCCCTGAATCTGGATTAAAAAAATGACAAACACAACTGCCCTCTCTGCCCCATTCCTCCATTCTTTTACCCTTTAGTAAGAAGCTTTTGAGACAAACTAAAGTTTCAAAACTTCAAAAAAGATTAAAAAAAAAAGACAACCCATACATCTGTGTCAAGTATTAATGACAGAGTCCACCTGGAGAGGCTATTGGCCACGTTTGGATGTAGCGAGGGTATTTCTGACAGCAGACAATTGAAGCAGCTTTGCCCCATCACTCTGGCTTCTTCTTCAAGAGCCCAGGACACCCAGCTCCTGGTTCACAGAGGCTGTAAGCATTTTCTGTCTGCTTCTCTGCTGGACCCATTTTGCCTTTTCCAAGCTGCTTCCTTGGTCAGAAGGTTTGTTGCTGTGGTGCAGTTGCTAAGTTGTGTCAGACTCTTTGAGACCCCATGGACTACAGCATGCCAGGCTCCCCTGTCCTCTGCTGTCTCTCTGAGTTTGCTCTAATTCATGTCCACTGAGTCAGTGATACTATTTAACCATATGCTCTGCCATCCATTTCTCCTTTTGCCTTCAATCTTTCCCAGCTTCACGGTCTTTTCTGATGAGCTGACTCTTCACATCAGGTGACCAGAGCATTGCAGCTTCAGCTTCTGCATCAGCCTTCCAATGAATATTCAGGGTTGATTTCTTTTAGGATTGACTGGTTGATTTCCTTGCAGTCCAAGGGACTCTCAAGAGTCTTTCCAGCAGCACATTTCGAAAGCATCAATTCTTCAACTCTTAGCCTTCTTTATGGTCCAACTCTTACATCCATACATGACCACTGGAAAAACTGTAGCTTTGACTATATGGACTTGTCAAAAAAGTGCTGTCTCTGCATTTGAATACACTGTCTAGGTTTGTCAGAGCTTTCCTTCCAAGGAGCAAGTGTCTTTTAATTTTCTGGCTGCAGTCACCATTTCGGAGTGACTGGAGTTTTGGAGCCCAGGATAATAAAACCTGTCACTGCTTCCACTTTTTCTCCTTCTATTTGCCATGAAGTAATGGGACCGTGTGTCATAATCTTAGTTTTCTGAATGTTGAGTTTCAAGCCAGCTTTTTCACTTTCCTCTTTCACGCTTATCAAGAGGCTCTTTAGTTGCCCCTCACTTTCTGCCATTAGAGTGGTTTACAGGCTTCAAAGAGCAGAGATGGTGTGTGTTTTAGATTTTGATGGCAACACTGCAGCCAGGACCAGCCTGAACTAGGGTGCGAGTAGTGATGGGCTCTCCCAATTCCCATGAACACGATGTGCCAGGTTGTAAACTCCACATCATAAGGGATCGAAAGCAGAGAGAACCACTTTTATCAGATGCAGAGCGCATGACTAACGGTTCCCGTTGCTTCACTGACTCTTGCTGTGGCCTCTGCCTGCTCTGCCAGCTTTCGCTCTCAACACTCCTTACACAAATACATCCCACCTCACTTCCTTGTCCACTGCATTACCCTCCAGAAACAATGAATTGCTTGCAAGTCCTACAACAAGCCTCACCTTTTGCTTAGAAGACCTTCTTTTCTGTCATGTCTTCTTGGCCTGAAACATCTACTTACACTTCAAGTCTCAATTTAAATGTTTCTCTTCCCAGAAATTCCTCTCTATTCCACAAAGACTGATGAGATGCCCACCTAGGTGTCCTGCTTTGCTCAAAGGCATTTTCATCACAGGGTATTTAATTGTCTTTCCACTTACTGGTCTCTCCCTCTAGATAATGATTTCTAAGAAATTAATGGCCATGTTTATCATGATATCTCCACTGCAAATTGTAGGCACCCCATAAAAATTCATGGAAGGAGTGATGGCGAATGAATAAGAAGCTATAGCCTATGCTAGGTTGATTCTGGTCTCTCCAAATTACACTCAACCCAGTGGCGTGCATGCATGCTCAGTCGTGTCTGACTCTTGTGACTCCATGGACTGTAACCCGCCAGGCTCCCTCCTGGAATTTTCCAGGCAAGTGTACTAGAGTAGGTAGCCATTCCCTTCTCCAGGGGATCTTCCCAACCCAGAGATGGAACCAGAGTCTCCTGCTTGACAGGCAGATTCTTTACCCCTGAGCCACCTGGGAAGCCCTGAACCCAGTGGGGCCAGAGCAATCTGCTGCGGAGGAGGGCTGCCCAAATCAGTGCAGCGTGTGCAAGCGAAGTTGCTTGAGTTGTGTCCAACTCTGTGTGACCCTATGGGCTGTAGCCTGCCAGGCTCCTCTGTCCAAGGGATTCTCCAGGTAAGAATACTGCAGTGGGTTGCCGTGCCCGCCCCCAGGGGATCTTCCCCACCCAGGGATCGAACCATCATCTCATGTCTCCTGCATTGGCAGGTGGGTTCTTTAATTCTGGTTCCACCTGGGAAGCCCAGTGCAGAGGGCACAGCAAAACTGTTCACCCAGGAGAGGCTCCATCTGTGAGCCCAGCTTACCCGCTGGAGAAAGGGATCTCAAGTCAGAGAGTCAGCTCTTAGCCAGGGACAGGTGCCTGGAGTGAGCACACAAGGGAGAAGAGAGGGAGAGGAGCAGACCTCATCACTACAAGGGCATTAAGCTTTGAGACAGGAAATTTTAGAGAATTAAGAAATCTAATCAGCCTGGTGCACTATGAAGGAAGCTGCAAACTTGCGGGTGTGGAAGAAAGCAGGAGTATCCTGAGGGAGATCCTAATTAAAGCGTAGCCGATTACAATTCCTCTGAAAAAGGAAAATGAAAGGACTAAGAAACATCTGCTGTGGATTCATGAAGGACTGCTCAAGGATACAGAGTGTGAGAAAAAGAAATTCTTGACAGCCCTGAAGAGCACAGGCCATGTTTGTTTGTTCTCCATCAGGCAGAGCTGGTGGGGTAGGGGGCCCAGCAATGCAAAGGTTTAGGATTGTTTTAGCCAATGGGGCAGCGTAAAAGGGAAGGGGGGGCAAGGCTTCCAGGGCAGCCTAGAACAGCTGAGTAACCTCTCCAGCTCTCTTCACATTGCCTGGCAACCAGTGAGAGGGGTCTTAGCCCTGCCTCTAGTGGGAGGGCTATGCTTGACACCTGCTTCCCAAGATCTCCAGGTGTTGGGCCTTTGGTCATCCCCAAGTCACCTCTCAGTATCTGGCACCCAGCCTCAGTCTGCCTGGTACACAAGTCCAAAATATGTATTTCCCTTTGCAAGGTCATATTCACGATCACCTGGTACAAAGGGAGGACAACAGGCCGGTTCTTTCTCTTGAGTTCAGACTGATAGGCTGTCCGGCTGTGCCCAGACCCAAGTATCCATCACTGCAGGTGAAGAGATTACGGGGGACCCACAGACTTGTTGCCCTCTTTCCTGTGCATTCAGTGATTCCTGAGGGTTTGCTCCAGGCTTTATCCCTGCTATTTATATTGTTAAAGAGAAGTTTAGACCCAGCTAGAATAAGTGCTCAGTTATCCTAGATGTGACCTAGGAATTGCTGAGCTGGAAGAGAATTCAGAAGTCATACAGCCCAATCTCCCACAAATGTTGGAACATAAAATGTGTTAATAAAAACCTAAGTAAGACTTAAACAGCAATTTTAGATAATAGCAGTGTAAGAATTTCCAGAGGGTGGACCAGGAAATAAGTGCTATTGATCTGTAGAGAAGGAAGTGTTGACCATGGCCTGAAGGAGCCCAGAAAGGCCTTTCTTTGGGATCTACAAGGCTTGGTCTAGATCCTGAAGGCAAGATCTTCAAAGGTCAGCATAAGCCAGGAGAGCCCTCTGGAAAAGTGACGAATAGAACAGAAAAATTCTAAGACTGCTGGAGGAGACAGCTTCTCAAACAAGTGCTACCCAGAGACATGGAAGGAGCTTACCTCCTTGATATAAATACGTCTTCAAGGGTTCCAATAATCTGATGCTGTATAGCAAACCACCCCAAATTGTAGCAGCCCCAAACAACCACTATTTAAATTTTATCTCATAACTTGGTTGGTCAGGAATTCAGACAGGGCTCAGTTGGATGATTCCTCTGTTCCACGTTGCACCTAGAACCATGGTATTCAACCGATGGCTGGGCTGGGCTGTAGTGTCCAATATAACTTGTTTACACCTGTTTCCTTGTCAGGGGTAACTAGAAGACCAGTCTCGGGTCACTCGCCTTTTTCCTGTAGTCTCAGCATCTGCCACTCCAAACATTATCTCCTGCAGAACAGTCTGACTTCTCACATAGGTGCTCGGGGCTACGAGACAGTGTTTCAAGAAACCCAAGCAGAAGCAGTAAGATTTCTTATGTCAAAGTTTCAGAAACACTCCCCCCCAACCCCATCATTTCTGCCACATTCTATTAGTTAAGTAAGTCCTAAGACTGGTGCAGATTCAAGCAGAGGATATTAAACCCCACCTCTCAAGCTTTCATTTCCATAGTCAGTATTTACAGAGCTCCTCTCCTGTGTCAAGGCATGGCTAACTACTACTGGGGGTTACGAAAGAGAATTATTCATATACCTAACCTGGAGAAGCTTATAGTCCAGAAATAGAGGCGGATGTGCATACTCATAATGTGCATATATTATGATAGTGACTAGAAAAGGAAGAAACGAAAAGAAAAAAGAGCATAGAGAAAAGCAGCTTGCTTCAGAGGTTAGCAAACTATGCCCTATGTGCCAAATCCAGCCTGCTACCTGTTTTCATAAGTAAAATCTTATTAGAACACAGCCACACTCAATTATTTAAATAGAGCTTACTTTTGCACAGCAGTGGCCAAGTTGAGTAGTTACAGCAGAAACCATATGATCTACAAAACCTAAAATATTTACTTCCCGGTCTTTAACAGAAAAAGGTTGTGGATTTCTAAGCTATTTTAATAAGGGTGGCTGAATGCCAGGAACCATCAGTTCAAATTTGGGATAACTGTTCAGGTTCTTTTTTTGAGTGTGTTTGGATAGAGATCCTTCATTTTCTACTTCATTTTCAATATATTTTAGTTTGCTCATATTGTGTATGCTTTATATTATATATACATAATTTTATTTATTCAAAACCCTCTCTGTGCAAATGTTGTGGTGTATCTTTCTTGTGAAGAACTTAGATAGTGGAAAATTCAAGTATAAAGATAACCATAATACAGGACAAAAAAAAAAAAAAGAACACAAAAAAAAACAGGCAAGCATGTGGAAAACAAACAAGGTTGAGCTTAAGCACATGCCAGTCTACGTATATTATTCATTTAAATACCATAATAGTCTTATGTCTAAGTTTGTTACAGCTTTCCTTCTAAGGAGCAAGAGTCTTTTAATTTCCTAGCTGCAGTCACCGTCTACACTGATTTTGGAACACAAGAAAATAAAATCTGTCAGTGTTTCCACTTTTTCTCTTTCTATTTGCCGTGAAGTGATGGGACTAGATATCATGATCTTAGGTTTTGAATGTTGCGTTTCAAGTCAGCTTTTCACTCTCATCTTTCACCTCATCAAGAGGCTCTTTAGCTGCCGTTCACTTCTTGCCCTCCAGTAATAAAAATTGGTGCATTTTTTTAGTTCCTTTTTAGCCTGACAGCCAAGACTTCATTTTATTGCTGTGTACATTTCTAAATTATTTAGGTTCACCCACATTTACTTTCTTCCCTTACCATTCCTCCTTGTATCTAACTCCTTTTTTGAGGCTCACTTTTTTTCCTTTTTAAGTACATACTTTATGAAAGTCTCTTGGTAGTAAATACCATTTTCTTGTGTCTGATAATGTCTTTATTTCTATTAAAAGATGGTTTCTCTGACTGTATATATTCTAGATTGACAATGGTTTTCTTTCACTACTTTTGACATTATTCGGTCATCTCCTGGCTTTCATTTTTGTGAATGAGAAGTCATGTTTTAGTCCGTGACCCTTTTGAAGGTAACATGCATTTTTGTCTTCTGGGACTTATTAGCTTTCCTAAACCTATAGAATTATGCCTTTCAGGGATTCTGAAAAATTTTCAGATAGCAATCTAGATATGACCTTTGTCTCTCTAGTCTTTCTATTATCTCCTGTGGACACCAACTGTTGGATTAGATCTTTTTGCTGTATCTTCTATGATGCCTTTTCATATTTCCTGTCTTTTTGTCTTTCTCGATTGCAATATTGGTAATTAATTAAACCTATATTCCAGTTCACCAAGATTCTTCATCTCTACATAATCTACTGTGTAATCTATTCATAGTGTCTAATTAGTATTATTTATTCAGTTATTAAAGTTCTCATTCTGAAATTCTTTTTCAAATTTTCCCCATCAATTTTGATAGTTATTTTTTTAGGAGGGGAGGAGATGATCTTTTGTCATACTTGTACCACCCTATTTTATTTCTTTAAATATGTTATGAGGTATCAGCCCCTGTTCCTCAATGGATATTAGAACCCTAGTCATAGCTCCTAAATCCCACATTTTATTCTAGTACCAATTTGGATATTTACTTCTACCCCTGCTTACTTCTTTGCTTTAAATTCTCTCTTTGTGTCATCTGAGAATCATCTCTAAAAGGGCAACATAATTTTCTTTATTGATGTATGGAAAAACCAATACAATATTGTAAAGTAAAAAATAAATAAATAATAAAATAAAAAGTGCAACATAATTTTAATTTTTGTTTTCTTTACTTTTGTCCAAGAATTCCACATGAGAAGCAACAAAGCATAGTATTTATGATCACAGTCTCTCACATGTGACTTCTGGGGCTAACGAGGCCCTACCACTCTGCTATGCAAACTTGGACAAGATATTTAAACCCTCTGTGCCTTAGACCTCCTCATAGACATAATAACTGTGCTTAAGAGTTTCTATGGGGAGTCAATGAGTCCATCTATATAAACTACTCAGAACAGTCCCTGGCAAATGATCTCTGTTAAGTGTTAGCTAGTATCCATAGGTAATATTTAGACTAGGAGGGAACCTTCCTGCTTCAGCTCAGGTTTTCCTAAACAGATTTAACTCCTTCCAAAGTCCATGTTCTTTCCATTACACCACGAAGTCTACCCAGGGGTAGAAAATGTGCTGCATAAGCCTAGTGAGATAAGAGAAACGTGCTCCCTAAATGTGGGATATACAGTAGAAGCTTAGCTGTTAAATTATAAAGTAAAATGACACTTCATCTAATTAAGGAAATAAAAGCTAAAGCATGGGGCTGGGTAGATTTGGATGTCTTTTTGTAATGTACCCTTTACTTGAGTAATAAAAATCTGTCACCACATTTGTGGCAGGATGGATCTATGGGTAGGTGTTAATTGGCCCATAAATTTAGGTTACAGGGAGGGCAGAACCTCAGCAGCTCAGCACATGTGTCCTTGTGTCCTTGGCAAAGACTTATACAGTGTCTCACACATCATAACAACTCACCAAGTACTTGCCAATCAAATTAAACACTATTTGAATATTGTCCTCTTTTCTGGGCACCAGATGGACTTTTTTTCCCCCTATACTCAGATTCTTGTGATTAACTGGAAGAGCATAGACACAGTTAGACAAATTGTCTTGTGACCTTCACCTGGAGGTGGAAAAGAGCTCTGCTACTAAGTTGCCTCAACACTTAGCACACAGGAAATCTAAGCTAAGAAGTGGTAAACAATAAGCTATCTCTTGTTGAATGACACCAGGGAGGCATGGGGTAGTGCTGTATTTTAGACTTTTAATTAATTACTCAGAAGAGGGATTGGGGAGTGCTCTAGGGACTTGCAGGTGTATTCTACCAGGAGGGAAGGCAAATGCCACAGAGAGGAACAGAGCAAAAGGGGCTGGAGCTGTGGGTGGGACTAACAGCAAGCCAGGGAGGGGAGGGAAGCAGCTGCCTTCTACCACCTGTGGTCAACACATACCCTTAATGGCTCAGCTACTCAGAAAAGTGGAACCTTGTTTCTGTAAGATGTCTGGCTTACTGGTAGGTCCCAGGGCTTCTAACAGACCTCCACCCTGTTTCCATGGAACCTGCCTGCATCACTTAAAGTAGCAGCATCCAGTGTTTAAGGGTGAGTTCTCTGGAGTCAGGCAGACAGTCAAATTCCAGGAACGTATTTTTGGAAAAGTTACAACCTCTTGGATGGTCTCCTCTATACAGGGGTGATGATCAGGCCAGATTGAGGCTAAGTTGAGTGAAGAGCCTAGAGTGCAAAATTTAAGGAGGCACCCACTCTCTAGGTCTTGTCAGTGCAGGGAAGCCCTGAGAATAACCTTCTTAAAATTTTAGCCTTAAGTACCCAATCTTTCCTGTGGTCATGTATGGATGTGAGAGTTGGACTGTGAAGAAAGCTGAGCGCTGAAGAATTGATGCTTGTGAACTGTGGTGTTGGAGAAGACTCTTCAGAGTCCCTTGGACTGCAAGGAGATCCAACCAGTCCATTCTGAAGGAGATCAGCCCTGGGATTTCTTTGGAAGGATTGATGCTAAAACTGAAACTCCAGTACTTTGGCCACCTCATGCAAAGAGTTGACTCATTGGAAAAGACTTTGATGCTGGGAGGGATTAGGGGCAGGAGGAGAAGGGGATGACAGAGGATGAGACGGCTGGATGGCATCACTGACTCAATGAACGTGAATCTGAGTGAACACCGGGAGTTGGTGATGGACAGGGAGGCCTGGTGTACTGCAATTCATTGAGTCGCAAAGAGTTGGACACGACTGAGCGATTGAGCTGAACTAAACTGAACCCAATCTTTCACCCTAGTCCCCTGGCCCTGATGATGATCATATCTCTTTCTCATAGGGTTGATATGAGATAGAGATATGGGCCTGCCTGGGTCTAAATAAAGTGATGCACGGAAAGTAATTAGAGGGATGTTGGGAACATGGGGACAGTGAATATTAACATACTGAGCTCCCGTCTCCAATGTGCCAATCTCAACAGGCTGTGGAAAGGTGACTCAAGGAATTTGTTAAAAATTTCAAGCCTTTCGAAAGGGAAAAAAGCATCTTGCTAGAATGAATAGAGCCTTGTCTTTCTGTGAGCAAAAGTGAAAAGAGACTCACAGTGTGGGCCCTCTGGGTAGCTGACATTTGTAAACAATAATATACATTGTTGTATATAGACATAGGGCATTTTATTATATATTTGTGGATAGTAGTAACCCAGGATGACAAACACAGATTGCTCCTGCTCAACAGCCATTTCCCCCCCTCTTCCTCCTTTTGGAAGAGACCACTTCTCACAACAGATGTTGAGAATGACAGGTGCTCACTTCCTCAAACTCTCATGCAGCTATGGCAAGAGCATATGAACCTATTTTAAGAGTTTTCTTCCCCAATAAAAAGAGATGCCTCAGTGTCACAGCTGGTAAGTGGCCCTGATCTACATTTGTTGAACACCCTGTCTGTTAATATCACAGCATCAATCTGTGGCAAATGGAGTTACAGAGTTGGAAGCTACCTTAAAAATTAAGCACCTGTCTCTAAAAAGCAAAATGGACCCAGAACTTCTTTTTCTTTATACTTTTGTGTTAGTTGTATTCTTCCCTTCAAGTTTCTGAATTCTTCTTAAGAGAGAACTTTGTTCTATTGTAACTGATAAAGATAGAGAGGAGTTTTGATAGCTGTTGAGTGTCATGGAAATATCTACAGGAAATCAACCAGATCTGGAGACCCTAGGAGGAATGGAGGGGAAACCAAGATGCAAAGGGTTGGGACAGCTGTGGGCCTGCCTCCGTCTGCTCCCTTTGAGGGAGAAACTGTTGTTTCTCCAGTCTGGAAGCTGGCAGCTGTGCTGTCAGAAAGCTTCAGAGGGCAGCCCTTGGCAACAACATTGAGCGAGCCCCAGGGAGTTTGTCTGCAGAAGCTCATGCTGGAAGCAATCGTGAGACACCTGCAGATTGACAACATGAGAGACGGTGAAAATTAACAGCACAGTGCCTTCATCTGAGGGTGCAAGAGGGACAACGAGGAAAAAAACAATCAGCAAAGCCCGAACTGGGTGCAGTCGATTACAGAAGGCAATGTGGAAGAAGTGAGTTTGGAGCTGGGAATTCAGAAAATCACAGGATGCATTTGAGTCAGGAAAGGACATTGGAGATCTTAACATTCAGAGTTTTCTAATTCACATTATATACAAGAGGTAAGCAAACCTCTTCTGTAAAAAAAACCCAATAGCAAATATTTTTGACTTTGTGGGCCATCCGTCTCTGTTGAGACTACGGAACTCTGCCACCGCAGTATGAAAGTGGCCATATGCAATGAATAATGAACAGGCGGAGCTAGACTCCAACAGAACAACAATGGGTGGTGGGCTGTGCTGGTGTGTGGACTGTGGTTTGCCATCCCATGCTCTGGGGGCCCAGGAAGGCAGACTTATGACATCTCCTCTATATCAGGAACTGTCTGCATTGTGGGAATATATAGAAGAAAAAGGGCACTGACCTTTTTTTCTAGGATTTTACAGTTTCTTCTCTCTTTTTTTGACTTCTCTTTTATCTCCGTCACCAGCACCACCATTGGCCCTCTTAATGGTGCATCTTCTCTGGGTCAGACCTATTCTAGGAGCTCTTTCTCTCTCTCTCTCCCACTGGGACCTTTCTTATACATACATACATACATACATACATACATACATATATGTGGCTCAGTGGAAAAGAATCCACCTGCTATGCAGCAGGAGACATGGATTCAACCCCTGGGTCAGGAAGATCCCCTGGAGAAGGAAGTGGTAACCCACTCCAGTATTCTGGCCTGGGAAATCCAGTGGACAGAGGAGCATGGCGGGCTACAGTCCATGGGGTTGCAAAGAGCTGGACATTACTGAGTGCACACACACACACACACACACACACACACACAGATTAGTTTTAAACTTCAAATAGTCTTGCAACATCAGTATTTTCATCTCCATTTTGATGACTAAGGGAATCAGAGATCCAACTTGCCCAAAACTCTGGAGCTCATAGTTGCCAGAGCTGGAATGTAAACCTAGATCTTTCTTATTTCAAGATATTTGCTTAATTCAAGAACCGTTATGGATTCAGAAGAAGAAATCCTGGAGACACAGTTCCTGGGAGTAAATTCTGCCTGTGTGACTGTGGGCAAGTTATCTAACTTCCCTGTGACTCATGTTCATCTCTAAAACAGAGACAATAAAAGTACTTACTTCATAGGGGAGGTGATGATAAATTAACGTAAGTAGCTCTCTTAAGGACAATGCTAGGCATTTAATGAGGTGGCAAGAATACACAGAAGAACTGTACAAAAAAGATCTTCACGACCCAGATAATCACGATGGTGTGATCACTCATCTAGAGCCAGACATCCTGGAATGTGAAGTCAAGTGGGCCTTAGAAAGCATCACTACAAACAAAGCCAGTGGAGATGATGGAATTCCAATGGAGCTATTTCAAATCCTGAAAGATGATGCTGTGAAAGTGCTGCACTCAATATGCCAGCAGATTTGGAAAACTCAGCAGTAGCCACAGGACTGGAAAAGGTCAGTTTTCATTCCAATCCCAATGAAAGGCAATGCCAAAGAATGCTCAAACTACCACACAATTGCACTCATCTCACATGCTAGTAAAGTAATGCTCAAAATTCTCCAAGCCAGGCTTCAGCAATATGTGAACCGTGAACTTCCTGATGTTCAAGCTGGTTTTAGAAAAGGCAGAGGAACCAGAGATCAAATTGCCAACATCTGCTAGATCATGGAAAAAGCGAAAGAGTTCCAGAAAAACATCTATTTCTGCTCTATTGACTATGCCAAAGAAGTTATGTCAGGAACTGTCCGGCCTGGGAAATTCAGTGGACAGAGGAGCATGGAGGGCTACAAGAAACTGGAGAATTCTGAAAGAGATGGAAATACAGACCACCTGACCTGCCTCTTGAGAAATCTGTATGCAGGTCAGGAAGCAACAGTTAGAACTGGACATAAGAAACTGTGTGGATCACAAGAAACTGGAAAATTCTGAAAGAGATGGGAATTTTAGACCACCTGACCTGTCTCTTGAGAAATCTGTATGCAGGTCAGGAAGGAACAGTTAGAACTGGACATGGAACAACAGGCTGGTTTCAAATAGGAAAAAGGAGTCCGTCAAGGCTGTATATTGTCACCCTGCTTATTTAACTTATATGCAGAGTACATCATGAGAAACACTGGACTGGAAGAAACACAAGCTGGAATCAAGATTGCTGGGAGAAATATCAATAACCTCAGATATGTAGATGACACCACCCTTATGGCAGAAAGTGAAGAGGAGCTAAAAAGCCTCTTGATGAAAGTGAAAGAGGAGAGTAAAAAAGTTGGCTTAAAGCTCAACATTCAGAAAATGAAGATCATGGCATCCGGTCCCATCACTCCATGGGAAATAGATGGGGAAACAGTGGAAACAGTGTCAGGCTTTATTTTGGGGGGCTCCAAAATCACTGCAGATGGTGACTGCAGCCATGAAATTAAAAGACGCTTACTCCTTGGAAGAAAAGCTATGACCAACCTAGATAGTATATTCAAAAGCAGAGATATTACTTTGCCGACTAAGGTCCGTCTTGTCAAGGCTATGGTTTTCCAGTGGTCATGTATGGATGTGAGAGTTGGACTGTGAAGAAGGCTGAGCGCCGAAGAATTGATGCTTTTGAACTGTGGTGTTGGAGAAGACTCTTGAGAGTCCCTTGGACTGCAAGGAGATCCAACCAATCCATTCTGAAGGAGATCAGCCCTGGGGTTTCTTTGGAAGGAATGATGCTAAAGCTGAAGCTCCAGTACTTTGGCCACCTCATGCGAAGTGTTGACTCATTGGAAAAGACTCTGATGCTGGGAGGGATGGGGGACAGGAGGAGAAGGGGACAACAGAGGATGAGATGGCTGGATGGCATCACTGACTGGATGGACGTGAGTCTGATTGAATTCCGGGAGTTAGTGATGGACAGGGAGGCCTGGCATGCTGCGATTCATGGGGTCACAAAGATTCAGACACGACTGAGCAACTGAACTGAACTGACAGGAGTATTTGCTGTTGTTGTTTTTGTTAAAAGGGATACTAGATACATGAAGAGAAAAATTACAATATCCTAGGTAGAATATGACAAAGGTTCTTATGATCAGTATGATGCAATACTACTTAACTGCCAGCAATTTTGCTCCCCAGGGGACATTGGAAGATGTCTGGATCCATTTTGAATTGTCATGCCTTGGGAAAGGGGACAGGTACCAGCATCTAGTGGATAGAGGTCCAGGATGCTCCTAAACATTCTACAATGTACAGGGCAGCCTCCAACCCACCCCAAAACAAAAAATTTCCTGGCCCTACATGTTAGTACTGTAGAAATATTTTGAATCATAAAGAACAGGTGGACCATGGAATGATATATTTGCTCTTACAAAGAATTGTTTAGGGACAAAGATAGAATCAGAACCCTTACCTATGGAGTCCACCTCCTGTGTTCTTTTTCTTCCCCCACATTGCCACAGGGGCAACTGGGGAGTGAGTAGTTAAATCCAGGTGGTGGTAACTTCATGTGCAAAAGCTTAGCAGGGAAATTGTGGGTCTGGGACACAGCATCCCGATTTACTTGATTCAGACAGTCTCATGGTGGGGGAGTCATGAGAAGCAAGTGATAGAGGTGGGAAGGGGTCCCTGTGAAGATCTCAGAGTTGGTGGCAGAGGAAATAGGGATCCATGCTGGGCATTTGAGCAGAGGAATGGTGCATATCTGTTAGGACCAGTGAGGCTCCATGCAGGAAAAGTCTGGAATTTGGTGGGTCAGGTGGCTAGTGGCTGAGCCCCGAGGCCACAGATAAGATGGACAAGAAGAAGAAGTGATTCTCAGGAACCTGGGGGAAGTGTCTCTGTGGAGCTTGTACAGAGCACATGCTCTGCCTTTAATCAGAGACAAATGGGTGCTAATGACCTCTGGCCATGCATGCAAACGCCACTCTGCACAGCCCCAAGTGATTTGATGCCTGCTAATGAGGCTTTCTGGAGGGCTGTTGAAGATCATTAAAAAACAGTTTTTGCAAACTCAATATTAGTTTTTAAGTAGTTAGCAAGGGTAAGCCCTTCCTGCTCAGTGTCAACCAAAGCAAGTGATGAGTTGCCATTTCGGAAGCAGAAGAGGGCAATGGTACGCTCTCAGGTCTCATGGACGGCAGGGGTGCTTCCAAATCAATTCTATCCCACTTATTTCCATTTGAGTCACAGATTTTTTTTGAACATTCTCTCATTACTAGAACTGTGCTTATCATTAAAGAATTAATAGTGATGATAATAATAACAGTAATAATTATAAAAATAGAAATTTATTAAGCATCTACTATAGATTAGGAACTGTGCTTTAAACAAGAACAAAACAGTCACACTAATCCTGCAACTCAGCTGCAAAGTATTAGCAACCCCATTTATACATGAGAATTGAAATAAAGCAAAATTGAGGTCCTTTGACTCTCACAATCTTAAGGGGACAAATGCTTAAACAAATGAATGTCATGTCATATGATAAGACTTAGAAAGTAGCAAGAGGATAAATTATCAACACTGTCCTATCCCATGAGTAGGATACTCTTTGTTGTTCTTGTTTAGTTGCTAAGTCGTGTCCGACTCTTGTGACAACATCAACTGTAGCCTGCCAGGCTCCTCTGTTCATGGGATTTCCCAAGCAAGAATACTGGAGTGGGTTGCCATTGCCTTCTCCAGGGGATCTTACTGACCCAGGGATCAAACCCACATCTCCTGCATTGTAAGCAGATTCTTTGCCTCTGAGGCCCCAGGGAAGCATGATAAGTCTGGAAACATACAACAATAATTTTAACATTTATGAAATATCCTGTCACTACTGTTCTGCTTTCTTTCCAGGAAAGAGCTCGTTTATTTCTCACAAGGTTTTACGAGGGAGTGACTATAATCCCCATTTCTCAGGTAGGGAAAGTGAGGCACAGAGCTGTCAAAAGAAACACGTCAAAATTAGACAACTAGTCAGAGGAAGAGCAAAATACAAACAAGCTCCTTTATCACATTGGTTCTTCTAACCAACACTCATTTTATTTACCTATAACAGACTCAAGAAAAGTACTGATCTCACAGACTTGTTGCAAGGATTCAGTCATTTGATAGACATAAAATATCTAGCAGACTGCCTGGCATATATCCCAGTGGTGCCTCAGCTGAGTGTCCCAGCTCTCTTTAGGGCTTCCCTGGTGGCTTGGTGGCAATGAATCCGCCTGCCAGTGCAGAAGACACAGGTTCAATCCTTGGGTCCGAAAGATCCCCTCGAGAAGGAAATAGCAACCCACCCCAGTATTCTTGCCTGGGAAATCCCATGGACAGAGGAGCCTGTTGGGTTACAGTCCATGGGGTCACAAGAGTCCTACATGATTTAGTGACTAAACAACAATGGATATATCGCATGCTCCTTAACAGCTTCATCTGGGTGTTTTGTTCATGACTTTATTCTCAATGTCTAGAACTTTGCCAGATACAAAAGAGGCAATCAATAAATATTTGTTGAATACATGTTAAAATGTCAGCTATCAATTGATCATTATTATTGTAACTGAGGAGAGATAACGGGTAATTTTACATCACATGCTGAAGGAGTTTGACATGGCAACAAAGAGTAAGGTGTGCTGGGAAAGATGGTTTGGAGAAACTTCTCTGACTTCTATAGTTCTAGGATGGCTGAGATATTGCTGGTGCAAGCCAGCATCTCAGGCATGGAATAGTTCTCGAGACGTCTGAAGGAAGAGCCATGCGTGTAGAGATGTGCACACAGTGGACGTGGTTGCCACAGAAGCCAGCACATCACCACACCACGAAGGCAGGAAGCTGGGGAAGAAGAGACTGTGCTGAGAACAAAGGCCCGGCCTCCTCTGCAGCTAGAGCTCCTCCCTGTGAGTTTAGGAGAAAGGCAGCCAGTTAGAGGAGAGAATAGGGAGTTAGTCTCAGAAAGTGAGGAGGTCATCTCAGAAGTCCATGATGAAGAGTTTTAAGGAGGAGGTCATCAACAATGTCAGGCACTGTGGAATTCTATTTTAGGACTTGGCTGGACAAGGGAAAACGAATAGGTCCAATATAAGCAAATTATATGTCACAATAGGTTCAGTGTAAACAAACATACATGTTGAATGAACTTGCTGAAGATCAGAGTCTAAGTGAACATCCAAGACTTGAACTCTGGTGTCTGACTCCCAAGTTGTAATTTTATGCTATCCTTATGTTACCTCTGAATGCTTCCCTTTGAATCCCCCAAGCTTCAAGTAACATGTCCCTTGAGCACACCTGTGCTTATGCCCGTAATTCTTCCTGGCATGCCCATCTTCTTTACCTTTGTTGGTCAAAAGTTTTATAATTGTTTAAAAGATCCAATATTCTTCCATCATGATATGATATCTGATTCTTCCCAGCTATATCATCCCATATTTTTTCTTCATCTTCTCATCTGTAATTCTCATTGATCTTATTGTGCCTTTTATTAATGACTAATTGTCTCATGCTTTTCTGACTCATTTGGGGCTCTTTAGGGCAAGATGGTTCTCATTATCTCAGTGTCTCCTGTACACTTATTTAGCACAGTGCTTTGGACATAGCACAGGATCAATAATATCCTTGAAGTTGAAATAAGACGTAAAGGGTATATTTCTCTCCATCTATTAAAGACACTATTGTCTATAGAGTCAAAGATTTCATAAAAATCTAAAGGAGAACCTAAAAATACCCCTGGGCAAAAAGAAAGGCATATGACAGAGTGGAAAAACCTAAATGCAGTTCATCAACAGGGCACTAACTGGATAAACTTTGGTATGTCCACAGGGCTATAACAAGGAGTATGTTTATGAATGGCAATGGAGTGATCTCAGAATATATTCTGGGATAAAGCAAATAAATCAATAAAGTGGAAAGAAGCATGTATAATTTGAGAAACCAGGAGTAAGTTTATAAATTATATGAGCCACCAAGGAAGCCCATGCATGTGAGTGTGTATACATGTATATATATATATATGAATATTTAGAATGCTGGAAGGAAAACACAAATAAAAGGGTTATGCATACCTCTAAGGACAGTGAGGAAACAAGATGAGGGACATAGCGGGTGAAGTGAAATATCTCTGAATATACCTGGCTTTATAGACTCAACTCTGGAACCAGAAAGGCATTTTGCATAATCACAAAGCAAAATCAAATTTAGAAGATAGCAATCTCTAAAGATTGAAAGCAAAGTGAAAGAAATGAATTTAGCTGTGTGTTCAATAATCAAATAGGGAAGAATTATTTTGAGTGACTTCCAAACACAATAATTTGACTACATCTCTAGTGGCATACATTCCATGGATAAAAATAGCTATAAAATACACTTAAACATCTGCAGTAATAATGTTGGTGTAGTGTTGCTATGGTTATTCTGAGACTTCTGTATGTACATTGTGGGATAAATTAAATGAGTGCTTATATTGCTATCTTGAGAACTAAAATTATTAGTGTGTGTGTGTGTTGGGGGGCGGTAGATATAAAGGTGTCAGATTGAAGAGAATAAGTAAAAACTCCTTAGTCTTGAATTTGATTTGGAAGTTTGCATATGACTCATAATGAATCCCCTCAAATGAAAAATAAAATAAAAGTCTTATTTCCTAGCTTAGCATACTGCGATGAGTGTCCCTAGTATCACAGTAAGTAAGTCAGTGTTAGTCGCTCATTCGTACCCGACTCTTTGTGACCTCGTGGACTGCAGCCCACCAGGCTCCTCTGTCCGTGAGATTTTCCAGGCAAGGATACTGGAGTGGGTTGCCATTTCCTTCTCCAAGGGATCTTCCCAACCCAGGGATTGAACCCAGGTCTCCTGCACTGCAGGCAGATTCTTTACCGACTGAGCTACAAAGGAAGCAGAGTGGTCTCCAATCCCACTTCCAAATGGAAGAAACCAGGGCATCTGTAGAAATGTCTGACTCCAGATCTTGGACAGACAAAATAATAAGACAAGGCTGGACCATCTTTGTAGAACCCAGAAAGCTATTGTAATAAACGAGAATATGTCCAGGAGACCTGAAAGTCACCTTTATGAGATATCTATTGGTGAAAAGAGAATAATAACTCAAAGCATACTTAAATCCATGTTTATAATAGTACTTAAGCCCAAACAAGATTTTTATTTCTGGTCCATTCTGAAGGAGATCAGCCCTGGCATTTCTTTGGAGGGAATGATGCTGAAGCTGAAACTCCAGTACTTTGGCCACCTCATGCGAAGAGTTGACTCACTGGAAAAGACTCTGATGCTGGGAGGGATTGGGGGCGGGAGGAGAAGGGGACAACTGAGGATGAGATGGCTGGATGGCATCACCGACTCGATGGACATGAGTTTGAGTGAACTCTGGGAGTTGATGATGGACAGGGAGGCCTGGCGTGCTGCGATTCATGGGGTCGCAAAGAGTCGGACACGACTGAGTGACTGAACTGAACTGAACTGATGATAGAATAACTGAGATTAGTTTAACCTAGAGAATCAATGCAATAAAAAGAAAGCTTCAGATGTCTGAACACGAGTTTTCTTGAGTCTGCTGATGACTACTAAGTCACTAATGCGTGTGCTCAGTCACTTAGTTGTGTCCGACTCTTTGTGACTCCCTGGACAGCAGCCTGCCAGGCTCCTCTGTCCATGAAATTTTCCAGGGAAGAATACTGAACTGGATTGCCAGTCCCTACATCAGGGGATCTTCCTGACCCAGGGATCGAACCTGCATCTCTTACCGTCTCCTATGTTAGCAGGCAGATTCTTTATCATTAGCATCACCTGGGAGGACTCTAAATCACTAATACATTACACAAATGCATAGGCTGTAACTGGAAGGTTGGGCAAAGAATAGCCAGGGAGCTGTAAGTTAAGTCATTTCCAGACCCCATACAGGGCTGAAGACATTAGAGCTCTGATCAGCTTCAGTAGAGAGTCCTTGAAGAACAATAGGCATTCAGTAGAGACCCCAGTGGAGTCACGCTTTAGTACTAAGGATAAACTGGTTGCCATGCCCTGCTCCAGCAGATATTCCCAACCCAAGGATCAAACCGAGGTGTCCTGCAATGCAGGTGGATTCTTTCCATCTGAGCCACCAGGGAAGCCCAAGGATAAACTAGCCTGGATTAAAGTCTGCTGTAAATACAAGCTAGCAAAGTTTCAAAAGAAATCCCAGAATGAATAGGTGATCATCCTGTAACTTAAGTGCTTGCCAAAGCAAAGTTTAACACTCTTTGAGGGAAGGTTGCAGGTATCTGTAGAGGTCCAAGAGCTAATCATATATAGTTGATTCACTTTGTTGTATGGCAGAAACTAACACAATACCGTAAAGCAACCATATCCCTACCCCCAAAGTGGGGAAAGTGGGGATGTGGCACAATCCTACCCACTACAGGCACTTTGAAGTGAAATCTTCTCTGGCTATCTAAAACTGCAACCCTTTCCCCGACATCCTCTGTTACTCTTGTCTTCCTTGTTTCCTTAACACCCACTGTTGTTAAACATATCACACAGGTTGCTCACTTTAAAAAAGATTTCTGAGGGAGAATGTGATACATGCAGATGTATGGCTGAGTCCCTTTGCTGTTCACCTGAAACTATTACGACATTGTTAACCAGCTACAATTCAATACAAAGTAAAAAAGTTTAAAAAAAAAATTCTGCCTTCTTCCACTGGAATAAGAGCTCCATGAAGGCAGGGGATTTCCTCTCTTTTAGTTAACTGCTCTATCCCTCATTTCACTAGGCATTCAATACATCTCTGTTGAATGAGCAAAAGAATGTTGTGGGAAGTTAGGTATTTTGTCACAAACCAGAGCTGAATGTCTCCAGACTTCTGGAGATTCATGTTGACCTAAGGACAACTGTTCCTCCTTGAGAAACAGCTTTGGTATAAGCCTCATAGTCCCCAGAAAGTCATCTTATTCTATTCTCTTCCTCCAACTCAGTGTGTTTGCTTCCTGGCTAGCTACCATTTTTATTCTCAATTCATCTTTCCCAAGAGTTTTAATTATCAGAGGGAATCCATAAGATCCATGTCATGAAAGTGTCTGAGGCAAGGGGAGGAAAGGGATTTCTTTTTCTTTCTGAGAAATATTAGTTATCAACTCTCCCTGCAAAAAGAAAAAGCCCAATCTCTGATTCTTGTCTGCCTTGATTTCCATTGTTGTTTTGTTCGGTCACTAAGTCGTGTGCAACTCTTTGCAGACTCCATGGACTGTAGCATACCAGGCTTCTCTGTCCTCCACTATCTCCTGGAGTTTGCTTAAACTCATGGTGGTGTTATCTACCACCTCAGCCTCAGCTACCTTCTTCCCCTTTTGCCTTCAATCTTTCCCAGCATCAGGATATTTTCCAATGAGTCAGCTCTTCCCATCAGGCGGCCAAAGTATTGGAACTTCAGCTTCATCATCAATTCTTCCAAAGAATGTTCAGAGTTGATTTCCTTTCCGATTGACTGGTTTGATCTCCTTGCAGTCCAAGGAACTCTCACTTGAAGAGAGTCTCAATTTCTACTGTTACCACCAACCAATTCATCCACACCAATGCTTTTTACAAACCATTAGTGGGTGGAAAAAACCAATTTACTTGAATGTGACTGGTTTCTTAAAAAAGTATACTGAAAAGATAGAAGAAATCGAAGTTGTGTCAGGAAGTTTTTGTATTATTTTCAGAAACTTTTGTTTTGGTTAAGTGTGTGTGTTTCTGGGTATGTCTGTCAGCTCTTGATGTAAAAAATATTCTGCACAGGCATTCATTCTGTCTTTAACGAAAGGGGAACTATGTTAAGGGTGGATATTTGATGCGCTCTGTTTCCTCTCTTTTTCAATCTCTTCATCGTTCTTCTCGTCATTATAGCACAAGTCAGTACCTGACCTGCACATGAGTGTGCACAATGGGCATCTGGGAGATCATTAAGAGGAGTTTCCCAGGCCCCACACACCCTAGAGACATGTACTTGATTTGCCTGGGTTGAGCTGAGCATCAGAATTTTGAGTTGGCTCCCTGGAGATTCTGATGTAGAGTCAAGGATCATATTTTACAAATATCCATAATGCAAGGACAGATTAAATCAATGCAGGTTGATTGACAGCGACCAGCTATGCCTGACTTATCCAGTGGACATTCTTCCTGAGACACCAGTGGACTTGGGGATCACAAGCCTCGTGCCTGAGGAGATGAAGATTCCTTGCATTGAGGCAGCTTCCTCTTTTCATGGAATTACCTATTCACCCTTCCTCCATCTATGGGGGATTCACCTGTGTCGACTCACGGAGGACTCATTTCCAGATTTTGTCTCGTGCAGCAAAGTGTGACTTTGCCTTCAAAGACATGCTGCTTGATTGTCCAGAGACCTGACAAAGGCCTTGTGAAAAGCAGAGCTCATAGAGCACACAGAAGATCCTATCTAGAAGGTGAGATGTGAACACCTGGGGGCTGCACTTGTCAGCCTCGGCCAGACTTGGAGGAGGTACAACAGGTGTTTTCTTGTTTTCTCTGCACAGGAAGGGAGATTCTAATAATAAAACACAGCTTTGATGTGTAAAAAGTCATCTACCCATTTTTAGGCTTAGAACATAGCAGGGCATGTGGCAGAGCTGATTGTGATAATGGTTGAGGAATACTCCCAGATTCTTAAAAGAAAAGTGCTATGCAAATACCATATACTGACAACTTCTTAAATATATTACATCTATTTCACTCCTTCCTAGTCTAATTAATCCCTCGAATTTCGCACATCTTTGATTAACCATTACTTTATTTATATCCTAGTGGCTTAGTGGTAAAGAATCCACCTGCCAGTGAAGGAGATATGAGTTCGATCCCTGGGTCTGGAAGATCCACTGGAGAAGAGCAGCCCACTCCAGTGTTCTTGTCTGGGAAAATCTCATGGACAGAGGAGCCTGGTGGGTTCCAGTCCATGGCATCCCAAAAGAGCTGGACTGACTTAGTGATGAAACAGCAAACTATCTATAGATATGTACGACCAATCAAAGCATGAGGAAGTGAGGGGGATCTGGCATTGTCTAAGACTCATCTTGGACCTCAAATAATGGAAACACATAAACTCACTATTAATGAATGGCAAGCATAATTGTCAGCAGGTAACACATATTGATTCATGTAATTCTCCCACAGCCCTAGAGGTGAATACTGTTACTATACCTATTTTAGGGCTAAGAAAGTTGAATGCAGTGAGGTCACATGGCTTACTCAAAGTCACAGAACTTGTAGTCTTGAAGCTGAGACTTGAACTCACATAGTGTGACTCCAAAGTCTGTGAAGTTAGTCACTATGCCACATTTTTTTTTTTTGGTGGGGGGGCTGGGTAGAGTTTACAGTATAGATAGGGAAGAGGTGAGACTTTTTTCCTTAATAAATAAAGGGTTTTGAATGGATGAAGGGGAGTGGTAAGTACATGGTGTAGTTGGAGCATCTTTAAAGTTTCCAAGTTAGAATATGTAGGGACTTCCCAGGTGTCCAGTGGTTAAGACTGCAAGTTCCAGTGCAGGGGTTGTGGGTTCAGTCCCTGGTTCTGGAGCTAAGTTCCACATGCCTCATGGCCATATAACCGAAACAAAAAAACAGAAGCAATATTTTAACAACTTCAATAAAGACTTTAAAAAATGCTCCAAGTCAAAAAAAAAATCTTGAACAAAAAATTAGAATATAGATAATTTATTCCAGTGGTTTTATGGTATCATTTTGATAAAGTGGTTAATTGTGCATGCTAAGTCACTTCAGTCATGTCTGATTCATGGTGCACCCTTGGACTGTAGCCCTCTAGGCTCCTCTGTGCATGGAATTCTCCAGGCAAGAATACTGGAGTGCGTTGCCACACCCTCCTCCAGGGGATCTTCCCTACTCAGGGCATCTTTTACATTGCCTGCATTGGCAAGTGGGTTCTTTACCTCTAGTGCCACCTGGGAAGCCCCAGTTAATAGTAGATCATAGGTATTTGGAGGTGTGTCAGTTTTTGCTCACATTTCTGATGTATGACTCTTCTAACGGGTGGGACTCTGTGAATCTCAGCAGAGCTTGCTCATAGCTTTGCGTTCACTTTGGATCGTTTGGCCTCAGGAGGCTGGCTGGTCATAGATGGCATCACTCAAACTTCTGGTGGGTTACTGGCAAGGAGCATGTCTGCCACAGGTCTCTCATCATCCAACAGGCTAGCTAAGGCTTTTTCATGTGTCAGGATTGCCGAGGCTTATTGGTGGCTCAGATGGTAAAGAATCCACCAGCAATGCAGGAGACCCAACTTTGATTCCTGGGTTAAGAAGATCCCCTGGAGAAGGAAATGGCTAACCACTCTAGTATTCTTGCCTGAGAAATCCCATGGACAGAGAAGCCTGGCAGACTCCAGTCCGTTGGGTTGCAAAAACTTGGTCGTGACTGAGTAACTAAGCACACATTTCAAGAGAAGCAAGAAAGTGAAAACATAATGTACAAGCCTTTCTAAGAAGAGTCTTTAGCTCCCTATACAATCTACCACAGTCTGCCCTCTGAAAAATCAATTACATTCCACCCACCTGCAAAACATACTTGTTCCATCTCTGAATCCTCTGAAATATCATCCAGTTACAACAGTAGAATGTAAGTCTGGGATCTCCTAAACTTCTTCAACCCCAGATATGATGAGGCTCTGTGGCTGTGGTTCTTTGAATGTGGGTCTCTTTGATCTAGAGACCTTAGATTTTAGTTACAGCAGCTTCCAACTTTTAGGTGTCAATTCCTGTAGCAGTTAGCTTTTGTTGTATAATTTGTGTGTGTGTGTGTGCACGTGAGCTCAGTTGCTAAGTTTGGTCTGACTCTTTGTGACCCCATGGACTGTAGCCTGCCAGGCTCCTCTATGCATGGGATTTCCCAGGCAAGAATACTGGAATGGTTTGCCATTTCCTACTTCTGGGGATATTCCTGACCCAGAATTGAACCCAAACCTCTTGCATCTCCTGCATTGGCATGCAGAGTCTTTACCACTGCTCTACCTGGGAAGCCTTTGTACACAAAACTACTCTAGAACTCACTGGAATATTACAATAACCACTTTTTTTTTCAGCTTCTGATTCCATGGACTGACTCTTACTTTTGGTTTGGGCCAGCCAAACTTGGCTGATGTTTGCTGGGTTCGCTCATGAGCCTCTTGTCACCTGGCAGAATGACCAGTGACTGAGTGAGTCATCTGTAACCTCACTCATGCACCTGGAAGCTGAAAACCAATTGAAAGCTGAGGCAGCAGGGGTAACTGGCTATGTGTTTCCCATCATCAAACAAGCTAGGTCAGACTTGCCCACATGATAGCTGAGCTTTAAGAACAGATAAAGCCCCAACACATAAACACTTTTCAAGTCTCTGCCTGCTTTGCAGTCTCTGTTGTTCTGTTGCTCAACCAAGATATACGGTCAAGCCCAGAGTCAGCATGGGAAGAGGTTACCCAGGGGTGTGGTCACAGGGATGGTAACTATGGCAGCCAGTTTGGCAAACAGTCATCACAGGTATAAAATGAAGAGAAGGGAAGAGGGAAGGACGTATTTAAAATCCTATCTGAAGGAAACTGGCACTGTCAGAGATTTATCTCTTAGAAGAAGCAACCAGCTCCAAAAGAGTGGATGCTTTGACTTCTCGTCCCGTACTAAGTGAAGTAGATCAGAAAGAGAAAGGCAAATACTGTATGATATCACTTACATGTGGAATCTAAATCTGGCACAAATAAACCTATCTACAAAACAGAAGTAAACTCACAGACATACAGAACAGACTTGTGGTGGCTAAGAGGGAAGTGTGGGGAGAGGAATGGACTGGGAGTTTGGGGTTAGTTGATGCAAACTGTTACATTTAGAATGTATAAACAACAAGGTCCCACTGTACAGCACAGGGAACTATATACAATTTCCTGAGATAATCCATAATGGAAAAGAATATTAAAAAAGGATGTGCATATGTTTATAGCTGTACACACTTTGCTGTAGAGCAGAAATTAGTACAACATGTTAAATCAACTATATTTCAATTAAAAAAATAGAGAGAAAAAAATAAATCTTGTACCAGTGGCTTAGCAGATGGTACAACTCACTGTAACTTGCTCTTAAAAGATAAGAAATATAAAGCAATGAAACTATGGTAACCTGATGTATAACACTGACCTTTGGACATTTAGGACACACTGAGGAGTGAATGGCCTAGAGAGTTACTTTTTTTAATTGCGTGTACACAGAATTGATTTCAATGTACATAGAGTGATTGAGAGAGTGACCAGGCTGGGCTATCCAGCACGTTCTACTTGTGAAGGACCAAAACAACAGGGACAGCAAAAAAAAAAAAAAAAAAAATTCACATGTTTGCAGAGAAAACAGGGAATGCAAACTCTTGCCATCCAGGGCTGAATTTAGGGCTGCATTTCCTTACCGAAGGGCTTACAGATGGCTCAGTGGTAAAGAATCTGCCTGCCAATGCAGGAGACACAGGATACACAGGTTCAGTTCCTGGGTTGGGGAGGTCTCCTGGGAGGAGACATGGCAACCCACTCCAGTATTCTTGCCTGGAAAACCCCATGGACAGAGGAGCCTGGAAGGCTACAGTCCATAGGGTCCCAAAGAGTTGGACATGACTGAGTGACTAAGCAGGCTTCCCTGATAGCTCAGTTGGTGAAGAATCTGCCTGCAATGCAGGAGAACCTGGTTCAGTTCCTGGGTTGGGAAGATCCTCTGGCGAAGGGATAGACTACCCACTCCAGTATTCTTGGGCTTCCCTTGTGGCTCAGCTGGTAAAGAATCTGCCTGCTATGCAGGAGACCTGGGTTTGATCCCTGGGTTGAGAAGATCCCCTGGAGAAGGGAAAGGCTGCCCACTCCAGTATTCTGGCTTGGAGAATTCCATGGGCTGTATTGCCGAGAACACACTTTCTTACTGATGCACAATCAGAAGTGGTGATATGTTGAAAGGGGAATCGAAGCCAGCACTCTCCTTCAAATATAATGGAAAGTTAATAGATGTTGCAGGAGGTGAAGCTGCTACTCTGGAAATCAACAAATCTATAAATCATTATAAACATTGTTTCTCTGGATAAAAATGTTCTCTGTTCCAAACAAATAAATGACTTGGAAACTAACTTTTTTAGGTAGAACAGCAGCCTAATTTGGTGAATGTGTGTCCTTAAATGTTCTCCCAAGGAATGGGATATTAAATTGTTCCTCTCCTAAACAATGGAATGCCTAATTATTTCTCTTCCAAATAATTCCATGCTCAATTGTTCCTCTCTCAAGCAATGGAACATTCAATCAGTCCTCTCCCAAACAATGGTGCGTACTCAATTGTTCCTCTCCCAACAGTTGAATACCTAATTGTTCCTCTCCCAAGCACTGAACCATTCAATTATTCAGGTGAATGCAGTTGAAAAGCTTCCACTTCTAGCAGTATTAAGCAATGCTGTGACCAGAGCAATAGTTTGGCTCAGGCTTGCTTTGTTGGAGTCAGGCAAGTTCATGGTTGTTAACATGATCCTTTGGGATCATTTTGAAACTTTCTGAATAAGAGATTTTCAATAACTTATTGGATCTTCACCTTCTGCCAACCAAGCAAAGAAGACAAGAATGGTCTTCCCATTGTGGATACTTTTATTGGTATGTCAAGTGCGTGCATGCATGCTAAGTTCCTTCAGTCATGTCCAACTCTTTGGGACCCTATGGACTGTAACCCACCAGGCTCCTCTGTCCTTGGGATTCTCCAGGCAAGAATACTGGAGTGGGTTGCCATGCTCTCCGGATCTTCCTGACCCAGGGATCAAAGCTGCATCTCTTATGTGTCCTGTGTTGGCAGGAGGCTCTTTACCGCTAGCGCCACCTGCATATGTCACAGCTGAGAGGAAGCTGAACAGAATACTTTAATATCTGATGTATATTCAGTGAGTTCTGGCTACAAAGCTGAGTGACTACCATCCCTGCCCTCAGGAAGCTCACATTCTCAAATTCTTTCTTGATGTGTCTCCCTAGACATACATCAAGAATCATCTGGGTGGTTGCCAACTGCCCTGGCAACTCAGAGGATGGGGAGCTCCACTCTGCCTGGAGAGTTGGGAATGGCTTCCCAGAGGTGACATGTGGGCCTTGAAAAATGGGAAGTATTTTGAGAAAGGCAGAAGACTAGGAAGAATACATCTAGGCAGAGAGAAGAGCACAAGCATATTGTTCATGTGCCCAGCAGAGGATGGTGAAAAGCTGCAGCTGGTATGTTTCAGATTCAGGACTCCTGGAGTAAGGTGATGAGACTTGAGGCCAAATTTGGAAGGACATAAGGTGACATTCTCTGAAGTTTTGCTTCTGAAACCCTCCAACTACACGGAAGGCAAGAGAAGATGTGGTTGACAATAGAGAGCCCAGAGATGAGTACAGTCTCAGAGATGTCCAAATAAGCCCTGCTTAGAAGGGACATGGGGCGAGTTCCCTGATGTCTCTTTAACTGACAAAAGAGTGGAACACACACAGAAATGCCAACTTTGCCCATATCTGACAGGAGCCAACTTTCTTGTCTGACTCCTGTTTCTTATTTGTAGTCTCCATGTCTCTGTGGATTCTCAAAATTCTTCTGAAGACAGGATGTGAAACAAATGGGCCAAGAAATGTCCCTACTACTGAGACCCTTGCTTTGTCTTGGACATATAGATGAGGTGTCTGGGGGATATAAACAGTACACAGACAGTCTTCCCCTGTAAATGAGGAAGTATTAGAACAGAGGATACAGATAAGCTCCCCTTCAGTTCAGTTCAGTTCAGTTCAGTTCAATTCAGTCACTCAGTCTGACTCTTTGTAACCCCATGAATCGCAGCACGCCAGGCCTCCCTGTCCATCACCAACTCCTGGAGTTCACTCAGACTCACATCCATTGAGTCAGTGATGCCATCCAGCCATCTCATCCTCTGTTGTCCCCTTCTCCTCCTGCCCCCAATCCCTCCCAGCATCAGAGTCTTTTCCAGTGAGTCAACTCTTCGCATGAGGTGGCCAAAGTACTGGAGTTTCAGCTTTAGCATCATTACTTCCAAAGAAATCCCAGGGCTGATCTCCTTCAGAATGGACTGGTTGGATCTCCTTGCAGTCCAAGGGACTCTCAAGAGTCTTCTCCAACACCACAGTTCAAAAGCATCAATTCTTTGGCGCTCAGCCTTCTTCATAGTCCAATACTCACATCCATACATGACTACTGGAAAAACCATAGCCTTGACCAGATGGACCTTTGTTGGCAAAGTAATGTCTCTGCTTTTCAATATGCTATCTAGGTTGGTCATAACTTTCCTTGCAAGGAGTAAGCATCTTTTTAATTTCATGGCTACAATCACCATCTGCAGTGATTTTGGAGCCCCCAAAATAAAGTCTGACACTGTTTCCACTGTTTCCCCATCTATTTCCCATGAAGTGATGGGACCAGATGCCATGATCTTAATTTTCTGAATGTTGAGCTTTAAGCCAACTTTTTCACTTTCCTCTTTCACTTTCATTAAGAGGCGTTTTAGTTCCTCTTCACTTTCTGCCATAAGGGTGGTGTCATCTGCATATCTGAGGTTATTGATATTTCTCCCAGCAATCTTGATTCCAGCTCGTGCTTCTTCCAGCCCAGCATTTCTCATGATGTCCTCTGCATAGAAGTTAAATAAGCAGGGTGACAATATACAGACTTAACGTACTCCTTTTCCTATTTGGAACCAGTCTGTTGTTCCATGTCCAGTTCTAACTGTTGCTTTCTGACCTGCATACAGGTGTCTCAAGAGGCAGGTCAGGTGGTCTGGTATCCCTATCTCTTTCAGAATTTTCCACAGTTTATTGTGATCCACACAGTCAAAGGCTTTGGCATAGTCAATAAAGCAGAAGTAGATGTTTTTTTTTCTGGAACTCTCTTGCTATTTTGATGATCCAGCAGATGTTGGCAATTTGATCTCTGGTTCCTCTGCCTTTTCTAAAACCAGCTTGAACATCTGGAAGTTCATAGTTCACGTATTGCTGACGCCTGGCTTGGAGAGCTCCCCTTAAACACATTCAATCATCATTTAGGGGGGAAGCTTATAAAATACTACATATCCTTTGTCAAAACTGGGAAAATCAGAAACATGTCAAGACCCTTGATCACATTTCCATGCATAGATATTTGTTGTTGCTGTTCAGTTGCTAAGTCATGTCTGACTCTTTGCGACCCCATGGACTTCAGCATGGCAGGCTTCTCTGTCCACTATCTCCTGGAGTTTGCTCAAATTTGTGTCCATTGAGTTGGTGATGCTATCTAACCAGCTCATCCTCTTCCATCCCCTTCTCCTTTTGCCTTCAATCTTCCCCAGCATCAGGGTCTTTTCCAATGGGTCAACTCTTCGCATCAGATGGCCAAGCAGAGATATATGTAGATCTTACAAAATATTTCAAGTAAAGCTGGAATTATACTGGTAATGCATAGTTTTGTATTCTGCATTTTAATTTTACCTTCTCTCTTGAGTATTTTTATATGTTAATGTACTTGGAAAATATGTGAGATCTGTGTTTGTAAAACAAATATATTTATATCATGCTCAGTGTGTATCATTTTATATATATTAATGCTTTTATTTCTCACAGAGACTCTACGGAGGTAAGTAACTTTGATTCATTTTTTATTGTGGTAAAGTACACATAACATTTATCACTTTAACCATTTTTAAGTGTATCATCCTGTAGCATAAAGTATATTCACAGGACTTTGGAGCCATCCCCACCATCCATTTTTAGACTTTTTCATCTTCCCAAACTGAAGCTGGACCTGTTAAATACTAACTCTCCATTTCCTTTCCTTGCTGCCCTTGGTTACCAACATCTTGCTTTCTGTTTTTTATGAATTCAACTATTCTAGGTGCCTCATTCAAGTGGAATCATACAGCATTTGTCCTTTTTTGATTGGTTTATTTCACTTAGCACAATGTCTTCAAGGTTAATCCACCATGTAGCATATGTCAAAATCTTCCTTCCTATTTGAGCCTGAATGGGATTATTTTGCATGTATATAGACCACATTTTATCAACTCATAGGCCAAATGGGCACTTGAGTTTCTTCAACCTTTTGGCTATTGTGAGTAACATTGCCATGAGCATGGAAGCACAAATATCTTTTTGAGTCTCTGCCTTCAATTCTTTTGGAATAAACCTGGAAGTGGGATTCCTGGGTCATACAGTAATCCTATTTTTAAGGTTTTGAGAAATCACCATAGTGCCATTTTATGTTAGCCAGAGTTCTCCAGAGAAATACAACTGAGAGGGTATATGTACACTACATATATTTTCTTTTTCTATCTCTCATCTATGACAATAGACCTATGAGAAGAAGTCAGCCCGCATGAGGATGGAGATTGACAGGTCCCAAGGTTTGTAGTCAGCAAGCTGGAGAACCATGAGAACTGATATTTCAGTTGACTCTCAAGTCAGGGAAAATCCATTGCCTCAGATCACAGGCAGTCAGGTAGGAGGTTTTATCTCGAGAAGTTTTATCCGGAGAAGTGTCAGCCTTTTTTGTTTATTCATGCCTTCAATTGATTGGATGAGGCCCACATTAAGGGAGGACAATTTACTTAAGTCAGTCTAAATTCCTCCTCAAAACACCCTCATACAAACACCTAGAATAATGTTTGACCAAATGCTGTGTACCCTGTGGCCTAGTCAAGTTGACACATAAAATGAACCATCATAACATTTGGAGGTAGGTAATATTGATGTTGTTGTTGTCTAGTCACTAAGTCATTTTCAGCTCTTTTGTGGCCTCACGGACTGTAGCCCACCAGGCTTCTCTATCCATGGGATTTCCTAGGCGAGAATACTGGAGTGGTTTGCCATTTCCTTCTCCGGTGATCTTCCCGACCAAGGATCTAACCTACATCTCCTGCATTGCAGGTGGAATCTTTACTCTGAGCCACTGGGGAAGCCTGTAGGTAATATTACTGTACCTATTTTACAGATGGGAAAACTAAGGCAGAGAGGTATTAAATGATTTGCCCACAGTTATGGAGCCAGCAATTGGCACAGCTAGGATTTTAACTCTTCTAAATTAGAACAAAAATTTCTGCTCTTGGCCTCTACCATATAATGCCTTAAAATATGTGTAACCCCTCTCCTCATCATGCTGAGGACTTAAGTTGCTGTTAGCTTTCAACATGAAAAACAGTACTACTTCCAATAACATTATTTATGTGTATACATCTTTATTTTGTTAGGATTAAGTTAAAAATAGAATTAAGAAGAGAAAGGAGCACAAACCTTTTTAAGGATCTTGATATAGACAGTATTGCTACATTATCCTCAAAAATGGTTTTACCAATTAATCTTTCATCAGCTGGGGACACTTAGTTCATGATGACCCCCTCAATGCTGAGCATTTGATATTTAAATACATCATTGACAATTTGATAAGACGATTTTAATTTTTATCCTTTAAATTATTAGTGAAGTTTGACATTTTCTTCCCAGTTATTGGACAAATGCAATGCTCCCACATGTCAATGACCTGATTTCCCTATTTTTCAAAATGACTTCTGAGATTTTTGCAGGGACATGCATGCAGTGACATCTTTGTCAGTAAATGACAAAGCGAAAATAAAAGGTAACTTCCAGCGACAAGCCTCCTCAGGATGAGCCCTTATGCAGGGGGCACCTTCATAATGACATCCTGGTACTTAATGGAGAGTGGGTGTGGTATTTAGTAGACAGGTATGTTAGTATAGGCAGTTGTGGTTTGGCATTTTCTGGACCACTGCTCAAGTGTGGTGTACCACCTGAGAGCATGTTAGAAATGCAAATTATAGTGAATGAGAATCTCTGAGGGGTGGATCCCACTGGTAGTTCTGAGTTTTAACAAACTCTCCAAACACCACTCAGCAAAAAGAAATGACTGCACTCTGATAAATGCTATATCATGGATAAACTTCAAAAACATGATGCTTGGTGGAAGAAGCCGGACACTGAAGACCACACATTTTATGATTCCATTTATAGGCAATGTCCAGAAAAGGCAAAATTTATAAAGACAGAAAGTAGATTAGTGGTTGTCTGGGCTTGGGGGTGGGAATTAATTGTTGGCGGGCTTGAGAGATCTTACTGGGAGAATGAAAATGTTCTAAAACTGATTTATGGTGCCATTCAGTAAAGTTACTAAAAATCACTGAATTGTGCATGTGAAATAGGTGAATTTTATGATATGTAAAATATATCTCAATAAAGTTGTTTTAAAAAAGCAAGCTTTCCAGGTGATTCTAATGCTCATTATACTTTTAGATGTGCAGACTCAGACACACCGACCTAGTGTTTCCCAGACCTGACTAAAGATAAGCATCTCTTGGAGTGCTGAGTGAAAACAGAAGCAAAACAGATTCCTGGGCCCCCATGTAAACTTACTGAATTATAGTCTCCATCGGGTGGGTTTGGAAGGGCACAGTAACTCTTGTTTTTCATTGGATATTGTTTGGGAAACACAAAAGAGAACTTAATTATTAGAGAAATTGTGAATTATTAGAGAAATGCAAATCAAAACTGCAATGAGGTATCACCTCACAAGAGTCAGAATGGCCATAATCAAAAAATTCTACAAATAATAAAAGCTAGAGAGGGCGTAGAGAAAAAGGAACCCTCCTATACTGTTGTGGGAATGTAAATCAGTATAGACACTGTGGAAAGCAGTATGGAGGTTCCTTAAAAAATGAAACAGAGTTACCATATGATATAGCAATCCCACTCCTGGACTTCTGTCCAGAGAAAACTGTAATTTGAAAAGGTATATGGGATCACCCCAGTGTTCACTGCAGCACAATTTACAATAGCCAAGACATGGAAGCAACCTAAATGTCCATTGACAGATGAATGGATAAATAAGATGTGGTGTATACATACACACACACACACACACACACACACACACACACACAAAGGAATATTATTCAGCCAGGAAGAATGAAACAATGCCATGTGCAGCAACATGGATGGACCTAGGATCATCATATAAAGTGAAATAAGTCAGAAAGAGAGAAATATCATATGATATCACTTGTATGTGGAAGCTTTTAAAAACGATACAAATGAACTCATATACAAAGCAGAAATAGACCCACGAACATAGAAATCAAACTTATGGCTACCAAAGTAGAAAGGGGAAGGAGGGATAGATTAGGAGTTTGGGATTAACATATACACAGTTCAGTTCAGTTAATTTGCTCAGTCGTGTCCCACTTTTTGCAACCCCATGAATTGCAGCACACCAGGCCTCCCTGTCCATCACCAACTCCCAGAGTTCACTCAGACTCACGTCCATTGAGTCCGTGATGCCATCCAGCCATCTCATCCTCTGGCGTCCCCTTCTCCTCCTGCCCCCAATCCTTCCCAGCATCAGAGTCTTTTCCAATGAGTCAACTCTTCCCATGAGGTGGACAAAGTACTGGAGTTTCAGCTTTAGCATCATTCCTTCCAAAGAAATCCCAGGGTTGATCTCCTTCAGAATGGACTGGTTGGATCTCCTTGCAGTCCAAGGGACTCTCAAGAGTCTTCTCCAACACCACAGTTCAAAAGCATCAATTGTTCGGTGCTCAGCCTTCTTCACAGTCCAACTCTCACATCCATATATGACCACAGGAAAAACCATAGCCTTGACTAGATGGACCTTAGTCGGCAAAGTAATGTCTCTGCTTTTGAATATACACAGTACACACATATGTGTGTGTGAGTATAAGTACATATATATAAAACAGATGGATCTGTGGGGTAAAGACTCTGTCTGCCAAGCAGTAGACACAGGTTCAGTCCCTGGGTCAGGATGATCCCCTGGAGAAGGAAATGGCAACCCACACCAGTATTCTTGCCTGGGAAATCCCATGCAAGGCTATAGTGCATGGGTTCACAAAAAAGTCAGACATTGACATAACAACTAAACAACAACAATGTATAAAACAGATAAACAAGAAGGACCTACTGTACAGCACAGGGAACTATACTCACTATTTTGTAATAACATATAAGAGAAAAGAACCTGAAAAAGAACATATATATACATACATATGTATATATGAATCACTTTGCTGAACACCTGAAACTAACAACATTGTAAATCAACTATACTTGAATAAAAAATAAATAAAATAAAAAGAAGAGAACTTCTCAACTTTGGCCAAATAATGTAACCTAAGGGGAATTTCAGAGAAGGCAATGGCAACCCACTCCAGTACTCTTACCTGGGGAATCCCATGGGCGTCGCTAAGAGTCGGATACGACTGAGCGACTTCACTTTCACTTTTCACTTTCATGCATTGGAGAAGGAAATGGCAACCCACTCCAGTGTTCTTGCCTGGAAAATCCCAGGGACGGGGGAGCCTGGTGGGCTGCCATCTGTGGGGTCGCACAGAGTCGAGCACGACTGAAGAGACTTAGCAGCAGCAGCAGCAGCAGCAAGGGGTATTTAAGAAATACAGATGCCCACAGAAGTTCTAATTTAAACATTTGAGATATTAAGAGTTTTAAATGCTGCTCAGGTAATTCTAATAGGTAGACAAGTTACAGACCATTGATAATGGTCATTACTTCCCAATTTTTCCAACTCTTGGCACTGCAAACCTTAGGACAGACATGAGCTTTATGGCTGACCTCATGGTCTAGATGGCCGTTTGAATTTCAGCCATGACATCCACGTTTTGAAAAGTAAGATGGAGGAAAATGAGATTAAGGATGGGCATATCTTTTTACTTTTAAGGCAAGTTCCTGGAAATCCATTCTATACCCCTCTACCTCTTCATTGGACAGAATGAAGTCACACGACCACAACTTCTTACGAGGAAGGTTAGAAAATGCAGTTATTTAGGTGGATACCTGCATGCTAAGCTACAAATCAGGGTTCTATTAGGGAAAAGAAGAGATGGATACTTGGCCACAACTAACGTACTCAGTGACACTAATGTGCTTGGCAGTCACTTTCACCTTATTCATCTTTTTGAACAAGAAAATTGAGGTGGAGTTGCTAGATAAAATATAGGCTGCCCAGGTAAATTTGAATTTCAAATGAACATTTTCTTAGTACAATTATGTCTCTGATATTGCCTAGGACATACTTATGCTCAAATCATTCACTGTGTATCTGAAATCAAATTTAATTCCACTTCTGCATTTTACCTGCTAAATCTAGCAGCTCTCAGTGGAGGTTTAGAGAGTCAGCATTCTCAAGACCACTTTTCAGTTAACGGAGATTGACTTGAACCCAGACCTGTTTTTCTCTGGAAACCCGGTAATCATTCATCCATCTTTTGCAGATGTCCAGCGTTCAGTCTCCTGATCTCTTTGTTCTGAGATCCTCCCTCTGAGATAGAGGTCATTAGCCACCTTCTACAAATGAGAAACTGGGGTTCTGAGTACGTGGGATGATTCTAGCTCGATCACTTACAAGCGAGTTGATTCTGGACAAACAATTTAATTCCTCATGTTGAGCCTTCCTCACCTGAAAAAAAAAAAATGGGCAAAATAATAGTAGTTCTTATCTTACAAGATTGCTGTGAAGATTAAATCAGAAAGCAACTACAGCTTTTAACACAAGGCTTGCCACTGAATTAAGCTTCAAAGAATATTTAGAAAATTGATTTGGTTTCTCATTGTCCTGTTGTTGTAGATGTTTAATTTGATCCAGATCTTCCCATTGTAAGCCCACTGTAGTGCTGAAATAGCTAGGTAGCTGCGCAAATGATTATAGATACTCTTAAGGTGAATGAGAATTCCATCACTGTTTAAATTGTTGGAGTGACATTTAACTCCTCTTCCAAGCCTAGATTCGCAGGACAGTCTGTTATATCATTTGTCAGATTTCTTCTAGTTTCTGTGTGCTGCTGTATACAGTAGCACGCCCTCTTCCTTTTCCCTTGATTTATTTTGCCAGGCATTTGTTGTATTTATCAGTCTTTTAAAATAGCAAGTTTTTTATTACTCACCTTTATAGTTTTTTTTCTATTTATTTAATTTCTGATATTTTCTATATTGTCTCATTCTCTATTTCTCAGTTTTTTTACTATAATTTCTTGAGCTTAACCTCAGTTTTCAAATTATCAATGTTTTTCCTTTTATGTAAAAATTCTTTAAAAGATTCTGTACATTGTCCCCTATACACACACGCACACAGCTTTGCAGTAATACATAAATGTAGTCATAAACCTGCTTTCCCTTAGTGCGACTTTTCCCCCCACATCCTTAATCTTTTATCTTCTTGCTCTTCCTGTGTACTTATATTAATAAACTATGATGAATTCTCCCATATTTCTCTTGGTATCCATATAGTTCTGAGTTGTTGTTGTTTATTCTCTCAGTCAAGTCTGACTCTGTTGGGACCCCAAGGACTGTAACTCACCAGGCCCCTTTGTCCATGGGATTTCCCAGGCAAGAACACTGGGGTGGGTTGCCATTTTCTTCTCCAGGAGATCTTCCTGACCCAGGAAGGAGCCTGCATCTCCTGCATTGGCAGGCAGATTCTTTACCACTGAGCCACCTGGAAAGCCCATAAGATTCTATATAGATATTTTGGCCACGCATTCCAGGATGCATGCTGGGAAAATCCCATGGATAGAGGAGCCGGGCAGGCTGCAGTCCACAGGACAGCAAAGAGTCAGACGTGGCTGAGTGACCGAGCACAGATAATACACACACATACCAAATGTTTGATAGATTGTTCAGCTTACACAGACGGAGCCATAGTGTATGATCTTTCAGGCATCTTCCTTTTCTCACCCAACAGCTCCTTTTAGAAATGTTTCCAAGTCCTCGGATAGTTTTAATTAATTTTCTATAAATGGACTACATACTATTCCATGTGAATGGTCCATAGTTTACTCAGTCTTTTATCTATTAATGGGCATTCACTTGATTTCCAGTGCATTCTACTTAGAAAAATACTGAAGTAAACACCCCAGAATTCATGCCTTTATGTACTTATTCTTTCATTTCTGTGGGTATATACTCAATTGAAATGGTTCATTGAAGGGAATATGTATTATTAATTTTAATAGATGTTGGAAAATGTGCTATCTACAGATGCTGTGGCCTTCACATTTCCACCAACAATATGTGAAAGCACTTCTAAGTGTATCTCCCTTGGCAACACTATATTAATTTGATTTTAGGAGCTTTATAGAATAGCCTGATACTTAGTGTTCTTTTTTTGTGACTATTCCTGTGCATTTATTCTTTCACAAGGTATTGAAACGTGTATAGAGATGGCAAACTTATTAATGTAATAGAATGGAGAATCCAGGCATTGATCCCAAAATATTTGTGATAAAGAAAGGTGATTTAAAATCTTTGGGGTTTGCTTATATACCTTGAAGAAAATAAAACGTAGATTACCATAACAGATGGTCTTAGCCCCCCCTGGCTGCCATCACAAAATATCATGGACTGGTGGCTTAAACAACAGAAACATATTTTCTCACAGTTCTGGAGGCTGCAAAGTCCAATATCAAGTTCTTGGTAGTGTTCGGTTTCTGGTAGGGATTCTCTTTCTGACTTGAAGACAGTCATTTTCTCACTGTGTCCTCACATGATGAGAGAGTGATCCATCTCTCATGTCTCTCCTTACAAAGGTATTAATTCTATAGTGTCAAGAGTTCCATCCTAATGACCTCATCTAACCTCATTTTAGGCCATATATTCAAATATAGCCATTAGGGGTTAGGGCTTCAATGTATAAATTTTGAGTGGACAGAACTCAACCCATAGAACACACGATGTACAAAAAATTCTATATAGATTGAAATATATATTTAAGGAAAATGAATAAATATCTTACAACGTATCCAGGGAATAACATGTACAATCTGGGACCTTGAGAACTGGCTAACCATAGTTAGAGACTCAGAAGCTTTAAAAGCAGGATATTTGTCTATATAAAAAAAAAGCAAACTCTGTATGATAAAAGATGCCATAAACGAAAGCAATGGACAGAATCAATAAATAATAGATCTGATAAAATTTAATATTGCTGAAAGATCAAGACATGGTATCTGTAAACTAAAAATGTGCTTACAATTTGACAAGAAAAGATAATGTAACAGTAAAATGATTTGAAAGGGCAATTCAATATTTCTCTTTTTTACATACAGTGAAAACCCAATAAGTGTTTGCAATGTGTATACAACTGAGTAGCTGCCATACTAGTCAAAATATAGAATACCACCAACACTTCAAAAGATTTCTTCCTGTCCTCTCCTGGTCAATATCACCACCCCAGAGGTAACTTCTGTTCTGATTTCTACCACCATAGATAAACTGGGTCTGTTCAGGCATGTCTAACAAGATCATACAGTATGTGCTTGCAATCATCAGGGTCCAGTCAGAAGATGGAAACTGCTGGCTCCACTCGTGCTAATACCTGTGAGACTGATTCATGTTGCTCTATGTTTGAGCGCCTTGTTATTATCTGTTGCTGTGCAGTATTTCATACCTGATATAGAAAATTTTATCACTTTTTCTGTTGTTGGAGATTTTGACCATTTCTAGGATTTGACTGTGATGAATAAGTGGGTATAAAATTCTGTACTTGCCTCTGTACATATGCATTCATTTCTCCTGTACATATACATAGGAGTGCTCTCTGCAGTTTTTACTACTATGTTCACAAGACAGGTTGACCTGCAATTTTTTAAATGTCTCCTGTAATGTTTATTCTTCAGTGCATTAGTGAAACAAATAAAAATAGCCACTGAATTAGATTTGCTAATATTTTGATTTGACTTATTTCTTCTCTATTCAGGAAGGATATTAATCTCAAGCTTTTGTTTCTTACAATGTTCTTGTCAGGTTTTAGAACAAGATTATACTGAACTATGATAGAAGTTAGCAAGTGTTCATTGTTTTTCTGTTTTCTGGAAGAGTTTCAAAAAGATTTGTTTTATTTGATCCTCTGTTATCTGATAGTGAAGCCTTGTAGTTACAGGATTGTCCTCACTTTCAATTTCTCCCAGTAAAAGTTTTGGTAATTGTGTTTTTCAAGAAATTTGTTCATTGCATGTATTTAGTAAATTTATTGGAATAAAATTTTTTCATAATATTCTCTTATCCTTTAAATGTCAACAAATTCTATAATAATGTAACTTTTTATTTCTGATACTCATAATTTATGTTTGCTCTTTGTTTTATTTCTATGTCTCACTATTGTTTTATTTTATTGATCTTTTCAAGAATCAACTTTCAGCTGTATTAATTCTCTATTTTATGTCTATATTCTCATAATTTTTTCTGCTTCTATTTTTGTTTTTGTTAACATTTGGGGCGCTTAATTTGATAATTTTTCAAGTTTATTGAGTTAGAAGCTTACATAATTGATTTTCAACTTTTTTCCCCCTAATATATGCACATAAATAGATACTTTCCTCTCAGGTCCTACTTTAGCTTCATTTCAAAAATTTAGATATTAGTATTTGAGATATTCAGTATTCAGATAAAAATATCTTCTAAATTCCATTTAGATTTCTATTTTGCATGTGGGTTATTTAGAGCTATGTTAACTAAGTTTCAATCACTTGGAAATTTTCTAGTTATCTTTCTGTTATTGAATTTTAATTTAATTTCACATTCATCAGAGTACACATTGAATTATTTTCTTCTTTGGAGTTCTTTTTAAATAATTGTTTCTATTTCTTCCTTTTAAATAACTTTATTTATTTTTGGCTGTGCTGGGGCCTCACTGGTGCTTGGGCTTTTCTCTAGCTGCAGATAGCAGGGGCCACTTTCTAGATGTGGTGCACAGGCTTCTCATTGGGGTGGCTTCTCTTGTTGTGGAGCACGGGCTCTCGGGAGCACGCGCTTCAGTAGTTGCCTCCCAGGCTCAGTAGTTGCGGCTCCCAGGCTCTAGAGTGCAGGCTCAGTAATTGTGGCACATGGGCTTAGTTGCTCCTTGGCATGTGGGATCCTCCCGGATCAGGGATCAAACGCGTGTTTCCTGCATTGATTGGCAGGCAAATTCTTTACCACTGAGCCACCAGGAAAGCCCTGAAGACTTGATTTGTAGCCTGCACTGCAGTCTATTTTGATAAATGTTATATGTGTTCTTGCAACAAATATGGATTCTGCATTGTTGAATACATCCCATTTAGTCAGATTGGTCAGATTTGGTCATATTATTCCAATCTTCCATAGACTCATATTTTTTTCTGATTGTTTTATGATAAACTTGGATACATGTATTAAAATTTCCAACCCTTATAGCTTTGTCTATTTTTCCTATTGGCTCTACTTAGTTTGTATATAGTAGAGGTTTATTACTGCTGCTGCTGCTGCTAAGTCCCTTCAGTCGTGACCGACTCTGTGCGACACCATAGACGGCAGCCCACCAGGCTCTGCAGTCCCTGGGATTCTCCAGGCAAGAACACTGGAGTGGGTTGCCATTTCCTTCTCCAATGCATGAAAGTGAAAAGTGAAAGTGAAGTTCCTCAGTCGTGTCTGACTCTTCGCGACCCTATGGACTGCAGCCCATCAGGCTCCTCTGCCCATGGGATTTTCCAGGCAAGAGTACTGGAGTGGGGTGCCATTGCCTTAAGTACTTTAAACTTGAGGAGAGCTATCTGTTCCAATAGAATTGACTCTTTAATTATTGTTTTATGTGTTTCTCTTTTTCTCTTATTATAACTCTTCCTTTAATATTACCTTTCTCCGATGTTAATATAGCCACACCTTTCTTTCTTTTGCTTAGCGTTTAAATATCGTAGATATATATTTTTCATCCTTTTACTTTCAACCTATTCCTTATATTTGAAATGTATTTCTTGTAATTAACATGCATGCTGGTCTTGTTTTTTTCTTACTTCATAGGAAATCTTTTAATTGAAGTATTTATTTTAATTCAAGGCAGCTACTTATAAAATTGAGGTTAAGGTGGTCAAATTTACCATGTTGGTATTTTTTGTATGTCCTTTCTGTTCTTTGCTCTATTACTCCCTGTTTACTATATATGAGGTATTTATTATGTATTTGCACTAGCCCATTTTATCTCCTCCATTTTCTTCTTTCAATATCATCTTTTTGTGATTACCCAGAAATTATGAAATGCATTCTGAACTTATTATAATCTACCTACAATTAATATTTTATCACACTCAGGACACTGCTTCATCTTCACTGTAGTTTAACTCCACTTATCTCATTTCTGTTTTTTTCTTTTTTTATCATATATTTCTCTCAACATCTGTTGTACTTTTCACAAGGCATTGCTATTAATGTTGCTTTAAACCATCCATATATTTCTTAAAGTGAACCCATATATTTACCCTCTTCAGTGCTGGTCATTACTTCTTGAACTGTTATACAATCATCTGGAGTAAACTTTCTTCATTCCAAAAAGTTTCATTGCTTGCAGTGTGAATCTGTGGACCACAAATTCTCTCCTTTTGTGTTTTTCTGGAAATGTCTTTGTTTTGCCTTCATTTCTTAAGGATGGTTTTTCTGAGTAGAATTGTATACTAGCAGTTGCTTTGTTCAGAGCTTTAAGAGGCCATTCCTTTTGTTTTCTGGCATTGCTGGTATCTGTTGATAAGTGAGTTGTCTTTGTCTCTTTTGTTTCTCTGAAGGCAGTTTCTCCTTTTGGTTTGGAATGTTTAGATTTTTATTTTGACATTGGTGCTCAGAGCAAAGTTTCTTAGGAGGCTTGAGGTGAATCAGGAAGACCCTGGAGTAGCAACGTTGTTTCCTTGTCTGCTGTGTCATGACTGCCTCCCGACTCCCATCATAACTAGTGGGACATGCCTCCCACTTCCCGTCATGAGTAATGGGATGAGGCCTAGATGGTCCTTCACACTCTTTGCAGTTCCAAGATCTTTGTGTCTCTGGCTCAGCAGGATGGTGCCAGAATTGGACTAAGAGCCCAGGAACTTGAATTGAAGTCTGAGCCCTTTCCTTACTTCCTATGACCTTGAGTAGCTCAGTTCCCTCTCTGAACACCAGTTGTCTTGTCTATAATAATAGAAAGGTGGGCTGTGGTTGCCAGTACCCCTTGCTCTAACTTTCTGTGACCTGAAGTCATTATAGTCATCAAATTGATGGGAGACTTCTGCAGCACTGGACCAGGAATCATGGACTCTGGCTTCTAATTCTATAGTTTAGTAAATAGAAGTGAATAATGATGATGATGACAATACTAAGTATTCACTGAACATGTAATGATGTTCTAGTTTCTGTGTTGTGTACTTTGCCTGCACTATCTTACTTAATCCTCAAAATAAATTGCAGTTGAGTTCAGTCATTCAGTCATGTCTCTTTGCGACCCTATGGAGTGCAGCACACCAGGCTTCACTGTCCATAGTCAACTATGGAAGCTTGCCCAAACTCATGTTCAGTGAGTCGGTGATGCCATCCAACCATCCCACCCTCTGTCATCCCTTTCTCCTCCTACCTTCAATCTTTCCCAGCATGAAGGTCTTTTCCAGTGAGTCAGTTCTTCACATCAGGTGGCCAAAATGTTGGAGTTTCAGCTTCAGCATCAGTCCTTCCAATGAATATTCAGCACTGACTTCATTTAGGATTGACTGGTTGGATCTCCTTGCAGTCCAAGGGACTCTCAAGAGTCTTCTCCAATATCACAGTTCAAAAGCACCAATTCTTCAGTGCTCAGCTTTCTTTATAGTCCAACACTCACATTCATGCATGACTATGGTAAAAACCATAGCTTTGGCAAGATGGACCTTTGTTAGCAAAATAATGTCTCTGCTTTTTAATATTCTGTCTATGTTGACCATAACTTTTCTTCCAAGGAGCAAGCGTCTTTAAATTTCATGGCTGCAGTCACCATCTGCAGTGATTTTGGAGCTCCCCAACATAAAGTCTCTCACTGTTACCATTGTTTCCCCACCTATTTGCCATGAAGTGATGGGACCAGATGTATGAATAACTACAAGACCTTCTAGAACTAACACCCAAAAAAGATGTCATTTTCATTATAGGAGACTGGAATGCAAAAGTAGGAAGTCAAGAAATACCTGGAGTAACAGGCAAATTTGGCTTTGAAGTGTAAAATGAAGCAAAGCAAAGTCTAACAGAGTTTTACCAAGAGAACTCACTGATCATAGCAAACACCCTCTTCCAACAATCCAAGAGAAGACTCTACACATGGACATCACCAGATGGTCAATACCAAAATCAGATTGATTACATTCTTTGCAGCCAAAGATGGAGAAGCTCTATACAGTCAGCAAAAACAAGACTGGGATCTGGGATCCCAAAACTGGGATCTGGATGTGGCTCAGATCATGAGATCCTTAGTGCAAAATTTAAATTTAAATTGAAGAAAGTAGGGGAAAGCCCTAGACCATTCAGGTATGACCTAAATCAAATCCCTTATGATTATACAGTAGAAGTGATGAATAGATTCACAGGATTAGATCTGATAGACAGAGTACCTGAAGAACTATGAATGGAGGTTTGTGACATTGTACAGAAGGCAGTGATCAAGACCATCTCCAAGAAAAAGAAATGCAAAAAGGCAAAATGGCTGTCTGAGGAGGCCTTAGAAATAGCTGAGAAAAGAAGAGAAGTGAAGGGAAAAGGAGAAAAGGAAAGATATACCCATTTGAATGCAGAGTTCCAAAGGATAGCACAGAGGGATAAGAAATAAACCTCAAAGTAGCTTTTATTATTTTCCATTTTACAGATGCAACAATCGGTCCACAAAGAAGTTAAGTATCTTTCCCCAGGCCATAGGGTGAGGAAGAGGAGGAACAAAAATTGGAACCTGGGGAGTTTGCCCCAAGGGCACATGCTACCCTCCTGCCTTTGCTGACACTTCATCACTTCAGCATGAACTGCAGCTTCATAACTGAATCATTATAATGGATCAATGTTTGCAACACTTTAGAATTTATAAAACATTTTAAAATCATGTTCACCTGATCAAATCCTCTTAACATTGGTTTTATGGCCTCGATTTTGAAGCTGAGATGACCGAAGATTGAAAAAGTTAAGTGACTTTGCACAAATTAACAAATTGGTTGGTAGCAGAGACATCACTTAGACGAGTGCTCCTGACTCAGAGTTCAGGGATTCTTTTCCTGCAGCATGGCAGCTAACTCTGTGAAAAGAGAAATAGTCATCTCCCAACAGCCTGCCTCACACGTGAGAATGTGAGAAAGTGTTTTGGAAGGTGTAAAATGTCCTACAAACACGTGTTCTTCTGGCTTTAAGTTCAAAAGCAAGTCCCCATCTTCCTTGTACACTATCCATCCACAGCACTTTCCAATGCACTCCTTAATGAGCTGGCCGTGGTGCTGAAGATGGGAACTGACACAGGAAGCTGGTCCTCTTTCCCTCAGGCATTTCATCTGCTGGAGTCTCTGACACCCCGCCGGTCCCCATAGTGAGGTGGACATGACAAGTTAATTCTGCAGCAGCTGGGCTGGAGCCAGCCTGGCAGCCATGTAATAAGGGCCCTTGTTGCTGCCGGTAGGAAGGGAGAAAGTTAGAAATGACAAGCTGATTATCAGAGACAAATTGTATTATGAAGAAAGCAAAATGATATCTCTTGGTTCCCCTGGAAAATTGTTTTGTCCACCTGGAATGACTTGGTATCAGGAAGAGGGACTGATCAGGAAAGCATCAGGCAGGTTGGTGACTAGTTTGCTGTAAGAAAAATTCAGGATGCCATTGCTGCTGCTAAGTCGCTTCAGTCGTGTCTGACTCTATGCGACCCCATAGATGGCAGCCCACCAGGCTCCCCCATCCCTGGGATTCTCCAGAGATGGAGTGGGTTGCCATTTCCTTCTCCAGTGAAGAGTGAAAAGTGAAAGTGAAGTCGCTCAGTCCTGCCTGACTCTTCGTGACCCCATGAACTGCAGCCTACCAGGCTCCTTTGTCCATGGGATTTTCCAGGCAAGAGTACTGGAGTGGGGTGCCATTGCCTTCTCCGAGGATGCCATTGGAAGTTGACAATTCCACAAAAAAACAACCGGAAAGATTGCCCCTGTTTTTTAGGGTTCACAGAATCACAGGACCCATAAGGGGCTTTGCAGTAACTGACATTGAATCCTCAGTAGCTCTTGTCCACCCTGACCCTGATTCTTTAATGCAGCTCTCCCTGCCCCCATCCCCATGACCCACACAAGCAATGACCAGTAAAGTGGAGCTGAGAACACGCTAACTCCCTTGGTGACAACAGTGTCTAAAGGAAGCAGTCCAGTTCACCAAAGACCACATGGCCTGAGAGCAATCTCCCTGGAAGCTTTCTTTCTTTCTCCCCTACCCTAGTTCTGTTCTTATTTGTGCCTGAATTTTGACCTGGTTAATCATTTTTAGACTTGGTTAACTGCAGGCTGCGAGCCCGCGCACTGAGCGCAGGCGGCTGCCAGCTGGCGCACTGAGCGAGAGGAGCTACCCCACGTCTGAGGTCAGGGGTGGTGACCAGGAGGAGCTACCCTGCGTCCGAGGCCAGTGGCGGCCGGGAGGAGACACCCCACGTCCAAGGTCAGGGGCGGCGGCCCAGAGGAGCTATCCCACGTCCGAGGTCAGGGGCAGTCGGGAGAAACCACCTCGTGCCTGAGGCCAGGGGCAGTTACCCTGAGGAGCCACTCTGAGCCCGAGGCCAGGGAAGGCGGCTGGGAGGAGCCACCCACGCCCGAGGCCAGGGCCAGCGGCCGGAAGGAGCAACCCTAGGAGCCTTGGCTGTGCAAGTGTGGGAGGGCCTAGAGGATCTCCGTTGAAGATCAGGAACGGAGGCGGTAAGGAGATACCCCTCATCCAAGGTAAGGAGCAGTGGCTGTGCTTTGCTGGAGCAGCCGTGAAAAGATACCCCACGCACAAAGTAAGAGAAACCCAAGCAGATGTAGCAAGAGGGCATCAGAGGGCAGACACACTGAAACCATACTCATAGAAAACAGTCAATCTAATCACACTGGTACCATAGCCTTGTCTAACTCAGTGAAACCAAGCCATGCCTGCAGGGCAACCCAAGACGGGCGGGTCATGGTGGAGAGGTCTGACAGAATGTGGTCCACTGGAGAAGGGAATGGCAAGCCACTTCAGTATTCTCGCCTTGAGAACCCCATGAACAGTATGAAAGGTAAAATGATAAGATACTGAAAGAGGAACTCCCCAGGTCATTAGGTGCCCAATATGCTACTGGAGATCAGTGGAGAAATAACTCCAGAAAGAATGAAGGGATGGGGCCAAAGCAAAAACAATACCCAGTTGTGGATGTGACTGGTGATAGAAGCAAGATCTGATGCTGTAAAGAGCAATATTGCATAGGAACCTGGAATGTCAGGTCCATGAATCAAGGCAAATTGGAAGTGGTCAAACAAGAGATGGCAATGGTGAACATCGGCATTCTAGGAATCAGTGAACTAAAGTGGACTGGAATGGGTGAATTTAACTCAGATGACCATTATATCTACTACTGTGGGCAGGAATCCCTCAGAAGAAATGGAGTAGCCATCATAGTCAACAAAAGAATCCGAAATGCAGTACTTGGATGCAATCTCAAAACGACAGAATGATCTCTGTTTGTCTCCAAGGCAAACCATTCAATATCACACTTATCCATGTCTATGCCCCAACCAGTAACGCTGAAGAAGCTGAATGGTTCTATGAAGACCTACAAGACCTTTTAGAACTAACAGCCAAAAAAGATGTCCTTTTCATTATAGGGGACTGGAATGCAAAAGTAGGAAGTAAAGAAGCACCTGGAGTAACAGGCAAATTTGGCCTTGGAAAGCAGAATGAAGCAGGGCAAAGACCAATAGAGTTTTGCCAAGAAAATACACTAGTCATAGCAAACACCCACTTCCAACAACATAAGAGAAGACTCTACACATGGACATCACCAGATGGTCTACACCAAAATCAGATTGATTATATACTTTGCAGCCAAAGATGGAGAAGCTCTATACAGTCAACAAAAACAAGACCAGGAGCTGACTGTGGCTCAGATCATGAACTCCTTATTACCAAATTCAGACTCAACTTGAAGAAAGTAGGGAAAACCGCTAGACCATTCAGGTATGACCTAAATCAAATCCCTTATGATTATACAGTGGAAGTGAGAAATAGACTTAAGGGCCAAGATCTGATAGATAGAGTGCCTGATGAACTATGGAATGAGGTTCATGACACTGTACAGGAGACAGGGATCAAGACCATCCCCATGGGAAAGAAATGCAAAAAAGCAAAATGGCTTTCTGGGGAGGCCTTACAAATAGCTGCGAAAAGAAGAGAAGCAAAAAGCAAAGGAGAAAAGGAAAGATATAAGCATCTGAATGCAGAGTTCCAAAGAATAGCAAGAAGAGATAAGAAAGCCTTCTTCAGTGATCAATGCAAAGAAATAGAGGAAAACAACAGAGTGGGAAAGACTAGAGATCTCTTCAAGAAAATGAGAGATACCAAGGGAACATTTCATGCAAAGATGGGCTCATTAAAGGACAGAGATGGTCTGGACCTAACAGAAGCAGAAGATATTAAGAAGAGGTGGCAAGAATACATGGAAGAACTGTACAAAAAAGATCTTCACGACCCAGATAATCATGATGATGTGATCACTAATCTAGAGCCAGACATCCTGGAATGTGAAGTCAAGTGGGCCTTAGAAAGCATCACTATGAACAAAGCTAGTGGAAGTGATGGAATTCAAATTGAGCTGTTTCAAATCCTGCAAAATGATGCTGTAAAAGTGCTGCACTCAATATGCCAGCAAATTTAGAAAACTCAGCAGTGGCCACAGAACTAGAAAAGGTCAGTTTTCATTTCAATTCCAAAGAAAGGCAATGCCAAAGAATGCTCAAACTACGGCACAGTTGCACTCATCTCACATGCTAGTAAAGTAACGCTTAAAATTTTCCAAGCCAGGCTTCAGCAATACGTGAACTGTGAACTCCCTGATGTTCAAGCTGGTTTTAGAAAAGGCAGAGGAACCAGAGATCAAATTGCCAACATCTGCTGGATCATGGAAAAAGCAAGAGAGTTCCAGAAAAACATCTATTTCTGCTTTATTGACTATGCCAAAGCCTTTGATTGTATGGATCAAAATAAACTGTGGAAAATTCTGGAAGAGATGGGAATACCAGACCACCTAACCTGCTTCTTGAGAAATCTGTATGCAGGTCAGGAAGCAACAGTTAGAACTGGACATGGAACAACAGACTGGTTCCAAATAGGAAAAGGAGTCTGTCAAGGCTGTATATTGTCACCCTGATTATTTAACTTCTATGCAGAGTACATCATGAGAAACGCTGGACTGGAAGAAACACAAGCTGGAATCAAGATTGCCAGAAGAAATATCAATAACCTCAGATATGCAGATGACACCGCCCTTATGGCAGTAAGTGAAGAGGAACTAAAGAGCCTCTTGATGAAAGTGAAAGAGGAAAGTGAAAAAGTTGGCTTAAAGCTCAACATTCAGAAAACGAAGATCATGGCATCCGGTCCCGTCACTTCATGGGAAATAGATGGGGAAACAGTGGAAACAGTGTCAGACTTTATTTTTGGGGACTCCAAAATCACTGCAGATGGTGACTGCAGCCATGAAATTAAAAGACGCTTACTCCTTGGAAGATAAGTTATGACCAACCTAGATAGTATATTCAAAGTAGAGACATTACATTGCCGACTAAGGTCCGTCTAGTCAAGGCTATGGTTTTTCCTGTGGTCATGTATGGATGTGAGAGTTGGACTGTGAAGAAAGCTGAGCCCCGAAGAATTGATACTTTTGAACTGTGGTGTTGGGGAAGACTCTTGAGAGTCCCTTGGACTGCAAGGAGATCCAACCAGTCCATTCTGAAGGATATCAGCCCTGGGATTTCTTTGGAAGGAATGATGCTAAAGCTGAAACTCTAGTACTTTGGCCACCTCATGCAAAGAGCTGACTCATTGGAAAAGACTCTGATGCTGGGAGGGATTGCAGGTAGGAGGTGAAGGGGACAACAGAGGATGAGATGGCTGGATGGCATCACGGACTCGATGAAAGAGTCTGAGTGAACTCCTGGAGTTGGTGATGGACAGGGAGGCCTGGCGTGCTGCGATTCATGGGGTCGCAGAGTCGGACACGACTGAGCGACTGAACTGAACTGAACTAAACTTCAGTTTATAGGCTTCTCTGATAGCTCAGTTGGTAAAGAAATCTGCCTGCAATGCAGGAGACCCTGGTTCAATTCCTGGATCTGGAAGATCCCCTGTAGACAGGGTAGGCTACCCACTCCAATATTCTTGGGGTTCCCTTATGGCTCAGCTGGTAAAGACTCTGCCTGCAACGTGAGATACCTGGGTTCGATCCCTGGGTTGGGAAGATCCCCTGGAGAAGGGAAAGGCTACCCACTCTTTGCTTTGAATTTGCCTGTTCGTCTGCTTCCTCTCTCCTCTGATAAGCACCTCTCAGTCTGATTGTCTGGCTGTTACCCCTTATCACTCAGATCACAGCACACTCCGCATGACTAATACCGGGCAAGATCTCCCCACCCAGCTTCCTCTTAGACCCAGGCTCTTACCCAGACCTTGGGGGTTATTAAATACAAAGTTGACACTTATCCCCAGTGACTTACTCCAGACCACAGAGCAAGGGGTAAAAATGAAGAATTGTTCCAGAATTAGAGTTGTGGGTAATAATACCAGTACTGACAAAACTACCATCAGTGCTCTTACTACAGTTTGCAGTAACAATTGTCAATGTACAGTGAGCATCCATGTGCTGGTTTGAGCACATTCTTTGCAGTTCATCTATTATTATCCCATTTTGCTGATTAAAAAACCTTGAGGTTCTGAGGTTACATAATTTTCCAAAGGTCAGAAGGGTAGTCAGCACTCCATATGGAGTGCAGGAGAGTGTGGGAATGTGGATTTACTTTCTGGGGCCCATGTTGATCCAAAGGGGAGAAAAACAGTAAGACTCTCCATGTAGTAAGTCAAGAGAAAGCTCTGGTATTTCAAATGATGAGAAGCTGACTCAAGGTTGCTTACAGGCAGTGATCCAGGAGGCCAGGAGAGCAGGCTTCAGGGTTTGTTTCATTTAGGCACATACCAGGGATATGGGGCTGCCGTTCCATTTCCCCCCAGGTGTCTTGGTTCTACTTCTTTGTAGTTTGGCTTTGATCTCAGGCTGACTGCTCAGGTCAACACTATGGATGCTGATAGCTCCTGGGGCTACCTGGTCCCTCATTCACATCCAGAAGCAGAGAGATGACTTTTTATCTGCCAACCACTGAATGAAAGTCTTGAAGCTCATTCCCTTGTGACAACATCAGTCCTGTACCCACAGGAGAATGCCATGTACTGGCTGGCAGACACCTGGGGGAGTGCATCCCTCTGGCTTGGGTGCCTTGTCTCCCAGTGGCAAGGGCACATAGGATTGAGGTGAGGCAGTTTAGTTTGCAACTCCTGTATTGTGTGAGTTCATGAGCTCTTTCTTTCATCTCTGGCATCATAAATATCTACAAAAAAGAGTGAGTTGTGCCAGGTAGACCTACTTCTTAGCCATCTTGTCATCTCTGCAGCTGTAATTCCTAGGAAATAACTGTAAACCAACCACCTCCCACCACTGGAGATGGGAAGAGGAATGCAGGCAACTGGCAAGGGGGAGGAAATGAGCTGGAGGCCACCAGATGTTCTCTGTAGTCACCCACCCAGTCTTTGAAAGGTAACTGAAGTCTCATCCCAATCCATTTCTTAGGGATGAGAGAAGAAGTAGATAGAGCATACAGGCTACACCCAGAGTCACTGGCAGGCAGTAGGGGTTCAGTGTGAATAGGTCAATAACTTCAACATCCCAGAAAGAACATCAGAATCCTCCACTTATGTTCCAGACACCTGCTCCCTCTGGCCATTGGGCCAACCTCAGATCACAGGGGAACTGAGCTGATGGGTAGACTTCTGTCCTGGAAGGAAAAGTACAAGAATGCAAGGGCTGAAGCATGACTTGATCTCAGGTTGGTATCTTCTGAAGGTGGGGCCTCTTATCTTTTCTCTGTTCTGTGCTTCTGTTTCTGACAGATCTCCTGTTTCTCACCAGCGGGTCTGAATCCTGATTTTGACCCTATTGTTGACCCCCCCCCCTTTTTTGCCCTTTAGTTCCCTAGATTCAACCCCTTTAGGCTCATCTTTAATTTTTTAATTTTAGACCTCAGCCATTTTCACTCCTTGTAGCTACTCACAGGGATAATCATGACAACAATCACCATCTATTGAGTTCCTACTCTGTGACTTGAGTTTTACAGATATTTTCTAACAATATTGCAAGGTTGGTTATCATTATTTCCATTTTACCTATGAGACAACAGATGCTCAGACTGGTTAAGCCACTTGCCCCAAATCTCTCAGTTTACTAAATGTCAAAGTCCTTTCTGTCTACCTTCAATCTCCTGCTTTTCACAATATTCCACCACATCTCACAGAACAAGTGAGAGCAGAGAATCAGGTTGGAAGACCATCTTCATGTAAGAGGGGACAGATGTGTACATGGTCCCCAACTCCATTCCCCAGGGTTTTACCCTCCATTTGTGTCTCTTCCTGGCTGGTTCCTGCTGTGACACCGTGACAGAGCCCCAAGGGCCACAGTTGACCTTTCAACATTCCAATCCAAGCTTGACAAAACTCCTTCTTCTTCTATTTCTTTAACACAACTGAGACAGGCTAGTATTTTCAGAAAGAGTTTTACTAAACACTAAGAAAAACTGAAAGGAAATAATTGCATGAATACAGGCAGTATAAAAATAGCTAGCGCTCCAAATACATATTTCTGGCTCTAAGAATCACAGTGAGAATAGCAGAAAGCTTCTCTGTGGTCCAAACCTAATGCTAAGGAAGCGGTCCCCCCCCCCCACCCCCAACTCTCACTCCCCACCAAAAGCTGCTATAAAGTCCATTTTAGTGGAGCTCAGCCACACCTATACTTCTGACTTGGGCTGGGAGTCAAGATCTGTCAGGGGAAGGAAGAATGAGCAAAGCAAGACATGGCTGTGGGACCCACATCTCCCTGAATAATCTCATCTAGTTCCAGGATCTTGATCACCGTCCACATGATGGTGCCTCTAGCCAGGATTTCTCTCTTAAAGCCTACTGGAAATCTCTGCTTGGATGTGCTGTGGATAAATGAGAGTCCCTATACTTAAACTCATCACCTCTCTCCCTCCAAAATCCTACCACTCTACCAGTAAGCAGAACCACCAATCACCCAGTTGAGCAAGAGAGATACCAGGAGAAAAGTCATTCCTGACTTTCCACCCAGGCACAATTGGCCATTAAGTTCTGCCAGTTTCCTACACGCCACCCCCCCCCACCCCAAATCTCTTCATGTTTCCCCATCACCTCCACTGCTACCCACATTCAAGTCACCTTTATCAATTACCAAGAGTGCTGTCTCAGCCTGCCTCCTGACTAGTTTGACTACCTCTAGTTTTACTTCCTTGAGTCTTCTCCAGACTTGGGGTAACACTTTTTAAACACAAATCGATTTATGCCGTTTTTCTTCCCTGAAACTCTCCAGGAGGCCTCTGTTGCCCTGAGAACAAAACATGAAACATAATCTGATGCTGCTTATTTCTCCAGGCTCATGTCTCAGACACCCCTGTACTTCTTATACTTTGTACCTTGTACCTGGCCCCTGCTCTTGTCCTTCTGAACCACGCTGATCTCCTCTGATCTGCTACTTTGACATCAAGGCTTCAAGTATGCTCTTCTCTCTGAATGGAAGACCCTTGTCCCAAGCTCCCTTGCCTGCTTTTGCTTATTAGGTCTTAACTTGGATGTAACTAGCCCCTGAATGTTCTCTATATCCCATAAAACAGAGGTTAAGTGCCTTTCCTATGGGTCCTAACTTAATCACTTATTAACATCTTCTAGCTCTTATGAATATCTGCCCAATTAAAAGGGTATGCGGGAAAAGTAATCATGTCATCTCAGTCACTGTTATGTCACCACTTATTATCATAGGGACAGGCACAGATGGGGTTACACTCAACGAATACCTGATAAATAGATGAACTGATAGATGAGTGAATGAAAATAGGGTAAGCAGAAACCTGGAGGGAGATAACGTGATTAAACATTGGTGTAGGAAACAAAAAAATGATTCATTTAACAAAATATTTCCTAGATGTCTCCTCTGTATCAGGCCATGTGCTGGATAATGTGACCCAAGACATAAGGATCAGACTTCTTTCTAATGTGCAAGTCCCTCATCATGGACCATTCAACTCTTGTTGCACTTTCACGACTGTGAATTTCACCCCTTGGCAGGCCTAACTATGTATGTCAAGTAGGTTCCTGGGGACTTTGTCAGACCCAGTTTATAGCAGCAGAATTAAGCTTTAAAAGAAAAATTAGCTCCTTTCTCTTTTTTCTTCTCTCCTTTCCCTTTGTTTTCCTTTCCTTTTCTTATCTCTCTTTTCCTATTTAAGTGAAAACCTATGCCATGCCTGTCTCTCCCACTTTCATTTTCCCTTTTTAATTCATTTGTGATGCTCCACATCTCCCTTCTGTTGTGATTTACTTAAAAATGTATTGGTGGGACCATAGCTAATGCATTTCTGAAGGTGGTGTGTGAGCATCTTAACTGATTACCCAGGATCCTCTGTGACTGACAGGTCCCCAGTGGAGCATCCAGGCGGAGGAGAAGGTTGGTGAGTGAAGGCACTGCGGGGTTGGAAAGGGATTAGTGTTAATTCCTCCCAGACACCTCCTTGTGATGTTTCTTGGTCAATAAGAGCTTAGATAGGGGAGAAGGTTTAAACACACTCCTGCCTATTCTCATCACCTGCTAATCCCCTGCCCTTCATTCCCACCATAGGCCCTGGTGCAGGAGCCTTAGGCGTGGATCCGCTAAGGCACACAGAGCCCTTGAAGGCCTTCTTTCCTGCTTCTGGACCTGTTGGGAGAACCCTGAGTGGCAAAGACTTCCAGTGTTGTTTCTAGGCAGATGTGAGATGTGATCAGAAGCTGCTGCGTGGTCTACAAGAATGGTGGCAGGGCAAAGTAGGAAAAGAGTGGGTGATGGGCACAAGATAGAGAGAAAGTGAGGAAGCTGAGAGGGCCCTCATCAGCATCTTGTCACTATTCTGCTCTGCAGCCCCAGTGGTTGTGGCAGACAGACTCTAGGGTGGTTCCAATGATCCTCAACTCCAGGTGTTCACATCCCTGTGTAAGTTATTTCCCTTCAGTGGGGATGGGTCCTGCCACTCACTTCTAACCAATGGACATGTCAAAGGTGATAAGACCTCCTGTGAGCAGGTTATGTAAGGCTCATTTTGCTGACCAGTTCACTTGGGCTTTCCTTGTGGCTCAGCTGGTAAAGAATCCGCCTGCAATGTGGGAGACCTGGGTGTGACCCCTGGGTTGGGAAGATCCCCTGGAGAAGGGAAAGGCTACCCATTCCAGTATTCTGGCCTGGAGAATTCCATGAACTGTACAGGGGTCACAGAGTCAGACATGACTGAGTGACTTTCGCTTCACTCTAGACAATCTTTCTCTCTCTCTGTCTGACTTTGAAGAAGTGAGCCACTAGGAATCTTACAACTAAGATTGGAACTGACTGCTGCAAATGAGCTTGGAAAAGGACCTCTAGCCTCAGATGAGGTCCAGGTCTGCTCGACACCTTGCCTGTAGCCTTGTGACCCCTGAGCAGAGAACTATAAGCCATGCTGGAACTCCTGATGTACAGAGACTGTGAGATAATAAATGTGTAATATCTATAATAGACATGTAATGTCTGCAGTGGCAGAAACCAACAGTGATAAAAAATGAATGGAGTGGTCCCTTTTCCTTCCTGCCTTGAGCACTAGGGCCTGGATGTTATTTCTTCCATCATCACAAATGCCTCTTGGGAAAGGACAGTAAATCCATTCATACTTATGTGAACTTAACTAGCTACTCTGCCAACAGAATCTCTCATACACAGGGAGCCTTAAAAGCCGTGGTTCCTTGTAAATAAAGCTGCTGTATATTAACCCTTTATCAAATATATTAGGAATTCATACAACTCAGTAGCAAGAAAAAAAATCTGATTTAAAAATGGTTAAAGAAAGTGAATAGACATTTTCTCAAAGAAGACATACAGATGTCCAACAGGTACATTAAAAGATGCTTACTGTCACTAATCGTTTGGGAAATGCAAATCAGAACCACAATAAGATATCACCTCATACCTTTTACGATGGCTATTATCAAAAAGACGAGACCACAAATGCTGATAAAGATGGAGAGGAAAGGAAACCTTTATGCATTGTTGGTGGGAATGTAAACTGATGCAGCCAGGATCAAAAACATCATGAAGATTCCTCCAGAAATTAAAAATAGAACTACCATACGATCCAACAGTCTCACTTGGGGTATATATTCAAAATGAAATCACTATCTTGCAGAGATACCTGCATTCCTGTGTTCACTGCAGCTTTGTTTATAGTAACTAAGACATGGAAACAACCTAAGTGTCCACTGATGTATGAATGGATAAAGAGGTTGTGATGTATATCTATCTATGTGTGTGTGTGTGTGTGCGCGCACGTGTGCATGTGTGCTAAGCCACTTCAGGTTGTGTCCGACTCTGTGACCATATAGCCTGTAGCCCGCCAGGCTCCTTTGTCCATGGGATTCTCCAGGCAAGAATACTGGAGTGGGTTGCCATGCCCTCCTCCAGGAGATCTTCCCAACCCAGGGATCAAATCCATCAAACTCCTGTCTCTTACGTCTCCTGCATTGACAGGAGGGTTCTTTACCACTAGCACCACCTGGGAAGCCAAATATATATGCGTATATATGTATATATGGTCTTAGATGTTTTATTCATCCATAAAAAGGAAAGAAAATCCTGCCATTGTGACATGGATGAAACTTGAGGGCATTATGCTAAGTGAAAAATTCAGAGAAAGACAAACCTGATCTAATTTATATGTGGTATCTAAAGAAGCCTAACTCATAGAAATAAACAGTAAAATAGTGGCTATGAAGGGCTGGGGGATGGGGGAAAGGGGGAATGTTGGTCAAAGGGGTCAAACTTCTGGGGATCTAATGTACAGCATGGTGACTATAGCTGAAAATGCCATACAACATACTTGAGAATTGTAAACAGCATAGATTTTTAACTGTTATCATCACCTGCACAAAAAAACGGTAATTATGTGAGGGGATGGAAGTGCTAAATAACCTTCTTGTGATAATCATTTCACAAATATACACACATATCAAATTACTGCAATGAACACCTTAAACTGATACATGTTATATGTCAATAATGTTCTAATAAAGCTGGAAAAAAAGGTTTATTGGTTGTTTGTGGCTATTTAATTTAGATAATTCACTATGTCTTGAATTATGTCCCCTCTTTGGGGAAAGGAAGGTGGCTAGTGGTAGCACTTTAAATTTTTCTCTCCTTTAAACTGTTCTTTGCTTGACAGATTTTCATGATCTGCTATTTTCACTCTATTGGGGAGAAAATTACTTTCATTGTCAGTTTCAAAACCCCTTTCTCAAAGCAAATCCTCTTTAAGCCTGAGTGGGTTGCCCCAGGCCAGAGGCTCTAGACCCACTCAGATTCCCAGTTAAAAGACAGCACCATATCCCCCACGCCTCTCGTGGGTGGAAGCAGCCTTCCGAGAGGGTGCAGGTATAAGCACGGGGTTTGGATATCCAGGCGAGAATAGCTTTTACTTTTTTCACTTAGATTGAATGAGCAGGAGCTCTAAAATCAGAAAGAATTAATTATTGCTTTCTGTAACCTATTTACTGATGCTGAGCAAGTTATTTAACTTATCCTGGTACCCCTTTTCTTTCTTTCTTTTCTTTTGTTAAAAATGATGCAGAACTACTTATCTGGTTATTTATTTATTTATTATTTATTTTTTTATTTTTGCCATGCCATGGGCCTGTGGGATCATAGTTCCCTGACCAGGGATAGAACCTGCATCCCCTGCATTGGAACTCTGCATCCCCTGCAGAGTCTTGACCACTGGACTGCCAGGGAAGTCCCCTGGTGCCCTTTTTAACATACAATTATTGCAAACATTGGATGAGATAAGTGGTAAGAAGTCCTCAGCACCACATCTAGCCCCTGGCTTCTCATTCAACTTATGCTAATTTTTTCTCCTCTGTGTTTTGGGCAGTAAGTAAGAACTAGGACAAACTGAAATTTCTCAGGGATGAAAAGTTATGCATAAGAACAGTGAGCTTGCTTCTTCTCCACCCTTTCCCCCTGATTTCTCCTCTTTTCTTTCCTTCTCTCTCCTGAGCAAATACATTCGAAGTGCTTAGAATAGGGCCTGGCCACAAATCCTAATTTTTCTGTTGTTGTTAGTATTTCTGTTGTAACTGTCATTATCTTTATCATCACTGTTACTATGACTATCATCATCTTCATCATTGTCATCATTACCACTGCCATCTCCATCATCACCGTCATCATCTTTATCATTATCGCCATCTTCACATCATCACCGTCATCATCTTTATCATTATCACCATCTTCACATCACCACCACCACCATTATCATCATCTTCATCATCACTGTTACCACCAAAACCATCTTCATCATTACTGTCATCATCTTCATCATCATCACCACCATCTTCTTCATCACACCATCATCATCATCAATGCCATCATCATCATCATCATCTCTTCCCTTCCAGTCCGTTTTCCTTTCTCCAGTAGAAGTGATACACATGTACCTCTGTCTGTAATGCTGAGGCCAGGAGCCTGTGTAAATTACATTTCCTGAACTCACTTGCCATCTGGCTTCTTGTTCAGTTTTGCCAATAAGAAGATACTGTCGGAGGGGGAAAATATTTGCTTTCTCTTTTTCTGCTCTTGGCAGTGTCTCCAGAAAGTTTTACCCTTCTGGGATGATCCTAGCTTTAGCCGCAGCTGCCTCCTTCTTGGTGATCATAGCACTGTCAGGATGGTCCCTGTTAGTGCTTCCTACGGCAGCCCTCCACTGTGGTTTTAGTGCACACTTAGCCGTCTCTGGTTGGAGGATGCAGCGAAGGGGGAAGAAGCAGAGAAGGACGAAGGCAGGGTAATGGAGCAGAAAGTGGTGACAGCACAGCCTCTGACCCTGCTTTTCCCCTAAATATATCTGGATGAGTAGCCATTGGTTATCATTCCAAAGATCAGTTTAAAAAAATGCTGAAAATAGGAGTGCAGAAGCGTGAAAAAAAATCTGAGTTCTTGACTACATAGTTGAGTTACTGAAGCAACTAACCCTGGAAGCTGCCTACATTTAGACCTTGCTTTCTTGAGATAAACTTCTTTATTTTTATACTAGTTTAAGTATGATATCTCGATTTCAGAAATTATCATCCTATAGAAAGAGAGAAACAGAAGAAATCTCCTCCCTCTCTTTCTCCTCCTTCTCTCCTTTCCCCTGCCCTCCTCCTCCTCCTGTTTTTCCTTCTCTTGGAAAACAAGAAGATTTGTCCAGGGGCACCATGAAGCTAGCTTCCTCTTGTATCTCATTGGTTAAAATCAGAGCTCATGTCCACACATTAGTAGGCCTGTAAAAGGGGATAGAATTGTCACAGTTAGCCTGGACTGTGTGGTGTAGGACGTGATGTGGAGTCAACTGTCAAGAACTGTGATGACTGCTTCAGCTTCCTGGGTGCTGGTAGGAGACGTGAAATTCCTGAGTCAGAGTCAAAGGACACTGATCGCTCACAGCACAGCAAGCAGCCTGAGCTTCAGATTTTCCTTGGTTTTCTTTGCCTCCAAAATCCCACAGGAGCAACACAGAAGGGCCCAGGAGAGTTTGCATCACTGCTCAGGAAACCCAAGCTTAGAGAACTTAAATATTTCATAATAGGCTGCAGAGAAATCTGTTATGTTCTGTGCATGAATGTCAAACAATGTAACACATATGTTTAAAATTTCAGAAGCAGGTGGGAAACAGAAAAAGTATTTAAAGAAATAATGGCTAAAGAAAGTCCATATTTGATGAAAAGTATATACTCACTGAACCAAAGAGCTCAGCGAACCCTAAGTAAACTATTAAGAGAGTCAACACAACAGAAATAGTCACAGATGTAGAAAACAGTCTTATGGTTCCACTGGGGGTAACAAGGAGGGGATAAATTGGGAGATTGGGATTGACATATAGACACTACCATATAAAAATAGACATCTACTAAGACCTACTGTATAGCACAGGGAACTCTATTCTGTTCCCTGTTAATACTGTTATTATTCTGTTAATACTCTGTCATGACCTATGTGGGAAAAAATCATAGAAAGGGTGGATATTGGTATGTGTATAATGATTCACTTTGCTGTAGAGCAGTAAGGAACACAATGTAGTAAATAAATTATACTCCAATAAAAATTAACAAAAAGTTAAGAAAATTGCACAAACATATATCATAATTAAATTGCTGAAAGAGGAGAGTGAAAAAGTTGGCTTAAAGCTCAACATTCAGAAAATGAAGATCATGGCATCTGGTCCCATCACTTCATGGGGAATAGATGGGGAAACAGTGGAAACAGTGTCAGACTTTGTTTTTTTGGGCTCCAAAATCACTGCAGATGGTGACTGCAGCCATGAAATTAAAAGACGCTTACTCCTTGGAAGGAAAGTTATGACCAACCTAGATAGTATATTCAAAGGTAGAGACATTATTTTGCCAACTAAGGCCCTTCTAGTCAAGGCTGTGGTTTTTCCTGTGGTCATGTATGGATGTGACAGTTGGACTGTGAAGAAGGCTGAGCGCCGAAGAATGGATGCTTTTGAACTGTGGTGTTGGAGAAGACTCTTGAGAGTCCCTTGGACTGCAGGGAGCTCCAACCAGTCCATTCTGAAGGAGAACCAAACCCTAACCCTGGGATTTCTTTGGAAGGAATGATGCTGAAGCTGAAGCTCCAGTACTTTGGCCACCTCATGTGAAGAATTGACTCACTGGAAAAGACTCTGATGCTGGGAGAGATTGGGGGCAGGAGGAGAAGGGGACGACCCAGGATGAGATGGCTGGATGGCATCATGGACTCGATGGACGTGAGTCTGAGTGAACTCTGGGAGATGGTGATGGACAGGGAGGCCTGGCGTGCTGCGATTCATGAGGTCACGAAGAGTCGGACACGACTGAGCGACTGAACTGAACTGAACTGAGTAGTAATTAGAAAATTAGAAAAGTCAGAGCAAAAGAAAATCATATAGCATGTAGAGGAGCAAATTTAGTCATCACAGCAGACCTCTCATCAAAACTTATACAAGCAAGAAGACACTGGAGTGACGTATTTGACAGGCTCAGAAAAATTGTTCATTCAGTGAAAATATTGCTCAAAAACAATTGAAAGCTAAAAGCTGGGTCACTTTATGAACAAACCACATTATAAAAATGTTAAGCTGTGTAAGCAGAAGGAGAATGATATCAGACGAAATTTCAGTATATGTAAAGAAGTAACCGTGACCAGAAGTGACTAATGTTGAAATAAATACAAAGTGCTTTTTCTCATTTTGTCCTTTGGTCACACAGCTTGTGGGATCTTAGCTCCCCAACCAGAGATTGAACCCAGGGCCACAGCTGTGAAAGCACTGAATCTTAACCATTGGATAGCTAGGGAATTTCCTTTTTCTCATTTTTAATCACATTAAAAGTTAATTGACTGTTTAAAGCAAAAATTTTAGCAATATGTTGTGGGGTTTATAACCTATAGAAAAATTATAAATAAGAATAACACAAGAAATAAGGAGGAGACAAGGAAGTGCAAGACTATAATATTCTTATGCTATCCATGAAGTATTATAATATTGTTTGAAGGTAGACTATGATTAATTAAAGTTATATAATGTAAACTCAAGAGCGACCACTAAGAAAATAAATGAAGACGCATAGTCAAGAAGCCAATCATAGACACAAAATGAAATGCTAAAATATACTGAATTAATTCAAAAGAAGGCAGGAAAATAGGGAAAAGGGAACAAAGAACAGATGGAATAAAAAGAAAACAAATGTGCAATATGGTAGTTTAAAACACAATCACACTGATGATTACATTAAATCAAAATGGTATGATGCTCCAGAGATGCTCATACTGGATAAAAAATAAACACCAAGCTATATGTTACTTACAATAAGCCACTTTAAATATAAGGACATAGGTCAAAAGTAAAAGGGAGAGTGTATACATGGACACACATACACATCATGCAAATAGTTATCAAAATTCTAGTCTGCTTTTAGTGTTTTATTTACATGCATTACCTCAATAAATTAAAACAAAATTTTTTTATGTGGACCATTTAAAAAAGTCTTTATTGTTTATGGTTTTTGGCCTCGAGGCAAATAGGATTTTAGTTCCCTGTACAGGCATCGAGAACCCACACCCCCTGCATTGGAAAATGAAGTCTTAACCACTGGACCAGCAGGGAAGTCTGAACCTCAAAGAATATTTAAAACAATTTATGATGAATAAGTCATCATTTTGAAGATAAAGAAACCACAAGGTCTATGCTCTCGACTACCAAAAGACTTTAGACTTCTGGAAGGCAGGAGTAAAACTGTATTTATGTTTTTATCTGGGCTCCCCTGATGGCTCAGAAGTGAAGAATCCACCTGCAGTGCAGGATGCAGCTTCAGTCCCTGGGTCAGGAAGATCCCCTGGAGGAAGAAATGTCAACCCGCTCCAGTATTCTTGTCAGGATAGTTCATGGACAAAGAAGCCTGGCAGGCTACAGTCCATGGGGTCAAGTCAGTCAGCCCTAAAGGAAATCAACCCGGAATATTCACTGGAAGGGCTAATGCTAAAGGTGAAGCTCCAATACTTTGGCCACCTGATGCAAAGAGCCAACTCATTGGAAAAGACCCCGATGCTCAGGAAGACTGGGGCCAACAGAGGATGAGATGGTTAGATAACATCACCAGCTCAGTGGACATCAGTTTGAGCAAACTCCTGGAGATAGTAAAGGACAGGGAAGACTGCATGCTGCTGTCCATGGGGTCATGAAGAGTTGGACACAACTTAGCAACTGAACAACAATGTTTGTATCTATAATGTCTGTATATCTACAATATGAGATCTGACTCATGAAAGGTGATTGATAATCATATTTTTTGCTTTGTTTTGATGTTTATGTATTTTAATTGGAGGATAAATACTTTACAATATTGTGATGGCTTTTGCTATATATTAACATGAGTCAGCCATAGGTATACATGGCTTCAGCAAAACGTGAACCGTAAACTTCCAGATATTCAAGCTGGTTTTAGAAAAGGCAGAGGAACCAGAGATCAAATTGCCAACATCCACTGGATCATCGAAAAAGCAAGAGAGTTCCAGAAGAACATCTATTTCTGCTTTATTTACTATGCCAAAGCCTTTGACTGTGTGGATCACAATAAACTGTGGAAAATTCTGAAAGAGATGGGAATACCAGACCACCTGACCTGTCTCTTGAGAAACTTGCATGCAGGTCAGGAAGCAACAGTTAGATCTGGACATGGAACAACAGACTGGTTCCAAATAGGAAAAGGAGTAAGTCAAGGCTGTATATTGTCCCCCTGCTTATTTAACTTATATGCAGAGTACATCATGAGAAACACTGGGCTGGAAGAAGCACAAGCTGGAATCAAGATTGTTGGGAGAAATATCAATAACCTCAGATATGCAGATGACACCACTATTATGGCAGAAAGTAAAGAACTAAAGAGCCTCTTGATGAAAGTGAAAGAAGAGAGTGAAAAAGTTGGCTTAAAGCTCAACATTCAGATAACTAAGATCATGGCATCTGGTCCCATCACTTCAAGGCAAATAGATGGGGAAACAGTGGAAACAGTGGCTGACTTTATTTTGGGGGGCCCCAATGTCACAGCAGATGGTGACTGCAGCCATGAAATTAAAAGACGCTTAGTCCTTGGAAGGAAAGTTATGACCAATCTAGATAGCATATTCAAAAGCAGAGACATTACTTTGCCAACAAAGGTCCGTCTAGTCAAGGTTATGGTTTTTCCAGTGGTCATGTATGGATGTGAGAGTTGGACTATAAAGAAAGCTGAGCACCGAAGAATTGATACTTTTGAACTGTGGTGTTGGGTAAGACTCTTGAGCGTCCTTAAGGAGAGAGAGATACAACCAGTCCATCCTAAGGGAAATTGGTCCTGGGTGTTCATTGGAAAGGCTGGTGTTAAAGGTGAAACTCCAGTATTTAGGCCACCTGATGCAAAGAGCTGACTCATTTGCAAAGACCCTGGTTTGGGAAAGATTGAAGGCAGGAAGAGAAGGGGATGACAGAGGATGAGATGGTTAGATGGCATCACCGACTCAATGGACATGAGTTTGGGTAAACTCTGGGTGTTGGTGATGGGCAGGGAGACCTGGCATGCTGCGGTTCATGGGGTCGTAAGTATCAGACACGACTGAGTGACTGAATGAACTGAACTGGTACATGTTTTTCCCCCATCCAGAACCTCCCTCCCATCATAATGAATAATGAATGGATGATTGGCTGGCTGGATGGATGAAGACGTGAATGTACCTGGAGATGCAACAATGCTTCACCAACCCACTGATAGACTGTGCCCTGAACAGACCTCATTTTGAAAATGACGACAAACTTTTCAAAAGCAGCAGACAATGACATACATCAATGACCAAGGTAAAACTTCAAGTTCTTCGATGTAGGGAGCCTGCCTGAAGTTGGTTACTAAAACCAAGCAGTGGGCCCTTCTAGAACCTGGGGTTTAGATTAGGTTGGAACTGATAAAGCCTTGACATGAAGTCTCTTTCTTCTAAGACTACTCCCTCTTCGACTCTGAGAACAAACATCCCACCTCCTACCATCGTCTATATGGCATCCTGTCTAAAAGCAGTGTCTAGTCAGATGAGAATTTAGCAAGTCATTATATATTTAAATACTGCCAAAGAAACATTTCATTACATCTGTCTTGCAGTTTTAGAGCATAAGGATAATATGTTTGCCAGAGTTGTTAGGATGATTAAACTCATCAAAACCATTCAGAATATATCCAATGGATTAATGCCATTACACTTCTCACAGTATAGTGTATTTCTTTGTTTAAAAACTCCATTCTTATAAACTTTATTAAAGTATAAATTGTAGATATCCACTGGAGATTGCTAAACCAAAAAAAAAAAATCATGAGGGATTAGAGGACTTCATTATAAAAATACTTAAGTGTCTCACGTCACCCAAGGGGAAGAAAGTAGCTGAGTCTCAGGAAAAAAAAATTGGAACCAGGATCTGGAAACACATCAGGACAATCACTTTAACTCACATGTTCACTTTTCTTTGAACAATTATCTCATATTCTTCTAAAGCTTTTTTTTATATTGCACATTACGCATGCCAAGCTATCCTTGGCCACACAATAGAATCTTGAGTTAACATCTTTTGCAAGTATCAGTTCAGTTCAGTTCAGTCTCTCAGTCGTGCCCGACTCTTTGCGACCCCATGAATTGCAGCACGCCAGGCCTCCCTGTCCATCACCAACTCCCGGAGTTCACTCAAACTCACATCCATCAAGTTGGTGATGCCATCCAGCCATCTCATCCTCTGTCGTCCCCTTCTCCTCCTGCCCCCAATCACTCCTAGCATTAACTAGAATATCTATAACCAAATTTTAACTTTCTTGGAGAAATATTCAAATTGGCCCATTTTTGATTCAGTGTAAAATCACCTAGAGAATAATAAATGTTATTTTGTTGAGTAATGGAAGTAATTAGAGAACCATTAAGAAAAATCTAGACAAACATTCCAAGGGTATAAACTTTTTGAGAGTAGCAACTCTCACTCCTTTTCATGAATCTTGGCACAATGCCTAACATATGATAAGCAATTGTAGGGATTTTCAATCCTAAAGGAAAGCAACCCTAACTATTAATTGGAAAGACTGATGTTGAAACTGAAGCTCCTGATGTGAAGAGATTACCCATTAGAAAAGACCCTGATGCTGGGAAAGGTTGAAGGCACAAGGAGAGGAGAGTGGCAGAGAATGAGATGGTAGATAGCATCACCAACTCAGTGGACATAATTGGAGCAAACTCTGGGAGATAGTGAAAGACAGGGAAATCTGATGTGCTGCACTCCATGAGATTGAGGAGTCGGATGAGACTTAGAGACTGAACAACAACAAAGATTTTAATTCCAATCTGTCTAATTTCAAAGCCCTAAAGTAACTTCTACTTGTATCCTTCTTTTCCTCTATCTGTACAGAACTCATTTATTCTTCTCTATACTAGTCAGTGTAGGCTAAGTTATCCCACATAAAAAATGAACCCCCAGATTAGGGTAACTTAGAACAATGATTCTCAAGGTGTGATCTCTAGACAGACAGCATCAATGTCATGTGGGGACTTGGTAAAAATGCAATGAATGAAAAACTTGGGATGGGGCCAATTTCTCTTGTTCTACCGAGACTTCTGGTTGCTTTTGGTGTACACTAAAATTTTAAAAACTTAAATAAGAAAGATTTGTTTTTCATTAAACTTACAAAAGCACTGGGGATTGTCTGTAGCTTCGTTCTACATCTTACTTTGCTGGCATTTGGAGCAGACCCTACTGAGACCGAAAAGAGAGACACAAACCTAGAGTTAGCTCTTAAAACTTCACTTCAGGGAATTTCCCTGGTGGCTCAGTGGTTGAGAATCTACCTTCCAATGCAGAGGACACAGGTTTGATCCCTTGTGGGAGAAGTTGGATCCCACACAGTGCAGGGCTCCATATGCTGCAGCTAAGACCTGATGCAGCTAAATTAAAATAAAATATATTAAAAAGAAAATCAATTTTGCTCTGAATTTACATTCCATTGTCCTCATCAAATCTCCCAGGAATGAGGCAGAAACATAATCCTGCCACAGAGAGGGGATACCTCGGCAGGGAAGCAGAACTGTTGTATCTATTTTTAAATTTTCTCATTTCTGTATGGATTCACAAATGGTAGGACGTGTGATGCTTTGACAAACATTTTCAAGGCCACGGAATGATCATACCTGTTCCTGTTGTTAAGGCTGCTTTGTTCTACTTGCATGGCCGTTTTTCTGATCCCACACTCCTGTGCATAACAATGTCTGCATGTGTTTGGAAGAGCAGTGATGTATCCTACCACGTGCTTTTTCCTGTCTCTACTCAAATGAACCTTCTCAGAGAAGTTTTCCCTAACCTGCCTTATTTCATAAGGTCCCGTTCCTCCTCCCTCTGTCACTCTGTCACATTATCCTATTTAATTTTTTTCATAGCATTTGCATCAAGCTGAAGCTATTCATTAGTTTAATTATTCTAAAATTGACTACAACACGAGCTTCATCAGAACGGGGACTCTGTTTCTATTATTCACAGCTCTATCCCAAGAATTTAGAGCAGAGCCTCATACAAAAATGTTCATTCAACATTTTGGGATATGAATGAGTTACTATCCCCTGAGACGGGCCAGCGAAATTCTCACTGCTGTTTCAAAATGGAGCTGGGGCCACTCCTGAGTGTGAGCCAGGAGCTGGGGATGGCAGATAAGAAGCCTTCCAATCTGATGCCCAGACACAGAGCCCCATATGGATTTGGGTCTGCTGGGTGAGGAACTCATTTAGAGAAGCTGTAAGCCTCCAGTTTATAATTCTACCCTGGAGTCTAGGTTCTTCCTTCCTAATTTTGAGTATATCCAGCATTTGGAAGGAGACTTCTTCTACTTCTTCTTAGTGAGAGAAATCAAATATCTTGGGAGAATACCTTATCCCCATCTCTAGGAAGGATATTATTTGAGTTACGTAATCCATTCATTTGAAAAATATTTTTCAAGTTGCCACTATTTGCCAGGAAACAGTAAGGAACAGGACAGAAGAATCTTTACTCTAATGGAACTTATACTGGAAGAAGGAAGATAGGAATTAGTTTAAAAATTAATCCACAGCATGTCAAGTGGTGAGAAGTCATATGAAAAAAAAATTAAGCAGGGTAGAGCAGAAAGAGACGAGGTGCTATTTTATATAATGTGCCAGAGAAGAGCTCTCTCATCAGGGGAACCTTGAGGAATGATTGAAAAGAAGTGCGAAAGCAGATATCTGATGCAAGAGAGTTCCAGGCAGAGGGCAAAGTCCTTCAGGCAATGGTTTGATTGGCATGTTGGAGAAATTAAACAGGAATCTGAATGATTGGAGCAGAGTGAGCTAGGGCTCAGACTTTTGGACCATGACCCACAGTAAGACATAAATTTTCTGCTGGAACCAAGATACACATACACTCACTCACTTGCACATACGCACACACACACACACACACACACACACATCACACTGAACTCAAAATTTCACAAAGGAATGCTTGCCTTTATCCTGTGCAGTGCACCCTGATGTTGTCTATTCTATTTTATTCTATTTCATTACCTAATAAGGACCTACTGTATAGCATTGGGAACTCTACTCAATACTTTGTCATGGCCTATATGGGAAAAAAAATCTAAAAAAGAATGGATATATGAATACGTATAACAGATTCACTTTGCTGTATGCCTGAAACTAACACATACTGTGAATCAACTATACCCCAATTAAAAAAAAAAGTCTGGTCATGATTATCTGTATAGATTACATTACCTATTAGTAGATCAACTCCCACAGTTACACTCAGATAGGTTGAGAGTGGTAGGAATTCAGATCAGAGAGGTAATGAGGGGCAGAGAATGTGCTTTTTCAGGTTCTGAAAGGGATAGGGTAAGAAGGTTATTAAAACATTTGGAGCTAGAGTGATTTATATGTTTAAAACATGACTCTGGGATTTCCCTGGTGGTTCAGTGGTAAAGAATCCATCTGCCAATGTGGGGGACATGGGTTCGAACCCTGATCTGGGAAGATCCCACATGCCGAGCAGCAACTAAGCCCCTGCACCAGCTACTGAGCCTGCACTCTAGAGCCCAGGAGCTGCAACTGCTGAAGCCAGCGAACCCTACAGCCTGTGCCCCTCAACAAGAGAAGCCACCCCAACGAGAAACCCACTCACTACAGCTAGAGAGTAGCCCTCACTTGCTGCATCTAGAGAAAAGCCCAGTGAAGCAAAGAAGACCCAGCCCAGCCAAAAGTAAATCAATAAAATAAAAGCATGACTCTGGTTGCTCTTTGGAGAATGTAATGTAATTGGCCAAAGGTGGAGGCGCAGAGAACAGACAGAGGCTACTGTGACAGTCTACTTAAGCGGTGGTGGTGGTTTGAACCGAAAAGGTAGTAGAAGTGATGAGAAGTGGTCTGATTATAGATTTATTTCAAAGAAAGACCCAGCACATTTTCTGATAAGTGGGGTGATAAACAAAGGTGAAAGACAAAGGCAATTCTAAGACTTGAGTGACTGGAGGAATAGAGTTGTCATTTACTGAGAAGGGTCGAACTGAAGAAGAATTAAGTTTGGGAGAGAAAGTGAGATCAGAAATTCTCTTTGGGGTATGTAAACTTTGGATGTACCTAAGTGGAGCTATTAAAAAGTCAGTTTTATATTTAGATCTAGAAGTTAGTGCTGGAAAGATACATTTTGAGTGATGAGTTTATACATGGTGTTTAAAACCTTGCTGGGTTATGTTACCTAGGGATTGTGTATGAAATACAGGACAATGAGGTCTAACTCCTGAGCCTGGAGGCACACCAGCATTTGGAAGTTGGAAAAGATGGGGAGAAACCAGCAGAGGGACTGAAATACAGTGACGAGAAAGGGGACAAAGAGCAAGTGATGTCCTGAAGCAAAACAAGGCAGTGTTTCCCAAAGGAGAGAGTTGTCCTGTGTGTTAGATGCTGCAAGTGGGCTACATAAGATCAGGACTGGGAACTGACTCTTGGATTGGACAGCGTGAGGTCATTGGTGACCTTCAAAGAGGCAGTTTCGGTGGGCTTGGGGTGAAAAGAGAGCCAGGTTGGATTTGTTTCTAGAGAGAATGTCTGGAGGTGAAGGAGAAAGAGAGGGCATGGAAAATGATTTTGAAGAGCTGCCCTGTAAAGGGGGTCAGAGAAATGAGGTGGTGACCCTTAGGTGGGAAGTAACCCTTACAGCCGAGGGAAGCCCTTTCGACTACCAGGGAAAGGCCAAGAAGACTTCAAAAGCTTTGACCAGCTTTTAGTCTGATGAAGTGCTGACTTTAATAAGCAAATAGCAACTGTTTTTAGGCTCTAAGTGGCTCTGAAACAATCTATTACTTGCATTCAAATGTATTCTAGTGAAAATGGTGCTAAATACATACTTTCTTCAGGCTCTTGGGATCCTAGCAAATGGCGATGTTTAATAGCTAGGGATGTGGGCATTGGTGTGTGTTCCTGACTGACTGCTGACCAGTTGGGCATTCTTGGGTAAGTTATTTAACATACGTAGGCCTCAGTTTCTTCATCTAAACAATGGGTATATAATGTTCTGAATCCATAGAGCTATTTAGAGGGTTAAATGAAAGAATCCTTAGAAAGCACTCCTGCAGTGCTTTGAAGATGAGAAATGTTTAACAAATATAAGGAACTACTATTTACTTTCTATAATCTTCACTTAACAGCTCTGGTTAAGAAAAATCCTTTGCACACGCCCCGCCTTTGGGAGACCTACAAAAGCCCAACTATCCCTGGCTTCCCTGGTAGGGCAGAGAGTTCTGAACAAAAATTACCTTAAATAAACTTCTAGACCAGGGATCAGGGCCCAGAAGAGGGACTGTTGAGCTCTGAGTCCTGGACATTTTTCTGCCAGAACGATGGGGCAGCACAGTTCCCTTCACAGGGGTCTCCTTTCCTCCCCAGGCCTGCCTTCTCTTTGATAGAGTTATTCAGTTGTTCATCATGCCACAACGGCCGCCGGAATATCCCAGTTCTCTGCAAGCCTCCTAAGTTTATTTACTGCTGAGCAATGCTGCTTCAGAACAATTAAATCTTAAACGACAATTGTCAAAAGTGTTGGCAGTTCTTTGGCCTGTGACTGCCAGACCCTACTTCCTTTGTAGCCTGGCACCTGGAATTCGTAATAAACCTGCCTGGCTCCCTGCCCCCATATTTCTCCAATCCCCTGCAGCACAAGCCATTTAGTCCTCAAAGCAGGTCTGGTTGCCTCAGGCTCTGAAACTAATCAGCCTCTTAATCAGAGGTAGGGGAGGGGGGCAGAAATCTTTGGCTTCCTAGCCTCTCTGAGGATCTCATGGTGACCTGTGCTCCAAACCCACGGTGACCCTGGCTCTTGTTTCTTCCGAGCAAGGAATTTCCGTTTTTGTCTTCATTCTTGGCTTGTCACCCTACTTTTGAAACCTCATCAGGCTTGCATCCTTCTTAGTTGCCATCTGACAAACCTAACCTCTACCTTCAGCTCATCCTTCCACCTAATCTGTAGGGTCTTCTTTGGTCTGATCTGGGAATAGCACCACCTCTATAGAATCCAGGTATTGCTGTAGAAACTATGTATTCTACTCCTTTTACTGCCTCTGTCAATCATCTGAAGAAGGTCGAGGCAGAAGGACCAATGACTGTCCCAAGGGCACACAAACAGTGAGCGGGAGGGATGGGTTGTGAGGGAGGGTAGGATTTTAGGATGTGAGATGCACCCAAATCGTGGGTCTTCCTTCCCCCTGAAATTTTACTCTCCTTTAACCCTTCACTCAGGAGTTCTTCATCCGATAGATACATTTGAGAAATCTGATTTGACTCAATATCCCAGAGCAGGGGTCCCCAACCTTTTTGGCACTGAGAATCAGTTTAATGAAAAACAATTTTCCATGGACCAGGGAGGGGGATGGTTTTCGGATGATTCAAGTGCATTACATTTATTGGGCACTTTTTTCTGTTTTTCTTATATCATAAGTTCCACTTCAGATCATCAGCCATTAGATCCTAGAGGTTGGGGACCCTAGAGGGTGGGGTTGATTATCCATACGAAGGCAGCACTGGGATGATAATAGCTTCTCTATCTGTCTTCTTTCTCTCTGTCCTTCTCTCTTTGTTTCTTGGACTTGAATGTTGTCATCAAGTAAACAGGATTTGGTTCCTTGGGGTTGGAGTAGATCTCTCTGTTCCAAGCTTCAGGTGAACCTCTTCATTCTCCAGTTAAATTTACCAGAAAGCTCTGCATGTGGCTTTAGGCACAAGCCCAACTAATAATAAAATTTTACCGAGTTTTCCCACTTGTCATTGTCCTTTGTGAGTGTCTCTCCCTTGGAATGAAGCCAGGGTGGCTGGATCTGAGTACTCTTTTGGGTTCCAAAGACCAAAACCTTATTACAATGAATTCCTGAAATCACGCCTGTCAAGCTTCAAATCCAGTGCTCTGAATGTACAAAACTTGGTATAACACAAGGCATTAAATGTAGCAATAAAGGCCTTTCCACCACCTAACAAAGCATGAGCTCTGATGGGATCTCCTCTGTATAATAAAATGCTAAGCATTTGCTCTAACACGCCTTTAATCTCAGACAGAAAATTCCATCTGCAAACTTCCTCTGGATATTCTACAATGGCTTCAAATTTCTTATGCTGGGCTGAATAAAATACCATCACTTCAATAATGGGAAATACAAAGGCTTTTCAAAGGAATGTGCTGTACAAGAAGTGTTCTTTTTATTTTATTATTTTTTTTCAAACTCCAACAGTTGACTTTTAATATCTGATGTTTGACTTTGTCGTTAGGGATTTTTTTTTTTTTTTTTTTTTTTTTTTACCGTAGGCCCATACATTTCTGTGACAGGAGAGAGAAGAGAGACTTGGGTTTATTAAAGGAACACTTATACATCTTTAAGAAGTTGTTGGGTTGGTTGTCTGGAAGATGAGGAAGAGGCAGGTCTGAAAGAGGTTACCCTGCATCTCAAAGATAGCACCCTTTTCGGAAACTGAGGACTTGCTCATTGGTATGGAGATTTCCCTCCAATGGTGGCTTAGTCTCTGAGTCATGTCCGACTCTTGCGACCCCATGGACTGTAGCCTGCCAGGCTTCTTTGTCCATGGGATTTTCCAGGCAAGAATACTGTAATGGGTTGCCATTTCCTTCTCCAGGGGATCTTCCCAACCCAGGAATCAAACCTGGGGTCTCCTGCATTGCAGGCAGATTCTTTACCAACTGAGTGACAAGGGAAGCTTGTACAATATTCTCTCCAGTATTGGTCCTGAACTCATCCTCAACAACCTTTATGCCGATTCACTCAATCTACTGGCCTGGAGAATTCCGTGGACTGTATAGTCCATGGGGTCGCAAAGAGTTGAACATGACTGAGTGACTTTCACTCACCCACTCACCTTTCCAGTTCACTCTGCGACCCCTTTTAGTACTTGCTTTTCTATACTGCTTCCATCAAGCTCAGCTCCCTAAGGGCTTTAGGAGGAGCTGTGTTCCAGCCAAATGCTCCTCTTGAATGTGGGATGGAGATTCTGGCCTGAGTCCAGGTCCGCTCCTTTCACATATTGCAACAGGAAAGTATGGTGAAGAATATGGGTCTTAAGGGAAAGGGCTTTAATCGCATGTCAGTGCACTCATTTCATGACTGTGGGTAGGATTGTTATCTAGGGTGATACTGTGTGCTATGATGAGTGACAAAGCCCCAGATGTAAGAGACATGTAATTGATGTTTATTTCTTGTGCTCCTTGTTATTGGGCAGCCTTCCATATGGTGATTTAGGAACTTAGGCTCTGCCCATTTTGGGGGTGCTCCACCCTCTCAGAGGTCCTCAGGATCCTCTTCATCCAATCTCTATACAAGGAAGCAGGGGATAGAAGAGGTGTAACCAGTTCTTAGCCAACTCAGCCTGAAGGTGACACAATCCCATTGGCAAGATCTTTTCAAAAGACTCGATAAGATGAAAGGTGAACTTGAAATGTAACCTTTGGCCGGTCAACTACTTTGAAGCAATAACCTATACTATTGAAGAGATAACAACACTCTTTGATGGGTGGTGAGCTATTTCTGGAGAAGGAAATGGCAAGCCAGTAAACCTCTCTAAGCCTCCAGTTCTTGACCTGAAAAATGGAGTTCCGAGAGACGTCTAATAAATTATCTAAAGTCTCATTATTGGCAAACAATGGGGTTGATACTGAAAGCATTATCTCCCAGTTCATATTCTATATTGTCACTACTACATCTCTCAAAATCATAAAAATGTTTCAGGTCAGTGAAGACCATTTCCCTTCCACTTTTTCCTTATACTCTAATGTGAAGCTTAGGAAAGAATTATTTTGAATTGATCAACATTTAAGTGTTTTTATAGAACAAAGATGGAGAAAGCAATGGCACCCCACTCCAGTACTCTTGCCTGGAAAATCCCATGGATGGAGGAGCCTGGTAGGCTGCAGTCCATAGGGTCGCTAAGAGTTGGGCACGACTGAGTGACTTCCCTTTCACTTTTCACTTTCATGCATTGGAGAAGGAAATGGCAACCCACTCCAGTATTCTTGCCTGGAGAATCCCAGGGACAGAGGAGCCTGGTGGGCTGCTGTCTATGGGGTCGCACAGAGTCGGACATGACTGAAGCGACTTAGCAGCAGCAGCATAGAACAAAGAAATGGGGGATGGGGTCCAGCAATAAGCTGAATAGTACCACCCAAAAATATCCATTCAGAACCTCAGAATATGATCTTATTTGGAAATAGGGTCTCTGAAATATAGTAGGATATCAAGATATCATCCTTGATGTAAGGTAGTTCCTACATCCAATGACTTGTATCCTTATAAAAAGAAGAGAGGGCACAGACACTTAGGGAAGAAAGCCATGTGAAGATAGGGCAGAGATTGGAGTTATACTGTTGTAGTCGAAGAACATCCAAAGTATTAGTTGCTCAGTTATGTCTGACTCTTTTCGACCCCATGTACTGAAGCCCACAAGGCTCCTCTGATCATGGAATTCTCCAGTCGGGAATACTGGAGTGGGTTGCCATTCCCTTCTCCATGGGATCTTCCCTACTCAGGGATCAAACCCAGATCTCTCGCACTGGTGGATTCTTTACCATCTGAGCCATCAGAGGACCCCAAGGAACACCCAGAGCCACCATAAGTTGAAGGCAAGGAAAGATCCTTCCCTAGCAAGTTCAGAGGGAGTGTGGCCTTGCCAGTAATTTGATTTGGGACTTCTGCCTTTCAGACCTGGGAGGCAATACCTCTCTTTTATTTAAACTTATCACCACAAGTATATGGAAACTTTCTATGGCAGCCCTAGAAAATCAATACTTGCAAATACTGATGCTTCCCAGGAACAAACAGGGGATTTTCAATTTCACTCTGAGGGGAGCTGGACACAGAAACTTTCCAAAGCAAGATTTTATCTGAGGCAGGGGAATGACAGTATGCATGTTCCTTCTGCGAGGAATCTTATCTATTTCAGTGACCCTCAGTATCCAATGAGGAATTTGCTTTACTAGTATCACTTATTGGGGAGCCAATCAATTCTTTGGTCCCTGGATCCAGCATCTTAAGCTGTGACACTTTTTTTTTTTTTTTTTTTTTTACAATATGTATGTATTTGGCTGTGCCGGGTCTTAGTTGCAGCATGAAGGATCTTTTCATTGTAGCATGTGGGATCTAGTTCCCTGACCAGGGATTGAACCTGTACTCCCTGAATTGGGAGCACAGAGTCTTAGCCACTGGACCACCAGGGAAGTCCCTGAAGCACTTCTATTATTGCTGGAAGAACACACACTTGGAGTGAGACCTGGCTTCTGTCATCATACTCTTCATGAAATCTGGAGGCGATCGATCTCCCACCAAGGAGTACAATCCCTACCCCTTCCTTCTAGAATTAAATGATACAGTCAGTACATGCAAAGCATTCTTCATGGTGTTGGCACAAAACAAGCACCCCTCTGAGGAGCTTATGATTAACCTCTCTATCCAAACCCTTATTCCCTTTCTTATCCAACATGTGCTCCCCTCAACGTTGAGGGACATCACAGAAAAGGGGAAATTGAAACTGCATACAAGCTCCTGTGTCTCTGTCCTTTAAAGTAAAAGGATTTTTGGCCCTGACACTCCCAGGGCCTCTCCTGAGTGTCAAAAGGATGGCTCAAGAGTTGTTGTTCAGTTGCTAAGTCATGTCTGACTCTTGCAGCACCGTGGAGTGTAGCCCACCAGGTTTCTCTTAGGAAATGTGAAGATGTAGAAACAAAGAATTCCTTTTTTGGCCTGGAAACTGGTAACAATTTAGACTATAAACCAACCACTTGACAGAGTTACCAAATGAACTCCCAGTTCCTTGAAAGATATAAAGCTCTGACACACATTCCTAAGTTGTTTTAACAGGAAACAGACCAGGTAAGAACTACTGGATTACACCAGGTAAGAACTGCTGACTGTGAGCATGTAGATCTCAGACCCACTGAAACCAGAAGGCTGATGCTCAAAACTTCACCTTGATGCCGATCAATCCGAGAACTGAGCACAAGCTGACCACGCACCCTACAGACCCCTCCCTCACACTGTCTTTAAAACCTCTGTGTCCCAATTTTCAGCTTAAACATGGTCTTAAAACTTTAGTCTACCATCTTTCCAGGTTGCTAACGTCAAGAATAAAGCAACTCTTCCTTTTCCATTAACACTTGTCTCAAAAGTATTGGCCTTTAGAGTGGCGAGCAGCTGAACTTGGGTTCAGTACCAGCCTCACCCAGTTACACTTTCAGCTTCTTCCCATCCTTGCCACTTATCTGAGCCTTTGGGTTTCACTTTGGGTTGCCCATTACCTATTTTCAATAGATTTTTAACCTCCATATGGTTAAAGACTGTGTCTCTATGGGTCCCTCTTATAGCTCTAGCACCTGACAATACGTGTGGGGTAAATAATTGCATTTTCTTTGCCCCAGGTCTAAGTTCTCTGAGTCTAGGGTCCACATTCTCTTATTTAGTTTGTATTCTCTGCAAGGCTTTCTTCAAGCTGGACAAGAAAATATGCTCCAGGTGTTGCTTTGATTGAATTATTATGAGAATGAGTGAGAATAGGAAGGAAGGTCTTTGGGTCCAAGAAGAGAAGAGTTTGAGATGAATGCATTTTCGGTTTTTTAATTGTTAAAGACCGCTGCTTCTCAGAATCAGAGCACTTCACTATCTTTTTAACTTGTACATATATAGATTTATGAGTGCCTATTTCAAGGAATGTATTCAGGCTCATTGACTCCAAAGAAATTGTGAAACACAAACCATTCTCTTTTTGGCTGGATTAAAAGGTCAGGGCTTTTAAAGTCAGTAAAATAATGCTTTCTCTCGCTCCCTATTTCTCTCTTTTCAAAAACTTTCTAGGAAGAAGAGTCCTGGAACTTGCTGACACAGAGTAAGCTTTGCAGGCGGCATTGTTCCCAGAATCTTGGGTTTTGACTTTATGTCTCGAGTGTTCTGCCAGCCCCCCGTGCCTGTCCTTCCCTTGGGCCACTTGCTCCTGCCCGTCTGAAGTATCCCCACTGAGAGCTGGGGAATTTGGCAGCAGCACAAGGGGATGCGGAGGGCTTGGCAGCCAGTGGTGGGGAAGGATGTGAGCTTTCCTTACTGGCTATCCTGGCAGTTCTGGGGGTACTGAGTTGGTGTCAATTAGAAGTTGTTTCAATGGCATTCTCCCACTGTTGAAATGATGGATATGTTAATTATCTTGGCTATGCTAATAGTTTCACAATGTGTACAGATATCAAAATATCGTGTTGTCTGATTTTCTTTTTTCAAAAAACATTCATGATAGAAATATTTAAAGTATTTTAAAGAAAGTATATACCAATTTGCCCAGTCACCAGCAGTGTGGTCTGCTGTTCTGATCTCAAAGAGGGGGAGACTTGATGAGCGAGAGGTGGTGGTCTTTGAGTTGGGGTATCGTGACTTCTCTGGATGACACCAAAACTGATACCCTAGTTCAGTCCCTACCAGGAGTCCTTAGGACCTTGCCCATGCACATCCTTCTGCCCTTCCTTGCAGGGGTCCATGAGGGCGCCTCATAGGGATCACCACTGGCTGCACCCACCATTTCCTTCCATCCGTGGCACCTTCTAGCTCTTCCTCCCTTGATACAAACCACTAAATGACCCTTTAGCTGAAGGGTCGTCCTTTCTCTGCTTAGAAGCTACTGAGGTGAGATAACACTTCTTCTCCCTAACAACTTAACAGATTTCTTCTGTTCCAAAAATTGTTAAGTGAATCCCTGTGAATTCATTTTCTATTTACCCACACTGCCTTCTCTCACTGGGTTATAAAGCTTCGGTTTCCACCAAAAGATGTAGAGATATAGACATTTCATTGAATGCAGTCTTATTGTAGCATCAAGTTGCCACTCTATATCGCGATTCTGTTCCCTTGTTATTGTTGTTGTTCAGAGGCTAAGTTGCATCTGACTTTCTTTGACCCCATGAACTGCAGCACACCAAGCTCCCCTGTCCTTCACCATCTCTCCCAGAGTTTGCTCAAATTTATGTCCATTTAGTTGGTAATACTATCTCACTATCTCATCCTCTGCCGCCCCCTTCTCCTTTTGCCTTCAATCTTTCCCAGCATCAGGATCTTTTCCAGTGAGTCAGCTCTTCGCATCAGGTGGCCAAAGTATTGGAGCTTCAGCTTCAGCATGAGTGGATTCCGCTTCCTAGGACTTTGGTTCAAGTTCCTAGATAAAAGCCATTGCTTATGTCCATGGGAGCCTTGATCCAGCTTTTCTTTAACTGTTACCATTCCTTCCCACAACTTTATAAAAAATAAGTCTCTCTGCAATTTATTTTTCTATTAGGGATGCCAGCTGGAAGTAAATTTATTTGGTATCTACAGTTAAGTACTTAGAGGCAATTTCCATGAAGCTGGGGACCATGCTTGTTTCACTCACTGTATATGCCTAGTTACTAGCAGAGAACGTGGCACATAATACAGTCTCAGAAATACATGTTGAATAAACTAAATATTTCCCCAGATGTTCTTCTCCCTCTTAATCAACAAGTGGACACCTTATCCCCCAGTATTCAATTGCATTCATCTCACATGCTAGTAAAGTTTTGCTTAAAATTCTCCAAGCCAGGCTTCAGCAGTACGTGAACCATGAACTTCCTGATGTTCAAGCTGGTTTTAGAAAAGACAGAGGAGCCAGAGATCAAATTACCAACATCCGCTGGATCATTAAAAAAGCAAGAGCACTGCAGAAAAACATCTATTACTGCTTTATTGACTATGTCAAAGCCTTTGACTGTGTGGATCACAACAAGCTGGAAAATTCTGAAAGAGATGGGAATACCAGACCACCTGACCTGTCTCTTGAGAAATCTGTATGCAGGTCAGGAAGCAACAGTTAGAACTAGATACAGAACAACAGACTGGTTCTAAATAGGAAAAGGAGTACATCAAGGCTGTATATTGTCATCCTGCTTATTTAACTTCTATGCAGAGTACATCATGAGAAACACTGGACTGGAAGAAGCACAAGCTGGAATCAAGATTGCCAGGAGAAATATCAATCACCTCAGATATGCAGATGACACCACTCTTATGGCAGAAAGTGAAGAAGAACTAAAGAGCCTCTTGATGAAAGTGAAAGAAGAGAGTGAAAAAGTTGTCTTAAAGCTCAACATTCAGATAACTAAGATCATGGCATCCGGTCCCATCACTTCATGGCAAATAGATGGGAAAACATGGAAACAGTGGCTGACTTTATTTTGGGGGGCTCCAAAATCACTGCAGATGGTGACTGCAGCCATGAAATTAAAAGACGCTTAGTCCTTGGAAGGAAAGTTATGACCAACCTAGACAGCATATTAAAAATCAGAGACATTACTTTGTCAACAAAGGTCTGTCTAGTCAAGGCTATGGTTTTTCCAGTGGTCATGTTTGGATGTGAGAGTTGGACATAAAGAAAGCTGAGTGCCGAAGAATTGATGCTTTTGAACTGAGGTGTTGGAGAAGACTCTTGAGAATCCCTTGGACTGCAAGGAGATCCAACCAGTCCATCCTAAAGGAGATCAGTCCTGGATGTTCATTGGAGGGACTGATGTTGAAGCTGAAACTCTAATACTTTGGCCACCTGATGCAAAGAGCTGACTCATTGGAAAAGATGCTGATGCTGGGAAAGATTGAAGGCTGGAGGAGACAGGGACGACAGAGGATGAGATGGTTGGATGGCATCACCAACTCAGTGGACATGGGTTTGGGTGGACTCTGGGAGTTAGTGATGGATAGGGAGGCCTGGCGGAGAAGGCAATGGCACCCCACTCCAGTACTCTTGCCTGGAAAATCCCATGGATGGATAAGCTTGGTGGGCTACAGTCCATGGGGTCACTAAGAGTCAGACCTGACTGAGCGACTTCACTTTCACTTTTCACTTTCATGCCTTGGAGAAGGAAATGGCAATTCACTCCAGTGTTCTTGCCTGGAGAATCCCAGGGATGGGGAAGCCTGGTGGGCTGCCATCTGTGGGGTCACACAGAGTCAGACATGACTGAAGCGACTTAGCAGCAGCAGCAGGGAGGCCTGGTGTGCTGCGGTTCATGGGGTTGCAAAGAGTCAGACACAACTGAATGACTGAACTGAACTGAACTGATTCAAGCTAAGCCTCATCTCTTCCTGGAAGCCTTCTCTCCATCCCAAGTTTGATTAAGATGTTTTTGTCAATGCTAACATGCTTGCCAGTGGCATGGTGTGTTTTGCTCAGAGAGCACAATCATTTATTTACATATTTATCTCATGCAAGATCCTTAAGGTCAGGGACAATCTTCCGTTTGTCATGTTTGATAAGTGAAAAATAAAAAGAATGAATGAATGCGTGACCTGGTCCCTGATCACACCACGTGTTTAATCATTGGCCCTACTATGTGCTCCTTGAACTCTCATATAAATGGATTCTTGGAGTCTGGAAATATCTAAAAATGTAGGAGGGAGAGTGTCCGTAGCTCAGGTTGTGATTCCAAGATTTCATCCCGTATCTTATATACATCCCATAATATTAAAGCAAGGGCATGACTTGCTTTGAATACGATCGGCAGTAGATATCTTTATTTTGCATGAATAGGAGCAGACCCAAGACCTGGAAGACGGAAACTCCTGAAGATGGGAACTCTTGACCTCTGCTTAGAAGAGCAGCCTGGTCAATTCTGATGCTTAGACTATGGCTACTGGGGAGTTCCTGGGACTCAGAATCACAGAACTTCCGTTCCGAGACTTGCTCTGGCCACTGTGCCTCCATTTGAGTCAATATGGCTTTGAACGTGCTTGCAGTCCAGTTCCTATCCACTGCAAGGCATGTTGCCTGTGGAAAGAGTGTCAAATATTTACAATTTTACATTTATTTATTTATTTATTTTATAATTTTGAAAGGTTACTTTACATTAACGGTTCTTACAAAATTTTCGCTATATTCCCTGTGTTGTACAGAATACATCCTTGAGCCTGTGTTATACCCAGTAGTTTGCTTGTATCTCTCATTCCCCCATTCCTATCTTGCTTCTCACTGGTGACCACTAGTTTATTCTCCATGTCTGTGAGTCTGCTTCTTTTTTGTTATATTTGCTAGTTTTTTTCTTTAATTTTTAGATTCCACTCTTGTCAAAGATACCATATGTGTCTTTCTCAGTCCGACTTATTTCATTTACCGGAACATTCACAGCAGCATTATTGACAATTGCCAAGATATGGAATCGTGTCCATCAACAGATGAATGAACAAAGAAGATGTGACACACACACACAAACACAATGGAATGCTACTCAGCCATAAAAACTGAAATTCTGCCATTTGCAGCAAGATGGATGTACTTACACTAAGTGAAGTAAGTGAGACAGAAAGATATTGCTTCTGTACAAAATTTACTTAAAAAATGGAGTTTTGAGCAGGAAGTCTGTTCTGGTGAAGTGAGTCCTTGCTGCCTTAGATCAGGGTGTCCAGATGCTGACCTAAACCTAAGGTCTTGAGCTTCTGCGTGGTTCACCCTCAGATTTCCAGTACTATCCCCACAGGAATTCCTGCCTTTGACTGACCAGCTAGAACCATGACCCAGGGCCTCAGTCCCTCTGAGCTGCCCTGAGCCTAGTAGGTCTGGCCTTCACCTTCTGTTTTGGCATCCCAGATCCATGGAGAAGAGAAACAGGCACTGCGTTTGTGAGAGGAGAGGGAAGAATGATTTGCCCTCAATAGTTCCAGTGTCAATATTGTCCGACCAGGGCTTTCTGACTGGGCGAGTCCCCAGAAGCTTTGTCATCTCCTGGTCATTACTGAGATGACGTGGAATGACATTAACCACACCTTATGTTTTCAGAAAGCATTGTTCTCTCCTCAACAGTTTCAGTTCTTTCCCTCATTTCACTCTCACAACAGCCTTGAAGAAAAGGAAGGTATCAGTGGTTTTATTGTGAAAACGTGATCCAGTGATCAAGCTGTACCATTCACCTCTTCCATCCAACTCGGATAAGGTACACATGGTCCTCGCCTTGCCTCTCATCTGTCTTATCTCCCCAGTCCATCCTCCTCCACTCCATTCCGTCTCAAAGCTTCCTACTGAAATAATAGTAGTGTGTTACAAAAGCCACGAGTTCTGATGTCGGACTGAAGGTCAAACCTTCACTCTACCACCACACCTCCCAGCTTCTGTTTCTTTATTGTAAAATGTGGAGATCAATACCCAATCCTTAGGGGGATGGTGAGAACTAAGTGATGGGACCAAATGAAAGCTCGATATAAACTGAAAGGCCACATACCCGTGTTGTGATCATTATAATTATTATGTGAAAGGCAAAATGCTAGGCACTGGGGCAAATTCAAACACTAAAATACAGTGTCTCTGTCTCGTAGAAATTTCGCTTGCAATTTGTGAAAGTGGATAACGTTAGTGCCCTTGCCAACTGTATATGTCAAAATGTGTTAAATCTTATGGGAAGGATATAGTAAAAGGAAACATTATACCTACCATGGAGGCTAGGGTCCTTTCCTCCTGTGTGTGTATTTGCCCATCCATAAGTGTATATGTACTAGAAAGAGCTTCACAGAGAAGAGCATTCGTACTGGGCCAGGAAGTAGGGTGACATTTTGTTTGATAGACAGGAAGTGGCAGCAGAGATTTTAGGTGAGTTACTTCTCTGAGCTTCAGATTCCTCAAATGTAACATGGAGAAATATTGCCTGCCTTGTACCTAGTGAACAATAATAATAGTGAGTGTTTGTACAGAACTTAATTTTACTTGGGCCTGTTTGTCCTAAGCGAAGTATACATATCATTTCATTTAATTCTGACAACCACTTTATGGAGTACATATGTACCATTCTAATCCTAATTTTCCAGTCAAAGCAACAATAACACAAGTGGTTAAAAAAATTTCCATGGTTATATAGTATTATGGAAAACTGGTATAAATACAAAATACTTACTCTAGACCTGGGAGGCTCCAGAGAACCATGCTACCTTCCAGCAATGATGGGAGATGGGGGGAGATCCTAGAGGTACCTCTGGGTTCCTAGAATGTGCTTATTTGTACTCTGGTTGCAGGAATATTTAGCTTCCTGCTGACATGCGTTCTGAGGCCCTATTCCAGAGCCTAGTTTGGTATATCAGCGGAAAGAATATCTAGAGAAATCGTTTTGCTAAACCCTTTATCAATGTGCAAGGACTTTCTAAATGCCAATTTACCCTTGGAGGACATCTAAGAAAGAAGGCTCATCACTGCTCCATAAGCAAATGTGTTCTGGGAGAAATTCTGCTGCAAAGTGGAAAAAAAGGCGTGGATTTAATAGCCCCAAACCCAGTATAGTCACAGATATCCCACGGTAAGAGGACAGAACCCACTGGGTAAAGAAATGAAAATAAGCCCCATGGAGGCATTCTGCTTTGTGTTCAGACATGCTGGCTGTTTCCTTTTCTTCTGTTCCCAGATAAGAGAAGCATGTTTATGGTGCAAGAGGTTGAGAGTTGACTCAATCAGGAATCAGTTGCAGGCATAGAGACTATGGTAGATATTTTCATCAGGAAGTATTTTAAACAGAGTATTGCTGTCTGCTGTGCTTAGTTGCTTAGTCATGTGTGACTCTGTGCAACTCCATAGATTGTAGCCCATTAGGCTCCTCTGTCCATGGAATTTTCCAGGCAAGAATACTGAAGTGGGTTACTGAGCATGAAAGAATCAATGCTTTCGAAGTGTGGTGCTGGAGAAGACTCCTGAGAGTCTCTTAGACAGCAAGGAGATCAAACCAGTCAATCCTAAAGGAAATCAACCCTGAATATTACCTGGAAGGACTGATGCTGAAGCTGAAGCTCCAATACTTTGGGCACCTGATGCAAACAGCCAACTCACTGGAAAAGACCCAGATGCTGGGAAAGATTGAGGGCAGGAGGATTAGGGGGGCCACAGAGAATGAGATGGTTGGATGGCATCACCAACTCGATGGATGTGAATTTGAGCAAGCTCCAGGAGACAGTGAAGGGCAGGGAAGCCTGGTGTGTTTCAGTCCATGGAGTCACAAAGAGTCAAACGTGACTCAGTGGCGGAACAACAGCAACTGCAGGGGATCTTCCTGATCCAAGGATCGGACACACATCTCCTGCACCTCCTGCCTTGGCAGCAGATTCTTTTCCGCCGAGCCACCTGGGAAGCCCAAACAGAAGATTTGGATGTCTCAGAATCTTTGGAAAGGACAGAGGAGTGGCCGGAAGTCTGGGCTCAGACACCCCAGAATGACACTGCAGAGCTAGCCCACCCATGGGGCTGCTTCCTCTGGAGCTGCTTCCTCGGTCACTCTCAAGAATTTGGGGAATTAAGAAGTTCCAGCACTAGAACTTTTGGCTTCAGGCACAAAACAGCTGAGCTACGATTCAGGGGTCAGGAAACTGGCTGTAGCTCTTGCCTCTGAGCCGGCTTGGGGGAGCTGGGCCTGAGGCTGGACGTACATCCCTTTAAAGTTCTGAATTCTGCCTTCTAGCCTTGACTGCACTGCTCTCTTACAGGGACCTTGTGAACGTTACTTCACTTCACCAAGCCTCAAGGTCCCCATCTATAAAATGTGGATAATCTTCCAAGCTCTCAGGGTTTTGTGAGACTTCAGTGAGAACACTCATGGGAAGAGCCCAGCAGAGCCGTGTGTTTGGCCATGCCTTCACCTGGCGGTACAGCGCTGTTTCAGGTTTGCCGACCTACATTCCGAGTCCTCAAACACTCCCTTCTGTCTGTCAGGAGGCTTACAATTTCCGCAGGATGCTCATAGATGGTTAGAGCCAGAAGGGAATGCGTTAGGATCTCATCATTTTTAACACCCAAGCAGCCCTGTAGCTATTTTCCCCTGGGACCGAATGTTTCAGAAGGCTATATCTAAAAGAATGCATCTGTTAAGTAATAATTAATTTGTAGTTATGCTTTTTTGAAAACCAAAGATATTCCACAAAGAGACCTACTGATGGGCACGAAATAATCAGTTGGTTTTTTTTTTACATTAAATGAATATAGTTTGAATCTTAAGTTTAAAAAAAAAAAAAAGGAAAGAAAATTTGACATTTCAGTTTGCTTGAGTGACCTCACTTTGAGTACATGTACAATTTCCATTTGGCTTTTGTAACTCAACATGAGCACACACATTCTTCGTGTGAGACCTGAGGGCCTTGGACCTGTGTGCACTGATTGACTTGGGGCCACTTGAGCCAAGTAAGGGAAGCCCCCTGAAACATGTGAACCAAGATGGGGGAGGGAGAAGTTCCTCAGAGAGAAGTTGAAGTGTCGTTAACTCAGGAAAGGTAGGAAGAGGGCTGGGAGGCCAAAACCCAGCAAAGGCCCTCTCTTCCAGAGCTTTCCATTCAATCTTCACAACAAGCCTGTGAGGTTGGCATTATATCACCATTTTTCAGATGAGAAAGCTGAGGCTTAAAGAGGTCTGCATTCACACAGCAAGTTAGCATCAGAGTTGGGCTCCCAGTGCTGAGGCTAGAGTTCTTGCCACAGGCAGATGCTCTGATGCAGGCTCTGGCCATCAGCCTGGTCTCCAGCAGCTCTCACCCTCCTGGGATTCCTCCTCCCCACTTCCCCTTCATCTCTAGGCCCAGTCCTTCATACCAGAGAGCCCTTTGGGTCCAAACCACTTCTAAGCAGAGGCATTGCCCAAGTAGAGGTCCTTGGAATGCACATAGCTACAAGCCTGACAGCTTCCCACTGTGGGGAAAATAATTATTGTTGGTAATTAGAGCTAAATCACTCCTGTCAAAACACACAGAATTGCAGAGCCAGCACGACAGCATCTCAGGTCTCTTTGTCCTGAGCGTGTCCCCATCTCTCCTCCTAGCCTAATGGAGAACCAAGTGGCCTCAACAAGTTCCCTCTCAGTCTGGACTCCTGGTCACGGTCACCGCAAACTTAGACCTAATGTGCAGCTGTGAGACGCGGAGGCTGGGTGTCTGAGCTCCCATTTCCCTGGACCGTGAGGCAGGGGGGAAGCTGGTGATAATAACAGTGCTTGCTCATGGCACTTAGACAGAAGGAAACAAAAATGCAGCTGAAAGTGCTGTGGAATCCTAGGAGCTCACGTTCCGCGAAGGCACCCTGCCGCTATACAGAGTTGAATAAACACAAGAGCCACGGAGAAAAAGAAAGAGAGAGGGAGAGGGATGGACAGAGAGAAAGAAATGGAGGAAGGAAGGAAGAAAGCAGGGGAGAGAGAGGACTTCTACTGTTTCCTTTCTGATTATGACAGTAACAAAAGTCAGTCTTAGAAAATTTAGAAAATAGCAAAACATGTTAAGAAGCAAGAATCATCCCAAATCCCAATATGCTGAGATAATTAGTATTTATATTTGGAGTATTTTCTTCTAGTTAGATTTTTGTCTTCTTCTCCTGTCTCCTCTCTCTCTCTCACACAGGCCCCCAAGGTAACTTGATTCTCCCCTAAGCTCATTAGAAAGTACTAAGCGATATATTATTTTGCTTCTGACATGTAGCAAATGGAGGGCTGGATTCCATTTGCCCCAACAGGGAATGAATGAACATTCACCCTCACCCCCAAAGCTGGGCTCTAGGGCTGGAACTCCCATGATGGGGAGAAGTCCAAACCTCATCAGAGGAATCTGAGAAGACTAAGCCTGGTGGGAAGAAGAGAACAGTGGTGCTCACAACATTTTTTGTACTGATTCTGTCCCTCTGAGCCCTTGAGTGGCCTTAGAAAGAGGAATGATCTGCCCGATAGTGACCTAGAAGCCAGATTTCTCTTGGTTCAGAGAACACATTCTGAAATATTTTTCAACCTGAAATTTGTGGAGTAAAGTCATGCTTGTGATACTGGGTAATATCATGTTGAAAGTACAGGGTTAGTTCTACTAGCTGCCTCATGCCATTCCTAGGCTTCTTCAGATTCCTTGGGTGGATATATCTCAGGTCAGCTGGGCAAGGTCAGGACCAACAGCTGTGTCTGCATGAAAGAAGAGGCCCCTGAGAAGCCTTTTGGCTTCACTGAGTCTGGGTGGGAACTCCCTGGGCTGACAATAGGTTTGCAACTAAAGAGAAGGCCCAGGACGGATGGTGGCCTGCTGCTGCTTCCACTGAACATAGGAATTTTTGTGTACTTGGCTCTGAAATTACTAGTAAGGCAACTTTGTGAGGTTTGCTTAACTACTCTGTGCCTCAGTTTCCACTTCTGTACATTGGGGATGACAAGATGGCCAAGCTCAAAAAATGAGTGTAAAGATTAAATGAGAACATACCTTCAATGCATTATCGTTGTTGTTCAGTTTCTAAGTTGTGTCCGACTCTTTGTGACCCCATGAACTGCAGCACCCCAGGCTTCCTTGTCCTTCACTGCCTCCCAGAGTTTGCTCAAACTCATGTCCATTGAGACGGTGATGCCACCCATCCAACCATCTCATCCTCTGTCGTCCCCTTCTCCTCCTGCCTTCAATCTTTCCCAGCATCAGGGTCTTTTCCAATGAGTCAGTTCTTCCCATCAGGTGGCCAAAGTATTGGAGTTTCAGCTTCAGCATCAGTCCTTCTAGTGAATATTCAGGACTGATTTCCTTTCCAATTGACTGGTTTGATGCATGGGACATAGTGAATGCTCAAGAAATGATATCTGCCAGACCAAGTTTCTGCTTTTATCTGTTCCAGCCAATTAAGCGAGGGTAAATTTGTCATGCCTGTGATGTTCTAATGGGAATGACCAGGGAAGTTGGTAATTCCAGTACCTGATTGTCATTCTGGCCCCTTCTCTCCCACCAACACAGCACCCTCTCACTCTGGACTATTTGGTCCATGGTCCTCCAGCCTCCTAACAACCATCCATCCTGTAGCCCACAACTATCATTTTCTCAGAGATGCCTTTCCTGATCTCCTCACCCTTCTTTAAGACCCTTGAAATTTGCCCTTAGATCTCCGTAACCTTTCCTTTGCTTCCCAACATGAAACAGTTGCTAAGTAAATAACTGAGTGATGACTTGGTTAATATACAACTAGGCTGTAAAAGTACCACAATAGGAACAACTTCCATTTTTCTCATACTGAATCTCCACCGCCTGGCACAGTGGAGGTAGGTGATAAGGTATGTGCTAAAGAGAGTCAAACACATGGCATTGATTTGCTATTGTAGGGAAAGATGTGCATCTTGTATCTATAGGAAAAGAGAATCACTTGGAGATTTTGGTACTTTAACTATTAGGAACCGACTAACTTTGCAACATGCCTCAGTGTTCTTATGTTTAAAAATCCACGCTCCAGGACTTCCCTGGTGGCTCAGTGGTAAAGAATCCACCTGCCAATGCGGGAAACGCAGGTTTGATCCCTGATCCGGGAAGATCCCACACACAGCAGAGGAACGAAGCCCATGCACCACAACTACTGAGCCTGTTCTCTAGTACCCAGAAGCTGCAACTACTGAAGCCCATGTGCCCTGGAGACAGTGCTCTGCAGCAAGAGAAGCCCAAGCACAGCAGTTAGAGGGTGGCCATGCTCACTGCAACTAGAGAAGAGCCTGCGTAGCAACGAAGGCCCAGCACAGCCAAACATAAAAATGAAATAAATGAATTTTTTCAAATAAGAATATGTGCTGCACACAAGCCTCATTCCATCCTTTTCCTCCCATTTAAATGATAAATGCTGGCTCCAAAAGCAGAAACTGAGTCCTCTCCTTTGAGTAAGAGAGACAGAGGACAGGAGATGCTGAGGAGCTGTCAGAAGGAGTAAAGGACGGCCCACTGAAGGACCATTCATGCTGGCTGTCCGCTTTACATTCTTGTTGCAGAAGACCCTGGGCAAGGGCTTTCTCATCACTCTTGATACAGTTGCTCTTGCCCTTCTGTTAACTGGAAGTTGGAGGTAATTACAGGCAGGATGCAGCTCTGCGAGGCACATTAGGCTGGTGGAGACTTCACTGGACCACAAATTGTGCCTCTAATTAGGCAGTTGCTGATCCAAGGAGCACAAAATCTAGTTTACAGCCTTGCTCAGGCCAGAAGCGTCTCCAGCTGTAAGTGGTCTGAAAAGGTGCCTGTAGGAGGGCGAGAGAGAGAATGGGAAGAGGACAGGTTGAGTGGGGAGAGTAAAGGAGGGAAAGAGGGAAAGAGATTAAAGAAAGAAGAGTGTGAGATTAAAGGAGGGAGGGAGAGATTGGAAAAGGAAGGAAGGATGGGAGGAAGGAGTGGTAGAGGAAGAAACAAAGAAAAGAATATTCTGTCTTCAAATTCTAGGAAAGAGAACCAAACTCCATTGTAGAAGGCTTAAGCACCAATCACTGGTGTAATAACTTTGAACAACTTTTGGTATTAATTACCAAAGCTGAATGTATGAAATATGTATGACCCAGGCAATCTGGTCCAGCTCCAAGGTTTATATCTAAGAGAAATGAATATATATGTCCCCCAAATATATATACAAGAATATCAGAGCAAGAACTTCCCAGGTGGTACTAGTGGTAAAGAACCCACCTGCCAGTGCAGGAGACTTAAGAGACATAGGTTCAATCCCTGGGTCACAAAGATCCCCTGGAGGAGGGCATGAAAACCCACTCCAGTGTTTATTCCTGGAAAATCTCATGGACAGAGGAGCCTGGCGGGCTACAGTGCATAGGGTCACAAAGAGTTAGACACACCTGAGTGACTTAGCATGCATGCCAGTATCAGAGCAAATCTGTTCAAATTTGTTCTAAACAACAACACTAATGTCCATCAGAAAAAGAATGAAGAGACACATTGAAGTGTTTTCTACATATGAGCAAAACAAGACATACAAAAAAGAACATTTTATAAAATCTCACTTTTGTCCAATTCAGGAGCGGACAAAACTAGGGAAACAGAAGCCAGACAAACAGTTACTTTTTATGAGGGAGGTATTAACTAGAAAGAGGTCTGAAGAAGCTTCTCAGGGGGCTGTACGTGTTCTATATCTTGATCTGGGTATGGCTGCTGCTGCTGCAGCAAAGTTGCTTCAGCCGTGTCTGACTCTGTGCAACCCCACAGATGGCAGCCCACCAGGCTCCCCTGTCCCTGGGATTCTCCAGGCAAGAACACTGGAGTGGGTTGCCGTTTCCTTCTCCAATGCATGAAAGTGGAAAATGAAAAGTGAAAGTGAAGTCGCTCAGTCTGTCCGGCTCTTAGCGATCCCATGGACTGCAGCCCACCAGGCTCCTCCGTCCATGGGATTTTCCAGGCAAGAGTACTGGAGGGGGTTACATTGCCTTCTCCACTGGGTGTGGTTTCTGCTGCTAAGTCACTTCAGTCGTGTCCGACTCTGTGTGACCCCACTGATGGCAGCCCACCAGGCTCCGCCATCCCTGGGATTCTCCAGGCAAGAACACTGGAGTGGGTTGCCATTTCCTTCTCCAATGCATGAAAGTGAAAAGTTAAAGTGAAGTCAGTTGTGTCCGACTCTTAGTGACCCCATGGACTGCAGCCTACCAGGTTCCTCCGTCCATGGATTTTCGAGGCAAGAGTACTGGAGTGGGGTGCCATCGCCTTCTCCGACTGGGTGAGGCTACATGGATACAAAAACTATGTATGTTTCATTTTTGCATATTTTAGTGTATATGCATTATAACTCAATAGAAACATTTTTTAAAGGAAAAATGTATTTACTAAAGCAATAGGTGAAAAATGCTATCTTGTAGTTCAAACTGTCATTTATTTGACTCAGTAAGGAAGAAAATCTTTCACATGTTAATCTGTCTTAAGCATTTAGTTGGTGAATTTCCTGGGTGTATTCCAGACCCAGATTCTAATCAGAATTTTGGGGTCTTATCGCACTAATTTGCAAAGCCTTGTTAAGTAGCAGTGAATCTGAATCCAGGTCTAGTTATCTGTGGCAAATCCTTCTCCAGTTCATCATCTCTCATCCTCTTATTAATGATGATTTTTTCAATAAATAAATTAATTAATTAAAAAAGGAAGGTTTAAAATTTTATGTAATCAGGTCTATCAATCTTTTCTCTTAGCTTTTCCTTTCATTGCCTGTTTCTGTTTTCTTTCCAAGCTTCTTATTTTTGAAAACTGATCAATGTGATGTAGCTGGAGCAGGAGGTGAGAGAAAAGGAGATGTGCAAATCTGGGACTGGAGAGGCAAGGAGGAGCCGAATGAGAAGCAACGGCACCCCACCCCAGTACTTTCGCCTGGAAAATCCCATGGACGGAGGAGCCTGGTGGGCTGCAGTCCATGGGGTCACTAAGAGTCAGGCACGACTGAGCGACTTCACTTTCACTTTTCACTTTCATGCATTGGAGAAGGAAATGGCAACCCACTCCAGTGTTCTTGCCTGGAGAATCCCAGGGACAGGGGAGCCCAGTAGAAGGCGTCTATGTGGTCACACAGAGTTGGACATGACTGAAGCGACTTAGAGGTAGTGGGAGGTATTTAAGTGCAACAGATTGCCAGGAAGGGAAGTGCACTGGCGTGCGTGCTCAGTTGTGTCCGACTCTGTGTGACCCACACAGGATCCTCTGTTCATGGAACTTTCCAGCCAAGAATACTGGAGTGGGTTGCCATTTTCTCCTCCAGGGGATCTTCCCGACCCAGAAATCAAACCTGTGTGTCTTGTGTCTCCTGCATTGGTAGGCAGATTCTTTACCACTGTTGCCACCTGGGAAGCCTGGAAGGGAAGTAAGGATAGCAATAATGCAAATAAATTTGTGTGTGATGAAGGTCACTTTGGTTGCTAGGTGGGGAATGGATTGGAAGGATGAAAGACCAGAAGACCTCTGGAGATAGCAGCAGCGGCCCAGGAGAGACTGACCTGGGCAGGTGAGGTAGCAGAGAAGATGGAGACATGCATGCATTAGAGACAGGCTGTAGAACTTGGTTCCAAAGGGCTTGATGAGGGGTGAGATCGGGGTAGTGGTGGGGTGTGAGGAAGAAGGCAGGGCTTGATGAAGAAACTCTGATGAGCTACCGAAGTTAAAACACTTACCCATATTTTCCCCTTATTTCTGATTTCTGAGTTTGTATATTTGTTTGTTTGTTTCAACTTTTCCTTATCAGCACAAAGTTTGTGTGTAGTGGTTTGGTTGAAGTTATAGTTTATTTCCCTATACCTAGAGTGAATTTTCCATTAAAATATTGTGAATATTCTCTCACTTCCTAAGTAGAGATTTCCCTACTCAGTTAGGAAATAATGCTATTTCTCAACCGCCCTCCTCAAATGACCTTTCTCCTTTTGCTTTTATCACATGATTTTGATGGTTGTATGCTTTGATTTCTTTATTTTTTGTAAGAAAATTCTCTCCTAATCACTCTTATAAAAAATTCTCAGTAGTTTTTCTTTTTATTAATCTGCTTTGTTTGTCTTATTATTGCTTTTCCCTCCAGGAGAACTTAAGAATCCAATAATTAAGTTCCAAACAAATTCCATTAGGATTGTAATGGGGATTTCATTAAGCCCATAAATTAATTCCAGAAGAATTAATATACAAATCTCTCATACATGAATATTTTTTCCTGAATATTAAAAATGGTTCTTGTTACTTTCAGTAAATTTTTTAGGGTACCCCACAAATTCTACCTATTCTTCAAAAAGTCTTTTTTTTCTTCAGAGTTTTATATTATCATTACTATGGCAAAATGTCTTTTTTGTCATTCTCATGGATTATTTAAAAAAAAAAAATGAGAGGAGCTACCCCACGCCCAGGGTCAGGGGTGGCGACCGAGAACGCCAGGCAGCAATGGCGCAGGACAGCCCGAGAGGGGCTACCCATGCCCAAGGTCAGGGGCAAGGGTCGAGAGGAGCTACCCCATGTCCAAGGAGTGGCGGCTGTGTGGGCACAGGAGGGCTGAGAGGAGGTACTCCATGTTCAAGGTCAGGAGGGGTAACCTCGCCCAAGGTAAAGAGCAGTGGCTGTGCTTTGCTGGAGTAGCTGTGAAGAGATACCCCACGTCCAAGGTAAGAGAAACCCAAGTGAGAGGGTAGGTGTTGTGAGAGGGCATCAGAAGGCAGACACACTGAAACCATACTCACAGAAACCTAGTCAATCTGATCACATGGACCACAGCCTTGTCTAACTCAATGAAACTAAGCCATGCCATTTGGGGTCACCCAATATGGATGAGTCATGGTGAAGAGGTCTGATAGAATGTGGTCCACTGGAGAAGGGAATGGCAAACCACTTCAGTATTCTTGCCTTGAGAACCCCATGAACAAGATGAAAAGGCAAAATGATAGGATACCAAAAGAGGAACTCCCCATGTTGGTAGGTGCCCAATATGCTACTGGAGATAAGTGGAGAAATGACTCCAGAAAGAATGAAGGGCTGGAACTAAAGCAAAAACAATACCCAGTTGTGGATGTGACTGGTGATAGAAGCAAGCTCCGATGCTGTAAAGAGCAGTATTGCATAGGAACCTGGAATGTTAGGTCCATGAATCAAATTGGAAGTGTTCAAACAGGAGATGGCAAGAGTGAACATCGACATTCTAGGAATCAGTGATCTAAAATGGACTGGAAAGAGTGAATTTAACTCAGATGACCATTGTATCTACTACTGTGGGCAGGAATACTTTAGAAGAAATGGAGTAGCCATCGTGGTCAAAAAGGAGTCCAAAATGCAATCTCTTGGATGCAATCTCAAAAACAACAGAATGATCTCTGTTCATTTCCAAGGCAAACCATTCAATATCACGTTGATCCAAGCTTATGCCCCAACTAGTGATGCTGAAGAAGTTGGAGTTGAACGGTTCAATGAAGACCTACAAGACCTTTTAGAACTTGTCCTTTTCATTATAGGGGACTGGAATGCAAAAGTAAAAAGTCAAGAAATACCTGGAGTAAGAAGCAAATTTGGCCTTGGAGTACAGAATGAAGCAGGGCAAGGCTAATAGAGTTTTGCCAAGAGAATGCACTGGTCATAGCAAACACCCCCTTCCTACCACACAAGAGAAGACCCTACACATGGACATCACCAGATGGTCAACACTGAAATCAGATTGATTATGTTCTTTACAGCCAAAGGTGGAGAAGCTCTATACAGTCAACAAAAACAAAACCAGGAGCTGACTGTGGCTCAGATCATGAACTCCTTATTGCCAAATTCAGACTTAAATTGAAGAAAGTAGGGAAATCCACTAAACTATTCAGGTATGACCTAAATCAAATCACTTATGATTATATGGTGGAAGTGAGAAATAGATTTAAGGGACTAGATCTGATAGACAGAGTACCTGATGAACTATGGATGGAGGTTTGTGATATTGTACAGGAGATGGGGATCAAGACTATCCCCATGGGACAAAAATGCAAAAAAGAAAATGGCTGTCTGAGGAGGCCTTACAAATAGCTGTGAAGAGAAGAGAAGAGAAAACCAAAGGAGTAAAGGAAAGATATAAGCATCTGAATGCAGAGTTCCAAAGAATAGCAAGGAGAGAAACGAAAACTTCCTCAGCAATCCATGCAAACAAATAGAGGAAAACAATAGAATGGGAAAGACTAGAGATCTCTTCAAGAAAATTAGGGATACCAACGGAACATTTCATGCAAAGATGGGCTCAATAAAGGACAGAAATGGTATGGACCTAACAGAAGCAGAAGATATTAAGAAGAAATCATAAGAATACACAGAACTGTACAAAAAAGAGCTTCACGACCCAGATAATCACAATGGTGTGATCACTCATGTAGAGCCAGACATCCTGGAATATGAAGTCAAGTGGGCCTTAGAAAGCATCACTATGAGCAAAGCTAGTGGAGGTGATGGAATTCCAGTTGAGCTGTTTCAAATCCTGCAAGATGATGCTGTGAAAGTGCTGCACTCAAGATGCCAGCAAATTTGGAAAACTCAGCAGTTGCCACAGGACTGGAAAACGTCAGTTTTCATTCCAATCCCAAAGAAAGGCAATGCTCAAACTACCACACAATTGCACTCATCTCACACTCTAGTAAAGTAATGCTCAAAATTCTCCAAGCCAGGCATCAGCAAAACATGAACTGTGAACTTCCTGATGTTCAAGCTGGTTTTAGAAAAGGCAGAGGAACCAGAGATCAAATTGCCAACATCTGCTGGATCATCGAAGAAGCAAGAGAGTTCCAGAAAACATCTATTTCTGCTTTATTGACTATGACAAAGCCTTTGACTGTGGATCACAAGAAACTGTGGAAAATTCTGAAAGAGATGGGGATACCAGACCATCTGCCTCTTGAGAAACCTATATGCAGGTCAGGAAGCAACAGTTAGAACTGGACATGGAACAACAGACTGGTTCCAAATAGGAAAAGGAGTACGTTAAGGCTGTATATTGTCCCCCTGCTTATTTAACTTCTATGCAGAGTACATCATGAGAAACATTGGGCTAGAAGAAGCACAAGCTGGATCAAGATTGCCAGGAGAAATATCAATAACCTCAGATATGCAGATGACACTATCCTTATGGTAGAAAGTGAAGACGAACTAAAGAGCCTCTTGATGAAAGTGAAAGAGGAGAGTGAAAAAGTTGGCTTAAAGCTCAGCATTCAGAAAACTGAGATCATGGCATCCAGTCCCATCACTTCATGGGAAATAGATGAGGAAACAGTGGAAACAGTGTCAAACTTTATTTTGGGGGCTCCAAAATCACTGCAGATGGTGATTGCAGCCATGAAATTAAAAGACACTTACTCCCTGGAAGAAAAGTTCTGACCAACCTAGATAGTATATTCAAAAGCAGAGACATTACTTTGCCAACAAAGGTCCATCTAGTCAAGGCTATGGTTTTTTCAGTGGCCATGTATGGATGCGAGTGTTGGACTGTGAAGAAAGCTGAGTGCTGCAGAATTGATGCTTTTGAACTATGGTGCTGGAGAAGACCCTTGAGAGTCCCTTGGACTGCAAGGAGATCCAACCAGTCCATCCTAAAGGAGACCAGTCCTGGGTGTTCACTGGAAGGACTGATGCTAAAGCTGAAACTCCAATACTTTGTCCACCTCATGCGAATAGTTGACTCATTGGAAAAGACCTTGATGCTGGGAGGGATTGAGGGTGGGAGGAGAAGGGGATGACAGAGGATGAGATGGCTGGATGGCATCACCGACTCGATGTACATGAGTTTGGATAAACTTCGGAAGTTGGTGATGGACAGGGAGGCCTGGCGTGCTGCGATTCATGGGTTCTCAAAGAGTCGGACACGACTGAGTGACTGAACTGAACTGATATATAAAAATACACATTTTAAATACCTTCTATGAAGCTATTTTACAAAACTAAAGAGATATATTTTAAAGATTGATTCTCTGGAATTTTAAAGAATATAATTACATTATGTACAAAGAGATAGTTTTGTCATCTTTTTGATAATCATATCTCTTCTTCTTGTTTCATGCTAATTGCAATGCTGGGAATTTTCAGAACAATGGCAAATGATAATGATGACAATGAGTATCTTGTTTGCTTGCTTTTGCCTTTGGTTTTAATAGGAATTCTTTTTTAGTTTTTCACTCCTAAAGATGTTAGTAGTTAGTTTCAGACTCAAAACCTTAATATGTTTTAAGAAAATCTGTTTATATTTCCCCAAAAAACACAAATTTGGGGATTATAGACTGTACTTTGCATGTTACTTTTTTTTCCTCCTCTATGAAAATTGTTACTCCTGTTTTCTCCTTAATTATATTCATTTGAAATGTTACACTGATAGATCTCCTTATAATAAGTGATTTTGCATTTCTTCAGTTCAGTTCAGTTCAGTTCATTCGCTCAGTCGTGTCTGACTCTTTGTGACCCCATGAATTGCAGTACGCCAGGCCTCCCTGTCCGTCGCCAACTCCCGGAGTTCACTCAGACTCACATCCATCGAGTCCGTGATGCCATCCAGCCATCTCATCCTGGGTCGTCCCCTTCTCCTCCTGCACCCAATCCCTCCCAGCTTCAGAGTCTTTTCCAATGAGTCATCTCTTTGCATGAGGTGGCCAAAGTACTGGAGTTTCAGCTTTAGCATCATTCCCTCCAAAGAAATCCCAGGGCTGGTCTCCTTCAGAATGGACTGGTTGGATCTCCTTGCAATCCAAGGGACTTTCAAGAGACTTCTCCAACACCACAGTTCAAAAGCATCAATTCGTCAGTGTTCAGCCTTCTTCACAGTCCAACTCTCACATCCATACATGACCACAGGAAAAACCATAGCCTTGACTAGTCGGACCTTGACTTGTTGGCAAAGTAATGTCTCTGCTTTTGAATATGCCATCTAGGTAACTCTTATTTGGTCATTGCGAATAATTCTTTTAATTTTGCTGCTGTATGTGGTAGCTTTGCAGTAAGTGAAATAGAAGTTAGAAGTCTTCCAAATTTATTCTTCCTTTTCAACATTTTGTTTGGCTATTCAGGGTCCCTCAAGATTCCATATGAATTTTAGGGAGGATTTTTCTACTTCTGCAAAAAAAAAAAAAGTCATTGAGATTTTGATAGACATTATATTGAGCTATGGCTGTCCTGGTAGCTTAGAAATAAAGAATCCACCTGCAATGCAGGAGATGAGGGTTTGGTCCCTGGGTAGGGAAGATCCTCTGGAGAGGGAAATGGCAACCCATTCCAATATTCTTGCCTTGGAAACTCTGTGGACAGGGGAGCCTAGCGGGCTACTGTCCATGGGGTTGCAAAAGAGTCAGACATGACTTAGCAACTAAACAACAACTACATATTGAACTCTAAATCCCTTTACCTCTTTTGTTTTTAAGTAAATTGTATATTCAGTTATATACCATCTATCTGATAATCCCCACATCTACAGTCATCGTGAGCATGACTACTTCTTTCTGCTGCCTACCGTTCAGTTCAGTTCAGTTCAGTCTCTCAGTCGTGTCCGACTCTTTGCAACCCCATGAATCGCAGCACGCCAGGCCTCCTTGTCCATCATCATGCCCCAGAGTTCACCCAAACTCATGTGCATTGAGTCGGTGATGCCATCCAGCCATCTCATCCTCTGTTGTCCCCCTCTCCTCCCACCCTCAATCCCTCCCAGGATCAGGGTCTTTTCCAATTAGTCAACTCTTCGCATGAGGTGGCCAAAGTATTGGAGTTTCAGCTTTAGCATCAGTCCTTCCAATGAACATCCAGGACTGGTCTCCTTTAGGATGGACTGGTTGGATCTCCTTGCAGTCCAAGGGACTCTCAAGAGTCTTCTCCAGCACCATAGTTCAAAAGCATCAATTCTTCAGCACTCAGCTTTCTGAGTCCAACACTTGCATCCATACATGACCACTGGAAAAACCATAGCCTTGACTAGATGGACCTTTGTTGGCAAAGTAATGTCCCTGCTTTTGAATATGCTATCTAGGTTGGTCAGAACTTTTCTTCCAAGGAGTGTCTTTTAATTTCATGGCTGCAGTCACCATTTGAAGTGATTTTGGAGCCCCCAAAATAAAGTCTGACACTGTTTCCACTGTTTCCCATCTATTTCCCATGAAGTGATGCAACTGGATGCCATGATCTTCATTTTCTGAATGTTGAGCTTTAAGCCAACTTTTTCCCTCTCCTCTTTCACTTTCATCAAGAGGCTTTTTAGTTCCTCTTCACTTTCTGCCATAAGGGTGGTGTCATCTGCATATCTGAGGTGATTGATATTTCTCCTGGCAATCTTGATCCAGCTTGTGCTTCTTCTAGCCCAATGTTTCTCATGATGTACTCTGCATATAAGTTAAATAAGCAGGGTGATAATATACAGCCTTAACGTACTCCTTTTCCTTTTTGGAACCAGTCTATTGTTCCATGTCAATAGAAGGTGTTCCATTGCACCTATGATTTATGATTGTAAGGTGATATTTTGTGAAACACTAACTGTGGAAATTTTTGAGGTGAATTTACGTTGCATTTCTCCAGAGAGAAATACATTTGCTACTGCCCTTGGCTTAGGGAGGGTTTTTATTGCAGGGCATTTTACATTATACATTTTGAAGGCAGAGGTCAAGGTAGTCAAAATTCATGTGAGTATAAACTTGCTGTTAAAGAAACTTGGGACTTTGACAGCAATTATATTGAACAGTGGTTTCCCCAATGGCCCACCCCTCACTCGGAGGTGTGTGAGATCTTTTGTGTTTTGCTTTTGTCTTTATTATTATTTTTCACATGGGGCTGAGGCAAGTTCAAGAGAGATCAGAATCTATATTTTCTATCTGTCTATCTCTGAGGATGTGTGTGTGTGTGTAATTTTAGCTTACCAAGGATGCCATTGCCCTTAGTGGGGTTTGGATTTTTTGCCATAGTCTTCCATCTGTGTGTTCAAGGTTTTATTTTCTGATTACATGCCTTGTGTTCAGCACACATGTCCTCTGTCCATGGGATTTCCCAGGCAAGAATACTGGAGCAGGTTGCCATTTACTTCTCTAGTGAATTTTGACCACCCAGGGATTGAATGCTGGTCTCCTGGGTTGCAGGTAGATTCTCTACCAGCTGAGCCACCAGGGAAGCACCATCAGGTCTGGAAAGCCTTAGAATTCACACTCGAGGCCACCATGGGATGATGAAATTCCTGGGGGCAAATGGTGCTATAAAACCTTTTCTGCATGTTTTGTTTTATTATTTGGTCTTCTAAGTTTTGTATTTCATCCTAGCCAGGTGAGCAATGTGTTTAAAGACACAAGTTCCATATTTTATCCAGCATTTCATATGTTGTTCTGAGAAGTCTTTTTGGACATCTTGTATTGTCACATTCTCATTATTCCTGAATCAAGGAATTACTTCCAAAGTTTAATTAAGAATGCTGTTTACTTGTAATTCACATTTATCTGCTTTTAACATATCATTTCCTTTTCCACCAGTTTGGTGTCATTTTAGTTAGTTTTGAAAAGTAGAATGTTTAGTGATTCTAATTGCATTATTTTGTATTTAATAATGAAAGCTTTTAAGGGCTTTGACTTTTAGTTCAGTTCAGTCACTCAGTCTTGTCTGACTCTTTGCGACCCCATGGACTGCAGCACGCCAGGCCTCCCTGCCCATCACCAACACCCAGGGTTTACTCAAGCTCGTCAGTGATGCCATGCAACCATCTCATCCTCTGTCGTCCCCTTCTTCTCCTGTCTTCAACCTTTCCTAGCATCAGGGCCTTTTCAAATGAGTCAGTTCTTCGCATCAGGTGGCCAAAGTATTGGAGTTTCAGTTTCAGCATCAGTCCTTCCAATGAATATTCAGGGTTAATTTCCTTTAGGGCAGACTGGTTGGATCTCCTTGCAGTCCAAGGGACTCTCAAGAGTCTCCTCCAGCACCACAGTTCAAAAGCATCAATTCTTCAGCACTCAGCTTCCTTTATAGTCCAACTCTCACATCCATACATGACTACTGGAAAAACCATAGCTTTGACTAGACAGACCTTTGTTGGCAAAGTAATGTCTCTGCTTTTTAATATGCTGTCTAGGTTGGTCACAACTTTTCTTCCAAAGAGCAAGTGTCTTTTAATTTCATGGCTGAGGTTATCATCTGCAGTGATTTTGGAGCCCCCCAAAATAAAGTTTGTCACTGTTTCCTCATCTATTTGCCAGGAAGTGATGAGACCAGATGCCATGATCTCAGTTTTCTGAATGTTGAGCTTTAAGCCAACTTTTTCACTCTCCTCTTACACTTTCATCAAGAGGCTCTTTAGTTCTTCTTCACTTTCAGCATTAAGGGTGGTGTCAACAGCATATCTGAGGTTATTGATATTTCTCCCGGCAACCTTGATTCCAGCTTGTGCTTCATCCAGCCCAGGGTTTCGCATGATGTTCTCTGCATATAAGTTAAGTAAATAGGGTGACAATATGCAGTATTGACATACTCCTTTCCCTATTTGGAACCAGTGTGTTGTTCCATGTCAAGTTCTCACTGTTGCTTCTTGACCTGCATACACATTTCTCAGGTGGCAGTTCAGGTGGTCTGGTATTCCCATCTCTTTCAGAATTTTTCAGTTTGTTGTGATCCACACAGTCAAAGGCTTTGGCATAGTCAAAGATGTTTTTCTGGAACTCTTAGTTTTTCAATGATCGAACAGATGTTGACAATTTGATATCTGGCTCCCCTGCCTTTTCTAAATACAGCTTGAACATCTGAAAGTTCACATTTCACATACCATTAAAGCTTGGCTTGAAGAATTTTGATTATTGTTTTGCTAGCATGTGAGATAATTGCAATTGTGCTGTAGTTTGAGCATTCTTTGGAATTGCCTTTCTTAGGGTTTGGAATGAAAACTGACCTTTTCCAGTCCTGTGGCCACTGCTGAGTTTTCCAAATTTGCTGACATATTGAGTGCAGCACTTTCACAGCATCATCTTTTAAGTTTTGAAATAGCTCAACTGGAATTCCATCACCTCCACTAGCTTTGTTCGTAGTGATGCTTCCTAAAGCCCACTTTACTTCACATTCCAGGATGTTTCTCTCTAGGTGAGTGATCACACCATCGTGATTATCTGGGTCATGAAGATCTTTTTTGTATAGTTCTGTGTATTCTTGCCACCTCTTCTTAATATCTTCTGCTTCTGTTAGATCCATACCATTTCTGTCCTTAATTGAGCCCATCTTTGCATGAAATGTTCCCTTGATATCTCTAATTTTCTTGAAGAGATCTCTAGTCTTCCAATTCTATCGTTTCCCTCTAATTCTTTGCACTGATCACTGAAGAAGGCTTTCTTTTCTCTCCTTGCTATTCTTTGGAACTCTGCATTCAAATGGGTATATCTTTCCTTTTCTCCTTTGCCTGTCACTTCTCTTTTTTCACAGCTCTTTGTAAGGCCTTCTCAGACAACCATTTTGCCTTTTTGCACATCTTGTTCTCGGGGATGGTCTTGATCCCTGCCTCCTGTGCAATGTCCGGAAACTCCATCCATAGTTCTTCAGGCACTCTGTCTATCAGGTCTAATCCGTTGTATCTATTTCTCACTTCTACTGTATAATTGTAAGGGATTTGATTTAGGTGGCTCAGAGGTTAAAGCATCTGCCTCCAATGTGGGAAACCCAGGTTCAATCCCTGGGTCGGGAAAATCCCCTGGAGAAGGAAATGGCAACCCACTCCGGTATTCTTGCCTGGAGAATCCCATTGACAGAGGAGCTTGGTAGGCTACAGTCCACGGTGTCACAAAGAGTCGGACGTGACTGAGTGACTTCACTTTCACTTTGAATGGTCTATTGGTTTTCCCTACTTTCTTCAATTTAAGTCTGAATATGGCAATAGGGAGTTCATGATCTGAGCCACAGTCAGCTCCTGGTTGTTTTTGCTGACTGTGTAGAGCTTCTCCATCTCTGGCTGCAAAGGATATAATCAATCTGATTTCGGTGTTGGTCATCTGGTGATGTTCACGTGTAGCATCTTCTCTTGTGTTGTTGGAAGAAGGTGTTTGCTATGATCAGTGTGTTCCCTTGGCAATAGTCTATTAGCCTTGCCCTGCTTCATTCTGTACTCCAAGGCCAAATTTGCTTGTTACTCCAGGTATTTTTTGACTTCCTACTTTTGCATTCCAGTCGCATATAATGAAAAAGACATCTTTTGAGGGTGTTAGTTATAGAAGGTGTTGTAGGTCTTCATAGAACAGTTCAGCCTCAGCTTCTTCAGCATTACTGGTCGGGGCAAAGACTTGGATTACTGTGGTATTAAATGGTTTGCTGTGGAAACATACAGAGATCATTCTGTCGTTTTTGAGATTGCATCCAAGTACTGCATTTCAGACTTTTTTTTACTGTGACTTTAGGTAAAGGGTAACTTTTCCCATCAGTTTTGATAAATATTGTTCTCATTTTTTCTGTTTTCTAAATAGCATGTAGTTATACTTTTTATTTCTTCTTTGAACCAATCCTTATTTAATAGAATGTTGTTTAATTTCCAAGTGTTTTTTTCAGATTGTTTCGATTACACTTTGTGATTAATTTCTACCTTTCATACAATGTTGCCAGAGAATATAATATGGCCTGTATGATTTCTACTGTATAATTAAATTCTGGAAACATCACAGGAATACTTACAAAGGTGTGTCTTCTGTTTAATGTCAGTATATTTGTATATGTAGTTTATTAATTTTATCATACTGTTTAAATGATTAAACCTTCTTTGTCATTCTCTTCTTTTCACATTCTGTTCTGTCTAAAGTGAGAAAGTGTATTAAAGTCATTCTCAAGGATTATTTTTATGAATTTCTCATCTAATATATAAAAAATTTGAACTTATTCTTGACCTTTAAGATGAATGATTCTTTTATAATCACTCTGAAATTAATATTTTATTCATTTTAATGACCTTTTTGAAATGATTATTGCCTTGAATTATTTTTATGAATTCTTGAAGAATTTTTGTTTAAATTTGCTTAAACTTTCATTTTTCTGTTTTGAGATGTAATTTATGTATTATACAACTTACCTATTTAAAGTGTACAGTTCAGTAGTTTCAGTATATTCACAGTTGTGCCATTGCCATGATCTGTCTTAGAATATGTTTATTTACCTAAAAAAGAAGAATTTCACCCACTAAGTCACCCTCTGTGTTCCTCCCCTGCCTCCACCTCTGAGCCCTAGACTCCACTTAACTACTCTCTGACTCTGTAGATTTGCCTATTTTGAACATTTCATATAAATTGAATTGTAAAATATGTGATCTTCTGTGACTGGCTCCTTTTACTTAGCACAGTGTTTTCAAGGTTCTTCCACATTGTGAAATGTACCAGCACTTCATTATTTTTATTACTAAATAATAATCTGTTGTGGACACCACATACTGGTTATCCATTCATTGGTCGATGGAAATTTGAGTTGTTTCTACTTTTTGGCTATTGTGAATAGCGCTGCTGTGAATGTGCATGCTCAGTTACTTAACTGTCTCTGACTCTTTGCGACCCCATGGGCTATAGGCCACCAGGCTCTTCTGGCCATGGAACTTGCCAGGCAAGATTTCTGGAATGAGTTGCCGTTTCCTTCTCCAGGGGATCTTTCCAATCCAGGGATTGAAACTACATCTCTTGCATTGATAGGTAAGTTCTTTTATTTGTGCACAAATTTTTGCATGAACATTTGATTTCATTTGTCATGGTGTGTATCTGCCTAGCCATGTACCCCAGCAATTTGATTTAATCAAAAAGTTTCTGTCTGTGCTGTCGCAAGTATGCTTTTCCTTTCCTTGTATGTTTGGTTACTGTTTACTTAATCAACATCAACTCTTATTGAGTCCCATTAACCCCCCCTCTTGGTACTATATTTCTCTGGATCCTCCCTGCCATATTTCTTCTTCATGAACATTTTCACAAAGGTCTTTTTAAATGTAAACATTATGAGGACTTAAACATCCAAGAATATATTTTATATTAATTTTAACTTTGTTTAGCAAAGCATAAAGTATAAATCCAAAATCCCCATCATACAACACTTTAAAATGTTACTTCATATTCTAACATCTGGTGCTTTTTACAAGTTTTAGGTAAATAACAGAAGTAAACACTTAAATATCACTCTTGACGTGCTTAGGTAGTTGCTGTGTAGTAGTCCACTTAGTATTCATAAAGACTTCATAAATGTGCGTATTATCATTATTAGCCCTTTTTATAGATAAGGAAATGAGGCACAGTGAAGTTAAGTCACTTGACTAATGATATGTTGCTAGCCAGCGGTCCAGCTTAATTTGACTGTGCAATATTGCTTTTTTCTCTTAAATAAGATCTTTATTTTTTTAACTTTTGTTTCATATTGAAGTATAATTGATGAACAATGTTGTGTTAGTTTCAGGTGTACAGCCAAGTGATCTAGTTGTACATATACACATATCTATTATTTTAAATATTTTCCCCTAAAAATAATATTCCCTAAACATTTAAATTTTTTTTAGGTTATTATACAACATTGAACAGAGTTCCCTGTTCTATATAGCAGGTTCTTGTTGGTTATCTGTTTTAAAGTTAGTAATGCGTTTATGTCAATCCCAAACTTCCCAGTCCAATTATTATCTCTCTTTCCTTGGCCTTCCATTTTTCTCAAGTTTTTGTTCAGTCTCCCAGTCATGTACAACTCTTTGTGACCCCATGGACTGCAGCACACCGGGCCTCCCTGTTCCTCACCATCTCCCAAAGTTTGTCCAAGTTCATATCCATTGCATCGATGATGCCATCCAGCCATCTCATCCTCTGACACCCTCTTCTCCTTCTGCCCTCAATCTTTCCCAGCATCAGGGACTTTTCCAGTGAATCAGCTCTTCCCTTCAGGTAGCCAAAGTATTGGAGCTTCAGGTTCAGCACAGCCAAAGTATTGGAGCTTCAGGTTCAGCACCAGTCCTTCCAATGAATATTCAGGGTTGATTTCCTTGAAGATTGACTGGTGTGGTCTCTATAAAGAGACGTTTTTCTCATAAACACCTATATTTTTCTCTTTGTCCTATGTGCTCAGCTTCACTATGTATGTTGAGTTGAGGGCTTCTTTTTTCTATCTTGCTTGGTATTACATGAGGTTTTGAATATGCAGTCTTATTCTTTCTTTACTTTGGGAACATTCTTGAAGATAGTAATGGTTAATGTTATATGTCAACTTTACTGAGCCATGTAATAAAGTGAATAAAATAGATTGCCTAATGTAGGTGGGCCTCATCCAGTCATTTGGAGGCCTGAATGGAACAGAAAGGTGGAGTCTTTCTTAAATAAGAGGAGTCTCCTCCTGCCTGACTGCCTTTGAGCTGGGATATTTTTTTTTCTTTATTTGCCTTCAGACTTTAGCAGAAACATTGACTCTTTTGAGTCTTAGGTCTGCTGACCTTCAGGCTAGAACTACACCACCAACTCTCCTGGGTCCCCAGCTTGCAGATCTTGGGACCTGTCAGCCTCCCACATCATATAAGCCAATCCCTTGGTATATATGTATGCCACTGTCTCTTTTTAATAGACAACTCTGACTGATACACATAATTTCTCCAGATATTTTCATTCCTCTTTTTCTTATTTAATCTCATTCTGAAATTTCTATCATCCCTCTTATATTGGTCAATCATCATTATAATAGTGCTGTATAAATTCACTGTAAAATGAAATGACATTTAGTAATAAGTAGATATTTCTCACTCAGGTGTTCACAGATGACTCTGCTTGGAGCTTCAGTTCTGAGTGTTGGTCAGATTAACTCTGTTCCATATATCTTTAGGGGAGCAGAGGTCAGAGGAACATGGCTTCTTTAGACACGTTCTTCGTACAGTGATATGGTTCAGAAGCACAAGAGGGAAAATCCAAATAGGAAGGCATATTTTAAGTCTTGTCAATGTCACATTTGCTAAAATCCCATTGAGCAAAGTCAAGTCAAAGCACAGATAGGGAAACACCATCAATGGCATGGCATGCTTGTGGATACATAACACCACAGTGGGGGAATGAAACATCTGGGCTAATGATTCCATCTATCATGGCAACCTTCTTGGTCGCACATGCAAAATATATTCACCCTCACCCAAGGCCCCCCAGAGTTTCATCCCACCTAGCATCAGGCTCGAAGTTCTGGAAATTATATTCTCTATTATTGGAGCTTGAAGAGTACCAATGAACTATAACTTTGTCTTCATCTTCTGGGTATGGAATCAGTTGAAAATTGTACAAGGAATCAGAAACGTTAGCTTCATTTCAAGCACAGCTGGATTGGGAAATACAGCTTCAGTCTGAGATTTATTTGGTTTCCCTTAAAAAATTGCACGTCTCACTCCGATGGAGTAAGAGTCTCTCCCATGCAATTTACCACTGAGGCAGGGAAGCTGCCTAGAAAGAAATCTCTCTGCAAACCGGTAGGACTGAAGAGGGGAGAGAGGCACACCTGAGGCTGTCACGCTGTAACCCAGTGGCTCTCAGAGTGTGGTCCCTGGACCAGCTGTATCAATTAGAACCACCTGACAACTTATTAAAAGTGAAAATGAATGACCCCCCAAATGAATCAGAAACTTGGCACATAAAGGCCCAGTAATAGGTGTTTTAATAAATCATACAGGTGATTTTGATGCATATCAAATTTGAAAAACACTATCCTAGTCCAGTGGTTCTCATCCCTGTTTGCACATTGGAATCACCTGGGGAATATTTTAAAACACTTTCCCCTTTTCCATGAGAAGATGTTTGGGTCCAACCTGGTGTTTGTTCCCTTGTAGATACCACATTTCCTTGGTTTCTGTGTAGGAAATTAGGTTTATCACTGCTGTCTTCTATAAAGGAGCCCAGAACATACTGCTAATGTCCCTAAGGTCCCTATGTCTAGTGGACACAGTGATGGTGGGCAGAAAGAGCTCTGGGTTTGGGATCAGATGACCTGAGTTCTGGCCCCAGCTGTGCCCCACACTGCCAATGTAACCTCAAGCATTTCACCTAACTTTTGTGTCTCTATTTCCTTATTGTAAAAGTGCCTACTTTCTAGAGTATTTGCGAGAATCAAATGTGAGACATCATAGGGAAAGTGCTTTGCCAACTAAAAAGTGTTTAGGCCATGTGTAAGCAGTTCTTTTCTTTTATGCAACAAATTTAGCTAGTCAGCAGCTTCCAAGCATGCAAAGGAGGCTCGGCCATAGAGACCTGGCTCCCCAGATCACTAAAGGTTCCCCAGGGATTTGTCTTTTTGTTCTCCTAATTTGCAGATAGCTCCAGGATAGCTTCTGCCCACCGTGCCACAATTCACCTTTCCCCTTATTACAGAATCCTCGCTGGGGCTTTTAATTACTCAACCTCCTTTCATCCCTGCTGGCATCTTTAGCTTTGACTCTGGCAGGTTATTTCTGGTGGTTTCAGAATGAAGCTGTGGGCTCAAGCTTTCTCTGTGTTGTCTTATGCAAACTCTCATTTTACCTGTCATATGAGTCACTATCAGGGGAGGTGTTGAGAGTGTATTATTCTCTAGAACCCCTTCCTCTGTGTGACTGCAGGGACATTTGCCCATCACACATCTCAGAGGATTGTTGGTCAAGGGTTTCTCTAGAGCACCTTCTCATGGCGAGAGGAACATTTTATGGGACAAATATTAAGTGACTGGCCAAAGTCTCAGGGCTAATGTGTGCTAAAAATCGAACTCAGGTGTTGGACTACCCAAGTTCATGTTTCTACTTCCTCTTGAAGTTACTCTCCAACACCCCTGACAAGGGGCAAACCCAGGATAAGCTGCTCTCCTTTCACTGGGAGTGGCTATGATTGCTTCTGCAGGATTTCTGTGCAGATGAGTCATAATATACGGTCTGTGGTGATACAGTAGGTGCTTGATAATCTGCATCTGATTAGATACGTGAGGAAATCATCATTTCATTCAGTAGGCATTTATTTCCTCAATAATAAGAGGAAAGTAGGGTAGTGGTGAAGAAAGGGTTTAAGAATATGTGTAAAATTGTCCCTATCCATCAGAGGATTTTTGGAAAATACTTCTAATAAATCTCTCTCACTCTCTCTTCCTCTTTCTCTCTCTCGCACACACACATATATGGATACGTGTGTGTGTGTGTGTGTGTGTGTGTGAAACTGTTAGTTGCTCATTCATGTCCAACTCTTTGCAACCCCATGGACTGTAGCCCACCAGGCTCCTCTGCCCATGGGATTTCCCAGGCAAGAATACTGGAGTGGGTTGCCATGTCCTTCTCCAGGGGCTTTTCCCCACCCAGGGATCAAACCCACATTTCCTGCTTGTCAGGTGGATTCTTTATCACTGAGTCACCAGGGAAGACACACACACACACACACACACACACACACACACACACACACATATATGGTAGTTATGTTTTCTTTATATACATACATATGTGATATTCTCTTTATAGACATATATATGTGTGTGTATGAATAATTAAAATTGGCTGCATATTATCACCCTGCTTATTTAACTTAAATGCAGTGTACACCATGTAAAATGCTGAGCTTGATGAATCACAAACTGGAGTCAAGATGCTGTGATAAATATCAACAATCTCAGATATGCAGATGATACCTCCCTAATGTCAGAAAGTGAAGAGGAACTAAAGAGCCTCTTGAAGGCGAAAGAGGAAAGTGAAAAAGCTGATTTAAAATTCAACATCCAGTCAAGGCAAATTGATCATGGAAAAATGTAGACAGTGGCCAATTTTAGTTTCTTGGGCTCCAAAATCATTGAGGATAGTGACTGCAGCCGTGAAATTAAAAGACACTTGTTTCTCGGAAGAAAAGCTATGACAAACCTAGATAACGTATACTAAAGAAGAAACATGAATTCACTAAAAAAGGTTTGTATAGTCAAAGCTATTGTTTTTTGAGTAGTCATGTATGGATGTGAGAGTTGGACCATTAAGAAGGCTGAGAGCCAAAAAACTGATGCTTTTGAAGTGCAGTGCTGGCAAAAACTCTTGAGAGTCCCTTGAACAGCAAGAAGATACAACCAGTCCATCCTAAAGGAAATCAACCCTGAATATTCACTGGAAGGACTCATGCTGAAGCTGAAGCTCCAATACTTTGGTCATTTGATGTGAACAGCTGACCCATTGGAAAACACCCTGATTCTGGGAAAGACTGAGGGCAGGAGAAATAGAGGGCTCAAGGGATGAGATGGTTGGATAGCATCACCAAAAAAAAGTAGCACTAAATAACTGTGAAAAGGACATTTGTTTACAGTATGACATGAAACGAGAAAGCAGACCAATGCCTCATTCAACCTCATCTGAAAACATGCATGTCAGAAACAAATGTTTTTGTATCCCTACACATCTACAGGTAACTACAAAAGTACCATGAGCAATAATTTGGTTTTATAAGTAATTTCAGCAAGTAGAAAAATTTGTGACTAAGAATCTGAATGAGGATTGACTTTCCTTCTCTTTCTCTAAAACAGGAGTGAATAGATATTAAATTAGGATATTTTTGTTATCGGTATACTCAACTTAAGAAGGCAAAAACTAGAAGTTGTTGTAAAGGTATCCTGATATTAGCTGAACTACAATGTGGCAGGCATTGTACAGATGCAGCTAAACAGGACCTGGAGGATTTGAACACCACGTGATGCCCTTGATGCTATAGCTGAAACTCCAATACTTTAGCCACTGGATGTGAAGAACTGACTCATTGGAAAAGACCCTGATGCTGGGAAAGATTGAAGGCAGGAGGAGAAGGGGACAACAGAGGATGAGATGGTTGGAAGGCATCACTGACTTGATGGACAAGAGTTTGAGTAGGCTCCAGGAGTTGCTGATGGACAGGGAAGCCTGGTGTGCTGCAGTCCATGGGGTCACAAAAAGTTGGACACAACTGAGCTACTGAACTGAGCTGATGCCCTTTGGGCTTCCCAGGTGGTTCAGTTGTAAAGAATCCTGCCAGGGTTCTTTACAGGAGATGCAGGTTCCCTGGGTCAGGAAGATCCCCTGGAGAAGGAAATGGCAACCCACTCTAGTATTTTTGCCTGGGAAATCCCATGGGCAGAGGATCCTGGCAGGCTACAGTCCATGTGGTCGAAAAGAGTTGGACACGACTTAGCAACTGAGCCATAACAATAACAGGGCGCCCTTTGCCTTGGTCTTAATCCTCTGTTTCAATCGGTTCCAACACACACTGCTTTCTCCGCTTGGCATGGGATATGGCCACCCATGAGTTCCATGGGCCACCCGTTTTTAATCCTGCTGCTTCCACTTTCAGAGTCTTTCCTTTGCTTGTTTCATATCTAGACCAATCAAGCATAAGTGGAGAAAGGCTAGGAGATGTAGTATTATGATAGACTGATTTGAACTTGATGTAATCAGGAAGATAGGGTTTGTAAGAACAGAGTGGTAGCCACTTGAACACCACAGCTAGAATTGCTGGAAGAGAAGCTCCAGGAAAAGAAATTTCTATTCCCGTTGGAAGGGAGAAATTCTGGGAAGACTTAATAATTTATATCCATTATAGGCACAAGCAAAATGCTTTTTAAAGACTAGTATATTTAAGGCAGAGGTAATGGAGAAGTTTCCTCTAAATGACCATAACATTGGCATCTAAAGGACAAAGAGATAATAGTGCCTGGCTGGAGTCAGAGGCAATGTGATGGATGAAATAGCACAGTGCTTCTGCTTGGTTGGTGAGCAAGTTTGTGATGTAGAGGCATCCTTCATCTTGCAGTTTAGAAGCTTGGTATCTTGGAGACAGAAGGATGCTGGGCAACAAGCCTGTCTCTAGAGTTTGGATCCCATATTTGTAATCTACTCACTGTGTGCCCTTGAGTCAGTTTTTGTTGGTCTGAGCTTAATTTTTACTCTTTGTAGATTGGGGAGAGGGGAAATAATGTCTCTCTCATGGTGATTTTAAAGAAGTGTGAAATAAAATTCATGAGCAATCTGGCAGAATAAGCATTCAGTGATGCCAGTTTCCTTCTATTGTCAGCGTTCAGGTAGCCACTTAGAGACAGACAGGTGACCTGAACCCAGAACTCCAAACTTCAAAGCCATACCCTTTCTGCTCAGGGGCCCAGCTTTCTGAACTATCAGACTTCCCAGATGGTGCTAGTGATAAAGAACCTGCCTGTCAGTGCCGTAGACATAAGAGACACAGGCTCGATCCCTGAGTGGAGAAAGATCCCCTCGAGGAGGGCATGGCAACCCACTCTAGAATCCTTAGTTGGAAAACTCCAAGGACAGAGGAGCCTGGTGGGCTACAGTCCATAGGGTTGCAAAGAGCTGAACACGACTGAAGCGGCTTAGCATGCATGTACGCTTCTGAAATCCTCACTTCCTCTTGACCTGATCTGCTTCTGCAGCTATGGCTCCCAGAGTCCTCACAGGGCTGTAACTGTTTTGAAGGGCCTATTAGACTCTTCCCCTGTGCCTTCCTCCCTCACGTTAGATGCCTCTGTAATAAAATTGGGGATAGTGGAAAAGCTGACCTATGAGGGCTGCATAATTAATTATAGACTTGGTGCCACGAACACTTTTACCAATCAATGCAGGACTGAGCGAGGACTCTTGTGCACACAGAGGTCCTGTCTCTCTTGATTAAAGGTGATCACTTCGGGAAAATGATTAGGACTCTAACTCAATCTTCATGAAAAGATGACCGGCCCACTTAGGCTAATTTGGCATTACGCTAACAACGAGCTGAGATGAGAGATGGGTGAGATGTTAAAGCAAACATGCCAAATTGTGAAATGAGTGTTTGCATGAAGATGCATAACCTCCCTGGGCCTCATTGTCAAAACTAACAACACGAAGTAAAAACAAAGCAAAGAAATAACAAATCTGGATAAAGTCTCTATTACTGAGACCTCTAGAGTGTCTAAAACTATTTTCTGTCTGACGTCTTCCTTTTATCCTCTAGTAACCCTATAAGGTGGATAACACTATTATTTATATATTATCCCCAGAAGGTGAAAGAGGTACAGCCCAGAGAGGTGCCTCATCTATAAAACGGGTCAGTAGAAGATCTCTTGGAGAAGGCAATGGCACCCCACTCCAGTACTCTTGCCTGGAAAATCCCATGGATGGAGGAGCCTGGTAGGCTGCAGTCCATGGGGTCGCTAAGAATCAGATATGACTGAGCGACTTCCCTTTCACTTTTCACGTTCATGCATTGGAGAAGGAAATGGCAACCCACTCCAGTGTTCTTGCCTGGAGAATCCCAGGGGCGGGGGAGCCTGGTGAGCTGCCATCTATGGGGTCGCACAGAGTTGGACACGACTGAAGTGACTTAGCAGCAGCAGCAGCAGCAGCAGCAGCAGCAGAGGATCTCTATGCTCACAAGGGGTGTGGGGAAGTGTCTTTTTTTTTTTTAATTTACATTTTATTGAAGTGTAGTTGAATTCCAATGTTGTGTTCATTACTGCAGTACAGCAAAGTGACTCAATTATATATGTTCTTTTTCATATTCTTTTCCACTATGGTTATCACAGGATATTGAATATAGTTCCCTGTGCTGTACAGTAGGACCTTGTTGTTCATCCATTCTATATATACCAGTTTGCATCTGCTAATCCCAAAACTCCCACTCCTACCCTTTCTGGCTCTCCTTCCCCTTGGCAACCGCAAGTCTGTTCTCTATGTCTGTGATTCTGTCTGTTTCATAGATAAGTTCACTTGTGTCATATTTTAGATTCCACATGTAAGTGATATCATAGGTGTTCATCTATCTTCACTTCACCGTGAAGTGTTTTACTTCACTTAGTATGATAATCTCCATTTGCATCTATGTTGTTGCGAATGGCATTCAGTTCAGTTCAGTTCAGTCACTCAGTCGTGTCTGACTCTTTGTGACCCCATGAACTGCAGCATGTCAGGCCTCTCTGTCCATCACCAACTCCCAGAATTTACCCAAACTCATGTCCATTGAGTCAGTGATGCCATCCAACCATCTCATCCTCTGTCATCCCCTTCTCCTCCTGCCTTCAATCATTCCCAGCATCAAGGTCATTTCAAATGAGTCAGCTCTTCACATCAGGTGGCCAAAATATTGGAGTTTCAGCTTCAGCATCAGTCCTTCCAATGAACACCCCGGACTGATCTGCTTTAGGATGGACTGGTTGGATCTCCTTGCAGTCCAAGGGACTCTCAAGAGTCTTCTCCAACACCACCGTTCAAAAGCATCAATTCTTCTGTGCTCGGCTTTCTTTCTTTTTTTAATTTAAATTTATTTATTTTAATTGGAGGCTAATTACTTTACAATATTGTATTGATTTTGCCATTCATCAACATGAACCCACCACAGGTGTACACGTGCTCCCAATTCTGAACCCTCCTCCCACCTCCCTCCCCATACCATCCCTCTGGGTCATCCCAGTGCACCAGCCCCAATCATCCTGTATCCTGCATCAAACTGGCTATTCATTTCTTATATGGTATTATACATGTTTCAATGCCATTCTCCCGAATCATCCCATATGTCCAACTCTCACATCCATACATGACCACTAGAAAAACCATAGCCTTGACTAGACAGACTTTTGTTGACAAAGTAATGTTATTTTGTTGTTTTTTATGGCCGAGTAGCATTCCATTGTATATATGCACCATATCTTCTTTATCTGTTCATTTCTTGATGGACATTTATGTTGTTTCCGTGTCTTGGCTCTTATGAATAGTGCTGCTATGAACATAAGAGTGTGTGTAACTTGTTTGGTGGTACTGTGATGGTGCTGGTTTCATGGCTGGGCCCAAAAAGGAAGCCAGAATTCCCTTCCCACCCTCACCATTTAACAGAAGGGTTATCTGAGAGCTGTTGTCTGGGGAGGAATTTTGTGTTCCATCAATATAGCCTGTGTTTGTTCCCTTCCTTTAGCCAGTGTCCACTTACAGGTTAGAAAATGGAAATAAGGTTGACCCTTGAGCAACATGGGTTTGAACTGCCCGGGTCCACTTATATGCAAGTTTTTTCAGTAAATATATACAGCATTACACCAGAGTTGTCTGTTGGTCCTCGGATGTGGAACTGTGTATACAGAGGGTCAACTATGGTTCTAGAGCATCTATAGTGTTTGGGGTCCACCACGGGTCCCAGAACCAGTTCTCCACAGATGGATGAAAGGCTGTTGCCGAACCACGAAAGACCCCTGGATTCTTGGCCTCCAGAAGAGAAGAATTCAATCTGGGGCCAGAAATGAGGCTTGATCGCTCAGAGCTTTTGTGTAATAAAGTTTTATCAAAGTATAAAGGACATAGAGAAAGCTTCTGACATAGACATCAGAAGGGGCAGAAAGAATACCCCCCCCACCCAGTGTTAGCAAGGGAGTTATATACTTGTTAATTACTTTTTACAATGAATCAAAAGAATGTCTGGAGGTTGTAAAGACCTCACTAGATCCACTCCCATAATTTACATTTTAAGATAACAGGATTAGCCACAAGGTTTTCAGAAAGGCGAAACTGTCCTCAAGCAGGATACATTGTTGTTGTATAATCCCTAGCACAGAGTTTAAACTGAGTTGTGTAATTGACTAAGACTAAGGAATGTAGCCAAAAAAAGTTTGTCCTTCCCTCCTTGAGAATTCCAGACCCCTCTCTCCTTGGGGACTCCTGGACTTCTTATCAACCTGCCTAGGAATTGACTCTCTCATAGTAAGGGGCAATTGTAGTTGCCATTTTTGAGGGTTGTTGTTGTAAATACATAATTTCCCTTCCCCCTGCCTGTGTTCAGCACTGAGAGAAGGTATTAGCACTATTAAAGCTCGATTCATAGCTTGGATGAGTTGCCACTGTGGGCTTCCTGATACCAAGCTTCATAATGAGACACAGGCGGGGTTGGGAAAAGTCTCACTAACAGGAGGCAGGGCTTTATAAGTAAACTTACCTTGTGATTGACAGAAGGGTGTTCTCAAAGAGATAACAAGAATAGAAGATGTAGATCTCTATACATACCTGGTTCATCTTCTCAAAGTCGTAAAACATATAAACGTTACCAGAGCAAGCATTGCCCCTCACACTCAGAGGAGGAAGGGGTGAGGTATCAGCAAGACACAGGGGAATCTCTCTAGTGGATATTAATTCATTTGCAAGGAAACATCAAATTATAGGAATAAGACTTCCTGTCTACCAATTCTAAAGTGGAAAGGGGTGAAAAGGGAGCTGCTGTGTGTGGGTACTTATACATGGGCTCAGGTGAATATGGATCAGTGTGAACTGATGAATACTGGCACTATCCAACCAGTCATTTTACTAATATTTTACCTTGACAAGATACAGAAATTGAAATATCATCACAAAAAATTATCTTTAAAGAACAGAAACTCTTTAAAGTTATAAGCGTATGAATCATTTGGAAGACTAAAACCTTTGCAATGTGTAAACATTGTCTCTTTTTTCCTTAAGATTTAGCATCTACATTCAGCTGAGCTAAAGTCTAGATAAGCCCTGCAGTTCATGCTGATACCTCCGAGTTTGACTTCAGTTCAGTTCAGTCACTCAGTCGTGTCCGACTCTTTGCGACCCCATGAATCGCAGCACGCCAGGTTAGGTCTTTGTATTTTGGGCACAGATATTTTGAAAAGAACAGTGGGCTCCATAAGAACCAATAAGGGTATAAGTGAAAGTGAAAGTTGCTCAGTCATGTCTGACTCTTTGCTGCGCTATGGACTATACAGTCTGTGGAATTCTCCAGGCCAGAATACTGGAGTGGGTAGCCTTTCCCTTCTCCAGGGGATCTTCCCAACCCAGATTTCGAACTCAGGTCCCCCACACTGTAGGAGGATTCTTTACCAGCTGAGCCACCAAGGAAGCCCAAGAATACTGGAGTGGGTAGCCTATCCCTTCTCCAGCAGATCTTCCTGACCCAAGAATAGAACTGGGGTCTCCTTCATTGCAGGCAGATTCTTTACCAACTGAACTATTATCAACAAGGGTATAAAAACTTCTTTAAACCACAAGTGGAATAGACTGAATTGCAGTAACAGAGATGGGAAAGGGCAAAAGGAAAAAACTGTCAGCCTCTCACACTCATCCTGCACACCTGGTAATAAGACTGTTTTGTCCCTATTCTTCTTTGAAATGAAAGAGTAACAAAGATATCCCTGACTGTACTTTCAGCATCTTAGGATGGATTCTTAAGAGGAAAGTCCCAGCTGAAACACTCATTAATTTCAATTAAGTAAAAAAAAAAAAGTCTATAGTAATGTAATGTCAGCCTTGCAGTATTGCCATCATTTCTAGACGTGGAAATGGGATACTCCTTCAAGAAACACTATCTTCCTCTGATGTAGCTCCTAAGAGACATATTTGAACAGGCAAAGCAGAAATTAAAGTTCTACTTTCTCAGCAAGCTAGAGGGTAGGAGGATGATAAAACTTGAGTCTATTTGTCCTGAATTTTGCTCACATCTCTTCCTGTCAATACACACTGATACAGAAAAGCTATCCAGTTTAAAATTGGTAGAAATGGATTTGAATCTTGGCTCCCCTCACAGCTTTATTACTTGTCAGTCAGCACCTAGACTCTCTGAAATTCAGTTTCTTCGTCGATGTAAAGAATGCAATAATAAGAGTATGTTTTCAATTGACGAATATATAAAACAAAAATAAAAGCAACATTTGTAGAGATCCAAAGCCCAAATGATTGGGAAACAGAGAGAAGGAAACTCAGCTTTATCTGGTCAAATACTTATGGTGGCTTGAATCGGATTTTTTATTAAATATAGTGTTGAGAAGAACATAACAATGTTAATGTATTCATCCTTCACTTGACAGATATTGATTGAACATCTACCTTTTGTTTGGCAGGTTGTATAGCAGTGGCAGGATTTGACTTCTAAGAGGACCTCAAGGTCTCTTCTGCCTCATTTTACTCCAAAGGAGAGTTTCTCTGTCAAAGACTCAGTTTTGATCTGTGACCTTGGGGGAAGGGAGAAGGAGTGGAATTTGGGGCAGAAAAATCAACTTCTTATTTCATTTGGGTACCTTTGTATTTGGAGATTTCTTGTTTCAAATTTGGGGAATTTACAATACTCTTTCCTTTGTTCTTTCTTAGACTCCTTTCTCTCTCATCTGATTCTTTTTTTTCTTTTTTCCATCCCATGGGACTGGCTCAGTAAGGCAGATCAAGGGATGCCTCTTCTCAAGAGAAAACTTCATCCTGAGGGACCTGGCAGGAATCAGAGTGTGGTTTGTAGAAAAAGAAGCTTTGTTGAGGCCACAGATCTGCTCTCTGATCTAGGATAGAGAAACCAGTGGACTAACCTTGATAACTAAGATGAGAATGAGAAGACCTCAGCGAGGTGATTCACTGGGGCTTCTGTGTGTGTGCTTAGTCGCTCAGTCGTGTCTGACTCTTTTGAGACTCCATAGACTGTAGCCTGCCAGGCTCCTCTGTCCATGGGATTTCCCAGGCAAGAATACTGGAGCAGGTTGCCATTTCCTTCTCCAGGGGATCTTCCTCACCCAGGGATCAAAATCACATCTCCTCCATCACCCACACTGTCAGGCAGGTTATTTACCACTGAGCCTCCTGGGGATCCCTAGGGCCTCTGATTTTGTAGCAATCAGAATTTACAGGTCCGTCAAGCTCTTTCTGCCTTCAGAACTTATGAAGGATGGGAAGAGGATGAAGACCAAACAAAATCTATCGTAAATTCTTAAGTAACTGCAAGAAAATGGACAGAAAGCAAAGAATAAGAGAATGCTAAAACTAAAAAGAAATTTAGAAATAATTTAGTCTATTGACTTTTTTTAATTTTTGTTTTTACTTTATTTTACTTTACAATTGTATTGGTTTTGCTTCTGCACAACAAAGGAAAATATAAGCAAGGTGAAAAGACAGCCTTCTGAATGGGAGAAAATAATAGCAAATGAGGCAACTGACAAACAACTAATCTCAAAAATATACAAGCAACTTATGCAGCTGAATTCCAGAAAAATAAACGACCCAATCAAAGAATGGGCCAAAGAACTAGACATTTCTCCAAAGAAGATGTACGGATGGCTAACAAACACATGAAAAGATGCTCAACATCACTCATTATTAGAGAAATGACTTTTATTCTTTATTGTTTCTTCTGCCATTTTACAGAAGAGAAATTTGAGCCCCAAGGAGATGTGTTCATTTTGCAGCAGTTAATGATGGGCAAGTTTAACAAATCAAGCTTCTTGAGGGCATTTCCCATTTGGAGTTTCCCAAAGACTCCCCTGTGTGTCCCTTAGGCCAAGCCCTGCTGACAAATTGGGTTTCCTGTCAAAATAAGAAATTTGAGAGTCAGGATGATTGTTGATGAGATGTTGAGGCAGTGAATAAAGGTTGATTACTGAGCTGGGTGGTTGAAGGAATGCAGGGGCCACTCTTTGAAGCAGAGTGCAAGAGAAACAGGCTTGGAGGGAGAGGAAAACCTTTGAGTTCCGTTTCAGATATGCTGAGTTGAAATCACAGTGAATGGCCAAGTTTAGAAGGTCCAAGAAGAAGTTGCAGGCCTGAACTCAAGAGCAAGGAACCATCCACAAACCTCTTGTTTATAATCCTTCAAAATCCTACCTTCCCATAATCCTGCCCAAATCTACCCATGCTCTAAGGTGGGTGCTTATTTTCTATCCCCTCTAGCTTCTTCTTGTATGCACCCATTACACATTGCTGGTACCCTGATTAAGCTCTTCCTCTGTTCAGCTGCATGAGAATTGTCTTCATGAAAGTCCCCTTGAAACAAAGCAAGCACTAAGAGGCCATGTCGCATGATGGTCAACATCCAAACAAGCGTCCAAACAGCTTGCATTCAACCAGACCTCTACCAATGTTTTTGACTTTGAGTGATTTATCTAATTTCTCAGTGACTCGGTTTCCTTATCTGTAGAAGGAGATGACTAATATGGCATTTGACCAGTCAAGGTGTTGTGATGTTTAAATGAATTAATAAGTGTAAATTTTTAGAACAGCACCCCCGACACCTAGCAGTATACAGGAGTGGCAGGGTTCTCTTCTTTTTCTTGTTTCTTAAAACAGATCTCTTGGTTCTCATCCATCTGCAGGTCTTAATGTAGCATCTCTTCAAGGGAGTAAGTTCCTTAATTCAAAATCATCTCTTTTTTCCTTTGGCTCCGCAAGGATTCTATGCCCTCAACCAGGATTCCCTGGAGGCTGTGTTTGATGTTTGAAATTTTAAACAATTCCAGGGGGAAAAAAAATCTGTTTGAAGAAGTTACCAGTTAAAGATAAGGGAATGGAATTGGGGCAAAATGCCGTCTTCAATGACCTGAGAAAAACCTCCAGGGACTTCTCCAACTGCTACTCACACACAGTCACAGTAACTTAAGATTCACATTGGAGAACAATGACCGAAAAGTATTCTGTTTTTTTTTTAAAAAAAATCCTTCCCTGCCAAATCTGACTGAGTTGGGGCTAAAACAGAAAGGGTTTTGAACCATAACTGGCATGTCCGTAGCTGCAAATTCGACAATAATATACTTGTTAAACTGAAGGAGAGGTGCGAGTTGGCAGTTTAGAATAGATTTCATTTTCACTTTCGTCGGCTGCCAGGAACACTGCTCACCTGTCTTCTGTGCTTTATTTCCTGGTGGTATTCAGAGCAAACAGCAATCCACTCCGTGAACTATTAGCTTTCCAACCTGGAAGCTAATTTTCTTTAAGCCTTCTTGGGCTGATGGGAGGTTCAGCAGGGTCTTTGATCAGAGGATGAGATGGTTGGATGGCATCACTGACTCAATGGGTATGAGTCTGAGCAAACTCAGGGAGACAGGAAAGGACAGGGAAGCCTGGTGTGCTGTATTCCATGGGGTCACAAAGAGACAGACAGGACTTAGCGACTGAATGGCAACAGTTGATCCCAGGTGATTGATCAGGAACCACCTGGTCAGCTTTCCCCTGGCACGTCAACAGTATGGTGTCCATGGGGGAAATTTTTGTGCAACCTTGATGATGAAGATGTAGGCTGAATAGACTAAAATATCACTGCTGCTAGCACTGAGATCTGAATTTGAGTGCTGGATCTGCTACCCTGAGCAAGTGGCAGAACTCAGTCTTTTCTCCTACTTCTTTTCTGTGGGAATATTTACTCCGTACAAATGGGAATACTTGTTCCCATGAACCTGGACATGATCATGCTTTTGCATGTGATGTGCTTCAGCTGCAATGCCTGAATAACCATTAGGGGGCAGCATATCATAGCGACTAAGAACAGAGTCAGACTGCCTGTGTTCCTAGTCTGGCCTCCGCACTGGACCGTCTGGGCCGTTAGTTTACGCCTTTGTGCTTCAGTTTCTCATCTGTATAATGGGGAGAATAATACGACTTATCTCATAGGGTTATTAGAAGGATTTAAACAGTTAATACATGCAAGGCGTTAAGAACAGCGCCAGGCATATGGTAAGTGCTCAAATAACGGGAGCTTTCATTACTGTCTCACCCTCTCAGCCCTGCTCTATCCGCGAGACTGGGACCATAGTCTCAAATAGCTTCAGGTACATGTCTTTCCAGATGGGAAAGGCCTCTTATTTCAGGCTTAGGCATGAAATTTCCAGGGAAGCATTCTGATTGGCCCATTGTGAGTCAAGGTTTCCTTCATTAATCAATCATTATGCTTACAGATGTAAGTAGATAGCAATTCACATTAGGGCTGCTTGTGGTATGGAAACACCTGGGATGACTGGAGACACGGTGGAACCATCAACTGAGGGAGGGAACATGAGAGGACTGAGCTGTGTGGGAAGCTGTGCCTAAGGAGTTCCATTCTGGATACCCTGTTGAAACTCTAAGTAGGGCATTCTTGTTAATGGCTCTGAGGGCAGAAGAACATGTGAACTCAAGAATCAGCAAAGAGGTCGGGACTGGAGATATAAATGTATGCATCATAAGAAAATGAGAAATGGTTTTAAAATGTACAAAGAGGACTTTTATTTCTAAGTGATATGTTATAGGTTGAGGCAGGCTCACTTTCCCTTTGCATCAACTGGAAAAAACTAGTAAACTGCAAGTTCATATTTTGAAAGATAACTGAGGGCTATGAGAGCAAAGGAAAATAGAAGAATGAAAATCCCAGAGAGAGATGAGACTTTTCTGGGTGAGCTGCTGATTGCCAGTCACTTATTCCCCATCAGTCCTGGCACAATAGATACTGAAAATCAGGCATGAGAATCCGACATGTCATACCCAGATGGACTCTTCTTGGGGGGAGACCAACAAAGCATGGGCTACTCATGCGAGGCTAGTAAAATTGACTGGAAACTGCAGAAACCTCAAACAAAAGGCTATATTTTCCCCATGGGATAGACTATTAGAAATGCATAACTAAGAAATGCAAGACTCTATCATAAGAATTCTTAACCACAAACCTATACTCATGTGGACTAAAACTACATAGAGGAGATGTATAAATTTTAATGCTTACAGTCCTGAAGAGATGGAGATAAACGAAATACACAGCCAACTAGAAAAGTTACAGACAAAATAGAATTCAAAGAAGAGAAATGCAAGGATATTATAAAGAAGATAATAGGAAGAGATTAAATAGAATGCAAATGTATAAAAAAGTAGAAAGTCCTTTTCTGTAAATGGTAACGTATTTGTCAACCTCTGTCACAGCTGACACATCCCTCTTCCACAAAAAAGAGAAGCCAGAGATAAACAATACTGTAACAAAAGAAAGCCATAACTAGAAGTAAACAATAATTGAAAAGAGAATATTATGAATAACTTTATGCTTATAAATATTAAAACTTAAGTAATATCACAAATTCCCTCCAAAATGTATATTACTGAAGCAGCTAAAGGAGAAATAGAAAAACTGAATGATGTTATGATCATTTCAAAACCTGTAGATAATTAAAATCTACCCAAAGAGGCTCAAGTGGTCTTATATGTGAATTCTGTGGAACATAAAGAAACTAATCATTCCAACCTTTCATAAAAAAGTTTTGGAGGATAAAAGAATGACTGACTTTTCATGCAGGTTGAGATGAAATCAGTTTTTTATAGCCTGACTTTCCCATTGATTATAACAAAGCTCTAGACTCCTGCCTCACTCCCCCCAAAAATAACTCCCTGAGAATTCTAAAAAATAATAACAGGCCAGCTGGAGCAGGAAATCAAAACTTGAAGAATGACCACAACTGTAAGGGTGAGAAAACATTTGTAAATCATATATATATGCATATATATGTGTAGTATTAGTTGTTCAATCATGTCTGACCCTTTATGACCCCATGGACTGTAGCCCACCAGGCTCCTCTATCCATGGAATTCTCCAGGTAAGAATACTGGAGTGGGTAGCCATTTCCTTCTTCAGGGCATCTTCCCAACCCAGGGACTGAAATTGGGTCTCCTGTTTTGCAGGCAGTTTCTTTACCATCTGAACCACTAGGGAAGCCCATACATGTATCTATCTGTATACACATATGAATAATAAAGAATTTTAAAAGTGCAACAATAAGAAAACAGATAATCCAGTTTAAAAAATGAGCAGGTAATCTAAACAGATACTTTAACAAGGAAGATATATGGGTGGCTCGTGTAAAGATATTCAACACCATTAGTCACTGCTTGAGATACCAGTGCATATATATACATTTAGATGCTGAAATAGAAAAAAAGTAAACCTTGCCAACTGTGCATAAAAAATAATGAATATTACTATATATAAATTTAAAATAAATTTTTAAAAATAAATGATGAAAAATTTCCCAACTCTTTCCCTTCCCTAACTTAGACATCAAAACTATACCATGCGATCATAATGACAAAAAATTATAGATCAATCTCACTCCTGAATATACACTTGTACTCTAAATCTAATAATCCATAAGCATAAAAATATATAATATAGCATGACCAAGTTAAGTTTTTTCCAAGGATGCCTGGTTGTTTCAAATTAGAAATTTTTATTATTGTAACCATGGTGTTTCAAGTTAAATGGAAATTATTCTTTTAATATAAATTTATTTATTTTAATTGGAGGTTAATTACTTTACAATATTGTATTGGTTTTGCCATACATCAACATGAATCTGCCACAGGTATACATGTGTTCCCCATCCTGAACCCCCCTCCCTCCTTCCTCCCCATACCATCCCTCTGGGTCATCTCAGTGCACCAGCCCCAAGGGAAATTATTAATAAATGATCACCTCAATGGATACAATAATGACTTTATCAAAATTCCATGCCCATTAATAGCATCATAATTCTCAGATTTGGAGTTTAAAAATTGCTTTTAACATATATACACAAACCCTGCAGCAAATATTGTACCACTGGTAGAATAGCTAATATATTTCCTTTACAATCAGAAAAAAGATGAGAATGATAGCTATCATCAATTATTTTCAGTATTTTACTGGAAATTTCTAGTCAACAAAATAAAACAAGGAAAGGAAGTAAAAGATAAATACACTGAAAACCAAGAATAAAACTGTCATTACTTGCAGATGAGATCTTCTATATCAAAAATTTCAAAGAATCCATTGAAGACTCTTGTAATGTGTAGGAGAATTTAGCAAAATTTCTAGATAAAAGATCTACAGGCAAAAGTCAATTGCGTTTCTATATGTTCAGTTCAGTTCAGATCAGTCCCTCAGTCATGTCCGACTCTTTTTGACCCCATATATCACAGCACGCCAGGACATCCTGTCCATCACCAACTCCAGGAGTTCACTCAAACTCATGTCCATCGAGTCGGTGATGCCATCCAGCCATCTCATCCTCAGTCATCCCCTTCTCTTCCTGCCCCCAATCCCTCCCAGCATCAGAGTCTTTTCCAATGAGTCAGCTCTTCGCATGAGGTGGCCAAAGTACTGGAGTTTCAGCTTTAGCATCATTCCTTCCAAAGAAATCCCAGGGCTGATCTCCTTCAGAATGGACTGGTTGGATCTCCTTGCAGTCCAAGGGACTCTCAAGAGTCTTCTCCAACACCACAGTTCAAAAACATCAATGCTTCAGCGCTCAGCCTTCTTCACAGTCCAACTCTCACATCCACCCATGACCACATGACCATAGCCTTGACTAGACAGCCTTTGTTGTCAAAGTCATGTGGCAAAGCTTTTTAATATGCTATCTAGATTGGCCATAATTTTTCTTCCAAGGAGTAAGCGTCTTTTAATTTCATGCCTGCGGTCACCATCTGCAGTGATTTTGGAGCCCAGAAAAATAAAGTCTGACACTATTTCCACTCTTTCCCCATCTATTTCACATGAAGTGATGGGACCAGATGCCATGATCTTCATTTTCTAAATGTTGAGCTTTAAGCCAACTTTTTCACTCTCCTCTTTCACTTTCATCAAGAGGCTTTTTAGTTCCTCTTCATTTTCTGCCATAAGGCTGGTGTCATCTGCATATCTGAGGTTATTGATATTTCTCCCGGCAATCTTGATTCCAGCTTGTGCTTCTTCCAGCCCAGCATTTCTCATGATGTACTCTGCACATAAGTTAAATAAGCAGGGTGACAATATACAGCCTTGAAGCACTCCTTTTCCTATTTGGAACCAGTCTGTTGTTCCATGTCCAGTTCTAACTGTTGCTTCCTGACCTGCATATAGGTTTCTCAAGAGGTAGGCCAGGTGATCTGGTATTCCCATCTCTTTCAGAATTTTCCACAGTTTATTGTGATCCACACAGTCAAAGACTTTGGCATAGTCAATAAAGCAGAGATGGATATTTTTCTGGAACTCTTGCTTTTTCAGTGATCCAGCAGATGTTGGCAATTTGATCTCTGGTTCCTCTGCCTTTTCTAAATCCACTTTGAACATCTGGAAGTTCACGGTTCATTGATGAAGCCTGGCTTGGAGAATTTTGAGCATTACTTTACTAGCATATGAGATGAGTGCAACTGTGTGGTAGTTTGAGCGTTCTTTGGCATTGCCTTTCTTTGGGATTGGAATGAAAACTGACCTTTTCGAGTCCTGTGGTCACTGCTGAGTTTTCTAAATTTGCTGGCACATTGAGTGCAGCACTCTCACAGCATCATCTTTCAGGATTTGAGATAGCTCAACCGGAATTCCATCACCTCCACTAGCTTTGTTCATAGTGATGCTTTCTAAGGCCCACTTGACTTCACATTCCCAATGTCTGGCTCTAGGTGAGTGATCACACCATCGTGATTATCTTGGTTGTGAAGCTCTTTTTTGTACAGTTCAATGGTCAAATTGAAAATGAATGAACCAACAATATTTAAATCACCAAAATATATGAGAAGTTGTCTAGGACTTTTTTGGTAAAAAGTATGAAATGTTATATGAAAGTCACTAAAGAAAATTCAAATACCAGGAAGGAATACTATGCTAATGAACAGGAAATCTCAATGTCATGAATATGTCAATTCCTTCCAATCCATTTGAAAACTCACCAAAATCCCAATCAATATCCCAAGAAGAGTATTCATGGAACTTGATAGACTAATAATTGTAAAAGAGAAAGAATGAATAGTTGTTGCTCTTGTGGCTTAGTCACTCAGTTGTGTCCAACTCTTTGCGACACCATGGATTGTAGCCTGCCAGCCTCCTCGGTCCATGGGATTTCCCAGGCAAGAATACTGAAGTGAGTTGCCATTTCCTTCTCCAGGGGATCTTCTTGACCTGGGGATCAAACCTGAGTTTCCTGTGTCTCCTACATTGGTGGGCAGGCTCTTCAAACACTGAGCACTGAGGAAGTCCAATTAAGCAGTAATAGTTAGTAATTGATTGTATTTGTGCAAAAGCAAGGTAATCCATATGAACACAATTTTGTACCATAAACATACCCTTGTCTACGTGGAGTCATGATGCATGATGGAGCTGATGTTTCAGGTGAATAGAATCATTAGCTTATTTTTCATTACTTGTGTGTGTGTGTTAGTTGTTCAGTCATGTCCAACTCTCTGAACCATAGCCCGCCAAGCTCCTCTGTCCATGGAATTCTCCAGGCAAGAATACTGGAGTGGATTGCCATTCCCTTCTCCACAGGGTCTTCCTGACCCAGGGATCAAAGCCTGGTCTCCTGCATCACAGGCAGATTCTTTACCATTTGAGCTACAGGGAAGTCCTTTTCATTATATATTAAGTGCTTATTCAGAAGGGAAAGTAGGATGGATCTTTTCTGCACAGTACACATAAAAATCACACCCGGATGGATCTAAGATTTAAATATGAAAGGAAACTTTAAAAATTATTAGACAACAGTGAAGGGACTTTTCTGGCAGTACAGTGGTTAAAACTTTGCCCTCCAATACAGGGGATGCAGGGTCAATCCCTGGTCAATGAGCTAAGATCCCTTTGTGCCTTGGGGCCAAAAAACCAACACATAAAACAGAAGCAATATTGTTTATGAGAAGTTATCTAGGACTTTTATGGTAAAAAGTATAAAACGTTATTTGAAAGTCACTAAAGAAAATTCAAATACCAGGAAGAAATACTATGCTAATGAACAGGAAAACTCAATGTCATGAATATGTCAATTCCTTCCAATCCATTTGAAAACTCACCAAAATCCCAAAAACTTTTAAAAAATGGTCTACATCAAAAAAATCTTAAAAGAAAAAAGAATGAAACAGTTATAAAAGAAAGTCTTTCTGACAGCAAAAAGGATAGAATTTTTTAAACAGGATTCAAAAATGTGCAACCCATAAAGAAAAGTTTGGTGATTTTGACTAAGAATTTCATCTCATCAAAAGACACCACAAACATATGCCATAAATTTGAAGTAGGTATTTGCAATATACATAAACAAGGAAGGGTTATTATCCAGAATGTATAGTGAGTGCCTCTGAAACAGTATGAAAAGACAAATCAAAACAGAAAATAAGCAAAAGACAAAATTAGGCATTTCTCAGAACAGGAAACATGATTGGCTAATACATGTTTGACAAAAAGTTTGTTACCTCAGTATTAATTGGGAGAAAGCCAAATAAATATATTAAATTGAAAAAAAATTAAGTCAAAAAATACCAAAGATGTGAAACACTAGGAATATCATTTATTTACAAAAGGAGTGGAAAATAGAACAGCTACTTTGATAAACATCTTGGCACTAGCTCATAAAGTTGAACAGAGACTTGCCTTATTACCCAACTTTCTACAACTGAAACTCTATATACATGCATACTTATGAATATTAAAAGGCATGCAAAGAATGTTTATTGCAGCATTTTTTTCAGAATTGCAAAACCAATGACTAAAATGTCTGACTAAATTGTCTATAAATGAAATGTATAAATATATTGTGTTCCACTCATACAACAGAAATGAATAAGCAGTGAAATTAACTGTAGCTACAAGCATCAACATGGATACAGCTCAAGAACCATAACACTGAAGGGGAAAAGAACAAGTTGCAGAAGGGTATATTAAGTTTGATACCATTTATTCAACTTTCAAGAACAGATGCATGCCTGCATGTTGAGTCATGTCCAATTCTGCAACCTTATGGACTGTAGCCCACCAGGCTCCTCCGTCCATGGGACTTCTCCAGACAAGAATACTGGAGTAGGTTACCACACCCTCCTCCAGGAGATCGTCCCAACCCAGGGAATGAGCCATGGCTCCTGCATTGTTAGGCGGATTCTTTGCCACTGAGCTACCAGGGAAGCCTAGCGAGAACAGATAAAACTAAGTAATACATAGTTAAAGAACTGTGGGAAATTCTTAAAGAGATGGGAATACCAGACCACCTAACCTGCCTCCTGAGAAACCTGTGTGCAGGTCAGAAGCAATAGTTAGAACTAGACATGGAACAACAGACTGGTTCCAAATAGGAAAAGGAGTATGTCAAGGCTGTATATTGTCACCCTGCTTATTTAACTTATATGCAGAGTACATCATGCCAAATGCTGGGCTGGATGAAGCACAGGTTGAAATCAAGATTGCCGGGAGAAATATCAATAACCTCAGATATGCAGATGACACCACCCTTATGGCAGAAAGTGAAGAGGAAGTAAAGAGCCTCTTGATGAAAGCAAAAGAGGAGAGTGAAAAAGCTGGCTTAAAACTCAACATTCAAAAAACGAATATTAGGGCATCCAGTCCCATCACTTCATGGCAAGTAGATGGGGAAACAATGGACACAGTGTCAGACTTTATTTTTCTGGGCTCCAAAATCACTGCAGATGGTGACTGCAGCCATAAAATTAAAGGATGCTTGCTTCTTGGAAGAAAAGCAATGACAAACCTGGACAATGTATTAAAAAGCAGCGGCATTACTTTGCCTACAAAGGTCCCTACAGTCAAAGCTATGGTTTTTTCCAGTATCATGTATGGATGTGAAAACTGAACCATTAAACAAGGCTGAATGCTGAAGAATTGACACTTTTGAGCTGAGGTGTTGGAGAAGACTTGAGAGTCCCTTGGACTGCAAGGAGATCAAACCAGTCCATCCTAAAGGAAATCAGTCCTGAATATCCATTGGAAGGACTGATGCTGAAGCTGCAACTCCAATACTTTGGCCACCTGATGTGAAGAGCCAATTCACTAGAAAAGACCCAGACGTTGGGAAAGCTTGAAGGCAGGAGGAGAAGGGGATGACAGAGGATGAGATGGTTGGATGGCATCGCCGACTCAGTGGACACAAGTTTGAGCAAGCTCTGGGAGATGATAAAGGATAGGGAAGCCTGGCGTGCTGCAGTCAGACACGACTGAGTGACTGAACAACAGCAACAACAACAACGAAAGAACACATGCATTCCTTCTAAAATTATTAGCAAAAGCAATCAAACTAATGTTTAAATATTCAGGACACTGGATACCTCTAGGTGTAAAGTAAGTAGATGGGATCATTAATAGTATTTGCAATGTTTTGTATTTTCATCTAGGGAATGAATATTCGAGATTTGTTTCATTGTCACTTTTTAACATTGTTTTGCTTATTCTTCTTTCAATGAAAGCTCATTTGTTTTATTTTTAAAACTTTACATATATATTAAATTATTCCTTTGCATCTATGACACATTTTTTAATAAGAGAGCTTTGAGAAGAGTTATTGAGGGGATTAGGAGTGATGGCTGAGCGGTGCAGATTTCTTTTTGAGGAGATGAAAATGTTCTAAAATTAATTAGCAGATGTTTAGTCCTGTACAGGTCCAAATAGAGCTCCAAAGAGCTGTTGCTCTTGCAGTGCAAGAGACCCAGGTTCGATCCCTGGGTTGAGAAGATCCCCTGGAGAAGGAAATGGCACCCCACTCCAGCATTCTTGCCTGGAGAATTCCATGGACAGAGGCGTTGATGGGCTACAGTCCACGGGGTCACAAACTGTCAGACATGACTGAGTGACTAACATTTGGTCTTGTCCAGGTCTCAATGATCACTGCTACTCTGTTGCCAGGGATGCTGTCTGGGGTAAGAAGGGCTTTGAATGGGTGATTCAGAGGGATCCAAGATGCCCTAAAGTCTCTATCATCTTAAAGAAAGAATAACAAAGAAGAGATAGAGAGAAGCAAGTAGCCAGTACCGTATGTTCTACCAACATATTTCATTGACATGAATTATCTCCTATGTGATCAGTTAAGAAAGACATGATGTCTGTGTAAGGCAGAAGTCACATTAGCTCATTCACAGCTTTCCCCCAGCATTTTAATGCTTTGACATGATTAGGAGCAAGTTTTCCAATAATTCAAGAGCTTATAACAGAAGATAGTGACCCAGCAATGTTTGTATGTCATGGCTAGTTTGATGAACTACTGTGAACTACTCAAGAACTACTGTGGTGGGGGTGACTTAGTCGCTAAGCCATGTCTGACTCTTGCGACCCCATGGACTGTAGCCCGCCAGGCCTCTCTGTCTATGGGATTCTCCAGGCAAGAATAGTGGAGTGGGTGCCATTTCTTTCTCCACAGGAACTACTGTGCTTTCCACATATTAAGCTTCTAGAGGATCTAGGAAGACATTCCCCCTATATTAAAGAGACGGGTTCAGGAAGACAGTTACACCCTAGGTCATATTTTTAATTTTGATGAAATTAGTTAAAGGAGACATAAGGCCTAGGTGTAAAGCTGCTGAGATCTCACTCTGCTCTGCATGTATTTGCTGCTGCAAACTTTATTCTGTTATTATTTGTGCTTTGTTGTTGTTCAGTCGCTCAGTGGTGTCCAACTATTTATGAGCCCACGCACTGCAGTGCACCAGACTTCCCTGGCCTTCACTGTATCCTGGAGTTCACTCAAACCCTGTCCATTGAGTTGATGATGCCATCCAACCATCTCACCCCCTGTTCCCCCTTCTCCTCCTGTCCTCAATCTTTCCCATCATCAGGTCTTTTCCAAGGAGTCATCTCTTCACATCAGGTGGCCGAAGTATTGGAGCTTCAGCTTGAGCGTCAGTCTTGAATGAATTCATCAGTCCTGAATGAATATTCAGGGTTGATTTCCTTTAGGCTGATCTCCTTGCTGTCAAGGGGACTCTCGTAAGAGTCTTCTCCAGCACCACAGTTGAACGCATCAGGTCTTCAGTGCCCAGTCTTCCTTATGGTCCAACTCTCAGATCCATGCATGACTACTGGAAAAATCATAGCTTTGACTCACGGACCTTTGTATTAGGGTTGTGATTTCTTATGAGTGCTCTGGTTACAAATACCGGGTTGGCCAAAAAGTTCATTTAGGTTTTTCTGTAAGATCCTACAGAAAAATACCAAACTTTTTGGCCAACCAATAGCTTTGAATGATCTTCCCCAATTCGTTCTTCCCATGAACTCTTTTATTTTTAGTGTGCAATTTTTACAACTGCAGGGCACTAGAGAAGAAATGTTTTCATGAGCGTTTAATTTATAGATGTCCCAGATTCCAGCCAGACTCTTCCTATCTCTTTGGCCTCCATTCTAGTCTCCGGATATTCAAAGTACTGTCCCATATTTTTGACAATTCCCAGGGGCTGTACATTTCTCATAGCTGCCTTTGGCAGAGTTTTTGGCTTCCTTGTTTTGCAGGATATCTCACCCACCAGTGTACAGTGTCTTGGCTCCATACATGGTCGGCCTATATAGGAACTCAGCCACCCACACACTCATGCACCATATACTTATTTTAAGCTGTCTTTGTGTTGATTGATATTACTGAAGATGTGTATGAAGAGAAAAGTTGAGGCATGATTTAGACCTCAAGAGCATCATTTCATTCACTTAACCATCTTTCCCTTCTTAGGAACAAATGAGATTTCTTCTCCTTTACATTTGTTTCTTTTATCTCTTGCCGAATGGCTTATTTCTTCTTAGAGCTCCTGCCAGCATCACTGCTTTCAGAGTTCCACCTCCTACCCCAAGAAACTTCCTAAAGCATTTCCCTTAAAAAAGACAGTTTCATCCTCAAGAGAAATGCTGCTACCGGCTCCTAAGATAATGCATTTTCACTCCCACTCTACTTTCAAAGACTTTTGCTTTCTAGGAGTTGTACGAAAGACTCGGATTCAGTGGCACCAACCCAGTGCGTGCATGATTGCTTAGTCACTCGGTGCTGTCCGACTCTTTGTGACACCATGAACTGTAACCTGCCAGACTCCTCTGTCCATGGGGATTCTCCAGGCAAGAATACTGGAGTGGTGCCAACGTAGATCCAAGAAGACAGCATATTGAAAAGCAGAGACATTATTTTGCTGACAACAGTCTGTCTAGTCAAAACTATGGTTTTTCCAGTAGTCATATGGATATGAGAGTTGGACCATAAAGAAACCTGAGCACCGAAGAACTGATCCCTCTGAACTGCGGTGTTGGAGAAGGCTACTGAAAGTCTCTTGGACTGCAAGAAGATCAAACCAGTCAGTCCTAAAGGAAATTAGTCCTGAATATTCATTGGAAGGACTAATGCTAAGCTGAAACTCCAATACTTTGGCCACTCGATGTGAAGAGATGACTCATTGAAAAAGATCCTGATGCTGGGAAAGATTGAAGGCAGAGGGAGAAGGAGACAACAGAGGATGAGATGGTTGGATGGAATCGCCCACTCAATGGACACAAGTTTGAACAAGCTCCGGGAGATGGTGATGGACAGGGAAGCCTGGCATGCTGCAGTCGACAGGGTTGCAAAGAGTTGGACATGACTGAGTAACTGAACTGAACTGAACTGCCAAATGATCCAAGGCTCAATTTCTTTCCCTGAACTATGGGTCATGTGTTTCTGTGTGCTCTTCACAATGCTGATGCAAACCCTGAAGTTTTGTGTTCAGATGGTGAATTATAAGATGGTAGAGCTGGAAAAGACTAGAGATGTCTTCAAGAAAATTAGAGATACCAAGGGAACATTTCATGCAAAGATGGGCTCAATTAAGGACAGAAATGGTATGGACCTAACAGAAGCAGAAGATATTAAGAAGAGATGGCAAGAATACATGGAAGAACTGTACAAAAAAGATCTTCACGACCCAGATAATCATGATGATGTGATCACTAATCTAGAGCCAGACATCTTGGAATGTAAAGTCAAGTGGGCCTTAGAAAGCATCACTACGAACACAGCTAGTGGAGGTGATGGAATTCCAGTTGAGCTGTTTCAAATCCTGCAAGATGATGCTGTGAAAATGCTGCACTCAAGATGCCAGCAAATTTGGAAAACTCAGCAGTGGCCGCAGGATTGGAAAAGGTCAATTTTCATTCCAATCCCAAAGAAAGGCAATGCCAAAGAATGCTCAAACTACCACACAATTGCACTCACCTCACATGCTAATAAAGTAATGCTCAAAATTCTCCAAGCCAGGCTTCAGTAATATGTGAACCGTGAACTCCCTGATGTTCAAGCTGGTTTTAGAAAAAGCAGAGGAACCAGAGATCAAATTGACAACATCCGCTAGATCACCAAAAAAGCAAGAGTTCCAGAAAAACATCTACTTCTGCTTTATTGACTATGCCAAAGCCTTTGACTGTGTGGACCACAATAAACTGTGGAAAATTCTGAAAGAGATGGGAATGCCAGACCATCTAACCTTCCTCTTGAGAAATCTATATGCAGGTCAGGAAGCAACAGTTAGAACTGCACATGGAACAACAGACTGGTTCCAAATAGGAAAAGGAGTCCGTCAAGGCTGTATGTTGTCACCCTGCTTATTTTAACTTATATGCAGAGTACATCATGAGAAATGCTGGACTGGAAGAAACACAAGCTGGAATCAAGATTGCCAACAGAAATATCAACAACCTCAGATATGCAGATGACACCACCCTTATGGCAGAAAGTGAAGAGGAACTAAAACGCCTCTTGATGAAAGTGAAAGAGGAGAGCGAAAAAGTTGGCTTACAGCTCAACATTTAGAAAATGAAGATCATGGCATCCGGTCCCATGACTTCATGGGAAATAGATGGGGAAACAGTGGAAACAGTGTCAGACTTTATCTTTTTGGGCTCCAAAATCACTGCAGATGGTGACTGCAGCCATGAAATTAAAAGACACTTACTCCTTGGAAGAAAAGTTATGACCAACCTGGATAGCATAATCAAAAGCAGAGACATTACTTTGCCAACAAAGGTCCGTCTAGTCAAGGCTATGTTTTTTCCTGTGGTCATGTATGGATTTGAGAGTTGGACTGTGAAGAAGGCTGAGCACCGATGAATTGATGCTTTTGAGCTGTGGTGTTGGAGAAGACTCTTGAGAGTCCCTTGGACTGCAAGGAGATCCAACCAGTCCATTCTGAAGGAGATCAGCCCTGGGATTTCTTTGGAAGGAATGATGCTAAAGCTGAAACTCCAATACTTTGGCTACCTCATGCGAAGAGTTGACTCGTTTGAAAAGACTGATGCTGGGATGGATTGAGGGCAGGAGGAGAAGGGGACGAAAGAGGATGAGATGGCTTGATGACATCACTGACTCGATGGACGTGAGTCTGAGTGACCTCTGGGATATGGTGATGGACAGGGAGGCATGGCATGCTGCAATTCATCGGATCGCAAAGAGTCAGACATGACTGAGTGACTGAACCGAACCGAACAGAGAGCCTCTGTTGACTAGGAGCACTACTCCATTTCTTCTAAGGGATTCTTGCCCACAGTAGTAGATATAATGGTCATCTGAGTTAAATTCACCCATTCCAGTTCATTTTAGTTCACTGATTCCTAAAATGTTGACATTCACTCTTGCCATCTCCTGTTTGCCACTTCCAATTTGCCTTGATTCATGGAACTTTCATTCTAGGTTCCTATGCAATATTGTTCTTTACAGCATCGGACTTTGCTTCTATCACCAGTCACATCCACAACTGGGTGTTGTTTTGCTTTGGCTCTGTCTTTTCATTCTCTCTGGAGTTATTTCTCCTCTGATCTCCAGTAGAATATTGGGCACCTACCGACCTGCGGAGTTTGTCTTTCACTGTCCTATATTTTTGCCTGTTCATATTGTTCATGGGGTTCTCAAGGCAAAAATACTGAAGTGGTTTGCCATTCCCTTCTCCAGTGGACCACGTTTTGTCAGAACTCTCCACCATAACGTGTCTGTCCTGGGTGGCCCTACACAGCATAGCTCATAGTTTCATTGAGTTAGACAAGGCTGTGGTCCCTGTGATCAGATTATTTAGTTTTCTGTGATTGTGGTTTTCAGTCTGTCTGCCCTCTGATGGAGATGGATAAGAGGCTTATGGAAGTTTCCTGATGGGAGAGACTGACTGAGGGGGAAACTGGGTCTTTTCTGGTGGGCGGGGCCATGCTCAGTAAATCTTTAATCTAATCTTCTGTTGATGGGTGGAGCTGTGTTCCCAAACTATGGTGGAGGTAATGAAGATGTCCTTTTCATTATAGGGGACTGGAATGCAAAAGTAGAAAGTCAAGAAATACCTGGAGTAACAGGCAAATTTGGCCTTGGAATACAGAATGAAGCAGGGCAAAGGCTAATAGAGTTTTGCCAAGAGAATGCACTGGTCATAGCTAACACCCTCTTCCAACAACACAAGAGAAGACTCTACATGTGGCCATTATGAGATGATCAATACTGAAATCAGATTGATCATACTCTTTCCAGGCAAAGATGAAGAAACTCTATACAGTCAGCAAAAACAGAACCAGGAGCTGACCATGGCTCAGATCATGAACTCCCTATTGCCAAATTCAGACTTAAATTGAAGAAAGTAGGGGAAAATGACTACACTATTCAGGTATGACCTAATCAAATCCCTTACAATTATACAGTGGAAGTGAGGAATAGATACAAGGATTAGATCTGATAGACAGAGTGCCTAATGAACTATGGACAGAGGTTCATGACATTGTAGAGGAGGCAGGGATCATCCCCAAGAAAAAGACGTGCAAAAAGGCAAAATGGTTGTCTGAGGAGGCCTTACAAACAGCTGTGAAAAGAAGAGAAGTGACAGGCAAAGGAGAAAAGGAAAGATATACCCATTTGAATGCAGAGTTCCAAAGAATAGCAAGGAGAGACAAGAAAGCGTTCCTCAGTGATCAATGCAAATAAATAGAGGGAAACAATAGAATGGGAAAGACTAGAGATCTCATCAAGAAAATTAGAGATACTAAAGGAACATTTCATGCAAAGATGGGCTCAATAAAGGACAGAAATGTTAGGGACCTAACAGAAGCAGAAGATATTAAGAAGAGGTGGCAAGAATACACAGAACTGTACAAAAAAGATCTTCACGACCCAGATAATGACGATGGTGTGATCACTCACCTAGAGCCAGACATCCTGGAATGTGAAGTTAAGTGGGCCTTAGGAAACATCACTATGAACAAAGCTGGTATTGATGGAAAGCTGGAGGTGATGGAATTTCAGTTGAGCTATTTCAAATCCTGAAAGATGATGCTGTGAAAGTGCTGCACTCAATATACCAGCAAATTTGGAAAATTGAGCAGTGGCCACAGGACTGGAAAAGGTCAGTTTTCATTCCAATCCCAAAGAAAGGCGATGCCAAAGCATGCTCAAACTAACTCATAATTGTACTCATCTCACACGCTAGTAAAGTAATGCTCAAAGTTCTCCAAGCCAGGCTTCAACAGTATGTGAATGGTGAACTTCCATATGTTCAAGCTGGTTTTAGAAAAGGCAGAGGAACCAGAGATTAAATTGCCAACATCCACTGGATCAGCGAAAAAGTGAGAGAGTTCCAGAAAAACATCTGTTTCTGCTTTATTGACTATGCCAAAGCCTTTGATTGTGTGGATCACAACAAACTGGAAAATTCTTAAAGAGATGGGAATACAGACCACCTGACCTGCCTCTTGAGAAATCTATATGCAGGTCAGGAAGCAACAGTTAGAGCTGGACATGGAACAGCAGACTGGTTCCAAATGGGAAAAGGAGTACATCAAGGTTGTATATTGTCACCCTGCTTGTTTAACTTCTATGCAGAGTACATCATGAGAAATGCTGGACTGGAAGAAGCACAAGCTGGAATCAAGATTGTTGGGAGAAATATCAGTAACCTCAGATATGCAGATGACACCACCCTTATGGCAGTAAGTGAAGAGGAACTAAAATGCCTCTTGATAAAAGTGAAAGAGGAGAGTGAAAAAGTTGGCTTACAGCTCAACATTCAGAAAACGAAGATCATGGCATCCAGTCCCATGACTTCATGGGAAATAGATGGGGAAACAGTGGAAACGGTGTCAGACTTTATTTTGGGGGGCTCCAAAATCACTGCAGGTGGTGACTGCATCCATGAAATTAAGAGACGCTTACTCCTTGGAAAAAAAGTTATGACCAACCTAGATAGCATATTCAAAAGCATTGAAAGATATTACTTTGCCAACAAAGGTCCATCTAGTCCAGGTTATGGTTTTTCAAGTAGTCCTGTATGGATGTGAGATTTGGAGTATAAAGAAAACTGAGCACTAAAGAATTGATGCTTTTGAACTATGGTGTTGGGGAAGACTCTAGAGAGTTTCTTGGACTGCAAGGAGATCCAACCAATCCATACTAAAGGAAATCAGTCCTGAATATTTATTGGAAGGACTGAAGCTGAACCTCCAAAAGAACTGACTCTTTGAAAAGACCCTGATGCTGGGAAAGATTGAAGGTAGTAGGAGAAGGGGACCACAGACAATGAGATGGTTGGATGGCATCACTGGCTCAATGGACTTGAGTTTGAGTAAACTCTGGGAGTTTGTGATGGACAGGAAGGCCTGGTGTGCTGCAATCCATGGGGTCGCAAAGAGTCAGACACGACTGACTGACTAAACTGAACTGAACTCAGAACCTCTGTTGAGGCTTCCCTGGTAGCTCAGCTGGTAAAGAATCCATCTGCAATGCAGGAGATCCCAGTTTAATTTCTGGGTCAGGAAGATCCCTTAGAGGAGGGCATGGCAACCCACTCCAATATTCTTGCTTGCAGAATCCCATGGACAGAGGATCCTTGCAGGCTACAGTCCATGGGGTCTCAGAGTCAGACAGGACTTAGCACACACACAGAGCCCCTGTTAGCCTGGTGCCTGGGGGAGTGCAAGGAGCAGGTTCCCTGTAGATCAGCCCTGCACCAATAGCAGGACCAGAAATCAAACTTCATTGATTTCAGTGGTGAGGAATTTATTTTTGCTTTCACCCTCCACCACACAACCTGGCCTCACCTGCCTGAAACATATTCACTTGGCAGCCACACAGTGCTTCCTTTCTGTGTTCTCATAGGTTGCTCGAGGGCAAGCCCTCTATCCTAGATAACTTTTGTTGGATGTTAAACAGTTGCAAAAACAAACCCTTTCTGGCATTTTGCCACATGCATGGCGACTGCATTTCTTATTTCTGCTACTCTTTCTCCTCCCCACGGAAGTGTCATTTGCTCACCCCCAAAATACTTCTTTCTTGTCTATTAGAAGCCTGAAACTGTGGTGGGTCTTCAGGATTTAAAAGAAAACATGATAGATGTTCTTAGAGGTATCTACTGTTACTTTCAGCATTTGTTGCTGCTGCTGCTGCTGCTAAGTTGCTTCAGTCGTGTCTGACTCTGTACGACCCCATAGACGGCAGCCAACCAGGCTCCCCCATCCCTGGGATTCTCCAGGCAAGAGTACTGGAGTGGGGTGCCATTGCCTTCTCTGTTCAGCATTTGTTAAAGATTTTCAATTCATTGATTGAATCACTCATTATTCAAAACTATTCAGTCTTTGATGTGCTATAAGCAACAGTCATAATTCAGCAGTAAACAAGACAAACACATTTGCTGCACCCCTTGGATCTTGAAGTCTAGGGGCAAATGCTGATATTGAACAAATAACTCCAAGTGCCAAAGTGTAATCAAGGAAAATCATAATAATAATGACAGTAACTGACAGTTACGGAATTTTTACTACATGGCAGGGGCTGTTCTATGTGATTTATATGCTGTAACTCAGTTAATGCTCACAGTATTATTCTCCCAATTCAATATGAAATGGGAACATTGAAGCACAGGGCAATGTGCTCAATTTGCCCAAAGATCATAGCTATGGGTACAACTCCAAGTGGTAGCTTGTGTACAATTCAAAGCCAAGGGATTCCAGCTCCTACACTCTTAACCACTCTACCACTATGACATAATCTGATAGTCAAGAGAGACTTCTTGGAGGAGGTGATCTTTTGGCTGAGATCACAAGTCTGGGTTCCAATGGCTTTGATGAAGAGACCAGAGACTCATATTTTGAGGATGACAGAACAGCAAGTGGAAAAGCTGCTGAGATCAGAGAGTGTATTATGTTTGGGCTTCTGAGGGAAGTCCAGAAGTCCTGGAGGCCCGCTTAGTTCAGTGCAGTCACTCAGTCGTGTCCGACTGTTTGTGACCCTATGAATGACAGCACACCAGGCCTCCCTGTCCATCACCAATTCCCGGAGTTCACTCAGACTCACTTCCATCGAGTCAGTGATGCCATCCAGCCATTTCATCCTCTGTCGTCCTCTTCTCCTCCTGCCCCCAATCCCTCCCAGCATTAGAGTCTTTTCCAATGAGTCAACTCTTCGCATGAGGTGGCCAAAGTATTGGAGTTTCAGCTTTAGCATCATTCCTTCCAGAGAAATCCCAGGGCTGATCTCTTTCAGAATGGACTGGTTGGATCTCCTTGCAGTCCAAGGGACTCTCAAGAGTCTTCTCCAACACCACAGTTCAAAAGCATCAATTCTTCGGCACTCAGCCTTCTTCACAGTCCAACTCTCACATCCATTGATGACTACTGGAAAAACCATAGCCTTGACTAGACGGCCCTTAGTCGGCAAAGTAATGTCTCTGCTTTTGAATATGCTATCTAGGTTGGTCATAACTTTTTTTCCAAGGAGTAAGCGTCTTTTAATTTCATGGCTGCAGTCACCATCTGCAGTGATTTTGGAGCCCCCAAAAATAAAGTCTGACACTGTTTCCACTGTTTCCCCATCTATTTCCCACAAAGTGATGGGACCGGATGCCATGATCTTCATTTTCTGAATGTTGAGCTTTAAACCAACTTTTTCACTCTCCTCTTTCATTTTCACCAAGAGGCTTTTTAGTTCCTCTTCACTTTCTGCCATAAGGGTGGTGTCATCTGCATATCTGAGGTTATTGATATTTCTCCCAACAATCTTGATTCCAGCTTGTGCTTCTTCCAGTCCAGCGTCTCTCATGATGTGCTCTGCATAAAAGTTAAATAAGCAGGGTGACAATATACAGCCTTGATGTACTCCCTTTCCTATTTGGAACCAGTCTGTTGTTCCATGTCCAGTTCTAACTGTTGCTTCCTGACCTGCATATAGGTTTCTCAAGAAGCAGGTTGGGTGGTCTGGTATTCCCATCTCTTTCAGAATTTTCCACAGTTTCTTGTGATCCACACAGTCAAAGGCTTTGTCATAGTCAATAAAGCAGAAATAGATGTTTTTCTGGAACTCTCTTGCTTTTTCCATGATCCAGTGGATGTTGGCAATTTGATCTCTGGTTCCTCTGCCTTTTCTAAAACCAGCTTGAACATCAGGAAGTTCACGGTTCACGTGTTGCTGAAGCCTGACTTGGAGAATTTTGAGGCCCGCTACCTACCTGCTACCTCCATGTCCCTGGTGCCAGCTCTTTGGGGGAATGACACAGTGTCCTTAGCAAGAAGGCTCAACACTCCTCTCAGTCCTCATCCTGAGAACACGAGGAAAATCCGCTTACAGAGTCGGGCTCTGCGTCCCCTCGCCTACGTCAATAAAATGAAGCTCTTCCAGTCTCAGATCACCTCTTGCAGGGAGAGCAAGGTATGCTGGAGGCATCGAGCGGATTTGTGGCGGGTGATGTAATTACTGAGGTACAGCCTTTTCCTTGAAAGATCCATTCCAGAGGTGTTCCTAAGACCAGAACTTGAAGTATAGAAAACCTCCTTTTTTCCACTTCAGTGGATATTTGATAGTTCTGTGGACCTGTGGGAAAGAGCTTGAGACTTTAGGAAGAGCAAGGGCAGGCAAAAGAGATCTCTGGTTTTTCTTTTCTTTTTGAATTGGAGAAAAATGTGTTTCAAGCCAGAGAACGGATAAACAGACCAGAGCAAAATTCTGTTAATTTCCTCCCCTATTTCCTTCTGCCTCCTACTCTGCCCTAACCCCTGAGTCTTCTTCATCAGCCAAACAACAATTGGGAGACTGAAGGGTGCCCAAGCTTCTTGCTTCTAAGACCCCAGGCACCTGCAGATCACAAGAGCTGTGCAGCGTTATAGCACATGTGAGGGTGATAGGGTCATGCCTACACTGAAATATTTAGGCTCCACTTACTTGTTCATTTACTATCAAATGCAAACGTTCACATAGTTGCTCTTGCATTCATTCTGTGGATGTGCTTTGAAGTCCAATCTTTGTTCCAATCTAAAACGCGGGTACTATTTAAACTGCGTAACTTTGAGCAACTCCTATACTTTTTCTGAACCTTGGTTTGGTAAATGGAAAAATAATATGACCATTCAGGATTCAGGGCAAAATTAACTGACATAATGTATGTATGCCTGTGCTCAATAAACTGTGTCATTAATATTATAGTTATTATTACAACTATAGGCCAGGATTTAAGACCATTATTAATGAAACAAGTAGTTATTAATATTAAGCAACTGCTTTTGGCCAATGCTGGGCTAGGGCCCGTGAAGATGAGAAAAGATGGTTCCTACTCTTCAGAAGCCTTGTCTAGTGAGAGAGGTAGACCTCTATGTGTAGCAAAAGCATTCAAGAAAATCACAATAATTAAGTCAAGCCTGCTGACTGAAATATTGTGAAATGGGATGAGGAAGCAGAAAGCTGAAAGAGCTGCTTGGAAGGTGGGGCAAGCTCTCTGAAAGGGCACCTTCCCCTATGGAGGGAACTGTATCGCTGCATGGAACTTGGGGGAAAAAACACCCAGATAATGGGGCAAGTGTCTGAGAAATGAGAACATTCCCAGTGTGAGATGGATCCCTTTTGGAAGGCTTTCACTGCATGATAAGAAAAATGACAAGTAAGACAGAAAGAACATCTGCTGATCCAATTACGGAGCATGCTTGGAAGAATCATGCCAGAGGCTTTATTTGGCCCCTCACATGAAAGACTCTGTGACCCAGAGACAGAGCCCTAGGTGCTATGGATGCCAAGCAGGAGCATCTTCAGTGGCACTTTCTAGACTAAGAGGACTCAGGTGTAGGGCTGCAGCAGGCAATGGCAGGGATGTCAGATGGTTCGGGTGTGAGCCAAGACAACATGGGCGCAGAGGGGAGCAGTCTTTCTTAGGACACAACAGGAATCATTTTTCCATTTCTTAAGCCATGTATATGTTTATCCATCCACAGACTCATCCATTCAGCAGAGAGCATACTGGTTAGAGGGCAGAGAAATGCTCATAGATAGGCCAGCATCCCATTTGCCGAACATTAACAGGTGGGGGCTGAGCTATGGAATGATGCTTTTGCTATTATCTTTTGCTCTGAAAACTTTTGGGATGATAATCCTGTAAAGAGGTGCTCACATGACAATATGATGAATGAAATGCCTATAATGTAGGTATGCACAAAAACAGCTGAATGATTCATTTGGCCCTTGGAAAAATGAGACTTTGGGATTAATTCAAAAACAAGGAGAAACTTAAGCTGAGGCTTGAAGAAAATTTTCTGTTTGCTTGGTGATGTTTGATATTGCAGGCAGCGGAAGCATCAAATGAGGAGGCAGGAGAATGTAGAAGAATAGGTGCATTTGGAGAGCTGTACGCATTTTGGTAATGAAGGAGTCTGCAGTGCTTTGGAGGAAGAAATGAGAAAAAAGAATTAGGAAGTAAATCAGATCTTGGAGGCCTTATGTTCTAGTCTCAGCAACTTGGATTTAATCAGGAAAGTGATAGAAAGATACAGGAAACACAAAATCATGGTCCCTACTCATGAGAGGCCCACAGCTGAGTAGGAAAAAGGGACACAGATTCATCACAGGAGAGTAATGTGACCAGGAAGAGCCACAAGCCATGTTTGCTGGGCAACCCCCTAGGCGGTCTCTGCTCTGGGACTATGTCTACCTGTGGCTGATTCTGAATGCTTTTCTGTAACTCTCAAAGCCAATGACAAAAAGCATTTAAAAGTAGAGATTTCATTGAAGATGTGGGTTGCTTCATCAAATTTTTCCATTAGCCACTTCTCATACTTCTCTCCAACTTCTTCCCTCCCCACCCAGTCTTTTTATATCTCTTCCTTTGTTAGGTACATGTCCACTCTTCCCTTTAACTTGCAAATCTCACACAGCACAAAAAAGCCCAAGTAGGTTCCCCAATTGTTATAAACATACACGTTATCAAAGATTAGGCAGTTAAATCACTCAATGGAGTGGGATGGGGGTAAAGCGATAGGGAATGGTGAGGACTGGGGCAAACTGGGGAGCACACACTTCACCTAGGAGAACAGCATCAACTGCTCCCCCACCGGATTGTTGCCTTTTAATTGTATTTTGAAAATAAGGGCGTAGTTGTTTTACAGTATTGTATAACAAAGTGAATTAGCTATATATATACTTATATCCCCTTTCTTTTGGTCCTTCCTCCCACCCCACCCCCATCCCACCCATCTAGGTCATCACAGAACATTGAGTTGAGCACCCTACACTGAGAAAACCATAATTCAAAAAAGATACATGCACCCAAATGTTCATTGCTGCACTATTTACAATAGGACAAGAAGCATCCTAAATGTCCATCAGCTGATGAATAGATTGTTGCCTTTTAGAAATGCTGGCCCAGTAGGGCTAGATGCTCCATTTTTTTCAAGGGAAGAAATTTAGGCTCGTAGCTGATTCTCCAGGATGATTTTCATTCTTAATTCTAGTTGTTAACTAACTTATTCTTAAAAAACAAAAACAAACAAACAAAAAAAAACCTCTGGGGTCACCGACCACCAACTCCATCTCAACTAGACATGAAGCAGACTTCTTGCTAATCAAGTCAGACCGTATTTAAAGCGTCAATGGAAATAACACCATCCACAGGGTTATGAAAGCCTTCCCAGTGCTTCTTGATCAACTGACTACAAGGAGTTAGAGTTAAAAAGAGTCCAGTAGACTACTATGAATATGTAAATATATTTAGCCCATTTAAAATATATTTTGGGCTTCCCAGGTAGTGCAGTGGGTAAAGAATCTGCCTGCAGTGCAGGAGACATAGGATACATGGGTTCAATCCCTGGGTCAGAAAGATCCCCTGGAGGAGGGCATGGCAACCCATTCCAGTATTCCTGCCTGGAGAATCCTATGGACAGAGGAGCCTGGCGGGCTATAGTCCATAGGGTCGCAAAGAGTCAGACATGACTGAATCAACTGAGAACACACACACACAAGATATTTTGTTAATTACAAATGGGGGAAAAAATTTAAAAAGACTGCGGGTAAAACAAACATGTATGATGACGGCATCTAACTTCCAGTCCTCCATATGTAAACTGAGAGACAGCTCAACCTCTCTTCTTCACAGAGCTTGCTCTGGGGTGTGAATGTACTCTGTCATGCATCCTCCAGAAACACTGCATGGGCCACACTATGGAGAGGATGGCAGCAGAGGTCATGGTAAGTAGTAAGACCTGCCATGAGGCTTCCCTATGATCTGCAAGACAGAGGACCTGTGTCAAGCTGTGGATAAAGTAGGATGAACCTATAAATCTGAATGATGGGGAGAAAGAGCCCAGGAGTTGGAGTCATGGGATCTGGTTCTTATTCGGCAGAGTCACTAGAGTTCATGTTGAAAGTAAAATTATTCTGGCACTTAAAATGGTAGCTGCTGCTGCTACATCGCTTCAGTCCTGTCTGGCTCTTTGTGACCCTATGGACTGTAGCCCGTCAGGCTCCCCTGTCCATGGAATTCTCCAGGCCAGAACACTGGAGTGGGTTGAGAAGACTTTTTATTCAGGACTATCACATTAGAAGTCAAGGCTATTGCAAATGGGGAGAAGAATTCAGCTCAACAGTAAACAGAGCAGAGGCAGCAGGATTTATAGCCAATCAACAGAGTGAGGGATCAGTGGATGGAAAATTGCTAAGAGGAGACACTAAGGAGAGGGAGATTTTTGCTAAACTGACTTAACAGGATTCTTGCTGAAGGCAGACATGATTTACACATCAAAGGTGAGGGATGATGAACTTGATCAGATTATCTATGGTGATGAGGTCATCAAGGTTACAGGATTGCTGAGGAACTGACTTAGCAGGATTCTTGCTAAAACTGGGCTATTGTAGGGCTGTCTTAGGACAGAATGGGGGCCAAGGTTGATGCTTACTCAAAAAGATGGCTCAGAGGGGCCTGGCTAGAGTTCAGTCGAGGAGAGGAGTCATTGTCAGTGAAAAGTGACCCCTTTCTTGGATTTCAGCCTTTCCATCTGGGTAATGACATAGTTGCCCTAGGGTGAATTTCTCTGTCTTCATAGCCAAATCCCTTCTTCAGGGAATCCTCCCAGGTCTTCCTGGCTCAGCCCCAGATGCCCTCTTTGGTCCAGATCAACATCCAAACAGCTAGTTCTCCCTCCCTCCCCTACCAACCAGCAGAGCCCCTGGAGTATGTTGTCTTTGTAGCACACCCCATCCAGGCTTTTGCTTGGGATCCACTCTAGCTGCAAAAGGAGACAGAAACTATCCATATCTTTTTTTCTCAGCTCCTCCTGAAGAAGTGGTCCCTTCTTGTCTTTTTTAAGGGTTTTCACTGTTGGTCTGTATGAAAAAGCAAGTAAAAAAACAAGAATGGGAATTTCACAAATTTTCCATGTTTCTACTCCTCAGAGTCCCTTTTACTAAGATAGTGACGTCAGCTTTGTCTACATCCCTGAAGGAGTCACCAATTTTCTTTCCTTGACTTTAGAAACAAGGGCCGCAAGGATCTGGACCTACCTCTACAAAGGCCACTTTTCTAAAACTTTAAAGAACCAGTCCAGGGAAAAACATAAGAACTTCTTCATCTAAACTGGATTCTTTGAAAATTTAATTATTTATTTAGTTGACTGTACCAGGTCTTAGTTGCAGCATGTGGGATCTGGTTCCCTGACCAGAGATTGAACCCAGGTCCTCCGCACTGAGAACACAGAGCCCTAGCCACTGGACCACTAGGGAAGTCCCTAAACTGAATTCTTTATGGCAGTGAAAACTTCCGGACTGGGAATCCTTATACTCCCTAAAACTTTTTATCTTTCCATTCCCAGACTTTTTTTCATATCCCTTCCATGGTCAGGTGTATCTTAACCTTCCTTTTGGTTCATATGGTCTTCCCAGGTGGTTCAGTGGTAAAGGATCCGCCTGCAATGCAGGAGATGGCGGGTTTACTCCCTGGGTCAGGAAGATTCCCTGGAGGAGGAAATGGCAACCCACGCCAGCATTCTTGCTGGGAAATCCCAATGACAGAGGAGCCTGGCAGGCTACAGTCCAAGCAGTTTGCAAGAATAGTTGAGCACGACTTAGCGACTAAACAACAGCAACTTGGCTCATAAATCCCCTTCAGCAAAAAGCCAAATAGTAGGCCCAGTTGTTGCCAACTCATTTGCCTTCAAAGATTAGGCAGTTGAAATAACTAGAGGGATCACAGTACTCGAAGAAGAGAGATGAGAGGGGCTGGCACAGCGATTCAGTGGTTAAGATTCCACCTTCCCATGCAGCAGGCAAGGGGTCAATCTCTAGCCAGGGAACTAAGGTCCTGCATGTGGCCTAAATTTATAAACAAACAAACAAGTAAATAAATTGTTGTATCATTTTTAAAAACCTTAAAAAAAAAAGATAGTGAGTGAGTGAAAGTTGCTCAGTTGTGTCCAACTTTTTGTGACCCATGGACTGTACAGTCCATGGGAAAAAAAGATAGGAGCCAATCAAATGATATCTGCCTTTAAAGCTCTCAACATCCAGTTTGCATGAGTCTGCAGATCAACCTCCTAGTTAGAAGGCCCATGAAAAGAGTGATGGTCTCTCTTCTTTCCGCCATGATATCCTTGTAGTGACTAGGCATTATCTGACCAATAAATATTTGTTAAATGAACACATAATGATTGAAAATCACTCAAGGAACAGATGGAGTAGGATTATGGATTTCCATGAATTCCAGCTTCAAACACAGATTCTATCTCTGATTAGATTTTAAGTTCCTCTAGTTGAGAGCTCTGTCTTTATAGTAATGACAGCTTGTGGCTCATTATAAAATAATTTTCTCTTTTACTGCCTACCACAACCTGAAACATCATTGTATTTATTTACTGATGAGAAAATTAAAGCCTAAAAGGCAGAAATAATTTATGCAGCATCTAGACTTTGTTATCTGGTGAGCCTGCATTTGAACCACAACATAGAACTCTGCCTTTATGCCATGTCCTGTCCTCCTGTTTGTCTTGAGATGAATTTGTAGCTTTATGTAGTCAGAGAAGGTGCAGAGACATGGTGGCTTCTGTTTCAAACCCAGCATGGATATTCTAATGACCTTGCATCTTCCCAAGGTAGAAGTTTGGAATGAGAAGCAGTAGGCAGGACTCATGTCACTCCCAGAGGCATTGCCACTATTCTACCATTGCTACATACTAAGTTTCCATCTTGGATGTTCCAAATGAATCAAATCTCCCTCTCAAAGCCTACCACAGTAAATTTTACTTCCCCAGGTGATTGCCTTGCTTTTCTTTTTCCTTTTGTTTACATATTCAAGAATAATCAGAGGCAAAGTGTTGGAGCAGATTTCAAGGATAATGGACTTTCTCTTTGGAAGAAATGTCAAAGAGAGGAGGCTAACTCCTGAGATCGAATAGCAATGATGACATTCTCTAGGGCCTCAGCTTCCTCCCTCCATTCAACAAAGACTTTTTCAGCACCTTCTAGAAGGCGTGCTTCATTCATAATTTTACACACTTGGAACATAGGCTTGAATGTGGACTTTATATTCCTGTTTGTCAAGATCATCAATTTATCCATCACATGATTATTAAGTCTCTCTGATGCATAAAGCTGTGTTTGCACTTTGTGAACAAGACATGTATCCAACCTTCATGACCTTTGGATGTGGCAAGGGGGTGGGATGGATTTCTAGATGTCTCCTTTTAGATGACTTATTGCTTTGCAAAAGTTTCCCCGGTTTCCACACTGATGTTCAGGGTGGTGGGATGGTATGTCTGTGAGGGGTTCCTTCCCCAAGGCAAGATGTCTCCCAATCCTTGAAAGTCAGACAGGGGTTATTCACTAAGGTATTCCTGGCGTTTGCCCCACAGCACGTGTCCTGTGAGCAGAAACACTAATGATTGAGTTGAGGTTTGGTTATTAGCCATTAAATTCTAGTCTAGCCATCTGATTCATCACTCTATTGTTGTACCATGTGGGTCAATTTTGCCCCATTTATGTCTACAAATACAAGCTCTTTATAAGAAAAAAAAAAATCCTAACATTGTAGCAGTTAAATCTTCTCCTTCCCAATAACATCCCCAGGGAGGATGTGAGAGTAACTATATATAATAGGTAAACTTCTTTCAAAGGAGAACATTTCAGACTCAGAAGGCCAATTATAGAGCACATTAGCCAAACATAAGTCCAGAAAAGAATGGAAAAATGCCATATCTCCAAGTCCCGAGCTTGCCGTGTTCTCACACCATAGTAATGCAAAAGTGAGTTTCTTACATTCTAGAGAACTCTTTCCTTGGGAAGGTTAGAGGAAACAAGTTTGATGGGCTATATTCACAGAAATGTGCATGGTTTCCATCCTTATAAAGCCCATAGTCTGGTGGGGGTAGAGATGAACAAACAGACAAGTTCCAAACGTTATGTAGTAGCACAGGAGATGGGCACCATGAAAACGTGTTTTAAGAAAAGTTTACAGTCTCAGAGGATTGGCAGAAAGCTTCGAGTAGGAAGTTGCATTTAATGCTGAAGAATGGCCAGCACTGGTCACAAGAAGCAGAAGAAGGATGGTGGTAGGTTAAAAAAAAAAAAAAGTCCAAAACTGGGTAAAGAGCATGAGCAAAGGGCCAGAGATGAAAAATAAACATGGAGAGGGTAGGAAATGCAATTGGTTTCCACGAGTCTAGATCATAAGATAGGGTGGGAGTGAGGCAGACAGAAGGAAGGAGACTGGTAAGGCTGAGGATGAGGGGAGTCCAGCTAAAGACAAAGCCAGAGACGTGAGTGTGGCCCCAGCTCATGCAAGGCTTTGTACTTCATATCTTTCCCCGCATTGTCTCTGGACTTGGTCGTGTGACTGGGTCAGTTTGGACCAATAGAATGGTAACAAAGGAATGAAGGTTGCTCTTGCTGCCTTTGGGGCTTCACCACCACAGGAAGTCATTCAGACTAACTAGGTGGGTGGTGAGAGACACACGGCCCAGCTCCCCCATCACCCTCAGCAATCGTCAGGCATCCAGGGACAGCCGGCACTTGGCTGATCCACCGACTGGAAACACATGAATGAGCCCAGCTGACCCAGGTGCTGCGGAAATGAGCCATCCCCGATGAACCCTGTCCAAATTGCCAACCCAGAGAATGATGGACAAATCAATGATCAGTGTTTTAATTGGGGTGGTTTGATGAGCAGTAATAGAAAATAATACAACTCTCATTTCCACCAAGTTCCTAAGGAAGCAAAACACAGGAAAACCAATAGGAGGATACATGGAAGTTCCACTTTATCATTAGCAGATCCCGTTCCCCAAAAGCTCAGTGTACAGCCATCCGTTGGCATCTATGGGGAATTTGCTCCAGGACCCCCTGCAGATACCAAAATCCACGGGTGATCAAGTTCCTTATATAAAATGGTGTAATATTTGTTTGTGACATACATACGTCCTCCCACTGACTTAAAATCACGTCTAAATGACTTATAATACCTAATACAGTGAAAACGTTATAGTTTCTGACATGCAGCAAATCCAAGTTTTGCTTTTTGGAAATTTCTGGACTTTTTTTCCCAAATACTTTTGATTTGTGGTTGGTTGAATCTGCAGATTCTGAGCCCATAGATACAGATGGCTGACTAAGTATGGTAGAAATTTGTTTTGAGCTATCATTGGGTTTAACCTTGGAGGTCCAAGTGAGATTCCTATTTTCCTTTGAATCAAAATCTTAGGGTTAGGATATTTTTCACAGAATTCAAATAAAAAATTTTTACAATTTGTATGGAAACACAAAAAACTCTGAATAGTCAAAGAAATCTTGAGAAAGAAAAATGGAGCTGGGGGACCTAGGCTCTCTGACTTGAGACTTGAGTAAGCAAGAAAGTGTGGTACTAGTACAAACACAGAAATATAGATCAATGGAATAAGACAGAAAGCCCAGAGATAAACCCATGTACCCCTGGGCACAAAGGAGGCAAGAGTATACAATGAAGAAAAGACAGCCTCTTCAGTAAGTGGTGCCGGGAAAACTGGACAGCTACACGTAAAAGAATGTAATTAGAACACTTCCCAACACCATACACAATAATAAACTCAAAATGGATCAAAGACCTAAATGTACTGCTCAGTCGTGTCCGACTCTTGCGACCTCATGGACTGTAGCTCACCAGGCAACTCTGTTCATGAGATTCTCCAGGCAAGAGTACTGGAGTGGGGTAGCCATTCCCTTCTCCAGGGGATCTTTCCGACCCAGGGATGGAACCGGGGTATCCCGCACTGAGGGCTGATTCTTTACTGCCTGAACCACCAGTGAAGCCCAGATGAACAGAAACCACAGTTGAATAGTCAGGAGACCTGCAGGGGGAGCTCTCACACCCTGCGATGAAAGTGAAAGTGAAGTTGCTCAGTCGTGTCCGACTCTTTGTGACCCCATGGACTGTAGCCTACCAGGCTCCTCAGTCCACGGAATTTTCCAGGCAAGAGTACTGGAGTGGGTTGCCATGTCCTTCTCCGGGGGATCTTCCCAACCCAGGGATCGAACCCGGGTCTCCCGTACTGCAGGCAGACGCTTTACCGTCTGAGCCACCAGGGAAGCTCTGTGCCATGCTAGCTGAGCGTCTGAGCCACCAGGGAAGCTCTGTGCCATGCTAGCTGAGCCCAACAGGAGCCTCTCATCTTCCTTTCCCCGCTCCCCCCACCCCCATAAGAAGGTTCTCTTTCCCTTGCCATGCGGAGTCTTGCATGTGGCTCACCATGGTTGTGGACCCCAAATTGCAATCGTCTGCTGATTCTAAATAACCCATCTTTGCTGGAGAAATATATGGCAGTCTAGTTATTTTAGATCAGTGTGTGCTGTGAGATGAATTTAGGTGGTATGCAGCCATGGAATTAAGTATCATTGAGTCACATACTGAGACGGCCTTTTTTCAATTTCCATGTTTCTGATTAAGGCAAGCAGGAAGTCCAGTTTACTGTCAGCATATCTTTAGCAGCACTCTAACACTTGCTATAGGCTTCCCAGGTGATGCTAGGGGTAAAGACTCCACCTGCCAGTGCAGGAGATGCAAGAGACACAGGTTCTATTCTTGGGTTGGGGTGATCCCCTGCAGCAGGAAATGGCAACCCACTCCAGCATTCTTGCCTGGAAAATCCCATGGAAAGGAGCCTGCAGGCTACAATCCATGGGGTCTCAAAGAATTGGACACGCCTGAGCTACTGACTGACGGACTGAACCCTTTCTTTAGTACATTTTAAAGAGAGAGAGCAGGTCTCAGGCTGAAAATCTTTAGCAGACAGCACATTAGAGTTTAATAACATTATTTGTGTGTGTGTGTAGCATTTATTTCCTATGCACACCTTCTGGTTTCTGGAAAGTGATTCCAGTTTTTTATTTACTAGAAATTTTTATGAGTAAATTTTGAGTAAAATGTGAGTAGATTTAAACCAATGTAGTGAGTTGTTGTTGTTTTTCAGTCACTAAGTTGTGTCCAACTCTTTGCAACCCCGTGGACTGTAGCATACCAGGCTCCTCTGTCCTTCACTATCTCCTGGAGTTTGCTCAAATTCACGTCCACTGAGTCAGTGATGCTGTCTAGCATCTCATCCTCTGTTGCCTCCTTCTCCTTTTGCCTTCAATCTTTTCCAGCATCTGGGTCTTTTCTAATGAGTCAGCTCTTCGGTGGTCAAAATATTGGAGCTTCAGCATCAGTTCTTCCAGTGAATATTCAGGGTTGATTTCCTTTACAACTGAATAATTTGACTTCCTTTCAGTCCAAGGTACTCTCAAGAGTCTTCTGCAGCACCACAATTCAAAAGCATCAGTTCTTCAGTGCTCAGCCTTTTTTACGGTCCAACTCTCACATCTATGCATGATAATGAAAGTGCATGTGTATGGCAAAAAAGAGGAGAAATACCTTGAAAGTGATATGAAAATGACCCATGCTTAGTAAAGACTAATCCAAGGCAGTCCATAGACAGCCTTTGATTGCAGGTTAAGCAGCCATATGATTAAAGAGTGGAGAGTGGTGAATTTTTTTATGTCATAAAGAGGGTGCTTGGCAAGTTACTCTGAGCAGTAGGTTACTTGCCTCCCTTGGAGAAGGATGCCTGTACCATCTCACTGTGTAACCCATCTTGCCATTTGGCAACTCCATTTCCCCAAAGCAGAAGCATTTTGGCCAGATTGGCACAACTTCTTGAATAATATGACGTAGAGATTTGGCTTCCAAACTCAGATTTCACATGTTCTCCAAGTGACAGCCAGACTTGTTGGTTTTCTTTTCTTTTCTTTTCTTTTTTGCCTTTTTATTCTTTCTTTATTTTTTTAAAATATAAATTTATTTATTTTAATTGGAGGTTAATTACTTTACAATATTGTATTGGTTTTGCCATACGTCAGCATGAATCCACCATAGGTATACACGTGTTCCCCATCCTGAACCCCCCTCCCTCCTCCCTCCCCGTACCATCCCTCTGGGTCATCTCAGTGCACCAGCCCCAAGTATCCAGTATCATGCATCAAACCTGGACTGGCGATTTGCTTCATATATGATATTATACATGTTTCAATGCCATTCTCCCAAATCATCCCACACTTTCCCTCTCCCACAGAGTCCAAAAGACTGTTCTATACATCTGTGTCTCTTTCACTGTCTTGTATACAAGGTTATCATTACCATCTTTCTAAATTCCATATATATGTGTTAGTATACTGTATTGGTGTTTTTCTTTCTGGCTTGCTTCACTCTGTATAATAGAGCTAATCCTCTAGTAAAATTATAATCACTTTCCCCTCAGTCCTATGGACATTACCCCATTAGAATATGAAGTCCAGGACTTTGTCTATCTTGATCACTCTTGTATCCCCAGGGGCTACAACAGTGTCTGGATCACAGCAAAATAAAGTATAGGTGTTTGAATACCTGAATCACTAAGTGAAAATGTTCAAGAGTTTTCAAATACTTAAAATCTTGGAGCCAGTACAGAGCTACTCTGGACTTTGTGGAGTGAGAGGACCCAGACTTTATCCGTTTGGTTTCTTTATACCTTCTGTATAGGCGGAACAGTAGTGACACAAGAATCACATTTTTAAAAGACTTTTTAAAAAGTAAATTATTTATTTTTTAATCAAAGGATAATTGCTTTACAGAATTTTGTTGTTTTCTGTCAAACCTCAACATGAATCAACCATAGACTTCCCTCCCATCTCCTTCCCCATCCCACCCCTCTAGGTTGATACAAAGCCTCTGTTTTGTGTTTCCTGAGACATACAGCATATAAGAGCAGTTTTAGGTTCACAGAAAGTAAAGACGTTTTTCATATACTCCCTGCTCCCACACATAGCGCCCCCCCCCCGTTACTGACATCCCCCACCTGAGTAGTACACTTGTTGCAGTTGGTTAACCTACACTGACACATCATAGTCAACCAAAGTCCATCGTCTACCTTGGGGTTCACTCCAGATTTAGACCAATGTATAATGACATGGATCCATCATTAATGACAGAGTCTTTCCACTGCTTTAGAAATCTTCTATGTTTTACCCCTTCATTCCTCCACCTGCACCAACCAATTCCTGGCAATGACCCATCTTTTATTGCCTTCATTAGTTCAGCTCAGTTCAGTCTCTCAGTCGTGTCCAGCTCTTTGTGACACTATGAACCACAGCACGCCAGGCCTCCCTGTCCATCACAAACTCTTGTAGTCCACCCAAACCCATGTCCATTGTGTCAGTGATTCCATCCAACCATCTCGTCCTCTGTCGTCCCCTTCTCCTCCTGCCCTCAATCTTTCCCAGCATCAGGGTCTTTTCAAATGAGTCAACTCTCCACATCAGGTGGCCAAAGTATTGGAGTTTCAGCTTCAACATCAATCCCTCCAACGAACATCCAGGACTGATCTCCTTTAGGATGGACTGGTTGGATCTCCTTGCAGTCCAAGGGACTCTCAAGAGTCTTCTCCAACACCACAGTTCAAAAGCATCAATTCTTCAGTGCTCAGCTTCCTTTATAGTCCAACTCTCACATTCATACATGACTACTGGAAAAACCATAGCCTTAACTAGACGGACCTTTGTTGGCAAAGTAATGTCTCTGCTTTTCAATATGCTGTCTAGGTTGGTCATAACTTTCCTTCCAAGGAGTAGGCGTCTTTTAATTTCATGGCTGCAGTCACCATCTGCAGTGATTTTGGAGCCCAGAAAAATAAAGTCAGACACTGTTTCCACTGTTTCTCCATCTATTTGCCATGAAGTGATGGGACTGGATGCCATGATCTTCGTTTTCTGAATGTTGAGCTTTAAGCCAACTTTTTCACTCTCCTCTTTCACTTTCATCAAGAGGCTTTTAAGTTTCTCTTCACTTTCTGCCATAAGGGTGGTGTCATCTGCATATCTGAGATTATTGATATTTCTCCTGGCAATCTTGATTCCAGCCTGTTCTTCCTCCAGCCCAGCATTTCTCATGATGTACCCTGCATTTAAGTTAAATAAGCAGGGTGACAACATACAGCCTTGACGTACTCCTTTTCCTATTTGGAACTAGTCTGTTGTTCCATGTCCAGTTCTAACTGTTGCTTCCTGACCTATGTACAGGTTTCTCAACAGGCAGGTCAGGTGGTCTGGTATTCCCATCTCTTGAAGAATTTTCCACAGTTTATTGTGATCCACACAGTCAAAGGCTTTGGCATAGTCAATAAAGCAGAAATAGATGTTTTTCTGGAACTGTCTTGCTTTTTTGGTGATCCAGCAGATGTTGGCAATTTGATCTCTGGTTCCCCTGACTTTTCTAAAACATCTGGAAGTTCATGGTTCACGTATTGCTGAAGCCTGGCTTGGAGAATTTTGAGCATTACTTTACTAGTGTGTGGGATGAGTACAATTGTGTGGTAGTTTGAGCATTCTTTGGCATTACTTTTCTCTGGGATTGGAATGAAAACTTCCCTTTTCCAGTCCTGTGGCCACTGCTGAATTTTCCAGATTTGCTGACTTATTAAGTGCAGCACTTTCACAGCATCATCTTTCAGGATTTGAAATAGCTCAACGGGAATCCCATCACCTCCACTAGCTTTGTTCGTAGTGATGCTTCCTAAGGTCCACTTGACTTCACATGCCAGGATGTCTGGCTGGAGTGATCACACCTTCGTGATTATCTGGGTAGTGAAGATCTTTTTTGTATAGTTCTGTGTATTCTTGCCACCTCTTCTTAATACCTTCTGCTTCTGTTAGGTCCATACCATTTCTGTCCTTTATCGAGCCCATCTTTGCATGAAATGTTCCCTTGGTATCTCTCATTTTCTTGAAGAGATTTCTAGTCTTTCCCATTCTGTTCTTTTCCTCTATTTCTTTGCATTGATCGCTGAGGAAGGCTTTCTTATCTCTCCTTGCTATTCTTTGGAACTCTGCATTCAGATGCTTATATCTTTCCCTTTCTCCTTTGCTTTTCGCTTCTCTTCTTTTCACAGCTATTTGTAAGACCTCCTAAGACAACCATTTTGCTTTTTTGCATTTCTTTTTCTTGAGGATAGTCTTTCTCCCTGTCTCCTGTACAATGTCATGAACCTCCATCCATAGTTCATCAGGCACTCTGTCTATCAGATTGTCTTCATAGATTTGCCTTTTCCAGAATGTTATATAATTGGAATCATATAGTATGTAGCCTTTTCAGATTGGCTTCTTTTACTTAGTAATATGCATTTAAGTTTTAAGTTTCCTCTATATCTGTTCATGTCTTTATAGCTTATTTATTTTTAGCACTAAGTAATATTCCATTGCCTGGATATACCACAATTCATTCACTGAAGGACAGCTTGGCTACTCCCAGGTTTGGGGAACTATGAATAAAACTTCTATAAACATCCTTGTCCAGATTTTTGTGTGGACATAAATTCTGTGTCTTTGAGTCAATAATTTTAAGAACACATTTAGTTTTGTAGGAAACTGCCAAACTGTCTTCCAAAGTGGCTGTACTATTTTGCAAAAAAAAAAAAAAAAAAGTACACATTTTGGAAAGCAAATCTCAACTATTTTTACAACAACTCTACAAGGTGTTTAAAACTTATTCCTATTTACAGATGAAGAAATTGAAATTCCAGGGCATTTTATGACTAGTTCAAAGACATATTGCTGTAAGGGGCAGAGCTGCGGCTGAAGCTTAGGATTTCATCATGAAACCTTGCTTTCTCTCTGAATAAAAGAGGCCATAGCAATCTGTAAGGCTGTATTATTCTCTTTCCCTCTTATAAATGCTGAAGTTAATTCAAGTCAATTCACAAAGGACAAGAGGTGAAACTGTTTGTTTTGGGAGAACACATAAATGAGCTTGTTGCTTAGTTTTTCCTGTCTTTTTTTTTTTTTTTTTTGCAGTTGACAGGTGTGACTCTATGTCATCTCCATTTTTACAAAGTAATCAATTAATTCTATAGTATCTCAAGGATATTGATGCCTTTGAAGTTAAATAATGTTAATAGAACTTTCTTCCCATGATCAAGCTCATGTTTAAAGATTTTCTTTCTCTGCATCACTGGGGTATTGTCACTCTAAACTCTAGTGAATAGTCTTTAGAACATCTAGTTTATCTATTAGGACATTTTAAAAGTTAGAAGTGTCTTACAAAGAATCTTAAAGTCTTTGAGTTTAAACTGCATTTAATACAAACTTCCCATCCTGTCATCTTTTAAAGTAATTAAAAAAGCAGATTATTGTTACTATATTTGACTATTTCCAGCAATAGCAGCAGGCAACAGGAATTGAAGGCTCAAAATTCTATGAATCAGTCTATTTAATTACTGGGAGACCCCCAATATTACTAATTTATTTCAAATATAGATTAAAACGATGGATGACTGTGACCTCTACTCTGAACCATAGATTCAGGATGTTAGAAAAAAAATGGTATTGTTACCTAACTCAGGTTTGGCTGCTCATCACACAAGAATCCAATACAGAGAGACAGATACTGGGTAAAAGAAAAGATAACTTTATTGAGAAAGCTGGCAATCCTAGGGAGAAGGTAGACTCATGTCCCAAAGAATCAAGTCCTCACTGGAATCAAAGGGCAAGAGTTTTTAAAGGGGAGATTCAGGAGTTCACAGGTAAGGGGTTACACGGATAACAGCACCGGTGGCTCCTGCAATCATCTTGAAATTGGTCATGTGATGGTCTGGTCAATAACATCTTGGTTGTTCTAAGTACAATTTGCCTTCAACTCCAGGGTAGGTTCGTTCCCATTTCCTTGAAATTTGGCCATATGGAGCAGCTTATGTCATGGCTCTAATCTGGTGACTGTGTAGTTAACTTCTTCCACATGATGGGAGTTTCAGTACCTGAAGAACAACTCAAAGGCTATATGGCTCAGAATATTATCTATAGCCCTTGAGAAGAAACTAAAGGTCCTTGGCTTTGCTTGATGGGGCTAAACTATTATTATTTAGTCTTGTTTTCTTTTGTTTCATCACTTTCTGTCTTCTCTGATTAAATTTATTCTTTGGCTAAAATTTCTTACTGGCAAGAGGCAGGCTGAGGACAAGGGATGGTGGTCAGGAGGGAGTGGTGTCTATTCTGGGGAGGTCCCACAGTGTCCTGCATGGGATAAAGTAGCTAACATTTTTGAGCATTTAGTATGATTTTACATTCAATCTCTCACTCTTCTGTGATACACTCTCCATTTTGAAGATGGAGAAATCAAGACTAGGACTTGAACAACTTTTCACTCTCACTAATAAAAGATTAATTTGGAATTTGAATATCACCTCTCCAGCATCTAAATGTGTCCCCTTTCAACTACCTCACTTCTGAGAGTTTACTAAGCTCTCAGAAATACTATAATCCAATAGTTCTTACCATTTTTTCTTCATATTCCTACCAAAAAAATAAATAAATAAAGGGCTTTTATTACATGATTTTGAGCTTCTCCCTTATGGGAGCAGGGAAGCATTTTCCTCTTCTTTCCTTTTTCCAGGAAAGCAACTATCAGAATACCCAGGAAGCTTGCACCATTTGAAGAAAGGGCATATCTACCCTGAAAATATTGACAACTCCCAAATTTCTCTTCTATACCATATATGTGTGGAATCTAAAAATGAAACACAACAACGACCGCAGGTGAGCTCATAGTTACAGAGAACAGATTGTAAGAGATGTAGACTGGCTGTGGGTGCAATGGGTGAAGGCGGTCAAAAGGCACAGACTGCCAGTTATAAAATAAATAAGTCTTGGGGATATAATTTAAAGCATAGTAACTATAGTTAATAATACTGTATTGCATATTTGAAAGTTGTTAAACAGAATAAATCCTAAAAGTTCTCAACACAAGAAAAATATTTTGTAACTAAGTTAACTAGTTACAAACTAGATGTGAACTAGACTTGTTGTAGTATTCATTTCACAGTATCTATAAATATCAAATTATTATGCTGTACAACCTGAAACTAACACAATATTATATCTCAACAAAAAAATAAAAAATTGAAAAAAGATCCCAGACAATCAAAACTCCCCATTTTATCAATGAGAAACTGGCTGCCAAGATGAGTAAATTTCAGAAGAAATGTTTGTAAATGTATATTCACTTACATGTGTCTAAACCAGGGATACATTTGAGTGTTTCTGAAAGGCAGCTAAATTAATTCAAAGTCATCTTCCAACTGGCACCTCTTCAGGTCAGATAGGTGTGTGCTTTGGGACTTCAAAAGCAACTTGTATAGGAATCCAGAGGCTATAACCAAGGTGAATAATCATAGCGCAATTTCAGCACCATTTATCCACATGAAAGGAATCTGCGATGGATGTGCCCAAGACTCAAGTTTAGGGTCAAAGAGAAAAAAGACATTTTTCACAATTTTCAAATCAGCTTAGGTTAATTAGTGTCTGGATAAAACACGATTAATCTATTCACTGGGCTTTAAAGACAAATCCAAAGTCAGTTCTTATTCAGTTTTTCGTCTCTGAAACCTAGTTGACAAAATTCCCTATGTGCTCTTTCCTGTTGGGTTGATTTTCTTATTTGGGTTACAGGGAAGAATCAGTGTTTGCTGATTCCTAATGGAAAAAATAGGAAATTATTGTATCTCTTCTGTGTGATGCAAATATTTACAGCCATTATTGTGTTAAACCCTCATGCTAATCCTTTGAGGTGCACATTATTGCTTTTATATTATAAATGAGGAAATTGAGACTAACAGAATTTTGTAATTTGCCAGAGATTATCTGGACTCTGAGGGTCAAAACTGGGATTTGAACCTAGACAGATTAGTGTTCTTTGATTAACACTAGACAGAATCCTCCAGAGTCTGGGGAATTATCATGGGTCTTGCTGAAAGACAAACTGAGAAAAATTAAGAATTTTAAGAGTTTATTTGAATGAAAATCAGTCTGAATCACGTAGCATCCAATCTGGTCTTTCTTGGTGGCTCAGTAGTAAATGCAGGAAATGCAGATGATGCATCCCTGGGTCAGGAAGATGCCCTGGAGGGGGGAATGGCAACCCACTCCAGGGTTCTTGCCTGGAGAATCCCATGGACAGAGAAGCCTGGCGGGCTACAGTCCATGGGGTTGCAGAGAGTCGGTCATGACTGAAGTGACTGAGCACATTCATACAGGACCCAACCTAACAGATGGAAAGGAAATCTGAGGAGTGGAACAAAATGCAAGAGTTACAAGCAGAAGGGAGCAAGAATAATGAAGTTATACTAGGCAAAGAGAAAAAAAAAAAAGGATTGTTATTGAAAACTGACTTTTCTTTAGGGCATAATAGGAGTATATCAGGTAGATTACCTAAGTAGGGCTGATCAAGCAATTCCTTACTGACTGTTTTAAGATTCCATTTCTGGGAGAGCTGAAACTGTTAATTAAGTCTCAGTTTGGTGACATGGGGCTTAACATAAACGACTCCATTTGGGGCCTGGTGTTGTTAAAAGTCTAGAATAGAACTTTTAAAGCTATAATCTAATTGCTAACATATAATAGCAACAACTAACATTTCTAAGCACTTCATGTGTATACTGACCCATTTAATCCAATAACATTTAAAGGTAGACAGTTATATTCCCCCCCATTTTATAGATAAGGAAACTGAGAGCCTTTAGTTCACATTTTAGGTCCCATGACTATGAAGAAGCCAGGATTCACACCCAAGCAGTCTGGCTCCACATTCTTGATGGCTGAGCTATACTGTAATAGGTTAGAAGCAAGATATTTTAAAATGGAAACAAGTTATCCATGTGGGACATAGAATAGTCCCCTTGCTCATAGAAGAGGAGGGCAGATGCTCTGCCAAACTAATGATGGCAAGCCAACTGAGTAATGAGCTAATGAGGTGAGTTGTATGATCTTAATGAAGAATGTCATCAATATATGTTTGTTCTGACATCAGGATCAGCAAGTCATTTCCTGGGAGTCTGGTTTCATGCATGCAGAGACTGCCTCATCCCAGCCTCTCTCTCACTACCTCTGCCCATGGGATGAGCAAATCCTCGTATTCATGGTCTTCCCTGATATAACATCTGCTTTTTCACTTTCCGCTGCAGCTTACTTCACTTACATCCAATACTCCATTTCCACAGGACTTGTTCCCAAGATGAACATTTTCTAGAATGAGCAGGCTCTTTCATGCCTCCAGATCACAGTTCCCTCTGTCTGCAGGACTTTTGCTTACCATCTCCATCTCCTGCTTACTGTCCAAGACTGGGCCCAAGCAGTTGCTACTCTCAAATCTCCCCTGATTTCCTACAAGAAGAGTTAACCTTTCTTCAGTGGTACTGAAGACCCTAGACTTGATATTTTGCACTCATCTTTTGCTTTGCAGGCATCTGTTTGCCCAAATCTCTCTGCTAACAGATGTTAGCTCTTAAAGGGATCATTATTGTCATCTTTGTATTTGCAATATCTGGCAGAGAACAAACTAAGCTTTGAATGAATGATTGAGTATAGAAAAGTAACACATTAAATATATCACCAATAGACAGGAGATTTGTTTAAAATACACTGGCACCTCTTAGATTACATATCGGTTCTCTTGTAAATTTGGCCAGTGTTAATCTATTCCTTTGAATTATACTGCCTCTAGGTATTGAGACAAAGTTGAGAATCCAAATTGGCAAAGTGGGTGACTAAACTCTGGAAATGTGTGATTTTGACAAGACCGTGCTGGGCTCTGAGCAGTCAGCCAAACTCTTGGCCCAATGTTTCTTCTGTGTAAACAAAAAGGGAGTCTTCCCAGAGGGACAACTGTGTACTAACTCTCACGTGTAATAGTTCTAAACTGTAGTTCTTAGATGCTTTTATAGAAAGTGCTGTTGCCAGTAAAAAGATTTAGAACCAATGAAGGTGTTTCAAGTACCTGAGCAATGTACTGAGGCCAGATCATGTGCATTCTCTTACTGACATCAGCCTAATCTGATGTGATCCCACTTGAGTCCATTTTAACAGCAACCCAATGAGATATGGCCAATTACTTCCATTTCAGAGATAGGAAATCTGAGGCTCAGAATAGAAAAAGATTTACTCCAGGTGAGAGAAGTGAGTCAAAGAGCTGGCATTGGAGTCCAGATGTTCTGTTTCCAAACCCAGTGCTCTTTCTACCATCAAAGAGCAACCTGAGGGAAGGACCAGCTGATTTAGCTTGGTTAAGATAAGGAATGGTTTGCCTTGGAAACGAACAGAGATCATTCTGTCGTTTTTGAGATTGCATCCAAGTACTGCATTTCGGACTCTTTTGTTGACCATGATGGCTACTCCATTTCTTCTGAGGGATTCCTGCCTGCAGTAGTAGATATAATGGTCATCTGAGTTAAATTCACCCATTCCAGTCCATTTTAGTTCGCTGATTCCTAGAATGTCGATGTTCATCCATGCCATCTCTTGTTTGACCACTTCCCGTTTGCCTTGATTCATGGACCTAACATTCCAGGTTCCTATGCAATATTGCTCTTTACAGCATTGGACCTTGCTTCTATCACCAGTCACATCCACAACTGGGTATTGTTTTTGCTTTGGCTCCATCCCTTCATTCTTTCTCGAGTTATTTCTCCACTTACCTCCAGTAGCGTATTGGGCACCTACTGACCTGGGGAGTTCCTCTTTTGGTATCCTATCATTTTGCCTTTTCATACTGTTCATGGGGTTCTCAAGGCAATAATGCTGAAGTGGTTTGCCATTCCCTTCTCCAGTGGACCACATTCTGTCAGACCTCTTCACCATGACCTGCCCATCTTGGGTGGACCCACATGGCATGGCTTAGTTTCATTGAGTTAGACAAGGCTGTGGTCCTAACATGATTAGATTGACTAGTTTTCTGTGAGTATGGTTTCAGTGTGTCTGCCCTCTGATGCCCTCTCACAACACCTACCCTCTCACTTGGGTTTCTCTCACCTTGGAGGTGGGGTATCTCTTCATGGCTGCTCCAGCAAAGCACAGCCACTGCTCCTTACCTTGGACGAGGGGTATCCCCTCAATGCCACCCCTCCTGACCTTGAACGTGGAGTAGCTCCTCTAGGCTGCTCCTGCGCTGTTGCAGCCTGGCACTTTCGGCTGCTGCCCCTGACCTTGGATGTGGGGTAGCTCCTCACAGAATGATCTCTGTTCATTTCCAAGGCAAATCATTCAATATCACAGTAATCCAAGTCTATGCCCCAACCAGTAATGCTAAGGAAGCTGCAGTTGAATGGTTCTATGAAGACCTACAAGACCTTTTAGGACTAACAGCCAAAAAAGATATCCTTTTCATTATAGGGGACTGGAATGCAAAAGTAGAAAGTCAAGAAATACCTGTATTAACAGGCAAATTTGGCAGAATATGGGGTGAAACAGGGTAAAGGCTAATAGAGTTTTGCCAAGAGAATGCACTGGTCATAGCAAACACTCTCTTCCAACAACACAAGAGAAGACTGTACACATGGATATCACCAGATGGTCAAAACCATAATCAGATTGATCATATTCTTTGCAGCCAAAGAAGGAGAAGCTCTATACAGTCAACAAAAACAAGACCAGGAGCTGACTGTGGCTCAGATCATGAGATCCTTGTTGCCAAATTCAGACTTAAACTGAAGAAAGTAGGGGAAACCACTAGACCATTCAGGTATGACCTAAAACAAATCCCTTATGATTATACAGTGGAAGTGAGAAATAGACTTAATGGCCTAGATCTGATAGAGTGCCTGATGAACTATGGATGGAGGTTGGTGAGATTGTACAGGAGACAGGAATCAAGACCATCCCCATGGAAAAGAAATGCAAAAAAGCAAAATGGCTGTCTGGGGAGGCCTTACAAATAGCTGTGAAAAGAAGAGAAGTGAAAAGCAAAGGAGAAAAGGAAAGATATAAGCATCTGAATGCAGAGTTCCAAAGAACAGCAAGGAGAGATAAGAAAGCCTTCTTCAGTGATCGATGAAAAGAAATAGAGGAAAAGAGCAGAATGGGAAACACTAGAGATCTATTCAAGAAAATGAGAGATACCAAGGGAACATTTCATGCAAAGATGGGCTTGATAAAGGACAGAAATGGTATGGAGCTAACAGAAGCAGAAGATATTAAGAAGAGGTGGCAAGAATACACAGAACTATACAAAAAAGAGCTTCACGACCCAGATAATCATGATGGTATCATCACTCACCTAGAGCCAGATATCCTGGAATGTGAAGTCAAGTGGACCTTAGAAAGCATCACTACGAACAAAGCTAGTGGAGATGAGGGAATTCCAGTTGAGCTATTTCAAATCCTGAAAGATGATGCTGTTAAAGTGCTGCACTCAAGATGCCAGCAAATTTGGAAACCTCAGCAGTGGCTACAGGACTGGAAAAGGTCAGTTTTCATTCCAATCCCAAAGAAAGGCAATGCCAAAGAATGCTCAAACTACCGCACAGTTGCACTCATCTCACATGCTAGTAAAGTAATGCTCAAAACTCTCCGAGCCAGGCTTCAGCAAGACGTGAACAGTGAGTTTCCAGATGTTCAAGCTGGTTTTAGAAAAGGCAGAGGAACCAGAGATTAAATTGCCGACATCTGCTGGATCATAGAAAAAGCAAGAGAGTTCCAGAAAAACATCTATTTCTGCTTTATTGACTATGCCAAAGCCTTTGACTGTGTGGATCACAATAAACTGTGGGAAATTCTGAAAGAGATGGGAATACCAGACCACCTGACCTGCCTCTTGAGAAACCTGTATGCAGGTCAGGAAACAACAGTTAGAACTGGACATGGAACAACAGACTGGTTCCAAATAGGAAAAGGAGTATGTCAAGGCTGTATATTGTCACCCTGCTCATTTAACTTATATGCAGAGTACATCATGAGAAATGCTGGGCTGGAGGAAGAACAAGCTGGAATCAAGATTGCCGCGAGAAATATCAACAACCTGAGATACACAGATGACACCACCCTTATGGCAGAAAGCGAAGAGGAACGAAAAAGCCTCTTGATGAAAGTGAAAGAGGAGAGTGAAAAAGTTGACTTAAAGCTCAACATTCAGAAAACGAAGATCATGGCATCCCATCCCATCACTTCATGGGAAATAGATGGGGAAACAGTGGAAACAGTGTCAGACTTTACTTTTTGGGGCTCCAAAATCACTGCAGATGGTGACTACACCCATGAAATTAAAAGTTGCTTATTCCTTGGAAGAAAAGTTATGACTAACCTAGATAGCATTTTCAAAAGCAGAGACATTACTTTGCTGACTAAGGTCCATCTAGTCAAGGCTATGGTTTTCCAGTGGTCATGTAAGGATGTGAGAGTTGGACTGTGAAGAAAGCTGAGCACCAACGAATTGATGCTTTTGAACTGTGGTGTTGGAGAAGACTCTTGAGAGTCCCTTGGACTACAAGGAGATCCAACCAGTCCATTCTGAAGGAGATCAGCTCTGGGATTTCTTTGGATGGAATGATGCTAAAGCTGAAACTCCAATACTTTGGCCACCTCATGCAGAGTTGACTCTTTGGAAAAGACTCTGATGCTGGGAGAGATTGGGGGCTGAAGGAAAAGGGGGCAATAGAGGATGAGATGGTTGGATGGCATCACTGACTCGATGGACGTGAGTCTGAGTGAATTCCAGGAGTTGGTGGTGGACAGGGAGGCCTGGAGTGCTGTGATTCATGGAGTCGCAAAGAGTCGGAGACGACTGATCGACTGAAATGAAGTGAACTGAAGATAAGGAAGTTTCTCTCTTGCCTCTGGATGTAATGCTAATTGAAATTGAGGAGTCATGGCCTTGTGGCAAGTAAGATAAAATCTGAGTCTGGTGTCAAAGACATCCATGTTCTCCAACCCAAACATTCTACTCTCCTCTCCCAGTCTCTCTCTCCTGCCCTTCCTGGCTGGGCCTCCAGAATGAGTTATCTACATAGACAGTGTCTACTTTCTCATTCCCATTCATTCCTCAGTCAGTCAGTCAGTTCAGTTGCTCAGTAGTGTCTGACTCTTTGTGACCCCATGGACTAAAGCTTTCCAGGCTTCCCTGTCATAGTGTCCCATCACCAACTCCTGGAGCTTGCTCAAACTCATGTCCATTGAGTCGATGATGCTATCCAATCATCTCTTCCCCTGTCATCCCCTTCTCCTCTTGCCTTTAATCTTTCCCAGCATCAGGGTCTTTTCCAATAAGTTAGTTCTTCGCATCCTCAGTGTCTTAAAATTTGGATTTTATCCCCACCACTGTTAGAAGAGAACATTAGTTTCTCCTCTCACTTTTGTTTCAAACAGGAAAGGCAACTTTTCCTTTCCTCCCAGAATGAAACTTTGCCAAAAAGGCAGCTTCACTGTTCCCTCCGATTTCTGTGGATGGATAGACTCATCTGATGGATGATACTGGAAACAAGCTGAAGCCTGCTTCCTCAACCCTTTCCTGCCTTCTTTCGGGTTTATCTGTTCATCCATGCAGTGAGCTCACTCTGACACATTCTACACTGCAACCAATAGGGCTCAAGTAGCACGGGAGGAGGTCAATTCAGGGAAGAAGGAGAAGCAAGCCTTTCTCATTATACTTCTAAGCCACATTTTGCTTTCCATCTGATTTTTCTATCTTAATTTCTCAGTTGATTCTGTCCACAGACTGGGAATGCTATTAATTGGCTCCCCCAGAACTGATCACTCTCAATCACAATTACTCTTCTCACCTCTGACTTACTAATTGCCACCTCCAGAGGACTCTTCAGCCTGTCACTCACCTGGCAGCTAAGTAGCCTTTGATAACAGTGACCACTTGCATTCCATCTTGAGACTTCCCTCTTCTTTGTCTTTCCTTTTCTGGCCATTCTTTTCTTGGCATTGTTTATCTGTTCTACCTTCTCCTTTCTTCCCTTACATCTTGGATTCTTGGCATACACAGCTGACACCTTTCATCAGTCTTTAAGTTATCCTCGAGCAATAGCACATGGTTCTGTGGATTTAACTACTGATTCTAGTCTGGTGATTGCTGTTATTTAGTTGCTAAATTGTGTCCAGCTCTTTTTGTGACCCCATGGACTGCAGCCCACCAGGCTCTTCTGTCCATGGGATTCTCCAGGCAAGAATACTAGAGTGCATTGCCATTTCCTCCTCCAGGAGATCTTCCCATCCCAGGGATTGAACCAACATCTCTCGCATTGGCAAGAGGATTGTTTAACACTGAGTCACCTGGGAAGCCCCTAGTCTGGTGAGACTCATTCTGACACAGAGAATTGTGGATGTAGTTACTTAACAGACCTCTTCATTTAGATGTTCCATGAACATCACAGTTTTAAATACATCCTAAAGCAAATTTTGGAGAAGGCAATGGCACCCTACTCCACTACTCTTGCCTGGAAAATCCCATGGACGGAGGAGCCTGGTAGGCTGCAGTCCATGGGGTCACGAAGAGTCGGACACGACTGAACGACTTTGCTTTCACTTTTCACTTTCATGCATTGGAGAAGGAAATGGCAACCCACTCCAGTGTTCTTGCCTGGAGAATCCCAGGGACGAGGCTGCTGTCTATGGGATCGCACAGAGTCGGACACGACTGAAGTGACTTAGCAGCAGCAGCAAAGCAAATTTATCATGGCCTCCACTAAGCCTATCCCTCTCGCTTTCAGTAACTCATTTAATGGTACTACTTGTTCCCAGGTGGTGCTAGTGGTAAAGATTCCTCCTGCCAATGTAGGAAATGCAAGAGATGTGGGTTCAATTCCTGGGTTGAGAAGATCCCCTGGAGAAGGAAATGGCAACCCACTCCAATATTCTTGCCTGGGAAGCCCCATGGACAGAGGAGCCTGGTGGGCTACAGTCCATGGAGTCACAAAGAGTCAGACATGACAGCACACGCACCCACACACACACCAGTTCCCATAGCCAGGAGCCTGGAGTTAGACTGGATTTCTCCCTCTCCCTCAGCTCTATATTCAGTCAGTTTGTAGCCTATCTGGCCAAGTTTACCTTCCATATATATTTTTAAATTAATTCTCTTCTCTCATCCCTACTAGAGCTCTGTCTTCATTCAAAACCTCATTATCTTCCAACTGAGTTATTGCTCTAGCTCTCTATTTCCTACACCCAGCTTTACCGCTAATAGATCATCCATGCAGACACCATAAAGATATTTCTGAAATAAAAATAAGACCAGGCAGTCCATGTTAGGCCTTTCACTGGCTCCCTAACAACCTCAGGATAAGGTCCATGCTCCTTATACACCCAAATAACCCCCTCAACAACACTATTTCTATCTTATATTTTGTCCTTTGTAAAATACACTTTTTCTTAATCTCTGTAGATATTATGAGGCTTCTCATATTTCTTCAACTCAAAATGGTCTTCCCACATTCCTTTGCCTGGATAATGTGAACTCTCCTTCTTCAGGAAGCACTCTTGGAATGCCTCCTTGGACTGTATTTGATACCACTTTTCTGTTCTTCCAATTCCCTGTGCTCCCTATCATGCTGCACTATCCTTACCTCTTGGGCTTATTGATATGACAGGGAACATGGATTACTCATTCTCACATTTCAGATTCCAGCATGGGACCTGGCACAGAGTAAGGACTCAGTGAATTTTAATAGAACAGCATTGAGCAACTCTATGGGATGTTTGCTGCTGCTAAGTCACTTCAGTCGTGTCCGACTCTGTGCAAACCCATAGATGGCAGCCCACCAAGCCCCCCCATCCCTGGGATTCTCCAGGCAAGAATGCTGGAGTGGGTTGCCATTTCCTTCTCCAATTCATGAAAGTGAAAAGTCAAAGTGAAGTCGCTCAGTTGTGTCCGACTCTTAGCGACCCCATGGTCTGCAGCCTACCAGGCTCCTCCATCCATGGGGATGTTTAGAGAATAAGAATAAAATATTTTAGCTAAATTAATGAATTAGGCAGAGGATGACCCCCAAAAAGGGCTATTATTTTGCTCTGTCTTACAGGGCTCATCAGGCTAGGTTAAGTCCAAGAGTCTGGTGTAGAAAACATCTATGTACTCTAGGCAAATTATTCAACCCCCATCCACCAGTCTCCCTCTCTCTGCCTTTCCCAGCTCATGTATATGCAAATATAGATATTATTCTTGAATCTTGGATGATGAGATATTAACACTAAGCTCTGCTTTCTGCATAGCCTTTCTTTTGTTAAGAATCCTTTGTTTGGACCCTTCCCAAGGAGGCTAAACTGTAGGCTGTAGGACCAGAGTGATGCGGGATGATGGAGAGAAGCTGGCATGGCTAAGAAGTCTTGAACCTGATCTGCTCTCCACCAAAAGACCCTTACACCAGTGACTGCCCCAGGATGACCCTGCTTTTGTACTGACCACTCCAGAGAGTTATATTTAACTGACCTTTCTACCTCAGACCTTAAAGCTGCCTTGCAGGCTTTTGGGGGGCATTTAAGCTCCTGACTGTTTGCATTTTTCCCATCTCTCTTTGTTCTGGAAAGAGAGATGTTCATGGGTTCATAACTCTCACGCTTTCCTCTTATGTTTGCATACAGCTCTCTGGGTAACAAGGTAATTCCACATAGTAAGTTTCCTTTAATCCCCCTAGCAGTCCTGTGAACTAGCAGATCATGCCTTGGATCATGCATCTGGTAACACAGGGGTGTCTAGATTTGAATTCAGGTCTCATTATTCCAGAAACTCTATCTTTGTATTACTCAATGTGGAAAAGAGAAGTGAAGTGGCTCATCGTGTCTAACTCTTTGTGACCCTGTGGATTGTAGCCCATCAGGCTCCTCTGTCCATGGGATTCTCCAGGCAAGAATATTGGAGTGAGTTGCCATGCCAGAAAAGATCCCATATTTATCTCTCAGCTATTTGTGGACAAATAAAGCATTTTAACATTGACTATCCCTCTGTGAAGTGCTAGACACATCTGAATTTTTATAAGAATTTTCACTTTAAAACATAACTTTCAAGTAGTTATCTCATCTGGTCCTGAAAACATAGAAAAGGAAACAAGTACAGACATCTGTTCCTTTTATCTATATACCACCCATTTCACCACTGCACTACCGTTTCCTGCATCTCTGTTTTCATAAGAATATCCTATTCTCCTTGCCAAAGTGATTTGCCTAGGGATATGGAAATATGATCCAAGTTGGACCAATTAGAATCTTCCATGGTGCCTTCTGCTGGAATTTTTGGAAGGATTTGTCTCCATTGGAAATAAACTCTGGGTCTGGAGTTGCCAGCTGCCATATTTTCCTTCATATGGGTAGACTCTATCTGAGAACTGGGGAGAGTAACAGAATCTTGACTATTTTGACTGAATCCTTGCCTTGCCCGACTTTTGTATTTTTCTGGACTTTTCCTTGATACAAATCAATAAATTCTATAACAGCTTTTAAAAAATGGTCCACATTAAAGAAAAAAAAAATTGGCCCAGTGGTTAAGAATTCTCCTTCCAATTCAGGGGGCATGGGTTCAATCCCTGGTCGAAGAGCTAAAAAGCCAAAACATAAAACAGAAGCAATATTGTGACAAATTCAGTGAAGACTTAAAAAAAATGGTCCACATCAAAAAGTAAATTTTAAATGATGTAAGTCAATGAATCAGCAAATTCCTTTTCCCTTAAGCTTGATTAAATTGGTTTCCTCTCATTTGTACCCAAGAGATTTTGTTTTATTTTTATTTATTTATTTTTGGCTGTGACATGCCCCCTGCAATGACAGCACAAAGTTTTAACCAAGGAAGTCTTCCCAAAGAATTTTAATTTTTTTTTTTTTAGCAGATAGATAAATCAGCAATGCACTGCAATGTTCAGTTCCTCAGTCGTGTCTGACTTTTTGTGACCCCATGGACTGTAGCCTGCCAGGCTCCTCTGTCCATGGAATTCTCCATGCAAGAATGCTAGAGTGTGTTGCCATTTCTTTCTCCAAGGGATCATCCCAGATCAGGGATCAAACTCATGTCTCCTGTATGGCAAGCAGATTCTTTACCACTGAGTCACCAGGAAAGCCTAGATAGATCAGAGAGGTATGTAAATCTTTAAAGGTCTCATAACTTACAATGGTATGAATGACGCTGAAAAATAATTCTTTCAGAAGAAAATATCTTTCTACTAATGCACAGGTACCTCTATAAGTATATATGCATTCATGGAGATCAACCCAGGCCCCTGAGCCACACACTTTGCCTACTGAATTATTCGTAAGTTTTCTTGATTCAAGCAGGTGACCTTGAAACTGAGTAGAGCTCATCTGGTCCACCACCTGACTTGGCCCAGACCCAGCATTGATCCTCCAGTTTGTCCTTTATCATGTCTGTGCCTTTTATGATTGGTTCAAAACTGGGCAGCTCTTCCATCAAGGTCTTTGCACACTCTTTTATAGCAAGGCTGATGTAGTTTATATCGGATCCTTCCTGGACATTCAAGAACACATTGATCAGAGTCTCCTTTCAGGTAGGGCAGTCCACTCATATTTCTTCTGCATCTCTGCTGTCCAAGGACACGTTTCCTGGGGACCTTGTAGAGCTGGGGATGGTATTTTCACAATATTAGAGTTAATTTGTTTCAGGCCTGACAGATGAGTTTAAAGGTCTGTTGGAAGAACTCATTTCCAACTCAAGTCCAGAGCTATTCAGGCTGCACATGTTTCTAAAGAGAATTTCTTTTGGAAAATGAATGCTTAGGTTCAAATATTTTTAAAAATGAAGACATAAATGAAAAGACTTTCCTCCAGAGCCTTTAATTTACCTGAATTCTTTAAGCCATCAAGTCACTCCTGTTATCACACCGAGTTGGAGCTACCATTTACACACAGGCCCCTGACTCCATGACTGTGTGTGTGTGTCTGTATGTGTTGAACCACTTGTTAGAACTCACCCTGCATCTTTGAATCTTTCAGTGATTTTTCTTCACATATTAGATATGCCCATACCCTGGCCATTTGCCACATATTTTGTCTGTTCACTTCTCATTCTGTTTCCTGAAATAATCGCGAGTATATCCTGATACATCACAACAAAAAGTAACAAGCTGGAAGTCTCAGACTGTAGCCCTGTGGTTTATCTTGATATGATTGGTTGTGTCTCCTTCCCGTAGTTGACTGTTCAGTTGTGGTTTTGAGGACACTACTGAGGTTTTTTTTTTTTTTCTTAATAGAAATGTGGATTGTGCTGCTGACCTTGTTGGTCTCTCCTGCCCAGCCCTCACATATACAGTCCACTCCAGTCCTTTGAGTTTGCCCAAGTTCTCCACAGTAGCATTTCTTACTCTGTTCATCATAGGTTGGATTTCAGTGGCAGCTTCTTAGAAAGGAAGAATTCTGGACTGTTGGCCTTAGCAATAACCATGTCTTATTAGTTAGTGTTCTCCAGAGAAACAGAGCCAATAGAATCTCTATCTATATCTGTCTATCTATCATCTATAACCTCAGATACACAAACGACACAATCCTTATGGCAGAAAGTGAAGAGGAATTAAACAGCCTCTTGATGAAGGTGAAAAGGCTGGCTTAAAACTCAACATTCAAAAAAATGAAGATCATGGCTTCTGGTCCTGTCACTTCATGGTGAATAGATGCGGAACAATGGAAATAGTGACATACTTTATTTTCTTGGGCTCCAACATCACTGCGGACCATGACTGCAGCCATGAAATTAAAAGACGCTTGCTCCTTAGAAGAAAAGCAATGACAAATCTAGACAGCATATTAAAAAGCAGAGACATTACTTTGCCTTCAAAGGTCCATGTAGCCAAAGCTATGGTGTTTCCAGTAGTCAGGTACAGATGTGAGAGCTGGACAATAAAAAAGGCTGAGTGCCAAAGAATCGATGCCTTTGAACTGCAGTTCTGGAGAAGACTTTTGAGACTCCCTTACACAGTAAGGAGATCAAACGAATCAGTCTTAAAGGAAATCAACCATGAATATTCACAGGAAGGACTGATGCTGAAGCTCTAATACTTTGGCTACCTGACGCCAAGAGCTGACTCATTGGAAAAGACCCTGATACTGGGAAAGATTGAAGGCAGGAGGAGAAGGGCACAGAGGTTGAGATGGTTGGATGACATCACCGACTCAATGGACATGAGTTTGAGCAAACTCTGGTAGATGATGAAGGACAGGGAAGCCTGGTGTGCTGTATTTCATAGGGTCCCAAAGAGTCAGACACAACTCTTTGCAACAGCAAAGTCATCTATCTATCCATCTATCTAGCTATCTACATGCCATCCATCTCTCTGTTTACTTATATCTATATTTTATCTGTCTATCTATCCATCTATCTATTGATCAATCAATCCATAGGAGAAAGAGATTTATTATAAGGGATTGACTCTCGTGACTAGGGAGCCTAACAAATCCCGAGATCTGCAGTTGGCGAGCTGGAGACCCAGGAGAGCTGACAGTGCAGTTTCAATCTGAGGCTGAAGTTCTAATTTGAAAGCTGAAGGCTTAAGACCCAAGAAGGATTGAGTTTTCAGTTCAATCATGAATCCAAGAAAAGAACTGATGTCCCAGTTCACAGATAGCCAAGCAGGAAATGTTCCCTCTTATTCAGGCAAGGGTCAGCCTTTTCATTCTATTCAAGCCTTCAGTTGATTTTTCAGGATCCACCTACATTGGGAAGGGCAATATACTTTCCTCAGTCTACCAATTCAAATGTTAATCTCATCCAGAAACACCATCACAGACACACCCAGAATAATGTTTGATCAAACGTCTGGATATTTATTGACTCAGTCAAGTTGACCCACAAATTTAACCATTGTTCATGGTAATGAGGACAGTAATAATTCCTCCTACAGACATTGTACAATGCAACCTGCAAAACACTTTTACCTTTTAAAAATCACATTTTATCATCAAAACCATGCATTGAGGGGTTTCCCTGGTGGTCCAGTGGTTACCTCTTAACCTTTGAATCCAGCGGTGCAGGTTCAAGCCCTGGTCAGGGAGCTAAGATCTCACATGTCTCGTGGTCAAAAGAAACCAAAACTTAAACAACAGAAGCAATATTGTAACAAATTCAATAAAGACTTTAAAAATGGTCCACATTTTAAAAACCTTTAAAAAGAAAAGAAAGAAAAAAGAGCCATGCACTAAGATAGGATTTCCTATCCTCTTCTTGTACAAGGAAGCTTAAGCTCAGAAAAGTCAAGTATTTATTTATTCATTTGCCTTCTATGTGCCAGATACTGTGCCAGGCACTGGAGAGTCAAAAGTAAAGATCAATTCACCATCACTCTACAACCAGGGACAGAAGAGTTCAGGAGAAATTGGCTCTGTGTTGAGCTGGAGCTGGCTGAGCATGAGCTGCGTCCAGAAGAACAATTAGTGCAGACCAATGAAGAGCTAACTGCAAACAAAGGTGATGAAAAGCTAGAGAGGGTACAGTTAAATCACTTCTGTGTTTGCAGTAGTTACAGAAGGAAGACTGAGGAGGCAGTGGGAGCCCTGGCATTTGGGGGCAGTTTCAGAAGGTTTCAGGATGTGGTATGCTGAAGTTCTGGATGGGAGGAGAGCTAGAAGAAGGCTGGAGTGCTCTCCAAACTGTCCTTTATCCCTGAGATCTCAGAGTCTGCAGACCAGTTATGTTTTCTCTCTTGCTCACTTTTTGCTTTCAGTGAATAAGTCTTGTTTATTCTATCTCCTAAATACCGCTCCAATCTGTTTCTCTCTCTTCATCCCCAGGGCCACTTCTTTAATTTAGTTTCTCCTTACCTTGACTCATGAAATAACATTCTGCTTGCTTTTTCACTTCCTCCAAGGTTTTCCCCACCCAGTCACTACCAATCACTCTAAAATGTGACTAGAAGTGCAGGCTTAGTGTGACAGGGCTGGATTTAAATTTTGTGTATTTTATTGTCTACATTAGAGCTTCTTGATAGGGTCGGTATGAGTTCCTAGGCAGCATCCAGGCCCTCCTGGGTCACTAACTGTAATACCATATAATATTGTTATTTAATCTCATTTAATTCCCTTTCATCTCTAACAGTGAAATTACATGAAATTAGCACAGAGTCTGTCACTTTATTTTGAGCTCACTAAGTGATCGCTATTTCAATTACAGATTTTTTTTATTTGCTTGCTTATTACTTAATGGCTCCCAGTCACCTACATTTTGAAACCCTATAGAGACCTACAGCTTTCTGTGCTCAGGCTTAAAACCTATTTTCCATCATTATCTTCCACTTTCAACCCTACACTCCCTACACTCTAGCCATGCTGAAGAACCTAATATTTACTTGGTCTATCATGGTTCAGGCCTCCATGTCTGGCCTCATACTAACCTCTCAGTTCTTTTTTGTTGATTTGTTCAGGGAGATGTCTGGAAGTCTTGTACTGAGTCTTAAAGACACAATTCAACTTTTACCTCCCTGAAAGGCTTTCCTAATTGCTCTAAGCAGAATTAACTACTCTCCTTCCAGTCACCACTCCACAGTGTGTGCATTGTTCAGATGTAAGATTGTTTTCCCTAATGTTTTCCATATTTGATTTTATGTGTGTCTACTGGATTACATGGTGAACTGTGCTAATTAAGCAGCATTGATCACAAGGGAATGTTTTATATCAGATGAAGAAAAATTATCAAAATTAGTTAGTGGATGTAGAATAAGATACAGGGACAAAATGCAAAAAGGAGTAATAGGCAAATGGAACCTCAGAAAATAAATAAACTGCTATGTGTTTACACCCTTGTGATCATAAAAATGAGATCCACTGTATGTGCATAAAAAATTTGTCTGACTAGAGCTGAAGGTGCAGGTATAATAAAGTTGTATCCTTGTGATAAAGCCACCCTGTGGTGATGATCTTAAAATAAGGAACCAATCCATATGCTAATGAAATAAATCATAACTACAGACAAGCAACCAAAGTTCTACACAGCTCCATTTTGGAGGCAGGCCGAGAGAAGTATTTGGCAAATTTTTGAAGTATTTGGCAAGTGTTTGAACAAATTTGAAAATTTGCTCGGCAAAGAAGGAATTCTGGAGGAGAATTTGAACCTTGTGTAAAGGGAGTTATAGGCTTCCCATGTGGCACAGTGGTAAAGGGTCTGCCTGCCAAGGCAGGAGACTCTGGAGACACGGGTTTGATCCTTGGGTCAGGAAGATCCCCTGGAAACGGAAATGGCAACCCACTCCAGTATTCTTGCCTGGAAAATTCCAAGGACAAAGGAGTCTGGCGTGCTACTGTCCATGGGGTCGTGAGAGTTGGACATGACCGTCATTGAGTGCGCACACACACACACACACACACACACACACACACACACAAAGGGATTTATAAGGGGCCAACCTTTTCAGACTCTTCTTGGGTAAGCCACTGAGTATATTTGTGGTTAATACAAATAATGAAATAAATGGGAATCCTCATGCCACAACCCAGAACCACTACTGTGTGGAGGGACATTGGTCTGGCCAAGCTCCTGCTTCTCCTGGTCCATTACGCTGGTTGGAGCTGGAGCATTTGGCAGTAGCCTGTGTCTTATTTTCTCTCCCATCTCCCTCCTTTTAGGCAGGAGTGTCTGGACTGCTCAGAAGAGATAGAGAAAAATCCAAAGATGAGTAAAATTTTAATCTTGGCATTTTTCTAATTTAGCTCAAGGACACATTCTTAGTAAAAACAAAATTTACAACAAAATGGATGATAACACATACTATCAGGAAAGCTAAAAACCCTAAATGTGTTGAATCCTACATAAAGAAGTATCTACCATTAAAAGTACTCTACTAATTATCAGGGACACTCTGAGAGGCTTTATATTTGTTGACCTTCTAATCCTCATTTAAGACTCAAAGCAATTATCTTTGTAGGATAGGCATTACTTTTCTGTTTTGTGGATGAGAAAAATAAAAGTGTATGGAACTGATTCAAGGCCACAGACACAGCAAGTGGCACAGTTAGCTTTCAAATTAAAGTGGCATGCTCCAAGCCCTTGTTATATCAATAGCAACAGGATCATGTTATCATGATAAGAAAATCAGGGAAAGGATAATATGGACTTTCGGGTGAGGTTTCAGTTGACGACAAAGAGAAATCTCTACCGCTCCTATTCTGTTTTGTTTCTGCCTTATTTATCACATAGTTTACTATAAACCACCTCCTCATGCGAAGAGTTGACTCATTGGAAAAGACCCTGATGCTGGGAGGAATTGGGGACAGGAGGAGAAGGGGACGACAGAGGATGAGATGGCTGGATGGCATCACCAACTCGATGGACATGAGTTTGAGTGAACTCCGGGAGTTGGTGATGGACAGGGAGGCCTGGCGTGCTGCGATTCATGGGGTCGCAAAGAGTCAGACACGACTGAGTGGCTGGACTGAACTGAACTGAAGACCCTGATGCTGGAAAAGATGAGAGCAGGAGAAGGGCATGACACTGGATGCGATGGCTGGATGGCATCATCGATTCAATGGACATGAGTTTGAGCAAATGCCGGGAGATAGTGAAGGACAGGGAAGCCTGCCATGCTGCAGTCCATGAAGTCGCAAAGAGTCAGACATATCTTTTCAACTGAACAACAACCTGCTAAGAAGAAAAAAAATCCCTAAAATGCTTGAACTCTAACTAGATTTTTATCTATTAAAATCTAAATAGATTTCTCCCTCCCATGAATATGTGCAAAGACCACTAGTGTAGAGAAAACTGGTCAATGTGTTTTGGAGCTGCAGGGTGCTTAATGGTTAAGAGAGCAGGTTTTGGGATGTAGAAGACCAGAATTCAAACAATATCTCTGCTACTTCCTAATCCTGTGAATTTGGATTGGTTCTTTCATTTCTCGGAGGCCCATTGTCCTGAGTGGATAAGTGTTTATAATAGCATCTACCTTGTAAGATTAGTGCACAGATTCTAGTTTGGAAAATACATATAACATAAAAATATGTACTATGGACAAAGGTAAATATTCAAAATGAGCTATTATTATTTTGTTGTATTCCAGACACTTACTTACACCCATGCAAGCAAAAGAAACTCTTGCATGCGTGCTGTGCTGTCTCTTTAGCCGTATCCGACTCTTTGCTACCCCATGGACTGTAGCCCTTCAGCATCTTCTGTTCATGGTGTTCTCCAGGCAAAAATACTGGAGTGGATTGCCATTCTCCACTCCAGGGGAAAGAAAATCTTAGGAAGTATTAATTAAATTAATTTTTAAATTGAGATTCAAAATTGCATTCATAAAACTATTGAAACTATGCAAACACTGAGGCTGAAAATAGAAAAAGACTGCAGAGAAATGTATCAAAAGTATTCAAGAGGTTGCCTTTAGAAGCATGGGGGTATTTCCTTTTATTAACTTCCATATTTTTAAACTCTTCTGTGATGAGAATATGCTGCATTTTATTAAAGGGAAATTTTTATTCTATATAATTTTAAATATTATATGCTAATATTACCTTAATCATCAAAGGAAATGAACAGAAAAGTTTTGAAATGTTTTCACCAGAAAAATGTCAGTTTGACTAAATGTAAGCAGTCAAGGCTACAGTCTTTCCAGCAGTCATGTACTGATGTGACAGCTGGACCATAAAGAAGACTGAGCACCAAAGAATTGACGTTTTTAAATTGTGGTGATGAAGAAGACTCTTGAGAGTTCCTTGGAAAGCAAGGAGATCAACCAGTCAATCCTAAAGGAAATCAACCCTGAATACTCTTTGGAAGGACTGATGCTGAAGCGGAAGGCCATCTGAGGCAAAGAGCTGACTCACTGGAAAAGACCTGATGCTGGGAAAGACTGAAGGCAGAAGGAGAAGAGGGCGACAGAGGATGAGATGGCTGGATGGCATCACCGACTCGATGGACATGAACTTGGGCAAGCTCCAGGAGATGGTGAGGGATGGGGAAAACTGGAGTGCTGTGGTCCATGGAGTCCTGAAGAGTTGGGCATGACTTGGTGACTGAACAACAACAACAAGCAGATTTGCCTGACAAATATTCACTGCATACCGGAGGCTCCTGAAAGCATCTCTAAGTGAGGTGGGGGGGATGTTGGAACTGAGTCCACAGGACAGCCTTCCCAAGAGTTCTAGAAGGCTAGAAAATGCAAATTCATCTCTGTGCTCAATCCCCTGCAACTGAACTAAGAAATCCCTGGGCTCTGATGGAGGCAGGATGCATGCCACCTCCTTGTTCTGACACAATTGAGTCTAGAAGAAGCAGAGCTGCCTGAGTAGGGACAGCCCTGCTTTACCAGCACTGGTGGCTCAAGCAGCCATTAATTAGGCTATTAGCGTCAGTACAGGGCTTCCCTGGTGGCTCAGCCAGTAAAGAATCTGCCTGCAATATGAAAGACCCAAGTTCAATCCCTGGGTCCAGATGATCCCTTGGAGAAGAGAATGGCTACCCCCTCCAATATTTTTGCCTGGAGAATCCCATGAGTCGAGTTGCCTGGTGGGCTACAGTCCATGGGATCATAAAGAGTTGGACTCGACTGAACAACCAACACTTTCACTTCTTACTTTAGCTTAAATACAGTAGTTTGTTAATTGTGAGTTTGACCAAAACTCCCTGTGTTGCAGCAGGCAGACTGGAAGCGGAGCCAGAGAAGTGGGAAGATTTCCAGGCACAATGCAAGTGCATAAAGTGGGAATTAATGTACACCAAGGATGCAGAGGATGAGGGTGCCCTGGCGCAGCTTGACTTGAATCCTGGAAGGCTCTTTGAAAGACTCTGAGTTGGTTGTACAAAACTTGCTGGAGGTGGTGATGAATTCACCCCCAAGAATTTTGAATGCTGAGTAGGAAAGAGCCAAATGGGTGATTTAGACTTTTGAGATCAGTGTCTGTCAGAGACCTGGATCAAAAACAAAACAAAACAAAACAAAAAAAATGCATTTGGGAAATAACTGGTAGATCAGAAGACCAGGTATGGATACAGAATGGAAGATGTTGGGATTGCTGAGAAAGATATAAGAAAGTGTAAAAAGAAAATAAAAAAGCAAGGTATGCAAAGATGGAAGATTAAGAAAGGTGAGAGAGGGACTTCCTTGGTGATCCAGTAGTTAAGACTTTGCCTTCTAATGCAGGGGATGTGAGTTTAATCCCTGGTTGGGAGCTAAGATCCCACATGCCTTGTGGCCCCAAAGCCAAACCATAAAACAGAAGCAATATTGTAACAAATGCAATAAAGACTTTTAAAAAGTGGCCCATATTTTAAAAACTTAAAAAAATAAGGGTGAAAAAATAACTCAGTAAGTCCCTCAGGGACAGTCAGAGGAAAAAGAGGTCTCTGCTAGAAGGGAAGTGAAGAGGAGGACAAGAGTCCATCCAGTAGTTGAAAATATTCAACTATATATATATATATCTCCCTCCATTCATTGTTTTGTTCATTTTTTCACAAAAATAAATTAAGGGTTCACTTTTTGCCTAGCATTGTCCTATCACAGTTGAACAGAGAATGGGAAGACAGACTCAAAATGGATTATTACAATACACTGTGATCAGAGCTTTGTACAAGATGATATACAGGCAGGGAAGAAAGAGGCCATTGGGGAATTAGGAAGACTTCATAGAGGATGAGTCACTTAAATAGGGCTTGAAAGGAAGAGCTGGGGATGAATGAGGACAGAAGGAAGAATATCTCAAACAAAGAGAGAAGCAGGGCAATTTATGTTTGGAAAATGAGATGAAATCACAAGTAGATGGTCCAGGATGTATGGAAAAACAAGGAAGTGAAGGGAGATGGGATTGAAATGGGAAGAGTTTGGATTCTTAAACTAGGAATTGGAAAATAATTCTGTACACCAGTGGTTCCCATGCTTTTTTGGTCAGGTATCACATTAATTCATAATTTTGACTTATGCCCCCAATATTCATTCATTCATTCAATAAATCATTAGTGAACACTTGTTATATACCACATTGGTTCCCTGAACTATAGACCTATAGGTTCAGTTTCTTGGGTATTATGCACTGAGAATTCTTTAACATTTTGCTACATTTCCTTCTTTTATATAGTCAAAATATAAATGTGCTCACTTCTATAAAATATATACTTTTAAATACATAAATTGCATCTATATAAATTTTTGAGAACCTCTTCTATTATAGACACAACTGTTTGTATTTTCCTCCATTTAATAGAGCTTAGAAACCACAGTCCGACTTCATTTCCTGCCCAATCAGTAGCCTCTGCTTGTTTTTTAATTCCTTTCTCCTAGGTATTTTACTGGAGTTTTATTTGATTGTTTCTGCTCATGTCCCTGATAGAATGCATTTTGTGTATATATGCTGTCGTCTTGTGACCTGAGAAACCCCAAGGACAGAGGAGCCTGGCAGGCTACAGTCCATGGGGACACAAAGTAGCAGACACTTTGGGTCCCTTTGTGCCCCAGAGTAGATACCTTTTCTTTTTAGAAATTAAAACAATGTAATGGTTCCTGAGTCCTTATTTTAGCCAGACATTATTCTGAGTGTTTTTCTTGTACCAACTCAGCTCATCTTCACAGCAACATCCATGATGATTACACTGTTATCACCATATTACAGGTAGGCAGGCTGAGACCAGGAAGACTGAGCTGCTTCTCAAGGTTGCCTACTGTGCACTGGGAACTCACAGAAGGTTTTGAGTTTACGGAGTTTGGTTCCAGAGCCCACATTCTCAATCAGTGTGTCTCATATCATGTACCATGATGATGGGAGGTAATGAGCATCAAGAGTTTACTATGTGCCAGGAACTCTGTCAAGTCCCTGAAGTGCGCTAGTCTGGCAAGCTCTCATAACTACCCCACGGTGGAACACTGCTATTATCACCTGTTTCACAGATGAGGAAGCTAAGGCTTCAGGACCTTACTAAGCTTGTTGCAAGCCAGAAAACAGGTGAGCAGTGGGGCTGGACTTAGAAGACGGGTAGCTTTGGCCAAAATCCACGTACATAGCCCACTGGCTCTAAGTCCGTGTACATAGCCCACTGGCTCTACCATGTCTGACACCTGGGGAGGGATTTACTTTTTTATTTTTTCATGATTTTTATTTATTTATTTATTTTATTATTATTATTTTTTACTTTATAATATTGTATTGGTTTTGCCATACTTCAACATGAATCCACCACAGGTGTACACGTGTTCCCAATTCTGAACCCCCCTCCCTCCTCCCTCCCCATACCATCCCTCTGGGTCATCCCAGTGCACCAGCCCCATGTGCTTGGGGTCTGACTATAGGAAAAACACTGACTCACATTAGTCTCATTACCATCAGTAAAAGAGAGAAAGAGTTTGTCTCCAACAATCACTGGACATTACCAGATGCCAGCCTCCAAGCTAGTATTTTATGAAACACTATGTTACTAAATCACCCTGACAACTTTCTGAGGGAGATATTATTATCATCCAGTTTTCATATGGGGGAACACCCACGTTAGTGGGTTAGGCTGGAGACATTAAATGACTCCCCCACGGTCACAAAGTTGATAAGAGGAAGAGCCCTGATTGAGACCTCGGTTTCCCTGTGTCCAGAGCTTATCCCTTGGAGCTTTAGGGGTTAGTCCCTGGTTCCCCCCTCCTGTTACGCCTGAGAAGAGAGCAGAGGACTGTTCCTACATCACTCTGCCTCTCAGCTGCCCAGGCTCCCAGAGAGGGTCCTGTTACGTCCATAATCTGGATGACAGCAGCCCTCTCCTCTGCTCATCACTTGCAGTCTCCCTAGGAAGAAGGCTTCACTACCGGAAGGAAGGTTTATGGCTTCAGCTTTATCAAGCTGGTTTCAAGATGCAGTGCTCTAGCCCAGTCGCCTCTTCCCCATTCATCTTCCTCAGGGTAAACAAAGATTATAAATTCACAGTGCTTCTGATTAAGTTTTAGGGACCCTGGCACATCACTGCCAGCCAGAAACACACACACACACACAGAAACACACACACACACCCTTACTCATATACTTATATCTGTTAACTTTTGTTCTTTAGTTGCTGAGTCATGTCCGCCTCTTTTGCAACCCCATAGACTGTAACCCATCAAGGTCCTCTGTCTATGGGATTTTCCAGGTAAGTATACTAGAGTGGGTTGCCATTTCCTTCTACAGGGGATCTTCCCGACTGAGGGACTGAACCTGTGTCTCCTGCATTGCAGGAGGATTCTTTCCTGCTGAGCCATCAGGGGAGTCCATATCTATTATTAATAACTGTAGCTATGTAAAACACAGGATTTTCACACCACACTGTGATGGTCAAAGCGATGGATTCTGCATCGGGACTTGTTGTTGTTGTTGCTCAGTCTCAGTAGAGATAGAGATACAAGTAAGGTAAAATCTCCTGTTTTCAAAGACTTAGGGTCTTGGGAAGAGAGAGATAGAGACAGAATAGTAAAAAGATAGTTTCTAGTAAATGTTATGACAGAGGTAATCACAGATGTCTGTGGAAGCACAGACTTTGGAAAACAGTGGTCAGAGAAGGTTTGGCTCTTGCTCATGCAAAAGTGATAAGCAATTAATCCTGAGCTTTGTAGAGCAGGTCTGAGTACAGATCAAAAGAGTTAGAGCCTAAAGGAACTGGTATCTGAGACAGATTGCCTTCTGTGACATTCATGCTCTTCCTTCACCTACTACAGTCATCTTGCATATTAATAACTATTTATACTGGCTTATTTTCAGTTTACATTAGGGAAATGGCACTAGCAGGAACATTTAAATCAAGGAAGGTACTGAGTGAAACTGGTGATAGAAGCAAGGTCCGGTGCTGTAAAGAGCAATACTGCATAGGAACCTGGAATGTTAGGTCCATGAATCAAGCCAAATTGGAAGTGGTCAAACAGGAGATGGCAAGGGTGAACGTCGACATTTTAGGAATCAGCGAACTAAAATGGACTGGAATGGGTGAATTTAACTCAGATGACCATTATATCTACTACTGTGGGCAAGAATCCCTTTGAAGAAATGGAGTAGCCATCATAGTCAAAAAAAGAGCTTGAAATGCAGTACTTGGATGCAATCTCAAAAATGACAGAATGATCTTTGTTCCTTTCCAAGGCAAACCATTCAATATCACAGTAATCCAAGTCTATGCCCCAACCAGTAATGCTGAAGAAGCTGAAGTTGAATGGTTCTATAAAGACTTACAAGACCTTTTAGAATTAACACCCCAAAAGATGGCCTTTGCATTATAGTGGACTGGAATGCAAAAGTAGGAAGTCAAGAAACATCTGGAGTAACAGGCAAATTTGGCCTTGGAATATGGAATGAAGCCTGTCAAAGGCTAATAGAGCTTTGCAAAGAGAATGTACTAGTCATAGCAAACACCCTCTTGCAACAACACAAGAGAAGACTCTACACATGGACATCACCAGATCGTCAACACTGAAATCAGACTGATTATATTCTTTGCAGCCAAAGAAGGAGAAGCTCTATACAGTCAGCAAAATTGAGACTGGGAGCCGACTGCAGTTCAGATCATGAACTCCTTATTGCCAAATTCAGAGTTAAATTGAAGAAAGTAGCAAAACCCACTAGACCATTCAGCTGTTGCTGCTGCTAAGTCTCCTCAGTTGTGTCTGACTCTGTACAACCCCATAGACAGCAGCCCAACCAGGCTCCCTCATCCTTGGGATTCTCCAGGCAAGAACACTGGAGTGGGTTGCCATTTCCTTCTCCAATGCATGAAAGTGAAAAGTGAAAGTGAAGTTGCTCAGTCGTGTCTGACTCTTAGCAACCCCATGGACTGCAGTCTACCAGGCTCTTCCATCCTTGAGTATGACTAAATCAAATCCCTTATGATTATACAGTGCAAGTGACAAATAGATTTAAGGGACTAGATCTTATGTGATGAACTAGACCTGATGAACTATAGATGGAGGTTCATGACATTGTACAGGATACAGGGATCAAGACTATCCCCAAGAAATGCAAAAAAGTAAAATGGCTGTCTGAGGAGGCCTTACAAATAGCTGTGAAAGGAAGAGAAGCAAAAAGCAAAGGAGAAAAGGAAAGATATAAGCATCTGAATGCAGAGTTTCAAAGAATAGCAAGAAGAGGTAAGAAACCCCTCCTCAGTGATCAGTGCAAAGAAATAGAGGGAAACAATAGAATGGGAAAGACTAGAGATCTCTTTAAGAAAGTTAGAGATACCAAGGGAACATTTCATGCAAAGATGGGCTCAATAAAGGACAGAAATGGTTTGGACCTAACAGAAGCAGAAGATATTGAGAAGAGGTGGCAAGAATACATAGAAGAACTATACAAAAAATATCTTCATGACCCAGATAATCATGATGGTGTGATCACTCACCTAGAGCCAGACATCCTGGAATTCAAAGTCAAGTGGGCCTTAGGAAGCATCACTATGAACAAAGCTAGTGGAGGTGATGGAATTCCAGTTGAGCTGTTTCAAATCCTAAAAGATAATGCTGTGATAGTGCTGCACTCAATATGCCAGCAAATGTGGAAAACTCAGCAGTGGCCACAGGACTGGAAAAGGTCAGTTTTCATTCCAATCCCAAAGAAAGGCAGTGCCACAGAGTGCTCAAACTACCACACAAGTGCACTCATCTCACATGCTAGTAAAGTGATGCTCGAAATTCTCCAAGCCAGGCTTCAACAGCCTGTGAACTGTGAACTTCCAGATGTTCAAGCTAGATTTACAAAAAGCAGATGAACCAGAGATCAAATTGCCAGCATTGCTGCATCATTGAAAAAGCAAGAGAGTTCCAGAAAAACATCTATTTCTGCTTTATTGACTATGCCAAAGCCTTTGACTGTGTGGATCGCAACAAACTGTGGAAAACTCTTCAAGAGATGGGAATTCCAGACCACCTGACCTGCTTCTTGAAAAATCTGTATACAGGTCAGGAAGCAACAGTTAGAGCTGGACATGGAACAACAGACTGGTTCCAAATAGGAAAAGGAGTATGTCAAGGCTGTATATTGTCACCCTGCTTATTTAACTTATATGCAGAGTACATCATGAGAAACGCTGGACTGGATGAAACACAAGCTGTAATCAAGAATCCTGAGAGAAATATCAATAACTTCTGATATGCAGATCACACCCTTATGGCAGAAATCAAAGAAGAACTAAAGAGCCTCTTGATGAAAGTGAAAGAAATGAGTGAAAATGTTGGCAGATCATGGCATCCGATCCCATCACTTCACGGCAAATAGATGGGGAAACAGTGAAAACAGTGTCAGACTTTATCTTTTCGGACTCCAAAATCACTACAGATGATGACTGCAGCCATGAAATTAAAGACACTTACTCCTTAGAAGAAAAGTTATGACCAATCTAGACAGCATATTGAAAAGCAGAAACATTACTTTGCCAGCAAAGGTCAGTCTAGTCAAGGCTATGGTTTTTCCAGTGGTCATGTATGGATGTGAGAGTTGGACTGTAAAGAAAACTGAGCGCAGAAGAATTGATGCTTTTGAACTGTGGTGTTGGAGAAGCCTCTTGAGAGTCCCTTGGACTGCAAGGAGATCCAACCAGTCCATCCTAAAGGAGATCAGTCCTGGGTGTTCATTGGAAGGAGTGATGTTGAAGCTGAAAGTCCAATACTTTGGCCACCTGTCGAAGAGCTGATTCATTAGAAAAGACCCTGATGCTGGGAAAGATTGAGGGCAGGAGGAGAAGGGGACAATAGAGGATGCGATGGCTGGATGTCATCACCGACTCAATGGACATGAGTTGGGTAAACTCTGGGAGTTGTTGAGGGACAGGGAGGCCTGGTGTGCTGCAGTCCATGGGGTTGCAAAGAGTCGGACACGACTGAATGACTGAGCTGAATTGAACTGAACTGAATGAAATACACTCACAAACATACACACCTTCCCCATAAATTGACAAGAAAGATACTTTACATTTGGAAAGCAGTTTTTTTTTTTTAAAACAAAAGGCTTTAAGGTTAATGACAAAGAGAACTGTGCATAAATACTATATTCTCCTAGGATATGCATTGTATTTTCATACTGTATATATATTCTTGTTGCACAAACATGTGAATAAATTGCAGATAATGAAAGCCAGTTCTCTTTGCAGAGAAAGAAGTTAAGAATAAGGGATGGAGAAAAGCTAGAATGAGCTTAGTGCCATTGGATTAAAATTGGATATATCTGTGTGAATTTATGTTTCTAAAATATATAAAGACAAATGAATGAGACGTGTATCGATACATGTGCTTGATTGTATTTCCCCAATCTGGCCACTTATAGAACTTAAGCAAAGCCACTGACCTCAAATTCAGTTCAGTTCAGTCATGTCAGACTCTTTGCAACCCCACAGACTGCAGCATGCCAGGCTTCCCTGTCCTTCACCATCTCCCAGAGCTTGTTCAAACTCATGTCCATAGAGTTGCTAATGCCATCTAACCACCTCATCCTCTGTTGTCCCTTTGTCCTCCTGCCTTCAATCTTTCCCAGCATCAGGGTCTTTTCAAATGTGTCAGCTCTTCGACAGGTATCCAAAATATTGGAGTTTCAGCTTCAACATCAGTCCTTCCAATGAACACTCAGGATTGATCTCTGTTAAGATGGACTGGTTGAATCTCCTTGCCATCCACGGAACTCTCAAGAGTTGTCTCCAACACCACAGTTCAGAAGCATCAATTCTTCGGCACTTAGCTTTCTTTATAGTCCAACTCTCACATCCACACATAATTAGTGGAAAAACATAGCTTTGTCTATATGGACCTTTGTTGGCAAAGTAATGTCTCTGGTTTTTAATATGCTGTCTAGGTTAGTCATAGCTTTTCTTCCAAGGAGAAAGTGTCTTCTAATTTCATGGCTGCAGTCACCATCTGCAGTGATTTTGGAGCCCAAGAAAATAAAGTTTCTCGCTGTTTCTATTGTTTCCCTATCTATTTGCCATGAAGGGATGGGACCAGATGACATGATCTTAGTTTTTTTGAATGTTGAGTGTGAATGACCTCAGACTAATCTTGAGAAAATTCCAGACAAACCTAAACTGAGAGACAATCTATAAGATAACTGATCAAAACCCATCAAAAGTATCAAAGTCATGAAACACAAGGAGAGAATGAGGAACTGTGAAAGGTAATGAAATATGACTAATAACTAATACATGGAAAGTGGAACTCTAGATTAGACTCTAGAACAAGTAAGGGACATTCAGGGAAAGCTAGTCAGATTTGAATAGTGTTTAATGTTCATTTCTTGACCTTGATAACTGAGCTATGGTTAAGTTGTTAGCATTAGTAATGTAAGCACTTAATGTTATTTTTGTAACTTTTCTGTAAATCTAAAATGATATAAAAAATTTTAAAGATGAAAAAGATACTTAATTTGGTTGATCCTTCACAGTGTCAGGCATAGAGTAGAAATTTAATATATGCTAGCAGAATAGTTTTGGGCTCCCCAGGTGGCTCAAGTGGTAAAAAAAAAAATCCTCCTGTCCATGCAGGAGCCACAGGAGACACAGGTTTGATCCCTGGGTTGGGAAGATCCCTTGCGCAAGGAAATGGCAACCCACTCCAGTATTCTTGCCAGGATAATCCTATGGACAGAGGAGCCTGGTGGTCTATTGTCCACGGGGTTGCAAAGAGCTGGGCACAACTGAGAATGCACATGAGATTTTTTTGCACCATATGCTTGATCTGTCAGTTTTCCCCACCTGAGGTGTTATTCTCTCAGTCCCACATATCTTGATTCGTTTTATGACAATGGGCTTCCCTAGTAGCTCAGACGGTAAACAATCGCCTGTAGTAAGGGGCCCCCAGCTCAATTCCTCGGTCCAGAATATCTGCTGGAGAAGCGATAGGTTGCCCACTCCAGTATTCTTGAGCTTCACTGGTGGCTCAGATGGTAAAGAATCCACCTGTAATGTGGGAGGCCTGGGTTCAATCCCTGGGTCTGGAAGATTCCCTTGGAGAAGGGAATGGTTACCCACTCCAGTATTATGGCCTGGAGAATTCTATGGATTGTATAGTCCATGGGTTGCAAAGAGCGGGACACAACTGAACAACTTTCATTTTCACTTTATGACGTTATATGTGGCCATGAATTATTTGATGTTGATATGAGCTGCTGATCAGTTTCACAAACATTCTGGAGAAGAAAGAACTAGAGAAGAAACAAAGGTAGGCATGGAAATTGAGAGGCACTGCAGTGCACAGTGCAAGAGCTGTTGAGGCCTTGGAGAGCAGAAACCCAGCTCCAGCATCTTATAGTCATCTGTACTGCTCTACACTCCCACATAGGGGGCAGCAGACAACTGAGAATGATGCTTAGGAGGCTCTGGAGTTGGCCAGCTGAGAACCTCCCGGGAGCTGTCCATGGTCCTGAAAGAGATGTCCAGGCCCTAACCTGGCCCAGGCACGGGATCTTGGATTTTTCTTTTTTTTGTTTTTGTTTTTTAAAAAAATTAACTAATTTCTTTTAATTGGAGGCTAATTACTTTACAGTATTGTAGTGGTTTTTGCCATACATCGACATGAATTAGCCACGGGTGCACACACGCTCCCCATCCAGAACCCCCCTCCCTCCTCCCTCCCCATCCCATCCCCCAGGGTCATCCCAGTGCACCAGTCCTGAGCACCCTGTCTCATGCATCAAACCTGGACCAGCAGGGATCTTAGATTTTGCATGTGGCAACTCTAATATATGAACTTTAGAGTACCGAGCACTGTGGGAATTATGGTGTGTGTGTGTGTATGTGTGTGTGCGTGTATTTTCCTATTTGTAAAGCTAGGCTCCAAAGAACTTCATCACTGTGGAAGGTGGAGCTGGCTCATTCCGGAAGCTTGGACCTAGAGGTAATTGAGCCCCCTGTAGTCAATGCTTTCTCTATAACATGCTTCATAAAGTGCAATTCCAAGTATTATATCTAGAAAATAATTTCCCTGGACTTGTAAAAATGCAATTTCCAAGACTTCCCTATTAAGTCAGAATCAAAGGTGAAGTTAGAGTTACAGTTTAAGGCAGAGTTCCAAAGAATAGCAAAAAGAAATAAGAAAGCTTTCCTCAGTGATCAATGTAAAGAAATAGAGGAAAATAATAGAATGGGAAATACTAGAGATATCTTCAAGAAAATTAGAGATACCAAGGGAACATTTCATGCAAAGATGGGCTCAATAAAGGACAGAAATCGTGTGGACCTAACAGAAGCAGAAGATATTAAGAAGAGGTGGCAAAAATACACAGAAGAACTATACAAAAATGATCTTCATTACCCAGATAAACATGATAGTGTGATCACTCACCTAGAGCCAGACATCCTGGAGTTCAAAGTCAAGTGGGCCTTAGGAAGCATCACTATGAACAAAGCTAGTGGAGGTGATGAAATTCCAGTTGAGCTATTTTAAATCCTAAAAGATGATATTGTGATAGTGCTGCACTCAATATGCCAGCAAATGTGGAAAACTCAGCAGTGGCCACAGGACTGGAAAAGGTCAGTTTTCATTTCAATCCCAAAGAAAGGCAATGCCAAAAAATGCTTAAATACCACACAATTGCACTCATCTCACATGTTAGTAAAGTAATGCTCAAAATTCTCCAAGCCAGACTTCAACAGTACATGAACTGTGAACTTCCAGATGTTCAAGCAGGTTTTAGAAAAGGCAGAGGAACCAGAGATCAAATTGCCAACATCGATTGGATCATCAAAAAAGCAAGAGAGTTCCAGAAAAACATCTGCTTCTGCTTTATTGATTACACCAAAGCCTCTGACTGTGTGGATCACAACAAACTGAAAAATTCTTCAAGAGATGGGAACACCAGACCATCTGACCTGCCACCTGAGAAATCTGTATACAGGTCAGGAAGTAACAGTTAGAACTGGACGTGGTGCAACAGACTGGTTCCAAAACAGGAAAGGAGTATGTCAAGGCTGTATATTGTCATCCTGCTTATTTAACTTGTATGCAGAGTACATCATGACAAATGCTTGGCTGGATGAAGCGCAAGCTGGAATCAAGCCAGGAGAAATATCAATAACCTCAGATATGAATATGACACCACCCTTATGGCAGAAAGTGAAGAGGAACTAAAGAGCCTCTTGATGAAAGTGAAAGAGAGTGAAAAAGTTGGCTTAAAACTTAGCATTTAAAAAACTGAGATCATGACATACAGTTCCATCATTTTAAGGCAAACAGATGGGGAAACAATGGATACAGTGACAGACTTTATTTTTTGAGGTTCCAAAATCAGTACCGATGGTGACTGTAGCCATGAAATTAAAAGACGCTCGCTCCTTGGAAGGAAAGCTATGAGAAACCTAGACAGCATACTAAAAAGCAGGGACATTACTTTGCCAACAAAGGTCCATCTAGTCAAAGCTGTGCTTTTTCCAGTAGTCATGCATGGATGTGAGTTGGACTATAAAGAAAGCTGAATGCTGAAGAATTGATGCTTTTGACTGTGATGTTGGAGAAGACTCTTGAGAGTCCCTTGCGTTGCAAGGAGATCAAATCAGTCAACTGTAAAGGAAATCAGTCTTGTATATTCATTGGAAGGACTAATGCTGAAGCTGAAACTCCAATACTTTGGCCACCTGATGCGAAGACCTGACTCATTTGGAAAGACCCTGATGCTGTGAAAGACTGAAGGCAAGAGGAGAAGGGGAGGACAGAGGATGAGATAGTTGGATGGCATCATCGACTCAATGGACATGAGTTTGAGTAAACTCTGGGTGTTGGTGATGGACAGGGAAGCCTGGCATGCGGTAGTCCATGGGGTTGCAAAGAGTCAGACACGACTGAGTGACTCAACTAAACTGAAGGCAAAGATTGGACAGTAGAGAGAAGGGAGGTCTGGATAAAAATATTCATTTAAACAATGCTTCCCTAGTGATTCATATTCACTCTGAGGTATAAAAATACTTTTATATCCAATGAAAAAGTGGCATAGATAGAAATATTTGGGGAGTGGAAGTTGTCACTGGAATGACTATTCATATTCATATCTCTTTCTTCAAAGTTTCCCCCTTTTCCAATATGCATCAAAATTTGCATAATATTTCACTACATGAATATACATTGGTTTGCTTAAGAACATGAATATAATTCATAAGTAAATATATATGTATTTATTCATGTTTATTATTTCACTCTTCAATTATTTATTGAGCACTCACTATGCTCCAGGCACTATTCTAGGCTCTTCAGATACAGTATAGAATAGAGCAGAGTCTTTGTCCTTATGGAGTTTATATTTTCCTCATGGAAGGTGAGAGAGACACAGAGAAACTTCAATTTGTGAATTTTCAAAGATGCTAATGTATGTTAGCATGTCCAACCGCAGAATTTAGTTCACGTGTCTGGCGTACACTGTCATGTGCATGCTTCCTCTACAAGAGTTTGTGTGATTGTGTATCTCACTGTACAGTACTGAACAGAGTACAGAGCATGGTATCTTTATGTCAAACCTGGGATGTCCAGAAGTGTGCATAAAAGCAGCGGTATACGGCTGATTGTGTTAGTTGGATAACCAGGCTAACTTTGTTGGACTTACAAATGCACTCTCGGAATGGAACTCAATCCTATGCAGGAGAGTTACTGTATTAGTGATGCATGCTCAAATTTTTTCTTAATTTATGAAGTAATTAACTGAAAAATTTAGAAACTGTTTATTTAGGCTTTCTAAGTATCACAATCAAGTTCATTCCACGCTATACAAACCCAGCATGAGTCTTGGCAATCACACTGGACACACTTATGTCCTTGAAGAGTCCCCTAGAACCTTACTAGTCTTAAGATTGATGACCCATCTCAACATTCTGGCCCCTGATTCCATGTTGCTTTTAGTTCTCAGAAACTCTTCTGTGGCTCCATTTTCCTTTCTTAGAAAAACAGACAGTGTGGAGTCCCTGCTGCTCTGCTGCTGTGACAATAAATGAGTGTGTGTTTTTCCACACTCACTCCTTCTGTGGAAAGAGCTGAAAAAATGCCAAGTAATTTCCTCCCCCAACATATACACATTTTTCTTCATCAAAAATGTTGTTTTGTGCTCATCTGGTTCCCTCTTCCCAAGAAGAATTATTATTAGGTCGGAAACTCCCTCAAACACTGAGTAAAAGAATAAAGGAGAACTGTTTGTGCTGCACTGTCTTATTGGAGGCCTCTCGGCATAATGTATGAACTCCAGCCTGTCACCATATTTTACAGCAGCACTGATGTCTTCACCAGGTGCTTTTAAGTCAGGCAAGCAGAGCTCGTATTTCAACCCAAACTCAATTTGCATAGCACCAATGATAACATCACATCTTTCAAAGCTGCTTCAACTCTTGGGATCCCTTGCAGTCAGTGCAAACTCTCCTGTTCCCTATACAGAAGCATGTTCTATACTTAACGTAAGTAAGTCCTAAAGCCCATTGAAATTGTGTGTGCTGTAGGCTCAGCAAGTACAGTGATGTCTTATCCAAGTTCTGCCAAAGCAGATTGGTCCTGTTTGCCACCTCTTCACCACTTGGGCAGCAAAGACCTTCTCAAGTCAGGGAAGTACATACGGTCCAACCATTTGGTTTGGAAATAGCATATCCCATTACCAAGAAATTATGTTAAGATGGTAAAGCTGTAGATCCAGGATAAGAAGCAGAGAAGAGAGATTATTTATGGACTAAGAGACATATCTCTAGACAGAGATCGTCATGGTCATGCTTAAAATCTTGCATGCTAGGCTTCAGCATTATGTGAACCAAGAACTTCCAGATGTCTAAGCTTGGTTTAGAAAAGGCAGAGCAACCAGAGGTGAAATTGCCAACATTCACCGGATCCTAGAGAAAGCAAGGGAATTCCAGAAAAACATCTACCTCTGTTTCACTGACTACGCTAAAGCCTTTGACTGTATGGATATTAACACACTGTGGAAAGCTCTTAAAAAGATGGGAATATCAGAACACCCCATCCATCTCCTGAGAAGCCTGTATGTGGGTCAAGAAACAACAGTTAAGACACTGTATGGAACAATTGATTCCTTTGAGATAGAGAAAGGAGTGCGACAGGGCTGTCTGCTGTCATCCTGCTTGGTTAACCTATATGCTGAGCACATCATGAGAAAAGCCAGATTGGCTGAGTCACAAGCTGGAATCGAGATAGGCAGGAGAAACATCAACGACCTCAGATATGTGGATGATACCACTCTAATGGCAGAAAGCGAAGAGGAACTAAAGAGCCTCTTGATGAGGATGAAGGAGGAGAGTAAAAGAGCCAGCTTAAAACTAAATATTACGAAAACTAAGATCATGGCATCTGGCCTTATTACTTCACAGCAAATAGAAGAGGTAACGGTGGAAGCAGTGACAGATTCCCTCCTCTTCGGCTCTAAAGTCACTGTAGATAGTGACTGCAGCCTTGAAATCAAAAGACGATTGCTTCTTGGCAGGAAAGCTATGACAAACCTAGACAGTGTGTTGAAAAACAAAGACATCACTCTGCTGACAAAAGGCCATGTAGTCAAGGCTGTGGTCTCCTCAGGGTCACGTATATTTATGAGAGCTGGAGCATAAAGAAGGCAGAGTGCCAAAGATTTGATGCCTTTGAACTGTGGTGCTGGAGAAGGCTCCTGAAAGTCCCTTGGACAGCAAGGAGATCAAACAAGTCAATCTTAAGGGAAATCAACCCTAAATACTTGCCTGGAGGACTGACGCTGAAGATGAATCTCCGGTATTTTGGTCATCTGATGCAAGCAGCTAACTCATTGGGAAAATCTCTGATGCTGGGAAAAATTGAGGGCAGAAAGAGAAGAGGGCATCAGAGGGTGAGATGGCTGGATGGCATCACTGATGCAATGGACATAAATTGGGCAAACTCCAGGAGATGGTGAGGGACAGGGAGGCCTGGCATGCTGCAGTCCATGGGGGTGCAAACAGTCAGATATGACTGGGTAACTGAACAACAAGAGACAGATCACTAGACAGAGATCATCCTTTCATTCATGAAACCATTGTTTATCGAGCATTTACTCTATGCCAGGTGCTAGGCTTAAAGCAATAATCAACAAAAACTCAGACTCATATCTCATCAAGCTCACAGACTGCAGGAAGCACAGACAAATCACCAAGTATAGGGGAAAATGTGATTAGTTGCTTCAGTAGGAAAAAAACATGGTACTATTGGAGAAATAACTGAAGGCATCACACCTCATTTATGGGTCTTATAAAAGGTTTCCTAAAGATAAGATTTATAGTGAGACTTAAAGATGAGTAACAGGATTAGGATTCTAACAGGTACCTTGACACCACTTCTTTATTTCAACTATTTTCTTTCCAGGTGTACTATCTGAAAGTGGACATAAGTTTGAGCAAACTCCGGGAGATAGTAAAGGACAGGGAAGCCTGCCATGCTGCTGTCTATGAGGATACAAAGAGTCAGACCTGGCTGAGTGACCAAGACTGAATGGAAGCACTTTTTATTTTCTGTGCCACACACAACACTTTACCTACATTTATTCTCTACAATTCTGAGCTTTTACAAATGTGGTAAATGAGTTGCTATTCCCCCAGGTCAACAAACAACTAATCCTTTAGACTCATTATGTTTTACAGAGTGTTTTACAATTATTATACTATTAATTGGCCACTTCCAATAATTGTATGCGATGGGCACTAGTCCTCCATTTTGCAGAAGAGAACTGGGGAGTTCAGTGACATGAATTATTTTACTTGAAGATGCCCAGTAAGCAGCAAAGTTACAATTTGAACCCAAGTCAGTCTGACATTTCTTTTACAATAAATAATAGCTTGAGTAGCACATTAAACATGGGAAAGAGCCAAGAGATTTCTTGTGTGAGTTAATTTCATTACACTGATGGAGAAAGTTAGCCTTGGGGGAAGAGGGAAACCATGTCTAAGGCTAAAATGTCTGTGACTACAACTTTTTCTCCCCTTCCATGAATTTCTAGACTGATTTAGATTTTCACTAGCACTTTCTGTGGAATAAAAAAAGTTTAAAAAAAGATATTGTTCTTATGAAATAAAGGAGAGATTAGTAGCCTTACATTTGCTTCTTATCTCCTATTTTTCTGCTAAAGGGTATTTGAAGAGAGAGTTAATTTGTTCAAGACAAAGAAGGAAGCGTTTTATACTTTTCCAGCTGGCTAAGAACACCTGGTTTCCAATTTGGGAGATGTGAGAAATTGTTTATCTAGAGATTACCAACCTATGCTCCTAACTAATCCCCAGCCCCAGGGGACCAGAGAATGTGATGTTACATTTATTTATAGATGGGACTGCATGCAGGAAGGCAGCATGTTTCTGCTGACAGACACAGGCAGTTTTTCCATCTGCTTCTGTGTGTAGGGGATTCAGGGATAAAGGATGAGTCCCTTTCTGACCATGAATCTCCAGGAAAATCAGGCACACTGGGATTAGCTTACTGATAGTTCTAGTTAGTAGTAGGTGTATGCACACACTTATGAATATGCCTGTACCACACACGTGCATGCCCTTGTACTGGGGGGAATTTGAAAATGCATCTGCATTGAATATTTGTGGTTGTGCAGGAGACAGAGGTTTTAGTGTGTACAGAAAGGTATGTATGATACCTAGAATGACTGTCTCATGTATGGAGATTTTGTGTGTTTGCTCATTTTGTGGGATGTAAGTTGCCAGGATGTATTTGCTAGTTTAACATGTACAGTGAACATGAGTAGTATATTCCCCCAATGGCTCAGATGATAAAGAATCTTCCTGCAATGTGGGAGACCTGGCTTCGATCCCTGGGATGGAAAAATCCCCTGGAGGAGGGCATGGCGGCCCACTCCAGCACTCTTGCCTGGAGACTCCCCATGGACAGAGGAGCTTGGCGGGCTACAGTCACAAAGAGTTGGACATGATTGACTGACTAAGCACAGCACATGAGCACTAGTCAATTTTAAGTGATTAGTTCTTCAAAAAGCAAGGAAAAGAGGAAAATTCCACTCTCTTGACCTCTCTTCATCTGTGGAACTTGGGTCTGGAGGGACATCAGCCTCTGGGTCAGATGGATCTGTGAAATGTATTTGAGTCTGTTCTGAAAAAGGGTTTGTGCAGTATCCCCATGTCAGGATCTTGAGATAGGACTCTTTATCCAAGAGGGGAAGAGAGCCAGAAGTCAAATCAGAGCTCTTGGACTTGTTCCACTTTGCCTTGGATGACCTTGGATGGAGCTAGGGAGATGAGACAGTAGGAGGCGCATCCCCTAGAACTGCCTAGGGAGGAGGGGATTTACCAGACATTCTCTTTCTTTGGCTTCCTGGTCAAAAATCAAGAGGCCATAAATGCATAGGTTTCTTTCTGGACAGTCAATTTTATTCCATTGTTTAATGTGCCTCCTATAGTGTTTTGAGCATGCTAGTTCTGCTGGAAGGAAACTGCTCCAGAGACATGATCAGAGAATCTTGCGGGTGCTGAAGCCCCAGTCCACTCTCCACTACATGTGGAATCCCTCCACAGCTTCCTATATTAAAGTTCCCCCCAGTCTCAGGGCCAAATGCCTTCTGCGATGGTGCTGTATAAGCCACTGTCGTACAGCACGAATGTTCCTAAGACGTTCCTCCTCCTCTGGAAACCACATCTGCCTTGATATAACGGCTGCCTCTCTTTGTCCTCTGGACTTATGAAGAGTAAGTGACTGTCTTTCTTTTGAGGGTAGTGAGACATCATTATGAGTCTCATTACGTCTCTAAAGAACACCAGCTTGGTCCTGAGTTCAAATCCCACTTTGTCACTGACCAATTATGAAATCTTAGACAAGGAATCTAGGATTCTTAAGTGCTAGTTTCCTCATGTAGGAAAAAGTGGGAGCAATGCTCCATACTTCACAAAGCTTGTTGGACAGATTCAGTGAGATAAGGACTTTATTATTACTATTCATTTGTACCATGTAGCATCTTAGTTCCCCGAGCAAAGATTGAACCCAAGCTATCTCCATTGGGATCATGAAGTCTTAACCACTGATCCACTAGGGGAGTCCTGAGATAATGACTTTCGAGGTTTCCTTGATCATAGTGAATCTGCTTTCCTTCAGCCCATGAAGCCACACTCTCCTCAATGCCAGCTGCTCACGTTATTTGCAGACACTCTGGACTTTGTTTCCCATCTTCTAGATGTGCTTCAGTTTGCTGACACTGTTTTGAATGTGTGGTGCTCAGGTCTGAGCAGAGGACCACAGCTGTGCACTGAGCGTTCCGGAGAGACCAGATGCTCGCCTCCTTGATAAGGAACAACACAGCTCTATGAATAGCTTCCCATAGACATATCTTGCTGTTGCTATGCTGACTCACGGCACAATTTGATCATTAAGGAAGTTCATGGTCTCTCCCAGTTCTCCCTCATCCAGTATTTGAGCAGGTAATTTTTGAGCCTGTGGGAATTAGCACATATTTAGTCACAAGAAGTAAAGCTCATTTTCCTTACCGAGGCCCTGTGCAATCTGGCCCCTGCTTACATCTCATTTCCTGCCACTCTCCTCCTCCTCCTCACTTCTTCCACTCCAGTCCCTCTGGTCTAATTCTTGTAACTCACCACGGCCATTCCTTCCTCAGGAACCTGGTACAAGGCATTGCTGAGGACAGGAAAGCTCGTCCCGCTCCATAATTTCTCATGATTGCCTCCTTCTTATGACGCAGGTCCTTCTCAAATTCCAAACCACAAACCTCTAAAGAGCCCCTTTCCACCTACTACACTCCATTTCATCCTACTTTATAGCTCTTGTCACAGTTGGTAATGATCTTAGTTGTTTACTGGTTTACAGTTGATCTCTGAAACTAGAATATAAGCTCAACAGAGCACCTGTAGATACCTTGTCTTCCTTGTTGATCTCTGAATTCAATCATTAAGGAAGTTCACGCATCTCGCACAGTGCCTGGTGCATGTAGGGACCAACCCCCCGCCTCCCCCCCCACCAGTGAATATCTTTTGAGTGAAAGAATGCATGGATGAGTTTATTCCTGTTGTATGTAGTCTAATTGAATTTAATCCCTTTGATGGAAGCTCTTAATTAGATTTTTAAAATTATACTTGCTCATTTAGCTCTCTTGGCACTATGTCATTTGCACATTTTTTCAATGTGCTAAATCTCCCTCCAACTGATAAAACTACTGATGAGTGTGGGTTCCAGGTTGAGCACAGAACAAGCCACTAAAGACCCCTCCCCCTGGCATTTTGGACTATGCTCCAGGGCACAAGAAGGACTGCTGTATGGTGAAGAGGATGACCCCATGCAAATTCAGCCCCATTCAAGGAAGTAGAAATCACCATATCTGTCTTATATTACATTTGATTTGAGGGGCTTCTGTGGGTTCAAAACCTGACAGTGTACATTGACAGCAGCAACAACAATAATAATATTAATCAAAATTGTTTTCCAACCTATTGTTGCAGAAACCAGTACTCGAGAAACCAAACACCACACTCAGAGAGTTGGAGAACTCAGGTTTATTATACCAGCGGGCCCAGAGGGGTTAACACTCCAAGCTCTGAGCCCCAAACAAAGGAGTTACAGAGTTTCTATAGACAGGCTATAGTGGGCAACACTAGCTGCTAATAGGTTGGTTACACTAAGGGGTTTTGCATGCAGCAAGGTAGCAGTTAAGATGGGGAGGGGGATGCCTGACCTCTACATGCACAGGCATGAGTAAGCTGGTTTGCAAGGGCTGGGCAGTTGCAGAGCAGGACAAGGGTGAGTGAGATAAGCTCCAGTTCCTAGTACTGTAAGTCCCCACTTTCTGAGACTAAGTGACCTTTGTGATCCAGACTTTGCAAGGAGCAAGCAGAGTTACAGAGGCAGAAGGAGCAGGAGGTTATGTAAAATTTTAAATTTTCCTCTTCACTCTAAAGTAGGAAAAAAAGTTCTTACTGTAGATTAAACAGTAAAATATTGGTAAATTCACCTGCCTCAACCTACCACTCATGCCTGCCTCCAAGGACTGCTGTAAAGAGTAAATGAAAATACATACTGGAAGTCCTAGCATTGTCTCTGGCCCCTGTAGCACACTCAGCAATGTTTATAACTGTTATTATTTTCATCTTTGTTGGTATTATTATCACTGAATGCAGGCTATGGGTCAAATATTCTGCTATGTGTTTTATAGAGGTCCTTTTGCTTAATTATTTGTGAAGACAAAACATCTCCTTCTCGCTCCTGCTGTTCCCTTCCATGTGTGGGAACATAAATGAGGATAACACTCCTGGGCCCTCGCCTTCCACCTCCATTTTTTGCCTCTACAGAAGCTACACTTTTTCCCTTGGTGAATTGGGAAGGAGGCCCAATACTTTCTTTCTCTTCCTCTTCTTACTGAAAGGAGGTACCCAGTCTGGTGCATCAATGTCCTCTGCTACTCCAAGCTGCAGTCTTCCCCACGTTGAGCAGTCTGATGCTTCTGAACTAAACCAAGGAAGAAGCTGCCGCCACAGTCACACACACATTGGCAGGAACACTGGCAGGAGGTAGCATTCAGAACTGTGTAAACAGGGCAAAAGACAGAATCCCCGATGAATGAGAGAGAGAGAGAGAAAGAGAGAGAGAGAGAGAGAGATGGCCCCAGGAAGAGGAGTAGAGGGGCTTGTTTCTCCTTCCTTCCAGGAAGTGTTGCTGCCAAAGTATTTGCTTCTGGGGGGTTTTACAAATGAGGACCAAAGGGAAAAATAGTATTCAAAGTGCATTTTTTTTAAAGTACAACAGCTTTATTGAGATGCGCTGCACAGACCATACAATTGGTTTTTAGTATATTTGCAAAGTTGTACAACTATCACCATGAATCAATTTCAAAGAAACCCTAACCCATTAGCATTCACTTCCCATTTCTCCTCAAGACCCCAGCCTCAGGCAACCATTAAGGTACTTTTGCTTGGTCTCTACAGATTTGCTTAATCTGGACATTCCACTTCCATGAACGGATATCATCTATTGTGAATTCCTTCTTTCTCAGAGTGGATGGTTTTAAAGTATATTCCACTCTGGCTGAGATCCCACCTGATTTGTGCTTTGCTCTTCATTTACTTTTTATTCATTTACTCAGCAAAAATTTATTGAGAACATATTATGTGCCAGCATTTTACATTCAGGAAATGATGAGAAGAAAGAAACAAAAAGGAAAAGGAAAAAGAAAAGAAAGAAAATACCCAGTGCTCTTTGGAACTTACACTCTCTTCATTCCACGTCCCATTCTCTTTTGTCTTTCTCACTCCTTTTCGCCCTCTCACTCACCTCTGTGTCCAAACTGTTTGGTACCATCTTATTGCTTCCCCATCCTCAATGTGTGAAGCCTCCCTACCTTGCACCTACAAGCTTCACTTCACACAGAATTTGCTCCTGAGTGCATGTACAGTACCGCCAGATGCTGCAGTGTCTGCTAATGGCAGTATTATCCATGTGTCTTAGTCACACACCAACTCCCTGACTTCACTGACAAAGAGAGAGTGAACAATTCTGTAGTGCAACTTTACCTGTTCTATTTCCTGATTTTGTATTTTAGAAAGAGATATCATTTTTTAAATGTGGATTTTTATTTTTACTATATTCACTTACATGCAAATATGTTTGCTCATCCTTAGCATGTGATCCCTCCAATCAAGATGTCTTTCCCAGGATTTCAGTGAAAAGCAAAGGAAAGCCTGGAGACCCAAGCCTGGGAGAGTGGGCCCAGTGGTCTGGATTCAGCCCAGGCCTCATGTTGCCACGCACATTGAATAATTATGTGTGTGTGTGGGGGCGGGGCGAGGAGCAGGTTCTCTGGAATTTCAGATGCAGAGTAGCATTTATAACTGAGTTCTTTTCCCTTAGATTCTGGTTAGAGAAGTTTCATTTATTTGGAACTATGGAATGGAAGCAGGGAGTTTTATGGCTCAGGGAAGAAATTTTATCATTCCTTGTGTATCTTGCTTTTGACTTGTGGAACTCACCTTCCTCAAGATAGCAAGAACTACATCTTGTGTTTAAACTTTTCACATCGCTACCAGTGTATCTCATTGAATACTTAACATCTTCCATCAAAGCAGGTATTAGTATTAATATTATCTTTATTTTGGAGATGTGGGGTCTGCAGTTCAGAGACTGACTTGCCCCAGGTTACCCAGTTTGAAAGTGGCAGAAAAGACTTTTCACAAATAATAGGCTTTTTGATGCCAAGCCATGAGCTCGTTCTAGGGCTTGCTCCTCAGTTTCCCACCTATCTGCCCAATTCCTTTGGCACGTCCTCATGTGTTCAGCCCAGACCAAAATTCCTGATTAGGAAGTTTCTCTCTGCTGCAGCTTCTCCCGTGCCTGTTAGAAGCAAATGCTTGGCTTTCTCAGATGCTGTGCAAATTCCCACCCACTCTTTCTGCTGATGGAGTCAGAGGAGCCATTTTGCTAGCTTAACTAGATGCTATCATCATAATACACAATTGCTAATTCGCCTCTGGAGTCTCCTAACAGCCTGTTTAGTGGAACCCAGAAGCTGCCTTCCTTTTATCTTTTTAATTTTTATAAAACAAAATGCATAAGCCAAAGAAGAGAACCAAACTTAGATCTGCTTCAGAAATGCCTCTCTTCTTTGGTTTGTTCTTGTCCCTGGCAATTCTGGGCCAAGACAGAGTCTCAATGTCTTCACTGAGCCAATGAGAAGAAACATTTGATGAAAAATCGAAGAGGCAGTGTTGGAACTAGGTGCCATGAAGTTAAGACTATGGCATGTTTGTCCTCCAGAGTCTACCATCAAGCTCCCCAGACAGATGGACACTCCTGAACTTGACTTTGTGGTCCTCAAATCCCACCAGGCTACACTCCCTTGTTATCCCAGGACATTGTTCATTCTTTTAGTCCCTCCGTTTCTTTTATCCTCCCCTTATCAACCCTTCTCTTTCTTCTATTTCTTCTTATTTCTCACTTCTCTCCTCCTATGGCAAGTTATTTGTAAAAGTGGCCACAATTCCTCACTCTTCCTTGTACTTTCCAGGTTTCCCATTGAGAGGTAGGATCCGTTTCTCCCTCTCCTCGAATCTGGGCTGTCCTGTGAGTTTCTTTGGTGAATACTGCTGTTGATGCTGCTGCTTAGTTACTAAGTTTTGTCTGACTCTTTGCAACCCCATGGACTGTAACCCACCAGGATCCTCTGTCTATGGGGTTTCCCAGGTAAGAATACTGGAGGAGGGTTGCCATTTCCTTTTTTAGGGGATCTTCCCAACTCAGGGATCAAGCTCATACTTGGCAGGAGGATTCTTTGATGAATAAAATATGGCCAAAAAAAAAAAATTGACCTTGTGCCAATTCTGAGCCTCAGACCAAAAGCATGTCTGGTATTTCTATTCATTCTCTTAGAATCATGCTGAGCCACTATGTTAACAACCCAGGCTATCCAGCTTTACAATGAGAGATACACAGGCCCATCACCTCTGCCACCATAACAGAGCCAGTCAACACCCTAAATCGGAGCCACTCATTGACCGGCAGCTGACTATAAATTCAGGAATGCACCCAATCAATTGAGCCAATACCAACTGTCAAGCTACAGAATTGTGAGCTAACCAAAGAGTGTTATTTAAGCTACTAAACTTTTTAATACAACCAAACTGATACGACTCCCTTCCACACTTTTCCAAATGCTCCTCTAGAACTGTCTTTCACTGACACAAATTGGAATGGCTTTCTAGCTCCAGGGATGTCCCAGCCAGCAGTGATGTATCGGCCAGGAGAACTTTTCCTCATTTCTTCTTTAGCCGCAGGGTCCAAAGGGAGAGCTGCCATTCTCATGCTGATTCCACCTTCTTTCCTGCCTACAGACGAGCATATGGTCCAATTTGGACAAAATTTGAGTGCTTTACTCCCAACAACAGTGATTAGTCCAGTGGGAGGAGGGCACATGACCACCCCAGGGCCATCAGAGTCATTCCTGGAACTTCTCAACTGGAAAACTGAACCAGGGTAAGAAAAATGTTTAATCCAAACTAGAAAGGGGACAGTAAAGATATGAACCTGAAGCTACCATTGCTCAAATCCCTGTCAAATGGAGAAGCTGATTTAGGAGCAGGAAGCTGGAAAATAGAACTCGAATTATGAATAGGTAACTCAGCAGGTGAGCTTAAGACTCCCTGGTGTCAACCTTTCCTGACCTTGTTGTGGACTCAGTGTGTGAATCAATCATATCCCCTATTTTCTCAAGCTAGTTTGACTTGGCCTCTGTGAGTTGCGACCAAAGAGTTCTAAGTGAAGCCTTACTCTATGGTAAACAATCTTCCTGGAACTATAAAACCTGAGGTGGGGGTGGTGGTGGGGGGCAGAAATATCTTGCCTGTTAAGTTGCTTCTGTGCTCAGCCCAGTGTACCTTAGTTTTAATGAAGCTCTTATCATCATATACATTTCTTTCCATGACCCTTTTCTTTGTATTTATTCAAAACATATTGGCTGTGCTGGGCAAGAACCACGCTATACATTGGAGACGTGCAGACAAGCCGCAGTGACTCTACCCTTGGCAAGGTCGTGGCTGAGTAGGGCAAGAAGCTGGTCAGTCCTCTCTGACACAGTTGTTGCAAGAAAGAAAGTGGGGCATGGGAGGATGGTCATGTCCTAGGTCACATTAGAATCCCTAGGACCACAGCCAAGTGTGGGTTCTTGGCTTCATGCAGGGAAGAATTCAAGAGCTAGTCAGAGTAAAGTCAAAGAAAGCTTATTCAGAAATGGCATCCACTTCAGTATTCTTGCCTAGGAAATTGAATGGACAGAGGAGTCTGAAGGGCTATAGTCTTTGGGGTCACAAAAGAATTGGACACAATTTAGTGAGTAAACATCAACACACACCATAGACAGCGAGTGCGCCAATTCAAAAGCCAAGAGAGGTGAGAGAGAGAGCAAGGGTAGGGAGTTGCCAGTTTTCATTGGGCTGGGTGATTTTATAGACTAACAAGTGGGAGGATCATTCCAACTATTTGAGGGAAGGGGTGTTGGGTCAACATTTTGGCCTTTGATGGTTGGCCTCAGAACTATGATGTCACCTGTGGACGTGTCGCTTAGCTTGCTGATGTATTACAATGAGCATATACTAAGGCTCAGCAACCAGTGGAGGTTGATCTGTCTGCTATCTTGGACCCAGTTGTTCCAACCAGCCTATGCTGTGTCTTTGGGCAATGTCATTCCTTCACAGGTTGAGCCCTACCCTCTTCCTATAGCATAGTAAATGCTGAGAGAGATGGATACACAAAGCGCTGTGATAACACAGGAAAGTCAGGTGGTCCAGTCATAAGAGTGGGAGAGAAGAAACACTTAGGGAAGGTTCTGACTGAATTGTGTGTGCTGGGGATGACAGTTAACAGTAACTAACAGGGTAAAGGCAGAGGGAACAAGGTGAGACTCTCTCTGCACGGGGCATATTATATAGAAGTACATGAAGGGAGTTTAGAGAACTGAAGTAGGCAGAGATGACAGATCAGAGGGTAAGAGGATTAAAAAAGAAAGGAAATATTTTAAGGGGGCAGGCCATAAATAGACTTTTTAATTATGCTAGCAAGATTGGAATTGGAATGAAAACTGACCTTTTCCAGTCCTGTGGCCACTGCTGAGGTTTCCAAATGTGCTGGCATATTGAGTGCAGCACTTTCACAGCATCGTCTTTCAGGATTTGAAACAGCTCAACTGGAATTCCATCACCTCCACTAGCTTTGTTCGTAGTGATGCCTTCTAAGGCCAACTTGACTTCACATTCCGGGATGTCTGGCTCTAGATGAGTGATCACACCATCGTGATTATCTGGGTCATAAAGATCTTTTTTGTACAGTTCTGTGTATTCTTGCCACCTCTTCTTAATATCTTCTGCTTCTGTTAGGTCCATACCATTTCTGTCCTTTATTGAGCCCATCTTTGCATGAAATGTTCCCTTGATATCTCTAATTTTCTTGAAGAGATCTCTAGTCTTTCCCATTCTGCTCTTTCCCTCTATGTTTTTGCATTGATCACTGAAGAAGGCTTTCTTATTTCTTCTTGCTATTCTTTGGAACTCTGCATTCAGATGCTTATATCTTTCCTTTTCTCCTTGGCTTTTCACCTCTCTTCTTTTCACAGCTATTTGTAAGACCTCCCCAGACAGCCATTTTGCTTTTTTGCATTTCTTTCCCATGGGGATGGTCTTGATCCCTGAATCCTGTACAATGTCACGAACCTCATTCCATAGTTCATCAGGCACTCTATCTATCAGATCTAGGCTCTTAAATCTATTTCTCACTTCCACTGTATAATCATAAGGGATTTGATTTAGGTCATACCTGAATGGTCTAGCGGTTTTCCCTACTTTCTTCAGTTTAAGTCTGAATTTGGTAATGAGTTCATGATCTGAGCCACAGTCAGCTCCTGGTCTTGTTTTTGTTGACTGTATAGAGCTTCTCCATCTTTGGCTGCAAAGAATATAATCAATCTGATTTCGGTGTTGACCATCTGGTGATGTCCATGTGTAGAGTCTTCTGTTGTGTTGTTGGAAGAGGGTGTTTGTTATGACCAGTGCATTCTCTTGGCAAAACTCTATTAGTCTTTGTCCTGCTTCATTCTGCATTCCAAGACCAAATTTGCCTGTTACTCCAGGTGCTTCTTTACTTCCTACTTTTGCATTCCAGTCCCCTATAATGAAAAGGACATCCTTTTTGGCTGTTAGTTCTAAAAGGTCTTGTAGGTCTTCATAGAACCATTCAACTTCAGCTTCTTCAGTGTTACTGGTTGGGGCATAGACATGGATAAGTGTGATACTGAATGGTTTGCCTTGGAAACGAATAGAGATCATTCTGTCATTTTGAGATTGCATCCAAGTACTGCATTTTGGACTCTTTTTCCAATTCCAAAGAAAGGCAATGCCAAAGAATGCTCAAACTACCTCACAATTGCGCTCATCTCACATGCTAGTAAAGTAATGCTCAAAATTCTCCAAGCCAGGCTTCAGCAATACATGAATCATGAACTTCCAGATATTCAAGCTGGTTTTAGAAAAGGCAGAGGAACCAGAGATCAAATTTCTAACATCCACTGGATCATGGAAAAGCAAGAGAGTTCCAGAAAAACACCTATTTCTGCTTTAGTGACTATGCCAAAGCCTTTGACTGTGTGGATCACAAGAAACTGTGGAAAATTCGGAAAGAGGTGGGAATACCAGACCACCTGACCTGCCTCTTGAGAAATCTGTATGCAGGTCAGGAAGCAACAGTTAGAACTGGACATGGAACAACAGACTGGTCCAAACAGGAAAAGGAGTCCGTCAAGGCTGTATATTGTCACCCTGCTTATTTAACTTCTATGCAGAGTACATCATGAGAAATGCTGGACTGGAGGAAACAAGCTGGAATCAAGATTGCTGGCAGAAATATCAATAACCTCAGATATGCAGATGATACCACCCTTATGGCAGAAAGTGAAGAGGAACTAAAAAGCCTCTTGATGAAAGTGAAAGAGGAGAGTGAAAAAGTTGGCTTAAAGATCAGCATTCAGAAAACGAAGATCATGGCATCTGGTCCCATCACTTCATGGGAAATAGATGGGGAAACAGTGGAAACAGTGTCAGACTTTATTTTTGGGGGCTCCAAAATCACTGCAGATGGTGACTGCAGCCATGAAATTAAAAGATGCTTATTCCTTGGAAGAAAAGTTATGACCAACCTAGATACTATATTGAAAAGCAGAGACATTACTTTGCCGACTAAGGTCCGTCTAGTCAAGGCTATGATTTTTCCAGTGGTCATGTGTGGATGTGAGAGTTGGACTGTGAAGAAATCTGAGCGCCGAAGAATTGATGCTTTTGAACTGTGGTGTTGGAGAAGACTCTTGAGAGTTCCTTGGACTGCAAGGAGATCTAACCAGTCCATTCTAAAGAAGATCAGCCCTGGGATTTCTTTGGAGGGAATGATGCTAAAGCTGAAACTCCAGTACTTTGGCCACCTCATGCGAAGAGTTGACTCATTGGAAAAGACTCTGATGCTGGGAGGGATTGGGGGCAGGAGGAGAAGGGGACAACAGAGGATGAGATGGCTGGATGGCATCACTGACTCGATGGACGTGATTCTGAGTGAACTCTGGGAGTTGATGATGGACAGGGAGGCCTGGCATGCTGCGATTCATGGGTCACAAAGTGTTGGACACGACTGAGCAACTGAACTGAACTGAACAAGATTGGACCTTTCTTTCTTTTCTTTTTCTGAAAGCACTGGGAGGTCATGGAAAGTTTTTAATCAAGAAATCTTTTGATCTGATTCTAGCTTTTGGAAGATAGTTTTAGCATCTGTGCAAAAAACAGATTACTGCAGCTAGAGCCTGGGGCAAGAAGATGGGTTAGGAATCCAGGAGGAAGATCTGAGCAATTCAAGGCAGTTACCTTAACTTCCCAGGTGATGCTAGAGGTAAAGAACCCAATGCAGGAGATGTAGGAGATGCAGTACTGATCCCTGGGTTGGGAAGATCCCCTGGAGAAGGAAATAGCAACCCACTCCAGTATGCTTGCCTGGAGAATCCCACGGACAGAGGAGCCTAGTGGGCTACAGTCCATGAAGTCGCAGAGTCGGACAGGACTGAAAGCGGCTTAGCACATCTTAGGCTCTGGGGTTCCCAGGTGGCACTAGTAGTAAAGAACCTACCAATGCAGGAGACGTAAGAGACATGGGTTCAGTCTCTGGATCTGGAAGATCCCCCGGAGGAGGGCATGCTTACCTGGAGAATCTCATGGACAGAGGAGCCTGGTGGGCTACAGTCTGCAGGGTCACAAAGAGTTGGACATGACTGATGTGACTTAGCACAGCAACGCACATTAGGCATTGGGGATGGAAAAGCAGGGCAGCTTAGAGAGATATTAAGGAGGCAGAAGCAACAGGAATTGGAGATTAATGGGATGTGGTGTGGGATATCAGAGGTATGAGATATTGGAGGTGAGGGCTTCCCTGGTTTCTCAGATGGTAAAAAATCTGCCTGCAATTCAGGACACCTGGGTTAATCCCTGAGTTGGGAAGATCCTCTAGAGAAGGAAATGGCAACTCACTCCAGTATTCTTTCCTGGAGAATCCCATGGACAGAGGATCCTGGTGGGCTACAGTCCTGGGGGTTGCAAAGAGGTGGACACAACTGAGTGACTAATACTTGAGAGCTGAGGGGAGGAAACTCTTCCACAAGTTGCTCCCAGCAAATAAACTAGAAGATAAATCAGCTCTGAACTCGAAGCATCAGAGTACAGTGCTGAGACCTCTTGTTTCAAATTCAACTAACTCCTTGATAAAAGAAGTCTTTGAAAAAGAATAGCTAGAGAGTATCAGTCCCTAATTCCTGGCTGATTTAGAAGCCATGAAGTTCAACGTTTGTCTCCCCAGTCCCCTCAGACAGCCAAAGTCTTTGCCCGTTGCAGATTTACCTCACCCCGCTATGGTAAACAAATCAACCCATTTCTTCTCTAACATTGTAGCTGATTTGATTTCTCTCCAAAGCCTGAAAACAGCTGCTTTTGTAGATATTATCGTTGTTGTCATTGTTGACTCAGCTTTTATAGTTGTTCCTGGCAAGAGGGTGGGTCTGATACAAGCTAGTCCAACTTGGACAAAACCTGGAGTTCCGGTGTCATTTGCAGTCAATCCAACATTTTCAATGTCCACTTGAGTGCCATAAACATTTCTGTAGGGGACATATGTGAAAATATTAAATGAGGACCTAGTGTTGCCCTGCAGTTTACTACATGCTTTATATAAAATGTAAGTGGTATTCTTTAGCAATTGAGTACAGTGTTTCTCAAGGGAGGCTGCCTGGGTTTAAATTCAGAATCTATTACTTAAACTTGAGCAATGTGCTTTAATAGCCCTTTGCCTCAGGGTCCTCATTTATAAAGTGAAGGTGAAAGATACCTGTCTTCTGGGACTATCATGGGAGATCCATGGCATAATGCCGTAACTTATACTATCATGGTGCTGTGCTTGACTTCTATGAAATACCTAATAGATGAAAGGGCTTGTTAACATTTTTGCATTTACATGGCACCTGAGAAATAGTCCCTGGCCCTGTTTTGCAAATTGTGAAATCAAGAGGAGAAAATGTGAATATATGTGCGCATATGTGTGAGCGTGTGTGAATGTGTATTTATGTGTTTGTGAATATGTATGTGTGAATGTGGCAGAGAGTAAGTGATATGACCAGAAAAAGAACCGCTTTAGTGCTAGACAAAACAAGTCAGAGAATGGATGCCAGAGAATGATACTAATTAGGTTGTCATTGGAATGGACAAGAAGAAAGGGAGTGAGGACATGAAATAAGTTAAGAGTATCAGAGGCAGGAAAGAGCAAATGAATATAAAGATGCTGAGGAGGGAGAAGCAAGTGGATTGAATGAAACCTTGGCGGTGGAATTTAAGATATAAGATTCAAAGGTGACACTAAGATTTCACATGTAGACGATGGTAAGGAGAAAAGCACTGCCAATTACCAGGTTTCTCTTTGTGGAGGAAGAACTAATAAGTAGATGAGTGAATGGGAAACATGATGGATCAGTTCTGATGAAAAACAGTTTCTCATCAAAGCTCCAGCATATGGGCAACAGGTGAAGGAAACAGGCCCGGGCAATGTGGCATAGTAGGAAGTTTCCTAACATTGGTAGACATAGGAGAATATCAGTCCTTTGGGAGATGCCAACTGACCAGAGTAAAGGAAGGTGTCAGAAAGAAATTCACTCAACTTTACAATTTTCTCTTGTTCAACCCTAGGCACTGTTTAGCACCTTTGAAAATGCCAGAGTAGTGCCAAAGGCAAGTCACATTTTGAGAAAGAGATAGGATGGAGAAAGCTTCTGCCTAAATCCATCCATTCATCCAGTCAGCCATTCATGCATCCTCTCATTTATCCCTCACTCTTTTCCTATTATGTGCCAAATATTAAAATATAGGTAGATTAAAATGAAATCTCTGACCACCAGAAATTCTCATCCTAACAGGGAGATAATTATTATAGCTTAATATTAAAATATAATTTGTAATTCTGCAATATAGATTGAGCACCACAACTGTACATATAGATGTTCTCTAGAAGAGGTGAAAGGAGTCTGGTTGGGATGTAGACTTTGCCTTTCACACTGGGTGGCCTTTACTAGGTGACCACTCCAATATTCTTGGGCTCCGCTTGTGGCTCAGTTGGTAAAGAATCCACCTGCATTGTGGGAGACCTGGGTTCGATCCCTGAGTTGGGAAGATCCCCTGGAGAAGGGAAAGGCTACCCACTCCAGTATTCTGGCCTGGACTCTGTAGTCGATGGAGTTGCAAAGAGTTGGACACAATTGAGCCACTTTCACTTTCACTTGAGCAAATCACTCCCTCCATAGGCTGACAGGTCATAGGAAAATCTCACTGAGCCTTAGATTCACATCTGTAAATGGAGGGTTTGGAATAGCTGTCCTCAGAGATCTCTTCCTGTCATTTGACTGCAAGAATTCTTCTATGTGAGACCCTTCAGACCTGCAGCATCTCTTTCTGCCAGAGCATTCAGTGAGCTGTTGGTCCTAGGATCACAAGGGGAAGACTTTCTGGGGAACAAGACTGCAAATATATCTCAGACAGTGGCGGATGTGTGAGCACAAATATACCCTGCAGTAGACCCCAAATAGAGCTCTTTGGCAGCTCAGCTGACTTGAGCCTTGTGATTTACTGGACTGTAAGTGCTTCTGCAGCCTCATAAAACTCCTAGTCCCCTTTTTAAGTGACACAGAATGGGGAAAGAGTTGGAGAAGAAGGAAATTTCACCAGAGAAGAAGAGGTGGTAACTATTGCCCCCTCTTCCTCCCCTAGACCTCAATTCTCACGCTTTATCTGTTTTTCTTAACATCGTGCATTGGCCTCAAATGTTTTATGGAAACAGTCGAAGTGTAAAGCCTGGTGAGGTTGCCCAGGGACAGTTTTTGCAGCTAAATTCTTATGGTGAAGTGAGTAGCTCCCTCAGGGTCTACTCCACGCAAGCTGCCCTCGTCATGGTATAAGCATACTCTCTGGGTATGTTTGCTTTTCAGTGCCTGATGGGTAAATCTGAACTTGAACCAGGATGACATTGCTCAGGGTAAGCAGGACCAGGGACAAAGAGCTCTGGCAGATGGTTTCTTGATGAAGACTACTGTCCCTCCATGGATTGTGTTACCTGAAAGCAGTGTGTGACTCGCAATAAGCCTTTAATAATCATCTGTGAGTGGATGAATGACTGAAAGAAGCAAGAAATTGGATTTGGCCCTGGGACCATTCCCCTGGCCCTAAACTCAATTAGTAGGAGGCCTTGGGCCCTGGGATGTCTTGGCAGGATTGCTAATTGGTTAGAAAAGTGGTTCCTGCACTCGGCTAAATATCAGACTCACCTGGACAATTTAAATAGATATGAATAACAATTCCTGGGTCCTACTCCAGACCCACTGAATCTGACATCCTTCAGGTGAATCTCACCCACCGACAGTTTAGCAGGCATCGGGTTAGAACAGGTGGAGGAGGCCAGAGGGCTGCAACTGAGCCTATTGTGTGTCACAGTGAGTTTTCACAAAGAAATCTTGAGGCTCTGGTCACACCAGGCCTCAGCAATGTGAACCTCTGTTCCCATGGGAACTGGGTCAGAAAATTCTCTTTGAACTGAAAGGAGTAGGCCAGAGAAGCTTGGGAGGAGAGAGACTCAGGCTTTGTTCAACCAGGAAGCCAGGAAAACAATGAAACCGCAGTTTAAGCCTCTAGTGAAGGAGGGAAGGGGTGAATTGACTCCAACTAGATGAAAATATTGCTCTCCTGAGGGAGGAGAATGACCCCAAATTTTGGAGAAAAGACTGAAATGAATGCAGTTTGGAAAAGTCAGATGGGACACCTTGGCCTAATACGCATACAGAAAGAGGCTTGCCTTGTCGCTGAGCAAGTTTAAGCCAAATGACTTTTTAAAAAATTTTTTACTGAAGTATAGTTGATTTACAATGTTGCGTTAATTTCTGCTGTACCAAATGACTTTTTAATGTAACTCACATTTTAGGATAAATAATACAAAGAAATAAGATGCTAATTTAAATGAAATAAAAGAGAGAGGGAAAAGCTAGAATTGGCTTAGTCACTAGTGAAGTCGCTCAGTTGTGTCCAACTCTTTGCAACCCCATGGACTGTAGCCTACCAAGCCCCTCTGTCCATGGGATTTTCCAGGCAATAGTACTGGAGTGGGCTGCCATTTCCTTCTCCAGGGGATCTTCCTGACCCAGGGATCAAACCCAGGTCTCTCGTATTGTAGACAGACGCTTTACCGTCTGAGCCACCAGGGAAGTCCAGAATTGGCTTAGCTATGTATTTTATATAGTATGGCCTTAGGTTGACTGAGTTTTGTGGTTGACAATACTTAGTTGACTAAAATGAATGAGCATTTTGGCCAACAATAGATTCAGGGGATTACAGATATGCTTTTGTCTCATATTTGGGCAGCAGGTAGGTAGTTAATTCTATCTCTGTGGATATATCAGAACAGGCTTTGGAGCCTGAAAGAATCTTGGCTCCAACATCATGTACTTGTAGGCACATTTCTTAACCTTTCTGAGTCTTACTTTCCCCGTTGGTGAGTAGCAAGCATCCCAGATTTGGCCTGACAAATGTCTAGAGGCAGCTATAAAGGACTGTAGGGGAGATACCAGAGGATGCATTTTTCATAAATTTACTTGCTCAATGGGGTTTGGTAGAAGGTATGCAATGAATGGTTGAGCAGAGTGGAGAAGGATGGGGAGAAGCAAACTATATCTCTCACAAATTGTCCTTTCAGCCTCAATTTCTAACTTGTATCCAGATCCTAGAAAAAGAGACAATGAAGGCAGAAACTGAAGAAAAGCTTTCTACTGTTGTCATTTAAAAATAACCTTGATATATTGGTGCTCAGGCAGCCCTGTTTGGGGGCTGGGAGGACCAAGTGAGATGTCCAAGCTAGGGAGTGGGAAACTTTTCTCTATGGGGCCCTTTGTAAGCTCCTGGGAAAGGAGTGCCATATTGGAACTCCAAGGGTTGTGGTGCATCATGGAAAATACAGGCTTTAACAGCACCCAGAAGAAGGACTCAGGGAAGTGAGCCTCAGAAGCAGGGACAAGTGCCTTCCCATAGTAGCACAGGTGTTCACCACCCAAGCCAGGAGACATCGGAAACATCTGAAGTTGAACAGGAGCCTGGTGAGTGCCTTTCGGTGCAGAGGAAACTGTTCACGAGGTGTGTGAGATAACATAGAGGAAAGCTGAGTCTTTTCAGGTTGGAAGAGGGGGAAGGTAACAGCCTACATAACCAAGATAATTGCTATTGTTATAGTCCAATTTGCCTAAGAGTCTGGTGCACTATGAGAATCCTGGGAGCATATGAGTGTAGGCTTTAACTCAAAGCACAGTTTCTCCACCTTGGCACTATTGGCATCCTAGGCCAGATAATTCTTTACTTTAGGGGCTATCATACACAATGTAGGATATTTGAAGCACCCCTGGCCTCTGCCCACTAGATGCCAGTAGCACCCACTCCCTGCCCCTAGTTGTGACCACCAAAAATATGTCCAGACACTGCCAGGTGCCCTCTGGGGGAAAACTGCCCCATTGAGAACCACCGATTCAAAAGGTTATCATGAGAATTTAGGATGTGGCGTGTTAAATGCCCAGTCCAGTGTCTGGAACATGGAGTGGACTCAGTAAGTGTGGGGTTCCTTCTTCCTGTCTCTGGTCTCTGGTCTCTGGTTCTGTCTTCTGCCCTGGTTCATTGGGTGGGAAGATTCTTGTCTTCCCCACTGGGGCTCATGGATCAGAAATAGGCAGGGACAATGTAGTTCTAACAACCCTTTGATGTTATGACCTTGAGCAATCTCTTGGGTAACCTGAGCTTCCTCAACAGCAAAATGAGAGACTTGGACTTGGTGACCTCAGTGCCCTTTCTGTGGTAACACTTCCTGGTCCTTAGAGGATGCAGGCCAGGATTGGAAGAAGGCAGGCTGTCAAGAGTACTTTATGAGGGAAAATGCAAAGTCCTGGCTTTGTGAGATAAAGCAAAATAATGTTGGAGGGGGGTTTGCTAATCATTGCCAAATATTTGAAGGCTGGATGTCAGAAAGAGAGTATACTCTTAGGTCTCAGCACAGTGGTTAGTTAAGAATGGAGTAAAGCCAGGAGATTAAATGAAAGTGGAAATAGAGATACCTGGCTAAGTAAGGGCCAAAGGAAATCTCAACAGAAGTGAGGCAGATACCAACTGCTTGGGTGTGGTTGGCAGAATTCTATGAGGAGCCTAAGGTGCCCAGTCCATGGTTACACACACCTTTTCCCAGTTATTAAAATACTAGTCTAGGGATTTCCCTGGTGGCCCAGTGGTTAAGAATCCACCTTTCAATGCAGGGATTGTGAGTTCAATCCCTGGTCAAGGAACTAAGATCCCACATGCTGAGGGGCAACTAAGCCTGCACACCAGAACTAGAGAGCCTGTGCACACCAACTAGAATAGCCCCTATACCTCAAGGAAGAGCCTGAGTGCTATAATGATGTGTATATATATATGTATATACACACATTTTATTAACAAATTGATGCATATACATTTTATTATATATATATATATACACACATATATATGTTTATTTATATACCCACTAATCTAAGCACTTCTGAGAAGATATTTTGCAAATGTAATTAAGGTCCTAAATCAGCTGACCTTCAGATAGATAATCTTGGTGAGACTGACCTAATCACACAGCCCTTTACATCTGGGTCTAGATGTCAGAAATGAAGGTCAGAGTTACAAAGCATGAGAGAGCTTTGACGTCAGAACCTAGATGGTGTATGCCTTCCAGGAGCAGAGAGCAACTCCTGGCCAATAGTCAACAAAGAAAAAGGGCTTAAGTCCTATAACTGCAAGGAACCAGATTGCAAGCATGAATGGGCTGGGAATAAATTCCCTCTGCAGAGCCTTCACATGAAAACTTGGCTGGTACATTGATTTCAGCCTCTGAGATTCTAAGCAGAGACCCATGTTCAGGTCCCTTACCTACAAATCTTTGGGATGGTAAATAGGTGTTGTTTCAAGTCACCAAGCCATAAAACTGATATTCCATAATGATCTCTGGGCCATTGACTCCTCTAAAGCACCCCCAGCCCTCTAGCTTGGTGGGCAGACATGCGGCTGCTTCACTCTCTGTAGAGTTGGGCAAGTCACCATGCTGTTGTCTCCATCAGACCTCTGGAACAAACTTTGTTTCCAAAAATGAATGGCCAGTGGAGAAACTGAGGAGAGGGAAGGGAAGAGGCAAGTTCCCTATGGCTTTGACTTCAAGGGAAATGACAAAATGTTCTTGACGTGAATCTCAGCCAAATAAACTTGTTTCTTTTTTCTTCCTATCACTGTTTACAGATATCATTTAGTTTGAGATCAGAGTAAGCTCTGTCTTTTCTTAACAGAACTACAGACTGAATGATCCTTGGGGCTGTGGCAGGAATAATAGGCACTGTATTTCTTGAAGTAAATTGGTGAACAAGACCAGACGCACTCCCTTCTGAAGCAAAATGCCAGATCAGCGGTGCGTGTCTGTGTGGGATTCAAGAGGGTGTGAACTTTGTGTAAACAGAAGGTGCAATCTACAGATACGAGAGTGCTGTGATGTGTGGTTCCTGTGGAGTCCTGTGGCATGCTGGTGAAGTTGAAGTGTGGTTGGCGGGAATTATGTGTGGCTCTATCCATCTGTAAGAGTTTGTCATGGGTGGTAAAGTAAGGTAGTTGTGATGGAGAGAATGTGCTTGTAAAACTGTAAAATAGTTGTATGTAAACAGGTCATGATACTACATGGTAGAGAAGGAGTCATGTGTATAGTTGTCTACAGGACATGTGGGTGATGACTTGGGATGGCAGAGTAAAATGAACTTGTGTGTAGGGTATACACACGGAGCCATTTGCAGTAAAGGAGTCTGGGGTGTAATGCATGTGAATGATAGGGGTGTGAGTTTGTGGATCCTGCTCAATTATTCTCTGTCTCCATGACGTCATCTTGTTTAACCGTCTTCTTTGCACTCATAACTGTCTATCTTATTTACATAATTGCATATTTGTTTATCCACTGGAATGTAAACTCCATGAGCAGAATTCACCTGTATCTTATTACTGATATGACACCAATTATTTTTTAGAACGCTGCATGACGTGTAAAAAAATAAAAGGGTCTAGGAGGTGATGTGAGAGTGCGGTGTGTGTGCACATGAGTATATGTAAAACGGCAGAGGATTTACTGTGACGGTAGAAATGAGATTGGGCAGCTCACTATCTGTGAGTTGGTGAAGAAGTAGAGTGAGGTTGTGTACAGGTGACAGGCTTTGTGTATGATTGCATATTGTGTGCACATAAATATGTAATGAAGGTTTGAATGTGTACTTGAAGGATATGTGGTTGGTGTCGATGGTAGAGGGAGAAGGTGGGGTGTATTTATGTTTGAGTGAATGTCATTTGCAATCTCACTGGGGTGTGTCTTGTCAGGTGTTGACTTCTCCCAGGTTCCAGGGACCTGAAGATGTATTGTGTCTTCCTAATGAGGAGTCCTGTCTCTACAGCTGGGTCTCAGGAGCCATAATTACCTAATAAAGTACAGATGGGGTTAAGGGAAGATAGAATTCTTTCTTCTTAAGTGGTCTCTCAAATAAGCAGCAGGTCCTCCTGGATACTTGTAAGATATACCTATAAAACATGAGTATCTGAAGTCCAGGTAGCTTCTTTTGTTTGTAGCAGACATTTATTGTGGCTATGTGTGTGTGTGTTCTTTCCAAGAGTCAAGTCTTTACCTCTCAGGTTCTAGAGACACTCTAAGATTTGAATGAATATACTCTGGAAGTTTAAATACCCCTGCCATTTCAGCTCCCTTTTTCTTCAACTAGGGAGCCTCATTTTTTTTCTAGTTATTTCTAAAGAATTATTCTTTTGCTTTTCATCTCTAGTTTTGCTGACAAGAGCTCTAAGTGCCGGCTAATTCTCTTGCCCTGCTCTGGGATTAAAGCAGTTTTGGGCACGTTCCTCTTATCTGAATTACCTCAAAGCCATTCATCCCAATTTATCGTGAATTCCATCTACTTTCACTTTTTGAAAAAAAAAATTTCCTCTGGGTACTTCTGAGCTTCTAGCTTTAGGATTCCTCTGCCCACCCTAACCCCTTCTCCTGTGTCTCCCGTAACTGGAGAGTAGTTGATCCGCTACAAAGAACTACCAAGTTTCAAGTGTAGTATAATGGGAAAATAGCCTATCTGGGTAACATAAAGAACTATTTTCCCCAGAACTCTTCAGTTAGATTGTTTGACCTAAAATCTACTAAGTGCTAAAAGCTGTGACAAACTCCTTCTCCTGCCTCACTTTTTAAACCTACTATGTGAAATCATTGTCTTAGAACCTAAAAGCAACGCTGGAGAGAGAAATTCTAAGGAAAAATAAGTAAAAAATATTTCTGGCTTAGTGAAGTGAAGTGGCTCAGTCGTGTCCGACTCTTTGCGACCCGTGGACTGTAGCCTACCAGGCTCCTCTGTCCATGGGATTTTCCAGGCAATAGTCCTGGAGTGGATTGCCATTTCCTTCTCCAGGGGATTTTCCCAACCCAGGGATCGAACCCGGGACTCCCGCATTGTAGACAGACGCTTTACCATCTGAGCCACCAGGGCTTAGGAAAAGAATTTTTGGAAGAACAAAACCCAAAAAACAAACTTGACCATCACCAGCTTCAAAAGTACCATGACCATCATACTCATCCTTACCAACAGCCCCATAAAGTTTATAGCGGGTGAATGACAAGTATCTCCTCTTCATCTGTCTTAAATCCATATGAAAACGGAAAAAGATTATTGTCCTACCCACCCCACGTTTTGCCTTGGGTTTCATAGAAAACAAATTTTATGGGATCACTCATCTGCCCATGATCATTTGATTCCCCAGCCCAAATTCAGATCAAATCGAAAGCTTCCTGATAGCTAGTCAGAGCTCACCATGACCTGACCTCATTTGGAGCAAATCCTCTGCATATGTATCCACCAGGCTATGTAAACTGAGGGTACGGAGATAGGAAAGAGTATAAAGCCCCATCTATGACATCAAGGAGCTCACAGTGTAGCAGAAGCAAGGTGTAGCAGAGATGAAGTGGTCACTCAAATTTATGTTGGGTGAAGAGTGGTCATGAAGAAGCTGGGAAAAGATATGATGCTGGAGCTGAGCCCTGAAGGAGGGTGCTGGGGTGTTCCAAGGGAATAGGTGGTTACAAGAAGGGATGGTGTCCTGAGCCAGGCTCTCTGGCTAAGACAACACTTGCATTCCAACCTCTAGACTTTTGCTGATACATTTCCATTACTAGAAATGTCCACCTTCTCTTTCCTTACTTATCCAGGTCCTGCCTACACTATAGGCACCATATCTAGTTTCAGCATTGCCAAAAAGCCTCCTCTGACCACTAGGACCCATCCTCTTTCCTCCCTAATCACCTGTAGTCTAGTCTGTTCCAGATCATCATGCCTAATATGATGATGGTCTTGTTTCTCTACTAAGGAAGAAAACTCTGAGAGCAGGAGGTCCTGGTCTCCTTGGAACCATGACCTGGAAGGCTGGGCAGAGTCTAGAGAGCCAGAAGAGCACAATGTTTATGAGCACATTCCTGAGAGCCAAACAATGAGAGTTGAGACTATGAGGGCTCCTATTATGACCAACCTAGATAGCACATTAAAAAGCAGAGACATTACTTTGCCAACAAAGGTCCGTCAAGGCTATGGTCTTTCCAGTGGTCATGTATGGATGTGAGAGTTGGACTGTGAAGAAAGCTGAGTGCCGAAGAATTGATGCTTTTGAACTGTGGTGTTGGAGAAGACCCTTGAGAGTCCCTTGGACTGCAAGGAGATCCAACCAGTCCATCCTAAAGGAGATCAGTCCTGGGTGTTCATTGGAAGGACTGATGCTGAGGCTGAAACTCCAGTACTTTGGCCACCTCATGCGAATAGCTGACTCACTGGAAAAGACTCTGATGCTGGAAGGGATTGAGGGCAGGAGGAGAAGGAGACAACAGAGGATGAGATGGCTGGATGGCATCACCGACTCAATGGACATGAGTTTGAGTGAACTCCGGGAGTTGGTGATGGACAGGGAGGCCTGGCATGCTGCGATTCATGGGGTCGCAGAGTCGGACATGACTGAATGAATAAACTGAACTGAACCAAACTGATGCTTACCAAAAGTGTTACTTTCAGAAAGGTTTTTTTTTTTTTTTAGATTTTTAAAAATGTGGACCATTTTTGAAGTTTTTATTGAATTTGTTACAATACTGCTTGTGTTTTATGTTATGGATTTTTGGTTGCAATACATGTAGGATCTTAACTGCCCAACAAGGAAGCAAACCTGCACCCCCTGCACTAGAAGTTGCTGTCTTAACCACCAGACTGCCAGGGAAGTCCCAGGAAGTCATTTAAATGTCCTGTGACTCAGTTTATCAATCTGTAGACTAGGAATGACTAATGAGATTAATGAGAACTAAATAAATTCATCAGTGTAAGGCCTTTAGAACAGTGCTTAGGAAGTGGTAAACACTAAATTAAATGCTGCCTACCATCATGATCACCATCATCATCATCACTATCACCATTATCTGATTCAACCAGCCTCTCTGCTATTTCCTAGATGAGGAGGCACAAGGAGGGAAGTGATCTTTCTAAGGTCATACAATTAGTGAGTATCAGAGCTGGAAGCAGAACGTAAGTGTCCTAACTCCCAGCCAGGGTTCTTTTGGCAACATCACACCACTTCCTGGTCTTCCCAAGGTCCTAGCTCAACCCTTGACCAACAGCTCCAGCTCCATGTGTTTGTCAAGTGAGTGATAGACCACTAACCCAGAACCTAAAAGGCCCCAGATCTGGCTGGGTATGAAGAGAATAGCTGCTGTTGCTGCCGCTGCTGCTGAGTCGCTTCAGTCATGTCCGATTCTGTGCAACCCCACAGATGGCAGCCCACCAGGCTCCCCCGTCCCTGGGATTCTCCAGGCAAGAACACTGGAGTGGGTTGCCATTTCCTTCTCCAGTGCATGAAAGTGAAAAATGAAAGTGAAAAATGAAAGTGAAGTTGCTCAGTCGTATCCAACTCCTAGTGACCCCATGGACTGCAGCCCACCAGGCTTCTCTGTCCATGGGATTTTCCAGGCAAGAGTACTAGAGTCATCCAAATCCCAGGGGTCTAAGTTCTCCACCCAAACCTAGAACACCTAACCCACCCTTCAGAGAAGACATTGCCTGTGGCCTGGATGAAAGGAAGAGATGGGTAGTTTAAAATTAATGCTCTTGGATTGGATTTAAAAGCTCCATCTTCCTCTCTCTCCATCTTCTATTACAACCTGAAGGCAAGTTGGCTTTTGCTGGCTTAAGAAGCAGCTCCACTTAAACGCTATTAGTTTCTTAATTGCAGAGAGATTGCACTCCCGCTGCCTGGCTGCAGGCTTTCACGTTGTACCAGGTATCTGGGATCTGATGTGCCAGGCAGGCAGCCAGCCATGCCCCAGTGCCCCACAGAGAAGAGCTGGCTTGCTGCTCTCCTTAACCCTACCCAGGTCCTTTTCTTACCTGAAGGTCCTCCTCCTGGTTCAATTACACAGATGTGCAGCTATGGAGGCAGAAAGCAATCCTGTGTCCTGTTCCTTATTCACAAACTTGCTGTGTGATCTCGGTCAAGTTCACATGGTCCTCTGCACTTCCTGATAGGAAGTCTCTTCCTAATAGTAAGAACTGTTTATCAAATGTCTTTAAAGAATTTAATTCAGGTCCAGTTTAATTCATCTAACAACCCAAGAGGGAAGGCTTTATTGTCCATTTTGTATTCAAAGAAGCAGGCTCAGAGAGGTGGAGTGACTTGTTCTGGACTGTACGGTGGATCTCAGTGGAACCTAGACTCGGTGTCGTAAGGAAGAATGAATCTGACCCCATGGTAGCTGTTTCTTTTACTTTAACCCTTGCATTCTATTGTTTTTGCTGCAAGTTAAGAATGTTACCTATAGCCTGAAATATACAGAAGAGCACATTCTCAAGAATTCTCACATTTTCCATTCATATAGAGATAAAAATTTCATAACAGAGGATAACATTTGTCTTGTTGGAGGTTTATAGGAACATTGTGACCTAACCTACATGGACAGTTCAAGAACAAAGGATTCTTATGCCAAGAAGTTTGAAACAATCAACCATACTCCCTCCCCTTTTAGTATAAAGCAAGCCTGAATTCCAACTTAGGTAAATTGTTCTTTGGGACACTTGTCCACCATCTTCTCAGTCACCTGGTTTTCCAAATAAAATCGCTGTTCCTGCCTCAACAACTTGTGTCTTGACTTATTAAAGATAAGATGGGAGGAGCAGTAAAGATAAAAATCAGGATGAAATAAAAACACAGAGGAGGGGTGGCTAACAGTGAGAGGACCTCAGAGGTACTATACCTTTTCATTGGCCTTTCTTTCCTGCCTTTTGTTGTGGTGGAAAGCATTTTGGTTTTGGGTAGACTTGGGTTAGAATAACAACTGTCAGTTCCTACATGACTTTGGGCAGGACACCCAACTTCCCTGGACCTCAGATGCCCCATTTGTTAAGTAGGCATCTGTGCAGATGTGGGAGTGTCCCATTAAAACCTCCCTTCAAGAGGGAACCTGCTGTGAGGGATGGAGGTGGCTGATAGCCCGCAGGGGTGACAACTTCAGATCTCACGGAAGCATTTTTGTGTTAAGAGCAGTCTCCCTGGGCTGTTCCCAGTCAAATATTGAACACATGGAGCTCTACTAGGGTCAGTTCTTAACCTGACCTTGGAAGAAATCTCATGCAGGTACCACAACTTTTTGAGTTCCTTTCATTCTCAAGAGTAATTTCATCTGGCCAATTAAACCATTTAATACAATCTAGGGTTTTAGGCTGAACCATGAGAAATTCCCAATGTTTGATAATTTTTGATCTATGTAAAAGACAATTTCACGTGGTTCAGATTTATAACGCAGGTAAGCATTAGTCACTCAGTTGTGTCTGACTCTTTGCAACCCCATGGACTGTAGCCTGCCAGGCTCCTCTCTCCATGAAATTCTCTAGGCAAGAATACTGGAGTAGGTATCCATTCCCTTCTCCAGAGGATCTTCCTAACCAAGGGATCAAACCTGGGTCTCCTGCATTACAGGCATTCTTTAGCGTCTGAGCCACCAGTGAAACCCATAATGCATGTAACTGCTGCTGCTGCTAAGTCGCTTCAGTCGTGTCCGACTCTGTGTGACCCCATAGACAGCAGCCCACCAGGCTCCCCCATCCCTGGGATTCTCCAGGCAAGAACGCTGGAGTGGGTTGCCATTGCCTTCTCCAATGCATGAAAGTGAAAAATGAAAGTGAAATTGCTCAGTCATGTCCCACTCCGCGATCCCATGGACTGCAGCCTACCAGGCTCCTCCATCCATGGGATTTTCCAAGCAAGAGTACTGGAGTGGGGTGCCATTGCCTTCTCCAATGCATGTAAAGCCATACATAATTCAGATTTAAACTCCTGACCTCCCTCAGCTTGGAAATTGGCCCTCAGTGGAGACAAAGAATATGGTTGACTCTGGTCTTCCTCTTGATCACCTTCTACTCCACGAGGAATGTGCTGCTTCTGTCTCCTTTAGGGCTAGCCCAAATGGAGAGGGGAGTAATTGCAGGTGGCTGACATTGTTGGAAGCTAATGTTGACATCTAGGCTTGGTGAACAGTTAAGACTGGCTTTTCTTTCTTGGATCATTTTTGTGTGTTTTCCTTGGGATTTTCCATCAGGGCAATTCCTTTACTGAAACTAATGTGTTCTCTGGGGGACAATCTTTGTTTCCCATCAGCCCTTGGTCTTCTGGTAGTTCATCCTCTGATTGAGTGCTTCTAGGCATCCTCATGGACAAGATTCTTCAGAGACATTCCAGGCAGTCTCTCAGTTGTGGCTGATATCTGTCTGGTCCAAGAAAATACACACCTTTGAAAGAATAGCTTTCACCCAGTGGAACTCTACTCATGTTCAACTCAGCTCCTCATGCCATTCTAATACTTTTTAATCCCCAGGGACACAGGCCAAGTTGTCTCTGTGACCCCAGTAATCTTTTATTATCTAATTTAAAGTCAAGAGGTATAGCTCCTTCCCTCCAACTTGAGGGGAAAAAGGAAAAGAGACCCTACAGCATTCCAACAGCCTTTTCCAAAGGGCTCCACTCTCCAAATACTTGCAACTCAACATTTTTACAGGCTGGGATTTTGCTGGCAGAGCCAGCTTTTATCACATCCTTTCCAAGTCCCATATGAGGGATATGGTATCTCATTTTAGGTTATAGGGGTACATATCATCTGTTATACATTCTAAACTTTTGAGATCTCTGCTGAATCACTGAGACAACAGAAAGAGCTACCTTTGACAGTTGGTTTCACTTATATACAATCCAGCTTTCCCAGTCATCCCATTTCAGACATGACAGTACAGAACAGGCAATTTTGCAGAGTACAGCTGCTTCTGAACCCATTAGGTGAAGTTTCAGGAAACAACTTGGCTGACTGTTAGAGGATTTTGATCAGCTCGGCCTTTGAAAAAGATGGATGATAAGAGCAATGTGTGCACACTCACTACTGTGAGGGAGACTTTCAAAGTCAGTTTTCTGCTAGACAAGGTTATTCGAAAGTATATTGACTAACTGATCAACCATTCACAGGACCAGATCAGTTAAACATGGCAGCTGCTAACAGGGTTTGATAGATATCAAACCTCATTTCTATCTTTTGAAAAAATGACATTGTACAAAGAATCTAAACCTTCTGGGGAACAGTGAAAAGCAAAGTAAAATTCTAGGATTCCTGATTATTTTAGCAGCAGATAGATGATGTACTATAGTTGCTTAGGTCCAGATTCTGGGGTCAAATAGAGCCAGGTTTGAATTTTTACTACCGAAACTTACTAACTGGGTATCGTTGGTCACATTTTCCTTATCTGAAAACTCTGATTTATAGGGTTCATGTGACTATTGAAGAAGGCAAGTTACTAGTGCTGTGCCTTAGACATGTTAAATACTTACCACCAAAATATTAATAGTTGTTATTACCAACATAGCAGTTTTGGCCCCAAGAGTCAACATACACAGGTTTGAATCTCAGCTATGTTACTTACCAGATTTGTGGGCTTGTCCATAAAATGTGGTATTAATAAAATCTATCCTTACTTATGGGGCTTCCCAGGGGCTCAGTGGTAAAGAATCTGTCTGCCAGTGCAGGAGACATGAATTCTATCCCTGGTCAGGAAGATCCCCTGGAGAAGGAAATGGCAACCCACTATAGTATTCTTGCCTGGGAAATCCCATGGACAGAAGAACATGGTGGGCTACAGTCTGTGGGGTCATAAAAAAGAGTTGAACATTACTTTGCGACTAAAAACAACAACAAATTGTTACTGAGATCCTTTTCATAATCTTTTATTCTAGGAATTGCAAAAATTGGAAAATATGGTTTGTTCAGTCATGTGAGGATTGCTTAATTTCTTCCCTCTTCTACCACTTCATTAAAAATGGATCAAAAATATTCATGAAGGACTTCCCTGGTAGTCCAGTGGTTAAGAATCTGCCTGTCAGTGCAGGGGACACTGGTGCAATCCCTCGTCTGGGAGGAGCCCTATGCCACAGAGCAACTAAGCCTGTGCACCGCAGCTACCGAGACTGCTCTAGAGTCTCACGCTCCGCAACAAGAGAAACCACTGCAGTGAGAAGCCTATGCACCACAATTAAGAGCAGCCCCTGCTCTCAGCAGAGAAGATCCAGTGCAGCCAAAAATAAAATCATTAATTAAAAAAAGATATGCATGACTACAAATCAGGATTTCTGACTGAGAGGAACAGAAATCCCACCAGTGTTAATCAGAAACTAATTCCAATCAAAGACTTTGGACATTTTTCTTAACCAATGCAGTATTATCCCTCCAACTGCCTTTAAAAATTTTTGAAACAGCACTAAAATTATGTAAAATATTACAAACACTTCCCTAAATCAATTGAGAGTGAGTTGGCAACATGATATCTGATTACCCCAGAATATGTTGGTGTATATCTCCTATAAACAATGGTATTCTCCTAAATAACCACAGCATATCACTCAAATCAGGAAGGTAGCTTGAATATATCACTGTCATCTGCCCCACAGATCCATTCAGGTTTTTCCAATTGTCCAAAATAATTTCCCTTATTGCTAAAAGACTGAGTTATAAATCTTGGTTTGTGTCTGGTTTTCTGCGACTTGGGTCTTCTTCAGTCTGTTCTCAATCTTTCTTTGTCTTTCCTGACCTTGACACTTTTGAAGAGAACAGGTCACTCACTTTGTAGGATGTCTCTCAATTTGATTTTATATTTCTTTATGATTAAATTCAGGTTCTGCATTCTTGGCAGAAATATTGCCAAACTGATGCTGCACTCTTCTCATTGATTCTCAGCAGGTGATGAATGATTCCATGTGTTTACTTGATCTCTTGATTGAGGTGCGTCTGCCAGTCTTCCTAGCTGTAAAGTCACTATTCTTCATTTTGTAACTAACAAGTATTTTATGGAAAAGTATTTTCGCATTACGTAAATATGCCACCATCATTACACTTTTAAGTTACTTTTATCAGAATAAATTCATGATTTTCTATTTTATTCAGTTGTTATAACCTATGGCTATCATTACTTATTTGGTTACTCAATTGTTCCCAATTTGGCCAGTGGGATTCCATTCAAGCTGAGTTTTATGCCCCTTTAAAATTTTCTTTTTATTTCTCTCTGTTACAAGATATTCCAGTCTGATCTTGCCCACTCGTGAAATTAGCTATTTCCCTAGGAGTTCAGATTTCTTTTAGTGGATAGTGGTATTAAGAAACCAAGATATGCACTCTAGGTGTGTTCATTGCTATTAGGATGTTGCTACTCCCAAATTTTCTTGATAGACAGAGCCAGGGAACATATGTATATATATACATGTATTTTACTGCAGAAGATATTGGTATTTTCAAATACATAAAACTGACCTAAAATTGACCCGAGTCTATTACTTCATCTTTCAAATAGGATCAAAATCTTATCCCAACCAATGTTGCAGAGGTGCTGTAGAGATCAAATAAGATAATAAATGTGAAGCTGCTCTTTAAACGTTAGTGTTATCTAAGGGGAAAGAATAAAATCCTCAAGCTAGTACCTCAATTTTCCATATACACAGGAACCATTTCCCCCAGCAACTGTTGTTACTGTCCTCAAGGGAAAAGAGTCCAGGGCTCCAATCCATCTTTCTTCCACTCTTATCTTTAGTTGTCCCTAAAGATGTAGCAGGAATAACATCACAGCATTCCCCCATCAGGGAGGAAGAGCTGGAAGGGGCAGGCTCTCTTGATCACTTTATTCCAGGCTATTTTATTAGGACCATGATCCTGATGGGTAGAACTTTCAAGGAAATGAGGAGGGTACACATGCCCTTCTCTTTCATTCTTTTAAAGTCAGTGATTGTATAGCCTTACTTTTCTCCTTCTCTTCCTTTATTTTTCCTCTTTTCTTCCTATAGATTCTGGCCCAGGCTGAGAGGTCTGTGGGCAGCCTAAGCGAGGTTGGCTCTATACCATGGAGCAAACATTCTTTTCCTCTCTCTATCCTTTTTCTCTCTCTATCCTTTTTCTGCAGTGCCTCTATGTTCATTAAAGTAATTCGCTTAGTTGTGTCGGACTCTTAGTGACCCCATGGACTGTGTAACCCACCAGGCTCCTCCGTCCATGGGATTTTCCAGGCAAGAGCACTGGAGTGGGGTACCATTGCCTTCTCCAATTAAAGTAATTAGTTCAGTTCAGTTCAGTCTCTCACGACTCTTTGCGACCCCATGAATTGCAGCACTCCAGGCCTCCCTGTCCATCACCATCTCCCGGAGTTCACTCAGACTCACGTCCATCGAGTCCGTGATGCCATCCAGCCATCTCATCCTCGGTCGTCCCCTTATTCTCCTGCCCCTAATCCTTCCCAGCATCAGAGTCTTTTCCAATGAGTCAACTCTTTGCATGAGGTGGCCAAAGTGCTGGAGTTTCAGCTTTAGCATCATTCCTTCCAAAGACATCCCAGGGCTGATCTCCTTCAGAATGGACTGGTTGGATCTCCTTGCAGTCCAAGGGACCCTCAAGAGTCTTCTCCAACACCACAGTTCAAAAGTATCAATTCTTCAGCGCTCAGCCTTCTTCACAGTTCAACTCTCACATCCATACATGACCACAGGAAAACCATAGCCTTGACTAGATGGACCTTAGTCGGCAAAGCAATGTCTCTGCTTTTGAATAGACTATTTTAACAATGGGAGGAAACAGACATATATCTTTGGCTGGATTGATTTAAGCTATATTTAGAGATAACAAGTATAGGGGAAAAAGAGCTCTTACATGACTATTAGAGTTCAACTCTAATGTAAATTCCCTGTCTTGTTCTTATTTCTTTGTGTATATAGTTCTTCTAAGACCTACAGGGAGGAGATGTGGCTTGACCAAGCTGAAGTTTGGATATTTTTGTGTTTTCTTCCTTCACTCAGTAATTGTTTATCCTACATGCTAGGCACTTTTTAAGGATGCTGGTATACAGCGGTGAGCATATGAAATATGATTTTTCTCCTCTGAAACTTGGAGTCAAATGAAATAGATAGACCTTCAACAGGGAAACCACTCATAAAATTAAAAAGAACATCACATAAATATATGGCATTTACTTAACTAGATATTAACCAGGTAGACTTCAAAGAAACTTGATTCAGGCAAGAAGCAACTGCATTGTATAAAGGCCCTGGGCCAGAAATAATTTGATAGGCTCAAGGAGCTAAAATAAGGATATGGTGACTTGAGGGCAGAGGATGAGGAGGAATAAATAAAAGCCTGAAACAGAACTAGAGAGACAGGCAGCTGCTGGCTCATGCTGGTCTTTTAGGCTGGTAAGAATTTCAAGCTTTATCCTAATTTTATGTAAGAACCACTGAAAGATCATAAGCAGAAGAGTAGCATAATTTATTTTAAAGGTATTTTAGCTACTTTGTAGAAAATGAGTTGAAAAGGAGCAAGATTAAAAGGCAATAGGCCATTAAGAAGCTATTGCCGTTATCTAGGTGTTAAATGATAGGAGCTTATACCAAGAGTGCAAAGAAAGACTCCCATCGTTCAACCATAGCAGACCCAGGCAGGGCTCAGGTGGTAAGCCCATGAGAACTTTGAAGACATAACTTCAGCCTCAGCCTTATTAAAATATGATTGTTTCCCCCTTATCTGAGAATCAAACTCATTATCCTTTGTAATCATGGGGGATATTCACTGATTTATCATTCCACATATTATAGAGTGCATCCACGGCGTTCTGCCTCCAAGTTGGCCCCTATAATGAGCAATGTCTCCTGGTGTTCATGCCTTGCGTCATCCTCTGCCCCTAGTGAATGACTGTGAACTGGACTTATTAATTCTCTAATGAATATAGAAGGATCAGGTGTCACTGTAGATGTTAGATCCCATTAAGACTATGGCTTGCTCCTTCTTAGGAAGCCAGCTGCCCTGTCATGAGTTGCTCTATGAAAAGGCCACACAGCAAGGAAGTAATCTGTCCACCCAGCAGCCTGTGAGGACCTGAAGTTGGCCAGAAGCCATAACAATGAGCTTGGAAACAGATTCTCCCTCAGTCAAGTGTTGACTGTGGCTCTAACACCTTAATTTCAGCCTGATGAAAGAGAGACCCTGAGCCATTTGTACCCAGCTAAGGTGAGCTCAGAGTCCTCACCCATAGGAACTGTGAGATAGAAAATATTCATATCCTAAATTGCAAGTTTTTTATATAGCCATGCTGTGCCATGCTAAGTCACTTCAGTCGTGTTCAACTCTTTGCAACCCTATGGACTGTAACCTACCAGGCTCCTCTGTCCATTGGATTCTCCAGGCAAGAATATTGTAGTGGGTTGCCATGCCTTCCTCCAGGGGATCTTCCCATCCCAAGGAACAAACCCACATCTCTTATGTCTCCTGCCTTGGTAGGCTGGTCCTCTACCACTAATGCCACCTGGGGAGTCTTTTTTATACAGCAATGAGTACTCAATGTGTAATAAAATGTCTCATGTACTTATGAATTGTCTTTGAAATAACCTTGGTATTTGTAACCCTATCATCTAGAGCCACATGAGTGGGTCCATTCCCATCAGGACAGTAGTGACCAGCACAAGGCAAAACCTTCCTGGAGACTTTGGTCACAGACCTAGAGGAACCCTAGAGACCAATGTCCAGTCCTCTCAGAGATGAATAAAGAGGAGGCAGATGGGCAAAGAGGAGGCGGATCTTTCAACTCACTATATTTAGTGTCAGAATAATGCCCATGATCTTGTAATTTCCAGATTGATTTAGCATCTTGGTAGTTCTAGCTTTCATGGCAATGAGCCAGAATCTATGATCAGAAACTTATAGATGATACACAAACTGTTGGCACTGTTCTATTCTCCTATTGTATTCTCCTATCTGTAACAACTAACCACAAATTTAGTAGTCTAAAAAGGCACAGATTTATTATATTATAGTTCTGGAGGTCAGATGTCTGAAATGAGAGTCGCTGGGGTAAAATCAAGGTGCTGGTAGGCCTGAATTCATTTCTGGAAGCTCTAGGATAAAATGTATTTACTTGTCTTTGCCAGTCTCTAAAAGGCTGCCCATCTCCTTTCATCTCCAAAGCCAACAATGGCAAATTGAGTCTTTTTTACTCCAACATGCATTTTCTTCTGCCTGCATCTTCTCCATTTAAAACTTCTTTGATTCTCTGGGTCCACCTGGACAGTTTAGGACAATCAACAACCTCAATTCTATTTGCAAACTTTAAAAAGGTCCTGCATGGTAACACCTTCATGTGTTCTGGGTACTAGGATGTGGGCATCTTTGGGATGGGGGCATTTTCTTCCTACTTCCTATACTTGGCACCTATTGGTTGTGGGAATGTGGTAGGAACACCACTATTTACCACATATGTGCGTTCTTCCCTCTTTTCCTTTAAAGTTACGTCTTTAATGTGCCTCCTCAGGGTCCATTATTTTGTGGACAGGCCATTGACCGAGTACGTAAACAGGTTCCACTAGAGACACTTCCAACCTTGTCTCCATCTGAGTCAATAGGTGGCAAATGGCCCAGTTGGACTTCTGTGAAAAGGAGATCAATACTTGGAAATGTAGATGCATCCTGGCACACCAATAAGTCTAGACTTCCTGCTGGCAGTGGATGATGCCTAGTGTGGGAATGGCCCATGCCCAGCCATCCCAAGGACACGTCTTGTCTTCACCCTCTACGAGGTCTTTGTTAGTGGCTGGAGCTCACTGGGCTTGTGAGATGAAGTATAAGATGGGAAAGGTAGAAGAAAATTTTCTTGGTTCAGGTGTATAATTCATGAAGCCTGAATATTAATATTAATGATCCTGTCCACCAAAGCTAGGCAAATGAAATATGCAAAGGAAGATATACTTGGAAGCTCAGAAGCTTTAGGTCTTTCAGACTTAGTTCCCCTGAGGGGATAGCTATAAAAGTATAGTCAGATTTGTACAGCAAATTATAGCTTGCTAAGAACCTTCACATTTATTAATTTGCCTTATGCTCACAATATTCCTATGAAGTAGGAAAGATAGGGAGGAGCTTTCAATTTTAGGAAGGGGAAAGTGAAGCCCCACATAGTCCCACAGTTTGAGCTAGAATTCAGATGACCTGATTTCAAATCCCATGTTCCCCGCACGACCTCACTCTGTTAGCTGTTACATGGTATAAATAAGATGGCATACAAAGCCCTCTTTATGTTAAATAATGGAAAACAACAACAATAAATAAAAGCTACTAGGCCAAGAACATTTTAAAACCTCTCTGTCTTGTAAAACTTGTCTCTATAAAATGAGAAATAAATAGGGCTCATTGCATGTGTTTTTTGGGTGACTATATGAAATAATGTACAAACAAAAATCAATATGGTGTCTGAAAATAGTAGTTACTGAGTGAATGGCAGTTACTATGAAAATAAGTAGCTAAATAAGAGGGGTCTTTAGGCAAAATTGCCTTTATTTACTTATTCATTCAGCAAATATTTTTCGAGTTTCCTTTCTGAATACCTTCATTGAGATGTAACTGATATGCAAAAGCTGCACATGTTTCAGTTCAGTTCAGTCGCTCAGTCGTGTCCAACTCTTTGTGACCCCATGAATTGCAGCACGCCAGGCCTCCCTGTCCATCACCGTCTCCCGGAGTTCACTCAGACTCACGTCCATCGAGTCAGTGATGCCATCCAGCCATCTCATCCTCTGTCATCCCCTTTTCCTCCTGCCCCCAATCCCTCCCAGCATGTGTACCATTTGATGAGTATGGGCATATGTATACACCTGTGAAACCATCACAATAAGGTAATAGACAGCCATCACCTCAAAATTTTCTTGAGTTTCTCCACCCTTTTGTGAAATAAACACATCTATAATGCATATTGTTAACCATAGACTATGCAGAACTTCTGCTACATACTGCATGCCTGTTCTGAACACTAGGGTTATAATTGTGAGAGAAGAAGACATATATCCTTTTCTTCTTTCTTTTCATGTAGGAGGTTGACAACAAATAAGAATCTAGTAGTAAAATGGAGATAAATAAGGTAGGATAAGGGGTATAAGGAGTTCAAGAGAGACATGCAGATTTCTCTCCAATGAAGTGATATTTGATCCACATGAAATATTTTCCATGTCTGGACCACTCTTTCCCATAGGCTATCTTGCATACATGCTAAGTCGCTTCAGTCAGTGTCTGACTCTTTGTGACACTATGGACTGTAGCCCCCCCATGCTTCTCTGTCCTTGGAATTCTCCAGGCAAGAATACTGGAGTGGGTTGCCATGCCCTCCTCCAGGAAATCTTCCCGACCCAGGGATCAAACCTGAGTCTTTTAGGTCTCCTGCACTGGCATGTGAGTTCTTCACCGCTAGTGCCACCTTGAGGCATAGGTTATCTTGGATTTTAGCAACTCAGAATTCTGGCTTCTATCTTGGGTATTTTCAGTAAGGCTCAAAGTCAAGCTTCCACAAGGTATCCTGTGCTTCCTCTCTCCACCACTGCCCCAAGTTTGTTAGCATTCACTTCCCAAGTCTCCCAGCAGAAGGTACTGGGTTGGCCAAAAAGTTAGTTTGGTTTTTCCTGATATTAAAAAACAAGAACGAACTTTTTGGCCAAGTCAGTTGTAATTTCACCCTTCACATCTCCTGCCAGGGCACTGCCTTTTTACCATGAAACTGATTCTGTAAGTTCTCTATCAAACCTACATCTGCCTCTGCGTAGGCTCAACTGAAAAATCCCTTCTACATCCTTATCATGGCATCATTGTATTCAAGTTATTCATTTATCTGATTCAACAAATATTTATTGACCATCTGCTATGTGCTGGCACAGTTCCAAGCATGGATGTACAACTGTTTATCCATCTCCTTTTACTTGTCGTTGGTTCCTTGAGGGCAAAGGTTGTGACCACTTCTCTGTTTTTTTTTTGATTGGAGAATAATTACTTTACAATATTGTATTGGTTTCTGCCATACATCAGAGAAGGCAATGGCAACCCACTCCAGTGTTCTTGCCTGGAGAACCCCAGCGATGGGGGAGCCTGGTGGGCTGCCGTCTATGAGGTCGCACAGAGTCGGACATGGCTGAAGCGACTTAGCAGAAGCAGCAGCAGCTGCCGTACGTCAACATAAATTAACCACAGGTGTACATATGCCCCTCTCTCTTAAACCTCCCTCCCACCTCCCACCCCATTCCACCCCTCTAGGTTGTTGTGACTACTTCTTATGATGATATCCTCAGCACCTAGAATTCCCTCAATGAAAAAGCATGAGCTCAAAGATGTATTAAGTGAATTAATCAAACTGAAATTCAGTGCTTTTCTTACTCTTCATGTTTCTCTACCTTTTCATAAAAATAACATTAAATCCCTTATATTTTATCTCATTAAGGTTTATAAGGATCTTTTGCATAAGTTATCCCATCAGGAATTAGAAGATATAAAAATGTTCAGTCACTTCAATCCAATAATCGTACTTTTAGGGAATTAGCAAGTACATAAAAAGAAAACAGTCAAACTTCTGAGTATAAATATACTTTTTTGAGCATTAATTATATTAGTTGAAACTGGTCACAGTCTGTATGTCTAGCAACATGGTAACACTCATTTCTTTCTATATATTTGCACCTTTCTTCTCCTCCTCCTCCTTCTCATTCTAATCTTTATTCTTATCTTCTGTTCTATTTTCTTCTTTTAAATAAACCAGTATCATCCAGGACCCAAATGAAAGCTTTCCATTTTAAAAGATGGTAACTATTAGGTTGAGAGAGAAAGCTATGTCTAGCCTATAAAATGCTGTATATAGTCAAGAATTTATTGAGATAGACATATTTCCCTGAAACTTTACCTATAGACATAAAGAAGATTGGCCTAGGTTTCTGCCATCTCTCAGGGACAAGGATAGAACAATTTTAAATTTTTCTTAGCTAGATATTCAACAGAGTGAGTTCCGACTACAACTTTGTATGATGGCTGATTTGTGTTTATGAATTCTCATGGGATGTGTTTCCTCTCCATTCATTGCTAAAATTTCTTGAGCAAACTTCTTTCGTTGTAAATTTCTCTGAAATCATCCAGGGCGTGTGTTTCTAATTCTCCTGTACACTAAAGAGTACTAAAGCTCTGTCAGGTCCCATCTTCTTGTCTTGGGTGATCTGAGTTTTGTATTCTGTCTCTAAGCTCCATAAGGCTGCACAAACTTGTTTCACAAAGATCAGAAAATGCCCTTTAGGCACAAGGCAGTTTCAGTGTTATGTTTACATCTCTAGGTCCTTATAATGAGCACCATTTAACTTCTTGCTAGCTCAAAGAAACATTCAAAAAGGCATAAAGATATTTTACCTAGCATTGACAGTTGTTTTCAGCAGGAGAACTGGTAGCGGGGAGCTGATAGGAGACTCCTAGTAGACCACGATACTAGAAACAGAAGTCTCTCACTCAGTAAGAGAAAGAATCTAGACACAAACCCAAACTTGCCTCCCTCTAAGAACCCATCTTTGGTAGAGTTCCTGAAACATATTACATCTAATACCAGAATAGTGATGGTTCCTCTCTCTTCCAGTTGAGTCAGATCAGAATATGGATGCTACCTTTATTGCTAAGAACGTATATGTCTTTTCCTTATGACTGAGCTCCAGAATACAACTTTGTTTCTGCTCATTCCGAGGCAGAGAAAGCAGCTAAACCTGGTGGCAGGAGCACAGCAAAGAGCAGGTTAAAGGAAGAAAGTGGGACTTGCTTGTCTGAGTGCTGTTTTATCCCATGAGCGATACTAAGCAATTAACTTGTTCCTCTTCCTGCTCCACTCACCTCCAACCCCTTTCTCTCTCCCTGTCAAAGGGGGCAGCGTTACTCTCAGAATTCAAGATTAATGGACTGTCATATGTTCACAGAAAATATCTTGCTCCATTTCTTCTTCACTAAGATACTCAGACACCTTATGATGTGTAATATATAAACCACAACACAGGTAAACATTTTACTTGCATTTCTGCAGACTCCATCTACAGAAAGCATCAACTTTCCCTGATGACTTCTAAGATATTAACCGTGGAAAAAGTAAAATTGTGCCAGCTGCATATTGTATTATTTTATACAAGAAAGAACTAAAATTCTATGCATACCTGAAAGGAACAGGTGTCCTTCAGATGCTTATGTTGTCATTCAGCTATCTCTCTCATTGTCCATTTATCCATTCTCCAATATGTCTACTAATTCAATAAATTATTCATGCATCAATCTAACACCCATAAAATATCCCCCTGCATCCTTTTGCACCCATCCATCCTGGAGTCCATTCATCCGACCACAATTCTATCCATCGATATGTTTCCATCTCTCATGTATTTATCCATCCATCTTTTCATCTACGTGTTCACCTAACCTCTACCCGTTTATCTATGTAGCTCTCAAGCCACCTCTTGATCTACCCATCAATCTAGTCAAATATGTTTAAGCAGCCAATCTGCTTACTGGTCTATGTGCGACTGCAAAGAAAACTACCACCACAATATAAGTAAAACATGGCCAGTACTTTCATACAAACAAAGTATTCAGGGAAATCTGAGAAGAGAGCAATTAGTGTTTCAAGGTGAAGAGAAGGAGGAAAGTAATGAAGAGAAATGCACCTAAATATTGCACAATCTTTATTATAATATCTGGATATGGGGTGAGTATAGTTAGGGGCCCTGGAGAACATAAGATTCCAGGAGTTATTTCAAATCTCAGAGGCTTATATTCTTCCCAACTATTTGAATCACAAGTTGCTCTTTGGCTTGTGCTATTTGAAGCTGCCTTTCTATCATTTAGACTAACAGTGTCTTGACTCTCAAAAAGCTTGGATTCCCCCATTTGATAAATGTCAGCATCATGGAGTGGTGAGGAGCTTGGATTCTAAATTGGGCAGAGCTTTGTCAGGGCTAATGGTTACTGTCTGACAAGGTTATCAGATGCTGTTTTTAAATATTTGCATATTGGTGGTGCTCTCTAAATGGTTCTGATTATTACTCTTTAATTTTTAAGTAAGATCTTCAGTAAGTGGTCTTGTAGTCTTTAAATAAACCAGAATTGACTCTAACTCCATCTGTTGTATATCCCTGCTCCTGACCACCATCATCCCCATTTGTTAATTTATTAATTCATTCAGTAAGCATTTTATGAATGCCAACTTTGTTAAAATTTTCTGCGCTGTGCCTTTTACATACAGTATCTTTTAATATCAAAATCTATCAGAAAAGTATTATTGTTCCTATTCTAAGGGTAAAGAAATGGAAACTCAAGGAGATATCTAAAGTCAAATGATTAGTAAGAGGTAGAGCTGTGTTCTGGGCTTCACTGGTGGCTCAGACAGTAAAGAATCCACGTGCAGTGCAGGAGAGCCAGGTTCACTCCCTGGGTTGGGAAGACCTCCTGGAGAAGGGCATGGCTGCCCACTCCAGTATTCTTGCCTGGAGAATTCCATGGACAGAGAAGCCTGCCTAGTCCCTGGGGCAAAGTGTCGGACACAACTGAGTGACTAACACTTTCACCTCACTTCAGACCTAGGTTTTAACATCTATGATGTAGATATTAGTACAGATCCACCTTGACTTTCAATGTGACTCAGTTCAGTTCAGTCACTCAGTCGTATCCGACTCTTTGCGACCCCAGGCCTCCCTGTCCATCACCAACTCCCGGAGTTCACTCAAACTCATGTCCATCAAGTCGGTGATGCCATCCAGCCATCTCATCCTCTGTCCTCCCCTTCTCCTCCTGCCCCCAATCCCTCCCAGCATCAGAGTCTTTTCCAATGAGTCAACTCTTCGCATGAGGTGGCCAAAGTATTGGACTTTCAGATTCAGCATCAGTCCTTCCAAAGAACACCCAGGACTGATTTCCTTCAGAATGGACTGGTTGGATCTCCATGCAGTCCAAGGGACTCTCAAGAGTCTTCTTCAACACCACAATTTAAAGCATCAACTCTTCGGCACTCAGCTTTCTTCACAGTCCAACTCTCACATCCATACATGACCACAGGAAAACCATAGCCTTGACTAGATGGACCTTTGTTGGCAAAGTAATATCTCTGCTTTTCAATATGCTATCTAGGTTGGTTATAACTTTCCTTCCAAGGAGTAAGCGTCTTTTAATTTCATGGATGCAATCACCATCTACAGTGATTTTGGAGCCCAAAAAAGTAAAGTCTGACACTGTTTCCACTGTTTCCCCATCTATCAGTGTGATTACATCCTAATAAATCCATGGTAAATTGAAAATATTATTAATCAAAACTGCATCTTGGCACTTAAGCTACTAAACATCACAGTTTAGTCTAGCCTACATAAATATGCTCAGAACACTTACAGTAGCTTACAGTTGGGCAAAATCACCTAACTCAAAACCTATTTTATAATGAAGTGCTGAAAATCATATAAATTTTAAAATATTTTTTGAATACTGTACTGAAAATGAAACACAGAATGGTTGTGAGTATGTAGACTGTTTACCCTAGTGGTCCTGTGGCTGGCTAAGAGCTGCGGCTCACTGCTGCCCAGCATCAGGAAGAATTATCACTAGCCTGGAAGAAGATCAAAATTCAAAGTTTGAATGGTATATCTTTCACACCATCACAAAGTGAAAAAAGACCATAGGTTAAATCATCATAAATTGAAATTCATTTGCCCCTCCTTGTTAGAGATGAAGACAATGAGAGTTGGAGAGTTTACATCACTTACCTGAGGTTACAGAGCTACTAAGTGGCAGAACCAGAATATGAACCCAAGCTCCTTTGCCTCCAGGTCAATGCAGTCATCACAATGCCTATTTTTCCTTCAAAACATTGTAAGGGAGATGAGAAGCATACGTCATCATTGTAATATACGGCTGAAAAGGACTAATTGAGCAACATAAGACAGACACAGGAAGAGATCATGTCTCGCTAAACAGGATTAAAGAATACTTCCAACAGGAAGAGGCAATTAAGTTGAGACTTGGAGATGAAATAGACTAGGATATATGAGAGGAGGTGGCATTGAGCCTACCAGACTTAGAGACATAAGATGAAGTATCACACCAGCAAGAATAAAACATACAGGACAAGAAGGGTGAGCAAGCCGGTTAGGTTGGAAGCAGATATCCAGAGTGCCGTAGCCCTCTTGTTTCTGCTTGTACACATCAGATCGTTCTGCACCATAGACAAAAGTCCTGATCATGGAAACAGGAGGTCAGCCACTCAAAAAGAAAAAAAGGCAAGACGATGTATCTGTTACAAAGGATAAGACAAGGGTGCCTCCCTGTTGGTTCTATCCTTTTCCTTTCTATGAAGCTTGAAGCCCAGGTCTTCTTGGGCTATGTACAGGTGAGGGTATTACAATTAACAGCCAGAAATGGCTTTAACAAAATGGGAAAGACAGTGGTGGAGTTAAGGAATAGAATTAGCATTAGCACTGGATTCAGACTGCCTGTATTTAGAATCCCAGTTTTGCTGCTTACTACCAGTAGTCATGTATGGATGTGAGAGTTGGACTGTGAAGAAGGCTGAGCACTGAAGAATTGATGCTTCTGAACTGTGGTGTTGGAGAAGACTCTTGAGAGTCCCTTGGACTGCAAGGAGATCCAACCAGTCCATTCTGAAGGAGATCAACCCTGGGATTTCTTTGGAAGGACTGATGCTAAAGCTGAAACTCCAATACTTTGACCACCTCATGTGAAGAGTTGACTCATTGGAAAAGACTCTGATGCTGGGAGGGATTGGGGGCAGGAGGAGAAGGGGACGACAGAGGATGAGATGGCTGGATGGCATCACCGACTCAATGGATGTGAGTCTGAGTGAACTCTGAGAGTTGGTGATGGACAGGGAGGCCTGGCGTGCTACGATTCATGGGGTCACAAAGAGTCGGACACAACTGAGAGACTGAATTGAACTGACTGACTGATGTGACCTCAGACAAATGCCCTCAGTTCCCTGAGCCTTAGTTTTCTCACCTTTCAAATGGGGACAATGATACCTAGTTCATATGAATGTTGTGTGATTATTTCAGGCATAAATCTAGCTCTTGGTAGCTATGCAGTCAATGCTAGCTCTGCTTCTCCAACATTAGGAGGGAGAAGGAAAAGCAAGTAAGGGAAGATGGTGATAAAAAAGGGGGGAAGAAGAACAGGGATCAAAGTGGATGGAAAAGGTGGCAAGCGTCTTCCTGGGGATTGTGACCTCTGTGCTGTCTTAAGTATTTTTCCCCATTCTGCCCACAAGATTTCCTGCAACTGACTGCATTTGGAGTTGGAACATCAAGCAATTTTGAGCTTTAACTGCATCAATTAAGGGCTCATAAAGCCATTTTTATGAGTGTATAATAAACTGAGCTACATTTGGGGTTGCCAAAGTGAGGTGTCTGTGTGGAAAACTTGATGTTAACTACTGCAGCCTACAGGAGCCTATGGGAGCATGCTGGATTTGGTTTTTGGATCAGCACGGTCCAGTAGAAATGTAATGGGAGCCCTGCATTTAATTTCACATTTTCCAGTAACCACATTAACAAAGCTCGAAAAGGAGAAATTAATTTTAATAATATATGTTAGTTAGACCAATGTATCCAAAGCATTATCATCTCAACATTGAATCAGCATAAAATATTTTTGTTTGGTTGGTTTCTATTAATTTTTACTATAATATAGTTGCTTTACAATGCTGTGTTAGCTTCTACTGCATAGCAAAATGAATCAGCCAGACATATACATGTATCTCCTCCCTTTTGGATTTCCCTCCCGTTTAGGACACCACACAGCTTTAAGTAGAGTTCTCTGTGCTATACAGTACTTTCTCGTCAGTTTTCTGTCTTATTGTTTGGTTGCTGTCTACTGTTCAGTCACTAAGTCATCTCCGACTCTTGAAGACCCCATGAACTTTAGCCCACCAGGCTCCTCTGTCCTTGGGACTTCCCAGGCAAGAATATGAGTGGGTTGCTATTTCCTTCTCCAGGGAATCTTCCCGACCAGGGATGGAATCCACATCACCTGCATTGGCAGGTGAACTCTTCATCACCGTGCTGCCTGGGAAGCCCTGTTTTATACAGAGTTCCAAGTGCGTGTTCAGCCCCACTCTCCCAGTTCCTCTCACCCCACCTCTTTCCCCCTTGGTATCCATATATTTGTTCTCTACCTCTTTGTCTATATCTCTGAATATCTGCAAAGCATAAAATATTATTAATGAGATATTAAGTTATTTTTATCACACTGAGCCCTTGAAGTCTGCTGTGTATCCTGCACTCACAGCCCATCTCAATTCAGTTACATTTTAAGTGCTCTGTAGCTACATGGAGAAGGAAATGGCAACCCACTCCAGTATTCTTGCCTGGAGAATCCCATGGACGGAGGAGCTTGGTGGGTTACAGTCCACGGGGCCACAAAGAGTCGTATGTGTCTACTGACCTGGACATCACAGCTATGGGGTCTGTTTCTGTAAGGAATAGCCAGGACTAGGCAGTATGAACAGTATGGGTTCTATGGTGCTCAAGTTAGTACGTTTAACCTCCGACCCTCCTACTTTTTTCCCTTATGCTTTATCGTTATACACAGACACAGAGAAGGTCCTACCAAACGCCTGCCTGATCAGTCCTCACAAAACAGCTGCCGAATGGAGGGGATGTTTGGAAGGTGCCAGATGCCTTTGCCTGCATCTGCCGAGGCTGCAGGTTGCCTGTGGGCAGTCGTATGGCACTGCTTCCCCCATCTGCCCACTCACTCCTACCCGTGATTGCTCACAGTCCTGCCCTGCCAGCTGCCTTGGAAACTCACCCTCCCTTCTTTCCCCTATTCCACTCATCCCCACTTTGAACAGAAGCAAAAGAAAGAAAGGCCCTTGTTATTTCAAATGGGGCTTGACGCAGCTTCACAAAGAGCATAAAATCAAACCGTTTTCACAGGCAATCACACTCGGGCAGTTAAAACAAACTGAGAACTCAATTACAGCCCATTACTGTCGGACTTGGTGCTCCCTGTCTCTCCATATACTCTGGCTTCTGGAGAAAGGGGGTGGGAAAGGGCAAAGGGCACCCACTTCTGTAGCCTGCTAATAGGGCTGGGCTCACTGAAAAGGCCTTGATTTGTCCAATCAATTCAAGTGGGAAAGACAAGTGAGCAACTGTACTACTATTTCGACATCTAAAGCAAGTGAGTCTGTTGACAAGCCCCAAGCAAAGATCCTTTCAACATTTGATTAGCAGCATGGACCAAAAAATGTATTTATTGTGTGTGTATACGGATATCTGGGCATGTGTGTGCACATAGACATGGGTGTGTGTGTGTCCTCTCTTTCTCACACCCATATAGTGTGTACAGACATCAACTTTAACAGTAACGAGAGTCAGAGTAAAACAAGAATCCAATTTCACATGGGCATCCTGGACATAGCAAATTAATGCTTCTGATGTAAAAGGAGGATAATAAAACCATCTGCCACATAGAGTTGTTATGAAGACCAAACATAGTACACCTTCTGTAAGTTATTCTCTGAAAGTTATTTATTTGATTGTAAGTAGAGAGAGTGTAGGATGAACCAGATAACTCTGGTTAATGGAATGGTAGAAAAAGCAATGAAGATCTCTCCAGGGTAATTTGGAGAAGTGAGCATGCTCTGAAACTTCTCTCTCTGATCCAGTTGCATAGACATTGCAGGTAAAATATTTTATATAATAAAAAGAACACAGCTACATTCAAAGATAACAGAGAACCCAGAGTTGCAAGCCTGAAGCTAAATGATTATGAATTGTAGGGATTTGAACCAGATACAGGTGGTTGGGGTTGGAGTCCCCTTTCCCAAATAGGGATTAGGACCAAGTAGATCTCATGCATGGAAAGGACTATACTTCTGTCTGTATGTGAAGCCTAAAGGCCCATAAACTGAGACCATGTTATTTCTGCCTTCCTACAACATATGGTAGCCAAGACTATGCCAGCAAAATGTGGCTAGCGGGAAGTGGGTTGCCTTCTGAGCCTGCTACCTTGCTGTTCAAGTGGACCCAGGACTGCTTAGTATAGGAAGAGAGGCAGTCCTTTTGTAGGACTGGATTTATGCACTCTCCAGTTTGCACATACTTTAGTCTGTTACACACTTCTTTGATGAAAGAACTGGAATATCTTTTCCATCTCTCTGCCATTTCCACAGTGAAATAATGATATAATAGTCATTCATTCATCATAGATCTTTTATTGTTGGCCAGATCCTATGCTGGAGAAATGCAATCATAATATATCCAGTCCTTCTGGCCAGTAATAGCAATAACACAGAAGAGCATTTGCAATTCATAACGTCTTTGAGTCCTATATCAACCCTGTAAGGGATGTTAATTCCCATGCATTTAACAAGTAAAAAGCCTAAGTCCCTCAGGTCAAATTGTCTTCTCCAAACCACGTATTTAGTATGCTGTAAACTTGGATTTTCTGGTAACTTTTAAGAAACCAGAAGGTTATCTCTGCAAAATAAAGGACTTAGTCTGGGGTAGATGAGGACTACAGGGTTTCCTAGAGATAGCAAGGTCCATGTTGGCATGAAAGAGGCAAAAGTTCTGAAGAATAACCCCTTTCCAACAGGAAAGAAAGTGGGAAATGGAGTAGAGGGAAACTGGTGGGTCCGGAGTGAGATGCTTTTTCATACCCACTAGCATAGCTATTGGGCTTCCCTTGAGGCTCATCTGGTAAACAATCTGCCCTCAATGTGGGAGACCTGGGTTTGATACCTGGGTAGGGAAGATGCCCTGGAGAAAGGAAAGGCTACCCACTCCAGGATTCTGGCCTGGAGAATTCCATGAACTATACAGTAAGGCAATGGCTCCCCACTCCAGTACTCTTGCCTGGAAAATCCCATGGATGGAGGAGCCTGGTAGGCTGCAGTCCATGGGGTTGCTAAGAGTTGGACACGACTGCGTGACTTCATTTTCACTTTTCACTTTCATGCATTGGAGAAGGCAATGGCAACCCACTCCAGTACTCTTGCCTGGAAAATCCCATGGACGGAGGAGCCTGGTAGGCTGCAGTCCATGAGGTGGTTAAGAGTCGGACAAGACTGAGAACTTCACTTTCACTTTCACATACAGTCCATGGGGTCGGAAAGAATTGGACACGACTGAGTGACCTTCACTTTCATTTTTCTTTTTTTCACTTCAGCATGGCTATAATGTAAGGGGGAAAAAAGGAAAATAACTAGTGCTGGCAAGGAATACCTCCCACCCATATATTTCTGGTATGAACATAAAATGGTGTAGCCACTTTGGAAAACAGTTTGGTGGGTCTTCAAAAAGTTAAACATAGAAATATAGAAATATATATATATATATATATATATATGCATGTGTGTGTGTGTGTGTGTGTGTGTACATGCACGCATGCACCCGTGCATGCTCAGTTGTGTCTGACTCTTTGTAACCCCACAGACTCTAGCCCACCAGGCTCCTCCATACATGGGGTTTCTCCAGGCCAGAATACTGGAGTGGGTTGCCATGCCCTTCTCCAGGGGATCTTCCTAACCCAGGGATCAAACCCAGGTCAACCGCATTGCAGGCGGGTTCTTTACCATCTGAGTCACCAGGGAAGCCCAAGAATACTGGAGTGGGTAGCCTATTCATGCTCTAGGGGAACTTCCTGACCTAGGAATCCAACCGGCATCTCCTGTACTGCTGGCGGATTCTTTACTAGCTGAGCTACCTGGGAGGCCCGTGTGTGTGTGTGTGTGTGTGTGTGTGTGTGTGTGTGTATGTGTGTGTGTGTGTGTGTGTGTGTGTGTGTGTGTGTTCAGTCGTGTTTGATTCTTTGCGACTCCATGGACTATAGCCCACGAGGATAGTCTGTCCCTGGAATTTTCTAGGCAAGAATACTGGAGTATGTTGCCATTTCCTATTCCAGGGGATCTTCCTGAATGAGGGATCAAACTTGCATCTCCTGCATCTCCTCCATTGGCAGGCAGATTCTTTATCACTAACGCCATATATATACAATATATATGAATGACCCAGGAATTCCTCTCTTAGGTATAAACCCCCCAAATTGATAACGAGTACTCAAACAAATACACATAACTGCACTTTGGTAGCAATATAATTCCAAAAGTTGGAAACAACTGAAGTATTCATCAGTGAATGGATGGGTAAACAAATTATGGTATATACATACAATAGAACATTATTTATCCATAAAAAGGAATGAAGTACTGATACACACAGCAATGTGTGGATATGATCCTCAGAAACATTATACTAAGGGAAAGCAGCCAGAAACCAAAAGGTGACATGGTATATGTTCCATTTATATGAAATATCCAGAATAGGAAGATCCATAGCGACAGAAAGCAGATTGGTGGCCGCCAGGGCCTTTGGGGAGGGGGGAGTGGGAATAATGGTTTAATGGATATGGGGCTCCCTTTTGGAATGATGAAAATGTTGTAGAATTAGAGAGGATGGCTGCACAACACTGACTATACGAAATGTCACTGAATAAACTGTTGTTGTCACTTTTAAATTGGTGGTTTTATGTTATGTGAATTTCACCTTAGCAACAACTACAAAAATAATGAAATATCCCAGCGTCTCTGGCCCCAAAGTTTGCGTTTTCTCGCTCTCAACAGTCATGTTGCTTCTCTCCTTTGGTTTGATCATAGAACCAGTAGAAAGACAAGTTTATCCATGCCAGAAAGGATGGAAGTTAAGTATAAATAACCTCAAAAGTAACCATGAAACAGTCAAAAATAACAAAATTCTTTTAAGTTTTTTAAAAAAATTCTCTTTCTTGCCAACAAAGGCATTTAATCAGCTCTCAAAACCTTTCTAATACTTAGTTTTAAAAGTTAAGCCTAAGATGAGCAATTTCTTTGTTTGAGGAATTGCTGGCACAGGTCAGGGTCTTGGGACTGATTTAGGAAGGAGCAGCAGAATGTCAAGAAATACAGATGGGGAAGGGATGGGTCAGAAGACATGGGGGAGAGAAAAGAAACAAATGTGTACATAGCTTCTCTCCCTGATGGAAAGTAAACCTCTCTCAGGCCAAGAAGCATGTCTCATTCATCACCACCAGAACTTATTATAGAATCTCATTTATAAAGGCACTCAGTAAATATTTGTTTAATAAGTAAACTATAAAGGAAAATACATTTGGTTTCACCCTGCTGGCCTAACTCATGAATCATCACACTTACGAAAGGCAAGGCTTCTTATCTCATAACTAATTGAGCTCTTTTGTTCATTTAATTCACACACACATCCATCCACTTTCCCTCCATGCAAAACTTGACAAGCTTATATTGATTGCTTACCCTACACCAGACACTATTCTAGAAGCTGTGGCTAAAGATATGAATAATACACTGTCCTTGCCCTTCTAGGGGAGGAGATTCTGAGCAGAAGGAAGTGGAGTTTGAGAGGCAGGCAGAGACTGGGCACTGAAGGGCTTGGAGAAGTCCAAGGAGGATCAGTTAGGTGGAGAGGTTTCCTGGACCTGCCAGCCCAAGGAGCCTTGTTTTTGTTGGTGACTCAAGTCGAAACCAGGGAAGCCCCTTCTTTATTAAGCCTAAGGACAGGAATAGGGTTTGAAGATGGAGATAAAAACAAAATCAAACAGCAGACAAATTAAACAGCAAAAGGAGGAGTAAACTATTAATCAGGAAAAGAGCCAAAATAATATCATCAGTTGAATGCTGGTACCCTACCCTCATCATTATTGGATGCTGGCTGCATGGGTGAGTGGCAGCACTGCCTGATATAAAAACAAAGATCAGTGTGAACATTCATTGTGATGATGAGCTGGTGTAACTATTGTCCTAAATGCTGGTAGAAGTCAGAATGCACCCCCATCCCAAGATGCCTTCTTCCTAATCCTGAGATCTTGCAGTCGAACATCTTATATCACATGACAAAATGGACTTTGCAGTTATAATTAAGACAGGGAGGTTATCTCAGATTATCAAGGGGACACTTGAGCCCTTAAAAGCACAGAAAGGGCTGGAGTAAGAAATGTGAGACACATGGAGAAGTCAGGAATGTTTGCAGCAGCAGGACTCAACCTGCTGTTGCTAGAGGAGGGACCACTGGGAAACAGGAAAAGTGCCGGCAGCCTCTCAGAGCAAATGTTGTTCCCAGGTGACAGCGGCCAGAAAACGGAGACTTCGGTCTTACAACCATAAGGAGCTGAGCGAGCCTGGAGGCGGATGGATGTCCAGAATCTCCAAAAGGGAACCAGCCTTCTTGACACGTTGATTCCAGCCCCACTGGCAATTCAGCAGAAGACCCAGTGGAGCCGCGCTGCACCAGGCTTTGATCTACAGAAATGTGAGATGATAAGAAGGTTTTGTTATAGGCTGTTATATCTGTGGTAATATGTAATCTGTTAGGGAAGCAATAGATAACTAATCACTGCCTTTAACAAGAATTTGTTCCACAGCTATTGAAATAGTGAGTTACTCCAGAGCGGAGAATATATTTCATTATCCTTGAGGTTAAGAACATAGACTCTGGAGTTAGACCACTGGGGTTCAAACTCTACCTCTGACATGTACTGCTGGGTAACAGTGGGTCAATTTCTTATTCACTCTGAGTGTGGTAAAACTTCCTATGTGTTAGTCACTCAGTCAAGTCCGATTCTTTGCAACCCCGTAGACTGTAGCCCGCCAGACTCCTCTGTCCATGGAGTTCTCCAGGCAAGAATATTAGAGTGGGAAAAAAAAAAAAAAGAATACTGGAGTGGGTTGCCATTGCCTTCTAAGGGCTGTCTTAAAGAGTACATGAGTCAATATTGGTAACTTAGAACTGTGCCTGAAAGAAAGAAAATGCTAAAAGTGTTCGATTTTATTGTGAAGATGTGTCTGGGACGTGGTAGAAGCATTAGATGAACAATAGGTTTTCTCGGGGCTTCCCTGGTGGTTCAGTAGTAAAGAACCCACCTGCCAATGCAGGAGACACAGGTTCAATCCCTGATCCAGGAAGAGCCCACATGCCGTGGAGCAACTAAGCTTGTCCGCCCCAGCTATGGAACCTGTGCTCTAGAGCCCACGAGCGGCAGCTGCTGAGCCCACAGGCCCTCGAGCCTGTGCTCTGCCACAGGAGAAGCCACCGAAATGAGAAGCCAGTGCACTACCAGCTGAGAGTAGCCCCGCTGTCTGAAACTAGAGAAAAGTGCCCATAGCAGCAAAGACTGAGCACAGCCGAAATTAAAACCACGTGTTCTCCTTCCAGGAGATGCATTGTTTTGCCATCTAAGATCCCTTCTCTAGGACTGACACACTCATTCCCCAGATACTGGGATTGTTGGCTGAAGAGAGCTACCTTACCCAGGGTCACCTGTCTTTTGGGCCAGCCTGCATCCAATGACTGGTCATTCCTGGGCTGCTGGGCCCGGCTCCCTTGCATGATTCAGGACAACTCTGAAGGGCCATCCCAGATTCACGGCTCCACTGGAATTCGTTACAGTCTTCGTTGCAATGTCCCAGCAGCTTATATTCCCCACCCCATCCCACCGCGTCCCATCTGCCTCCCTCACTCTCTCAGAGGTGGTGATCCCAAGATGGTTCCCCAAGAAAGCTTCTGCTCACACATCTGTCTCAGAGTTTGGTTTTCAACAAATCTGACATAATGCACTTCTCTTTCCCCCTTTTCTTCCTCTTCTTGCTGCTTGCTAACTGTGCTCTATAAGCTGCAACACTGTTCTTAATCATCTTGCTGCTGCTGCTAAGTCGCTTCAGTTGTGTCCGACTCTGTGCGACCCCATAGACGGCAGCCCAACAGGCTCCTCTGTCCCTGGGATTCTCCAGGCAAGAACACTGGAGTGGGTTGCCATTGCCTTCTCCAATGCATGAAAGTGAAAAGTGATAGTGAAGTCGCTCAGTTGTGTCCAACTCGGAGCAACCCCGTGGACTGCAGCCTACCAGGCTCCTCTGCCCATGGGATTTTCCAGGCAAGAGTACTGGAGTGGGTTGCCATTGCCTTCTCCATTTTAATCATCTTAAAGCCCTTCTAATCCTTACAGCTATAATGCAAGGTAGATATTATTTACTGTCTTATAATCAGGAAGCCAAGACATTGAGTGGTGACCTACCAACTCAAAATGCTCCAAGAGGCAAAGCCAGAATAAGACCCTGAGTGCTTTGGAGAATTCAGAGCCAAGGCACTCTGTTTATTGCATTGAATTGACCACTTTGCCCTTGGATCTTCCCTTTGGGATGCGTACTTCATTTTTGGTTGGGCTTGAGTTGGCATTCCTTTGGATATGGAGCATTGAGCTACTTTTGCTGCTTCACAGGTGATTTCCATATTTCTTTTCCAAGAATGTTTGGGTTTGTCCCCAGCATTTCCCTTCTCCTGAGTGGGAGCAGTCACGGAGCACCACGGTTGAGGCCCCACACATCAGGAGGAGGTAAAAGCTCCCATATGACCAGATGACATATTCTCTTTAGGGGGATCATGTGATATCCTTCTGGGACTAGTGCCTCTCCTCTAAGGACCAAAGACCCCTTATACAATCCCATCACCTGATAGCTTTGTCAGACAGGTCTGTGAATGGTCAGGGGGACCAGGCTCATCCTTGTTCCTAGGTCCTGGCTCTTCCAAAGTAGTCTGGACAGTAAATACTGTCCATTAATTTGCACCCACGCTGTCTCTGGGTATGAGAGTTAAAACCTTAAACCATTATCCTGCTATGTCATGCAAACTAGTATTGAAGAAAACTTTCTGCTACCGCATGTGCACCACAATGTTGTTTATCGAAGCAACAGAACAAGGGATTAATCTAAATGTATAACAAGAAGAGAACAGCTAACCCAATGGGAGCGGATAGCATTGTCATAGCAATCATGTTTTCAATAACATTTAATGGCGTGGGAAAATGACTCAAAATATAATACATGAAAAAAATAGAATAGTAAACACTTTCATTGATTTTTGTCACTAATCCTTCATATAATGTGCTAATAAAAAAAGACTGAAATAAAATATATCATAGTGGTTATTAGATAGGAAATGGGAGGTTATATGTTTTGCTTTTATTTTCTTCTACATATATTATTGTATTTTCCAAATTTTGTGCAAATACTGTGAACTACTTCTATTATCAAGGAAAACAACTATTTAAAAGATACTGTAACAATCTATTTTTATAATTGGTTTCTTTGGTAATAAAACACATTTTGGTCTTATAATCCAACTCAGTAGTATTCAGACAGTTATCAGCATTTCTTGTCCAGTATTCTTTTTTAATTCATAACCTCAGTATTTTTGTATTATCTTTTGTGTTTGTCAGTCAGTAATTATAATCAAAGCACTTAAATTATTCTAATTAATGAGTATTAACTGGACATGGAACAACAGACTGGTTCCAAATAGGAAAAGGACTATGTCAAGGCTGTATATTGTCACCTTGCTTATTTAACTTCTATGCAGAGTACATCATGAGAAACGCTGGACTGGAAGAAGCACAAACTGGAATCAAGATTACTGGGAGAAATATCAATAACCTCAGATATGCAGATGACACCACCCTAATGGCAGAAAGTGAAGAGGAACTAAAAAGCCTCTTGATGAATGTGAAAGTGGAGAGTAAAAAAGTTGGCTTAAAGCTCAACATTCAGAAAACGAAGATCATGGCATCTGATCCCATCACTTCATGGGAAATAGATGGGGAAACAGTGGAAACAGTGTCAGACTTTATTTTTGGGGGCTCCAAAATCACTGCAGATGGTGACTGCAGCCATGAAATTAAAAGATGCTTACTCCTTGGAAGAAAAGTTACGATCAACCTAGATAGCATATTCAAAAGCAGAGACATTACTTTGCCAACAAAGGTCCATCTAGTCAAGGCTATGGTTTTTCCAGTAGTCATGTATGGATGTGAGAGTTGGACTGTGAAGAAGGCTGAGCACCGAAGAATTGATGCTTTTGAACTGTGGTGTTGGAGAAGACTCTTGAGAGTCCCTTGGACTGCAAGGAGATCCAACCAGTCCATTCTGAACAAGATCAGCCCTGGGATTTCTTTGGAAGGAATGATGCTAAAGCTGAAACTCCAGTACTTTGGCCACCTCATGCGAAGAGTTGACTCATTGGAAAAAACGTTGATGCTGGGAGGGATTGGGGGCAGGAGGAGAAGGGGACGACTGAGGATGAGATGGCTGGATGGCATCACCGGCTCGATGGACATGAATCTGAGTGAACTCCGGGAGTTGGTGATGGACAGGGTAGCCTGGTGTGCTGCGATTCATGGGGTCACAAAGAGTCAGACATGACTGAACGACTGAACTGAATTGAACTGAACTGATGGTGTTCTATGTGACATACTTTGCTAGCTTGTTTTTGTAAAGGACATGGGATCAAAGCAATTATTCAAAAATGTCATACATGCATAGCTCATGCCAGGTATTCCCTTAGGTAGTAAGGATATAGGGATGAATGCAAAGTCAAGTGGGTCTTGGGAAGCATCACTATGAACAAAGCTAGTGGAGGTGATGGAATTCCAGTTGAGCTATTTCAAATCCTAAAAGATGATGCTGTGAAAGTGCTGCACTCAATATGCCAGCAAATCTGGAAAACACAGCAGTGGCCACAGGGCTGGAAAAGGTCAGTTTTCATTCCAATCTCAAAGAAAAGCAATGCCAATGAACATTCAAACTACCACACCATAGCACTCATCTCACGTGCTAGCAAAGTAATGCTCAAAATTCTCCAAGCAAGGCTTCAACAGTATGTGAACTGTGAAATTCCAGATGTTCAAGCTGGATTTTAAAAAGGCAGAGGAACCAGAGATCAAATTGCCAACATCTGTTGGATCATCGAAAAAGCAAGACAGTTCCAGAAAAACAACTACTCTGCTTTATCAACTATGCCAAAGTCTTTGACTTTGTGGATCACAACAAACTGTGAAAAATTATTCTAGAGATGGGAATACCAGACCACCTTACCTGCCTCCTGAGAAATCTGTATGCAGGTCAAGAAGCAACAGTTAGAACTGGACATGGATCAACAGACCAGTTCCAAATTGGGAAAGGAGTACATCAAGGCTGTATATTGTCACCTTGCTTATTTATTTAACTTATGTACAGAATACCTCATGTGAAATACTGGGCTGGATGAAGCACAAGCTGGAATCAAGATTGCCAGGAGAAATATCAATAACCTCAGATACGCAGATGACACCACCCTTATGGCAGAAAGTGAAGAAGAACTAAAGAGCCTCTTGATGAAAGTGAAAGAGGAGAGTGAAAAGGTTGGCTTAAAACTCAGCACTCAGAAAATTAAGATCATGGCGTCTGGTCCCATCACTTCATGGGAATAGATGGGGAAACAGTGGAAACAGTGACAGACTTTATTTTTTGGGGTCCAAAATCACTGCAGATGGTGACTGCAGCCATGAAATTAAAAGATGCTTGCTTCTTGGAAGAAAAATTATGACCAAACTAGACAGCATATTAAAAGGTAGAGACATTACTCTGCCAGCAAAGAACTGTCTAGTCAAAGCTATGGTTTTTCCAGTGGTCATGTATGGATGTGAGAGTTGCACTATAAAGAAAGCTGAGCCCCAAAGAATTGGTGTTTTTGAACTGTGGTGTTAGAGAAGGCTCTTGAGAATCCCTTGGACTGCAAGGAGATTTAACCAGTCCACCCTAAAGGAAATCAGTCCTGAATATGCTGAAGCTGAAGCACCAGTACTTTGGCCTCTGATGCAAAGAACTGACTCATTGGAAAAGCCCCTGATGCTGGGAAAGATTGAAGGTGGGAGGAGAAGGGGACGACAGAGGATGAGATGGTTGAGTGGCATCACCAACGTGATGGACATTAGTTTGAGTAGGCTCTGGGAGTTGGTGATGGACAGGGAAGCCTGGCGTGCTGCAGTCCATAGAGTCGCAAAGAGTCAGACACGACTGAGCGACTGAACTGAACTGATGTTTCCTTTTAAAAATCACAGTGCATTACATTTTATGCTGTCATTACCCTAAGTACCAAGAATTTTGAGAATACAGAGTGGAATAATCAACTCTAGAGTCACTAATAAATAGTACATGGAGCAAGTGATTTTTTAAAAAAATTTTATTGTAGTAGAGTTGATTTCCAAAGTTGTGTTAGTTTCTGCTGTACAGAAAAGTGAATCAGTTATACATATACATGTATCCACTCTTTTATAGATTCTTTTTCCATTATAAGTCTTTACAGAGTATTGAGTAGAGTTCCCAGTGCTGTACAATAGGTCCTTATTAGTTAGCTATTTTATATATGGTAGTGTATATTTGTAGTGTATATAGTGTGTATGTTAACCCCAACCTCCCAGTTTAGCACTCCCCTTTGTCCCCTGGTAACCATAAGTTTGTTTTTAATATCTGTGACTATATTTCTGTTTTGTAAATAAGTTCATTCATAGCATTGTTTAGACTTCACCTATAAGTGATAGCGTTTGTCTTTCTGTTTGACTTCATCTAGTATGAAAATCCCCTAGATCTATCCATGTTGCTTCAAATGGCATTATTTCATTCTTTTTTTATGGCTGAGAAGTATTCCATTGTGTATGTATATCACATCTTCTTTATCAATTCCTCTGTCAATGGACCTTAGGTTGCTTCCATGTCCTGACTATTGTAAATAGTGCTACAATGAACATTGGAAGTGCACAGATCTTTTTGAATTAAGGTTTTCTCTGGATACATGCCCAAGAGTGGCATTGATTTTTCAGCTGAATTTCAAAGGATAAATAAGAGTTATCTAGACTGAGAAAGGGACTTCCCTGGTGGCTCAGATGGTAAAGAATTTGCCTGCAATTCAGGAGACCCAGGTTCAATCCCTGGGCTGGGAAGATCCCTTGGAGAGGGGAACGGCTACTCACTCCACTATTCTTGCCTGGGAAATCCCATGGACAGAGAAGCCTGGTGGGTACAGTCCATGAGGTCACTAAGAGCCAGATATGACTGAGCTACTTAACACACACTTACAGACTGAGAAAAATGAGAAATGGCCATTGTAAAAAGAGGGAATGATATCAGCAGAAGTTCAAAGTTGTGAAAATACATGCTGTATTAGGGAAATATGCAAACCTGGTAAAATACCTGACTGGAAAAGTGAGGGTCCAGACTGGGAGAGGATGTGAATGTTGTGTTAAGGTATTTTTTAGTTTGGTTTGTTAAGGAAATAGGAAATGTTGGGTAATTCCTGTATCTATACAGCACATGAATGGGGTTAGATGATTCATCAGTTCAGCATGAATACATTTAGGCTCTTGGAGAAGGCAATGGCACCCCACTCCAGTACTCTTGCCTGGAAAATCCCATGGATGGAGGAGCCTGGAAGGCTGCAGTCCATGGGGTTGCTGAAGGTCGGACATGACTGAGCGACTTCACTTTCACTTTTCACTTTCATGCATTGGAGAAGGCAATGGCAACCCACTCCAGTGTTCTTGCCTGGAGAATCCCAGGGATGGGGGAGCCTGGTGGACTGCCGTCTATGGGGTTGCACAGAGTCGGACATGACTGAAGTGACTTGGCACACTTAGACTCTAACAGCTTGATGAACTGAATTGATAGAAATACCCTAATGCATCAGAGTACAGTTATTTTGTATTTTATTTAGCATCTGTCCTATGTACTCAGTCTTGTTTTAGGCACTATGAGTAATACACTAAAATGGTAAAAATCATTTTTTTCTATTAATTACATTTATAATTGGCCAAATATAGGCCATAGGAAAATGATGATGATACTTTCAACAATAAATGTTATTTGGAGACTAATCCAAAATATGTGACCAAACTCTAAAAGAATAAAAGGACTGGGAATCCTAAGATCCCTCCAGTGTCAGTATAAGTTATAGCCTCATTATGTGTTTGGACTGCTGTTTCCTGTTTCCAACAGCGGTAGACCATGCAAAGCAGATGCCCCATGAACATGGAAGGTATGATCCAGTGACCTACTGAGATATCACTTTGATGTGCCATGATTTTCTCTGAAAGTGAGACTAAGGCTAGCCAATATGCTCCGTGTCTCCTAGTACGCAGGGAACAGAGGGAGTGATGGTTAATTTCATATGTCAACATGGCTGGGCTGATGTGTCTAGGTATTTGGTCAGACACTAATCTTGATTTTTGCCCTGAAAGTATTTTTAAATGAGATTAACATATAAATTAGTAAACTCTGTGTAAAGAAGTTTACTTTCTATAATGGGAGTAAAATTCAATCAATCAATTTAAGAAGATAAAGGTTTACCTCCACAAGGAAGAGGGAATTCTCCCTACACTCTGCGTTTGGACTCAAACTGCAACATAAACTCTTCCCGCCAGCCTCCCTGCAGATTTTGGACTTGCTGCTTCCATAATCACGTGAGCCAGTTCCTTAAAACACATTGATCTCTTGATAGACAGATTTGACCTGTCTGTCTGTCCTATCTATGTATTTACTGACCCATCTATCCATCCATCTATCTATCGATCCACATACATGCATGCACATTCTATTGGTTCTGTGTCTCTAGAGAACCCTGACTAGTACAGAAGGGAATGGGTACCACAGTCACATTCGGAAAATTCCCATTCTTCCTTCAAGATTTATAGTTCAGCTTGTCACCTACAAAGTGATATTTTCAATGGTGTCTCAACTTGGGGTCAGATACATTTTCTCATTATGTAATAATTGTTTCTATATTGTCCTTAGAGAATTAGGATCAACTGTTTTGAAAAGACATCCTTTCCAGTTTACCCAGGCACCTAGCTACCTAGACAGCTTCTTCCAAGTCTTCAGTATTAAGGGAGAAGCTGAATATTTGAGTCAATGAGAGATCACAGAATCTTTACCTTGTTTCCTGTTAGCCTTCTTTTTTGATCACAGCTAGAAAGTGAATTATTTCTACAGTGAAGCCTCACACTTAGTAGGCATTCAATAAGTATTGGTTGAAACAAATGAAATACCATGAACATGCTCCATGCTCGTGCCTTCCAGAAAAATAAAACCAACCTTCCGTGCCCTGTTTGGCTTTCTTAGATCAGACTCCATAATCTGCTCCAGTCCCAACCCCCTTTGAAGTTATTTATTCCTTACCAGGTGTTCTGATTCATTAGTGGTTTCCATTAAAGCTATGGTTGAAAAGAGACTTTCATTTGCAACCCTCAAGCATGGTGTTTTTGTTGGCTGGCTTCTCCTGCTCTGAAATAATTACTTTTTTTGAGGTGCTGAACTTTTTCATGTTTGTCTCTCCTCCATGACAGCCTTTTCTTCTATCTTTCTGGAAGAACTTGCCCGGGCCCATTTAGTAATGCCATAGGATCTTAAAGGAAAATAAATCATTGACTACTGATACTGAAAAAGACCCCAGGAGATGCTTTTGTTCAAACTCTTTCAGTGAGGTCACAGTTTTCAAAATAAGGCAAGTGAATGGTGGTAGTTGTGGCAATAAAAATAACAATAATAGCATGTGCTGTAGACTTTACCATTTGCAAAGGATTTTCATTGATGAAATTATGTTTCATACAGTAAATTATGCAGAGTGAAGTAGCTTGGAGGGTGAAAACAGATCACTGGTCCTATGTCAGGAGGCCTCTGTTAGAATTCTGGTGTTACCACTTCTCCTCTGTTATGACGTTGGGCAAGTCACTTCGCCTTGATGAGCCTGTGTTTCTCTAACCATAAAATGAGAATAAACAAAGCCCCTCAAGACAAAGAAAGCAAAAGACCTTTGAACACTGTAATGTTCTACCTGGGCTTTCCTGGTGGCTCAGATGGTAAAGAATCTGCCTACAATGCAGGAGACCTGGGTTCGATCCCTGGTCCAGGAAGATCCCTGGAGCAAGGAATGGCAACCCACTCCAGGATTCTTGCCTGGAGAATCCGATGGACAGAGGAGCCTAGTGGGCTACAGTTGATGGGGTCGCAGAGTCAGACACGACTGAGCAAGTAAGAATGCAATGTTCTACCAAAATATAAAGTATGGTAACATTTTACTTCAGCTTATTCTTCTTTGACTTTTTATTGCTGTTATCAGGAAAACACAATTTTTAAGGAATTTTATTTTTAAGTGAGAAGTAAATTTGCGCCAACTATATAGGTGCTAATTGAATTCAAAGTGAAAAGCTCAATTTATCAGGGATGTCACTCAAATCATGGCATTCATTAATATAGTCTTGAAATTTGTGACATGTTAATATGTGACTCCCTGTCTCCTCCACGGATAAGTTGCTTTTTTAAAGAAATACACTTTCTTCACTACCCATTACTTTTTTTATGCTTATAAAAAGTTCACTTACTCATTGAGTCAGTAGATATTTATTGATCCATGTGCTGGGTACAAGTCAAATACTGGGGAAAATAGCGAGTAACAAAATAAAATTTCTGCATTCATGAGGCTTACATTTCAGGAGGAGGAGATGGATGACACATATAAAGTGAATATATATATATATATATATATATATATATATATACATACACATATATATACATATATATATATATACACACACATATATATATATACATATATATATATATATATATATGTCAACCCAATCTTTCCATTCATCCCACCCTCCTCCTTTCCCTACTTGATGTCCATACATTTGTTCTCTATGTTTGTGTCTCTGCTTCTGCTTTGTAGATATGTTCATCTGTACTATTTTTTCTAGATTTCTACATATGACATTTATTTTTCTCTTTCTGACTTACTTCACTCCATATGACAGTCTCTAGGTCCATCCACATCTCTGCAACTGGTCAAAATCATAGAGTCAGAAAGTACCTTGTTAGATGCCAGGCGCCAGGCAGTGCGGGGTGGGGTGGGAGTCGAGAGGGGAAATGGGAATTAGTGTTTAGTGGGGACACAGTCTCAGTTTAGGGAGGCGAAAAATTCAGGAGACGGATGACGGTGAGGGTTGCACAACAGTGTGAATGTACTTAGTGCCATTGAACTGTACAATTAAATAAAGTTAAAATGTTGTTGTTGTTCACTTGCCAAGTCATGTCTGACTGTTTGTGACCCCATGGACTGCAGTATGCCAGGCTTCTCTGTCCTTTACTATCTTCCAGAGTTTGCTCATGTCCATTGAGTCGGTGCTTCAGTACTCAGCCTTCTTTATGGTCCAACTCTCACATTGTACATGGCTTTTGGAAAAACCATAGCTTTGACTATATGGACTTTTGACAACAAAGGTGTCTCTGCTTTTTAATACACTAAGTTTGTCATAGCTTTTCTTCCAAAGAGCAAGCATCTTTTAAACATTAAAAGAGCTAAGGTCATGGCATCCACTCCCATCACTTCATGGCCAATAGAAGGGGAAAAAGGGGAAGCAGCAACAGATCCTATTTTCTTGGGCTCCAAAATCACTGTGGACAGTGACTGCACCACGAAAGCTTAAAGTGGTATGTTTTATAGTGTGACTTTTACAGCAATAAAAAACTTTTTAAGGAATGAAAAGGAAGTGTATGGTTATAATATATAAAATGTAAATTAAAAATAAATATATATTATTCTGGGTGATAGTATACATATGGAGAGAAATAAAGAATGGTAGAGGAGAAGGAGTGCTTGAAGGCAAATTGTGGGCATGGAAAGCTGTGCAGACCAGAAGGAAGTGAGGAAGGAGCCTTGGGAAGGAAAAGCAGCTAGGCGGTGGGAACAGCAAGCACAAAGGCTAAGAGGCCTGGTCGTACTTAGCATCTCTGAGGAACAGCAGGGAGGTTAGGTGACTGAAGTCCAGAGAGTAGAAGAGAGGAGTAGTTTATGAGGTCTGAAAGACAGTGGTATTGAATACAGAGTAACATAAATGGTCCTGCAAGGTCACATAAGGCTTTGGAAACAAGTGTGCAAGGCTGTCATCCTTTATTTTAAGAAGAAAAGGAGTTGGAAGTTTTTACGTGGAAGGGTGACATGGTTCAGTGTGTTTTTAAATGATCTGTCTAGCTACTGTGTTGAGAATAAACCAGAAGAGGACAAAGAAGAAAGAGCTTGCTTCTGAAGATGAGGAGACTTGGATTACTATGGTCATAGTTAGAGATGACCAAAGTGACTTGCGACCATCAGAATGGGCTGTATAATGCCGTGATAACAAAAGATATCTGATATCTCGGTGGCATAGAACAACAAAGATTTATTTCTTGTTGAAGTACATGTGCTTCATGGAATGTCTGTGGTTCTGATTTATGTCATTTTCACTTCAAGACACAGGCTGGCAAGTTGGTTTCCATCTGGAACAGTGGCCGGTGTAAAAGAGACATTGGCCAAGTGAAGTCACAGAATTGCTCCAGAGTTCATCAATGCAAAGATGAAAATCCTTCTGCCCACAGGTAGGAGCATCACAAGGAAAGAAGTCAAGATAGTTGGAAAATAATTCCATCATCTACCACATGGTCTAATCCAGCTTCCACTCTGAAGACAGAGGCAACAGATTTGCTGGATTGGAACTGAGCTGCAGATAAAAAGAAATGAGTGAAGAATGACCTCAAGGATTTGACCTGATCAAGTGGAGAGACAGAGTTAGTCTTTTCCAAGATGAATATGACTGTGGGAGAAGCAGGTTTGGGGCATGCTAAGTTTAATAAGTTACTCATTAAACATCCCAGGACAACTGTCAAGGATGCAGTTGGATACTGAGTCTGAAGTTCAAAAAAGTAGTTAGATGATAAAAGAAATTTTGGAGTCATATCCAATGTAGAAAAATGGGAAATACAGAAAAACATTTTCTAAAAAAGGAAACATACAGAACAGATTTATAATTGAAATGCAAGGAACTGCACATGTTTAATGTCTGCAGTCTGATAAGTTAGACATATGCAAGCACCTGTGATGCCATCCCCACAGTCAAGGAAGCAGACACACTCAACAGTTTGAGATGGAAATCTTAATGGATGTATAGGTGAGACTTTTCCTACAACCTAGCAATAGAATTTTTCTCTTGGGGGTACAAACTGGCCCAACCAATCATAAAGTATTCATTTTCTCATTTTTCCACTGCTCCTGGTAAGTTCAGTTTCCTTAAGAACCTCACAGGGAAGAGGTCACTGGGATGAAGCTAGGATTTAGGTATTCTCAACTTTCTTGGCAATAATGATATCAGAACTTTGTCCCATTTGTAAGAGAAAGAATTCCTAATGTTAAAACCACTCATCTGTTACTTGAATGTTATCTTTAACATTTTCAAAAAACACTGATCCAAGCTGTATGTGACAAGGATCTCTTTATCTCACAAAGCCCCTCTTCCCATCTTTCCACATTTGTGATGTATAAAGTTTCTTTGTGTATCAAACCAAGTCTGACTGCCAGTAACTTCCATCTCATAGTTCTATTTCTACCCCTCGGGGCTAAAATGGAATGAATTTAACAAGCCTATTCCTTTTTTTTTTTTTTTTTTAAGTGTAACAGCTCTTCAGCTTTACTACGATTCCCTCTAGTTATGTCAAGGTCTGATAACCCACGAAAAGGAGATATTCCCAAGCGTCGGCTTCTTCTGTGTAATTGACTTTTCTGCTCAGTGCTCAGTTCAGGCAAGCCACTGTTGATCTGCTGCTCTGAAGTCCCCTCTGTGTACACAGCCAGATGGAGTGCAACAGCTAGGGTCCAGGTAATGGCTATGGATAGATGTCTAGGGTCCTGATACATCTCCATTTCATTTGTTAATGAAGCTGCCCATTCTCCAGGACCTAAAGGAGACCTGACCTTGGTGCCCAATGATCCTAACAAATGCGGAATTTACATGCAAATGGCACCCTTGTTTCGATGCCAGATGGTCAAGTGGCCTTTGGTATGTCCAGGGCATCACTGTGTACACACAATGACAGCATTTGTACATCAAAAGTATGAAGTCTTTTTACTCATTTAAGAGTGAGAGAGTGGCAAACACACAAAAGCAGGAGCTGTGAACCAGACAGACCTGGTTCAAAGCCAGCCTCTACCACTTACTATCTTGTGCCCTTGAACTTCCTAGGCTATCTCCCTGGACCTCATTTTCCTCTTATACTTGCAAGTCAGAGAAGTAATATACTCCCACAGTGTCGTTGTCATTGAGATCAAACAAGCAAAGGGTCTAATATAGTGCTCAACACATAAAAGATGGCCCCAGATATAAGTTATCTTCTTCAACTTTTCCTGTTTACAATGTGTTTTTTAATATATTGTGCAATGGCAACAGGGAATTATTTGATCAAAATTTTAGCTTTCAGACAGGGCCATTGCATGTGTAAATACACTCTATTCTAGGAAGAAAAAACTATAGAGGAGATTGTACACCCTCATCCTTGAAACATCTGTTTCAAGGATTCTCTGTTCTACCCAGCTTTCATTACTTATGTTTCTGTCCCTCCATCTACAAAATGCTTAGACTGAACTGGACAATCTCTAAGGTCTTACACTCTATTCTTACACCGATCTGTTATTCACATAGCAATCTACAGCTGTTTTATTCTGGTTTTGAAAGAGAGTTGAGAGAAGCACTAACATTTCTTGGGAACCTTCTCCCTTCCAGGGACTCTGTTGGATATTCTGCTTAGCAACATTTTATGTTCTCCACCACTCTATGAGGGAGTTATAATTACTTCTTTCTCACAGGTAGATGGAGAAGGTCATCAATTCAGTTGCTCAGTCATGTCAAACTCTTTGTGATCCCATGGACTGCAGGACGCCAGGCCTCCCTGTCCATCACCAACTCCTGGAGCTTACTCAAACTCATATCCATTGAGTCAGTGATGCCATCCAACCATCTCATCCTCTGTCATCTCCTCCTCCCACCTTCAATCTTTCCCAGCATCAAGGTCTTTTCAAATGAATCAATTTTTCACATCAGGTGGTCAAAGTATTGGAGTTTCAACTCCAACTGGAAAAGGCCACTTTTCATTCCAATCCCAAAGAAAGGCAATGCCACAGAATACTCAAACTACCACACAATTGCAATCATCTCACATACTAGTAAAGTGATGTTTTAAATTCTCCAAGCCAGGCTTCAGCAATACGTGAACCATGAACTTTTAGATGTTCAAACTGGTGTTAGAAAAGGCAGGGGAACCAGAGATCAAATTGCCAACATCTGCTGGATCATCAAAAAAGCAAGAGAGTTCCAGAAAAACATCTATTTCTGCTTTATTGACTATGCTAAAGCCTTTGACTGTGTGGATCACAAGAAACTGTGGAAAATTCTGAAAGAGATAGGAATACAGACCACCTGACCTGCCTCTTGAGAAACCTATATGCAGGTCAGGAAGCAACAGTTAGAACTGGACATGGAACAACAGACTGGTTCCAAATAGGAAAAGGAGTATGTCAAGGCTGTATATTGTCACCCTGCTTATTTAACTTATGTGCAGAGTACATCATGAGAAACGCTGGGCTGGAAGAAACACAAGCTGGAATCAAGATTGCTGACAGAAATATCAATAACCTCAGATATGCAGATGACACCACCCTTATGGCAGAAAGTGAAGAGGAACTAAAGAGCCTCTTGATGAAAGTAAAAGAGGAGAGTGAAAAAGTTGGCTTAAAGCTCAACATTCAGAAAACGAAGATAATGGCATCGGTCCCATCACTTCACGGGAAATAGATGGGGAAACAGTGGAAACAGTGTCAGACTTTATTTGGGGGGCCTCCAAAATCACTGCAGATGGTGACTGCAGCCATGAAATTAAAAGACGCTTACTCCTTGGGAGAAAAGTTATGACCAACCTAGATAGCATATTCAAAAGCAGAGACATTACTTTGCCAACAAAGGTTCGTCTAGTCAAGGCTATGGTTTTTCCGGTGGTCATGTATGGATGTGAGAGTTGGACTGTGAAGAAATCTGAGCGCTGAAGAATTGATGCTTTTGGACTGTGGTGTTGGAGAAGACTCTTGAGGGTCCCTTGGACTGCAAGGAGATCCAACCAGTCCATTCTGAAGGAGATCAGCCCTGGGATTTCTCTGGAAAGAATGATGCTAAAGCTGAAACTCCAGTACTTTGGCCACCTCATGCGAAGAGTTGACTCATTGGAAAAGACTCTGATGCTGGGATGGATTGAGGGCAGGAGGAGAAGGGGACGACCAAGGATGAGATGGCTGGATGGCATCACCAACTCTATGGACATGAGTCTGAGTGAATTCCAGGAATTGGTGATGGACAGGGAGGCCTGCTGTGCTGTGATTCATGGGGTCACAAAGAGTCAGACACGACTGAGCAACTGAACTGAACTGAACTAAATTTCCTTTAGGATGGACTGGTTGGAATTTCTTGCAGTTGAAGGGACTCTCAAGAGTCTTCTCCAACACAACAGTTCAAAAACATCAAATCCTTGGCATTACTTACTCTCACATCCATACATGACTATCAGAACAACCATAACTTTGGATTAAAGATTTACAGAGAAGCCCGAGCAAGATGGTAGGCGCTGGAGCGGCAGCTGGGGCAGTGCTGGAGTGACTTTGAGGAGATATCCACATCCAAGGGCAAAGGAAAAGCCCCAGCAAAATGATAGGATGGAGGAAATCACATTTAGAATCAAACCCCATACCCGCCAGTGTTGCTCAGAGGGCTCAAACATACCTTGTGCACACCAGGACCCAGAGACCCCTCAGAGGCTGATACAGAAATGTTTGAGTGTCTCCTGTGGAGGTACGGGTCAGCAGTGGATTGCTGCAGGGGCAGGGGCTCTGGGTGCAATAGACCTGGGTATGGCATAAGCCTTCTTGGAGGTCACCATTAACCCACCATAGAGCCACCAGAACTTACTTACATAGGACTGGGGAAACAGATTCTGGAAGGGCACAAACAGAACCTTGTGCACACCAGGACCCAGGAGAAAGGAGCAGTGACCCCACAAGAGGCTGACCCACACTTGCCTGTGAGCCTCCAGGAGTCTCTGGTGGAGGCGTGGGTCGGCGGTGGCCTGCTGCAGGGCTGGGAGCACTGAGTGTGGCAGTGTGTGCATAGGACCTATTGAAGGAGGAGGAGGTCATAGAGATTAATAAATTGGCAAAATCACTTATGATTACTAAATAGCTAGTTTCCTAATTTACATGAGGACTTGACTTCAGGGAAGGATATCTTGTCCCACAGCTGAGAGATACGAGAGTCCTTACATAACCCAGTACTTTCATTCCCAGGAGAGAAAATCATGGAACAGAGAAAAAGTACACAGTCCAAACTTCTAACTTTTACTCTATGCCTAAATTGTATCCTGAACCATTCTTTCTCAAATAACTGAAAAATTACCTACTGTTCTTAGTTTTACCTTCATGTCCACCCTGAAATATATGTGAGCAGGTTAAAGCAGATTTAAAGACAGGTATGAGGAGCTGCAAGTCTAAGATGAAAGGTTGCATTACTCACTGTGTGACCCAGGGAAGGTTGCTTGCACGTTATGAACCCCAGCATCTTCACCTGTCAAATAAAAGAGGTGGACCAGGCTCTTAAACTGTGGTCCCCAGACCAGCAGCATCATCATCACCTGGGAACTTATTAGAAATGCAAACCTCCATCCCACCCCAGACCTGGTAAATTGGATGCTCTGGTGATGAAGCCCAATAAACTGTGTTTTCATAACTTCCCCCATCCCACCCCACAGGAGATTCTGACTACAGCAAAGCTGGAGAACCACTGGACTGGCTGAGTGCTCAGGACTCTCTACACCTGAAAGAAACTCTGGAAGGTATGGATGACAGGCTGATGCCAGCCCAAGAGAGTGGGTGAAACTGAAAACTGGGAATAATCAAATCAGATCCTCAGGGCAGGAGGAATCATATCTTGTGTGTAGAGCATCCCATCTCCAAGTTTCACCTCAAGCACTCAACTGTTACTTTAACTTGATTCCTATTGCTTAATTTTGTTCACTCCCATTTTCTCATCTGCAAGGGATAAGGACAAGTAAAGATAAGTTCCCTTAGAACTGAGTAATGGAATTTGTGGGAAGTAACCCCTGCATAGGTGGTTACTTAACCTCTCTGGATCTACACCCTTAGGGTAAAATGTACTTTTCTTTTTTCTAATAAGCTCTTCCTTTTTCCTGAGTGCCAAGGAGGTTTCTGAGCCAACTCCTGCAGGTCAGACCTAAGGAAACCTAGTACATTGGAAGTGTCATGACTCATGGGGCAGATTCTGAGTCCGTTTTCAGCCCAGAACTTCTGAGTTTGTTCCTCAATGAAGTTCTGTTTTTTCACAGTTGACTGGAACTCTTTTAGGGAGTGTGAGCAGTAGAGGCATTTTTTTAAACAGCAGGAACCAACATACACATTAAACAAAATAAAAGTAGAAAGCACTGTAATATGGGAGGACACGAACCATGATCTCAGGCCAGGAAGATGGCCAAGTCTTGATGGGAGCTGTTGGTATCAGAAGCCGTATCATCACTTGGGCTTGGTGGGTCTGATTTCTCTGTTCTCCAGTCTACTTGGTGGATAATCACCAGCCAAGTTCTGGAGTTTTCTGGCTACTTGATTCTGTACCCTCTGTCTCTCTGTTTACTTCTCTCTCTTCAGAAGTCATCCTCTCCTATTTTCAGATCCCTGGGAAAGAGAAACTAGTTGGCTGACTTGAGTTAAATACCTCCCATTTCTTGGTCTAATCATCTGTGGCCAGAGACACAGTATCATTATACAACTTAATAGCTGAGAACCACCCCTGGTGTGTGTGTGTGTGTGTGTGTGTGTGCACACGCGCTCAGTTGTGTCTAACTATGACCCCATGGATGCTGCACACCTCACCCGCCCCACCCCCTGCCCCCATCCCCAGGCTCATCTGTCCATGGGATTTCCCAAGCAAGAATACTGGTGTGGGTTGCCATTTCCTTCTTCAGGGGATCTTCCCAACCCAGGGATCAAACCTGCATCCCTTGCATCTCTGCATTGGCAGGCAGATTCTTTACCATTGGGCCACCTGGGAAGCCCACCACCCCTGGATGTGAGAGCAATTTAGGAGGCTCCTAGAAATGGGGCAGACCATCAGACATGTTCATTTTGTTTGACAAGATTAGAGAAAAATCTCAAATTCTCTTCACCAGGGCTGTTGTATAGCTAAGTGAATCAGCTATATTTGTATATAAATCCTCTCCCCTTTCTTTTGGATTTCCTTCCCATTTAGATCACCAGAGAGCACTGAATAACACAGTAAGTTAATCTACTGTATAACACAGTAGACTTTCATTGCTGCTGCTAAGTCACTTCAGTTGTGTCCGACTCTGTGCGACCCCATAGACGGCAGCCCACCAGGCTCCCCCATCCCTGGGATTCTCCAGGCAAGAACACTGGAGTGGGTTGCCATTTCCTTCTCCAATGCATGAAAGTGAAAAGTGAAACTGAAGTTGCTCACTCGTGTCTGACCCTCAGCGACCCCGTGGACTGCAGCCTTCCAGGCTCCTCTGTCCATAGGATTTTCCAGGCAAGAGTACTGGAGTGAGGTACCATTGCCTTCTCCAGACTTTCATTAGTTACCTATTTTATACATAGTATCAGTAGTGTATATAACACAATATTGTAAAGCAACTATATTCCAATAAAAGTTAATAATAAAAAAAATGAACCAGGGCTGCTGATTGTTGGCTGGTGCTGAATATGATCACCATCCTGTCATCTTATGTCTCAGGTGAATGGTTACACTTTTTTTAGTGCCAGATGCCCTTTTACATTTCAGCCAGAAATTTAAAAGAAGAAAGGCTGACTAGACAGGCATAGGATTTGGGAAGGAAACTCTTGATGCTACAAACACAACAAACTTCAGCTCAAACAATCTGATGTGGCATAACATAAACTACTATTTTCTTCAGTGTATGTTATACTTAATAGCAGCTGATTGAATCTCCATGTTATTAAGGCAGTTCTGCTGTGATGACAACAGTTTTAGTTTTACAAGAGGTAATTGACACAGAAAAACATATTTTTACTTAAGGCAAAAAATTGGTGTAATGTTATGGAAAATATTCTGTGATAAGGGTCGTTTCTCATCCAGCTCTGACTTAAGTATGATGAGCCTCAGTTTCTTCAACTGCAAAATGAGGAAGTCAGACCCAGTGGTGTCCAGGGTCCTTCTCACCATCTAGGTTTTCTGTGATCTGTTGATAGAGATTCTGTGACAATGTATGTAACCTATGGATGCTGGATCAGTCATTGTCCAGGCAGCAAATAAAGAGCACATTCAAAGGGTATGCAGGGAAAGTTTAACAGAATGGATTGTTTACAGAGTTTGGGGTGGAGTTGAGAAGACCATTAAGGGGCAATGAAGCAGCCAGAGACTAGCAACCATAGGAAGGTGTTGCCTTAGGCTTAACATACTATAACCTCCACCTGAAGCTGCCAAGGAAGGAGCAGGAAACAAGGGCTTGCATGTCTTGCTCCTCCTTTCTCAGACTTCAGGTGGTGCCTCCCATTGGCTGCACCCAGTGAGAAACCAGAATACAAGTTAGCCCCAGGATACAGATGCCCAACCCAGAGGGACAAATAGATAGATGCTAAAGGAAGTTGGGGCAAAGTGAAGTAGGTATCTCTACTTATTGTGCTGTTGCTGCTGCTGCTGCTGCTAAGTCACTTCAGTCGTGTCCGACTCCAAATATATTTCTGCTCTAACACAGAATTAAACCTGCCTCTGGCTGTTACCCCCAATGGGTGGATAGTGCAGGACCACTCCTGGTTTCAGACTGGTTGTTCCTAGAGGGAAGAGGATCAGGGTCTCTGCAGCAGCCCCTCAGGAGGTATTGCAATCTGGGATGGTCTTCCTACAGTTTTCCAAGCATTTTCCACTATAAGCTACAGTGAACATAAGGGGATTCAGCCCATGCCACCACCTACCGCTGTCCTGAAAATGGCCTTCTTCCCAGCTCTGATCAACTCTCCTTTCCCCAAAATCCTGCAGCAGGTCATTAGTATCCATAACAAACCTCTCTTCAAGTGCTTGTGCCCAATTTATCAGCAGGAACAGTTGTCTTCCTATTACAGTAATTTCTCTTGGGTTGTTTTCCTCCCCTAAAGTGTGCTTTTTCTCTGCTGCTGCTGCTAAGTTGCTTCAGTTGTGTTCGACTCTGTGCGACCCCATAGACAGCAGCCCACCAGGCTCCCTGGTCCCTGGGATTCTCCAGGCAAGAACACTGGAGTGGGTTGCCATTTCCTTCTCCAATGCATGAAAGTGAAAAGTGAAAGGGAAGTCGCTCAGTCATGTCTGACTCTTAGCGACCCCATGGACTGCAGCCTACCAGGCTCCTCCATCCATGGGATTTTCCAGGCAAGAGTACTGGAGTGGGGTGCCTAATATCTTAGGCTCTCAGTCAAACCAGTCAGGCAGAAAATCACCTCGAATGGAAGTGAGCACCTCTTCCTCCATCAAACAACTTTCCTTTGTTTCTGTCTTTAAATGCATGTGTAAAGGGTTAACCAGTTCCCCTTTCAAGCTCTCTTTCTGTTCCATCATTGCTACCCTGGTGGCCCTTTTGCTCGCTTGTTCTCAAAATCTCACTCCCAGGTCCTCTCCCTCTGTGCTCGCTGCCCACTCCCTCAGAGAACTACACTCCCCAGAATCCTTTGCACTTTATCACCAAGTGGTTTCAGGCAATGGGAGGCACTGGCAGAAGACTGGCAAGGAGACAACTCGGCTATTTCTTTTCCCCTTTCTCTGGACTTCTGGGAGCATCCCCAGTTTTAGTACCATCTCTTCTGGGATTCAGGTCCTCCACTGGAGGGCCTCCACTTCTGGGTTCTGTTCACTCCATCGTTTCTCCTTGACATTAAAGCCTAGAGGGGATTGAAGCAGCACCCGTTTACGCTGGAACCTGAGAGTTGCCTGCAGTGTTTTTGGTTTTTTTTTTTTTTAAACTGTTGGAACCCTGTAGGGTTTTTCACCTCTTCTATCAGCTGTATAATTAAATATCCTTTGCTTTAGATATCTGAAATATTTTCTGTGTTCCTGAGTAGGCCTGAATGATGCATCATCTCATACCAGCATGAAAGTATGGAAAGTGTATTCACCTTAAGCACAAAAGATGGACACAGATTCAAGTTGTGCTAGTTTTTTTATCAGTGACTTCATGCAAGGAATGCAATGAATAAGCATTCTGATTTCTTAAGGGTCCTAGAAAGATTTTAAGTGAATTAACACATATGAAAATGGTATAAAAAATGCTCTGATGCAGGTAGGTACTCAGTAACCTAATGTCATATTCATCAATATCAACAGTAAATAAATTCATCTCCTTTGTGAGCCTCAGCTGTGAGTTTCATCAACTATTTGTGGATAAGCTCTCCAGCCTTTGCTGTAATGGGAGAGTTAGATGTGGAGTGAAGAAAACCAAAAGAAAGCAAAGAAGAAAAACGTAACATTGATTGAACAGTTGTTCCATTCCAGGAATTGTACTATGTCCCATAAAAATATCTCCTGATTTTATTTCCCCTAGAGGAGAGTATTTACAGAAGAGGAAAACTGGCCTCTTGAAGGTATGATAGCTTGACTTGTCCGAAGTCAGGTAACTAGTGCACTGAATAGAATCTAAAACTTCCCACCCCTGCAATCTGAAGTTGCCATCATGGATGGAAGATCAGAAGAACGGAGATCAATTCCTTGAAAAGAAAGAGGAGACCCTAAAGTCGCATCATGTCTTCAGATGGAGCACGTTTCCTTTTAATCTTGGAAAGTAAACCCCAGAGACGAGGATGGGAGTGTTAGAAACAAAGAAGAGAGGAAGTAGGAGACGGGTGATGAGTCAGAGATCTGGAAGAGCCGGGGAGAGATAAGAAGGAAACGGAGCAGGTGGAGACAGCGTGACCTTGTTAGGATAAGGAGCTGCATCTCCCTAGCAGAGCGCCTTCCCCAGTTCTAAGAAAATTTTATCCCTAGAAACTGTTGGAGGAACAGATGGAAAGGGAGAAAAAGTGGAGGTAGGGGAGGCAAGTAGAAGGGAGCTGTTTTCCCAAGGAACCATCTTAGCTTTGGAGGTCACCTTGCTCTTGACCTCTGTATGCCCTCCTATTAGCAGGAACTGTAAGAAATGGACAATTACATGGCAGATTCAGTATCTCAGTCTTCAAAGAAGAGACTTCTCTATCCAGCAAAGAAGATAGTCATGGGCCATTGACTTCTAAAGCTGCTACTTCCTCTCCAAAAGCCTTTAAAGGAAGACTCTCCCCACAGTCCACCTTTCTCAGAGGGGAACAAAAACAAAACCTGTCATTGGGGAGTTTCAGATTCAGATGGACTTTGCTACACACCCATTCCACACCAGGCTTGGAGTCTTGGTGCTTTATCACCTAGTCTTCTCAACCAGCCCCTGAAATGGACTTTACTCTCTCCATGTCTAATACAGGAGGACACTGAGTGTCAGAAGAGAGAAATGACAGCCCAGGGTCAAACCGCAGATAACTGGAGTCTGAGTCTTCTCACTGCAGCTCAGGTAACTTCCTGAGGTGGGGGGCAGGTGCACCGGTAATGTATAAGATGACTGCAGATGTCACATGTTTAAACTGCGGGTTTGTTTTAGTATTGATTATAATATATTAGAAAAAAAGCTTGTATATAACTAGTATGTGTGTGTGTGCTAAGTCACTTCAGTTGTGTCTGACTGCGTGACCCTGTGGACTATAGTCCGCCAGGCTCCTCTGTCCATGGGCTTCTCCAGGCAAGATTCTGGAGTGTATTTCCATGCCCTCCTCCAGGGGATCTTCCCAACCCAGGGATCAAACCGTGTCTCTTACATTTCCTGCATTGGCAGGCAGTTTCTTTACCACTAGCACCACCGGGGAAGCCCATATAACCTCATATTCTACCTGCACATAGTTACCGTTGCCTTGGAAGAAGTTACATACGTGTTAAACAATGAAAAACAAGAGTCTATAAAAATATAGGGTTCACCAATAAATACAATAATAGCAAATATTTTTATAGTGCTTGCTGTAAAGTGACCATGGTCTAAGCTAGATGTAGATACAGGTTTGTCTGTATGATTAATTCTTACCAGTTAAATAGTGCTATTTTTGGTAGTTTACAAATGAGGAAACTGAGGCACACAGAGGGAGAGAGAAGCAGCCTGGCCTCTTGCCGCATTTGTGGAAAAGTTATTCCAGTTCAACCTTTATGTGAGAAAGAATAAACCTTCATCTTGCTTGCAAGCTCAGTTGCTTCAGTCATGTCCAGCTCTTTGCGGCCCCAAGAACTGTAGCCTGCCAGGCTTCTCTGTCCATGAGATTTCCCAGCCAAGAATACTTTAGTGGGTTGGTTGCCATGCACTCCTCCAGGGGATCTTCCCAACCCAAGGATGAAACCCATGTCTCTTTTGTTTCCTGCATTGGCAAGTAGGTTCTCTACCACTGGTGCCACCTGGGAAGCTCAAGTCAAATAAATTAAAATTATATATATATTTTTTAAGAATATTTGTTGAGTGAGGATTAAACAATGTTCAGTTCTCAGAACAACCCTTTGATAAAGGATCGTAAATGATAAAGGATTACTATTTACTTTTTAAAGAGGTGACGTGGACAAATGATGTGCTCAGGATCATGCAATACTCAAGTGACACAGACTGGTTTGGAGGCCAGATCCTCCAGCCCTGTCTTGTGTTTGGTGTTCTCACCCAAGCAGTTTTAAACTTTGGGCACATCCGGGTTTTCCTTAGGTCCCCCAGATTTTATCCCTGCTCCAGTTCTGTTATCCTTTGTGATGATCAGGATCTTCCTACTTTCTTTGCCGGCTTTCTTTGTACACCCTTTCCCTGGTCAGAGACCGACCTCAAATCCTCAAATTTACTAACTTATGATAACTTGATAGCTCAGTTGGTAAAGAATCCGCCTGCAAGGCAGGAGATCCTGGTTCGATTCCTGGGTCGGAAAGATCGCTGAAGAAGGGATAAGCTACCCACTCCAGTATTCTTGGACTTCCCTTGTGGCTCAGCTGGTAAAGAATCTGCCTGCAATGCGGGAGACCTGGGTTCGATCCCTGGGTTGGGAAGATTCCCTGGAGAAGGGAAAGGCTACCCACTCCAGTATTCTGGAGAATTCCACCGATTATACCCATGGGGTTGCAAAGAGTCAGACACAACTAAGTGACTTTCACTTTCACATGATAACTTTGGTACATGAGGATTGAGGAAGATTTTACATCTTCATAGAATTCCCTGTTCCAGCCACATTGGCCTCCTTGCTCTTCTCAATACCCCACCTGTACCTGCCCCCCACCTTGGTGCTCCTGCTCTATGTCAGGAACAATTTCCCCAGCTACTTCACCATTTGCTCCATTACCACAAACCAGCCTCTGCTCAGAGATGACCTCCCCAGAGAGAGCTTCCAGGACCATCTGATATAAAAGAGAGCCTTTCATCACTCTCCTTTTGCCTTATCTGCTCTATTTTCTTCTTAATACTTCTCCCCCCACCATGTGTTATGTATCAGCTTATTCCTTTATGGTCTGTCACACCTCACTAGGATATAAGCTTTCAGAGAGCTGGAACATGATTTTCTGTTTACTGTTGTTTCCCAGTACCTGGAACAGAGCTTGACACAGAGAATTTGCTCTAAAAATACTTATTGAAAGAGAGCTGGGCTCTGTTTTTTTTCTCTCAAAGCGAGACCAACTCCCACATACAACATATGTAAACTCAAACATACACACCACCGCAATTCTCACATACCCTCTGATGTACATTTGCTTTTTATCACTCTTACACACCTGCAGAGTGTCCACGAAGTCCTCTGCGTGTGACTCGCTCTAACACCAGGTGAAATCAAACATCATTTCTCGGAGTCTGTCAACATGAAAGATGGTCAAAATGAAATTTGAAATCTGTATGGAAAATGCAAAGGAGCATGTGGAAAATTTTAATAAGTCTTCATAAGGGTTTCAAGGCCATATAGTAGTGTCTGGTTTCTACCTGTATGCACACACTCAGGTTCATATACATACTGTCACGCACCCATATGCACTTTCACGCACATTTGCCATCACTCAAATATATACATGGGACTTTCATGGTGGCTCAGCGACAAAGAATCTGTCTGCCAATGTAGGAGATGCAAGCTCGATCCCTGGGTCACCAAGATTCTCTGGACAGGGAAACGGCCACCCACTCCAGTATTCTTGCCTGGAAAATCCCCTAGACAGAGGAGCCTGGCAGACTACAGGCCATGGTGTTGCAAAACAGTCAGATAGGATTTAGTGACTAAACAACAACAATAACAAGGTATATATACACAGACTGCTGCTGCTAAGTCGCTTCAGTCGTGTCCAACTCTGTGTGACCCCATAGATGGCAGCCCACCAGGATCCCCCATCCCTGGGATTCTCCAGGCAAGAACACTGGAGTGGGTTGCCATTTCCTTCTCTAATGCATGAAAGTGAAAAGTGAAAGTCAAGTCACTCAGTCGTGTCTGACTCTTAGTGACCCCATGGGCTGCAGCCTACCAGGCTCCTCTGTCCATGGGATTTTCCAGGCAAGAGTACTGGAGTGGGGTGCCATTGCCTTCTCTGATATACACAGACACATACCTACTAACTTGATCATACACACTCAAAACTCACATGCCTGTGGGTTCTCCCTCACAGAAACCTACATATCACACACACATGCCCAAACACCAACCTTTCCCTTTTGTACACACTGTCATGCTGATATTTGTGACCCCATGGACAGCAGCCTACCAGGCTCCACTGTCCATGGGACTTTCCAGGCAAGAATACTGGAGTGGACTGCCATTTCCATCTCCAGGGGATCTTCCCAACCCAGGGATCAAACCCAGGTCTCCTACATTGCAGACAGACGCTTTACCGTCTGAGCCACCAGGGAAGCCCTATACCCTAACACACTCATACCTTAAAGAGATACTCAGTTGCTGCCTCTCCATCTCTACACACTGACACACAAAAACAATTCACACTCCTGCCAACTTATTATCCACATGCATAATCACAAGAAGCACCTAGTCTAACAGATGCTTCAGCCCATAGTCACATCATGCTTACTGCAATATGCAAGTCTGTTTGTGCATAGCACACACAGACACACACACACACACACACACTCTTTAAGAACTAGTTTAAAATACCACATCCTGTTGTTATGGCAACAAAAACCCTGCAACTGCCTGAGAAAGTACAAGGACACACAGAGACAATCCCAGAAGCAAAAGAAGCATGTCCTCTGGAACATGGGCCATGTGATTATGAAAATGGCCCTCTGACTGGAGGTCCTTCTTTCCTACTTCCTTGAGAAAATTGATGATATCGGACGAGACCTTCCCACACTTCCTAGTGGGATACTGAAAATGTAACTTCAATTCGCATTTACATCTCCTTTCTCCCAGGCTCAGAGGCCATGGTCTCTTTGTGTGTGGATACCCTTGACCGGTGATCTTGATCACCTTTCCATCTCAGCTCAAACCCTGTACCTCCAGAATCTCTCTAGGCTGCTTCCTTTCAGATGAGTAACATACTCAAATGCCTTCTGTAGTAAGAAAACCCTCCCTCAACCACTTTCTTCCCCTCCAGTTGCTTCCCTCTGTCAACTTCAGAGTCAAGCTCCTCCTTGATGCCTTTACCGAGCATTTCCACCCCTTTCTCCGTCGGCCCTCTACTTGATCCTGGACAAGGTTCTATCCCTGCAGTTGTAATGGTGAGTACCATTAGTGTAGGTCTGTCTCCACATTGGATACCATTAGTATAGGTCTGTCTCCTTACCAGATTAACTGTGTTCAGGAATGTACTAGGATACCTTGAACTCCACCCATATTATATGTATCTGCATTCCATCAGTTATGTGTTAATGACTTACTTGATGCTGTCATAGATGAAGTACTAAGTAGACAAAGACACCAAAGAGGGAGTAAGAACCAACACTGATCTTTGAGATGTGGCCAAAGCAGCGTGGCTGATTTTCAAACCTATGGACTGAATCCAGCAGAAACATGCTTTGGTCAGCACATACCAGTGTTTATAAGAAAATTAGACAAGTTGCTAATTTATTACAAGCCCACTACTCCCATAATTTTATCTAATGCCTTCATATATTTTTGTTACCTGCTTGGTTCCTGAATGCTCTTAAGTTCATGACCTCTAATTTAGGCAAAGACAAGATTCAGGGCATATAAAGAACAACAAAAAAGGTCTTCCTCTGTTGTATAGTGGTTAAAAGAAGAGATATTTTGGAATCAAATGCCCTGTGTTTGAATTGCTCACCAGCTACATGACATTAGACAATTTAATTCACCCTCCTGGGCCTTGGCTTTCTTCCATTGTCAACATAGGGATATTAAAAGTGCCTAAATCTCTGTATTGATATGAAGGCTAAATAAATAAATGCATTTAAAGCACTGGACCAGAGCCCTCAATAAATGTTAGCTATTATTCATTATTATTCATTGTGCAGAGGAAATCACAGGGTCAATGAACTCAGAGTTTGAAAGAACATTGTATGCTTGGGGAAAATTAATGAACTAAGTGGGGATGGAGTATAAAATGAATGGGTGGAGGCTGAGAAGAGACAGAGGTAAAACATCATTGTTTTGATAATACCTCACCAAAGGCAGAAAGCAAAATAGACACTCAATATATCTTAGTAGGGTGAGTGGATGATTGAATGAATGAATGAATGAATGTCCCCAGGGCTCTCCTTGCCTGAGGAGTCTGGCTATCACGTTCTGGGTAAGAATGAAAGAGATTCATTCATGGTTCAGGTTTTGAGTTTCTCCTGTGTGCCAAACATTGTACAAGGTGCTTGTAAGATATCACTGAATGAAACAAAGATCTCTGCCCTCCTGGATCTTACATTCTAGCAAGGTCAGAAAGGAAATAAATAGTACGCATAACAATTAAGTGAATTATGCAGTGTATTGAAATGCAATGACTCCTGCACACCCTGGCTTCTGTGGGTATCAGACAGGGTGGCAAGTATAGTGATAAGGATCCTGTTAGGATGCTATGGGTTGGTCCAAGACAGGGTCATGATGGTAACTGTACTGCAGGGAAAGAAGGACCAAGTTGGCCAAGGGGTTGAAGTTGAGGAGGCAGGTAGTTTCATTAAATAGTGTGGCTGCTGTAGGTTGCATTGAAAAAGGATATTTGAGCAAAGATGTGAAGTAGATAGTTAGTTCAGTGGGAAGAACATCCTAGGCAGAGAGAATAGATAATGCAAAGGGTCTGTGGCAGGAGCACATTGGCTGTGTTTGAAAAGCAATAAGGATCCTGAGGGGCTGGAGTGGAGCCAGGGAGGGGAGAATACCAGGAGAACAAAGAGGTAAGAAGAACTGGACCACGGAAAGCCTAAAGGGTCATCATAAGGACCTTGTCTGTCACTGTGAAGAAATGAGTAATCATTGTAAGGTATTGAGCCAGGGAGTGGCGTGGTCTAACTTCTTTTTTAAAAGGAGCTTTCAACTGCTGCACAGACTGTGTGTGGCAGGAGCAGTCTCACTAAGAGGCAGGGATTTCCCAGGTGGCGCTGGTGGTAAAGAACCAGCCTGCCAATGCTGGAGACGTGAGACTGGAGAAGGGCATGACAACCCACTCTAGTATTCTTGCTTGGAGGATCCCTTGGACAGACAAGCCTGGCAGGCTACAGTCGATAGGGTTGAGAAGAGTCAGACACAAAAAGCAACTTAGTGCATGCACACGCACACACACACACACACACACACACACACACACACACACACACACGAACCCACTAAGAGGCAAGTGGGAGAGGAAGACAGTATGGCTTCCTCAAGCCTTGGGAGCTCGGGAAGAAATTGGAGTTGAAGTGACCACTAATTTGTGATGGTGAATGGGTCCAACTGATGTGGCAAGTTCGGCCGTGTCTGCAGTCTGCACAGTCCTGATCCTTGGCTTTGCCTCCTTCTTCTCTATTCCGATTCCAAGTCTAGAACCACTCACCAGTTTACTAAAGATAATGACGACATCTGCCACAATGGCAACAACATAACTCTGATATCACCTAGAAATGCTTTACTTATATTCACTACTTAAAGGTATAGTTTGGGTTCTATTTCTTTCTTTTTTTTTTTTTGTATTTTTAGAATAACTTTTATTTAAATTTTGACTTACAGAAAAATTGCAAAGAAAGTAGAGAGTTCTCCTATATCCAAACATACCCAGTTTCTTCTGTTTAACATCTTACATTAGTGTGGTACATTACTTATAATTGATGAACTAGTATTGGTTCAGTATTTTAAGCTGATTTCCTTAGTTTTTACCTAATGTACTTTTCTGTACTAGGATCCCATCCAGGATACCATGTTACAATTAGTCATCGTATTTCCTTAGGCTCCTCTTAGCTATGATTGTTTCTCATACTTTCTTTTTTTGTGTAACTTAGCGGGTTTTGAGGGTATTGGTCAGTTATTGTGTAGAACATCCCTCTATTGAGATTTGTCTGATGTTTGTCTTTTTTTTTTTCTTATAATCTACTTTTATTTATTTTTTTTATTTTTAGTTTTTTATTTTTTAAATTTTATTTTATTTTATTTTATTTTTTTACAGGAGAACTTTTACTTTATTTCTTTTTCTTTTTTTTCCTTTTATTTTTTTTAAATTTTTTAAATTTTAAAATCTTTAATTCTTACATGCGTTCCCAAACATGAACCCCCCTCCCACCTCCCTCCCCATAACATCTCTCTGGGTCATCCCCATGCACCAGCCCCAAGCATGCTGCATCCTGCGTCAGACATAGACTGGCGATTCAATTCTTACATGATAGTATACATGTTAGACTGTCATTCTCCCAAATCATCCCACCCTCTCCCTCTCCCTCTGAGTCCAAAAGTCCGTTATACACATCTGTGTCTCTTTCCCTGTCTTGCATACAGGGTCATCATTGCCATCTTCCTAAATTCCATATATATGTGTTAGTATACTGTATTGGTGTTTTTCTTTCTGGCCTACTTCACTCTGTATAATCGGCTCCAGTTTCATCCATCTCATCAGAACTGATTCAAATGAATTCTTTTTAACGGCTGAGTAATGCAGAAGTGCACAAGGAAGCACAGACAAGCTATGAGTTACTTACTGTCAAGAGTTCGCATGCTGCAACTAAAGATCCTGCGTGCCACAGCGAAGATCAAAGATCTCACGTCCTATAACTAAGACCTGGCACAGCCAAATATAATAAATACATAAATAAAAATAAAAAATAAATGATTGATAGAGCCAAATTTGATTAGGGCTGTACAAGTCCAAGACTCATACCCTTTGCCGCTATTCTGTGCTATTGCTCAAGTCATTGAAATAGAAATTTCAGGACTTTTGCCTGCTATTCCTTGTTTGAAAAGTGAGTGTCAGTCATTTCAGTCATGACTCTTTGCGACCCCATGGACTGTAGCCTGCCAGACTCCTCTGTCAGTGGAATTCTCCAGTCAAGAACATTGAAGTGGATATCTATTCCCTTCTCCAGGGGATCTCCCTGACCAAGAGATCGGACTTGGGTCTCCTGCACTCCATGCAGATTCTTTACTGTCTGAGCCACCAGGGAAGCAAAAATATATAGATATATTTTTTTAATTCCTTGGTGTTACCAGTTCCTGTAGAGTGAATTGGGCATAGGAGTAGGCTATTAAGGGTTTGGGAATGATTTTTGAAGATCCCACTGGGACAAATTCACTAGTGTCTATCTTTAGATTTTTGTACCCTCAGTTTTTAATTGTGGAGTATTTTATTTTTTTCCAAAATTATTTAAGCAATCTTGATATTTTCTTTCTCTTAAGAGATCACCTCAGTGTTTAGGATATGGAAGTCAGATTGAGTTGTTACTGTTCTTCTGATTGTTATTATAAAATAAACAAAATAATTTTGAGGGGAATTTGGGGGAGAATGAATACATGGATATGTATGGAAGAGTCCCTTTGCTGTCCACCTGAAACTAGGTAATACTCAGTTCAATTCAGTCGCTCAGTCATGTCCAACTCTTTGCAACCCCATGGACTACAGCATGCCAGGCTTCCCTGTCCATGACCACTCCCAGAGCCTACTCAAACTCATGTCCATTGCATTGGTGATGCCATCCAACCCTCTCATACTCTGTCGTCCCCTTCTCCTCCCACATTCAATCTTTCCCAGCATCAGAGTCTTTTCCAATGAATCAGTTCTTCACATCAGGTGGCCAAAATATTGGAGTTTCAGCTGCAGCATCACTCCTTCCAATTAATATTCAGGACTGATTTCCTTCAGGATTGACTGGTTGGATCTCCTTGCTGTCCAAGGGACTCTCAAGACTCTTCTCCAACACCACAGTTCAAAAGCATCAGTTCTTTCATGCTCAGCTTTCTTTATAGTCCAACTCTCACATCCATACATGACTACTGGAAAAACCATAGCTTTGACTAGACGGACCTTTGTTGGTAAAGTAACGTCTCTGCTTTTTAATATGCTGTCAGGTTGGTGGCACTAGTGGTAAAGAATCTCCCTGCCAAGAGGGTTGGATCCTTGGGTGGTGAAGAGCCCCTGGAAAGGAAATGGCACCCCACTCAAGTATTCTTGCCCAGGAAATTCCATGGACAGAGGAGCCTAGAGGGCTACAGTCCAAGAGGTAGCGAAGAGTCAGACACAACTGAGAACACACACACTCACCATATAAAATGAAAAGTTTAAAAAAATAAATAGTTTTACTTCATACTTCTATAAACTAGGATGTCTTAATATCTTCTTGGATTTCTGTAGAAAAAAAGTTCTAAATTTCAAACCAAAACACCTCAGAGAATCCCAAGAACCTTACCACTTACTTACTCATTTCTTGTAATAATTGTAAAGTCTTTAACTTTTTAATATAATTATTAAAGACAGGAAAAGTGCTTAGAGTACCTCTAATGGGTTAAATTAATAACACAGATTTAATCTTATAAATTCCAGTTTTTAATCTACTCCTAATTTATTTATTCAAGCATAATCACTGGAAAAGACTCTGATGCTGGAAGTGATTGGGGACAGGAGGAGAAGGGGATGACAGAGGATGAGATGGCTGGATGGCATCACTGACTCAATGGACGTGAGTGTGAGTGAACTCCGGGAGTTGGTGATGGACAGGGAGGCCTGGCGTGCTGCGATTCATGGGGTCGCAAAGAGTCAGACACGACTGAGCGACTGAACTGAACAGAACATGTGTCTATACAGTTCCATAATCTGGATGGTTTCAATAAAGTTGGATTTTCTGATTTAGAGTTGACATTCATCATCTCTGAAGTGTTTATGAAGAAACGGTAAGTTGAGAGGGTTGGTGACAGTGGTGATGAAGTGTATGTGCGTATGTGTCTGTGTGTGTATCAGGATTTTTCAGTATCCGCCCTACTGACATTGGTGGTGGTGGTGGTGCTGGTTTAGTTGCTAAGTTTTATCTAACTCTGTGACTCCGTGGACTGTGGCCTGCCAGTTTCCTCTGCCCATGGGATTTCCCAGCCAAGAATACTGGAGTGGGTTACCATTTCCTTCTCCAGGAGATCTTCCCAACCCAGGGATCAAAACCAGTGTTCCTGCGTTGCAGGCAGTCTCCTGCATTTCCAGTTGACTCTTTGCTGACTGAACCACCAGGGAAGTCCTACTACTGACATTTGGGGTTGGATAAATCTTTGTCAGGGATCAAAGACTGTCCTGTGCACTGTGGGATGTTCAGTGGTATCCCTGGCCAGTACTCACTGAATGCCAGTACCACCCCTCTCAGTTGTGACAACCAAATACTATGTTTTGTGACCTCATTTTTCTGACTGTTACATCCAGAGATGGAATTTACATCAGGCAGTCAATCATTATTTATTTATTAGATGAATAAATTAATTCCCTAATGGCAGATGTTGGTTCTGACACACGCCTATCAGCCTGTACCTTTGCTTATGCTCTTTGAAATCCATTTTTGTCATTATAATAATAAGTACCTCCTCATGTGGAGAATTCCCTGGACTGTGTAGTCCATGGGTCGCAAAGAGGCATGACTGTTGGGAGCCAGCGTGAGGAACTCCGCCCATGGCAAAGGTCATGAGGAAGGAAGCTTGGCATACGCAAAGGCTTGATCAAGCCTCAGGAAACCCCCTGTTCCCGAGCATCTACCCCCAAATCAGAGTACTTTACGGGGAGCTCTCCCCCATAATCATTTCTCTCAGAGAAGGAGTTAACTTGCAGCTCCAGTTAATAAAAATTCCTGGGCGTGACAAGAGTGTTTCAGCTTAGGAACTCTGAAGGTTCTCTGGCCTGCCTGATCAGGCTCGTCCGGCTGCATGTGATTGTTTACAGCCTCCCAACTGTGAGAGGCAAGGGATGTTTTAAAACTTTCTAAATACAGACTCTTTTGAGAAGTTAGAAGATCATTAGTATAGTATTAGTGGGTCAGTTAGGAATTATATTGGTGAAGGGTTTTTTTCATTTGTCGTGCCAATAATTACTGCTAATTCCTTGCCCTGGGTGTGACAAGGATGTCTCAGGTCAAACCTCTCTGCTGACAGACTAGCTCGTGTGTGTGACAACCTCTCAACCATAAACAGCACAGAGAGTTTGGAGTATTAGCATAGGGCTTTTTTCATTGATGAGTCAATGATTGCCATCAGGCTTCCATATCCTTAGGCACCTGGGAATATATTAATCAATGTATTTGGAATATACAAAAGGAAATATAGTAGTTTTTGATGTTAGCAATACTAGACTTTTGAGTTAATGAATTTTCTCTTTTATTATAGACCACTGTACTTTGTTATAAATCACTGTGTCCTTGCTATGCAAAAATGTAACTTTATCACTATCTTAAGACAAAATAGATCTTAAGGGGAACATTGGTGAAGGGTTTACATTTGTTGAGCCAATATTTGCTGCTAAATCTCCATATTCCTGCCCTTATAATGAATATAACTAGCATATAGGAGAAATAAGTATTAACCTTTAAGATTAATCATGTTAAACCTTAGGTTAAGTAAATTCCTTTCTTGATTGTAACTCAGTACACCCTCACCCTATAGGAATGCAACTTTATTTGGAGGGTGGCGCCTGATTTAAGAAAAAATCACCCCTGGAAAAATAAGTTTTCTGGTTAACTGACCGGTATCAGAAAGGGCCATAAAATGTTAGCAGACCTCATGGCTAGAAGATGATGAAACTCATAAGACCTTTGTATAATTGTGACAGGGTCAGGTCTGATTGTGACCAGGGTCAGGTATGCTGACCCCCACGTGACTCTGTATTCATCCCTACGTATAACAAAAAGGTATATAAACAAACCTGAAAAATAAAGAAATCGGATCAGTTTCTGGAAAGACTGATTCCCCTGTGTCGTTTCTTTCTCGCTCCCCGTTTTCCTGGCTGAATTCCCATCTGAAATGTGGGTACTCACCAAGCCTGCTAATTCTGCCTGGGCTTCTGAGACCAGACCGGGGAGGCCTCAGTGCCGCCTTTCCTTCGGGAGAATGGAAAGACGCCTGTGGCCTACGTAGGTGGTGATTGGTATTCCATGTAAACCAGTTATTCAGCCTCTTTTCTCCACCAATTCTCCTACTACACTATCTGTTTCTAATCTCCCTCTATATCTGTAATTAAATAAGTTTTTTCCAGGACGCCGACTCCGTCCCCACCTTCGAATCACCCTGGATCCACCGGGGCTGGACCCTGGCACATGACTGGGTGACTATCACTTTCACTTTATGTTAAGAATATACATAATAATTTATGTTAATTGTCTTGTACACAGTAGGAGCTCCATATATATAAGTAGTTGGAGGCCAACTCAATCTTCATCCCCTTTCCAAGTCAACATTTTATTGATCCTGGTCTAACTCAAAGACTGGGAGACAACTTCAAATTCTCCCTAATTGCACTTGAAGGATGAGATTCCAATAATAAATGAAAAATGATTTTGTCATAATGGGGTTTCATTTTCATATAGCTAGATTTGAAAGCAATTTTAAAGGAAAAAAAATGTCATGTGTCCCGAATGGTTAATGATCCTCACCAAGCAATCTGTCCAGCATGAGAAAGATTTCTTCTACAGTTTGACAGCTGATCTATAATCAGGTTCTGCTTGGCTGCTAACCTGAGCTCTTCCCCAGAGCACCCCGTGGGGCTCAGTGAACACCCTATGGAAGGAAAAAGCCCAAACCTTTTATTATAAACATTTCTGATTTCCCAGAAGCTTCTCAACAAAGGAGGACTTGCAGATGCCTGCCAGATGTTGCTTTACTGGAGAGGAATGCCTTCCCCCAGTGTTTTGAGGTTTATGCTTGGTAAAATTACAGAGCTGGTATATTCTTTCCCTTCTTCTTAGCTTTTATCCATTCAACAAACATTAATTTAGCAACTGCTATCTCAGGGACGGAGGTTGCAGAGATAAGCAACAGAGTTTCTGCCATGAAAATCCCAGCTCAGTAAGGGATATAGAACAAATTGGGGCTTCCCTGGTGGCTCAGCAGTAAAGAATCTGCCTGAAAGGAAGGAGACACGGGTTCCATCCCTAAGTAGGGAAGATGAGGAGAGCATGGCAAGCCACTCCATTATTCTTGTCTGGAGAATCCCGTGGACTGAGGAGTCTGGCAGGCTACAGTCCATGGGATTGCAAAGAGTCAAACACAACTGAAGCAACGGAGCACACATGCATAGAACAAATTGGCAGACTATTGTCATAAAGATTGGTTGCTGATCTGAAAGGAAGTGCACCAGTGATGTAGGAACCTGGAGGATGAGTGCCAAATACACTCTGTGCTGAGGTCAAGGAGGGCTTCAGGCAGAAGGAACTGCATGGGGTGAAATAGCCTAGCATGCAGAGAAAATAGCAAATTATTTAGGAGAGCAGTTTTATGTGCCAATCTGAGTATTAGTTGATGAAGACAAAAAGGTAGACAGGACCCAGATCATGAAACGCTTAGCTTTCATAAATAGGAGATTAAGCTTATTTTAAGGCTATAGGGACCATAGAAAGTTTTAAGAAGAATGCATTCCAGTCCAAAAAGACAGGACAAGGGACCAAGCCTACCAATTTGATCTAGTAATCAGTGCAGTGACAGCCAGCCTGCTGGGTGACGGACACACTTCTACCCAGAACCCCCACTTGCGAGGTTACCATGCAGCCATGTGTGGTCACGTGACAGGGCTCTAGCCAAAGAGATACAAACCCACACGTCATGGACTGGGCTTTAGAAAAGCATTTAAAAGGGACACAGCTTAGATCCTTTGTCTTTTCTCCTCTTCTTTGACCATGACTATCTAATATGAAGTTCTAAGTTACAGCACCCATCTCAAAACCCTGAAACAAAAAGCAGATGCTGAGAGACAAGAGAACTCAGAGACACCATCTGGGCATCCTTGAATTATTCACCCTAAACCTCTGGCCTGCTTGATCATCTTCAGGATGGACAACCATCTTTTCTCTGGCTCTGGTTTGGGAAGGCTCTTTCTGCACCCCCTCAACTCTCCTACCTTCCCTTTCTTTCTTCCTCCCATTTATATTTTATTTTGCAAGCCTCAGATTTTTTTTAATTTAAATTTTTTCAAAATCTCAAAAATTCCCTCTCTTGAAATTGTTTCTCACCATTGTTTTAAAATTAAGACTTCTGTTAATTAAAAGACAGTATTTTACAAAGTAAAAAGGCAAGGCATAGATAAACAGATGATAGACAGATAGATAGAAAGAAAGAGAAATCCAAGTAAAAACTTTTATCCTAAATATATAAAGGACTTTTACACAGTACTAAGGAAAAGATAAATAGCACAATTTTTTTTTCATCTTTTTTTTTTATTTTTTTAAATTTTAAAATCTTTAATTCTTACATGCATTCCCAAACATGAACCCCCCTCCCACCTCCCTGACCCAGCAATCCCACTTCTGGGCATACACACCGAGGAAACCAGAATTGAAAGAGACACATGTACCCCAATGTTCATCGCAGCACTGTTTATAATAGCCAGGACATGGAAACAACCTAGATGTCCATCAGCAGATGAATGGATAAGAAAGCTGTGGTACATATACACAATGGAGTATTACTCAGCTGTTAAAATAGCACAATTTTTTATAATGGACAAGATATTTTAGAAGCACTTACAAAAGATACTGTGGCAATGTTGATTGAAGTGAAGTGAAGTCGCTCAGTCGTGTCCGACTCTTTGCAACCCATGGACTGTACCCCACCAGGCTCCTTGATCCATGGGATTTTCCAGGCATGAATACTGGAGTGGGTTGCCATTTCCTTCTCTAGGGGATCTTCCCGACCCAGGGATCGAACCCAGGTCTCCCACATTGTAGGCAGATGCTTTACTGTCTGAGCTACCAGGGAAGCATGAAAAGAGGCATAATCTCATTAGTAAAGGTTTTCCTCATTTATTCTTTTTTAGAATTTGAATTCATTTATAAGTGAACAAAGGCATATATTCTTCTTTCCTTTCTATGCAATTTTTAATAGCATTTATTTTATGTTAAACAACTCAGAAGTATTCACTATTATAATGTTTTTATTCTTTAATTTATTCTTCTACATAATAAATTTGAAGGATAACATACACACAGAAAAGTGTACATATCATAAATTAATTGAATTTGTACATTGTGAAAACACTCTTGTCACTCTTGTAACTATACCCAAATTTTAAAAAGTATCACCAATACCCAAGCCTGCATGCATCACGAACTCTCACGACTTGCCCCCCAATCAAGGCAACTGTAGTTTCGCTTATATAAACACAAATTAACTTTGCCCTTCTTTATTTTATTTAAATAAAATTGTTCAGAGTATACTCTATCATCTATCACCTATCTATCCTTAGTCTGTGCCTTGCCTTTTTACTTTTAAAAAAATATTGTCTAATTAACAGAAGTTTTAATTTTAGCTTGATCAAATTAACCAATTTTTTCCTTTAACATGGCTAGTTTCTTTGTATCTACTTTAACGAAACTAAGCCTGTCTCAGTGGAATGAATGTGTCTCCTAGGTTATCTTCCGGAAACTGTATTGTTTTATCTATCCCTTTTAGATTTACTGCTCATTTGCTATTGATTTTAAAGTATTCAAATTTTATTCAATAAGTTATAGTTCATACTATCATTTGTTTTCTTTAGGAAAATTGCTTTACAATATTGTGTTGGTTTCTGCCATACAACAATGCAAATCAGTCAGAATTATCCATATATATATCATATATGTATATATATGTACATATATGTATCATATATATATATCATATCATATATATATCCCTCCCTGCATCCCCCCATCCCACCCCTCCAGGTCATCACAGCACACCAGGCTGGACTCCCTGTGTTTTAGAGCAGCTTCCCACTGGCTATCTACTTTACACATGATAATGTATATATGTCAATGCTGCCTTCTCAGTTCATCCCACCCTCTCCTTGACCTGCTGTGTCCACAAGAGATGGCCAATAAACACACGAAAAGATGTTCAACATTGCTTATTATTAGAGAGATGCAAATAAAAACTACAATGAGGTATCACCTCACACCAGTCCGAATGGCCATCATTAAAAAATCTGCAATAAATGCTGGAGAGGATGTGAAAAAGGGAACCCTCCTATACTGTTAGTGGGAATGTAAACTGATACAGCCATTATGGAGAATAGTACAGAGATCCCTTAAAAAATCAGGAATAAATCTGCCATACGACCTAGCAATCCCATTGCTGTACATATACCCTGAGAAAACCACAAATGTAAAAACACATGTGCTCCATTGTTCATATTATTGTTTTTAAAAGTTTTTATTTAAACAACTTTGATCCAGTAGACTTTGAATGTATTTAAAGTGTAAATTTTCATAAGCTTTGACCTATGTGTACACCGATGAATCTATCACAAAAAATCAAGAAAACAAGCAGATAAATCATCTCCAGAGGTTTATTAATGGCCTCTGCTATCACTCCCTCTTTGACCTCTCTGCCTCTCACCCTACCCCCAGGCAACCACTAATCTTTTTTATGCCTTATTCATTAGTATGCATTTTCTAGAGGTTTGATATAAATAAAATCAACTGCATATACCCCGTTTTGTTTGGTTTTGTTTTTAACTCTCATAAGTATTTTTAAATTTATTGGTGTTGTTGCATGTATAAATAGCTCAGCCCTTGTTATTAAGTAAATAGTAGTCATTTGAAAAGATAAACAACAATTTGTTTACACATTTACCTGTTGATGGACATTTGGGTTATTTCCAATTTGAGATCATTACAAAAGAAAGCTGCTATGAACATTAGTGTGTAAGTCTTCACATGGGCATACACTTTCATTTATATTGGGTAAATGCCCAGAAATGGAATGTCCCATTACAATGGAAAGTATATATAAAGTTTTTGAGAAACTGTTAAACTTTTTTCCAAAGTGGTTATGTCATTTTCATTGACACCAGTAGTGTTATGAAATTTAAGAGAAAAAAAAAGGAATGTGGACCATTTCTCGAAAGTCTTCATTGAATTATATTACAGTATTGCTTCTGTTTTATGTTTTGATATTTTGGCCATGAGGCATGTGGAATCTTAGCTCCCCAACCAGGGACTGAACCTGTATTCCCTGCATTGGAAGGTGAAGTTTTAACTACTGGACCACAAGGGAAGTCCGCCTTGTGCAAGAAATTTTGAGTTGCTCCATATCCTTCCCATTTCTTGGTACCATCAGCCTTCTTAATTATAGACATTCTGATACATACGTGGCGGCATCTTAAATGTGTATCTTAATTTGCATTTCCTTTATGACCACTGATTTGTTCCAATTTCTTGTTGTTTAGTTGTTAAGCCATGTCTAACTCTTTGTGACCCCATGGACTAAACACACCAGGCTATCCTGTCCTTCAGTATCTCCCAGAGTTTGCTCAAACTCATGTTCATTGAGTGGGTGATGCCATCCAATCATCTCATCCTCTGTCATCCCCTTTTCCTGGCCTCAATCTTTCCCAGCATCAGAGTCTTTTCTAACGAGTCAGCTCTCTACATCAGGTGGCCAAATTATTGGAGCTTCAGTTTCAGCATCAGTCCTTCCAAAGAATATTCAGGGTTGATTTCCTTTTGGATTGACTGGTTATCTCCTTGCTGTTATCAATTTAGGTTTTACATTTAGTTCTGTATAACCTCTCACGGTTCTGGATTTCAAAAGTCTAAAATGAATCTTAAAGAACTAAAATCAAGTTGTCAGTATGCCTGGCTCCTCCTGGAGGCTCCAAAGTGGTCTGTGGTCTTTGCCATTTCCAACTTCTGATGGCTGGCGGCATTTCTTGGCTCCTGGCTCCATCACTCCACTCTCTGCTAATTCTATCTCAGCATCACTTTCTGCTTTGTCTCTGACCCTTCTCTGTCCCTCTTAAAAAGATCACTGAAAGTAAAGCAGGGTCACCCAAATGATTCAAGATAAGCTCCCCATCTCAAGATACTTAATTTAATCACATCTACAAAGCCTCTTTTGCCTGATAAATTAATATTCACAGGTTCTGAGGATTAGAACATGGAAATATCGGAGGGAACCACTATGCAGTCTCCTGTATCATGTAACATATTTGCAGATTGGCGACAAGGCCATTGTTTATCTTTGTAGCGGCATTATTCTGCCTACCACTCTCCTTTGCCTATTACTTTCCCTTCTGAACATATTAACAGACAGATATTGGAGGTTCTGTATCTATTCTTCATACCTCCTAACTCTTCTCTCATATTTTTTATCTTTTTCATCTCTTCATCTTATTGCACTGTATTCTTGAGCTAATTACTTGGTTCAGTCTTTTAGCTCATTAATTGAATCTTCAGCTATTCACATTCTGTCATTTATCTATTAATATATTTTTTCTAATTATCCTATTTTTAAGTTCCAGAATTATAGTTCTATTTCATAGCAGATGGTTTTTTAATCTCCCTGAGGATATTAACTGTATTTATTCTGAAGTGCTTTCTCTACATTCTCAGTTGTGTTTGGGGTTTTTTGAGGGGGCAGAAGGAAGACAGTTTTTCTGAGTATTTAATCTGATGCCTCTTTCAAGGTGCATGTTTTTTTCAAATTCTTGATTCTTGGCTGCTCCTATCAGTAGGTTAAGGCTAGACTGATCAATAGTGGAAGCTAGTATACCCTTTTCTTGACCAACTACGTATCTCTGTTTACCTGTCAATGAGTCTAAATTCTGGACATTGCAAAAACATTTTATGAGTGCTGACAAATGAGGGGAAAAGTGCTTATATAAAGTTTTTATGCTTTAGCATCTAGATGTCATTTCTTATTTCTCTGAACACAGAATGTGTTAAATCTCCCAGGCTAAATCTACACTTCCAACTACTTTGTTGAAGACCTTAAAGGCAGCTAACATTTTCAAAAGTGTGAGGTTCTATTTGTATGTATGTACACTCTTACAGGTTTACCTGAGACTCTATGTTTATTTCTTCAGTGCCAACACTTCTGCGAAGAGCCCTTCAGAGAAAAGTTATTCACTTTGTTTTTATACCACTTCTCAAGCCTTTTTCCCAAGGGCAAAAGCTATTGCCACCAGATGTTCGAAACGGAGGAGGGAGAGAAGTTCAATGTGAGCAGCTGTTTCGAATTTAGCCCTTTAACTAATTTATCTGATGATTTCCTCATGTTCCCTCTAGACCTTTGTATATGTTCACTCTGAGCTCAGCATTTCTCAGGAGAGTCTATGGGAGAACGAGCTTTAACATCAGTGATTACTTCTCCCCAGAGTTGACTGTTTCTGTCTTTGATTCTCCTTTAGACCAACCCAGTATGCTTTATTTTTTCCATCTCTTTCAGGTTTTGTGTTTGGTGTTCCAATTTATAATCACAACTAAAATTGCTGGGTCATCAAGTATGTTCATCTTCATCTGTAGTAGGTATTGCCATATTGTTCACCAAAGTGTTTGAAAGTTTCCAACCTCACCAGAGCATGTAAGAGCTCCCATTTATCCACATCCTCGAATACTTATTATTGTCATACTTTCTGTGTGTGTGTGTTCAGTTGTTCAGTCACGTCCCACTCTTTGCGACCTCATGAACTATAGCCCACCAGACTCCTTTGTCCATGGAATTTTCCAGGCAAGAATACTGGAGTGGGTTGCCATTTCCTACTCCAGGGGATCTTCCTGGCCCAGGGATCAAAGCTGCATTGCCTGAGTCTCCTGAATTGGCAGGCAGACTCTACCACTAGTGCCATCCCTGAAGCCCCAGCGTACTTCCTAAATTTTGCTTAAATAGTAGATATGAAATTGTATCTCACAGTTTTAATTTTCATTTCTCTGAATGTTGGTGAAATAGAGTACCTTTCATATTTTATTAGGTTTTGTTATTTCTTCTATGAATTAACATTTTATTGGTTAACTTTACCTTTTTATTGAGAGGGAGTTTCTGATATCCTTGCCAGTAATTCTTTTTTTTGGTTATTCAAATATTTTATTTTTTAATATAAATTTATTTATTTTACTTGGAGGCTAATTACTTTACAATATTGTATTGGTTTTCCCATACATTGACATGAATCTGCCACGGGTGTACATGTGTTCCCCATCCTGAACTCCCCTCCCACCTCCCTCCTCATCCCATCCCTCTGGGTCATCCCAGTGCACCAGCCCCAAGCATCCTGTATCATGCATCAAACCTGGACTGGCGATTCATTTCACATATGATAATATACATGTTTCAATGCCATTCTCCAAAATCATCCCATCCTCGCTCTCTCCCACAGAGTTCAAAAGACTGTTCTATACATCTGTGTCTCTTTTGCTGTCTCGAATACAGGATTATCATTACCATCTTTCTATATTCCATATATATGTGTTAGTATACTGTATTGGTGTTTTTCTTTCTGGCTTACTTCACTCTATATAATAAGCTACAGTTTCATCTACCTCATTAGAACTGATTCAAATACTCTCTTTTAGTGGCTGAGTAATACTCCATTGTGTATATGTACCACAGCTTTCTTATCCATTTGCCTGCTGATGGACATCTAGGTTGCTTCCATGTCCTGGCTCTTATAAACAGTGCTGTGATTAACACTGGGTTACACATGTCTCTTTCAATTCTGGTTTCCTCAGTGTGTATGCCCAGCAGGAGGCAAGAATATACAATGGAGTAAAGACAATCTCTTTAACAAGTGGTGCTGGGAAAACTGGTCAGCCACTTGTAAAAGAATAAAACTAGAACACTTTCTAACACCATACACAAAAATAAACTCAAAATGGATTAAAGATCTAAACATAAGACCAGAAACTATATAACTCCTAGAGGAGAACATAGGCAAAACACTCTCTGACATAAATCACAGCAGGATCCTCTATGGCCCACCTCCCAGAATATTGGAAATAAAAGCAAAAATAAACAAATGGGATCTAATTAAACTTAAAAGCTTCTGCACAACAAAGGAAACTATAAGCAAGGTGAAAAGATAGGCTTCAGAATGGGAGAAAATAATAGCAAATGAAGCAACTGACAAACAACTAATCTCAAAAATATGCAAGCAACTCCGGCAGCTCAATTCCAGAAAAACAAATGACCCAATCAAAAAAATGGGCCAAAGAACTGAATAGACGTTTCTCTCTAAAGAAGACATACAGATGGCTAACAAACATATGAAAAGATGCTCAACATCACTCATTATCAGAGAAATGTAAATCGTTAGTAATTCTTATAGATCATAGTGAATTGCAAATTTTAGTAATTTGTAGCCTGTCTTTATATTACTTATTTACTTGAATTTTGATAAAAGCTATTGATTTTAATGTTGTATACAGCAACTTTCCCTTATGCTCTATGTTTTCATGTTTTATTAAAATAAAACTTTGCTGCCATAATTTATATAGATAGCCTCTCAATTATTTTTTAAAGATTAAAAAGTTTGCTTGTTAGGAACTCCCTGGTGGTTCAGTAGTTAAGACTCCATGATTTCATTGCAGGGGAAATGGGTTCAATCCCTGGTTGGAGAATTAAGCACAATGTGGACAGAAATTTATAAAAAGAAAGATCGCTTATTATACTTAGGTCTTGAGTTCACCAGGAATATATTTTTATTTATGAATGAGTTAAGAATCCGTTTTCCCCCTGTACCTAATCAAATAGCACCACATCTTTTATTCAATAAGCTATCCTTTCTCCACTGGTGTGCAATGCCTATTTTAATTTGTTAAGTTTCTCTTTATACAATTTTGTTTCCTGCCTCTTTACCCTGGTCCATTGTTTGATCTGTCTATTCTTTTTAAAATGCCATATTTAAAAAATATTATGTATTTCTAGAATTTTTGATATTTGATAGGGCATGTCCCTTCACCAGATTTTTTTTGCTCAGAAAGGAACTGGCTATTTTTGGCCCATCAATTTTTCAAATAAATTTTAGAATGAACTTGTTAAATAAATAACCTGGTTTGGATTCTAACCGGAATTATTTGAACATTTACATATGTTTGAGCATAAGAGACAGCTTTGTGATCTTAATTTTATCAATGTACACAGGCTGTTTTCCCACTTTTGTATGTAATTGATACAATGTTTTGTACCAGTGTTATATCATAATATTCACCAATAAAGATCTTACACATTTTTTTTAGATTTTTTCCTCTGTGTATCTAATCATTTTTCTGCCTTGTAAATAATCACTATCTAATTAACTCTTTGTTGCTGTTGTATAGGAAGGCAAATATGTTTTGTGTGATTATTTTATGGACTTCCCTGGTTATGTCCAGACAACTTGGCAATGCTGTTATTAATTTTAATAATTTGAAGATTGATTCTATTGGATTTTCTAGATACACAACATAATATTTTGCTGGGGTCCAGCCCCAGTGGATCCAGGGAATTCAAAGCGGGGATGGAGTTGGCAATTAAAGAGAGATTAATTAGAGATTCAAATAGAGATTAGAAAAGAATATTGTAGTGAAAAACTAGAGGAGAAAAGAGGCTGCATTCCTTTGTTTACATAGAAAGCCAATAAAGCCCCAAGACAAGGGACTTGCACCATCTATATAGGCTGCAGGCGCTCACTTGAATAGCAGAGGGTGCCCCACCTTGGGCTCCCTCTCACATGGGTCTTAGAAGCCCAGGCAAATAAGTAGACACGGTAAGTGTCTATGCTCCAGATGGGAATTTAGCCTGAAAAGGGAGAATAAGAAAAGAACAACATGGGGGAGCCAAGTATCAGTGCAGGACCCACAACTGTATTTTCAAAGGCAGCTTATATACCCCAAGTTGTACATAAAGAAATAATGGAATATGCAGAGTTATGCAGGGGCAGCAGTTCTGACCCTTACTGAGACCAGGCTTTCTTTTTGCATACCTTCCCGTATACAAAAAGTCTCAGGTGATTTACATTATCTTCTGGCCAAGAGGCCTGTTAACATTTTTATGGCTCTTTTCCTAGATAAATGTCTATCAACCAGAAAACTCATTTTCCCTTGAAGTGTTTTTTCTTTAATCTGCATCAGCCTCAAAGTACTAAATAAAGTTACCTTCCTGTAGAACAAAGGTGCAGTGGGTTATAACAAAGAAAGTACTTAACTCAAAGATCTAATGTTGCTAATGCCTGTTTTTTTCTACATACCAACTATATCAACAAATAAAAGATATGAAAACTTGGCAGCAAGTATTGGCTCAACAATGAAACCCTTAATCAGTCCTATTCTAATGGTTTTGACTCCCCAAAGGCCCTATATTCCTAGGATGTTTTACGCTTCCTGTGCCTCTCGTGGTCGGGAGGCTGTAAACAATCACATGCGTAGCTGTAAGAGTCCAGATAAACCTGTCAGGCAGGATAGAAACCCATCAGAGGGGTTTTTGGATTGAAACACTCTTATTATGCCCAGGAGACTTATTATCTAAAAGCTCTAAATTAACTTTTTCCAGAAAAAGGTGGGGGGGGGGGACAGCCCCCTGTTAATGTCAGAGGAGTTGGTGAAAGGCATAATATAGTAAGGCAGACAGATTCTGGTTTTGGGGTAGATGCTCGAGTAGGTCCAGGGAGGTTCCCTGGAGAACCAACTTGCCTTTGCCTGTCGGGTCTCTTCCTCATGACCTTTGCCATGGGCGGGATTCCTTGTGCTGGCTCCTGGCAATACCTAAGAATTAGGAAGCTATTCAATCCTAATATTTTTTGTTTCTTATCTAGTTCTGCTAATAGGACTTCAGTTGCAAAGCCATACAGGATGAGTCCTATAGGACTCTGGGGAACACCATTTATGCAGTAATGCCCTTTGGGAAAGGCAGCAATACTATAAGCTGGCAAGATCCCCAAAAGCAGTACTACCAGACAACCCTGTTATATTTCTGATTTGACAGGGCATGAGAGTCTAATGTTTTGCCCACTAATTATGACTCTTTCTGAGGGTTTTACAGAGATGTTCTTTATGAAATTAAGTTCTCTTTTCATTTAATTGCCAAGAATTTTTGTCCCTGTGAATATTTATCTTTATCAACTGTGTTTTCTTTCCCTATTGAGAAAAGCACATGATTTTTCTCTATAATATCTAAACGTGGTGAATTTCAATAATAGATTGTCTAATATTAAGTTCATGCATTCTGGGGTAAATCCAACTTTATCATAATTGTGAGTCTATGGAAACAGAAAGAGAATGTGGGGAGTGGTGAGAAAAACTCACACAATGTTTGATTAACCAAGATATTTAGAGAATGTTTGGCCTCTAAGTTCATAAGATAGATTTATAGTGATTTATAGTTTATATAGATTTATAGTTCATAGTGATAGATTTATCATTTTATTTTCACAAAATCATTGTCTGGTATTGGTATAAAAGTCATATTAGTCTTATACAGTAAAACTATAGTATTGTCTTAACACTCTTTGATTTCTTATGAGATTTTCCGTAATATTGGAGCTCTGTTTCTTGTTTTTTTTAGTAGAACTCACCTGTAAATCTGTTTGTGATGATTTTTTTAATTCATATTCAATTTCTTTAATACTATCAGTCTATTTTGATTTTTGCCTTTTTGTTTTTTTTACTGAGCTAGGCTTTCTTTGTGTTTAAGAAGTTGCCCATGTAATAAAATTTTAATTATCTATTTTAAAACAGCATTCTTTCACTTATATTTTCAATCTTTGCTCACCATCTTTCTTTTCTACTTCATTTTCTCATTATTTACTTAGACCTTAACTCTTTTTGGTATGACAAATCATGCTAGGTTATCTATTTTATTAGTTTATGTATTTCATTGGTTTAAAAACAAACTATTAGCAATCGTTTCCTATTCATTTAAAGTTTGTTTTCTATTTATTGTTATATGCTCTCATCCTGGTTATTTCCCTGTTTGGTTTTTGGTTTAGTCCTTTTTATTTTACTCTAAATTCTTTTTCTTTTTTTTTCTATTTCACAGGTAACCATTTTATTTTATTTTATTAATATAATTTTTAAAATTTTAATTGGAGGCTAATTACTTTACAATATTGTAGTGGTTTTGCCATACATCAACATGAATCCGCCACAGGTAAGTGAATTTTTGTTTCATCAATTTTCAGATTTAGCACAATATTTAAAAGAATATTAGTTTTGTTCTAATCATACCTTCAGTTGTATCCCATAAAGTGTGATATGTCTTATTTGCATTTTTCTAATGCTTGCTCTTTCCTGAAATACTTAATTTAATTTTTTTTAAAATTTAAGTTGCACTGCATTAAAAAATGTGATGCCTGGGATAATTATTTTTGGAAATTTGTTGAGCCTAGCCTTATGATCTGCTAGTTACTAATTTTCATAAATATTGACTATATGCTCAAGAATAATGTATATTCTTTGGGTTGCAGTCACGGTTCTCAGTACTCTTAGATTAAGCTTGTCAATTACATTGCTCAAATTATTTTTCAATTGTGTTCTATTCTTTTATATACTCAGTTTTTTCCCATTGCTTTTTCTTTAAATACAAAGAATGGTGTGTTATGATATCTTCTTGTAGTTCACTAGAATTCTATTTTTTCAATTTAGTTTTGAATTGTTTATTTTTCTTTTGTAAATTATGTACGTATCCCAGGTGGCACTAGTGATAAAGAACCCTCCTGCCAATGCAGGAGACATAAAAGATGATCCCTAAGGTTTGATCCCTAGGTTGGGAAGATCCCGAAGGGCACAGCAATCTACTCCAGCACTGTTGCTTGGAGAATCCCATGTACAAAGGAGCCTGGTGGGCTACAGTTCATAGGGGCACAAAGAGCAGGACACAACTGACTCAGCTTTGTAGCACAGCACATATGTAAGTATGCAGTGTGCATGTAGCTATGTAATATGCATACAATGTCAGAATCATCAAATTTTCCCAGTTTCTTTTTTATCATCACAGAGTGATCCTTTTTATCTCCACAAAACTGTCTGAAGTTATTTTTTTTAATTCTTATACTACTGCAATGTGTCAGGTTTCTTTTTTCCAGAATTTACCTGATATGTCTTTACTCTAACTATTTTACTTTCAAGCTTTGTTTGTACTTATCTTCTAAAGACACATGTCTGGCAAAACACACACAACTGAGTGTATTAGTTTGTTAAGGCTGCCAAACTGTACTGTAAAAAGTATCATAAGCTGGATGACTTACACATAGACATTTATAGCCTCAGAGTTCTGGAGGCTAGAAGTCTGAGATGAGGTGTCAGCAGCTTTTGTTCTTTCTGAGGTTTGTGAGGAAGAGACAGTTCCACGCCTCTTGCCTAACTTCTGGCTAATTGATGACAAACGTTGGCAGTCCTTGGCTTACAGAAGCATCACCCCAGTCGAGCTCTGCCTTAGTCTTCACACGTGTCCTCCATGTGTTTATGTCTTTGAGTCCACTTTTACCCCTTGCTAAGAATACCGGTCATAATTGGATGTGGGGTCCACCTTACTTCTGTGTGACCTCGTCTTAACTATTTACACCCACATGACCCTATTTCCAAATAAGGTCACATTTTGAGTTGTGAAGGATTGGGGCTTTAACATATGAATGTAAGAGGAGACACAATTTCATCCATCACACTGTTATAAAAAATCCTATGTATTTATTGTGGACTTCCCTGCTGGCTCAGTGGTAAAGAGTCCGCCTGCCAATGTAGGAGTTGACAAGTTTGATCCCTGAGTTGGGAAAATCCCTTGTAGAAGGAAACAGCAACCCACTCCAGTATTCTTTTCACACTGTTCATGGAGTTGATGCTTTTGAACTATGGTGCTGGAGAAGACTCTTGAGAGTCCCTTGGACTGCAAGCAGATCAAATCACTCAATCCCAGAGGAAATCAACCCTGAGTATTCATTGGAAATACTGCTGCTGAAGCTGAAGTTCCAATACTTTGACCACCTGATGAGAAGAGCCCAACTCATTGGAAAAGTCCCTGATGCTGGGAAAGATTGAAGTCAGGAGAAGGGGACAATAGAGGATGAGATTGTTGGATGGCATCACTGACACAGTAGACATGAGTTTGGGCAAACTCAGGGAGATAGTGAAGGACAGGAAAGCCTGGCATGCTGCAGTTCGTAGGGTCTCAAAGAGTCGGACACAACTTACTGACTGAACAACAACAAATGTATTTATTTATTCACATGTGTATATAATATATACACATATATGCTTGATGGTCTTATATACAATAATGTAAATACTTTGCATATAAATATAGTATATAAAGTATATAAATATTGTATATTCATATATATCTGAAAATAAATTGTTGCTTTCTATTTATCTATTTTATAGTTATTTTTCTCTTTTCTTGACTTGTTTTTGGTTGGCCAAATAGTTTTTTCTTCATTTTTTGTAAGTTACACACTGTTTTCTATTCTTTTTGTGCTAATCATTAAAATTTAAGTGTACAATATCCTACAGGATTATACAAGAAATTTAGAGAATTTTGCTACAATATACTCATATCAGTTTTATTATTATCCATATTTTTTTAATTTAAATTTTATTTTTTTACTTTACAATACTGTATTGGTTTTGCCATACATTGACATGATTCCACCACAGGTGTACATGAGTTCCCAACCCTGAATCCCCCTCCCGCCACCCTTCCCATATCATCTCTCTGGGTCATCCCAGTGCACCAGCCCCAAGCATTCTGTATCCTGTATCCTGCATCCTGTATCGAACCTAGACTAGCGATTCGTTTCCTACATGATAGTATACATGTTTCAATGCCATTCTCCCAAATCATCCCACCCTCTCCCTCTCATATATTTTAATTTCCAATTTGCCTTTAATACATCTCCAAGTTAGCTATTATTATCACTGTTTCATATAGATAGTATTTTCCAAATTCTCTACCACATTTCTCTGTTAAATTACTCACTACTCCATCTTTTATCTAAGTCCTTCCTCTGGACACGAGTTTCTTCTTCCCAAAGTACATCTTTTAGACATTCATTAGTAAGGAACTTTTGTAATAAACTCACTTTCTTTCCTGAAAAATAAGACACTATTTATTTGGGACTGAAAGCTATATTTCTCTGGCTTTCCTTCTTTCTTGCTTCAGCAAATTTACTCTATTTTTGTGTTCTTCAGTATTATAGCAATGTGTTCAAATGTGGATTTTTTTTTTTTTTAGTTTTTATTTTTTAAATTTTAAAATCTTTAATTCTTACATGCATTCCCAAACATGAACCCCCCTCCCACCTCCCTCCCCATAACATCTCTCTGGGTCATCCCCATGCACCAGCCCCAAGCATGCTGCATCCTGCGTCAGACATAGACTGGCGATTCAATTCACATGATAGTATACATGTTAGAATGTCATTCTCCCAAATCATCCCACCCTCTCCCTCTCCCTCTGAGTCCAAACGTCCGTTATACACATCTGTGTCTCTTTCCCTGTCTTGCATACAGGGTCATCATTGCCATCTTCCTAAATTCCATATATATGTGTTAGTATACTGTATTGGTGTTTTTCTTTCTGGCTAACTTCACTCTGTATAATCGGCTCCAGTTTCATCCATCTCATCAGAACTGATTCAAATGAATTCTTTTTAACGGCTGAGTAATACTCCATTGTGTATATGTACCAAAGCTTTCTTATCCATTCATCTGCTGATGGACATCTAGGTTGTTTCCATGTCCTGGCTATTATAAACAGTGCTGCGATGAACATTGGGGTACATGTGTCTCTTTCAATTCTGGTCTCCTCGGTGTGTATGCCCAGAAGTGGGATTGCTGGGTCATAAGGTAGTTCTATTTGCAATTTTTTAAGGAATCTCCACACTGTTCTCCATAGTGGCTGTACTAGTTTGCATTCCCACCAACAGTGTAGGAGGGTTCCCTTTTCTCCACACCCTCTCCAGCATTTATTGCTTGCAGATTTTTGGATCGCAGCCATTCTGACTGGTGTGAAGTGGTACCTCATTGTGGTTTTGATTTGCATTTCTCTAATAATGAGTGATGTTGAGCATCTTTTCATGTGTTTGTTAGCCATCCGTATGTCTTCTTTGGAGAAATGTCTATTTAGTTCTTTGGCCCATTTTTTGTTTGGGTCGTTTATTTTTCTGGAGTTGAGCTGCATAAGTTGCTTGTATATTTTTGAGATTAGTTGTTTGTCAGTTGCTTCATTTGCTATTATTTTCTCCCATTCAGAAGGCTGTCTTTTCACCTTGCTTATATTTTCCTTTGTTGTGCAGAAGCTTTTAATTTTAATTAGATCCCATTTGTTTATTTTTGCTTTTATTTCCAGCATTCTGGGAGGTGGATCATAGAGGATCCTGCTGTGATTTATGTCTGAGAGTGTTTTGCCTATGTTCTCCTCTAGGAGTTTTATGGTTTCTGATCTTACATTTAGATCTTTAATCCATTTTGAGTTTATTTTTGTGTGCGGTGTTAGAAAGTGATCTAGTTTCATTCTTTTACAAGTGGTTGACCAGTTTTCCCAGCACCACTTGTTAAAGAGATTGTCTTTACTCCATTGTATATTCTTGCCTCCTTTGTCAAAGATAAGGTGTCCATATGTGTGTGGATTAATCTCTGGGCTTTCTATTTTGTTCCATTGATCTATATGTCTGTCTTTGTGCCAGTACCATACTGTCTTGATGACTGTGGCTTTGTAGTAGAGCCTGAAGTCAGGCAAGTTGATTCCTCCAGTTCCATTCTTCTTTCTCAAGATTGCTTTGGCTATTCGAGGTTTTTGTATTTCCATACAAATCTTGAAATTATTTGTTCTAGTTCTGTGAAAAATGTGGCTGGTAGCTTGATAGGGATTGCATTGAATTTGTAAATTGCTTTGGGTAGTATACTCATTTTCACTATATTGATTCTTCCAATCCATGAACATGGTATATTTCTCCACCTATTAGTGTCCTCTTTGATTTCTTTCATCAGTGTTTTATAGTTTTCTATATATAGGTCTTTAGTTTCTTTAGGTAGATATATTCCTAAGTATTTTATTCTTTTCGTTGCAATGGTGAATGGAATTGTTTCCTTAATTTCTTTTTCTACTTTCTCTTTATTCGTGTATAGGAATGCAAGGGATTTCTGTGTGTTGATTTTCTATCCTGCAACTTTACTATATTCATTGATTAGCTCTAGTAATTTTCTGGTGGATTCTTTAGGGTTTTCCATGTAGAGGATCATGTCATCTGCAAACAGTGAGAGTTTTACTTCTTCTTTTCCAATTTGGATTCCTTTTATTTCTTTTTCTGCTCTGATTGCTGTGGCCAAAACTTCCAGAACTATGTTGAATAGTAGCGGTGAAAGTGGACACCCTTGTCTTGTTCCTGACTTTAGGGGAAATGCTTTCAATTTTTCACCATTGAGGATAATGTTTGCTGTGGGTTTGTCATAGATAGCTTTTATTATGTTGAGGTATGTTCCTTCTATTCCTGCTTTCTGGAGAGTTTTTTATCATAAATGGATGTTGAATTTTGTCAAAGGCCTTCTCTGCATCTATTGAGATAATCATACGGTTTTTATTTTTCAATTTGTTAATGTGGTGAATTACATTGATTGATTTGCAGATATTGAAGAATCCTTGCATCCCTGGGATAAAGCCCACTTGGTCATGGTGTATGATCTTTTTAATGTGTTGTTGGATTCTGATTGCTAGAATTTTGTTGAGGATTTTTGCATCTATGTTCATCAGAGATATTGGCCTGTAGTTTTCTTTTTTTGTGTGACATCTTTGTCAGGTTTTGGTATTAGGGTGATGGTGGCCTCATAGAATGAGTTTGGAAGTTTATCTTCCTCTGCAATTTTCTGGAAGAGTTTGAGGAGGATAGGTGTTAGCTCTTCTCGAAATTTTTGGTAGAATTCAGCTGTGAAGCCGTCTGGACCTGGGCTTTTGTTTGCTGGAAGATTTCTGATTACAGTATCAATTTCCGTGCTTGTGATGGGTCTGTTAAGATTTTCTATTTCTTCCTGGTTCAGTTTTGGAAAATTGTACTTTTCTAAGAATTTGTCCATTTCTTCCACGTTGTCCATTTTATTGGCATACAACTGCTGATAATAGTCTCTTATGATCCTTTGTATTTCTGTGTTGTCTGTTGTGATCTCTCCATTTTCATTTCTAATTTTATTGATTTGATTTTTCTCTCTTTGCTTCTTGATGAGTCTGGCTAATGGTTTGTCAATTTTATTTATCCTTTCAAAGAACCAGCTTTTGGCTTTGTTGATTTTTGCTATGGTCTCTTTTGTTTCTTTTGCATTTATTTCTGCCCTAATTTTTAAAATTTCTTTCCTTCTACTAACTCTGGGGTTCTCCAACTCTTCCTTTTCTAGTTGCTTCAGTTGTAGAGTTAGGTTGTTTATTTGACTTTTTTCTTGTTTCTTGAGGTATGCCTGTATTGCTATGAACTTTCCTCTTAGCACTGCTTTTATAGTGTCCCACAGGTTTTGGGTTGTTGTGTTTTCATTTTCATTAGTTTCTATGCATATTTTGATTTCTTTTTGATTTCTTCTGTGATTTGTTGGTTATTCAGAAGTGTGTTGTTCAACCTCCATATGTTGGAATTTTTAATAGTTTTTCTCCTGTAATTGAGATCTAATCTTAATGCATTATGGTCAGAAAAGATGCTTGGAATGATTTCGATTTTTTGAATTTATCAAGTTTAGATTTATGGCCCAGGATGTGATCTATCCTGGAGAAGGTTCCATGAGCACTTGAAAAAAAGGTGAAATTCGTTGTTTTGGGGTGAAATGTCCTATAGATATCAATTAGGTCTAACTGATCTAATGTATCGTTTAAAGTTTGCGTTTCTTTGTTAATTTTCTGTTTAGTTGATCTGTCCATAGGTGTGAGTGGGGTATTAAAGTCTCCCACTATTATTGTGTTATCGTTGATTTCCCCTTTCATACTTGTTAGCATTTGTCTTACATATTGTGGTGCTCCTATATTGGGTGCATATATATTTATAATTGTTATATCTTCTTCTTGGATTGTTCCTTTGATCATTATGTAGTGGCCTTCTTTGTCTCTTTTCACAGCCTTTGTTTTAAAGTCTATTTTATCGGATATGAGTATTGCCACTCCTGCTTTCTTTTGGTCTCTATTCGCGTGGTATATCTTTTTCCAGCCCTTCACTTTCAGTCTGTATGTGTCCCTTGTTTTGAGGTGGGTCTCTTGTAAGCAGCATATAGAGGGGTCTTGTTTTTGTATCCATTTGGCCAGTCTTTGTCTTTTGGTTGGGGCGTTCAACCCATTTACGTTTAAGGTAATTATTGATAAGTATGATCCCGTTGCCATTTACTTTATTGTTTTGGGTTCAGGTTATACACCCTTTTCGTGTTTCCTGTCTAGAGGATATCCTTTAGAATTTGTTGGAGAGCTGGTTTGGTGGTGCTGAATTCTCTCAGCTTTTGCTTGTCTATAAAGCTTTTGATTTCTCCTTCGTATTTGAATGAGATCCTTGCTGGGTACAGTAATCTGGGCTGTAGGTTATTGTCTTTCATCACTTTAAGTATGTCTTGCCATTCCCTCCTGGCCTGAAGAGTTTCTATTGACAGATCAGCTGTTATCCTTATGGGAATCCCCTTGTGTGTTATTTGTTGTTTTTCCCTTGCCGCTTTTAATATTTGTTCTTTGTGTTTGATCTTCGTTAATTTGATTAATATGTGTCTTGGGGTGTTTCACCTTGGGTTTATCCTATTTGGGACTCTCTGTGTTTCTTGGACTTGGGTGATTATTTCCTTCCCCATTTTAGGGAAGTTTTCAACTATTATCTCCTCAAGGATTTTCTCATGATCTTTCTTTCTGTCTTCTTCTTCTGGGACTCCTATAATTCGAATGTTGGAGCGTTTCATATTGTCCTGGAGGTCTCTGAGATTGTCCTCATTTCTTTTAATTCGTTTTTCTTGTTTCCTCTCTGATTCATTTATTTCTACCATTCTATCTTCTATTTCACTAATCCTATCTTCTGCCTCCGTTATTCTATTTGTTGCCTCCAGAGTGTTTCTGATCTCATTTATTGTGTTATTCATTATATTTTGACTCTTTTTTATTTCTTCTAGGTCCTTGTTAAACCTTTCTTGCATCTTCTCAATCCTTGTCTCTAGGCTATTTATCTGTGTTTCCATTTTGATTTCAAGATTTTGGATCATTTTCACTATCAATATTCGGAATTCCTTCTCCGGTAGATTCCCTACTTCTTCCTCTTTTGTTTGGTTTGGTGGGCAACTCTCCTGTTCCTTTACCTGCTGAGTATTCCTCTGTCTCTTCATCTTGGTTATATTGCTGCGTTTGGGGTGGCCTTTTTATATTCTGATAATTTGTGGAGTTCTCTTTATTATGGAGCTTCCTCACTTTGGGTGGGGTTTTATCAGTGGCTTGTCAAGGTTTCCTGGTTAGGGAGGCTTGTGTTGGAGTTTTGGTGGGTGGAGCTGGGTTTCTTCTCTCTGGAGTGCAGTGGAGTGACCCGTAATGGGTTATGAGACATCAAAGGTTTTGGGATAATTTTGAGCTGCCTGTATATTGAGGCTCAGGGGAGTGTTCTTGTGTTGATGGAGAATTTGGGTGATATGTCTTGTTTTGGAACTTGTTGGCCCTTGGGTGGAGCTTGGTTTCGGTGTAGGTATGAAGGCATTTGATGAGCTCCTATTGCTTAATGTTCCCTGAATTCAAGAGTTCTCTAATGTTTTCAGGCTTTGGGTTTAAGCTTCCTGCTTCTGGTTTTCAGTTTTATTTTTACAGTAGCCTCTAGACTTCTCCATCTATACAGCACTGATGATACAACATCTAGGTTAAAGATGAAAAGTTTCTCCACATTGAGGGACACTCAGAGACGTTCACTGAGTTACAAGGAGAAGAGAAGATGGAGGGGGTAGTTAGAGGTAACTGGAATGAGATGCGGTGAGATCAAGAGAGGAGAGAGCAAGCTAGCCAGTAGTCACTTCCTTATGTGCGCTCTATAGTCTGGACCACTCAGAGGTATTTACAGAGTTATACGGGGAAGAGGAGAGGGAGGAAGTAGACAGAGGTGACCAGGAGGATAAGAGAGAGGAATGAGTAGGAGAGAGACAAATCCTGCCAGTAACCAGTTCCTTAGGTGTTCTCTACCGTCTGGAACACACAGAGATTCACAGAGTTGGATAGAGAAGAGATGGGGAGAAAAGATACAGAGGCCACCTGGTGGAGAAAAAGGAGAGTCCAGAGGAGGAGAGAGTGGTCAAGCCAGTAATCTCGCTCTCAGGTAAACTTGGGTAGTGAAGTTTGGGTTTTTAAATGTACAAAATTGACAACAAATACCTAAGAGCAAAGATTAAAAATCTGGAGTAGAGGTTGGATTTTCAAAGATACAATATTAAAGAAAAGCAGAAGGAAAAAGGAAGAAAGAAAAAAAAAGAATTATTAAAAAACAAACAAACAAAACAAAACAAAACAAAACACCAACAACCATCCAAAGAGTATATATGGTGTTTGCCTTAAAAAAAAAAAAAAAAAAGTCTTTTTTTTTTTTAAATAGTAATACTGTTATAGAAATAAAAATTAGAGGAGAAATAGAAGACTTAACAATTAAAAAAAAAGCTCAGAAAAAAAAGAAAAAAAAAGAATGATTTTAAAAATATTAAAAAATTAAAAATATATCTGGCTCTTCTCTGATGTTATGGGCCGTGTGGGCTCACTTCCAAGGTGGTTCCCTCTGTTTAACTTCTTCTGTTTGCTGGTTTTTAGGCTCACTAGTTCAGTCGCGCTGTGGGGAGGGGGGATGCTGCAAACAAACAGCACTGTCGTGTGTACACAATATCTCTGCCCTGCTTGACCTGTCCTTTCTCGCGGCGCACAAACCGCTCCGGCTCTATGATGCTCAGCCGGGAACCGTCTGGGGCCGGCCCTAGGCTGCGTGCACTTCCCCGGTCCAAGCCGCTCAGGTTCGGCGCTCAGGCAGCCCTCAGAGGCACAAATGCGGCTGGGACTGCGCTTTGTGCCCTTCCCAGGTCCGAGTAGCTCAGGAGTTTGGCGAGCATGGTCACCGCGGCTTGTCACCTTTTCCGCCGCTGCCGCTCAGCTCTCTGGGTGGACCGCTGGCACACCCCGTGAGGCAGACTGTGACTGTCCAGCACCCCCAGAAGTCTTAGCAAAGGAGCCTGCTTGCAGTTAGGTACGTAAAGTCTCTCCGGGTCTGCAATTGCCCCTTTCCAGTCCTTACGGCTCTGGCTGCCTGTCCCCGGCGGGGAATGGTCTGCAGCCGGCTTTTTTCCGCTCCGTCCTTTGTTCTGTGCTCAGTCCTGGCGGTGTCTTATGTTCCAGCTTTTCGCGTGGTAGCTATCCCACAGTCTGGTTTGCTAGCCCAAGTTAGATCGTTCTGGTTGCGCGTGGGGCGTTCCTGCCCGATTCTTACAAAGCCCTGCAGCCCGCGCCTCCTGCGCGTCCCTGCCCTGCCCCCACTTCCCAATGGCGGATGCAGGCGTCTGTGCTGCTTTTCCGCTGGGGGAGTTACTGGTGGGCTTGTAATCTGTTGGTTTTAATTATTTATCTATTTTTCCTTCCTGTTATGTTGCCTCTGTGTTTCCAAGGCTCGCCACAGACTCGGCAGGGAGAGTGTTTCCTGGTGTTTGGAAACCTCTCTTCTTAAAATTCCCTTCCCGGGACGGGCTTCCCTTCCCGGGATGGAGCTCCCTCCCCACCTCCTTTGTCTCCTTTTTCGTCTTTTATATTTTTTCCTACCTGTTTCTGAAGACAATGGTCTGCTTTTCTGGTTGCCTGATGTCCTCTGCCAGCCTACAGAAGTTGTTTTGTGGAGTTTGCTTGGCTTTGAAATGTTCTTTCGAGGAATTTGTGAGGGAGAACGTGATCTTCCCATCCTATTCCTCCGCCATCTTTCCCTCCACTCAAATGTGGATTTTTTAAAAAAATTATCCTGAATCGTTTCCATTGTGTTTTAAATCTGAAACATAATTCCTTATCTATTATGGAAAATTTTGCCCATTTTATCCTCAACAATTGCCCCACACTCCATTCAATTTCTCCCCTAGGAATCTGATTCAGTATGTACTGCCAATTTCTCTATTTATTCTTTATACCTGACATGTTCTTTCTCTTTTACTATTTGTGCCACATTCTGAAAGTCTTCTAATATTTATTCCACTGCAAAATTTTTCTATTATCTTTTTCAAAAATAAGTATATCTTATTTTAAGATTTATTTGTTTTCTTTGGCAACCTTACTTTGTAGTTTTTAATTGTGCACTGCTCATTTCGTATATTTTCAATTTCACTTTCAATTCTCTACTTATTTGTCTGAATCAAATAATTCTATTAGCTGAGCTGATTGCATGTCTAATCCTGGTGTTTATTCTTTCTGCTGAATCTTGCTTTCTGATTTGGTTTTCTCATGCTTTCTTTCTTGAACCTGGCTATGTTCTTCAGTGCATCTCCAGCTTTCAAAATCCTGTGAAGCTAAAATTGAAGGCATTTCTCTGCTGAGAGATTTTCATTTGTTATTGAGAGGTACCCTGATGTGCTTGGGCTGTCTCAAAACCTCATTTCTTCATAATGGACAGCTTAAGGTTATAAATATACAGGAAAGACATTTTCCCTCCCCAAGCCCACACAGTTACAGGTGATTTCCTTGCGGTCTCCTTTGTTCCAGGATATATTATTTTCTGATCCACTATTTTACCCACAGTGTAGCCTCTTGAGGGTTCCAGGTTTATGCAGAGTTTCATTTGCAACTTCTACTTTTAGAAAGTCATAGGCCTTGTTTTCTTCTGTGACAGCTACTAAAACTCAAGCATCTTGCTTAATAAGCATGGCAAATGCTCTCACAGTCGATCTACATGGGTGGTAACTTACAACTTGAATAACATCTCCCTCTGTTTCAGGTCCCTGGGGATTTCTCCTTCTTTCTCAGAAGCTCAGCTATGCATTTAAAAGAATGCTTGCAACATTTTATCTATCATTTCCAAGTATTTTTCCCTCATTCAGGAGCTTTCCAAAAACTTTCTCAGATAGCCAGAAATAGAGATATTCTGATTGCTTTCTGTATTTTAAATATACATCTGTATTTTAAATACACATATGGAATTATGGTTCGTTGATGACATTCTTTTATTTTTTCCAGGGCTGTTCAATATTTACTATCTTTTACAATATTTTTTCCATCATTCAAAGAGATTTTTATGCAAAAGGTATAAAAAAGTGAATTCAGTCTACCATCCTGATCCAATTTTTATAATGGGTCTTGAAGATTAAGTGGGTATTTGCCAGATAGAAACAGAGACCAAGGCAGTGCAGTTATGAAAACACGGAGACAAGATGAATCTAAAGTTAGATAGGTTTAGAGGGTATTACTAATAAAAAGAGTCTTGTGACTTCCCTGGCAGTCCAAAGGTTGAGGCTTCGCCTCCAGATGCAGGAGGTATGGGTTTAATCCCTGATCAGAAAGCTAAGATCTCATGCCTCAGGGCCAAAAGACCAAAGCATAAAACAGAGGCAATATTGTAACAAAATTCAATAAAGACTTTAAAAAGATTTTTAAAATGTCTTACCTGATATTATAGGAGTCTAGAATCTGCCATATATTTCAGCAAAACCACCTATTATTTATTTATTACTTACTAGGTGATAGGCACTGTACCAGAGATTTTACATAGGGTACTCTTATGATTTTCATTTTATAAATAAAATGGGCACAATGAGATTTAGTTTCCGACAGTTACACAGACTCCAGGGGGTGGATCCTGACTGCAGAGCTCACGAATTAAATTAATTTCTTCAGTGTTCCGCAATAAACAAAAGTCAGCTGTTGAACCATTTTAAGACAAAAGTGAAACACTAAGGCTAGTTACGTAGGAAGATTATTGAGTGGCCCATCTAGCAAGACGGATGAAGGAATGGCACACCTTAGCACTCTTGGCTGCTAATCAGCTTAGAGAGGAAACTAGAAAACCAGAGAGAAGGGCAAAGGAGAGCCTTGCAGGTCATCTTAGAGACGTTGTACCTCTTATTGAGACAGGAGGCCACCTGAGAATTTTAGCAGAGAAGCGAGATTCTTGGGAATTTTTAATATTGTCATGACCATATGCAGAAAGGATTAAGAGGGCATCAGTGCAAAAAATTATGCATTACTGCACACTCCATTACCTTTATTTATCAGGATAGACTCTTTGGGTCTCCTTGGTTGATACCAGAGGTGAGAAATACAAGACAATTCAAAGAGACCGGCGTTTTGGAAGACTAGCTGTGCCAAGTGGTCCACGGTGGCCATGTTGTCTTTCTGAAGAGAAAAGGAGGTGAGGCCAGAGCTTGGTGATGGGGGAGAAATGGAAGAAATAAAATGAGCAGGGAGCACTGGTGATAGGGATGTAAATCACGTTCCTTCTGGTTAACACTTAAATCCCCAACCTCAGAAATTCTTCAGAGAACTGGGAAAGAGAAAGGGGCTTTGCCACGTGGAAATCATCTATGCAAATGAGAAATGGTCGACAACAGCATATTCATATTACACATATGCTCTCTCATTTGAGGCTTCAAGCAATTCTGAGAGACAAATATTATTACCTCCAATGTACAGACAGGAAAATGAGGTTCGGAGATGTTATATAACTTTCCTGAAGTCAGCCTCTAGTGACTGGCAAAAATGGAATTCAGACATAGACTTTTATGGCCCTAATAGGTGTGTCTTTCAAGGACACCATGCTGGGAAGGAAACTTCATCTGAATCTAGGTGAGAATTACTCTGCAGAGGATTGGGACTCAGAGGGGAGCCCAAGGAAATGGCAGTAGCAGCTCAGACACACATATCGTGGAGGTGGCTTTCCCTCTGTCTCACTTTCTCTGCTGTTTTCAGGTATGTCGCTCCTGGGATAACTCTCACTGGTGCTGGAGACACTTCTTCCTCCCAGAATTCAAGTGTAGTTCTAATTCTTAAAGCCTCCTTTTCCGCTCTCGTGGGTCAGAAGCCAGAGCTCCCAGGGGGGCCCCAGTCCATTCGAATCGAGGCAGTTCTGCACACCCCAGGGGCCCATGTTATTCTAAACCCTCACCTGCCCTGCTGCTTCCTAATGGTGGAACCTGCTGATGCCATGCTGGGCGGGATGCACTTAGGGGGCTTCCCAGGGCTCTGTTAAGCAGTTCTGCTTTTGTAGCTGGCACTGCAGAGGCAGGGGTATGGAAATCACTTCCTTTCCATTTTCACTCTTTTCCATCACCACGTGTAATGTGTGTGTGTGTGTGTGTGTGTGTGTGAGAGAGAGAGAGAGAGAGAGAGAGAGAGAGAGAGAGAAACTGACTTCTTTCTTCTCCAGATAAAACTATCTATCTTCTCTTTTATTTCTCTTTATTCTAAAACTCAAGAGTTTGCCATCTTATGGACAGAGGAATCAGAGAGACATAAGAATCCTGTGGGTCCAAAGACTCAGACCACAGGACATTCAAGGAAGGAAAGAATGAAAAAAGAGTCTAAAAGAGAGACAAAAAGGACAAATTCCATCAGCCGAGGCTATAAATAAAGCCAGAGAGATGTCAAGTCACATATAAAGTTGATCAATTCCTGCCAACTCAATAGGCTCCATTTACAATTCTGACACTCCGTTGTGTATGTTGGGTATGGTATATTTTCTTTTACCTTTTTTCTTTAATACATGTACAGAACTAGAGAGGTAATAACCATTGTTAGCTGTCTTTCATGGATGAGGAAACTGATGTTCCCAAAGATTAACGAGTGTGTCCAAATTCATTCAGCTCTCAGTGTCAGAAGCAGGATTCTAACCCAAGTCTTTCTAAAAATCCAGGACTCTTTCCACCACACAGCCCTGGCTCCTTTTCCAACAGTGACTGGGAATTGGAATCCAAGAGAAAAATGAGATCTGATGGAAGGAAAAGGGCACAGAAAAATGAGTCCTGTTGCCTTGCCTCTGCATCCACACTGGCACTAGATCTGGCACTGAGATTCTCATGAGCCCTCTCTACTTTGTGCTTCTGTTCATGCTCCCCATGCTATGAACTTGCTCCTGGAGACCCTATTCTGCTCTCTTTCTGGACCCTCTCCATTTGCAAAACTCTTGGAATTCAGTTCTGTTCATAAAGATGGGCTTCTCTGGTGGTTCAAATGGTAAAGAATCTGCCTGCAATGCAGGAGACCGGGTTTGGTCCCTGCGTCAGGAAGATCCCGTGGTAAAAGAAATGGCTACCCATGCTGGTCTTCTTGCCTGGAAAAATCACACGGACAGAGGAGCCTTGAAGCAGGCTGTAGACGGGGACACACAGAATCAGCATGAAATGGTCCAATGTGCTGGCTGCTGAGACGCCAGCGGACCTAGATATGGCCACAGATTAGCAGGAAAAAGCATAAGTGATGGAATTAGATCCAGAGTTCAGCGTTTACTTCAGATTTGGCTGCCAGGCACATAATGGGATGTATCCACTTATTCAACAAATATTTGTGAATACATCCTAACTACCCGGCATTGTTCTTTCTGCTAGGGGTATAGGTAACAAAATAATAAAGTATCTCTTCCACACAGAGTTTAAACTCTAGTGGGGGAAGTTATACAATAAACAAATAAACAGCCATAGTATATCCACTGGCAATAAAAGAAAAAGTGGAAAATAAAGCAGATGAGAGAAAAAAAAAAAAAAAAGGTAATCACACCAGAGAAATAGCAGGGGGCCAGAATAATTTAGGGCCTGAGGCCACTTATAAGGTTTGGGGGTTTAAAGAGTACTTTACTTTTTTTTTTTTTTTTTAGAGTTTTAAGCTAAGAAGTGAAATATTCTGACATGTTTTACAAGGACCTCTCTGGTAGCCATATAGAGAATCGATGATGCAGACAAGCCTGAAGTGAGAGGATGGATTAGGAGGTGTGAGCGAATTCCAGAAGAGAGGTGATAGTGACTGTGACCTAGGTCTTATCAGTAAGAGTCTTGGAAAATGTTTGGATTATGGATATACTTTGAAATTAAAGCTAACTGAATTTCCAGACAGATTGGAGATGGAATGAAGTGTAAGGACTGACTCTAACAATTTTGGCCTGAAATGTCAGAATGACAGAGTTCCCAGTTATTCAGGTGTTAAAGATGGGAGCAAAGATCAGGAGTTCAGTTTTGGACATGCTGACCCTGAAACAGTTATTAAATAAATAAGTGGAAAGGCTGAGCAGGCTTCGGTGTATGAGTCTGGAGAGGAGAGAGTAGGAGGGTCAGAGTAGAATCACAGCTGGGAATATGTGCCACTGGGAAGCATTAGCTAGAGCAGGGAAATGAGCTGAGATCATCCAATAAATGATTGCTGCTAAAGAGGAGATCAAGGCCCAGGTCCTACAGCATCAATCTGGCATTTAATCACCAGGAAGTCAGGAGAAATCAGCAAAGGATATTCAGAATAACTGGTGAGGAACCAGAAGTGTACAGGAACCAAGTTTGAAAACAAACATCCTTCCAAAAGGAAGATACTTATTCCATTGCATCGAACCAACCTGTTCTCACATCCTGAGGACTGGAACCTAACATGGTGGAAGGGCAATGCTCTCGGTGTGGGGATTAGAGTCTCCAGGGTTGATAAAAGCACCTGTCTCCATGTGGCTTTCAGAAAACAAGTAGCATGGCAGCGGAAGAATAAGAGCAAAGCCCAAGAGGGATTTGAAGTGATAGTGGACTGTGAACCTGTGTGAGACACACTTTCAAGGACACCTAGGGACTCCCCTGGTGATCCAGTCGTTAAGACGCCCCACTTCCAGTGTAGGGGACTCAGATCCAACTCCTGCACAAGGAGCTAAGATCCCGCATGACACAAGGCATGGCCAAAAAAATAAAAAAGAACACCTAAAATAATTAGGAGCAAGCTTGAAGGGACTCATTTACAGTAATCAAGCCACTGGGAATTTTATTTGAGAATAAAATAGAAGTGTGATGAAAATCTGAATTTGTAAATGAAGAGAGATTTGATTACCAAAGGTGCTAAATTTTTGCATATTTTTTAAAAATGAAAGAATATAAAAAACACAATATGCAAAAAAGTTTTGCAAACCTATAAAACAAAATGATAATTTTTTTAACCGCACCAAGAGCTCTACAAGGAAATGGCAACCCGCTCCAGTATTCTTGCCTGGAGAATCCCACGGACAGAAGAGCCTGGTGGGCTACAGTCCACGGGGTCGCAAAGAGTCGGGCACGACTGAGTGACTTCACTTCACTTTAAGAGCTCTACACAGGCAAAAGACTAGCGTTCAGTTGGAAAAAGATCAGCAACCAGTCTGAAAAACAAGCAAAGGATAGCAATGTATGGCTGTAGAAAAAGAAATATAAATGACCAATCAATGAGAAGATGGTTGCTAAATCTCATTTGTAATTTAAAAATGCAAATTTAACTGTAAGATATCATGTGTCTCCTTTCAAGTGTACAAATATTAGAAGGATTGATAATATTCATGGTTACCAAGGGTACAGAGAAGCAGAGACTTTCACACATTGATGGTGGAAGTATGTACTGATGCATTTTAATGGAGTAATTTGTCAATATCAATTAAAATTTTAAATAAATTTTTAGTTTCAGAATTGTTTTGGGTTTACAGGAAAATTAAGAAGATAGTATAAAATTCACTAATGCCCCACAGCCACTTACCCTTTGTAGTAGCATCTTATGTTCAAGTTCAGTTGCTCAGTAGTATCCGACTCTTTGCGCCTCCATGGACTGCAGCACACCAGGCTTCCCTGTCCATCACCAGCTTCCTGTCCATCACCAACTCCCGAAACTTGCTCAGACTCATGTCCATCGAGTCGCTGATGCCGTCCAACCATCTCATCCTCTTTCATCGTTCGCCTTCTGCCTTGACTCTTTCCCAGCGTCAGGGTCTTTTCGAATGAATCAGCATCTTATGTTACTAAAGTATATTTGTCACAACTAATGAATAAATATTAACCCATTTTCATTAACTGAATCCATTACTTCAGATTTCCTTAGTTTTTACCTAATATGCCTCTTCTGCCCCAGAATTCATCCAGAACACCACCTTATATTTATATTTGCATAATATTTATGTAATGTCTCCCTTTTTATACTATTGAAGTCACTTAAAAAGCAGAGACATTACTTTGCCAACAAAGGTCCATCTAGTCAAAGGTGTGCTTTTTCCAGTAGTCATGTATGGATATGAGAGTTGGACTGTAAAGAAAGCTGAGTTGCAAGTCCCTTGGACTGCAAGGAGATCCAACCAATCCATCATAAAGGAGATCAGTCCTGGATATTCATTGGAAGGAGTGATGTTGAAGCTGAAACTCCAATACTTTGGCCATCTGATGCAAAGAGCTGACTCATTTGAAAAGAAAGACCCTGATGCTGGGAATGATTGAAGGCAGAAGGAGAAGGAGATGGCAAAGGATGAGATGGTTGGATGGCATCACCAACTCAATGGACATGAGTTTAAGTAAACTCTGGGAGTTGGTGATGGACAAGAAGGCCGGCATACGGCAGTCCATGGGGTCACAAATAATTGGACACGACTGAGCAACTGAACTGAAACTGACCTGAATATCTCCCTAGAATCCTCTTAGCTATGAAATTTCTCCTATTTTTCCTTGTTTTTGATGACCTTGGCAGTATTTTGCAGACTCTCTTTCCATTGGTTTTCTGAAGTTTTTCTCACGTTTTGACTGGGATGATGAGTTCTTGGGAGGAAGACCAAAGAGGCAAAATGCCATTCTCATGACATACTAGCATCATGAATTCTCACTGCAAGATGTTCACCTTGATCATACAGTAAAGGCATCATTTGTCAGGTTTCTCCCCTGTACCCCTGTTTCCCTCTTGGCATACTGTGCTCTTTGGAAGGAAGTCACCATGTAGGGTCCACACTTAAGGAGTGAAGAGAGATGTTCCAAACCCTTGAGGGTGGGTTATCTGGTACATTATTTGCAGTTCCTCTGTGTGGGAGATGAGTCTCCTCTCCTTCACTTACCTATTCAACAACTTATTACATCAGTGTGCATTCCATTTTTATTTTATACTTCAAATGGAATACCGTCTTATTTTGTTGCTCAAATTGTTCTCACTTTTCTTTTGGCAGCTCTTTCAAAGGCTCTCATGTCCCTATGACATTCCCCTTCATTGTACTTTTTTTGAAAAGAAAAATAATAACTTTCTTATTTTCTGGAACTGCAAGAAGCTTCAGATTCATCTCATAAATTCACTGCCCCAGTCTTAGGACCAGCTGCTTCTCCAAGAGCATGGATTTCTTTTATTAGAAAATGGTATGAAAAACCAAGATCTGGGTACGAGGTAGTCTCATTGCTACTGCGGTGACTTTGTTTCCAGATGCTCTCAGCCAACAGAATGAGAAAATAGATGTGTGTCTACTAACCACTCCATATGTAATATCTATAAATAGTTCTGTGTATAGACAACTGTATCTATATCAAGCGAAATAGTAATTGATAATTGTCCCATTCTAACCTATTACTGCATGGACTATTAATCCAGCAATGTGCTCCTTGGTATTTACCCAAAAGAGTTGAAAACTTAGATCTGGACAGAAACCTGAGCATGAACATTTACAGCAACTTTATTCATAATTGTCAAAACTTGAAAGCAACCAAAATTTCCTTCAGTAAGCAAATGGATAAACAAAATATGGCACATCCATCCAATGAGACGTTACTCAGCACTAAAAAGAAACGAAAGATCATGCCCTGAAAAGACTGTGGAAGGACCTTAAATGCATATTACTAAGTGAAAGAAATTAATCTGAAAAGACTTCATGCTGTGTTATTCCAAGTGTATCACATTATGTAAAACTCAAAAGTATGGAAACCATAGAATATAAGTGGCAGCAAGAAGTTGGGGAAAAGGGAGAAACAGGGGATCACAGAGGATTTTTAGGCTACATAGAGTATTTCATATGGTACATTATTGGTGGATACTTGCTACACAGTTGTCAGAACACATAGAATGTACATCAAGTGTGAACCCTAGTGTAAACTGTAGACTTTGGGTGATAGTAATGGGTTCCTTGATTGTAATAAATACACAGTATATCAAGTGGGTTCCTTGATTGTAATAAATATATCATCGTGGTATGGGATATTGCTAATGGAGGAGGCAGTGCATGTTAGGAACAGGATTCTATGAGGATTCTTTAATGTTGACTCAATTTTGCTTTGAAACTAAAACTGTCTTAAAAATAGGAAGTGTATTATAAGTACACAGACATTAAATATAAATGTAATAAATAGTATACGCATCAGTCAGTTCAGTTCAGTTGCTCACTCATGTCCGACTCTTTGCGACCTCATGAACCGCACCATGAACAGGCCTCCCTGTCCATCACCAACTCCCAGAGTTCACTCAGACTCACGTCCATCGAATCAGTGATGCCATCCAGCCATCTTATCCTCCGTTGTCCCCTTCTCCTCCTGCCCTCAATCTTTCCCAGCATCAGGGTCTTTTCAAATGGGTCAGCTCTTAGCATCAGGTGGCCAAAGTATTGGACTTTCAGCCTCCACATCAGTCCTTCCAATGAACACCCAGGACTGATCTCCATTAGGATGGACTGATTGGATTTCCTTGCAGTCCAAGGGACTCTCAAGAGTCTTCTCCAACACCACAGTTCAAAAGCATCAATTCTTTGGTGCTCAGCTTTCTTTATAGTTCAACTTTTACAAACCTAATGACCACTGGAAAAACAGACAGACCTTTGTTGGCAAAATAATGTCTCTGCTTTTTAATGTGCTATCTAGGTTGGTCACAACTTTCCTTCCAAGAAATAAGTGTCATTTAATTTCATTGCTGCAATCACCATTAGCAGTGATTTTGGAGATCAGAAAAATAAAGTCAGCCACTGTTTCCACTGTTTCCCTATCTATCTGCCATGAAGTGATGGGACTGGATGCCATATTCTTATTTTTCTGAAGGTTGAGCTTTAAGACAACTGTTTCACTCTCCTCTTTCATTTACATCAAGAAGCTCTTTAGTTCTTCTTCACTTTCTGCCATAAGGGTGGTGTTATCTGCATATCTGAGGTTATTAATATTTCTCCCAGCAATCTTGATTCCAGCTTGTGCTTCCTCCAGCCCAGCATTTCTCATGATATACTCTGCATACAAGTTAAATAAGCAGGGTGACAATATACAGCCTTGACATACTCCTTTTCCTATTTGGAACCAATCTGTTGTTCCATGTCCAGTTCTAACTGTTGCTTCCTGACCTGCATACAGGTTTCTCAAGAGACAGGACAGGTGGTCTGGTATGCCCATCTCTTTCAGAATTTTCCACAATTTCTTGTGATCCACACAGTCAAGGGCTTTGGCATAGTCAATAAAGCAGAAATAGATGTTTTTCTGGAACTCTCTTGCTTTTTCAATTATCCATTGGATGTTGGATCCGTATTATGCGTATTATATATTTTATATATATATATATATATATATATATATATATATGCATATTATATCAGAGAAGGCAATGGCATCCCACTCCAGTACTCTTGCCTGGAAAATCCCATGGACAGAGGAGCCTGGTAGGCTGCAGTCCATAGGGTTGCTAGGAGCTGGACATGACTGAATGACTTCACTTTCACTTTTCACTTTCATGCATTGGAGAAGGAAATGTCAACCCACTCCAGTATTCTTGCCTGGAGAATCCCAGGGATGGGGAAGCCTGGTGGGCTGTCATCTATAGGGTCGCATAGAGTCGGATACAACTGAAGCGACTTAGCAGCAGCAGCAGCAGCAGCAGCATATTATATATGCATTTTATGTATTATATATGGGGCTTCCCAGGTGCTGCTGGTGGTAAAGAAGCTGCCTGCCAAAGCAGGAGATGTAAGAGATGCAGGTTTGATCCCTGGGTTGGGAAGATCCCCTAAAGGAGGGCATGGCAACCCACTCCAGTCTTCTTGCCTGGAGAACCCCATGGACAGAGGAGCCTGGCCTGGCAGGTTGCAGGCCATGAGTCAGTCACTGAGTCAGTCATGACTGGAGTGACTTAGCAGGAAAGCACGCATGCATGATAACACATATAGAATCAGACACACAGACATAGATAGCAATTCAGTACTTCCCATTTTGTTTACAGAAAATGTAATGAATCTTAGGGAGTATAAAATATACTAGTCAGATTTGAACCAATGTATTTGCATAGTTGAAAAATAATTATTATGACTTAATCAGTTCAGCCAATGACACAGTTCTTCTATTTGAACCCTGTGCTATTTGGTTTTGGAATTTTCAGTTAGAGGGACTTCCCTGGTGGTCCAGTGGTTAAGTATCCTCCTTGCAGTGCAGGAGACTTGAGTTCAATGTCTAGTCAGGGAACTAAAATCCCACATCCCGCTGGGCAACTAAGCCTGAGTGCCACAACTAGAGAATCTGTGTGCTGCAACTTAAGATCCTATATGATTTAAGACCTGACACAGCCAAATAAATAAATATTAAAAAAAATTTTTCCAGTTACGATGACCATTAATATCAAGTATCAGACAATATTCAACCAGATTTTCAAACTGTTGTATCACGTTATAACAAACTACAATTTCCAAAAGTAATAGATTATATTTAGTCACATTGTCTTCACTAAAATATTTTTAATATTGAGATGTTTTAGTGAAATAAATGAGATTTTTTGTTATATCAAATGAAATTATTGTAAATAAATTCATTTTTTAACTTAGCCGTCTTTTCTTTCTATTGTTTTGTGTAAAATAGATATATTTTGATAAAATATGACATATGTGTGATTTTAAAATAAATGATATACAGGGTTATCGTTACCATCTTTCTAAATTCCATATATATGCCTTAGTATACTGTATTGGTGTTTTGCTTTCTGGCTTACTTCACTCTATATAACCGGCTCCAGTTTCATCCACCTCATTAGAACTGATTCAAATGTGTTCTTTTTAATGGCTGAGTAATATTCCATTGTGTATATGTACCACAGCTTTCTTATCCATTCACCTGCTGATGGACATCTAGGCTGCTTCCATGTCCTGGCTATTATAAACAGTGCTGCGATGAACATTGGGGTACACGTGTCTCTTTCAGTTCTGGTTTCCTCCGTGTGGATGGTACAAGGAGGGAGGAGGGAGGAGGGTTCAGGATGGGCAACACGTGTATACTTGTGGCAGATTCATGCTGATGTATGGCAAAACCAATACAATGTTGTAAAGTAACTAACTTCCAATTAAAATAAATAAATTTATATTAAAAAATAAATAAATGATATATGTTTGGGGGATGTGCTGGAACTTTACACCCATTTTGGAGGTATGTTATCAAAAAAGTTTAAAAGTTTCTGGTTTAGGGAGTCAGACATACTAGGAAGTAAACGTTTGCTTTTTTGTGTTGTTGTTGTTTTGTTTTGTTTTTGCCAACTTTAATGGCAAAGACGTAGAGCAGGGGAGTCATAAAAACTGCAAAGGGACACTTTTTGTTTTTGCTTCAGGGAATATTAGTAGCATTATCATGCAGTATTTATTTATTTCATATTTTTATGTACAAAATATTTATAGGCCTCCAGAAAAAACACATTTGCCTGACAGTCAGAAAATGCTCGCATTTTGGAACTGAGGTCCTTTTCCTGTAAATGGTTTCCTATACTTTGCAACACAGTATTTAAAGCAAAATTAAGATCTATCTAGAGGAGAAAAATTCCTTTAGCCGTGCCTTCTTGGCTGGCCCATTACCCAGTCTTCTTTGGCACAGACTTTAAACTTATTCCTGTTTCCTACCTTCTGTTTCTTTCATTTCTCCAGAACTAAGAAAAATCTTTGGCATCCTCTCATGCATCTGTGCGAGGGGTTGCTGATAAGGTAGTAGCCAGCCAACATCTTATTTCTGGAGAGGAGAGAACAATAAACTCGAAAATGCTATCCACCATGTGGAAAAGCAATGAGTCATCTTTTCCTTACACATTGAGGAGGTCTTAAGGTATGAAAATCACATTATAAGCTCAGCAAGAGGCCTTAGAAATCATTTAATCCAACCCTCTTATTTTAAAGATAAGGAGATTGAGTCTCAGAGAGCCTTAGTAGCTTAGCCACAGAAGCATCAGTTTGATGTATTAGTAGTCCACAGAGATATTGCAGTCTAACATTTCCACTTGCAGTTAGGGACACTGAGGCTCAGCCAGTTAAAAGACTTTTCCAAGATTACACAGTGAGATAGGGGATCCAGGAGGAGATTCAGGTGATTGAACTCTCAGAATCCCATGCTGAGTTGGCAGCATCCTAAATCAATTAAGATAATTTGGTCTAAGGTGGAGAAGAGATAAAATGGCGAAATCCATTGATGTCCCCAACCTCTAGAATCTAATGCCTGATTATCTGAGGTGAAGGTGATATAATAATGATAGAAATAAAATGCAAAATAAATGTAATGCACTGGAATCATCTCAAAACCATCCCTGCTCTGCCCCAGTCCATGAAAAAATTGTCTTCCACAAAACCAGTCCCTGGTGCCAAAAAGGTGGGGGAACACTGCTTAGATCATATTTAAGCCCAAATCCGGACTTCTTTGTTGTGTAGTAAGGAATTTAGCTATCTTTGTCCTCAGCTATGGGAGACAGCTTCTAAATTCTCAGAATTTCTTGAGTCCTGGGAATGTTCTTTCTATTCCCGTAAGTACCTCTGATCACACCTGCTCACCTGATAGTTTATGCTAATAATGTCACTCCTGGTAGGCCCTTACATAGTTTACGCTAATGAGATGCCTGAGGATAGGGGTCCATCATATGAGAAAGACCAACTATGTGATTAGAGAGTTGAGGCTTTGTATTATATGATATCAGCCTCACCTCTAGAAGGATAGAACAATTGGAAACTGAATTCAAGTACATGCCCATGAACCAATCAATCATTTGTTGTTATTCAGTGAGTCTGACTGAGCCTATACTCAATCGTGTCTGACTCTTTGTGACACCATGAACTGCAGCACACCAGTCCTTCACCATCACCTTCCCTGCCCTTCACCATCTCCTGGGGTTTGCTCAGACTTGTGTCCATTGAGTCAATGATGCCATCCAACCAGCTTGACCGCTGTCACCCCCTTCTCTTGCCCTCAATCTTTCCCAGCATCAGAGTCTCTTCCAATGAACCATCTCTTTGTATCAGGTGGCCCAAGTATTGGAGCTTCAGCTTCAGCATCAGAGGTCAATCATACTCATGTAATTAAATCCCCCTAAACACCAGTGAGCTCCCCTCATTGTAATAGTCCACAGTACATTGGAGGGTACACAGCAGAAGCTGGGGCCCTCCTGGACCTCTTCTTATGCTTCTCTCTGTATCGTTTGGCTATGACAACGATGTCATTATAAGTCTAGACTTTCCCTGAGTTCTGCAAGTCATCCTAGTGAGTTATCATGCCAGAAGAAGTAGAAAGAACTCTCGAGTTGTGTCAGCAAGTCAGACACAAAGGGGACCTGGGAATCTAAAGGTCCTGGGACTGATGCCTATATTAAAGACAGGCTGTGAAGTTTGTCCTAACTCCAGGTAGGCAGTTTCAGAAGTCATCGCACTCATGCTCCTAAGCTGCTAAACTTTAGAGGGTAAGGAAAAGAGGTGAGCCTGAAAAACTAAGGTTAAGATAATCAAAAGTAAGTCCTGCTTCAGAGAATTATAGTCAATATCTTGTGATAACTTATAGTGGAAAATAATTTCAAAAATAATGTATGCGTATATGTATAACTGAATCACCTTGCTGTGCACTTGAAACATTGTAAGTCAACTAGACTTCAATAAAACATATATATATATAATATATGTTATATATATTACATATGTATAATATATGTTATATATATATATATATTGCATATATATAAAGAAGAAAAAAGAAGTAAATCCTGCTTTACTTTCTTCACAGAAACACCTATTTTCCCCAAACTGTGTCACCTAATACATTTCCTAAGGCTCTGGCCCCATGATCAATTCTTTGAAACATTCTAGAAATATTCTCATCACAGGACACAACACAGCAGTGCTTTTTTTTTTTTTTTTTTTCCCTGTTGGGCCAAGACTGGTTCTTTGGAGAGCAAGATAAAAATTTTTGTCATTTCCCTCATGCAGGCAAGAATAAAAACCACTTCACTTCTTGTCTTGGGTAATTGCTGGTTTGTGGTTTGCCAAGTAAATAAAGGCATTGCTTGGATGCTGGAATGAGTTGGCAGCCAAGATGGCTGTCTCCCCTTCCCTCTTCAGGAAATCGGGCTTCCCCTGCTGTTTTCTCCCTCTTTGTTTTGTAGTTCTTTTTTTTTAAATATAAATTTATTTATTTTAATTGGAGGTTAATTACTTTACAATATTGTACTGGTTTTGCCATACATCAACATGAATCCTTCTTTGGAACAGCAGGAATTTTTAGAAGTCTTTTCTTGAGTCTGCTTGGTGCCCAAGCATGAATTGTGAAAGACAGAGAGAATGAAATGGCCAAAGAGAAGTTTAGCTTTGATGTTGAAGGACAGGCAAATACGAGGATGTTTTACATAAGGAAGCCAGAGGGTACTATTTTCTCTGTTTTTGTGGCTCGTTTGGTTGGTTTTTCAGAGAACATCTTGTGGCTACATGATCTAGGAAATGCACTAAGGAAACAGGGTGAAGCTGCTTCAGACTTCTAGAAGGAAAGGAGTCTCTGACTGAGACCTACAGTTAACTAAGTAGTTGGCTGGACTCAGTAAGAATTCCCTGGCAGGTCAATCCTTTCAAAAGCAGCAAGACCTTGAGAGTTCGGGGCCCTCGAACCAGTGGGACATGGGGGTCATTCTCCTGCCCTTATCTTATGGCAGGTGTGTAGGGAACTAGATTTAAGGAAGGTTGAGAAGTGCTTGCAAACGAGACTCTCAACCAGGGCTGGACATTCTTGCAAACGAGATGTTCTGCCCAGTGTAGGGAACTAGATTTAAGGAAGGTTGAGAAGTGCTTGCAAACGAGACTCTCAACCAGGGCTGGACATTCTTGCAAACGAGATGTTCTGCCCAGTGTAGGGAACTAGATTTAAGGAAGGTTGAGAAGTGCTTGCAAACGAGACTCTCAACCAGGGCTGGACATTCTTGCAAACGAGATGTTCTGCCCAGTGTAGGGAACTAGATTTAAGGAAGATTGAGAAGTGCTTGCTAACGAGATGCTCAGCTAAAAATCCTGTTTGTTCCCGTGGGAAAAGAACATTGCATTGCACACAAGGATGTTTCTCTGATTCCTCAATAGGAACAGACCTTGGGACAAAACGGATTCTAAGTTGATAAGGAAGTTCCCAAAACAAAGTCTTAGCTGCAGTAAATAAGCCAAGGTAAAGGTTATCTCGCCCTGCGCCTGCGCACTGTATAGTCTCTAAATCATAGTGCTTGGCAGCTTGCCCTGTAGGGGGTTGTGCAAAAGATATAAAAATTAAGCAGCTGTAAGAAGCAAGTGTTAAAATATAAAGATTAAAACCACTCTGCAGTGTTGGTGTGTCATTCCGTCGCCGACATCTGGCGCCCAACGTGGGGCTCGACGGAACCGAAAGGGTAAGCACCCCGGGGCAAAAGGCTAAAAGGGGGACTTTCGGGAAATAGAGAAAAAGAGAAAAATAAAAATCCGAAAGGGTAAACACCCCGGAGCAAAAGGCTGATAGGGGGACTTTCGAGAAAAAGAGAAAAATAAAAATCCGAAAGGGTAAACACCCCGGAGCAAAAGGCTGATAGGGGGACTTTCGAGAAAAAGAGAAAAATAAAAATCCAAAAGGGAGAGCACCCCGGAGCAAAACGCTGAAAGGGGGACTTTCGAGAAAATAAGAAAAATAAGAGAAAAAGAACAGAAAAAAGAAAAAAGAAAAAGAAAAAACTATGGGGAATTCCCCGTCTTTAAAGTCACAATATATGGAGCTGGTTAAGGGGCTCCTACATTCTATAGGAATTAAAACGTCTACTCGCCGCTTGAGTGAGTTGTTCTGTCTTATAGAGCAGCATTGTTATTGGTTTCAATATCAAACAGAAGTACAGCTAAATTTGAAGGAATGGAAAGTGGTGCAGAAAGAGTTAAAAAGGCAGCATCAAAAAGGAAATGTGATTCCTTTAAGGCTGTGGACTCTATGTAACATTATAACACAGGCTTTAAATTAATGGCTGCTAATAGTGAGGCCGCCTCATGTTATTTTGAGGAGGGGGCTTCACCTCGGCCTCCGCCCAAACCTCCAGATGATATATAGTACAGATTCATCCACTGAGCCAGATAGAGATGTGAGTTCTGGAGAGGATTCGGATTCTGTAGAGGCAATGACTGCTGCCTTTTGAAAGGTTTTATTAAATAAAAAATGAACTTCCAAGGCTGTTAACCCTTCTGCACCACCTTACGCCTCCCTATTTCTAGTAGCTGCTGACAAGGCTGAGGTAGGGAGAGAGAGTCAGTGGTTTTGGAAGTACGGGAAAAAATATATTTTGGGAAATATATATTATATATATATTAATGACTCTCGTCCTTTAATGTCACTGATTATTAAAGGTATACAGTTTGAAAGATTAATAGATACAGAAGCAGATGTTTCGGTTATTTCTCTCCAGCAGTGGCCTAACGACTGGAAAAAAGAAAAAATTCCTCTTGTTTTAACAGGTTTAGGATCAATAGCAGATGTGTGGAGAAGCACTCAACCTTTGTCATGCCAATTGTCTAATGGAAAGAAAGTATCTATTTCTTTTTACATTGTTAATATACCTATTAATATCTGGGGAAGAGATCTTTTATTTTCTTTAGGAACAACGCTCACCATCTCGTCGGAAAACTTGTAGCCACTGCTCAGATTCCTCGAGCTCTCCCATTGAAATGGTTAACTAATGTCCCTAAATGGGTTGAGCAGTGGCCGCTTCCAAAAGTGAAGCTTGAGGCTTTAGAACAATTAGTAAAAGAACAGCTTCGGTCTGGCCATATTAAACCTTCTACGTCTCCTTGGAATTCTCCTGTTTTTGTCATTAAAAAAAAATCTGGTAAATAGAAAATGTTAACTGATTTAAGGGCAGTTAACAAATGTATAAAACCTATGGGAGCTTTGCAATTAGGTCTCCCTTCTCCTGCTTTGATTCCACAAGATTGGTCTTTGATGGTTTTAGATTTGAAGGATTGTTTTTTTTTTAATATTCCTTTGCAAATAAAAGATAGAAATAAATTTGCTTTTACTATTCCAGTGTATAATCATGGGCAGCCCGTAAAACGTTATCAATGGACAGTGTTGCCTCAAGGAATGATTAATAGCCCTACACTTTGTCAGGAGTTTGTTAATCGTGCTCTTATTACTGTGAGACAACAATTTTCTAATTGTCTTCTCTATCATTATATGGATGATCTTCTATTGGCAGCTCCTAGTAAAGAGGAACGAGATACATTTTTTATTCATGTAAAAAAAGCTTTAAGTGATTTTAATCTTCAAATTGCTCCTGAAAAAATTCAAACTGAATTTCCTATTTCATATTTAGGTGCTATTATGGAACGACAAAGAATAAAACCTCAAAAGGTCCAAATTAGACGAGATAATTTGAAAACTCTTAATGATTTTCAAAAGCTTTTGGGTGATATTAACTGGTTACGTCCCATGTTAGGGATTCCTACACATCAATTGCGTCATTTATTTTCTACTTTAGAGGGTGATACTGCTCTTAACAGTCCTCGATCTCTTACTTCTCAAGCAAAAGAGGAATTACACTTTGTAGAGCAACGGTTGAATGAAGGGTTTCTTACTTATCTACAACAGGATCAACCTATATATTTCATAGTGTTCCATACTCCTTATTCTCCTACTGGAGTTATTGCTCAATCTGCAGGGTTGATTGAGTGGGTATTTTTACCCAATAATTATACAAAAAAGCTTACTACTTATACGGATAGAATTGCTTTCCTTATTTTGAAAGGTCGAGGCCGTATTATTCAGTTAATTGGAAGTGACCCTCAAACAATTATTACTCAACTTACTTCCACCCAAATTTCTAATTGCTTACAGTTTAATGAAAATTGGCAGATAGCTCTTGCATCTTATTCAGGGACTTTTTCTAATCAATATCCTCAATCTAAAATGATAGATTTCCTTCGACATACATCAATGGTTTGTAAATCTCCTATATCTAATATTCCAGTTGAAGGAAAAACTATTTTTACAGATGCCAATAAAAATACTGCTGGCTATTGGACTGATACTACTTCTAAAGTTGTTCCACATTCCTTTTCTTCTGTGCAGCCTGCTGAACTTTGGGCCATTTGTTTGGCATTACAGGATTTTTTTGATATTCCTATTAATATTGTTTCTGATTCTAAATATGCAGTCTTTTCATGTATTTATCTTCCTGAAGCCACTTTACCGGTAACTTTAAAAACTAATATTGATAAATTATTTTTTTCAGGTTCAACAATTATTAATTAGGCGAACTAACCCTGTCTTTTTTACTCATATACGAGCTCATTCTTCTCTCCCCGGACCATTATCTCAAAAAAATGCAAATATTGATGCCTTACTTTATCCTTTACAGTCTGCAACACAAGAACATTGTTTACATCATACTAATTCTAAAGGGTTACAAAAAACTTATTCGTTAACACGAAAACAAGCTCAACGCACTGTTCGTTCTTGTTCCATATGTGCACCGTTTATTTTGCCCTTTGCCCCTCCTGGAGTAAATCCCAAAAGACTACAATCTAACCAAATTTGGCAAATGGATGTTGTTTTTATTTCTTCATTCGGTAAACAAAAATATGTTCATCATACTATAGATACTTATTCTCATTTTCAATGGGCTACAGCTTTAAGTTCAAAAAAGGCAGATTCTGTTATTACTCATTTATTATTTTGTTTTGCTATTATGGGCATACCTATAAAATTAAAAACTGATAATGCTCCCGCATATCAATCCTCTAAATTATCTCAATTTTTAGAACAATATCATATTAAGCACACTTTTGGTATTCCTTATAATAGTCAAGGACAAGCTATAATTAAAAGAGCTAATCGGACTCTTCGAGAATACATTGAAAAAATAAGAAAGGGGGAAAAATGTATGATATCACTAAGGGGCCATTTCAAGTTCATTTGCATATTAATAAATCTTACTCTGCTATAGTATGTGTAAAATTTCCTTATTCTTTACTGTATGGGCAATGGATTTGGAATGAAATTTTGGGAGTTATATCATGTTCTGATTGTAACTTGACTCAATGCATAAATCGTTCTTGGTGGAAAAATGTTGAAAACAAGATGGTCCATTCCAATAATTATTCTTTGGTCATTGTGAAAGCACGGACTGAACTTTGGTTGCCTGTTAATCTTACTCGACCTTGGTCGGACTCTTTGCTGTCACTCATCTTGTGAATGCTGTACAAACTCTTCTCCATCGATCTCGAAGAATGCTTGGCATTGTCATCGCATCAATTCTCGCCGTGGCTTCAGTAACAGCAACAGCAACTGTAGCAGGTCTTGCTTTGCATCAAGGCATACAGACTGCTGATTTTGTCAGGGAATGGCATAAAGATGCTCATTTATTGTGGCAACAACAGCATGATTTGGACGCTCAATTGGCTACTGATGTATTGAATTTACAACACACAGTTTCCTGGTTAGGAGATCAAGTGACTGTGTTAGCTACAAAGAGTGTGTTAAAATGTGATTGGAACTCATCTCACCTATGTGTAACCCCTGTTCCCTTTAATATGAGTGAGGGTTGGGAAAAGGTGAAAAGGTCTTTAGTGGGACACCAAAATTTAACTGCTGAAATTATGGAATTGGAACAAACTATATTGTCAACTTTTAGTAAGACGCTGCCTGATATTCTTGGTTCTGATATACTGAAAAGTCTTCAAAAAGGATTAGACAACCTTAATCCTTTAGGGCATGTATCTACACTGTTAACAACATCCTTTGTGAATACTTTGTTAATTGTTGCTTTATGTTTTATTGCTTTTATAGTCTACCGGCGCTGGCGAAAAGGGAAACAATTAAAAGAAAAAGCTTTGCATATTCAAGCGCTTATTCAGCATCTACAAGAAAAGAAAGGGGGAGATGTAGGGAACTAGATTTAAGGAAGGTTGAGAAGTGCTTGCAAACGAGACTCTCAACCAGGGCTGGACATTCTTGCAAACGAGATGTTCTGCCCAGTGTAGGGAACTAGATTTAAGGAAGGTTGAGAAGTGCTTGCAAACGAGACTCTCAACCAGGGCTGGACATTCTTGCAAACGAGATGTTCTGCCCAGTGTAGGGAACTAGATTTAAGGAAGGTTGAGAAGTGCTTGCAAACGAGACTCTCAACCAGGGCTGGACATTCTTGCAAACGAGATGTTCTGCCCAGTGTAGGGAACTAGATTTAAGGAAGATTGAGAAGTGCTTGCTAACGAGATGCTCAGCTAAAAATCCTGTTTGTTCCCGTGGGAAAAGAACATTGCATTGCACACAAGGATGTTTCTCTGATTCCTCAATAGGAACAGACCTTGGGACAAAACGGATTCTAAGTTGATAAGGAAGTTCCCCAAAACAAAGTCTTAGCTGCAGTAAATAAGCCAAGGTAAAGGTTATCTCGCCCTGCGCCTGCGCACTGTATAGTCTCTAAATCATAGTGCTTGGCAGCTTGCCCTGTAGGGGGTTGTGCAAAAGATATAAAAATTAAGCAGCTGTAAAAAGCAAGTGTTAAAATATAAAGATTAAAACCACTCTGCAGTGTTGGTGTGTCATTCCGTCGCCGACACAGGTGTATCTGGAGAAGGCTCTTGAGAGGACAGCAAGGAGGTAAACCAGTCAATCTTAAAGGAAATCAACCCTGAATAGTCACTAAAAGGACTGATGCTGAAGCTGAAGTTCCAATACTTTGGCCATGTAATGTGAAGAGACAACTCACTAGAAAAGACCCTGATTCTTGGAAAGATTGAGGGCAGGAGGAGAAAGGGGTGAGGATGAGATAGCTGGATGGCATTGCTGACTCAATGGGCATGAGTTTGTGCAAACTCAGGGAAATCCTGAAGGACAGGGAGGAGGCCTGGCATGCTGCAGTTCATGGGGTTGCAAAGAACTGGACACAACTTAGTGAGTGAACAACAGCAACAACCTAGAGATAACAATGGACAGGTTAGGGACCAAAAAGGTTTGTTCTTACAGAAAAGAATGGACAGATAGGGGAATTTCCTTCTCATTCACAATTTATGTAACTCTCTACTCCCTCTACAAAAGATAACATATTTGATAATTAGAAATGTAGGCATTTAATTAATTTCTAAAAATATTCATGGGGCAGGTGTTATGTAGACCTGACACTGAACCGAGAATGTGGAATAGAGGGGGGAATAAGACACTTCCCAGCAGGTCGTAGGTGGGCAGATGAATAATTATGAATAATCTCATGTGATAAGAGCTAGCCTAGAGAGGTGTGCCAGTTTTGCAGGAGCAGAAATGAGTTAATGGTGTTAGAATGGAGACAGTAGAGAAGGGAACATCTGACCTGGAAATAATCTGATAGTATGGAAGGGGCAAGAATCTTAAAGTCCATCTAATGAGGTGCACATTGGAGGACACAAAGAGAACCTTGTGTGCATGTGGACACAGGGTAAAGGAGCAGTGATCCCACAAGAGACTTGACCCAGACTCGCCCGTGAGTGTCCAGGAGTCTGCGGCAGAGTGGGTCAGCAGTGGCCTGCTGCAGGGTTGGGGACGCTGAGAGTACCAGTGTCTCCATTGGGCCTTTTGAAGGAGGTCACCATTATTTCCAGTGCAGCTCAGTTCAGTTCAGTCACTCAGTCGTCTCCGACTCTTTGCGACCCCATGAATTGCAGCACGCCAGGCCTCTCTGTCCATCACCAACTCCCGGAGTTCACTCAGACTCGCGTCCATCGAGTCAGTGATGCCATCCAGCCACCTCATACTCTGTCATTCCCTTTTCCTCCTGCCCCCAATACCTCCCAGCATCCCCAGGCAATCGCAATCAACAGGAGTCTAAAATGCAATGCTGCTGCTGCTAAGTCGCTTCAGTCGTGTCCGACTCTGTGCGACCCAATAGATGGCAGCCCACCAGGCTCCCCCGTCTCTGGGATTCTCCAGGCAAGAGTACTGGAGTGGGGTGCCATTGCCTTCTCCGCTGAAATGCAATACTTCGATGCAATCTCAAAAACAACAGAATGATCTCTGTTCATTTCCAAGGCAAACCATTCAATATCACAGCAATCCAAGCCTATGCCCTGACCAGTAATGCTGAAGAAACTGAAGTTGAACTGTTCTATGAAGATCTACAAGACCTTCTAGAACTAATACCCCAAAAAGGTGTCCTTTTCATGATAGGGGACTGGAATGCAAAATTAGGAAGTCAAGAAACACCTGGAGTAACAAGCAAATTTGGCCTTGGAGTACAGATTGAAGCAGGGCAAAGGCTATTAGAGTTTTGTCAAGAAAACACACTGGTCATAGCAAACACCCTTTTCTAACAACACAAGAGAAGACTCTACACATGGACATCACCAGATGGTCAACACCGAAATCAGATTAATTATATTCTTTGCAGCCAGAGATGAAGAAGCCCTATATAGCCAGCAAAAACAAGACTGGGAGCTGACTGTGGCACAGATCATGAACTCCTTATTGCCAAATTCAGACTTAAATTGAAGGAAGTGGGGAAAACCACTAGACCATTCAGGTATGACCTGAATCAAGTCCCTTACATTACACAGTGGAAGTGAGAGATAGATTCAAGGGATTAGATCTGACAGACTAGAGTGCCTGAAGAACTATGGGTGAAGGTTCATGACATTGTACAGGAGGCAAGAATCAAGATCATCCCCCAAGAAAAAGAAATGCAAAAAAGCAAAATGGTTGTCTGAGGAGCCCTTACAAATAGCTGTGAAAAGAAGAGAAGCGAAAAGCAAAGGAGAAAAGGAAAGATATAAGCATCTGAATGCAGAGTTCCAGAGAATAGCAAGAAGAGATAAGAAATCCTTCCTCAGTGGTCAGTGCAAAGAAATAGAGGAAACAACAGAGTGGGAAAGACTAGAGATCTCTTCAAGAAAATGAGAGACACCAAGGGAACATTTCATGCAAGGATGGGCACAGTAAAGGACAGAAATGGTATGAACCTAACAGAAGCAGAAGATATTAAGAAGAGGTGGCAAGAATACACAGAACTGTACAAAAAATATCTTCACGACCCAGATAGTCATGACATTCTGGAATGCAAAGTCAAGTGGGCCTCGGGAAGCATCACTACGAACAAAGGTAGTAGAGGTGATGAGATTCCAGCTGAGCTATTTCAAATCCTGAAAGATGATGCTGTGAAAGTGCTACACTCAATATGCCAGCAAATTTGGAAAACATAGCAGTGCCCGCAGGACCAGAAAAGATAAGTTTTCATTCTAATCTTAAAGAAAGACAATGCCAAAGAATGCTCAAACTACCACAAGTTAGTAATCAGATGAAAAATGCTCAAAATTCTCTAAGCCAGGTTTCAACAGTACGTGAATCATGAACTTTGAGATGTTGAAGCTGGATTTAGAGGGATGGTACAGAGAGGGAGGAGGGAGGGGGGTTCAGGATGGGGAACACATGTATACCTGTGGTGGATTCATGTTGATGTATGGCAAAACCAATACAATATTGTAAAGTAATTAACCTCCAATTAAAATAAACAACTTTATATTTTAAAATTTATATTTAAAATTTTAAATTATAAAAAAATAAATTTATATTAACAAATAAATTTATATTTAAAAAAAGAAAAGGCAGAGGAACCAGAGATCAACATCCACTGGATCACTGAAAAAGCAAGAGTTCCCAAAAAAATCTACTTCTGCTTTCTTGACTATGCCAAAGCCTTTGACTGTGTGGATCACAACAAGCTATGGAATATTCTTAAAGAGATTGGAATGCCAGATCACCTTACTGCCTCTTGAGAAATCTGTATGTAGGTCAGGAAGAAATAGAATTGGACATGGAACAACAGACTGGTTCTAAATTGGGAAAGGAGTACCTCAAGGCTGTATATTATCACCCTGCTTATTTAACATATTCAAAGTACATCATGAGAAATTCTGGGCTGGATGAAGTACAAGCTGGAATTAAGATTGCAGGAGAAATATCAATAACCTCAGATATGCAGATGACACCACCCTTATGGCAGAAAGCGAAGAAGACCTAAAGAGCCTCTTGATGAAAGTGAAAGAGGAGAATGAAAAAGTTGGCTTAAAACTTAACATTCAGAAAACTAAGATCATGGCATCTAGTCCCATCACTTCATGGCACATAGGAAAACAATGGAAACAGTGACAGACTTTATCTGGGGGGAGGGGGTGCTCCAAAACCACTGCATATGGTGACTGCAGCCATGAAATTAAAAGATGCTTGCTCCTTGGAAGAAAAGTTAAGACCAACATAGACAGCATATTAAAAAGCAGAGACATTACTTTGCCAACAAAGGTCCGTCTAGTTAAACTATAGTTTTTCCAGTAGTCATGTATGGATGTGAGAGTCGGACTATAAAGAAAGCTGAGCACAGAAGAATTGATGCTTTTGAACTGTGGTGCTGGAGAAGACTCTTGAGAGTCCCTTGAATAGCAAGGAGATCCAACCAGTTCTTCCTAAAGACAGTCATCCCTGAATATTCATTGGAAGGACTGATGATGAAGCTAAAATTCCAATACTTTGGCGACCTGATGTGAAGAATTGACTCATTTGAAGAGACACCGATATTGGGAAAATTTGAAGGCAAGAGAATGGGACAAGAGAGGATAAGATGGTTGGATGGCATCATTCGACTCAATGGACATGAGTTTAAGTAAACTCTGGGAATTGATGATGGACAGGGAGGCCTGGCATGCTGCAGTCCATGGAGTCGCAAAGAGTCGGACATGACTGAGCGACTGAACTGAACTGAATCAGAGGTGCAAATCCTCTGATCCAGCTCTGTGACCTTGAGAAAGTCACTTAACCTTTCTGAGTTCATATTTATTCACTATGATATAAAGATTATATCCACCTTATGGAGTTATTGTGAGGGTTAGATGGGATCTCTCACAGTGGTTGTCTAGTGCAGTGCTTGGCCCTTGGTAAATCCCAGCAAATGGAGGCTCAGTGCTGGTAATGAAGGTCAAATTGGATTTTTCCATTTCAGTGGAGCAGTTTTAGGGAAGCCAGTGACTCAGATCTCTCAATTGGACAACTAGGCAGCAACTGAGGACAAGCACAATTAGTTTGGGAGAAAGAATCTGGAAAATGAGTATGGTTTGGAATAGGCTGCAGCTGACAGGTCTACGGCACATCGGGGAGGAAGGAAAACCAGGGAGGGAGGCAGAGGAAGGAGGCAGGAGTTGCAGACTGCACCAGGGGAATTCAACCCACTAGGATAGCTCAGACCCTCTCCTGCCTCCATCTTTGCAACTCTTATCAGTCAAGCAGAGAACCTCATCTCTCCAATGACTCACTTTATTTTGCCTCATTTCCCTGAACACTTTGAGGACAGCTATAGACAGACATGAGCCCCTAATTTGACTCATTAATTCAATTACTAATTTATTTTATTCTGTAAATATATTGAGGCCTACTATATGTCAAGAGGGGATGTAGAATCTAGATAAATCACACTGAATGAAATAGTTGAGTTCCTTTCTCAACAGGATTCAATATACTTATGTGCATTTAAATGCTTGGCATCTCCATGCCCCTCCCTTTTCACTGACAGCTTCATTTCAATAGAGGAGGATATTTCTCCCTTTGCCATAAACTCTGGATGACTTTATGGAAAAAAGGGAAAAAAAATAAAAGAAAACCACCTCATAATGACTCTTAGTAATTATATAGTCAGTCTCCTTGAGTTATTGACTGTGTACTGTGTACCAAGCATCTCTATAAATAAAAGATGCCTAAGAAGTGTTAAGAACTTATAAACAACAAACACTCCCTAAGTGTTTGTTTTTGTTGTTCAGTTGCTAAGTCGTGTCTGACTCTTTGTGACCCCATGAACTGCATGCAGTATGCCAGGTTTACCTGTCCTTTGCTCAAACTCATTTCCATTGAGTCAGTGATGCCATCCAACCATCTCATCCTCTTGTTGTCCCCTTCTCCTCTTGCCCTCAATCTTTCCAAGAATCAGAGTCTTTTCCAATGAGTTGGCTCTTCACATTAGGTGGCCAAAATATTGGAGCTTCAGCTTCAACACCAGTCCTGATGAATACTCAGGTTTGATGTCCTTCAGCATTGACTGGTTTGATCTCCTTGCAGTCCAAGGGACTCTCTTAAGAGTCTTTCCAGCACCACAATTTGAAAGTATCAGTTCCTCAGTGCTCAGCCTTCTTTGCCATCTAACACTCACATCCATACATGACTACTGGAAAAATCATAGCTTTGACTATATAGACCTTTGTCAGCAAAGCAATGTTTCTACTTTTGATTACACTGTTTGTCATATGTTTGCCATACATTTTCTCCAAAGGAGCAGCTGTCTTTTAATTTCACCCCCAAATCCCTATGTTGAAGCCCTAACCAGCACTGTAGCTATATTCAGAGATGGTGCTCTAAGGAAGTAATCAAAATAAATGAGGGTATAAGGTGGGTTCTTTAGGATTAGTGTCCTTATAGAAAGACACATCTGGGAGTTCGTTCACTCTACTCCACCTTCTGCTCTTGCACAAGCACTAAGAAAAGGAAAAGTAGCTATCTGCAAGCTAGGAAGAGAGAAGAGAGCACTCATCAGAAACAGAACTTACCAGTACCTTTTTCTTGGACTTCCCAGCCTCTGGAACTGTGAGAAAATAAACATCTGTGGTTTAAACCACCCAGTCTATGGTGTTTTGTTATGGCAGTGAAACAGAAGGGAAGGGGCAGGGCACAATCTTTAAAAGAATGACATAGTCAAGGATAGGACATAAACCAATGAGAACAAAATGGATCCAACATGGCAGATAAGTCAACTTCCACTAGACCTTGAGCCTAAGTATACATTCATTGCGTCACATCAGCAAGCTAAAGGACACATCCACAGGTGGCATGGCTGTTCCCAGGCAGATCATCGAAGCCCAAGTGTAGGTGGTGGCCCATTTCCTGGAAACCTCCACCACTTCCCTGATATACTTGGAATAACACTTCCACTCATTAACCTATGAAATTAACCCAGCCCATAAAAACTAACCCTGCCATATTTTGAGATGGTCTACACTCTGCCTGTGGAGTGTGTTTCTCCCTAAATAAATCCATTTCTTACCTATAACTCTGTCTCTCACTGAATTCTTTCTGTGATGAGACATCAAGAACATGAGCTTCATTAAATGCTGAGACCAGGTGTTTGATCTCAATTGGAAGATGGTGGGTTTTGGCTAGGTTCGAGTCCTGGCCGTGTGTGTTCAAGTCCCAATTTGAGGAACACAGTTTCAGCAGGTCTAGCTGACTAAGAATGGTGGATCAGTGTTTTGCTTAAGGCCCGCCAGTGAATACATGGAAGGATCGGTCTATTAGTTACCTATTGCGATGTATTCACACGCCTGTGAAACTCAGCAAATACTAATCATTTATGACTTGCAATGTATCTGCCAATTTTCCAGGGGTTGGCCAATCTGGTCTAGTTTCCGCTCTGGATAAGTTTCTTCCATGTGTCTCTAATCCTCCTCAATGACACCCCACTCCAGTACTCTTGCCTGGAAAATCCCATGGATGGAGGAGCCTGATAGGCCATAGTCCATGGGGTAGTGAAGAGTCAGACATGACTGAGCAACTTCACTTTCTCTTTTCACCTTCATGCACTGGAGAAGGAAATGGCAACCCACTCCAGTGTTCTTGCCTGGAGAATCCGAGGGACAAGGGAGCCTGGTGGGCTGCCGTCTGTGGGGTCACACAGAGTCCGACACAACTGAAGCACCTTAGCAGCAGCAGCAGCAGGATCAGCAGACTAGCCTGGGAAGGTCCTTCTCAGGGCTATGGCATAGGTAAAAAAGAACAAGTTAGGTGAAGCAGTGATCATAGTCAAAATCCAGTGTTTTTTTCCTTTAAATTTCATTCATAACCTTTTATGTCCATTCTTTATGCCTCAAGCTACCACTATATCCCATGACCATAGTCTACCTACAATTCCAAACCTGGGATCCTGAACTTTTCTTTCCTTCTCCCTTCTTCATTAAAACCAGCTCTCCAGGGGCTTAGCTGTAAGGAAAAGAGCTGATGACTAAATTCTGATAACTTGTGTTTGCTAAAGCAGATATAATAGATACTAAGTATTTAATCTACATGTGGCTCTGTGCCTGGAGCTAGAGTGTTGGTCTTAGAGATGAATCATAGCATCAGTTCTCAAGGAAGTTGGACTCCAGTGGGAGAAATAGAACATGCATATAATTCATTGTTTTCATCCCTGTGCAAAATCTTTCTGAATATAATACCAATCAGTACCTTTATGGAGCAAGCATTTGGACCCCTCTCTTTGGTTGGTGATGAGATTTCACTATCCTACAACTTAGAGTGGAGGGAAAAGCAGCCTGCATCTTTGAGGGATAAGAAATCTGGAAGGGATTTGAGATGGAAAGTCTCAAATGGATAAACAATGATAATAATAATAATAACACACATCTCTGGGTTTTACTCACACCCAGCCCTCTGCTGAGAAGTCACTCCCCTTTTCCTCCCTGCCTAGCTAAGCTGCAACAATCCACCAAGTTCTGGATCAAGTTACAGTCTGTCCATGACAAAGTTCCTAATAACTGCATTCTGCACACACCACTCCTGATTTCTGTCTTCCTGTATGAGGGAAGGGAAATTGACTATATGGAAACCAGGAGCCAAGTTTATACTCACTTGTGTGTGTGTGTTTTTTTTTTTTTTTGCTAATTTGTTTTATGTGTAAATGTTTTATCTTCATGACAGGAGAACACGTTCCTTAAGGAAAAAGCAATATGTCCTCTCTTTATTCTGTCCCCTAATGATGGTTAATATATGTAGACAATGCTTGGAAAATAAATGCTCATTTGGTAAAGAGTGCCCTGGCTTATACGAGGCTATGCAGGGAGAGATATGAACAGAATGTCATCTCCACTCTCAAAAGCTGCCAATTTCCTGGGAAACATAGGCATTTAAAGAGATGTGGCAGAATCCTGCCAGAGAATGCATTTCTACCACCCCACCCCCGCTTCACCCAGGAAGGTGCCAAAAAAGAACATAAAATAGCTGAGGTCTATGAGCTTCCCTGGTAGCTCACTTGGTAAAGAATCCACCTACAATGCAGGAGACCCCAGTTCAATTCCTGGGTCGGGAAGATCCCCTGGAGAAGGGATAGGCTACTCACTCCAGTATTCTTGGGCTTCCCTGGTGGCTCAGACAGCAAAGAATCCACCTGTAATGTGGGAGACCTGGGTTCAATTCCTGGGTTGGGAAAATCCCCTGGAGAAGGGCATGGCAACCCACTCCAGTATTCCTGCCTGGAGAATCCCCAAGGACAGAGGAGCCTGGCAGCCTGCAGTCCGTGGGGTCACAAAGAGTCAGACGCCACTGAGTACTAAGCACAGCATGAGCTCAAGAAGGACTTCCCAGGTGGCATTATTGGTAAAGAACCCACCCGCCAGTGCAGGGGGCATAAGACACATGGGGTCAATCCCTGGGTCAGGAAGATCCCCTGAAGGTGGACATGGCAACCCACTCCAGTATTCTTGCCTGGAGAATCCCATGGACAGAGGAGCCTGGCGGGCTACAGTCCTTGAAGTCACAAAGAGTTGGACATGACTGAAGCAGCTTAGCATGCACATGAGCTAAAGAAGAGAGATGATCTGAGTTTAAAATCAGATGGGAGGAAAGCAGACACACACCATGAGATCACTACAAGTGGTCTCCCTTATCTTAGACCGAGTGTACAGAGGCTGTCTTCAGAAGTGTTATCTGATACTTTGTGTGTTTTGGTCCAGAAATAAAGCCAACCTGAGCCTGGGCAGAGGACCAAGGGGAAAGAACTCTAAGGACTTCCATGGACTCAACACTCCACTCTGACTTGGAGCCAACCCAGGGCTGACTTCTTTCATAGAATGTGCTCACTCTAGTAGATTTCCTAGAATGTGCTCACACTGGTCTTTGTTTCCAAGCACATGGCAGTATCCAGGAAGGACGGCCCAGCTTCTGCCTCCGTGTCCCCAACCTGCCTTCAAGCCATCTTCTTAGCTCCCGTTCCCCATACCAGGTAGAGACACATGCCCTGTGCATCTCAGACATGGACCACCTAAGCTGACCTCCATCACTGCCAGTGCCCTTCCCCATGGGGCAATGGGGAGGGGCCAGCCTGGACTTGCTCTGAGATGCTCTATCATGAAGTATGGACCCCTTGTCAGCACCAGGGATGAGCCAGCTGAAGGACTTTACCAACAGGAGCAGGGGAAAGTTTGAGCCTCTGTAGGCTGAAGCGAGACCACGAAGCATTAGGTATGCCTGTCCAAACCACCAGCAGTGCGTGAAGTTTGGGATGGACACTTGGTTATAGAATAGTAGAGAGAATTTTTAAACCAAATTCATTAAGTGAGGATTTAGACGCAATAAAACAATGCACTCATTTTAAGTGAGTAGTATGAAACATTTTGACATACGTATGCACTTTCCTTCATCCCAAATTATTCCCTCCTGTTCCTTCCCAGTCAACCTCCCTTGCTTTCCAGCCCAGATAACCACCAAACTGATTCTTATCCTGAGTGGTTAGTTCTGCCTATTTCAGAACTTCACATAATGGAATCAGACAATGTATACTCTGTGTCTAGCTTCTCTGGTTCAGCATAATTGTTTCCAATATTAAAAATTTCAAACATACAGAAAAGTTAAACAAATTTATAGTGAATCTCTATACGCCAGCCACGTAGATTCCACCATTAACATTTTACTTCTTTTCCTTTATTTATTGCATGCTTATCTATTTGTGTATTTCTCTCTTCATCTATCAATCTACCTTATTGCTGGTGCATTTCAAAGTAAATTATAGACATCAATCAAATTCTCCCTAAATATTTCAGAATGTATTACTAATTTGAATATAATATTTGTTTACATATTTAAGGTAAAATTGTTATAAAATAAAACACAAATGTTAAACATGCATTCCCTAAGTTTGGACAAACACAAATCCCTATAAAACATAGCCTAGAAGCATCAGTCTGGAGCTCCTGAATGCCTTTTCTCAGGCAACACCCCATCTTTCCTCTGTCAAGACAACTTCTGTTTTGATTTTTTCCAGCACAGGTTAGTTTTGTCTGTTGCAGAACTTTACATATATGGAATCATACCCGATGCATTTTTTGTGAGATTGCTCTTACTTAGCAAAATGCCTTTGAGTGTTATCATGTTGTTGTATTTATCAGCAGTTTACTCCTTTTAATTGCTCAATAGTATTTCATTGTTTCAATATACTGCAATGCATAGCTTTTAGATGTCACTCTATGATTTGTTTAAGCTATTTTTGTGAAGTAGGGGTTAGATTTATTCTTCTCTCTATGAATTTTGGAAGAATGTGTAGGGTTATTATCATGTCATCTTCAAGTGTCTCATAGAATCCACTGTCAAAGGCATCTAGGCCTGGCGTTTTCTTTGTGGGGAAGGCTAATTACCAATTCAATTTCTTTGATATAGGGTTTTGAATTTTTTATTTCCTTTTTACTCAGTTTTATATATTTCAATGAATTTGTCCATTTCATCTAGGTTATAAAATTTATTAACATACAATTGTTCATAATATTTTTGCTATCAATTTAGTGTCTGAATGTCATTCCTTCCATATTCTGAGCGGTCCCGTAACAGGGTAAAGTGAGCTTCAGTTTTTCCATCTGTATAATGGGAAGAATTGCCTTGACCATCCAGCGGGGTGACAATGAGGCTTTGTAACTTTGTAACTGTCACAGCTGGGTAAAGCTGGAAGGGTTTACTGCTGTGGACTTCTCATATGCTATAGGGTGGAGCCTGGGGTAGGGGTCATTTACTTTCTAATTCCTCGACCAGTGCATTTCATTCTGATGAGTAGCCTAGGGCCAGAAACCTTTCCCTGCACCTGGCAATGAAAGCCTGCTGTGCCTCCCTCAGAGCAGAGAACATTGTGACCATCCTTGCACTAATGTGGCTCCCGCACATCGATACACTGGGGCATGAGGACTAGTGGACAGCCTGGCCACCCTCCCAGGACTCCCATCTCAGCTCAGCTTTGTAATTCTTTAATCTCGACAGCACATAAGTTTAATAGGGACACACTTGAGGATTCATGAATTGATTCATTCCATCAGTAGTTGTAGATTGAGTTTCTGCTGCATGCCAGGCACTGTTATAGGTCCTGGAGATAAAATGGCTAGCAAAATTGGCAAACAAAAAAACCCTTGCATTTATGTGGTTTATATTCTGATGACATTCAGGACTCCTGACTCAGTGGCCAGTAACACATGACTCAAGCATTACTTCTTCATGAGCCTTCCTTTTCTCCCTGCTAGAGCTGTCCATTTTGCTTTGCATCACCTTCCCATCCAGATTTCAGGGAACATCTGTAACCCTTGTTCACAAGCCTGTTTCCACAAGGTCAGTAACAATATCCCCTGTACCTGATACTGTGTCTGCCATGTAGTGGGTGCCAGATTTGGTCACCATTCTAGTGCTTAAGGACACAGGAATCAGAAATCTGAGTTTGAATTCCAGCTATACTGCTGAAAAGGTGTAAGGCACTGGGCAGGTTACTTACCTTCCCCATGCTTCAATGCCATCATGTGGAAAATCATGGACATTGAAGTCCAATGCATAGTAAGTGTTCAACAGCCTTTAGCTGCTATAGCTATTAATGATAAATCTTCATTGAATGCCATCTTCAGGCAAATATACTAATTTTCTAAAGACACAGCCATTTAGTGATCCTGACTTGCTGGCCCTAAATCCCATCTAAACTCATGCTGAAATGAAGCTGGAGGAGAAAAGAAATTATTGGACAATGCACGCTAACATGTGGGGGGCAGAGATAATTCAGCCTTCTACAAATGGAAATTAATCATCCAGGCTTTACTCAGCAGGCAGGCAGCAAGAATGCCAACTTGTCCCCCTTCCCTGCCACTGGCGGGATTGTTCAGGAAATGAAGAAAGGAGATGAGATTGTTGGAGGAGGCGGCCCTGTGGACCACCTCCTCCACATCAGATATGCGCATTATTGGCTTTCTCTTTGTTGCTGCTTACTTAGCCACCCAGGGCGACAGGCACCCAGTACAACAGCCTCCTGCTTCCAGCATTGTTATTCCTTAGATTAATCTGGCTTCAATATGTTCCAACAATACATACTTTATCTAAATGCTAAAAAAAAAAAAAAACAACCACCACCCTATCCACTACAAATGGAATAGAGTCTAAGGCATTAGAGATACATGCTAAAATGTGGCTGCAGATTTAAAGACACATCAGTATGTCCCTTAGTACCTGGGAGAACATTTTCCTGAGTGAATGATGGTCCATTTTCTGAGCCTCCTTATCAAAATGATTAATAGGATACTGCAGGGCTTCTCCATACACAAGGGGAGATTTTTACTTTCAGTCCCATGCACTTTGCGATGTGCCTTCGGCCCTGATGCTAATAATTGCATGACATGGTGGGGTTCATATCATTCACTGCCTATTTTTCACAGAAGGCAAAAATAGAGACACAGAGACTTTATCCGATTTGACTGAAGTCATAGTTATAGCTAGTGACATAGCCACAGCTAGTAGACCCACAGTTTTTCTATAGCAATATGGCAGACACCTGTTACCTACCCATCACCCATTCTCCCTTTTCTCTCACTAATAGACTCATCACTGCTATTATAATGAGATAAACTCGAGGCTTTACTGAGAGCAGCAGTCTCACATGTCTGGTTCAGCTCAGTACTGTGTCCTCACACCTAGCACAATCCTTGAAGTAGAGTAAGCCCCAAGTAAATATTTGTTGCTCTTTATGACATTGGACTTTGCTTCTATCACCAGTCACATCCACAGCTGGGTATTGTTTTTGCTTTGGCTCCATCCCTTCATTCTTTCTGGAGTTATTTCTCCACTGATCTCCAGTAGCATATTGGGCACCTATCGACCTGGGGAGTTCCTCTTTCAGTATCCTATCATTTTGCCTTTTCATACTGTTCATGGGGTTCTCAAGGCAAGAATACTGAAGTGGTTTGCCATTCCCTTCTTCAGTGGACCACATTCTGTCAGACATCTCCACCACGACCCAGCCGTCTTGGGTGGCCCCACATGACATGGCTTAGTTTCATTGAGTTAGACAAGGCTGTGGTCCTAATGTGATTAGATTGACTAGTTTTCTGTGATTATGGTTTCAGTGTGTCTGCCCTCTGATGCCCTCTCACAACACCTACCGTCTTACTTGGGTTTCTCTTGCCTTGGATGTGGGGTATCTCTTCACTGCTGCTCCAGCAAAGTGCAGATGCTGCTTCTTACCTTGAATGAGGGGTATCTCCTCATGACCACCCCTTCTGACCTTGAACATGGAGTAGCTCCCCTCGGCCCTCCTGCACCCATGCAGCCCCCACTCCTCAGACATGTGGTAGCTCCTCTAGGCCACTGCCCCTGACCTCGGGCATGGGGTAGCTCCTCTGGGCCGCTCCTGCACCATCACAGTGAAACCTATATGCAGGTCAGGATGCAACAGTTAGAACTGGACATGGAACAACAGACTGATTCCAAATAGGAAAAGGAGTCTGTCAAGGTTGTATGTTGTCACCCTGCTTATTTAACTTCTATGCAGAGTATATCATGAGAAACGCTGGGCTGGAAGAAACACAAGCTGGAATCAAGATTGCCAGGAGAAATATCAATCACCTCAGATATGCAGATGACACCACCCTTATGGCAGAAAGTGAAGAGGAACTAAAAAGCTTCTTGTTGAAAGTGAAAGAGGATAGTGAAAAAGCTGCCTTAAAGCTCAACATTCAGAAAACAAAAATCACGGCATCTGGTCCCATCACTTCACGGGAAATAGATGGAGAAACAGTGGAAACAGTGTCAGACTTTATTTTGGGGGGCTCCAAAATCACTGCAGATGGTGATTGCAACCATGAAATTAAAAGATGCTTACTCCTTGGAAGAAAAGTAATGACCAACCTAGATAGCATATTCAAAAGCAAAGACATTATGTTGCCAACAAAGGTCCGTCTAGTCAAGGCTATGGTTTTCCAGTAGTCATGTATGGATGTGAGAGTGGACTGTGAAGAAATCTGAGCACCGAAGAATTGGTGCTTTTGAACTGTGGTGTTGGAGAAGACTCTTGAGAGTCCCTTGGACTGCAAGGAGATCCAACCAGTCCATTCTGAAGGAGATAAGTCCTGAACTGAACTGAACAGTCCTGGGTGTTCATTGAAAGGACTGATGCTAAAGCTGAAACTCCAATACTTTGGCCACCTCATGCGAGGAGTTGACTCATCGGAATAGACTCTGATGCTGGGAGGAATTGGGGGCAGGAGGAGAAGCGGATGACAGAGGATGAGATGGCTGGATGGTATCACCGACTTGATGGACATGAGTTTGAGTGGACTCCGGGAGTTGGTGATGGACAGGGAGGCCTGGCGTGCTGAGATTCATGGGGTTGCAAAGAGTCAGAGACGACTGAGCTACTGAGCTGAACTGAACTGAAACATCTGTTGGAAGAGAAAACTAAGTTAATGACTCAGAATTGGAACCTTAATGGCTTAAGCTCCATGCCCCTGCTGTTCCTATGCTTTCAGAATGCCAGTTCTCCCTGAGATGCTTCTCTGAAGATAAGCCACAAAACCTGCATTGTCAGGATGATGCCTCATAAACTATGTACCAGCCAGCAGCACCCAGTAGTTCGAGCAAATGTGAGTGCATCAAGGCAGATTCATTGCTTTTTACTTGGGTTCTGATTGAGACAAAGAACCTTTGAGAAATTGTGTCCCTCACATGTCCCAGAGCGGGATGTCCTGACTTATCTGTCTCCCATAATCAGCAAAGGACACTGAAAACCTGGGACTGAATCTGGCTGGCTGTCTGCCCTAAATCTATGTGCATTTGCTCTTCCAAAGGAGTAGCATTCTCTGTGCCTCTTCTCATAAAGACTCTGTCCCCTCCTCTTGAGTTTTCCAATTTGTAATCCTAAGATGGGCATGCAATATCACTCAGTTACAGCCAGTTCTTACTTTCAGAATAAATCAGCAGCTGGAAACTGACCATAAAAATAAAAATTTTTGTTTCAGGAATGGGGATGGGCAGAAAGAGAGCAGGATCTTAGGAGAAACTGAGCAAGAAAAACATACATTTGATCTCAGAAGCTCTGTTCTGAACTCTCACTCCACTCCACTATTCAGAGCTTGTGGTCTGAGCATGCATGCATCCTAAGTTGCTTCAGTCGCATCCAACTCTGTGTGACACTATGGGTTACAACCCGAGAGTCCCCTCTGTCTGTGGGATTCTTCAGGCCAGAATACTGGAATGGGTTGCCATGCCCTCCTCCAGGGGTTCTTTCTGACCCAGGGATGGAATTCGGGTCTCTTATATCTCCTGCACTGGCAGACAGGTTCTTTATCACTAGCGCCACTGCGTCTGAGCAGGTCACTTAAACTCTCAGAGCCTCATAGGTGCCATCTGCATAATGGTGATGTGATACTCTTCTCACAGAGATCTTGTGAGATAAAGAAGATAGTACTTATGAAAATGCCTTGTAAACTGTTAGGTTCAGAGTAAATAAAGGGGCTTATTATCCTTAGAGAGCTAGAGATTTGGAAATACTGTATGCCCTGTGCCTTCTTTTCACCAATTAACCATTTCTATTCATGTACCTGATGAAATTGGCTTAAGATAAATGTCATTGTATTCTGATATCTGAAAGGTTGTATGGGAGATGAAGATTAAGTTGGTTATGTTAACTTCAGAAATCAGACCCATGGCCAATGAGAAGAAACTAGAAATGATGGTTTCTACTTAGAAAAAAAGGATAACTTCAAGAACGCCAAATGGTTGGCAGTCTTAACATCTGGAAGTACTGCCCTGGGAGGTGACAGTCCCCTCACTGGGAGCTCAGGCAGTGGGTCAGTACTACTGGCGAGGATGTCATAGAATTCATGCTTCTCCTACAGATACTGACTCCAATCTACTTAAATCCATCTTCATCTGCAGTTCTGATTCCACAATCCTAAACATGACCAACACACAAACAATGGTCACCCTGCTCCTTTTTCAAAGGTTGACCTTTACTCCAGTCCCACAGATTGACTTGCCAGATACAGGCTATAAAATAAGATAAATCTGGTATGACTAAAGAAACAAGAAAAAGAAATGAACAAAAATGTTTGGATGTACTTGCAAGAGAGTCAACCAGACCTTGAAGAAACCCAAAATATGTACTATTTTTTTTAATGACTCAACAGAAAGATTAAACCAAGGAATTGATGTGGTAAGAGAAATAACACAAAATGTAAGCATGGAGAGAGTAAATGTAAATTATAGAGGAAATGTGAAGAGACATAGCCGAGAGATACATTTCATTTCATTTTAAAATAATTTTTCATTATTTTTCCCTTTTTACTGATATAATTGACATATACCTGTGTAACTTTAAAGTGTACACTATGACTTTGAATATATATATATTGCAAAATGATTAACAATTTAAGGTTAACATCCATCACTTCACACAGTTATAAATCTTTTTTTCCTGTGATGGAAACTTTTAAGATCTTACTCTTTAAGCAGGTTTTGAATGTACAATACAGAATGGTTAACTATATTCATTGCACTGTACATTACATACCCAGAACTTATTTTTGGAGGGAATTTAAATTGGTACAGCTGCTGTAGAAAACAGTATGGAAGCTCCTCAACATTTTAAAAATAGAACTACCATATGATCCAGCAACCCACTTCTGGGTATATATCCAAGGAAAATGAAAACAGGGTCTTGAAGAGATCGCTGCACCTCCACGTTCATCACAGCCGTATTTACAATAGCCAAGGCTTGGAAACAACCTTGTGTCCATCAAGAGACGCGTGGATAAAGAAAAGCATATATATGTATACACATATATGTATATATACATTCAACCATAGACAGAAGAACTCTTCAATATGCAACAACATGGATGAAACTTGAGAGCCTTATGCTAAGTAAAACAAGTCAGAGGAGGACAAATAGCATATTTCACCACTTATATGTATAATCTAAAAGTAAAAATTCATAGAAACAGAGAACCATAGGTAGAAACTGGAGGAGTTAAGGAAAGTGGCTAAAGGTGATCAAAAAATGGAAACGTCCAGCTATAAGAAAATACTTTAATATATGCTTACTGAAGTGTCAGACCACGCAGAAGTGCACAGGCTGTGATGGACCGCGCAGAAGTGTGGTGGAGAGGAGCTACCCCTTGCCCAAGGTCAGGGGCGGCGACCGAGAGAGCCAGGCTGAGTCGGCACAGGAGCAGCCGAGAGGAGCTACCCAATGTCTAAGGCCAACAGCAGCGACCGAGAGTAGCTACCCAACTCCCAAGGTCAGGGCGGCAGCCAAGAGGAGCAACCCCACGTCCAAGGAGTGGGGGCTGCGCGGGCACAGGAAGGCTGAGAGGAGCTACTCCACGTTCATCAATGGGGGCGGCAGTGAGGAGATACCCCTCATCTAAGGTAAGGAGCAGCGGCTGCACTTTGCTGGAGCAGCCGTGAAGAGATACCAAGGTAAGAGAAAACCAAGTAAGATGGTAGGTGTTGCAAGAGGGCATCAGAGGAGAGACACACTGAAACCATAATCACAGAAAACTAGTCAATCTAATCACACTAGGACCACAGCCTTGTCTAACTCAATGAAACTAAGCCACGCCCTGTGGGGCCACCCAAGACGGACGGGTCGTGGTGAAGAGGTCTGACAGAATGTGGTCCACTGGAGAAGGGAATGGCAAACCACTTCAGTATTCTTGCCTTTAGAACCCCATGAACAATATGAAAAGGCAAAATGATAGGATACAGAAAGAGGAACTTCCCAGGTTGGTAGGTGCCCAACACGATACTGGAGATCAGTGGAGAAATAACTTCAGAAAGAATGAAGGGATAGAGCCAAAGCAAAAACAATACCCAGTTGTGGATGTGACTGGTGATAGAAGCAAGGTCTGATGCTGTAAAGAGCAATATTGCATAGGAATCTGGAATGTCAGGTCCATGAATTAAGGCAAATTGGAAATGGTCAAACAGGAGATGGCAAGAGTGAACGTCGACATTCTAGGAATCAGCGAACTAAAATGTACTGGAATGGGTGAATTTAACTCAGATGACCATTATATCTACTACTGTGGGCAGGAATCCCTTAGAAGAAATGGAGTCGTCATCATGGTCAACAAAAGAGTTCGAAACGCAGTACTTGGATGCAATCTCAAAAACGACAGAATGATCTCTGTTCCTTTCCAAGGCAAACCATTCAATATCACAGTGATCAAAGCCTATGCCCCAACCAGTAATGCTGAAGAAGCTGAAGTTAAAGGGTTCTATGACATCCTGCTGCTGCTAACTCGCTTCAGTTGTGTCCGACTCTGTGCGACCCCATAGACGGCAGCCCACTAGGCTCCCTCGTCCCTGGGATTCTCCAGGCAAGAACACTGGAGTGGGTTGCCATTTCCTTCTCCAATGAAGTCCTACAAGACCTTTTAGGACTAACACCCAAGAAAGATGTCCTTTTCTTATAGGGGACTGTAATGCAAAAGTAAGAAGTCAAGAAACACCTGGAGTAACAGGAAAATTTGGTCTTGGAGTACAGAATAAAGCAGGGAAAAGGCTAACAGAGTTTTGCCAAGAGAATGTGCTGGTCATAGCAAACACCCTCTTCAAACAACACAAGAAGAGACTCTACACATGGACATCACCAGATGGTCAACACCGAAATCAGATTGATTATATTCTTTGCAGCCAGAGATGGAGAAGCAGTATACACTCAGCAAAAATAAGACTAGGAGCTGACTGTGGCTCAGATCATGAACTCCTTATTGCCAAACTCAGACTTAAATTGAAGAAAGTGGGGAAAACCACTAGACCATTCAGGTATGACCTAAATCAAATGCCTCATGATTATACAGTGGGAGTGAGAAATAGATTTAAGGGCCTAGATCTGATAGACAGAGTGTGTGATGAACTATAGATGGAGGTTCTTGACATTGTATAGGATACAGGTATCAAGACTATCCCCAAGAAAAAGAAATGCAAAGAAGCAAAATGGCTGTCCGAGGAGGCCTTACAAATAGCTGTGAAAAGAAGAGAAGCGAAAAGCAAAGGAGAAAAGGAAAGATATAAACATCTGAATGCAGAGTTTCAAAGAATAGCAAGGAGACATAAGAAAGCTTTCCTCAGTGATCAATGCAAAGAAATAGAGGAAAAGAACAGAATGGGAAAGACTAGAGATCTCTTCAAGAAAATTAGAGATACCAAGGGAACATTTCACGCAAAGATGGGCTCGATAAAGGACAGAAATGGTATGGACCTAACAGAAGCAGAAGATATTAAGACGAGGTGGCAAGAATACACAGAAAGACTGTACAAAAAAGAGCTTCACAATCCAGATAATCACGATGGTGTGATCACTCACCTAGAGCCAGACATCCTGGAACTTGAAGTCAAGTGGGCCTTAGAAAGCATCACTACGAACAAAGCTAGTGGAGGTGATGGCATTCCAGTTGAGCTATTTCAAATCCTGAAAGATGATGCTGTGAAAGTGCTGCACTCAAGATGCCAGCAAATGTGGAAAACTCAGCAGTGGCCACAGGACTGGAAAAGGTCAGTTTTCATTCCAATCCCAAAGAAAGGCAATGCCACAGAATGCTCAAACTACCACACAGTTGCACTCATCCTACACGCTAGTAAAGTAATGCTCAAAATTCTCCAAGCCAGGCTTCAGCAATACGTGAACCACGAACTTCCAGATGTTCAAGCTGGTTTTAGAAAAGGCAGAGGAACCAGACATCAAATTGCCAACATCCGCTGGATCATCAAAAAAGCAAGAGAGTTTCAGAAAAGCATCTATTTCTGCTTTATTGACTATGCCAAAGCCTTTGACTATGTGGATCATAATAAAAGCGAAAAGCAAAGGAGGAAATTCTGTGGAAAATTCTGAAAGAGATGGGAATACCAGACCACCTGACCTGTCTCTTGAGAAACCTATATGCAGGTCAGGAAGCAACAGTTAGAATTGGACATGGAACAACAGACTGGTTCCAAATAGGAAAAGGAGTACGTCAAGGCTATATATTGTCACCCTGCCTATTTAATTTATATGCATAGTACATCATGAGAAATGCTGGGCTGGAAGAAGTACAAGCTGGAATCAAGATTGCCAGGAGAAATATCAATAACCTCAGATATGCAGATGACCCCACCCTTATGGCAAAAAGTGAAGAGCCTCTTGATGAAAGTGAAAGAGGAGAGTGAAAAAGTTGGCTTAAAGCTCAACATTCAGAAAACTAAGATCATGGCATCTGGTCCCATCACTTCGTGGGAAATAGATGGGAAAACAGTGTCAGACTTTATTTTGGGGGCTCCAAAATCACTGCAGATGGTGACTGCAGCCATGAAATTAAAAGACACTTACTTCTTGGAAGGAAAGTTATGACCAACCTAGACAGCATATTCAAAAGCAGAGATATTACTTTGCCAACAAAGGTCCATCTAGTCACGGCTACGGTTTTTGCAGTGGTCATGTATGGATGTGAGATTTGGACTGTGAAGAAAGCTGAGTGCTGAAGAATTTATGCTTTTGAACTGTGGTGTTGGAGAAGACTCTTGAGAGTCCCTTGGACTGCAAGGAGATCCAACCAGTCCATTGTAAAGGCGATCAGTCCTGGGTGTTCATTGGAAGGACTGATGCTAAAGCTGAAACTCCAATACTTTGGCCACCCCATGTGAAGAGTTGACTCATTGGAATAGACCCTGATGCTGGGAGGGATTGGGGGCAGGAGGAGAAGGGGACGACAGAGGATGAGATGGCTGTATGGCATCACTGACTCGATGGACATGAGTTTGAGTGAACTCCGGGAGTTGGTGATGGACAGGGAGGCCTGGTGTGCTGCGATTCATGGGGTCGCAAAGAGCTGGACATGACTGAGCAACTCAACTGAACTGATTGAACAGTCAGAGAAGAAAATAGAAAGGGGAAGAGGAAATTTGAAGGTTAAAAGAACAAGATAGAGCTAAAATGTTTGACAACAACATTATACAAATAAGGAAAGTTCCTTACAGTTTTCAAGAGGAGAGTATATTATTTTATAACCTACATCTGGCAAGTCAATCTATGAGATTGGAGCAGAGGTCAACCTTTCAAAAAGGAGCAGGGTGCCCATTGTTTGTGTGTTGGTCATGTTTAGGATTGTGGAATCAGTATTACAGATGAAGATAGCTATAAGTGAATTGGAGTCAGTGTATGAGAAGTATGAATTTTAGACTTTATTAAGTTTGTGTATTAAAGTTTCTAGTGTAGCTCTTAAATAATAGAAATAGAATGGATGACCTCCAAACACTGAAGGAGGAAAATATCATATGCAGGGGGAATGGTGCCTCAATCATTAACATAACGTGAGCTTCACCCTCCTAAGATACATGAGTCCCTCACCACCTCCCATCTCTTTGCTGCTCCCCACCCCATACTAAGCTTAGAGCCTCCTTTCACATATGAGGTACTTCTACTTGCAGCTAACAAACCTGGGGGCTGTTTATATCACACAACAAGAAGACTGTAGGCAAGTCACCCGCAGCTATTGTCAAGGCTCCATAATCCTTTTCATTTTTCTACTTCACTACATTAGCATTTCATTTTGTTGTCTTGTGACTCCTGCTGAAATTTCAGAATCACATCTATGTTCAAGACTGGAAAAAGAACCATGGTAGCTGCAGTGTTATTTTCTTTTGCTAGAAAAGCAAAACATTCCCCAAAATTCCAGCAGAACTTAGCCAGTACGTAATTGACTAGAACCAGTTGTCTGTTGAAGTTGGATTTTTTACTAGCTTGTAGGGGTTGATTGTTACATTTTTAGGGGTTTTATTTGCCAGTTTTTAACCATGAGTGGCTAGAAATCAACCATATTGGAAGCATTTACATCTCAGAAATTGGCTATATGTCATAATAGGGTTGCTGTTGTTATTGTTAAGAATGATGTCACAGACCAACCTTGGCTGCATGGGATGCTGAAATTAGAAATTATTTGCTGAACACACTGCTTCCCTGGTGGCTCAATCGGTAAAGATTCTGCCTGCAATGCAGAAGACCCAAGTTCGACCCCTGGGTCAAGAAGATCCCCTGGAGAAGGAAATGGCAACCCACTCCAGAATTCTTCCCTGGAAAATTCCATGGTCAGAGGAGCCTGTCAAGCTACAGTCCATGGGGTCTCAAGAATCACTCACAACTTAGCAATCAAACCACCACCGTTGCCTATCTTAAGGGCTTCCCTGGTGGCTCAGTGGTAAAGAATCTGCCTGCAATGCAGGAACCACAGGAGACACAGGTTCTATCCCTGGTAGGAAAGATCTCTTGCAGGAGGGCTTGGCAACCCACTCCAGTATTCTTGCCTGGAGAATCCCATGGACAAGGAAGCCTGATGGGATACAGTACATACGGTCGTAAAGAGTCAGACATGACTTTGAAATGACTTAGCACGCACACACACTGCCTATCTTAATGGACTGTCTGTTTTCAAGAAAAAGTCAATGGATGTTTAAAAGGGAACAAGTCAGGTCTGCTATTGATGACTCTAAAAGATTTTCAAGTTCTATTTTGTTGAGGCTTGCCTCATTAGAACATCTTCAGTACATGTGGTTTTGTTTCCCAGTTGCCCAAGCTGTAAATAGGAGGGAAGGATAATGTGTCAGGGAACTGAGAAAGCATATAGTGGAGAGATGAAGCATATGTGAGTATAATGCATCTGAGCCTCTGATTGTCTTTACACTATTTAGGTGTAAAACATCATCTTTCTTCAGTCTTTCTGAAACACTGTTCAGTGGCCTTGACAAAGCAAGAGAAGGATATAGGGTCTCTTAACCAGTGGTTTTATTTGGGGATAGCTCTCACCAGCATCCAGATCTTAAACTCTGAAGAAAACCATTAAATAACTACCCTATTTTACAAATGCTTGGGAAGGTATTTTAGAAGATTGACAAAAGGAAGGCCAAATAAATTCCGGATTTGACAACAGTTGATCCCAAACATCTTTGAGAGCTGTAGCCCTTCAGGTACAAACCCTCATATGGGGATAGGCTCTTTGCAAAAGTGATTTCATTTCACTTATGCCAATGAATGCCTGAAAAGTCTAAGAGACAGAGTACCAGTGAGTGTTTCAAGTTAACAGATATAGATAAAATCACCTCCAAGCACAAGAGACTAATTAGGAGGTGGATAGATAGCCCCAAAGAGACAGACCAGGACTAAAGGATATCTGACCCACTCAAATCAAGTCAAGTTCTACCTGATTTCAAATTCTTCAAGATTGTACACTTAGGTGAAGATACCAGAGCTATTGTTTTGCTTGCTTTGTATTCTTTCTCTCTGCTGTGATAGGAGTTCCCCTAGAAAAGCCATTTGTTCACCTCTGATTTCCCAATGAGCTGTGGAACAGTTTGTACTTCGTGGGAGCTCAAGAAATGTTCACTGCCTGACATTTCTTCTCCCACATAATAAGATGAAGCCAGTGGGAAAGTGAGTCTTTCTCACCCCCTCACATTCTTTGACTTTAAATGGTAAGTGGAAAAGCTAGGATTTGAACCCAGATTTTCTGAAGCCAACTTCCAGAGTCTTTCTCCTAAGTCATTATGTCCCCAATGGACAACTATATTTGCAAACTTTTGTAAAAAAAGAACTACAGGACCCGTGGAAGCATGCACTCAAGGAAAGCAATTCTGTATCTAGTTATATTCAACAGAAAACAAATTATCTCCATGACCAAGAAAGAAAGAAAGAATTCAACATTGACTTGCCTCTCATAGGATAAGGAAGATCTAATTCATAATTTATAAAATAATTCTTTAAACATTTCTTCTATTTAATTGTTTTCACGTCCAACAATAGCTCTGGAGCAGCACTATTCAAAAGAACTTCCGGTGATAATGAAAATACCCCATATCTGTCCTGTTCTATACAGTGCCTGCTGGCCACGTGAGGCTGGTGGGCACTTGAACTAAAACTTTTTAGCCTGACTATGACTGAAAATATGAATTTTTAATTTTATTTGACTTTACTTAATTTGTTTCAGTTTTATGGTTCCACGTGTCTAGCGGCTACTTGATGGATGTCACAGCTACAGTGTCTCACTCTTCATCCTCCAAATTCTCCGCTGCATTCAGCTGCCATGTTTTTCCATCTCCCCTCCATCCACCAAGCTCTTTATTAGGTAGATGACATGACCTCTGAAGCTGTATCCTTGCTGCACTCACTGCTCAAAACAAAACGGCACCTGAAAAATGGACTCCATAACAAACATTTTTGCCCCATCCCTCCAGTCTTTTCCTCTTTACTCAGATTCCTGATTCTGCAGTGTGTTTGAGGATCTCCAAACAGACACAGTACTCTTCTAAAGGGTGGGAAAAGATAAAAAACTTGGGTGAGAAAAGATAAACTTTCCTAAGTGAGAGGGAGGGGTGAGAAAGAGGCATGAAGTGCTGGGAATTCTCAGAAATTAATAAACCATGTCTTATAACACTGCAGTGATAATAACTCCAACACACTAAATAGCATCCAGTGATTCAGTTTGCGACATACTCACTTTTTATTTTCATGATGGAGGAGGTGGTTTAAAAAACCCAGTGGGAGAAAGATGGGTAAACAGAGTGGGGAAAACAGACTCTGGGTCCACCAGCTGGTAAGCAGCCACTTTTCATCAGAAGTAAAGGTAGGACCTGAGTCTGAAGGCTGCATCAGGGCCAGTAGAGGCACAAAGGTCAGTGAGAGCTGATTCTGGAGATGCGTGTGATTTGGGTAAAGCAGTCAGTTTGTTCTTCTATGGCTAGTCTCTTTGGAAAACTTGGGGTCTTACAATCTACCCTAGTTAGCTTAAGTGGGCATAGCTTCTGAGCCTGGTACAGCTGCTCTGCGTTAAGCCCCAAAGGGGGAATAATGTTAGGTTAGAGACCATCAGGGGCAATGTCAGTGGTCCCCTAGAGTGGGCGATGCCATAAGCACTAATTCATTGCATAGCAGTACACAGAGGGAGCTGCATAAGAGCTCAGGCAACCTGCTGTGGGTACAGAGGTGGAGGGAAGGTCTCAAAAGGCGATACAATCATTAATATTAATAATAAGGCACCAGGACATCTGGTTCCTCTTTTTGCTTTCTCGTTCAACCTCAAGTATCTCAACTGTCTTAAAGCCCTTTGTTCTGATTATCTTGAGGTTGTGAAATCTGTGCTGTTCTGAGGCATAAATGAAGAATTCAGAGGTCCAGGGTTGTTTTTGGAAGGAGGCATTGAAGGGCAAAGCAGGAAGGATGAGAGACTTTTGCAAGACAGTGAGAGGTAAAGCAGTGGTGGCGGTGGGGGCTGGGGGGCAAGGTGAGGCCCCTGGTGGCACTGGGACGTTGTCTACACTGAGATTCTGTGTTGGTGGCTCTGTGACAGCTGCCAGTTGTTCCAAAGTCTCCAGTGAAATCTATGTCATGCACATATGTATTCTTTCTATTTTTATCTTGTTTTGGGGGGAAAAAGATAAATTTAATGACAAGGAGTATGTCCTACATACAGGTGAATTCTGGGAGTGGGAGAGTGAAGAAAAGTGAACGAAAGGACAACTGCAAAACTCCAAGGACTCAGAGGACCTTGGGGAAAGGAGGACGAGATGAGTGACAGGGGAGGAGCAGAGAGCAAAGAGCTAGTGTAAGGATGCGGCTATGGAGGGGCTTGGCCAGCGTGCAAACCCAGGTGGGCACACCTTCTTCCACCTACACTTTCAGCAGGCCCAGGTGCAGGTGAGGGGCACGCTGGACTAAGAAAGGGGGTGAGCAACGACCAACGCATGTCCAGCCTCCCTTGTGCTGGCCGCTCACCACTGTCACACACATATGTTGTGGCTGTCACTCTGCCAGAGCCTTCCTGTTTATTATTTTTGTGTCTCCAGGCAGCGACATTGCTGTCAAATGGAGAGAGTGTGTCAGGTCAGATTTCTCCCAGGATGATGGGAAGAGACAGGCGCTGATGGAAGTTGCCACTTCCTCGTTTGGATGCACACACTAGTCACCAGCGATTAATGCCGCTCCATTGGCCCTGCCTCCCTGTTGCAAGAGGCCTCGACGGTCTAGGCCTGGGAGGGAGGCAGGAAGCTTCCAGACTTTAAATTTATAGGCCACAAGTCTGTGCTGGTGGCAGCAATGATCAAAGGACGGGTAGAAAAAAGTGAGAGGAAAGGGGTTTCTCATCCTGCTGTGGGCCAGGTACCATGCTGTGTGGTTCACATGCTTCGTCTTAGTTTAGTAGCCAAGAGCATGGCCTTTGGGTTGGACAGACCTGGTTTTGAATTCTGAGTCTGCCATTCACTTGCAGTCATGGTGAGTTACTTAAACTCTATGAGCATCAGGACATCCCTGGTGGTTCATTGGTTAAGACTCTGAGCTTCCACTGCAGGGGGCGTGGGTTTGATCCCTGGTCAGGGAACTAAGATCCCTACAAGCCTTGAAGTGCGGCCAAAAACAAAAAAGATTAATTTTACAATGTTATGTGGCAGTCTGGATGGGAGGGTAGTTTGGGGGAGAATGGATACATGTATATGTATCACTGAATCCCTTTGCTGTCCACCTGAAACTATCACAACATTGTGAACAGCTATACTCCAATATAAAATAAAAAGTTAAAAATATATATATATAAACTCTGCTGCTGCTAAGTCACTTCAGTTGTGTCCGACTCTGTGCAACCCCATAGATGGCAGCCCACCAGGCTCCCCCGTCCCTGGGATTTTCCAGGCAAGAACACTGGAGTGGGTTGCCATTGCATATAAACTCTATGGGCATCAGTTTCCTGACTTGTAAAACTGGAATGGAAATAGCTTACCTTACAGTTTGTGTTGTTCAGTCTGCTAAATTGTGTCCAACTCTGCAGCTCCATGGACTGCAACACGCCAAGCTCCCCTGTCCCTCATTATCTCCCAGAGTTTGCTCAAACTCATATCCATTGATTCAGTGATGCCACCCAACCATCTCATCCTCTGTTGCCCCCTTCTCCTCCTGCCCTCAATCTTTCCCAGCATCAGGGTCTTTTCCAATGAGTCAGCTCTTCGCATCAGGTGGCCAAATTATTGGAGCTTCAGCTTCAGCATCAGTCTGCCCAGTGAGCAGTCAGAGTTTATTTCCTTTAAGATTGAATTGTTTTGATCTCCTGTATAATCATTCATTTATTCACCCAACAAATATTCAGAATATGACCACTCATTTCCCCCTATCACTGAGATATGATAGAAAAGAATGCAAATAAAATTCCCATATTCATATACCTTTTTTTCTATTGATGAGAGACAGAAAGTAAAACAAATAGTTTCAGTTCAGTTCAGTTCAGTGGCTCAGTCATGTCCGACTCTTTCCGACCCTATGAATCGCAGCACGCCAGGCCTCCCTGTCCATCACCATCTCCTGGAGTCACTCAAATAGTTTAGTACATATCAGTAAAAGATATGATTTCTGGAACATAGTAAACATTTGATAAATGGCATAATTCAATCTTTTATAACCCCCCTGTGAAGCATTGTTAGTCCCGAAGAGGAAGAGGAAACTGCTTAAGTAATGTGCTCAAGATCATGTAGCCCAATCTTTGCTCAAGGAGGAGCAGATGCGGTGATGCCAAAGCAAGAGGGATTCATGTGCACATATGTCTCCCTGCTTCTCATGGCGGTTGAAGTCATAACCTAGAAACGAAGTGAGTTCCCAGAGAAGCATTCACAAAGTGTTGGATCATCTTTGAGCATGAACTCACATTCCTAAAGTGAAAGTGAAAGTGCTAGTCACTCAGTCAGGTCTGACTCTTTACAACCCCATGGACTGTAGCCCACCAGGCTCCTCTGTCCATGGGACTGACTCTCCAGGCAAAACTACTAGAATGGGTAGCCATCCCCTTCTCCAGGGGAACTTCCTGAGCCAGAGATCAAACCTGGGTCTCCTGCATTGCAGGTAGATTCTTTACTGTCTGAGTCTCTAAAGGTGGCTAAGAAATGCCTCCCCTAGAAGAACCCCCAGCCATCCCCTTAACCTGAGACTGAGGGGTTTCCGGGGCTTCCCTGATGACTCAGTAGTAAAGAATCCACCAGCCAACACAGGAGACACAGGTTTGATCCCTGGTCTGAGAAGACTCCCTGGAGAAGGAAAGGGCAACCCTCTCCAGGATTCTTGCCTGGAAATCCTCAGGGACAGAGGAGCCTGGTGTGCTACAGTCCACAGGGTCACAAAAGAGATGGACACGACTTAGCAACCAAATAACAACAGGGGGTTTCCTAGGGTGGGCGTCTTTCAGTGCTAAAATGAGGACAGTCCCAGGTAAATTGAGACAAGTTGGTCACTGTAGCTAAGACCAAGGCCAGATTTCATTTCCTAGGCCACATAGTGAGGCTAGAGTATTTCCAAAGGCAGAAATAAATAGGCAACACCGACAAAATGAAAGTAGGCAGCAGAACCAGCCTGCAGGAGGTATAAGAAAGCCACCTCCACTCTTGAGCTAAAGCTGCCAATACCTGAGTCATTTTATTTTACCAATTTCTCTGTGGGATCTGGCCCCAGATCACATCAGTTCAGTTCAGTTCAGTCGCTCAGTCGTGTCCGACTCTTTGCGACCCCATGAATCACAGCACGCCAGGCCTCCCTGTCCATCACCAACTCCCGGAGTTCACTCAGACTTACATCCATCGAGTCCATGATGCCATCCAGCCATCTCATCCTCTGTCCTCTCCTTCTCCTCCTGCCCCCAATCCCTCCCAGCATCACAGTCTTTTCCAATGAGTCAGCTCTTCACATGAGGTGGCCAAAGTACTGGAGTTTCAGCTTCAGCATCATTCCCTCCAAAGAAATCCCAGGGCTAATCTCCTTCAGAATGGACTGATTGGATCTCCTTGCAGTCCAAGGGACTCTCAAGAATCTTCTCCAACACCACAGTTCAAAAGCATCAATTCTTCAGTGCTCAGCTTTCTTCACAGTCCAACTCTCACATCCATACATGACCACTGGAAAAACCATAGCCTTGATTAGATGGACCTTTGTTGACAAAGTAATGTCTCTGCTTTTCAATATGCTATCTAGGTTGGTCATAAACTTTCCTTCCAAGGAGTAAGCATCTTTTAATTTCATGGCTGCAATCACCATCTGCAGTGATTTTGGAGCCCCCCAAAATAAAGTCTGACACTGTTTCCACTGTTTCCCCATCTATTTCCCATGAAATGATGGGACCAGATGCCATGATCTTAGGTTCTGAATGTTGAGCTTTAAGATCACATAGGCAATGAATAGTGACCACCTGGTTAAGTACCATGTAACCATCTCAGGAAACTTAGATGGTTTCCTATGTTTTTCAATATATAGTTATTGACTATTTCCTATAGTCAAATAACTGTTTAAATACATGCACCTCTTGAGCTGTTTGCTATCTGTATCAATCATCCATCCTTGAACTCGGGCTCCAGTTTTTAGAGTAACAGTACCACAAAATTGAAAAAAGTGCTGAACTTGGCATTTGACATCCCAGCTCTGCATCTCATGAGCCTGGTGCCTTTGCCACGTCACTTAATCTCTATGAGTTTCAAGTTCTCCCTTTGTAAAATGGAGATAAAGTATTACCTTTCCTATAATGATAATGGATTTCCATGAAAATTGAATTGAACAACGTGCGTGCTTTCACTTTGCAGCTTTGAATTTCACGTTCTAGGGTCTGCCAAACTTAGGCCACTTCCTCTCATTTTCAAGCCAAACTTTGATCTTTGTTTTATTTCCATAATTTTCTGAAACTGAATGATTATTCGCTGCCCCACTTCACCCTCCTGTTATTTCCTATCAAATGCAGTGGAAAGTATTATTCAGGTATGACCTATGTAACACTTGCCTTCTGCCTGCTTATTAAATGTGATTTTAATTTCTGTTAAGGATATATCTGAATATTGTGTGAGAAGGCAAAGAGCTCTATGAGACTTATTATGACAAACAGTGATTCTTGTTTCTGTCCTGTCCCTACTCCCAACTTCATCTTTCCCATTCCCCAGAAATGGGCGTTTTCAACTCCTTGAGTTGTATTTTTAAGGATAAAACTTCCTATCTCAGGGTTTCCCCAATAGCTCAATTGGTAAAGAATCCGCCTGCAATGCAGGAGACCCTGGTTTGATTCCTGGGTTGGGAAGATCCCCTGGAGAAAGGATAGGCTACCTACTCCATTATTCCTGGGCTTCCCTTGTGGCTCAGCTGGTAAGGAATCTGCCTGCAATGCGGGAGACCTGGGTTCAATCCCTGGGATGGGAAGATCCCCTGGAGAAGGGATAGGCCACCCACTCCAGTATTCTGACCTGGAAAATTCCATGGACTGTATAAGCCATGGGGTTGCAAAGAGTAGGACATGACTGAGCAGCTTTCACTTTCACTTTCCTATCTCAGGGCTTCCCAGGTAGCTCAGTGATAAAGAATTCACCTGCCAATGTAGGAGATGCAGATTCAGTCCCTGGGTGGGGAAGATCCCTTGGAGTAGGAAATGGCAACCCACTCTAGCAATCTCAAAATGATATACCTATATTGGAAAATCATCACCTCTCAGTTTTGATCACCATATATTGTATTGACTCCTCACTATTAGAAGATGAGAATTCATCCTGTAATTATGTTACCATAACAGTGTAACCACATTCATAGCTGAGCCAGGAGGCATACTCTGACTTCATTTCCTTTCTTGTTGTATGCCCCACCCCTTACCTTGGAGTTAACTATTTATTTTTCATTCAGTTACATAATTTTCTGTATTCCTATCACAAATCTCCAAAGCCCTATCACATATCTAAATCTCACTTCAATACACTCAAGTACCTTGGATTTTTGTCAGCTGCATCTTCTCAGAGACACTTTTCTGGACCTGCTGTCCTGTTGTTTCAGGCTCAGGGGCCACCACAATCACCTTGGAATTCACTTTTCTTCTCTCCTATTTTTGTTCTTCTGTTTCTTAGTGCCCTTACCTTCTCTTTCTTAGATGACTTCCTTGTTTTGGTAAAGTCTTTCTCCAGTAGCTTCCTGAGAAAGCTTGCAAGTGTTTGCTCAGCTAATCAGTCATGTCTGACTAATTTGTGACCCCATGGATTGTAACCCACCAGGATCCTCTGTCCATTGGATTACCCAGGCAATACTGGAGTGGGTTGCCACTTCCTCCTCCAGGGGATCTTCCTGACCCAGCAATCAAAACTGTGTCTCCTGCATTAGCAGGCAGATTCTTTACCACTGAGCAACATGGGAATTCCAAGAAAGACTGCAGAGGAGATAAATCTTTAGAAGTTTGAAAATTTAATAGTGTATTGTATGTTCATACTTAATTGATCCTTTGGGCTGAGTATAGAACTAAAGATTGTTCAACATTGTTATAATCCATTCAGAATTATAAAAGAATACTTTGTCTTTTATCTTTTTTTCCTTCTTTTTTTTCTCTATTGTTGTGCAATCTCATGCCATACAGATACTTGTTCTTTTGATTGTGACTTTATTTTTTTTTTCTCTAGAAATTTTAAGGCTCTTGTCTAGAGTTCTGAAATTCCATGTTAGCCTTTTCATCCATTACACTGGGCATCTGGGGACATTTTGGGCTAGAAACTCACATGCCCTGAGGTTTTAGAAAAGTTCTTTTTCTAAAAAAAATAGTTTTCTGTTCTCTCTTCTGCTTTCTCTCTCCCTGGAATGCTTACCATATCTATCTTTTTGATCTTTATTCTGAGATATGTACCCACATTAATCTTTCTACTTGCTATTGGGTTTTTCATTTCTGCTATCATTTTTAATTTTAAAGAGTTCCTTTTGGTTCTCGGAAGGTTCCTTTTTATAGCATCTTGCTTTTGTTACATGAATTCGGTATCTTTCCTTATCAGCCTGAGCATTTAATTTGCTTAGCTGTCCTGTTCTGAGTCTCTATTTTCTCCAAGTTATTGTTTTCATTTCTTTTCTTTCTTTCATCTCTTTTCTTTTCTTTTGCATCTTTTTTCTCTGGAAGTTTTCCTCACATGTCTGGAGCTATTTGGCTGTCTATTCACATTAAGAGAGAAGAGCAAGATGACTGGGGACCCTTTGTGGGCTGGGTAAGTCTTATACCTCATATAAACTAGGGAGCTTTGCTATGGAGTAGTCCACTTGACCCCATACAGCCAGAGAGCCTCTAAAGCCAGAATTGCTCTGATAAAATATTGATAAAATGGAGACAAAGCTTGTAAATCCCCCAAACAGACAAATCCACTTAAACCATTGAAGCAGATCTAAATTTAGCTCATTTCATAAACCTAAGCTAAACCTGGGCTTCCCACGTGGTGCTAGTGATAAAGGGCCCACCCACCCAACCCTGTCTCTTAGGTACAAGAGACAAGGGTTTGATCCCTGTTTTGGGAGGATCCCCTGGAGGAGGACATGGCAACCCACTCCAGTATTCTTGCCTGGGAAATCCCATGGACAGAGGAGCCTGGTAGGCTGCAATCCATAGGGTCACAAAGAGTCAGACATGACTGAAGCAACATAGCATGCATGCAAGCTAAACCTAACTTAGGTTATTTCCTGTAAATGTCTCTGATAATCATAAACAAAACTGAAGTCATTTTCCTAAAATGGTACAAGATCATCACTTTTAGCCCATCATCTACTGTCTGGAAATGTGTATTGTAACAACTCATCACTGTAAAGGTTAAACAGCATCCTCATTTTCATTTTATCAGCTGTTTTGGCTCATTATCTCCGTAGTGGAAACATCAGTCTTCTGCCAGGTTTGGGGAATGAATGGGATCAACTTTTTTCACAGACTTTCAACCACTCCTGTATTTGCAGCCCCACATTCACCTCCATATTTGCTTGTATCTGACCCTGGTTCTGAGCCTTTCTGATGCATTGCAAAAGTTTCAGTTTCCCGGTTCCCCCCACAATGTTATTCATTTCTATCCCCTTCGTCTTATAGGTTGATGCCTTAAAACATAGAACAAAAACCAGTGATGGAAGGAGCAGTGGTAAACATACATGTTCAGTGAACCATCCTTACTCAGGTATCTTGTGAAGGTGGGAATCTTAAACTGTGTGAGACACAGAGACCCAGAGCTCACCCAGTTGCTGCAGGAAGCAGAGAACAGCTTACAGATAACCCACTCCCTGGGGAGACAAGTCACTCCTTATGGGGAAATTGATTCATAATCATCCGTTTTCTTATTTAAGTTCCAAAGGGACACACATTTCTTCTTGATGTTGGTACCAACAGAACAGGCAAGTAAGCACACTTGCAAACAAAGGAGTATGAAACAGGAGGTTGCAAACACTTTTCTCCCATGTGGCAAAGGGGTTGTGCATCTCTGAGAATGGCAACCAGACCTGGGCTCCCTATTTTAAAATAACTGATACTAGCCACACGTCTGTGTGTCCAAAACCCATGAACAGTAAACACTGAATCCATAAACAGTGAAAAATGAAACCAGTAAAAATAGTATCTAGTAAGAGTTTATTGTGCACAAAAAAAAAAAAAAAGTTCACAAACTGGGAGTATTCAAATCTCAAACTGGTATGAAGCTCAGAGGCATGACGGCACAGGACAGCTTATAAAGTAGAAATGAGAGAAGTGTTTTAATGAAATAACCTTTAGAGTGATTGGAATTTCTATACAGCTGGGAATTGGTTACACTTTATTATCCTGTACTATTTTAGGAAGTTGACAAATTTTATTTATGATTATCAGTGACATTTGTAAGAAATAACCTATTAGGCTTAGCCTATGTTCATTAAATAAGCTAAATTTAGTATGGGAGCTTACATGACTGAAATGATTTTGTCTTGGTGATTTTCAAGCCTGGTCTCCATTTTAAAAGTCTCATCTGTTTCCCTTAAATCGAGAAACAGCATAAGGCAGCTAGCAAGGATGTAAATGGGTCCTTGGACTCCATGTAGGGAACTTTCTGGAGAGTCTCCAGTTTCACTTTTATTGAAAGTTATAGGTTTACCTTTAAACTTAAGGAACTAGTTTGCTATCTCTGAGTCTTAGTCATACAGAGTAAAGTAAGTCAGAAAGAAAAAACCAAATACTGTATATTAACACATATATGTGGAATCTAGAAAAATGGTACAGATGATCTTATTTGTAAAGCAGAAATAGAGACATATGCATAGTGAACAAATGTGTGGATACCAAAGGGGAACGCAGAGGTGGGGAGAGTGGGAGAAATTGGGAGACTGGCATTGATACATAAATACTATTGATACTATGCATAAAATAGATAACTAATGGGAACACACTGTATATAGTACAGGGAACTCCACTTAATTCACTATGGTGACCTAAAAGGGAAGAACGTCCAAAACAGAGGGGATATATGTGTATGGATGGCTGATTCATCTTGCTGTACAGTAGAAACTAACACACCTTTGTGAAGCAACCATACTCCAATAAAAATTAACTTTAAAAGAAAAAAGATAAAGAAATGGGAAATAATGAAAGAAAGACAAAATTAATAATATCAAAACAAATTAAATACTTTAGAATAACATTAAAAAATAAATAAGATAAAATAGGAATGAAAACACAGACCTCACCATTGTTCTAACAGCTAAAAAAGTTATATTCTAATAAATAGAATCTCAGTAAATGTGTCTTGAATCTCATTCATCAGTAATTTCCACATCTAATTCCTCTCCTAGTTACTCCTATGGTGGCATAGTGCTGACATGAATGCTCCTTAGTCTTCACACAAGTTCTCATTTTTGCAGCCATACTTTAGTGATTAAAATGGTTAGGAAAGAAATTAGTCTACAGAAATTAAATTTCAAAACAGCTGAGATTAACATTTTTTTTTCAGTTTGACATTTTTCATGGAAATAATTCTTAAAAGTAATACACATTTCCTTGTTTTCTTAATTAGATGGTTTGGAATACATTTTCACTCTTTCCGGATATACTTAGGTTCTTTGTTCAATTCCAATGTATTCTGTTTGATTTTATAATGGTGCTTTGCATAATGACAAGAATAAAAGGTTTTTCTTATTCCAAATTCTAATAGAGTCTCACTGCGTAGAAATGAAAATTGTGAGTTAGCAAAAATTAAAAAAAAATAAATCCCATCAACACAGAAATAATCAGAAACTTCATGGGCAGACTTATATACCCAAAGAGGCCAAAAGAAAATGATTGACAGACTTGCCTACACACACATGGAAAATTTCTCCAAGTTCACATCCACACAAACAAAATAAAAAGCAAATAGCACACTGACAAAATATTTGCGCTACAATGACAGATAATATGGCTGATATCCTAAACACAAAATTACTCCTTGCTTTTTAATCTTGTCTCTCCAGACAGACTTGGGACTCCTTGAAGGCAAAGAGTCAGCCTGTGGTTTGATAGGCCAACCTCATGCATTCTTTCCAAATTGAACTGGGTTGATTTGAAGAAAGCTGGATTCAAAGTTCATTTCTAGTTCTGCCTCACAGCATCTCATGCAGTATTGATGTCCAGTAAATATTTGCTGCATGAATGAGTGTGTAGAGAATAAAAAAGCCATTTCTTCCCTGCAAAGTGCTGTTGTTATGTATTGGATTTCTGTAACAAATAGAGCTATGTGTCCCTCTTGACTTCTTTGCCACACCATCAGCTGTTGAATCTCCTGCCTTCACCTAGGGTGTTGTTTCAAATCCCTGGGCCACAGGAAATCAGAACATTTATTAGATACTAGGCGCTTTGCCTGGCGATAGGGATATAGAAACAAATACAATCTGCAGGTCCAAAAATAACTTTCCTTCTTAGAAGGGAAGTTTAAACAATCATGGTTGACTTTGATAAGCTTGGTGCCAGAAGGATATACAATGTGAGCCATGCAAGTCAGAAGGCTGGCTGGGTGAATTTGGCCTGTGGGAGACACAGAGCTTTATACCTCCCACAAAACACCTGTACTGAAAAACGGGTTGGGAGGCAGGGCATGTTTAAGGAATTGTATGTCCAAAGATGACCATGCAAATTGAGGGAGTAGCACTGACATATCTACCCTACCATGTGTAAAATAGCTGGCAGGAAGCTGCTGGATAACACCAGGAGCTCAACTGGGTGCTCCGTGAAGATCTAGATGCAGGTGGGATGGGGGTTGCCAGGAATGCTCGAGGGGGAGGGGATACATGTAACCTTACAGCTGGTTCTGGCTTATAACTGGCTTAAAACTCAACATTCAGAAAACTAAGATCATGGCATCTGGTCCCATTACTTCAAGGCAAATTAATGGGGAAAAAGTGGAAACAGTGCCAGAGTTTATTTTCTTGGGCTCCAAAGTCACTGCAGATAGTGACAGCAGCCATGAAATTAAAAGACACTTACTCCTTGGGGAAAGAAAGCTAGGACAAACTAGACAACATACTAAAAAGCAGACTCATCACTTTGTCAACAAAGGTCTGTATAGTCACAGCTATGATTTTTCCAGTAGTCACGCATCGGTGTGAGATTTGGACCATAGGGACTGAGAAGGGCCGAAGAAGTGCCAAAGAAGACCGAGTGCTGAGGAACTGATGCTTTCAAGCTGTGATGTTGGAGAAGACTCTTGAGAGTCCCTTGAACAGCACGGAGATCAAACTAGTCAATCCTAAAGGAAATCAACCCTGAATATTCATTAGAAGGACTGATGCTGAAGCTGAAGCTCCAATACTTTGGCCACCTGATGCAAAGAGCTGACTCATTGGTAAAGATTCTGATGCTGGGAAAGATTGAGGGCAGATGGAGAAGGGGGAGACAAAGGATCAGATAGTTGGGTAGCATCACCAATTCAACGGACATGAGTTTGAGCAAACTCAGAAAGATAGTAAAGAACAGGGAAGCCTGGCGTGTTGCATTCCACGGGATCACAAACAGTTGAACACTACTTAACAACTGAGCAACAGCATAACAGATTTACACTGTTGTACAGCAGAAATTAGCACAGCAATGTAAAGCAGTTTTCCTCCAATTTAAAAAAAAAAAAAAGCACGCAAGCAAGAAAAAAGATGACCATGTAGGCTCAGAGCAAAGACCATACTAACAGACAAAAAAAAAAAAGAAACGTATATGTGTTAGTATACTGTATTGGTGTTTTTCTTTCTGGCTTACTTCACTCTGTATAATCGGCTCCAGTTTCATCCATCTCATTAGAACTGATTTAAATGTATTCTTTAATGGCTGAGTAATACTCCATTGTGTATATGTACCACAGCTTTCTTATCCATTCATCTGCTGATGGACATCTAGGTTGTTTCCATGTCCCGGCTATTATAAACAGTGCTGCGATGAACATTGGGGTACACGTGTCTCTTTCTATTCTGGTTTCCTCGGTGTGTAGAAAGATGCGAGACAGCAAAAGAGACACAGATGTGTAGAGCGGACTTTCGGACTCTGAGGGAGAGGGAGAGGGTGGGATGATTTGGGAGAATGGCACTGAAACATGTATACTATCATGTAAGAAACGAATCGCCAGTCTATGTTTGATGCAGGATACAGGATGCTTGGGGCTGGTGCACTGGGATGATCCAGAGAGATGATATGGGGTGGGAGGTGGGAGAGGGGTTCATGTTTGGGAACTTATGTACACCCGTGGTGGATTCATGTCAATGTATGGCAAAACCAATACAGTATTGTAAAGTAAAATAAAGTAAAAATAAAAATAAAAAATAAACACAATTTACTGTTACCTACGATGTCCCCTGAATGTTGCCAGGAGCTCCATATGGTTGCTAGTGATTCTTCCAATAGTTCCTTTGACAAAAGATGAAACTAGGACTTTAGGCAACAGGATTAAGTTTCTGTAGCCAATAAAAGGAGGACTCATGTTTCAAACCCAGGTCTGTCTATCCTCAAAGCCCTTACATGCCATTTTGTTGGGAGCATGTCCACAGAGGTCTTTGCGCACTCACCTTAGATGCATCTCGAAAAGAGGTGGCTGTAAGGTCAATTAAAGCTCATTCTATTGCCTTTTGTTCCGATAGGGGGCACCAGCTGGAGCAGGTGGGATGCTGGCAGGGCAGAATACTTGTAACCATGAACCTCTTTGCAGCTTCACATTCAGACACCCTCTTCTTCCTGTAGGGAGGTGACTTGAGTCTCTGGTTGGAACAGGTTCAACCTGGTTTGGGAAGCTCTTTTCCTGGAAGTGCTCGGGGGAACCCGACATTTAAGGGCTCCTCTGAACTGAAGGTGCTGCTAAGCTATTATCACCCTTAACATGACACTGGGACTGTCTTGTTTGTTTTTTAGAAATGGGCTGCATTGATTTCTGCCCAGTGTGGCCTGGATGTCTGGCAGGCATTGAGGTGAGAGAAGACAAGAGCTGATCAAAGAGTGGAGTTTTCTATGCGGCAGCATTTGAGGAGATGCAGAATCTGCCCCAGATATTCTTTCTCTCCTCTGACCTAGCCCAATGCCCACAGTTCCACTATGTGTGTCAGAGTAATCTCCGAGCCAGAGAAGCCTGCAGCACCACAAACACCTTGGACAGAGGCAAATGAGTCAAGGAGACCCAGTGGGGAAGTACCTTTCTGAGTTCACACAGAGACATCCTGGCAGCTTTTCCAGCCCTAGGAGCCGCAGTGCCAGGGCCTCCCAGTGGCTCATACAGTAAAGAAGCTGCCTGCAATGCATAAGACCTGGGTCTGATATCTGGGTCAGGAAGATCCACTGGAGAAGAGAATACCTACCCACCCCAGTACTCCTACCTGGAGAATTCCGCGGACAGAGGAGCCTGGCAGGCTACAGTCCATGCAGTCCCAAAGAGCTGGGCATGACTGAGCAAATTTCACTTTCACTTTTCACAGGCACCTACAAGTAACTTGCTAAATATTTCTTCCTTTAGTGAATCTTACACACAGCACTTTCATAGACTTATAAGACCACAATGGGAAGGCAGGAATTCTTAGTAGAGGGACCTGTTGAGGAAAAGTATTAGAGGTAGGAATACAATGGGAACAGTTCAGGAATAGGGAGTGCTAAACAGAGGGTAGGGTAGTGGTAGGGTCTAATGAGACCTGGGGACCAAACACATGGATTAGGGCCACATGGTGAGGAGCTCTGAATGCCAGAGTGAGACACTGCCCCTCTCCCTCTAACCATCATCAAAGACCACCAGGCCATTTGCTCAACATGACTTGAATGGCTGGACTTCTTGAAACCTTCCGTCTTCCTTGATTCTACCAACCGTATACATTTAGTGAACATTCACTGAATACCTATAACGTGTCAGGCACTGGGCTAGGTTCTGGAGATCCAGTAGAGAATGGGATGACACAGGTTCCTGACTGTAAAGCTTACATTCCCATGGGATATAACACAACAAACACAAATGAATGAACAATAGCATGATTACAGGCTCTGCTACACGCTCTGAAGAAAAAAAGCAGAATACATGATAGGAACCAAGTTGAAGGAGGAGCTTTAAAAATGATATTCAGGGGAGACTTCTCTGGGGAGGTGACATCTAAACTGAGGCCTGAAAAGATGGGATGGAGACACAGTGGTTCAGCTGGACAAAACTGCAAGTATAAGACTTTATAAAGAATAAGATAAAAGGGTCAGAAATGACCTGGGTAAAAAGAATTGGGGGATCATAGGAAGGAGTCTCAGAGAAGGCAATGGCAAGCCACTCCACTACTCTTGCCTAGAAAATCCCATGGACAGAGGAGCCTAGTAGGCTGCAGTCCATGGGGTTGCGAGGAGTCGGACACAACTGAGTAAGTTCACTTTCACTTTTCACTTTCATGCATTGGAGAAGGAAATGGCAACCCACTCCAGTGTTCTTTTCTGGAGAATCCCTGGAATGGGGGAGCCTGGTGGGCTGCCATCTATGGGGTCACACAGAGTCGGACACGACTGAAGTGACTTAGCAGCAGCAGCAGCAGCAGGAAGGAGTCTTGGGCACTGGACAAATTAAAAATAGGACAGATCCAAAATACAGTAACAGAACCAAGTTCCCTCAATGTCTAGGTTAAACTCAGTCATTCCCAAACTTGAATGAGCAAAAGAATCCCTTCACAGAGTCTGTTTAAAGAGCACATTCTGGGGCTACAACCCAAGAGATTTAGAAAATTTTGAAACAAACACCTGAGTTGGTTTTGATGCAGATCAGGTTGTGCTAGTGGTAAAGAACCTGCCTGCAATGCAGGAGACAATAAGAGATGTGGGTTCAGTCCTTGGGTTGGGAAGATCCCCTGGAGGAGGTCATGACAATCCACTCCAGTGTTCTTGCCTGGTGAATTCCATGGACAGAGGAGCCTGGTGGGCTACAGTCCATGGGATAGCAGAGTCAGATACAACTGAAGTGGCTTAGCATGCAGGCATCCTCATAACACATTTGGAGAACCACTGAATTGAAGAGATAAGAAGGACATGGAGGGGCATGACAGGTGTGTGGTGTCAGGGGAGGCAGTGAATCAGATGGAGGATGTGCAGTCATACCACCAGCATCCTGCTTCCGTGCCTTGTGATCTGCTTGTTTGGGCTTCTTCGTGTCTGGATTGGCAAGCTGAGTCATAATGACGGCAGTGGGTGCTGAAGAGCTCCATTCTGGGAACCCTGAAATCTCGGAGGACATGAGGATAGAGAACTGGTATGAGATGGAGGGAAATTATTGCTAATAGGACCCCAGAAAGAGTCGTCACACCCACACTTCCCTCCACTGCATCCTCTTTGAGATTCAGGTCGAAAGACAACTCCTGGCTTTCCTGAGAGAATTTCAGGAAATGATGATTTCAGAAAGTGATGCATTTTCAGCGGGCTTGAGTTCCCACAGGGCCAGCTGGATGTCATTGCAAGCATGGCATGGGCTGCTGAGGGACTCTTCAAAATAGGGCAAAGTCAGTGGCTAAACAATTGACCGTGTCATTCCAAACCCATCTGAGCAAATTACAGGGAGAGCAAGCAAGAGTCATTCTGATTTATATAAATATATGTTGCAGATTTCATTAAGATTAGACCAGCTTTGCAGTTATTATTTGCTGGGTTGTTTGCCTGGTTCTTAATCTTCGTTTGCAAATGCTGATTGGCCTCACAAAGGACTCCTGGTGGCCAGGAGTCAACCCAACCCTCACTTTGCTTTCTTCCCCCTAGGACCTCAGCCAAGAAGATGCCTACCTGGCTACACAGCCTGGAAAGAACCTCAAAGTAGATCTTCTCCAGGTACCTAAAGGCAAAAGAAACACACACATAAATCTAGAAAGATGGTACTGATGAACCTATTTGCACAGCAGCAATGGAGACGCAGACATAGAGAAGAGATTTTGGACTCTGGGGGAAGGAAACGTTGGGACAAATTGAGAGGACAGCATAGAAGCATATACATTACCATATGTAAAAATAGATAGCAAGTGAGTATTTGCTGTATGATACAGGGAGCTCAACTCAGAGATCGGAGACAACTTAGAGAAGTGGGATGGTTTGGAAGATGGGGAAGGGGGATTCAGGAAGGAGGGGACATATGTATACCTGTGGCTGATTCATGTTGATGTGTGGTAGAGGCCAACATAATATTGTAAAGCAATTTTCCTCCAGTAAAAAAAAAAAAAGAAAAGAAAAAAATGAGCAATTAAAAAAAAAAAAAAAAAAACCTTCTCAAGTCAGAGTCCTTTTGAGGGCTCCAGGCATGGCAAGAGACCAGATTATCACCTCTCAGGGTTCCCACTTGCAAACAGGCACCAGGCTAAGGGCACACTCAGAGCAGGTAAAAGGGACGATAGTGGTTCCATGTGCATTGGACAGTAATTCACCCTTTCCTTTAAATTCTATTATTAAGCCAGAGGTAGGGGGCAGTGACATAGGCACCAGGGATACAAAGACAAAAGAATTAAAATGCTAACATTCCTGGCCCTAAAGGAATTTGGTCTGACTTAGAGACCAATATCCTGGAGAAGGAAATAGCAACCCACTCCAGTACTATTGCCTGGGGAAATCCCATGGACAGAGGAGCCTGGCAGGCTACAGTCCATGGGGTCAAAAAGAGTCAGACATGACGTAGTGAATGAGCACAAGAGGCCAATATATAAACATGATAGTAAATTGGAGGGAAGTGAGAAAATCATAGTAATACTGCACAAGACTGAAAGATTTGGGTTTTGTGAAACAGCCTGGAGGTTTCAAGTCTCCTAGAAACCCCATATTTTTTTGTTTCCAAATGAGATCTTATACAGAGCTACACACAGCTTTCAGAACAATCTTTCTAAAATGTCCATCTGACCATATTATTCCTTGGCTTAGAGAAAGGGTCTGAAAACTCTTTCTATAAAGAGTCAAACAGTATATATTTTAGACCTTTGCTAGGCCAGACAGCCTCTGTTTAAGCTACTCAACTCTAATCTTGCAAGACTAATGAAGAGCCTGACACAGGAAGTATATGAACAGTCATGGCTATATTCAAAAACCTGCGTTTATAAAAACAAGCAGCCTGTAGATTTGGCCCATGGGTTATAGCTTGTCCACTCTGCCTTAGAGTCACTCGTAGGCTCCCATCTCCTTGGCATGAAATTCTGACCATGATGTGATGAGGATATAAGAAGAGCCATTGGGAAGTGATTGGAACATGAGGGCAGAGCTCTAATGAATGAGATTAATAACTTATAGGAGAGACCAAGAGAGTTCCCTTGCTCCCTCCATCATGTGGCCTTCACCAGCTCATGCTGGCACCTTGATACTTCCAGCCTCTAGAGCTAGAAGAGATACATTTCTGTTGTTTATAAGCTACCCAATCTATGATATTTAGTATTTATTTAACAGTCCAAAGAATAAAAGATATCCCTCAACTCATTTTTTATAATACCTGATTATTTTAAAGTACTGATTATATCTATGCCCCTCAGTTGGAGCAAAGTCTGAGTTCCTCAAAAGTAGGGGCCACGACCTTATTCTTCTCTGGATCCCAGCTCCCAAGACCAAGGAATGTTTGATAAGTGGAACAATTTCATCTCAGGGAAAGCTATAGCACATTCAAAGTTCACAGCAAGTTTGATGGGGGCCAACATCATTATTTAGGAGTCAAATCTGGTGACTGGGACCCACAGCAGAACTCTCAGGAAGAAGCAATACTTGGAGTCACTAGGTAGAAACCATCAAATTCCAACCAGCCTGGATTAGAGTAGACTCAGCTGTTACATGGAGGCAGATACAATGTGAGACAGATAGACATGGACAGGCAGCTCTTCAGAAGCCCATCAAGCGGGCTGCAGTGAATGAGGACAGATGGGAATCAAGCTCTACTACTAGGGTGTGTGTGTTGGTGGGGGGACTGGAGAGTCAATCAGAAAGTGAGATAGAATGAGGAAAACAGAAAAGAAAAAGAAAGACTCCCAGCTATGGGAATCAAGGTTGTTGGTTACTCACTAAGTCATATCTGACACTTTTTTGATCCCATGGTGCCGGGAGCCAGCGTGAGGAATTCCACCCGTGACAAGGTCATGAGGCAGAGCTCTGATGGCAAGGCTAATCAGACCTCAGGTTTTCCCCCTGGAATTTCCTGAGCATCCACCCCTCAAAAAATAAGAATCTGCCTGCTTTTCCACTCTTCTGATATTCTCTGGAAAAAGCCAAATCAGGGCTTTAGTCTTCTGCATTTGAAAGGGATGTTTCAGCTTAAACCCCCTCTGATAACTCTCTAGCTTGCCTAACAGGTTCCCCCAGACCTCTTACAACTTGTGAATTTCTTACAGCCCCCCAACCACGAGAGGCACAAAGCTTAAAGCATCTTAAAGATACAGAGCCTTTTCTAAAGTGTTAAAAGTCATATTGGTAGAGGGTTTTCACTGTTGACTCAATGACTGTTGCCAGGCCTCCATATTATCTTTTAGGCACCTGGGAGGATGTTAATCAATGTAAACAGGATATGGAAAAAGATATATAGTAGTTTTGATGTTAGCAACACTAGACTTTTGAGTTAATTACTTTTCTCTTTGTTATATATCACTGCACTCCTCTTGTGTCCTTGCTATGTAAGAATGTAACTTTATTTAGTGCTTTCTGAGAGGGGCACCAGACTTTGGGAAGATCAACACAAATAAGTCTTCTGGTTGACAAACCCTTATCAGAAAAAAAGCTGTAAAATATTAATTGGCCCTTTTGGCCAGAAGATGATGTAAATTACCTAAGACTTTTGTATACAACTAGGTATGCAGAGAGAAAAGCCTGGTTTTGCTAAGAGTCTGGGCTGCTAACCCTGCATAACTTTGTGTTAACCATTGATCTCTATGTATAATCAAAAAGTATAAAAGGCCTTCTGAACAATAGAGGACAGGGCCAGTCGCTGGACTGGTTTCCCCTGTGTCTCCTCTCTAATTTCTGGCTGAATTCCCATCTGGGGTGTGGAAGCTCACCATGTATACTTACCTGTCCCGGCTTTTAAGATCCACGCGAGGGGGAGCCCAAGGCGGGGCACCCCCGATATTCAAGAGGATGCCAGTGGCCTAATGTAGATGGTGCAAGCTCCTTGTCTGGAACTTTATCGGCTTCCCACGTAAACCAAGTTATTCAGCCTTCTTTCTCCACTTAATTTTCCTACTATACTATTTCTCCCTAATCTAATCTTATATTTCTATATTAATAAATAAATAAGTTCTCCTCGCCAACGCCGTCCCCACTTTGAATTTCCCTGGATCCACTGGGGCTGGACCCCGGCACCATGGACTATAGCCTACAAGGTTCCTCTGTGCATGGTATGTTCCAGGCAAGAATACTGGAGTGGGTTGCCATTTCCTATTCCAGGGGATCTTCCAGACCCAGGGATTGGACCCATTTCTCCTGTATTGGTAGGCATGTTCTTTACCACTGAGCCATGAGGAAAGCCCTGGGAATCAAGTAAGCAAAGTTCTAATTTCAGATGCCACTCAGTGGTACATTGGAACTCATCACTGTTCTCTTTAACTGGCTTGGATGCCCTGGATCTTGAAGTCAATGTTGCTAAGCACCACTGCGGACATTGTCTGGGTCTCTGGTCAGATCACCCTGAAGCCCAGCTTGCATGGTCTGGTTGAGGAACCCCAAGTGCCCAAACAGTTTAGAGACAAGCTTTCATTAGGACTGATATTGCCAGGGACATGCCTTTCTTTTCTTTCAATGTCGTGCTACCATTTTATACTGTGAACTGAAGGGGGGGAAAAAAAAAAAGAACCCAGTGTAGTCAAGTCCTTTTCACTGAGATTTCTTTTAGCTTTCTTCTTTAACCTTCAATATTCCCTCCATGAACATCTCACAGAGCCTCCTTCTAAGCTTTTGTGGATTCTGGGGTTAGGATTTGGCCTTCCCACACCATGATCAGACTCAAAGGCTGTCTGCCAGGGAGAATTTACATATTCAGCAGCCCAGCTTCTCTTTCCTCTTCTCCATGAAAGACAGAAAGGGCTGCAGAAGCCTTGATCTCTGAGTGGTCTGTGACCAGGAAGTGGAGAGATAAAACTGCTTTGTTGAGGACCCAAGGGAAGACCAGGCTGTGGCTGCCTGAGTTTTATCAAAAGAAAAATGGTTACAGTACTTTTATTTTTTAATAAGTAATTCAAGAAAGGAAAAAAAAACCTTGTAAGTAAGAATATAAAATTAAGTTTTCTAAATATGCTGAGAGTTGGTCCTTGGAGAAGCTTAATCTCTGCTGCATAGTCAAACACATCAACTTTGGGGGTACTGGGCAATTACTGTGTGGCAGAGATTCAATTTGTTCTTGTGTAGACAATATTCCCTGGCACCAGAAATAGGAAACTTCGGTGCATATTTTAGTCAACACAATTCCAAATTGTGCATATTTTAGTCAACATAATACAAAATTGTGAGGGAGGAATTTGCGGGGCGGGGGCGGGGGGGTTCTTCATTGTTGTGGCCAATAAGACCAGTACAAGTTCTCAACTAGTGACTTGTCAAGCAGCCTGAGATGGGGTGAAGGGGAGAGAGCAGACAATCTCCAGGGCTTTTGACAGATTGGCATTTCTCAAATTTGGAGCTGGACAACTTGTGGAAAAAAGACCATAAAGCCAGTTTTATCTACCCTAAAAGTGAATTTTAGTTATTTTTAGGGAATAATTCTTCCTCACTTGTCCGTATAAACACATACATACTCACTTATCCAAAACTGTAATAATTTCATTTGGAAGAATGATAGGACATTTGTCATGGCACCTCCACCAATTTCAGACAAGTGTCAAACACTGTTCAGGGGGAAAATCAAGTGGATGCTCAAATATGCTGCCTGTTGGAAGAAGGAGGTATGCCAAGCCCGTTCCTCCATTCACTATCTTAGTTTACTAACCTTCGTCAGATGCCAGGTACCTGGTGTCAGCAGAACAAAATTAGTTACCGCTCTGTTTGCTGAAACTGTGCCTCCAGCAGATGCTTCATTCCAGATGACCACATGTGGCCGTTTAAATACTGTTTTACCACCCAGGTTACTAGTGTTCTAGTCTCAAAGGTAACCAGGGCTTCACTACCTTGATTTTAGCCAGGTCATATACTTTACCTTAGATTTTCATCCTTGGGAATCCAATGCTGATAACCATTTCTGGTACCAAGTATTGTATCCATCACATCTTAGCTATAGATGACAGGACTTCTTTAATAATTTTTGAGAGATTTAATGCAGGGAATTATTAGAGGAATAAGAGGAGCATGTTGTAGAATTAACTTCCAAGACTGATTTCTAGAATAACACTATAGAATTGGCTATCAAAGGGACTACTGCCTGTATCACAGGAAGGATGCTGAAGGCCAGGAAGGCACTGCTGGGACTCTTGGTTCCAAGGTCATATTGAGACTGCAAGGTCAATCAATATCAGCAACACAATGCCTTCAGTGTTACAACCCAGCCTGCCCAACTTGGGTCTGAGTCAAGTGCTGCCAGGTGAATCTGAATGCAAAGCTGGAATCATATCCAAAACCTTAGGTCCTAGGGAATCTAGGAAGTACCACTTTTAGTTTTCCAGTCTCTGCAGCACAGAAGAAAGACTACTGGAAGGAGATGGCTAGCAGATGTGGAGCGAGCCACCCATAGTATTTTCTTCTCTTCTACCATGAATTCAATTTAAGTTCTCAACCTGTGAGTCAACCAGTCAAGTATTTGCTGAGGTCTTTTTGTGCACAAGTGAAGTCACTCACTCATGTCCGACTCTTTGCAACCCCATGGATTGTAGCATACCAGTCTCCTCTGTCCATGGGATTTTCCAGGCAAGGGTACTGGAGTGGGTTGCCATTTCCTTCTCCAGAGGATCTTCCTGACCCAGGGATCGAACCAGATCTCTCATATTGCAGGCAGATGCTTTACCATCTGAGCCACTAGGGAAGCCAAACTGTGGTGGCTCAGATGGTAAAGCATCTGCCTGCAATCCAGGAGACCCAGGTTCAATCCCTATGTCGGGAAGATCCTCTGGAGAAGGAAATGGCAACCCACTCCAGTACTCTTGCCTGGAAAATCCCATGGACAGAGGAGCCTGGTAAGCTACAGTCTATGGGGTTGCAAACAGTTGGACACGACTGAGCAATTTCCTTTCTTTCAGCACACAAAAATGTCTTTGAGTTAGTTATCTGTATTGAAGTAATTGTAGCTACCTGAAAAGGGATAATAATCAACCACATAAAATAATCACAGGATGTGTAATCAAAAATTATCAAGTTGTGTAAGGTGATACATGCTTATTTAAAATTTAGATATGTTACTTCATTACACCATGTTAATATCTGACCACTGTTCCCATATTATAGATAATTTGTTTCCTCCTCCACCTTTTTCCATCTTGATGCAATGTTTAAGCTGAACACACAAGTTCAGTTTAGTTTTGATTTCTGGTTCATCCAGTTGCTAGTAGTAATTCAGTTCAGTTTACTTGCTCAGTCATGTCTGACTCTTTGAGACCCCGTGGACTGCAGCACACCAGGTTCTCCTGTCCATCACCAACTGCTGGAGCTTGCTCAAACTCTTTTCCGTCAAGTCGGTGATGCCATCCAACCATCTCATCCTCTGTCGTCCCTTTCTCCTCCTGCCTTCAATCTTTCTGGTAGTAGAGACTTGAGCTAGTGACTTATTTCCTCTTAAGCTTCATTTTTTCTCTTAGGTAAAAAGCTAGTAATAGTAGTTGCTGTTGTGTTGCTAAGTCGTGTCTGATAGTTTTGTGATCCCATGGGCCATCCATGGGATTTTCCAGGCAAGAACACTGGAGTGGGTTGCCGCTTCTTTCCCCAGAGATCTTCCTGACCCAGAAATCAAACACATGCTCCCACTATGTCTCCTGAATTGTAGGCAGGTTCTTTATCATTGAGCCACCTATGTTATATGGTTATTTATAGAGTTATCAAACAGATTAAATCTGATATTCCATTGACAGAATTGGCATTCTCTCTGGTAAATAGTAAACAATGACTAATTCTTATATATTACTAATGATTAATCATACGCAGAATTCTACACTTGGTGCCTTGAAAATTGTCACCTTCACTAATTCAACACTTACCAAGCCCTGGACGTTAAAAAGGATTCTAGTATGGTCTAAAAACTCCAGTTGCTCACCATGCAGTGGAGGGCACAGATATGTAAATAAATCAATGGATGGAAAGGTCTATAGCATCCATCTATGGCTCATATCTAACCTGGCTACAGTTCAGGCACTGGAGTGAGTGGATGGTTCTACTTGGCTATAGTATCTGCGGAGGCTTCAGAAAGACCATACTTGAGATAAATCCAGAGCTTCTAAGGCTTTCCTGGTGTCTCAGTGTTAAAGAAACCATCTGCCAATGAAGGAGACATGGGTTCAATCCCTGGTCCAGGAAGATCCCACCTGCCCCAGAGCCACAAAGCCTGTGTGCCACAACTCCTGACACTGTGCTCTAGAGCCCTGGAGCTGCAACTTCTGAACCCACATGCCACAACTACTGGAGGCCATCCACCTAGAGCCTGTGCACCACCACAAAAGAAGCCCACTACGAAAGAGAGTTGCCCTCGCTCACCACAGCTAGAGAGAAACCCATGCAGCAACAAAGACCCAGCACAGCCACAAATAAATGAATAGATAAATAAAATCATTTTTAAATGTTAAGGTATGGGAATACAATTGGCTCTAATAATTCCTAACAATTCTTACTTTCAGTTTTGTGTCCGTCTCCCCAAAACCTCACACTCACCACCTACCAAACACCTTTCCCCCTCTCCACTCCAAGAGCCCTTGCATGGAACTTCATCATGCCATGCCCTCCTTCCCCCACCCCAGCCACAATCACCCCCTACGCATCTGCTTGGCTCACGCCTGCTGGACAGTCCAGGTGGGGCTAGCATGCAATTCTCTATCTTGTGCTGCAAGACAGCGCAGAAGAGACAGTAATTCACTGGGGGAGTGCATACTGTTTTGAGCTATAGGAGCCACCTCTAGCCCAGTGTCTCACAAAAGGCCTCAAGTAGCAGATGGCACAAGAGTAGGAATTACTCTGTTTGAGAGAATTTGGACAGATGGAAGAGAAGAAAGAGGCCATTTGAGGGGAGAAGGCCGGACAGTAATGGACACGATATTGATGCATCATGCACTGATGCACTAGGGTTGGTTGTGTTCCCTTTGCTCTCAGCATACCCATGGTGCAGGTTTCCTGAGGAATCACAGCATTTTGGAATTGGAAGGAACCTCAGATATTCTGTTGTCCTGCCCTCTGGCTTTAGAGCTAAAATTAAGACACAGAGAGGGGAAAAAAGGACACACTGAGTCTTGCTTAAAATTTCCAAATTTACTTTTTCTTGAAATTGATTTTTTGGCCAGAGCTCCCATCGAGATTCATAACCCCCCAGAAGATTGTGCTGTTACTAATCATGAGTGTGAACATGTAATCACACTATTACTAGTCATGAGTGTGAACAGGTGGTCACACTGTTACGAGTCATGCATGTGAATATAAAGTCACAAAAATGTATGAGAGAGGCGGATGTGCATTTTCGTCTTCCTTTTAAAGGGGGCTGACTCCCTGGGGTGTGTGTTTCAGGATTTACTTTACCAAGGACGGAACTAGGGGAAGGCAGTGTGGAATAAGAGTCTTCTAGGCTGATGTGCATGCACGTGTGTGCTGAGTCGCTTCAGTCCTGTCTGACTCCGTGCGACCCTATGGACTGTAGCCCGCCAGGCTCCTCTGTCCATGGGATTCTCCAGGCAAGAATACTGGAGTGGGTTGCCATGCCCTCCTCCCCAGGATCTTCCTGACCCAGGGATCGAACCCACATTTCTTATGTCTCCTAAACTGGCAGGAGGGTTCTTTACCACTAGTGCCACCTGGGAAGCCCTTCCCGGTTAGGACTAATTCTGACTCTACCTGGGCTCTGCTGCTTACCAGTACTGGGGTGGTTACTCAGCCTCTCTGAGCTTCAGTGTTCTCAGTCTGGAGGATGGAGTGTGTGGCCCCACCCTCCTCTCTGTGTTGTAAGGCTGATGGAGATAAGTGCCCAAAGCACTTGGAAGAGAAACTGCACTGAATCCCCCTGCTCAGTCAGTGCTAGCTAATATTATTAGTTCTGTTGAACAAACACATTTTGCAGGTGCCTTGCAGCAAAGACATTCTAATATGCTCTGTGTCCACTTCAATCTTGTTTATGGTACTTATCTTGTCTTCTGAGCCATGGTCAGTATTTACAGGCAAGGGGTTCTGTTGGTGGCAGCAGCATTGCTTGTGGGGCCACCTGGGACCTTTAGGCTGGGCCCCTTCTCAAGACGGCCAGGCCACACAGCCCTCGGGGGGCCTGACTCTGCCAAGTGCGCCTGGCATGGAGTGTGTGGGCAGCAGGGCTGGTGCAGCCCCCATCCTGGCTGGGCAAGGTAAGCCGGCAGATGTTGGCTCCGACAAAGACTTTGCCCAGGAGAGAAGCAGCCACTGGTGTCAGGATTTGCTAATTGCGTTGCCTTCTGGCACATTTTCACATAGCCCTGGAATCGCTCTGGTGGTTAGAAAAGGATGCTTCTTCCTGTCTCTCATTTTGTGGCAATTTTTCCACCCAGGGACAAAGCCTGGCTCGGTTACAAGATTTGTTTTTCAGAAAAAGGCTCTTGTGCTGTGCCTGGTTTTCCAACTGGGCTGCTCTTAGATTAGAAAGAAAATCCACTTGGCCAAGTTCACCTGGTAGCCCAGGAGCTCAGTAGGGCTATTCCTGCCATTTGGACATCAACCTCTTCCACCGAAACTCCTCTCTTAAAGGTAAGACACACTGATGATTTAGTTTGCTCTGAGACAGAGATCTCACAAATACACATTGTTGTTATTGTTCAGTCATTAAATTATGTCTGACTCATTGCAACTCCAAAAATACATACACATCCTTTAATCTAACATGTTTATTTCTTATTTACTTATTGGCCAAGCTACACAGCTTGCAGAATCTTAGTTCCCTGACCAGAGATTGAAGCTGTGGCCCCTGCAGTGGAAGTGTGGAGTCCAAATCAATGGACCATCAGGGAATTCCGTAAGCTAATGTGTGGACTGTGACATTTCTGTCTCTGTATTTCAAGTATGGCTGTGTTTCACAGTGGGAAAGGCTTCCTGATAGAAAGGCTATCAGAAATCTTGAGTCTGATTTCTGTCTCAACCATACCACAGTTTGGTGATCTTGAATGAGTGATTTCCCTTCTCAGGGCTCAGTTACCTTGAGTGTGAAATGTACTTTGAGTGTAAAGTACCCTCCCATGTTGCAAAGAGTCAAGGAGTTATGTTATGTAAATGACTTGATACTGTGCCTGGAGCATCGTAAGTCCTCATTAAACATCCCCGCTCTTATTTCATGTAACGAGTCACAGAACAAATAAAGCCACAGCTCTTTTAATAGTACAATTACTTTCTCAAGCTTCTGATATGCCCAGATTACCAAAAAGCCCAGAGTTTCCTATAGGGACCCTCCTTGTGGCTCCTGAATGGTCCAGGAATGTTTAATCATCACAAAAGAGGCAGCTCCATTTGCGGATGCTTTAGAGCGAACTGGATGATCCAGCCAGGAGGTGGGCCTACATTTCCTCCTGTTGCTTCATACAGGGTTGATTTAAGACCTATGATCACATTGTCCAGTGAACCCACGTGTTGCTGCAGAGATGCCAAAGCTATTCCAGCAGTGGCTTTTCCAAGATATGTAGGTAGAGGGCAAGACAGTCACCATCCCCAGGGGAATGCAGATTCTGGTCCCAGATAACACCATGGGTCTATCCTTCAGATACAGTGACACTTGAACTGCAGGTGTTCAGAACCACTGATCCTTCTGTGGGCCATTGCTGGTACACGTTAGTTTAGCAACAGTGTCCCATGCAGTTATCAGAGAGATTCTAATAACACTGAAACTTGAAAGCAACAGGCTCAAAATAAAAGCTAGCTCCTTTGCTATGCACAGACTCCTTAGCCTTCACGCAAAATGCTCTGTCTCATCACCGAGGTGGCACAAGTGGTAAAGAATCCACCTGCCAATGCAGGAGAGGTAAGAGACTCAGATTTGACCCCTGGGTCAGGAAGATGCCCTGGAGGAGGGCATGGCAGCCCACTCCAGTATTCTTATGTGGAGAATCCCATGGACAGAGGAAGGAGCCTGGTGAGCTACAGTTCACAGGGTTGCAGAGAGTCAGACACACCTGAAGCGACTTAGCATGCACGGATGCATGCATCACCCAGTGATTGGCTAGTGTGTTGCTACTAATACTGTTCTTTATCTTTATGCTTCATTTTCCCAACAAGAGCTCAGACTTATTTGTACTTCAGGGGGAAGAATAACAAGGTCAGGTTGAGAGACTCAGAATACCATGGAGAGGAATTGTGCAAACACAGAATCCAAATGATCTGTGTCCTAATGTGGTTGCCTCCTGTGCACCCTTGGGCAGTGTACTTGACCTCTCTTGGTCTCCATCCCCACGTCTGAAAAATGAGGATCTTAATTATAACTCTTAAGTTTGTAGAGACTAAATTTTTTTGATATACACAATGCACTGAGACGATGCTTGACACCTACAAAACACACTTAAAGGTGAGCTATTATAAATATGATTCCTAGATTTATCACTACTCACCTGAGTTTCCACAGGCAATTTGCTGTCTCCCCAGCTTTGGTTTCCTGGTACGTTAGATGGAATAGATGGAAATATAACCATATGCTGAGTCATAAGATCTGGTTTCCAGTCCCAATCTGGCCCTAATTAGCTCTGGATATTGACAAGTAATTCTATCTCATTGTGCCTGCACATTCTCATCTATAAGACAAGAGAACAGGGTATTTAAAATGGATAACCAGCAAGGACCTACTGGAGAGCACATGGAACTCTGCTCAATGTTATGTGGCAGCCCCGATGGGAGGGGAGTCTGCGGGAGAATGGATACATATTTACATAAGGCTGAGTCTCTTTGCTGTTCACCTGAAACTATCACAGTGTTGTTTGTTAATCAGCTATACCCCAATACAAAAAAAAAAAAAAAAGGAGAGACAGCAGGATCTGATCATCTCTGAAATCCTGTTAGTCTAAAGATAGATGTTTCTATTATCTTAGTATATTGCTGAGTAGAGCTCAATATCAATGATCCTTTAAACCCATAATGTAGTTTTTATTGTCCATATATAATTACAATTACTTCATGGGGTTGTATCAAACGCAGTATACATAAAGTCTCATTTGCTATTTACAAGCACCCTATGGGAAAATAGCTTTGATGAGAACCACTGACATTATTTCATGGCTTACCATGTGCCACATTCTTGGTTAAACACTTTACATATTCTGCTTCTTTAAGCTCCACAATGGCCTTGTGAGTCACCTATTACTCTTGTTCCCACTGTTCAGATGAAGAAACTGAGGTTCGATTTAAATAACATGCTCAGAGCTACACAGCTAGCAAGCAGTAGAGCTGAGGTTCAAGAATGGGCCTGTTTGACTCATGAGAAACCCACTGCTCTGTGAACAGGCAGTTATTAATGAAACTGCCTCAGGGAGGGAGATTCTGAGACTCAGGCAGCAAATAATGTGCCCGAGTTCGCTTGTAAGTTAGCGGCAAGGCTGAGACAAGAAGCCAGGCTCTTTCTTCCCTGTCTGGCGTGTTCTACACCCTGCAGCCTCTCAAACCCGCTAGCTTGTGGAATCAATGAATACAAATGAGGGCTGATTTGTATTCATTTCCAGCTAACAGACAGATTTACACTCTCTAGGCTGCATGCCTCCAACAAACGCATTCTCGTGCATATACCGTCAGAGCTTCAGGGACCCGTCCTCTCTCTGACTCGCTCTCTGGCCCTGAGAAGCTAACATAATGGCCCCCTCTGCAAGTTTATCAGAACCAAACTCCAACCAGGGCCTCAGTCAGTGCTGGTGCAACACTGGCAGGTGCTACTGCTTTTCCTGGTAGGAAAATCAAAGACGGAGGTCCCTAAGTACAGAAGATGGACCACCCGAGAAGAAGTCAACCGTGATAAACCCCAGCACTGGAAGCAGTTGTGTGAGGCTTTGGAAGGAATTCCCTGGACTAATTAAATGGGGCGTAATACATACAGTAAGTGGTACCGCATGGGAGGAAGGAGGCAATGCTATATTCCCTCTGCTTAATAGTTCTGCATCCTTGGGCATCTGCCATTCTGGTATCAAATCTTAGGCAATATCCTTGAAGGAGGAATCCAAGGAGGAAGCTCTACTCTGCTTTAAATAGAGAATAAAGATTCTATTGGAAAAACTAATAAATTCATTAATGAGAGATAAGTAATAGAGCTGAAGGGCCAAATACAAGGCTTAGCACATAATATGAGTTCAAGGGTATTTGTTGAATTAATTTATGTCTTTTCAATTGTGTAGCTGCTTTAAGGCCAGGTTAAGTGATAGGATTTACAATTAGACAAGTCTGAATCTAAACCTTCTGGCTGCTTCCCACTAGTCTTACCAGTCTAGAAGGCTTACTATTTAATCCTCGATTTCCTTATGTGTACATTTTACTACAGCATTTCTTTGGAAATTAAGTGAAACCTATATAAAATAATTCACTTAATCACCACATCCATTTTGATAGACTTTGACTACACAGAATGCAATTCAGAAGAGTTGCTTTCAATCATATGTATCATTTATTCACACTTTCATTCAACAAGACTGTTTTTTGAGGAGTGGGTCTGGTCTTCTCCTCAGACTGAAGGGACCATGCAAACCAGCTTTGAAGAGCAAAGTTCAACCCGAACCTAGTGGATGTTATTTTGTTGTTGTTTCTGTTTAGTTGCTAAGTCCTGTCCGACACTTTGCGACCCCATGGACTGCAGCACGCCAGACTTCCCTGTCCTCACTATCTCCCAAAGTTTGCTCAAACTCATGTCCATTGAGTCAGTGATGCCATCCAGCCATCTCATCCTCTGTCACCCCCTTCTCCTTCCCTCAATCGTCAGCAGCATCAGGGTCTTTTCCATGCTCTTTGCATCAAGTGGCCAAAGTATTGGAGCTTCAGCGTCAGTCCTTCCAGTAGATATTCACGGTTGATTTCCTTTAAGATTGACTTGTTTGATCTCTTTGTTATTTAAGAGTTAATAACTCTGCCCAGGGAAACTGTACTAGGTGGAAAGTTTGCATGTTGATATAGTTGTCCTATTGGGGCCAGAGAATAAAGTCACATCTCTCTGGACGGGACTGGGTTTCCCTGAAAAGCAGGGGACAATCTGCCGATCCAATGAGAAGAGTAGACTGGGAAGTGTGAATGAGGGTGCATAAGGTGGTCCTTGACCTGAGTGAGGACACAGCCTCTTTTTCCCTCTGAACTACCAGGCTCTTAGAACCTCAAGGCTGGAAATGGGGACATGCACAAGGACACTCTCATGGTGGAAAGGGGACAGGGACATTTGACCTGTGAAGATAGCCTGGAAGCTAGTCAAAAAGACACACAATGAAGAGTTCTTCCTAGGGAGGGTCTGAGCCTGCAGAGCCACATCTCAGAGGTACAACTTCGGTAATATGCTAATACAGTTCATGGAAATATGAGTTTTGAGATATTAATGCAAATGTGATGATAATGTGTGTTCTCACCTAGGAAATCCAGAAAAGCTACCAACAGAGAGGTTACATTCATTTTTATTTCATGGGAATCGAGAACTGCATTAACAAAAACAATGTAATCACTGACTTCCAGAAAGCTCGGAGGAATATTTTATTTTTTTAATGTACTCTCAATTGGAGAATAGTTGTTTTACAATATTGTGTTGGTTTCTGCCATACATCAATATAAATCAGCCATAGGTATACATATGTTCCCTCCTTCTTAAAACCTCCCTCTTATCTTCCATGCCATCCCACCCCTCCAGGTTGTCACAGAGGGCCAGATTTTGAGCTCCCTGCATCATACAGTGAATTTTTGGAAGAACGTTTCTTAACAACTCCAATATTCATTGAAAAATGTTTACTCAGTGCCCACTCTGAGCCAGGTTTTCAATGTCTGCCTTTTGGCTACACTGTTATTTTCCTTTTTTTTTTTTTTTCAACTTTGTCTCTAATTTATGCTATCTTATCTTTTTTATGTTTTCTTGTAAGATGCCTGAAATTCTTTCTGAAACAAGACAGGGCAATTAAACCATGTGATACAACTGCCAAAGGAAGCTGACACCACCCTAAGATACATTAATCATCCTTCTTACTTTCGAATAGTTTTGCAATTTACAAAGAACTGTTATATCTGTTATTTCATCTGATTCACACAGCAATGCTTTGAGGTAAACAGAGATTGCATTCCCCATTTTATCAGAAAGATACCTGAGGCTCAGCGCGGTTGAGATTTGCTTCTAGTGGGCGGATCCTGAACTTGAATCCATTACAGCCACGCTCACTCCAGTTTTCTTTCCATTACACCAAGCTGAATCATACATATGAAACATAATATTGTCCTTGCACCCAAGGAGACCAGACCACATTTGGAATATGGGGTCCAGATTTGTAAACTTTGTGAGGCTTACCAACATGAGGAGTGTCTGAATGCCACATCATATGGTGATCTATCAACCAGCCTGGGAATCATAGCCTGAAGGATAGAATTCTAAGAGGGGCATGGTAGCTGGCAAAGTGTTACACAACCTTGGAGGGCACTCATTCTTAAATTCTTCAGCAGTAGAGTTTGAGCCAATGTATAGATGACAAGAAATCCCATGAGGTTACGCTTGCTGACTGACAGTCTTGCCAAGATCCTTTCCGCCTGTGCCAGTAAAGATAATTTTTATTTCAAAGCGTAGACATCCAAACATAAATAGTTAAATAAGACATCAGGAACTTGGTTACAGAAGGTCCAGGCATGAAACTACTAGGAGCTCAACAATATTGCTGATAACCTGGTCTTTTCTATCTCCTGCTTCCAATAGAAGTGGCTTCTTTCTAAGTCTGACCATTGCTATTGGGACAAAACGGCTGCTTTTAGCAATCAGAACCTTACACTTTCCTATTTATCTTACTCAAGGAGAAAGGATAACCTCTTCTGTAAGCACAGAATACAATCTTTAACTGATGGCCTAAGCCCAAGCCAGGAACAGTCACCAGGGGAGTTCCATGCACTGATTGTATTAGGCTAATCAGGATATAACCATGAAAATTCACCCAGGGATGGAGGGGCTTCTTCTTGGTCACATGAACTGCATGCACAATAGGTAGACACATGAATATTAATAAAATCTGGTTTCTGCTGGAAAAGCAGAAGGGTTGTAGGGTTCAAAAGTGTTCATTAAACTCACCGTCCCACAGCCTTGGGACCTTTGATTTAGGTTCAGTCAGTCCCCATATTTCATCATCCTTGTCCCACACAGTAATGCAAGTCTATGCCCCAAAGAGTAACACTGAAGAAGCTGAAGTTGTATGGTGCTATGAAGACCTACAAGACCTTTTAGAACTAACATCCCAAAAAGATGTCCTTTTCATTATACGGGACTGGAATGCAAAAGTAGGAAGTCAAGGAACACCTGGAGTAACAGGCAAATTTGGCTTTGGAATACAGAATGAAGCAGGGCAAAGACTAACAGAGTTTTGCCAAGAAAATGCACTGGCCATAGCAAACACCCTCTTCCAACAACACAAGAGAAGACTCTACACGTGGACAGCAACAGATGGTCAACACCGAAATCAGATTGATTATATTCTTTGCAGCCAAAGATGGAGAAGCTCTATACAGTCAACAAAAACAAGACCAGGAGCTGACTGTGGCTCAGATCATGAACCCCTTATTAACAAATTCAGACTGAAATAGAAGAAAGTAGGGAAAACCACTAGACCATTCAGGTATGACCTAAATCAAATCCCTTATGATTATGCAGTGGATGTGAGAAATAGATTTAAGGGGCTAGATCCGATAGAGTGCCTGATGAACTATGGACGGAGGTTCGTGACATTGTACAGGAGACAGGGATCAAGACCATCCCCATGGAAAAGAAATGCAAAAAAGCAAAATGGCTGTCTGAGGAAGCCTTACAAATAGCTGTGAAACGAAGAGAAGTCAAAAGCAAAGAAGAAAAGGAAAGATATAAGCATCTGAATGCAGAGTTCCAAAGAATAGCAAGAAGAGAAAAGAAAGCCTCCCTCAGCAATCAATGCAAAGAAATAGAGGGAAACAACAGATTGGGAAAGACTAGGGATCTCTTCAAGAAAATTAGAGATACCAAGGGAACATTTCATGCAAAGATGGGCTTGATAACGGACAGAAATGGTATGGACCTAATAGAAGCAGACGATATTAAGAAGAGATGGCAAGAATACACAGAAGAACTGTACAAAAAAGATCTTCACGACCTGGATAATCACGATGGTGTGATCACTGACCTAGAGCCAGATATTCTGGAATGTGAAGTCAAGTGGGCCTTAGAAATCATCACTACAGACAAAGCTAGTGGAGGTGATGGCATTCCAGTTAAGCTATTTCAAATGCTGAAAGATGATGCTGTGAAAGTGCTGCATTCAAGATGCCAGCAAATGTGGAAAACTCAGCAGTGATCACAGGACTGGAAAAGGTCGGTTTTCATTCCAATTGCAAAGGAAGGCAATGCCAAAGACTGCTCAAACTACCGCACAATTGCATTCATCTCACATGCTAGTAAAGTAATGCTCAAAATTCTCCAAGCCCAGGCTTCAGCAATACGTGAACCACGAACTTCCAGATGTTCAAGCTGGTTTTAGAAAAGGCAGAGAAACCAGAGATCAAATTGCCAACATCCTCTGGATCATCAAAAAAGCAAGAGAGTTTCAGAAAAACATCTATTTCTGCTTTATTGACTATGCCAAAGCCTTTGACTGTGTGGATCACAATCAACTGTGGAAAATTCTGAAAGAGATGGGAATACCAGACCACCTGACCTGCCTCTTGAGATATCTGTATGCAGGTCAGGAAGCAACAGTTAGAACTGGACATGGAACAACAGACTGGTTCCAAATAGGAAGAGGAGTACGTTAAGGCTGTATATTGTCACCCTGCTTATTTAACTTGTATGCAGAGTACATCTTGAGAAACGCTGGGCTGGAAGAAGCACAAGCTGGAATCAAGATTGCTGGGAGAAATATCAATAATCTCAGATATGCAGATGACACCATCCTTATGGCAGAAAGTGAAGAGGAACTAAAAAGCCTCTTGATGAAAGTGAAAGTGGAGAGTGAAAAAGTTGGCTTAAAGCTCAACATTCAGAAAACGAAGATCATGACATCTGGTCCCATCACTTCATGGGAAATAGATGGGGAAACAGTGGAAACAGTGTCAGACTTTATTTTGAGGGGCTCCAAAATCACTGCAGATGGTGATTGCAGCCATGAAATTAAAAGATGCTTACTCCTTGGAAGGAAAGTTATGACCAACCTAGATAGCATATTGAAAAGCAGAGACATTACTTTGCCAACAAAGGTCCATCTAGTCAAGGCTATGGTTTTTCCAATGGTCATGTATGGATGTGAGAGTTGGACTTTGAAGAAAGCTGAGTGCCGAAGAATTGATGCTTTTGAACTGTGGTGTTGGAGAAGACTCTTGAGAGTCCCTTGGACTGCAAAGAGATCCAACCAGTCCATTCTGAAGGAGATCAGCCCTGTGTTTTCTTTGGAAAGACTGATGCTGAAGCTGAAACTCCAGTACTTTGGCCACCTCATGCGAAGAGTTGACTCACTGGAAAAGACTCTGATGCTGAGAGGGATTGAGGGCAGGAGGAGAAGGGGACGACCGAGGATGAGATGGCTGGATGGCATCACTGACTAGATAGCTGTGAGTCTGAGTGAACTCCGGGAGTTGGTGATGGACAGGGAGGCCTGCCATGCTGCGATTGATGGGATCGCAAAGAGTCAGACATGACTGAGCCACTGAACTGAACTGAATCCTTTCGGGTCAGACTAAGCCTTATGACTTTTCTTGATGGACTGGAGCAAAAGCTCTTTCTCTCTTCCTGTATGTAACAGTAATGTGTAGCTAAAAGGCCCTAGAACTGCATTTTTTTTTCTTCTTATTGCAAAGAAAAGGAGCCCAAGGAGACACTGACACCTGGAGGATGTCAGGGCAGAGAGAATTCTGAAGAAATGGAACAGAACCCTCAGGACACTGTGGGCTTTTGACTCAAATTATACCTGAAACTTACACCCACACTGCATTTCTCAATCACTGACTTGATAAATCCTCACTATTTTAAAATCCAACTTTAGTCGTGCTTTCCGGTTTTTGAAACATGAAGAATCCTTACTGACACTGCAGAATCTAGTTCAACTCAACTGAAAATGTTTCTAATCATCAGAACTGCCTCCAAAATGAAACAGTCTGCCTCCTGTTCTCTTCTGTCCTCCATCGCTGGAGGTGTCCTTGCAGAGACTGGCAACCATCTGTCCAGGAGGCTATAAAAAGGATTTCTACATTGGTGGGAAACTGAAAAACCACCTTCTAAGAATGATTCCAATTCCGATATGCTAATACCCCTATTAAGTCAAGAAGAAGGTAGAAGGTTTGCTAAAGTATGTACAGTAGAATCTAAATCAAAAGTACTTGGATGAAAGGCAAGAGCTTTCCCTCTGAAGCAGAACTAGAGAAGAGGCACGATCCATTCATCTGTTCTTCAATTTAGTAATTTTTTCAATATCTGTGCATCTGATCTTCAAATATGTGCTAGGCACTGAAGATTTTTTGTTGTTGTTATTCAGTCTCTAGGTCATGCCTGACTCTGTGACTGCATGGACTCCAGCATGCCAGGTTCTTCTGTCCCGGAGTTTGCTCAAATTCACATCCATTGAGTTGGTGATGCTATCTAACCACCTCATCCTCTGCTGCCCCCTACTTCCTTTGCCTTCAATCCTTCCCAGCATTGAGAGTATTTTCCAGTGAATTGGCCCTCTGCATCAGGTAGCCAAAGTATTGGAGCTTCAGTTTCAGCAACAGCCCTTCCAATGAATATTCAGAGTTGATTTCTTTTAGGATTGCCTGGTTTGATCTCCTTGCTGTCCAAGGGACTCTCATAAGAGAGTAACCAAGAGCTCATTTTCATAGAGTTTACATTCTAGTGGTTATGCTATAGTGGAAAGACACAGCCTTTGCATTCAGAAATATCTGAACAGCAGGCGTAGCCTCTACTAGACAAGTAAACTTGGGCTGTCTTCTCTGATCTTCAACTTCTTTGGTCAAATGGGAGCTAGAACACCAACTTCGTACAGTAGCATGAAGGCCACATGAAATAGTGCATATATGTAAAATACCTAGGAAAGGCCAGGAACAAAGAAATTAATCAATAAATAGTGTTTCTCATGCCTAGTTAGAGCAGAAATGGCTCTGGGGGAAAAGGAAAATTCCAGCGTTATATCTTCTGCATAATCTCCATGAAACTCAGAAGAAAGTAAAACGTCATGTAGAACTCAGGAAGAAATTGAATTATAAAATGGATCAGATCAATATAATTTGAATGAAAGAAGTGAAAGAGTCTAAGTTCATTTGTTTATTCATTCATTCAACAAAAATGCATTGAGTTTCTCTAGTGAATTAGTACCTGTTCTAGGTACCTGGGGATTTCCTAGATGGCACTTGTGGTAGAGAATTCACCTGCTGATTCTGGAGACACAGGAGACACAGGTTCAATCCCTGAGTTGGGAAGATTCCCTGGAGAAGGAAATGGCAACCCACTCCAGTATTCTTGCCTGGACAATCTCATGGGAAGAGGAGCCTGGCAGGCTACAGCCCAAGGGGTTGCAAAGAGTCAGACATGACTAAGCAGCTGGACACACACACACACACTAGGTACTTGGAACCTAGCAGTAACCAAAACGGAAAAATTTCTTCCCTCAAAAGGCTTATATTTTGCTGAGGGGTAGAAATATAATAAAATATAAGGGAATTGTCATAATGCCATGAGGCTCTAAATGCTAAACAAGTGATTCTAATACCTGGGGCTCAGGAAATGTGAAGGAAGTAGAAGTTCCCAGGTGTTTACGTAGCCAGATAAGGCTTGAAATGGGGTACAGGGAAGCTGGAGCTAAAGGAGGACATGACTATAGCCCCGTGATGCTCCTTAGCAAAGAGGAGACGGTGTGATGATGCATGGAATTGTGGCATCTGTATTTGAAAAATCTGCAGTGATTGCAGGCCAAGAGGTGTTGATGAACCAATGCTTGAAGCTGTGGGTAATAGAGTCATTTTGTAATTGAATAGAAGTATTCAGCTAACTTTAAAGCCTGGCTTTACTATTTGTTTGGCCAAAATGTTCATTCACGTTTTTCTGTGCCATCTTATGGAAAATGTTGAATGAACCTTTGGCCAACCCAATATTTAGTAGGTTACTTTGAGCAATTTGTCATCTAGGTCATAGCGCTGGGATGAGGATTCATTGAGAGAATCCCTTTAAAGTATTCAGCACATATCAATACATTTATATCAATAAATTGTTACTGTTATTACTATGTTATCAAGGCACGTTAACCAAGTACCGGCTGGCCTGGTTTCACTGCACTTCACTTCATTGTGCTTTGTAGACACTGTTGTTTTGTGGTTTTGCTCTTGATTTTTTTAACAAATGAAAGTTTGTGGCAACCTTGCATCCAGCAAGTCTTTAAGTGCCATTTTCCCAACAGAAATAGCTTGTTCCACATTATGGCAACTATAGCCATATTTCAAACTTTTTCATTATTATTATATTTGTGATGGTGATCAATGATTGAGTTACTACTACAGCTCACTGGAGGCTCAGGTCATGGTTAGAATTTTTTAGTAATAAAGTATTTAAATTATTTTTTTAGACACAATGCTATTGCAGCATACTTAATAGACTACAGTAGAGCGTGAACATAACTTTTATATGCACCAAAAATTTCCTGTGACTCTGTTTATGGTGATAGTCACTTACTGTGTGGTCTGGAACCAAAGTTGAAGTATCTCTGAGGTCTGTCTGTAAATCTATTTTCTGTTGCTTCTCTAACAAATAGCCAAAAACTCAGCAACTTAACTTGACATCCATTTGCTAACTCAGTGTGTGAGTCAGAAATCTGGTTGAACTTAGCTGAGCTTTCTGCTCACACAATTACAAGGCAGAAATTCTGGTATCAGCTAGGCTGGGCTTTTATCTGGAGGTTCTGGGGAAGAAGCCTTTTCCAAATTCCTGTACATTGTTGGGAAAATTCAGTTCCTTGTGGTCATGGGACTGAGGTCCTCATTTCTCTTCTGCCAGGGCCACTCTCTTCTCCTCAAGGCTCTCCATTTTCCTTCTTTCATAGCCCCTCCATCGTCAGACCAGCCACATTGCATCACGATCGTCTACACTTTGAAACTCGTTGACTATTCAGGGTCTTTGATGGTTCCATCAATATTTAGGATTATTTGTTCTAGTTCTGTGAAAAATGCCCCTTGATATTTTGATAGGGATTGCATTAAATCTGTATATTTCTTTGGGTAGTATGGACATTTTAACCATATTAATGTTTCCATCCATGAACATAGGATATCTTTCTATTTCTTTGTATCATCTTTAATTTCTTTTCATCAATATCTTATACTTTTCAGAGTGTAGGTGTTTCACCTCCTTGGTTAAGTTGATTTCTATATATTTTATCCTTTTTGATGCAGTTGTAGATGGGAAGATATAAACCATTATTTTATCAAATATGTGTTCTGTCCTTTATCCTCTCTCTCTTCTCCTTTTGGGATCCCTATAGTGCAAATGTTAATATGCTTGATGTTTTCTCAGAGGTCCCTTAAATGATCCCCATTTAATGTTTTTGTTTGTTTCCTTTTGCTGATCTGATTGGGTGAATCACACTGTTTCTTCTTCCTCAGACTATTCCACTATTTCATCTTTCAGGTCACTTACGCATTCTTCTGGATCTCACTCAATCAGCTGTTGATTCCCTCTAGCATATTTTTCATTGCAATTACTGTATCCTTCAGTTCAAATTCTCTTTATATTTTCTAGTTCTTTGTTGTTGTTTTTTTAGGTACATTTATTTATTTATTTATTTTGGCAGAGTGTCCTGAACTTTTTTTTTAATATAAATTTATTTAATTGGAGGCTAATTACTTTACAATATTGTATTGGTTTTGCCATACATCAACATGAATCCTCCATGGGTGTATACGTGTTCCCCATCCTGAACCCCCCTCCCACCTCCCTCCCCGTACCATCCCTCTGGGTTATCCCAGGGCACCAGCCCCGAGCACCCTCTATTGTGCATCGAACCTGGACTGGCGATTCATTTCACGTATGATATTATGCATGTTTCAATGCCATTCTCCCAAATCATCCCATCCTCGCCCTCTCCCGCAGCATCCAAAAGACTGTTCTGTACATCTGTGTCTCTTTTGCTGTCTCATATACAGGGTTATCGTCACCATCTTTCTACATTCCATATATATGCGTTAAGTTTCTCTATTCTTTTCCCAAGCTCAATAAGCATTTCTATTACTACTTCTTTGACCTCTTTATCAGGTAAATTATTAATCTCCTTTTCATTAGGATTTTTCTGGGTTTTATCTTATTCTTTCATTTGAACATATTCGCCTGTCTTTTCATTTTGTTTGACTCTCTCTGTTTCTATGCACTTAGGCAAAACAGTTATCTATCCCAGTCTTGAATGTATGTCCTTGTGCAGGAGCATTGCAATTCAGTCTGCATGTGGCCAGCGGCTTTTGTGTGAGAGCTGGATCTGAAGTGAGCAGGGAACACATCTTTTGGGTGTACTGACAGCTACCTTGGTGGTAGGTGGGGCTGGAGTCTGAGGGACCAGAGGCAGAACCAAGTGAGAACGAGGGTTTCTCTTAAGCTCAGTGGCAGTCACTGCTCTCTTGGGGGCACAGGACTGGGGGCAGAGGGCTAGAGCAGGAGCCCTGAGGGTGCTGGGCTTCTCCTTTGGGTGACAGTAGTCTCGACCTTGATCAGAGGCTGGTTTGGGGCCACATTTGTGAGCTGGCTCTACTTTTTTGCCTACTCTTTGCACACCATGGCAATAGCAGTCTCCACCTTAATGAGGAGCAGTTCTGGAGCAGGAGGGGCTGAAGCAGGAGCCAGTGTGGGCTGGGGGCAGGCTGGAGTGTCCCATCAGGCCAGCCGAGCACCAGGCAGCTTTCACTGTTGCCTCTGCACTGGGACTGGGAGCAAGCAAGTCTGTACATACTCTCTTCAAGAATGGAGGCTCAGTTCCTTACAGCCCGCCAATGAGTTCCATTGGCTTTCAAACCAGCTGCTGCTGCTGCTGCTGCTGCTACTATTGCTGCTAAGTCGCTTCAGTCGTGTTCGACTCTGTGCGACCCCATAGACAGCAGCCCACCAGGCTCCCCCGTCCCTGGGATTTTCCAGGCAAGAACACTGGAGTGGGGTGCCATTGCCTTCTACATTCAAACCAGCTGGAGGGGGCTAATCTACCCAGTGTCATATGTCAGGGAAGGCATGCCTAACATGGGGCTTGAACCCCTGACTCCTTTGGGAGAATCCCTGAGACTGGGATACCCCCTTCTTTTTCTGGGTCACTTGCTAGAGGTGTGGGTCCTGAGGAGATCATCTCCTTCCCCCTCACCAGACTCTGAGGTCCTTTCTTTACAGCCTTGGTTGTAGAAGACCCATGCTGCTGGTTTTCAGGTCTTTCTCAGCAAGAGTTGTTCTATATGTAGCATTAATCTGCACACGGGGTTGGGGGAAAAAGGGGATGGTAAGTTCTGGTTCTTCTTACTCTGCCATCTGGAGCCTGACCTCTTGGGAGTCTCTTTTGGCTCCTGTGTGGGCTACAGAGGGCTTCCCTGGTGGCTCAGATGGTAAAGAATCTGCCTGCAATGCAAGAGACCTGGGTTTGATCCTTGGGTTGGGAAGATCCCCTGGAGGACTTGGCTATCCACTCTTGGGTTTCCCTGGTGGCTCAGATGGTAAAAAATCCACCTGCAATGAAGGAGACCTCAGTCTGATCCTTGGGTTGGGAAGATCCCCTGCAGGAGGGTATGGCTACCCACTCCAGTATTCTTCCATGGAGAATCCCCATGGACAGCAGAGTCTGGCAGGCTGCAGTCCATGGGGTCACAAAGAGTTGAACATGAAGTTTTGGAGACATATAAAATGGGGATAACAATAATTCCTGCAAAGTAATTATCTCAAGATTAAATAAAACTCATATTTAAAGTTCAGACACAATTCTTGAATCACAGAAGACACCAGTACCTGAGATAGATGAAGAGAGTTATGCTCATTTGAAAAGGTAAATGAAATACTGTCTCCTTTTTTCTATAACTTTCCACCCATTTTTAGGTTCTAATACCCTGTTGACTAGTATTTGCCTTTTCTATCTTATGAGATATTTCCCTGAAAGAAACGTACATAAAGTGGGGGCGGGGGGAGAGTATGATTTTCTCATTGTTACATCAGAGTTTTATAGCTGGCCTCAAATGGGCAGCCTGTCTCTTACCTGCATATCTTCTTATTCTAAGCATGTTTAAAGTTCTTTTTTCCCTTTAAGTTCTTTTTGACTAGTGTGATGCTTGCACGGGACTGGACAGAAAGATCAATGGAACAAAATAGATAGCATGAGAATAGATTCCAAGATGTATGAGAATTTAATATGTGATAAAGGAGACATCACACATCAATGAGAAAAGGAAAGATTATTTAACAAATGGTGCCAGGACCTCTGGGTAGCAATTTAGGGGAAAAAAATCAATTTTAGGCCCTTACTTCACATCATGCAGAGAAATCAATTCCAGATGGATTGAAGAATTAAATATAAAAAATATCAAATCTTAGAAAAACTAGAGGAAAAAGGAGAAGTGAATAACAATCCAGTCTCTAGAGAAGTAAAAACCTTTCAAGCATAGAGCCAGAAAATAAAACACAAAGAATAAAATCAAGAGATTCAGCTACTTACGATTTTTTAAAATCTTGACACATGGACATTCAAAGGCTAAAATCAGACTTAAAATAATAGTTGCAGTAAATATTAACAATGTGTTAAATTTTCTACACATGGCTCATAACAATTAATATGAACAAATGCTATAGGGTAGCTCAGATGGTAAAGAATCTGCATGCAATGTAGGAGACCCAGGTTTGATTCCTGGGTCCTGAAGATCCCCCGGAGGACAACATGGAAACCCACTCCAGTATTCTTGCCTGGAAAGTCCCAAGGACAGAGGACCCTGGCAGGCAACAGTCCATGGGATCCTCACAAAGAGGTGGACATGACCAAGCGACCAACACTACTAATGTTATAGACACCATGGTAAAGGCAAAGCGTAATGTAATTTTGTGCTAAGGCCATTGGTACTAAGCAGATAAGGTTAATCCATACTTGGAATCTGTGCCTATCTTTGCCAGAACAAAGGGTTATCCTTACCTATGAAGGGGAGGATGCAGTGATACCAACAGTGTAACAGATAGCTGAATTGTTCTTCCCGGAATGGTGCCATATCCAGAGCTTAGAGTTGGCCCGTGATCTTACCAAGTGAGACTCCAGCATGGCACAGCCAGGCCAGCACTGTTAAAGGGAACTCCGTGATTCTGAGATCATGATGGTCTCCATCTCTGTAGTCATGGGTACCACTCTGTATATATGGGTCCACTGAGCAAACACCAGGGTGTCCAAAACTGACCAATACAAAGTATTGTTTCTTGTCCACCTGATGTATAAAAGCTTCTTCTGTAGAGTCACAGATGTAGAAAACAAACTTATTGTTACCAGGAGATAAGGTAGGGGGGATAAACTGAGACATATACATACCACTATATATAAAATAGGTAACTAATAAGAACCAGCTCTATAGGACAGAAAACTATACTTAATATTTTGTAATGGTCCATACGGGAAAAGAGTCTAAAAAAGAAAAAAAAGCTTCCTCTGCAATGAATACCCACAGACAGAAAATCATGTAGGATAGAAATGTCTCTCTACCTACTCTAGTAGGTCTAGGTCTATCTCTTCCTTATAAATATCTGTATCCCTAATCATTCAGTCCTTTTCCATTCTCCAAGAAACCATCTAACCCAGTGAATACCGCTCATTGAGTAAGTGTTGATCTGATGCTCAGACCATCTTTCCTTCCTCACGAATTGGACCACCAGACATAGCACCTGAGGTTCTTATCTTTGGAATTCTTCCCTCCATTGCTTTCAGAGAGGACCCAGAGTGGGAAAGAAGCAGTCACCCATTTCCAGCTTATTCTCTCATGCTTTGCAGACCCATCATCAAACCAGGCCTACATGTTTTCCTCTTCTAGTAACCAACATAGGGAACTACTCATGAAGCCAGCTGAAAGAGTTGAGGGGCAGACAGCAAAGCAGTAGATGAACCTCAGAGTCTTACCATCCGTTAAGTGTAGTTTACTGGTATCTCCAGAACAGTGCAGACCTGGCACCATAATTCCATTTGTATTTTATAATGAAATGCTACTCCACATGCCAGTGTTATGCTTCAGGGTATCAGGTAACATCAAGGTCATGAGGAATCGGCTCCCATATTCACTTAGTATCTCATGGCTGGACATTCAGCTTCTACCTGGGTCCAAAAGCTGCTTTTCAAATAGAGAATAATTGTCACAGAAGAAGATCTCATTACAAACCCCAGAGGTCAAGCACCTTTGGGGACTTGCCAGAGGCTTCATATAGTATCACTGTTTGCTGTCGGTGTTTCCTGTGCCACTGGGCCTGCAGCAGCATCAAAAAGCTCCTTATCACTTTGCACCACAGACTGGACTTGTTCCAGAGCCGTATTTTGCTCTAAGCTCCATTCAAAACTGTCCTCATTATGAGTTACTCAATAAATGGATCAAAGGAGCATGACCAAGTGTGATATATGCTGCCTGCAAAACACAAAAAAGACCCACCAAGAGTGTGATTCTTTCTTCATGGTGGGGGATGAAAGGCAGAGCAACCGCATTCTGGCTTCAGTGACAAGACGCTGATAAGCCTAGGACCACTGGAACTACAAACTTCATCAGCGTGATGGCTATTGGGAAATTTAGCAGGATTTATCTCCTACCTTCTGACATGGACATATCTTGCCAAGGTTTGTGGGGTGTTTGAAATTTCCTGTTAACCAGGATATATACACATACATATATTCCAAGATTGAGGGGGACCAGTGAGTGTTTGGGCCACCTGATCCATGTGACACATTCTCAAGCCAAGATCCCATCTATTATCTTATCCCTATAAGATAACGGGTGAACCATCAGGGCAATATTTCAGGTTTCTGCATATTAATATCAGTTAGGAGCTAGGACTTGATGATTACAGAATTATGTAGATATTATCCTTTTTTTTTTTTTTCAAAGTGTAACCATCCTAATATGGCTACAGGTACTTTTGGAGAAGGTTTTAGGGAAGATTCACATTATACATGTAATAAAGCACTGTAGAATCTTTGTTCAAGGAGGGACAGTCTCATCCACAGTTAATAGGTTGTGGATAGATGTGTGAATTAGCCTGAGTTTAGAGACTAAGTACAAGGCTGAAAATCCCTACTGCAGGACTTAAGCCATATTTCTGCCCAATTGTTGTAGAATTTTTACTATGTAAAGCAGCACATTCATAGATTATTTTGTATTTAGAGACACTGTGATCAATACCATCTTTACAGATTCCTGATAGTTAAAAATTCTGATGAGCAGTCTGTCTTTGTGGCTTTCCTGTTCCCTGCACCCGCATTTGTCTCCACTGGTTATTTAAGAGCTGCCACCTAGTTTGCATCAGTCTGGGATTCCATTAACTCCATCGTGATCAAGAAATCCAATTCCAAAATCCATCCTTCAGAAGACAGCCCATACAGTGTGTTTCAGGGATGGCTCTGCCTCTCACCAATGAATTCTTAGTGTCTTAAACTAGTAGTCCCCAAACTCTTTGGCATCAAGGGCCAATTTCATGGAAAGCAGTCTTTCCACAGCCTCGGCAGGAGGAGGAGGGTGTAGTTTCAGGATGATTCAAGTACATTACAGTTACTTTGCACTTTATTTCTAATATTATTACAGCAGCTCTACCTTGGCTCATCAGGCATTAGATATGGGAGTTGGGGGACCCCTGTCTTAGAGGACCCATCTGAAACATCTGCGAGGGTATAGTCAGGGGCAGTCTAAACAGATTACACGTGATCAATCCATTCTAACTCTCCCCTCTCCCTGAGCCTTCAGACCTCCTCCTCCGAAATATACTCAGAAAGCTGCAGTATTATTAATGCCTTATTAACTTACACTCTTTGAATCCAAGTTTCAATTATCCAACTTAAGAGATGTTGGGTGTCTAGGTTATATGGCTTAATTAACACATTAAGTCCCAAATCCTAGAAGGATGCTCCCATGTTCATGAATTTGGCCCATTAGAACTTCCTATCCCCCTCGAGCTAACACCCTTGTAATTCAGTCCCACACATGCTTTCCATGACTTTTCTGGTGAATACGCTCTTTTATTGGAACAGGCTTTGTACTTTTCAGCCCTTGCTGTGTTGGTTTTGGTTATGAACTTAGAGATGACGAGATGTGCAGGAAATGAGTGCAGAGATATTCAGCACCACCTTCCAATTATCATTTTCTTCTGAAGGCTGCACATCAGACGGCAAGGGTGTGGATCGTGGCTGGGGACAAGGAAGACACAGGGTAGAGCTCCTTCTGTAGCCAATGAGATTCAGAGGAATCAAAGACATCTGAGGACTTACTTTTCAGTCTCAGCATCCGTGTCTGCCAGATGTTTTCATGTCATATCCTAGGATTGCAGACTTCCCCCACCACCATCTCTTACCTGTGGTGCAGAGCACACAGAATGTGCAAATGATGGATGCTACAGATCCTGCAACCCACTACAGAGACACCTGTCTTGGACCTCACCACAGCTATCTTACAGTTATCTTATCACAGCTAGTTTACATCAGTGCCACGTAGTTTACATTAGCCTGGGATTCCATTAACTCCATCGTGATCAAGAAATCCAACTCCAAAATCCATCCTACAGAAGACAGCCAGCACAGTGTGTTTCAAGGATGCCGCTGTTCCTCTCACCAATGAATTCTTAGTGTCTTAGACCAGCAGTCCCCAAATTTTTGGCACCAGGGGCCGATTTCATGGAAGACAATTTTTTCACAGACTGCAGGAGGGTGATTTCAGGATGATTCTAGATGGCGCACCGCAGCTATCTTATCAGTTGAAGGGCTTCTTTGGACACGACATCCAAGCCTCCTGATTGTCCATCACTTTTCTCAGCCTGACATTTACAGCTTGCAAATTCTCCTTTTCCTAAATCATACTTTCTAAAGCCATCAAAACAGGCCATGTGAACTCACAATATTTACAATCATTGTCATCACAGCAACAAAGTGTCACAGGCACTTAACTTCCCTCCATCTTTCACCTACCCACACTTCATCCGTGCTTATAGTTGCTCTCCTTCAGTCGCTAAGTTGTGCCCAACTCTCTGTGACCCCATGGGCTGCAGCACGCCAGGCTTCCCTGTCCTTCAGTATCTCCTGGAACTTGCTCAAACTAATGTCCATTGAGTCAGTGATGCCATCCAGCCATCTCATCCTCTGTTGCCCCTTTCTCTTCTTGCCTCAATCTTTCCCAGCATTAGGGTCTTTTCCAATAAGTCAGCTCTTCGCATAAGGTGGCCAAAATATTGAAGCTTCAGCATCAGTCCTTGCAGTGAATATTCAGGATTGATTTTCTTTCTGATTGACTGATTTGATCTCCTTGCTGTCTAAGGGACTCTCAAAGAGTCTTCTCCAGGACCACAATTCAAAAGCATCAATTCTTCAGCACTCAGCCTACTTTACACTCCAACTCTCATATCTGTACATGACTACTGAAAAAACCATAGCTTTTACTATATGGACCTTTGTTGGCACAGTGATTGTCCCTGCTTTTTAATATGCTGTCTAGGTTTGTCATAACTGTAGTTTCAAAGAGCAAGTCTTTTAATTATATGGCTTCACTCATTGTCCACAGTGATTTTGGAATCCAAGAAGCAAAATCTTCCACTCTTTCCACTTTTTCCCCATCTATTTGCCATGAAGTGATGGGACCGGATGTCAAGATCTTAGTTTTCTGAATGTTGAGTTGTTTGGATTTCCTTCCCCATAGAGCCTTGAGTACAGTTTCCTGTGCTGTAAACATTCAGAAAACGAAGATCATGGCATCCGGTCCCATCACTTCATGGCAAATAGATGGGGAAACAGTGGCTGACTTTATTTTCCTGGGCTCCAAAAGCACTGCAGGTGGTAACTGCAGCCATGAAATTAAAAGATGCTTACTTCTTGGAAGGAAAGTTATGACCAGCCTAGACAGCATATTAAAAAGCAGAGACATTACTTTGCCAACAAAGGTCTGTCTAGTCGAGGCTATGGTTTTTCCAGTGGTCATGTATGGATGTGAGAGTTGGACTATAAAGAAAGCTGAGCGCAGAATTGATGCTTTTGAACTGCGGTGTTGGAGAAGACTCTTGAGGGTCCCTTGGACTGCAAGGAGATCCAACCAGTCCATCCTAAAGGAGATCAGTCCTGGGTGTTCATTGGAAGGACTGACGTTGAAGCTGAAACTCCAATACTTTTGCCACCTCATGAGAAGAGTTGACTCATTGGCAAAGACCCTGATGCTGGGAAAGATTGAGGGCAGGAGGAGAAGGGGATGACAGAGGATGAGATGGTTAGATGGCATCATCAATTCAATGGACATGAGTGTGAATAAACCTCAAGGGTTGGTGATGGACAGGGAGACCTGGCCTGCTGTGGTTCATGGGGTCACAAAGAGTCAGACACAACTGAGTGACTGAACTGAACTGAACTGATAGTAGGTTCTCCTTAGTTATCTAATTTATAGGTAGTATCAATAGTGTTATATGTGTCGATTCCATTTCCTCCCACTTCCTCTTTACCCCTTGGTATCCATATATTTGTTCACTATGTCTGTATCTCTATTTCTGCTTTGCAAATAAGATAATCTGTACTATTTTTTCAAGATTCCACATGTATGCATTAATATACAATGTTTTCCTCTGTTTGATTTAATTTGATATGAGCCTAAGCATGCAATCAAACCATGCAGTGCATTTCCCCCAGAGTGGTTGCAGCCCCTCAGTCTGAAGAAGAGGGAGAAAGAAATGGTTTCTGAAACCTGAGAAGAGGATATCATGTAGAGAGGAGTTCCTCAACAGGCGCCTTGATCTTCAGCTGAAGAATGAAGTCTGCCTGCATTGAATTGTAGGAAGAGAGTCAGAAGAAAAATTAACCCAATATATCATTCTATTCCCCTTCTGACCTCTTGCTGAGCTTCCTCATTAGCCAAATGTTTACGGGAATCCAGAGGGAAGAGGAGCTGTTGATGTGTCCACACCAGCCAGCCTCTCAGGACATAGACAAGGGCTGAGGAGAGTGGGCATCAAAAGACAACGCAGAAACATCTAACAGAGTGTAGAAGCATAGTGTGTTCACTTGTCCTCGTGATATGATCAAGTTTAGGAATAAATATGTCGGAGGGAACATTAGAATAAGGAAAATAAAGCATTAACATTTTTGTTAGATTACAGGTGTCTTTTTTTACCTTCATGAACCTATTTCTTGAAAAATCTGAATTGCAATGGCAGCTAAATTGTAGACTCTTTAAGAATAGATATTGTAGCTTTTTTTTCCCTATTGAAGTAGAGTTGATTCATGACGTTGTGTTAGTCTCAAGTGTACAGCACTGTGATTCATTTGTATATATACTGGGATATATATAAGTACTATATATATATATATATATATATATATATATATATATGTACTATATATATAGGCATATATGAGAGAGTAGTTTTTCCTTAGGTTATTACAAAATATTGAGTAGAATTCCCTGTGCCACATAGTAGGTTTTTGTTGGTTGTCTGCTATAAATATAGTAGTGTGTATATGTTCATCCTAACCTCCTAATCTGTTCCTCTCCAACCTATGATAACTTTGTTTTCTATGTGTGTGGGTCTATTTCTGTTTTGTGAATAAGTTCATTTGTATCTTTTGTTTTTTTAGAATCCACATATAACTGATATCATATGATATCTGTCTTTCTCTGTCTAGCTTACTTCACTTAAAATGATAATGTCTAGGTCCATTAATGTTGCTGCAAATGGCATTATTTCATTCTTTTTTATGGATGAGTAATATTCCATTATATAAATATAATATGTATTTATATATACACGCATGTTCTTTACCCATTCATCTGTCAATGGACATTTAGGTTTTATGGATGAGTAATATTCCATTGTGTGTGTGTGTGTGTATATATATATATATATATATATATACATATATATATGTATATGCGTCTTCTTTATCCATTCATCTGTTAATGCACATCTAGGTTGCTTCCATGTCTTGGCTATTGTAAACAGTGTTATTATGAACATTGGGATCTATGTATCTTTTAGAACTATAGTTTTCTCCAGATATGTGCCCAGGAGTGGGATTGCTGGATCATATGGTAACTCTATCTTTAACTTTTTAAGGAACTTTCATACTGTTCTTCACAGTGGCTGCACCAATTTACCCTCCCACCAACAGTGTAGGAGGGTGGCTTTTAAATAAGACTGTTAATCTCTAGCATCCAGTATGATAAATTGAGAATAACAGGTACTTACTTAATCCGAGCAATCATAAAAATATAAAACATGCATTTAGAAACTGCAAAATATGTACTTTTCAAGAGCATGTGGGGAAATATTTATTAAAACTGACAACATGCTGGACCATAAAGTGAGTCGCATGCTGCTTTAGTAGTCGCCGCTTCTTCCCGATATTCTCAGTCCCCTCATCTGCTAATGAGCCTTCTCTCATTCTGTTTATAGTTACTGTTCGTCTAGTGGGACTTTGAAAAGAGAAGATAAGTGTATCTTTAAAGCCAAATCCCTTGTATGTTAAAGAAAATACCTGAAATTATATTTATCTTGTTATCAACTTCAACAATGAAACCATGATTACTTTCAACAATGAAACCAACAAAACCATGTCTTTTTTAATGAAGACACCAGCATACTTGCCTCCTTCAAAATGCTTCTCTACCAACTTTCTTATCTTGCTTATAAAATTTGAAGCATACCTCTGGATTATTATTATTAAATACTTCATTTATTTTTTAAATTTTATTGAAGTATAATTCTATGAGGTATAGGAAGATTTACATTGTATTAATTTATGTAGTACAGCAAGTGATTCATATATATACATATATACATATGTGTACATATATGTATTCTTTCTCATATTCTTTTCCATAATGGTTTATCACAAGAGACTGAATATAGTTCCCAGTGTTATATAGTAGGACCTTGTTGTTTATCCATCCTATATCTAATAGTTTGCATCTGCCAGTCCCAAATTCCCAATCCTTCCATCTCCCGCTTTCCCTCCCCCTTGACAAAGACAAGTCTGTTCTCTGTATCTGTGACTCTGTTTCTATTTCATAGGTAGGTTTACTTGTGTCATATTTTAGAGTCCACATATAAGTGATATCATATGGTATTTGTCTTTTTCTTTCTGACTTAGTATGATCATCCCTAGGTCCATCCATCTTGCTACAAATGACATTATTTTATTCTTTTTTATTACTGAGTAATATTCCATAGTGTAGATACACCTACTTTGTTTATTTTAAAATTCTTTAATAATTTACTCTTCCGTGCATATTTTTGCACTTGAATTCTCTTTTGCAACCACATTAACAAAGGTCACTAATAATCATTTTGATCCTTAATTGCTTTTAATCTCACAGGACCTTCTCAGGAAGGGGCTATATCCCAGAATCACCAGTCTGTCTGCAATTCAGGAGATGTGGGATACAAAGGTTTGATTCGTGCATCGGGAAGATCCCTTGGAGGAGGAAATGGCAAACCCACTCCCCTGTTCTCTCCAGAAAAATCCCATGGATAGAGAAGCCTTGTGGGTTGCTGTCCATAGTCACAAAGAGTCAGACACAACTGAGCAAGCACACGCTGCACTGTAGAACCACCACCTAGTTCATAAGGATAAGAAGAGAGAAACATGCAACTCCAACAGAAATCCATATAGTATCCCACCCTTGATCACATTTCCTACCATATTTTATTTTCCTATACCAGAAAAATTAAAACTTTTAAAATTAAATTAAAAATAAAATTTCTAGTAACACTCAGGCTATATGACAAAGGACATGAGCTTTGGGTTCAGGCCCTTCTAGATCCAAATCTGGTTCTAATATAACTAGCTGTTTGAACCAATTTTTTAAATGTCCTCCAAGCTTCAAATTCTTCATCTGTAAAATTGTGACAACAGTGCCTGCCTCAGAGGATTACTGTGAAGATAAATTAGATAATGCATAGAAAGTACTTCTCACTACGCTTGGCATAAATTTTTAATAAGTCCTGGCTCTTGTTATTATTAGCTGTGGTTGGAGGATGTCCCTTTCATGAACAGGTCTGTTACATTACTGCATAAGGTACAACCACCCTCTCCTCATTGGTCTAAGATGCTGCCAAGAAGGTCTGCAAGCTACAGCTATAATGGAGAAATGTGAGACCCAGAAGAGCAGGTCCCTTGTATTTCTGATTCACTGATATTTCCTAAGCTTCTAGAACTATGTCTGGCATATGGTAACTACCAAGTAAATATCACGGAATAAACAAAAAGAAGGACTTTTATATTAGATATCTACTTGAATCCTGGCTCAGTGATTTCCTAGCCATAAAACTTTGGGTAAGTCACACAACTTCTCTGCATCTTAGTTTTCTTAGCTATAAAGTTAGAAAATATAATCATTTATAAATAGCAGAGTTAGGCACATATAATTACACGTGTTAAAATTCTCCATAAACTCTACATCAAGATTCAGATGTAGAGTGATGGTTGTTGTGGTCGCACAGAAATATCAAAAGTCCTTCCAAAGCAGTGATTATCCTCCCTATTTTTGGCCCACCTCTCTCTCTCCATGAGCCTTCTGGCTCAAAAACACTGCTTGAGAATTCTCAGAATCCCATCCTGACCTCCTGTTTGCCATCCCATCTAAGCCAAGCCGTAAGCTCCTGGCTTCAAGATTCTGTCCTCATCCTGGCCTCTAGAACTCTGGCTTGAGGGTGAGTTGGTGTGCCTGGCATTTGAATTTATAATGCCCCAGAAAGGCTCTGATTGTATGTGACTCTTTGGTTCTCAGTACCCTTGGCTGATTTGGTTAGGAATTCCCCACTCTGGTTCCTTCCCGTGGCACCGGCACCCATTCCTAACCCCCGGCATTCCCCACCCCCCATTATGCCACACACCCACAGGGAGGGCAGACCTAAAGCGTGAGTCCCATTAGGGCGTATCCCTAAACCCCTCGCTTGCACATGCATGCATGCTCAGTCGCTCAGTCATGCCCCACTCTTCGTGACCCTATGGACTGTAGCCCACCAGGCTCCTCTTTCCATGGAATTTCCAGGCAAGAATACTGGAGTGGACTGCCATTTCCCCCTCCAGGGGATTTTCCCTACTCAGAGAATCAAACCTGCGTCTCCTACATCTCCTGCATTGGCAGGATTCTTTACCACTGAGCCACCTGGGAAGCCCAAGATGAAGCATTTCCCATTTAGGTCAAAAGGATTTAGGGCAAAAGAAGACCATGAGTACTCCTAGGAATTTTTTTTTTAATTGGGTAATTACCCTACACAGCAGACAACAAAATAGGACATAGACAAGTGCTCGGTAGAGTGTGCTGGAAGGAAAATGGTAAGTCTGTGTGCATGCTGTGATGGGCTGGATTAGTGACAGTCTCCCGAGGGAGAGTTCAGAGTCATCTCAGAAAGTTCAGCAAAGACATCTGCTTGGATGAAGACATCTGCTCAGTGAAAATACTGCAGTGGGAGTGCAAAAGAAAAGAGAATGTTGGAGTGAATTAAAATTAAAAGCAACTGACAAAAATTAGTACAGAATTGAACATCTTATTAAAGGCTGCTGGGACCCTTAATTCCATAGACTCCATATAGATGTGGCATACACTGTACTCAGCTGAAAAGCACAAACTAAGAGCAAAAAGATCAGTCTATCCACAAACATGATTGTGTGCCCAGCTCTGGACCTCTACAACCTTATCATAATAATTTCTATCATAGAATCAAAATAATTTGGAAAGCACAAGAAATAACATGGTTTAGTCGGTAAGTCATGTCCGACTCTTGTGACCGCATGGACTATAGCTTGCCAGGCTCCTCTGTTCATGGGATTCTCCAGGCAAGAATACTGGAGTGGGTTTCCATTTCCTTCTCCAGGGGAATCTTTCCCACCCAAGAATCGAACCCTGAATTGCAGGCAGATTCTTTACCAGCTGATCTACAAGGGAATCCCTAGAAATAACATATAAAGAAGATAACAAAGGACCTGATCTATAACAAGCCTCTGGTCCACATCATCAGAGTAATCAGTGAATTTAATCTTCAACAATCATTTCATGAACACTTACAGCATACCGGGCACTGTTCTAGGCACTGGAGACACAGAGGTGAACAGACATCCACCCATTCTTATGGACTTTACATTCAAGACAATCAATAGGTGGTGCTAAATGCAGGATGAGAGAATAGAGGGTAGAGGGATAAGGTTAAGGCCATTTGAGCAGGAGCCTTTATAAACGAGCAAGTCAAGTAATCGTCTGGAAGTAGAGAGAGTCACAGATAGACAGAACAGAGAGCACAGGGCAGCTCAAATGTGGCATGTATGACCCACAGTGTGAAGCAAGTGTGGCCAAGCAGAACGTGCCAGAGGGAAAGCGATGGATGCTGAGTTTTGGAGGGAAGCCAGGACCTGACCTGCAGAGTCGTAAGTTATAGCAAGAAACTCAGTGAGTTGGAGACAGGGCCTCAGGTGAGCAGGTGAGCGTGGACATGAACTGGCGGTTTCTCTGTGTTCTCCATATTTGACTAAGATCCATCAGTTCAGTTCAGCTGCTCAGTTGTGTCCAACTCTTTGTGACCCCATAGACTGCAGCACACCAAGCTTCCCTGTCCATCACCACCTCCCAGAGCTTGCTCAAACGCATGTCCATCAAGTTCGTGATGCCACCCAGCCATCTCATCCTCTGTCGTCCCCTTCTTCTCCTGCCTTCAATCTTTCCCAGTCTTTTGGAGGGTCTTTTCCAGTGAGTCAGTTCTTCACATGAGATGGCCAAAGTATTGGAGCTTCAGCTTCAGTATCAATCCTTTCAATGAATATTCAAGACTGATTTCCTTTAGGGTTGACTGGTTTGATCTACTTGCAGTCCAAGGGACTCTCAAGTGTCTTCTCCAACACCACAGTCCAAAAGCAACAATTCTTTGGCACTCAGCTTTCTTTATAGTCCAACTCTCATATTCATACATAACTAATGAAAAATCATAGTGCCATAGTTTAAAACAAAGTTCAAACTATGCTTGCCTAATAGAAGCAACCAGATTTTGCATCAAAGATCTTATTAAAAGATAGAAAACCTTCATTCCTCACCTCCATCATGTCACCAGTCCAAGGAAGAGAAGATTCAAATATTCAGAAAACTGTTGGCCTAATTGAGTCATGATTGCATTTTTTCCTGCCCTCAGTAAGAGTGGAGACTACTCTCATTCAAAGGAAAGTGAGATGATTTCTAAAAGAACCCCACTGAAATGTTGGGGTTTTTTTCCTAGGAAGGGAATTGACATCTTACTCTGTAGTTGGGACACCAGCTGGGATTCAAGTATTGTATGTTTATCCTAATATGCTCTAGGAAAACTCTGGGGAGACAAGAAACTCCTGAAGGGGTGTACATAGAGAACAGCCAGTTCTTACCAGGTTTCTGTAAGTGGAGTGCTGATTTGATTGTGGTGGAGAGATGGATGGGAAGGACAAAGAGTAAGGGACTCCAGACATGTGTGTCCACTGCTGCTGCTGCTGCTGCTGCTGCTGCTAAGTTGCGTCAGTCGTGTCCAATTCTGTGCGACCCCATAGACAGCAGCCCACCAAGCTCTGCCATCCCTGGAATTCTCCAGGCAAGAATACCAGAGTGGGTTGCATTTCCTTCTCCAGTGCATGAAAGTGAAAAGTGAAAGTGAAGTCACTCAGTCATGTCTGACTCTTTGAGACCCCACGGACTGCAGCCCACCAGGTTCCTCTGTTCATGGGATTTTCCAGACAAGAGTACTGGAGTGGGGTGCCATTGCCTTCTCCGGTGTGTCCATTACTATGGACCTTTTCATTAACTCATTCCCTAAGGAAACTGCTGGCCAATTGTTGTAGACCCTTACAAACTGTCTCCTCTGGTGATCAGAGGGCAGAAAACCTACACAGAAGGGGCAGGAGGGAAAATAATGTTCCCCGGCTAGGGTGTGTGCTTAGTTGTGTCTGACTCTTTGCGACCCCATGGACTGTAGCCCACCAGGCTCCTCTATCCATGGGATTCTCCAGGCAAGAATACTGGAGTGGGGTGCCATTTCCTTTTCCAGGGGCTCTTCCTAACCCAGGAATCGAACCCCCTTCTCCTGCACTGACAGGCAGGTTCTTTACCACTGAGCCATCTGGGAAGTACCCCCGACTAGTCACCCTAGGTGAGGGTACAATTGAATATAACTTGCTTGAAATTTTCCTACAAAATGAGTAGCTAAGATCATCTCATCACTTTTACATTTGTGAAGCTTATAAAAAATCCTTGAGGAGTCAACCTCCTAGACATGACAGGTGTGTACTAAAGCTGTCAAAAACTACAGAACAATGAATAAAAATTATAGGACTGACACTATCTGACTGAGATTTTCTGTAAACCTACAGTAATCAAGACAGTGTGGTATTTGTGAAACAAAGAACATGTAGACCTATGGAACAGAATAGAGAACCCAGAAATGGACCCAAACAAAGATGCAAAGACAATTCAATGAAAAAGTATAGTTTTTTTCTACAAATGATACTGGAACAACTGGATATCCATATGCAAAAAAAAATAATCTAGACACATGCCTTACTTCTTTCAAAACAATCTGTAAAAATGGACCATAGACCTAAATGTAAAATGTAAAACTATAAAATTCTAGAAAATAACATAGAAAAAAATCTGCGTGGTAATGAATTTTTAGATGCAACATCAAAAATAAATTCATGAAAGAAAAATCAACAAGTTGAACTTCATAAAATTAAAAACTTCTGTTTTCAGAAGATACCAAAAATAGATTGCAAAGTCAAACCATGGGGCTTCTCTCATAGTTCAGTTGGTAAAGAATCTGCCTGCAAAGCAGGCAATCCCAGTTCAATTGCTGGGTTGGGAAGATCCCTTGGAGAAGGGACGGGCTACTTACTCCAGTATTCTGGCCTGGAGAATTTCATGGACTGTATAGTCCATGGGGGTCACAAAGAATTGGACACGACTGAGCAACTTTCACTTCTTCACTTCAAAATCAAGCCATAGACTAGGAGAAAATATTTTCAAAATGCAAATCTAAAAAAGTACTTGTATCTAAAATACAGAAATAACACTTTTTGAAGTATTCAGTGATAAGAAAACAATCAGATTTTAAAATGGGCCAAAGATCTAAACAGGGCTTCCCACGTGGCTCAGTGACAAAGAATACACCTGCAATGCAGAAGACCCAGGTTCAGTCCTTGGATTGAGAAGATCCCTGGAGTAGGAAATGGCAACCCACTCCAGTGTTTTTTCTTGGAAAATCCCATGGACAAAGGAGTCTGGTGGGCTTCACTCCCTGGGGTCACAAAGAATCAGATGAGACTGAGCAACTCAACAACAGCAGCAGCAACAAAAGATCTAAACAGATACCTGGTAAAAGAAATATACAAATGGCAACTGAGCATTTGAAAAGATGCCTGACATTGTATGTCATTACGGAATTGTAAATTAAAACATATCGTGTCATTCTGTCAATTCATCCCACTCTCTCTCCACTTCCCCCACTGTGTCCTTGTAGAGAACTACAAGACTGTTCTCTGTGTGTCTCCACTGCTTCCCTGAAAATAGGTTCATCAGTACCATCTTTCTAGATTCCACACTTCTCAATACTGTACAGTTATAATCTTTGATAACTATTAGCTACTCAAGAACTGTTGTGCTTTATGATATTGTTCAACTGTTACCAACAATAGAATGATACATGTGTTCTTTCTGTAAACTTTCAGTTTAGTTCAGTCGCTCAGTCGTGTCCAACTCTTTGCGACCCCATGAATCGCAGCACGCCAGGCCTCCCTGTCCATCACCAACTCCTGGAGTTCACTCAAACTCACATCCATCAAGTCGGTGGTGACATCCAGCCATCTCATCCTCTGTCGTCCCCTTCTCCTCCTGCCCCCAATTCCTCCCAGCATCAGAGTCTTTTCCAATGAGTCAACTCTTTGCATGAGATGGCCAAAGTACTGGAGTTTCAGCTTTAGCATCAGTCTTTCCAAAGAAAACCCAGGGCTGATCTCCTTCAGAATGGACTGGTTGGATCTCTTTGCAGTCCAAGGGACTCTCAAGAGTTTTCTCCAACACCACAGTTCAAAAGCATCAGTTCTTCAATGCTCAGCTCTCTTCACAGTCCAACTCTCACATCCATACATGACCACTGGAAAAACCATAGTCTTGACTAGACGGACCTTTGTTGGCAAAGTAATGTCTCTGCTTCTCAATATACTATCTAGGTTAGTCTTAACTTTCCTTCCAAGGAGTAAGTGTCTTTTAATTTCATGGCTGCAATCATCATCTGCAGTGATTTTGGAGCCCAAAAAAATAAAGTCTGACAGTTTTCACTGTTTTCCCATCTATTTCCCATGAAGTGATGGGACCAGATGCCATGATCTTAGTTTCTGAATGTTGAGCTTTAAGCCAACTTTTTCACTCTCCTCTTTCACTTTCCTCAAGCAGCTCTTTAGTTCCTCTTCACTTTCTGCCATAAGGGTGGTGTCATCTGCATATCTGAGGTTATTGATACTTCTGCCAGCAATCTTGATTCCAGCTTGTGCTTCTTCCAGTCCAGCGTTTCTCATGATGTACTCTGCATAGAAGATAAATAAGCAGGGTGACAATATACAGCCTTGATGTACTCCTTTTCCTATTTGGAACCAGTCGGTTGTTCCATGTCCAGTTCTAACTGTTGCTTCCTGACATGCATATAGGTTTCTCAAGAGGCAGGTCAGGTGGTCTGGTATTCCCATCTCTTTCAGAATTTTCCACAGTTTCTTGTGATCCACACAGTCAAAGGCTTTAGCATAGTCACTAAAGCAGAAATAGATGTTTTTCTGGAACTCTCTTGCTTTTTCCATGATCCAGAGGATGTTGGCAATTTGATCTCGGGTTTCTCTGCCTTTTCTAAAACCAGCTTGAACATCTGGAAGTTCGTGGTTCATGTATTGCTGAAGCCTGGCTTGGAGAATTTTGAGCATTACTTTACTAGCATGTGAGATGAGTGCAATTGTGTGGTAGTTTGAGTAGTCTTTGGCATTGCCTTTCTTTGCGATTGGAATGAAAACGGACCTTTTCTGGTCCTGTGGCCACTGCTGAGTTTTCCACATTTGCTGGCATCTTGAGTGCAGCACTTTCACAGCATCATCTTTCAGGATTTGAAATAGCTCAACTGGAATTCCATCACCTCCACTAGCTTTGTTCGTAGTGATGCTTTCTAAGGCCCACTTGACTTCATATTCCAGGATGTCTGGCTCTCGGTGAGTGATCACACCATCGTGATTATCTGGGTCATGAAGATCTTTTTTGTACAGCTCTTCTGTATATTCTTGCCACCTCTTCTTAATGTCTTCTGCTTCTGTTAGGTTCATACCATTTCTGTCCTTTATCGAGCCCATCTTTGCATGAAATGTTCCCTTGGTATCTCTAATTTTCTTGAAGAAATCTCTAGTCTTTCCTATTCTGTTGTTTTCCTCTATTTCTTTACATTGATCGCTAAGGAAGGCTTTCTTACCTCTCCTTGCTATTCTTTGGAACTCTGCATTCAGATGCTTATATCTTTCTTTTTCTCCTTTGCTTTTCACTTCTCTTCTTTTCACAGCTATTTGTAAGGCTTCCCCAGACAGCTATTTTGCTTTTTTGCATTTCTTTTCCATGGGGATGGTCTTGATCCCTGTCTCCTGTACAATGTCATGAACCTCCGTCTATACTTCATCAGGCACTCTGTCTATCAGATCTAGGCCCTTAAATCTATTTCTCACTTCCACTGCATAATCATAAGGGATTTGATTTAGGTCATACCTGAGTGGTCTAGTGGTTTTCCCTACTTTCTTCAATTTAAGTCTGAGTTTGGCAATAAGGAGTTCATGATCTGAACCACAGTCACCTCCTGGACAAGACTGGGCTCAGATCATGAACTCCTGCAAACTTTATAAGCAATTAACAAAAGAGGAAAAAGCATCATACCACTACATAATTATGAATGTGAAACTGAAAGTAATAGTCACTCAGTTGTGTCCAGCTCTTTGTTACCCCTTGGACTATAGTCTAGCAGACTCCTGTCCATGGAATTCTCCAGGCAAGAATACTGGAGTGGGTTGCCATTCCCTTCTCGAAGGGATCTTCCTGACCCAGGGATGGAACCCAAGTCTCCTGATTGCAGGCATACCTATGATAATGGCTATAAGCCAAAACACTGAGGACACTGGCAAGGCTGTAGACCAGCAGAAACTCTCATCCATTGCTTGTGAGAATGAAAATGGTACAGTTACTTTGGAAGACAATTGCGTAGTTTCTTACAAAGTTAAATATCGTCTTACTATATAATCCAGCAACCATATTCCTAAGTATTTACCCAAAGGAGTTGAAACTTACATTCACATAAAAACCTGCACACAAATGTTTTACGCAGCTTTATTTATTATAGCTGTGAAAAACTGGATGCCACCAGGATGTCCTTTAGTAGGTGAACGGATAAACAAACTGTGTTACATCCATACAATGTAATCTTATTCAGCAATAAAAAGAAGTGAGCTATCAAGCCACAAAAAGACATGGAGGAGCCTTAAGTGTATAATGCTAAATGAAAGAAGACAACCTAAAAAGACTGTGTGCTGTATTGTTCCAGCTGTATGACATTCTTGAAAAGAAAAACTATAGCAACAGTAAACAGATCAGTGGCTGCCAGGAGTTTGGGAAGAGATATGAATACGCAGCACTCAGGGGATTTCTAGGGTGAAACTGCTCTGTGTGATACATGACACTATGCATTTGTCAAACCCATAGAACAATACAACATAAGAAATCAACCTTAATGTAAATAATAGACTTTTGTTAATAATAATATATAAATATTGGTTCATTAATTTTAACAAATTTACCACACTAATGCAAGATGTTAGTGATAGGGAAAACAGTGGGGAGAGGTAGTCATATACAGGAACTTTCAGTGTTAAATACTCAATTTTCCTGTAAACCTAAAGCTCTTCTAAAAATGAAATCTATTGTCCCAAGCATCCAGTGCCATGCATCGAACCTGGACTGGCGATTCAGGGTTCAGGATGGGGAACACATGTATACCTGTGGCGGATTCATGCTGATGTATGGCAAAACCAATACAATATTGTAAAGTCAAAAAAAAAAGAGAGACAAACAAAAAAATGAAATCTATCAGTTAAAAACCAATAACAACAGCAACAATTACTCCAAGAACCATGAGATGAAACCACAGGAGGAAGGCAAGAACAGGCTCTGAATGATGTTGAAATATATAGGACTGTGCTCAGAAATTCATTCGTGTGTGAGGGGTGGGGGTAGGATTGCAAGGCTACCAAGAAGAATCCTGGGACCAACTTCAAAAGTCCATCTGACCTCTTTCGAGAAATGGATTAGACATGGCCAAGAAAGGACGAGGAGAGATGATGGCAGAGTTTCAAGCGAGACAAGCTGATTCTCAAGCTAGCATGATAGCAGTGGATGTAGAAGAAAATAGAAAGAATTGAAAGATGTTTGATAGTGAAAGTCGCTCAGTCATGTCTGACTCTTTGCGACCCCATGGACTATACAGTTCATGGAATTTTCCAAGCCAGAATACTGGAGTGGGTAGCCTTTCCTTCTACAGGGGATCTTCCCAACCCAGGGATCGAACCCAGGTCTCCCACATTGCAGGCGAATTCTTTACCAGTTGAGCCACAAGGGAAATCCAAGAATACTGGCATGGGTAGCCTATCCCTTCTCCAGCCAATCTTCCCAATCCAAGAATAGAACTAGGGTCTCCTGCATTGCAGGCAGATTCTTTACCAACTGAGCTATCAGGGAAGTGAAAGGTGTTTAGGAGGTGGAATTAACAGGATCTCCTGGTGTACAGCAGCAACAGTAGAGAGCTGGAGAAGCCTAGGATTACTTTCTAATTTTTAGCAGAGCAACTGAATGGAGACTTGTGCTACTAACTGAAATGGGGAAGACTGGTGAGTAAGATGGTTTGGGAGAAACACCATTAGTTCTCTGTTGAGACCAGTGTGCCTATTAAGCCTTGAAAGAAGAGTTTGAGTGGACAGTGAAACATTGAGGGCAGAAGCCCTGCTCAGGAGCCTGGGCTAAGATACAAAGGCCCTGGGGACTTTAGCATACAAGGATACATTAGGTCCATGGGATCCTAGGTCCTAAACTAAAGCTAATGGCAGCTAACATTTCTGAGCTCTTATATGGAACCCAACATTATGAAAGATACTCTATACTAATTGCTTTATTCAGTCTTCATTCCAACTCTATGCATGTGTGCAGCTTAGTAGCTCAGTCATGTCCAACTCTTGTGACCCCATGGACTGTAGCCCTCCAGGCTCCTCTGTCCATGCAATTTTCCAGGCAAGAATACTGGAATGAGTTGCCATTTCCTCCTCCAGAAGATCTTCCAGACCCAGGGTTCAAACCCAAGTGTCCTGCATCTCCTGCCTTGGCAGGTGGGTTCTTTACCACTGAACCCCCTGGGGAGCTCCCGAAGCCTGTGAGGGAGATGCTGTTAGTATACCACTTTAGAGATAGTAAAACTGAGGCTGTGCAAGGTCAAATGGCATCTCCCATAACCACACTCACAGCAAACAACTAAGACACAACTGAAATCCCAGTCCATGTTCTACAGTCTTTATACTTTTAAACCCTACATTTTCAAATATCAATATTTCAAATATTCTTTCATGTGTAACCTAATCAGCTTAAATGGGTGTGTACACCTATTTAACCTTTCCACACACTCAGAGGTCTCAGCCTTTATCAAGCTTTTCTTAAGGAAGAAATATCTGAGACTCTTTTGTTATTCTGATCTTTGCATGCTTCTTTAATTTCTGTATTGCAGTGAAAACTGGAAAATGTGATCAGATAGTTTTCAAGTCTCATTAGTCAAATTAATATTGGTATTGCAAGCAATCTGAAATTTTGGCAACTGCAATGGAAAAGGCTTAGAGGAATTAGGGGAGAAATTGGAGGAGAAATTAAATAGATTGTTTCATTTGGAAAAAGAAAAACAACTTTCAATTTACATTTTTTTTTTAGAAGATTCCCTGGAATGAAACCAGAGCTGAGATGGGAAGTCCAGAACCTGAGACTTGGTGGCTCTGGGTCTGTTAACAAGTCACTTCTCAACTTTAGACCTCAGTTTCCTCATCTGTCAAGGGAGGTGAAGAGTGGTTGCCCTGGATATTTCACAGGGCTTTGAAGAGATAGGTGAGATGATAAATGGGGAAGCTTCATGAAGTGTGAAAAGCAGTAGACAAATACAGGAATTAATTTGAATAATGATTACACTTCATAAAGAGACAAGCCACTGTTATTCACAGACTGCATATCCAGGGTGGGTATTGCAGTCAGACACATGGAGATGTAGAAAGATAGACCTGAGTGATTGCCAGGATGAAGACCCTCCCTTGACAGATGAGGAAAATGGGACAAGAAAGCGTAGCAGATTCACTGAGGGTCAGTGATAATAGAACTGATATGAACCCCTGTATTTCTCCCTCCAGTCTATCAATTTCTCTCTCTTTCTTTTGGCTAAGAGGTCTCTTGGCCATAGAGGAGACGGAGCAGTCCTTACTATCCCCTGCCAGTATCAGTTTGGATCTTAGTGATTTTTTCCCAGGAAGAAAAATATAGTAGTCTGAAGCTTACAGAGGATTGTAGCTCAACCTCTCCAAGACTAGGAGTGAAACAACAAAAGCATCAATATCAATAGCAGCTCACCTTCATAACTGTTCAATTTGCGCCTGGATCTGTGCCGAGCATTTCCCTTGCATGTGTGTCTCATTTCATCTCCACAACAGTCTTCTCAGTTGGGTGTCATCATTGACTCCATTTTATAGAGAATAAAGCTGAGGCTTAGAGGTGTTCAAGAAGCTGCACTGAAACACAGGCTGTAAGAGATGAAAGCAGAGATTCAGCCCAGCCAACACCACTGTTACTTTCCAGATTTTAACCACTGTACACATTATCTTCCACCAAATCCTAAAGTCCTTGAGGCTGCAGTTCTAGGCTTCGCACAGTCTAGACTGTCTATCTTTCTCTCTAGCTTTCAATCTGGAGAAACTGTGGGTCTGACCTCTCAGCTCCTCAGATAGTAGGATAATTCTGAAGGACAAGATGCACAGCCTCTCTGATGTCTTGGCCTGGCACTTTGCTCCAGGGTATGCTTTCTCCCTCTCTGCCTGTTCAAATCTCCCCTTCCTGTTAAGTGCCCCCACAGTTCCAAACCCTGCTGGGCTTCCTGGTCACCAAGACTACACTGACTTCTCTTTCTCCTTTGAGTCCCTGTGACATACACTCCGCACCATCCGTGTGACTGCTAGAGGGTTCAACCTTCTGAGAGATTTTTCACTGGCTGCATAGATCTTTGGGAATGTTCACATTATATCCTCAAGCACGTTGGAAACTCCTCCAAGGAAATGTCAATGGCTGTTTCTCTTGGGTCCTCCACAGTGTCTAGTACAAGGCAAACGGTCATCAGTAGTCAGAGTTTTAAATGAAATAAGAACATAAGGAGGAAGCTAGAGAGAGGCAGTTTTTAGATGAATAGAAGGATCAGTTTCTCCATCAGACAAACTTTTTTAGTAATGGGAAAGACAACCTTGCTATGTCAGTATTTAGCTATCATTGAAAGTGTTTACACAAAGGATTATTACTCAAGCATATTTTAAATGGGATTCCTGCTTTGAAGGAGAAAACTCCAGTATCCCTTCTGTGAGTGAGTGAGTGAGAGCTTATGAGTGAGTAATTGGGTGAGTGAATGAGTTTGTGATTAAGTGGGTGAGTGAGTTTGTGAGTGAGTGACTTGGTCAGTGAGTGAGTGATTTTGTGAGTGCGTGAGTGAGTGGGTGAGTGAATTTGTGAATAAGTGAACGAGTTTGTGAGTGAGTGACTTTGTGAGTGATTTTGCGAGTGAATGAATTTGTGAGTTTGTGACTGAGTGGGGGAGTGACTGAATTTGTAGTTAATGAGTGAGCTTGTGAGTGAGTGAGTGAATGAGGCTGTGAGTGGGTGAATGAGTGACTTCGTGAGTGAGTGAGTGGGTGGGTGAGTGAGTGAGTTTGTGAGTGAATGAGTGGGTGGATGAGTTTGTGAGTAGGTGAGTGAGTTTGTGAGTGGGTGAGTGAGTGAGTGGGTGGGTGAGTGAGTTTGTGAGTGAGTGAGTTTTTGAGTGAGTAGGTGGGTGAGTTTGTGAGTGGATGAGTGAGTGACTTTGTGAGTTTGTGAGTGAGTGAGTTTATGAGTGAGTAAGTGAGTGAACACATTTGCAGCTGTCAGTCATTCACAGCCGGGCTCTCCTCCACAGTAACTGAGACATGACATTCCACGTAACTCAGTCTTTTATCTGGAAAACACTGACATGAAGTAACTGGAAAGCAGATCTTATTTCCTCTATTTTCCAGATGAGGAAGCAGGCTTATTGAAGTAAAAATAATTTGCCTGAAGTCAGCAGTTGGTTGCACACCAGCTCCAGCCTTTGCAGTTCCGGGCCAGTTCAGTCTTTGCCTCAAAAGCCCCAGACTGCTTACAGTGTCATCACACCTGCTCTCCTCATTCGAAGCTTAGAGGGGGAGTTGGAAGAAATCCGAGAGAAACTCTGGCTTCTCTGTGTTCTGCATCTTCAGCCACAGAGCCACTGGGGCTTCCTCTCCTGAGTGTTTCTCAGTTTGGTTCCCTTCCCTCCATCAGCATGGCGCTGCCTTCACGTTCTCTGATGTGGAGGAAGGCTCTGGAATTAGACAGGCTGGATTCACTTCTCAGTGCTGGCTCCTCGGCCATGTTTCTTAACGTTTCTCAGGCTCAAGAGGAGAGTCATGACTACAGCCCACCTTGTAGATTTGTGCTGAGGATGAAATGAACTTACATGGAAACAGGTGGATAGATGGAGCTTAAAACTGTGCCTCAATATACGTTCAATGGTGTTCATTTATCAGTTGGGAATGGGGAGAGAAGGCCCTTTTCTAACTGTGTGACCTTGGGCCAGTTGCTTAGCCACTCAGTGACTTGGTTTCCACATCTATAAAATGGAGATAATGACAGTGACCCCCACCTCTTGAGGATGATTGCAAGAAATAAACATGTTAATGCACACGGAGAGGACTTAGACATTGCCTGGCAAATTGCAGGTGCTCTAATGGTGTTGCTATATTTCCTGATGAGTGATGATTGCATCCGCACAGCCTTCTGCAGATGCTTCATGGTCTGTGTTCTGTCTTTAGGTTCACATCATCCCATAAAAATCATGACATCTTTCCTTTTTCACAATTTTCCGCTTTTATTCCTTCCATAATCACACTCCTCTTTTTTGCCAGAAACTTCTACAGTATCTGCTTTTTCCCTTACCTGACATGATGGTGCTAATCATGTCCATAAAACCCCACAAGACTAGGCATGAATACTACAAACACAGATACTAATGGACAATTTGATGGTAGAATCTGACCAACACTTCCCAGAGGAGGCAATCATGGATGCTAAGATTTAGAGGCATTTGAAAAAGTCAGAAGCTGGTTCATGCTTAGCTCTCACGGTTCATGTTGTAATGTCTTTGGGATTGTTTACTGAGAGGTCTCACCCATTCCATCTCTTTATCACTAGTGTCTAGCTGCTTCACAAAAGATACTCACCAAAAGGTGATCCATTTGCACAGCTAGACAGAAGCTTTTCCATTTTACAGATATGATAAAAAGAAAAAAAAACACTATGACATAGAAGTAGAAGTAGCACTCCATGTGACACGAAAGAATTGTTCAATCTCTTTTCATTCTGCAAAGCCTTGTTCAAACGCTGACTCTTCCATGAAGACTTCTATTTACCCCAAACTGAGATGGAAATTTGTTTTCCCCTGAACTCCCTTAACTCCTTTAATTGAATAAATGGAGATATCAAATAACTCTATATGCCCATCATATCATTACCATGGGATTTTAGGACATGGATCTTTGCGGGCAGAGTCTTTGTCTGGCACTTAGAAATTGCCAGGAAAAAAAACTTCTTACATGAATAAATAGATGAGAAATGGCATAATGAGAACCAAAATCTGGGATCCTGTCTCCTTCTAGGTGACCACACTGTTTTCAACCAAAATGAATCCTCTTGAACTCCTGCCTCCTTAGAGTACTGAGTTGGGTGAATTACTTCCTAAAGATGTGCATTTCAGAAAGCCATCTATGCTAATATGCTCTTTAGCCAATGGGTTACTCCAGACAAGTGTTAATGGTTCTGTGACAACTGAGAATGGAGGAAATTATGAGGGGTGGAATGGGAAAAGAAGTGCTGACCCCATTATTCACAGGGCCCTCCTGATGCCAGCTTTAAAAGGGAGCAGAATTGAAACTTCTTTTAAGTAATTTTGGAGAATGGAGAAGCATAGCCATAATGGGATAAATTAACAGGTTCCTACAAGAGAAAATACCCACCATAATGATCTTGGCAAGCTCTCAGCTCCCATGATCCTAAATGCAAGTGCACTAAAAATAAGGAAGTAGGCCTCCCCCTTCACTACTTTTTAACATAATCTTAGAACAACCACTCTACCGATGTCCTTGTGCCCTGCCTTCAACAACCCTCCCTCCCCCATATTTCTCTTTCCCTTCACAGCTTCTCAAAGGCAGGATACAGCACAAGTCCTGGACAATACCCCCTGATTTCAAGCCCCAGATGACGCATGGTCCATCCTGTGACCCTCCAGCCCCAAAGTGGTGTCACATGACCCTCACCCACAGACACAGTTGCCTTTGTCTAGTGCTGGCCATAGTTTATCCACTTCCTAGGAAGGAGAAGAGGTGTGGTTTCACAAATCTCTAGTTTAATCGCAACCTAAGGATGCCTTTGGGCTTCCCTAGTGGCCCAGTGGTAAAGAATCCACCTGCCAATGCAGGAGACCTGGGTTCGATTCCTGGGTCAGGAAGATCCCCCAGAGAAGGAAATGGCAACCCACTCCATTATTCTTGCCTGGAGAATTTCATGGACAGAAGAGCCTGGTGGGCTACAGTCTATGGGGTCACAAAGAGTTGGACCCAACTGAGCGACTAAACAACAACAACAAAGGGTGCCTTTCCTGCTTTTCTTGCTCGTATTAGTAGTTCAGTCGTGTCTGACTCTTTGTGACCTTATGGACTATAGCCCACCAGGCTCCTCTGACCGTGGAATTCTCCAGGCAAGAATACTGGAATGGGTTTCTGTTTCCTTCTACAGAGGATCTTTCTGACCCTGGGACTGAACCCAGGTCTTTTCCATTGCAGGTAGGTTCTTTCCCTTCTGAACCACCAGGGAAGCCTATGTCCCAATTCTAGAAACCAGACTTCTGCCAGCTTTTATACCCCACCTACTGCCTATTACTGGGCACCTGAGCCTTGCCTGGGTGATCTGCCATGTCCCAGCTCCTCTAAGATATTCTGCTTTGAAGCCTACCATTGAACTTAAGCCACCATCCCCCTATCCACCCTTGTTGAAACCTGTTAGTAGTCTGCCTGTTTCTCCTGGACATTAAAATACTCCATGGGAAGCTCAAGATCCTTCAAGAACTGGCCCCTGCTCACCACCACACCTCACACCACACCCTTCAGTGCCCAGCTGCTCTGAATTTTTAGTTCTTGGAGAGCACCTCCACCACAGGATTTTTATACATCAAGGTCTCTCTGATGGAGCCTTGTCTTGGAAATACCAAGCTGGGTATTGGGAAGATATTTTAAGGTCTAAGAAAGTAAGGCCAATTGCTCACAAAAAGTCACAGTTTATTTACTTTCTTCCTGTGCCAACATGCATTTGGGAGTATGGCAGGCAGAATGACAAGTTTAGAAAATGGAGAAAGAGTAATGGAACTATTAGACATCTGACTCAAGAGAACCCCCAAGGGGAGAGCAGGTCCCTGAAGTATGATTGTCCTGCCGCCAAGCAGCTGTTGACCCCCACCTCTGTTTCGAGCTAAGATGATGTATAAGGGCATCTTCCTTTTGGGTTTTGATATTACGGGGACTAAGGGAAGCTGATGCTGGGAAAGACTGAAGACAAAGGGAGAAGAGGGAGGCAGAGGATGAGAGGATTAGATAGCATCACCAGCTCAATAGACATGAATTTGAGCAAACTCTGGGAGATAGTGGAAGACAGGAAAGCGTAGCATGCTGCAGTCCATGGGGTTCACAAAGTTTCAGATGCAATTAGCAACTGAACAAGGGAAGCTGATTCCAGCCACAGCAGGTGGGAGAGCCAGCTCCCCTTCCCACTCCCTCTTGCAATTAGCTTAGTCAAGCTTTTGGAGATTTATGAAAACTTCTCTCTGTCTATCACACTTAAAAGGCACTAGGAAGAGAAGAGAAAGCTTTTAGCTGCAATGTGTTCTGATAGGCATTTTTTAAAATCCCTTCTACCTGATCTAATGGAATTTAGAAGGAAGTTATTGCTTGGCAGAGCATAGGATGAAACGTGTGGAATGTCCCTCTAGAAGGATCCATTGAGTTCCTAGTCTCCCTTGCATCCAGAAGCCCAGAGAGGGATAGTTGCTTGCCCAACATCACACAGCATGTTGGTGACAGAGTCAGATCTGAAGTCAGATCAGACATTCCTGACTGGAGAGCCATTGCTGGTGGTGGGTGAAGTTCCTAAAACTGGTGGGCGATACTTTGCATCTGTGGGTTCATGTGCATTTACAGGGTAGGAGCAGCCATACTTTTCATTAGATTCTTAAAGAGGTCCGTAACCCAAACCAGGTTAAAAGTCACCAGCATCCCAATGAACAATTCTTAATGTTAGAGAGTTTGTAAAATGTAATGGAAACAACAAAACTAACCCATAAGAAACAATCAGAGAAAAACAGCAGACAGTCGGTGGTTTGGTGTCAAAATGTATTGTGTGGACTTTAATACCCAGAAACAGAAGGAAAGAGGTCTCTAAGAATTATAATGACTAACAGTGATATAGAGCTTCTCCTTGCCAGGCACCATTTTGTCTTTACATTTATTGGCTAAATTAATCTTCATGGCAACCCTCTTAGGTATATACTATTATCCTTCCCCATTTTACAGATGAAGACACTGAGGAAATGGAAGTTAAGTCACTTGCCTAAGATCAATGACTAGTAAGGAGCAGAACCAAGATTGGAATCATCCTGTTAAATTGTCACATGTAGGATTCCACACAGGACACAGGGCATAGAGGAAGATATATCACATAGCCCCTGCCTCTGCGAGTTCATGGTTTTTTGGAGGAGGCAGGGGCAAAACACTGATGATGCTTATAAAAGTTCTAGTTCTAAGAAACTTCTTCAGATGTAGTGGATGGGCAGGGTGGAGAGGAAACCTGGGCACAACCAGAAACCCAGCAGGCAGGTGGCAGAGAGACAAGAGTTTAAACTAGTTATGCAGGACAACCTGGCCATGTTCTGTGTGTTCTGTTTGGGCAGCCAAATAAGCCTTGTTTTCAGAAGGAGACCACCTCTAGCCAGCCGATGAGACAGGCCAAGTAGCAAGCCCAGCCAATGGCCCAACACCTAGGAGCTGGTGGTTCTGTTCTCATTCCAGAGCACCTGTCTCTGCAGGCAGCAAAATTTGGGGTAGCATAAAGGCTGGTGGTTGGGATACCCGAATCCCAACCAGATGGTCTGAGATCTGGCCAGAGATGGATAGTGAGTAAGGGAAAGGAATTTTCCTGGCTTAGACTGAGACTAAGGTAGGACCAGGCAGGACCCACCCCTACTGGCAGCGGGACCTTTTATGATAGAATGCACAACCTCCTTAGTTTTCTCATCTGTGGACTGGGCATTCCTATCACCGCTCATAGGATGGTTGTGAGGCTGAAATGAGTGGCACAAAGAAAGCCCTTAAAATACTGATTTCTTCACTGAACAGCGATTTGTTTGAGTATCGATTATGCGCCAGGTTCTGGACCAGATGCTGCTGGTACACAAGTTTATAAACCAGTGTAGCTCTGCTCTCAGAGAATTCAAAATTGATCATCCTTCCCATTGAGAATGGTTATCAGTGGTAAGCGTACTGTTATCACCATCTTTGTTATGAATAAATAAGGAGGACTCACTCTCCTCTCCCGTTTTTCTCTCCATTCAGCCTCCAAGAGTGTCCACACAACAGGATACATCACCATCTTTCTGTCTTCATCTGGCACTAGGGCAGGCCTTCTATTCTTATTCATTCCTATATTCCTACAGCTGCATCCCATTTGTTCCTGAATCCTACAGAGTCTGACCCAGAGTAAGCCCCAGGTGTGTGGATTGGCTTGGATTGGATGAAGCCTGGACAGGGGCCCAGACACTTGATCACAGCCAATCTGGTCAGGATTGAGGAACAGACTAATTGGATGCATACATGGCTAGGGGAGGGGCTGCTGCCTTCTGAAATTTTAGGGTTCCTCTCCCCCCTGCTAGATTTAGACCTGGATGGGATGTGTGGAGGCTGTGGGGCAGCAAAAGACTCCAGCCATCATCTGGAGTAGATCTGAAAGTGGGATTGCACCCCAACTTCTGCAGACAAGAGGAAGGGCAGCAGCTACAACCCCTACTGCTGGGATTTGCTGAACCTCAGGGCTTAGCTGCAGGCTACCACGGAATGTTTTGATGGTCGTAGCTGTGGTGTGGAAGGATCCATGCTTTACAGGGTGTGGACAATTTGGGCTCTCTTTAAGGAATGAAATGCAAATTAGGTTAAAATGGAATTAAGCATTTAAAAATGGTACAAATGAACTTATTTACAAAACAGAAATACAGTCACAGATGTGGAAAACAAACATATGGCTACCAGAGGGGCAAAAGGAGAGAGTGATAAATTTTGAGACTGGGATCGACACCAACAGACTACTATATATGAATTAGAGGACTGACAAGGACCTACTGTAGAGCACAGGGAAATCTACTCAGTACTCTGTAATGACCTATATGGGAAAGAACCTAAAAAAGAGTGTATGTGTGTGTAACTAATTCACTATGCTGAATACTTATAAAGCAACTTATGCAGCTCAACTCCAGAAAAATAAACGACCCAATCAAAAAATGGGCCAAAGAACTAAATCGACATTTCTCCAAAGAAGACATACGGATGGCTAACAAACACATGAAAAGATGCTCAACATCACTCATTATTAGAGAAATGCAAATCAAAACCACAATGAGGTACCACTTCACACCAGTCAGAATGGCTGCAATCCAAAAATCTGCAAGCAATAAATGCTGGAGAGGGTGTGGAGAAAAGGGAACCCTCCTACACTGTTGGTGGGAATGCAAACTAGTACAGCCACTATGGAGAACAGTGTGGAGATTCCTTAAAAAATTGCAAATAGAACTACCTTATGACCCAGCAATCCCACTGCTGGGCATACACACCGAGGAAACCAGAATTGAAAGAGACACGTGTACCCCAATGTTCATCGCAGCACTGTTTATAATAGCCAGGACATGGAAACAACCTAGATGTCCATCAGCAGATGAATGGATAAGAAAGCTGTGGTACATATACACAATGGAGTATTACTCAGCCGTTAAAAAGAATTCACTTGAATCAGTTCTGATGAGATGGATGAAACTGGAGCCAATTATACAGAGTGAAGTAAGCCAGAAAGAAAAACACCAATACAGTATACTAACACATATATATGGAATTTAGGAAGATGGCAATGACGACCCTGTATGCAAGACAGGAAAAAAGACACAGATATGTATAACGGACTTTTGGACTCAGAGGGAGAGGGAGAGGGTGGGATGATTTGGGAGAATGGGAATTCTAACATGTATACTATCACATAAGAATTGAATCACCAGTCCATGTCTGACATAGGGTGCAGCATGCTTGGGCCTGGTGCATGGGGATGACCCAGAGAGATGTTGTGGGGAGGGAGGTGGGAGGGGGGGGTCATGTTTGGGAACGCATGTAAGAATTAAAGATTTTAAAATTTAAAAAAAAAAATGTACACACTAGTGCAAAGAGACTTGTTAACAAAAAGTTAATTCTGCTACATACCTCTGACCTACTGTGTCACTAAAATAATGCGCATAAAGAAATATTAAATGAAATAGAAAATTCCTGTGATAAATGACTGTTTATACACTATGATCTCTACTGTACTATCTAAATAAATGTATTTATTGAAAGTGAAAAAAAAAGAAACAAATACAACATTGTAAATCAACTACATTCCAAAAAAAAATTTTTTTTTAAGACACACACAAAAGACACCACAACATCAGAGAAATCACAGAATATTTCTCTGAACTGACCACTGCTACAATCCTCCTTTTGTTCTCAATTTTGGGCAGCATGCTCTGCTCTCCAGGTGACAACAGTTTTGTAGCATTATTCTGCACAAAGAACAGGGGGATGATCGGGCTTCACTCCAGATCAAAAAAGTGTCATTAATAGTTGATAAAAAGGCTTCTAACTTCGCAGCACAATGTTGTTAATGTCATGTAAATTATTGTGATTATAGTCCAAAATGCAGTAATTTTCTGTCATGTGCTTCACATATGAGCTGCCAAGGTTACACTCACTGTGGTACTGCTACAGGTTTTCCCCCTAAAACTATAGAAAGTGGTCTTTTTAAATATTTATTTATCTCTTTGGCTGCTTCAGGCCTTAGTTGCAGCTCACGGGCTCTCCAGTTGTGGCATGCAGGCTTACTTGCCCTCCACACATGGGTTCCCCAACCAAGGGCCAAACAGGTGACCCCTGCAATGGAAGGCAGGTTTTTAGCCACTGGACCACCAGGGATGTCCTAAAACATGGGAGTTGTGGTAAACCACATTTTTCCACAACTCCCTTCCAAGAATAGAAGAAGCTGACACCTTGAAATGCAGAAGAAAGTCCTCACCAAAACTCTGAACAAACAACTCCCTCCCCAGAGTTGTGTAGTGTTTATAATTGTATGTGCTGAGTTATCAGGTCTGTTTCTGACAAGGGGGCTTTCATGCTGAAAAGGCATTAATAGGAAAGGAATCAATCTTTCATTCAAAACTTTACATCCTCTGATGAGGGGAAGAATCTTCCACATACTAATTTCTGATTTCATACATTTCAAACCTGTTTTTGCTTCCATCACCCATGCTCCTCCAGAACCCAGTGCTGCAGGACACTTTCATTCACAATATACCCCAGTCTAGTCTCCCGGTCACACTGCAAAGTGAATTGACACAGCAGGAAGCCATTCCTACACCAGAATGACCAGCAGTGTTGTGATTATATGCAGTAACGGCTACAACCACATCAAAATACCTCATTGGTACTGACCAAACGTGTCCCCTCATCCTAGCTCCCCCTTTGCCAATGCCAGAGATGCTTGGGGTCCCTCCAAACCGACAACCACCCAGCATGAGGGGATATCTGTCTTAAACATTTGTGGTTAATACTTCTTACTTTCACAAATTTTATAGCAGTGCTATGAACTCAGTATTTAAGTCCTTTCAAATCCCTATTTGAGAAACCTATTCCTCAATGTGATGGCATTGGAAGGTGGCCTTTGGAAAGTAACTCATGAAGGGTGGAGTGCTCATGAATTGGATTAGTGCCCTTCTATGAAGAGGTCAGAAAGCTACTGACTTTCTTTCCACCACATGAGGACACAAGAAGTCGACAGTCTGCAAGGCAGAAGACAGTCTTCACCAGAACCCAGTCGTGCTGGAATCCTGACCTTTGGCTTCCAGCCTTCAGAATGGCGAGAAATGAATTCTCTTGTTTCTAAGCCACTTGGTCTATAGCACTTGATATGGCAGCCTGAACAGATTCAGACAGCAATACTCATGCGAGCATATTGCTAGGGTTTCCTCCAAGCCTCAAAAGGATCTTGGGCAAGTAGGGGTCCTGAATCTTCCATTTCATTTACTCCCTTTGAGGTAAACCCACCTCTGGTTATAAACCCTGGGGAAGAAAAAGGCTTAAAGCTAGCACCAGTGAGGTGTGACTCCTTAGCATGCAAGCATCAGGTAAGGGCTACTCAAGACAGTCTGTGTCTTTTGTCTGCTGTGTCCCTATTTGTGAAATTCAGAACCCATGTGTCCAGAAGAAGGTAACTCTGCCTCCTGAAAATAAGACAGAAAAACAAGTTTGAGAAGAATTCCTCCTGTTCACAGAGGCAGCTTCCACATTTGCAATAGCTATTTCCATTTCTCTAAGAAATTATGAGCTAATGATGGGGCCAATGATTGTACCCACTGACCCTCCCCCAACTGCTAAGTCTGAAGCTTATAACCAACTGGCCAATTGACCACCATTCACCATGATTAAAAAATCATATTAGTTGCAACAGGGATGGAGTAGAAGCCTGTAAATTGGAAGAACAAATGTAGTTAATGTTGAAAAATCTGTATAGACATCCTCTGTCACAGTCTTCTGGGAACCAGAGCCTCTGCACTTCACGAGTCTATCATTCTTCAAGCTGCCTTCTGAGTCTTCAGTGCAGAGGCTGAGTTCAGACGGAAACAGAAGCAGAAATCTGATGGAATACCTTGAGTCCAATGGGCCAGCCCAGTACCATCCCTAAGTTCCATGTTTTTGGCAAAAATATGAGTTTTCTGTTGAGAACAGGAATCTGAGAACACAGATAGGACCCCCAACCCCTCCAGCCTGCTCCAGACATAAGAGGTCAAGAGCAGGACTGAGCAAGCCTGACCTAGTACCCTCTGGGATACTTGGTGCTGAAACAGATGATGCTTCTTGATCATCCTTTGTATATTTCTCATCTTCACGGCATTCTATTAAATCCCAAAGAATCCCACAGAGCTCTGATTCCTCCCCATGATAGCAACTTAGAAGCATCTGTTGGAATATTGAAATAACTAACTACTTGGAAAAACAATTTTTCTTGCTGCCCCTTTGTTGCAGCTGCCCTATGTAGGGTTCAGCTCATGAATTGAGAGCTAAAGCCCTGGGAACAAGGCACCTGCCAGGAATTTCAGAGTTCATTCAATGTCATGCCCCCTTTTATACAGAGAGGATAAGGCCCAGAGAGGGGGGAAAATGACTTGGCCAAGATTATAGAGTAAGCTGGTGGCAGAAACAGTATAAATACTTAGATCGCCAAATTCTTGGTCCAGAATTCTACAAAAACTGTGTTTTTCCCATCTGCTCTGCCAGAAACTTAGCCAGTATTCCTTGCAAAGACCTGGCCTCCCACACAACCTCCTGAACAAGGTCTGTGGTCTTCTGAGCAGCAGAGAGCCCTTCAGCCTTTTGCTATAAGCTCCAGTGCCTCATCCACTCCAAAGACACCGGGTTACATATTTGCTCCCTGAGACTTGGCCCCCAACTCTGGCAGAATTAGGAAATACACGTTTACCTGTTCAAAGCTCAGACTGCATATGTGTATCATTAAGTTCTCAGCCAGAGCACCAGGCCAATAAATATTAGCCAGAATGGCTGGGACCTAGGGAGAGTGGTTGCAGGCCGAAGCCCAGAGCAGCTATGCATTGAGGTGGGGGCCGGCATCCTGCCTTGAGGCCACTTGGGCTTAAGTCTCCTTTGAAAACATCTCCAGCCCAGCCCTCCTCTGACCTGGGCATCCAGCCCAGAGACAAAATGCATTGTTGCTTTTCTCTCCTTCACTCTCAGTGGCCCAATGGAGGCCATTAGACCCTCGTGCTGGGGTCATTTCATGCCAGATCTTCCTCATCATTCAGACCTCATTGGAATATCACCTGAGTGAGATCTTCCAGAAGCATCCTGTCATAGTGACACTACTCCACCCTTCTCTTCACTCTCTACCCCATGGCCCTGGTTTGCTTTCTTCATGACACATCTCATTTCCTAACATTTCTCTATTCAATTAGTTAAGAGATCACGTGACCTGATTGTGAAGACCTTTATCTCTGAGTTCCAGCCATCTAGGCTCAAATCATGGTTCTACCACTTGTTAACTGTAAGATCTCAAGAAAGTTATCTAACTTTCAGCTCTGTGCCTCAGTTTCTCATCTCCAGAAGGAGCTGCCAATGAGCTTCAGGGATAAACTTTGAGTCACGTAAAGGCATGAGGCCACACGGAGCCAACCTGCTTGCTGTGAGCAAAGGGAATATCATAAAAAGAAGTTACAAATATCAGCTACCATCACATGACCAGCTAAGAAACAAAGGCTGTAATAGTGATAAATATTTATCCCTTATTTTGATATGAATATCATTGTATACATATTAACAATTTCTTTTCCTTCCTTTGCCCATTTCCCTACCATAAAACATAAAATGCATTTAGTAGGAATTTATCTTATATCTCAATATTGAAGCTACGAGATATCAGAGCAATGGACTTAACTGGAAGAAGAATGGACATCACCCAAAGGTGGGTAAAGCAACATCCATCCTTTTTTAAGGAGAAGGTTAGTGTGTTTTCAGTTGTATATAAAAGCATGTTAGATGGGAGCAATATTGTGCTATTGTCATTGTTGAGGAGTTAACTATGGCTAAAAGAAATATGAGTGCATGACAGGTTGACAATGGATGGGGTCTCCTTTGAGCTAGTAAGCTAGAACTGGGCTTCCCAGAATTCCCTGTGTTTCTCCAGGACACATTGACCATCAAAGGCACGTGTATGAGACTGAGAATTGGAAGGGGAAAAAATGGTAACTCTATTTTTCTTTTCTTACCCCATGAAGGTCTGTATGGAACCCAGGTGCTGTTACTATTCACATGAACATTGTTCCTGGTCTGCTGCCTCACCTAAAGACATGGCTGGGCCAACTCCAGCACCCACTTGCCCCTTCCTTTAGCTCCTCCAAACCCTGGTCCAGTGTGTGCAACTCCTTGCAAAGCACACCAGCTGCTGCTGGTCACATACGCCCCTGCTCTCTCCCACTTCATGTCCATCTTTCCTTCCTGCCTGTCCTGCTGACTTCAGACCCAATATCAGATGTGAAGTAACAGCCTTATACAAACTCTTCAGTGAGATCATACAAGTATACAAGGTTAAATCCCCATAATAAATGCTCTGGCTATATAATTCTCAGTGTTTCTCCTTCTCTGATCAAATCCTCTTTTTGAGGGGGGTCACAGAGGGGGGCCTTTGTGACCCCTTTGACATGATGCCACAGCCACAGTGGCCTTTCTCTTGCCCCTTGAGCATGTCAAGCTTATTCCCACCAAGGACAGTTCACACTTGCATGTCATCTACCTGAGACACCTTTCCCAGACATCCTCAGGCCCAGCTCCTTCCCATCAGGACTTCTCAGCTCAAATGTCACCTTTGTTGTGAGGCTTGCCCTAATCACAGCAACTAAAATAAACCCCCAGTTATTCTTAATCACATTCTATCACTATTGTTTCCATGGCACTGATCACTCTCTAAAATCACATTTGTATTTCTTCAGATACCAGCTGTCTATCTTTTGACAGCGTTTTAACAGGGAGGATCATGCCTGATTTGTTAACCATGGTATCCCCTTGCCCAGGGCCAAGCCACATGCTAAGGCTCTACATAGAATGAATGGATGACCTTGTTCCAGCTAATTATTTCTGGGAGCCTCAATTCCCTGAGGGATTTGGGTTGCGAGCAGGCTTTTCTCATAGAACCTCAGGGCACTGGTCGAGCCTGCAGATGAAGAGCCCCAGCTCAGCACCTGGCAGGGAGTTGGCTCTCAGAGCCTCCCTGTATTCGTGCCCTACTAGGAACCTCTGTGGGAGAAGGCAATGGCACCCCACTCCAGTACTCTTGCCTGGAAAATCCCATGGACGGAGGAGCCTGGTGGGCTGCAGTCCATGGGGTCGTGAAGAGTCGGACATAACTGAGCAACTTCACTTTCACTTTTCACTTTCATGCATTGGAGAAGGAAATGGCAACCCACTCCAGTGTTCTTGCCTGGAGAATCCCAGGGATGGCGGAGCCTGGTGGGCTGCCATCTATCACACAGAGTTGGACACGACTGAAGTGACTTAGCAGCAGCAGGAACCTCTAGGGCACCTGAGAGCTGAGCTGGACTCCCCAGGGTAGCACCAGACCTCTGAGATTCCTGGAGGCCAGAAGGGTACTTTTACTTTATGTTCTTATTATTTGTTACTGTTTTCAAAAGATGCCAGAATTGTCTTCTGCCAATAGGTCTAGTGTGCTGTGCACCATCTTGTTAAAAAAGACCTTAGGGACTTCTCTGGTAGTCCAGTGGTTACGACTCTACTCTTCCACTGCAGGAAGCATCGTTTTAATCCTTGGTCAGAGAACTAAGATCCCATCCTATGTGGTGCGTGATGTGCCCAAAAAATAGAAGAGGGGAAAAAAAAAAAAGGCTCAGCAACCATGCCTGGTAACTCTTATTTCTTCTCCTTTTGCTTCCTCCTCCACACACGGAGCCAGTGACAATACCCCAGCCTCTGCCTCGAGCCCACTGAATCACACCGTCATTGGGCTCAATTGATTTCCTTGCCTTACAGACTTGGAGAAAGAAACACTACTTCATCTGGCCTGGAGGAAAGCTGGGTACTGCGGGAGAGATGCAGAGGGATATTTTGGAAAAGGATGCAGAGATCCTGCACATCAGCAAAATCCAAAGATCAGGGTGATTCCTGCTCACACATCCTAAGCTTGGATCTGAAAAAGTAAAAGATTTTAAAAAAAAAAATCCCTGTACAGACCTATAGTTAAAATAAGAAGCCAGTCAGTGATACTACAATTCACTTTCAACTCCTAATTTGGGAAGTAATAACCCCATCTCTGGGCTTCCCTGGCGGCTTAGTGGTAAAGAATCTACCTGCTCATCCAGGAGATGCAGTTTTGATTCCTGGGTTGGGAAGATCCCCTGGAGAAGAAAATGGCAACCTACTCCACTATTCTTGCCTGGGAAATCCCATGGCCAGAGGAGTCTGATGGGCTATAGTCCATGGGGTCACAGAGTCAGATATGTCTTGGCGACTAAACACACAAAAAAAATTGTACATTATTCATTTCCTCCTCCTTCTCCTCCTCCTTCTTCTTGACAGAACCCGTTAAGTTCATTCCACAGCCAGGACTAATGGGTTGTGACTGTACCTTCTAGATTGTAAGCCCACAAGATCAAGAATCAGAGCTGTTTTGTTCACAGCTCTATCCCAAGAACCTACTGAAGTCCCTGACATATATTCATTACTTAATAAAACTTAGCTGAATTAATGAATAAATAAATGTATCCAGTTTCTTCTGTGGCATCTCCTAACGAGTTCTCTCTTCTCAAGTCTAAATCTCTAACATGAACGTGAAGTCGCTCAGTCGTGTCCGACTCTTTGCAATCCCATGGACTGTAGCCTACCAGGCTCGTCTGTCCATGGGATTTTCCAGGCAATAGTACTGGAGTGGATTGCCATTTCCTAGACCAACACTATCTTTTTTTCCTGACCCTTTTCAAAGTCTCCTGTTTCAAAGCTAAGTAAGGTAGATTGCATTTCGTTATTTATGTTCAGAGTTCCCTTCTATATGCCATTAACCACTCAGTTGTAGGTGCTAAAATGCAAATCTAAACATTTAACTCCTTTATTTAAAACCCTTCTATTTATTTGCTTTTACAACTCACATTTATCTAACACATACAACATGTGTGAAGCAGACACATTTACAGGCTTACATTTCTAGGCTTACCTTGGCATTCTTTTTATATTCCTCTTAATTCAACTACACCAGGCAGTTCATCATTCCTCCATACATTCTGACATGCTTTCATGTCCATGCCTCTCCCAAGCTTCCCCCTCAACTTGGAATTCTTGTCAAGCCCTTTGCATATCTCACTCGGTTGAAGTAGAAATGCTTATACAAGCTAACTAGGAAATTTTCAAATACAGCCATCCCCATAGCCAGTGCCACCATATGCATGCCATTCTTTGTATATAATTTTGCATTTTGAACCCAGATATAGCATCCCTTACATTACTTTTTAGCTACCTATGGCTGTCTATTTTCCCCTTGGCCTGTGAGCTCCTTGAGGACAGAAATGAATGGACTGTTATTAATCTTCATCTTGTATCACTGGCACTGAGCACACAGTAAGTGTTGAAGGAAAAGAGCAGGAGGGAGGAACAGAGGGAAGGACTCCAGCAAAGGGCCTCTACTTCCTTATCACCGCCCTGCTCTGCGTCCCTCACTGCATCCCTCTTCTCTATTGCTTACTCCAGCCTCTGAAAAACGAAATGCTTGTTAGACTTTTACAACAATTTACCAGCTGATGCATTTTCACAGGGTTAGACATCCAGCAGATGTCTGCCTGGTTGAAATTCCCACTGGTAGGAGATCTTAATTCTTTGAAGATTTTGAAATCCACATAGAAAAAGCATCATCTGTTATTTTGAGTCTGAAAATCTCTCACCCTTTAACCTTCTTTTCACATTGAAATGATACTTAAACAACTTGATTTTTTTTATCATATGAAGTTTTTCAAGAACCTTGCATTTCTGTTCCAGCAGAATAAAGTGCATTGTCTCTTTGCTTTCTTTGGATTCTAGGTACTGTTCCCTTGGTATGGACTCTTCTTGCTCACCTGTATCCTTCCTCCTTACCCCTGTGACTCTTCAACTCACTTGCTCATATTTATTCCTCTCTTGATTTGGCCAAACGAGCTCCTCCAGATTCTCCCTAGACTTCATCTGTTCCTTCTTCATTTAAACCTTGTCGAAAATCTCTCCTGTCAATTCAATCATTTATAAGACCATTATTGTGCTTCAGTTCAGTTCAGTTCCATTGCTCAGAGTCAGTGTCCGACTCTTTGCAACCCCATGGACTGCAGCACACCAGGCTTCCCTGTCCATCACTGACTCCCAGAGCTTGCTCAAACTCATGTCCATCCAGTCAATGATGCCATCCAATCATCTCATGCTCTGTAGCCCCCTTCTCCTCCTGCCTCCAATCTTCCCCAGCATCAGGGTCTTTTCCAATGAGTCAGTTCTTCCCATCAGGTGGCCAAAGTATTGGAGTTTCATCTTTAGTATCAGTCCTTCCAATGAATATTCAGGACCGATTTCCTTTGCTTGGTGTACTGTAAACAGTAAACAAGACATAGCCTCAGTCCTGGTTATTATGAATAGTCCTGCAACGAACATTGGGCGCATGTGTCTTTTTGAATTATAGTTTTCTCAAAGGATAGGCCCAGACAAGGAGGGAAAGGGAAGGTGGAATGAGCTGGGAGATTAGGACTGACATATATGCACTACCATGAGTAAAATAGACAGCTAGTGGGAGCCTGCTGTATAGCACAGGGATCTCAGCTCGGTCTCTGTGATGACCTAAAGGGGTGGGATGGCGGGGGCGGGGACCCAAGAGGGTGATGTGTATCTACATATATACTGATTTACCTTTTATATAGTAGAAACTAACACAGCATTGCAATGTAATTATGTTGTAGTTCAGTCAGTAAGTCGTGTCCGGCTCTTTGCAACTCCTTGGGCTGCAGCACGCAAGGCTTCCTTGTCCCTCACCGTTTCCCAGAGTTTGCTCATACTCATGTCCATTGTGTTGATGATGCCACCCAACCATCTCAGGCTCTGTCAGCCCTTCTCCTACTGCACTCAATTTTTCTCAGTATCAGGGAAGCTACTATACTTCAATTAAAAAATACGTTTCCAAAAAAGACACAGCCCGTGCCATTTGGGAAAGTGAAATCTAGTCCAGAATGGATGGGCGACATGTAAATACATAATAACCTGCTGTGATAAGGTCTGACCTTGGAATGGAGATGGGAAAGATTTCCCAGGAAAGTGACATCCAAGGTAAGACCCTGCATAGAAAAGAAGGAACTTGTTACATCACAAGTCCTATGTCCACCCTTCAGTTCAGTTCAGTCCCTCAGTCGTGTCTGACTCTTTGTGACCCCATGAATTGCAGCAAGCCAGGCCTCCCTGTCCATCACCAACTCCCAGAGTTCACTCAGACTCACGTCCATCAAGTCAGTGATGCCATCCAGCCATCTCATCCTCGGTCGTCCCCTTCTTCTCCTGCCCCCAATCCCTCCCAGCATCAGAGTCTTTTCCAATGAGTCAACTCTTCACATGAGGTGGCCAAAGTACTGGAGTTTCAGCTTCAGCATCACTCCTTCCAAAGAAATCCCAGAGCTAATCTCCTTCAGAATGGACTGGTTGGATCTCCTTGCAGTCCAAGGGACTCTCAAGGGTCTTCTCCAACACCGCAGTTAAAAAGCATCAATTCTTCAGCACTCAGCTTTCTTCATAGTCCAACACTCACATCCATACATGACCACTGGAAAACCATAGCCTTGACTAGATGGACCTTTGTTGGCAAAGTAATGTCTCTGCTTTTGAATATGCTATCTAGGTTAGTCATAACTTTTCTTCCAAGGAGTAAACGTCTTTTAATTTCATGGCTGCAATCACCATCTGCAGTGATTTTGGAGGCCCCCAAAATAAAGTCTGACACTGTTTCCCCATCTATTTCCCATGAAGTGATGGGACCAGATGCCGTGATCTTCGTTTTCTGAATGTTGAGTTTTAAGCCAACCTTTTCACTCTCCTCTTTCACTTTCATCAAGAGGCTTTTTAGTTCCTCTTTATTTTCTGCCATAAGGGTGGTGTCATCTGCATATCTGAGGTTATTGATATTTCTGCCTGCAATCCTGATTCCAGTTTGTGGGGTTCTTCCAGCCCAGCGTTTCTCATGATGTACTCTGCATATAAGTTAAATAAGCAGGGTGACAATATACAGCCTTGATGTACTCCTTTTCCTATTTGGAACCAGTCTGTTGTTCCATGTCCAGTTCTAACTGTTGCTTCCTGACCTGCATATAGGTTTCTCAAGAGGCAGGTCAGGTGGTCTAGCATTCCTATCTCTTTCAGAATTTTCCACAGTTTCTTGTGATCCACACAGTCAAAGGCTTTGGCATAGTTAATAAAGCAGAAATAAATGTTTTTCTGGAACTCTCTTGCTTTTTCCATGATCCAGTGGATATTGGCAATTTGATCTCTGCTTCTTCTGCCTTTGCTAAAACCAGCTTGAACATCTGGAAGTTCATGGTTCATGTACTGCTGAAGCCTTGGAGAATTTTGAGTACTACTTTACTAGCATGTGAGATGAATGCAATTGTGCGGTAGTTTGAGCATTCTTTGGCATTGCCTTTCTTTGGGATTGGAATGAAAACTGACCTTTTCCAGTCCTGTGGCCACTGCTGAGTTTTCCACATTTGCTGGCATCTTGAGTGCAGCACTTTCACAGCATCATCTTTCAGGATTTGAAACAGCTCGACTGGAATGCCATCACCTCCACTAGCTTTGTTCGTAGTGATGCTTTCTAAGGCCCACTTGACTTCATATTCCAGGATGTCTGGCTCTAGGTGAGTGATCACACCATCGTGATTATCTTGGTCATGAAGATCTTTTTGTACAGTTCTTCTATGTATTCTTGCCACCTCTTCTTAATATCTTCTGCTTCTGTTAGGTCCATATCATTTCTATCCTTTATTGAGCCCATCTTTGCATGAAATGTTCCCTTGGTATCTGTAATTTTCTTGAAGAGATCTCTAGTCTTTCCCATTCTGTTGTTTTCCTCTATTTCTTTGCATTGATTGCTGAGGAAGGCTTTCTTAGCTCTTCTTACTATTCTGTGGAACTCTGCATTCAGATGCTTTTATCTTTCCTTTTCTCCTTGGCTTTTCGCCTCTCTTCTTTTCACAGCTATTTGTAAGGCCTCCCCAGACATTCATTTTGCTTTTTTGCATTTCTTTTCCATGGGGATGGTCTTGATCCCTGTCTCCTATACAATGTCATGAACCTCAGTCCATAGTTCATCAGGCACTCTATCTATCAGATCTAGGCCCTTAAATCTATTTCTCACTTCCACTGTATAATCATAAGGGATTTGATTTAGGTCATATCTGAATGGTCTAGTGGTTTTCCCTACTTTCTTCAATTTAAATCTGAATTTGGCAGTAAGGAGCTCATGATCTGAGCCACAGTCAGCTCCTGGTCTTATTTTTGTTGACTGTATAGAGCTTCTCCATCTTTGGCTGTAAATAATATAATCAATCTGATTTCAGTGTTGACCGTCTGGTGATGTCCATGTGTAAAGTCTTCTCTTGTGTTGTTGGAAGAGGGTGTTTGCTATGACCAGTGCATTTTCTTGGCAAAACTCTATTAGTTTTTGCCCTGCTTCATTCCGTATTCCAAGGCCAAATTTGCCTGTTACTCCAGGTGTTTCTTGACTTCCTACATTTGCATTCCAGTCCGCTATAATGAAAACGATATCTTTTTTGGGTGTTGGTTCTAAAAGGTCTTATAGGTCTTCATAGAATTGTTCAACTTCAGCTTCTTCAGCATTACTGATTGGGACATAGATTACTATGATATTGAATGGTTTGCCTTGGAGACGGACATAGATCATTCTGTCGTTTTTGAGATTGCATCCAAGTGCTGCATTTCAGACTCTTTTGTTGACCATGATGCCTACTCCATTTCTTCTGAGGGATTCTTGCCCGCAGTAGTAGATATAATGGTCATTTGAGTTAAATTCACCCATTCCAGTCCATTTTAGTTCCCTGATTCCTAGAATGTCGACGTTCACTCTTGCCATCTCCTGTTTGACCACTTCCAATTTGCCTTAATTCATGGACTTGACATTCCAGGTTCCTATGCAATATTGCTCTTTACAGCATTGGACCTTGCTTCTATCACCAGTCACATCCACAACTGGATATTGTTTTTGCTTTGGCTCCATCCCTTCATTCTTTCTGGAGTTATTTCTCCACTGATCTCCAGTAGCATATTGGGCACCTACTGACCTGGGGAGTTCCTCTTTCAGTATCCTATCATTTTGCTTTTTCATACTGTTCATGGGGTTCTCAAGACAAAAATACTCAAGTGGTTTGCCATTCTCTTTTCCAGTGGACCACATTCTGTCCACCTTTCACTCTCCCACAAAACATAAAAGATGTATTCCTAAGAAAATACAACTTTTATCAGGAAATCATGTTATAATAGCAATTGTTTCTTCTAGGAAAGAAAAAAAATTGAGTAGAGAATTTCAGACTCAAAATAACAGAGCTGCTTTTCTTTCAAAAATTTCAGAATGAAAGGTGTTTTTCATAGCCTGAAGTTGGTCTTGTTATTGCAAGTTAAAAATAATAAATAGATTGGAAAAAATGTTTTAAAACCAAGCACCAATGCCACTTTGTCCTCCAGTCCACAGTCTCTCTGATCACCCTTGACCGCGACCCTACAGTTTTGCATGCTGCGTATACCTGAGTAAACTGGAAGACCAAAGATCACAACAGTTTGTTTGTTTGTTTGTTTGTTTTTCAGAAAGACAATGGTGGAAACTCAATCATTACTATTTTTTACTATGCAGCTGTAATCTTCAACTGTGCTATAATCAACAGAAGTCTATGTAAGTTGTGTATATAATTAACTCATTCATTGTTTTATAACCGATGCTTTTAATAAAACCCTTTCTTTCCAGTTGCCTCTAGTACTAGCAAACTCTTTATCCTAGTATTTCAAAACACAGTATACTAACACATATATATGGAATTTAGGAAGATGGCAATGACGACCCTGTATGCAAGACAGGGAAAGAGACACAGATGTGTATAACGGACTTTTGGACTCAGAGGGAGAGGGAGAGGGTGGGATGATTTGGGAGAATGACATTCTAACATGTATACTATCATGTGAATTGAATCGCCAGTCTATGTCTGACGCAGGATGCAGCATGCTTGGGGCTGGTGCATGGGGATGACCCAGGAAGATGTTATGGGGAGGGAGGTGGGAGGGGGGGTTCATGTTTGGGAATGCATGTAAGAATTAAAGATTTTAAAATTTTAAAAAATAAAAAAAAAAAAAAAACCACAGTCTAGAAGGCCAAGGCCCATTTCTTTGACTTTTTTTTACAAGTTTCATTCTACATATCTTCCTTTCAAAAAATGTCAATATCTTGTGTTGTGGGGAGCCTTCAGTCTTCTTCCCCAGACATCAAACTATTAATACTGAGACAAGTTTCAAGCTACATAAGGTTGGATCAATTTTACCCACACATCCTGAAAGAAGTGGGTAGTGATTGCTAAGTCTGACACATCTTGGCAGACACTCAGCCACTGCAAGAAGCCAGCTCCCCTCCAGATCAGGCATATCCAATCTGCGTGCACACACCCCCATACAGCTCAGCAGACTTTCAGACCACCCCTGATGTCTTTTTTCTCCTGGACTCATTGTCTAAGACTCCTTGATCCTGTTTCTTCACTTCCCCCAAGTGTGAGCTGCTGCAGTTCTTACAGCATTACCTTCGGCAGGCAGAGCCCCAGACTTGCCTGCACTCCAGTTTCAAAGTCTTTCCCTTCCCTTGCTCTTCCACAATGCATTCTTCCTCTGGCCAGCCTTGTGGACAATGGTTTTAATTTCTCTTCTGCCTCCCTTGAATCTTTTCTTTTCTTCGACCTTATTGGATTACATCTCCCACCCAGACAGGGACTGTTTCATCCTTGCTAATAAGAAGCAGCACAGAAAGAAATCCCCAAAGCCCTGTAACCTTCTCCCCAACAGGGTGCCAGTTTACATTTATAGAACCCATAACTGACAAGAGCCTTCAGGTAGAAAAACAAACATAACTCATTCCTCGCAGGTCACCAGAGTTCCATCCACACCTCCTGGGCAGCAAGATAAATGACAATTTTTTGTAGCACCTCCTAAAACTCCCACACTCTTAACTGCAAAGCAAACTCTGATTGTTCATTCTCTCTGCCACTGGGATCCCAGCAGGGACTCACGGGCTCATAATTGGTAGATAACCTGACCAGCCCTTCGCTACTCCCTACCTACCAGCCCCCACTCATCCGATAGCACTGTATTTGCCAATTATTAAGACATTTGACACTTTGAACACTGTCACAACTTTCATGCATTGGTGGAATGCCAGTGGTAACTCATGTATTATAAGGTGCAATTGTTTGTCTTCATTTGGAATTGTATTTTGAGGGGCTTTTTGGTTATCCTTTTTTTTGTTTGTTTGATTCAGATAGTTGAAGTACATGAGACTCACAGTTGGCTCAAAGCTTCCTTCTTTCTGCCATAGATCCATGGGGAATAAGTAAATATGTACCATGCAATACAATTTGAATACTGTACAAACATGTATTAAGGTGATAAGACAATATGTTAAAAAGGATGACATTAATATTGTGACATGACACATTTTAAAGGTAGTTTATCACATAATTATTGAGATAATTCCATAAATGTATTTAGCTTTTTATATGAAAAAGTGATCAAGGATACTCTGAAGCCTAGAAAAAGCAAATTTTGTTATCGTCTTGTTAGGTTGAGGCCAAAACTACATTGTTAGTCACTCAGTCATGTCCAACTCTTTGCAACCAGATGGACTGTAGCCCACCAGGCTCCTCTGTCCACGGGATTCTCCAGGTAAGAATACCGTAGTGGGTTGCCATGCCCTCCTCCAGGGGATCTTCCCAATCCAGGAACTGAACCCAGGTCTTCCAGATTGCAGGCAGATTCTTTACTGTCTGAGCCACCAGTACATTTAGCGGTTGGTAATAGAGCACTTTCGTAAAAAGAAACTAACATTTGCTTTGTCAAGTCATCCTCCAGATGTAGCTAATCTGGGGACAGGAAATAGGGTAGTTTTTGAAATAAAGGAAAGAGGACTTCTTCCTCTCTGGGGCTGGAAGCAGAGGAGACATGTGGAGAGGGAGGAAGTGGTCCAAGTGGTTGACACCTCAGTGTGCCCCAGGTGTGTGGAGACAGCTAAGGATGAGGGACACGATTGAGCATTCTGCTTTTTCAGGCACTCTCAACAGGTGGCAGCATCAGCACCATAAGCAGAAGAAGTGGCTGGTTTCTGAGACAGACAACAGTTGTAAAACCCTCAGTTTCAAGGGGCAGTCTCATTTCTTGTTCCAGGTAAGCAGTGCAAGCAACCAGGATGGCACTGTAGCCATGAGGAAAGCAATGCCTTCTCACAGGGGTCAGGGAGAAGTCACCAGGGTCAGTCCAGTGGAATCATCAGAGACTAGCTGATCGTTGGGAAACCAATGACAGAAGAGGCAGCAAATTGCAACAAGAAAATTAAATGGTGGGACCAGAAAAACTTGAATTTCCAAATAAACATTTAACGTCACAGAAGAAAACTCAAATGACTAGAAGTGGACACTGTGATGTGAAATCATCTCTGACAAGTAGGCTGCTGGGTGCTCATTGTGTAACAATGCTGTAAAAAAAAAAAAAAAAGCATAAGATCAGGTTGCTATTATCAGTAGGTAAGGCCAGTCACCAAGACATTATACTTAAATATCCATAGCCAGTCAACTGAATGAGCCAAACTCAGTAAGATGTGAGCAGAAACTCAGTGTTTCTCACACATTTTTCTCTCTCTCTTGATTTGTGTTTCCTTAGCTATGAAGAAACCTCAGGAAGATCTCATAGTTTCATGGCAATATTATTAAACAAATAGCCTTTGACTATATCAAAAATAGAGTCCAGCAAAATATCAAAACTCCAACTTCAGACAATTTGAAACCTTTTTCTGCCACCAGTTCAGGCCAACCTTAGGCTGAGAAGCTGAGATGAGAACGAGAGTTAGAGTCCCTTTTTCTCTGCTTCTTCACCTTCTGCTACCTTCTCCTCCAGTTCCCAACTGCTCTTTGAGACCCCCAAAGTTTGGAGAGGGTGGGAAGATCTGATCTGACAAACATTGTTTGAGTTCACTGTTGGAAACTTACAAATAATATGCATGTCCAGAGGTGACCCTCCTGTTCTTACAGCATCTTTATTGGGTCTCTATAAACTTCCTTTCTCACTGCATCTCCTTAGCCACTGCCCGTTTGATGCCTTTTCCTACAGTTCCCTGGTTTTCCCTGGTTTCCAGTGAACCACTCCTCTATTTTATTCACTTCACCACCCATATTCTTGCCTGGAGAATGACATGGACAGAGGAGCCTGTCAGGCTACAGTCCATGGGGTTGCAAAGAGTCAGACACGACTGAGTGACTAACACTTTCACTTTCACCCCCTTCCAGGTGGTCTTTTCAGGGAGAGTCCCTCTCAGGACCCCCAAACCCCATGCCCTTCCTAAGGATCCAAACTTGACCTTACATGAATACGAATGCATTTTGTGCCCCCTATTCTAGCAGTCAGGGCCCTTCCCAGAGCAGTTCGACTTGCTCTCATGCCAGCGGGGGAAGCCCCAGTTCTCATGTTCAGACTTTTCAGATGTGAGTCAGATACCAGGCCCTGCACTCCTCAACTCCAGGGAACACATGTCAAGTTCTTGATATGTCTTCTTGAAGTTCTCCTTGCTTGGCTGGAGTTGTGGGGGGAGCACCCCCTGCTCTATGGTAGAGAGAGGATTGGGGACTCGCAGCTCCCTGACAGCCCTTTCTCTGAAAAGCCTTCAGTTTTCAATCTCTCCAAAGTTCTCTATCCCACCCACCTCGCCTAATACCAAGGCTGGAGGGGGTGTTGAGATAGTGCAAGCCAAGGTGCATTCACATGCTTGGAAATATAACTCTTTACCATGTGCCAGTAGTAAGGACTATGGTATTGCTCTTGACCTTTGAGTCCTTCAAGAAAATAGAATATTTAATATTCTTTAATTAAAACTCTTGTTGCATCATTTTCGTGTGCATGTCTGTCTGTATGGGCTTCCCCAGTGTGTCTGTATGGGCTTCCCCAGTCTGTCTGTATGGGCTTCCCCAGTGTGTCTGTATGGGCTTCCCCAGTGTGTCTGTATGGGCTTCCCCAGTGGCTCAAAGGTAAAGAATACGCCTGAAATGTAGGAGACACAGAAGATTCATGTTCAGTTCCTTGGTTGGGAAGATCCCCTGGAGGAGAAAATGGCAACCCACTCCAGTATTCTTGCCTGGAAAATTCCATGAACAGAGGAGCCTGGTGGGCTACAGTCCACGGATCGCAAAGAGTCAAACATGACTGAGCATGCATGCATGCAATGCATGTGGATATAAATCACATTAATATCTTGCAAAAGTCTATTTGAGAAACCTGGGGTAAGAAATTTCTGATTAACTTCTACCAGATGGCATCAGTCCAGCTTTCTTCTGAGAGCAACACTTACTCAGAGAGTCTTGGGCTGAATGATCCAAATCACCAACATCTTGCTGAAATCAAACTTTAGGCTGCAAAGTTGCCACTGAAAGTTGGCACGTCTTCTTAGCACAAGGGATTGGATTGAAATCGTTCAGCTCTATTTGGACCCAACAAAGCACAATTATACACCAGTCGTTCTGGGCTTCTAAATGATGTCAGAGGATGGGGAACACATGAAACAATTGTCCCATTTAGGGAAATTACCTAGGACCCCAACCTCCCATTATGAAGCTAACCAGCTTATTCATGCTCAGGCACTCAGTCTTATACAACTCTTTGCTACCTCGTGGACTACAGGCTGCCAGGCTCCACTGTCCATTGGATTCTCCAGGCAAGTATACTGGAGTGGGTTGCCATGCCCTTCTCCAGGGGATCTTCCTGACCCAGGGATCAAACCCTCGTCTCTGTCTCTCCTGTATTGGCAGATGGATTCTTTACCACTGAGCCCCCAGGAAGCCCCAGTCAGCTTATTCATCAGCTCTACATCCTGAGATTACAGTATTCTTTACAAAGTTTCCATGAGGATTAGAAACCTTGCCTCCTCTGAAAGATAGATTAGAAAGAGGTAGAATTCTGGGAAGGTGACCTCCACACCATAGTCAAGCTTGGTCTAGATTTCAGCCCCAGCTGATCCCTTCAGTCAGGTGCCATGAGCAGTGTGCAAACCCCACAATTTCAAATCATGAACCTAAACTTATTTTAAATAAAGTTAATATTTTCACTGAACATGCAATATTTAGTCCTCAAAAATTATTTTAAACATATACAATTATACATGTAATTATGTAAAATTAACTCCTTTTTCCACATCCCGAAGTCATGTATGCTCTTTTTTAAGTGTTCAGTTTATATTTTAAGTGGTTGTGACATGTTGTGTATATGGCTTTGAAAAGGCATCTTTTAATACAAACTCTTTTCATCTTCTACAAGTTCTCTAACAAAGTCAGTTTAAATAGTTCCTCCATAGATATCAATCAGAAAGACATCACTGTATCTTAAGCAACTCAGAGAAAGGCCAGAGATAGCTGAAAATGAACAAAGAACTCCAGGGACTATCTTTCTGGAAAAGATTAAAAGAGAGAAACATACACACAGATGGTAATTCTGAGACCAGGATTTTGGCAGGTATTTTCCCAGAGTGAAAATCTTTAAGTGCTTTGGGATAAGGCTCAAGAAATCTGGTACTCACCATGGTCCGTGGTTCTCTCCATTTGAGGAAAGTTAGATCAAAAAGTGCCTCAGTGAGCCAACTCATGCCAACTTCTCAAAGCCAAGGATAGCACTTTATCCAAATATGTTGCTTTAAATTCAACTGAAAGTCAAGCCTTAAAAATAGTCAGAGGCAAATGGAAAGTAACCTCTAACAATTATATGAAAATTTAAAAAATTAAATATAAAATAGAAGCATTTAGCACACCTAATTAGTCGCCTGTGAGATGTTATGAACATTGAGTAACATCAGCCTGCATTTGGCAAACAAGAGTGGAGGAAGGGGAGTAAAATCCCCACTGTATTTCCACTCACATGGGGGCCAGGCTTTGGTGGATCTTAATGGAACAAGCAGACAGCCACCCCTCTCACTCCCCTGCTTGGCGGAGACTGGAGTTGAAGTTGAGGGTCAGCCTTTAGCAGCTGTTACTTGCAGAACGTTGTGCTTAGCGCTCCCAGTCTTTTCATGTACCCTTTCAGAAAGTCCCTCACCAGAGAAGATTCTCATCCTCAGTGCTCGCTCGCTCGCTCTCTCTCCATTAAAATAGGTTCTGTAAAGGGTCAAATTTAGCCAGTTTTCCCTTTAAGGAAAATTCAGAACTGTGTGCATCATGAACTCAGGCCAGTCACATCTATCCTTCCAGACTCTGGCAGTGACTCGTGCGTTCTCTTGGCAAAACTCTGTTAGCTTTTGCTCCGCTTCATTTTGTACTCCAAGGCCAAACTTGCCTGTTGCTCCAGGTGTCTCTTGACTTCCTATTTTTGCATTCCAGTCCCCTATGATGAAAAGGACATCTTTTTGTGGTAGTTCTAGAAGGTCTTGTAGATGTTCATAGAACAGTTCAGCTTCAGTTTCTTAACCAGATTCTTCAACTTAACAGTTCAACTTAACCAGAAAGATAATGTCTATTAAATGTTCAGAAATAAATCAGAATGAACTATAAAACCAATTACTTTTGCAAATGACTGTATTACTTGTTGCTTAATATCCATGTCATGTGTTGTAAAAAAATTGAATTTCTGTTGTATATTAGAATTGCATAAAACATAGTGTTGTTAAATATAAAAAATTAAATATGATTCTCATATGAAGGAAAAAAAAAAAGAAAGTTCCTTCGCTTTTGTCCCTATGGCCTTGTTAGATTTCAGGTCACAACTCATACATTTCATTCAGTAAGTGTTTATGGAACACCCTTTGTGAAACACAAAACAAATTTTATCATACACTGTACTAAATAATTCATGAGCATACACTTCAACTGCACATATCTTCTGAATGGAAAAGGAAACCAATATTCATAAAAATTTCTAATGCATCACTGTAACTGAATTGAACATGATCCCAACATGAAATAGATGGTTTGCACAAAAGGAATGAAGTTTAAGAGAGAACTGTTTATGAAAGTGAGGGCAGGGTTAAGAGAAACATGCCGGGATAATGAAGCACCCTGAGGCCAGCGGCAGTGAAAACCTTTTGCCTCTCCTGTACCAGAAGGGGCAAAGGAAGAGGCTGTTCCCAAAACTGATGAGAGCTTTGGATCTAGCAGAACATGGTCTTCTAGTTGGAACTGCGACTTTGACTAGAAGAAAACATCCATTGCCAAACTGTGATCCAGAAGGGACACAGGGAGATAAATACTCAACTTTTCTCCCCTGCCACCTCTAATACTATGCCAATGACTCTCTTTGACTGAATCCTACAGGAATCCAGCGATCCTTAGAGGTCAGTCTCTCAGGGCACAGAGAGCAGTGGTAGAGAAGTGTAGGGAGTGGATTTGGGAGAGAAGATGAAGAATATTCAGCATAATCACCTTCTTTTGTCCCTTTGCATTCACTCTTAGCTTAGGGTAGAAAATTCATGTCCTACACAGGTAGAACACACAAAATTTCATCAGCTATTCTATCATCACCTAATAATGCCAATTCAGTCATATCCCACCTTACACCTAAAATATTAACACAAAGAGAGCTCCTTATATAAGGTAGTAGAGGGGTGAGGAAGAAGGCAAAGGAACTATGAATTTACCTAAAAGTTAGCTGCTACAGTTCACACTTTTGTAACTAGTCACAGGCATGAATTGATAACCACAGCTTCCTTCTACCATGCTACAATTACTACCTACAGAGCATCTCTTGCATTTTCTTTACCAGGCGATATGACCAACCCTCATCTCTTTAGGGTCTTAGTCATTCATCATCTTTCTTTACTAGACTGTAAGCGTTTTCCATTGACCAGGGCTACTGGAAAAGAAGTGTGAAGAGGGACCTAGAGAATTCCCTTGGGTCCCATTTGACCTTCAATTTAGTCCTTTTGTGTGATAGGGCACAAAGGAATAGAGCCTATTGGTTCAATTACTTTATCATAAAATAAGTACCTTGAGGCATGCAGCCTTCTTTTTAAAGTGTTTTTCTGTTGTGCCAGATCTTAGCTGTGATATGCAAACTCTTAGTTGCAGCATGTGAGAATCTAGTTCCCTCACCAGGGATGGAACTTGGGACTTCTTCACTGGGAGCATGGAGTCTTAGCCACAGGGCCATCAGGGCTGTCCCTATGCAGCCTTATAAACTGACCTCCTGTGGTCTCTACCTCCTGGTATTTACACCTTTGTGTAAACCTCTCCCCTGATTGTGCAGGTATAGGTGAGACTTAGTGACTTGATTCTAATGTTTAGAATATGGCAACAATGATGCCATGTTACTCTTGAGATTAGGCAATTTAGGATTTCACCTCCTTTTCTCTTTTTCTCTCTCACTCTCTGTATCTGCTCCCCATCTTTCTTTTGCTCTTCTGGTATATCTGCTCTGATAAAGAAGCAATTTGGCATGTTAGCAGGGACCCTATGAAGAGGAACTGAGGCAACCTTCAGTAAATAGCCGAGATAGTTCAATAGCTAGAGAAGAACTGAATTCTGCTGGCAACCTTGTGAGTAAAGTTGGACTCCCCAGCTGAGTCTTCACATGAGATGCTGCCTTGACGGCAGCATTGTGAGAGATCCTTAAGCATTAACCTGGACTAATAAATGCCTATTGTTTTAAGCCACTAAAGTTCAGAATAATTTGTTATACAGCAATAGATAAATGGGCTTCCTAGGTGGCGCAGTGGTAAAGAAACTGCCTGCTCATGCAGGAAACTTAAGTTTGATCCCTGGCTCAGGAAGATCCCTTGGAGAAGGAAATCGCAACCCACTCTGAAGAAGGAATTCATAGGGCCTGGACTCCACCTTAGGCCTGTTCATGCTGATCATGCTCGGCCCCCTTTCCGATGGACTCCGAACTCTGTGTTTAGTGCCTATGAAAACAACAGAAGGATAAGAACCCCTCCAGACCAGGGAACCTTGAAGATCATATCTAGGTTACTCATCGCCTAAGAGAAAACATACCCTAATCACCCCTTCCTCTAGACAGACCATAAATTTTTCTGTATCGATCAGAGTGTAACCTCAGGTTTATTGATTATCGGCTAATTGTTTGACTGGTTGAGCACATGAGCACATAGCACATGAATGATGGGATTATTGGGATTGTATTTTCCTTAGTTAATGTAAGTCTCAAGAAGTTTGGAGTGGTGAGTTCAGACACGTACACATGGGGTATAAAAGATTTTCACAAATGCTGGTCGGGGTCCTTGGCTAAGAGGAGACTCTGCCTTGGGTCCGCAGGTGTAATAAACTGCACTCCACTATCTGCACTGTCCTTCTGAGTGAGTTTGTTTCCCGGAACGTGTGGCTACAACTACTCCAGTATCCTTGCCTGGAAAATCCCACAGACAGAAGAACCTGGCAGTTTACAGTTCATGGGGTCCCAAATAATCGGACACAACTGAAGTGACTTAGCATGCGTACATGATACCTTGGAAGTTCTGACCTCACAAAGTGTCTTCTCTCAGTTAGCACTGTAAGCACTTCAAACAAGGCTTTCCATCTGTCCATCAAGCCAACTTCTCCTCAGTGATGGGACCCAGCGGATTTAAGTCTAACGATGTTCTTTCTTCTTTCACCATAAAATAAGTTCCTATGTAAGAGGCATAAAGTATGGGATAACATGGCAATAGATGAAACATTTTTAAGTCCATGACTGGTGGTGCTGGCAGAAGCAAGCAGGGAAGGTTAGTTGATTTTGAGAACCCCTATATCTAGCTAGCTAGCCAGCTATCCATCTATCTGTTTTATGCTGGTCTCAGCCCAACAATAGTAGTGCTATCTACTAGAAATGCCTGGGGGCACTCACCTGGGTCCTGATGAGCTTCCCAGGGACATCTCTTTCCAAAACTGTGTTACGAGTGGACCGATGCTTGTGGTTCTTATTATGATTGCAAGACACACTTTAGCAATGGCTATTAGGAGACTCTGAAGGAGAGTTTGTTACTTATAGACCCTAGAGCATACACGGCACAGGAGAGGGTGGACAGCTAAGTCATAGAGAGAGAGAATGCAAACTCAGGGCCTGAGGTTCTGCTTTTATTGGGGTTGAGGGTGGGGATCTAAGGTCTTCGAAGCTCACTATCGGTGAATTTAAAGCAATGGAAGAGAGAGAAAGAAAGAAAAATGGGGAGTCTAAATGGCCAGTTATCTAAATCAACCAGAATCTCTACACAAAGGAGCCGCATGGTGTGCTTGTGGAGGCGGGAGGCTGAGAACATGTCCTGCTCTTCCCTTTATCTAGTCCTGTGGCTCTCAAGAATTTATTCGAGATAGCCTTCACTGAAGCGAATGCTTCTTTAAAGTGGATGCCTGGGCAATCAAAAGTTAAGTCAGGCACTTGAATTACAATAACAAAAGCCAGCTGTCAGGGTTTACACTACACTGTCTATAAAGACATACACATGCATGCATGCACTCACGTGTATACACACACACGCACACATGCACACACACACACACACACACACACACACACACACACACATTCCCTTGAAGACAATCAGCAGATATTCGTACCTTATCCCTAAATGAAATTTTTCCAGGCAACTAAATGCCTAGAGACTTTACCAATATACCAGGCTCTTGAATTTTCAGTTTTTCGCTCATCTTCTGGCATGCCATGTGTCTCAGAAAGTATATAAAATTTTAGTCCAATTAGCACCATGTTTTTTTAATGTAGTAGAACGAACGTGGTATTCTATAGGACAACCAGATAATCAAGTTCTCTCATGACAATATCAAAACAATAAGCAGGAAAACTGACAATGCTGACATAACCCTGTCTTAATAGCATAGACTCATGTCCTGGCCCCATGAAGGCAAACTGCTTCTGATTACCTCTGTCAGTGGATATTGGGGAAAAAATAATAAGACATTTGCCTCATCGATAGCTGTGTACTAGGTCACCATAGAGCACAGAGCACAAAGTACCAAGCTAAGCTCTCTGTGTATACCAGTTTCCAGTGGAAGGGAGGCCCAAGCGGGAGGGGATATATGTATGCGTAAAGCCGATTCACTTCAGTAGAAACTAGCACAATATTGTAAAGCAATTATACTTCAATAAAAAAGAAAGAAAGAACTGTATATTGGATGACAGAGACTTGATTTCTTCTAGCTAACATCTCTCAGTTTGAACTATTGTTGATGTTGGCATCACTATCTGATTGTATTTGTGATTATCTGGTTATTCTCAAGCTACTTGGATTTTGCACTCGACAAAGAATCGAGTTAAACAGGGAATCATCACCTCTAAGTCTTTCAGGTCTTTAATGGTGGTGTTTATTTCCACAGTTGCCCCCAGAGATATAGTGTTGCTTCTTTATTTGGGGGAAAAAAAAGTGGGAAAGTCCTTATCAAGTATCAAAGTGTCTCTCACTTAATGGGTCAGTAATTTGGAAGGATTCTGCCAGTTACTAAGTATGTCTATTCCCAATGTATTTCTAATTCTCTGTCACTGAGTAACAAATTACCATAAATTTAGCTGCTTAAGAAAAATACCTATTTATCATCTTGCAGTTCTGCAGGTGAGAATTCTGGATGGACTCGACCAGGTTTTCTGCTTGAGGTCTCACAAATTCAAAATCAAGGTTTGGCTGGGTTGGACTCCTATCCGAAAGCTCGGGAGAAGAATCTATTTCCAAATTCATTCCAATTGTTTGCAGAATTCTGTTCTTTGCAACTGGAGGGCTGAGGTGTTCATTGCCTTGCTAGCTGCTGCTGAAGACTGCCCTCTGTTCCTCAAATCTCTGACTTCCTCTTCTGCCACTTCTTCCTTTACTTTGCTGTAACAAAACTCTGCTTTCAAAGGATTCATGTTATTAGATTAGGCCCATTCAGATGATGTGTCTCTTGATACATAACATGACATAATCACGACTGACAGCCCATCACATTCACTGATTCCATACGTGCTCAAAGAAAAGGATATTACACGAGGGGTGAGAGTCACTGGGAGTCATTCATAGAAATCTATGTGCATATCAACATACATTTGTGGTCTGGGAATATAACCACAGTGTGGGTCCACAGATCCTTAGTCCCTGTGAGTTAGACTCATGCCAAGACTTATAATTCATCACCTGACTTCCAAAAACCTCTAGTTTGCATGACAGGACCACATTATTATACGTCACGTCTCTGAGGCTTCCCTGGTTGCTCAGTGGTAAAGAACCCGTCTGCAATGCAGGAGACAGGGGTTCGATCCCTGGTTTGGGAAGATCCCCTGGAGAAGGAAATGGCAACCCACTCCAGCATTCTTGCCTGGGAAATCCCATAGACTGAGGAGCCTGGCAGGCGGCAGTCCATGGTGTCTCAAAGATCGGACACGACTTAGTGGCTAAGAACATGTCTCTGAGGAATAGACATAGGCTTAGAGCCAATAATTTCTGGGACATCCAGTTACTTCTCATTCCCTTGTTCACTTTCACCCTAAAAAATGGCAACAAGTCCCTCTGAAGAAACTGAGGAAAGATTCATCAGATAAGAGTCCCAAGAGTTTTCTCTCAAGGAGACCTGACCTCCCCTTCAATGGATTGGCCATGGATAGTTGAGCTATCCTGGATCTGGGAGTTGGAAATAAGACCATGAATCCTCACTATGGTAACTTGAGTCAGATTGGTAAGTACTAAAGGTAAAAGATTTCCACCTATAAGTCAAGATTGCATATCTATTTCATTGCTAGGTACCCATTGATCAATTAGCCATCACCACAGTTTCCTGTGGGTCAAAACACTCTGATTGCCACTCTCTCCCTGGAGCTTAATTTCATAATTGCACTCACTTATCTCTGACAATCAAGTTGCACCACAGGCCTCTACAACTCCTGGATCCCATTATTCCCACTGAAATTTGTGAGACCAATTTTCCTGTAGTTCCTCCCACCATCATCATGGATCTGCAAAGCACAGTCATCACAGAACTTTTCAAGAATTCCCTCCTTTTTGCCAGGAAAGTTCTAGCATTCAAATCTCTTTGACTCTAGGGTCCTATTGAATAAAGTCTTCAATTACCAAGCCTGGTAGACTGTTCATGCCAATCCCAGCTGTATTTATATTAATACATTAAGCCCAAATCTTAGATGAATGTCCTCCATTGACAATTTTTTTCTGATTTCATCATATATTGTGATCTATTACTTGATCTTCACTCTTAGAATCAACTCACATAATCTCTAGACCTCTGTTGATAACTGTCAGCAAGACACTGCAAATCTAGCAGTTTATAGATCTGGTAAAGATGGCTGCAAATACTTTATTATTTTTATTAGTGTGCTATAGGACTGCCATATAAAGTTCAATAGACTGTGTGGCTTAAACAGCAAAAATTTATTTCCTTGGTGTTCTTAAGATTGGAAGCCCACTATAAGAATGTTGACAAGGTCGATTTTCTGTAAGGCTTCTCCTTGGCTTGTAGATGGTCATCTTCTCTCTACGTCTTCACCTGGTCCTCCCTCTGTGTGCATCTGTGTCCTAATAGCTTTCTTGTAAGAATACCAATCATCTTAGATTAGGCTGCAACTTAGTGATATCATTTAATCTTGATTACTGATTTAATAACCCTATCTTTAAATACAGACATAATCAGGAATTCTAGCAACTAGGACTTCAACATATAAATTTGGGAGGGACAAAATTCCATGAACAGAGGAGCCTGGTGGGCTACAGTTCATGGGATTCCAAAGAGTCGGACATGACTGAGTCACACACACTTCAGCCCTTAATACTATCCATATTCATTCATAAATAAGGAAAATGGTCATTCCTTCCCTTGAATATTGGGCTGACCCTGTGATCTGTTTCGGACATCAGGATGTAGCGGAAGTAATATTGTATAACGTCAGAGGCTAGACCTCAGGAAATATGCAACTTCTGCCTTCCCCTAGGGCCATATCTTCTTCAAAGCCACTTGCATGCTAAGTTGTTTCAGACTCTTTTGTGACCCCATGGACTGTAACCCATCAGGCTCCTCCATCCATGGGATTTTTCAGGCAAGAATACTGGAGTGGTTAGCCATTCCCTTCTTCAGGGGATCTTCCCGACCCAGGGATTGAACCCGGGTCTCCTGCATTGCAGGCAGATTCTTTACCATCTCAGCCACCTCAAAGCCACGTACTATGGAAGAAGACCCACTACTCCTGGAGGAAGAGGTCATGTGGAAGGAGATCCCAAACTATCTCCAATGTTCCACATCCAGGTAAGCTCCCAGCCAAAGAACTGCCAAGTTGAGCCCTAAGTAAACTGGAGTGATGAAAGAGATAATATACAGCAGTTAGTTCAAGTCACTGAGTTTCAGGGTGGATTGTTACCCAAGGCTAACCTAAAACAATAGGCTAGCCCCTTTTGGAGCAAGTCTTCTACTTCTATCTAAACAGAAATTCTGACTGTCCTGAGGAGCCTGGAGGCAAAGAGATAGTAAGAAGTCCTAAGAATTCATCTTTTGCCTGGGTGAAGTTAATGAAATGCATTTATGCATAGGAAGACTTCCCCTCACACAGGGACAAGGAGTCTTCAAAGGGTGTTGTCAGCTGCTGCTATATCCATTCAAGATTCCCATCCCATGCTTCGGAGTCTCTCTCTATGCCCCAGCCTTTTGCTTTTCCAGAAGAAAGACACCAGCCTTTGGCTCTGCAACTCCATAGCCATTACAATCAGGCCCTAAGCTTAACTCTCAGCTGCTATTACTGGGCATTAAACACTCATTCAGAATGACCACAGGGGCTTTCTGATTTTATCCCTGTGCCCTCTCAAGGACATTCAAGTCTTGCAATTTGTCATTTGTCCTTTTCCCTGTATATATTCTCCAGTGCCCCCAGATGTAAGCTGCCCAGATGACTTCTCTGAAGTCTCTGTTGTTGCCATAGTGACTAAGTATCTCAAACCTTTGATTTCCCAAGATCTTGGCCTCCGCCAGCACTCTCCCATGCTACCACCAGTAATAATTTAGGTAATTGACACCAACACATGGCACAAATTACCAGCATCTCATTTTCCCCAGCAAGGAGGCTGAGCAATCCAAACCCTGAGTCCTATTTTACCAGCTCTGATACAATCACTGTATAAGACAGGATCTTAACTGAGAGTTTATTTTACTTTTTTATAATTTTTTTTTTTCTGTGCTAGGTCTTTGTTGCTGTGCTTGGGCTTTCTCTAGTTGCAGTGAGAAGGGGCTAGCTACTCTCTATTTGCACTGAGCGGGTTTCTCTTGTTGCAGAGCATGGGTTCTAGGACATGCAAGCTTCAGCAGCTGTTCCTCCCAGGCTCTAGAGTGCTGGCTGTATAGTTGTGGCACATGGGCTTTCTGGGCTTTGTTGCTCGACGGCATGCGGGATCTCCCTGGATCAGGGATCAAACCTGTGTCTCCTGTATTGGCAGACTTCACCACTGAGCCACCAGGAGAGCCCCTGGCTGAGAGTTTAAGGGAGGAGCTAAGTGCAAATGCATGGACAGAGGTAAGGAGGCTGAAGAACCTGGACCATCCACTGTAGGATGCTGTACACACTTCTAGGTCTAAATGGAACAAGGGATGGGACTAGTCACCAGAACAGGCAAGAGCTGAAGCTATAAGAGAGATCTGACCCGTTAGAGCTGTGGCTTTCAGGCAAGATGTACAAGCACTCAGAAGCCTGGTGGGTAGGAGTCAAGGGAAACCAAAATCCCCATCTCTCTCTCTCTTCCAACCTGCTATCTCCTATCAGTTTCTTCTATTGGCCTAAACCACTAAGGAGCCAGGGGTAAGGGAGCCAGGTGATGCTGTTTATAGATGTCAGCCTCAGGGGTCAGAGCAGGAGGAGATGAGAGCAGAGCAGACCTGGAGAGGCACAGCACCATGACAGCGATCCACGTCTTCTTGTTTTCTATCTGGACACTCTCTACACAAAATCTAAACCGATTGTCACTACATTCTGATTGTGGCCCTATTTAGGGCATGCTTCCTATTTTCTCCTGAGATGTAACACCCTGAGCATGGGTCACTGAATGTGGGCAAAGCTTTTAACTTTGCTTTTGTTGTTCTTACTACGTTTTTCCCTTATATTGATTCACTTATCCTTTTGAAAAATTTCCATTCCCAACTCACTTTTCCCACCCTCCTAAACAGCTACACTAATGCATTTGTTAGCTCTTCTTGAATTTATTTTGTAAGTATGCAGTTTTATTTTAGGAGAACTCATGTCTTGAAGTCACAGCAATGGTATTACACTGTAGGGTTCATTCTTTTATTTAGCTTTTTTGTATGTGATAGTCGCTCAGCAGTGTACAACTCTTTGTAACCCCATAGACTATAGCCCACCAGGATCCTCTGTCCATGGAATTCTCTAAGCAAGAATACTGGAGTGGATTGCCATTTCCTTCTCCAGGGGATCTTCCCTACCTAGGGATTGAACCCTGGTTTCCTGCATTGAAGGTAGTTTCTTTACCATCTGAGCTATTTAACTCAGCATTGTATTTTTAAAATCCATTCTTATTACTACGTATATAACTAGTGGCTTCCCTGGTGGCTCATCAGTAAAAGAATCAGCCTGCAGTGTAGGAGATGCAAGAGACATGGGTTTGATCCCTGAGTTAGGAAGATCCCTAGAGCAAGAAATGGCAACCCACTCCAGTATCCTTGCCTGGAAAATCTGAAGGACAGAGGAGCCTGGTACGCTATGGTCCCTGGGGTCGCAAAGATTTGGACACGACTAAAGGAAAGTTATGACCAACCTAGATAGCATATTCAAAAGCAGGGACATTACTTTGCAAACAAAGGTCCATCTAGTCAAGGATATGGTTTTTCCAGTAGTCATGTATGGATGTGAGAGTTGGACTGTGAAGAAAGCTGAGTGCTGAAGAATTGATGCTTTTGAACTGTGGTATTGGAGAAGACTCTTGAGAGTCCCTTGGACTGCAAGGAGATCCAACCAATCCATTCTAAAGGAGATCAGTCCTGGGATTTCTTTGGAAGGAATGATGCTAAAGCTGAAACTCCAGTACTTTGGCCACTTCATGTGAAGTGTTGACTCATTGGAAAAGACTCTGATGCTGGGAGGGATTGGGGGCAGGAGGAGAAGGGGGCGACAGAGGATGAGATGGCTGGATGGCATCACCGACTCGATGGACGTGAGTTTGAGTGAACTCCGGGAGTTGGTGATAGACAGGGAGGCCTGGCATGCTGTGATTCATGAGGTCGCAAAGAGTCAGACACAACTGAGCGACTGAACTGAACTGAACTGAAGTGACTGAACATGTATCATTAGTTGGCTGTTTCTGACTACTGCTATCCAGTACTCTGGAGTTGGTATCTAATCATTTCACTGAGGCATTCCCTCCAGTGGTGAATGTCTACATAGCTTCCATCTTCCAGATACTGCAAACAACCCTCTGAAGAAAAGCATCTACCCAAGTCCTCATGAAGAAGTGTGAGAATTACTCAGAGCTGTATATTCCAGGTTGGTCTCCTGGGTTGAAATAAATCTTACTTTTGGATCTCCTATACATGAGTTCTCATTCTCATTTTTAATGTCACTTGATTTTTTAAAACTTCACATTCAAAAAATGAAGATCATGGCATCTGGTCCCATCACTTTATGGCAAATAGATGGGGCAAAAAAGGAAACAGTGACAGGCTTTATTTTCTTGGGCTTCAAAATCTCTGCAGATGGTGACTGCAACCACGAAATTAAAAGATGATTGCTCCTTAGAAGAAAAACAATGACAAAACTAGACAGCATATTAAAAAGCAGAGACACCACTTTGCTCACAAAGGTCCATATTAGTCAAAGCTATGGTCTTTCCAGTAGTCATGTATGGGTGTGAGAGTTGGACCGTAAAGAAGGCTGAGCACCAAAGAACTGATGCTTTTGAAATGTGGTGCTGGAGAAAACTCTTGAGAGTCCCTTGGACTGCAAGGAGATCAAACCAGTCAATCCTTAAGGAAACCAACCCTGAATATTCATTGAAAGGACTGATGCTGAAGCTTAAGCACCAATACTTTGGCCACCTGATGCAAAGAGCCAACTCATTGGAAAAGACCCTGATGATGGGAAAGATTGAAGGCAGGAGGAGAAGGGGAGGACAGAGGATAAGACGGTTCGATAGCATCATTGACTCAATGGACATGAATTTGAGCAAACTCCAGGAAATAGTGAAGGACAGGGAAACCTAATGTGCTCAGTCCATGGGGTCGAAACGAGTCAAATACGATTGTGGGACTGAACAACACTTGTTACTTGATCAAGATTTTTTTTTAAATTATGAACTGTATTTTAGCATTGGTTACATCAGTCTTTTTACCTGAATTTCTTAACTATAATCATAACATTTCTTTTCCACGGGTATGGTCTTGATCCCTGTCTCCTGTACAATGTCATGAACCTCCGTCCATAGTTCATCAGGGACTCTATCTATCAGATATAGTCCCTTAAATCTATTTCTCACTTCCACTGTATAATCATAAGGGATTTGATTTAGGTCATACCTGAATAGTCCAGTGGTTTTCCCTACTTTCTTCAATTTAAGTCTGAATTTGGCAATAAGGAGTTCGTGATCTGAACCACTGTCAGCTCCTGGTCTTGTTTTTGCTGACTGTATAGAGCTTCTCTCACATGCTAGTAAAGTAATGCTCAAAATTCTCCAAGCCAGGCTTCAGCAATACGTGAACCGGGAACTTCCAGATATTCAAGCTGGTTTTAGAAAAGGCAGAGGAACCAGAGATCAAATTGCCAACATCCGCTGGATCATCAAAAAAGCAAGAGAGTTCCAGAAAAACATCTATTTCTGCTTTAGTGACTATGCCAAAGTCCTTGACTGCGTGGATCCCAAGAAACTGTGGAAAATTCTGAAAGAGATGGGGGTACCAGACCACCTGACCTGCCTCTTGAGAAACCTAATGCAGGTCAGGAGGCAACAGTTAGAACCGGACATGGAACAACAGACTGGTTCCAAATAGGAAGAGGAATCCATCAAGGCTGTATATTGTCCCCCTGCTTATTTAACTTCTATGCAGAGTACACCATGAGAAACGCTGGGCTGGAAGAAGCACAAGCTGGAATCAAGATTGCTGGGGGAAATATCAATAACCTCAGATATGCAGATGACACCAGCCTTATGGCAGAAAGTGAAGAGGAGCTAAAAAGCCTCTTGATGAAAGTGAAAGAGGAGAGTGAAAAAGCTGGCTTAAAACTCAACATTCAGAAAATTAAGATCATGGCATCTGGCCTCATCACTTCATGGCAAATAGATGGGGAAAGAGTGTCAGACTTTATTTTGGGGGGTGCCTCCAAAATCACTGCAGATGGTGATTGTAGCCATGAAATTAAAAGACGCTTACTCCTTGGAAGGAAAGTTATGACCAACCTAGATAGCATATTCAAAAGCAGAGATATTACTTTGCCAACAAAGGTCCATCTAGTCAAGGCTATGGTTTTTCCAGTGGTCATGTATGGATGTGAGAGTTGGACTGTGAAGAAAGCTGAGTGCCGAAGAATTGATGCTTTTGAACTGTGATGTTGGAGAAGACTCTTGAGGGTCCCTTGGACTGCAAGGAGATCCAACCAATCCATTCTAAAAGGAGATCAGCCCTGGGATTTCTTTGGAAGGAATGATGCTAAAGCTGAAACTCCAATACTTTGGCCACCTCATGTGAAGAGTTGACTCATTGGAAAAGACTCTGATGCTGGGAGGGATTGGGGGCAGGAGGAGAAGGGGACGACTGAGGATGAGATGGCTGGATGGCATCACCGACTCGATGGACGTGAGTTTGAGTGGACTCCGGGAGCTGGTGATGGACAGGGAGGCCTGGCGTGCTGCAGTTTGTGGGGTCGGAAACAACTGAGTGACTGAACTGAACTGAATCATAACATAGAATAACAGAAATGAAAGACACCTAAGTTGGCCAATTCTCTTATTTTCTAAGTGAGGGAAATGGAAGCTAGAAAGGAAACTTCTAATTCAATTGAAACTTTGTTTAGTTCGGTGCAGGTAAATTATTGAATACCCTATTTCTTTTTCTTCCACTTTTTATTGAAATATAGCTGATTCTCGATGCTGTGCTAGTTTCAGATGCTGAGCGTTGATTTAGTTGTACCTAGATACGTACCCTTTCTGGTCACATTCTTTTCTCTTGTAGTTTTTTACAAAATATTGAGTACTGCTCCCTGTGTTATACAGCAGGTCCTTGCCGGCAATCTGTTTTATGTGTAGTAGCTGAGCACCCTATTTGTGATGTCCCTCAGAAAGAAGGGACATCCCTCTCTCCCTCAGAGAGAAGGTCTATATTGACCCTGGCTGCAACCTGGCGAAGCTGGTGTTACTATATTCATGTCACAGATGTGTTAACTGGATCACATTGAGTTCCTAGGATGGCAGGGTTGATGAGCACAAAAGCTGTGCCTCCTGACTCCAAGTCTCATGTGTTTGCCTACAATGCACTGGAAGCTCTGTAGATGGTTTGAGATGCCTCTGCTAAAGATAAACCAGCAGAAACAAACATCAATTGCATTATAAATCTAGGTGTGCCCCACTGTGTTTCATCATGTTTCCCCAAATAAATCAATTTATTTCATTTCCCAAAATAAATCAGACCCCTTGGCCTCATCGAATGGCTATAATTAGACTGCTGGCCACTGGTCACCCTTGCGATTTCACCTCTGCCTTTCTAAAGCATGCTTTTGAAGTTAAAGGTATTTGGTGAAAAGGAAGAGGTTCTCAGTATAAAAGTAGATTTAGGAAAATATTTGCCTTCTCTAAAAAAGCATGATCCTAAATCAGATTATCAATCATAATAGTTAACAGCTACTTTAAATTGAGTTTTTTACCCTATACTGGTCACTGTAAGGCTAAGTACTCAAAAAGCATAACCCTTTGCCGTGTGACTTGTGCCTACTCTCTCTAAGATTCAGATTACGGGCACGAATAGCATGTCTCACTTGGCCTTGGTGCCTGTGCCTCTTGGCTCTCTAATGTTACCCCCACCTGGGTGTGCAAGCTCTCGATAAAAGCAGCTGCCTGGCTCTCATGTGGTTCTTTCTGCCTGTGTGTACATTCCTCTCCAGGAGAGAGGAGATCATCGGAGCATAGTGGAAACCTCACCCCAAGGCCCTGATACCTGAAACCACTCATATATACACATCATTTGCATGTCAGCAACTAGGTAGCAGTTTGGGAGATTTTCAGTAACATTCCTAAGTCACCTGAGTGGTGGAGAGGAGCGCCCAGCTGTCCTGGCTCCGCTCAGTGGATACGCATTAGGGCTGGTCTGTTGGGAAATGCAAGTGATCAGTTTCTTCCTGAAAGACAGAAGTATAATGGCTGGTGCCGCTGTTGGGAAATACTGGCGAAGAGATTTTTGACTGCTAGATTATAGGTTTGCCGACACTGATGCTTGCTTGTAAATAAAATATACCCACACTATAGTTCTTTGGCGTTCTCTCCTAGCTTTCCTTGCTAAACCCAGTTCACCCCCCATGCTATCCCAAGTCTTCTCTGAATCAGCAGTAGGAGAACCTGAGATCTACCTCCAAGCCCCTCCCCTCAGTCTGCAGAGGGCAAAGCTTGGTCTCGGGGCCCAGAATCCCCTCCCACATACTGTCCCCCCGGGACACCCAGTTTCTTTTCAGAACCTCAAGACTCTTCCATTCTTCTCCCTTACCCTCTATAAATCAAGTTCCCAGATAGGCACCAGGGATTCTTGTCAAGTCTTAGGCAAGGTCAGACACTTAGAGATTATCTTTTCAAAAGCTTTTGAAGGGAGGAAGCTGTCTCCAGCACTCTAGCAGACAGTCCCTGCCCACTCCCTTCTCCAGGGGATCTTCCAGATCCAAGAGGCAAACCCAGGTCTCCCACATTGCAGGCAGATTGTGAGCCACCGCCTGAGCCTCCAGGGAAACCTGCTTTGCCTGCATTGCTCACTTCTGCGTCGCCCCCTTGTTGCTCCCTCATTGGGGAAGAGAGCCAGCCTGGCTCTGGTCTGAAATCACCTTCCTCCATTTCCTCAACTTGGAGCAACAAGGTAGCTCCTGGTGTCACCCAGCTCAAGGTGCACCTCCTGTCTCTGGACAACTGTCTGGCATAGTCACTGCATCTTGACTTCTCCAGAGAGGCAGCACCATCCCCTTGTGGTGGTGGTGTTTAGTAGCGCAGTTGTTTCCGATTCTTAGCAACCCCAGGGACGGTAGCCCGCCAGGCTCCTCTGTCCGTAAGATTCCCCAGGCAAGAATACTGGAATGGGTTGCCATGGCCTCCTCCAGGGGATCTTCCTGACCCAGGGACTGAACATGTATCTCTTTCATCTCCTGCATTGGCAGGCGGATTCTTCACCCACTGAGCCACCTGAGAAACCCCTCGTGTACCTTTTGGAAACAAACTTAGGTCAAAGGCTTTTCTCTCTAAGGGGTATTTCCCTCTTTACCCTTAAACCTTCTTGTAGAATGAAGGACTCTTAGCCCTAAAAGGCACCTCAAGAATTCGTGCAAGTGTTTAGCTGCTGCTGGGGATTAATAGCATCTTTCATGGTCACTCAAAGGAAACCAAGTAAACAACCACATATCTCTCTCACCCTGGGTGTGCTGTGGGCTCCAGAATGACAGCGACAGAATAAACAGGAGATGGGAGGAGCCCCCAGCCCACAGGCAGGCACACACAGGAAGGACCCTGGGCTTTACCCTGGGCAGGTGGCTGAGATTCCTGCCAAGACTCCGTGAAAGGAAAATAAAGGCTATAACACCAAGGAAGCCCATCCAGGCTAAACTGCCCTAATCAGAAATAAAAGGGACGAGACTTAGGGCTGGAGAACTGCGCTCCATGGGATGCAGGATCACCCGACCACTCTGAGAGAGGCTGCGTCTGCCAGAGAATTCGCTGCTTTATTAGCCAGAGCCAGGTTCAGTCAAGAAAGTTAATTGAAGTCTGTGGCCCTGTGCTTTCACAAAGGACCTCAGCTGCCACACACTGTAGTTGCAGACAAGACACAACCTGGTATTACAGCCCTTGCCTCCCCTCTCTCCAGCCAGCCAGAGGAGCCTGAGAACCTTTCTTAAAGGAGCGGAACTGGATTTACTTGGAAACGTCCATCTTGGGTCCTCACAAGGCACAGGGTTATTGTTCTAAAAAAAAAATTAACAGGAGACAATTTCCTGAGTGTACATGTATGGGTGTGTAGGAGTGTATGTGTATGTATGTTAGCATGTATATCAACAATTATATGAATCACCATCCCAGGAAGCATGTGAATGGCATACAACAATGGCTGGAGAAGCTCAAGCATCGGTCTTAGAGTCAAGGAAGGCTGCACCTTAGTCTATTGAGGGCTGATCTGGCCTTTCTAGATTGGGTATTTCAAGGACTTCGAGACCATAGTTGATCTATGTGAGTATAATTTTACTTAAGATTGTATACGAATGAACGTGTGACTGATCCACTTTACTGTACAACAGAAACTAACATACCACTGTAAAGCAGCAACTCATTGTATACAAATGAGTGTCTTTATAAAACAATAATTAGTCCTGCAATTTGAAAAACTGTATATGTGAATATATGCCTGGCTCTGGTCCAAAATCTATTTACCTGGATACCTATCTATCAATCTATCAGTCATATCATACCCTTCTGGAAGAAGGCTGAGGATAAATATTATGGCCGAGTTTTCAACCCACAGTGTCAGTAGCTGAAACAGCCCCTTTTCCTCCCCAAACCTCCCACTTGCCTCTAACAAACCCATCCAACCATCAATACTTTTCTGTGAGGGCCCTTGTCAACTGGCTTAACAGATTCCAGTTTTCAGGGTCTGGCATCTTTTTATGCTTACTCTCAACTGGGATTGGGGCTTCCTGGAAGATCCTTCCTAAAGCTGTGTGTAGGATCTTCAGATGAACTCAAAGTTTAACAGAATTGCTCTCCCAGATGAATGAAACTATTACATACCACCCCCCTCCTTGGGAGCCTGCTGGGATTCCCAGTAGAGATCAGACCATGGCCAATGGGGCCGTTGCACTTGCCACACCATCCCCCACTGACTTGCTCTCTTAGAACGGGCCCCCACCTCACCCCTACACCTGCTAGGCCCATTTTCAAGGGGCTTCAGAGAAGTTAAAAATAGCTCATCAGAAAAAGCTTGAGCCCCCTGCTTTAATGTGAAAACCTTTGAGAATGGCCTTTTCAGCTTCAAAGCCACCACGGTGGGTGATACATCAAAGACAGGGCAATGTTAGCCTTTGATGGTCTGGTGTCTTTAAAGCAGTGGTCCTAACCTTTTTCTAGGTCATAGACCCCTCTGGAAACCTAATGAAGCCTATGGAGCCACATAGCATAAAAACACACAAGCTTAATGAAAAAATTGCCTGTTAATTTCAGTGAACTGGTGGACACCCTAAACACTACTCAGAGGCCCCAAGATAAGAATTGCTAGTCAAACATCATAGCTAAGAGACATCAAGATGTCTTTTCGAGTCTTCTCTAAAGGACCTCAATGGGCATTGAGCCCTCTGATCTCATTTCTCAATATTTTTATTTTTCCCTATTTCTCAGGGATCTGCTAGATTAATCCATTCATCCTGGACTGACATTCAGTAAGCACATATGATTTGGTTTGTATTGTTTTTATAGTTAGCATCCATTCTGATTGGTACATGCCCATGTCTCATAGGTTTGTTTTGAATATTACCTCTGTATTCATCATTCATCCTTCCATCCAACTACTAATTCAACCCCAATCAGTCCTTTTTTCTCAGAATCCTCCATGTCCTAGGAACTGTTCCAGGCACTAGAAAGACAAGAGGAAACAGACGTTGAGTCTCTGCCTTCATGTCATCTACAATTGAAAGAAGAGGCGAACAAATAAATAAGAAATGTAATGTAATGGGATAAATGCTCAGAACGCTTTGAGAGCATATAGAGGGGAATTTTAGTCCAGATTTGGGGCAGGGGATAAGGTATAACTTCCAAAGAAAAATTATGTTTTCTGAGAATAAAAGATAAGTGTAATTACCCAAATATAGTGCAAGTGAACAAGTAGGTGAAAGAATGTACAACGTCCAGAGGTTTGAATTTAACCTGAAGGCAATGGAGAGTAACTGCAGGGTGTTAAGCAAGACAGCAATGATCAGAATTGAGTTTTCCAAAAATCAATCCAGTTCTGCAGAGAAGAAAACGGATCGGAGGAATAAGTCTACAGGCAGGAAACCGGCTAGAGACCTGTTGCAATATCCCAAATGGTGGTCTAGGCTTGATCATAGCAGCTGGGTTGGAAGGAAAGGATGAATTGGTAAGATACAGAGGGTAGAAATGATAAGATTTTATGACTGGCTGAGAGAGGAGAATTAGCCAAGGATGATGCCCTGGTTTCTCAAACCGGCAACAAAATAATTGGGTCCGCTACTCATAGGAATAGTATAAAAGAACCCAATTTAGCAGGGAGGCTAGATGATAAGATGCATGCAGCTTTTGACACACTGAGTTTGAGCTGCCCACAAGACATCAAGTGGATGTTTCAAGCAGAGGCATCCAGCAGCCAGGTGGGTCTAAACTGCAGGAAGGGTCCAGCCTGGCAGTACAGATTTGGAAATCACTAGTGCACATATGGTCCTTACCTCCTGGAGCAGAGTGTGAGGAGTGGAGATTTTCAACAAGGGAAGTGTTGCTTCCTTGCCTGGAGAATTCCATGGACAGAGAAGCCTGGCAGGCTACAGTCCATGGTATCGCAAAGAGTTGGATATGACTGAGTGACTTTCACTTTCTCAGTGTTGTAACTCAGGGAACACTTCGGAGATGTGTGCGTTTTTTTTCATTGTCACAATGACGATAGGAAGCAATGGTTGGCTTTTATTGGGTGGGGGCCAGGCATGCCAAATGTCCTCAGTGTTGGAGACTTTGCCATATGAAGAAGCCTTTACCCTGAATGTCTCTCTTGCTGCTTATAACATTCTGAGCTTAGATTCTGACTCCAAATAAACGCTACGCATCTCTTACATGGCTTTCATGTGCACTGAATTTCATATACATTGAATTCAACACACATTGAATTTTCCAGGAAAGTAACTATAGGTTAAGGTGAGGGAAGGTGTTTTGTAAAGATGAAGCCCATACTTGTATTTTCAGCTCAGGCTTCTCTCCTGAAGCCCTACCTCGTCTAGCCATCCACATGCTCAATATCTCCACTTAGAAGTGTAACAAGATCTGGGTGCTCGTGCGTGCTCAGTCGTATCTGAGTCTTTGAGACCCCATGGACTATATCCTGCCAGGCTTCTATCTTCATGGGATCTTCCAGGCAAGAGTACTGGGTTGCCATTTCCTTCTCCAGGCGATTTTTTCAACCCAGGTATCAAACACTTCTCCTGTGTCCCCTACATCGGCAGGTTCTTTACCTGCTGAGCCATCAGGGAAGCCGCATCCTTGGGACATTCTTTGGTTAAGCCACACAGTCTTACTTACTTCATCACTTGACCTTGGCTCTATTTTCTGGAAGGAAAAAGGACAAGGCTCCACTATTCGATGTGGAAAGCTTTCAGAAGTTGGAGGACAGGTTAAATCCTCAGCCTTGGCATTTCCTTTCATTGTCCCACCTCCTTGTCCTCTCGTTTGAACATCTCCTGGTCCTGTGTCCCTTCAGTGTTCTCATGGTATCCTCTGCATGGGCTCAAATTTGCTTCTGTGCTTCTTACCGCCAGGCCTCAAGACTGGACACGACATTCTAGATGTAACGTGGCAGGTGCATGGTTGAACAGGAGCAGAACCCAATGTTTCATTTATTTGTGCAGTCATTTCACATTGGCCCAAAGCTTTGAATGTTATCCTAAGGGTAATGGAGGCTAACTGCAGGAGAATGATAATTAGAATTGAGTTCATCTAAGGCCACTCCAGCTCTCCAGGGAAGAGAATGGTGGGGAAGAATCAAGTTTAAAGGCAGGAAGTCATGTAGAAAGCTGTTGCCTTGTTCCAGGTGCCCGTGGGTTCATTTGGAACGTCTGGCCTGTAAATTCTTTTAACACGTGTTCTGTGAGGCTGGATTACCTCTGTATTATGCTTTTGCGCTCAGATTTCAGGTTTCTTTATTCAAAGGTTGGGAGACAAGGCTGCTCATTTTTTTCTTAATCCTTTACCCATTTGTAGTAAGGTAAAAGGCTCCTTTTTGTGTTCCTTTAACATGTTTTTTAAAATTTTGCTTGCCATTTTTCTGAGTATTCAGGTTGGTTATTTATATTCCCCCACCTCTACCAAAGAACCTGAGAGTCCTTTAAAGGGAGACCCTGGGCCTTTTTCATTTTATGTCCTCCACAGCACATAGCCAAAGGCCTTGCATGTAGCTAAACTCGTCATATTGGTTGAATTAAACTGGGGAGAATAGGGCTGAATTAAAAGCTGCTGTTAAAATGCAAATATGCTATCTGGGCTCCACAAGACATTAAGGTACCCATTAAAACCTTGGCACAGAGTAATTTATTGAATCAGTTAATAACCACCTAGTAAGCAGTGAAGGGCTGAAACCCAGGGAAGTATTGACTTGAGAGAGAGCTTCTCGAGAGAGGGTTGTGTGGTGCAGAAATGAGACATAAACCTAGCCTGGATGAAGGGTAAGTTTGAACTCTGCATCCAATAAAGTGAAAAGGAACGTTGAAAGTGAAAATGTTAGTGTCCAGCTCTTTGCGACCCCATGAAGTGTAGCCTGCCAGGCTCCTCTGTTCATGGAATTTTATGGGCGAGAATACTGGAGTGGGTTTCCTTTCTCTTCTCCAGGGGATCTTCCCAATCCTGGGATCAAACCTGGGTCTCCTGCATTGCAGGCAGATTCTTTACCATCTGAGCCACCAGGGAAACCTTGAAGCCAGCGTAAATAGAGTTCTGGTTCCAGTGATGCTCAATGACCTTGGGATGAACCCTTCTGGATCATGGTCTGGTGTAGTTGAATGGCAAAGGCTTTTCCAGGTTGTTTTTCATTTCTAAAGGTTACAGGCTTTACCATCAGGAGCAGATGTTTCCCTGATGTGCTGTGGGCTAATGCCTGGCACATAGTAGGCATTCATAGAGTACTGATTCTGATTTGAATGAATGAAAGTGACCATGGGACATTAGCCTGACATGGGTTTGAAAGCCAGTACCACTGTTTCCTACCAGCTTGCTCTGGTTAAGCTCACAGTCTCCCTCTTTCAATCTATGGAATGGGAAGGTGCTTTTCCATTGCCTGGCTCTCAGTTTATCACAAAGACTCAATGAGAAAGTCTACAAAGCATCTTGCACATAGCAGTTCAATAAGGATTGATTCCTGAGCAACTAACACACCCAATGCAATTGCTACACATTTCTGGCCAGAAAAGAAATTGCTTAGCATCTGGCTTTATCTGAAATTTTTCCCTTCCAATTTCTGACCAAATATGACATGCACCATTTTGGATGGACTTTTCCTAACTCTCTGTATGTGAACTTGGGCTGAGGTTTTGTGTGCTCAGGTGTCTCCACTTGCTTTCTCCCAAAGAAAGAAACCAAAACGTGCATATGTTCACTCATCCCTTTGGAGCAATAGCAGTAAACAACCAACAGGCTGCAGGAACCAAGTGCCAGCCCCTATGTGGCAATGAATTTCTAGCAGCCCTCGCATAAAAGGGCAAGTGGCCTCCACTGGAGGGGAGAGTTTACAACTCACAGGTGCAAGAATGATTTTTCAATTAGGGATAATATTGTTCTTCATCATGTTTTCCTGGAGCCTTGCAGGAGGAGAGGCTCTGGTTGGGTCGGAACTCAGCATCACGGTTACAGCTTAGCCATCTGAGATGTGCTTTCCAAGCTTCTGACCTCATAGCTTTGCACTGTAAAAGTCCATGGTGGTGACTGACTCTACTTACACGAATGGGCAGACTCAGGGGTAATCTTTTTAAAATTCTTGCAAATGTACAGACATATTCAAAGGTCCTTTTTGAGTTGTTCAGGCTGAACTGTCCTTTTGGCTCAATTGTCCAAATCTAGTTGATTTTCCCTTTTAATGTCTTGCCTATCCATCTTATCCTTTCAAGCAAGCCCTTGCTCCTACTGGTTAGGATGAATAGACAAGGTAGCGGAGCCTGTGTTCTACCTGAAATGAAGGAGTTCGGATGAACAGAGGGGAAGTAGCCAGGTGCTCCAGGTTGTGACAACCATGTGGGTGTGTGTCCAGTGTGGAGAGAGGACAATGAGGAAACCAGTGTATGTGAAGTGGAGAATTTGTCCAGATGCCAAGGAAGAAGTTGGAGACAGGTGATTGTCAAACTGTTGAGAAGCTTGACTATCTTATCGATGTATTTTTGATTTTATTACAGACCCTGTGGGAAACCACTGTTGGTTTTAGAAAAGAGGAACTTTGTGTCCATGCAAGGACAGATTGCAGCAGAGACTAGAAACAGTGAGATTCATCAGGTTTATTCTGGATTCTTACATGAGGGAACAAAGTGAACGTAACTCAACCCAACACGCTTTAAACCCAACAGTGTAACAGGCACAGGGTCTTCCCTGATGGCTCAGATGGTAAAGAATCTGCCTGTCAATGCAGGAGACACAAGACATATGGGTTAGATCCCCTGAGTCAGGAAGATCCCCTGGAGCAGGAAACGGCAACCCACTCCAGAATTCTTGCCTGGAAAATTCCATAGACAGAGGACCCTGGCAGGCTACAGTCCACAGGGTCCCAAAGAGTTGGACACAACTGTGTAACTAAGCAGGTAACAGGCATAGCGCTGAAGGCTGTGGGGAGCCAAGGTGTGACTAATGCTGAATTTTACCCTCAAGATACACAAGTGTAATGCAGATTCATATTCAGCAAATGCTTACTGCATGTCCATGCCATCAGTTAGGAACACTAACTGATCACAAGTACTGGAAGACCCAAGTAACAGCAGCTTAAACAAAAAGACCTTATTTATCTTATATGACAAGCCTGGAGATTGCATTAGTGTGTTAGCCCCTTGGTAGGCAGATGGTCACTGTCTCCTAGCCCTCCCAATTCAAGCCTGTTCGTCATCCTCTTCATCACAGTTACCACATAGTTGTAGACCATGGCTCCAAGCCAGCCAGGAACCTGCCATTGACTATTTGGTTGTTGATTTCCCAGAATTGCAACTTTTACAGCTACTTTAGTTCATACAAAGAACTGGTCAGCATCCCTGAGAGGAGAATACCTTGTCTTCTCAGCTTTTCCCATGCCCAATCCCTCAGTTGGCATTTCTCCTTATAGAACTTGCTTCCTATAAGTTTCAAGTACAAAGATGTATAAAAATGTAACAAGTAGTCAACTTATTCCCCATGGTAGAAGTCATATATGCAATAGTCACTAATTGAGGTACCTAATGGCTAAAATCTGGGTTGAATTTAGAGATGCCATTGAATGAAATTCTGCCTTCTTAATCAAAATAGAATTTCACATGTGCAGTGGTGACTATATTTAATAAAAAGATAAGCATGTGAATTTGCGAGACATCGTATTTATCTGCTTTACAGTTCTGGAACATTTGTGGATTTGAGAAACCTGAATAATAATTCCATTGTTTCTGGGAGGTGTCCAACCTCTGGTTTAAAGCATTTTCTCTTTTTGACTTCACTCTGTTTGATAGACTGTAGGTCCATCTACCTCCCTATAAATGACCCAATGTTGTTCCTTCTTATGACTGAGAAATATTCCATTGTATACATATATCTTCTTTATCCATTCCTCTGAAGATGGACTTCCCATGTCCTGGCAATTGTAAATAGTGCTGCAGTGAACACTGGGGTGCATGTGTCTTTTGGAATTAAGGTTTTCTCCTGGTATACATTCAATAGTAGGATTGCTATGTCATATGGTAGTTCTATTTTTAATTTTTTTAAGGAGCCTCCATACTGTTCTCCAAAGTAGCTGTATCGATTTATATTCCCACCAACAGTGCAAGAGGGTTCAATTTTCTCTACATCCTCTCCAGCATTTATTGGTTTTAGATTTTTTTGCTTTTTATGATGGCTCTTCTGACCGGTGTGAGGTGATAATTCATTGTGCGATGTGCAAAACAGAAAGCTAATGGGAACCTATGCAGGGAGCTCAGCTCAGTTCTCTGTGATGACCTGGAGGGGTGTGGGGTGGAGTTGGGTGGGCGGAAGGGCCAAGAGGGAGGAGATATATGCACACTTATAGCTGATTCACACTGTTGTACAACATTGCAAAGCAACTGTACCCCAATAAAAATAAATAAATAAAACAAAACATTTGGTGTTTGCAACAACCCTATGGGGATTTTTTAAACAAAGAAACCAAGACAAGTACAAAATAAGAAAAGCAGATCCACCAAAGCAGGGACACCAGTGTCAAGTAAACGTATATTCAAACCCTGAAACGTGAAAGAGTCAGCTGAATTCGACTCTTTCTGACCCCATGCACTACAGCCAGCCAGGCTCCTCTGTCCATGGGATTCTCCAGCAAGAATACTGGAGTGGGTAGCCTACCATTCCTTTTTCTAGAGGATCTTCCCAACCCAGGGATCGAGCCCAGGTCTCCTGCATTGCAGGCAGATTCTTTACCACCTGAGTCACCTATCCCCACACTAACATGGTTTAGGAATTCTTTTTGTTTTTCTTCTACCCCCAGGACCCTTAGCCCCACTACTGAACTGAAGCTAACCTCTGTTGCTTTATTTTCAACCTTTTCTGTGCCCACACGTGCCACTGAACACAAGGTTCTGGCCTGGAATGTACAGGGGTGATTTGTCATTTCACAGAACAAATACAATTTGGGTGAGAAGAGAGCCAAGTGATAAATAATCTCAAACCAGAAAGCTACCATGGAAGTTTTGGAGCAAAAGAGAAAAACAAAAACAAACCCCAAGAAAGCATAAAAGCTCAGGATGATTTATTTCATAATTTAAAAATCAAAATCGCCTTTGGACAGTAGGTCTTGTTTGCCCAGTTCTCCCCTAGAGTGAGTCATAATAGCTAAGTTATACACCCTTGGAAAGACCAGGGCTTTTCTAGTGGGAGCACTGAGACATCATTAAACTCAGAACTGTGCGTGGTGGTGCCAAAATCAAATGAACTTTGAAATGAAGACCAACAGACAGAAAGCCTCAGGGCCTGTGCTGCCTTCCTCCAGACCAATATGGTCCCCACAGTCTCATCCAGGAGGTGGCAAGGAAAAAATTATGAGGAGTGTAAAATCACTTGGGCCTTAGGGATAAGAGAGATGTGAGGGAGACTTATAAATTCAGAGCTGGGTGAACAAGGGGGAAGGATGATAGTAATGATAAGGGGTAGGATTGACTTGTCTCCAATAGAGACATGGCTAGATACAGCCACCAACAATCCAGACCTGTATCAGTTACCTACTGCCATAGTAATGCAACGTAACAAACAGTCCCCAAACCTCAGGGGCATAGAGCAGCAAGCACTGATCTTCTCTCCCAAGTCTATGGACCAGGCTGAATCTCAGCTGATCTTGTTGCTGTATCTGTGGTCAGTTGCTGGGTCCAGTGGGGGATGGCTGATCTAATTCACTCCCCTGTCTGGCAGTTGGCTGGCTATTAGCTGAAGCAATGGACGTGGAGGTGGAGGAAAAGCAAAAGTTTTCTTTGATGCTTTTAGGGTCCCTGACGGGGTCTGAAAATTAAATTGACAAAGATCAACAGGAGAAACGCACACACATTTATTTCATAGAAGTGCTACATGACATAGGAGCCTTCAGGAGAAATGAAACACCAAAAATGCAGTTAAGCCTCTGTGTTTTTGCGCTAGGTTTGATAAAGAGTAGATTGTCATAGAAAAGTATGATAGATGAAGAGTGAGAGGTAAGTGCAGTAAACTAAGGGAAACTGAGTAAGACTTGTTTGTTCAGATGCTTCTCAGCATCCCTTTGTCTTCAGAGATAAGAATGCTCTATTCCCCCTGGTATGGGGAGGGCAACTCTCTCAGGAGAGTTTTATGACTTGCTTCAAAGGGGAAGAGCAGGGGAAAAGGTCAGAGTCACCTTCCTACTTTCTGCTATTTTTCTCAAACTCCCTCAACTTGAATTATTCAAAGTGCCAATGTGCCTTATTTGGGGGGAGCAAGTCCTGAAGCCCATCGTCTAGCCATCTTCCCATACATCTGCCATCATCCGGACTGAGCTTGTTCATGTGGTGATGACAAAGCTCCAAGAAAGAAGGGAAGCATGAGAGGCCCAGTTCCAAGGCTAGGTCAGATTCACAGGATGGGAAAACAGATTCTAACTCTTGACAGGAGAAGCCCACCAGAAAAGGGCGCAGATGCAAAGACAAGGGAAGAACTGTGGGCATGTCAGTAATCAATATTCCACAGGAACAGTCCAAGGAGTGATGTGCAGAAGACAACTTATGAAGTCACAGAGAGTGGGGTGGAGATCTGCCTGTTAGGGGGCAGACTTCATCTCAGAAGATAGGTGAAAATCAGCCAAACTCTCCCATGATAAAACAGGGCTTTAAAGGCTAATATTTTGCATTATAATAATTACTAATGCTGACCAAGTGCTTATTGTGCCCATACCAGACTAGGTTCTGAATAACTCCCTGGAATTAATCATAGCAGTGACACTTGTCAGCACACAGCTGTGGTGTGTCCTACAGAAAGGGGCTTGCCTGGCTGAGAGAAGACACTATTACCAAGGATTGAACCCAGATGTAGAGTTGTACCCACTTGGAGGAAGGAGAATCTTTCCCTAATTCACACACAGGTGATGTATAAACTCGCAGTAGCCCTGCCTGCTTCGGAGGATAGCATTATTCTGACTTTCATTTTGGAACTAAAGAAAATGAAGCCTTCAAGAGTTTAGGTAAATTTCCCAGGAAAAGAAAGGCTTAGAGGAGAACAGAGATTTGAACACAGTCTGAATCTGCAGCCCACGGTCTTGACCATAGAACCATCCCATCATACTGCTGCAGAGAAGAAGCCAATTCTGACTCCGTGTTGGAACTCTTTCTTTGACTTGCTTTTCGTTGTTCTTGTTATTATAATCATACAGAATGGCCTGCCTCAGAGAATCTTGCCCCTCTGCCTGACTGTAAACTAAAGTGCCTTTGTTCAGTACCCAGTCCACCTGTGGATGGCAGGAAAAATGAAATTAACACATCCTTTGCCTGAGGCTTGCCAGTCTAGGAGACGTTCGCAAGATTAATGGCCTTTTTCACTTTGCTTCCTCACCTCCCCCCATCTCTGATCTATAAAAGAACCTGGCATGCGGATCCAGTAAGATAGTTATTTTGAGGCACTAGCCTGCCATCTTCTTGGTCAGCCAGCTCCCCGAATATGGTCTCTTCCTTGCCTCAACCCCTTGTCTTGATTCATTGACCTGTCCTGCAGGCAACAGAGCAAGCTTTAACTCAGTAACAATACTGCTGCTGCTGCTGCCAAGTCGCTTCAGTCATGTCCGACTCCATGCGACCCCATAGACAGCAGCCCACCAGGCTTCCCCATCCCTGGGATTCTCCAGGCAAGAACACTGGAGTGGGTTGCCATTTCCTTCTTCAATGCATGGAAGTGAAAAGTGAAAGTGAAGTCGCTCAGTCGTGTCCGACTCTTAGCGACCCCATGGACTATCGCCCACCAGGCTCCTCCCTCCAAGGGATTTTCCAGGCAAGAGTACTGGAGTAGGGTGCCATTGCCTTCTCTGCAGTAACAATACTAGATCCTTGCAATAACCAGCTAGGAAGAGAGGGGCATTTCCATGTTACAGGAAAGCGATCTGAAGTCAATAATGTAGGAACTTGCTAAAAAATTAAGGGAACAGGAAATGAATGGGTCAGCTAGAGAATGCTCATTTATTGTCTTCTAACCTTTGAAATTCTGTGAATATGACTGGGTGAGTAAACTTTCTTGGGTGTACCATACTTGACTTGGTCAATCACCAAAGTTCAGAAAAGTAAGACCAAGGCAAGAAGCCCTCTGAGACAGAAACAAGAATCCAAAGCTAAGAAAGGCACCAAGATCTGGTCAGGACATTCATTTTATCTCTCATTATTTACCTGCTCCATGCAAGGGGAAGCTGTGAAGCCACAGGATCAGAGGTCTCACTGAGATACGATTATTGTCTGTTACATCTAAAGGGCCCAGGTAGACACATCTCCTTCCTGGAAATATCCCCAAACTTGCTAAACCATGCTGATGCTACAATTATGTCCTATAAATGAAGCTGAATCTGGCCTCTGCACTCCGACACTGAATTAAATCTTGAAGATGAGTTTTGGGTGAAGTAGAAAGATAGCTTTATTGCCTTGGCAGGCAAAGGGGGCCACAGACAGCTAGTGACCTCAAAACTGTGTGTCTCGACCTGGAGAGGGTAGTGAGGAGTTTCACAGTAATGGTTCAAGAGGAGGGCATGATCAGCTCAGGGACTTCTGATGGTTGGTGGTGAAGTAAGTGGGAGTCAGCATCGGCAACCTTGTTCCAACCGATCTGGGATCTATAGGGTAGTGGGCAGCACATAGCTAACCTCTCCCACTTGGTGGGTGTTTCAGTATCCAGAAAACAGTTCAAAGGTATTGTCATGTATATCCCTTGAGGGGGAATCAGAACCCTGACCCCAGGCTGCACTTTTACTTCTTGTCTGCTCCTCCCTTATCTGCTTCCCCTCCTTTCCCCAGTTAGCACCTGTTTGAACCTGCCTGGAACTCAGGGAAGGTCCTGGAGGCTGAATGAATTCTATTTCTTATATTCAAGAAATGGGGGACACAGAAAGGCTTTTGTGCCCAAGAGCCCCACAGGGTCCTGCTCTATTTCACAAAGAAGAATTAAAGCAAAATGTCTAGCTCTGCATGTTACTCACCAGCATGGCTCTGGAGTTTTCATAAAGAGAAGGAAGCAGATGCTGAGCCAGCAAAGGCCAGGGCATCTCTGAATGCCTGTTTCCCTTTCCTGCTTCATCATTCCCAGACTCTAACTCCATCCCTGATTAACAGCTGGCTTACCAGTGTATGATCCCTTTGGGATCTGGGTACCTAAATCACCCCACCAACCCTAACTCATGCACGCTTCTTCGACCCTGCAGATTTCACTGGCTCTGCACTGTCACTACCACAACAAACCTGCTTTGGCTCCCAACTTCTGTCCCAATGCAGTTGAACAGCTGATGTAGCATAACCCTAGTTGGGTGGTCCAATTGGAGCAATGCCCATATTCATCCTAGAATGACATTGTGTTTGAGACCTGGTTCTACCATTGATTCATTGCATGACCCTGGGCAAGATGCCTGAAACTATCTAAGCCTCGGTTTTCTCATCAATAGGAAATGTTATCTCCCAGGGTAGTGTTAAGAAATCAGTGAGATAAAGTATATAAGATTCTTAATATAGTGCTGGCAATTAGTAAGTACTCCCTGAATTTATATCTCCAGTCCAAACCTCCCCCCACCCAATCTGCCCACATACACATCCAATTATAGGCTTGCATAAATAACTGTCTACTTGGCTTCTCCAGCTGGATTTATATTGGCTGTTTCCAATGTAACATGTCCAAAATGGAACTAGTGATTTCCCTCTAAGCCCTGTTCTCTGAAGAGCTCTCCCAGTCTCAGCGGATGGTAACGCCAGCTTTCCAGGGGCTCAAGCTAACCTCCTGGTCCCCCTTTTCTCTCAACTCCATATCCGATCCATCAGGATATTCCTTGGTTCTACCCCTAGAGCATCTTCAGAATTTGTCCGCCTCTCCCTACTTTGCTTCCCGGGGCTCACCCAGTCACCGGGGTCTCTCGTCTAGATGAAGGCACATCCTCCTCTCCTGTCTCCCTGCTTCCACCCTTGCTGAAATTTGAGAAGCATCCTTTCTAGTCCTATGTAAGATCACATCCTTCCTCTGCTTAAAAACCTCCAGCAGCTTCCCATCTCGCTCAGAATCAAAGTCAAGTTCCCGCCAATGGTCTGCAAGGCCCCCACACTGTGTTCCCCCATTTCTTCTTTGATCCCAACCCCTCCTCTCTCTCTTCTTTTTCCTCTCCAACCCCAAGGGCCTCCTTGCTGTATCTCAAAACACACCAGGCACACTGCAGCTAAATGTGCATGGGTTATTCCCTCAGTTCACACAGGCCTCATTCCCTCCTTCTAAAAAATATCTGATCCAGTGCCCTATTTGCAGTTGTCACCCTCTCATCCCCAGCACTCTCAGTCTCCTTAATGCTGTTCTTAATATTTTCCCATTTTCTTTAGCATTCATCACATTCTAACATATTATGTAATTTACTCACTTATTGTGTTTGCTATTTAAACCAGTCTCCTGATGGAATATAATCTCCAACAGGACAAGGTTTTGTCTATTCTGTTCACTGATAGATTCCGTGTGCCTGACACAGTGTTTTGCACACAGTAGGTACACTGAAAAATGTTTATTGAAAGAAAGAGCAAACTAATAGTGGGAAGTAGCATTATCATGTCTTGAGCCTTTTAAAGCCAGCAGCTATATCATCCCTGTCCTCACAGGGACCAGCACTGCTGAGATGCTCAGTGTAGCTTTGCAGAAGGAATGAAACCGAGAAGCTGACCCTTCCTTGAGACAGGCAGATACAGGCAGATACTAAGCTCATAGCGGCTTCCCTGAAAGGACAACCTCTAATATCACTTCCAGACAGCAAAATTGCCTCTGACATGTAATTTAAAACTTGAGATGCCGGGGTATAAAGTCTTATTCAAGTAAATGGGATCAAACATCAGGGCATTTCCACTCTACCAAATGGAAATTCTGGATTTAATATGGTCTCACATTCTCTCCCAGGCTGTTCCTCTCTGGGGAAGGAGAAGATGAATTTGGTAGAACTGCCATCCAGAGGTTGATGGTCTGACTTCAGTCAGGTGATCCCAAGTCCTATAAGAGTCTTGCTTTAATATCTAGTCAGTGAGAAGCCATTACCTCTCCCAATTTCCAGTCTGAGCAGCCTCTATCTATCTCCTGCTCGATCTATCCTGGACCTAGAAGAACCTACAGGCTTCTAAGATGCCCTCAGCTCTGCAGGATGTGGACTCCACCTGAGGCTACAGTAATTCTCAGACCACTATGTCACAGTTACTTATGTTTGTGAGGCAAAGGGAACAACACTGGCTTCAGTTTCAATTACCAGTCTGCTGGCTGCTCACTGTGTGACTTCAAGCAAGTAATTTAGCCTCTTTGAGACTCAGTTTCCTCATCTGTAGAATGGGTGTAATAAAACCTGTGCATGCTAAGTCTCTTCAGTCATGTCTGACTCTTTACAACCCAATGTTGGACTGTAGCTCACTAGGCTCCTCTGTCCCTGGGATTCTCCAGGCAAGAATACTAGAGTGGGTTGCCATGCCCTCACCAGGGGATCTTTCTGACCCAGAGATTGAACCTACATCTCTTATATCTCCTGCATTGGCAGATAGGTTCTTTACCTCTAGTGCCACCTGGGAAGCCCCATAACATAACCTACCATTAATTATTTTTGTGAGACCTAGATGAAATCAATGTTCTTTCTCTATTAGACCATGAGTTCTCCTGGACAGAGACCTTTTTTTTCTTTTCATTCTTTTAATCATTGATTTATTAAGCACCTACATTTACTGCAATGCACACAAGGTCTCAAAAAGACAAGCATGAAGGTGCTGTCCTTTCTTTGGAGGAGCTCATAGTCCTGTGTAATAAACCATCGCAATCTAATGTGGCAAATGTTCAAATGAAAACAAGAAGAAATGCCATGAGAACAGAGAGAGAGTATTATACATAGATGGATCGGGGAAGGCATCAAGCTGAATATGATGTGTGAAAAGAGTTTTGAAATAATGGGATTTCCTTGGCAGTCCAGTGGTTAAGATTTCACCTTCCAATGCAGGGGGTACAGGTTCAATCCCTGGTCAAGGAGCTAAGATCCTATATGCATGCATGCTTAGTCATGCATGACTCTTTTGCAACCCCATGGACTGTAGCCCACCAGCCCCTCTGTCCATGGGATTCTCCCAGCAAGAATACTGGAGTGGGTTGCCATTTTCTCCTCCAGGGGATCTTCCCAACCCATAGATAAAACCCAAGTCTCCTGCACTGCAGGCAGATTCTTTACCATTGAGCCACCTAGGAAGCCCACATCCCAAATGCATTTTGGTGGGGAAAAAAAAAACACACATAAAACAGAAACAGAATTGTAACAAATTCTATTAAGACTTTAAATGTGGTACACAACAACAACAACAACAAAACTGGAAAAAAAGAAATATCAGTTTGCCAGGCAGACAAGGGGGTTAGGAGAAGGAGTGGTCAATGTAGAGGGAATAGCCTGGGCAAAGACATGGCATCGTGGTGATTCTCCAGCATTAAAATCCTACACACAGAGGTTCTAAGTAAAATATGCTGCTGCTGCTGCTAAGTCACTTCAGTCGTGTCTGACTCTGTGCGACCCCATAGACAGCAGCCCACCAGGCTTCCCCTTCCCTGGGATTCTCCAGGCAAGAACACTGGAGTGGGTTGCCATTTCCTTCTCCAATGCATGAAAGTGAAAAGTGAAAGGGAACTCGCTCAGTCATGTCCGACTCTTCGCGACCCCATGGACCGCAGCCTACCAGGCTCCTCTGTCCGTGGGATTTTCCAGGCAAGAGTACTGGAGTGGGGTGCCATCTAAATGAACAAATAACCAGAAAGTCATTGTGGACTGTTCAGGGCATTCAAAGAGTTCAGTTTTGATTCACATCCAGCTTTTTGGTAGTGGAAGGGTGTCTGCCTGCCTGCTAATTCATTTCAGTCGTGTTTGACTTGGGACCCTATGGACTGTAACCCACCAGGCTCCTCTGTCCATGGGATTCTCCAAGTAAGAATACTGGAGTGGGTTGCCATGCCCTCCCCCAGGGGATCTTCCTGATGCAGGGATCGAACCCACATCTCTTATATCTCCTGCATTGGCAGGTGTGTTCTTTATCACTGTTGCTACCTGAGAAGCGCAGTGGAGGGGTATTGGCACTCAATTCTCTTATCATCAGTTTCTTGCATTTTTGAAAGAATTGCTGGGACCCAGGAGGACAGAGAGTGTATCTTGAAACATCATGAATTTACATGAGAAGTAGCCTCTGTCTTCTTTAATTAGCTATGCTGGGAGAATGTTTCAATCTTCATTTATCCACACATTTGGCCTTCAAACTCTTCCAGCTTAATTCTACCCTTATTGATAACCCTAACCCAGGGAAAGTAAAACTTGGCACTCAGAGAATGCTGGAGAAACGTGTGAATGTTTTTCTCTTCCAAGGGAAAGAGATAGAAAGTGACATCTTCTGAGCACTCAAATATCCCTTAGAGCTGTCACACATTCTCATATGCCCATTTTACAGAGGGGAAAAATGAGCCTTGAGGGCTTGGAGAATTTTTTTTATTGGAATATAGTTGCTTTATAATGTTGCGTTAGGTTCTGCTTTATAATGTTGTGTTAGTTTCTGCTGTATAGCAAAGTGAATCAGCTATATATTTACATACATCCCCTCTTTTTAGATTTCCTTCCCATTTAGGTCACCATAGAGCACTGAGTTGGAGAAGGCGATGGCACCCCACTCCAGTACTCTTGCCTGGAAAATCCCATGGACAGAGGAGCCTGGTAGGCTGCAGTCCATGGGGTCGCGAAGAGTCGGACATGACTGAGCGAGTTCCCTTTCACTTTTCACTTTCATGCATTGGAGAAGGAAAAGGCAGCCCACTCCAGTGTTCTTGCCTGGAGAATCCCAGGGACGGGGGAGCCTGGTGGGCTGCCGTCTATGGGGTCACACAGAGTCGGTCACGACTGCAGCCACTTAGCAGCAGCGGCAGAGCATTGAGTAGAGTTTCCTGTGCTCTACACTACGTTCTCATTAGTTATCTATTTTATACACGGTATCAACAGTGTACATATGTCAATTTCAATCTACCAATTCATCCTGTCCCCACCCTGGTATCCATACATTTGTTGTCTCTCTGTGTCTGCTTTTTTGCCTTGCAAATCAGAACCATTTCATCTGTACCATTTGTCTAGATTCTATATAAATACACATTAAAAACATCATCTATTTAATGCATAAATGTGGCTTGGAAATTTTATGTTTCTTTCTAATAAATGGCAGAGCTGGAATTCTAAATTGAGGTTTGAAAAGAATAGGCTTATTTTCCTTGTTATGAACTAAACGTGTCTCCTGCAAGTCCACATGTTGAAGCACTAAGCCCAGTGTGATAGTATTAGGAGGTGGGGCCTTTGGGAGGTGTTAATAAATAGGCTTGAATGAGGTCATAAGGGTGGGGCTCTTGTGGTGCTATTAGTGTCTTTATAGTAGCATCTGCAATAACATCTGCAGAAGGGGCTTCCCAGGTGGCTCAGTGGATAAAGAATCTGCCTACCAATGCAGGAGACTTAGGAGACACAGGTTCAATCTCTGGGTGGGGAAGATCCCCTCGAGGAGGGCATGGCAACCCACACCAGTATTAATCCCATGGACAGAGGAGCCTGGTGGGCTAAAATCCACGGGATCTCAAAGAGTCAGACACAACTGAAGCAACTGAGCACATATACGCAAGAAGCAAAAGAGAGACCAGAGTTGACTTTCCCTCTCTGTCAGGAGCAGACACAACAAGAAGATGGCCGTTTGTAAGCTGGAAAGAGGGCCCTCATCAGGAGGAACCAGACAAGTCAGCACCTTGTTCTTAGACTTCCCAGCCTCTAGAACCATAAGAGATAAACATATGCTGCTTAAGGCACCTGGTCTATGTTTTTTGTTTTTTGTTTTTTTTTATGTTACCACAGGCTGAGCTGAATCAGACACTCACCCTTGCTGGATGCGTATGCCTGGTGGCTTCTAAACAGAAGCACCTGTCTCACCTCATTCCACCAGTAAGTACCGAGAGCTTCTCAGGTTTCCTGGAAAGGATGGAATGGCTTGGTATTCTCCTCTCTTTCTTGTGCCTTCCTTAGCCTTTCTCAGCCTTGGCCACTGAGTCACTGAATCTTCTAGAATGTCAGCTGGTCCTGAGGAAGATGACCAGTCTTTAAGATGTCTGAGCACATCAGAAATTTAGAAATCAACCACTGCTGAGAAGGCAGGGAGTGACTTGACCAAGGATAGGGTTCCCTGGGGCCAGGTCTGAATAGCAGTGCTTATGGGAATCACCGGAGAATACCTAACCAAAAAGAGCAAGGAGAGTCAAAAGCAAACCTGAAAACTGGTAAAAGATATAGCCATAGAAAAGAGAGCTTTCTGGCTGTATGTGTGTGTGAGAGAGAGACAGCAGACAGACAGAATGAGGCCAGGAAAGGAGAGGGATGAAGGAGGGAAGTGAATGCCCATGATCACATACAGTGAAAAGAAATAGAGTATAGCCATAAACTTTAAAACGTGGACGTGAAAGTCGCTCAGTCGTGTCCAACTATTTGCGACCCCATGGACTATACAGTCCATGGAATTCTCCAGGCCAGAATACTGGAGTGGGTAGCCACTTCTCCAGGGGATCTTCTCAACCCAGGCATCGAACCCAGGTCTCCCACATTGCAGGTGGATTCTTTACCAGCTGAGCCACAAGGGGAATCCAAGAATACTGGAGTGGGTAGCCTATCCCTTCTCCAGGGGATCTTCCCAACCCAGGAATCAAACCAGGGTCTCCTGCATTGCAGGCGGATTCTTTACCAACTGAGCCATCAGAGAAGTGAACTAAAAAAGAGAAGGTTCAAATAAAGTAAATGTTTCCAATGGGAACCTCAAAGAATTCTTCTTCCACAGACATTTATAATACCCTCATATGCAATGTCCATTCACTCCATTAAGACCCTGTAACATGCTCTAATTTTGGTTAACTGGACTGTTTGCTTCTCCAAATACCAGAAAATTATTCAAACCTATGTTAGTGAATTAAAGGCTTTATGTCAAATATAGCATAGGCTTTTTTTTAACCAATCATTACATATAATAATAATCTTAGTAATGACATTCTCAAGGTGATGTAAGTCGTTTTCTCTGGTATTGAAAATGTCATTTTTTTCATGCACATCAGTGAGATACCAGACTGAGGATAAATAATGTGGTTTGTGGGGCTTCACAAGTGACATAGTGGTAAAGAATCCACCTGCCAATGCAGGAAACACAAAGACTTGGGTTTGATCTCTGGGTTGGGACGATCCCTTGGGGTAGAAAATGGCAACCCACTCCAGTATTCCTGCCTGGAGAATCCTGTGGAAAGAGGAGCCTCGCAGGCTACAGTCCGTGTGGTAGCAGAGAGTCGTACTTGACTAAACAGCTGAGCACAGGTGATAGACTACAGCTTAATTATTCTTTAGAGGTTCTCTGTTACAACTGCTTCTCCAGTTTCATTGTCTTCCTGGGAGGAAGCATTGGATGACAGATCAGGAGGGACAATTTCACTGGACAGTGTGGGGAATTAAATGTCATTGTATAGAATTGTACAAGGTTCATTGCTGGGCTCTACATTGTGCCCCAAAAACAAACTGTCCCTTGTCCTCCCAGGACAGGGAGGACAGTAAGATAAAGCAGCTCACAGAAGGCTCAGAGTAAACCAGCCATGCTGAGAATATGCTAAAGCTGTGCCTATAAGCTCCAAGCTTCCCTGAACACAGAGAAAGCTGGGAAAATGTTTCCTGAATTTAGTATAAAGATGAATGAATAGGAAGGAGTCTTCAGAGCACGAGTTCTCCCTTGCTTAACCCTTGATCAATGAATAGTTTCTTCTCTGTTTCAAAAAAAAAAAAAGATGAATGAAAACAGACATAGAAATGTTGGTCTACAAGTTGAGCAAAACTCATGTCCAGGGTTGGAATTTGTCCTGAATCAGCATGATTTGAGGACTATAAACACCCTAGGATACTGGTATCTGACTCTCAAAACAATGCTACATGAAGGAACTGGAAGGGTGGAAAGATGGGTAACATCTAGCCCCCAGGAGCACTTGTGGGGTGTGATCCTTGCCGTCACAAAATGGGAGACTCTGCATGTAGGAAGGGGAATCACGATTGCATCAAATGGCCACAGGGAGAATGGAACTCGGCATGTGAAATACTGAGCTACAGGTTCCTTAGAATTTAAGTTTTACCAACTTTCCAATAATAGAGCCTTTAAGGAAAGAGTGAGTTGACTCAAGAGAAAGTAAGATTATCACAACTTCAGGTCTTCAAGAGATGATCTACCAGGTGACACATTCAGAAGTTAGTCTAGGGGACCACACTTGTGGTTCAGTGCTTAAGAATCCACCTTGTAATGCAGGGGATGTGGGTTCAATCCCTGGTAAGGGAACTAAGGTCCCACATGTCGCAGAGCAACTAAGCCCAGGTGCTACAACTACTAAGCCTAAGTGCTCCAAAGCCTACACACCACAACTAGAGAATCTATGGGCTGGTGCTGCAAAGCCCACGAGCCACAAGTAGGGAGTCCATGCGCCACAACAAAAGATCCCATATGACGCAACAAAGATCCTGAGCGCCACAGCTAAGACCTGATGCAGCCAAATTCTTTAGTTTCTTTTTTTTTTTTTTTAATGTTAGCCTAGATTACCTTTCAAGGAAAAGACTTTTTGATCCTGTAAGAGGGAAAGAAAAATCACTGTGTTGTTTGGAGTAAAGGTTAGGCTGCTATAAAAAAGAGATTCAAACAGTCACTTAAAGAGCAAAGAAATTTATGACTCTTACCTATGAGTGTAGGGGCAGTCCGGCAGCCCCCACTCCATAAAGTCGCCATGGGAACCAGGCTGCTGTGGGCATGGCTCTGCCTTCAGCCTGAGGCTCCCACAGAGATCCCAGTCATCTCCACATCAATCAGTGAGAAGGAAACAGGCAAAGTCCAGGACAAATACTTCTTCCCCTGATGTGCTTAGTGACTGCCTCACTGCAAGGGATGCTGGCAAATGTAGTCTGAGCTTAGCATCCAAGAAGAAAAGGGTTGTTAAACAGCAGACTCTACCACGATCATCTATCAATGTAATAATCTGCCATTATCCATCAACTAGCTTGTTTATTAAGCTATCAATATTAATAACTACCATAGTTAAAAATGCAACTTCAGAGTCAGTCTGCTTGGTTTCAACATCTAGTTCCACCATTTAATAGTTGGCAGTGGGCAAGTTAAACTCTGTATCCTTCCGTTTCCTTGTTACATGGGGATAATAAAATCACCTACTCAATAAGGTTTTCATGAAGAGTAAAGAAAGCGATGCAACTAAAGTGCTTAGAACAGTGTCTTGTGCTGTGCTTATCTGCTCGGTCGTGTCCAGCTCTTTGCAACTCCATGGACTGTAGCCCACCAGGCTTCTCTGTCCATGGGGATTCTCCAGGCAAGAATTCTGGAGGGGGTTGCCGTGCCCTTCTCCAGGGGATCTTCCCAATTCAGGGACTGAACCCAGGTCTCCTGCATTGTAGGCAGATTGTTTACCATCTGAGTCACTAGGGAAGCCCAGAACAGTGTCCAGAACCTCATAAAACCTCAATACGTATTATTACTTATACTACGTAAATATAAGGAGGAAGAAGTACGTTTTTCAGGGAATCTTCTGCGTACAGATTTCCCATAATGTATATGAGCCAAATGTGAAATATGTTCATGGTATGTAACTGAAAGGGATGACTCAGTTTCTTCACTCTCAGCAGTGGATCCACTCAAATCCTCTGGCCCCCATTTATTTACCAGTTCTGAGGAAAATGGTTACTCTCTTCCGTCCACCTGCCTTCGTGCTTTGGAAAAGGAAAGCAGACTAGAAAAACTGCAAGATGCCAGCCCTGACTGTTCTATAATGTGATTAGAGTCTAAGCAAATAAATGTGCCCTACTTGCTGAATGGGCTCCAATCAGTCTTTTGGAAGAAGGATAAAAACATCATTGCAAGAACAAACACGAACCCAGAAATAAATAAATAAAAATCTTACCCCTGTCTCAGTGCCAGCTTGCATTAGCATACGGGTAGTCAGAGTTTTCAAATGGAAACACACTTTTGCCATCTCATTTGGATTTTTATGATGAATTTTGCACGATGCCTGAGGCTGCCTTACAGGAGACCTGGGAAGTCCTCCTCTGATTAATGGGGCTGACGATCCCCTCTGAGAGGTTAAGATCGCACAAAAAATTCAACCCATTAATTAGCAAGAATCCTGGTTGCCTGGGGTGGCCCAGGCTCTATGAGAATTGTGGATTTGGTCACCTGGGAAGATTCATAGCAGGTGCGGGGGCCGGGGCCGGGGGTCAGGGGCGGGGGTGGGGGGTGGTGGTGGCGTGCAGAAATGGAACTGAGAGGGAGGCGAGATATAATCGTTTTGAGCACCTCTCTGTGCTGAGCACTTGAAAATGCAATCACATGACTTCCCTAGTGGTCCAGCGGTTAGGAATCCACCTGCCAAGGCAAAGGACATGGGCCCCATCCTGGTCTGGGAAGATCCCACGTGCTGCAGGACAACTAAACCCGAGTACCACAGCTACTGAGCCTGGGCTCCAGAATCCATGCTCTGCAACAAGAGAAGCCACGGCAGTGAGAAACCTTTGCACCACAACTAGAGAGTAGCCCCCGCTCATGGCAACTAGAGAAAAGCCTGCACACGGGAACAAAGACCCAGCACCAACAAAATAAATAAATAAATAAATTTTTAAAAATGCAACTGCATTTACTCCTCACAAAAAACACGAAACAGAAGTGTTTTAACTACTATTAAGGATATTGAGGTCCAGATAGGTTAAATGGTTCACCCAACTTATAGAGCCAGGAAGGGACTAGGACGAGGAAGCAGGTGAACCTCTGCTTTTCTCCTCATCCTAAGAGTCGTTTTTGCATAATATTGATGTAAAATTGGGGCCGTGTCCCATAGAATGAAATACATCACCTGAACGCTGGGAGACAACCCCAGGAAGCACATTTACAACATTGGGTACAGGTTACATAAAGAAGGCTGAGCACTGAAGAATTGATGCTTTTGGATTGTGATGCTGGAGAAGATTCTTGAGGGTCCCTTGGACTGCAAGGAGATCCAACCGGTCACTCCTCAAGGAAATCAGTCCTGAATATTCACTGGAAGGACTGATGCTGAAGCTGAAGCTCCAGTACTTTGGCCACTGGATGCAAAGAGCCGATTCATTGGATATGACTCTGATGTTGGGAAAGATTGAAGGCGGGAGGAGAAGGGGACGACAGAGGATAAGATGATTGGATGGCATCACTGATTCAATGGACATGGGTTTGAGCAAACTCCAGGAGGTGGTGAAGGACAGGGAAGCCTGGCTCGCTGCATCCATGGGGTCTCAAAGAGTCAGCCATGACTTAGCAACTGAACAACAACAACATACAGATTATAATACACAGGGACTCTGAGAAAGGACATAGTTAATAAGTAGCAAAGGTAAGATTTTAACTGAAAGTTATGAGATTCCAACTCACACGGTTTACACAAGAGTAGACTTTGGCTGAGCTTCAAGGGATATGTGGGTTTGGGGGAATGGAGAAGAAGCATGAGAGGTGGTTGGTGGGGATCCAACAGTCACAGGCTGAAGTCAGCGTTTCCATAAAAATCAGCATCTACTTTTCCCTTTTCTGGCGACTCATCCCTTCCTCTTTCTATCATCTTAAACCCCCATCTGCTCTATTTTTCTTGCACTTTTTCACCTTCCTGCTTTTGCCTATACTAATGCTTCCTCCCGGAGTGCTTACTTAACTGAATCCCACCCATACTTCAAGGTCAGCCCATGATGTTCCATCTGTTGGAAACCTCCTGTACTATCTACCCATTCATTTAACAAACATCAATTTAGCATATACTATATTCCCAGAGGGGCTTCCCAGGTGTCTCAGCTGGTAAAGACTCTGCCAGCAATGCAGAACACCCCAGTTTGATTCCTGTGTTGGGAAGATCCCCTGGAGAAGAGATAGGCTACCCACTTCAGTATTCTTAGGCTTCCCTGGTGGCTCAGACAGGAAAGAATCCTCTTGCAATGTGGGAGATCTGGGTTTAATCTCTGGGTTGGGAAGATCCCCTGGAGGAGTGCGTGGCAACCCACTCCAGTATTCTTGCCTGGAGAGTCCCCATGGACAGAGGTGCCTGGCAGGTTGCAGTCCATGGGGTGGCAAAGTCGGACATGACTGAGCAGCTAAGCACAGGATAGCACAGCACATGCTTCCAGCAACCTTGGAGGTACTGGGGATTAAGCAGTGGATATTACTAAATCCTGCTTACGTTCTACCTGGAAGAGACAGAAAATAAACAAACACCAGAAATATGTCAAGTGCTCTAAAGGAGAATAAGAAGTGTGTGGCAACAGAGAGTGAGGGGGAGAGGGAAGGCAGGGTGATAGGACTGGGAGGGCTTCTCCCATGGGATGGTTGACATTTGAGTAGAGACCCGGATAAAAGGAAAGAGGGGTGTGTTCAGGGAACAGTTGGAAGGCTGCCCACCTGGAGCAAGGTGAGTAGCAGGAAGACAGGTAGGAGATGATGGCCAAGAGGGAGGAGGGCTCTTGCTACCCCCTGACCAGAATCAACCACTTGCTGCTTTCCACCTTCTCTGAACAAGCTACTCTGAACAACCAGGTTTTCATCCCCGCTACTTTGCTTCACGTGACACTCAGGTCAGCTGTGAATGTGTGAGTCCTTCATGAGATGGTGATGCACTGAGGCTGAGAACCTTGCTCAGTTCATCTTTCAGCACTAGTGCCTAGCACAGAACGGCTCTCATGTCTCCGACTTGCACAGATCAGGGACATGTGCTGGAAGTTATGCAGGTAAGACGACAAGAGGGGTCCAATACACCATGTCTGCAGGGCTCAGCTTTCCAGTCTAACAGATGTGCCCCCATGAGTGTGCCATGTCTGCAGTCCACGTATGAGTCATCAGAACAGTTCCAGTGATAGGGACAGGACCCCAAGGGACTGCTAAGAGATAGATAAAGGAGTCAGAGGGCTGAGAGTCAGGACAGAGTTCCAACTGTCCCTGCAAAGAGATGTGTTCAGTAGGAACCTGGGGCAGGAAACCTGTCTGTGAGGCTGGGCTGGCCCAGCCAGGTGAGGAGAAGGCTATGACTTAATGCCCCCAGAGATACTTGGGCTCACCCCCAAGTATGTCCAGTCCTACACCTTTAGCTGCTACAAAAAGCAGAGACAACAGTTTTCCCCTGATGGAGTAAGGGACTGGGAGGAGCCTCCATCCAGCAGACAGAGATTTAAGATGCCTTATTTCTGGCCTCTTTAGATACACAGAGACCACACTTCAGCCTCTGATATACCAAATGGTTCAGCTAAGGATGCATGTCATCAGCATGCATCTCACACACACAATCCTCTCCCCTGCCTCATTCTTGAGTTCCTAGGAGAGCCTCACATGACAACCCAGGAGGTGGTTGTGGGGAGCCCTTCAAACCCAAAAAGTCTCTCCTTAGAGCTAGTTCTGAGCCTGAAAAGCAATTTGTAGCTGCGAATGTCTAACAACTTCTGGGCCCACCCCTCCTTCTCGTCCTCCCTCCCATGATCAAACAGCTTTCAATGAGCTCCCTTGGCTTTCCTGTTCCCCTCCAGGCGTGCTGCAGAGTCTCCGGTGGAGCCCCCAGAACCCCTGTAAGTGGACTCTTACAGCTAACGGTCAACTCTTGCCTCTGCCAGCACCAAGCTCTCCAGAGCGCTATGGAGCAACCTGATGCTTCCAACACCATGAACAATCTGGGCAGAGCTCATAACGGCAGGTCCCGTAGCACTTCCTGGTCTAATAGTGTCACTTTGTAGTGAAATAAACTGAGATCCAGAGAGAGAGAGAGAGATCTTTTTTGGTGTTTGTCTGCATTTGGACCTTTGAAGAAATTGCCTGCATCTCTGGTTTCCTCTTAGTTACCAGATTTTCTTTTAATCTCTATTATTAGTCTTTTGGAGAAGGCAATGGCACCCCACTCCAGTAGTCTTGCCTGGAAAACCCCATGGATGGAGGAGCCTGGTGGGCTGCAGTCCATGGGGTTGCTAAGAGTCGGACACGACTAAGTGACTTCACTTTCACTTTTCACTTTCATGCACTGGAGAAGGAAATGGCAACCCACTCCAGTATTCTTGCCTGGAGAATCCCAGGGACGGAGGAGCATAGTGGGCTGCCGTCTATGGGGTCGCACAGAGTCGGACACGACTGAAACAACTTAGCAGCAGCAGCAGCAGCATTAGTCTTTCAGCTAGGATGGCTTTATATTAAATAAGAACATTCCAGAGCACTCCTGTGGAACAGCCCCCTTCCCCAGTTTAAAAGGGGCAGGAACTAGGAAAAAGAGTTACCGAATGGATTTCCTGTTACTGTTCATTCCATTTCTGAAGATACCCATCCATTCCCAGGCCCAAAGACATCCAGGTGGCTATTTGGGCATCTCATGAAACAGAGGGACACTGTGGTTATAGCTAGACCAGACGGGGTGGTCTGGGAACCCTCATGGAGATGGCATTTGAACTGTGTTAATGGAAAGAATGAGACCGCCATAAGGAGAGCTAGGAGCAAAGGTCTCTGAGTTGATGGAGCCTCAAATGGAAAGGTCCTGAGGTAGAAAGAAATCTTACATGAAAGCAGAGAAAGAAACTACCATCTTGTCCTGCCTCAGTTCTTACAAGAACTTCCAGACTGGTTCTCCCTACTTCTATCCCTGATTCCTTCACACACACATTGTATTTTAACACAATAACCAGGAAAAAATGTATCATGTAAATCAGATTACTCATTTTTCCTAACCTCTTGGCCCCTTCATCTAGAGAAAAGAGAGCAAGAAAGCCACCCAATATCAGTGTCACTCAACCCAATACCAATCACTCTTTTATATCACTCTATTTTATTATCTTCATAAATACTGAAAGAGTCTTGTTTCTGTATTATTCATTATTTTCTGTCCTTGCCCCCATCAGAACAAGGACCTATCTTTTCCATTGTTTTATTGCCTGAAAATGAGTAGGCATGCACTAAATATCTGTTGAATGAATGATAAGTGAATGAGGATAAATTTTGGAGGCAGAGATATTTAAGGACTTGCTCTTGAGTTGAATGTAGGGGAGGGAAGAAAAAGAATAATCAAAACACAGCCCCTAAATCCATCTCCAGGAAAGTATTTCTCCAAACTCAGGCTTTCAACATCCTATTAGACGTCTCTATCTGAATGTTCTATGATAAATCTAAAAATAAAATCTTTATCTCCTTTCTACCGAAAGAAATGTTCCTCCTCCTTGTCTTTATTTGGGACTTCCCAGGTGTCGTTAGTGGTAAAGAATCCACCTACCAATGCAGGAGACACAAGAGAGACAGTTTCAATCCCCGGGTCTGGAATATCCCAGTGAAGAAGGAAATGGCAATCCACGCCAGTATTCTTGCCTGGAAAATTCCATGAAAACAGGAGCATCTCTTTTCTACTGAAAGAAATATTCCTCTTCCTTGTCCTTCTCTAGAACTTTAGAGACAAACCCTGATTGGTCCATTAAGATCACATACCCCTTGTGTCTGAATCAAGAGGTTAGGGCACTAGGATTGGTCAGACCTGGGTCATGTGGGTGGAAGAAAGCTGTGATTGGCTAGCTGCCCAGAACAAGTGGAATTCCAAAAGGTATTTCCATCAAAGGAGGGATTGGAAGGAGTGACATCAGAAGAAGGAAATGACGGACAAAACAACAGATGTTTTGTTTTATTTTGTTTTGGCAGACAAAAACAACAGATGCCAACTCCTAATAGCTTGTAGTCATTGTCCTAAAGATGAAATATACAGCCTTTAGCAAGACATGCAAGGGCCTTTACCATCTGGCCCTGTCTATCTCCCCTGCCTCATCTCTTAGATCTGTCGATAACTGTACTGTGATGGTACATACTTGGAGGATGTCCTGCTTTTTATTTTACCTCTGAACCTCCACTGGAAATGCCCCCTGACTGTGCCTTTGCCCAAATCCTGTTTTATTCAGCTCTGATGTGATGGTTTAAGAGAAAGCCCTTCATGATAACGCAGCCTACAATGTAGTCCAAGCTTCCATCTTTCATCACCCACAGTCAGTGTATGCACAGGGGTTTAGCCCTGTGTGTGTGCTCAGCTGGAGCTCCTTGAGAAAACAGCTGTGCTTTTCATCTCTGTTTCTATCTATACTTCAAATTCCCTTGTGTTTGCTGCCTTAGCAAATAGGAAGGAAGAATCAGAGAGAGAGGAAAGAGAAAGGGGAGGAAGCAAAGAGTCTTAGAAATGAATGAGAGACCATTTCTTTCTTCTTCTTTTTTTTTTTTTTTTTTTGTATTGGAGAAAAGTTACTTTACAATCATGTGTCGGTTTCTCACAACAAAGTGAGTCAGGTACCTATCCTTACCCTCTTGGACCTCCCTCTCAGCTCCCTCCATCCCCCCCATCTAGGCCACCCGAGAGTGCGAGCTGAGCCCCTGGGCTTCTCACTAGCTGTCTGCTTTTCATGTGGCAGTGCATGTGTGTCCCCGTTACTCTCCCGATTCACCTCACTCCCCCGTCCCCTGGCTCCCATGTCCACACGACCGTATTCTACATCTGCATCTCTAGTCCTTCCCTGCAAATAGGTTCATCTGGACCATTTTCCTAGATTGCACATATAGGAAGGTCAATTGGTTACCTTCAGTTTCTCAAGTAAAAGTGAGTTGGATGAAGTTTGTGACTCGAATAGAAGCCAAAAGTCCTGTGCATGCCCTGAGGCAGCCATTTGGAAGTGTCCAGCTAACACATTTTTCCCAGAACTCCCGGACGTACTAAAAGTCACAGTTGTGCACTGCTGATGGGGTGGGAGTGTGCCCTGGGACAAGACTTTTGAGGAGCAAGTTGGCACCGTCTTGCAAAGCTGAAGATGCACATACCCTGTATGTCAATCACTCGGTTGTTTCTGATTCTTTGTAACCCCATGGACTGTAGACTGCCAGGCTCCTCTGTGCATGGGGTTCTCCAGACAATACTGGAGTGTGTTGCCCTTTCCTTCTCCAGGGGATCTTCCCAATCCAAGGACTGAACCCAGGTCTTCCACACTGCATGCAGATTCTTTACCATCTGAGCGCATAACCTATGATCCAACTATTCCACTCCTAGGCCTTCAAACATTTTGGGACCTGTACAAAACTGTTAGTCTTCCCTGGTGGCTCAGATGGTAAAGAATCTGCCTGCAATGCAGGAGACCTGGGTTTGATCCCTGAGTTGGGAAGATCCCCTGAGGAAGGAAATGGCAACCCACTCCAGTATTCTTGCCTGGAGAACCCCTTGGACAGAGGAGCATGCCAGGCTACAGTCCTTGGGGTTGCAAAGAGTCGGATACAACTGAGTGACTAACACTAACTAACAAGACTGTTAAGTGCAATACTATCCATAAATGTGAAAATTTCAAATTAGCTTAAATGCCACATTGAAGGAGAACAGATAAATAAATCCTGATATTACACTAAAATACAGGAGGCCAGAGGAATGAACTAGCCCTACCTTCATCAAAACAGATGCATCCCAAGGACATATGGAGAAAAACAAGTTGTACAAAGACATGTAAAGTATGATATAAACCTCATTTTAAAATGTGCAAAGTATATCAACAATTTGCTTACGGATAGATATATGATATTAGTGTAAAAATGTGCAGGGAATGTTCAACTACGCTCAGAAGAATGGTTACAGTGGGTAAGAAAGGAATGTAAATAAGATGGAGGACGAAGAAAGTGTTTATAGGGAAATTTAGCTGTTTCTATAACATTTCATTTCCTTTTTAAAAGACTGAAATACACATGAATAATATTTGATAAATCTGGATAGCGAACACAGGGGGCTTTTAAATATTATTCTTTCTAGCGCAGTAGACACTAGCCACTTGTGGTTAATTCATTTTGGATTTAAATTAATTAAAATTTTATAAAATTAAAATTTGAGTTCAGTACACTAGCTGCATTTTCTGTGTCCCACACTAACATGCAGCTAGTGACTGCTCTACTGGAAAGCAAGTGGCTGTCATGTGAGCCAAGGGAGATTACAGAACTTTCCTGTTACTTTAGAAAGTCCTATTGGACAACCCTAATCTACACTCTCATATAACTGACTATTTCATAGTTAAAACTTTCAGATTAATTTGATAAAGCATCCTCTGCTGTCAGTTATCATAATGACACAGGATCACAGTAGTTAATTATATAAAACCTGCTGCAAAGGCAACAAAAGCAAAAATGTGGACCTACACCACACAACAGTTTTCTGCACAGCAAGGAAACAATCAACAAAATGAAAAGGTAACCTACAAAATGGGAGAAAATATTTCCGAACCATATACTCAATAATGGCTTAATATCCAAATGTATGAGACTCTTACAATTCAACAGCAAATAGCAAGATAATTTTAAAATGGTTAAAGGACCTGAATAGACATTTTTCCAAAGAAGATGTACAATGACCAACAAGTATATGAAAAGATAACGTCACTAATCATCAGTCAGTCAGTTCAGCTGCTCAGTCGTATCCGACTCTTTGCAACCCTGTGAACTGCAGCATGCCAGGCCTCCCTGTCCATCACCAACTCCTGGAGTTCACTCAAACTCATGTCCATCGAGTCAGTGATGCCATCCAGCCATCTCATCCTCTGTCGTCCCCTTCTCCTCCTGCCCCCAATCCCTCCCAGCATCAGTCTTTTCCAATGAGTCAACTCTTCTCATGAGGTGGTCAAAGTACTGGACTTTCAGCTTTATCATCAGTCTTTCCAGTGAACACCCAGGACTGATCTCCTTGCAGTCCAAGGGACTATCAAGAGTCTTCTCCAACACCACAGTTCAGAAGCATCAATTCTTCAGCATTCAGCTTTCTTCACAGTCCAACTCTCACATCCATACATGACCACTGGAAAAACCATAGCCTTGACTAGACGGACCTTTGTTGGCAAAGTAATGTTTCTGCTTTCTAATACGCTATCTAGGTTGGTCATAATTTTTCTTCCAAGGAGTAAGCGTCTTTTAATTTCATGGCTGCAATCTCCATCTGCAGTGATTTTGGAACCCCCCAAAATAAAGTCTGACACTGTTTCCACTGTTTCCCCATCTATTTCCCATGAAGTGATGGGACCAGATGCCATGATCTTCGTTTTCTGTATGTTGAACTTTAAGCCAACTTTTTCACTCTCCTCTTTCACTTTCATCAAGAGGCTTTTTAGTTCCTCTTCATTTTCTACCATAAGGGTGGTATCATCTGCAAATCTGAGGTTATTGATATTTCTCCTGGCAATCTTGATTCCAGCTTGTGCTTCTTCCAGCCCAGTGTTTCTCATGATGTACTCTGCATATAAGTTAAATAAGCAGGGTGACAATATACAACCTTGATGGACTCCTTTTCCTATTTGGAACCAGTCTGTTGTTCCATGTCCAGTTCTAACTGTTGCTTCCTGACCTGCATATAGGTTTCTCAAGAGACAGGTCAGGTGGTCTGGTATCCCTATCTCTTTCAGAATTTTCCACAGTTTCTTGTGATCCACACAGTCAAAGGCTTTGGCATAGTCACTAAAGCAGAAATAGATGTTTTTCTTGCTTTTTCGATGACTAATCATCAGGGAAGTGCAAATCAAGACCATAGTGAGGTATAACCTCATACCTTTTAGGATGTCTATTATCAAAAAGACAAGACATAACAAAATTTGATAAAGATGTGGAAAAATTGAAATCCTTATGGATTGTTAATAGGATTTTAAATTAATACAATTATTATAGAAAACAGCGTGGAAGTTCCTCAAAAAATGAAAAACAGAACTACCACATGATCCAGAAATCACATGAGGTATATAACAAAATGAAATCAGTATCATGAAGAGATAGCTACACATCCATGTTCATTTCCGCATTATTCATAGTAGCCAAGACATGGACACAACCTAAGTGTCCCTCTAGAGAGGAATGGATAAAGAAGATATTATAGGTAGATAGATAGATAGTTAGGAATATTATTCAATCTTTAAAAAGAAGGAAATCCTGCTATTTGCAACAACATGGAGAAAACTGGAGGGCATTTTGCTCAGTGAAATAAGCCAGACAAAGGCAAATACTGTATGAGATTAGTAGACTGGTGGTTTCCAAAGTCTGGGAGTGGTGGAAATGGGGAGAAGTTGATCAAGGGGTGCTGCTGCTGCTGCTAAGTCGCTTCAGTCATTTCCGACTCTGTGCGACCCCATAGACGGCAGCCCACCAGGCTCCCACACCCCTGGGATTCTCAAGGCAGGAGTACTGGAGTGGGTTGCCATTGCCTTCTCCGAGATCAAGGGGTGCAGACTTTGAGTAATAAGATGCAGATGGTGATTGCAGCCATGAAATTAAAAGACGCTTACTCCTTGGAAGGAAAGTTATGACCAAACTAGATAGCATATGAAAAAGCAGAAATATTAACTTTGCCAACAAAGGTCTGTCTAGTCAAGGCTATGGTTTTTCCAGTGGTCATGTATGAATGTGAGAGTTGGACTGTGAAGAAAGCTGAATGCCGAAGAATTGATGCTTTCAAACTGTGGTGTTGGAGAAGACTCTTGAGAGTCCTCAGGGCCTAACGTATAGCATGGCAACCATAGTTAATAACAATACTGTATTCTATACTTGAATTTACTAAGAGAGTAGATCATAAACATTCTCATAAAAAAAAGTTAACTATGTATGATATAATGGATGTGTTAATTAACTTTGGAATAATTTCACAATGCATACATATATCATATCATCACATTGTACAGTTTAAATGTATTACAATTCTTCCCAGGTGGTGCTAGTGGTAAAGAACCCACCTGCCGGTGCAGGAGACATAAGAGACAAGTGCTCAGTCCCTGGGTTGGGAAGATCCCCTGGCGGAGGGCATGGCAGCCCACTCCAGTATTCTTGCCTGGAAAATCCCCATGGACTGAGGAGCCTGGTAGGCTATGGCCCATAGGGTCACAAAGAGTCAGACACAATTGGAGCGACTTAGCATGCAGAGTTGAAAAAATTAATTTCCAGGTCTACTATTAATGTGATACACATTAATACAAAGAAATAGAACTTTTCCCCAAATAAAAATATTTAATTACTATGGCAAGTAAAAATACAATTAATTTTTTTTTAATTTTAAGAAAGTGGTTTTTTTTTTACATTTTAAGAAGAGAGCATTTCAGCCTTAGGACACAGCATGTGGAAAACTTCCAACAAAGGGAACTTGACCTTCACACAGATGACATGCTCAGGCATATCAAATAGCTCGGCATGCCTAAGGTGTAATTCTGGAGAGGTATTGGAAAGATGTGAGGCTGGACAGACAGGAGGCAATGATCAGGGGATGAAATTGTTGGTCATGCTTAACATTTAGGGGGAGAGAGAGTCACTGAAGATTTTTATTTAAGGAATTAGCTACATTTGACTTGCTTTTTAAGAGTCTTCCTCTGGCTACTATGAGGATAATTCTCTGGAGGGAAATTGCTTAGAGATTATTGTAATAATCCAGCCAAGAAGTGATGAGAGCCTTAACTAGGTAGAAAGAGTGGACAGAATTTAAAGCCATTTCAGAGGGAGAATTCACCAGATATGGTGACTAATTGCATGTGAGGATGAGAGGAGAAGACGAGGTTGAGAGTGATTGCTGTGCTTTGTGCTTGGTTGACAGCTAAATGGGGGTTATCACTGAAATGAGGAACATGGGGAAACAGAGCCAGGTGGGATAGAAAGGCACAAGTTAATTTTTTGACATGTTGCATTTTAGATGCCCGTAAAACTCACAGGTGGTGGGTGTTAATAAGCAGTTGATTTTAAAGGTTTAAAGCTCATGAAAGAGTTCTGTACAGGTAAAAAGTACAGAGGTTTGTGAATCATTCATATGGAGATGGTGACTAGACATGGGGTGAGAATGATGTAACCCAATGGAGTGTGTTAGAGGGGAACAGTAAAGGACCTAGGAAGAGACCTATTGGGAAAGGTTAAGAGAGAGGAAACGGTTCCCCACTCTGCATGCCCATCCCCCACCAGAAGGAAAAAGTGATCTGATTGGCCAGATTTTATGATACTTGCATGTGCGTGCTAAGTCACTTCAGACATGTCTGACTCTTTGTGACCGTACAGACTGTAGTCCACCTGGCTCCTCTGTCCATGGGATTCTCCAGGCAAGAATACTGCAGTGGGTTGTCATTTCCTTCTCCAGCAGATCTTCCCAACTCAGGGATCGGATGTGTGTCTCTTCTGTTCCTTGCACTGGCAAGCGGGTTCTTTACCACTAGTGCCACCTGGAAGCCCTTTATATAGTGTATATAAGCCAATCCCAGTTTCTCAGTTCATTCCACTCCCCTTCCCACCTTGATATCCATAAGTTAGTTCTCTACATCTTTGTCTATATTTCTGCTCTGCAAGTAAGTTCATCTGTACCATTATTCTAGATTCCACATATAAGTGATATTATTAATGGGCAGAAGACCTAAACAGACATTTCTCCAAAGAAGACATATGGAATATTCTTAATGTCCCTTTGCACGGCAGTATTGTGCAGCCACAGTTCATATTTTAGTAAAAATGAATGAAGTGAAAGGATATATTATACAATATGGGGAATATAGCCAGTATTTTATAACTATAAATGGGGCATAACCTTTAAAAATTGTGAACAATTTTTAACAATCTACACCTATAACTTATAGAATAGTGTAAGTGAAGGAAAGTTACATGGCTCAAAATAGCGTGGAATTAAAACTCCTCTCCATGTCCTCCCCACCATTCTATGGAAAACAAAGAACTCTCTCACCCGAAGGAGAAAAAAAAAAAAAAAGGACATTAAGGTTGATTACGCCCAGCTCCCAGCCAGTCCAGCCTTTGGCCAATGTCCAGAATTCCTTGCCCCAGCCTTTTAAGAGATAACTACTCAGAACAACCTTGGAGAAGAACAGGCCCCCTTAAGACAGCAGCTTTCCACATATATACCTATATATACTTTCTGTTCTCTTGGGTTATGGCAGCAGCTCGCTAATCTGACTGCTGCCCTTTCTTGCCTCAATAAAGGTGATCTGTTCCTGTAAAGTGCCGGTCTCATCCTTTTTCCAAACCTCGCCTTCCCTAACTCCCTTACCCTACAGTAAGGGTTACCCTGGTGGTTCAATGGTAGAGAATCTCCTGCCTGCAATGCAAGAGAATGCAAGAGACCCTGAGTTGGGAAGATCTCCTGGAGAAGGGAATGGCTACCAACTCCAGTATTCTTGCCAAGAGCATCCCATGGACAGGGGAGCCTGGCAGGCTACAGTCCATGGGGTCGCAAAGAGTCTGACATGTCTGAATGACCAACACACGACAGCAACTACTCTTCAATTTTTTTTTAAGCAAATGAAGTAAACTTGTCTGAAATCATTGCCCCAGTGGTTGAAGTTTATCACCTTCTGAGAACCCACCTGTGTGAGTGTCATTTTAGGGGTGGGTGCTTGTCGCCTGAGCTCAAACCCTGTCCTTCCACAATCAAGGCTATAGGTCTCTGACCTGAGTTGATCAAGTTGTCTCCATTCTCTTCTCCCTGTGGGTGCAACCATACATTTCTGCTCCTGTTGTTCCATTCCAGTGGTTAGGAAAGATGGGCCTAAGGAAGAGCATGCCAGGGAAAGAACAGGAAAGGCCTCAGGGTGTGCAGGGCTGGCTCCTACAGGCTCATGGGAGATAAGGCATGCATTTCTGCCCACCATCATGTACAGTCACTTCAGATGGATGGCTGAAAACTGGTCATGAAGGGAGTATTTTTGCTACCTAGTCCACGTTCATACTCCTTGACACACGCAACATGCCAATAAATTAAGAGACAAGCTGTTGGAGCAAGGAATAGCAACTTTATTCAGAAAGCCAACAGACCAAGAATATGGTAGACTAGCATCTTGAAGAACCATCTTGCCTGGGTTTGGATACTGATTTCTTTCACAGAACAAAGAAAGGTGAGGTGAGGAGGCAAAGTTAAAAAGGCAGAAGTAAGTTGTTGCAAGTATTTCCTGGTTCTGGGCCAGCTCCAGAGGGGCTGTGTTAATTTCCTCTTTCCTGAGTCCATTCATAGGTGGGCCTGGTCAGGATGTTTCCTGCGAGCTAAACAAAGGTATTTCAGCTGAATTGCTCAGGCAGGGAAGCAGAGTTCCCAGAGATGGGCCATTACGTATATACTTTAAGCTATAAGCAACATTTCTTCAGTGATTAACTTGTAGCAAAAGCAATAAAATACAAAGATTAGAATAAAAGAAACAAACCCAATGTGGAGTCAGACTTGTTCTTCCCTGTGATATTTACCTGGCGGCTCCAGTGGTAAAGAATCCACCTGCCAATGCAGGAGATGCAGGTTAGATCCCTGGGTTGGGAAGATCCCATGGAGAAGAAAACGGTAATTCACTGCAGTATTCTAGCCTGGGAAATCCCATGGACAGAGGGGCCTGGCAGGCAAGAGTCCATGGGGTCACAGAAGAGTTAGACACATCTGAGCACACACACACACACATCACATGTACACCACAGAAACTGGCATACACTACACACCAAATTTCCTTTTGTTTCGGTTTCTAAAGATGATGCTGTGAAAGTGCTGCACTCAATTTGCCAGCAAATTTGGAAAACTCAGCAGTGGCCACAGGACTGGAAAAGGTCAGTTTTCATTCCAATCCCAAAGAAAGGCAATGCCAAAGAATGCTCAAACTACCACACAATTGCACTCATCTCACATGCTAGTAAAGTAATGCTCAAAATTCTCCAAGCCAGGCTTCAGCAACACATGAACCGTGAACTCCCTGATGTTCAAGCTGGTTTTAGAAAAGGCAGAGGAACCAGAGATCAAATTGCCAACACCTGCTGGATCATGGAGAAAACAAGAGAGTTCCAGAAAAACATCTATTTCTGCTTTATTGACTATGCCAAAGCCTTTGACTGTGTGGATCACAAGAAACTGTGGAAAATTCTGAAAGAGATGGGAATACCAGAGCACCTAACCTGCCTCTTGAGAAATCTGTATGCAGGTCAGGAAACAACCGTTAGAACTGGACATGGAACAACAGACTGGTTCCAAATAGGAAAAGGAGTACGTTAAGGCTGTATATTGTCACCCTGCTTATTTAACTTGTATGCAGAGTACATCATGAGAAATGCTGGGTTGGAAGAAACACAAGCTGGAATCAAGATTGCCAGGAGAAATATCAATAACCTCAGATATGCAGATGACACCACCCTTATGGCAGAAAGTGAAGAGGAACTAAAAAGCCTCTTGATGAAAGTGAAAGAAGAGAGTGAAAAAGTTGTCTTAAAGCTCAACATTCAGAAAACGAAGATCATGGCATCTGGTCCCATCACTTCATGGGAAATAGATGGGGAAACAGGGGAAATAGATGGGGAAATAGTGGAAACAGTGTCAGACTTTATTTTTCTGGGCTCCAAAATCACTGCAGATGGTGACTGCAGCCATGAAATTAAAAGACACTTACTCCTTGGAAGAAAAGTTATTACCAATATAGATAGTATATTCAAAAGCAGAGACATTACTTTGCCAACAAAGATCCGTCTAGTCAAGGCTACGGTTTTTCCTGTGGTCATGTATGGATGTGAGTGTTGGACTGTGAAGAAGGCTGAGCACCAAAGAATTGATGCTTTTGAACTGTGGTGTTGGAGAAGACTCTTGAGAGTCCCTTGGACTGCAAGGAGATCCAACCAGTCCATTCTGAAGGAGATCAGCCCTGGGATTTCTTTGGAAGGAATGATACTAAAGCTGAAACTCCAGTACTTTGGCCACCTCATGTGAAGAGTTGACTCATTGGAAAAGACTCTGATGCTGGGAGGGATTGGGGGCAGGAGAAGGGGACGACTGAGGATGAGATGGCTGGATGACATCACGGACTCGATCGACATGAGTCTAAGTGAATTCCGGGAGATGGTGATGGACAGGGAGGCCTGGCGGAGAAGGCAATGGCACCCCACTCCAGTATTCTTGCCTGGAAAATCCCATGGACGGAGGAGTCTGGTAGGTTGCAGTCCATGGGGTCGCTAAGAGTCGGACATGACTGAGCGACTGAACTGAATTGAACTGAACTGAACTGAAAAGAGGCAGTGTTAGACATTTGCCAGCACAACCCTGGCATCCCTGACTGCCTAAGGCAGCTACTTTGCTCATCTTGAGCTTCTCTGGGTAAAGAAGTGTTCAAAGCACTGGTCAGTTCCTGGTCAGTTATGCTGTTCTTGCTTGGGGAAAAAAGAAGAAAAGAGAGAAATGAGAGAGGGAAAGAAAAAGAGAAGAAAGGGAACATCCCCATGCTAAGTTCAGAGTGTTACATGACCTTCTATACTTTCTCCCCAAAAGCTGACCTTGAACTTGAGTTGTCTCTGCCAGCTCTTCTTTTAAAGAGAGTATAGCAGGAGAGGTGAGAAAGATACCAGAGAGTTTAGATCTCTCAGCAGGCCCACAACCTAGCACTGGAAAACATCTTCTCTATGTTCAATAACTTTCCACAGCATCTCATTATGTTCTGTGGAGAGACAAAGTGGGTATTAAACCTGTCAATTACAGACAGTTATGCTGCAGATCTAAAGCCTCGGACATCCTGCGGCAGAGCCAGGATGGAAACTGGCAGCCCTCATAATCATTTCTAATATGAAATGGACATATCTCTCCCTCCATGGAAACAGCACTCGAGTTTCACCTGAGAAACCCTGGAATTGGATCACCAGGAATTCACCTGATAGGCAGAGTGGAGTGGCATGGGAGTAAATGATCTGGTGGGCAGCACGCAGCGACAGGGTAATTGAATGCTTAACACCGTGGGGTGGTGGGGTAATTGCAAGATTGATGATTGAAGCTTTTGTTTCGGGTCCAGACAGCAATTAAAGACTCTGGCACAGCGTTTATTTAAGCAGACATCCAGGTGGCTACAGGATTTCCGTACACTGTAATTTGCTATAGTCTCTAGCTGGCCCCCCCTCACCTGTGCAGTGTTGCCCTGCGAACAGTCCCCCAGAGCTGGGTAAGGGCACTCCTCTCTCTGCTTTAAGCAAGACGGTTTTGTTCAACACATTTCATTCTGCAGTGGAGAGCTGCAGGATTATTCTTTTTTCTAACAAAGATCAGAAAGTCTAATTTAAAAAGACAGTGGCATGAGTTGCTACAAGTTTTCCAGTGGTGTAAAGGAGAAGGTCTGGGGAAATGAAGGAGTTGCTTTGTGATTTTTTTTTTTTTCCAATTTCGTCCTCAGCAGTATTTTTACTTTCCTACTTTCAAACATTGTCTCTGTTCTGTCTTTCGAAGACTCTAACCGGGGCTTGTTTAGAGTAAATTCCCAGGAGGAAACCAAGTCTTATCTGTCAGTTCTGGATGTTTTCCAGTTATTTTTAAGAGGGTGCAAAAAGGTCAACAACTCAAGAACTGTTTAAAAAGGAGTGAACAACAAAATGCTGGTGGCCGCTTTAATTCCTTTCAAAGGTTTCCTGGCCAGGCAGCCTTGTGGGGGCCGGCATGAGGGGTGACATTGAGAATTTTTTGCAGGCAGCTATTCTTCCCTGGAGAAGGGATAGGCTACCCACTCCAGTATTCTCGGGCTTCCCTGGTTGCTCAGTTGGTAAAGAATCCGCCTGCAGTGTGGGAGTCCTGGGTTTGATCTCTGGGTTAGGAAGATCCCCTGGAGGAGGGCATGGCAAACCATTCCAGTATTCTTGCCTGGAGAATCCCATGGACAGAGGAGCCTGGCAGGCTACAGTCCATGGGATCACAAAGTCGGACTCGACCGAAGTACCTAGCACAGCACAGCACAGAGGGCTTCACTTGGCTTCCCAGACCTCAGTTATCCACTTATTACCAGTCTGAACCAACCAGACATTTTTTTTTCCCTTTACATCGATGCGTGTATTTTTACTTATATTTTTCTTACATAAATGCATTTAAAACACATCTTTGCTGTTCAGTTGCCAAGTCGCATCTGACTCTTCATGACCCCATAGACTGCAGCATGCCAAGCTTCCCTGTCCCTCAACATCTCCCAGAGTTTGCCTATTGCATCAGTGATGCCATTAGGCAAATTATTTTAAAAGGAAACTGTGTCAAGGGCAAGAGGAATTCCTTCCTTTAAGCCTAAAATGGACTTATGGAAATTTAATTTGGAGAGGGACCCAGGGACTGAGGTGGATCCTGATGCAGATCAGGATTGCAGCCTGCAGAGGGGTATTTGAGTGTGAATGACTCCACACCACCATGCAAAACTATCCCTCTCCCACTTGCCTCAAAGAGAGATGGCCCAGGTCGTAATTCCAAGAACTGGACAAGAGAACCCCTTTGTCCCCATACATAATACACATATACATCCAAGTACATTCATCTCCTGTCTTCCAAGAGACTTAAGCCTTCCTCTCTCCTCTGGCACCCCAGACTCCAAGGCTCTACACTGACTAAGGCTCCCAGGAAAGAGTAGTAAATATTTACAAAGCAGAAATAGAGACACAGATGTAGAGAACAAACATATGAATACCAAGCAGAGAAGGGAAGTGGAATGAACTGGGAGACAGAGCGACATACATACATGATTGACACTATGTATCAAAAAGGTAACTGATGAGAAACTACTACCTAACACAGGGAACTCTGCTCAGTGCTCTATGGTGGCCTAAATCGGAAGGAAATTTTAAAAAAAGAGGGAATGTATGTATACTTGTGGCCGATTCACATTGTTGTACAGTGGAAACTAACACAGCATTATAAAGCAACTACACTCTAACACAAATTTTTTAAAAAATATATGTGTGAACAACCCTAACGAAGGATAGAGGTTTAGAAATGGAGTCTTTATGGTGTGGAAACATGACTCATGTGACTCTTCCTAGTAACACCACTCAAGATATCCCTGGGTGTAGTGTTTAAGACATGTTACAGTTTGGGGCCATTTTGTGCCCAGTATCTTGTAGACTATGTTACCACCAAGAATGGGGAAATGAATACAAATCAGAAGAATTCTAGAAAACTTTAAGTAGAATGCATTTACTCTGAATTTAGAAGGATGGATTCAGTTTTTGAAAGGAGGCAATGCTTGAATGGAGTTATGGCTAGCAGGAACATCATAAACAAAGCTAGGAAAAGCAAAAGTGTCAGGGAATAGCAAGCAGTTGAGTGTGACTGAATGTGAAAAAAATGCAGAGGGCAGTGGAAAGAGTAGAATTAGGAGACAAAATTGAAAAGTGAGGTCAGAAATATAACACACTCTGTTCTTGATGTAAGGGAGAACCATTAGATAGTTTCATGCAAAGAAATAGCAATCAGACTTATGATTCAGAGTTAATTCTGGTAGCTTTATGTACAACTGGAGACACAAAACCATTTTATGAGGCTGTGTCTGTAGCTCATGTAATGCAAAGGGGCTGAATTAGGTCAATATTCATTCATTCATTAGTCACCCAACAAATATTTGTTGAATCCCTCCTCTGGGAAGAGAATGGTGGGCAGTAAAATTTTACAGTCTACTGGAGAAGAAACAGACCTTGATCAAAGAGTCACAGAAATAAACGTAAAATTGCAGTGGCCCTCAAGTACCCATTTGGGAAATACAGGAGTGTGTTCAACAGGAATGCTTGACTTGGTCTTAGAACTCTCTCCAAAGAAGTGACAGTTGAGCTAAGATCTAAAAAATCAATACAATTAGCTTGGCGTAAAAATAGAAGAAAGATATTCTTTCACTGTAGAAAGAATATGCAAAAGTCTTTTGACGGCAGAAACATGATATATAAGGCAGAAAGGAGAGAAATCAGGACTCAAAAGCAATTGCAGGTGAGCATTCATCATGGAAGGCCCCTTCGCCTATGTGAAATAGTTGTGCCTTTATTCCAAGAGCAAATGGAAAACGTGGGATGCTTTTAAGCAAAAAGGTGACACGATGGGATTTGCATCATATCTACATATAAAGATATAGACCTATAGCCTAAATAGAGAATAGATTAGAGAAAAACAACTTTCAGTGTGGAAAATCCCAACATAAGTCTATTGTTATAGGTCAAGCAAGAGCTATCATAACCTGGGCCAGGGTCATGATGGGGGAAGCCAAGAGAAGTGGATAGACTCAAAAATATTTTAAAAGTGAAATAAAGCAGATGTGGCAATAGACTGAATATGGGGAGAGAAGGAAAAGGAAGTGTCAAGGATGAGCTCTAAGTTACAAAGCTAGAGAGAGAGTGGTCCTTGAGACAAGGACCCATGGGAGGTGAGTGTAAGAGAGAGGGCGAGAAAATGTATACATGTGTGTCCGTACACCGGCACACACAGAAATCATGGGCCCAGCTTTGGAGATGTCAGGTTTGCGCTGTAAATTTCAGATGTCCAAGAGGAGCTGTCAAGCCCACGGTATATAGGAAGGTCTGAAATTCAAGGAGAATACCAAGGAAAGGAAGACATCAGAGGAGCAAAGTGTCATATTAACCATTTCCTGACCAATAAATTTCAGGTCTCCCAAGGAAAAGTAACTGTTGTATCCTGATTATATCAGGATGTTTTGATTTGCAAGTAACTGAATACCTTAACTCCAACTGATGAAAACATTTGTAAATCTATTCTCTCAGATATCTGAAAGAAGTGAGGCAGGGTGAACATGTGTGTTGTTCATCCAAGGGCTCAACAATGTCCATGAGGACCCTGATGTTTTCAATCCCTCTCTGCCATTCCTGGTATTGGGTTCATCCTCAGATGGTGAAGACCACCATTGGTCCAAGTGTTACATCTAACTTGGCAATGCCCAGAGAAATAAAACAGATCCATTCTCTGTGTGTTTCTCCTTTCAAGTCTCATTATTTAGGATTAGCTCTCATGCCAATGGGCTTCCCTGGTGGCTCAGTGGTAAAGAATCTGCCTGCAATGCAGGAGACTGGAGTTCGATCCCTGGGTTGGGAAGATCCGCTGGAAGAAAGAAATGGCAACCCACTCTGGTATTCTTGCCTGGGAAATGCCATGGACAGAGGGGGCTGGCAGGCTACAGTCCATGCAGTCCACAAAGAGTCAGACATGACTTACTAACTAAAAAACAATAACTTATACCAATGCCTGGATCAATCACTGGAAGGAGGAAGGGGCACCCTGATGGCTTTGACTAACGGTCTGTGGTAAATGGATATAGGATAGTCAACAATTATGCCTTTTAAATCTATGGTATGGACTTCACTGGTGGTCCAGTGGTTAAGACTTTGCCTTCCAATGTAGGAGGTATGAGATCGATCCTTGTTCGGGAAGCTAAGATCCTCCATGCCTCAGGGACAAAAAAAAAAACAACTTACAAACATAAATTCAATAAAGTAAATTCAGAAGCAAATTCAATAAAGACTTTAGAAATGGTCTACATCAAAAAAAACTTTTAAAAAACTTTGACAGCTTAGATAGATTTATATGCATAAAAATAATAGCAATCACTGAAAGTTAGCTATATCAAATACTGTAGTAAGTTCTTTACATGTATTTCCTCATACATACATGTCCACCATAGTCCAAAAACAGAAGCTATATTTTTTATTCCCATTTTACTGATGCAGACACTGAGAACCAGAGAAGTCAAATAATTTGCTCAAGTTTACATCACCGGTTAAGTAGCTAAGATTTCATCACATATTTAATTCCAAAACTTACTAACTTGATATGGAATACTGCCTTTCCTTGACCTCTACCAGTAATTTTAACGTCAAGATTTCTTTAAAAAGAAAATATGTTGCTTTGTACACACATACATACACACAAAAAGCATACTTCTACAATGAGACCAAAGAGTCTCATTCTGAGTTCTAACCTCTAGTTTTGGCATATGCATTTACACATTTTACTTTGTAATCACAGATTAGATTTTTAGCCTCTTTTTCCTCTAAACACTATGTTGGACACTTTTTTATTGTTTCTATGGTCTTTATAATCACTTTTTAATAACTATATAATATTTCAGTGAGTGACTGTGCAACGATTACTTAATTATTTTCCCACTGTTGGAGGTCATTTCCAATTTTACATGCTATAGATAATGTTGCCTGCAAGAGTTTCAGGCTATAGGGAATTTTTCCTCTTTCATTGAATTATTTCCTCATTTTCCATACACATGAGAAAAAATGTTGGGCCAACAGGTATGAAGCATCATATAGTTCTGGATGTGTGCTGCTAAATTGCCCTGCAGAAATGTTTCACTAATTTGCACTGCTATGCAAAGTCTATAGCTAGTGTTAATCACTCAGTCATGTCCGACTCTTTGCGATCACCTGGACTGTAGCCCCTCAGACTCCTCTATCCATGATATTCTGCAGGCAAGAATACTGGAGTGGGTTGCCATTTCCTTCTCCAGGGGATCTTCCCCACCCAGTACCTGGGTCTCCTGCATTGCAGAGAGATTGTTTACCGTCTGAGCCACCAGGGAAGGGAAACAAGTCTACTAGTTAGCACTAATACAACTACCCAACCAGCACTGGTGGTCTGGATGCCTACCATTTATTATTATATGAGAAAGATACAATGTTGCTGTTGTTTAATTGCTAAGTCATATCTAACTCTTTTTGGGACCCCATGCACTGTAGCTCACCAGCCTCCCCTGTCCAAGGAATTTTCCAGGCAAGAATACTGGAGTGGGGTGCCATTTTCTTCTTCCAGGGGATCTTCCTGACCCAAGGATTGAACCTCATCTTCTGCCTGCCTTGGCAGGCGAGTTCTTTACTACTGAGCAACCAGGAAAACCCAGAGATACAATGGAACCTTTCTATTTTCTTGTGACAATCAGTGAGGTTGAGCGTTTTCCATGTATTTAATTCCTATTTGTATTTCCTTATACATGAGTGATCAGTTTCTACTTTTCATCCATCTGATCTAAGAGTTTCAGATGGTGTTCACTGCGGGTGGCCTGGGAGACAGGATCCCTTTAAGGGAGGGCTTGTGTGACATGAAAAGTGCTTTCCTTGAAACTTGGGCTTTTTAAGACCCAGGAACCGTTTTGAGCACATGGCAGCAAGGCTATGGTTGTGAACGACCTTAATGGGGCTGTTAGGGAGATGTTGTTACTGAGAATTATTTGACTCATTCCAAGCTGTAAATTCATTTCTTTGCCCATTTTCACCATGTGCCATAAATAACCAGAGCTGTATAAACAAATCTCACCCAGGCACATGAACCCACTGAAATGAGACTTTTAAAAATACTAACAATCTGATAGTTACTTGATTCATGCATAAGCCATGCACCAAAATCACCCATGATCCTCTGGAACCTACACAAATGTGTGTGTGTGTGCGTGCGTGGTGTGTGTGCACACACACACACACACACACTGTGGTTGCCTAATGAAAAATAAAAGGCCTCATAGGGTCATTTCAACCAAGTGCAAGGGAATAGAGAAAGATGTTGACAGATAAATAATTGCTAGGAAAAAAAATAATGTTTTGTCCATAAACAAGTTTTCAAATCAAAAGGAGTATTTTCAAAGGATAACCAACAAATTCAATAGCACACAGAATCCTGTTTAATGTTACATGGCAGCATGGATGGGAGGAGAGTTTGGGGGAGAATAAATACATGCATATGTATGACTGAGTCCCTTTTCTGTTCATCTGAAACTATCACAACATTGTTTGTTCATCAGCCATACTTCAGTACGAAATAAAAGGTATACAGTTGAAAAAAATAATAAAGGAGTATTTTCTGCGAGGTACATGAGAAAATAAAAAGTAAAATCACAAAAATGGGGGCTGACTGCCAGCTTTCCTGTCACTGCCCTCTTCTTGGGTGAAGAAAACGTGTCAGGTTAGTGAGGTAACTAACCCAGTGGGAAGCGAAAACTAACAAGACAGAATGAAAACGCTAAAGAAAACCCCATCAGGGGCAGGATGTAGTGATTCAAGTTTGCAATTACAGGCTTAAAAGGCAGCCTCAGCTTCACTCAATTCTGAGTGATGCTTAAAGATTCAGGGACCTAGAAATTTCCATACAAATCATGGAACTTGCCAGATGAGCACAAGCAGCACTTTTAAAGGTTGCGAATGGACAGGGAGTCCCTTACCTGTGTGGGGAAATGAGGTTTAACCCTTTGAGCAACCCTGGCTGAAGCCAAGAGGGGCTGCAGATTTTACCCAAAGCCTGTGGTCTCTTCCCACCCTAGGTGATGATGCCAGGGGCACCACGTTAGTATCATGATTTGGAGAGTTCCTCCATGTGCTGTCTCCTTAGAGTATCACTCAGCCAACATTTTGAGGATCACTCTGGACTGAATGTGTCCCCCACAAAGTCCATATGTTGAGATTATAACCCCCTCCCTCATGTGTTGGTGGGGTCTTTGGCAGGAGATTAGGTAATAAGAGCAGATCCTCCATAAATGAGATCAGTGACCTTATAAAAGGGACCCTACCTAAGGAGCTCCCTCCCCACTTCTGCCTGTGAGAACACAGCAAGAAGACGACCAGCTATATGAACCAGGAAGCCAGCCTCACCAGACCCCAAAACCACCAGCACCTTGATCTGGGACTTCCAGGCCCCAGAATTGTGAAAAGTAAGTGTCTGGTGTTTATAAGACACCCAGTTTGTGGAATTCTGTTATAACAGCCCTAATGGATTAAGGGGCTACTCTGTGCTGGGCACTGTGCTTTGAATAACACACAATCTTTACCCTCAGTGTGCTTCAGGTCTGGTGCAAGAGAGAGAATTTTTCAAAAATTAAAATGCAGTCCTTCCCTGATGGTCTAATGATTAGGAACCCATCTGTCAGTGGAGGGGACAATCCTTGGTCTGGAAAGACTCCACATGCCAAGTAGTAACTAAGCCTGTGGGCCACAACTAATGAGCCCGTTCTCTAGAGCCCAGGAGCTACGACTACTGAAGTCCACCTACCCCAGAGCCCATGCTCCGCAACAAGAAAAGCCACTTCAGTGAGAAACCCGTACACCACAACTAGAGAGTAGCCCCTGCTCACTGCAGCTGGAGCAAGCTCACAGCAAAGAAGACCCGTTGTGGCCAAAAAGAAATAAATAAATTGTTTTCAAAAGTTAAAATGTAGTATGAAATGCACCGTGATGGGAGAAGGCAGAGTTGCTGTGGGCAGGCCGAGTGGGGAGAACTTGACTCGTCCTTGAAGGAGTTGAGGCTCAGAGAACTTTCCTGACTTGTGGAAGCTCAGGCAGCTAATAAGCATCAGGGCTGGCACAGCTTCTGCCAAATACCTACATCCCACCAAAGGTCAGTTTTCCCATCTGTGAAGTGGGAATAAAATAAAAGGCTTGTTGTAAGGGTCAGGTTAAGGAATGCATGTGAAAGTATTTCTTTATGAAATCTAAAGAATTCACAAAGTGCTATATATGGTCACTATCACAGTTATTACCAGTCTATGACATACCAGCGCCTTCCCTGGTGGCTCAGCTGGTAAAGAATCCACCTGCAATGCAGGAGACCTGGTTTTGATCCCTGGGTTGGGAACAGCCCTTGGAGAAGGGAAAGGCTACTCGCTCCAGTATTCTGGCCTGGAGAATTCCATGAACTGTATAGTCCATGGGGTCACAGAGTCAGACACGACTGAGTGACTTTGACTTTGACTTTCACAACATGCCAGCCCAAGGATTTGAAAGGAGAGAATGATAGATATCAAGCAACGTGATTCATTTATCTGATTTAACCTCTGTGTTCATTCATATTAAAACACATTGAAGGCCCATCCATGAAGCCCATGGCCTTGAGATAGGCTCTGAAGGTGCAACAGTGAATAAAACAGTCAAACCACCAATTACACATTTCCTTAGTCACCAAAAACTCTTCAAACATGCTACAGTGGTGTGGTGGGGCATGTAGAAGGGAGGCTGACCTGCCTCGGAAGGGCAGGGAAGGCTTCCCTGAGGAGGTATGGTCATGTTAAGAGCCAAAGGTTGAGTAGGTGTTCCAAGCAGAGGGAAGAGTGTGTAAGGGGCCCTGAGCCAGAAAGGAACATAGGTGTAAAGGCCAAAGTAGCTGCAGTCAAGGGCAAGTTCAACAGGAAAGCTAAGACCTCTTATATACAAGTAGAGGATCCAGGCTACGAGGTGCTGGTAAAGGGCTTTATGCAGAAAAGTGCCACTGAATGATTTCCCTCTTTAAAAGCTCATTGTGCCTTGTTGTGTTGGGACTGGATGGGAAAAAGGCAAGAGGGAATGTGGAGAGACAAATAAGGGGTGAGTGCTGCGGTCCAGGAAGTATAACCAAAAGTGGGGTCTGGATGCTCACCACTCAAAAGCCAATAAAGAAACAAAGTTGGTGGAAAAGAAAGTTTGCTTTACTTTGGATGCCGGCAATGGCTATGGGAGTCGGGGGGACAAACTCCTGTCCAAAGGCTGACTCCCCCACCCACTGACAATCAGTAAGAAAGAGATTTTATAGAGGAGAGAAGGAGGCTATGTGCAGAAACAGCATAGTCAGCTCTGACAAGTCATCCTGAAATTGGTCATCTCTGGTCTGACCAGTGTTGTCTTGATGGGGTTGTTGTAAGCATAGTTCATCTCCAGTTCCTGGGCTGATCTGTTCCCATTTCTGTGAGGCAGCTACGTCATGACTACTGTCTGGTCACCACATAGTTAACTTCTTCCACATGGTGGATGTTTCGGTATCTACAAAACAATCCATAAGATATGCCTCAGAATATTATCTACAGCCCTCAAGAAGGAATTAAAGGTCCTTGGCTTTGTTTAATGACTACATTATGGCTCAGCAGGAATGCCTGAGACATAAGAAATGCGGGCTCAATCCCTGGATCAGGAAGATCCCCTGAAGGAGAAAATGGCAGCTCACTACAGTATTCTTACCTAAAAGTTCCCATGGAGAGAGGAGCCTGGCGGGCTACAGTCTGTGGGGTCACAAAGAGTCAGACAGGGATAAGCATGCATGCACACGATTATTATTTGGTCTCTTCTGACTACTTTCCTTTGTTTCTGCATTTTCTCACTCCTCTGATTAAACTTATTCTCTGGCTAAAGTTTTTCCACACCTAAAAGGCAGGCTGAGGACATGGGTGGTGGGGCAATGGCCATAGGGTCCTGCCCCATTTCAGAAGGAAAGGATGGATTTTGGACTAGAGGGTTGGCCATGGAGACGGCAGATCTCAAGGAATATGTGACAGAGAAATATGGGATCCTCTTGATTACAAACCTCCCCAAATAAACAACATTGGAATGCACTTACTCATCTAGTTATATGTGAATGTGTCTTTCCCATCAGACGGTGCATTCCCATCCCCATGCCAACCCCTTGCACATACAACGTCATGTCCTCAATAAACTTGTTTCTTTGCACTCATCTCTAGATGGAATGTACTAGCAGGGAGCATCCCTCAGTTCTCGGATGGGTATGCATTGAGAAGCATAGGAAAGAAAAATGCTTGAATCGATTCCAGGTTGTTTTTCTTCTTCTTAAGCATAGGCTCCTTGTGTCATCTAATTCTGAGTGATTCTCAGATGAAGGCAACCTAACGTGTGTCATGCCATCCAAACCATATCTGCCTGGAGGAAATTCCCCTAACACTTGGCAGAAGACAGGCAGTGTTTCATGCTTCTGTGCTGGTATCCAGTCTTTCACAACCATTTCTACCTCAGTCAAGACATCCTCACTGCTCTCCCGAAGAAATACTTCTCCATCCCTGCCTCCCTGCCTCATCTTACATATTTCAAGGGTAAGGTGTCCAGTGCTCTCTGAGGAGGACAAAGACGAAGGCCATGATTGCTGACTATGATTGCTGCCTGCATACTAACAGCTCTGTTGTAGGCCAACTACCTCATTTAAGTGATGGAGAATGGAAGCCCATGCAGGCAGATGAGGTGGTCATATTTGTTATAGAGCACATTTCCCAGAAGTTGAGCCTTAGGTGGGGGAGAAATCTAGAGTGGCATGAGGAAGCAGGAGCAGGTAGAGAAGAAACTAGACCACAGCGTGGCTTCAGTAGAAGCCTAGATGCAGCCTGATTCCTCTGGGAGCCCAGGGCATAAACTGCAGCACAGAGGTTTTCTGCCCAAATGCGAGAGACCTGGGGCCTCAGTGCCAGGCAAGAGTCATTAGTCATGAGCTGCCCCCTGTCAATCTTCCAGGCATCTTTGGGTAAGTGGCAGCGTCAGCCAAAGGCAACTACTCAGAAAAGAATGTAGATGAGAGCTGCCAACACCTGCAGAATCTAGGGAAGGGTGAGGGGAAGAGGGTGGCCCTGCAAGAGATGCCAAAACCATCTGCCACAGAGTCTGTGACCCTTCTACTTTTTGTTTTGTTCATTTGGCTGTGCAGCATGCAGGAGCTTAGTTCCCTGACCAGGGACTGAACCCATGTGTGGAGTCTTAACCAGCAAAGTCCCTCGAACCCTTCTTAAATGATGTGTTTATGATGGAGACAGCAGTTAGGGATAATGTTCAAAGGGCGCCACTGTATGAACCAGCCACTCTCATGCAATGTAATCTTAGATAAATGACTTTCCCTCTCTGAATTCCTGTGACCTCTTTTGCTAAATGAGGTTATGAGTCACTGTGGACTTGAAAAAACTTCCTGGTTCTGTGTTTGGAAAATTCCAGAGCAGAGTGTGGAGAGGGAAGTGGAGTGACGGCCGCAGATCACAGACTGTGATGTCCTCCAGGCCAGCGACTATTGCCCCTCACCTTTGCATCTCCAGTGCTCTGCCAGCAGCTGGCAAAATCTGCACAAAGAAAAAGAGAGAAAGAAAGATAAAAGGAGGTCGAGAAAGGAGGGGGTAGGGCAGTAGGGCAAGTCTCTGCGAAATAGTATGGTAGTTACTCTATTTTGATTCCCCAAACTTCCTCACCTTGGGTAGCAATGTGGATGCTTCTCAACATATACAAATTTAACCTGCAAAAATGGATGGAGCAAGAAGTATTCAGAGGAGGAAGATCAAAGGAGGCCAATGTCCCAGAACTCATTCAAGGTCGAAGGGGCACAATCAGTAGTGTCATACCCACCAAGAAGTCAAGCAGAAGAGGATGGAAAAGTCCTATTTAGATTAGTCAACAAGGAGGTGCTGGGAACTGTCTTCAGCAAGACCAGTCTTTGATTCTGTGAGTTTTTGTTCATTCTTGTGGCCACGATCTGCCCTGGCAGGGCTGGCAGGGGTTGCAGGGTGAAGGATGGGGATAGGAGAAGGAGGCCACCCTGGACAGAATGGACTCAGGGGTCATGGATGTAACCCCACGTGGGTAATAAAATCCTGCTTAAACTGCTCCCCTGCCAGCATGCCTCCTCC